>NC_080678.1:94411512-97298179 GCF_030445035.2 Dasypus novemcinctus
TATTTTCTGCAATGTATGTATCTTTTAAAAAAAGACAATAAAAAATAAAACCTATCTGAGGGAGTTGCATTGGAGATATATAGAATAGGAAAGTGCTATGCATCATCCAGGAGGGAAATAGGTAAAGAAACCAAAGGAAAACCATGAATTACTCGCCCCTGTGGCTGGAAATAGCACATATACCCCACCTTCAAGTCGAATAACCTTGGTAAAGCTGACTAACTGCACCCAACAGAGTGGGATGTAGCATTCCCTGGGAGGAAGAGGGGTCTCTCAGAGAGTGGGAAATGGTTTCCTTTTTTTAAAAAAATGTATTGAAGTATATCACTCATACATAAACATACACAAACAATAACTGTATAATAATAGCTGTGAACTTATAAAACAAACTTATATAACATCATACAGGACTCCCATAACTTACTCTACCACCAATAACTTGCATTGTTGTTAAACATTTTAAACTAATGATTATGAGCATTGTCAAAATATTACTACTACAAAGTATTTTCCCCCCAACAACCCTATTATTATTATCTCTATATCATTTATATATGAACATACATAAACAATTAGATGTATAGTAAAAGATGTGAACTTACAAAGCAAACATGCATAACATCATACAGGAGTCCCATTTATCAACCCTCGACCAATGTTGGAGATTTGGACCTGAAGGGTATCAGGAATGAAAGAAAGAGAAAAGGGAGAAGGAAACAAAGAGAAAGAACAAGAGAGCTGGGATCAGAGGGTCTGCAAGTAATGACTCCTCAGACAACTTTATTGTTCACAAGGGGCTCTATATATACCCCAGTCCACATGGGTAGAAGCAGCAACATGCAGTTAACCATCAACATTACTCATAGTCTAAGGAATTTTAAAAAATCTTATCTCAAGTTTTAAGTGTTCTATTTACTACACAAATGTTATCTGCTCATCTTTTCTTTCAGCCTTTCACAGCTTCATCCTGTTTGCCAGAAACTCTTAATTACCACATTCCTTAGATTACAAGCATAGCCATGTAGCCATGGAGACAGCACGTCTCTCCTTGAGAGGCCACTGTGCCTCAGTTTCCAACATCTCCCCCTTTTTGTTTTTGTCAAGGTGACCATGCCTGTTTTAGGTTCCCCTCCTCTGAGAGTCTTACCCGTCATTGACTACCATGGCCAAGCTCTTCGACTTGGGGAAATTATTGAAGTGCTTTTGCTAGCACCAGATTATTCACATGTCCCATGGCTGTTATGCTTTGCAATTTTCTTCGAAAGCACTGTCCGGCGCAGGCAAGAATCATGAGCAACAGAACAAATATGATTAACCCTATTCCTAAAGCAGACAGGAAATGCAGTGACTTCCACCAATTAACTGGGTTAAATTTTGTAATATGTGAAATCATATCAGAAAATATCCTTATCATTGGCTACATGAATTTGATTTTGAGACATTTCTAATATGTTTCTAATTCCATTATTTCCAGAGAGATATTACTTTTATGGCCTAGCAAATGATTCTTAATTTTTCTCCATTCTATACAAGATGAATTATAGGCAAGAGGAGTAATACAAAAGTTGCTTTCATTCCAATCACATTTCAACCCCCTTAACAAATTTAAATTATACAATTGATCTCCAATATGTGAAACAGCAGATTCTAAATCATTAACCCGATTATTTAACTGTTCATCAATGTGCTCTTGGCTATGCCACAAATCACTAGCATTTTTATGCCAATCATGCATGTATTGTTGGGTCTGAACAGTCTCATGCAAGGTGACAGCAGCGGTGGCAGCAGCTGTGATGACTCCACTTGGCCCCATTATACTAATTATTAGGAGTCCAATAAGTCTTTTTGTCTGTTTCATGATTTCTTGCACCATATGGAGCAATAGCTGACTTTCAGGTGATGACTGCCATATTCGGTTCATTTGGACAGGAATCCATATACCTCGTCATCTTCTGGCTATTGTGACAATGTCTCCATCCTGCAACACACTTTCTGACAGACATGTATACAAGGCACCATTCTTATAAAACAAGGCATTATCTTTTATGGTTACTTTTCCAGTAATGAATATGAAAGGATCCCTGACACATCCTTTCAATTGACAGATTTGATTTAATTGTAGATATTGACCTGTTTGACTGAAATTACCAATCCATTTATAAGTAGGGGCAATTCCAAGAAATACTTTCCACAAGTTTTTATGTATATTAAGATGATAGGTGTCATTAATCCAAGGGGTTGGTAACCATTTTCCTTTACATTTCCAAATAGTAAAATTGTTAGTATATACCACTTGTTCACCCAAGAATAGAGGTTCTGAAAAAGGATATTGAATATTACTAACTTGTTGACCGTTTTTAAGTCCATACCATATAAATCTGCTGTTATATTTTTTTGGGGTCTCCATAGGAGCACTTTCCCACACTATTCCATAGGAATCACTAAAAATGACAGATCTTCTTTCTATATGGCATTCCTGCCATCCCTTTTTCTTTTCAGGATTTTGGGTTGGACAATTATAATTTTGCTTTTTAGTTACCAAAGAATTATATGAAGGAAACAATGTTTTTAATAATTTTGTACCATTATTTTTCATGGTAACCATAGTCCGATTTTTTGTTTGCATAAGGGGGACCTTTTCCAGTACATAATGGTCTATGATCAAAAGGAAGGATAAGATTATATATTTCCTTCCCTTCTTCATCAGGTTTTAAGAGTAGTCTGTCATCTATAGGCCCAGGAAACACATGTGTTTTATTCAAAAAATACAGGAAATGATGGGTCTCTCCATGTTAGAGCATGTACTAGAGGTGGGTTAGGAATATATGCCCAATAAGTGTGATTTTCACCTGCATGACCCAGAGTTACCATTAACATGACCAGAAGAGGAGAAATCATCGTCAAAATTCTCTTTCTTCTCTATCCGCAGTTTAATCCATCAAGCTGGCAGCCAAGTTTGTTCCCTGTCTTCTGTAATGACAAGAGCATATCCTCACCCCCATAGTTTAACCTTTCCCTTTTGCCAAGTGTTAGTACATCTTTCCAATATATTGGCTGATATTTAGCTGAGTCACACAATACCTTTTCTTTATTCTTATTCAATGCATAATGCCGTTCAGCAGGTGTTATTGAATCATATACATTAAGGAAATTTAAAGTGAATAAAGTTTTGCCAGTTGGTCCTTTGGTACTATAATGCCATCATCTCCCCCTTTTTGTTTTAATAACATTTGCTTAAGGGTATGATGCGACCGTTCAACTATGGCTTGACCTGTGGGATTATAAGGAATTCCTGTGACATGAGCAATGGAATATTTAGAGCAAAATGTTGCAAACTGTTTGCCAGAATAAGCTGGACTATTATCAGTTTTGATTTTTTGCAGGGCATCCCATAACTGCAAATGCAGACCACAAATGTGAACAAACATGACAAAACCTTTCCCTACTGTGCGCTGTAGCCCAGACAAAGTGAGAATAAGTATCAATACAAACATGAACATATTGCAATTTACCAAAAGTTGGAACATGTGTGACATCCATTTGCCAGATCTGATTTGGAGCCAGCCCTCAGGGATTAGTACCTTTATCAAATGGTGCTGACATGAGAGGGCCACAGGTAGAACAATGTTTTATAATATCTTGTGCTTGTAATTTTGTTAAAGATGGAAATTTATGTCACAATCCCTTAGTATTGATATGAGTTAGAGCATGATATTTGGCAGCATCCTGTATAGACCCTACCAGAATATCTACTTGTGCATTATGTGCAGATAAGGGGCCAGGTAAAGCAGAATGTGATTGAATATGGGTAATGTACAGAGAATTTACTCATTGATGAATGAGTGCCTGCAATTGCAGGAACATTTGAGAAAGCTCATCAGTTACAGAGATATTAGCAGTTTCAATCTGAGCAACGGTTAAGCAAACATACTCAGTCAGAAATAATACTGAGAGGCTCTTTAAAAGTTTGTAGGACCATGAGAACAGCTGATAATTCTGTACATTGGGCAGAAGTATGCAGTGTTTGCCAAACCTTTTCTGTAAAAGGAGTAACATAAGCCACTTTACCATTGTCTGTGACAATGGTAAGTGCATTTTCAATTGGAAATGACTTAACTATTTTTGGTAAAATCCAAGTTGTTCTCCATAAGAATGTTAACAGCTTAGAAGTGGGATAATGGTTATCAATAATTCCCTGAAAATCACTAATAGCAACTTGCCATTGTATATTTGTAGCATAAAGATGTTTAATTTCATCATTAGACAGACTACATATTACTCGATCAGGATCAGTCCCTCTAAGTTGCATGAGCCATAATTGTCCTTTAGCAATAATAGAAATAAGTTTTTGTAAATATGTTTGCAATCTTTTTTATTATTGGGGATAAATACCCATTCTAATATGCCATCTTGCCAGAACAGGGTGGTAGGAGATTGCGGGGTAGAAAAAAATCACCAAGTCTATAGTTTTGTCAGGATCTATTTGAGCCAATTGTCCCTGTGAAATTCATTCTTCAATGAGATTTTTTTTTTCTTTTTTTTTTTAACTTTATTTTTAAAGAAGTTTTAGATTATAGAAAAGTTACATGGAAAATATAGGGGATTCCCATCTGCCCCATCCCCCCTCACATTTTCCCTTATTAATAACATCTTTCATTAGTGTGGTACATTTGTTACAATTGATGAACAAATATTGAAGCATTGCTACTAATCATGGTCTATAGTTGACATTATGGTTTACACTTTGCACTGTACAATTTTATAGGTTTTCACAAAATGCATAATGGCCTGTAATCGTCATTACAATATCATGCAGAACAATTCCAATGTCCCAAAAATGCCCCATGTTCCACCTATTCTTTCTTTCCTCCTTCTCTCCTCAGAACCTCTGGTGACCACTATCTTTTTGTTTTTTGGCTTTTTAAATTAAAGATTTATTTTATTTTATTTATCTCTCTCATTATTTGCACTTGCTGTTTCTGTTCGTCTTCTTTGTTTCTTTAGGAGGTGCTAGGAACTGAACCTGGGACCTCAGATGTGGAAGGGAGGTGCCTAATTGCCTAAGCCACCTCTGTTCCCTGCTTTTGTTGTGTCTCTCATTATGTTTTTCCTCTTGTGTCTCTTGTTGCATCATCTTGTCATTTCAGCTTGCTGTACCTGCCCATCATGCCAACTTGCTGTCCGGCTCGTCCTCTTTAGGAGGCACCAGGAACCTCTGCTCCCTGCTTTGTTGTGTCTCTCATTATGTTTTACTTCTTGTGTCTCTTTTTTTTTTTTTTTAAATATTTATTTATTTATTTATTTTTTAAATTACATTAAAAAAATATATGAGGTCCCATTGAACCCCACCGCCCCCGCCCCCCACTCCCCCCACAGCAACACTCTCTCCCATCATCATGATACATCCATTGCACCTGGTAAGTTCATCTCTGAGCATCACTGCACCCCATAGTCAATGGTCCACATCATAGCCCAGACTCTCTCACGTTCCATCCAGTGGGCCCTGGGGGGATCTACAGTGTCCCGTAATTGTCCATGAAGCACTATCAAGGACAACTCCACGTCCCGAAAACGCCTCCACATCTCATCTCTTCCTCCCGTTCCCCACACCCAGCAGCCCCCATGGCTACCGTTCCCACACCCATTTCACATTTTCTCTGTGGACATTGGATTGGTTGTGTCCATTGCACACCTATGTCAAGTGAGGGCTTAGATTCCACATGGGTACTGGATGCACTCCTCCCGCTTCTAGTTGTAGACACTCTAGGCTCCATGTTGTGGTGGTTGACCTTCTTCAACTCCCTGTTAGCTGAGTGGAGTAAATCCAATAAGTCAAAGTGTAGGAGCTGAAGTCTGTTGAGGCTCTGGGCCTGGGTGTCATATTATCAGTCCAGAGATTCAAATCCCCTACATATATCTTAAACTCAGCACCAACTACAATTCCAATAAAGTAGCATGCAAGTCTTGTGAAAAGAGATCCCCTCTGAGTCCATTTCCATCACGCAGAAACACCA
Organism: Dasypus novemcinctus; assembly: GCF_030445035.2. Taxonomy (NCBI): domain Eukaryota; kingdom Metazoa; phylum Chordata; class Mammalia; order Cingulata; family Dasypodidae; genus Dasypus; species Dasypus novemcinctus. Next base: position 94,417,527 of record NC_080678.1, read on the forward strand.
GCTCCAAAGAAGGGCCATCTGTCATGGCAGTGAACCCCTTCTGCCATGACCGTAGAACCCGTGGGTCTCTTTATCCTTCAAAAGAACCAATACCTGGGGTTGTATCTACCTTATCTGTCTCTTAGACTCTGTTCAGTTGTACATAGGGGTATTCCTTCTGACAACCTCCAGACTCTTTTTTTTTTTTTTTTTTTTTTTATTAATTTTTTTTATTGACTTTGTAATAATATTACATTAAAAATATATATGTGAGGTCCCATTCAACCCCACCCCCCCCACCCCCCCTCTCCCCCCGCCCCAACAACACTCGTTCCCATCATCATGACACATCCATTGGATTTGGTAAGTACATCTTTGGGCACCTCTGCACCTCATATACATTGGTTCACATCATGGCCCATACTCTCCTCTATTCCATCATGTAGGCCCTGTGAGGATTTACAATGTCCGGTGATTACCTCTGAAGCACCATCCAGGGCAGCTCCATGTCCCGAAGACGCCTCCACCTCTCATCTCTTCCTGCCTTTCCCCATACCCTTTGTCCATTATGTCCACTTTTCCCAATCCAATGCCACCTCTTCTATGTGGACACTGGATTGGTTGTGTCCATTGCACCTTTATGTCAAGAGGAGGCTCAGATTCCACCTGGATGCTGGATGCAATCCTCCCATTTTCAGTTGTAATCACTCTAGGCTCCATGGTGTGGTGGTTGTCCTTCTTCACCTCCATCTTAGCTGAGTGTGGTAAGTCCAATAAATCAGATTGTAGGTGCTGGAGTCTGTTGAGGCTCAGGATCTGGCTATCACATTGTCAGTCCAGAGATTCAAATCCCCTAAATACATCTTAAACCCCAACATTAACTGCACCTCCAGCACATTAGCATGAAAGTCTTATGAAGGGAGATACCATCTGAGTCCAGATTCATCACACATAAACACCATTTCCAAAGAGGGGCCATCTGCCCTGGTAGTTAACCCCATCGGCCATGACCATAACTCCCATGGGTCTCTTTAGCCCTCAAAGGAACCAATATCTGGGGGTTGTATCTGCTTTATCTGTCTCTCTGACTCTGCTCAGTTGTGCATGAGGGCAAACCTTCTGCCAGCCTCCAGACTCTTTTTTAGAAACTCGTAGCCATATAAACTCATTTCTCCTTTCCATTTCCCCCTTACTTTAGGTCAAACAGCATTTTAAAGTCATGGTATTTTATGTAGACATGGATATTCTGCTGATCCGCATTGAACCTTCCGTATAAGGTCATTTTCCAGTTGCATCATCAGTTGGTAGTTGATAGTGGTCCCTCGTTGCCAGGGAGGCTCATCCCCGGGTGTCATGTCCCACGCTGGGGGGAAGGCATTGCATTTACATGCTGAGTTTGGCTTCGAGACTGGCCACATTTGAGTAACATGAAGGCTGACAGAAGGAAATTCCCAGGCACAAAGTTGCTCTAGGCCTTGTTATTATTTTGGGTTTATCAGCTCACAAGCATAGTCATTAGTATCAGGGGCTCACTGTTGAACCCTCACTCCCTCCCGGTCCCCACCACTGTACCTGGGAGACTGTCGGTGCTCCCCTAGGGACCACGACAGAGCACCACTGGCCAGGAACCCAGTACCCCCCCTACTGTGGTTTTTAATTGTTGCCACTATGAGTATATCCAAACATTACCATGCACCCTGGACATATGTTCTGTACAGCTCCCTGTCAGTCATATATCATCTGTCATTGGTATCCCATACCAGTATCCCTCCATTGCCATTGTTGAAACACTCTGTGATCCAGAACTCCCCGAAATTTGAAGCCCAATATAATGTCATGGTCCCTTACTAGGGAATGGCATATAGCGATGAGTTTAAAGGATAGATAAAGAACTTGGATAAAGTTAGATAAAGAACTTAGATAAAGAATGTTGACTTGAAAAAATTCCACATCCTATTTTTTTTCCCCCCCCCCCCCTAATTATTCAGCTTTTCTTCACAGGAGTCCTAGACCACAGCAATGTATATATATAATATACAGCACTCCCACACATCCACCAGAAAACCTTTTCCCTTCCACAGTGATACTCTTACGCCCTATTCATATCATATTTACTTAAAGTGATGTACAGAGTCTGAGACATTAGCTTTCTAACAAGGTGACATCTGTGTTTACATTATGGTGCATACTTTAGGATACACAGTTCTTTACATTTTTAGTTATCCTATGTTTTACATTATGGTTTACATTATCAGTCTGTCATCTCCTATATGTTATGGTGTAATATTACATGTTTTATATCCATCCTTGTGTACTCTCAAGAAACTCCTCTCTTACCCCCCATTTACTTTTGTTCCACACATTTAACGTCCATTTTCCCTTCCACCTTGGTGCCCTCAGTGATAGCCAACCTCCGTTTCCTGAGGAGCCACTTCCAGAGATAGATGGAATAGTGTTCAGGGCCTAACTTGCTCAACTGCCCCAATGCCCTGGGAGCCACCCTTTCTCTCGAGGGATACAGTTCCCTCTATTGGATGGCATTAGTCGTCCCCAGGATGTGGGTCCACCCCCACTCTCACTACTTGGGTTTCTACCCCATGGTGTCACCCACTCTGGCAGAATGAGCATTTAGACATTCCCCAGGAGCCCGTCCTGCATCAGACCCTCCCCTCCGAGCATTCTAAACAGGTAACCCTCTTTATTATATTTTGATATGATTTTCTCAGCATTTTACTCTCCACCAACACCTGACCCTCTCCTGGTTCGTATGCTACCCCTCCCTCCCCCCACTTTTGGGCAACGTTACCCACCCATCCCTCCCCAGCCACCCTCAAACCCGCAAAGCCCCAAGCAAAGGCAACCCCTTGCCCCCCTTTTATCTCTTCTTTGTGTTCATACTTACCACCATCTCGTCTTAAATTCCACCCCTGCAGACATCGGCTCATATCCTTCCTCCACCCTCCGATTTCCTGCAAGCCTATCGTTCAGTCTCTTGCTATCTAGGGCAGCTTGTTTATTTCATATCATTGAGGTCATGTAGTATTTGTCCTTCAATGTCTGGGTTGCTTCACTCAACATAAGGTTCTCAAGATTCATCCATGTTATCACATGTGTTTGTAGTGTGTTTGTTCTTACAGCCGAGTAGTATTCCATTGTGTGTATATACCACATTTTATTGATCCACTCGTCTGTTGATGGGCATTTGGGTTGATTCCAACTTTTGGCAATAGTGAACAATGCTGCTATGAACATTGGTGTACATATATTGGTTTGTGTTCTTGTTTTCAGTTCTGCTGGGTATATTCCCAGCAGTGGCATTGCTGGGTCATATGGCAAATCTATGGCTAGTTTTTTGAGAAACCACCATACTGTTCTCCAGAATGGTTGGATCCTTCTGCATTCCCACCAGCAGTGGATGAGTGTTCCCCTTCCTTCACATCCTCTCCAGCACTTGTATTCTTCTGTTTTTTTCATAGCTGCCAATCTTATGGGTGTAAGATGGTATCTCATTGTGGTTTTGATTTGCATTTCCCTGATAGCTAGAGATTTGGAACATTTTTTCATGTGCTTTCTTGCCATTTGTATTTCTTCTTCGGAGAAGTGTCTGTTTAAGTCTTTTTCCCATTTTTTAAATGGATTGTTTATCTCTTTATTTTCAAGATGTAGGAGTTCTTTATATATGCAAGTTATAAGTTTCTTATCAGATATATGATTGCCAAATATTTTCTCCCACTGTGTGGGCTCCCTTTTTACTTTCTTGACAAACTCCTTTGAGGTGCAGAAGGCTTTAATTTTGAGGAAGTCCCATTTATCTATTAGTTCTTTTGCTGCTCGTGCTTTTGGTGAGATATTCATAAATCCATTACCTATTACAAGGTCCTGTAGATGTTTCCCTACACTGCTTTCTAAGGTTTTTATGGTCTTGGCTTTTATATTTAGGTCTTTGATCCATCTTGAGTTGATCTTTGTATAAGGTGTGAGATGGTAATCCTCTTTCATTCTTCTACATATGGCTATCCAGTTCTCCAGACACCATTTGTTGAATAGGCCACTCTCTCCCAGTTGAGAGGGTTTGGTGGCTTTATCGAATATTATGTGGTTGTATATGTGAGGTTCTATATCAGAGCTTTCAATTCGATTCCATTGGTCTATATGTCTCTCCTTATGCCAATACCATGCTGTTTTCACCACCGTAGCTTTATAGTATGTTTTGAAGTCAGGTAGTGTGATTCCTCCAATTTCGTTTTTCTTTTTCAGTATGTCTTTGGCTATTCGGGGTCTCTTTCCTTTCCAAATAAATTTCATAGTTAGTTTTTCTAGTTCCTTAAAGAAGGCTGCATTGATTTTTATTGGGATTGCATTGAATGTGTAGATCAATTTTGGTAGGATAGACATCTTAATAATGTTCAGTCTTCCTATCCATGAACAAGGAATAGTCTTCCATTTATTTAGGTCTTCTTTGATTTCCTTGAACAATCTTGTATAGTTCTCAGTGTATAAGTTCTTTACCTCTTTAGTTAAATTTATTCCTAAGTATTTGATTTTTTAATTTACTATTGTGAATGGTATTTGTTTCTTGATTTCCTCCTGATCTTGCTCATTATTGGTGTACAGAAATGCTACTGATTTTTGCGCATTGATCTTATAACCTGCGACTTTACTAAACTCATTTATGAGTTCTAGAATCTTCGTTGTAGATCTCTCAGGGTTTTCTATGTATAGGATCATGTCATCTGCAAATAATGAAATTTTGACTTCTTCCTTTCCAATTTGAATGCCTTTTATTTCTGGTTCTTGCCTCAGTGCTCGAGCAAGTACTTCTAAGACAATGTTAAACAGGAGCGGCGACAGTGGGCATCCTTGTCTTGTTCCTGAGTTTAGAGGGAAGGAGTCTAGGATTTCTCCATTGTAAACAATATTGGCTTTAGGTTTTTCATATATACTCTTTATCATGTTCAAAAAATTTCCTTGTATTCCAATCATTTGGAGTGTTTTTATCAAGAAAGGGTGCTGTATTTTGTCAAATGCTTTTTCTGCATCAATAGATATAATCATGTGATTTTTTTCCTTCAATCTGTTTATATGGTGTATTACGTTGATTGATTTTCTTATGTTGAACCATCCTTGCATACCTGGGATGAATCCCACTTGGTCGTGGTGTATAATTCGTTTAATGTGTTGTTGAATACGATTAGCAAGTATTTTGTTAAGTATTTTTGCGTCTAGGTTCATTAGAGAAATTGGTCTGTAATTTTCCTTTCTTGTGATGTCTTTGTTTGGCTTTGGTACTAGGGTAATGTTGGCATCATAGAAGGAGTTGGGTAATGTTGTTTCTGTTTCGATGGTTTGGAATAGTTTCAGCAGGATTGGTGTCAGTTCTTTCCGGAATGTTTTATAGAATTCACCTGTGAAGCCATCTGGCCCTGGGCTCTTCTTAGTTGGGAGATTTTTAATAACTGATTCTATCTCTCTGCTTGTGATTGGTTTGTTAAGATCATCAATTTCTTCTTTTGTCAATATGGGCTGTTTATGTGTTTCTAGGAATTTGTCCATTTCCTCTAGATTGTCATTTTTGTTGGAATATAGTTTTTCAAAATATCCTCTTATGATAGTCTTTATTTCTGTGGGGTCAGTGGTGATATCGCCTTTCTCATTTCTTATTTTGTGTATTTGCATCTTCTCTCTTTTTTTCTTTGTTAGTGTTGCTAAAGGTTTGTCAATTTTGTTAATCTTCTCAAAAAACCAGCTCTTGGTCTTGTTTATCTGTTCAAGTGCTTTCTTATTTTCTATTTCATTTAGTTCTGCTCTTATCTTTGTTATTTCCTTCCTTCTTCTTCCTGTTGGGTTACTTTGTTGTTGTTTTTCTAATTCCTTCAAATGTGCAGTTAGTTCTTCAATTTTTGCTCTTTCTTCTTTTTTGATATATGAATTTATGGCTATAAACTTCCCTCTCAGTACTGCTTTTGCTGCATCCCATAAATTTTGGTATGTTGTGTTATCATTATCATTTGTTTCAAGGTAGTCATTGATTTCTTTTGAGATTTCCTCTTTGACCCACTGTTTTTCTAAGAGTGTGTTGTTTAATTTCCAAATCGTGGTGTGAAATCTGGGCTTCTTTCCCTTGCAAATCTCCAGCTTGACTCCACTGTGGTCAGAGATAATGTTTTGTATGATTTCAATCTTTCTGAATTCGTTCAGCCTTTCTTTGTGGCCTAGCATATGATCTATCTTGGAGAATGATCCATGTGCGCTTGAGAAAAATGTATATCCTGCTGTGTTTGGGTGTAGCGATCTATATATGTCTATTAGATCGAGCTCCTCTAATATACTATTCAGATGTTTTGTTTCTTTGGTGATTCTCTTTTGAGATGTTCTGTCCAGAATTGATAGTGGTGTATTAAAATCCCCCTCTATAATTGTAGATGTATCTATTCTTTCACTTAGTTTTTCCAGCGTTTGCCTGACGTATTTAGAGGCACCCTTGTTAGGGGCATAGATATTTATGATTGTTCGATCTTCTTGACAGATTTTCCCTTTGACTAAAATGTAGTATCCTTCTTTGTCTCTCACAATTGTTTCACATTTAAAGTCTATTTTGTCTGATATTAATATAGCTACTCCTGCCTTTTTTTGGTTATTGTTAGCTTGTATGATTGTTTTCCAGCCTTTCACTTTCAATCTCCATGCGTCTCTGGGTCTAAGATGTGTCTCTTGTAGACAGCATATGGATGGGTCATATTTCCTTATCCAGTGTCCCAGTCTGAATCTTTTGATAGGTGAGTTTAATCCATTGACATTCAGTGTTATTACTATCAAGGAATTATTTGTGTTAGCCATATTTTGATTGGATTTGTGTTTGTCATATTTTGTTTGTATATTTTTTTTTGTCTTTTTTGTTGTTGTTGTTGGTCTTATACTCTCCTCCAACTTTGCCTTTCCTGTTTTTTCCTTTCTTCCTGCAGAACTCCCTTTAGAATTTCTTGAAGGGGAGGTTTCTTGTTGGTATACTCTTTCAGTTTCTGTTTGTCTGCGAATATTTTGAACTCTCCATCATGTTTGAATGCTAGTTTAGCTGGATAGAGTATTCTTGGTTGGAAATTTTTTTCCTTTAGTACCTTGACTATATCATACCACTGTCTTCTTGCCTCCATGGTTTCAGAAGAGAAATCAGCACTTAATCTTATTGAGCTTCCCTTGTATGTGATGGTTTTCTTTTCTCTTGCTGCTTTTAGGATTTTCTCTTTGTCTTGAGCATTGGATAATTTGACAAGTATATGTCTTGGGGTGGGCCTGTTGGGGTTTATGACTTGTGGAGTGCGCTGTGCTTCTTGGATATGTACATCTGTCTCTTTCAGTAGATTTGGGAAGTTTTCAGCCATTATTTCCTGCAACACTCTTTCTGACCCCTTTCCCTTCTCTTCACCTTCTGGAATGCCTATAATACGTATGTTTGAGCGTTTTGCATTGTCATTCAGGTCCCTAAATCCTAATTGGATTTTTTCTATCTTCTTATTGACCCCTTCTACTATCTGTTTGATTTCTGATGTACTGTCTTCCACATCACTAATTCTTTGCTCTGTCTCTTCTAGTCTGCTGATATTTGCTGCAAGTGTATTTTTGATTTCTTGAACTGTGGTGTTCATTCCCATCATATCTGTTATGTTTTTGCGTATGTCTGCAATTTCCCCTCCAAGTGATGTCTTCATGTTGTTAACCTCTTTCATTACTGCATCAAATTTGTCGGTGATAAATGTTCTGAGATCTTTCATTGCTTGTGCCAAGTTTTGCTCCCCTTCGTGATTATTGGTTTGTTGATTGGATTCAGCCATGTTTTCCTGATTATTGGTTTGGTTCGTAGATTTTTGTTGCTTTCTGGTCATCTCTTTATTTTGATGAATTTAATCAGTTCCTTAGCTTCTTTGTCTGCTCTTGGAGGTTAATTAGTTGTTATTTTTGCACAGGTGTTATATCTTCTCTTTGTCACTTTTTTCTTCTTATTCTAGTTACTTGTTGTTGGTTAAGTTCACTTTAGAGGAAAGTATTAGTGTTGGGGAAAGGCAATTGTGTAAGCAAGGGAAAAGTGTAAAGTTGTATTGGTGATGTATGTTAATAAAGCAGGAATATGAGATCTGGAAGGATGGAGGTTAGATTCATGTAGATTGTATAGGGTTATAGCTGTAGGTAGAGTACCTTTTATGAAGTTGATGACTGAATTTGGGAGGAATATGGTATGAACTACACAGTAATTGTTTTCATGAGAGAGGGAAAAAGAAAAGAAAGGTAATAGTTTCAAGAGTGGATAATAGACAGAAAACAGAACAAAGGTATTAGAAATTAAGAGTTAGACACTTTGTGGATCAAAGAACGGGAGGTGGGGGGTGGAATATAGGAGAGACAGTAGATGATAGTGGATATCAAGATGCAGGGGAAGGGGGATAGTGTAGGTAGCCTAAATCAGTTCACACAGAAATGAGGCAGTGGAGGATGGGAAAACCCAGCAAATGTGAGGTGTTCCCTGTAGCACCTATTGTATACTTGAATTAAAGTAAAAATAAGTGGAAGATGAGGGACAAGAGGGAAAGAGAAAACCGAAAAAAAAAAAAAATCAAACTAATTATAATAAAGAAAAAAGAAAGGCAAGAAGAAAGGAAGAAAGAAAAAGAGGATGGGCAAACGGTGGGGAACGGATAGGGAGAAGAGAGATACAGGTACACACGTGTCACAATTGCAACACTATCTAAAACAACAACTTCCCCCCGCTTTGCCCTAAAACCCCCCCGTCTGTCTGCCCAAATGGGTCTGCAAGCACCTCCCTTCCCCCAAACCCCCAATAGGCCGCCCAGGGCCCACGAACTCCCCAGTACTACAGATGCTCAAAAAAAAAAAAAAAAAAAAAACAGAAACCCCTCCGCAGGCCCGGCTCCGCCCGCCGCGGAGGCTTGGACCGGCTCTGCCCGGCTCCTCACGCCCCCTTGGCCTGGCCTGGCTCCGCCCAGCTCCGCTCGCTACAGCGGCCCAGCCGGCTCCGGCATCCACCTCCCGCCACCGCGGCCTGGACCGGCCCTGCCCGGCTCCGTACCCGCCGCGGCCTGACCCGGGCCCGCCCGGCTCCAAGCGCTACCGCGGCCCACAGCCGGGGCCTGCAGCGGCCCCGCCCGGCTCCAAGCGCTACCGCGGCCCGCAGCCGGGGCCTGCAGCGGCCCGGCCCGGCTCCAAGCGCTACCGCGGCCCGCAGCCGGGGCCTGCACCGGCCCCGCCCGGCTCCAAGCGCTACCGCGGCCCGCAGCCGGGGCCTGCACCGGCCCCGCCCGGCTCCAAACGCTACCGCGGCCCGGCCCGGCCTGGCTCAGCCCCACCGAGCGGGGCTAGATGCCTCGTCCAGACTCTTTTTTAGAGACTCACAGCCTTATAATCTCATTTCTCCTTTCCATTTCCCCCTTACATTAGGTCAAACCGCTTCCCAAAGTCATGTTATTATATGTAGACAGGGATATTCTGCTGTTCCGCATTGAATCTTTAATTCAAGGTCATTTTCTAGTTGCTTCTTCAGCTGGTATGTGGTAGTGATCCCTCGGTGCCAGGGAGGCTCATCCCCAGGTGTCGTGTCCCACGCTGGGGGGAATGCATCACATCTACATGCTGAGTTTGGCTGTGAGAGTGGCCACATTTGAGTAACATGAAGGCTGTCAGGAGGAAACCCCCAGGCACAATGCTACTCTAGGCTTTGTTCTTATTGCAGGTGCATAGGCTCAAAAGTGTAGCCATTAGTATCAAGAGCCCACTGTTGGACCCTCCCTCCTTCCTGGTTCTTGCCGTTGCACCTGGAGGATTGCCGCTGCTCTCCCAGGGCCCACAACAGTGACCCCCCCGGCCAGGAGCCCAGTACCCCCCCAGCTGTTGTTTTTAATTGTTTCCACTATGAGTATATATAGACATTACCATATACCCTGGGCATATGCCCTGTATAACTCCCTGTCAGCCATATATATCCTGTCAATAACATCCCATATCAGTATTCCTCCGCTGCCATTGTTGTACCACTCTGTGATCCAAAACTTCCCATAAAGTGAATCCCAACATAATGTCAGCTTCAGAAGAGTCTTAGATCACCAAAATTCATATATACAATATACAGTATTTCCCCAGATCCACCATAAAACCTTTTCCCTTCCACAGCAATAATCTTTTAACTTATTCATATCATATTTCCTGAAACTGATGTACAGATTCCGAAACTATAGTTTTCAAACAAGGTAACATTTGTGCTTACTATGTGGTCCATACTTTAGGTTGTACAGTTTTCTAAATTTTTTAGTTATCCTATGTTTTTGTCTTATGGTTTTCATTACTAGTCTGTCGTCCCCTATATGTTTTTGGTGTAATATTAGCTGTTTTATATTCATCCTCGTGTACTCTCACATAACTCCTCTTTTGCCCCCTTATTTACCTTTGTTCCATCCATTGCACGTCCATTTTCCCCTCCCCTTAGTGCCCACAACGCCTGCGAATCTAATGCCCTGGGAGCCGTCCTTTCTCACGAGAGATACAGTTCTCTCTATTCGACGGCATTAGTCTTCCCCAGGATATGGGTCCACCCCACCCAATGGTAGAACCCACCTTGGCAAAATGAGCCTTCAGCTATTCCCTCCGGAGTCCATCCCGCATCAGACCATACCCCCTGAGCGTCCTAACCAGGTAACCCTCCTACTTATACTTTGATACGTTTTACTCAACATTTAGTTCTCAACGAACTTCTGGCACTCTCCCATGTTTGTATGTTGCCCCTCCCTCCCACCTATTTCTTGGACCATATTACCCCTCTTCCCATCCCCAGCCCCCCTCAAACCCAGAAAACCCCATCTGAAGGTAACCCCTTGCCCCCATTTTGTCCCTTCTTTGTGCTCATACTTACCCCCAGCTCATCACAGATTCCACCCCTACAGACATTAACTCACATCCTTCCTCCACCCCCCGATTTCCAGTAAGCCACTTTTCCAGACTCTAGCTCTCTGAGGCAGTTAACTTATTTCATATCATTGAGGTCATATAGTATTTGTCCTTCAATGCCTGGGTTGCTTCACTCAACATAAGATTCTCAAGGTTCATCCATGTTATCACGTGCGATTGTAGTGTATTGGTTCTTACAGCTGAGTAGTATTCCATTGTGTGTATATACCACATTTTATTGATCCACTCATCTGTTGATGGACTTTTGGATTGATTCCAACTTTTGGCGATGGTGAACAATGCTGCTATGAACATTGGTGTACATATATCGGTTTGTGTCCTTGTTTTCAGATCTGATGGGTATATACCCAGCAGTGGTATTGCTGGGTCATATGGCAAATCTATGGATAATTTTTTGAGAAACTGCCAAACTGTCCTCCAGAATGGTTGGATCCTTCTGCATTCCCACCAGCAATGGATGAGTGTTCCCCTTTCTTCACATCCTCTCCAGCATTTGTATTCTACTGTTTTTTTCATGGCTGCCAATCTTATGGGAGTAAGATGGTATCTCATTGTAGTTTTGATTTGCATTTCCCTGATAGCTAGGGATTTGGAGCATTTTTTCATGTGCTTTTTAGCCATTTGTATTTCTTCTTTGGAGAAGTGTCTGTTTAAATCTTTTTCCCATTTTTTAAATGGGTTGTTTATCTTTTTGTTTTCGAGATATATGAGTTCTCTATATATGCAAGTTATAAGTCTCTTATCAGATATATGGTTGCCAAATATTTTCTCCCATTGTGTGGGTTCCCTTTTTACTTTCTTGACAAACTCCTTTGAGGTGCAGAAGGCTTTAATTTTGAGGTAGTCCCATTTATCTATTTGTTCTTTTGCTGCTCGTGCTTTTGGTGTGATATTGATGAAGCCATTTCCTATTACAAGGTCCTGTAGATGTTTCCCTACACTGCTTTCTAAGGTCTTTATGGTCTTGGCTCTTATATTTAGGTCTTTGATCCATCTTGAGTTGATCTTTGTATAAGGTGTGAGATGGTAATCCTCTTTCATTCTTCTACATATGGCTATCCAGTTCTCCAGGCACCATTTGTTGAATAGGCCATTCTCTCCCAGTTGAGAGAGTTTGGTGGCTTTATCGAATATTACATGGCTATATACATGAGGTTCTATATCTGAACTTTCAATTCGATTCCATTGGTCTGTGTGTCTCTCCTTATGCCAGTACCATGCTTTTTTCACTACTGTAGCTTTGTAGTATGTTTTGAAGTCGGGAAGTGTGATTCCTCCTATTTCGTTTTTCTTTTTCAATATGTCTTTGGCTATTCGGGGCCTCTTTTTATTCCAAATAAATTTCATAGTTAGTTTTTCTAGTTCCTTAAAGAAGGCTGTGTTGATTTTTATTGGGATTGCATTGAATGTGTAGATCAGTTTTGGTAGGATAGACATCTTAATAATATTCAGTCTTCCTATCCATGAACAGGGAATATTCTTCCATTTATTTAGGTCTTCTTTGATTTCCTTGAACAATCTTGTATAGTTCTCGATGTATAAGTTTTTTACCTCTTTAGTTAAATTTATTCCTAAGTATTTGATTTTTTTATTTACTATTGTGAATGGTATTTGTTTCTTGACTTCCTCCTGATCTTGCTCATTATTGGTGTATAGAAATGCTACTGATTTTTGCGCATTGATCTTATAACCTGCGACTTTGCTAAACTCATTTATGAGTTCTAGGAGCTTTGTTGAAGATCTCTCAGGGTTTTCTATATATAGGATCATGTCATCTGCAAATAATGAAATTTTGACTTCTTCCCTTCCAATTTGAATGCCTTTTATATCTGGTTCTTGTCTCAGTGCTCGAGCCAGTACTTCCAAGACAATTTTAAATAGGAGCAGAGACAATGGGCATCCTTGTCTTGTTCCTGATTTTAGAGGGAAGGATTTCAGGATTTCGCCATTGTAAACAATGTTGGCTTTAGGTTTTTCATATATACTCTTTATCATGTTCAAAAAGTTTCCTTGTATTCCGATCTTTTGGAGTGTTTTTATCAGGAAGTGGTGCTGTATTTTGTCAAATGCCTTTTCTGCATCTATAGATATAATCATGTGGTTTTTTTCTCTCAATCTGTTTATATGGTGTATTACAATGATTGATTTTCTTATGTTGAACCATCCTTGCATACCTGGGATAAATCCCACTTGGTCATGGTGTATAATTCGTTTAATGTGTTGTTGAATACGATTAGCAAGTATTTTGTTAAGTATTTTTGTGTCTAGGTTCATTAGAGAAATTGGTCTGTAATTTTCCTTTCTTGTAGTGTCTTTGTTTGGCTTTGGTACTAGGGTAATGTTGGCATCATAGAAGGAATTAGGCAGTGTTCCTTCTGTTTCGATTTTTTGGAATAGTTTCAACAGGATTGGTGTTAGTTCTTTCCGGAATGTTTTGTAGAATTCACCTGTGAAGCCGTCTGGCCCTGGGCTCTTCTTAGTTGGGAGATTTTTAATGACTGATTCTATCTCTTTGCTTGTGATTGGTTTGTTAAGATCATCAATTTCTTCTTTCGTCAGTATGGGCTGCTTATGTATTTCTAGGAATTTGTCCATTTCCTCTAAATTGTCATTTTTGTTGGAATATAGTTTTTCAAAGTATCCTCTTATGAGAGTTTTATTTTTGTGGGGTCAGTGGTGATATCACCTTTCTCATTTCTTATTTTGTGTATTTGCATCTTTTCTCTTTTTTTCTTTGTTAGTCTCGCTAAAGGTTTGTCAATTTTGTTGATCTTCTCAAAAAACCAGCTCTTGGTCTTGTTTATTTTTTCAAGTGCTTTTTTATTTTCTATTTCATTTAGTTCTGCTCTTATCTTTGTTATTTCCTTCCTTCTTCTTCCTGTTGGGTTACTTTGTTGTTGTTTTTCTAATTCCTTCAAATGTGTAGTTAATTCTTCAATTTCTGCTCTTTCTTCTTTTTTGATATATGAATTTATGGCTATAAATTTCCCTCTCAGTACCGCTTTTGCTGCATCCCATAAATTTTGGTATGTTGTGTTATCATTATCATTTGTTTCAAGGTAGTCATTGATTTCTTTTGAGATTTCCTCTTTGAACCACTGTTTTTCTAAGAGTGTGCTGTTTAATTTCCAAATTGTCATGTGAAGTCTGGGTCTCTGTCCCTTGCAAATTTCCAGCTTGACTCCACTGTGGTCAGAGATATTGTTTTGTATGATTTCGATCTTTCTGAATTCATTAAGCCTTTCTTTGTGGCCTAGCATATGGTCAATCTTGGATAATGTTCCATGTGCGCTTGAGAAAAATGTATATCCTGCTGTGTTTGGGTTTAATGATCTATATATGTCTATTAGATCCAGCTCTTCTAATATACTGTTCAAATGTTTTGTTTCTTTAGTGATTCTCTTTTGAGATGTTCTGTCCAGAGTTGATAGTGGTGTATTAAAATCCCCCACTATAATTGTAGATGCATCTATTCTTTCACTTAGTTTTTCCAGCGTTTGCCTCACATATTTAGAGGCGCCCTTGTTAGGAGCATAAATATTTATGATTGTTCGATCTTCTTGACAAATTGTCCCTTTCACTAAAATATAGTATCCTTCTTTGTCTCTCACAATTGTTTCGCATTTAAAGTCTATTTTGTCTGATATTAATATAGCTACTCCTGCCTTTTTTTGGTTGTTGTTTGCTTGTATGATTGTTTTCCAGCCATTCACTTTCAACCTCCATGAGTCTCTGGGTCTAAGATGTGTCTCTTGTAGGCAGCATATAGATGGGTCGTATTTCCTTATCCAGTGTCCCAGTCTGAATCTTTTGATAGGTGAGTTTAATCCATTGACATTCAGTGTTATTACGTTTAGAGAGTTATTTATGGTAGCCATATTTTGGTGGGATTTGTGTTTGTTATATTTTGTTTGTATTATTTTATTTTCCCCTTCTATTTTTGTCTTTCTTGTTGCTTTTACACTCTCCTCCATGTCTGACTGTCCTGTTTTTTCCTTTCTTCCTGCAGGATTCCCTTAAGAATTTCTTGAAGGGGAGGTTTCTTGTTGATATACTCTTTCAGTTTCTGTTTATCTGTGAATATTTTGAACTCTCCATCATTTTTGAATGCTAGTTTAGCTGGATAGAGTATTCTTGGTTGGAGATTTTTTTCCTTTAGTACCTTGACTATATCATACCACTGCCTTCTTGCCTCCATCGTTTCAGATGAGAAATCAGCACTTAATCTTATGGAGTTTCCCTTGTATGTGATGGTTTTCTTTTCTCTTGCTGCTTTTAGAATTTTTTCTTTGTCTTGAGCATTGGATAATTTGACAAGTATATGTCTTGGGGTGGGCCTGTTGGGGTTTATGACCAGTGGAGTGCGCTGTGCTTCTTGGATATGTACATCTGTCTCTTTCAGTAGATTTGGGAAGTTTTCATTCATTATTTCCTGCAACACTCCTTCTGACCCCTTTCCCTTCTCTTCTCCTTCTGGAATGCCTATAATATGTATGTTTGAGCGTTTTGCATTATCATTCAGGTCCCTAAGTCCTATCTGGATTTTTTCTACCTTTTTATTGACCACTTCTACTATCTGTTTGATTTCCAATGCACTGTCTTCCACATCACTAATTCTCTGCTCTACCTCTTCTAGTCTGCTGATATTTGCTGCAAGTGTATTTTTGATTTCTTGAATTGTGGTGTTCATTTCCATCATATCTGTTATTTTTTTGCGCATGTCTGCAATTTCCCCTCCAAGTGTTGTCTTCACGCTGTTAACCTCTTTCATTACTTCATCAAATTTGTCGGTGATAAATGTTCTGAGATCTTTCATTGCTTGTGCGAAGTCCTGCCCCCCTTCCTGATTTTCAGTTTGTTGATTGGATTCAGCCATGTTTTCCTGATTACTGGTTTGGTTTGTAGATTTTTGTTGCTGTCTTGTCAACATTTTTTCTTGACGGGTTTAATCAGTTCCTTAGCTTCTTTGTCTAGTCTTGGAGATTAATTAGCTGTTGTTTTTGCGTAAGTGTTATATCTTCTCTTTGTCACTTTGTTCTTCTTATTCCAATTTCTTATTGCTAGTTAAGCTCACTTTAAAGGAAAGTATTAGTGCTGGGGAAAGGCAATTGTGTAAGGGAGGAAAAAGTGTGAAGTAGTATTGGTGATATATGTTTACAAAGCAACAATATGAGTTCTGGGAGGATGGAGGTTAGATCATGTAAATTGTGTAGAGTTATAGTAGTAGGAAAGTACCTATAATGAGGTAGATGACTGAATATGGGAGGAATGTGGTACCTACTAAGAGGCTATTGTTTTCGTGAGAGAGGGAAAGAGAAAAGAAAGGTAATAGTTTCAGGGACGAATACCAGATGGAAAACTAAACAAAGGTATTAGAAATTAAGAGTTAGACACTTCGTGGATCAAAGAAAGGGAGATGGAATATAGGAGAGATAGCAGATGGTGGAGGATATCAAGTTGTAGGGGAAAGGGGATAGTGTAGATAGGCTAAATCTATTCACAGAGAAATGAGGCAGTGGAGGGTGAGGAAACCCAGCAAATGTGAGATATTTCCTGTAGGACCTATTGTATTGTTAAGGTAAAATAGTATAAGAAGAATATTGGGGACAAGAAAGAGGATTGGAAAAAAAAAGAACAACAAGAACAACAACAAAAAAAAAATTAAAAAAAAACAAAAGAAAAAAAAACAAAAAAAAACAAAGAACAGAAACCCCGCCGCCAGGCTCGGCTGGGCTCAGCTGGGCTCGGGTCCCCCGCCTGCCACCCGCCGCGGCTCGGCTGGGCTCGGCTGGGCTCGGCTTTCCCGCCCGCCGCCCAGCGCGGCGCAGCGCAGCTCGGCTCTCCCGCTCGCCGCCCGGCGCGGCGCGGCTGGGCTCGGCCCCCCCGCCCGCCGCGGCTCAGCCGGGCTTGGCTGGACTCAGTTTCCCCGCCCACCGCCCGCTGCCGTGGCGCAGCGCGGCTCGGTTCTCCCACCCGCCGCCCGCCGCGGCGCGGCTAGGCTTGGCTGGGCTCGGCTCCTTCACCCGCCGCCCGCCGCGGCACAGCGCAGCTCGGCTCTCCCGCCCTCCACCCGCCGCGGTGCTAGCTGCCTCGGCTCCGCCTACCCAAGGAGGGAGTCCTCCACACGTAGCTGGGATCTCCGTGTATATTTCACAGATGGATCCTCTCTGTTACCTTCCCTCCAAATCGATGTCCAGACACCTCCGGACCAGGAAAAATCCCGAAACAGCCGGTCCCAAAGAGTCTCCGACGCCTCCCAGCCGATTCCCCCCAGGAGCTAGTAACCGGGAAGTTCACTCGGCCGCCATCTTGCCTCCCCCTCCTGAAAAGTCCCAAATTATATCTTATAGACCAGTTCTTTCCGTTACCTTCCCACCAAATCGATGTCCAGACACTTCCTGCCCTGAAAAAATCCTGAAAAAGCCTGGTCCCGGAGAACCTCCAGCGGTGCCCAGCTGCCTCTTCCCAGGAGAGACGGCAAGGCAAGCTCACTCAGCCACCATCTTGCCGGAAGTCCCCTCTTCTTCAATGAGATTTAATTCCTTTTCTGCCTCTGAGGATAATTTCCTCAGACTTAAGAGGGCAGGCTCTCCTTCTGAAGTTTGAAATAGGTGCTACAACATGTAGTTAGGAATGCCTAGAGTAGGACGAATCCAATTAATATCCCCTAGAAGTTTTTGAAAGTCATTTAAGGTTTTTAATTTATCGTGTCTCAATTGTATTTTCTGTGGGCGTATGCATCCATTTGCCAATTGCTTACCTAGATAACAATAGGGGGTGTTCCGCTGAACTTTTTCAGGGGCAATCTGTAACCCATACTCAGGAAACACCTTTTCAGCATACTGAAACAATTGCTGTAACTTGTCGTCTGAAGAATGTGCAAATAATATCTCATCCATGTAATGAATAATCATAGCTTTTGGAAACCTTTTTCTTAGCACCTGTAGAGGCTGATGAATGAATAATTGACACATGATAGGACTGTTCATCATGCCCTGAGGCAACACACACCACTGATATCTCTGCATAGGGGATTGATTATTTATAGCAGGAACAGAAAATGTGAATTTCTCTTTATCAGAAGGATGCAAAGGAATAGTAAAGAAACAGTCTTTCAAATCTTTAATAGTCAAAGACCAATTCTTAGGAATCATAGAGGGCTGTGGAACCCCTGGCTGCAGAGCCCACATAGGGCTCATAACCTTATTATCACCTCTTAGATCAGTTACCATTCGCCATTTTCCAGATTTCCTTTTTATTACAAACACTGGAGAATTCCAAGGACTATTTGAGGGCTCAATATGTTTCTGAAATAATTGTTCTTTTACTAAACTATGAAGGGCATTGAGTTTTTCCACAGGTAGGGACCATTGATCAACTCACACTGGTGCTTCTTTAAGCCAGGTTATGGGAATAGTAATGCCCTCTATTGCAATGGTCCCTATGTTAAATTTTGCATCTCTGAATCCTGTCTCAGTGTAACAGAACCAAGTCCTCTATGATCCCCTTGTTGATGTATGTTAGGGTTATACTGCATATCCATAAATAAAGCTTTTGCTTGCTTAGATAATGTAGGAATGTGAACAAAAGCTCCCCACTGACTAAGTAAATCATGGTCCCAAAAATTAAGTCCAACATCAGCCACATAAAGTTGTAGTGTAGATTTTTGCCCATCAGGTCCTAATACATCAAAAATAGAGGTGCTCTGATAAATATCTGTCATAGTGCCAATGCCAGTAAAGACTGTTGGGACTTTTTGTAACATCCATGATTGAGGCCAATATCATTTAGCAATGATGGACACATCAGCTCTTGTGTCTGTTAATCCCAAAAACACTTTTCCATCAATAGTAATAGTAACTTCAGGCCGATCATCACCTACAAAAGTATGCCAATAAATTTCATTCCCCATAGACCCCAACCCCCCATTTCTAGCAGAAGGAAGAGTGCATGGTTTGTAATAGGGCAGGAGTAATAATTGAGCTATACATTGCCCCAAAATAACTTGTACTTGATTAACAGCTTGCACCATAACCTTAATTTCTTCCTTATAATCGCTGTCTATAATGCCAACTTGTACTAGCAGTCCTTTCATAGTTAAACTACTTGTACCTACAATTAAGCCAACAGTTCCAGGAGATAATGGGCCTTTTACACCTGTAAATATAGTTTGCATACCCATAGCAGGAGTAATAAGTTTAGTTTCTGTAGAAGGTAAATCAACAACAGCACTCCCTTGAGTAGCAGCCCTTAATTCAGAAACTGGGATGCATGCTGCTGGCCATGGCTGACTGGGTATCTTTCCTGTAGGCTCATATTGTTTGTCTGAGGGCCTTCAGCTAGGCCCGCAATGCAGTTTCCTGACAGTGAAATGGGAGAGCCAATTTTATGAAATCTAGATTTACATTCATTAACCCAATGAAAGCCCTTTTGACATATAGGGCACAGTTTAGAGGGGGTTTTTCTTCCCCCATTATTTTGTGGCTGTGCAAAATTTGCTCTGCAATCCCTTTGAAAATGACCAGATTTCCCACATTTAAAACAACTTCCTCTTTTAGTCTGGGGTCTCTGATTGCCCCTTATTGCTGCAGCTAATATTGCCATCTGGTAGGTGGTGGAACCTATGTCCTGGCAAGCTTTAATATAGTCTCGTATTGACCCTCTGGCTGCCCTAACGGGTCTAATAGCTTTTTTGCATTCACTATTTGCTTGATCAAATGCAAGAGTTAATAAAATCAAGTCTCTAGCATCTGGAATTTCTATAGTTTTTTGAATAACATCTGATAGCCTAGTTACAAACTCTACATATGGCTCATTTACTCTTTGGATAACTTTAGCAAAGGATTGTACAGGTTTCCCAGGGGCTGAAATTTTTCTCCAAGCTGCTAAGCAGGACATTCTAACTTGAAATATTTCTACATCATCATACTGCATTTGTCTGCCCACTCCTGCCCAAGCTCCTATTCCCAATAGCATTGAAGGGTCTTGATTAGCATTTTGCCATGCAGTCATATTAGCCTCATTGGCCCACCAAGTTTTAAATTGCAGAAATTCAGCAGGGCTAAGAACAGTATGGGCTAACATTTCCCAGTCCCAAGGAATCATTCAATCTGCCTGAGCCATGCCCTGAACTATCCCAAATGTTTATGGAGAATTAACCCCATATTGCACACAAGCCTGTTTTAAATCTTTCAGTACTTTAAAAGGTATTGGTTCATGATGGGACTCAGCATCTCCCTGAGGATTATTAGCATCTGATGGAATTGGTTGTGATATTGTAGTAGAATTTGAGAGAGGTTCAATTATTTGCGTATAGAGAGGCCAGGACTCAGAAATGATTTTGAGAAGGAAAAATGGTTTATGATGGCCAGCCAGACTCGGGGGCTTTCTGTTGCAAACCCGAGCCCTGAACAAGATTTTCAAGTTCCTTTTATACAGGGTGGGGAGTCAAATGGTGCTTTTATCAAAGAATACTACTTTCTTTGTTAGTTAAGTCTTTGCCTGAGTACCAGGTAGGTTTCAAATTAACATATCACCCACACCTCAGGTGAGCTTGAATTAGCATCTTGCCCACATTCTGTCTGGATGCAACCTTGAAGACATATTCAGTTTTACTTCCTTTCTGAACATTCAAAGCCCATATCACTTAACCGGATTTCTAGAACTAGGCACACTTGGATACAGAATTAGATGATTTTGAATTTATGCACAGGCTATATTATATTTCCCATTCAAGGCCAAGTCCAACTTCCGTTATGTTTTGGCATCACCACCATCAGAGTTTCCCTGAACTGACAGGTATGTATATAGAGTTTGCATTGCTAAATGGCCTCCTGGGACTGGAGTCATTGCCATGGTCACCAAGGGCAGGACTGCAGCCTCTTACCTTCTCACACCCACAAGTTACAGACAGCTTAGGTTATCTCTGAAGAGACAAAGAGCCTCCCACCCATAGCCCACATCAATATAACCAGAAAAGCTGATAAAAATTGCATGGCCTCCAGATCCCCTTGTCAAGATCCTTGCAATAAACAGCACATCGAGGGTGTTTGAGGAGAGGGGTTGGAAACAACTGTCTTTTTAACACGGGGTATAGTGTCTGCCATATCTGAAAAAATTCCAGGGGCTGAGGTCGGGGCAGCCATAAGTGGCGACTCATCAGGTGCAGTAGGTTGGACTGAATGTAAGCTCTGATAAGCACCTGGATGAGATATATGGAGATTGTGATGTGGGCTATCGGTGGGAGGCTCTTTTTCTCTTCAGAGATTTAACCTAAGCTCTCTGACTTGTGGGTGTGATGGTAAGAGGCTGCAGTCCTGCCCTTGGTAACAATGGCTAGGACTCCAGTCCCAGGAAACAGTTTAACAATGCAAGGTCTATAAACTTTAAGTATTTAGGGGAAATGCAAACCAAATATGCTAAAAAGCTTATCTAGAATGTTTTAAGTCCATGCTAAAAGCTTACCTAAGATGTGAAAGATATATGCTAATTGAAGCCTATTGAGAACTGAAACAAAAGGACCATTTGGCCTTTCCTCTCTGTATAAAAAGGGATTCAGGGAAACGGACTTTGGCCCAGTGGTTAGGGCATCCGCCTACCATATGGGAGGTCCGCGGTTCAAACCCCGGGCCTCCTTGACCCGTGTGGAGCTGGCCATGTGCAGTGCTGATGCGCGCAAGGAGTGTTCTGCCACGCAAGGGTGTCCCCCGCGTGGGGGAGCCCCACGCGCAAGGAGTGCGCCCGTGAGGAAAAGCCGCCCAGCGTGAAAAGAAAGAGCAGCCTGCCCAGGAATGGCACCGCCCACACTTCCCGTGCCTCTGACGACAACAGAAGTGGACAAAGAAACAAGACGCAGCAAATAGACACCAAGAACAGACAACCAGGGGAGGGGGGGAAATTAAATAAATAAATAAATCTTTAAAAAAATGGGATTCAAACTCTTGTTCAGGGCTCGGGATTGAAACAGAAAGCTCCCAAGTCCGGCCGGCCATCAATAAACCATTTTTCCTTCTCAAAATCATTCCTGAGTCCTGGCCTCTCTATATGCAAATAATTGAACCTCTCTCAAATTCTACAACATTTTTGGTGACTCCGCCGGGACAGCAAACGAAGGCCAGAGACGGTAGCATTTTGCTGCCCCTTCTATATCCCCAAGGAAGCCGGGAGGACTCAGGTGAACCCCAAATCTGGGCACCCCTGGATTAAATTTAATCCAGAAAAGATGTGGGCTCCACTAGAATCTTCCCGACAAAAATTGAGAGTAATGGAAGGTCTGAAGAGAAAGATTCTGGGAATGAAAAAGAACTCCAAACATGGAAGAAGGTAAGACTCCCCGGGTGAGCACAGTCTGGAAAGCCCTAGCTTTAATTACTAGGAAGGGGAGGCTGATCACCTCCCTAGAGAACCCTAGTAGCCCCAGAAAATTAGGGGGAAGCCATTCTCTCTAGGCCTGGGAAAAGGAGAAAAACTGGGGAAAAGCCCCTGGTGTTTTAGGTTTGTTTAACTGCATGTTAGAATCTGGTACTGGTCTCACATCCACTGAAGGAGTGGAGTCTTGATTTTAATAGGAAGGGTTGTTTACAGGTTTGAGTCCTAATGTCCTGGAGAAAAACCGGGAAAAAGAACTGGTGTTTTGGGTTTGTCTAACTGCATGTTAGAATCTGGTACTAGTCTTATACCCACTAAAGGAGTGGAGGCTTGATTTTAATAGGAAGGGCTGTTTATAGGTTTGAGTCCTAATGTCCTGGAAATTGGTCTGTAACAACTTGGTTACAGGAAAATGGATCGGCTTTTTAGTGGAGCTTGGTCTGGGTGTAAAGTTAAACAGTGGAAAAAGTCTAGCTGAAATCTTTTGTTATGGTGCTAAATTGTGAATGAATTTGCTTTATACCAAATGTTAAATGTTCTAAGGTTTGTGATGGCTGTGGGGGCAGCCATGCTGAAAAAATATATATAGAATTTGTGATTCAGATTAGTGACCTCTGTGCTTCTGTCTGTGTCAGCTCAATGCTAGTGTTGGAGTTGTGTAGTTATGTAAAGTAGAATTCAATTGAGCTGTAGCCCTCCCTTGCCATTGGCAAGGGGGTGAAATGATTATGGGGCAAAACTGAAGAGTCTGGATGTTTGCAGAGTCTAGATGTTTGTGCATGCTCTGCTGTCTTGTCTCTGGTCTGCCCCTTTGCCAGGGCTTGGAGGCCATCTGTGTATGCACCACGCACCCAAGTTTGTTCAGGCTGCCCCAGTTATGGTGGCTGCATCCCTGGAAGAGTTGGCAAATTTGAGTAGGTTCTGTCTGCCTGTTTTGGCTGAAAGCTGGAAAGTGGGGAGCGGCTTGCCCCTTTCCAGTGAGTCCACACCCTCTATTCATAAGCCGCATTCCTGTTTGATTGTTGTGCACCTGACTGCCTGGAAGGGGGGAAATGAAGGGGGTGAAAAGCAGAATCAAAATAAATGCAGTAAATTTCCCTCCATAGGGTGTCAAAGCCAAAATACATTTGCATTCTGCCCAGGTTCTTAGAAGGTATTGTAGTAACTTTAAGTAAGAGAATGTGTTCTGTGAAGGTAAAATTTGTCTTAAAGGTATAAATAATTATAAAAGTTTAACAAAGCATTGTTTAAATTAAGGTATTTAAGTGGCTAATTGCAAAAAGTCATTATTAAACAAAAACCGAATTGATAATAATAATAAAAGGTAATTTTATAACAGCCTCCCCTGTCAACTTGCTTCCAAAAAAACTGTTTCTGGTATTACATGCTACTAAGTATTTAAAGTGAAGAAAAGCTCATTATTTTAACAAGCTTGTTTAGTATTAATGGCAATTATATGTTGTAAGAAGTTTGCCTGGGAACTTAGTATGTGGGATATATGGAATGTGTTTTTATTGTTAAGGAAACAGAAGATGATTTTGTCTTAAGATAAAATGACTGATTATTGGAAAGAGTAGAGTATGGGACAAAATCTGAATGAATACTGAAAGTGTAGAAGGTTTGTGGGAGGAAAATTTTATGATTAAAATTGAGTAAGATCAGTATACGAAGAAAATCTGTTTTTATCAAAATAGCTTCTTGTGCTTTAACCTCATCATTTCCTCAGTGTTTGAAGAAAGGGTCTTATCTCTTTTAAAAGAACATTATGTTCTAGAAATCAAATCCTGAAAAGTAGCTTTTTATTTCAAACTAACTGCAAGAGATTTATTCTTTTACCTTAAAAGGAAAATTAAAGTAATGGTTAAGTTCATTTAGTATGTTATAAGTCGAATAAAGTGTTTAAAGGTGTTATAAAATTAACAGGTTTTAAAAAATAAACTGTAACTAAGTTAAAATAATTTATAAAGCATTTATATTATAAAACAGTGGAAAGATAATAACTGAAATTATAGTTGAGTGAATTTAGCCTGAAACTATTATTTAAGTGTAAATTCTAAACTAACCTTTCCTTTGTTTATGGTTACTTCAAGCCTAACCTCACCTGTTGCCTTTGCCTATGTTTTTTCATAATAGTTTCTGCCCCTACAGCCCAGAGAAGAGCTGGAACATCACTGTCTCCTGTCCTGGTATTAGTAACCCTTTCTCTCATGAATTCAGGTGTAAACTAAATAAATTGCTGCCTGATGGAATAAGGTTAAACGACCACTGGAGTTTTATTATCTTCAAAATCAAAAAGGG
Organism: Dasypus novemcinctus; assembly: GCF_030445035.2. Lineage (NCBI taxonomy): Eukaryota > Metazoa > Chordata > Mammalia > Cingulata > Dasypodidae > Dasypus > Dasypus novemcinctus. The sequence goes on from NC_080678.1 coordinate 94,442,139, forward strand.
GGGTGGAGGGGGAGAAGTCTCCTGCCTTGATGGTCAGTGTTCCTAAGAGTGGCAATTCATGAGAGAAACTAGTCTGTCTCCCTGAGGCTTCAAATAGCCTCAGTAAATATATATAAGATTAATCTTGTTGCTTATCCAAAATTCTGCTAAATTCAAAGTAAAATATAAAGTTCTGAAACAAAAAAATAGTGCTAAAGCATTGAGAACATTTTGGTTACAGTCTAATTAAGAAAGAAAATTCTTGTGTAAAACTACATGGTCATAGTGTAAAACTGCACAGCCATAGAGCAAATTTTAAAAAGTTTCAGGAGTCTTTGAAATGTTTTGCAGTCACACTTGTTTTGTAAAAATTAAAAGTTTAAAGTAACTAAAGTTATGTTTTTGTGTCAAACTATTCATGTCTGCCTGTTTCCTCAAATTGTTGAGGTTAAATATGCAGTTATATAAGCAATATATATTTCTGGACCCCAAATTAAGCTAAATAGTATATAAATATATATAAAATAATGCAAATTATAAGTAATATCAATGAGTTGTGTTTCTGTGTCTAACTCATTTGCTCAGTGTATGTCTTCATACATCAGGATAATATCAAATTAACAAATGAAAATTCTTAAAAGAGCTCTATTCAAATTGTTAAAAATTAAATATGCAGTTATGTATGTAAATATTCTTAAAGCCCAAATTAAACTAAGCAGGATGAAAAAGTTGTATAGATATCTGATTATAGAAACAATTAGGAAAGGGCCTCCTCTTTGCAAGAGCTTTAAAGGCAAGACTAGGTGTGGCAGATTAAACCTATCTACTAGGCTAGGGAATTAAGAATCCGTTTGCCCTGTAATTTCCCAGTTTACCTTTTGTCAGCCATAAAATGTAAAAAAAACAAAGATTAGGTTAGTTTTCACATTTTAAAAAAAGGCGATTAGTGTAACCTGGTGGCCTGCTGCCTCAGTCTTCCACTCCCAGGTTGGACAGCAGTGGAGGAGACCAGCTTAGGCCAGTCCTATGGTCAGTGAAAGGATGCCCAAGAAGGAGCTAGGTCAGTGCCATTTCAGCACTAAATTCTATTCCTTATTTAACAAAGAGGAACAGGTAAAAACTAGAATAGTTAGAATGTGATAAAGGAAGCAGTTAAATCACAAACTTTTGCTTAGGAAAGTTAGATCTTCTCAGATAAGCTGTAACTTCTGAAGTATCCAATCTATGGAGAAACAGAGGAAGAGCTTGCGTGCTAGGCTTAGGGGTATAAATTGGTCATTTTTCTTTGTTCGGGGTGCCAGCCATATCTGGCTCTGTGCCCCTTCTTGCAAGATTGAGAATAAACTATTTTCTTCTTCTCCACAATCTGGTGAGCCTTATTTTCTTCCAGAAGAATTCTTTCCAACAACATAAAGGTAATTAGTGGCTCTATTAACAAATTTCAGTAAGTAAAGAAAAGCCCATAAAAACTATGGAGAATTGGATAGAGACCCAAGTAGTGAAAGTGGGGGTGGACCCACATCCTGAGGAGGACTAATGCCATCAAAAAAGAGGGAACTGTATCTCTTGAGAGAAAGGATGACTCCCAGGGCATTAGGGCAGTTGAGCAAGTCAGGCCCTGAACACTGTTGCAAGTATCTCTGGACATGGCTCCTCAGGAAATGGAGATTGACTGTCGCTGTGGACCCCAAGGGGAGGGGAAAATGGATGTTGAATGGATGGAACCAAGGTAAATGTGGGGGTAATAGAGGAGTTTCATGAAAGTACACAAGGATGGATATAAAACATGTAATATTACACCAAAAACATATAGGGGCTGACAGACTAATAATGTAAACCATAATGTAAAACATAGGATAACTAAAAATTTAGAAAACTATATATCCTAAAGTATGGACCACAAAGTAAGCACAGATGTCACCTTGTTTGAAAGCTATTGTCTCAGAGTCTGTACATCAGTTTAAGTAAATATGATATGAACAAGTTATAAGAATATTGCTGTGGAAGGGAAAAAGTTTTATGGTGGATGTGTGGGAGTACTGTATATTGTAGATATGAATTACTGTGATCTAAGGCTCTTGTGAAGAGAAGCTCAATAATTAGGAAAAAAGAAAAGAAAAAGATAGGATGTAGAATTTTTCCAAATCAATACGTATTCTATATCTAACCTTTAAACCCATCGCTATATTCCATTTTACTAGTAAGGGATCCTGACATTATATTGGGCTTCACTTTTCAGGAAGTTTTGGATCCCAGAGTGGTTGGAAATGGTGTTTATGTGTGATGAATCTGGACTCAGATGGGATCTCCCTTCATAAGACTTTCATGCTAATGTGCTGGAGGTGCAGTTAACGTTGGGATTTAAGATATATTTAGGGGATTTGAATCTCTGGACTGACAATGTGATAGCCAGGTCCTAAGCCTCAACAGACTCCAGCACCTACAATCTGATTTATTGGACTTACCACACTCAGCTAAGATGGAGTTGAAGAAGGACAATCACCACACCATGGAGCCTAGAGTGATTACAACTGAAAATTCCACATGCATCCAGCATCCATGTGGAATTTGAGCCTCCTCTTGACATAGAGGTGCAATGGACACAACCAATCCAATGTCCACATAGAAGAGGTGGTATTGGATTGAGAAAAGTGGACATGGTGGTCGATGGGTATGGGGAAAGGCAGGAAGAGATGAGAGGTGGAGGTGTCTTTGGGATATGGAGCTGCCCTGGATGGTGCTTCAGAGGCAATCACCGGACATTGTAAATCCTCACAGGGCCCACTGGATGGAATGGAGGAGAGTATGGGCCATGATGTGGACCATTGACTATGAGGTGCAGAGGTGCCCAAAGATGTACTTACCAAATCCAATGGATGTGTCATGATGATGGGAACGAGTGTTGTTGAGGGGGGAGAGGGGGGGGTGGGGGAGCGGGGTTGAATGGGACCTCACATATATATTTTTGATGTAATATTATTACAAAGTCAATAAAAAAAAAAACAATGGCAGTGGAGGAATACTGGTATAGGATGTTATTGACAGGTGATATATGGTCAACAGGCAGTTATACAGGGCATATGTCCAGGGTGCATGGTAATGTTTGGATATACTCATAGTGGCAACAATTAAAAACAACAGCTGGGGGGGTACTGGGTTCCTGGCCGGAGGTGCTCTGTCGTGGTCCCTAGGGGAGCAGCGGCAGTCCCCCAGGTGCAATGGTAAGGACCAGGAAGGAATGAGGGTCCAACAGTAAGCCCCTGATACTAATGACTATGCTTGTGAGCCTATACACCTGAAATAAGAACAAGGCCTAGAGCAGCACTGTGCCTGAGAGTTTCCTCCTGACAGCCTTCATGTTACTCAAATGTGGCTAGTCTCGAAGCCAAACTCAGCATGTAAATGCAATGCATTCCCCCCAGTGTGGGACATGACACCCGGGGATGAGCCTCCCTGGCACTGAGGGATCACTACCAAGTACAGCTGATGATGCAACTAGAAAATGACCTTGAATTAAAGGTTCAACATGGACCAGCAGAATATCTCTGTCTACACATAATAACAGGAGTTTAAAATGCTGTTTGACCTAATGTAAGGGGGAAATGGAAAGGAGAAATGAGTTTATATGGCTATGAGTCTCTAAAAAAGAGTCTGGAGGTTGTCAGAAGGATTGCCCTTATGCACACCTGCACAGAGTCTCAGAGACAGATAAAGTAGATACAACCCCAAGTATTGGTTCTTTTGAGGGCTAAAGAGACCCACAGGCTCTATGGTCATGGCAGATGGGGTTCACTGCCATGTCAGTTTGCCCTTCTTTGGAGCTGGTGTTTCTGTGTGATGGAGCTGGACACAGATGGGATCTCTTTTCACAAGACTTTCATGCTACTTTACTGGAATTGTAGTTGGTGCTGGGGTTTAAGATATATCTAGGGGATTTGAATCTCTGGACTGACAATATGATAGCCAGGCCCTGAACCTCAATAGACTTCAACTCCTACACTCTGATTTATTGGGCTTACTCCACTCAGCTAACATGGAGTTGAAGAATGTCAACCACCACAGCACGGAGCCTAGAGTGCCTACAACTGAAACCAGGAGGATTGCATCCAGTATCCATGTGGAATCTAAGCCTCCTCTTGACATAGATGTGCAATGGACACAACCAATCCAAGGTCCACAGAGAAAATGTGGCATTGGTGTGGATAAAGTGGCCATGGTGGCTGCTGGGTGCAGAGAATGGGAGGAAGAGATGAGATGTGGAGGCATTTTTGGGACCTGGAGTTGTCCTGCGTGGTGCTTCAGGGACAATTACCAGACATTGTAGATCCTCCCAGGGCCCACTGGATGGAACGTGGGAGAGTATGGGCTATGATGTGGACCATTGACCATGAGGTGCAGTGATGCCCAGAGATGTACTCACCAGATGCAGTGGATGTGTCATGATGATGGGGGAGAGTGTTGCTATGGGGGAGTGGTGGGGTGGGGGCGGTGGGGTTGAATGGGACCTCATATTTTTTGAATGTAATATTTTTAAAAAATGAATTAAAAAAAAAGCTATGGAGAAATCTTTCCTGGATTATGATTAAACAAATTAATTGTGTAATGTGTTTTAAAACCTGGTAGTCGGTTTGCTTTTAAATTATTCATTTTCATAACTTAAACAAAGAAAAGAAGTTTTTAGCTTCCTGTAAAGGAAAAAGAGAACATTCCTTGCATAAACTATAATGGTTTCAATTTTATTTAACAAGTGTAATCTCCCATAATTAATTTATAAACTAAATTAACATTATATGTACGAAATCTTTAGAGTAATGGAAATTGTAAGTTCACATTGGTGAAATTAGGCTAAAAGAAAAAATTGTAGATATGCTCTCTTAAATAGAGTAAATTTGTTTGGTTGGTAATTGTAATTTAATAAGTTTATTTAAACATGAAGTGGCTAGTCAATGTGGTTATAGTCAATTATAAAGAGTTTGTAAAACATCTTCCAAACTAAAAACGTTTAAATAGTTATAGTTCTAAAAGTCATTGTTAACTAAAACTTAGATTGGTATTGGTAGCAAAAATAACTTCGTGATAATAAAACCTGTCTGAAGGCCACCGCAAAGTACATATTTAAGTAAATGGTAATAAAAAGTTGTCTTGATTCTATTAGAAATCTTCTGTTTTCATTTTAACAATGACATAAATTTTTTTCCTCTGTTACTAAAGTACTTACTGTTATCTTCATGGTAAAATTGTGTAAGTAAACAGTCATTTGATATATGATGTGTTGTATTAAATTGTTTAAAATATATATATAAAAACAGGGAATAAACTTTAACATTATCAAACTCTTGTGCATTCAAACCAGGCCTTGTATACATTGCATTTTGCCTCTCCATGTGAGTTATTGGCTAGGCTGGTCATTGACCCGTCAATTAAAATATTTACTATATCAACCTCTGGTTCTGCTCCTGAAGTCGATGGAAACTATGTTGCAGTTTCAAGCTCCTGCAGTAGCCAATGATGACTTGGTACAGCCAAGTGTACAATGGATATCACCCGCAGACTGGCACTGTTCCATAGTGCCAGAGAGCACTATGCACCAATCTAGTAGAATACTGAAAAAATCTAAGATCAAAGATGCTGCAACTTGCTCACTGCATTGAAGAACATGCTAAGTGGAGCCATGATATCAGGATACTGTAAGTAAAACTTAAACACAACTGGCATTATGACCTGCTCTCATGGAGAGATAACATGTAAAGTATTACAAACCTGAAACTTAAAACTAATAATTGCAACTCTGAATCCTTATGCATTAAGTAATACATTAGTTAATATTAAGTGCTGTACTTTTATCCTGTACTAAATATATGCCTAATAATTATAATGTTATCTTTTCTATTTTGGATCAAATGCGAGAGTATATTGGACATGTTAAATTCCTAGTAAATTCATTTTCTAAACAGTTAATAAATATGTCTATAGAATAAGGTGGCAGTCTCAGCCAGGCTAAGTCATCTTACTATATTCTGCTGTACTCAACTGTGTAGCAAAGGTGAGGCTTTTGCTTGCTGATGGTGAGTCACCTATTAAGTCAAAATTGCTAGAAATTGTACAATTAAAACCAAGGTGTAAAAAAACCTTTATTCTGTAGTTCTGATCACTCCCACAGCTTGAAAACTAAGAGAATTTCCAATTTAGTGTTCTAATCCTGAATGAAGCCAGTTGCCCAAGGAGTGCCAGTTCACCAGGAGCATCTGATGGAATGAATGAGTGCCAATCATTGAACAGCTTGGAATGTGTCTTCAGACAAAGCTAAGTGTCTGTTGCAATTTCTCTCTAAAGATAAATAACTTAAAAAAGAATATATATGCTGTTCCCACCAGCTTTTAAGAAGGAGTGCCATCTTTATAGGCACCTAACCTTGTCTACCTCTGTAATCCAATGTCCTCTTTTAAAAACGGGTATTCCAAATTTTTAATTAAGTTTGTTTCTTTCAGAGTGAACATCTTATTAACCATATGAAAACTTCATCCAACTTCGTACAGAATGCCAGATCCATCTTCCTCCAGTTAAAATAAAATAAGAAGTTTACACCTTATTAGGCAATGACTACAGCCCATGGCCAGCAGGAAGCAGTTACAGAAAAGAGATCATCTCCCTTCAGCATCCCTTTTAAATTAAAGGTGTAAACTCTTTAAGGGTAAAACAAAATTAATAGATGGATCTGGAACCTGACTAGAAATCCACATGAGCACCAGTGGCCACAGGATGACTGCAGAAGGCCCCTGCCCCAAGATTCTGCTCTCCAGAATAAAAACTTCTAAACTTCTAAAAACAGTCCTGGATGCTACACTAAAGATTGATAAATAATCAATCAAAACAACAAACAGCCATCCACCTCATAGCTCCAACAATAATTATGCCAGAGCTTAGCAAGTTAAACTTTGGCAAAGGGGGGAAATGATGTGGGCTATGCATGGCAGGCTCTTTGTCTCTTCAGAGATTTAACCTAAGCTCTCTGACTTGTGGGAGTGACGGTAAGAGGCTGCAGTCCTGCCCTTGGTAACAATGGCAATGACTCCAGTCCCAGGAAACAGTTTAACAATGCAAGATCTATAAACTTTAAGTATTTAGGGGAAATGCAAACCAAATATGCTAAAAAGCTTATCTAGAATGTTTTAAGTCCATGCTAAAAGCTTACCTAAGATGTGAAAGATATATGCTAATTGAAGCCTATTGAGAACTGAAACAAAAGGACCATTTGGCCTTTCCTCTCTGTATAAAAAGGGATTCAAACTCTTGTTCAGGGCTCAGGATTGAAACAGAAAGCTCCCGAGTCCGGCCGGCCATCAATAAACCATTTTTCCTTCTCAAAATCATTCCTGAGTCCTGGCCTTTCTATAGGCAAATAATTGAACCTCTCTCAAATTCTACAACAACTGGATATTTCATTAGAGCAGACAATTGTCTTTTTATCTATAAAAGGATTAGTACTGGGATTAGGCATAAAGCCAGAAGAGTCTCCTCCACCTTTTGGTTCAGAATTGAGTTCTTTCAAATGGCCCTCTATTTTCTTTTCATTTATGGGTTTTGAAAATAGAATAATTTCTTCTTCCTCATCTTCATCTGATTGTAAAGGATCTAAGGTGGCAACAATTTGCTGGCACAAAGTCCTCGCAGATAAAGGAATGGATTTCCCTTTCTGATATGCTCTTCGTAAAGCCTTTGTTACACATTTCCACTATTTTAAATTTAAGACATTATGTCCCCAAGGCTGAAACCAACCACAATGCTTTTGTATTAAAGCAAACAGTTCTTTTAACTCACAACTTTTTACAGGCACCCCGCTAGCTTTCAATAAGGTTTTTAACACTTGAAAATGTTCTTCCACACATCCAGTTCAATTACCATTACTCTGATGACTTCATGGAAAATGTTACTTACTTAAAAGAAGACTTGAGTCACTCTGCTTTGGACATCACACAACCCTCGAGGAGGTCTTTTCTGTGGTTCCTGATACTGATTTAGAAGACTTGCTAACTTCTTCGGGCCCCACGTTGGGCACCAGATGTTGGAGATTTGGACCCAAAGGGTATCAGGAATGAAAGAAAGAGAAAAGGGAGAAGGAAACAAAGAGAAAGAACGAGAGAGCTGGGATCAGGGGGTCTGTGAGTTATGACTCCTCAGACAACTTTATTGTTCACAAGGGGCACTATATATACCCCAGTTCACATGGGTAGAAGCAGCAACATGCAGTTAACCATCAACATTACTCATAGTCTAAGGAATTTAAAAAATCTTATCTCAAGGTTTAAGTGTTCTATTTACTACACAAATATCTGCTCATCTTTTCTTTCAGCCTTTCGCAGCTTCATCCTGTTTGCCAGGAACTCTTAATTACCACATTCCTTAGATTACAAGCATAGCCATGTAGCCATGGAGACAGCACGTCTCTCCTTGAGAGGCCACTGTGCCTCAGTTTCCAACACACCGATTCCTTGCATTGTCGTGAGATGTTTGTTACATATTATGAAAGAATATTGTCAAAATCTTACTACTAATCATAGTCTTATTTTACATTTGGTGTGTTTTTACTCCAACCCACCCTATTATTATTTTTTAAATATATTTTTTATGACAGAAGTTGTAAACTTACAAAACAATAATGTACATGTGCAGACTTACCAAACAACACCTTTCCATCAACACACCACACTGTGGTGGAACATTTGCTACAGAAAAGATAATATCATCTGATTGCTATCATGTCCATAGTGTACATTTGGCTCACATTTTCCATACTACCTCATTATGAACACAGTACATCTTTTGCATAGATGGAAGAATATTATATTATTATTACTAACCACAGTCCATAGGTCACTCCAGCTGTAGTAGTGATATACATGTGCTGTAGCTTACAAAGGACACTTTTACATCTGTACCATCAACCACAATTCTCATCCACCTCTTGGTTTACTGTGCTATCCAGTTCCTAGATTATTCTCTAGCATTCTGTCAATTGGCATTTACATACCCAGACTACCATTTTCAGTCACATTTATAAACTAGCTGTTACTATGTGTTACCATGTACTCTGTACATTTCCACACTTTTACAGTAAAATTAAAATTTCTACATACATTAAACATCACTAGTCCACTCAGTCCTCCTCTTATATCCTTTAAGAATCCACCACCTACCACCAGGTCTTGAAAATATTTTCCTGCAATTTCTTCTAGAAGTTTTATGATTGTTGCTTTTATTTTTAGGTTTTTGATCCATTTTGAGTTAATTTTTGGATAAGGTGTGAGATAGGCGTCCTCTTTCCTTCTTTTGGCTATGGACATCCAATTCTTTCAGCCCATTTTTTTAATGGATTGTTCTGCCTGAGCTGTGTGAGTTTGACAGGCTAGTCAAAAATCACTTGACCATACCTGTGAGGGTCTGTTTCTGAACCATAAATTTGGTTTCATTGGTCTATTGTGTCTGTCTTTAGGCCAGTACCATGCTGTTTCACCACTATAGCTAGGTAAAGATTTAAAGTCTGGAGATGAGGGTTCAGCTTTCCTTTTTATGATGTTTCTGGCTATTCAGAAACATCTGGTTATTACCCATCCAAATAAATTTGATGATTGTGTTTTCAATTTTTTCTTTAATGCTGGTGGAACTTTTATCAGGATTACATTGAATCTGTATATCAATTTGAGTAGAATTGACATCTTAATGATATTCAGTCTTCCAATCCATGAGCATGGAACGTTCTTCCAGTTATTTAGGTCTTTTTGGATTTAACACTGAGTTGCATTTTTCTGAATACAAGTGCTTTACATCATTGGTTAAGTTTATTCCTGACTATTTGAGTTTTATCTATCATATTTTATTTTCACCACTCTTTTGACACTTTTAGTTACTTTTATTGATAAAAATCTTCAATTCTAGACTCTCTTCCAGGCCTCTCTCTCCTGTCTTTCCTTTTCAGGCTCTAGCACACCCTTTAGTATTTCCTGAAAATCTGGTCTCTTACTTAGAAATTCTCTGTTTCTGTTTATCTGTGAGTATTCTAGTCTCGCCCTCATTTTTGAAAGATGGTTTTGCTGGATATAAGATTATTGGCTGGAAATTTTTCTCTTATAGTATCTTAAATATATCAGACCACTGTCTTCTTGCCTCCATGGTTTCTTGTGAGAAATCAGCACTTAATCTTATTTGATATCCTCTACATGTTATGCATTGCTTTTCTTTTGCTGTTCTCAGAATTCTCTTTGTCTTTGGCATTTGACATTCTGATGAGTATGTTTTTCTGAGTTGGTCTATTCAGATTTTTTTTGGATGGGATAATGTGCTTCTTGGACATGGATATCTATGTCCTTCCATAGGGCTGGGAAATTTTCTAACCTTATTTCTTCAAATATTCCTTCTGTCCTTTTCCCCTTCTCTTCTCCTTCTGGGACACCCATGACACATATGTTTGCATGCTTTTTGCTGTCATTAAGGTCCCTGAGACCTTGTTCAATTTTTTCCATTCTTTACATCATCTGTTCTTTTGCATGTTCACTTTCAGAGGCCATTTCTTCAAGCTCACTAATCCTTTCTTTTGCCTCCTCAAATCTGCTATTATATGATTCCAGTGTTTTTTAAATTTCATTGATTGCACCTTTCATTCCCATAAAGTCTGCTGTTTTTCTATGTATGCTTTCAAATTCTTCTCTGTGCTCATCCAGTGTCTTAATATCCTTAACCTCTTTAGCCATCTCACTGAATTTATTAAGGAAATTTATTTGAACATCTATGATTAGTTGTCTCAACTCCTTGGTGTCATCTGCAGGCTTATCTTGTTCCTTTAACTGGGCCATAGCTTCCTGTTTCTTGGTGTGGATTATAATTTTTTGTTGGTGTCTTCACATCTGGCTTACTAGAGTATTTATTCTGGGTGCAGGTTTCTCTTTAGTTTAGGGCTTTCTGCCCTTTCTCCCTTGCTGGTTGTGCAGTAGCAACCAAGCATGTAGTTGGTGCTGTAACCTGTGGAGGCTCAAGCTTCCTTCATTGTGCCAGGGACTAATGAAGATTCTTCCAACTTTCTCCTTTGCCAGGGGTAGGGACAAAGTCACACCTATGTGGAATAATCCATATGCAGGCCTAGACTGTAGTTGCCCAGAGAGATTGATGAAGCTTCACAGCCCTTTCTCACCTTGGGGAGGGGATGGAGCTGCAGATGTGGGCAGCAATCTATGCAGTGTGGGTCCAAGATGACCACAGTTGCCCCTGTAGGTTTCCAATTTTCAATCTGTGCCAGCCAAAGTTACCTGTAGTTTCCTTGATAGGCTGGTGCAGAGCTCAGCAGACTCCTCCCTGCCAGAGGTGGGGCTGAAGCCTAGGCTAGGGCTGCAGAATTATCTGGATGAAAGAAATTTGTTCCTATTGCCACTGTGATTTTTTTTCAGCCTGGCTTCCCCTCAGGCTGGGAGCACAATCAAAATTGTGGCCACTGCCCTCTTTCTGACTTGGGTGGATTTACATCCCAGCTGTTCCCAGGGTTATATCTTAGCCAGTCAAGTCTACCAATCAGTAGTGGAAATCGGCAGCCAACCATCTCCTCCTCCCAAGTTTTTGGAAAATGAAGCTTCCAATTCCAGCCACAGAATAGCTCCTGAGGCAGTTCATGCTGCCAGAGTAGGATAATCACCAGCCTTCCAGCTTGACTGGTAATTTCCTGGAGAGGCTGGCACAGGTCCCTGCAGCTTCCTCCCTGCTGGAGGTGGCACTGGGGCCTAGGTTAGAGCTGCAATTTGATCTGGATGAATAGAAGCTGGTCCTCTCCAGCACTGTGATTTTCAGTCTGCTCCACTTCCCTTTGTGCCAGGCACAGAGTTGAGATGGCAGCTACTGGTCTCTTTCTGGCTTGGACATGTTCAAAATTTAGCTGTTCTCAGGATGGTGTTTTATTCTGCTAAATTTACTCATCAGTAGCTGAAATTGGTGCACAACCATCCCTTCTTTCCCATTTTTGGTAAGTAGGCTTTCAATTCCATCTGTAGAACAGCTCCTGAGGTGGCTTGTGCCTCCAGTGGAGGATGGGCAACTGGCCTCCAGAGCATATAGCACTCCATAAGTCTTCTCTGCTAATGGGCAGTCTCCCTCTTCCATTCCTTCAAGGATGTTGCAGGATGCTCTTTGGGCCTCCTGGAGCTCCCAAACAGGTGCTTTAGCTAGCTCCAGAGAGCTCTGGGTTTTTACTAACTGCCCTGTAGGAGGAGCTGACCCTAGGAGCTCCTAACTCTACTGCCATCTTGCTTGTTCTCTGAGTGGTTTCTTTTTGGTGAGTTTGGCCAGCTGAACTTTTTCAATCTCAGAGGGTCCCTGACCAGCACTGAGTTGGCTGTGGAGAGAGGAGCAGGGATGTCTGGTCAAGCAGACTATAATACCCAGCCAAAAAGGGAGAGACAGGAACTAAGGTAGAGAGGGGGCAGAGACAGGTCTCTAAACAGCCCGGCTTGGCATAATATTAGAAACCTAATTTGCCTGAGGGATAGGGGGTAGATAGAGCCAGATAAGCTTTCTGAAGCCTGCTTAAGCTGTGCGGCATGTGTAGCTCATTGGAGGAATTCATGTCTTGCATATCTAAGGTCCCTGGTTTGTTTTCTGGGTATCCTTAGAGAGATCCAGAGAGTGATCCACCAGATTATCAGGTACCCAGCTGGTACCTTATGACAGGGAATGTATGGACAGATTTTTCTTATTTTAGGTTTCCTTGGATCTGTTATTTTTAAATTTTTAAAAATTTTAATTGGTTCCTTCCCTTCCCCCTTTATTTTATTAGCCAAATCGCAGTACATCACCTGCAGAAATCATGCTGAAAGGTGAGACTGATAAGAACCAAAGAGAAACCTGAGAAACTCCTTAGGGGCTTAGGATGGAAGGGTCTTTTAACTGGGTTGTTTTCTGTTTGTTGTTTGTTGTCTTTCCCTTTATTTCTTTCCTTTCTTTTTCTTTAACTTATTTTTTTCTACTGACTATTTTCTTTCTTTCCTTCATTTTTATGTCTTCTGTTTCCTAATGTTTTTCTTTTGTTCCACATCTTTTTGTTTGGCCTTCAACTTTAAAAAAAAAACTTTTTTTCCTCCTTTTTTTTTCTTCTCTTCTTATCATTTCAGCCTTTTAATTTATTTTTCCTCCATTTTATTCCTTGTTTCATTTTTTACATTCCACATTTTAAAATTCTTATTCCTTTGTACTTTAAAATTTTATTATACTTGTATTATTTATTTTCCCAGTTCTTGTATGGTTCCTTTTCTATTTTTTATCATTATTATTACTGTTATTAATTTTTCTCATATCTTTCCTTTTTCTCTGGTCCTAACATTATTTTCAAGGGAACACAGACAACTGCAAGTTATAGAATAAGAGGGACTAAGTGTCAAAAAAAAGAACCTTACCACACACATACAAACAAACAAACAGAATAAAACCCTAGAGTAGACAGAGAAGTCAACCAACCAAATAAGCACATCAAGATAAACAGATGCCTAGACACAAACAAAAAGTTACAAGCCACACTGAGAAACAGGAGACATGGACCAGTCTAACAAACAAACCAAAAATGAGAAGAAGATGCAGAATGTGGAACAACTAATCAGGGATGTCCAAACAAATATAATGAATCAACTTAATGAAATGAATGAAGAAATCAAGGATTTTAAGAAGACACTGGAACAGCATACTAAAGCAATTGTAAACATAGTTAAAAATGGATATGGTGGTGATGAATGGCACAATGCAAGAAATCAAAAATACACTTAAAGCACATAATGACAGATTTTAACAGGCAGAGGAAAGAATTAGTGATGTCAAAGACAATACATCTGAAATCAAACAGTAGAACAGATAGATAAAAAGAAAAAATCCAGCAAAGACTTAGCAGTTTGAATGACAACATGAAACACACAAATATATGCATTAAAGTCATCCCAGAGGGAGAAGAGAAGGGAAAGGCAGAAGGAGTGTTGGAGGAAGAATACTTCCCAACTCTTTTGAGGGACATGGTGACATATATGTCCAGGAAGCACAGATTCTACAATTTTAGTTGGGAACTTTAATACACCATTATCACCATTATACAGAACACCTCAAGAGAGGATCAATAAAGAAAAAGACATTGAACAATATGTTAGGGGATCTAGACCTAATAGACATATCCAGAACATTACACCCAAATACAGCAGGGTATATATATATTCTTGAGTGTGCATGGATCATTCTCCAGGATAGACTAAATGCTAGGTCACAGAATAACTCTCAATGACTTTATGAAAGATTTAAATTATACAAAGTAATTACTCTGACCACAATGGAATGAAGATGGAAATCAGTAAGTGGCAGAGAACCAGATTAGTCACTAAGTTATGGAAATTAAACAAAATGCTCTTAGGCAATCAGGGGTCAGGGAGAAAATTGCAAAAGATATCAGTAACTACATTAAATCAAATGAAAATGAGAACACAATGTATCAAAACCTATGGGATGCAGCAAAATCAGTGTATAGAGGGAAATTTATAGCCATAAATGCCTATATTTAAAAAAGGAGAGCTAAAATCAAAGACCAACTGCATGCATGGGGAATTAGAAAAAGAACAACCACTAATCCCAAAGCAGGTAGAAAGAAGGAAATAACAAAGATTAGAGCAGAGCTAAATGAAATTGAAAATAAAAAATCACTAGAAAAAATTAACCCAAAGCTGGTTCTTTGGGAAGATTAATAAAATTGACAAATGCTTAGCTAGACTAACAAAGAAAAAATAGAGAAGATGGAAATAAATAAAATAAGAAATGAGGAAGGGGATACCACCACTAACCCCATAGAAATAAAGAGTATCATAATAGCATCATAATGAAAAATTGTATGCCAACAAGCTTGATAACTTAGATGAAGTGGAAAAATTACTAGAAACACACAAACAGCCTACACTGATGAAAGAGGAAATTGATGAACTCAACAGAACAATCACAAATAACAATATTGAATTAGTCATCAAAAACATCCCATTTAAAGAAGAGCCCAGGGCCAGGTAACTTCACAGGTGAATTCTACCAATCATTCTGGGAAGAACTAACATCAATTCTGCTTAAACTTTTCCAAAAAACAGAAGTGGAGGGAACATTACCTACCTCATTCTATGAAGCCAACATCACCCTAATAACAAAGCCACACAAGGACACCACAAGAAAGGAAAACTCTCAACCAATGTCTCTAATGAAACTAGATGTTAAAATCCCCAACAAAATACTTGCTAATTATATTCAACACACCATGACCAAGTGGGATTCATCCCTGGTGTGCAAGGAAGTTACAACATAAGAAAATAAATCATTGTAATACAATATATTAACAGATCAAAAGAAAAAAAATCACCTGACTATCTCTATAGATGCAGAAAAAGCATTCAACAAAATAGAACACCCTTTCTTTACAAAAACACTTCAAAAGAAAGGAATAGAAAGAAATTTCCTCAACATAATAAAGTGTATATATGAAAAACCCACAGCTAACATCATATTCAATGGCAAAATCATAAAATCTTTCCCTCTAATATCTGGAACAAGACAAGGATGCCCACTATCACCACTCTTATTTAACATTGTGTTAGAAGTACTTGCTTGAGAATTTAGGTAAGAAAAAGATATAAAAGGCATCCAAATAGGATAGGAAGAAGTAAAAATTTCACTATATGCATGTAACATATTCCTATACATAGAAAGCCCTGAGAAATCTATAACAAAGCTTCTAAAGCTAATAAATGAGCAGTAAAATGGCAGAATATACAACAATGTGTAAAAATCAGTAACATTTCTGCACACTAATAATAAGCAATCTGATGAGGAAATTTTTAAAAAATTCATTTACAATAGCAACTAAAAGAATAAAATATTTATGAATAAACTTAATTAGATATGTAAAGGTCTCTGTGCAGAAAACTACATACAACATTGTTAAAAGAAATCAAAGAATATCTAAATAAATAGAAGAATATTCCCTGTTTATGGATAGGAAAATTAAGCATCATTAAAATGCCTATCCTACCCAAACTGATTTATAGGTTTAATGCAATCCTAATTTTCCAATTGAGCATTTTGTGCTGAATTGGAAAAGATAACTAAGAAATTCCTTTGGAAGAGCAAGGGGCCCTGAATGTCCAAAGACATATTGAAAAAGAAAAATGAAATTGGAGGAATTGACTTAAAAACACTACAAAGCTACAGTGGTCAAATCTGCATGGTATTGGCACAAGGATAGACATACAGACCAATGGAACAGAACTGAGTTCTGATATAGATCCTCACATAAATGGTCAACTGATATTTGACAAGGTCACCAAGCCCACTCAATTGGGAGAGAATGGTCTCTTCAATAAATGGTGCTTGAAGAACTGGATATCCATACCCAGAAGAATGAGAGAGTATCACCATCTCATGGCCTATACAAAAATTTACTCAAGATGGATCAAAGATCTAAATATAAGAACCAAGACCATATATCTCCAGAAGATAATGTAGGGAAGCATCTACAAGATCTGGTAGTAGGAAACAGTTCCATAAACTTTACACCCAAAGCACATGCAACAAAAGAAAAAATAGATAAATGGGACCTCCTCAAAATTAAAAAGTTTAATTTTAAAAGGAGTTTGTCAAGAAAGTGAAAAGGCAGCCTCCTCAATGGGAGAAAATACTTGGTAACCATATATATTAGTCAGCCAAAGAGGTACTGATGCAAAGTACTGGAAGTCTGTTGGCTTTTAAAAAGTATATTTATTTGGGGTAGAAAATTACAGTCACAAGACCTTAAAGAGTCCAATGCAAGTTACCACAAATGGTACTTTCTCACCCAAAGTCATTGGCCACCTGTTGGTGCAAGAAGGCAAGTGATGTCTGTGAGGGTTGAGCCTTCCTTCTTCCTCTTAAGGCTTTGTGGTACCAGCTTCTTCCAATCTCAGCCATAGGCTGGTATAAGGCTTTATCTCTCTCCTCAGGGCTCAATTTTTTCTTGGATCAGCTCATCTCTCCTCAAGGTAAGCTGTAGACTATCAGGCTCTCTCTCTTCATGGGGCCTTTGCCGTGTCTATGGAGTCATCTCTATTCCTCTGTGTTCTTCTCCTGTGTGTTTAATTCTTGGAGCTCCAGCATCAAAACTCAAATTCCTCTGCCATGTTGTTTTCTCTGTGAATTCTACCCACCAAGGCCCACATGGCTGAATCAAAACCCTAATCATAATTTAATCAAGTAAGAGTGAAACCTCTGAATCAAATACAATCTAATATGTCCAGGGCAAAAGACCAGTTTACAAACACATTCTAATATCTATCTTTGGAATTCATAAACAATACAAAACTGCCAAATCATCTATCCAATAGGGGCCTAATAGTCAGCATATATAAAGAAATCCTTCATCTTGAAAATAAAGACAATGCATTTTAAAAATGGGCAAGTGATTTGAATAGAAACTTCACAAAGAAGAAATACAAATGGCTGGAAAGCACATAAAAATGATGTTCAACATTACTAGCTATTAGGGAAATGCAAATCAAAACTACAAGGAGACATCATCTTACACCCATTAGAGTGGTGGCTATTAAAAAAAAGAAAAAACAGAAGACTACAAGTGTTGGAGAGAATGTGGAGGAAAGGGAACACTTCTCCACTGCTGGTGGGAATCTAGAATGGTGCAGTCATTGTGGAGGACAGTTTGGCGGTTCCTCAGGAAGCTAACTATAGAACTGCCATATGATCCAGCAATCCCACTTCTGGCTATATGTCCAGAAGAATTGATAACAGGGACATGAATAGGCTGATTCACATGAATATTCAGAGGCATTATTCACCATTGCCAAAAGCTGGAAGTAACCCAAATGTCCAATAAAAGATGGATTAGCAAATTGTGATATATGCATACAATGGAATATTATTTAGCTGTAAAAAGGGATGCAGTATTAATACGTGGGACAACATGAATGAGTCTTGAAGACCTTATGTTGAGTGAAGAAAGCCAGTTGCTGAAAGAGAACTTCTACGTGACCTCACTAATATGATTTAAGCAAACTGAGCAGACTCATAGAGCTAGTCTGGAAGATACATTTACAGGAGACCAAAAGGGAGTGGAGGGTTGTGAGCCAATGCCCATATGAGCAAAATCTATGAGAAGGTGTAAATGTGTAGTCGTGCAGTGGATAGGTAAGACAGTGGTGCAGTGATGCTATTGGGAATGGTGGTGCTGGTCTGTGAAGGGGGTACAATGGGGTGTTTGGGTTGTACTATCCATGGAACTGGGGGGAAGGTCTAGAGAAGGAGCAAGCAGACTCTGGGGATTTGCAGGTCTCTGATTAAAATTACAATATGGGGAATGTTCTTTTGGCAAATATGGCAGGAGAGGATTACTGCTGTAGGTTGTTGGATATGTACAGGGGTGCCTACAGGACAGAGTGTATCTGGGGCAGGTTTCTACTGAATACATAAGTGTTCATCTTGTCATACTGTGCTATGTAAGTGGGTGGAGACCCACACAATAAACAAGAAAATATTCAACTTCCATCCTGAGGAGTTGTGCTATGTTCTCAAATAGAGGAACTAAAGGCTCTTGGGAACATAGGCAGTGCCTAATAGAAGAAAACAGACCAATATGTCAAGTCCTCAATATTATTGCAAGCAACTATGAATCTTATTCTTCAAAAATTGAAACTAAGTGGTTATCAAGGAATCAAGGTCCTGAGGGGAGGGGGAGGGAAGAGTAGAAGAGCATTTTTAGGGCCTTAGAATTGTTCTGCATGATCTCACAGTAATGGCTGCAGGACATTAAATTTTGTCAAAATTTATAAAAGTGTACAGTCCAAAATGTGAATCATAATGTAAACCATCAACCACTGTTAATAGCAATGCTTCAATATTTGTACATCAATTGTAACAAATGTACCATCTGCATGTAAAATGTTTTTAATAGGGGAGAGGGGGAAATGGGGAGGGCATTGGGTATATGAGAATCCCCTATATTCTCTACTTGACTTTTCCATAATCTAAAGTTCAAAGAAAAATGTCAGGATAAAATGAAAAAAAAAGATAAAATAAAAAAAAAACACTGGGGGAATATACAGAAGAAAACGTTACTGTACATACAAGACAACAGATCTTACAGTGATGAAAGATAAAAGAGTATTTTTATTATTAGAAAGAATTTTAAGGTTTTTTTTGTATTTTATATGCTATTTTTAAGACTATCATTATTATTTCACTTAATATTATTTTTATTTGGTTACTTTCTTGGCTTCAACTTTGGAGAGGTTTTGGATCACAGAGGGTTGCAACTGTGAGAGGGGAGGAAAATTGGTGAGGTATGTTGGTGATGGGGTGATGCATGAGGGGGTTCATCTGGGGCATGCCTCCAAGGCATATGAATGTGTTCAAGCACTCATGGAGCATTGTCATGGTGGGTAGAGATCCACACAATGACTGAAAGAATATCAAATTCCCATCCTGGGGAGTTCTGATACATTCTCTAATGGGGCAGCAAGGATCACCCAAGTATAGGGGTAGTGTCTAGTGAAGGAGGATGGACCATTGCACCAAGCCCTTGATATTGATGGTTGTAATTATCAACCTTTTCTTTTGAAATTGAAACTTAACTTAGTACTATATGTTGCCTAAGAGTTACTGCCTTAGGGCATGCTTGTTGCTCAAATGTGGCCTCTCTCTAAGCCAAACTCAGCATATAAATGCATTTCCCTGGCATGGGACATGACTCCCAGGGATGAACCTCCTTGACACTGAGGGATTATTACCAAGTGCCAGCAAGCAATGCACCTGAAAAAATACCTTGACCCTAAGGTAGAAATAGTAAATACAAATGAGTTCTTATAGCAAAGAGATTCCAAAGTGAGTTGGGGAGTCATTCCATAAGTTGTTTATGCAAGTCTCAGTAGGATCCCATTGACTGCCACAGTAAATACTGCCTCAAATATCAGGGTTCCTGAGGGCTCTAGAGATATCCAGGCAGTATAGGCAGGGAAGACAGCTCAGGAGTTTGGCACTCTGCCTGTGGGCATTACCTTGGAATTTATGCCCCACTGTGTGAAAGAGTTGGACTCATTTGTGGTTTCCCTACACATGGATTTTTTGCCCCTTCTATTTGAACATATAGTTAGCACTATACTTGATAGGTGTATATCCAAAAGACATAAATCTTTGGTCCATCTATGTGGCCGTATGGGCCCTGAATCTCAGCAGATTTGCAACACCTACTCTCCAGTTCATTGGACTCATCCAGGACAACTAACAAGGAGATGATGATGGGCAATGCCCATCTAAAAAACAGAGGGAGTCTGCAACTGCAAGCAAGATACTTCCATTTATCTACCCCATGAGATCTAAGCCTTCTCTCATTTAGAGGAATACAGCATCACCATCTCCAAGTTCTCAAGATTGTGGAATGAATAATGGGCTACAGTAAACATTATTATTCTACTGTAGACTTCTTATTCTAGCAGTGGAAGAACTTTTATCATTGATGAGGCAGTGGCCACTGGGGGCCCAGAGGGGAGGGAGAGGGAAAAAATAGGGACATAGAAATTGTTCTGCATGACAATACAATCACAGATACAGGCCAATTTATATTTGGTCTTAACATAAAATTGCATGGGACGGTGGGTAAACTATAATGTAAACTGTAATCCATGGTTAGTAGCATGCTTCAATATGTGTTCATCAATTGTAACAAACGTGCTACACTAATGAAGGATGTCGTTAATCAAGTGTTGGAGAGCATGTGGAGAGATAGGAATACTTATTCACTCTTGGTGGGAATATAGAATAGTGCAGCCACTGCAGAGGACTGTTGGGCAGTTCCTAAGGAATTTGAATACAGACTTGTCATGTGATCCAGAAATGCTGCTACTAGGTATATACCCAGTAAAAATAAGAGCAATGACACCAACAGACGTCTGCACACTGATGTTCATAGTGGCATTATTCAGGATTGCCAAATTATGGGAATAACCAAGTGTCCATCACATGATGAATGTGTATACACTGGAATATTATGCAATGGTAAGAAGAATGTAAAGCATATAACAACATGGATGAACCTGGATGACATTATTTTGAGTGAAGCAAGCCAAACACAAAAGGATAAAGTATGATTGCCTTATTAGGAACTAAATAAATTATGTAATCTCATAGAGTTAATAACTTGGATATGGGTCACTAGAAAATATATGACGTTAGAGAATGGAAAGCTGATGATTAACTTATGCAGAATTGGTTAAAAGGATGTATATTAATCTACAGAAATGAATAGAAAAGTAAAAAACCCAACATAATGTCATTAACTAGCAGTATTATTATGTGGGTATGAAAGTGGTTTAAAGGGAAAGTCTAGGGGAAATGGACTTTGGCCCAGTGGTTAGGGCATCTGTCTACCATATGGGAGGTCTGCGGTTCAAACCCCGGGCCTCCTTGACCCGTGTGGAGCTGGCCATGCGCAGTGCTGATGCGCGCAAGGAGTGCCGTGCCACGCAAGGCTGTCCCCTGCGTGGGGGAGCCCCACACGCAAGGAGTGCGCCCATGAGGAAAGTCGCCCAGTGTGAAAAGAAAGTGCAGCCTGCCCAGGAATGGCGCCACCCACACTTCCCGTGCCGCTGACGACAACAGAAGCGGACAAAGAAACAAGACGCAGCAAATAGACACCAAGAACAGACAACCAAGGGAGGGGAGGGAATTAAATAAATAAATAAATCTTTTAAAAAATAAATAAATAAAAATAAAGGGAAAGTCTAACCTCATGTATATTACTAAAGGAAAGATAAAAAATGTAACATGGAACTGTATAGCATAGTAAAACCACATGTGAAATATGTTTATGGGTAAAATTGCATATATAAGACTTTCTTTGAACTTGAATAAATATGTTAACACTGCAAGATGTTAATATCAGATCAGAAAACCTTTATGCTAAGGGAAAGACACCAGACACAAAGTACCACAAATTGTATGATTCCATTTATATAAAATGTAACAATAAATCAGTTTATAAAGATGGTTATGCATGGCTGGGAAAGGACTGCTAAGGGGTGTGGAGTTTTGCTTTTTGGAGTAATGGAATTGTTAGAAAACTTTTTGTAGTGATGAATGCACAACATTGTGATTATACTAAAAGTCATTGATTATAAACTTTGGATAAATCATATGGTATATGAATATACTTCAATAAAACTGCTTAATAAATAAGTAATTATGCCAAATAGAATTATATTGCTGGTGAATCAATGCTTTTATCATTATGAAATGATCCTCTTTATGAAGTAATGCTTTGCTTCAAGGGGTAACATAGTTACACCAACTTTATTTTATTGTAACATTTGCTTAATAAATCTTTTTCCTGTTTTTTTTTCTGTATGTTTACTTATGTTTTAAATGGTCTTGAGTTAACAATTTAATGTGAAAAGATTTTGGCAATAGGATTCAGACTTCATATGCAAATAATACAAGGGTGGGAAAGATGTAAAAAAACAATTTCAAACAACTGAACTGACTCTGGCTTCCCTAAAATTGTATGAATGTATTAAAATAACAGTGGGTAAAATAATTAGAATAAGAGAAAATAATAATAATAAATTTATGAAAACATTTTTTAAATCATGCAATTGACCCGATTGGGAACTTATGCTATAGAATTAAAATAGTGATAACCACTACTGCTGCTACTCTCAAGTCCTACATGATGCCATTTGCAATACTGCCCTTATGCCTTAATGATTCCACTAGCAATGTTTTCACTTGCTGCTCAAGAAACTCAAAGGTACAACAATACCTATTTTACCTGCAAGGATTCTCCACTGTCCTTGTTTGACACTGCTTGATTTCAATTCTCAGCGTGGATATGTGATGAATAGATTCTTATTCATTGGTCTATGCTCTAGATCCAAGGAATGCTACTAAAGTACATATCTGACCCATTTTTATCTTTTCTAATAGGAGGCAGCCTCTAATTTCTTTATAAAGACTTATAAAAAATGGAAATTATTTAAACATCAAAAGAGTGTTCAGATGCTGAAAAGAAAGAGAATGGCAAATGTTCCACCACAAATATAGTTGAATGAAGCAATAAGCAAATGTATAATGGTGAAAGAAAGAGAATGTCTCATAAACAAAGAAAAATTTTCAAATTGAATGGAAATACACCGTGCCAGTTAGGATTAATTTTAAAAGATCATGAACAAATATACCCTTGTAAAACATCTGAACACCAAATATTGAGTGGAAATCATCTCTTTCAAGGAAAGAAAACAAGGAATTTATAAGGAATAATTAATCATGATAGTATTTGATTTTTCAAATCCAGCAGGACCACTACCACAAAGACACACTTGAGAAAGTATGGATTGTAAATGAATGACTCAATATCCATCCAAAACATGCCTATGGGGAGGAAAAAATGAAGACTTATAAAATGTACTCTAAAAATGTAAACTACTGAGGGCATTTCTGAACAAACTTTCATATAAAATCCAATTAAATTGCATTAAAAACATTAAGATAAAGTAAATAAAAATTGCAAGAGATAATGAATCTAGTAAAAATTATAGCTGAATCTCAAAGCATGTTATTAATATGATTGTATTAGAAATATGTGGGAAGCAGATGTAGCTCAAGTGATTGGGCTTCCCCTACCATATGGGAGAACCTGGGTTCAATCCCTAGGGCTTCCTGGTAAAAAAAAAAAAAAAAGATTGTGTCCATGTGGTGAGCCAGTGCTCACACAGCAAGCCAACTGTCCATGTGGTGAGCCAGTGCCCACACAAGTGAGTCATGTAGCAAGATGATGCAACAAAAGAGAGATGAAGGAGAGAGTCAAGGTAAAGCACAACAGAAACCAGGAACTGAGGTGGTGCAAGTGACAGGGAACCTCTCTCCACATCAGAGGTCCCCAGGATTGAGTTCCAGTGAATTCTAGAGGAGAAAAACAAGAAGAGAAGACGAAAAGAGAAATAGATATGGAAGATCACAGAGCAATGGACACAGACAGCAAAAAATATAGGATGATGGGGAGGCGGAGGGAAGAAATAATCAGTTGGCCATAAAAAAATATGTAAACATATACATAAACATTTATTAGACAGGAATTTTGTTGCATATAACAAAGGCAATTCCTGCTTTATATGAGTTTAGTTTGAAGATATAGGATGTTAGAATGTAATTAGGGGAAACGGACTTGGCCCAGTGGTTAGGGCATCCGTCTACCACATGGGAGGTCCGTGGTTCAAACCCCAGGCCTCCTTGACCCTTGTGGAGCTGGCCCATGTGCAGTGCTAATGCGCACAAGGAGTGCCACCCCACGCAGGGGTGTCCCCCACATAGGGGAGCCCTATGCGCAAGGAGTGCACCCGTAAGGAGAGCCGCCCAGTGCGAAAGAAAGTGCAGCCTGCCCAGGAATGGCACCGCCCACACTTCCCATGCCGCTGAGGACAACAGAAGCGGACAAAGAAACAAGACACAGCAAATAGACACAGAGAACAGACAACTGGGGGAGAGGGGGGGAATTAAATAAATAAATAAATCTTTAAAAAAAAAGAAAAGAATGTAATTAGTATCAGTGTGAATTTATGGTTTTCAATATCAATAAATAAATTGAAAATGTATAGAAAAAGTGTATATGTGGTTGTATACAAACACACATACACATGCATGCCCATGCACACATACACACATTCCCTAGCTGTGTCCACTGAAAGTGGGATGGGAGTAGCAACAAATCAATAGTAATAAGCATAAGAAAAATAAAAGCAATGAAAATTTTAAGAAGAAAATAGTAATAAGCATAGCTAATACCAGATTTTGGTTTCTAAATACCATTCTTCCTTAAGAGAAACCAGGATTCTTGGAGAATTCACTGATATCAAGACTGGGGCAGGGAAAGTACAAGATGAGCTTGGAAAATTTTTTGTACCAGGAAATAAGGAAGAATTCAAAGAATGATGGGACCATGTCAAAAGGACTCAGCTTAAATGCACCAGTGGCCACATTTGAGACTGTGTAAGTATTGAAATAAAAATTGATAGTAATAGCTTATGATAGAGCAAAACAGGAATCCACAAGTCTACACTAATATAAATGAGTAAATGGTAAGAATAGTCTTTCTTATAAAATAACATCAATTAATACATGTAGGAGGACTAATGAACTAAAAAATTACCATTTGGTTTATCATCACTGTAATAATTACAAAACACCAGTGGATACTAAAACTAGTGGAAGGAAGTGGAATAAGGAATGCAATTTAATTAATGAAATTAATAGTCTTAAAGTATCTTCCTATAAAATACTTGTTATTTATAAAGGGTGCAAAACATAACTACTGTGGAAAACATGGCAGACACAATCTTAATGAAGTGATCAATGTTAAGAGCACCAGTAATGGTCTAAATTAACATCATATAACACCAAAGAAGATGCAGTGAGAAGAACTCAACATCATTTCTGTGTTCCAGCTAAAAGTGGATAACCTGGCCCTACCCATGAGGAAACATTGGGCAAAGTAAAATTAAGGTGTATTACACATAGTGACTATCCTATAATCCTAAAATATGTCAAGATAATGAAAGTCCAAGGAACTGAAGAACTGTTCTATATTAAATGAGACTAGAGAGACCTGACAACTGGATAAAAAACACGTGATCCTAGATGGATCCTATTGCTCTAAAGAACATTATTTGAACAACTGACAAAACTTGAATTGGGTCTCAGGATGAAATATGTATGAATTATTTGTATTGCACTTTCAACTTTCCTAAAAGTTTGAAATTGTTTATAAACTAAATGTAAATAAAAAACATATGGGGGGGAAGCGGACTTGGCCCAATGGATTGGGCGTCCGCCTACCACATGGGAGGTCCAAGGTTCAAACCCAGGGCCTCCTGACCCATGTGGAGCTGGCCCATGTGCAGTGCTAATGTGTGCAAGGAGTGAACCCCTAAAGGAGAGCTGCCCAGCACGCAAAACATGCAGCCTGCTCAGGAGTGGCACTGCACTCATGGAGAGCTGATGCATCAAGATGACTCAACAAAAAGAGAAAGATTTCTGGGGCAGCTGACAAGAATACAAGCAGACACAGAAGAACACACAGCAAATGAACACAGAGAGCAGACAACTGGGGGGAGGGGTGTGGGCACGGAAGGGGAGAGAAAAAAAGAAAAATCTTTAAAAAAAAACATATGGGGAAAATTATGGAAAAATGAGTACAGGTATAAACTATATGGAGAAAAGTACATTTGTGAGGGAGGAAAACCAAGAAAAGAGGTCCAAGAGGAGGGTGCTCCAGAATCTGCCAATAAATTCAGCTTATACATCGAGCTAGCACTTGAATCACAAATTCCAAGCAACCCATCTATGGCTGAACAGAGATGTCAGCTGCTGCACACCATAGGGGAGAGAGAGTTTAGAGTTTGAATCCAGACAAATAAACTAACTGCTGAAATTAAACATCATTAAACATCACTGGAACAAAACAGAACCCAAACTCTCTACCACATATCATTTGCAGCATCTAAAATTACTAAACATGAAGAAACGGAAGAACATGAACCACATTTCAGAGAAATGACAAATGACAGAGACTAAATCTGAGATGCCCCAGATTTTGGAATTAGTAGTTAAGTATTTTAAAGTGGCTATTATAACTATGCTCAAAGACATAAAGAAAAATATGCTCATAATGAATGAACAAATAGAAAATCCCCATAGAGAAATAAATTACAGGAAATGAACCAAATAGAATTCCTAGAATGAAAAAATATAATACCTGAAATAAAAATTCACCAGATGGACTTCCAACCAAGATAAAGTAATATGAGTCAGATTTATTCTCATCAGTGAAACAACCAAAAAAAAAAAAAAAAAAGATAGAATATATGTAACAAGGACAAGAAACTGAACACCAGGCAATGAAAGATGGTGATCCTTGAGAAATGGAAACCATATTCCATATTCTTTGTTATAAAACAAGCCTTAATAAAATTAAAATAATTCAAGTTCATGCAAAACATGTTTTCTGACAACAAAGGAATTAATAACAGAATAATCTCCTGAAAATATACAAATATGAAACTAAATAACATACTTCCCAATGGTTCATGTGTGAAGGACATAATAATGGCCCTTCAAGGATGTCCATTTCCTAATCCTTGGAACTGGTGTAAGTATTAGGTTTCATGGCAAAAGGAAATGAAGGTTTTGGATGTAACTAAAGTTGCTTTTCAACTGACATTAAGATAGAGAGATAATCTTGAATTATCCTGGTGGGCTCAATATAACCACAAGAGTTATTATAAGTGTAAGAGAGTGACCAATGAATGAATGAACAAAATGTGGTACATACACACAATAGAATATTATTCAGCCCTATAAAGGAATGAAATTCTGATACATATGACAACATGGATGGAAACTTGAAGACATAATGTTGAGTGCAAAAGTACAAATATTATATGATCTCACTGATATGAAATAATTAGATAAGATAACTCGTAGAGTAATAATCTAGAATATAGGTTAGCAGGGGAGACAGAGTGAAGGTAGGGAATAGGGAATTAAAGCTTAAAATGCACAGAGTTTCTATTTGGGATGATGGAAAAGTTTGGGTAATGGATGGTGATGACTGTGGCACAACATTGTGCAGCACTAAATCATATATTTGAATGTTGTTTAAAGTGTAATTTTTAGGTTGTATATATGTTACCAGACTAAAAAAAAAATCTAAATCCTTGGAACTACACAATATAACCAATGAGCCCTAAGATAAACCAGGAGAGTATGGCTAATAGTACAATTATAAAAATATGCTTTCAAAAATTCTAACAAATGTACCATCCCAATTCAAGGTGTTAATAGGGTGGTATGACAGGTCAAGGTTCTTTTATGAATCTCAAAAACTAAAAAAGATTATGATTTTGAACTAATCCATGCCTGTGGGTGTGGACCCCTTTTGATTGGACTATGTCATTAAGACATGACACAGGTTGGGTTTCTGCTTTCTTGCTGGGCCTTGTATAAATGGAATCACAGAGGAAGAGACACACAGGTAAAGTGGATCTGCAATTTTCACCTGGCCATGTGAAAGAGAGAACTCCAGGTTCGCCTTCAGCTGCAAGAAGGCAGAGAAGCCCAAAGAGGCTGAGAGAGGTCCAAAGTCTGGAATCAGCTGAGCAGAGTCACAGAAAGAGGCCCCTGAGGGGCTGAGCCCAAGAAGCAGATCCAGGTTGAGGAGATGAGCCCTGCCATATGCCTGATTGCCACATGGCAGGACACCAGGATCACCAGTAGCTCACTTTAGTGAGAAAGCATCTCTGGTGATACCTTGATTTGGATAATTCACAATCCTGATCAGAAATGTAAGTTTTTACCCTAAATAAAATTTCCCTAATAAAAGGCATCCTATTTCTTGTGCTTTGCATTGGCAGCCTTGTGGTAAACCAAAGTGGTTTGTGGGGACCTTGTATTTTATGCATGATTTTTCTGTAAATCCACAACTTCTCTAATAAAAAAGAGGCTGTGAGGTGGCAGGTTGAGGTATGGGATCCCATATGATGTTATGCATGTTTATTTTGTAAGTTCACAACATTTACTATACATTTATTGTTTTTGTATGTTCATATATGAACAATATACTTCAATAAAATAAAAAAAGAGGGTGTGAGACTAGATAATTGGAAGGATGTAACTTCATGTGGCAGTTAAATATCCAAGTAGAATGTCAGGACTTGCATTAGAGAGGATCTGTGATCAGGTGCTAGCATCTTATAGCATGGGAAGACAGATGTGACTGGGGAGTCAACAAATGTCAGTAGGAAGTAGGATAAAGGTTAGTAGAACCTGAGAATATAAACCTCAAAGGAGCCTTGGTTCTGTATAGCCAGATTAGAGATAGTATCTTCCTTGCAGGGGCTCCCACAACCACTTGAACTTCCCTTTGAGAAGCCCCCAGTGATCATTTCTCTGATTAAACCTGCACTCAGCAAGGGAGGAATTGGGTTTGGCCCATCCTGTTGTACCTAGAATAGAAGCCATCTTGGTAAATTCTTGTTGAATGACTTTGAGGAGGAGGGAGGACAGGAGTCTACCTCTTCATCTGGATTTAACCTCAGCTTTGTTCCATTTATGTCTACATTCAATTTTTAATGGCCTAATACTTTTCAAAAACTAATTCAATTTAAACATTTCCAGAGGCCACCACACATGCTATTCCATCTAACTAGAATACCCTTGCCCACTCTACAACCCAAAGACTTCCTATTCCTTAATCAAGAATGAACAGAAATTAATCATCAGGTAGATGAACAAAACACATACTGGGAGTAGATGTGGCTCAAGTGGTTGAGTGCCTGCTTCCCACATGGGAAGTCCCATGTTCAGTTCCCAGTGCCTACTAAAAACAAAAAAGGAAACAAAAAAAGAAAAAACAACTAAGGGGAGCTGTGGGGCTCAGTAGTTGAGCACTGGCTTTTCACATACAAGGTTCTGGGTTCAATCCCCAGCCCTGGTACATTAAAAAAAAACACACACACAACACACATATACCACCACACAGCCATCAGAATGTGAAAATTAAAGAGGCCAAAAACACTCAATGTTGGCAGTGATATAAAGCAAAAATAACTCTTATTCAGTGATATAGGGAGAGTAAATTGGTACAACATCTTCAGATAGTTTGGTAGTATCTACTAAAGCTGAACATGTCCAGCATTTTCATTTCTAGGTATGTTCCAAAACAAATGTATATATTTTTTTCACCAAAAAGAAAAAAAAAACAAAACAAAAAACAAAACATAGCAGCAGAACAAATCTGTTCATAGCAACAGATTTGTAATAGCTGCAAGCTGGAAACAACCTAAATATCCATCAACAGCATAATGCATAAACTTAAAAAAAAACAGTATAAGAGAAGCAGAAGAGGAGATGTGACTACAGAAAAATGATCAGAGAGATGCAGCACTGCTGGCTTTGAAGACAGAGGAAAATGTCCATAAGCAAGCAACACAAGCAGACTGATGAAGCTGAGAAAGGCTAAGAAACAGATTCTCCTCTAGAGCTTCCAGAAAAGGATGCAGCCCTGCCAACACCTAACTTAACTCCATGATCCAATGCCATATTTCTATCCTACATTACTGTAAAATAATAAATTTATGTTGCTTTAAGCTATCAACTTTTTGGGGATTTTTTATTACAAGCATAAATAAAAAATATTGTAATATTGGTCAAGAAATAAATTAAAATTTAAATGAGAAAGTTTTTTGAATTAGATGAAAATGAAAACCCAACATTACAAAATTTGTGGGATTCCACAAAAGCAACATTGAGGGAAAAGTTTATGGCCCTAAATGCCTACATTAGAACATTTAAAAATAAGAAATTATTTGAAATAATTTGAATTTAAAAATTCATAAAGTCAGATACTAGAATACAGGTTACCAGGGGCTGGAGAGGAGTTAGGGAATGGGAAGTTAAAGCTTAAGTGGTACAGAATTTCTGTTGGGGTTGATGAAAAAGTTTTAGTAATAAGTGGTAGTGATGGTAGCACAACATTGTGAATGCAATTAACACCACTGAGTTATACATCTGAATGTGGTTAAAAGGGGAAATTTTAGGTTATATAAATATTACTAAAATAAATTTTTAAAAAATCTTCCAACCAGAAAAAAAAGATATTATTGTGAGAACTGTGAAAAATATATTATGTGCTGGCTTTATAGCAATGTTGAATTCCTTGAACTTGTTAGCTATACTTAAGATGGTTAGAAGTGAGTTTCCTTGTTCTCAGGAAATGTTAGAGGAGCACGATGTATGCAACATACACTCATATTTTTAAATACATAGATGATAGATCTATAGATATAGACAGATTATAGAAAGAATTATATAATAAATATTACAAAATGCTAAAAGTGGATAAAAATGTGTTTTTGGATTATTTGGATGAGGGGTGTATTGGAGTTCTATGTATTGTTTTGTATTATCTTTGTACATTTCCTGTGACTTTGAAATTATTTCAGAAAGAAGCCTTAAAAAAGTCTCAAATCTCCGTGTGGAGCTGGCCCACATGCAGTGCTGATGCACACAAGGAGTACCGTGCCATGCAGGGGTGTCCCCCACATAGGGGAGCCCCATGTGCAAGGAGTGTGCCCCGTAAGGAGAGCCGCCCAGCGTGAAAGAAAGCGCAGCCTGCCCAAGAATGGCACCACACACACGGAGAGCTGACACAACAAAATGACACAACAAAAAGAAATACAGATTCCCAGTGCCACATGTGATAAGGATAGAAGCGGTCACAGAAGAACACACAGCAAATGGACACAGAGAGCAAGACAACTGGGGGGGAAGGGGAGAGAAATAAATAAAAATAACTCTAAAAAAATAAATAAATAATAAAAAGTCTCAAACCAATGGTCTTAGCCTCTATCATAAAAAAGAGAACAATAACCCCAAAGTAATTAGAAGATAATTAAAATAAAGAACAGAATGGATAACAATGAAATAAGAAAAATAAAAAAGTCAATGAGGAAAACCAAAGGGACCAAGAACTGACTCTTAGAGAAAAGCAATAAACTGGCAAACTTCTAGCTAAACTGTTCAGGAAAACAAGAGTGAAATTATCACTATAAATAATGAGAGAGGTAGTGATGCTACATATTCTATGGATATTAAAAGGAAAATAAGTGGATAATATGAAAAACTTTAGGCCAATAAATTTGACAACTTAGATGAAATGCCAAGTTCCTCACTCAATAAGAAATAGAGGCAGCGGACTTGGCCCAGTGGTTAGGGCATCCATCTACCACATGGGAGGTCCGCGGTTCAAACCCCGGGCCTCCTTGACCCATGTGCAGCTGGCCCATGCGCAGTGCTGATGCGCACAAGGAGTGCCCTGCCACGCAGGGGTGTCCCCCGCATAGGGGTGTCCCCCGCATAGGGGAGCCCCACGCGCAAGGAGTGCGCCCCGTAAGGAGAGCTGCCCAGCACGAAACAAAGTGCAACCTGCCCAGGAATGGTGCTGCACACACGGAGAGCTGACACAACAAGATGACGCGGCCAAAAGAAACTACAGATTCCTGTGCTGCTGACGACAACAGAAGCAGACAAAGAAGATGCAGCAAATAGACACAGAGAACAGACAACCGGGGTGGGTGGGGGAGAAAATTAAATAAATAAGTAAATCTCTAAAAAAAAAAAAGGAATAGATAACCAGAACAGTCTTATTCCTATTAAATAAATTTTAGCCTTTCCAGGTTAAGAGACTCCAGGCCCAGAGACTTCATTGGTGAATTACCCCAAATAGTTAAGGAATAAATATTATCAATTCTACGCAAACTCTTCCAGAACATCAAGGAGAAGGTATACTTTGCAAATCATTCTATGAGTCCACAATTAATGTGATACCAAAATCAAAGACATAAAAGGAAAGAATACTAAAGATCAATAACTCTCATGAATGAGATAAAAAAATTCTTTAAAAATGTTAGTACACTGAGCCGAGCAGTGTGTAAAACGGCTGGTATATCAGGACATCTTGAGAGTATATGTGAGGTTGGCTGAAACTTTGCAAATACATTAATGTAATCCATGATATTAATAAAAACTCCAGGGAAATGATTTAATCATCTCACCATTCCTGATAATAATTATCAGCAGACTATAAGTAGAGGGTAGTTATCTCAATCTGGTAAATGGCACCTACAGTTAATATCATATTGGTGATGGAAGATTAGTGAGTTCCAAAACTCTGACCCTTCACTAAAATGGGGGCAAAAAAAGCCCTGTCAGAATCAACATTTTCATAGCCCTGAATTCTAATAAAAAATGTAAAACAACAGGGTTGAAAAATAAACTGCTTATTTTTGGAAGGGAATGTTGTGGCATTTTAACTTAGCCATCTACCATTCCCCACTACCAGTTCAGCAGGGGCTATAGAAATGGTGACCTACATTCCTGGTGCAGTTTGCTGGTGTCAGAGAGGGCATATGGACCTGTTCTAAGAGAATTGTCACTGTGTGTTTTGACCTGTCAGGTGGCTCCCTGAGGGATCAGTTTAGGGCTTATCTTTGTTTCACCTGCCTTGGAACATCCTCAGGGCTGGAATGACCTCTTGGATGGCATTTACTAAAAGCAATTCAAAGGCAAATACACTAACTGCACTTATATGAGGCAAGAGATAACAGACAGGGCAAGAAGCAGATTTTTTTTAAAGTTTGGAAAGGACTCTACTCCAATCAAGATGGTGGAGTGAGATGTTTCAGGGCTCGGATCCATACAGAAAGCTTTGAACAACCAGCAAGAACTGACAGAAACATCTTTCTTGGGACTGCAGAAAACAGTAAATGAATTGCAGTAAGAGGGTGAGTGCTGAATCATGAAAAGGTCTTCTTAAAAGTGATAGAGGTGGTGATGTCTGTAAGTTGGCAATGTAAGACATCCCTTGAAAAAACCTCTGCAGAGATTTAGTAAATAAAAGGACAAATGCAACTTGCCTAGGTTTATGGAGGATGGCAGAGACTAGAGAAAGACCCCACAAACACTGAATTGAAGAAAAAGAAAAATATCAGGCAGGAAATTTCCACTGCAGATCCACAGGTCTGTGCCCATTCCCCTTCCCTCCATTCAGTCTTGTGCAGCTTGAAAGTCAGTCAGAGGCAATAGTCTGGGTCCCTCCCTCTGTGGACAAAGACTATAAACCCAATCACAGTAGTGAGTTAGAACTCTGCTCATGTCCATGCACAGGGACCAAAGTTAGCAGAGACCCAGGGCAAAACACAAGCCACTGAGGAGTGCTGCATACAAAAGGGTTCCATGGGGACAGAGAGGTCAGGGAGGGAGGCCACAGTAGATCTGCTGGCAAGAAATGTGATCTCACTCAATCCAGTTTCTGTTGTCTGGACAACCTAAATCAAAATGGACTCTGCTGGAGTGACCCACCTTTCTAGATTGACCCCATATGGCTCCTTGGGACTGGATACCCTAATAAGGAAGAAACTGGGGTTGAAAACCCTCACAGGAAAAAAGGGGTAGGGGAGGTGAAACTGAATGCCTTTAAGATAGCATGGGTCCCAGAAATGAAAAGTGGAAGGAAAATGGGGCACTGAGTGAGGGAGAGAATTTAAACAAATCAAAGGAGCTGGGGAGAAAAGTCTTCACACACAAAAAACAAACAGAATGGCTAAAGATACCTGGAGAAGGAACAGAGGAAAGGAAGCTTTCACCTAGAGGGGCAAAACAATTGCACAAAAGGTACAATCTTAAAAACTGCACCTCTAGGGAGGTTAATGTTAATTGAAGGACAGCTAGAAGATAATCTAGGGACAGTATAACATAGTGATTTTGGTGGTACATGAGGACTGTGGATAATAAAACAAATACAAGAATGTTCCTTTATTACAAGGTGTTGAGAATATGGTGATGCATGGGAAAAATACAACTAATCTAACTTATAGACTATGAAAATATGGTAATGTTTTTGTAGCAAAGGCAAAGAATGTACTATATCAATATTACAGTCAAAAAAGAATATGGGATTTAGTTTTAGGAGACATGAATATGGTAAATCATTTTCCCTCATTTTCTTCATTAACAAGGAGATCTTGGAAATGTCATTTAAAAAATCTGTGCTCATTTACTTATAGTTCTGAACATTGGAGAGGCAATTCAGTTTGTTTTTAGGATTAAATATGATAAATGTGCCTGGAAAGAACCAGTTAAAGTAATGCCTCCATAATATGTTGTGCTGACTTTTGTCTGTTATTTTATTTTACTGGAGTTTAAATAAAGTTTACTTGAAAAAAAGTGCAATGCATCTCCAGAGCAAGAATCAGATGAAGAAGAGCTAAGAAAATCTGAATGGTTAAACACAGGCTGTTCTAAAGGTCTAGAATAAATGGACCAAGTGTCAAAGAAGAGACTTAACACAAAGCCCATCAAATGTAAAATCCTAGAAAGGAAGGAGAAATGGACCTTCAGAGTTACCTAATCAAGATATTCAGATACTTACACACCAGCAAAAATTTACAAACCATACTAATAAACAGGAAAATATGGCTCAGTCAAGGAAATGAATTAAAACTTCAGAGGAGACTTCCAGGGAGACGGCAGACTAGAAAGACATGGGGCATTCTCCTCTCCCAGAAAAACAGCTAGAGGAAAGGCGGAAACAGCCTGGAAGAAAAAAGGGTTCTAGAGTTTAGGACACCAGGGGAAAGCTGGACACCTTCCAGAAGAGAGGGGGACAAAGAAAATAATCTCAATGGCAAAACTGTTAGCTAAACTGCAGCTTGCACTGTTGGTGCCTTCCCCCACCTTATAGACAATTTTGAATTCTCAAGCCTTGGGCTGGCTGCTACAGACAAAGGGGGCCTACAGAGATATACCTTCCCAGGGAACAGGAAAGAGAGGGACATAGCCTAAGGCTGACTCAGGTTTTGACCCACAGATTTGGTCTGCTGTGTCCCAGGAGCCCTTTTGGTATGGAGGGGCCACCATATTGTGTTGGGAGCCAACATGGGACTAAAGAGATCTGACCCTCTCAAACACCCTCACTACTGACTGGAACTTGTTGATGAAGATGCAGAAAAATGAAATTATTACCTACTGGGGAAATGAGGGGGCTGCCAGCAAAGGTTGGAAGACAAACTCTGAGAAAGTTTGAATTACTAGGCTTTTAGCCTCCAGGAAAGATTTTCTATCACATTGATGCATGTTGCAGCAAACACATGCTGACCAGGCTTTGAACTGAGAGGGCTGCCAAAGATGGTACATCTGCCGGCCAATCAAGAAAGTGAAAATGAGGAAATTAAAAGTGTAATAAATAAGAAAGGCTTTTTCTGGTTTTTACCATCTTCTTCCCCAAGGTCTTAGGAAGTGGGTCTGCAACACATTACACATTTGAGCAACTAAGAGGGACAATCTTAAATACCCAGAACAGGGTGAACCAAGAATCAAAGAACAGCAGTAATACACAGCATCCTGCCACAAAATCCTTACAAAAGAGAGAAAAATTGAGCATCTGAGTAAACTCACTATCATAATCAGATGCCTAGACATCAGCAAAAAATTACAAGCCATACAAAGGAAATGGAAGAAATGGTTCAAGCAAAGAAGTATATCAAAGCCCCAGATGAGACATAGGATTTGATATAACTAATCAACACAGTGTACACACATTTCCAAAATCAAATTAAAGAGTTGAAAGACAATATAGCTAAAGAGATACAAGACATCAAGGAGTGTGGATATGGATCAAGCAGTTGTGTGTCTGCCTCCCACATGGGAGGTCCCAGGTTTGGTTCCTGGTGTCTCCTGGGACAAAAAATAGGATGTAGATGTGGATCAAGCTGTTGAACACTTACCTACTATATGGGAGGTCTTGGGTTCAGTTCCCCATACTCCTGAGAAAAACAAACAACAAAGAACAAGCAAAAGAAATTATAAAACCAAACCAAGGTAGCTGATCTGGCTCAGTGGTTGAGTGCTGGCTACCCACTCACAAGGTTCCAGGTTCAATCTCTGACCCCAGGTACCTTAAAAAAAAAAAAAACACTGAGCAAGCACAAAGAAGAACTTGAAAACCTGAATAGAAAAGTAACAGAGCTTTGTCATGAGAATGAAAGACACAATAGATGAGAACAAAAACACATTAGAGGCATGTAACAGCAGACTCAGAATGATAGAAGAAAGAACAAGTGATCCAGAGAATAGAATTGCTGAAATTGAAGAGAGAAAAGAATGGAAAAAAATTAGTAGGGGCTCAGGAACTTGAATGGTAACATGAAATGCAACAACATATGTGTCATGGGAGCTCCAGAAGAAGAAGAGAAGGGAAAAGGGGCAGAAAGAATATTTGAAAAATAATAGCTGAAAATTTCCCAACTCTCAAAAAAGAAATGAAACTACATGTCCAAGAAGCACAGCATACCCCAATCAGGATAAACACAAATAAAACTACTCCAAGACACATACTACTCAGAATTTAAAATGTCAAAGATAGAGAAACATCTGAGAACAGCAAGGGAGAAACAAACCATCACTACAAGGGATGCCCACTAAGATTTAATGCAAATTTCAAATCATAAACCATGGAGGCAAGAAGACAGTGGTATGATGAAATTACAATAATGAAGAAAATTATTTGCCAGCTGAGAATTCTTTATCCAGCAAAACTGTCCTTCAAATATGAAGGTGAATGTAAAATATTCACAAACAGTAACTAAGAGAGTTTAAAAAGGAATCCACCTTTACAGGCAATATTAAAGGGAGCCTTTTAAAGCCTGAAAGAAAAAACAAAAACAAAAACAGGAAAGAGAGGTTTGGAGGAGAGTGTAGAAGTCAATAATAGCACAAAGAATAACCAAAAAAGTAAAATGACAGGTGAAAATAAAATGTGACATATGAAAGCCAAAGAATTAAATAGTGGAAAGAAATAATGTATTTACAGTATTACCTTTGAATGTAAAAGGAATAAAGAACCTAATCAATAGATATAGGATGACAGAATGGATAAAAAAACATGAGCCACTCATATGCTGCCTTTAAGAGACTTACCTTAGACCCACAGATACAAACTGGCTAAAAGTGAAAGGTTGAAAAAAGATGCTCCACACAAACAGTAACTGTTGCAATTTGATATGGTTTATGAATTCCAAAAATAGCTATTGGATTATGTTTGTAAACTGGTCTGTACCTGGGCATGATTAAATTATGATTAGGCCTTTGACTGGGTTATTTTAGTAGGGTGTTGAGTCCCCACCCACAGGTTGAAAATTTGATGTTGGAGTTTTGATGTTGGAGCTTTGATGCTGGAGTCTTGAGCTAGAGCCCTGGGAAGTAAGCACACAGAGGAGTTTGGTAGTGAGGAAAGAGTAAAGACACTGGGAAGAGAAACAAGTGATTTGACTAATGATCTACAGCTGGCCTTGTATAGAGAGGCAAAGCCTAGAGAGCCTCATACTCTACAGCTGACCTTGTTATTAGAACAGAGGAACTGAGCTCAGAGAGAAATGAACCCCAGGAAGAGAGGAACCCAGGAAACCTGAACCCTGGCAGATGTCAGCAGCTGTCTTGCTCCAACGCATGGTAAAAGACTTTGGTGAGGGAAGTAACTTATGCTTTATGGCCTGGTAACTGTAAGCTTCTACCCCAAATAAATACCCTTTATAAAAGCCAGCAGATTTCTGCTATTTTGCATCAGCACCCCTTTGGCTGACTAATACAGTAACCAAAAAAGAACAGGGCTAAACTAATAATGGACAAAACACACTTTAAACAGAAAAAAGTTATAAGAGACACAGAGGACCATTATTTATTAATAAAAGGGATGATCCACTGGGTAGAAATAGCAATCATAATCTCTATGCACCTAACCAGGGTGACCCAAAATACATGAGGAAAACTCTGGCAAAACTTAAGGGAGAAATAAACTTCTCCACAATGATAGTTGGAGACTTTAAGATACCACTCACACCATTAGATAGAACAACTAGACAGAAGATCAACAAGGAATCAGAGAACTTGCACAATATGATAAATGTATAGAATGTTGAATCATGTCTCATAATGGTTTAATATCCATGATCTATAAAGAGATGCTACAACTCAATAATAAAAAGACAAATGACCCAATTTAAAAGTTGGCAAAATACTTAGACATGTGTCCAAAGAAGAAATACATATGGCAAAAAAACACATGAAAAGATGTTCAACATCACTGTTATTATGGAAATGCAAATCAAAGCTACAATGATATATCATTTCATACCTATTAGAATGGCCACTATTAAAAAGACAGAGAACTACAAGTGTTTGAGAGGATGTGGAGAGATAGAAACACTTATTCACTCTTGGTGGGAATGTAGAAGTGTACAGCCACTGTGAAGGACTGCTGGGCAGTTCCTAAAGAAGCTGAATATAGATTTGCCACATGACCCAGCAATACCACTACTGTGCATATACCCAGAGGAACTGGAGCAGTGACACTAACAGACATCTGCACACCCGTGCTCATTGCAGCATCTTATTCATGGTTGTCAAAAGATGGAAATGACCCAGGTGTCCATCAACTGATGAATGAATAAACAAACTGATGTATATGTGCAGCGGCTTGCTCGGTCGGTAGAGGTGGGGTCTGGCTGCAGACGAGGGGTCAGTCCAGCTCTGGACGAGGGGTCGGTCCAACTCTGGACGAGGGGTCGGTCCAGCTCTGGACGAGGGGTCGGTCCGGCAGCAGACGAGGGATCGGTCTCACAAGGGGTTGCGTGGTTCGGCTGACGGGGTCGCCCGGCGAAGCCGGCGATGAAGGGGTCGCCCGGAGAAGCCGGCGACGAAGGGGTCGCCCGGAGAAGCCGGCGACGAACTGGGGACAAGGGAGGCCAGGCCCTTGTCGGGGGCTCTCAGGACTGGAGGGCGCACGGCAGAAAAACTACCGCAGAGACAAGGTAAACACGCAAGTCCACTTTATTGAGGGAGAGGCAACAGTTTTATAGGGGCTGGGGAAGGCTGATTGGTCGAAGCCATGCCCTGTTCTGATTGGTTGCTGGCAAAAGGTCAGTGGGCGGTACTGGGCGGGGGAGGGGTGGTGGTTAGGGATTGGCTGTCGCTGTTGCTGGGGGAAGGGGCAGGGTTTAGGGATTGGTGGCTGCTGTTGCTGGGGTGGAGGGCAGACTGGAGTTTCCCGCCCATGCCTGGCTGTTGCTGCTGTCGGGGGAGGGGAAAAGGGCAGACTGGATTTTTCCGCCCACGCCTGGCTGTTGCTGCTGTTGGGGGAGGGGAAAAGGGCAGACTGGAATTTTCCGCCCTGCGCCTGCGCAGGGAGAAAGAAGAAGAAGGGTGCCGCCCCACAGGCATCGTGTGGCGCCATCCGGGAGGAGGGGCGGCCGTGGAAGCATGGCTGCCGAGAAGGGGAGACCCGAGGGCACTCTGCGCCCATGCCGAGCTCCCTTCAGGGGTGGTGGTGAGTCCGACCAGCCACCCTATTATGGGGGCAGCGGCTTGGCCTGCCACGGCTGCTCCCCCGCCAGGCCAGCAAACCACACTTCAGCCCGAGGGGTGACCGCATTTCCCCCTTCTTTTCAAATAAGGGCCAGGATGGCAGCAGCAACAAGTAGCTGAGGCCCAAGAGGCAGTAAGCAATGAGGGAAGCGGGGCTGAAGAGGGAGGTGAGTATGACGGGGATATAAATGTACAATTTAGGGGGTGGTATCTTGCCGTTGCAAGCAAGGGTGGCCAATGTCCAATTCTTGTTGATCTCGGCGGCTATAAGATCCATCTGCTGTTAAAAGTCCAGGATGACAGCGCGTTGCAGGTAGTTGATCTCTCCTTGGCAGCGAAGACATTGTAGGAGAAGATTACTTTTTCCTGCCAGAGGCTTACTGTCCAATTAAAAGGCTGATGGCTGGGGTTGGTGAGTGCAATGGGGAGTGTGAGGAAAAGAAGGGGTGACAGTTTTGGACAAGAGGAGGCTTGGTGAAGTCATTATGGGAGGAAGATAAGGAGTAAAGCATAAAAGAGGATAATAAACAGAAAGGCGATGGAGAGTAGAATTCGTTGGCCGAGGTTCCAATCTTCTGGGGCGGTAGCGGCTAGACAGATGGCGGAAAATATTATCAAGAAAGCAAAGGTTATGAGGAAGAAATAAAGTATTAAAGGCTGTGGGGGAAGTGAGAAGATCATTTAGAGGATAGGGTTGAGAATGGTATGTTTAAGACAGAAGCTTTGTGGTTTGTAGGAGACTGCTTTATAAACGAAGGAGAATGAGGGCAGTAAATATAATAACGATAGATAGGAAGATGACAGTGAGGAGGAGTCTTTGTTTAAGGTTCCAATCGTCCAGTGCAACAGTGGCTAGGCCAATAGCAAGGGGTGTTGCTAAATAGACAATGGCTGCAAAGACAAAATCATCTTCTGTTTCCTTAAGAATAACTTTTCTTTAAATACTTAGTAGCATGCAATATTAGAAACCGTTTCCTAAAAGCAAGTTGGCAGGGGAGCTTGGTTGCTGTTAATCTTTCCTGTTATAAAATTACCTTTTATTATTATCATCAATTCAGTTTTATATATATATATTTAAGAATGACATTTTGGAATTAGCCATTTAATACCTTAATGTAAACAATGCTTTATTAAACCTTTTATTATTATTTATAACCATATAGACTATTGAAGGTAAATTTTATCTTTACAGAACACATTCCCTTACGTAAAGTTATCACAATACCTTTTACACTTGCCGCATGCAAATTAAATTTCAAGAGTTTATGAAAAATTAGCCATCCTACTTTAGGACAAAATACGTCTTTTTGCAAAACTTATTACATTTCAGTTAGCATTTTTACAAACTTTTAACCTTTTTAATATTCATATAAGTTTTACATTCTTCATATTATCCTGTGAAGAAAAATAAGTTATTAATTTTAATCTAGGCAAGAACAACTTTTTATGAAGACGTACAGTTAATTTTGTTAATTAAGACTTACAATTTTTTTTAATTGTAGATATCTTATTAACATTTAAACTTATGTATTAATATAATAAACTTAAGTATTAATATAAGCGCTTATTTAATTTTTGGCCATTTGAATAGAGCTCTTTTAAAGATTTCTAGTAATTTATATTTACCATCCGGAGGTATCACAATATATGTTGACATTGAACGAACAGACAGACAAACACAGAACAATTACAACACATTAACAGAAATATATAATTTATTTACAGTTGACTCATAACTCTTACTTTCTTGGTATAGCTGCTTTTAAATCCTTTTTTATATAGCATATCATAGATTATACCCTTCAAGATTTCTTCTGGACTTCATGTTGCCTGTAATAAGCCAGGAGGGAATCTTTTACCTTCCTGCTCCACAGCAAAAGTGACCCTATCTATAAGGCGAGTATAGGTGTCCGGGTCCCAAAGCTGACACGTGGTAAGCCACGGATTAAAGGGGAGAAGAAGGTCCCAATATACTTGGAGCTGTTTCAAAGAGATCTTACACTGGTGAGTGTCTAGGAGACCGGCAAGAGCCCGAACTTGCAGGGCTTGCTTAGCAGATAGGATGTTACCCATTGCTAATGGCCTTTTGGAGCCGATAAGAAAAGGGGCCCTTACCTTGAGAGCGCAGCGATGGGAGCCGAGGTGCACGGTGAGACGAGGGGTCGGAGCCGATGGGACTCTGACGGTGGTCGCGGGCCAAGAGAAGGCCCGGACGAGGGGAGGGCGGGACAACGAGCAGTGGAGCAAGGCAAAGGGGAGCAAGCATGGAGGGGAGGAGGCAGAGGTGAAGGCAGGGGTGGAGGTGCTCAGGCACGCGCTCCTGAGAGTTTTATTGGTGCCTCTTAATCATAGCGGGTCGGTATAAGCCCCCGACATGGAAGGAGAAAGCCATCCAGCGATTCTCCCAGACCGCCGTGGATCGTATGAGGTCACCAAGGTTCAGGAGCAGCAATGCAGAGCGAAAAGATAGGGGTGAGAAGAGAGGAGAGTGTAGGACTATGGTAGGGTTACTTCAGACGTGCAAGCGCGTGCTCCCGAGAAATCCAAGGCTCCTCTTAATCATAGCGGGTCGGTATAAGCCCCCGACATGGAAGGAGAAAGCCATCCAGCAATTCTCCCAGACCGCCGTGGATCGTATGAGGTAGCCAAGGCTCAGGTAGCAGCAATGTTGCACAAGAGAAGTCCCAAGGTGAGAAGAGAGGAGGGCGTAGGGCTGTGGTAGGATTACTTCAGACGTGCAAGCGCGCGCTCCCGAGAAATCCAAGGCTCCTCTTAATCATAGCGGGTCGGTATAAGCCCCTGACATGGAAGGAGAAAGCCATCCAGCGATTCTCCCAGACTGCCGTGGATCATATGAGGTAGCCAAGGCTCAGGTAGCAGCAATGTTGCATGAGAGAAGTCCCACGGTGAGAAGAGAGGAGGGGGGGGTGGCGACAGGTTATGGAGTGAGGCTGTGGTGGAGTTGCCTTGCCCCACATTGGGCGCCAGCTGCGGCGGCTTGCTCGGTCGGTAGAGGTGGGGTCTGGCTGCAGACGAGGGGTCGGTCCAGCTCTGGACGAGGGGTCGGTCCAGCTCTGGACAAGGGGTCGGTCCGGCAGCAGACGAGGGATCGGTCTCACAAGGGCTTGTGCGGTTCGGCTGACGGGGTCGCCCGGCGAAGCTGGCGACGAAGGGGTCGCCCGGAGAAGCCAGCGACGAAGGGGTCACCCGGAGAAGCAGGCGACGAACTGGGGACAAGGGAGGCCAGGCCCTTGTCGGGGGCTCTCAGGACTGGAGGGCGCACGGCAGAAAAACTACCGCGGAGACAAGGTAAACACGCAAGTCCACTTTATTGAGGGAGAGGCAACAGTTTTATAGGGGCTGGGGAAGGCTGATTGGTCGAAGCCACGCCCTGTTCTGATTGGTTGCCAGCAAAAGGTCAGTGGGCGGTACTGGATGGGGGAGGGGTGGTGGTTAGGGATTGGCTGTCGCTGTTGCTGGGGGAAGGGGCAGGGTTTAGGGATTGGTGGCTGCTGTTGCTGAGGTGGAGGGCAGACTGGAGTTTCCCGCCCATGCCTGGCTGTTGCTGCTGTCGGGGGAGGGGAAAAGGGCAGACTGGATTTTTCCGCCCACGCCTGGCTGTTGCTGCTGTTGGGGGAGGGGAAAAGGGCAGACTGGAATTTTCCGCCCTGCGCCTGCGCAGGGAGAAAGAAGAAGAAGGGTGCCGCCCCACAGGCATCGTGTGGCGCCATCCGGAAGGAGGTGCGGCTGCGGAAGCATGGCTGCCGAGAAGGGGAGACCCGAGGGCACTCTGCGCCCATGCCGAGCTCCCTTCAGGGGTGGCGGTGAGTCCGACCAGCCACCCTATTATGGGGGCAGCGGCTTGGCCTGCCGCGGCTGCTCCCCCGCCAGGCCAGCAAACCACACTTCAGCCCGAGGGGTGACCGCATATATGCATGATGGAATATTATGCAGCTATAAGAAGAAATGAAGTTGTAAACCATATGACAACATGGATGACCTTGGAAGACATTATGTTCAATGAAGCAAGCCAGACACAAAATGCAAATATGGTATGATTGCGCTATTATGAACTAAATATATCGTGTAATCTCATGGAGTTAATAACTTCAATATGGGTCACCAGAAAATAGAATGAGGTTAGAGAATGGAATACTGAGGGTTAACTTGTGCAGAATTGGTAAAAAGCATGTGTGTTAATCTGTGGAAATAAATAGAAAAGTTGAAAGCCCAGTATAATTTCTTTAATTAACAGTGCTATTATAGGGATGTGACAGTTGTTTAAAGGAAATGTCTAAGGTCATGTATATTACTAAAAGGAATATGTAAATGGGACTGTATAACATAGTAAAAGCTCATGTGAAATTTGAATACGGGTAATATTGCATATATAAGACTATTTTTCTTTGAAACTGAACAAAAGTTTGTGAATGTTACAAGATGCTAAATATCAGACCACAAAACCCTACATTATGCTAAGGGAAAGAAACCAGACATAAAGTATGACATTTTGTATTATACCTTTTATATAAAATGAAAATACAAATCAATTTATAAAGATGAAATTAGATTAGTAGTTATGTAGGACTGGGGAAGGATAGAGAGATTGAAAGGTGACTACTAAGAGGTATGG
This sequence comes from Dasypus novemcinctus, assembly GCF_030445035.2. Lineage (NCBI taxonomy): Eukaryota > Metazoa > Chordata > Mammalia > Cingulata > Dasypodidae > Dasypus > Dasypus novemcinctus. Next base: position 94,486,795 of record NC_080678.1, read on the forward strand.
ATTTTTTATTTTGGGGTAACGGAATTGTTCTAAGATTTTTTATGGTGATGAATGCATGTTGTTTACTAAAAGCCATTGATTATATACTTTGGATAGAATATATCCCAATAAAACTGGCTTTAAAAACATAAAAAAAAAAACCCAACAACTTCTGAGCAGACTTGGAAATTGCAACAAATAAAGATTTTCAAACAAATACCCTAAATCAATTCAAGGAGATAAAGGAAAATATGGATAAAGAGCTAGAGTATATTAAGAAAATAATATGAGAGCATAAAGACAAATTCGAAAGTATAGAAAGAAACTTAATAGAAATTTTGAGGACAAAAGGCCCAATAGTAGAGCTTCAAAATAGAATGGAGACATACAACAGCAGGTTTGAACATGGAGAAGAAAAATCAGGGAACTGGAAGACATCACAATTGAAATCATATAGTTGGAAGAACAGATAGAGAAAAGAAGAGAAAAAAATTGAGCAGTCTTAGGGATTTGAGGGGCAGCATGAAGTGCACAAAAATTGTGCCATAGGTGTCCCAAAAGTAGAAGAGAAGGGAAAAGGGACAGAAAGAATATTTGGGGAAATAATGGCCTAAAATTTCCCAACTTCTATGAAAGACATAAATATGTATGTCCAGGAAGTGCAACATACTGCAAACAAATATATCCTAATGTACCTACTCCAACACACATACTGATCAGAATGGCAAATGGCAAAGACAAAAAGAGAATTCTGAAAGCAGAAAGGAGTGTTTTGATGGCTGCAAAGCAGTAAGTGCAGACAGCATTGATAGGATCTGTGCATGGTTCCCTTGCTTCTTAATGGAAGGCAAAGAAGAAGATAAATTCAAGGATCTCTACCAGTTTACATTTCAGTTTGGCCTGAACTCCAAAGAAGGGCAGCGTTCACTGCATGGGGAAATAGCCATTGCCCTGTGGAAATTAGTCTTTACTCAGAACAGTCCTCCGATAGGGAACCGGTGGCTAAACTTCCTAACAGAAAACCCCTCAGGGATTAAGGGTATCTCCCAGGACACTCAGAACATGTTCCTTAACTTCACTCAGGTGATTGGCCCTGAACTCAGCAGCTATAGTGAAGAAGACATCTCTTTGATGCCTTCGTGTTGGGAGATGGAGTAAAGGAAAGGAGAAGGGGAAGGGAGAGGTGCACTCAGCTCAGGGCCCAAGGGCTTATGTCCCATGCAGCAGCCCCTGCCCTGCAGCCAACCAAGGAATTGGACCTTTCTGAAAATTACTGAAGATCTGGATATTTTCTACTTTACACCTTTCTCTGCCTTTTATCTGAAAGGGCTCTAAAATGCTGTATCATGTTTTAGGTACTTTCTTCATTTTTTGGTTATTTTGGTTATTTCCCCTTTTGAGGAGGGTCCCCCACAACATTGAACCTGGATTCATGTTGTGTATCTCATCTCAGTTTTGCATATTTTGTTTTTCAGGGCAGGTCTGTACTGTGGGTAGTGCTCTTTATATGATTGAATTTAGGTTGTAATAATTATTTTTATAGATTCACACAGAGTTAAATAGCAGTGTTAACTGTTAACCACAATGCATTAATTCCCAGAGGATTTAAAGCTCTTGGAGAGCCATGGCCAGCTGAGAGCCTTTGTACACTGGTGACAAACTTTTAAACTAATTTATGTGAGACCCTTTTTCCCCCTTATTTTTTGCTCATTCCTTCTTTGACCTATTGCATTTCATGTTGTTTATTCATTAACACGCTGCACCTGTCAGTCAAGAGAGCAAGTTTGATTTTTCTTAAACACATTGTGCTGAAAACCAATTGAGCATTGAATGCAGAGAAAACAGTGCTACCTCAGTTTTGTTGAAAGTAAACTTCTTTGACAGTTTTGTTTCTTTGAAAAATTTCTGTATTTTCATGTTGTAAGTAGAAATATCTTTTTTTTCTATTTGCCTTGGAGCCAAATTTCTGTTCCTGGTGGCCGGAAAAACTGTGTACCAGTCAACTAACTTGAAGGAAAGCTGTGGTATGGAGCCCTGCTCGAGTTTTTAAAACAAATTTTGTCTTTGGGATCATCAGCTAACTTGTCTGGCAAGTGCAGAAGACTTGGACTGGCCTGAACTCTGCCAAACAATACAGAAGTGTATTTACTATTAAACTTTGTGCCCTTTCCCTTCTTGCAGCACCCACCTTGTCACTTAAACTCCAGGAGTTATTTATTATTTTTTTGTTGTTAACAGTCTCATTTGGGGTAATGTGATGGCAGTTTAGGTTTGCATGACCCTCCTGCCCCATCCCTAAATATGTATATGTACATATATAAAATAGGTATATATTTTACTTATATAAAATATATGTATGCACATATATGTATCTATATTCTTTTTTTTTCCTACTAAAACTGACCATAAAGAGGAAGCTACCTCCAGTATATAAAGTACAAGAAGAGTGCCAAGGAACATCAGAATGGAGAAGGCTTTGGAATCTGAATTTTGACCATTTTTCACTAAAGATGAATTTTTCAGCCCTTCTCTCATAAGGAGGGTCCAGTTCCCCCAGACTCCTACACACACACACAGAGCTCTGTTAAGGCCAGCTTTGACCAAACTGTTACACAGGGACTAGAGGTGACTCTTGTTCTACAAGCTTTTTTCAGTAGAGGGTAGTGTTACTTTTCCATTTAAGAAAATATGGTCTCAAACTTGTACTGAAAGAGCCAGACTTGTACAGTTCAGCTTTCAATACTTTGGGACAGATTGAAAAGGGAATCTTTTACATAAAAAACTTAAAAAAATATTTTTTAAAAATGATGAAGAGTTTCACACAAAGTGTCACGGAGAGCTGTAAATCTGTCTGGGCACCAAATGCAAGTCACACTGCCTCATGAAATCAACACCCCCATGGTGTTATATTTCCCCAATATAACATAGTTTTATGCCTGTTAAGTATATTTCTCAGAGAATTAAATCTTTGGATTGTTCATATGTCAATTTGCCCTGAAACCCAGCAGAGTTGTGACCAACTTGTACTTTCCAGTTCTTCAGGTTTACCCTGGAGAACTACCAGACTGACAATGATGCACAAGTCCTATCCCCCAAACAAGGAGTACCTTCAACTGCAAGCAAAACAATTCCTTTCCTCTGCCCCATAATATCTACATCCCTTCTCAGCCTGGAACAGTCAGTGTGGACATCATTCCAAATCCCTCAAGATTGAAGAATGAACAAAAATAAGGGGACTATAACCAGACCAAAGCAGATTTATTGTTATTGTAGTTATTATCTTGTGTTAACAGAGTAACTTGTAATGTTGATATAAAATTTTTAAAATAAAGTTAAAATTAAAAAACATTAAAAATGATGGAGAGTGTAAAATATTCATAGATAAATAGAAATGAGAGTTCATCAACAAGAGACCTGCCCTACAAGAATCACTAAAAATGGATGTGCCAGGGCCCACTGGATGGAACGGGGGAGAGTGTGGGCTATGATGTGGATCATTGACTACGGGGTGCAGTGATGTTCAGAGATGTACTTACTGGGTGCAATGGATGTCTCACGATGATGGGAGAGAGTGTTGCTGTGGGGGAAGTGGGGGGTGGGGGCGGTGGGGTTGATTGGGACCTCGTATTTTTTGAATGTAATTCATAAAAATAAATAATTTTAATTAAAAAAAAATGGATGTGGCTCCAGCAATTGGGCTCCTGTTTACCATATAGAAGGTCCAGGGTTCTTGGTGAAGGCAGGCTGGTGAAGGCAGGCTGACCAACACAGTGAGCTGGGCCACACAGAGTGCCAGCCCATGCAGGAGTGCCACCATGTGCACGAATGCCACCCCACATGGGAGTGAACCCCATGCAAGAGTGCCGGCTGACACAAAGAGCTGGCACAGCAAGATAACACAACAAGAGACACAGAGGACTATAAAAAACATAGCAGAAAAGGGAGCTGTGGTGGCACAAGAGAATGATCACTTCTCTCACATTTTGGAAGGTCCCAGGATTGATTGCCAGAGATGCCTAATGAGAAAACAAGCAGACACTGAAGAACAGATATCAAATGGACACAGAGAGAAGATGATGGGGGGGGGGAGAAAAATAAATAACACTAAATCTTTAAAAAAAAAAGACTTACTAAAAGGAGTTCTGCAGGTTGAAAGGAAGACAGGAAAGAATGACTTTGAGTAATGTGAAGATATAAAGATCATCAGTAAGGGTAACTAAAAGGGTAAATGCAAAATCCAATAGTAATGCATTCTTAATATAGAACTCTAGGGCCTGTAAGAACAAGAATATGATTGAACAAGAAAAGGTATGTATTCTAATAATGAATGTACAAAATATAAAGTGGTAAAATGGGATAAAAACAACATGAAGAGGGGGAAAGAGGGCTATGGGAGCAGAGAACATATATGCTATTGAAGTTAAGTAGATATCTTTATAAATTATTAGTTTATAGATGTAGTTTGTGTAGTATAAACCCCAGAGTAGCCACAAAGAAAGTATTTTAAAAACATAGAGAAAGAGGAATGAGAAAGGGATCACAAAAAAGTGACTATACAGAAAAGGAGTTTGCGATAAAAGAAAAGAGGAAAAAATATATGACATTTAAAAACTAAAGGACAAAATGGCTGAAGTAAGTACTGCCTTTACAGTAATAACACTGAATGTTAATGGGTTAAACTGCCCAAAGACAAATTGGCAGAGTGGATATAAAAGCATGATCCAGCTATGTGATGTTTACAACCTAAGCTGACTCAAAAAGAAATAAAAGACCTCAACAGACAGATTATAACAAAGAAGATTGAATCACTCATCAAACCACCCCTCTCCCCCAAAAAGAACTCCCCAAAAAGAAAAACTTAAGACTAGATGGCTTCACAGGTGAATTAATACCAATCCTACTCAACTTCTTCTAAAAAACCAAAGAGAAGGGAACACAACCTAACTTATTCTATGAGGCAAACATCACCCTAATATCAAAGCCAGATAAAGACACTACAAGAAAAGAAAACTACAAACCAATTACTCTTATGAATGTAGAATTAAAAATCCTCAACAACATATTAGCAAACCAAATCCAACACCATATCAAAATAATTATACACTATGACCACGTGGGATTTATTCCTGGTATGCAAGGGTGGTTCAACATAAGAAAATCCATTAATGCAATATGCTACTTTAACAAATTGAAGGAAAAGAAATACATGATCAACTTGATTGGAACAGAAAAGGCATTTGACAAAACCCAGCATCCTTTCTTGATAAAAACACTTCAAAATATAAGAATAGGGGGAAATTTTCTCAATATGATAAAGGGCATGCATGAAAAACCCACAGCTAGCATCATACTCAGCAGTGAGAGATTGAAAGATTTCACAGTGATTCCAGGAAGAGGTGAAGGATGCCTATTGTCACCACTGTTTTCCAACATTGTACTGGAAGTTCTAGCTAGAGCAATTAGGCAAGAAAAAGAAATAAAAAGCATCCAAAGTGGAATAGAAGAAGTAAAACTTTCACTATTTGCAGATGACATGATCCAATATATAGAAAATCCTCAAAAACTTTAACAAAACTACCTGAACTAATAAACAAATACAGGAAAGTGAGTGGTACAAGATCAAACAGAAAAATCAGTAGTGTTTCTATACACTAGTAATAAGCAAGCTGAGGAGGAAATCAATAAAAAATTCCATTTACAAAAGCAACTAAAAAAATCAAATAGGGGAGCAGATGTGGCTCAAGTGGTTGAGGACCTGCTTCCCACATGGGAGGTCCTGGGTTTGGTTCCTTGTGCTGCCTTAAAAACAAAGCAAGTAACAGGCAAACAAATAAAAAAAAAAACAACTCAGGGAAGCTGATATGCCTCAGTGGTTGAGCACTGGCCTCATACGTGGTCCTGGGTTTAATCTCTGGCCCTCAAGAAAAAAAATGAAATATCTAGGAATAATTTTAGCCATGGATGCCAGGACTTGTACACAGAAATCTACAAAACATTGCTAAAAGTAATCAAAGACCTAAATAAATGGAAGGACACTCTGTGTTCATGGATTGGAAGACCAAATACCATTGAAATGTCAGTTCTACACAAAATGATTTATAGATTCAATGAAATCCCAATAAAAATTCGAATGCCTTCTCTGCAGAAGGGGAAAAGGCAATTACCAAATTTATTTGGAAGAGTAGGGAGCCCTGGGTAGCATAAAACAGAAGAGCAAAGTTGAAGGACTCACTCTTTCTTGCTTTAAAGCATATTACAAAGCTACAGTGGTCAAAATAGCATAGCATTGGCACAGGGTAGACATATTGATCAATGAAATAGAATTGAAAGTTCAGGACTAGATAGTCATACCTATGGTTAATTGATATTTGACAAGGCTGCAAAGCCCACTCAACTGGAAAATAATACTCTTCAACATATTGTGCTGGGGAACTGAACGTCCATATGCAGAAGAATGAATGAGGACCCTTATCTCAGACCATACACAAATATTAACACAAATTGGATCAAATACCTAAATATATGAACCAGAACTATAAAATTCTTAGAAGAAAATGTAGGCAAACATATTAAGGATCTTGTGTTGGACAATGATTTCTTGGATTTTATACCCACAGGGCACAAACAATGAAAGAAAAACAGATAAATGAGACCTCTTCAAAATTAAAAACTTCTGACATCAAAAGATTTCATCACACAGAGTTGAGACTCAGTTGTGGTTTCCCTACGCATGCCTCTTTTGTCCTATTTGAACCTATAATTAGTACTAGAGTTGGTAAGTGTACGTCCAAGAGACTTAAATCTTTGGGCTGTCCACATGCCAGCTGGGTCCTAAAACTCAACGGAGTTGCAACAACTACTTTCTAGTACTTTGGCCTCACCCAGGACATTTAACAAGTAGGTACTGATGGACAACTTCCATGCCAAGGAACCAAAAGAATCTACAACTGCAAGTAAGAGAGTCCCTTTCATCAACCTCATGGGATCAAAATCCCCTCTCAATTAGGATTGCAGGGGATATCACCATCCCAGAATCCTCAGGATTGAGGAATGATTCATAGACTTACTGGTATTCTACTATCGACTCATTGTGATGCTAGCAATGGAAAAAAACTATATCATTGATGTGGAGGCAGTGGCCACTGTAGGTTAAGAGGGCAGTGAGAGGGAAAACCAGGTATAATGTGGGGGCATTTTTGGGACTTGGGAATTATCCTAAATGACACTGCAATGACTGATACCGGCCATTATATATCGTGTCATAACTTACAAAATGGTGTGGGAAAGAGTGTAAACTATAATGTAAACTGACTGCAGTCCATATTTAGTGGCAATATTCCAAAATATGTTCATCAATTGGAATGAATGTACCACATTAATGAGGGATGTTGTTAACATGGGAAAGAAATGTGGGGAGCATGGCATGTGGGATTCCTCTTTATTTTTTATGTAACATTTATGTAATCTAAGTATCTTTAAAAAAATAAAAATTTACAAAAGACTTCATCACAAAAGTGAAAAGACAACCTATGCAATTGGATAAAATATTTGGAAACCACATATCTGATAATATTTTAATATACATAACATATAAAGAAATCCTTCAACTCAACAATGAAAAGACAAACATCCCATTTAAAAATGACAAAAGACTTGAATAGACATTTCTCCAAAAAGGACAAATGGCTAAAAAGCACATGAAAGATACTCAATATCACTAGCTTTTAGGGAAATGCAAATCAAAACCATAATGAGATATTATTTCATGCCCACTAGAATGGCTACTATTTTTTAAAAACAGAAAATTAAAAATTTTGGAGGAAATGTGAGAAATAGAAACATGTGTTCATTGCTTGTGGTATTGTAAATTGGTTCAGCTGCTGTGGAAAACAGTTTTTCATTTCCCCAGAAAGCTAAATGTAGAATTACCATAAGACTCAACAATCCCACTACTAGGTATATACCCAGAAAAATTGAAAGGAAGTGAGTGCATACACAGAAGACTTGAAAGCAGGGACATGACCAGATATATGCACACCAAATGTTCATAGCAGCATTATTTGCTATTGCAATAATGCTGGAAGCAACCCAAGTGTCCATCAACAGAGGAATAGATGAGCAAATTGTGGTATATATATACAAAGGAATATTACTCAGTTGTAGGAAGGAATGCACTATTAACACATGGGACAACATGGATGAATCTTGAAGACTTTATGTTGAGTGAAGTAAGTCAGTCACTGAAGGACAAATATTACATGACCTCACTGATATGAACTAAGCAAATTGAGCAGACTCACAGAGCTAGAGTATGGAAAACAGGTAATCAGGAGACAGAAAAGCAGTAGAGCATGGTGAGCCAATGCTCAATATGGGCAAGACATATTATAATGTGGAAGAGGGTTGTTGGGCAGTAGATGGGGGTGATGTTGGTACAAGGATGTGAGGGGTAGTGGGGGTGGGCTGAAGGAAGGGACAGGTGAATTCTGGAAATTTGTATGTCTGTGGTTAAAACTACAATGATGGGAATGTTCTTTTGGCAAATCTGACAAGAGAGGGTTACTTGTGCAGGGGTGGGGGACATGTGGGATAGGGTGCACCTGGGGCATGCTTCTATGGAATATGAAAGTGTTCATAGTGTGTTATTTCATGGTGGAAACCCACACAATAAACAAAAAATATTAAACTTCCATCCTGGGGAGTCCTGCTATGTTCTTAATTAGAGGGGCAAGAATCTCTCAAACCATAGGTAATGCCTAATAAAATAAAACAGACCAATATGTCAAATGTTCAATATTAATGCATGTAACTATGAACCTTATTTTTTAAAAACTGAAACTTAGTAGTTACCCTAGGTCCCAAGGAGAAGGGAAGGGAAGAAGAGGATAGATGAAACATAGGGCATTTTTAGAGCATTGAAATTGTTTTGTAGGATCTTGCAATAATAGATACAGGTCATTATAAATTTTGTTAAAGCCTATAAAAGTGTATGGTGCAAAATGTAATCCATAATGTAAACCATTGTCCACGGTTAGTAGCAATGCTTCAATATTTGCTCATCAGTTGTAACAAATGTACCTTATTCATGTATGATGTTATGAATAGGGGAAAATGTGAGAAGAGGAGGGGTGGAGTCTAGGGGAATCCCCTATATTTTCTATGTGACTTTTCTGTAACCTGAAGCTTCTTTGCAAATTAAGAAAAAAAAAGACACTGGGGAACATACAGAAGAAATTATCACTGTACATAAAAGATAACATATCTTATGATGATGAAAGATGCAAACAAAAAAATTTAATTTTTTGCTTTTTATATTTTATGTTTTTTAAATTATTATTTTAAATTATTTTCAGTCATTTTTTGGCTTTGTTTTGGGGGAGGTTTTGGATTTCAGAAGGCTTGCAACTGTGGCAGGAGAGGATCACTGGCGCATGGTGCTGGTGATGGGGTATATGTGGGGAGGGATGCAAATGGGGCATAACTTTATGGAATATAAATATGCTTAAGTGGTCAAGGGGTATTGCCCTGGTTGGTGGAGACCCACACAACAACCAAAAGAATATTGAATTCCCATCCTGGGAAGTCCTGCTATATTCTCTAATAGAGTGGCAAGAATCCCTAGAGTACATGTACAGTGCCTAACAAAGGAGGAGAGGCCAATATGTCAGGCCCTTGACACTGATAGTTGTGCTTATGAACCTTGTTCTTGTGAAATTGAAACTTAGCCTGCTATTTATATTGTCTAAGAGTTACCTCCTGAAAACCACCTTGTTGCTTAAATGTGGCCTCTGTCTAAGCCAAACTCAGCATATAAACTCACTCCCTTCCACCTGTCATGAGACATGATTCCAAGGAACAAGCCTTCTTGGCATCGAGGGATTATTACCAAGCACCAACTAGCATTACATTTGGAAAAAGACCTTGAGCAAAAGGGGGAAATATTAAATATAAATGAGTTTTTAAGGCTAAGACTTCAAAGTGAGTTGGGAAGTCATTCTAGAGGTTACGCTTATGCACATCTCAGCAGGATCTCATTGACTGCCACAGCAAACAGTGCCTCAAGTAGGGGTGCTCCTGAGGGTTCTAAAGACATCCACATACTACAGGTAGGGCAGACAATCTCAGGAATTCAGCATCCTTTCAGTGGGCTTTACCTTGGAATATATGTTCTTCCAATGGAATAGAAATAGACTCATTTATACTTTCACTATAAATGACTTTTCTGCCCCTTTTATTTGAACCTGTATTTTGCACTACATTCATTAAATATATGTACCAGAGACTTAAATCTTCAGTCTGTTCATATGCCAGTTGAAACCTGAATCTCATCAGTATCACAACACCTACTCTCCAGTTCATCAGACTTGCCTAGACAACTAACAAAAGAATGATGATAGACAGTGCCCATCCCAAAGAACAGAGAGTGTCTATAACTGCAAGCAAGACAGTTCCATCCATCTGACCCATGGGATCTAAGCCCCCTGTCAGTGAGAAACCATGGGCATCACCATTCTAAAATCCTCAACATTGAGGAATGAAGAAACTTAATGGGGGAATACAACCATGGACTAAAGTAGATATTATTATTTTAGCAACAGAAGATCTTGCAACACTGATATAAAGGCTGTGGTCATCAGAGATTCTGAGGAGAGGGAGAGGAAAGAACAGGTATAAAATAGGGGCATTTTGGGGACATTCTAATTGTTCTGAATGACATTGCAATTACAGATACATACCATTATACATTTTGTCAAGACCTATAAAAACGTGTGGTGCAAAGTAAACTAGAATGTAAACTATCAACCATGGTTAGTAGCAATGCTTCAATTTATGTTCATCAATCGTAACAAATGTACCACACTAATGAAAGATGTTAATGGGGAAAAATATGGGAGGGGGAGGGAGGGGGGTATATAGGAATCACCCAATATTTTTGATGTAACATTTATGGAGTCTAAAGCTTCTTTAAAAATGAAATAAAAAATTCTTGAAAAAAAATTGAAAGCAAGGACTCAAACAGATATTTGCACACCAATATTCACAGTGGCATCATTTACAATTGCCCAAAAGTGTCCTTCATCCAATGAATGGATAAACAAAAGGTGGTATATACATACAATGGAGTATTATTCAGTTTTATTTTTTTTTAATTTTTTTATTTTTTTATTGACTTTGTAATAATATTACATTAAAAATATATATATATGAGGACCCATTGAACCCTACCACCCCCACCCCACCTCTCCCCCCCCAGCAACACTCCCTTCCATCATCATGACACATCCATTGCATTTGGTAAGTACATCTCTGGGCACCCCCGCACCCCACGGTCAACGGTCCACACCATGGCCCACACTCTCCCCCATTCCATCCAGTGGGCCCTGTGAGGATTTACAATGTCCGGTGATTGCCCCTGAAGCACCATCCAGGGCAGCTCCATGTCCCAAAGACGCCTCCACCTCTCATCTCTTCCTGCCTTTCCCCATACCCATCAGCCATCATGTCCACTTTTCTCAATCCACTGCCACCTTTTCTATGTGGACATTGGATTGGTTGTGTCCATTGCACCTCTATGTCAAGAGGAGGCTCAGATTCCACATGGATGCTGGATGCAATCCTCCCACTTTCAGTTGTAATCACTCTAGGCTCCATGGTGTGGTGGTTGTCCTTCTTCAACTCCATCTTAGCTGAGTGTGGTGAGCCCAATAAGTCAGATTGTAGGTGCTGGAGTCTGTTGAGGCTCAGGACCTGGCTATCACATTGTCAGTCCAGAGATTCAAATCCCCTAAATATATCTTAAACCCCGACACTAACTGCACCTCCAGCACATTAGCATGAAAATCTTACGAAGAGAGATCCCATCTGAGTCCAGATTCGTCACACATAAACACCAGTTCCAAAGAGGGGCCATCTGACCTGGTAGTTAACCCCATCGGCCATGACCATAACTCCCATGGGTCTCTTTAGCCCTCGAAGGAACCGATATCTGGGGGTTGTATCTGCTTTATCTGTCTCTCAGACTCTGCTCAGTTGTGCATAAGGGCAATCCTTCTGACAGCCTCCAGACTCTTTTTTAGAGACTCGTAGCCATATAAACTCATTTCTCCTTTCCATTTCCCCCTTACATTAGGTCTAACAGCATTTTAAAGTCATGTTATTTTATGTAGACAGGGATATTCCGCTGATCCACGTTGAACCTTCTGTATGAGGTCATTTTCCAGTTGCATCATCAGTTGGTAGTTGATAGTGGTCCCTCGGTGCCAGGGAGGCTCATCCCCGGGTGTCATGTCCCACGCTGGGGGGAAGGCATTGCATTTACATGCTGAGTTTGGCTTCGAGACTGGCCACATTTGAGTAACATGAAGGCTGACAGGAGGAAATTCCCAGGCACAATGCTGCTCTAGGCCTTGTTCTTATTTGAGGCTTATCAGCTCACAAGCATAGTCATTAGCATCATGGGCTCACTGTTGAACCCTCACTCCCTCCCAGTCCCCGCCGCTGCACCTGGGAGACTGTCGCTGTTCCCCTAGGGACCACGACAGAGCACCACTGGCCAGGAACCCAGTACCCCCCCTGCTGTGGTTTTTAATTGTTGCCACTATGAGTATATCCAAACATTGCCATGCACCCTGGACATATGTTCTGTACAGCTCCCTGTCAGCCATATATCCCCTTTCAATGGTATCCCATACCAGTATTCCTCCATTGCCATTGTTGAACCACTCTGTGATCCAGAACTCCCTGAAACTTGAAGCCCAATATAATGTCAGGGTCCCTTACTAGGAAATGGCATATACCGATGGGTTTAAAGGTTATATAAAGAATACGTGTTGACTTGGAAAAAATTCTACATCCTATCTTCCCCCCCCCCCTAATTATTGAGCTTCTCTTCACAGGAGCCCTAGACCACAGCAATGCATATATATAGTATACAGCACTCCCATACATCCACCACAAAACCTTTCCCTTCCACAGCGATACTCTTACACCCTATTCACATCATATTTACTTAACGTAATGTACAGAGTCTGAGACAATAGCTTTCAAACAAGGTGACATTTGTGCTTACATTGTGGTGCATACTTTAGGATACACAGTTTTTTACATTCTTAGTTATCCTATGTTTTACATTATGGTTTACATTATCATTCTGTCGTCCCCTATATGTTTATGATGTAATATTACATGTTTTATATCCATCCTTGTGTACTCTCACGAAACTCCTCTCTTATCCCCCATTTACCTTGGTTACACACATTTAACGTCCATTTTCCCTTCCACCTTGGTGCCCACAGTGACAGCCAACCTCTGTTTCCCGAGGAGCCACTTCCAGAGATAGATGGAATAGTGTTCAGGGCCTAACTTGCTCAACTGCCCCAATGCCCTGGGAGCCACCCTTTCTTTCGAGGGATACAGTTCCCTCTATTTGATGGCATTAGTCCTCCCCAGGATGTGGGTCCACCCCCACTCTCACTACTTGGGTTTGACCCCATGGTGTCACCCACTCTGGCAGAATGAGCATTTAGACATTCCCCAGGAGCCCGTCCTGCATCAGACCTCCCCTCCAAGCATTCTAAACAGGTAACCCTCTTTATTATATTTTGATATGATTTTCTCGGCATTTTACTCTCCACCAACACCTGACCCTCTCCTGTGTTCGAATGCTACCCCTCCCTCCCCCCACTTTTGGGCAATGTTACCCATCCACCCATCCCCAGCCTCCCTCAATCCCGCAAAGCCCCAACCAAAGGCAACCCCTGCCCCCCTTTTATCTCTTCTTTGTGTTCATACTTACCACCATCTCATCTTAAATTCCACCCCTGCAGACATCGGCTCACATCCTTCCTCCACCCTCTGATTTCCTGTAAGACTATGGTTCAGTCTCTTGCTATCTAGGGCATCTTGGTTATTTCAAGTCATTGAGGTCATGTAGTATTTGTCCTTTAATGTCTGGGTTGCTTCACTCAACATAAGGTTCTCAAGATTCATCCATGCTATCACATGTGTTTGTAGTGTTTTTGTTCTTACAGCCGAGTAGTATTCCATTGTGTGTATATACCACATTTTATTGATCCACTCATCTGTTGATGGGCATTTGGGTTGATTCCAACTTTTGGCAATAGTGAACAATGCTGCTATGAATATTGGTGTACATATATCAGTTTGCGTCCTTGTTTTCAGTTCTGCTGGGTATATACCCAGCAGTGGTATTGCTGGGTCATATGGCAAATCTATGGCTAGTTTTTTGAGAAACCGCCATACTGTCCTCCAGAATGGTTGGATCCTTCAGCATTCCCTCCAGCAGTGGATGAGTGTTCCCCTTTCTTCACATCCTCTCCAGCACTTGTATTCTTCTGTTTTTTTCATAGCTGCCAATCTTATGGGTGTAAGATGGTATCTCATTGTGCTTTTGATTTGCATTTCCCTGATAGCTAGAGATTTGGAACATTTTTTCATGTGCTTTTTTGCCATTTGTATTTCTTCTTTGGAGAAGTGCCTGTTTAAGTCTTTTTTCCATTTTTTAAATGGGTTGTTTATCTTTTTATTTTCAAGATATAGGAGTTCTTTATATATGCAAGTTATAAGTTTCTTATCAGATATATGGCTGCCAAATATTTTCTCCCACTGTGTGGGCTCCCTTTTTACTTTTTTGACAAACTCCTTTGAGGTGAAAAAGGCTTTAATTTTGAGGAAGTCCCATTTATCTATTAGTTCTTTTGCTGGTCATGCTTCTGGTGAGATATTCATAAATCCATTACCTATTACAAGGTCCTGTAGATGTTTCCCTACACTGCTTTCTAAGGTTTTTATGGTCTTGGCTCTTATATTTAGGTCTTTGATCCATCTTGAATTGATCTTTGTATAAGGTGTGAGATGGTAATCCTCTTTCATTCTTCTACATATGGCTATCCAGTTCTCCAGACACCATTTGTTGAATAGGCCACTCTCTCCCAGTTGAGAGGGTTTGGTGGCTTTATCGAATATTATGTGGCTATATATATGAGGTTCTATATCAGAGCTTTCAATTCGATTCCATTGGTCTATGTGTCTCTCCTTATGCCAATACCATGCTGTTTTCACCACCGTAGCTTTGTAGTATGTTTTGAAGTCTGGTAGTGTGATTCCTCCAATTTCGTTTTTCTTTTTCAGTAAGTCTTTGGCTATTCGGGGTCTCTTTCCTTTCCAAATAAATTTCATAGTTAGTTTTTCTAGTTCCTTAAAGAAGGCTGTGTTGATTTTTATTGGGATTGCATTGAATGTGTATATCAGTTTTGGTAGGATAGACATCTTAATAATGTTCAGTCTTCCTATCCTTGAACAAGGAATAGTCTTCCATTTATTTAGGTCTTCTTTGATTTCCTTGAACAATCTTGTATAGTTCTCGGTGTATAAGTTCTTTACTTCTTTAGTTAAATTTATTCCTAAGTATTTGATTTTTTTATTTACTATTGTGAAAGGTATTTGTTTCTTGATTTCCTCCTGATCTTGCTCATTATTGGTGTACAGAAATGCTACAGATTTTTGCGCATTGATCTTATAACCTGCAACATTACTAAACTCATTTATGAGTTCTAGAATCTTTGTTGTAGATCTCTCAGGGTTTTCTATGTATAGGATCATGTCATCTGCAAATAATGATATTTTGACTTCTTCCTTTCCAATTTGAATGCCTTTTATTTCTGGCTCTTGCCTCAGTGCTTGTGCAAGTACTTCTAAGACAATGTTAAACAGAGTGGAGACAGTGGGCATCCTTGTCTTGTTCCTAAGTTTAGAGGGAAGGAGTCTAGAATTTCTCCATTATACACAATATTGGCTTTAGGTTTTTCATATATACTCTTAATCATGTTCAAATAATTTCCTTGTATTCCAATCTTTTGGAGTGTTTTTATCAAGAAAGGGTGCTGTATTTTGTCAAATGCTTTTTCTGCATCAATAGATATAATCATGTGATTTTTTTCCTTCAATCTGTTTATATGGTGTATTACGTTGATTGATTTTCTTATGTTGAACCATCCTTGCATTCCTGGGATGAATCCCACTTGGTCGTGGTGTATAATTCATTTAATGTGTTGTTGAATACGATTAGCAAGTATTTTGTTAAGTATTTTTGCGTCTAGGTTCATTAGAGAAATTGGTCTGTAATTTTCCTTTCTTGTGATGTCTTTGTTTGGCTTTGGTACTAGGGTAATGTTGGCATCATAGAAGGAGTTGGGTAATGTTCTTTCTGTTTCGATGTTTTGGAATAGTTTCAGCAGGATTGGTGTCAGTTCTTTCTGGAATGTTTTGTAGAATTCACCTGTGAAGCCATCTGGCCCTGGGCTCTTCTTAGTTGGGAGATTTTTAATAACTGATTCTATCTCTCTGCTTGTGATTGGTTTGTTAAGATCATCAATTTCTTCTTTTGTCAATATGGGCTGCTTATGTGTTTCTAGGAATTTGTCCATTTCCTCTAGATTGTCATTTTTGTTGGAATATAGTTTTTCAAAATATCCTCTTATGATAGTCTTTATTTCTGTGGGGTCAGTGGTGATATCGCCTTTCTCATTTCTTATTTTGTGTATTTGCATCTTCTCTCTTTTTTTCTTTGTTAGTGTCACTAAAGGTTTGTCAATTTTGTTAATCTTCTCAAAAAACCATCTCTTGGTCTTGTTTATCTGTTCAAGTGCTTTCTTATTTTCTATTTCATTTAGTTCTGCTCTTATCTTTGTTATTTCCTTCCTTCTTCTTCCTGTTGGGTTACTTTGTTGTTGTTTTTCTAATTCCTTCAAATGTGCAGTTAGTTCTTCAATTTTTGCTCTTTCTTCTTTTTTAATATATGAATTTATGGCTATAAACTTCCCTCTCAGTACTGCTTTTGCTGCATCCCATAAATTTTGGTATGTTGTGTTATCATTATCATTTATTTCAAGATAGTCATTGATTTCTTTTGAGATTTCCTCTTTGACCCACTGTTTTTCTAAGAGTGTGCTGTTTAATTTCCAAATCGTGGTGTGAAATCTGGGCTTCTGTCCCTTGCAAATCTCCAGCTTGACTCCACTGTGGTCAGATATAATGTTTTGTATGATTTCAATCTTTCTGAATTCATTCAGCCTTTCTTTGTGGCCTAGCATATGATCTATCTTTGAGAATGATCCATGTGCGCTTGAGAAAAATGTATATCCTGCTGTGTTTGGGTGTAGCGATCTATATATGTCTATTAGATCCAGCTCCTCTAATATACTGTTCAGATG
Source organism: Dasypus novemcinctus (assembly GCF_030445035.2). Lineage (NCBI taxonomy): Eukaryota > Metazoa > Chordata > Mammalia > Cingulata > Dasypodidae > Dasypus > Dasypus novemcinctus. The sequence goes on from NC_080678.1 coordinate 94,504,005, forward strand.
TTTTGTTTCTTTGGTGATTCTCTTTTGAGATGTTCTTTCCAGAGTTGATAGTGGTGTATTAAAATCCCCCACTATAATTGTAGATGTATCTATTGTTTCACTTAGTTTTTCCAGCATTTGCCTGACATATTTAGAGGCACCCTTGTTAGGGGCATAAATATTTATGATTGTTTGATCTTCTTGACAGATTTTCCCTTTCACTAAAATGTAGTATCCTTCTTTGTCTCTCACAATTGTTTCACATTTAAAGTCTATTTTGTCTGATATTAATATAGCTACTCCTGCCTTTTTTTGGTTATTGTTAGCTTGTATGATTGTTTTCCAGCCATTCACTTTCAATCTCCATGCGTCTCTGGGTCTAAGATGTGTCTCTTGTAGACAGCATACGGATGGGTCATATTTCCTTATCCAATGTCCTAATCTGAATCTTTTGATAGGTGAGTTTAATCCGTTGACATTCAGTGTTATTACTATCAAGGAATTATTTGTGTTAGCCATATTTTGATTAGATTTGTGTTTGTCATATTTTGTTTGCATATATTTTTTTGTCTCTTTTGTTGTTGTTGTTGGTCTTATACTCTCCTCCAACTCTACCTTTCCTGTTTTTTCCTTTCTTCCTGCAGAACTCCCTTTAGAATTTCTTGAAGGGGAGGTTTCTTGTTAGTATACTCTTTCAGTTTCTGTTTGTCTGTGAATATTTTGAACTCTCCATCATGTTTGAATGCTAGTTTAGCTCGATAGAGTATTCTTGGTTGGAAATTTTTTTCCTTTAGTACCTTGACTATATCATACCACTGCCTTCTTGCCTCCATGGTTTCAGATGAGAAATCAGCACTTAATCTAATTGAGCTTCCCTTGTATGTGATGGTTTTCTTTTCTCTTGCTGCTTTTAGGATTTTCTCTTTGTCTTGAGCATTGGATAATTTGACAAGTATATGTCTTGGGGTGGGCCTGTTGGGGTTTATGACTAGTGGAGTGCGCTGTGCTTCTTGGATATGTATATCTGTCTCTTTCAGTAGATTTGGGAAGTTTTCAGCCATTATTTCCTGCAACACTCCTTCTGACCCCTTTCCCTTCTCTTCACCTTCTGGAGTGCCTATAATACGTATGTTTGAGTGTTTTGCATTGTCATTCAGGTCCCTGAGTCCTAATTGGATTTTTTCTATCTTCTTATTAACCCCTTCTACTATCTGTTTGATTTCTGATGTACTGTCTTCCAAATAACTAATTCTCTGCTCTGTCTCTTCTAGTCTGCTGATATTTGCTGCAAGTGTATTTTTGATTTCTTGAACTGTGGTGTTCATTCCCATCATATCTGTTATGTTTTTTCATATGTCTGCAATTTCCCCTCCAAGTGATGTCTTCATGTTGTTAGCCTCTTTCATTACTTCATCAAATTTGTCGGTGATAAATGATCTGAGATCTTTCATTGCCTGTGCCAAGTTTTGTTCCCCTTCGTGATTATTGGTTTGTTGATTGGATTCAGCCATGTTTTCCTGATTACTGGTTTGGTTTGTAGATTTTTGTTGCTTTCTGGTCATCTCTTTATCTTGACGGATTTAATCAGTTCCTTAGCTTTTTTGTCTGCTCTTGGAGGTTAATTAGCTGTTATTTTTGCATAGGTGTTATATCTTCTCTTTGTCACTTTTTTCTTCTTATTCTAGTTTCTTGTTGTTGGTTAAGTTCACTTTAAAGGAAAGTGTTAGTGTTGGGGAAAGGCAATTGTGTAAGCAAGGGAAAAGTGTAAAGTAGTATTGGTGATATATGTTAACAAAGCAAGAATATGAGATCTGGGAGAATGGAGGCTAGATTCATGTAAATTGTGTAGAGTTATAGCAGTAGGTAGAGTACCTATTATGAGGTAGATGATTGAATATGGGAGGAATATGGTATGAGCTAAAAAGCTATTGATTTCATGAGAGAGGGAAAGAGAAAAAAAGGTAATAGTTTCAAGAGTGGATAACAGACAGAAAACAAAACATAGGTATTAGAAATTAAGACTTAGACCCTTCGTGGATTGAAGAAAGGGAGGTGGGAGGTGGAATATAGGAGAGCCAGTAGATGGTGGTGGATATCAAGATGTAGGGGAAAGAGGATAGTGTAGGTAGCCTAAATCAGTTCACACAGAAATGAGGCAGTGGAGGATGAGAAAACCCCAGCGAATGTGAGGTGTTTCCTGCCGCACCTATTTTATAATTGAGTTAAAATAAACTAAGTAGAATATGAGGGACAAGAGGGAGAGAGACAACAGAAAAAAAGAAAGAAAGAGAAAAAAAAGAAAGTGGGGGAAGGGACGAGAGGAAGAAAGTAGAAGGGGATGGGCAAAGGGTAGGGAACAGGTAGGGGAAAGAAAAAAAAAAAACAGATATGCACGACCCAGAATTAAAACACCCACTACACAGCACCTACCATGAAAAAAAGCCTTAAATAACTGAGTAAAAGAAAGACTTTGGGGGATACGCTGTGAGAGAAGACTAGGGGATAATGCGGTGTTAGCAATCAGGAAATTGAAAAAAGTAAAGAATAAGTCAAAATGAAAATAAAAACAAAACAAAATGAAACAATAAGGAAAGAACGCCAATGTTGAAGGCTAGGGCATTTAAGGACCTCAGATGGACCTCAGTGCGTGATGGATTCAGGGATGGAAAGTCTGAGATATTGAGGTCTCAAGAGATGTGAGTCTCTGTGGTGTGGGCCACCAGATTTTAGGGAATTCAGACCTGGCAACCTCCAATCTGGTCTACAGGAAGCCTGGGAGCCCCGCAGTGTAACACAGCCCTCAGGGATCCCCATAGCTGGGTGCCAGCCTTAAGGGGGAAGTCAGATCCGCAAACTCTATATTATGACTGAACCCTGCAATTCATTTACTTAGCTGGGCTCATTAGTATATCTCACTTCAGCTTTTGGACAGCTCCCATCCTGTGATTCCAAACCTCTGCCACTAGAGGGCGCCTCTACACTGCAGCCACTTTGCTAGTACAGATCTGAAGCCCGGCCTGTGACGCGGAAAACAGATTCGAAAATCGGATTTCCCAAGCTTCGCAAAATATTCCCTAATCGGCTTCCAGACGTGTCCCCCTCCCTTGCCGCAGCCTAAAACACCTTTCCAATTACGTCTCTTTATTGCCTACAGCCTATTTGGGTCGGAGACCGGCTGCCGGGCTTTTGGGGGCAGGGCTTCAGGCGGAAGCACTATTGTTTATGTTTGCAATCACAAGTTTCTCCCGCTTCACAACAAAACACCGTCTATCTTCCCAAATTGCTCTGCAAAGGTGACCCGTCGCATCAACCCGTGCACAGCTCGCCCAGAACTCGCGAACTCCTTAACAGCTCAGAGCCTTCTAAAAGCGGTGCTGCCGGGCTGGACCATGATTCCCCCCACCCCCAATAGGGAGGAGCCCGTGCGTGGGTCTCACCTACAGGCAATAGAACCCAAATTATATCTACTAGACCAATCCTCTCTGTTACCTTTCCACCCAATCGATGTCCAGGCACTTCTGCCCTGCAAAAATCCCGAAAAAGCCTGGCCTTGGAGAGCCTGTAGCTGCGCCCAACTGTCTCCTCCCAGGACCTACCGCAAAGGCAAGTTCACTCAGCGACCATCTTGCCTTATTCAGTTTTAAAAAGAAATGAAGTCCTGATGAATGCAACAACATGGATGAAACTTGAGGACATTAAGTTAAGTGAAATAAGCCAGACACAAAAAAACAAATATTGTATTATTTCCCACTTATATTTAATGATAAAAAGCAGGCTCATAGATTTAGAATCTAGAATATAGATTACCAGGGGATAGGTTGGGATAGAGAATAGGGAGCTGATACATCATTTATACAGAATTTCTATTTAGCTTTGTAAAAGTTTGGCAATGGATGGTGGTGACAGTAGCATATTATTGTAAGTGTAATTAAAATCACTGAATTATGTATGTGAATGCAGTTGAAATTGGAAGTTTTAGGTCATGTGTGTTACTACAATTAAAGTTGAAAGATAAAACATGGGACTGTATAACACAGTGGACCGTTGTGGTCTATGGCCTTGGGTTAATATTGCAATTTAAGAATGTTCCTTCATGAATTATAGCAATATCTGACATTAATTCAAGGTGTTAATAATAGGGAAATATATGAGTTAAATGCACCTAATGTAAACTATGAACTACAGTTAATAGTACTGTTGTAATATTCTTTCATCAATTGTAACAAAGGTACCACACTAATGCAAACTATCAACAATTAGGGGCTATATAAGAACACTGTATTTTTTATATGAATTTTCTGTAATTCTACAACTTCTCTAATTAAAATAATAATTAAATTTTTAAAATGTTTTGCTCTTCAAAGGACACACTCTTGTGCAAATCACATATCCAGCAATGGATATGTATCCAGAATATATTCAGCAATCTTACAACTCAACAAGAAGGAAACAATAACCCAATTAAACATAGGTAAAAGATTCAAATAGAATCTTAACTGAAGAGGATAAAAGGATAGCAAATAAACACAAAAAAGATGTTCAACCTAATTAGTCATTAGGGAAATTCAAATAAAAGGATGATGATGAGACAACACTACCTTCTATTAGAATGGCTAAAATTAAAAATCCTAAAAATACAAATTAAAGGCAAGGGTGCCTAACAAATAGAACACTCAGCACATTGCTGGTAGTAATGCAGAATGGTACAGTCATTATGGAAAATGTTTTGGCAGTTTCTTATAAAGGTATAAGCATAATTATCATTAGACCAGCAATTGTATTCCTGGGTATTTTCCATAAAGATTTATAAACTTAGGTTCATATGAAAATCTGAACACAAATGTTTATAGAACCTTTTTGTGATTGAAAAAAAAACTTGAAATAACCCAAATGTTTCAACATGTGAATGGATTTAAAAAACTGCTGCAGGGAAGCAGCTGTGGCTCAATCAGTTGGACTCCTGTCTACCATATGAGAAGCCCTGGGTTTGCATCCCAGGGCCTCCTTGTGATGGTAAGCTCACCCACAAGCTGTGGAGTGCCACCAGCCCACAAGTGCCATGGAGAGCCAACTCAGCAAGGGAGACAAGCAAAAAAACACAGAGGAGCACACAATGAATGGACACAGAAAGCAGACAACCAGCAAGCTGCAAAGGGGGAGGGGGGATAAATTAAAAAATAAATACAGACACAGAAGAATGCACAGTGAATGGACACAGAGAGCACACAGCAAGCAAACCCCCCGGGGGGGGGTGATAAACAAAACAAGACAAACAAAACAAAAAACTCCTGCATTCATACAAGGTAATACTACTCATCAATAAAAAGGAATGAACTATTGATATCTGAAGCAACTTCGATGAATTTCAAACACATTAGGCTGAGTGAAAGAATTCCATCTCAAAATTATATGTATTGTATGATTCCATTTATATGGTGTTCTTGAAAAGATAAAACTGTAATGAAGGAGGGAAGATTAGTAGTTGTCAAGGATTATGTGTGATGGAAGATTGTGAGTATCCAGACATAACATGAGTGTGTTTTGGGGTATGGCTATGGTGATTATGATTATGGTGGTGGTTTTAAAAATCTATACATATTTTAAAATTCAAAGAACTATGCAATAAAAAAAAATCAACCCAATAAAAATTAACAAAAGATTAGAAGAGAAGCTTCACCAAAGAAGATATACAGATGGCAAATAGGCACATGAAAAGATGTCCAACATCATTACTCATTATGAAAAAGTAAATTAAAGTCACAATGAGATACATTAAACACTTACTAGAATTGCTGCCTTAAAAAACAACAACAACAATTCCAAGTATTAGTGAAGGTATGCAGAAGATAGACCCCTCATACACTACTGGTGAAAATGAAATAGGATGCACTACTTTTTTATTTTTTAAAAAGATAATGAGATTACATAAATGTTACATAGAAAAATATGGGGGATTCCCATATGCTCTGTTCCCTATACCTCCAACATTTCCCCACATTAGCAACATCCTTTATTAGTGTGGTACATTTGTTATCACTGGTAAACACATTTTGGAGTATTGCCACTAAGTGTGGATTATACATTACACTGTAGTCTACACTCTCTCCTGTACAATTTTGTAAGTTATGAAAAGATATATAATGGTCTGTATCTGTATTGCAATGTCATTCAGGACAATTCCCAAGTCCTGAAAATGTCCCCACACTACACGTTTTTCTCTCTCACTCCCCTCAGAACCTCCAGTGGCCACTGCCTCCACATCAATGATAAAAGTTCTTCCATGGCTAGAATCACAATAAACCTATAGTAGAATACCAGTAAGTCTGCTTTAGTCCATCATTCATCCCCAAATCCTGAGGGTTCTGGGATTGTGATACCTACTCCACCTCTAATTGAAAGGGGGCTTAGACCCAATGGGGCAGATGGATGGGACTATCTTGCTTGCAGTTGCGGACTCTCTCTTTTCCTTGGGATGGTAGTTGTCCATCATAATCTCCGTATTGGTTGTCCTGGGTGGATCTGATGAATTGGTGAGTAGGTGGAGGATGCAATACATTTGAAAACATTTTGGCAGTCTCTAAAAAAATTAAACATACACCTATCATCTGATCTAGACAATCCATATTTATGTATTTACCCAACAGAAATGAAAGCATATGTCCATACAAAGACTTGTACACAAATGTTCACTGTAACTTTATTTCTAATAGTGAAGAACTTGATATAATCCAAATGTGTATAAATAGAAAAGGAAATGGAATAGTAACAGGAATGGGTAATGAAAATGTGGTATACTCATACATTGGAATACTACTCAGCAATAAAAAGAAACGAAATATTGATACACCCAACAACATGGATGAATCTCAAAATGATTATGTTGAGTGGAAGAAATCCATAATATTTTTATTCCATTTACATAAAATTTAGAAAATAACAATTAATCTATAGTGACATAATCTGATCAGTGGTTACCTGGGGATAGGGCATGTGGAGGGGCAGAAAGGAAAGATTACAGAAGATCAGGAGGGAAGTTTTTGATTTGATGAATATTTTCATTATTTTAATTGTGGTTATATTGTATACATACATCAAAACTTTTCAAATTGTAAACTTTAATTATGTGCTATTTATTATATGTATATTAAAGTTCAATGAAAATGAAAAAATGCACCAGATAGCTTTTAATGCATATAGGAAGATAACCTAGAAAGTGTTAAATAACTTGAAGATGCATGAATAATTTCTGTTTCTAAGAACAGAAACTAAATGAACAGTCTCAAGAACCAGTGAAACTCATAGAACAATATGAAAAGAGTAAAATATATATAATTGGAATTACAGGAGGATAAGAGAGTGAATGGGGCAGAGAAATGTTTTAAAAATCAGTAGCTGAAATTTTCCACAATTTTGTGGAAGACATGTATTTTCAGATTCTAGAATAAGGATAAATTAAAAAATCCTCACCTAGGAACATCATATCAGGCTGCTAAATGTTGTATCCAGCCTGAAGGGTATTGGGAATGCATAACAAGAGAGAAGAGATTGGGGGATCTCCAAGTTATTGCCCACAGACAAGTTTATTTCCATTCAGCTACATATTTATAGAGAAAGCTTGCATACTAAAAGCCCAAAAAGCAGAGACAGATTTGCTGTTGTTATCTTATCATTAGAAACAGGGACAGGCCATTTTTATTTTAACTTTTTAAGGTAAATTTGTTCTCTCTTCTAATCTGGCCTGTTGACCTGACAGATCTTAACCAGAGACATTCCTGTCCTGTTGACTAAGGGAGTCTCAACAAAGAACTTTCTTTTCTTGTTCTGTTTCCTAGGTGACACCATGTCTTATTTTCTTCAGCCAACAAGTCATTACTTCCTTCAGCTGAAAACCAAAAATAAATAGAAAATCTTGAAATCAGATATAGGGGGGAAAAAAGTGGCACATTCCATACAGGGAACAAAGATAGGAAGAACAATATGAACAACAGTTGACTATTCATCAGAAATGATGAGATCAGAAAACAGTGGAAAGACATCTTCAAAGTTCCAAAAGAAAAAACTGTCAACCCAGAATTTATATCCTGTGAAAATGCCCTTCAAGAATGAAGTTGAAATGCATATATTCAAATTAACAGAAACTAAGAAAATTCTTTGCCAAGAGACCTACATTACAAAATACTAATGAAAGAATGTGATAGTGAATGGAAACTTGGATATTGAGAAAGAAATGAAGCACACAAGAATATATAAATATGCAAATAATTATTTTTAAATAGTCTTTTACTTAATTTCTTTTAAATATATATGAAGAGGATTTAACTTTCAGAAAGATGGAATAGTCATAATATTCCTCCTGTAAGTATGGCTAAAAATCCTAACTATCAAGTATAAGAGTGGGATAAGAGGTCTTTGGAAGGTAGGGAGAAGAAGGCAGACCAACTAATGCCCTCAGGACCTGATTAACAACATGGCAGTGAGTTCATTGGTATCTTACTTTTGTAGGGCTGTCATAATGAAGTATTTCAAATTAAAAATAACAGAAATTGATTGTCTCACAGTTCTGGAGGCTAGAAGTCTTATAGTGGCTTGCAGTAATCCATGGTACTTATGAGCCTGTACCATAACTCAGTCTCTACCCCATCACATAACTTTCCCCTCCTCCACCTTTCTCTCTCTCTCCCTCTCTCTCTGAGTGTATGTGTGTAGGGCATGTCCATATGTTCTCTCCTTATGAAGATGCCAGTAATATTGGATTAGGGTCTACCTTAATCCATTTTGGCCTCATCTTAAGGAGTGACACCTTCAAAGTTATTATTTCCAAATAGAAAGAGATCCCATGAGACTGGGGTTTAGGATTTCAACATATCTTTTGTGGTGAAACAATTCAATCCATATCATCTGGGCTTTCCTTTTGCCTCATGTATCTAACATTGGTTGCTAGAGAAACCAATAATCCAGAAACAGCATAGATGTGAACAAAAAAGCCCCCTGAAAAGTATGTTTTCTCTATCCAATGGACCAAGTCAGGAGAAACCTAGCAAGATAGAAAATGCTTAGACAGTAATCCTTTTCCTCCAGTTAAACACCATGGAAATAACTGCAGCTACACCCTCACTCCCACTAGCAAAGGCTGTAACAAAGTGTTTACAGATTCCCTCCCTCACTACAATGGTCTCATAGAAGGACAAAGATGCAGCCTCAGGACTCTCATTCCCCAGAGAAGTAAAAAAAAAACAAACTTCACGTGGTACCAGTGGAGACAAAATGAGAGACTGGACTTTGATACCCACCCAACAGTAATGACATGCTCGTCCTTACTTCCTTCCTGTGGTGGTATTAAAGGAGGTTTAGTGGTAAGCCATAATGTCCACTCTGCCCAGTGGTAACAAGATTCATTTCCTCCCCTGTATTAGTCAGCAAAAGGAGTGCTGATGCAAAATACCAGAAAATGGTTGGTTTTTATAAAGAGTATTTATTTGGGGTAGGAGGTTACAGATACCAGGCCATAAAGCATAAGTTACTTCCCTCACCAAAGCATATTTTCATGTGGTGGAGCAAGATGGCTGCCAACATCTGTGAGGGTTCAGGCTTCCTGAGTTCTTCCCTTCCAGGGTCTTGCTTCTCTCTGGGTTCAGGGTTGCTCTCTTCCCAGGGCTTGCTTCTCCTTGAGTTCAGTGTTACTCTCTTCCTGTGGCTTGCTTCTCTTTCCTCTGGAGCTTACTTCCCAGGACTCCAGTTCAAGGCTTCAGCATCAAATTCCAATATCAAAACTCCAACATCAAAAAACCCTCAGCTCTGTCCTTTGCCATACCTTTTATCTGTGAGTCTCCACCCACAAGGGGGGTACTCAATGCCCTAATGATGTGGCCCAATCAAAGCCCTCATCATAACTTAATCATGCCCAGGTACAGACCAGATCACGAACATAATCCAATGTCTATTTTTGTAATTCATAACAATAACAAACTGCTACATCCCCCAAGGTGTCTGTGGACATTGAGTGGGGAACTTGGACTTCCACCTTCATCTGGCAATAATAAGATGATGCCTCTCCTTCCTCCACTGCAGTGATATTAGAAGTAACCAACTAAAGTAAAACATTTAGATAAAATCCAAAATCTTATAACAAACGTATGTACCCCAGAAAAGCATGTTCTCAAAAAGTTAATCCATTCCTGTGTGTATAAACCTAATGCAAGTAGGACTTTTTTATTTATTAGGTTACTTTAGTCAAAGCATGGCCCAGGGTGGGTCTTAATCATCTTACTGAGGTCCTTTATAAGAGAATGATAGACATATAGAGAGAGATTAAGCCACAGAAGCTTGAAAAAAAAGAAACCCAGAAGAAAGGGGAGAGACCAGCAGGTGCCACCATGTGCCTTGCAATGTGAGAGCCCATGATCAGTAGTAGCCAGTCTTCAGGAGAAAACATTGCCTGATGATGCCTTGATATGTACATTTTTCTCAGTCTCCAAACTGTAAACTTGTAAGCTAATACATTCTCACTGTTAAAAGCCAATCCAGGGTAGCAGATCCCACATGGGAGTTCCTGAGTTTGGTCTCTTTTGCCTCCTAACAGCAAGCAAACAAACACAAAAGCCAAATCAGGGTTGCCAATGAGGCTCAGTGGTTGAAAGCCAGCATCCCACATACAAGGTCCTGATACCCCCCACAAAAAAAGACCAGCCTATTGCAGGGTGGGTGTAGCTTAGTGATTGAGCACCTGCTTCACATGTGCAAGATCCTGGATTCAATCCCTGGTACCTTATAATAAAAAAGCCAACTCATTTTATGGTATCAGCTTTGAGTGGCTTAGCAAACTGAAACAAGTCCCTAGACCATCCACAGACTCCCTAGGACCACCAGATCAATGGAATAATGGAGGTGACATAGGAAAGAATTGGTGACATTGAATATAGAACAACAGAAATTACCCAATATAAATAATATAGAAAATAGACTGAAAAAATAAACAACTTCAGGAACATGTAGGGCTACGAAAAAAAAATGACATTCATGCCATTAAAGTCACAAAAGAGAATAGAAGTAGGTGGTCCTGAATATTTTTTATGAAATAATGGCTGAAAACTTATTAAATTTGACAAATGACATAAACTTACCAATTCAAGAAGGTAAACAAATAACAAATAGGATAAACATAAAGAAATTCAAAGAAAAGACATCACAGTCAAACTTTTGCAAACTAAAGAAAAATAAAATTAAAAGAGTAAAAAACAAATGACAACTTACCTAAAAGGGAAAAAATTTAGAATGAAAATGGATTTCTCATCAGAAGCCATGATGGCCAGAGGAAGTGGCATAACATTTTCATAATAATTGAGGAAAGTAACTTCTAGCTGGCAAAAATATCCTTTAGGAATGAAGAACAAATGCAGACATTCTTAGATAAAGGTAAACTAAGAATTTAATGCTAGCAAACTGATGATTAGTAATGGCTAAAGCAAGTTCTCTATACTAAAAGGAAATGATAATAGAAGGCTTAGCACTTCTTGATGGAAAGAAGAACATCAGAATTGGTAACAAAATGGTTAAATATAGTAGAGCATCTTCTCTGTAATTCTTAAATCATATTTGACAGTTGCAGCAAAAAATTATAACACTATCTGGTGGTGTGCTCAAAGTATGCAGAGGAAATCCTTAAAGTAGATATATTTTTTTTAAAAGGGAGAGTAAAGAAATTTAAGTGGAAGTAAGTTTTTTCCACTTCACTAATGAGGAAAAATATTGATGCCAGTGGATTCTGGTAAGTTACAAATGTATATTGTAATAGAGAGTGCAACCACTATACACATTATACAAAGTGAGTACTAAAACTGATTATAATCAAGATGCAATTCTTTAAAATGTTTAATAATGGTCAGGATCACAAAAGTGTCTATTTGTTAGGAAGCCATTACAATTATAAATGTATATATGTCTAGTATAGAGTTTCAACACTTAAAGCAAAATTAAACAAAAATTAAGGGAGATTATTATATCTATGATAATAGCTGCATATTTAAACATCCCTCTCTCAAAATTTGATGGAACAACTAGACAGAAAATAAGTAAACACATAGAAGACCTGAAAAAATTATCAATCACCTTGACTTAATTTACATTCATGGAACACTATACCCAACAAGAGCAGATAGTATGTTCACTGAAATAGTCCATATGAAAATCCCTCAAATGTTTGAAGAAATTAAAAGCACATTTCAAAATAATGGAGGGTGTTTTAGTTTCCTAGGATGCCTAAGCAAATACCATGGCATGGGTCACGTTAAAAATGGGAATTTATTTGCTTACAGTTTGAGGTTAAAAGAAAATCCAACTCAAGGCATCATTAAGGTGATTCTTTCTCCCCAAACACTGTGATATTCTGGAGCTGGCTGTGGGCTGTCCTTGGCTCCTCTGTCATGTGCCAAGGCATATGGCAGCATCTTGTGGCATCTCCCTTCTCTTCTGGTTTCCATTGATGTCCAGCCTCTTGCTTCTTGTCACTTTATCTCTACTGTCTGCATTTCGCTCTGCTTATAAAGGACTCAACAGGATAAAAACCTGTCCTGATTGGGCTAGATTATACCTTAACTGAAGTTACCTCCTCATCAAAAGGTACTACTTATAATGGGTTTACACCCACAGGAATGGATTAAATTTAAGAAGATGTTTTTCTGAGGTATATACAGCAAAACAAAACAAAACCACTACACAGAGTAAAAGAAAAAATCACAGGGGAAAATGGAAAATATTTCAAAGTGAAAAATAATGCAAATACAACATATCAAATATTGTGAAATGCAACTAAAGTAGAGCTAAGAGGGAAATTTATGGCTTTGCATGTTTATGTTAGAAGGAAAAAGTCTACATTAATGACTCAAGTTCTACTTAAGGAGTTTAAAAAACAAAAGAACTAAGAACAAGGCAAGGTTGCCCACTTTTAAACTGGTAATGACTATTGTACTCGAAATTTTAGCCAGGACAACTTGTCAAGAAAAAGAAATAAAATATAACCAAATCTGAAAGCAAGAAGTAAAACTATCTCTATTTGCTAATTACACAATCTTATATACAGAAAATCCAAAGAAATCCACAAGTAAACTATTAAAGCTGATAAATGAGATCAGCAAAGTGGTGGAGTACATGATCAGCACACAAAAATAGTGTTCCTTTAAAAACTAGCAATGAGCAATCAGAGGAGGAAATTTATAATCAATTACATCTATAATAACATCTAAAAAAATATCTGGGAATAAATTTAACCAAGGATACAAAAGATTTATACACTGAAAACTACAAAACACCACTGAAAGAAGTTAAAGAAAACTAAAATAAATGGCAAGACAGCCTATCTTCATAGATTAGAACAGTTAATATTGATAAATGTCCATATTACCTAAAACAATATATAAATTCAATGCAATTCCTATCAAAATCCAGCAGACTGTTTTGTAGAAAGGAAAGAACTGAACCTCAGATTTATATGGAACAGTAAGGGCCAAAAAGTCAAAAAATTTTTGAAAAAGAACAAAGTGAGTGGTGGACTTGGCCCAGTGGTTAGGGCATCCGTCTGCCACATGGGAGGTCTGTGGTTCAAACCCTGGGCCTCCTTGACCCATGTGGAGCTGGCCCATGTGCAGTGCTGATGCACGCAAGGAGTGCTGTGCCATGCAGGGGTGTCCCCCACGTAGGGGAGCCCCATGTGCAAGGAGTGCACCCCGTAAGGAGAGCTGCCCAGTGTGATAGAAAGTGCAGCCTGCCCAGTAATGGTGCCGCACACACGGAGAACTGACACAAGATGACAGAGCAAAAAGAAACACAGATTCCCGTGCTGCTGACAACAACAGAAGTGGACAAAGAAGAAGATGCAGCAAATAGACACAGAGAACAGACAACCAGGGTAGGGGGTCGGGCAAGGGGAGAGAAATAAATAAATAAATAAATAAATCTTTTTTTAAAAAAAAGAACAAATTGGAGGACTCATACTTCCTGATTTCAACACCTACTGCAAAGCTATAGTGATCACAACATAAAGATAACATCATAGATCAATGTTGCTGGCATAAAGATAAACTAATAGATCAATGGAATAGAACAGAATCCCAGAAATAGAACCACATATCTACAACCAATTGATTTTTTTTAAAGGATTCTAAATACATGCAGTGAGGAAAGAATAGTGTCTTCAACAAATGGTGCCAGGACATTGGATATCCACAAGCAAAAGGATGAGGTTAAATCCCTAACTCACCTACATACTAAAATCAACTCCAAATGGACCTAATACTTAAATAAAAGAGCTAAAACTAAAAACTCTTAGAAGATAACAAAGGGAAAAATCTTTGTGACCTGGTGTGGTGGTTAGGCTATTGTATAAACTTGACCAGGTGATTGTGCCCAGTTGTTTGGTCATCACTGGATTTCCCTATTTCCATACTTATGAGAAGCAAGGATCTGGGTGAAAGTGTTTTCAACACCTTTACAGAGTTTTGTGGAGTCAAATGGTATAATGATGTTGGGTGGCTCCTCCTAGAAACTCTGGGTACTGTTACAAAAGAAGGAGACAAGTTAAAGGCTTCAAATTTGAAACTTAACACCGAATGGATGATGTAAAAGTTTCTATGTGTGCTCTGAAAGAAAATCTCATCTCCTGCAGCCACAGGCTCAAAATATTTGAGAACCAAACTCAGGCTCTCATTGTACGAGTAGGGGAGTTAAAAAGAACACTAAAATTTCATCCCTGCAGGGTTTCAGCAGTTAAAGTGAAGGCATTGATTGGAAAAGAGTGGAATCTAGAGAATTGGGATGGAGATGTATGGGATATTGATGGAGACATTGGAACCCTGAATTCTGCTGAGACTTAACCAGATAAGCCTGACATAGCCTGCCCTGTCCAGGCCGCACTGTGTCAACCTTGTATCATCCAGATTCCAGCCTGCCCCAGGGAGTCTGAAACAGCTTTCAACCCTGAGGTGGGTACCAGCCAAACTGAAGCCTGCTCTCCCCAGGCTCTGGCCTGCCCCAGGGAGTCTGGACCTCCTCCCAACCCTGAGGCATGTACCAGCCAAACTCCAGCATGCACTGCCTAGCCTCCACTCTGCCCTGAGGAAACTGCCTTCCAACCTCTGCCTGAAGAGATTAATCCTGTCTCACCATAAGAAAATGCAAGGGAATGCCCTGAGGTCAGTAGCTTGCAGAGAATTTATAATCCTTCTCCTACCCACACCCACTACCTCTCTTGTCATTGAGACCTATTACTAGACTAAAATCACAACAAGCCCCCAAAAGTGAAATTCAAAGTGTGACCCATGAGGTAGTAAGGTACACTCAAAGAGAACTGCATGAGTTTTCCAGCTTACATAGACAGAAATCAGGGGAATATGTGTGGGAATGGATACTAAGGGTATGAGATAATGGTGGAAGAAATATAAAGTTGTATCAGACTGAATATATTGATATGGGCCCACTTAGCAGAAATTCTGGATTCAACGCTGTAGCTCAAGGGGTTAGAGAGGGCTCTAACAGTTTATTTGGGTGGCTGATAGAAACATGGGCTAAAAGATGGCCTTGCATGTCTGAGGGTGAGATGCCTGATTTGCCCTGGTATACAGTAGAATAGGGAATTCAAAGGCTTAGGGAGTTTGGAATGCTAGAATGGATTTACCGTCTGAAAGCTGCCCACCCACCCCAGGAATGTCCAGAGGACACACCTTTAATGGGGACTGTGAAGAATACATTTATAAGACTAACTCCATCTTCCCTGAAGAGCTCTGTGGTTGCTTTTCTATATGTCCAGATGTTACCGTAGGGAGGGTTGTGATGGAGTTAGAATCCTTAAACATTATTGGGATAACTGGATATTGGTCTGGTGAAAGTCAAATATCTGCAGTTAATCGCCAAAGTTTTACCTCAGGTCCATCTCACAGTTGGTCCAGTGGGTCCCTGGACCCATTCTGTGGTTATTTCCCCAGTTCCAGAATGCCTAATTGGAATAGACATACTCAATAACTAGTGGAATCCCCACATTTGATCCCTGAGTTGTGGAGTGAGGGCTATTATGCTTGGAAAAGCTAAGTGGAAGTCACTAGAACTGACCCTTCCTAGCAAAGTAGTAAACCAAAAGCAATACCAGATTCCTGGTGGGATTGCAGAAATTAATGCCACCATCAAGGATTTAAAGGATGCAAGGGTGGTGATTCCCACCACATCCCCATTTGGCTCTCCTATTTGGCCTGTACAGAAAACAGATGAGTCTTGGAGGATAAGAGGAGATTATTAAAAACTTAACCAGATGGTGACTCCATTTGCAGCTGCTGTCCCAGATGTGGTATCACTGCTTGAGCAAATCAACACATCCCCTGGTACCTTCTATGCAGCTGCTGATCTGGCAAATACTTTTTTCTCAATTGCCATTAGTAAGGACCACCAGAAACAGTTTGTTTTCAGCTGGCAAAGACAGCAGTATACCTTCACTGTCCTGCCTCAGGAGTACATCAACTCTTCAGCCCTATGTCATAATATTGTTTGCAGGGATCTTGATCATCTCTATCTCCCACAAGGCTTCACACTGGTCCATTATATTGATGATATCATGTTGATAGGACCAAGTAAGCAAGAAGAAGTGAAGACTCTAGACTTATTAGTAAGGCATTTGTGTGAGAGAGGATGGGAGATAAATCCAATTAAAACACAAGGTCCTTCCTCCTCAGTGAAATTTCTAGGTGTCCAGTGGTGTGGGGCATGTCAAGATTTCTCTTCTAAAGTGAAGAATAGGAAAGCATACATGGCTCAACTGATAGAGTGTCCGCCTACCATATTAGAGGTCCAGGGTTCGATACCTAGGGCTTCCTGGCCCATGTGGTGAGCTGGCCTACGTGCAATGCTGCCATGTACAAGGAGTGCCATGCCACACAGGGATGCCCCTGCATAGGGGTGTCCTATGCACAAGAAAGGCATCCCTCAAGGAGAGCCACCCCAGACGAAAAACACAGCCTGCCCAGGAGTGGCACCACACACATGGAGAGCTGATGCAGCAAGATGATGCAATAAAAAGAGACACAGATTCCCAGTGACACCTGACAAGAATGGAAGCAGACACAGAACACACAGCAAATGGACACAGAGAGCAGACAATGGGGGGAAGGGGGGAGAAATAAATAAAATAAATCTTTAAAAAAATAAAGTTAAGGATAAGCTGTTGCATCTGGCTCCTCCTACAACCAAAATAAGAGGTATAATGCTTAGTTAGTCTCTTTGGAGTGTGCTATTCCAGCCCATTTACCAGGTGACCAGAAAAGCTGCTAGTTTTGATTGGGAACCAGAACAAGAAGAGATTCTGCATCTGGTCCAGGCTGCTATGCAAGTTGTACTACCACTTGGGCCATATGATCCAGCAGATTCAATGGTGCTAGAAGTTTCTATGGAAAATAGAGAGGCTGTCTGGAGTCTCTGGCAGGCCCCTAAAGGAGAATCACCCTTAGGATTTTGGAGCAAAGCCCTGCCATCCCTATAGATAACTAGTCCCCTTTTGAGAAACAGCTTTTGGTTTGCTACTGTGCCTTAGTAGAGACTGAATGCTTAACATTGGCCCTCAAGTTACCATGAGACCTGAGTTGCCTATCATGAGCTGGGTATTGCCTGACCCACTAAATCATAAGGTTGGGCAAGCACAGCAGCACTCCATAATAAAATGGAAGTGATATATATGAGATAGGGCTCGAGTGGGCCCTGAAGGCATGAATAAGTTACATGAGGAAGTAGCCCAAATGCCCATGGTCACCACCCCTGCCATGTTACCTTCTCTTTCTCAGCCCACAGCTTTGGCCTCTTGGGGAGTCCCTTAAAATTAATCCTGTCTCACCAGTTGAATGAGGAAGAGAAAACTTGGGCCTGGCTTCAGGTGGATCTGCACGATATGCAGGTATCCTGAAAGTGGACAGCGGAAGCACTGCAGCCCTTTTCTGGAATATCCCTGAAGGACAATGGTGAGGGCAAATCCTCCCAGTGAGCAGAATTTCAAGCACTGCACCTGGTTGTTAATTTTGCTTGGAAGAAGAAATGGCCAGAGGTGCTTTCATACACTGATTCATGGGCTGTTGCCAATGGTTTGGCTGGATGATCAGGGACTTGGAAGAAACATGATTGGAAAATTGATGACAAAGACGTCTAGGGAAGAGGTGTGTGGATTGACATTTTTGAGTGGGAAAAAAACATGAAAATGTTTGTGTCCCACATGAATGCTCACCAGAGGGCAACTTCAGCAAAGGAAGATTTTAATAATCAAGTGGATAAGATGACCTGCTCTGTAGCTAACACTCAGCCTCTTTCCCTAGCCACTCCTGTTATTGCTCATGAACAAAGTGGCCATGGAGGTAGGGATGGAGGCTATGCATGGGCTAGCAACATGGACTTCCTCTTACCAAGACTGACTTGGCTACAGCCACTGCTGAGTGCCCAATCTGCCAGCAGCAGAGACCCACACTCAGCCCCTGATATGGTACCATTCATCAAGGTGACCAGCCTGCTACCTGGTGGCAGGTTGACTACATTGGACCACTTCCACCATGGAAGGGGCAGAAATTTGTTTTAATTGGAATAGACACATAATCTGGATATGGGTTTGCATTTCCTGCACGCAATGCTTCTTCCCAAACTACCATGTGTGGACTTACTGAATGTCTTATCTACCTCCACGGCATTCCACACAGCATTGCTTCTGATCAAGGAACCCATTTCACAGCAAATGATGTGCAGGAATGGGCATGGGCCCATGGAAGTCACTGGTCTTACTATGTTCCCCATCACCCTGAAGCAGCTGGATTGATAGAACTGTGGAATGGCCTATTGAAGATTCAGTTATGGTGCCAACTAGGTGGCAATACTTCCAGGAGGCTGTGTATCCTTTAAATCAGCATCCACTCTATGATGTTATTTCTCCCATAAGCAGGATCCATGGGTCCAGGAATCAAAGGGTGGCAATCAGAGTAGCACCACTCACTATTACCCCTAGTGACCCACTGGGAAAATTTTTGCTTCCTGTCCCTGCAACCTCAAACTCTGCTGGTCTACAGGTTTTAGTCCCAAAAGGAGGAGTGCTGTCACCAGGGAGCACAACAATGATTCCACTAAACTGGAAGTTAAAACTGCCACCTGGCCACTTTGGGCTCCTCTTAACTCTGAATCAACAGTGGAAGAAGGGATTTACTGTACTGGCTGGGGTGATTGATCCTGACTGTCAAGGGGAAATAGGCCTGAATCTACATAACAGGGGTAAAGAAGAGTTTGCCTGGAATACAGGAGATCCTCTAGGATATCTCCTAGTACTGCCATGTCCTATGATTAAAGTCAATGGAAAATTGCCACAACCCAATCCAAGCAGTACTAACAATGGCCCAGAATCTTCAGGAATGAAAGTATGGGTCACCCAACCTGACAAAGAACCATGGCCACCTGAAGTGCTTGCTGAAGGTAATGGAAACATGGAATGGGTAGTGAAAGAAAGTAGTGATAAATATGAACTTCGACCACATGACCAGCTACAGAAATGACTATAATGGTCATGAATCTTTCTTCCTTGTTTCATCATAATGATGACTGTATGTGTACACAAAATGAATTTCTTTGCCTTCCTTAAACTTTCCCCTCATCAAATAACAAGTTGCATCCATTTCATGTCATAATATTTGAGGATGTCAAGTTTGAGAGTGAATATTACCCAAGAACTTGCACCATATTCTGTATGGAATTAATGCATTTCCGGTTGTACACAGGAGAGTTGAACAATGTTAGGCAGAAATATATATATATGTACATCTGTTATTGTTTTTACTTAGAGACTAAGTATGGTTTAAGGTAATGTGTATGGTTGCCGAGTTGACAAGGGGCAGACTGTGAGGGTTAGGCTATTGTGTTAACTCAGTGAGGTAATTGTATCCAGTTGTTTGGTTAAGCAAGCACTGGGCTAACTGTAATACAAGAGCACTGATGGGCTTTAGTCACCATTGACTTTACTGCAGTGGTAAATCATAGATAGCTAGTTATAATTACATCAATCAGGGAGATTGCCATCAGCAATGAGTGATGTTTAACCCAATTAGTTGAATGCCTTAAAAGGTGAAGTGATTCCAGCATTGAGAGAGAATTTTCCCACTTGTCGTTGGACAGCCAACATCTCCCAGAACTTGACAAGAACCTTCTTTGGACTTTCATTGCAGCCCCTGGTTGCAGCCTGCTTGTGGAACCTGGACTTGTGCATCATCCCCATGGCTGGGTGAGAAACGTTTAGAATTGCATACTATTGACAGATATCTCTTGTTGATTCTGTTTCCCTAGAGAACCCTGACTAATACACCTGGAATTCAGCAGTGGATTTTTAGATATGACACAAAAGCATGAGCAGCAAAAGAAATAATAGATAAATTTTATTTCATCAAAATTAAAAACTTGTGCATTGAAGGGCATTATCAAGAAAAATGAAAAGAGAGCCTGTTTTCTTTATAATGGTAGAAAATTGTTGCTGCAAACCATATATCAGGTAAGGGCTTAATATCCAGAATACATAAATAACTTTTGTAATGCAAAATCAAAAAGACAAACAACCTAATTTAAAAATAGGCAAAGGACATCTGTAGATATTTCTCCAGAGAAAATATATAAATGGCCAATAAACACATAAAAAGAATATCAACATTATTAACCATTAGGGAAATGCAAATTAAAACCTATAATGAGATAACCACTGCATACCCACAAGGATGGCTATTATTTTCTTAAAATGCAAAATAACAAGTGTTGGAAAGGATGCAGAGAAATTGGTTCTCTAGTTCATTGTTGCTGGGTTATAAAATAGTTTTAGTCACTGTGGAAAGCCATATAGTGGTCTTGAAAAAATTAGTATAGAATTTCCACATAACCTGGCAATTCCACTTCTAAGTATATACACAAAGAAAGTGAAAACAGGCTCTCAAACAGATACTTGTATACCAATGTTTATAGTAGCATTGTTCACAAGAGCTAAAAGGTGGACACAACCCAAGTGTCCATCGATAAATGAATGGATAAACACAAGTGGTATGTACACAAAATGAACTATTTTCAGCCATAATAAAGAATGAAATTATGAGACAAACTGCAACATGGGAGAAACTTGAATACATTATGCTCAGTAAAATAGGTAAGGCATAAAATGTCAAATATTGTATAGTATCACTTATAAAAGACAACTAGAAATAGCACATTTGCAGAGATAGAAAGCAGATTAGAAAATCAAGAACTACAACAACAACAACAAAACATAATAAGAATGAATTTTTTAAAAAAAAGAAAGAAAGCAATTAGAGGTTACTGGGGAATTGGAATGGGGGATGGGGGTATTTGTAAAACCAATTTAAAAAAATTGGAGCAAATTAAGAAAGAAGGGAATGCCCTCAATCTGATAATAGAATTTATAAAAACCCAAATATAATATCATACTTAATGGTAAAATGTTAAATGCTTTCCCTCTAAAATTAAGAAAAATACAAGGGATATTCACTCTCATCACTTCTATTTATCATTATACTGAAAGCCCTAGCCAATGCAACAAGGAATGAATGTAATAGAAAATACATAAAGGTGAAAAAAGAAAAAACCTTAGTATTTACAGGTGACATAATTGTTTACATGGAAAATTTCAAGACATCTACACAGAAACAATTTCAATTAATAAGTAAATTTAAAAGGTCACAAGATACAAAATCAACATACAATAAAACACAATACTATAGTCAACATTGGAAAATTCAATTTATAAAATAACTTCATTTATAGTTGCATCAAAACATGAATATACAGAGTAGTATACATAACAAAAGTCTGAAGAATACTACTCTGAAAACTAAAAAACAATGCTGAAAGCAATTTTAGAAGGCATTTGAAAGATGCAGAGGCATACCTTGTTCATAGATTCAAAGGGTCTTTATTCATGTCAATTCAATCCCAATCATAATCCTACCACCTTTTTAAAAAAAAATTTTTTTTAAAGATTTCTTTCTTTTTCCCCTCTCCCTCCATTGTCCACTTTCTGTGTGTTCTTTCACTGTGTGTACTTCTGTGTCTGCTTGTATTCTCATTAGGAGGCTCCAGGAACTGATCCTGGGACTTTCCAGAGTGGGAGAGAGGCACTCATTCTCTTGCTCCACCTCATCTCCCTGGTCTGCTAAGTCTCTTATTGTCTTTCCTCTTTGTCTCTTTTTGTTATGTCATCTGCTGCATCAGTTCTCTGCATGGGCTGGCACTCAGTGTGGGCCAGTTCACCATGCAGGCCAGCTTTGCCTTCACCAGGAGGCCCTGGGTATCAAACCATAGACCTCCTATATGGAAGATGGGAGCCCTATTGCTTGAGCCACATCCACCTCCCCACCACCTTTTTAATTGAAAATTTTATTCTAAAATTTGTAACAGAAAGGCAAAAGACACAGAATATCTAAAGTAATCATGGGAAAAAGAACAAATTTGGAAAACTTACCCTATCTGTCTTCAAGTAATCTGACAGTGTGGCCCTGGCATCAGAATAGACAAATAGATCAATGAAACAAAAGAGAAAGCACAGAAATACACCTACACTCATTCGGTCATTCAATTTTCAACAAAGGTGTCAAAGCAGGCAAATGAAGAATGGAAATTTTTATGTTATTTCTTTGTTGGTGTGGCTGTTTGATATTATTAATGAATTCCAAAAAGAAATACTATGTCTGTAAACTGGTCTGTTCCTTTGGGTGGGATACCCTTTGATTGTATTAAATTCAGAGGTTTTACTTTTACTTGATTCAATTAAGATTAGGGCTTGATTCAATTAAGATCAGCCAGTTAGTAGGATGTTGAGTACCCCTCCCCCTCTCGGTGGGCAGACATTCACACAGAAAGCAACAGACAGAACTTGGTTTTGATGCTGGAGCTCCAGGAGAGAGCCAAGCTGTTCGCTTGATAGTTTACATCTGGCCTTGTGGAGAGAGGTGAGCAGCTGAGCCTGGAAGGAGATGAGCCATGGGGAAAAGAGACAAGCCTTATGCCAGCCTACAGCTGAGATTGGAAGAAGCTGGGACCACAGAGCCTTAAGAAGAGGAAGGCTGAACCCTCACAGAGACTGGCAGCCATCTTGCTGCAACACGTGACAACAGACTTGGGTGAGGGAAGTAACTTATTCTTTATGGCCTTGTGACTGTAAGCTTCTACCCCAAATAAATATCCTTTATAAAAGTCAACAGATTTCTGGTAATTTGCATCAGTACCCCTTCTCTGACTAATACAGTTGGTTTATTTGCTTTTAAAAAAAATGTTGCTAGAACAATTGAATAACCATTTAGGAAAAAATGAACATTGACTCCAACCTTACACCATACATAAAAATTAAATCCAAATGGACCATAGACCTAAAGGTAAATACAAAAATTATAAAACCTTTAGAAGGAAAATTAAAGCTTTTGCATATCCCTTGGTGTATTAGTCAGCCAAAAGGGGTGCTGATGCAAAGAACCAGAAATCTGTTGGCTTTTATAAAAAGTATTTATTTGGGGTAAAAGCTCACAGTTACAAGGCCCTAAAGAGTCCAACTCAAGTCACTTCCTTACCTATGTTACAACGTGTGGGAGCGAGAAGGCAGGTGACGTTTGCGTATATATACAAGGGTTCAGCCTTCTGCTTTCCTCTTAAGGCTCCATGGTCCCAGCTCCTTCCCATCTCAGCTGTAGGCTGGCATAGGACTGGTCTCTCTTCCCCAGGCTCATCTCTTTGCTCCGTTCAGCTGGTCTCCTCTCTCCACAAGGCTAGCTGTAAACTATCAAGCGAGCTGCTGGGCTCTCTCCCCCGGGCTCCTGCATCAAAACCAAGTTCTCTCCTCTGCCATTTCTTTTTCTGTATCAACTTCTCCCTTCTACTTCTGTGTGAGAGTCTGTTTTATTGGCCCAACAAGGGGGTGGGGACCCAACCCTGCATGCCCAATGACATGGTCAAATCAAAGCCCTAATCTTGACATAACTTAATCAAAGTCAACTTAGCTGAATCTAATATAATCAAAAGGCATCATGCCAGGGAAGAGCAGACCAGTTTACAAACATAATCAAATATCTTTTTTTTGTAATTCATAAGTAATATCAAACTGCCATACCTGGTTGGGGGGAGACAAAGATTTCTTTTTCTCTTCTTCTTTTTCTTTTTTTAATATATAATCCCATAAATTTATTACAAGGCAAAGAGAAAACGATCCCAAACTTTGACAAGTAACCATGGGGTTTTCCACAGCCTTTAAGTTATCAGAACAAAGTGAAAATTGAAGCCATGTACTCTCATAATTTTATAATTTGTGTTGACAATATAGTCTACTGAGTTAAAATTTTTATTTTATAAGAATTAAGACAGGGAGCGTATGTACCTCAAGTGGTTCAGCGTCTGCTTCCCATGTATGAGGTTCTGGGCTCAATCCCAGTACCTCCGAAAAAAACAAACAAACAAACAAAAATAATTAAGACAGCAAAGTGGCAATGTCCCATTGATATTTACAATTTGTATTTGTTTATTTGCAACATAGGTATAGACTCTCAAGGATTCATAGAGATTTATATGAGAAACCAGATTGTGTAATTGGAATATTTGTTAGATATAACAAACCCAAAGTCAGCATCATCCTGAAAAGTGGGATGAAACCCCAAAAGAAACTCTATGTGGGGTGCAAATGTGGCTCAAACTGTTGAGTGCCTGCTTTCCACATGGGAGGCCCCAGGTTCAGTTCCTGGTGCCTTCTGAAAAAAAAAAAAACAACAAAGCAAAACAAAAGAAAAAAACAAGAAAACAAATGAAAAAAGCAACTCAGGGAAGCCAATGTGGCTCAGTGAATGCTGGCCTCCCACATAGAGGTCCTGGTTTCAATCCCTGTCACCTCTCTGTACCTCAAAACAAAAACAGCAATAACAACAACAAAATAACTCTATGTGACCACACAATGATTCTTCTAATAAAATATATATTGATCATATAAAATCTTCATTCAGGGACATTCATTTTGATCTGATGTTTATATGGAGGATATTTCTGTCAGTGTGATCTCTTTTTTTTAAAGATTTATTTTTATTTTTATTTATTTCTCTCCCTTTCCTCCCAGTTGTTTGCTCTCTGTGTCCATTCACTGTGTTCTTCTGTGACCACTTCTATCCTTATCAGTGGCACTGGGAATATCTGTTTCTTTTTGTTGTGTCATCTTGCTGCATCAGCTCTCTGTGTGTGAGGTGCCATTCTTGGGCATGCTGCACTTTCTTTCATGCTGGGCAGCTCTCCTTATGGGGCACACTCCTTGTGCAAGAGGCTCCCCTATGCAGGAGTCACCCCTGCATGGCACAGCACTCCTTGCACGCATCAGCACTGCGCATGGGCCAGCTCCACACCAGTCAATGAGGCCCAGGGTTTGAACCACAGAGCTCCCATGTGGTAGGTGGACGCCCTATCCTTTGGGCCAAGTCCGCTTCCCGTGATCTCTTTTCATATAAGATTCTAGCTCTCCACTTCAATTCATATACTTTAGAATGTGGTTCCCACCCTTTGACCACATGTTGCTATTGTATCATAGACAAATCAAATCAAACATTTAAAAATCTTCAGGGAGGTTAGGAGAGGTTATATCATGCAGGTCAGAAAGTAAGAAAATAAATCAAACTCTCCTGTTCTTATGGGTTTTTAAATTTTTCTTTATTTATTTGGTCTTGCCCTACACAAAATTCTTTGGGAATCCTGTGTATGTATAACAGCACCTACCACATCTTCTCATTTTAGCACAGGATATCAGGAGCCAAAAAAGTAAATACTTAAGGAACACTGAGACAGTGAAATATATATTTCTTGTAGCTCTGTTACTAAAAATGTGAACTCCCCCATTTATCAATCCTTAGCTTCTCATATAGTAAGTGAAATCACAAGGTCACTTAAAGGCAATTAATCTTATGAGTCTATTAAGTGTAAAGATAGAAGGCCATAGTATAAGTAATGGATTAGGAGTGAGAAACAGAACTATAGAAGGTTATATTTATTGAAAACTAAGGCTTTGTTTGTACAGTATTACTGTATAAATAATTAGTACTTATGGGCCCCCATAGTAATTGGGGCCCATAAGTACTAATTGTTTCAAGTCATACAAACATAGGCAGTATTCAAAATCAGAAATAAATATAATAAGAAAAAAACAATATGGAAAACCAGAAATGTCCAAATACTTCTATTCTTGGACAAAAATATACTGCCCAGAAGTTTTGGTTCTCCGACAAGAAAATGTGACAAGAAGAACATTTTGGAAAGTGGCAGTTTTAAAGCAACAAAACCTATGCAAAATGAATTTCAGTCTTCAATCTTTCATTTTACAGGTCTGAAAAAAGAAATCCAGGCCATTAATTCACAATTCAGGAAAACACTTTTCCATGTGGTCTATCTATAACAATAATATTATATAGTGTCAGTCTCTCTCTTCTTCTGTTTCTCTTTCTCTCTCTTTTAATTGAAAAGGTAGAATTGCCCTTCTGTAACTGAATCTTTCCTGGATAGTCTCTGTGTGACCATTTGCATCCAGTTGCTTCACAAGGCACTCTAAGCCATCTCTGGAAATTGTGTATAATGGGTTGTCTAAAATTATGATTTGAAGGTACCTACAGTGCACTACTGATATAAACATGTATGTACTTAACCAATATATATTTACCCAAGATAAGAATCCTTTAAACCATTACTATATGAGAAAGTGAAATTATAATACAACAGACTTTTCCCACTGAACAGAAATATACAAAGTTAATTGCAAAATAGTAATAACAGAGTGTTCATTATACCATCAGAACAAATCACCTTATTTTCAAAATAATATTAACCTTAATGTCAAGCACATCAATATACTAACTGAAATGCTTGTTATTCTGAAACTTTATACAACAAAAGTGTTGCAAGAAGTCACCAGCAAAACTGCTGGCAACTACTCAAGAGATCCATTATAAGTTGTCTTTAGAGATTTTAAGTGACAACAGAACAAAAAAAAAATCATTTCATGTTCACCTGTATTAGCTCTTTAGAATAAGAATTTAACTCTATAATAAATAAAGTGCCTTCTGAATATAGCCAACAAGTAACAAAACAAGACTCCACAGACCTGGCAGAAGCAATCTACTATACTATATGGCTTTTTTCTCTGTGCTCAAAATATCTAGTGACATTTTTCATCTACACTGGACGTTGAATAGTACTATCTGCAAGCTTCTAGCTCTCAACCATTAATATCACAAATTCCTATAAGTCATCTGAACTACAGTACCTAATGGTACCAGTAGGGATTTGATCTGACCAAAAGCACATCTATGATTGAGACCGATATCTTGTCTTCCTTGACAATCAAGAAATCTTTACATGTGCATGGATTTTGTTTATTTTTCAAAACCAACATCTAATATGGGACTAATTATTAAGAGGAAATCGGACAGAGGCAATATTTAAAGAGACTGAAAAATGTGTTACATTAACAGATTAAAGGAGGAAAACCATATAATCCTCTT
The DNA here is from genome assembly GCF_030445035.2 of Dasypus novemcinctus. NCBI lineage: Eukaryota > Metazoa > Chordata > Mammalia > Cingulata > Dasypodidae > Dasypus > Dasypus novemcinctus. Next base: position 94,531,538 of record NC_080678.1, read on the forward strand.
TTTTTTGTTTAATGTTGTTTAATGCAGAGAAATTTATAGAAAAAAACAACTTTATTTAGAAAGAATAACCGTCTCAAATCAATAACATAATTCTATATCTTTTTTTATCTGAAAAAAATTTTTAAAATATTTTTTAATTCATTTTTTAAAAAATATTACATTCAAAAAATATGAAGTCCCATTCAACACCACTGCCCCCACCCCCCTCTCCCCCACAGGAACACTCTCTCCCATCATCATGACACATCCATTGCATTTGGTAAATTCATTTATGGGCATTGCTGCACCTCATAGTTAATGGTCTACATCATAACCTACACTCTCCCACGTTCCATCCAGTGGGCCCTGGGGGGATCTACAATGTCCCGTAATTGTCCGTGAAGCACCACCCAGGACAACTCCAAGTCCCGAAAATGCCTCCACATCTCATCTCTTCCTCCCATTCCCCACACCCAGCAGCCACCATGGCCACCCTTCCCACACCAATGCCACATTTTCTCTGTGGACATTGGACTGGTTGTGTCCATTGACATCTATGTCAAGAGGGGGCTAAGATTCCACATGGATAATGGATGCAATCCTCCTGCTTTCAGTTGTAGGCACTCTAGGCTCCATGGTGTGGTGGTTGACATTCTTCAACTCCATGTTAGCTGAGTGGGGTAAGTCCAATAAATCAGAGTGTAGGAGTTGAAGTCTGTTGCAGTTCAGAGCGTGACTATCATATTGTCAGTCCAGAGATTCAAATCCCCTAAATATATCTGAAACCCCAACACCAACTACAATTCCAGTAAAGTAGCATGAAAGTCTTGTGAAAAGAGATCCCATCTGAGTCCAGTTCCATCACGCAGAAACACTGGCTCCAAAGAAGGGCCAACTGACATGGCAGTGAACCCCATCTGCCATGACCATAGAACCCGTGGGTCTCTTTATCCCTCAAAAGAACCAATACCTGGGGTAGTATCTACTTTATCTGTCTCTGAGACTCTGCTCAGGTGTGCATAAGGGCAATCCTTCTGACAGCCTCCAGACTCTTTTTTAGAGACTCATAGCCATATAAACTCATTTCTCCTTTCCATTTCCCCCTTACATTAGGTCAAACAGCATTTTAAACTCCTGTTATTATGTGTAGACAGAGATATTCTGCTGGTCCATGTTGAACCTTTAATTCAAGGTCATTTTCTAGTTGCATCTTCAGCTGGTATTTGGTAGTGATCCCTCGGTGCCAAGGAGGCTCATCCCCGGGTGTCATGTCCCACTCTGGGGGGAATGCACTGCATCTACATGCTAAGTTTGGCTTTGAGACTGGCCACATTTGAGTAACATGAAGGCTGTCAGGAGGAAACTCCCAGGCACAATGCTGCTCTAGACCTTGTTCTTATTTCAGGCGTATAGGCTCACAAGCATAGTTATTAGTATCAGGAGCCCACTGTTGGACCCTCATTCCTTCCTGGTTTTTACTGTTGCACCTGGGGGACTGCCACTGCTCCCCTAGGGACTACGACAGAGCCCTCCTGGCCAGTAACCCAGTATCCCCCCAGCTGTTGTTTTTAATTGTTTCCACTATGAGTATATACAAACATTACCATGCACCCTGGACATATGCCCTGTATAACTCCCTGTCAACCATATATAGCCTGGCAATAACATCCCATACCAGTATTCCTCCACCGCCATTTTGAACCACTCTGTGATCCAAAACTTCCTGTAAAGCGAATCCCAATATAATGTCAGGTTCCCTTACTAGTAAAATGGAATATAGTGATGAGTTTAAAGGTTAGATCTAGAGTACATATTGATTTGGAAAAATTCTACATCCTATCTTTTTCTTTTCTTTTCTCCTAATTATTGAGCTTCTCTTCACAAGAGTCTTAGATCACAGTAATTCATATATACAATATACAGTACTCCCACACAACCACCATAAAACCTTTTCCCTTCCACAGTGATAATCTTTTAACTTATTCATATCATATTTACTAAAACTGATGTACAGACTCCAAAACAATAGCTTTCAAACAAGGAGACATCTGTGCTTACAATGTGGTCCATACTTTAGGATATACAGTTTTCTAAATTTTTTAGTTATCCTATGTTTTACATTATGGTTTACATTATTAGTCTGTCGTCCCCTATATGTTTTTGGTGTAATATTACATGTTTTATATTCATCCTCGTGTACTCTCGTGAAACTCCTCTCTTGCCCCCACATTTACCTTGGTTCCATCCATTCAACATCCATTTTCCCCTGCCCTTGGGGCCCACAGCGACAGCCAATCTCCATTTCCCGAGGAGCCACGTCCAGAGATACTTGCAACAGTGTTCAGGGCCTGACTTGCTCAACTGCCCTAATGCCCTGGGAGCCATCCTTTCTCTTGAGACACACAATTCCCTCTACTTGATGGCATTAGTCCTCCCCAGGATGTGGGTCCACCCCAACTCTCACTTCTTGGGTCTCTACCCAATGGTACAACCCACCCTGGTAAAATGAGCATTCAGACATTCCCCAGGAGTCTGTCCCGCATCAGACCATCCCCTCCAAGCATCCTAAACAGGTAACCCTCCTAATTATATTTTGATAAGATTTTCTCAGCATTTTACTCTCAACCAACACCTGACACTCTCCTATGTTCGTATGTTGCCCCTCCCTCCCCCCAATTTTTTGGGCAATATTACCCATCTGCCCATTCCCAGCCCCCCTCACATCCGCAAAGCCCCACCCAAAGGCAACCCCTTGCCCCTATTTTATCTCTTCTTTGTGCTCATACTTACTGCCAGCTCATCATAGATTCCACTCCTGCAGACATCAGCTCACATCATTCCTCCACCCCCCGATTTCCTGTAAGCCTCTTTTCCAGTCTCTAGCGCTCTGAGGCAGATTGCTTATTTCATATCATTGAGGTCATGTAGTATTTGTCCTTCAATGCCTGGGTTGCTTCACTCAGCATAAGATTCTCAAGATTCATCCATGTTATCACGTGTGTTTGTAGTGTATTTGTTCTTACAGCCGAGTAGTATTCCATTGTGTGTATATACAACATTTTATTGATCCACTCATCTGTTGACGGTCATTTGGGTTGATTCCAACTTTTGGTGATAGTGAACAATGCTGCTATGAACATTGGTGTACATATATCGGTTTGTGTCCTTGTTTTCAGTTCTGTTGGGTATATACTCAGCAGTGGTATTACTGGGTCATATGGAAAATCTTTGGTTAGTTTTTTGAGGAACCGCCAAACTGTCCTCCAGAATGGTTGGATCCTTCTGCATTCCCACCAGCAGTGGATGAGTGTTTCCCTTTCTTCACATCCTCTCCAGCATTTGTACTCTTCTGTTTTTTTCATAGCTGCCAATCTTATGGGAGTAGGATGGTATCTCATTGTAGTTTTGATTTGCATTTCTCTGATAGCTAGAGATTTGGAGCATTTTTTCATGTGCTTTTTACCATCTGTATTTCTTCCTTGGAGTAGTGTCTGTTTAAATCTTTTTCCCATTTTTTAAAATGGGTTGTTTATCTTTTTATTTTCAAGATATAGGAGTTCTTTATATATGCAAGTTATAAGTCTCTTATCAGATATATGGTTGCCAAATATTTTCTCCCATTGTGTGGGTTCCCTTTTTACTTTCTTGACAAACTCCTTTGAGGTGCAGAAGGCTTTAATTTTCAGGAAGTCCCATTTATCTATTTGTTCTTTTGCTACTCGTTTTTTTGGTGAGATATTCATGAAGCCATTTCCTATTACAAGGTCTTGTAGATGTTTCCCTACACTGCTTTCCAAGATCTTTATGGTCTTGGCTCTTATATTTAGGTCTTTGATCCATCTTGAGTTGATCTTTGTATAAGGTGTGAGATGGTAATCCTCTTTCATTCTTCTACATATGGCTATCCAGTTCTCCAGACACCATTTGTTGAATAGGCCACTCTCTCCCAGTTGAGAGGGTTTGGTGGCTTTATTGAATATTATATGGCTATATATATGAGGTTCTATATCAGAATTTTCAATTCGATTCCATTGGTGTGTGTGTCTCTCCTTATGCCAATACCATGCTGTTTTCACTACTGTAGCTTTGTAGTATGTTTTGAAGTCAGGTAGTGTGATTCCTCCAATTTCGTTTTTCTTTTTCAATATGTTTTTGGCTATTCGGGGTCTCTTTCCTTTCCAAATAAATTTCATGGTTAGTTTTTCTAGTTCCTTAAAGAACGCTGTGTTAATTTTTATTGGGATTGCATTGAATGTGTAGATCAGTTTTGGTAGGATAGACATCTTAATAATATTCAGTCTTCCTATCCATGAACAAGGAATATTCTTCCATTTATTTAGGTCTTCTTTGATTTCCTTGAAGTGTTTTGTATAGTTCTTGGTGTATAAGTTTTTTACCTCTTCAGTTAAATTTATTCCTAAGTATTTGATTTTTTTATTTACTATTGTGAATGGTATTTGTTTCTTGATTTCCTCCTGATCTTGCTCATTATTAGTGTACAGAAATGCTACTGATTTTTGCGCATTGATCTTATAACCTGCAACTTTACTAAACTCATTTATGAGTTCTAGAAGCTTTGTTGTAGATCTCTCAGGGTTTTCTATGTATAGGATCATGTCATCTGCAAATAATGAAATTTTGACTTCTTCCTTTCCAATTTGAATGCCTTTTATTTCTGGTTCTTGCCTCAGTGCTCGAGCAAGTACTTCTAAGACAATGTTAAATAGAAGGGGAGACAATAGGCATCATTGTCTTGTTCCTGAGTTTACAGGGAAGGATATTTGGATTTCTCCATTGTAAACAATGTTGGCTGTAGGTTTTTCATATATACTCTTTATCTTGTATTCCAGTCTTTTGGAGTGTTTTTATCAAGAAATGTTGCTGTATTTTGTCAAATGCTTTTTCTGCATCTATAGATATAATCATGTGATTTTTTCCATTCAATCTGTTTATATGGTGTATTACATTGATTGATTTTCTTATGTTGAACCATCCTTGCATACCTGGAATAAATCCCACTTGGTCATGGTGTATAATTCGTTTAATGTGTTGTTGAATATGATTAGCAAGTATTTTGTTAAGTATTTTTGTGTCTAGGTTCATTAGAGAAATTGGTCTGTAATTTTCCTTTCTTGTGGTGTCTTTGTTTGGCTTTGGTACTAGGGTAATGTTGGCATCATAGAAGGAGTTAGGCAATGTTCCTTCTCTTTCGATTTTTTGGAATAGCTTCAGCAGGATTGGTGTTAGTTCTTTCCAGAATGTTTTGTAGAATTCACCTGTGGAGCCATCTGGCCCTGGGCTCTTCTTAGTTGGGAGGTTTTTAATGACTGACTCTATCTCTTTGCTTGTGATTGGTTTGTTAAGATCATCAATTTCTTCTTTCATCAATATAGGTTGCTTATGTGTTTCTAAGAATTTGTCCATTTCCTCTGAATTTTCATTTTTGTTGGAATATAGGTTTTCAAAGTATCCTCTTATGATAGTCTTTATTTCTGTGGGGTCAGTGGTGATATCATCTTTCTCATTTCTTATTTTGTGTATTTGCATCTTCTCCCTTTTTTCTTTTTTAGTCTCACTAAAGGTTTGTCAATTTTGTTGATCTTCTCAAAAAACCAGCTCTTGGTCTTGTTTATCTTTTCAAGTGCTTTCTTATTTTCTATTTCATTTAGTTCTGCTCTTATCTTTGTTATTTCCTTCCTTCTTCCTGTTGGGTTACTTTGTTGTTGTTTTCCTAATTCCTTCAAATGTACAGTTAGTTCTTCAATTTTTGCTCTTTCTTATTTTTTGATATATGAATTTATGGCTATGAATTTCCCTCTCAGTACTGTTTTTGCTGCTACCCATAAATTTTGGTATGTTGTGTTATCATTATCATTTGTTTCAAGGTAGTAATTGATTTCTTTTGAGATTTCCTCTTTGACCCACTGTTTTTCTAAGATTGTGCTGTTTAATTTCCACATCTTGGAGTGAAACCTGGGCCTCTGTCCCTTGCAAATTTCCAGCTTGACTCCACTGTGGTCAGAGATATTGTTTTGTATGATTTCAATCTTTCTGAATTCATTAAGCTTTTCTTTGTGGCCTAGCATATGGTCTATCTTGGAGAATGATCCATGTGCGCTTGAGAAAAATGTATATCCTGCTGTGTTTGGGTGTAATGATCTATATATGTCTATTAGATCCAGCTCCTCTAATATACTGTTCAAATGTTTTGTTTCTTTAGTGATTCTCTTTTGTGATGTTCTGTCCAAGGTAGATAGTGGTGTATTAAAATCCCCCACTATAATTGTAGATGCATCTATTGTTTCACTTAGTTTTTCCAGCATTTGCCTCACGTATTTAGAGGCACCCTTGTTAGGACCATAAGTATTTATGATTGTTTGATCTTCTTGACAGATTTTCCCTTTCACTAAAATGTAGTGTCCTTCTTTGTCTCTCACAATTGTTTCACATTTAAAGTCTATTTTGTCTGATATTAATATAGCTACTCCTGCCTTTTTTTGGTTACTGTTTGCTTGTATGATTGTTTTCCAGCCATTCACTTTCAATCTCCATGCATCTCTGGGTCTACGCTGTGTCTCTTGTAGACAGCATATGGATGGGTCATATTTCCTTATCCAATGACCCAGTCTGAATCTTTTGATAGGTGAGTTTAATCCGTTGACATTCAGTGTTATTACTATCAAGGAATTATTTGTGTTAGCCATATTTTGATTGGATTTGTGTTTGTCATATTTTGTTTGTATTTTTTTCCCCATCTAGTTTGTCTTTTTTTGTTGCTCTTATACTCTCCTCCAACTCTGCCTGTCCTGTTTTTTCCTTTCTTCCTGCAGAACTCCCTTCAGAATTTCTTGAAGGAGAGGTTTCTTGTTGGCATACTCTTTCAGTTTCTGTTTATCTGTGAATATTTTGAACTCTCCATCATGTTTGAATGCTAGTTTAGCTCGATAGAGTATTCTTGGTTGGAAATTTTTTTCCTTTAGTACTTTGACTATATCATACCACTGCCTTCTTGCCTCCATGGTTTCAGATGAGAAATCAGCACTTAATCTTATGGAGCTTCCCTTGTATGTGATGGTTTTCTTTCCTCTTGCTGCTTTTAGGATTTTCTCTTTGTCTTGAGTATTGGATAATTTGACAAGTATGTGTCTTGGGGTGGGCCTGTTGGGGTTTATGACCAGTGGAGTGCGCTGTGCTTCTTGGATATGTACATCTGTCTCTTTCAGTAGATTTGGGAAGTTTTCAGCCATTATTTCCTGCAACACTCCTTCTGACCCCTTTCCCTTCTCTTCTTCTGGAATGCCTATAATACGTATGTTTGAGCGTTTTGCATTGTCATTCAGGTCCCTAAGTCCTAGCTGGATTTTTTCTATCTTTTTATCGACCCCTTCTACTATCTGTTTGATTTCTGATGTACTGTCTTCCACATCGCTAATTCTCTGCTCTGCCTCTTCTAGTCTGCTGATATTTGCTGCAAGTGTATTTTTGATTTCTTGAACTGTGGTGTTCATTCCCATCATATCTGTTATCTTTTTGCGTATGTCTGCAATTTCCCCTCCGAGTGTTGTCTTCATGTTGTTAACCTCTTCCTTTACTTCATTAAATTTGTCAGTGATAAATGTTCTGAGATCTTTCATTTCTTGTGCGAAGTTCTGCTCCCCTTCCTGATTTTTAGTTTGTTCATTGTGTTCAGCCATATTTTCCTGATTACTCGTTTGGTTTGTAGGTTTTTGTTGCTGTCTGGTCATCATTTTATCTTGACGGGTTTAATCAGTTCCTTAGCTTCTTTGTCTAGTCATGGAGATTAATTAGCTGTTGTTTTTGCATAAGTGTTATATCTTTTTTTGTCACTTTTTTCTTCTTTTTCTAATTTCTTATTGCTGGTTGATTTCACTTTAAAGGAAAGTATTAGTGCTGGGGAAAGGCAATTGTGTAAGCAAGGAAAAATTGTAAAGTATTATTGGTGATATAGGTTAACAAAGCAACAACATGAGATCTGGGAAGATGAAGGTTAGATTCATGTAAAATTGTGTAGAGTTATAGCAGTAGGTAGAGTACCTATTATGAGGTAGCTGACTGAATATGGGAGGAATATGGTATGAGCTAAAAAGCTATTGCTTTCATGAGAGAGGGAAAGAGAAAAGAAAGGTAATAGTTTCAAGAGTGGATAACAGACAGAAAACAAAGCAAGGGTATTAGGCATTAAGAGTTAGATACTTTGTGGATCAAAGAAAGGGAGATGGGAGGTGGAATATAGGAGAGACAATAGATGATGGCAGATATCAAGATGTAGGGGAAAGGGGATAGTGTAGGTAGCCTAAATCAGTTCACATAGAAATGAGGCAGTGGAGGATGAGAAAACCCAGCAAATGTGAGGTGTTCCCTGCAGCACCTATTGTATAATTGAGTTAAAATAAGTAGAAAATGAGGGACAAGAGGGAGAGCAAAAACAGAAAAAGAAAAAACAAAAAATGAAGAGAAAATAAAAAAGAAAGAAGAGAAGAAAGGAAAAAAGAAAAAGGGAGGTGGGCAAAGGGTGGGGAACAGGTAGGGGAAAGAAAAAAACAGATATATGTGAACCATAATTGCAACACCAACTACAACAACAACAACAACAACAACAAAAAACCCTAAATAACTGAATAAAAAAAAAGACTTTGGGGAATACGCTGGGAGTAAAGACTAGGGGATGATGCAATATTAGCACTCAGGACATTAAAAAAAGTAAAAAATAAGATAAAATGAAAATAGAAACAAAACAAAATGAAATGGTTAAGAAAAAATGCAAATGTTGAAGGCTAGGGCATTCAAGGACCTCAGATGGACCTCAGGGCGTGATGGATTCAGGGGTGGAAAGTCTGAGATATTGAAGACTCAAAAGGTGTGAGTCTCTGGGGTGTGGGCCACCAGAGTTTAGGGGATTCAGACCTGGCAACCTCAAATCTGGTCAACAGGAAGCCTAGGAGCCCCACAGTGTAGCACAGCCCTCAGGGATCCCCACAGCTGGGTGCCAGCCCTATGGGGGAAGTCAGATCCCCAGACTCTATATTATGTCTGAACCCTGCAATTCACTTACTCACTAGGGTTTATTTATGTGGATATTTCATCAATTCAGCTATCTAATTCCGTTGCAGATCGGCAGCCAGGCCTGTGGGGGCAGGGCCCCAGGCGGAAGTGCTATTATTTGCGTCCGCAATAAAAAATTCCCCTGCTTCACAACAAAACACTGTCTGTCTCCCCAAATTGATCCACAAAGGCATCCCGTCCCATCAACCCCCCAACAGCCCACCCAGGACTCTCGAATTCCCCTGCACTGCAGAGCCACCAAAAAGTGCGGCTGAAGTGCGGGTTCCGTGGCTCCACCCACCCCCAAGGAGGGAGCAGCCCGTGTGCAGGTCTCACCTACGGGCAGTAGAACCCAAATTATATCTTATAGACCAATCCTCTCCATTACCTTCCCACCAAATCGATGTCCAGACACTTCTTGCCCTGCAAAAATCCCAAAAGAGCCTGGTCCCGGAGAACCTCCAGCAGCGCCCAGCTGCCTCTTCCCAGGAGAGATGGCAAGGCAAGCTCACTCAGCCACCATCATCCATATATTTTTTAATGTAACATTTTTTGTGATCTATGTATCTTTTAAAAAAAAGACAAATGAAAAAAAAAGTTCCTTCTTGGGAAATATTTTAAGATGAAATCAAGAATGTTAGTGAGGTCTGGGTAAAATTCAGAGCTGAGAGCCATTGTTGGGTGGAGGAAGAATGAGACCCTTCCTCTGCCCCCTCTAACCAAAAGATACATGCAGGCTGCCCAAGATAAAGCAGTGCTGGCTCAAGTTCTCAGGCACACTTCAAGACCAGAGTGCTGATGGCTCTTCCTGGGAGCTGCTGCTCTTCAGGAAATCACAGCATAGAGCCCTGAGCAGGGACTCTGGCACCAGCCACTCCTGGGACAGGAATGCACTCCTCTGGGCTCCTATGGATTGGAAGAGGCAAGCTAACAGAGGACCAGGCCTTTGAAGGAAAAGGCTTGCCAGCACATGGAATGTCAGAGTTGAACAGCCTGAGAAAATAAGTCATTTTAACCTTTTCATGTTATTGATGGAAAAGTGAGGTCTAGAGTGAAAACGACAAGCCTGAGCCCAATGACTCCCCAACTCTGGGAACCACTGTCCTACGTGCATGGCCTCTCACCCTCTGAGCACTGCACCAGACTCTGGTGGAGAGGCTGCCTCAGCAGGCCCACACCTCTTCACTGATGTGGCTACTTCAACCTCAAAACTGCAAGCTTGTAAACTAATAAATTCCCATTGTTAAAGGACACCCCATTTGGTAGTATCTGATTTGAACAGATTAGCAATCTAAAACAAGGCCCTACATCATCCTCTGACTTTCTGGAACCATCAGGTCTCCTACTCTGCATCCCCCAGTCCTGTTCCTCCTCCTCCTCCTCCAGGAACTACTCTGAGGATACCTGCCCCAAGGTCCTGGGGAAGGAGTGCTGCCCTGTCCACAGCCTGGCCTTCAAGGAGGGGTATTTGTCTTGCATTGTCTCCACCACCCAGGGTGTTGTCCCTTCCCAGGCACACGAGTCCATTTCCTGCAAATGGAAACCCCAGGAGGTTGGAGACATTTTAGTCCTCCTTGCAGAGCATCTGTCTTTCCTCTGACTTCTAGCCTCAAAACCTGAGCCAAAAAATTTCCCATTGTTTAAGCTTACCCACTTCATGCTATTTTCTTTAGCAACAAAGAAACTAAAACAGCAGGTAAAATAAAGCAGTTGTGTTTGTTTCCAAGGCTCCTTGGAGACTGAATTTTCCAGTAGTCCAGGAACGTGAACTGTGTCCTGTTTCTGCATGTGAGAGGAGCAGCCAGGAGTCACGTGAGGAAGATTTTGAGGATCAGAGGTGACATGGTGTAGAAGTCCTCAAGGAGAGGCAATTCAGGTGAAATCTAAATTAAATAGTAGGTAAACCCATTTAGAAAGCAATCTGGCACTGTGTATATCCATGTCACAATGTGCTCGGCATTCCCCTCAGGGAAATTAGTCTGAGAATCTTATGCGTAGCGATGTCTATCGGTGTTGTAAAGATAGCAAAGCAGTTGCTGCTGATGAGTGCTCACTCCATGCAAGCCTCTGAGAAGCATTCCTCAAATATTCTCATTCAATTTTTACAATAATGTCTAGGAGGTAGCATTACCTCCATTTTACAGCTGGGAAAACTGAGGCTCAGAACAGTTACATAATTAAATATCACAAAGCGCATAGAGGTAGCATCATGATTCAACCTGTGGCTGTCCACGCCCTCAACTCAGGTGCACCTCACTGTGCCACATGACTCCAGACCTAGTCCCTAATTCTTGAATGCTTGCTGGGCCAATGACTGCATGCATTTGCTCAAATTACTCACCATTAAACTGAACTGAATGAGTAAAAAAGCAACAAGTAAATATTGTGAGATACTACCATGACATGTAAAGCCAAAACTTCAGAATGCTTTGAGGATTGAGATAGTATTAATAATGATAGTTATTCTATATGTATGTCCCTTATGTTTCCCCTAAAAAATTGAGGCCACTTCAAAGCTGTTTCACATTTTAAAATTTCCTAATCAGATGGTAATGTTGTCTCCCAGGTTCTTTTCACCCCAATTAGGAATAGAAATCATGCTTTGGGGCTGTGTAACTTCTTATGTTCACTTTTTTATCCTTTTTGTGTTCACTCTTGAATGTCTGGGGAGTTCCCCACACTGCATGTCCTCCTTTCCTAAAGGAGAAGCCAGGAGCTTCTTATAACCTGTTGCCTCAACCCTATCTGCCAGTCCTCACCTGAGGCTGACATGTAGAGCTCAGAGAGCAGGAGAAAGCAGGGAATGCTGAAAGTACTCTCCTGGCAGGGGTGGCAATAGAGTTGTTGGCCAAACTTGAGCCACTATTTCCTCTTAATGACAAATATTCACATTGGCTACAGTGGCAGTTTTAATGAAATAGGAGAATTAAGACTCCTGGTTTGTAGCTAAGAGAAAATGCACAGAGACAATTCAATGTATTCCTGTATATATTACATAAAATTATGAGTACACATAGGGAAATCAGCTTCTTCTTCTACTTAGTCCTAAATTTTAAAAGATCTAATCACTTGGAAAATTTGGAGAATGCCTCCTGTCCCTTCCCTTTCTTAGAATGTTGGAGAGAGAAGTTGGAGTTGGATGTTGAACAGCTTGAGGTGACAGTCTGGCTCCATCAGTTGAGGATAGTTGCTTTTTTCTTATCCATGTTTTGTTATTAACATAAAATAATGTATTTCACAATTGCATTTCCCTGCTATATTTTAAAATCATTCGAAGGTAAGAACAGTGTTATTTTCATCTCTCTATCTCACTTTATGCTTGGAACCATTCATCATTATACATGAATATTTATGAATAAAATCACCACTTTCAGAAAAATCTTTCCACATAATTATTGCTTATATAGCTAAGGCATGACATATCTGTAGTGCCACTCCTCTCTAGAGCTGGAACCATAGAACTCCAGCACAAAACTCTATTTTCCTCTTAAAATGGCCACATGATACTGTGATTTGAAAAAATTGAATTCCATGTGATGATACTTGCCAATTAGGAAACAAGCATCTACATAAAAACAAAAAGGGAGATGATCATAGTTAGGCATGAAATGATATGCCATTTGCAATTAAAAGTCAGCCCCAAACTTACATCTACCCCAAGTTACTTGCTTCCCAGCACTCCACTCTCTTTTTCCCCTGATACCACCAGTTGGAATTTTCTCCCTAATGTTCCTTTGTTTAATCAAGGGGCCTTCATAAGCCCTGAACATATGTTTGGGAGAAATAGTTGTGGACATAATAAATGGTCAGAGGATTTTCAAAACTCAGAGGAGAGAGACAAAAGAATGTCATCCTGAACTTTTTCTATGCTTCCCATCTGGGAGACATCCATCTCTCTTAACTCCACTAAATAACATTTCCCCCATATTCATTTGAAGTCTTGGGGACTTCAAAGGAATTCCCAACACAATATGAAAGTGAGAAAGTTTATATGTTTGCTTAATCAATTATACATCTGTTTTCAATCAGTAATCTGTCAACATTAATAAAAAACCACATATCTTTCAGAGAGCTTAATAATGAGATAATATTGGATTTTGAGTATACTTGATGGAGGCAGTTATATTGTATAACCCATCCTGGTCATGTGGGTCTGAACTTCAGTACCTAATGGTATCAGTAGGGATTTGATCTGACCAAAAGCAGCCCTGAGTTATTAAACTCAGTATTCTAGTTATCAATTGCTGCTTAACAAACTACCTCAAAACTTGGAACAACCACAGTATTTCTTCTGCAGTTTTGGCAGGAGTTGGCAGGGACAGCTCATCTCAGCTATGTTTGGTATCAGCTGGGGCAACTTGATAGCTGGGGCCTGGAAATGTGAAAACTTATTCACATACCTGGTGGTTGATGACAGCTTTCAGCTGGAACTTCAGTTGTGGCTGTGGCAGGAAAGCCCACACATGGCTTTTTCTATTTGGCTACTTGGCTTCATCACAATATGCTGGCTGGGTTCCAAAGGCAAGTGTCCAAAGAGAGAAAGTAGAACTGCATCATCTTTTAAGGCCTAGCCTTGGAAGTCATGCAGTCTCACTTCCATCATTTTTTTTAGGCAAAGATTAATCACTACAGCTGGCCCATATTCAAAGATAGGGAAATTGGACTCTGTCCAATTTTTAACACTCTTGGTGTTAAAAATTTTACCCACATGATATAAAACCACCACATCCAGCCACAGAAATATTGACTTAGTATCAAGTCTCCTCTTCTTCACATAAGTGTTTAGATACTGTCTAGGTACAGATTAGGATGCAGGAATATATTGGATAGAAGAGAGAAGGAAGAAAGAAGAATTTTATAGCCATGGGAGACCAAATGTTTGTTCTAAATTGCATTTAATAATTCATGAATACATATTGTAAATATTCAAACAATATTCAGAAGTTTATAGAACAGAAATCTTAAGCCCCTCTTCATCTGATCTCCACTGCAATCACACACCCTTTCTGGGAGTAGCCACCCTGCAGTGATTATACTTTACTTTAGTCTTTAAAAAGATTGAGGGGTTGTCAGAAAACATTCCTTCTCTCAAGGGAGATTTATTGAGGGCCTACTATGTGTGTCAGTTAATGTACAAAGTTGTGGGTAACTATATTTTGATATAACGAGGGAAATATTTTCATTACATGTAAAACAAGTCATTCAACTTTTATCTTTGCTTTATTTTATTTTTTAAAAGATTTTTATTATTTCTCTCCCCTTCTCCCCCCCCCACCATTGTCTGTTCTCTGTGTCTATTTGCTGCTGTCTTTGTCCCCTTCTGTTGTTGTCAGCAGCACGGGAATCTGTGTTTCTTTTTGTTGCCTCATGTTGTGTCAGCTCTCCGTGTGTGTGTGGCACCATTCCTGGGCAGGCTGAACTTTCTTTCACGCTGAGTGGCTCTCCTTACAGGGTGCACTCCTTGTGTGTGGGGCTCCCCTATGTGAGGGACACCCCTGTGTGGCAGGGCACTCCTTGCACGCATCAGCACTGTGCATGGGCCAGCTCCACACGGGTCAAGGAGGCCCAGGGTTTGAACTGCGGACCTCCCATGTGGTAGATGGATGCCCTAACCACTGGGCCAAGTCCACTGCCTTATCTTTGCTTTATGACAAAATGTCAACCCCTTCCTGGACAAATGAGTCAGGCATGGCTGTTTAAGACTTCCATGGCTGGCTAGCTTTTGAGAAACCTATCCCACATTATATGATGACATTTTTAAAGATTAACCTCATTATATACTATACTGGAGGGCAGAGAAAGGCAAGCACTTTCAGCCTATGGAGGAATGGAGGATACACTGGCAAGTGATTAATAAAGTCTCAAGATGGAGGTCCAGCATGGAGCTTAGAAGATCCAAGGGATCAAGCCTGAAAGGAAGCCTTTTGGGGTTGTTCTACCTGTGCTGCTTTTTTCTGTACATCTCTGCTTTCAGTCTTCAATTTATAAAGGACTCAAGCAAGAGGGCCAAGACTTGCATCACACCTCACTGAAGCAATCCAGTCAAAGGGTCTTACACCATCAGGAATGGATTAACTCCAAGAATGTGATCTCTTCTGAGATCCACAAAAAGCTTCAGACTGTCACAATAGGGTAACTAATACAATGCTGAATAGAAGTGGTGACAGTAGCATCCTTGAAATATTCGCAATCTCAGAGGAAAAGCATTCAAATTGTCATCATTCATAATGCATGATACAGTTGTTTATTATTATGACTATTATTTTGTAGAGACCCTTTATCAGACTAAGATTCTTTCTATTCTTCATTACAACTTTTAAAAAATATATCATGAATGGAAAATGAACTTTAACAAATAGTTGTGTTTTTTGCAGCTATCGAGGATTATATGGAACAGCGGCGGCAGGAGGCGGAAGGCCTCGTTCCCGCGGGGCTGCGAGGGAGCTGCCAGGCTGGGACTGCTCGGCGGTGGGTGTGAGGAGAGAACCCCTCTTCCCACGGGGGTCGCGCAGGGCTGCATGGTGGTGCTTTGAGGGCTTTCTTCCCTAAGTGCTACCCGGTGTCCTGAGAGGATTCATTGTGAGAAAAACGTCAGTCACACCTTTAATATCTTACTTTGAAAGGAATGAAGGAGAAAGCAAATTGGAAGATATGGAATTATGAGGGCGGGGCAAGATGGTGGCTGAGTGAGCTTACCTGATAATATCTCCTGCAAAGAAGTGGCTGGGCAGCGTTGGAGGCTCTTCGGGACCAGGCTGATTCAGGATTTTTGCAGAACAGGAGGTATCTGGACATTGATTTGGTGGGAAGGTAACAGAGAAAATATGTCTATAAAATATACACGGAGGCCCCAGCTCTGTGGGGAAAGCTCCCTCCTTGGGTGGGCGGAGCCATGGCACCAGGCACTGCCTCCGCACCAGGCGCTGCCGCGGTATTTTTTTTTTTTTTGGAGTCTCTGCAATGCTGGGGAATTCATAAGCCCTGAGCAGCCTATTGGGGGGTTAATAAGACAGGAGGCACTTGCAGACCGATTTGGGGAGACAAACGGGAGTTTTATTGAGAAGCGGGAGAATTTTTTATTGCGAACACAAACAATAGCGCTTCCACCTAGAGCCCCACCCCCCCAAACCTGGCTGCCGATCTACAGTGGACTTAAATTGATAGCAATAAAGAGACGCCACCAGGGTCTGGCAGGGTGGGAGATGTTTGGAAGCTGATTAGGGGAATATTTTGCGAAGCATGGGAATTTTGGGTTTGGACTCTGTTATTAGTGTTTCTGGCTGGAGCCCCACCCCTGGGCCAGGCTATTGATCTGCATCATTAAATTGGCTGCAGTCTAGAGGCGCCCCCAGGTGGCCGTACCGGGGGATCACAGGGTGGGAGGGGTCCTGAAGTCATTTGGTGATACATCCACAGAATAGACTCCTGTGAGTGAGTGAATTGTGGGGTACAGAACACAGGATAGAGCTTGTGGATGTGACCTCCCCATAGGGCTGGAACCCAGCTGCAGGGATCCCTGAAGACTGTGATGCACTGCGGTGCTCCCAGGCTCCTGTTAACCGGAGTTGAGATTGCCAGGTCTGAGTCCCCTAAACCCTGGTGGCCCACACCCCAGAGACTCACACCTCTTGAGTCTTCAATATCTCAGACTTTCCATCCCTGAATCCATCACGCCCTGAGGTCCATCTGAGGTCCTTGAATGTCCTAGCCCTCAACGTTTGTGTTTTTTCTTTTTTGTTTTGTTTTGTTTTTATTTTTTTTTATTTTTTTATTTTTTAATGTCCTGATTGCTAACATTGCATTATCTCCTAGTCTTTTCTCCCAGCGTATCCCCCGAAGTCTTTTTTTTTTGTTCAGTTATTCAGGGTTTTTTTTTTTATTGGTATTGCGTCTGCGGTGGTTGGTGTATATGTTTTTTCTCTTTTCCCTATCTGTTCCCTGCTCTTTACCCACCCCCTTTTCTTTCTTCCTTTCTTCTCTTTTTTTTTCCCTCTCTCTCTTCTCCTTCATCTTCTTCTAATTTTATTTTATCTTAACTATACAATAGGTGCTGCAGGGAACACCTCACATTTGCTGGGTTTCCTCATCCTCCACTGCCTCATTTCTGTGTGAATAGATTTTGGCTATCTACACTATCCCCTTTCCCCTACATCTTGATAGCCTCCATCATCTACTGTCTCTCCTATATTCCACCTCCCTTTCTTTGATCCACAAAATGTCTAACTCTTAATTTCTAAAACCTTTGTTTTGTTTTCTGTCTGTTATCCACTCTTGAAACTATTGCCTTTCTCTTCTCTTTCCCTCTCTCACAAAAACAATAGCTTTTTAATTCATACCATATTCCTCCCATATTCAGTCAACTACCTCATTATAGGTACTCTACCTACTGCTATAACTCTACACAATTTACATGAATCTAACCTTCATCTTCCCAGATCTCATGTTGTTGCTTTGTTAACCTATATCACCAATAATACTTTACAATTTTTCCTTGCTTACACAATTGCCTTTCCCCAGCACTAATACTTTCCTTTAAAGTGAAATCAACCAGCAATAAGAAATTAGAAAAAGAAGAAAAAAGTGACAAAAAAAGATATAACACTTATGCAAAAACAACAGCTAATTAATCTCCATGACTAGACAAAGAAGCTAAGGAACTGATTAAACCCGTCAAGATAAAATGATGACCAGACAGCAACAAAAACCTACAAACCAAACGAGTAATCAGGAAAATATGGCTGAACACAATGAACAAACTAAAAATCAGGAAGGGGAGCAGAACTTCGCACAAGAAATGAAAGATCTCAGAACATTTATCACTGACAAATTTAATGAAGTAAAGGAAGAGGTTAACAACATGAAGACAACACTCGGAGGGGAAATTGCAGACATATGCAAAAAGATAACAGATATGATGGGAATGAACACCACAGTTCAAGAAATCAAAAATACACTTGCAGCAAATATCAGCAGACTAGAAGAGGCAGAGCAGAGAATTAGCGATGTGGAAGACAGTACATCAGAAATCAAACAGATAGTAGAAGGGGTCGATAAAAAGATAGAAAAAATCCAGCTAGGACTTAGGGACCTGAATGACAATGCAAAACGCTCAAACATACGTATTATAGGCATTCCAGAAGAAGAGAAGGGAAAGGGGTCAGAAGGAGTGTTGCAGGAAATAATGGCTGAAAACTTCCCAAATCTACTGAAAGAGACAGATGTACATATCCAAGAAGCACAGCGCACTCCACTGGTCATAAACCCCAACAGGCCCACCCCAAGACACATACTTGTCAAATTATCCAATACTCAAGACAAAGAGAAAATCCTAAAAGCAGCAAGAGGAAAGAAAACCATCACATACAAGGGAAGCTCCATAAGATTAAGTGCTGATTTCTCATCTGAAACCATGGAGGCAAGAAGGCAGTGGTATGATATAGTCAAAGTACTAAAGGAAAAAAATTTCCAACCAAGAATACTCTATCGAGCTAAACTAGCATTCAAACATGATGGAGAGTTCAAAATATTCACAGATAAACAGAAACTGAAAGAGTATGCCAACAAGAAACCTCCCCTTCAAGAAATTCTGAAGGGAGTTCTGCAGGAAGAAAGGAAAAAACAGGACAGGCAGAGTTGGAGGAGAGTATAAGAGCAACAAAAAAAGACAAACTAGATGGGGAAAAAAATACAAACAAAATATGACAAACACAAATCCAATCAAAATATGGCTAACACAAATAATTCCTTGATAGTAATAACACTGAATGTCAACGGATTAAACTCACCTATCAAAAGATTCAGACTGGGTCATTGGATAAGGAAATATGACCCATCCATATGCTGTCTACAAGAGACACAGCGTAGACCCAGAGATGCATGGAGATTGAAAGTGAATGGCTGGAAAACAATCATACAAGCAAACAGTAACCAAAAAAAGGCAGGAGTAGCTATATTAATATCAGACAAAATAGACTTTAAATGTGAAACAATTGTGAGAGACAAAGAAGGACACTACATTTTAGTGAAAGGGAAAATCTGTCAAGAAGATCAAACAATCATAAATACTTATGGTCCTAACAAGGGTGCCTCTAAATACGTGAGGCAAATGCTGGAAAAACTAAGTGAAACAATAGATGCATCTACAATTATAGTGGGGGATTTTAATACACCACTATCTACCTTGGACAGAACATCACAAAAGAGAATCACTAAAGAAACAAAACATTTGAACAGTATATTAGAGGAGCTGGATCTAATAGACATATATAGATCATTACACCCAAACACAGCAGGATATACATTTTTCTCAAGCGCACATGGATCATTCTCCAAGATAGACCATATGCTAGGCCACAAAGAAAAGCTTAATGAATTCAGAAAGATTGAAATCATACAAAACAATATCTCTGACCACAGTGGAGTCAAGCTGGAAATTTGCAAGGGACAGAGGCCCAGGTTTCACTCCAAGATGTGGAAATTAAACAGCACAATCTTAGAAAAACAGTGGGTCAAAGAGGAAATCTCAAAAGAAATCAATTACTACCTTGAAACAAATGATAATGATAACACAACATACCAAAATTTATGGGTAGCAGCAAAAACAGTACTGAGAGGGAAATTCATAGCCATAAATTCATATATCAAAAAATAAGAAAGAGCAAAAATTGAAGAACTGTACATTTGAAGGAATTAGGAAAACAACAACAAAGTAACCCAACAGGAAGAAGGAAGGAAATAACAAAGATAAGAGCAGAACTAAATGAAATAGAAAATAAGAAAGCACTTGAAAAGATAAAAAATATATATATATCTGAGGTTCCCATATACCTCCCCCCCACCTCTACCATATCAACAACCTCTTTCATCATTGTGGTACAATCATTGCATTTGGTGAATACACTTTGGAGCGCTGCTGCACCACATGGATTATAGTTTACATTGTACTTTACACTCTCCCCCAGTCCATTCAGTGTGTTATGGCAGGATATATAATGTCCAGCATCTGTCCCTGCACTACCATTTAGGACAACTCCAAGTCATGGAAATGCCCCCACATCACATTTCTTCTTCCCTCTCCCTGCCCTCAGCAACTACTGTGGCCACTGTCTCCACATCACTTTCTTCCATTGCTAGAGTCACAATAGTTCTATCATGGAATACCAATAAGTTTATTGTAATCCATATTTTATTCCTACATCCTGTGGACCCTGGGATATTGGTGTCCGCTCCATCTCTAAATCCAGAAGGGGCTTAGATCCCACATGACTGATGGGTGCAGTTCACCTGCTTGCAGTTGTAGGCACTCTCAGTTCCTTGGTGTGGTGGTTGACCTTCTTCACCTCCCTGTTAGCTGACCTGGGTAAGTCCAATGATCTGGAGAGTAGGTGTTGCAACTCTGCTGAGGCTCAGGATCCAGCTGGCACATGACCAGTCTAGACATTCAAGTCTCCTGAGTATACACTAACCATTTCATTTTTCTACTAATGAATTCGGAAATATATTAGGCTTCAGTTTTGGATCACAGAGGAGTTCAACTATGGCAGGGGAGGAACACTGGTGTAGGGTGTTATTGATGGGGGACACATGGTTGGGAGGGAGTTCTCCAGGGTACGTATATAGGGTATATAAAAATGTTCAGGTATTTGTTGGGTATTGTCATAGTAGGTAGAGTTACACGCAACAACTGAAGGAATGCTGAGCTTCTAGCCAGGGGAGCTCTGTCACATTCCCAAAGGGAACAGCAACAAACCACCAAGTGCAAGGGCAATGACGAGTGAAGAAAGATGGTCCAATGATGAGCCCTTGATACCGATGACTATGCTTATGAGCCTGTGTGCTTGAAATCTGAACTAGGCCTAGAGCTGCAGGGTGCCTAAGAGTTACCTCCTGAGAACCTCAAATGTGCTTGCTCAAATGTGGCCACTCTCTAAGCCAAACTCAGCATGTAAATGCATTACCAAGAAGAAACTTTTATCAGTTGCTACCAGCTCTACTTAACCCAGGGCAGAAAGCCTGAAGGATGTGGCAGTTTAACATTTATGACTGCCACTCGGGGATCTTTATTTAGCTTCATCTTTGGACTCAGAGCCTTAGAAATCATGAACAGGTTTGGTCCAATGCTGGGGGCCTTCTTGCTGAGCCCCAAATAATGTAGCGGCAGCCTCCACCCCCACCCCACCCACCCCCAGCTAGTTGCAGACCCAGGGGTAGAGGAGAGGTGCTCTACTGACCAGAGCCTAAGGCTCCTGGATGAGCTGGACTGGCCTGTGGGTTCTCAGGTTCCAGTGGGTGTGCCTCCCCTAGGGGTCCAGGTCACAGCCCACCAGGTCCTGAGTCCTGACTATACTCAGGTAGGAGCTGGTGGGGACAGAGGCTTTCCATCTGGTGTGTACTGGAGAACTTGCCAGACCAACATTCCATACGGCAGGGAACATGTTAGATCCTTGAACACTTCACAGACATCTTGGGGAGGTTGTTCATTTTCATAGGTGATAGAAATTTAGGCCAGCCTTATATTGATCTCCCTGGACAGACAAGCTTTATGATTAACAAAGAAAACCTACTTCAAAATTGACATTTTCTGTGATAAAAGGATCAAGACCAAGGCAAACTCTTAGTATGCCTTTTGCCTTGATTGATGATTGTGCCTCTATAGTCAGGGCAGTCCAGTGAGACCCCCTCAGTGAGGAAGAAGTGAACATGAGTGATGCCTTGGATTGGGGAGGCCCCAAAGAGAGTTTTTATTGGGCACCATGGATGGCCTAAAGTTTATAATGCAAAATGAAGGTAATCAGTATGGTTGTGTGTTTAAATGTATTGCTGTAACACATGGTAGGTGGAGAACTGGATTTATTCAGGGCTGTCATTTTACCAAGTAGATATGAAGAGGTGACAAGGAGGTGAAGTGCTAATGACTGACTAGAATTTAAGCTGGTAAGGAGGGAGGGGAAGACCACAAGGGAGGGGGAAAGAATGAAAAGGCCTTAGACCAGGCTCCAAGGTGCTGGCAGGGTTAACAGGAGTTTGGGTTTCAAAGTGCTGCAGTAAAGCCAGGAGTTCTGAATGGCAAAGAAACCCAAGAGAGCATTCGGAGAGACGGAGGAACAGATTTATGATGTGTGGGCCCAGAGGAGAGTCAATCTCCAAATTCTGAACCCTGTTTTTCAGTTTTCATAGATTTATATAGGATTTTATGTGGGGTCAGTATGACTTTTGCTTATTGGCTAAAGAGTCGCTAGATGAAATTCTACAAGCAGGGTTACAGAAGCAGAAGGCTGATTTACAGAAGGGGGGGGCGGAGTGGTTCGTTAGGGTACAGAAGTGGGGGGCAGGAGTCATTCGTTTGATGTTCTCCTGTAAGGCCATGTTCTTACAGGCTCATTTACAGAAGTTGGGGCAGGAGTGGCTCGTTAGATATTTTTTCTGCAAGGTTATGCCTTTTATTTTTCAACAAAAGCACTAGAGAGAATAACCTGGAAAGCTAGGAAGGGGTAGTCCAAGTGGGAGTCTGTAGAGTAGGGGTTCTTAACCTTTTTTGTTCCATGGACCCCTTTGCCAGTCAGGTGAAAACCACAGACCCCTTACTAAGTCCACACTGCATTGTGTATTATTTAATAAATACATCACACCTGCACCAACACGTCTCCACAAGAATGTTTTTGAATTTCAGTTCAAGCTCACTGAGCCCTTAAGAACCCCTGCTGTAGAGGATACACTGTTGGTCCTGACAAGATCTAGGTGTGGCAGTGAGAGGCTGAATGTAAGGCAGAGGACAAGAACAGGTGTGTGTGTGTGTGGGGGCACATTAGAAGAATAATTTATCTACATATTGAAATCTCCAAGAAATAAGACAGGGGTAGTGTGGAGGGGATTATAAAATTACAAGGTCTTAATAGATCAGGAAATTACGTGCCATGAAGGCTGATCTAGCTAGCACAGCACTGAAACTATTGTGTACGAAGAATGCATAGCCATGGAATACTGGGGAGAGACAATAAACTCCAATGGGTCTACTTTTCTGAGGGGTAGAAAGAACAATTTAGCCTCGGATGCATCGTATTAAAAACCTCCAAGACAACGGGACAATGCATCGTCTCTCTCTCTGAAAACTGGCTTCACAGGCAAGAATACACCCCCACCCACCTGGGGTACGAGTCAGAAGGACTCCAAGGGCATCCCTTCCCCCGGGAATGGGGAGAGCCCTGGGAAGGCACACTCGTGCCCGCGGAAACCCGCACGAAGCTGCGCTCCCTCAAGGAACGGAGAAGCCGAGGCATTCCAGGTTGCATTGAGGTCCGGCCCTGTCCTGAATCCGTGGGTCCTGGCTAACGCTGATGAATAAGGCAGAGCTGGTGTTTCCACTCCCAGTCAAAGACACGCTACCCAGGGCTCTCGGGAGGGACTGACAGGCAAATCCAGGGTAAGAAAGGACTCGGGCCCACTTACAGCTTCCTCAAGGGCCCGGGCCAGGCCACGAAGTTCTGGTGTTTTCCGGCTAGGGGCGGGTGAGCGCGGCAAGCGCCGTGCGGGGCGGGGCTTCGAGATGGGGCGGGACCCTGCGCCCACCCTCAGCCAATCACTAGTCTTCCTCCTGGCCTCTCCAAGACAGTCGTCCCTCCCCGGTCCCTTGCTTCTGCTCCCTTTGTTTCCCTCCGGAATGTTGGGTCTGCGCGTGGAGCGCATTTCCGTTTCCGGCGGTGACCATGCGGGGCTGAGGAGTAGCAGTTGTGAACACGGTAACGGACGCCGACTGAAGCGGCGGCGGCGGGATCCTGGGGACGGGCTCTGGGAGGATCGGCAAGGCACGCGTGTGAAAAGGACTTTTCTGGGTCCTCCTGCACAGTCTTTCCCAGAGGAGCGTCTCATGGCACTGTAACAGGCACACTCCCATTGCGTAGTACGGGAGAAGGTTCCGGAGTCGTCGGCAAAAGTGAACTCCTGGGAGGGGAAGTGGCAGGGTAATCCGAGCAGGTGACTTTAGCCTGAGCCAGATCTGTGGACTCCAGAGTATGCTTTTCTCACTAGAAAAAGTAAAGAGAAGAGCATTATTGGAAGTTTGAAACCAAAATATTAAAGAGAGGGAAAGTAATCTAAAATCCCATGTTTAGTGTTAAAGCGTTCCTGGAACCCGTCTGTCTAACCCCCGGGAGCACTGTTCTTGACATTATGCTGGTATATAAGACTCTATTTCCACTGTGCGTATGTCTGTGGGAAGGCTCTGACTGTTCTGCTGTGCAGTGATTGTGGCCCTGAACATCACACGGAAGAGAAAGGATTAATTTGCATTTCCTCCGCTAGTCAGGGACCAGTGCTGTAGTCATCTCCTGTCATCTAGTTCTTAGGCAGACGCAAATATTTATTGAACTAAAATTAGTTCAGTACCTAAATTGAATGAAAAAGCAGTGATTTTTAAAAATTTTAAACCAAGCGACTGGGTTGTATGCAGCCTGATTTCCTAAGATACTCATTAACCTAGTGATTCCCAGTTTATGGGCCATGGATTCGTGGGAGACTAGGAAATCCTTGTAAGGGTCTTTGCAAATCTGTGCAGTTTCCAGACATGGTCTGGAACCAACCATATCTCACACAGTTACATATTACTGATTTTCAAATATATGTAGATGGCTTATTTAAAGATTTTCAAAAATCAATAGATACTAAAAGTAATACTGCTATCATGTTGGAGAGTCATTAAATTAAAAAAAAGGTTTTAATAGTTTTAAATTAGGAAACCACTTCAGTCACCAGTTATCATCTATGCCTGTGCTACCTGGTATGGTTGCTACAATGTGGCAATTTAGATTTAGAATTTAGTTAAAATTAAAAATTCTTTTTCTCAGTTTTGCTAGCTACATTATGACTTCTCAATGGCCATAGATACAGAATATTTCCATCATCACAGAAATGAACAGTGCTAGACTTGTTACCTCTGCTTATGTTCCTTTTTATTCATCTTACCTAATTTATAGTGTAACAGAAGTAAAAGTGGAGATGATATTAAGCAGATTCTACCCCTTTTGGCTGAGCACATCTGTATACTTTTTTTTTTTTTTAAGATTTATTTCCACCACCACCCCCCCCCCCCCCCCCCGTTGTCTGCTCTTTGTGTCTATTCACTGGGTGTTCTTCTGCGTCTGCTTGCATTATCAGGTGGCACTGGGAAACTGCGTCTCTTTTTGTTGCTATGTCAGCTCTCCGTGTGTGCAGCACCACTCCTGGGCAGACTGCGCTTTTTTTCACGCGGGGTGGCTCTCCTTGTGGGGCGCTCTCCTTGCATGTGGGGCACCCCTATGTGGGAGCACCCCTGTGTGGCATGGCACTCCTAGTGCATGGCAGCATTGTGCATCGACCAGCTTACCACATGGGTCAGAAGGCCCTGGGTATGGGTATTGAACCCTGGACTCTCCATACTTTTAGAAATCAAAAAATGAAATTTTGTTCCTTCCTAGGTGTTGCCTGGATTGTAAAATGCTTCCCTGACCCCTACCCCATTTGATGACATTAGAGCTATTTGTGTATTAGTAAAAAGCCACTATGGAGACTAAGGACCAGAAAAAACACAGAAAGAAAAACAGTGGACCAAAAGCTGAAAAGAAAAAGAAACGGCATCTGCAGAATCTCCAACTTGGCAATGAGGAAGATGCCCGGAAGAGAAATCCCAAAGCTTTTGCAGTCCAATCTGCTGTGCGGATGGCTCGATCCTTTCACAGGTACATTCAGCTAGTATCTGGTGGTTTTTCTGATTTGTTCTTTTTAAACAGTTATGGGCCTCTCATAGATGATCTTTGAATTAACGAGCTCATAGACCACTGGAATTAGAAGTTGTCTAGTTTGGCTCTGAAGGTTATGGAGATATATATATTCTGTGAGAAGCCTTTCTTGTGGCACCACCTTGCCTCCAGCATCTGCACACTGATGGGCTTATTTTGCAGTTTTTCTTTTTAGAGTTTGTTCCTGAGCAGTTTCTGTGGTAGTAGATGTACATGTTTTTTCCTTCTGAATATGTTTCATAAAATTGTAATATAGTATTAAATAGCTTTATTTAGCTGGCCCTTACTATATGCCAGGCAGTATACTTTAAACACTTTTGAATTAAATCCTCCCAACAGCTGTAAGGGTATAGGAATTATTGTTTTCTCATTTTTAAGGGTAAGAAAACAGATTACCCAAAATTATATAACTGGTAAGTGGAGAGAAATTCAACTCCAAAACCTGTGCTTTTCCCATTATGATATATTGCCTCAGTGTTTGTCTTTTGTTTTCCTTTAAACACATTACTGTCAATGCATACAGCAGTTTTAAGATGTTTTATGGTTTTCAGCCCTTTGTACCATTGAAGTCATCCTGTTGCATTGAGAATGAAAAGTAATTATTTAGATTTGGGCCAAAAGTTAACAAGTGACTGTCGTTAATTGTATCGCCTCTCTTTAAAATCTATGCTAATAAAGTGGATGCCTTTTTTTTTTTTTTAATTTGCAAATAGGACTCAAGATTTGAAGACAAAAAAACATCACATCCCGGTGGTTGATCGAACTCCACTAGAACCCCCACCAATAGTGGTGGTGGTCATGGGGCCTCCAAAAGTAGGGAAGAGCACTTTGATACAGTGCCTCATCCGGAATTTCACCAGGCAGAAATTAACCGAGATCAGAGGCCCAGTAACAATTGTGTCAGGTAGGGGGGGTGCTGCCACAGAGCTGACGTGGCAGGGGGTATCAGCTGAGGGGCATGCATGTCTGGTGTTTTCTTAATTGGTGAATGTTAAGATAAAACTGTCATATCATATTACCTGCCGTACTTTTAAAAGCTGGCTGTAGCTTCGTAAAAGGATAAGTGCCTAGAAGTAATGATGCAGATATTTACCTTATTCTGACTGCTATATGAATTTGCTGAGGATGCTCCTCTGAAAGGCTTAGCAGACCTAGACAGGCCAACTTGGTTGAAGTGATCATGTTCATGACAGTAAGTACCTCCTAAATACCTGACCTCCATGCTTGCCCTCAGGAAGCCACGAGGGAGCTTTTCTGTTTTTCATGAAAGACCTTGTCTGCTCTGGAAGACAGTGATCTTTCTAAATTGGAGGGAGGATGAAACATTTCCAACTTATTAGTAATATTTGAAATCTTTTGTTATAGTTAATACGGTCACATTGAGGCTTTTCTTTATCTTTAAGGCATTCTTTATCATCTTGACCTTTTTGCCTTTTTATGCTTATTAAAGAATAATTATTTTTCCCTGAATATTCTGTTAAACATTTCATTTGAGGATGTTTTTAGCTGTCATGGGAACATGGAAACTTTGGTAGAGATGAAAGCACTGATCTGCTCCTGAATAACAGGATCACAGTTGTCATGAAGCCTGCTTGTCCGTGCATTCCAACCATACTTTTGCCTTTTTGAGTGATTTTATTCATCTGGGTCGACTTGATATTATATTTAAATTAAAAAGAGAACATGTCAAGCAAAGCAAGATAGAATTCATTTTATTTTAGCTGTTTTCTCATGTATAAATATACTAACTAGCAAAACAAATGAGAGGAAAAAAAAATCAACTCAGGGGAGCCGATGTAGCTTAGTGGTTGAATAACAGCTTCCCATATATGAGGTCCTCAGTTCAATCCCTGGCGCATGATTCCTCAAAAAAAAAAAAAAAAAAAAAAAAATAGGGAAGCAGGTATAGCTGAGTGGGTGAGTGCCTGTTTTCCATGTATGAGGTCCTGGCTTCAATCCCCAGTAAATCCTAAAAAAAACAAAAAAATAGAGTTAATGGATAAACTTAGGAGTTTTTAAAAGTAAAGTTTTCATGTTTTCACTTATAGGTAAAAAGCGTAGGCTGACCATTATTGAATGTGGATGTGACATTAACATGATGATTGATCTGGCTAAAGTAGCAGACTTGGTAAGTCAGAAGGGGCAGCCTGGGTTTCTAGCAGAGACTTTATAGCAGTGTGATAGTTTATTTATCTCAGGTTGAGGGGAAGAAAAAGTTAGGATTATTAAAGAAATGGTGAGGATATCAGGGATGTAACAGATGTGTTTGAATTGATAACTACTACTACTAATAATAAAGAATATACACAATAAAATGTATTCTAAGATCTAAAAACTGCAAACCACAGGATGGAGAAAACTTAATGAACATAGCTTATAAAAGTTCATTGTCATATTCACACATACATGTATAATAATACAAATACATAATAGTAAGTACCATTTCTTGGACCCTTACTAGGCATTGTGCTAACAGCCTTGTACAAATAGAGCTCATTTAATCCCCCAACAAGCCTTGGAGGTAGGTGTTCTTTTCATTCATAAATGATGAAATTGGGACTCTGAGCAGTTTAGTAACTTGTCTGAGGATGGTGGCCCTGCTCTTGATGGTGCCAGAATCTCTATTCTTAATGATTATAATAAGGTAAGTACATGGATTGCCTTTGAGCAGTGGAGAGAATTTGTAAATAGCAAATCTAGACAGTGTTCAGCATATTTAAGTGTATAGCCTAGAGTGCAATTAACAGAAACAATAATGTTCAGTATCTGTAATATTCCATACTAATTATCTTTTAAACTAGCAAAAATAAAACCAAAAAGAAAAAATAAGATAAACCATATTGATTAGGAAGTGTGGGGTAACAGGATACCTGATTCTTGACTGCTGTTTGGTGAGAAAGCTACAAATTTTATCCTTTAGCCCAGGAGGTCTCCTAAATACATATTTTAAAAAATAGTCATTACTTTTTCTTTTATATAAAATTTACCAAGTTCCTATCAAGAGAAATATGTTTTTCATATATCTTTTTAAGATTTTAAAAAGGAGTACCTGTGTTTGGTAAAATATTCTAACCATACTGCAGAGCACATAAGATGCTAATTTCTCCTTCCCAGCCCTGACCTGTGTTCTCAGTTTCCTTCAGAATAGTATTCTTCCAGATACAGAGTACACATACAGATATGTGTCTGTATACATATACAGAAAGATACGCAGCTCTTTTGTTTAAACTCATTCTTTTTTTACTGTTTCATAATACTCTGTTATGTGCACACACCCTAATTTTATTTCTTCAACTGAGTTTATACTGATTATACCCTGCTGTGGGCTGTTATGAAGCCTTCTAAGTCACAGTGAAGGCATACATAATACATGGATTTGTGTATACACACATATGTGTTTGTATTGGGTAAGTTATCTAGGTATCATTTATGTGTAATTGACAAAACTTTGTCAACTAAGGGACTGTTTGCCACCTATTTGACTTCATCCTCCACCAGCTACTTGCTTACTACAAAGAAAGTATTCTTTGGACTCAGTGGTGTCCAACAGGTTGTAGGGATATGTTAGTTTGCTGAAAACTGCCGGGAGCAATATACCAGAAATGGGTTGGCTTTTATAACGGGAATTTATTAGGTTAAAAGCTTATAGTTTTAAGGCTGTGAAAATGTCCAAATCATGGCATCATCAGAGATGTTGTCTCACTGAAGTTCTGTTGCTGGTGATCCTGGACTCCTGCCACGTGGCAAGACACAGTGGCAGCTCTACTGGTCTGGGTCTCTGCCTTCTCCTCCAGGCTTACTTTCTTCCCCAAGCTCAGCTGTGGGCAATTAGACATATAGCTCATCTCTGCCCCTTTCCTCCAGGCCTTGTCTCAAAGACCTCTCAGGGGGCCTCTTTCTGTGTCTCTGTGGTCCACTGATTCCTATGTCTGGCCTTTGGGACCTCTCTCTCTTAGACTCAGGGTTTCTTGCTGTCTCCCCAGATTTTTTCCAAGTGTCTGCTGATTTTAGTCCTCTGATTATAAAGGACTCCACTAAGAAGATTAAGACCCATCCTGGGCCACAAAATCCAATCAAAGGCCTAGTAACAGAAATAATTTAAAGAGTTCTCACCTATAGTGGGTTTATATGCACAGGAATGGATTAGCTCTAAGGACAGCATCTGTTCTGGGATCCACAAAAAGCTTCAAGCTCTCATAAGGGTTATTCCCATAACCAGCATGTACTCCTTCAACTTATTCCAGATTTGCTGAATAACTCAGCCTTTGGCCTGCAAAGGCAGGTGTGTTTTCTGGCATCTCATTTCCACAGCACTCAGTAGCCTTCCCTATATTTTGGGTTTGGGTTTTTGGATGCTGTCTTTTTTAATTCAAAGATGGGTTTTTATGTTTCTTTCTTTTGTTCTTATTTTCAGTTAGCTATAGAAAGAAGACAACAGAGGTGTTTTAATTGCTTAAAACCAGAAGTTTCCAAAATAACTCTGAAATAATTTTCAATGTTTGAAGAGTCAAAAATTTTAAAAAATTGGTCTTAACTCTTTATATTTTCATATATGTTATTATAACTCCTGTCCTTTGGCTTAATCTGAACTGGAAGCTTTTTAAAATTTCTGAGTAATTGTATAATATAAATTAGCACGGAGGTAGAACTTTCCTGCATACTAATACAAAAAAAAAAATTTTTTTTTATTGGAGAAGTTGTAACTTTACAGAAAAATCATGTTTAAATACAAAGTGCCCATATACCACCTTATTATTAACACCTCGCTTTAGTGTGGTACATTTGTAACAGTTCATGAATTGTTAATTGTACTATTAACATCCATCATTTATAATGGGTTTGCTCTTTGTGTTGTATAGTCCTTTGCTTTTGTGTTGTTTTTTTAAATTTTTTATTCCAGTAACATATATATACACACGCACATAATCTAAAATTTTCCCTTCTAACCACATTCAAATACGTAACTTAGTACTATTAATTACATTCACAATGTTGTGCTACCATCACCACCATCCATTACTAAAACTTTCCCATCAATCCAGATAGAAACTCTACAATTTAAGCATTAACTCCCCATTTCCTACCTACACCTCATCCCCTGGTAACCTGTGTTCTAGATTCTGGACTCTCTGAATTTGCTTATTCTAATCATTTCATATCAGTGAGATCATAAATTATTTGTCCTTTTCTGTTTGGCTTATTTCACTCAATGTGATGTCTTCAAGGTTCATCCATGTTGTCATGTATCAGAATTCCACTTTTTTTTTAATGCTGAATAATATTCCACTGTATGTGTATACCACATTTATTTATCCTGTATCGATTGATGAGCACTTGAGTTGCTTCCATCTTTGAGTAATTGTGAATAATGTTGGTATGAACATCAGTGGGAAAGTATCTGTGTGAGTTCCTGCTTTCAGTTAGTTTGAGTATATACCTACTGGTGGAATTGTCGGGTCATATGGTAATTCTATACCTAATTTTCTGAGAAACTGCCAAACTATTCCACGGTGGCTGCACCATGTTGTTTTCTATGAGAAGACTGAAACAAATATGTTTGGTTTTCTGTACATTTTTAATATTTAATCATTGATTACCACTTCCTCCTGTATTTTGGGTGTCAGACCTGTTAATCAACTTAAAATGCTTTATTAAAGGACTTCTTAAAGTGAGGATTTCTTAGGTGAGGGCCAAATTAGACCCAGCCTTTTCTGGATTATTTCTCACACATCATAAATTTTTGAAATGGGAGAGTTTATGTCCTGATGGGCACTGTTTTATGGTTGCCTTTTAGAGCCAATCACAAGGTAGTGATTTCTCTGGCAGAGTGGTCTCTAAGTAGTCATTTGATTTAGTGAAGAGCAGGGGTGTTTCCAATAACATTTTATTTGCAAAAACTGGTGGAGGGCTATATTTGGCCCATGAGCCCTAATTTGTCATCTAGACTAGGTGGTCTGTGTTGGTAGCTTTCTTAAGAAAGTGTGTTTTCTGTTTTTTAGGTTCTGATGCTTATAGATGCCAGCTTTGGGTTTGAAATGGAAACATTTGAGTTTCTAAACATCTGCCAAGTACATGGCTTTCCTAAAATTATGGGAGTTCTCACCCACCTAGACTCCTTCAAGTATAATAAACAACTGAAGAAGACAAAGAAGCGATTAAAACACAGGTTCTGGACTGAAGTCTATCCGGTAGGAAGAGATATAATTATTGAATACTGAGACTTTAATCCTTTTTAAGTAGTAGAATTTGCCAAATGTTTCCCGGTTATAGTGTCAGGGAGCCATACTGCCCACATACTCCCACTATTCCCACCCCTCCAGACAGTCACAGAAACCTTTCTTTGCTCAGGAGCCTCATTGCTTTTCTCTGTGCAGTATTCCAGATAGATACCAACAGATCAATTTTGAAAATAAACTAATTTTCAGTTCTAGTCCTAAGAAGTCCTAACAGGATGAGTCCTGAAAGAAACCAGAGAGGAAGCTTTTGGATAGTTGCTTTGCTAGCAGTCTCCCTTGCTTAGCATTGTTTCTGATTTCGGGCCTTTATTTTGATGCAGTATTGACAAGAATTTAATTGTAAATTAACTTTTCTTTTTTTTTTTTACTAAATGTTTAGGGTGCCAAGCTGTTCTACCTTTCCGGAATGGTACATGGAGAATATCAAAACCAAGAAATTCACAATCTGGGCCGTTTTATTACAGTTATGAAGTTTAGGCCTTTAACATGGCAAACCTCTCACCCTTATATCTTGGCAGACAGGTAAAAAGTGAATATAACCTTTTTTTTCTTGACCCATATATTTGAAAGGTAGAAAAGGTTAGGGGGAAAACAAAACAGTAAGAGTTTGTTTTGTGTCTATTAGTGGGAGAGAAATGTAGTTGATGGAAAATATCTACTTTTCTTGTGCTCTCAAAGATCCTGGACCTTCAAGAGTAAAGTAAGTATGAAAGAATTAAAAGAATGTGAGGACTTTGAAGCGTTTATTAAAAGGCTATAGGATATGACTCCCTCCTACTTTTTCAGCCTCTTTTTAATAAGTTTATGTACCATGTGTGATAATCACTTTGATGGGCCTTGCACTTCCTTGCTAATCCAAGCCACTTAAAAAGCCCAGATCAAAGATTAACCCTCTTCCATAAAGGTTTTTCTACATACGTTCTCTACTTTTTCCTCTACCCCTGGTAGAAGTCATTTCTCATTTCTGTTTCTAACTTTTGGAATGTATATCGTATGGACTATGAGAGGTACAGTCATGTTTTTGCTTATTTTCCACTGGTAGACTGTGAACCGTCTTCTTATTTCTGTATATTCTTCAGTTTGCTGTACAACATGCTTAGTGAGTGAATGTGATGAGTTATTGATACAGGAAAGAAGGTACAACTTTTGACATTTCCGCCAAATGATTGTTATTTTTCTAGGATGGAAGATTTGACAAATCCAGAAGATATTCGAACAAATGTCAAATGTGACCGGAAGGTGTCTCTTTATGGTTATTTAAGAGGAGCACACTTGAAAAATAAAAGCCATGTTCACATGCCAGGTATCCTTTTGGTTTTTTTTCATGCTGTGTTTTTTAGGCAGTACCGGAGGTTGAATCCAGGACCTCATATATGCGAATCGGGCACTCAACCACTGAGCTAAACCTGCTCTGCTCTTCTCAGTTCTAAAGCACACTGTATTTGTAGAACTTATGGGATGGCTTCATTTCTCAGGAATACTAAGGAATTTACAGGTCAAACAGGATAGAACGATCTTGCTGGAGGTTTGCTGTACACTGGCTCACAGTGGTGTTGGGTTGACCAAGTCCCCTCTGTTCTGATGATGGTGTCATTTAGAGACATAGTCCCATTGCTGAATAATGCACTTTATTAGTATAGTGCTTTAAGCCTTCGGACCATGGGACTCTTCTACCAACAGTTCTCTCTTTTCATGTGCTCTGTCTTGCAGGTGTAGGAGATTTTGCTGTGAGCGATGTCAGTTTTCTCCCAGACCCCTGTGCTCTTCCTGAACAACAGAAGAAGCGCTGTTTAAATGAAAAAGAGAAATTGGTTTATGCACCCCTCTCTGGAGTTGGTGGTGTGTTGTATGACAAAGATGCTGTCTATGTTGACCTTGGTGGCAGCCATGGTTTTCAGGAATCGGTGAGAGGGGTCTCTCTGCTCTGAATTCTACTCTTTCTGAATCTCTTTATCACAGAAAGTAATGTGTTCAGCTTTTATCTATTGACGCTTTTTATCTTTATTCATACTTATTACAAAAGTCATCATACATATTGTAAATAGTTAAAGGAAACTTACCAAGCAGAAGGTAAAAGGTTGTGTCCTGCCACGTACACAGACATGATCCCAAATGACCATCATGAGCAGTTTAGCACCTGTGCTTCTGTTCTCTCTATAAAACCAGTCATCATGGTACAAAACCAGTTACCATGATCTTTTAGTCCTTTTTTATTTCTGTTTCTCTCTGTCTAAATGGTCTTTTTAAAATTTCTTTTGGTCTTTTTAAAATTTCTGTTTCTCTGTCTAGATGTATATACACACATATATTTGTGTGTGTGTATGAGAGAGAGAGAAGGAAAGAAATGTTTTTTTATAATATGACATCCTACTATAAATGCTTTTGCAACTTTTTGTGTTTTTTCCCCTAATAGCATGTGATTCCATTGTCCTGTATTAGTGTCTATAGAGTATTTCATTCCATAGATGAACCACACTTGCTGAAGCAGCCCTTAGGGGGCTGGACACTCTCCTAGTTCCATGGTATGGGCAGTGCTGCAATGGCTGCCCTTGCTTACTTAGCCCTGCTCATTACAGGGAACTTCCTGTACAGTAAATGCCTTGAAGTGAAATTTTTGGATCAAAGAGTAGCAAACTTTTAAAAATGGGCTCCTGACTTACTTTTTGACTCTTCTGAAAGGAATTTTATTGGGCTGATGATTCTCTTTCTGTAATATTGGGATCTAGATTTTCCTAGCTTGGAATTTAGGGTATATATATTCTGTGAACTTGGGAAGAGTTCAGTGAATGTGGGGATCCGTTTCCATCTTTGTTGGAAGAATTTTCTTTTTTTTCTTCTTTTTTTTATGCAGTAAGAAAGATAGTTTTGGGAAACTAATTAAAACCTTTGTGTCTCTTCTTCAGAGTCCTTATTGTTTACTCTCTTTCCCTTTTTTGGTTGCCTTGACAGGATGAGGTGAGGCCCACCCATGAACTGGTCCAGAGTCTTATTTCCACTCATTCCACTATTGATGCCAAGATGGCTTCAAGCAGAGTGACACTTTTTTCTGATTCTAAACCATTAGGGTCAGAGGGTATAGATAATCAGGGGTAAGTCTGCTGTTTGTCTATTTTTTGTTAAAAAGAAATTTATCACTCAGAAGATTATATCACCCATAACTCTGCCATCATAAGACATTGAGGTGGAATTTGTTCCAGGTTTTCTGTTTTACTTGTTTTATATGTGCAGGTGTGTCTGGGGGTCCTTTTCACTTAATATTATGAAACATTGTGTGAAAGTTTTTTCTCAAAATAATAGGAAAGGTTCATTTTTTAATTGATGGATAAATTAAAAAATATATATATGTTTCTTAAATACTGGGGAGTGGATGTAGCTCAAGTGGTTGAGGGCCTCCTTCCCATATATGAGGTCTGAGTTCAATCCCCCGGTACCTCCTAAAGAAAATAAAAATAAAAAAATTCTTCAAATACAGCAAAACCTTTTCTGTAGGTTGCTTTTTGTTTCTTTGGAAACCTGAAGCCACTTGCCTTCCTTTTGGGTGGCCATAGTCCTAGAAAAGGCAGTCATGGAGCTTGTTCTGGTGGCTGTTCATAATCCATATATTTTGTCTCTAAAATTTTTATTTAGGTTGTGTTAATAACATCTCCTTAGATTGACCCTAATGTAAGGCTTGTGTGGATTATTTTTTAGTTTGGGTTGGGAATTTGTATACCTTATACACAGTGGGTGTTTGTTAACTATTGGGTTGATTGTATTGGTTTATGACTCCCAGTAAAAAAAACATGAAAATGATTGAGATTGGCTAGTATATAATTCATTATAACTATATGCAAACATGAAGGAGAAATTTGGAGGGAACTATCCACCACCCTCACCGTAATTATCAGAAGATACAAGGGTTTAGCTAAGAGCGGTATGCCTACTGGTTTGCAGAAATCACTTAAATCACTCCAAGTCCCAGTTTCATAATACCTTATAAGAGTTGTGATGATTAAATATGAAGTATTTATTAAAGATTGCCATTTTTTATGATCAGTGTTATTATTAGCCAATTGTTTTCATTTTTGAGTTTTCCTCTGGTCCTCCTTGCTGCGTAGTTATTTTTTTCCAACCTAGTTACAATCATAACACATGTAAAATTTTTATTTCTATATCATGAGCATTTTATCTTATATTGTCTTTTTTTTTTTTTTTTTTGATTTATCACCCCCTCATTTTTTGCACTTACTGCCTGTTCTCTGTGTCTGCTGTGTACTCTCTGTGTCTGCCTGTCTTTTCTTTAAGAGGTACTGGGAACCAAACTTAGGACTTCCCATGTGGGAGAGAGGCACTCAGTCTCCTGAGCCACCTTAGCTCCCTGCTTTCATTGTGTCTCTCATTGTCTTTCCTCTTTGGGTCTCCTTTGTTACATCGTCATCTTGTTGTGTCAGCTCACCGTGCTCGCCTGTCTCACCAGCTTGTTGTCCTGCTTGTCTTCTCCAGGAGGCACTGGGAACCAAACTGGGGACCTCCAGTGTGGTAGGCGGGAGCTCAGTTGCTTGAGCTGCATCTGTTTCCCTATATTGTCTTTTTATATAGTCTTATTTTATTATTATGTATTCTAACTTACCCATTCTCCTATGGTTCTATTTTAAGTATTTCTCTAATTTGTTTTTTTGTAATTTCATATACACTGCTACATTAAGTAGCTTCATATCTATAGGTTTTTTTTATCCCATGGTTATACCATCATGCTGATTCTTCTGTATCACTGCATTGGGGATTTCAAAATGACAATTTTCTTAATCTGTCATTCCTTCTACATCTCTTACTTGGAATCCTTTTAAAAAAAGAGCTTTATTTCCACTCTCTTTTTTTTTAGTATCACTGTTGACTAATGGATTTTTTAAAATTCCACAGGTTATTATCCCTTTACTATCATTATTCATTCTGATGCCTATTTTGTCCCAAATTTGTCTGCAGGAGCCCCTTCAGTTTGTTCTTTTGATATATCCCTGTTAATGTTAGTCTTTGGGCACTTCATGGCTTTCTGACACAACAGGATGTTCCAGGCTAACTTGGTATATTCCTAGCCATTTCTCTAAGTAACATGTGCCTCAAGCTTGGAAATTAGTCAGTTTTATAAAAGATGTGCTAAATTTTTATTTCTCTTTTGAGAAGTTTTTCCCTAAAAGTTTTTTTTTAAAGGTTATCTTTAGTTTCTCTTTTTTAAGTTCTTTCAAAGAACTTGAGGAACTGTACATGAATATAGTTATTAACTATTCCAACATTTATCCAGCCATTTCTTTCTAGGGCATGCCATTTAAAATCATTTCTTGACATTTTTTGCTTATTTCTTTGCATTTTCATCAACTGTATTGCCATTTCTGGATTAGTTGATTATTTTACCAATTGAGTTATTTTGCATTTTCTTGGTAATATAGGCTTTGGATGCCAAAAGAAGAAAAGCAAATGGATTTGAAAACCGGTCGAGTGCGTAGGAAAGCCATCTTTGGAGATAAAGATGAGTCTGGAGACAGTGACAATGAGGATGAGGATGAGGATGAAGAAGAAGAAATGTCTGAAGGTGACAGGTTGGAAAATGGCTCTGATGATGAAACAGAAGA
This sequence comes from Dasypus novemcinctus, assembly GCF_030445035.2. Classification (NCBI taxonomy): domain Eukaryota; kingdom Metazoa; phylum Chordata; class Mammalia; order Cingulata; family Dasypodidae; genus Dasypus; species Dasypus novemcinctus. Next base: position 94,569,191 of record NC_080678.1, read on the forward strand.
AAAGGAATATGAAGTGACTAATAAAGAGTATATGAGTGTTAAGGGTGTCAAACGACCAAAACTTGAGGAGATGGAAGAAGACACTGAGGTGGATTTGCCAGCATTTGCTGATAGTGATGATGACCTTGAGAGGAGCTCAGGGGATGAAAAGGAAGCTGAGGAAGCTGATGAAAGCAGTGAAGAAGAGGAGGACTCCACTGCAGAAGAGGAGAATGATATTTTAGAATCTAAAGCTGTCGGAGAAGGTGGTAAACGAGGACTACCACAAGTGAATGGTTTGAGTGACAATTTTAATCTGGAGAAGTCTTTGACAATGAAAAAAGTAGGCCTCACCACTTCAGATTCAGGTCATTGCACAGCCGAAGAGGTATTTGCATCTGAAGATGAATCTGGAGAAAATTCCTCTCTCAATTCAGAGGAGGAGGATTCAGAAAATGAAGAGGTTATTAGGAAAAAGCTTCCACATCCTTCTCAAATGGGCAGTGGTCAGAAACTGGGATCAGACAACTTAAGTGATGAGACCAGTGAGATAGAAGATTTACTTAAAGAGGAAGAAGACTACAAGGAAGAAAATAACTATGCCACAGAAACTTCAGGTATGTTTAATTGCCTGCCATTGTAACTTGGCACTGAACATGTTGCTATAACTAGGATAGCTGCATTTGGAGGTCTGCTGTTTTAGAGATTTTCTTAAATTAAAATACTACATTCAGTAAAAGAACTGCAGGATGAATGAATGGGCAGTGAGTCTGAAGATAAGGACAAATAAAAAACTGAACGGGAATGTTGACATTGGTCCTTTTAGGTGCCGTCAAATGGAAGGAGGACCTTTCCAGGAAGGCAGCTGAGGCCTTTCTCAGGCAACAACAAACAACTCCAAACCTTCGAAAGGTTATTTATGGGACAGGTAAAAAAAAGAAAAAAAAAAGAAAAGCTCTGGTTCTAGTTTCTTTTATTCTTTTCTGAGATGAGGAAATTGTTTGGGTGGTGTTTTTGATATTCTTAAGATATTCCTGGCTATCGCATTTTATATTTGGCAGATGTTTCTGATCATAAGGTCTAAAATGCAGTCACATGAAATAGGTTTATGGGTTTGCCATAAAACTTGTAATGAGATATTGTCCATTGCATCCCCTTATATATTCCCCACATAAAGTCCTTTATGAGAAAATTTTGTAGAACTTAGTGTAAGAAAAATGTTTCTGCCTGTAAAGATGTTTTTTTCCTGAAGATAACTCCGTTAAACTGATTTTTCCATATGCCCTTGTTCTCTGACTTTATCTTTTATTAAACTTGTTTATATGTTCTTCCTGGAAAAATCATGCATCAATAACACAAAAAATAAATAAAAACAGGGGAACTTTATGTTGTACTCACCAGTTTTCCACATGATTGATCAGAGCAAGTTCAGAGGAGTATGTGTGAGCTGACAGGATCAGTTTGAAGGGTTGGCATGGACTTGAACACATGCGATCTGGTCCTCTACTGATTTTCTTTCAGGCTTTGCATAAGTACTTTTAGTGATCAGAGATTCAGCTCTTTTCAGGAGAAACTGTTCTTTAATAATGTAAAACTTAGCTTTTGCATGTCTCCCCTGTCTCTCTTCCCGCAATATTCTTGTTCAGGGATACCACCTTAGGGACAGAGACCACCAAAAGTGACCCTCAGTCCCCTAAGTTCTATACTTATGGTCTAACTATTTGAAGATAATGAGTCCTCTAGGGTTGTAGTTTTGTTCTCACTTTTCCACCATGATGGTCTCTTTAGTGACAGAGGATAAAGAAGAAGATGATGGCGATACCAGGGAAGAACTTGGAGGCCTATTTCGTGTCAGCCAGCCTGATAGAGTGTGTAAGCACAAAGCCGATTCTTTGGACTGTTCCAGATTTCTTGTGGAGGCACCCCATGATTGGGATTTAGAGGAGGTAAAGCTGAATACTATGTTTTGGTTTTTGAGAGAACTAGAGAATTGTTCCAAAAGAGGATTATTTGATTTGGATGTTGCCTACCTTGTTAGTGGCTTCTTGTATTTTTGAGGTAGTAGGACTTGCCCCCAGATATTGGAGTAGATATCTCATGCATCCTAAGCAATAACATGCTGGGTTTAATCAGACCATGTACATATGTTATGAAGAAAAGGAAAATGCCATTCATCTTTGAGTGTAGATAGTAGTGTTAATCTTTATTTTGAAGCATCTCACATAAGTTTTCATACATTTAGAATATTGTTAAGAGTTTTATGACTAGGATATTCTGTGTTCGCTGAGTTAATATTTGTAGTTTCTACTAATTGCAAGTGAAGAGAAATCCATAATATTAGTAAATTTTCTTCCCTCAGTTCACCACCCTCTAGTCACTTCTGAATTCAGGTTCTTGAACTTGCCAGGCATAATCCCATCTTAGACCTTTTGTCTCTCTATTTTCTCTTCTGGAATATTCTCGTATTCCCAAGGCTGGCTTCTTTTTGTCATTCAAAGTTTAGTTTAAGTGCCATTCCTCAGAGAGGCTCAGTCACTATCACATTGCCTGTTTTAATTCACAGGTAGTACTTATATATTCTGAGATTTTAATCAAAGATACAGAAAATTGCTTTTAGACATTTGTTTAACAATGAATTATTAGAAGGTGAACAACTCTGTAACGGCCATTCAGGTCATGAAATAAGACTTTGTTGCCACCCTAGCAGAGCTGCATGTATCCTATGCCAGTCCCAATCCTCTCTCTCCTTGCAGAAGTAACCGATCTTCAGCTTCTTTTAATTAGTTCTCTTTCTTAATAATTTTATCCTCCAAGTGTCATTCCTAAACCCCATAGTTAAGTTTTACCTAGTTTTTATTTTTGTTTTTCAACATGCTTTTTTTTTTCTTCTTTATCCAATTTTTTTTGGTCTTTATTTATTTTTTTAATGTTACATTCAGAAAATATGAGGTCCCCATATACCCCCACCTCCCTTACCCCACTCCTCTCCCCACAACAACAACCTCCTCCATCATCACGAGACATTCATTGCATTTGGTGACATGCTTTTTAAATCTCTTCATTTGCAGTCCTCTCTCCGATTTGCACAATTTCTTTTATTTCTTACATGTTATTTTTTAAGAATCCAAGTATTCAGTATATAGAGTTTCTCATATTCTGGGATATTGTGGATTGTATTCCCATGTGTCCTTTATCATGCTACTGTCTCCCTTGTATTTCCTGGAAATTGGTACAGTTATATCAGTAGAACTTTCCGTGATGATGGAAATATTCTATATCTTAGCTGTCTGGTATGGTAGCCACTGCCTTTTGGTTGCCATTGTGTACTTTAAATGTGGCTAGTGAAACTGAAGAACTAAATATTTAATTATATTTAAATTTTATTGAATTTTAGTTAACTAAATTTAAAAGGCCATGTGATCTTAGCTACCATATTGGATAACACATCTAGAAATTTGATTGGATTTAGTTTTTTGTCTTTGGCAAGACTCCTTCATAGGCAATAGAGTGCTTTTTCATTAGAAGGCACATAATATTTGTCTGTTTTTGTGATATTAGTTACCATTGATGCTCAATGCCTAGATCCATTAATTTATTAAGAATATAAAGTGATATTCTATTCAGTCATTTCTCTTTATTAATTAGCTGGAATACTTTAAAGAGCAACTTCATTTGCCACTTGGTTACCCAGTTCTGTGTAAGCAAGACAAAATGCTTGCTTCTTTCCTTTTATCAGTTTTCAGAAGAGTGATCCTTCAAAGATGATTAGTTTTTTAGAGTATCATTATGAACTCATGGATTTAAATATATTTGATGTGTTTCATTCTGTTGTGCTTGCTGTCCTTACTGATTTCATATTATCCCATCTGTGGTCAGTGGGAGTCTCTTCCAGTAGTCCTCAAAGACTTCCTTCCTCTCTGGTGTGATAAACTGTCCCAGCATCACCTTGGGCATTTCTGACCCCAGTCTTGGAATTAGCCATAAGAAGTCCTGATTCATTTTAGAAGAAATTATGTTTCAAGATCACCGTGGAGGCATTAGGGAAGCTCATTGATGGGTTGGTCGTTGTTTTAGGCCTTCTTACAGGCCAGAGCTAGGAGTATTCCTACAAGGTATTCCCAATTCAGAAGTAGTTTTACTCCATCTACATGTGCAGAGCATAAGGCCTTTACATTCTATTTCCTTTCCCTTATGATTCTTGTTATTTATAGTTCTTTGAGTAATAAGCTCACCATCAGGCCTTTATGTCCCTGACTCTGCTCATTTTGGTTATCTGAAGATTGTTCTTCAGTTGATGTCTAAGAGGAACTCATAGGTATACTTTTTTATGAGTTCTGGCATGTTCATAAATGTTTGCAGTCTTTACACTTGAAAGTCATTGTTGTCAAAAAGTCTGATGAGAACAATCTGATTTTCTTGGAAGTGATTTGGTCTTTTTAGTGGAATGCATAAAGGATTTTTTTTTTTCTTTAAAAAATAATTCTGTTTTAATATGTCTTAGTGTTTGTCATTCTGTGTTAAGTGCCCTTTCAATATCTAGCTTCAGGTCTTTCTTTTCAAGCATATTTTCTTGAATTAGAATTTTTAGTGTGAGCTATTCTTTCAGTTTTCTTCTTTGGGATGTGGGGGGAGTCTATATATGTTGGATCTTTGCTCATTTTCAGTATTGTTAGTTTCTTCGCTCAAATCTTATTTTTTATTTTTAAAATTATCTTTTCATCTTCTATTTCTTTCAAAGTATTGTTTTGCCTATTCTTTCTGGCATTCTGTCTTGTTTAGTTTGCATTTCTGAAGTTTTTTTGCTTTTAGTTTTAACTCTTTTTAAAATGCTATCGTTTCATTTCTAAGTTTTTCTAATTTGCTGTTTTGCATCTTTTTGTAAAAGTCCTTTATGTCATTTTAAAATAGTATGTTGTAATTTTTCCATTTTGAGGGCATGTCTTTGTGGTATGTATTCATTGCCTGTTGATATTATTCTGCTTATTCTTTTTTTTCTCTCTCTCTAATAATACATTAATGGAATTTTCCCTTAGTACTTTTCTTTTGCTCATTTTTATGGGAAATTAGTTTTTCTAAACTCTTAAAGGGAAAGGTGGTTCTGGATAACTGTTGCAATTTTGAGGCCCATACCTCCTTTTATATTTGTAAAGAGTTCAAAAATCTGGTAGCTTACTTTGAGATCTCTTTGCTCTGTTCTCTTCTCCCATATTTATTTGGAATTTCTCTCTTTGTGAGTGTTTGGTTTTGTGTTTGCGTGTTTGTCTCCTTTTTGCTGCTTAACTTAGGTTTTATCCAAACAGACTCTCCTCTGTGTTGGTCTTTATCTTGGAAGGGAGTTTTGGTTGTTTAGTTTTGAGAGTTCAGTAGGACCCAGATTGTTTCAGCTTCTTCACACTCTCTTCCACTCAGCTACTATTGGAGTCTACAAATCTCTTCCCAGTTTTAGCCAATGTCTTCAAATTGGCCTTCCAGGTTTTCCAGTTAGTTCCTCTGGACTGTTTTGGTATTCTCAGTCCCATCAGATATCTTATTGCTTTCCTCTGATTTCTCCTGAATAGATGATGATATTGTACAGGTCTTGTAACTGTTACTGCCTTATTCCCACTTCATATTTTGAAGTTTGTGAGGATATCTAGTTTTGTTGAAGATGTTGTCCATACATTTTTGGTTTTACTTTCCTGCTTATTCTGCTTTTATTGGGGAATTATAGGAAATTCAAAAGCTATGTTACCACTTTCTTCCCTGAATAACTGATTTTTTTGTAGTCTGTTTTTTTATAATTGTTGTAAAGTTTTATTGAGATATGATTCACCTTACCGTAAAATTTCATCCTTTTAATCTATAAAATCATTAGTTTTTAGTATATTCATAGAGTTGTACAACCATCACCACAGTCAATTTTAAAACATTTGCAACACTTCATAAAGAAACTCCTGATCCATAGCCTTTAGCAGTCATCACCCAACCCCCATCTTTTCCAGCCCTCAGTTCTGTCTTTATAGACTTGCCTATTCTGGACATTTCTTATAAATGTAATCATACATTGTGTGGTCTTTTGTGACTGATTTCTTTCACTTAGCATACTGTTTCCAAGGTTCATCTATATTGTAGCTTGTATTAGAGCTTCGTTCTTTTTTAAGGCTGAATAATCCATCATATGGAAATACCACATTTTATTTATCCATTCAACTGTTTAATAGACACTTGGATTGTTTCCACCTTTTGGCTATTGCAAAAAATGTTGCTGTAAAGATTGGTGTATAAGTTTTCTTTGAATCCCTGCTCTCAGTTCTTTTGGGCATATATCTAAGAGTGGAATTGCTATGTCATGTGGTTACTCTGTGTTTAACCCTTGAGGAACTGTCAGACTGTTTTCCAAAGTAAATACATCATTTTACATACCCATCAGCAGTGTGAGGGTTCAGATTTTTCCACATGCTCACCAACACTTTGTTATTATTTGATTTTTTGATTCTGAGCTATTCTAGTGGATGTGAAGTAGTATCTTATTGTAGTTTTGATTTGCCTTTCTTTGATGACTAATGATATTGAGCATCTTTTCATGTGCTTACTGGACATTGTATATCTTCTTTGAAGATGTCTGTTCACATTCTTTGCCCATATTTGTAATTGGGTTATTTGTCTCTTATTGAATTGTAAGAATTCTTTAAATAAGCTGGATGTGGTCCTATATAAGATATATTTTGTATAAATATTTTTTCCCATTCTGTGGTTTATCTTTTCACTTTCTTGATAATGCCTTTTGGAGCACAAAGCTTTTAATTTTGATGAAATACAATTTATCTCTTTTTTTTCTTTTGTTGCTTATGCTTTTGGTATCATAATTAAGAATCCATTGACAAATCCAAGGTATCAAAGACTTACCTCTATGTTTTTCCCTATAATTTTTATCTCTTATATTTAGATCTTTGGTTCACTTTGAATTAATTTTTATATATGGTGTGAGATAAGGGTCTAGCTTCATTTTTTGCTTGTTAGATATCCAGTTTTCGGAAGAGACTATTCTTTCCCTATTGCATTTTTGTGGCACCCTTGTCAAAATCAATTGACCATAGGTATATGGGTTTATTTCTGGACTCTCAATTCTGTTCCATTAATCTATATATCTATCCTTATGCCAGTACCACACTGTATTGATTATTGTTGCTTTGTAGTAAGCAGGAGGTGTGAGTTCTTCTTTTTCAAGATTGTTTTGACCATTTTGAAACCCTTGAGTATCCCATGTTGATCTTAGGATCAGCTTGCCAGTGTCTACAAAGAAATCAGTCAGGATTCTGATAGCAATTGTATTTACATTGTAGATCAATTTGAAAGTTATTGCCAATCTTAGCAATATTGAGTCTTCTGATCGATGAACCTGAAATGTCTTTTCATTTTAGAAGCTTATTTAATTTCTATCAGCAATATTTTGTAGTTTTCAGAATATAGGTTTTATACTTCTTTTGTTAAATTTATTTTATTTTTTGATGCAAATGTAAATGGAATTTTCTCAATTTCGTATTTTGGATTGTTAAATACAGTTTTAAAAAATATGTTGTTCTTATATCCTTCAACCTTACTGAATTCATTTATTAGTTCTATTTGTTTTTTAGTGACTTTTTTAGGATTTTCTGTATACATGATCATATTATCTGTGAGTAGTTCCTTTCCATCCTGGATGCCATTTGTTTATTATTCTTGACCAGTAGCCCAGGCCAGAAACTCCAATACAATGTTGACTAGAATGGTGAAAGTGGATATGCTTGTTTCTGATTTCAGGGGAAAAGCATTCATTCTTTCATCATTAGGTCTGATGTTAGCTGTGAACTTTTAATAGATCCCCTTTATGTTGAGGAAGTTCCCTTCTATTCCTAATTTCTTGAGTGTTTTTATCATGAAAGAGTCCATTTAAAAAATTTATTTGGTGTTTGATTCCCCTAAGTAGATTGTGAGAGCAAGGATCTTGTTGGAACTGCCATTCAGTGCCTACAAAACTTCTTAGCATAAAGTAAGTGTTCAGTAAATATTTAGTGGGTGATTATAGACATGAAGGAATGAATAAATGAATGCATTTGTTCACTGTAATCATGCTACTTTCAAGGCTACTCTTTGAGAGTGAAGTTGCATGTGGAAAACATAAATCATGACCACAATTGGAAGGTCTTGGGAATGAATGACATGTGCAGTCTTAGGTCAGGTTCCTCAGGTGACAGACTCTTGAAATGTGAAGTTCAGAATTTTATTCTGTAGTACTCTCAGGAACAATCTGAGGAGGGGCCAAAAAAATCAGGATTGGACAGAATGAAAAGTTGAACTGCAGTGCAGTTACAATAAAGGCAGAGGCTTCTGCCTATCTCATGGGACTTTTGGAACTAGGAAGTGCACATCCCTATGCCCCATCAAAGCATCAACCAATTATTGAATGCTGTCTGCCCCAGGGTAACCCTGCCTGGAGCTAGCTCTCTCCTCAGGAGGGAGTAATCCACACTCGAGTAATCCACCAGTAATCCACACTCCAGCAACGTGTGGAATGGGTGCCTTAGCCCTGAAAGGAATATTTGGGAGGTGCACCCAGAATTCATTGCATCTATATATTAGGTAATCTGGCATGGCTGGGTCTGGCAAATCCATTCAATCATCTTTGCACTATACCGTGCTCATACAAGACATTGTGTCTTTGTTAGAAATTATTGGTCCAAGGAATTAAGCTTTTATTTATTTATTTTTTCCTTTCTATGTTTTTTTTTTTTATTGATTTTGTAATAATATTACATTAAAAATATATATGTAAGGTCCCATTCAACCCCACCCCCCCACCCCACCTCTCCCCCCCCCCCCAGCAACACTCGTTCCCATCATCATGACACATCCATTGGATTTGGTAAGTACATCTTTGGGCACCACTGCACCTCATAGTCAATGGTCCACATCATGGCCCATACTCTCCTCCATTCCATCCAGTGGGCCCTGTGAGGATTTACAATGTCCGGTGATTGCCTCTGAAGCACCATCCAGGGCAGCTCCATGTCCCAAAGACGCCTCCACCTCTCATCTCTTCCTGCCTTTCCCCATACCCATCAGCCACCATGTCCACTTTTCCCAATCCAATGCCACCTCTTCTATGTGGGCATCGGATTGGTTGTGTCCATTGCACCTCTATGTCAAGAGGAGGCTCAGAGGAATTAAGCTTTTAAACAGCAGTGATAAATTTGGATTAACAAATAGGAAGAACACTTCTCTATAAATGCTGTCTGTGTTGCCTTAAAACATTAATGAACTTTGAAAATCAGTGAGATCAGAAAATAAATATTTACTCTGAGGTCAGTGGGCTAATAGTACTTTCCCTTCCACTGCTCAAAGTGGTGACTTTTATGTTTTTATTACTATGGTTATACTATCCACATAAAAGCTAAAATTATCTCAAAGGCCCACTTTGAATGAGAATATCCATAAAAGTGGTTGAGAAGTATTTAAAGGTGTTGTACCACTTCTGTTTCTTAATAGCAGTTGAGTGATTGATGTCATCTAAGTGCTGACTTTTCTATTTAAGGTGATGAACAGTATCAGAGATTGCTTCGTGACTGGGAAATGGGAAGAAGATAAAGATGCAGCCAAGATCTTAGCAGAAGATGGTAAGAAAACAATTGCGTTCTTCAGAAAAAACGATTTCTCTATACTGTTTTCTTTTATATCTTATAATAGTTAAGTTGAAAGTAATAGTTAATTTTTAAATGCTCTGTGGAGTTTGGGAGGAGTTACGGTTAATATTCTGGTTCCTCCTGTCAAAGGCAATCTTATTTTCCCCCTGGTTAGTTGAAGAAAAGTGGGAAGTTTTCCTAACATTTTATTATGTATTTGTTAAAAATAGTTTTTTTGTGAAAAATGCACTCAACATCTATTTTTTCTATTGATGATAAAGTAGAATGCATTTTAGAAAATTTAGAACAGAAGGAAGATACTAAAAATATAGTATGTCATATCAGAATTCCATCTTTGTTAACCATTTGGGGTATTTCGTTCTAGTCACTTTAAATATTATTTATGTATATATACATATATACATATTTAATATTTTTAGTTATAATCATACTTTATATAAATTTGTCATGAAATTTTTTTAAAGTTTCATTTTCAATGATGTAACTATTCCATCATGTGATAATTTAATTCACAGATCTATTTGACGTTTAAGTAATTTTGTACTTTGTCTATATTATAAAGAACTTTGTACTAGACAACTTTAAAATAGTTCTCAGATCACATTTCCTATTTTCATAAGGTAGATTCATAAAAGTTAGAATTGTTGGGTAATATTTAAGGATCTTAATTGCAATGTGGCTTTTCAGAAGGTTACCCTTATTTATGTTCTTTTGAGCAGTATGTCATAGTACTTATTTAGTGCCTTCACTCAGCCTTGAGTACTGTCCATTTGATAGATACATATAAAATGTTTTCTTATTTGTAACTGGCATTTTTTGGTTACCAGGAAATATAAAGACTTATTTAATATTTATTGGCAGTGGTATTTCTTCTTTAGTGCATTGCTGTTCATCTCCTTTGCTGTTTTTTTATAATGGGGTGCTAGTGTGTTTTTTACTGATTTGTAAGATTTCTTTATAAAGAATTCCTCTCTAAAGGATATTTCTCCTTCTAAAGAACTATATATATTTCTCCTGATTTTTATCATCTAAGTTTTACATTTTGCTTACTATTACATTAAACATTAAGTTTTAAAAATTTTTAAGTAGTTAGATATATCAGTCTTTTTCTCTGAGATTTATTTTTCATTACTTTTTTTCCCCACAAAGATTCCTTTTGTATCACTTTGCTTTTAGGGGCAGTTTTAACAGGTTTCCATTGCTAAAGAAGATCTCCATGACCCAAAATGATAGTGCTTTCAAATCTTCAGTTCATTACAGTAAAAGATACAGTATAGCAACAGCATTGAAGGCTGCCCAGCAGCCCTGGAGAGGCTAGGTGCTATCCCTTTTGTCCAGCCTCTGGAGGCGGTGGCAGGATGCACATTCATGGAACACCTGGAAACCAGTGAACCCTAGGAGTCTGAGCTGGAGTTCACATTCTGCTTGTCTCGTAGGCTTATTCCTAGTACATAAACTGTCTCAATGGCTGAGCCTTTTCGGGCTATTACCTCCTCATTTTCACTGTTATCAGTAAACAATGCTGATTAGCTCCTGTAACAAATGGCCCCAGACTCCTTATGCATTCTGGTACAAAGGAACAATATTAATTAATGTATTTCATGCCTGAACCAGGGGGCAGTGCCATGAGGAACATTTGCAAAACAACTTAGGGTAATTCCAGGGCCCTTTGGAATTAACCCTTACAGCTCAGTCACAAGAGCACTTAAATTTATAACCTATTCTAGTTTTCCATGGTTTCATTTTGAAATTTAACTTGATTCCATCTGGAACTTAGGTAAAGAGCAACTTAATTTTGTTTGCAGATCATCATTTTCTGTTTCAGTTATTTGAATAATGTTACATTCTTTATTCTGTGTGCATGTAAACATACATGCATCTGTATATGTATGCTTAAGGTCATCTCTTCAGTGCTGTTCATCTTGATTTCCCATGCCACTATTATGCAAATTTCTCTTTTAAATTGTTTTATTATACTTCTTGAAATTTAGTAAGGCAAGTTCTTTAATTTTTTAAATTATTTTCTGAATTTCTTCAACCATTCGTACTTGTTCTTTTAGATTAACCTGTATATAATTCTGATACTTTTGTTTAAGCATAAAAACACCTTTTAACAAAAAGGTAGATTATTTAAACAAGGTTTTAATAAAAAGAATGTATAAAGTTGAACATAGTAGTGCTGAGTCCTCTTTCCCCTGACATTCCCAGTTCCTGAAGGTATAACCAGTGTTAAGAATGTGTATATCTTTTTGTTAAAACAAAAATAGTGTTCTACCAACATGTTCTACAGAATGCTTGTTACATTCAAATATATGTTTTAGACATCCTTCTCTAACGTATGTATGGAACAACCTCATTCTTTTTAATAGCTAGTGTTAAGAGTTTTCTAGAGAAACAGAACTGACGGGCCATAGAAAGAGAAAAAGAGAGATTTTATTTTAGGAATTGGCTCATGTGACTATGAAGATTAGCAAGTTTGAATTCCATAGGACAGGCCACAAGCTAGAAACCGAAAATGGTGATTCTGATATCTGGACTGTCTATAAACTTTGTCGGGCAGGGAAAAATTGAAGCCTTTATACAGCAAATAATTGTTCCCTCCAGGACAACACTCTGCCCTTCTTTAAATCTTTTCTAGCTCTCGTTAAAGTTTTTGTACATCATGTATTTCTTATTATGGTTATTCCTAGAAATTTTTTTACTATCAGTTAATTAATGCCTTTTGTCATTTATTGAAATTACTGTATTAGTTTCCTAGGGCTGCTGCTAACAAATTAATACAAATTGGGTGACTTAAAACAAATTTATTTTCTCATAGTTCTGGAGGCTAGAAATCCAAAATCAAGGTGTTGACAGGGATATGCCCTCTGGGAAGGCTTCAGGGGAGAATTCTTCCTGGCCTCTTTCTAGTTTCTAGTGTCTCCCTGGAATCCTTGGTGTACCTTGGTATATGGCTACATTATTCCACTTTTAACTTTGTCTGACATGGTTTTCTTCCCTGTGTCTTTGTCCTCTCCTCTTATAAAGATGCCAGTCATTGGATGTAGGGCCCATCCTAAATCCAGGAAGATTTCCCTCCTTTTTCTTCGCCACTGCCCCTTCCTGCAACTTCTGTTTGCTGTCTCAATGAATTTGTCTATTCTAAATATTTTTTATATATGGAATTTGTGTCTGCCTCATCCATGTTGTAGCATGTATCAGGACTTCATTCATTTTTATGGCTGAATAATATTCCATTGTTTGTATATATCACATTTTGTTTATCTCTTCATCTGTTGATGGATACTTAGGCTGTTTCCGCCTTTTGTCTATTACAAATAATGCTGCTATGCATATTAGTGTATACGTATTTCTTTGTGTCCCTGCAAATAAACTCTTCATGTTATAATAGTTTCAGATTTACAGAAAAGTTGCAAATATAGTACAGAATTCTATAAAACCTCCACACCTAGTTTTCCCTATTGTTACCATCATGAATTTATATAGTACATTTGTCATACCTACTGAACAGAGTGCTAACAAAGTCTTGGGTCTCTGCCAGCCTGAGAAGCTTTCCATTTGTTTAAAGAGACATTTGTATTTCCTTTTCCATAAGCTATCTCTGCATATGCTTTGCCCATTTTTCTATTGGGTTATTATGTATCTTTTTCTTACTTTTTTGTAGGAATTCTTTATATAGTAAGGAAATTAACCTTTTGTGATATGAGGTGTTACATTTTCTCCCAATTGTTTATTATTTCTATTTTAATTTTGTTTTAATTTTATGATACTTTCCTTTCAGTGGATTTTTTTTTTCTTAATGAAGTTAAGTTTGATTTATCAATTATACCTTAAGTGACTTTTGGGATTTTTTTATACCAAAAAGACTTATTTTAAGTACTGAGTTTATTTAAAGGCAGAAATTCCCCTATGATTTCTTCTAGTCCTTTTTGATTCTTTTTTTTCTTTTACATTTCAATTACTGATTGATCTCATTCTTACTTGTTCAAGAGGCTTTTTTTTTCAAGTGGCCACCAAGTTATTCCCAGTACCATTTATTATCTTCCCAGCGGATTAAAATGCACTTTTTTGTTTTTTTCTTGGTTGTTTTATATATATATATATATATATATATATATATATATATATATACACACACACATACACACACACACACATACACACACATGCTCATAAATATTTTTAAATCCATTTCTGGATTTTCTTGTCTACTTCATTGATCTCTGTCAATTCATGTACCATTAACAATAAAAAACCATATAGCTTTATAATAGTTTTTTTTACATTTATTTTAGTAAAATATACATAACCATAAAACCATTTTAACATTTTTGAATGTACAATTCATTGCCATTAAAAGATTGTCTTTGTTGTTGAGTTGTGGGAATTCATGTAGCCTAGATCTTATACCCTTGTTCGACCTATAAGTTGCAACTATATTCATCTATTCTGTAGAGTGACTTTTTGCTTTTTTGATAAAATGAGCCTTGCTGCACAAGTTTTTAATTTTGATGAAGTTCAGTTTCTTTTGTTGCTCTTTGTGCTTTTGGTGTCATATCTAAGAACCCACTGCCAAGTACAATGTTGTAAATATTCCCTATGTCTTCTCCTAAGAATATTATGGTTTTAGCTCTTATATTTGTAAGTTGTCAATCCATTTTAGTTAATTTTTGTGTATGGTGTTAGGTAGGGGTCCAAATTCATTCTTTTGCATGTGGATATTAATTTTTCCTAGCATCATTTGTAGAAGAGAGTATTCTTTCCCCATTGCATGGACTTGACACCCTTTTCGAAGATCAGTTGGCCAAAGAGAAATGAATTTATTTCTCAAATCTCAATGATATTATCCTCATGCCAGTACCACACTGTTTTGATTACTGTAGAATTGACTTTTCTATTTCTGCAAAAATAAAACAAAAGCAAACCAAAAAGATGTTAGGATTTTGAGAGGAATTTAGCCTTAGTTTGTTTGAATAATTTTTTTGCCTCAGTCTCCTTCTAGGACTCCAGTGATAAGAATGAAGGATCTTTTGTTATTGTGCCATGGGTCCCTCGTGCTCTGTTCTTTCTTCTTTTCATTTTTTTTTTTTTTTTTTTTTCAGTTTATTTTCTCTTAGTTGTTCAGGTTGGGTAAATTCTATTGATCTGTCCTCAGCTTGACTGATTCTATCCTCTGTCATTCCATCTACTATTGAGCCCATCCACCAAACTTTTTTATTTCTGTTATTTTATTTTTCAGCTCTATAATCTCCTTTTGTTTCTTTCTCATAACATCAATTTCTTTGCTGAGGTTTTGAAGTTTTCACTTGTTGCCATAGAATTTATAATTGTTTGTTGATAGCTGTTTTCAAATACTTATCAGATAATTCTAGTACCTGATTTATGTCTGTGTTGGTGTCAGTTGCCTTTTTTCATTCAGATTTATGACCTTCCTGGTTCTTGGTATGATGGGTGATTTGCTATATTGTATGTTGTACATTTTAGCTATTGTGTTATGAAACTGGGTCCTATTTAAATCTTGTATTTTAAAAGGTGGTCACTCAGTCATAGTCTATTTTTCTTGTCTGTGGTTCCAATGATGGTTTAGTTTTCAATGCCTTTGTGGCATTATTTTGATGTGTTAGGTTTATCTTCTGTTGTGGCTTCCAGGGTTCCTGCCAGTGCCGTCTGAGGGGATAGAAGAGCTTCACCAGTCTGGGGCACCTTGTACATTTAGCTGGGGACTGTTGTGTTGGGCCATGGGAACAAAGAAGATTCCTGGGCCAGTGTCATTGTTGTGGCATGATCTGTCTTGCCGGTGCTTCTGTGAGTTATTTCTGTGAGTTAAGAAGGTGCAGGTCCTTCAGGAAGGCGGAATACTTCCCCTGACCACTTGTTCGCAGTGCTCCAAGTCAACTCCTCTTGCCCTTGGTTTTGTATTTTCAGCAAGTCTCTTATTCTACATTCTAAATTTATGTAATCTAAGATTTTCCCTAGATATATCACACAATTATGTACGTTGAACTTAAGATTGTTGGTCTTTCCACTCATGCTGTTGTTAAGCCATGGCTTTTCAGTTCATTCTTTGAACTTGATTTTGGGGAATCAGTTGCAGGGTCATGCATGCCACCTCTGTGCATCTCTCTGATATAGAGGGTATCCATTATCTATGCTAGATAAAGAGTTCTTGGCTAAGTGGGATTTTGAAGAAAAGAATGAAAATGTGGCTATTGTCTATTTACTTAACCTGAACAGATGATCAAAAATTGATAATATAGAAGGGGGAAAAGAGCCTTTGTAAGTGTAGTATTGTTTTGTTTTGTGCAGCAATGGGAACAATCAAAACAAAGTTTAGAATGAGGTAGTGCCAGGATGGTGTCATACTTGGCCCCATTCTTTATTCTTTTACTTTAATCATTCCTAGAGGAGCTATATGGAGACTTTGAAGACCTTGAAACAGGGGATGTCCATAAGGGAACATCAGATCCCGACACTCAGGTATGATTTATTTCCACGGATGACCTTCAGCCCCTAAGTCTCACTCCATGGTTGGTATATTCTGAGGAAGACACATATTGAGAGATGTAAATCTTATTTCTTACTTATGTAGTTTGCAAAATGAATGAATTCCTAAAAGTATAAGGGGAGAGGGTTGCAGAGCACAACCAAAGGTTGTTTATTTTTTAGTTTTTATTTTTTGGTGACACATTTTTACCTGTTCTTGTTATAGTCATTATTTCCTGATGAGTCTTCATTCATTGAACATTTTAAGTACCATATTAAAACACAAATTCCCTGTTCTCCCCAATACTTCTTTAGAATAGTGTGACTAGATCATCTGGTTTGGGAACACTTGCTGTCTTTTTATTCATACTTGGCATTCTGAGTCAAATTAAGGAATGGCAAAATGCATTGTAATTCAGATGTCTAAATGTCTTCTCTAGCTATGCTATGTTATTTAGAACCAAAGGCTGTTTTGTTTTTTTTGTTGATCATAACTAAGACTTTTGCAGCTTAAATAGGACCTTTTTATTGCTTTAATGTTTAAAGAAAAGATCTTTACAAACTTGTATAAACTTTTTCCTGTTTGGAAATTTAAGATTGAAGATGTAGAGGAAGAAGTTAAGGAAGAAATTGAGCCTGATGTAGAAGAAGGTGCTAAGAAAAAGCGTATGGATAAGAAGCGAAAACTGAAGGAGATGTTTGATGCAGAATATGATGAAGGAGAAAGCACGTACTTTGATGATCTTAAAGGAGAAATGCAGAGACAAGCCCAGGTAAGGAAATTCATTTTCTATCACTGTCATTTAAAGGTTATGATATTGTGAATGTCTCCTTCTGTGCCTCTCTTTTGGACTCCTAGGCTGAAATACGTATGAGTCTATTCAGGCAATCATCAAACCATTTCTTCAGTCAAAAGTTTATTAGAAAACTATCAATACCTATTTTGGATTAAGCATTAGATTCTGAGGACACAGAATTGATTGAGACACGGTTGTCATTTGTGAGGATCTCAGAGTGTGGTGATTTGAGACAATATGGTTATTTAGATGCAAGCATTGGCCTAACATTCTGATTATTGCTCCCTGGAACCATAATTATGTAATCTGCATAGATAGGTGATTCTTGGCCTGTGTGGCTAATGCACACACCTGTATTTTTTAGGGAAGATAGCATTAGAGGTGATGAAGTAGTCAATATACTTTATTTAAAAGGTAGATCAATAGGATAAAGGTGGGTTGTGAGAGAGGAAGTAAGGGTGACTAACTGGAAGTTACTGGAAGGATTGTGTTATCATAAGGTAGGAAAGCATGTAAGGAAGTGCTGTTTTGTCGGGGAAAATCAGAGTTCAGGTTACAATTTGAGATGTCTTTTAGACAAGAAGATTGTCAAGTAGCCTTTGGGAATGCTGGAGAGAGGTTTGGGCCTAGCATTTAAAATGCAGACTGCTTAGCAGGTAGTTGCTATTTAAGTCATGAGATTGAGTGAGATCACTGAGTCCTGAGCATGGATACAGAAGGGGCAGAAAGCAGGACTGAACCCTGGGACTTCATATCAGAGGTTGGACATTTCCCAAAGGCAGTGGGGGTAGAGAGATGGTTGGCCACCAATTTCAGATACTGATTAGTGGATTTGGCTGGCTAAAGTATAACCCTAAGAACAGCTAAAGTTTGAAACTGTGCAGGTCAGAAAGAGGTTGGTAGCCGCCATTTTGACTCTGCTCCCAGCATGAGGGAAATGCGGACTGATTGAAAATCACAGTGAAGGTAGGGACCAGTTTCTTTCACCCAGATGGGCCTGCAGCCCTACCCTAGGCTTCAGCCCCACCACTAGCAGGGAAGAGGCTGGCAGGCCCTATACCATCCTCTCTGGATAACTGCAGGTACATTTGGCTGGTATAGCCTGAACAGTCAGAAGTCTACCGTGGTAACTGTGGTCATTTTGGAGACTGCTGCCCACACCTACAGCTCCATCCCTGCTCCAGGCAGAGGGGAAGGGGTGTGTAGCTTCATCAGTCTCTCTGGGTAACTAGAGTTTAGGCCTACACAACTTGGATTATTACACAATGCTGTGGTTCTACTCCTACTTCTAGCAAAGGAGAAAGTCGGGAGAAGCTTCATCTGTCCCTTGTGCAATGTGGGCAGCTTGAGCCTCCACAGCTTACAGCACCAAGTACATCCTTGGCTCCTACCACACAACCAGCAAGGAAGAAAGGGCAAGAAAGCCCTAAACTAAAGAGAGAAACTAGAAAAAATACATCTAGTAAGTCAGATACCAAGAAGCCAATGAAAAAGTACAGTCCACACCAAGAAACAGGAAGATATGGCCCAGTTAAGGGAACAGGATAAACCTCCAGATGACGTAAAGGAGTTGAGACAGCTAATCAGATGTTCAAACAAATCTTCATTTTAAGTCAATGAGATGGCTAAAGAGATTAAGGATATTAAGACATTAGATGAGCACAAGGAAGAATTTGAAAGCATACATAGCAAAATAGCAGATCTTATGGGAATGAAAGGAATAATAAATGAAATTTAAAAATACACTGGAAAGAAAGTGGATTTGACTAAACGGAAGAGTGTCCACCTACCCCATGGGAGGTCCAGCGTTCAAACCCAGGACCTCCTGACCCATGTGAAGAGCTGGCCCATGCGCAGTGCTGATGCGTGCAAAGGAGTGCTGTGCCACACAGGGGTGTTCCCCGCATAGGGGAGCCCCACGCACAAGGAGTGTACCCCATAAGGAAAGCCACCCCGTGCGAAAAAAGTGCAGACTGCCCAGGAGTGGTGCCGTACACATGGAGACCTGACATAGCAAGATGCTACAACAAAAAGAGGCACAGATTCTGTGTGCCACTGACAAGAATACAAGTGGACACAGAAGAACACACAGCGAATGGACACAGAACGCAGACAACGGGAGGGTTGGAAGGGGAGAGAAATAAATAAAAAACAAATCTTTTAAAAAAAAGTACACTGGAATGATAAAATAGCAGACTTAAGGAGGCAGAAGAAAGGATTGGTAAGCTTGAAGAAATGGCCTCTGAAAGCAAACATACAAAAGAAGAGATGAAGAAAAGAATGAAAAGAATTGAACAAAATTTCAGGGAACTAAATGACAGCAAGAGAAATGCAAACATATATGTCATGGGTGTCCCAGAAGGAGAAGAAAAGGGAAAAGGGGCAGAAGGAATATTTGAAGAAATAATGGTAGAAAATTTCCCAACCCTATTGAAGGACATAAATATCCATTTCCAAGAAACACAACATACTTCCATCTGAATAAATCTGAATAGACCAGCTCTGAGACAGATACTCATCAGAATGTCAAATGCCAAAGACAAAAAATTCTGAGAGCAGCAAGAGGAAAGCAACACATAACATATAAGGGATATCCAATATGATTAAGAGCCGATTTATCATCAGAAACCATGGAGGCAAGAAAAAGGTGGTATGATCTATTTAAGATACTGCAAGAGAAAAACTTCCAGCCAAGAATCTTATATATGGCAAGATCATCTTTCAAAAATGAGGGTGGGTTTAGAATATTCACAGATAACAGAAACTGAGAGTTTGTAAGCAAAAGACTGGCTTTGCAGGAAATAAAGGGTGTGCTACAGTCTGAGAAGAAAAGACAGGAGAGAGAGGCTTGGAAGACAGTTTAGAAATAAACATTATATCAGTAAAAGTAACTAAAAGTCTCAAAAGAGTAATGAAAATATAATATGACATAAAACCCAAAGGTCAAAATGGGTGAGATAAAAGCTGCCTTTCTTACAGTAATAACACTGAATGTTAATGGATTAAACCCCCCAATTAAAAGATACAGACTGGCAGAAAGGATAAGAAAATATGAGCAACCTGTATGCTGTCTGCAAGAGACTCACCTTAGACCCAAGGATAACAATAGATTGAAAGTAAAAGGCTGGAAAAAGATAGTCCACACATTTAGTAACAAAAAGAACAACAACAACAAAAACCTGAGTACCTATACTTGTATTAGATGAAATAGACTTTAAAAGACATTAGTAATATGCAATCTGAGAAGGAAGTCGGGAAAAAAATTCCATTTAAAATAGCAACTAAAAGAATCAAATATTTAGGAATAAATGTAACCAATGGTGTAAAGCACTTATAGTCAGAAAACAACTCATTGTTAAAAGCAATCAAAAAAGACCTAAATAATTGTGAAAACATTCCACGCTCACTGATTGGAAGACTAAATATCAGTAAGATGTCAATTCTACCCAAATTCATATGTACATATTTAATGCAATCCCAATAAAAATTCTACCAGCATTTTTAAAATAAATGGAAAGCATGATTATCAAATTTATTTGGAAGGGTAACGGATTCTGAATAGCCAGAAACATCTTAAAAAGGAAAAATGAAGTTGGAAGACTATCACTTCTGGACTTTAAATCATATTACCTTGCTACAGTGGTAAAAACAGCATTGTACTGGCATAAAGACAGACATACAGACCAGTGGAACTGAATTGATGGTTAAGAAACAGACCCTCACATCTGTGGTCAAGTGATACTTGACAAGCCTGACAGACCCATGATGCTTGGACAGAACAGTCCATTCAACAAATGGTGCTGAGAAAACTTGATATCCATAGCCAAAAGAAGGAAAGAGGACCCTTATCTTACACCTTATACGAAAATTAACACAAAATGGATCAAAAACCTAAATATGAAAACAAGAACCACAAAGCTTCTAGAAGAAAGTGTAGGAAAATATCTTCAAGACCTGGGGGTAGGTGGTGGATTCTTAAAGGAGATAAGAGGAGGACTGCAATAGACTACTGATGTTTAATGTATGTAGATGTTTTAATTAACTTTATTGTAAAAGTGTGGATGTGTATAGAGTTGATAATAACACATTATAGTGAGTAACAGTTGGTTTTTAAATTGGAATGTGGCTGAAAAGTGTGGTCTAGGGATATAAATGCCAAATGAAAGAAAGCTAGAGAAAATCTAGGGACTGAATAACACCTTAAACCCAGAGGTAGATGAGAATTGTGGTTGATGGTGATCTAAGAGTGTCCTTTGTGAGCTAGAGCAGATGTTCATCATTATTGCAGGATGGTGGGAATGTGGAGATGCATGGGAAAAATACAATTGAAGTGACCCATGGACTGTGCTTAACAGTGATAATGTAATATTAATGCATGTATGCCAAAGATGTACTGTATTGATAATGGCGGAGGGTGGAAAAAGTATGCAAAATATACGCTATAGACCTGGTAATAGTCTAATGATATTATCTCATAATCTGTAACAAATGTTCCACCACAATGTGGTGTGTTGATAGAGGGATGTTGTATGGGAATCCTGCACATGTGCATGATTGTTTTATAAGTTTAACAACTTCAGTCATAAAAATATATTTAAAAAATAATAATAGGGTGGGCTGGGGGAAAATACACCAAATGTAAGATAAGGATTATAGTTAGTAAGATTTTGATGGTACTCTTGGATCATTTGTAACAAATGTCTCACAACAATGCAAGGTGTTGGTAGTGGGTTGATGTATCAGACCCCTGTCTGATGTTATGCATGTTTGCTGTGTGTACAACTTTTACTATATACTTATTTATGTATGTTCATATACACATGATATAATAATAATAGTAGTAGTAGGGTGGGTTAAGGGGAAAATACACCAAATGTAAGATACTTTGGTAGTAATATTTTGGTAGGATGCTTTTAGTCATTAGTTTAAAACGTTTGACAGCAATGCAAGGTGTAGTTGATAGGATGAGGTGTGATGTCCTTGTATAATGTTATGTATGTTTGTTTTATAAGTTCACAACTATTACTATACACTTATTGTTTATATATGTTTATGTTTGTGTGATATAATTCAGTAAATTAAGACAAAACAAAATTTAAAAAGGCATGGATGGAGGGCATCTGGGAACTGTGACTATGGAAAACTTTGGAGTTTTTGCTGTATAGAGAGTCAAAAATTGGGCAGTATTTGATGGCGGCAGTGGAGTTAAAAGAAGGTTTTAAAGTTGAGAGAAATAATAGAGGGAAAATTTATTGGCATAAACAAAGTGGTGTCTAGTATGCAAGTGAAGTTTGGCATTAAATAAGAGTGCAGATAATCTGTAACAGTGCTGTCCAGAGTAACTTTCTGCGATAGTGGAGCTCTGTATCTGCACGTGGGTAGCTCCAAGCCCCAAGCAGATAGCGACCACTTGAAATGTGGCTAGTATGACTGAGTAACTGACTTTTTAATTTTAGTTTTATCAATTTAAAGAGTCATGAGTGGCTGCTATAATGGACAGTATAGAATTAAGAGTTAGATGTGGGTGTAAATCTTAGTAGGGATTAATGGTGGAAGTTCCTTCAGATTATTTAGTATTTTAGAGAATTAGGAAACAGTCATCACCTGAGAATGAACGAGATGAGCGAGAAGGTTTTGGATGCTTGAAGAAGGAAGAAAAAGTGAAATAGTTGTTTGGAGAGTAAGAAACTGTGGACTGGGAAAATTGAGTGTCATTTGCTTTTTTTGTCCCCTCTCTCATCTATAGCTTAACAGGGCAGAATTTGAAGATCAAGATGATGAAGCCAGAGTTCAGTATGAGGGTTTTCGACCTGGGATGTATGTCCGGATTGAAATAGAAAATGTCCCCTGTGAATTCGTCCTCAATTTTGACCCCTATTACCCAATTATTCTGGGTGGTTTAGGCAACAGTGAGGGCAATGTTGGATATGTACAGGTAGGTACCCTTTGCTATATGCTTAGTTATTTTAGTTATTTGGACTTGCTCTCCACTAATAATCTTTATTGAATGGTATCTCCTTCCCTCAGATGCGTCTGAAGAAACATCGTTGGTATAAGAAAATCCTCAAGTCTCGAGATCCAATCATTTTTTCTGTGGGGTGGAGGAGGTTTCAGACCATCCCGCTCTATTATATCGAAGATCACAATGGAAGACAAAGGCTTCTAAAATACACACCACAGCACATGCATTGTGGAGCAACTTTTTGGGGTAAATGTGCTAAGAATGACTTGCTTGTAGGTTAATTTAAGCTTTTTAGACTTTGTTTCCTTTTGTAAAATCCCAATTCATCAGATTTTTTTCTTTTTTTGGATTTGAGTGAAAATATATATATAAAATGGGATCCAAAATTTATAGTTCATTACATTTATTTTTCTCTGTTTTCTTTAAGGTCCTGTCACTCCTCAGGGAACTGGCTTTTTGGCAATACAGTCTGTCAGTGGCATAATGGTAAACTTATTTTTTGTTTTTGTTTTTAATTTTACAGATTGTGAGAAGTATATCTTGAATGGAGATTATGTGCACGAAACTTTACATTGAAAATAATTTATTTTTACTGTGAAATAAATGGTGAATTTTCTTTGCTTTTAATTTTCCTACAACCTTTTAGGTTGGGTGTGGGAGTGGAAAAGAGGGGAGTAGAAGAATTATTAATGGTACTGATAAGATTTTATATTTATATGCATTTTTTTACTTAATTATTTTAAAAATTATTTAAGCATTGCTCACCATGTACCGAACACTATACTAGGTTCTGGGGATGCATACATAAACCAGCTTGATACTGACTTAACCCTGGTAGTGTGGGTTTAACAAAGTGTGTTGACGTGGTATTTGTTTGATCAGCCAGAATGGGTTTTATTGCTCTTATTTATCAGAGAAGAAGACAGAAAAATTAGCACATGGAATCCTCCCAGTAGTTCCAAAATTTTGTTTCTTAAACACTGTAACCAAAGTATGCTTTTCTCCAAGTGGGTCATTATTGTGCAATTATGTTATTATGACTTAACTCTCAGGAACGTACTCAAGTTCCCATCATTAGTTTGGTTTACATGTATTAAAGTTTTAGATTGCTTTTGTTAATATACTATTTTGCCTGTTCAGATATTCTTTTCTGTTCTTTCCTAGCTAATTGTAAGTGAAATGCACTTTGATAATTTGTTGTATCACAGAGAATTGTAATTTTTCTCTTGCTGGTATTATTCTTATATTCAAATTTTGGGGGTTTCTTTTAGCCTGATTTTCGGATAGCTGCCACAGGAGTTGTTCTTGATCTGGATAAATCCATAAAAATTGTGAAGAAATTAAAGCTAACTGGTTTTCCGTATAAAATTTTCAAGAATACTTCATTTATCAAGGTATAAATGTGTGTATGTGTGTGTATAGTTAAAGCAGGCATGAAATGTAAAGGTCAGAAAAGTGTTTTCAGAGAAATATTTGAAATCTTTTAAGTCTTGATCTTTGGTATTTTTAGTTATTTCTTTATATTGGTCTTTGTGTTACTTAAATAGATTGTAAAATCTAAAGGTGAAATAAAGCAGATGTTTGTAATTGAGACTATTGTTTAGTACTTCCATGTGAGAAAACCACAGAGCTATTTTTCAGAATGTGATTTTTCTTCACTGGCTTTTGTTTCCTACATTTTATTCCCTTTTGATTTTTGTTAAGAACGAACAGAAAATTATGGGTTTGTCTAAGGGAACAGAGAAATGGGATTCTCCTTTGTAGTTTTTTGGGAGGGTAGTTTTAGCAGCATTTATTTAAAATCTCATTAGTGGGAATATTGCCATTAAAAAAACCTGGTGTTAAGATCATAAAATGCTCTCATAAGGTATCACCCAGTGTTTGTTTAGTTTTAGTTATTTTTTCAATATTATGTTGGGGAAAGTAAACTAGAGTTTTACCTAGTTAAAAAAACTAGTATGAGTTTTTCTAGTAATTTCACTTCTGGGAGAAAAAAAAGTTTGATTATCCTATCACCCTTCAATAATTTTTTTTTTTTTTTAACTTAGGATGTATATATGAGGTAAGAGATAAAGTATGTGACTTTGTGTGTATTTAACTTTTTTTCATATTTTTATAGGGAATGTTTAATTCTGCCTTGGAAGTAGCCAAATTTGAAGGTGCTGTGATTCGAACTGTCAGTGGAATAAGGGGACAGATCAAGAAAGCACTCCGGGCTCCAGAAGGAGCTTTCCGGGCCAGCTTTGAGGATAAGTTGCTGATGAGTGGTAAATATCTGTTGATATGTGTTGATGACAGTGTACGATCATTCATTATTGACTTCTAGCCAATAATGATTAGATAATTAGAGTTTAGGTCTTCAGAAATTCAGAGTCAGCTCAGACTCTCCCTAGATCTAGCATTTTTGGTTCAGTGTGCTAATAATGTACTTTGATCTTTAGCCCCTTTGATTTACATGTGGTAGAGTCTTTGGGATACATAAGAGTAGTTACTTGTTGAAGTCCCTCTTCAAATATTGTGAGACTAATTAAAGAAGTTTGGGATGAATGTCTTGTTCCTTTATTTGGCAAGATGGATATGGGTCTTCTTTTCAAAATGTTGAATTTCCTCTCTTTCCAGATATCGTCTTCATGCGAACTTGGTATCCGGTCTCCATTCCAGCCTTCTATAACCCAGTGACATCTTTGTTGAAACCAGTGGGAGAGAAAGATACCTGGTCAGGAATGCGGACAACAGGGCAACTCAGACTTGCACATGGTATCAAACTAAAGCCCAACAAGGATTCTCTGTATAAGGTACAGGTTATGTACGTATTAGTTAATATGACAGCATGGGCTCTGGGCAGTCGCGTCTGTTGTAGTATTTTATATAGGCTTTGAATTAGGCTCCCACCAAAAGCATATCAAACTTCTGGTTGTTGCACAACCTTGCCAGTAGTTGGCCTTATCAGTCTTTTTTATTTTAGGCTTTCATGCTGACTTACATCTCTGGGTTCCTATATAATTTAGATTTTGGTCTCTAAACATATTTCTCTGTTTTCCTGGTAACTTAAAAATACATTTGAAAAGTCATGTTGTAGTACAGGATGGTTAGTAATTTTGTAATAAGAGGTAGTTGTAGGTATCTAGTCTGCCATTCTGCTAGAAACAGAAGACTCCCTGTGTATTACTTTTTCCATAAAATAGCTAGTAATAGGAGAACCAGCAAGATGGTGGCAGAGTAAGGAGCTCCTAGAGTCAGCTCCTGCTGCAGGGCAGCTAGGAAACACCCAGAGCTCTCTGGAGCTAGCTGAAGCACCTGTGTGGGAGCTCCAGGAGGCCAGAAGAGCATCCTGCAGCATCCTTGAAGGAATGGAAGGAAGAGACTGCCCATCTGCAGAGAAGACTCATAAGCAGAGCGCTCCACGCCTCGGAGGCCAATGCCTATTCTCCACTGGAGGCACAAGCCACCTTGGGTGCTGTTCCCCTGCTGGAATTGAAAGCTCCACTTCCCCAAAACAGGGCAAGAAGAGACGGTTGGGCACCAATTTCAGCTACTGATGAGTAAATTCAGCAGGCTAAAGTATAATGCTGAGAACAGCTAAGGTTTGATCGTATCCAGGTTAGGAAGAGGCTGGGAGCTGCCATCTTAACTCCATGCTAGTGCTGGTGGGGACCAGTTTCTTCCTCTCCAGATCATATTGCAGGTCTAGCCTAGGCCCCAGTGCCACCTCCAGCAGGGAGGAAGCTGCGGGGACCTGCACCAGCCTCTCCTGGTAATTACTGGCCAAGCCACAGAGGCCGGTGATCATCCTACTCTTGTGGCATGACTCGCCCCAGGAGCTGTTATGTGACAGTAGTTGGAAGTTCCATTTCCCAAAAACAGGGGAGGAGGAGACGGTTGGCTACCGATTTCAGCTACGGACTGGGAGACTTGTCTGGCTAAGAGTTAACCCTGGGAATGGCTGGGGTGAGAACCAGCCAAGTCAGAAAGAGGCCAGTAGCCGCCATTCTGACTCCGCCCCTAGCCTAAGGGGAAACCTGGCTGACTGAAACTCTCAGTGTCGGCAGGAACCAGTTTCTTTCACACAGATCAGCCTACAGCCCTCGCCTAGGCTTCAGTCCTGCCTATGGCAGGGAGGAGGCTGAGGATCCCTGCACCAGCCTATACAGATAACTGCAGAGAACTTTGGCTGGCATAGACTGAAAATCAGAAGTCTACCAGGGCATCTGAGGTCATCTTGGACCCACATTGCATAGATTGCTGCCCACACCTGCAACTCTATCCCTGCCTCAGGCAGGGGAGAAAGGGATGTGAAGCTTCATCAGTCTCTCTGAGTAACTACATTCTAGGCCTGTATGTGGATTATTCCACATAGCTGTGATGCTGTCCCTACCCCTGGCAAATGAGTAAATTGGAAGAAGCATCATTGGTCCCTGGTGCAATGAGGGCAGCTTACAGCACCAACTACAGGCTTGGCTCCTACTGCACAACCAGCAAAGGAGAAAGGGCAGAAAGCCCTAAATTAAAGAGAAACCTGCACCCAGAATAAATACTCTAGTAAGCCAGATGCAAAGACACCAACAAAAAACTACAATCCACACCAAGAACAGGAAGCTGTGTCCCAGTTAAAGGAACAAGATAAGCCTCCAGATGACATATAGGAGTTGGAGACAACTCATCATAGATATTCAAATCTCCTTAATAAATTCAATGAGATGAATAAAGAGATTAAGAATATTAAGAAGACACTGGATGAGCACAAAAAGAATTTGAAAGCATACATAGAAAAATAGCAGACTTTATGGGAATAAAAGGTACAATAAATGAAATTAAAAAAACATTGGAATCATATAATAGTAGATTTTTGAGGAGGCAGAAGAAAGGATTGGTGAGCCTGAAGAAATGGCCTCTGAAAGTGAACATATAAAAGAAGAGATGAAGCAAAGAGTGGAAAAAATTGAACAAGGTCTTAGGGACCTAAATGATAGCAAAAGGCATACAAACATATGTGTCATGGGTGTCCCAGAAGGAGAAGAGAAGGGGAAAGGAGCAGAAGGAGTATTTAAAGAAATAATGGTAGAAAATTTCCCAATCCTATTGAAGGACACAGATATCCCTGTCCCAGAAGCACAACATACTCCCATCCGAAAAAATCCAGATAGACCAACTCCAAGACACATATTCA
Source organism: Dasypus novemcinctus (assembly GCF_030445035.2). Lineage (NCBI taxonomy): Eukaryota > Metazoa > Chordata > Mammalia > Cingulata > Dasypodidae > Dasypus > Dasypus novemcinctus. The sequence continues at coordinate 94,597,238 of NC_080678.1, forward strand.
TCAGGATGTCAAAGGCCAAAAACAAAGAGAGAATTCTGAGAGCAGCAAGAGAAAAGCAATGCATACCATGTAAGGGATATCCAATAAGATTAAGTGCTGATTTCTCACCCGAAACCATGGAGGCAAGAAGACAGTGGTCTGATATAGTTAAGATACTATAAGAAAAAAAACTTCCAGCCAAGAATCTTATATCCAGCAAGACTGTCTTTCAAAAATGAGGGTGAAATTACAATATTCACAGATAAACAGAAACTGAGAGAATTTCTAAGCAAGAGACAAGAATTTCCGGAAAAACCTAAGGGTGTGTTAGAGCCTGAAAAGAAAAGGCAGGAGAGAGAGGCCTGGAAGAGAGTCTGGAAATGGGCGTTATATCAATAAAAGTAACTGAAAGTGTCAAAAGAGTGGTGAAAATAAAATATGACAGGTAAAACTCAAGTAGGAATAAACGTAACCAATGATGTACAGCACTTGTATTCAGAAAATTGCAACTCAGTGTTAAAACAAATCAGAAAAGCCCAAATAACTGGAAGAACATTCTATGCTGATGGATTGGAAGACTAAATATCATTAAGATGTCAATTCTACTCAAATTGGTATACAGATTTAGTGCAATCCCGATAATTCCACCAGCACTAAAGAAAAAGTTGAAAATATGATCGTTAGATTTATTTGGGAAGGGTAAGGAGTCCTGAACAGCCAGAAACATCATAAAAAGGAAAATGAACCCTCATCTCCAGACTTTAAATCATAATACCTACCTATAGTGGTAAAACCAGCATGGTACTGGCCTAACGACAGACACAATAGACCAATGGAACCAAATTTATGGTTCAGAAACAGACCCTCCCAGGTATGGTCAAGTGATTTTTGACTAGCCTGTCAAACTCACACAGCTCAGGCAGAACAATCCATTCAACAAATGGTGCTGAAAGAATTGGATATCTGTAGCTGAAAAAAGGAAGGAGGACCCGTATCTCACACCTTATCCAAAAAATTAACTCAAAATGGATCAAAAAACTAAAAATAAAAGCAAGAACCATAAAACTTCTAGAGGAAATTATTGGAAAATATCTTCAAGACTGGTGGTAGGTGGAAGATTCTTAAAGGAGATAAGAGAAGGACTGAGTGGACTACTGATGTTTAATAGATATAGAAGTTTTAATTAGCTTTATTGTAAAAGTGTGGAAATGTATAGAATGGATGGTAACACACAGTGAGTAACAGCTAGTTTATAAATGGGAATGTAACTGAAAATGGTAGTCTAAGTATGTAAATGCCAATTGACAGAACGCTAGAGAATAACCTAGGAACTGAATAGCACAGTAAAGCAAGAGGTGGATGAGAATTGTGGTTGATGGTACAGATGCAAAAGTGTCCTTTGTAAGCTAGAGCACATGTATGTCACTATTGCAGGGTGTTGGGAATGTGGAGAAGCATGGGAAAAATACAGCTGGAGTGACCTATGGACTGTGGTTAGTAGTAATAATATAATATTCTTGCATCTATGCAAAAGATGCACTGTGTTGATACTGAGGCAATAGGAAAAAGTGAGCCAAATGTACACTATGGACATGGCAATAATCAGATGATATTATTTTATCCATAGCAAATGACACATCACATTATGGTGTGTTGATGGAGGGATGTTTGGGAATTCTGCACATGTGCATGATTGTTTTATAAGTTTACAACTTTTGTCATAAAAAAATATACTTAAAATAATAATAGGGTGGGTCGGGGGGAAAACACACCAAATATAAGATTAAAACTATGATTAGTAGTAAGATTTTGACAGTATTCTTTCATAGTTCGTATCAAATGTCTCATGACAATGCAAGGTATTGGTGGAGGATGTATGGGACCCCTGTATGATGTTATGCATGTTTGCTTTGTAAGTTCACAACTTTTGCCATACACTTAATTGTTTATATATGTTCATATATAAATGATCTAAAGATAATAATCAGACTGGTTAGGGGAGAACTACTTTGTTTAGTAGTAATATTTTGACAATGCTCTTTAATCATTAGTTAAAAAGGTTTAAAAGCAATGCAAGTTTTTGGTGGTAGGGTGAGATATATGTTTGATGTTAGTGTTTTGTAAGTTCACAACTATTATACCTTTATTGTTGATGTATGTTTATGTATGAGTGATATATTTCAATTTAAAAAGAGTTAAAAAATAGCTAGTAATAAAACTTTGCATTATCTTTAATGAATTTTTATTAAAATATTCTTCAGTATATGGTGTCTATTATCTAGCCTGTGGTGCTTTTTTTTTTTAAAGAAAGGGATTTCTATGATTTCTTTAATTCTAAAGCAGTTTTTTTGCATTGGTTCCTAAACAGAATATTGAATATTATTGTGGATGATGTCTTTAATAATAAATTTAGAGACACAGCAGAAATACTCTCTACATAGTTGATATTAATCTTCTTATGGCCTAGGCAAAACTTTCAACTGATTAATGATATTTTGGAGACAGTTCAGCATTTTGGTCATCTCTTAATTTAAGCATAGCATTTAGATTGCCTTAAAAATGGAATGTAGAGTATTTTGCCTTCATCTCTTGTTTAAATCTCACTTTTCTCCATTGGCTTTTGATTAGAAACAGAATAAAAATAATCTTCTTTATAAGAATTAGGGATACAGCCATTTGTAGTTCATAGAGGGAGAGCTGTGTTCTTCCAATCCAAGGAGGGCCTGTTCTAAAATAGATAGTCAAGATGAAAAGCTAGATGATTATTGTTAGGCTGGGAAAAATAAACCCCTGTGCTCCAAAGGCCAGAATTTCCCATCTAAAGAAACTTTGGGTCTATTCACCTGCTTGTTTAGACCCATAGTTCCAGACCATTTATAACCATGGTAATTGGCACAGTTGTTTTCTCAGAAAAATGGTAAAAGTATATTCCTCTGTTTTGCCTAGTGTTCTGCATCTTATTTGGTGGATGATTGAATCTTCATTTCTCATGGTTATCAGACTCTGGTGTTTCTGATCTTGTGGGAAAGTCAATTCATAGACTTTTATTCAGAAGTTTTAAATGCACATTACATAATTTAAATATGTCACACTCTTTTTTTCCTAGCCGATAATGAGGCAAAAGAAGCATTTTAATTCACTGCACATTCCAAAAGCCTTGCAGAAGGCCCTGCCATTTAAGAATAAGCCCAAGACCCAAGCAAAGGCGGGAAAGGTGCCAAAGGACAAGTTGAGACCGGCGGTCATACGGGAGCCTCATGAAAGGAAGGTACTGTTGATGGACAGCTTATTTCACATTGTGTTTAGATGTGAAAGTAATGCTTTCTCTAGTGCACTTGTCATTTCTGCAGCATTTTCATTTTTCATCAGCAAAGGATGAGGGCCAGACTGATTCAAGGCACTAGACCTGGAAGTTAGAGGAAAGGCCGTGGTCCATTCCCCTCTTTTGTTTAGTCATGCTCTGCTTTATGCATCTTAATGGGGAGTAACAGGCACATAGCAGTTAAATCACTCTGCTCCCATTATAATCAAGTCTGAGTGGACCCTGTCAGAAATTCACAACAAGTGAACAAGTGAGTTCAACATTTAGGATAACTTCATGAGCTCACAACATTATAATTTGCTTAGTTACTTCTATAAAACAAGTAAGGAAACAGTTATTTAATTGTAGTCCCACCTTCTACTTTCTTATTAGTTCTGTGGGCAATTTTGTGTGTGTATGTTGTTTTTTTTTTTCTTTTGATTTGTGTATGAAATTATTTATCTCTGCCTTTTAGAGGCAGAAAACTTTTCTTTGTCCGAGTTTAAGTTCATAGACTATCCACAGAGATAACAGAATAACAAAGGTTGTTTTATGGTAAAGGTCATTATTTAAGTATTTTGCTCAGTCAGTCTGTTCCTGCCTATATTTCCATGCAAATTATGATCTCCTGTTTCAGGGTAAATTTTTACTAGGTTAATAGTTATTTAGATATTGGATTAACTCTAGCTAATCAACTCGGGGGTTTAGGCCCCTTGAGATTTAGATGAGAATTTAAGTGTGCTGCTGTAGTTGTTGTCTGAATTCACTGGTTTTGTCTGTGTCAGATCCTTGCGCTGCTGGATGCTCTGGGTACAGTGCACAGTCACAAGATGAAGAAGGCCAAGGAGCAAAGGCATCTGCAGAATAAAGAGCACCTCAGAGTGAAGCAAAAGGAGGAGGAGGAGAAGTTGAAGCGACAGAAGGAGCTCAGGAAAAAGCTGTTCCGTATTCAGGGTCAGAAAGAAAGAAGAAACCAGAAGTCTAGTCTTAAGGGACCTGAGAAACAATTGAAGTGAGCCTCCAAGATGGGTAGAATGTTTTTCGCATCTTCAGAGATGCATAGATTTAAAAATTATAATACTTGTAAATAACAAGACGGGACTGGAACCCAAAAAAGTCCCCTTGATTGTATATAATCTGGACTGTGCCTTTAAGAGGAGAAATGGAGAAATGAGACTGATATGACATAGGTTCATTCTTAGCATCTAGGTTTTGTAGAGATCTAAAACAATATAATTTATGGTTTTGTGCATTCCTTTACTTTCCTCTAGTAGTGTCAGTTTAATTTTTTTGTGCTACAAAAATATCATTAAAATATTTTCCTGCTAATTTTGAGCTTAGTAGTTTTCAGTGGAAATGGGAAATACCTGACAAAATTTACGGTGGATAATAGTTTACTCCATCCACTTTCAGTGATGAGCCTTCCAGAGGGGAAAGGAACCCTCAGTCTCAATGGAGAATTCTAGAGAAGGGCGTATGTTTGTTTTTTGTGTGATTTTTTTTTTTTTGGGCTATATATTGTATTCTCTGATCATAGACTTTAATGGGCATTTTATACCTTATTTCTTATGTTTTGCATGTTAGTATAATAGGTAATAAAAACGCTATTTTTGTATACTCCTATTTTTTATAGCCTGATTTTTAGACTCTTAGATCAGGGGATTGCAGACTTGGGTATGCTTAAGGACTGAGAAAATGAAATAGGCTCCTTGTATTATGCCCATTTATAACACCTGCGTAGTTGCATTGCCTTTTCATTCAGATTTTCATTGAGTTAATTATAGATTCACATGCATTTGTAAGAAATAATACAAAGATCCCTTATCCACTTTGCCCAGGTTTCTCCAATGGAAACATTTTGCAAAACTATAGTATATCATAGTTGGAATTGTGACATTGATACAATCCACTAATTTTATTTAGATTTCCCATTTTACTTATTCTCATTTGTGTGTGAAAATATGAAACACTTCAAATTTTCATGTCATCCTTATACAGAGGCTGCTGATCTCTGTATTATTCCAATCTGAGTATATGTACTATTAAAGAGAGCACTGCATTGCCCCTTTAAAACATAAACTGGACTAAAGAAAGTTTACCTGGGGCCCAGCCATTGGGTTTCCTGGCAGGGTTGTATTTTGCCCAGACTGGAGGCTTTATAAAAAGTCTTGAATTGCCAGGGGCGGGCATCAAATCCCCAGGATTCCCTTAAGTGCTCACCCAGTGGCAGGCTGAGGGCTGGTGAAAGGTGGAAGCTGCAGGTCATGTGAGAGTTGAGACCAGGTCACATGGGGGAGATCTGTGTACGTGAGATCAGGTCACCTTGGGCAATGACAGTAAGTCATGTATGTATAGGAGATGTAGAGAATTGAGGGAGGGTCACAAAGGGTAGTTGAGAGTGGGTCGTGTGTGGGAAATCAATATAGATAATGGCAGGTCACCTGGGAAGGTGTGTGCACATCACAAGGGGGAGCTATGGGTAGGCCATCAAAGAGCAGTTCACCTGAAATTCTTACAGTAGGTCTTATGGTCGACTTGAGTGTAGGTGAGGGTAAGTCACATGGTGGAGATAGTGTAGATGAGATGTCATCTGGTGGAACTGAGGGTGGGTCTCCTGGGCATCTGTGTATGGGTGAGGGAAATTCAAGTGGGGAACTGAGGGCAGGACATAACGGGGTGTTGAGGGTGGGTTATATGGAGGGACTGAGGATTGGTCTTGGGAAGATCAGTACAGGTTATGGAGGTCACATAAGTGCGCTGAAGGGTATATTGTGGGAGAAATGGGGCATCAGATCGGGACCTGAGGGCAGTTCATCTGGTAAACAGGGCAAATCACTTGGGGTTGCTGAAGGCAAGTTACCTGGGAAGCTGAAGAAAGGCCACGAGGGACAGACATTTTAGGGTTACTGACCTCTACCTCTAAAGTGACACTAATTCCAGGAGATCCAAAATGTTACCATGGCCCATCAATCAGAGTAGGAACCTATGGAGGTCAAGTGATCAATGGAGTTTTAGTTCAGATCCATCTCACAGTGGGTCTAGTGGGTCCCCAGACCCATTCTGTGGTTATTTCCCCAGTTCTGGGGTGCTTAATTGGAATAGATGTAGCCACTGACAGAAGCCCCATATTGGTTCTATGACCTATGGAGTGAGGGCTGTTATGGTAGAAAAGGCCAAGTAGAAGCCACTAGAATTGCCCCTGCCTAGCAAAATAGTAAATCCAAAGCAATACTGTATCCCTGGAAGGATTGCAGAGATTAATGCCGTCATCAAGGACTTGACGGTTGCAGGGGTGGGATGTCCACCATATCCTCATTCAACTCTACTATTTGGTCTGTGCAGAAAACAGGTGGATCGTGGAGGATGACAGTGGATTTTCATAAACTTAACCAGGTGTGACTTCAATGGCAATTCCTGTTCCAGATGTGGTATCATTGCTTAAGCAAATCAAACATCCCCTGGTACCTGACATGCAGCTATTGATCTGGGAAATGCTTTTTTTCTAGTTATCTGTTATTAAAGACCACAAGAAGCCATTTTCTTTGATCTGACAAGGCCAGCAATGTACTTTACTGTCCTACCTACTGTCCTATCAACTCTTTAACCCTCTAATTTAGTCCTCAGGGACCTTGATTGCCTCTCCCTTCCACAAGACAAAACACCGGTCCATTATATTAATGACATTATGCTGATTGGACCTAGTGAGCAAGAAGTAGCAACCACTCTAGACTTTTGCTAAGGCATTTGTGTGTCAGAGGGTGAGAGATAAATTCAACTAAAATTCAAGGGCTTCCACCACAGAGATATTTCTAAGTTTGCAGTAGTGTGGGGTACATCAAGATATCCCTTCTAAAATGAAAAATAAGTTGCTGTATCTGGCCCCTGCCATAACCAAAAAAGAAGCACTGTACCTAGTTGGCCTCTTAGGATTTCGAAGGTGACATATTCCTCGTTTGGGTGTGCTACTACAGTCCATTTACTGAATAACCTAAAAGCTGCTTGTTTTGAGTGGGAACAGGAATAAGACGAGGCTCTATGACAGGTCCAGGCTGCTGTGCAAGCTCCTCTGCCACTTGGGTGACATGATCCACCAATGGATCACAGGTGCTAGAAGTGTCAATGGCAAATAGAGATGCCATTTGTAACCTTTCACAGGCCCCTACAGGAGAATCAACACAAACCCTTAGGATTCTGAGGCAAAACCCTGCTATCCTACTTAACCATGGGCCACAAAGTCATCATGAGACCTGAGTTGCCTACCATGAGCTTGGTGATGTCTGACCCACCAAGCCATAAAGTTGGGTGTGCACAGCAACATTCTTATCATAAAATGGAAGTTGTATATATAAAAGAAGTCTCAAGCAGGTCCTGAAAGCACAAGTAAGTTATATGAGGAAGTGGCCCAAATGCCCAGGGCACTCACTCCTGTCACATTACCTTCTCTTTCCCAACCCACAGCTATGTCCTCTTGGGAATTCCCCATGATTAGCTGACTGAGGAGTAGAAAACTTAGTCCTGGTTTACAGAGTTCTTCATGATATGTAGGTACCTGGAATATGTCCAGGTGGAATATGTCCACCTGGAAGTGGACAGCTGTGGCACTACAGCCCCTTTCTGATGGACAAAATTAAGGACAAAAAGGAAAGGAAATCCAGTGGGCAGAACTTCAGCAGTTCATCTGGTTGTTCATTTTGCTTGGGAGGAGAAATGGCCACAAGTGTGTTTGGGCTTTATGGGCTGTGGCCAATGGTTTGGATGGAAGTCAGGAACTTGGAAGGAAAATGTTTGGAAAATTGGTGACAAAGAGGTCTAGGGGAGAGGGGTGGTATGATGATAGATGGTTATGAATGTGCAAAAACCATGAATGTATTTGTGTCACATGTGAATGCTCACCAAATAGTAACTTTAGGAGAGGATTATAATAATCAAGAGGTCAAAAGACCTGTGGATACCAGTCAGCCTCTTTCCCAGCTACTCCTGTAATTGCCCAATAGGCTCATGAACAAAATGGTGGTAGGGATGGATGTTATGCATGGGTTCTGCAATGTGGACTTTAATTTACCAAGACCAACCTGCTTACAGCCATTGCTTAGTGCCCAATCTACCAGAGAGGCCAACAATCCCCTATATGGCACCATTTCCCAAACTAACTGATCAGCCTGCTACCCACTGGCAGGTTGATTACATTGGACTACTTCCATCATGAAAGAAGCAGTGCATTTAATTACTGGAATAGACATATAATCTGAGTATGGATTTTACTTCTCTGCATGCAATGCTGCAAAATCTGCCATCTTTTTTACAGAATGGCTTATCCACCATCTTGGTATTCCACACAGCATTGCTCCTCATTAAGGGACCCACTTTAGAGCAAATAATGTGTGAATGGGGACATGCTAATGGAATTCACTGGTCTTACCATGTGCCCCATCATCCTCAAACAGCTGACTTGATAGAACAATAGAGTGGCTTTGAAGACTCAATTACTTGCCAATTGGGTGGCAATATATATTGCAGACCTGGAGCAATGTTCTATAGGAGGCTGTATATGCTCTAAATCAGTGTCCAATCTACAATACTCTTTCTCCCATAGTCAGGATTCACAGGTCCAGGAATTAAGGGATGGCGATGTGAATAGCACCATTCACTGTTTACCCTAGTGAGCCAGTAGAAAAATTGTAGCTTCCTTTCTCTGTGACCTTATGCTCTACTGGTCTAGAGGTCTCAGTTCCAAAAGGAGGAGTGCATCACATGGAGAACAAAGTGATTCCAGTGAACTGAAAGTAAGTACTGCTACCCAGCCCCATGGGATTCTCATGCCTGTTAATCAGCAGGCAAGGGAAAGACTGTACTAGCTGGGATGATTGATCCTGATTATCAAGAGAAAGAGAACTGCTACTACACAATGAAGGTAAAGAAGAGTTTCCTAGAATATAGGAGATTCCCTAGGGCATCCCATAGTACTACCATGCCCTGTGCTTAAAGTCAATGGGAAACTACAATGACCCAGTCCATACAGGACTACTAATGGCCCAGAGCCTTCAGGAATGAAAGCATGGTCACTCCACCAGGCAAAGAACCACAACTAGCCAAGGTGCTTGTTGAGGGTAAAGGTGATATGGAATGAGCAGTGGAAGAGGAAATTATAAATTAGAGCTAATACCACATGGCCAAGTGCAGAAATGGTTATTTCTCCCTTAAATTGTTACAAATGTATGTATATGTGCAAGTATCTTTGCTTTCTTCTCTTTCTTTACCCCTTTGTCATACAGAATAAGTTGTATTAACTTTATGTCATAGTATTTAAGTTACAGGATGTATAAGTGTTCTCTAGGGAACAGAACTGACTGGAGATATCTGTAAATAATATGAAAGTTTATAAGACTGCCTTATATGACTATGGAGGTGCACAACTCCAAATTCTGTAGGGATGGCTGCAAGCCATGAACGCCAATGAAGATCCTCAAAAGGACCTTCTCTGAGAAATGAAAATTCTTGACTGCTGAAATCATCACATTTCCTTTAAGGCCTTCAACTTCTTGGATGAGACATCTCTCATTGCTGAAGGCATTCTCTACAGTTGATTGTAGATGTAATCAGCCATAGATATGATCAACTTACTAATGATTCAAATCCACAAAATGCCCTCATAGTAATATTTAGGCCAGTGCTGTCTTCACCAAACCCCCAGGCACACATTAGCTTAGCAAGTGACACATATGAGCCTAGCCATCACACAGGATATCAAGTTTAAGATTGAATATTGGTGGGAGCAGATGTGACTCAAGTTGTTGAGTGCCTGTTTCCCACCTGGAGGTCCTGATTGTGTCCCTGGTGCCTCCTCAAAACAAATAACAAGCAAACAAACAAACTCATGAGAGCTGATGTGGCTCTGTGGTTGAGCACTGGCTTTGCCCATACAAGGTCCAGGGTTTATTCCCTGTCCCCCAGTACCATTTTTTTAAAAAAGTGAATATTGGTGCATACTCGAAGAGGATTGGGGGAAGATGGTTGAGTAGGGTGCTAGGGACTTAGTCTTTCCACCAGAATTACTATTAAAGAAAAAGGAGCTTTCTGAAATAACTACTTTGAAACTCTGAAGGCCAGTAGAACATGGTACAACATCCAGGGAAGAGCAGGAGGAAGAGGCTGGTAAAGTTTGGGTAAAGAATAGTAAATTGCACTCTCCACTTGGTGGTCACTGATGCTGGCCCCCCATTCTCATGGTAGACCCCCAATCAGGTCCAACCCCTGGCTAGTTCGCTGGTGGCAGAAAGGAACATAAAAATATTTTAAAAGACCATGAGTGGGCACAGCAGATTGCAGAGTCACTAGGGACCCTGATCTGATGCTGATGATTGTTCCAAAACACCCCACACAAAGGTTGGCAGTTAAAGAATTATGCTTCCTCAGAGCATCAGTGGATATTTAGGTGAAAGTCTTCATTTGCTGGCCAAGTCAGGAAAGCTTGACTTAGGGGAGTCATGGAAGAAGTTCCTGGTGCTCTTCCTCATCCCCTACATGGAAACTTTGGAGAAGGTGTGTGCCCCCTTCCTAGGGCTCTGGTCCCTTTTAGGCTGAGAAATGCTGACTTGGGAAACTCCTCTCTGGTGTGCTCACCTCTCCAAGAATATACCCTTCAGGAGAAAGCATGAGACAATGAGAGGAGTGTAAGAAATTATAGAAGTGGACATTCTAGGTCAAAGAGTAAAACACAAAGAAACATGAAATGATGACCCATGCAAATGAAGAGGAAAAAAAAAAATTCAGAAAACACCAACAAAGAAAACCAGGATGTGGACCTACCAAAGAAGAACTTTTGAAAAATAATGTTTAAAAAATGATCAATGAGATAAGGAAAAAAAGAGAAAGATATCAAGAAAACAATGAATGAGCAATATGAGGATCTTAGTACAGAAAAATAAATTCCAAAAAGGAGCCAACCAGAAATAATGGAGTTGAAGACCACAATAACTGAAATGAATAATTCACATCAGGGTTTCGACAAGATATTGGAGGTAGCAGAAGAATCAGCAAACTCGAAGACAAGACAATTAAAATGAGTCAGGTTGAGGAGCCAAAAGAAAAAAGAATTAGAAAAAGTTAAAATAGACTAAGACACCACTCAGACACCATCAAGCATACCAATATACACATTATGGGAGTCCCAAAAGGAGAAGAAAGAAAAGGACAGAGGTAATATTCAAAGAAATAATGACAGAGAACTTCCCAAAATTTGCGAAAGAGGTGAATATGTACATCCAAGAATCCAGAGAACACAAAATAGAGTAAACATGAAGAAAAATACACCCAGCCATATATTGATCATACTATTGAACAAAATACGACATGGAGAGATTTCTGAAAGTGTTGAGAGAAAAGCAATGTGTTATGTACAAGGTTGTCCCAAAAGATTGAATACCAATTTTTCATCAGAAACCATGGATACAAGAAGGCAGTGGGTTGAAATACTTCAAGTGCTGAAAGAAAACTGCTAAGAATTATGTATCGAGAGAGACTTCCATTCAAAAATGAGGGAGAGATTAAAGCATTCCCAGATAAACAAACACTGAAAGAGTTCATCACCACTAGAACTGCCCTATAAGCAATGCTAAATGAAATTCTTCAGACTGAAAAGTAAGAACGCTTCAGTGGTAAAAATCGGCATAAAGACCGACCTCTGGTAAAGGTAACCATTTGGGTAAATGTAGATGCCAGTATTATTGTAGTGTATTGTTTTGTATATAATTCCACTTCCTATAGGTGCTAAAATGCAACTGTAAAAAGTAATGATAAATCCGTGGTTTTGGAAATACAATGTACAAAGATATAATTTGTAACAAGTACAAAAAAAAGTGAGGAGATGGAAAGATATAGGAAAAGTGTGTATGTCTCCTATTGAAGTCGTTACCAAACCAAATATGATTGTTATATATTTAGAATAAATTTTAACCACAAGCCAAAACCAAAGAAACTATTTGAAAAATACATCTGGATAGAAAGTTATTCAACATGGTACACCACACACACACAAACTCAAATAAATATAAAAATAGTCATTAATGAAGGAATTGAGGGACAAAAAAGTTAAGACATACAAATCCCAAATAGCAAAATGGCAGAAGAATTTAATGCAGCATCAGCAGTTATTTTAAGTAACTCTCCAGTAAAAAGTCAGAGAGATGGGCAGAATGGCTAAAAAAGCATGACCCGGCTCTGAGAGACTGATAGGTGGGTTGGCCAGTCCGGCAGCTTAAGGTCCACATCCAGCCCCACAGTACCAAACCTGGGAGGTCAGTTGCGGGGCAGAGAAGCTGTACTTCGCGGACACCTTGAAGGTACGTGTGGTTTTCAAATTTAGGCATTCCGATGGAAGTCCGTGTATTAAAGTAACATGACTTTGGAGTATAGAACAGGCCAAGCTCAAGATTGAAAGAAGATTGAGCAATTCCAGTCAACTAATACAACTAATACGAATTCCAGTCAACTAATACTACTAATACTTACGGTAGCCAAGGAATCCCCCAGTGTTGCCACGGAAACAGACTGAATAGTTTGAAACGAAGACCCTTACGTTCTTAGGAAGTAAATAAATATCTTTAGAATCTGAGTAAGGGTTGAGACGGAAAATACCATGTAACTAAGTGATCTATTCAAAAGCCTGGAGATCAATTTTTGTACTTTTTGTTTTTTAATGATTACTTTAGAGAGCTAGGCATGTAAATGCTTTCACTTAGAAAGCCTATATTTAATTTTGACAATGCAATGCATCTCTCTTGGAAACTTTTTACAGATCATTTGATGTTAGGCAATATATATAATTATTTCTATGGTAAATTTGTATCAGTAATTTGAAAAATATATCAAGAGAAGCCAATCTCTCAATTTAGTTCACCTGTATTTAAAAGAAAATTAAAGGTAGCCATTTTACTGGATCTATCATTTCTTTTGAAGCATAAAACTTTATCCTATTGATGACTAATAAATATATAATATGGTAATTATGATGACTAATAAATATATAATATGGGATTAACTATGCACAGTAGTACTAATTAAATAATTAAATATATTAGTGTAGTCTCAATTATCTAAAGGTAATTATGAATAACAAGTTTTCCTTTACCTTAAACTTTCTAGATTTAAACTATTTTTTAATGTAAGAGATTTGTAGTGTCTTAGGTCACTGAGCTGTGACTTATTTGAATCATTTCAGCATGGAAATTTCCATTGGCCATTATGAATTTTAGAAAGTTTTAAAGAGATTAGCAAATAAAATAGTATATAAATATATATGTATATATATATATATATATAAGCATGACCCAACTATATGCTTTCTGCAAGATTCATTAAATTCAAAGACATAAGTAGGTAGAAAATGAAAGGATGAAAGGATGTAAAAATATATATCATGAAAGTAATAACCATAAGAAAGCTTCAATAACAATACTATTATCAGGTGAACTAGATAAGTTTAAAAAACAGCTATGAGGGACAAAGATGGTCATAATATAATGATTAGAAGATGTAACAATTATAAACATATATGCACCTATCAGCAAAGCCCCAAACTATATGATGCAAATACTGGCATATTTGAAGGGAGAACTTGATGGTTATACATTAATAGTAGGAGACTTTAATACACCACTATCAATAATGGATAGAATATCTAGCAGCCAGAAGACCAGTAAGGAGAGACAAGACTTGAACAATATAAAACTACTGTATCTGTGACATATATAGAACATTTCCTCCTCCAACAACAGAATACACATTTTTCTTGAGTGCACATGGACTATTCTCAAGGATAGATTACATAGTAGGTCATAAAACAAGACTCAATACATTAAAAATATTGAAATCATACAATATATCTTCTCTGACAAAATTGGAATGAAGTCAGGAATCAATATCAGAGGGAGAAATGGAAACTTCAGAAATATGAGCAAATTAAGTAATGTACTCATAAAAAACCAATGGGCTAAAGAGGAAATTAAAAGAGAAACTTGGAAACATCTTTTTTTTTCTTTTGTAATATACTTTATTTTTTTAAAAGATACTGAGATTACATAAATGTAATGGTTCAGCCACTCCCACATTTGAGGCAAATGAAAATGAAAATACAACATACAGAAACTTGTATGATGTAGTAATGGAGTGTGAAGAAAGAAATTTAGAGCTCTAAATGCTTACATAATAAAAGAAGAAAGAGTTAAAATAAGAGACCTAACTACAAAACTGAAAGAAGTAGAAAAATAAGAATGAATTAAACCCAAAGTGAGCAAAAGGAAAGAATGATTAGAGCAGAGATCAAGGAAATAGTGAACTACAAACTCATAGATTCAGCAAAAGCAAAAGTTGGTTATTTGAGAAGATCAATAAAGTTGACAAACCTTACCTATACTGACAAACAAAAAGAGGATACAAAGAATGAAAATCAGAAATGAAAAGGGGGACATTGCTACTGGCCCCAATGAAATAAAAAAGGACTATGACAGAATACTATGAACAACTGTATGCCAATATATTTGATAACTTATCTGAAACAGACAAATTCTTAGAAACACACAAACTACCCACACTGACTCAAGAAGAAATAGAAGATCTCAACAAATCAATTACTAGTAAAGAGATTGAATCATAATAAAAAATAGCCCAACAAAGAAAAGCTCAGGACCAGATGACATCACAAGGGAATTTTATTAATACCAAAGTGCAACTAGACAACTCCAATTCTGCTGAAAACTCTTCCCAAAAAAACTGAAGAGGAAACACTTGCTAATTCATTCTATAAGGCCAACATCACCATCATACCAAAGTCAGATGAAGATATCACTTTATAAAAAAAATTGCAGACCAATTTTTTGATGAATATAGATGTAAAAATCTTCAACAAAACACTTGCAAGCTGAATTTAACAGCATATTAAAAGAAAACACACCATGATCAAGTAGATTTTATTCCAAATATGCAAGGGTGGTTCAACACAAGAAAATCAATTAGTGTAATAAACCACATTAATAAATTGAAGTAGAAAAATCACATGATCCTCTCAATTGATGCAGAAAGGGCACTTGACAATGTATAACATCCTTTCTTGATAAAAACACTCCAGAAGATAAGAATAGAAGGAAGCTTTCTTGATATGGTAAAGTGCATATGTGAAAAATGTAGAATTTTTTATTAAGGTTTATTATAAAAGTGTTGGAATAAATAGAGTTGATAGTAACATATAGTGAATATAACACTGCTGATTTATAAATGTGATTGTGACGGTACACATGAAAATTATGGTGTACCATCATATTCCATATGAATAGTTGTAATTTTCATGTGTACCATTATATTCTTATAATTAAGATTATATTCAATCTTGAGGATTAACAAACAACATTTTTACCAATTCTGCTCAGGTCAACCCTCAGCTTTCCATTCTCTAACCTTGTTGTATTTTCTTGTGACCCATGTTCTAGTGATTAACTCCATGAGTTTGCACAATATATTTATTTCATAATAGCACAATCATACAGTATTTGTCCTTTTGTATCTGGCTTCCTTCACTCAACATAATGTCCTCCACATTATCATATGCTTCATGACTTCATTTCTTCTTACAGCTGTGTAATATTCCATCATGTGTATACACTACAGTGTGTTTATCCATTCTACAGTGGATGGATACCTGTGCTATTTCCATCTTTTGGCAATTGTGAATAATGCTGCTATGAACATCGGTGTGCAGATATCTGTGCCACTGCTATCAGTTGTGGAGATATGGCCAGAAGTTAAAATGTTTCCATAATGCAAATGAGGGTATGCACCTTAGAACATTAGGTTCTTTCAGGATGAAACACTGTCCTGAACAACCCGCAATTGTTTGCAGAAAGAAACATTTAAACCTTTCACGGCATACATGGGAAGAATGTAGATGTGATTGCTCTGGCAAAATATTATCTAAAGAATAAAAAAGTAACTATACTCCCATCCCTGAGAAATTCAATAAATATGATGTGGAAGCTTGGGTTGAGGCTCTTAGTCCTTGTGACTCTGAGTCCCTTGTTCCCATCTTTTCTTCTTGTGTCTCTTTCTTAAGTTCTACAGCACCTCCCATTTGAGCCCTTCCTTATGTTGAGCTGGTCTCAACAGTTAGTTCTGGATATATACCCAACAGTGGTATTCCCAGGTCACATGGCAAGTCTATATTCAACTTCTTTAGGAACTGCCAAACAATCCTCAGTGACTATACCATTCTACATTTCTGCCAAATGAACAAATGTTCCTATCTCTCCACATCCTCTCCAACATTTGTAGTTGAGGTAAGGGTTTATTTGTGAACTCTCAATTCTATTCCACTGATCAAGTGTGTCTATCTTTATGCCAGTACCCTGTTGTTTGACCACTCCACTGTAGCTTTGTAGTATGTGTCATGCCAGGTAATGAAAGTCCTCCCACATCACTCTTCTTTAGAATGCTTTTGGCCATTCAGGTACACTTTCCCTTCCAAATACAGTTGGTAATTGCCTTTTCTATTTCTGTAAAATAGGCAGTTGGAATTTTGATTGGTATTGCATTAAATCTATAAATCAGTTTGGTAGGATTGACATCTTCATAATATTTAGTCTTCCAATTCATGAGAATGGACTATCGTACAGTTTGTTTAGGTCTTCATTGATGTCTTTTAGCATTGCTTTGTAGTTTTCTACATATAGGTCTGTACTTCATTGGTTAAATTGATTCTTACATATTTGAGTCTTTTTGTTGCTATTGTAAATGGACTTTTTTTCATAATTTCCTCCTCAGATTGTTCAATATTAGTGTGAAGAAACATTACAGATTTTACAATGTTGATCTTGTATCCTGTCACTTTGCTGAACTCATTTATTTGCTCAAGTAGCTTTGTTACAGACATTTCAGAATTTTCTAAATACAGGACCATGCCACACATGGATAGTGACAGTTTTAATTACTGTTTTTCTATTTGGATGCCATTTATTATTTGTTTTCTTGTCTATATGTTCAAACTAGAACTTTCAACATAGTATGAAATAACAGTGGTGACAGCAATTGCCCTTGTCTTATTCCTGATCTTAGAGGGAAGGATTTCAACCTTTCCCCATTGAGTATTATGAGGGCTGTGGGTTTTTCATTATGCCCTTTGTCATGTTGAGGAATTTTCCTTCATTCCTATCTTCTGAAGAGCTTTTATCAAGAAAGGATGCTGGATTTTGTTGAATGCCTTTTCTGCATCAATTCAGATGATCATTTGTTTTTTTTCCTTCATTTTATTAATGTGATGTATTACATTAATTAATTTTCTTATGTTGAACCACCCTTGCATATCAGCAATAAATCCCACTTGGTCATGGTGTATAAGTCTTTTGATATGCTGTTGAATTCTATTTGAAAACATTTTGCTTAGAATTTTTGCATCTATGATTATCAGAGAGATTGGTCTGTAATTCTTTTTCTTGTATCTTTATCTGGCTTTGGTATTAGGGCCATGTTGGCTTTGCAAAATGTATCAGATAATTTCCCCCTCCAATTTTTTGGAAGAGTTTCAACAGGATTGATGTTAATTCTTCTCAAAATGCTTAGTAGAATTCACCTGTGAAGCCATCTTTCCCTGGAATTTTCTTTATTGGGAGATTTTTTTTCAAGCTTTTAATTTATATACTCAAATTGTCTTTTAAAGTATGTCCCCCCAAAACTTGAAGAAAACCATTTTTAAATCCATGTTCAATTCAGTAATAACCCACTGTCATTAAATGAGTATTTTCTGAATATGTAGTGCCAACACTAGAGATGATAGACAAAATGATACTCTCTGTCCTCAAACAAGGTGATGATCCATCATAAGACATAACCTGTAAAACAAGATTTCAATTACTAATGGAGAAAAATCTGGCAAGATTAGTAACATTTTGAAAAAATATGTATCTTAGCATCCTATAATTACAATTCTAGGTACATATCCTTAAGAAACCATTGCAGCTACCACAGGACACTTGCACAGGGATTTTATTGCAACATTGTCTATGTAGTAAAATACTGGAAGTGATTTAAATATTCTTCAAGTAGGGAATTAATAAACAGGAGATATATGCACATGACAGAGCGCTAACAGCTAAGAAGAATGAATTACTTATTCATTAATGCGACATATCAAAACATATTTAAAGGTAAATAGCAAATTGTAGACTAATATATACTTTGTGACACCAGATACATAACCACATGAGCCCAGATATAAACTGTATGTGACTACAAACTAAACAATAACATATGTTGTTCATGGTTATGCATTATGTAGGTAAAAATATTTCCTATTATGATTTTTTTATTTTTTAAAGCTACTTAGATTACACAAATGATACATAAAAAATGTAGGGGAAAAATAAACAATAAGAAAAAAGAAAAAAATGTAGGGGATTCCCACATGCTCCATTCCCTACCCCTCCCACACCTTCCCACCTTTTTTTTTTTTAATTAATTATTTATTTATTTTTAATTACATTATGAAAAATATGAGGTCCCATTCAACCCCACCGCCCCCGCCCCCCACTCCCCCCACAGCAACACTCTCTCCCATCATCATGACACATCCATTGCACCTGGTAAGTTCATCTCTGAGCATCACTGCACCCCATAGTCAATGGTCCACATCATAGCCCAGACTCTCTCACGTTCCATCCAGTGGGCCCTGGGGGGATCTATAATGTCCCGTAATTGTCCGTGAAGCACTATCCAGGACAACTCCACGTCCCGAAAACGCCTCCACATCTCATCTCTTCCTCCCGTTCCCCACACCCAGCAGCCACCATGGCTACCGTTCCCACACCCATTCCACATTTTCTCTGTGGACATTGGATTGGTTGTGTCCATTGCACATCTATGTCAAGTGAGGGCTTAGATTCCATATGGGTACTGGATGCACTCCTCCCGCTTCCAGTTGTAGACACTCTAGGCTCCATGTTGTGGTGGTTGACCTTCTTCAACTCCATGTTAGCTGAGTGGAGTAAGTCAAATAAGTCAAAGTGTAGGAGCTGAAGTCTGTTGAGGCTCTGGGCCTGGGTGTCATATTATCAGTCCAGAGATTCGAATCCCCTACATATATCTTAAACCCAGCACAGACTACAATTCCAATAAAGTAGCATGCAAGTCTTGTGAAAAGAGATCCCCTCTGAGTCCAATTCCATCACACAGAAACACCAGCTCCAAAGAAGGGCTATCTGTCATGGCAGTGAACCCCTTCTGCCATGACCATAGAACCCGTGGGTCTCTTTATCCTTCAAAAGAACCAATACCTGGGGTTGTATCTACCTTATCTGTCTCTTAGACTCTGTTCAGTTGTACATAGGGGTATTCCTTCTGACAACCTCCAGACTCTTTTTTAGAGACTCACAGCCTTATAATCTCATTTCTCCTTTCCATTTCCCCCTTACATTAGGTCAAACAGCTTCCCGAAGTCATGTCATTATATGTAGACAGGTATATTCTGCTGTTCCGCATTGAATCTTTAATTCAAGGTCATTTTCTAGTTGCTTCTTCAGCTGGTATGTGGTAGTGATCCCTCGGTGCCAGGGAGGCTCATCCCCGGGTGTCATGTCCCACGCTGGGGGGAATGCATCGCATCTACATGCTGAGTTTGGCTGTGAGAGTGGCCACATTTGAGTAACATGCAGGCTGTCAGGAGGAAACCCCCAGGCACAATGCTACTCTAGGCCTTGTTCTTATTGCAGGTGTATAGGCTCAAAAGTGTAACCATTAGTATCACGAGCCCACTGTTGGGCTCTCCTTCACCTTCCCACCTTAACATCCTTCATTAGTGTGGTATATTTGTTACAATTGATATACACATATTGCCACTAAGTGTGGATTATAGTTTACATTATAGTTTTTAAAATTATTATTACTATTTTATTGTATTTTTGAAGATACATTGATCACAAAAATATTACATTAAAAAATATAAGAGGTCCCCCTATACCCCACACCCACCTATCTACTCTTCCCATATCAACAACCTCTTTCATCATTGTGGTACATTCATTTGCATTTGGTGACTATATTTTGGGGCACTGCTACACAGCATGGATTATACTTTACATTGTAGTTTACACCCTTTCCCAGGCCATTCAGTGGGTTATGGCAGGATATATAATGTCCAGTATCTGTCCTTGCAATATCATTTAGAACAACTCCGAGTCCCAAAAATGCCCCCACATCACATCTCTTCTTCCCTCTCCCTGCCCTCAGCAACACCTATGGCCATTTTCTCCACATCAATGCTGCAGTTTCTTCCATTACTAATCACAGTAGTTCTATAATAGAATACCAGTAAGTCCACCCTAATATACATTCATTCCTCCATCCTGCTGGCCCTGGGATGGTGCTGTCCACTCTACCTCTATATTGAGAGAGGGCTTAGGTCCCACATGGTGGATGGATGTGATTATACATTATAGTTTAAACTCTCTCCCACACAATTTTGTAAGCTACAAAAAGATATAAAATGGTCTGTATCTGTCATTGCAATGTCATTCAGGACAATTCCAATATCCTGAAAATGCCCCCATATTACACCTATTTTCCCCCTCCTTCCCTTCAGAACCTTTGGTGGCCACTGCCTCCACATCAATGATAAAAGTTCTTCCATTGCTAAAATAAAAATACATCTATAGTAGATGTCTACTCTACTCTAGTCCATTGTTCATTCCACAATCCTAAGGATTCTGGGATGGTGATGCTGACTCCACCTGTAATTGAGAGGTGCTTAGATGCCATGAGGCAGAAGGATGGGACTATCTTGTTGTAGTTGTAGACTCTCTGTTCCTTGGGATAGTCACTGTCCATCATCATTTCCTTGTTAATTGTCCTGGGTGAATCCAATGAATTGGAGTGTAGGAATTGCAACTCTTTTGAGATTCAGGACCTGACTGGCACATGGCAGCCCAAAGATTTTAATCTCATAGACACAAACCTTTCAAGTCTAAAAGTAACTATAGATTCAAATACAAGGGGCAGAATAACTGTGTGTAGGGAAAACACAATGAGTCCAACACTGTCACAATGGGGAGCATAAATTCCAAAGTAGGGCTCACTTACAGGGCACCAAACTCCTGAGCTATCCACCCTACCTATAGTGTCTGGATGTTTCCAGAGCCCTTAGAAGTGCCTCTGTTTTAGGCAATATTTACTGTGGCAGTCAATGAGATCCTGCTGAGAAGTGCATAAGCGTAATCTCTAGTATGACCTCCTGACTCACTTTGAAATATCTTAGCCATATAAACTCATTCGTTTTTACCCCTTCCCCCTTTTGGCCAATGTCTTTCTCCAGTTGCATTGCTAGTTGGTGCTTGGTATTAATCCCTCAGTGCCAGGGAGGCTCATCCACAGGGGTCATGTCCCACCTTGGGGGGGAATGTAATCTATTTATGTGTGGAGTTTGGCTTAGAGAGAGGCCGTATTTGAACAATAAGGAGGCTCTCAGGAGGTAACTCTTAGGCAGCCTATAATGCTACGCTAAGTTTCAATATCAGAAGAAAAGATTCATAAGTACAGTCGTCAATATCAAGGGCCCATCGATGATACATCCTCCTTCACTAATCCCTGTCCCTGTACTTGGGGGATTCTTGTTGTCACATTAGGGAATGTGACAGAACACCTCAGGATGGGAATTCAATACTCTTTCAATTATTTTGTGGATCTCCACTCACTGTGACAATGTCCCATGAACACTTGGACACATTCATATGCCTTATAGGTATGCCCCAGGTGAATCTTCTCCCATGCATCCCCCATCACTGACACCTGCATGAGTGATCCTCCCCTGCGATCCAAAACTTCTTCACAAATGAAGCCAACAAAATAACCAAATTAAATTAATTTTAAAATGAAATAAAATGATTGTCTTAAAAATGGCAAATAGAATACAAAAAATTAAAGAATTTGAAATAATAAAAATAATTAAATTTTAAAAATTTAGCATTATGACTTTTATCACTGTATGATCTGTTGTCTTGTATGTAAGTGACATTTTCTTCCATTTATTCTCCAAGTGTCTTTTTTTTTTTTCATTTTTTCTTCAAAGGAGTTCAGGTTATAGAAAATCAGGTACAGAATATAGGGAATTCCCATATACCCAACATCCTCCCCCTTTCCCCTTTCCCCTTTCCCCTATTAATAACATTTTATATGTGGGTGGTACATTTTTTACAATTGATGTATAAATATTGAAGAATTGCTTCTATCCATGTTCAGAGATGTACATTATGGTATACATTTTGGATCATACATTTTTATAAATTTTGCTGAAACTTAATGTGGCCTGTATCCATCATTGCAAGATCCTGTAGAAAAATTCCAACACCCCAAAATGTCCCAAGTTCCATATATTCTATCCCTCACTCCCCCTCCCCTCAAGACCCATGGCAACCACCAAGCATCACTCATTGAAGAACAAGATTCACAGTTACTTGAAACAACAATGAGGCTTGACATACTAGCCTGTCTGCCCCTAATAGTCACAGCCTATGCTTTCAAGAGACTTCAACCTTCCATTTGGAACATAGCAGGACTCTCCAGGATGGGAGTCCAACACATTACCATTCATTGTGTGGGCCTCCACCCACTGATACAATGCACCATGATAAGATGAACACTCACATACTCCCTGGAAGCTTGCCTCAGGTGAACCCTGTCCTGCATGCTCCCCACATCCACACCCTAAAGCAGTAACCCTCCCCTGCTGTATTTGGCAAAAAACCTTCCCAACATTGTAGTTTCAACCACATATCCCCAAATCCCCAGAATTCATCTGGTCCCACTCCCAACTCTTCCCTCAGTACAATCCCACACCCTACCCCCCTCACACACCAGTACCGCCAAACCCAATAGCAGAATCATTGCACCACTGTTATGCCCGTCCACTACACAACTACACCCTTCCACCTTATTTTGCCCATATAGGCATTGGTTCAGAACCTTCTACTCCCTTTCTGTCTCCCGTAAGCCTATCTTCCAGACTCTAGCTCTGTGAGACTGCTCAATTTGCTTAATTCATATCAGTGAGGTCATGTAGTATTTGTCCTTCAATGCCTGGCTTGCTTCAGTAAACATAAGGTATTCAAGGTTCATCCGGGCTACCCCACGTGTTAATACCTCATCCCTTCTTACATTTGAGTAATATTCTATTGTATGTATATACCAGAGTTTGCTTATCCATTCATCTGTTGATGGATATTTGGGTTGCTTCCAACTTTTGGCAAAAGTGAATAATGTCACTATGAACATTGGTGTGCATGTATCTGCTCATGTCTCTGCTTTCAGTTCTTCTGGGTATGTACCCAGTAGTGGGGTTGCTGGATCATATGACAATTTTATAGTTAGCTTCCTGAGGAACTGCTAGACTGTCCTCCAAAAATAGTTGCACCATTCTGCATTCTCTTCAGCAGTGGATAAGTCTTCCCTTTCCCTCACATCCTCTCCAACATTTGTAGTCTTCTGTTTTTTTAATAGCCACCAGTCTAGCAGGTGTAAGATAATATCTTGTTGTAGTTCTGATGTGCATTTCCCTAATAGTGATGTTGGGCATCTTTTTATGTACTTTTTAGTCATTTTTATTTCTTCTTTGGAGAAGCGTTTATTCAAATCATTTTCCCATTTTAAAATGTGTTGTCTTTTTATTTTCAAGGTGAAGGATTTCTTTATATATGCTGAATATTAGGCCCCTATAAGATATATGGTTACCAATTTTTTTTTTCCCCATTGAATAGGCTGCCTTTTCACTTTCTTGACAAATGCCTTTAAGGTGCTGAAGGTTTTAATTTTGAGAAGTCCGATTTATCTATTTTTTCTTTCATTGCTTATGCTTTGAGTGTAAAGTTCATGAAACCATCTCCTACTACAATATCTTGTAGATGCATCCTTATATTATTTTCCAATGTCTTTATGTTCTTGGCTCTTATATTTAGACCTTTGATCCATCTTGAGTGGATTTTTGAATAAGGTGTGAGACTGTGTTCCTCTTTCAACTTTTGGATATGGATATCCAGTTTTCCAAGCACCATTTGTTGAAGAGGCCATTCTCTCCCAGTTGAGTGGGCTTGGTGACCTTGTCAAATATCAGTTGACTGTATAAGCAAGGATCTATATCAGAACTCTCAACTTGGCTCCATTGGCCATTATGTCTATCCTTGTGTCAATACCATGCCGTTTTGGCCACTGTAACTTTGTAGAATCTTTTAAAGTCAGATAGTGTGATTCCTCCGATTTCATTTTCCTTTTTCAGTATATCTTTGGCTATTCAGGGAACCTTGTCCTTCCAAATAAATTTCAGAGTTAGCTTTTCTAATTCAGCAAAAAATGCTTTTGTAATTTTTATTGGGATTGTGTTAAAACTGTAAATCAGCTTGGGTGGGATATAAATCTTAATTTAGTCTTGCTATCCATGAACAAGGAACATTCTTCCATTTATTTAGGCCTTTCTTCATTTCCTTTAACAGTGTTGCATAGTTTTCTGCATACAAGTAATTAATATCTTTTGATAAATTTATTCATAGGTATTTGATTCTTTTAGTTGCTATTGTAAATAGGATTTTTTCCCCTTGATTTCTCCTCAGTTTGCTCATCATTGGTGAACAGAAGTGCTACTCATTTTTTGCACATTAATCTTATAACCTGCCACTTTCCTGAACTCACTTATAAGCTCTAGAAGCTTTGTTGTAGATTTCTCAGGGCTTTCGAGGTATAGGATCGTGTCATATGCAAATAGTGAAATTTTTACTTCTTCCTTTCCAATTTGGATGATTTTTATTTCATTTTCTTGCCTATGTGTTTGAGTAAGTACTTCTAACACAATGTTAAATAAGAGTGGTGACAGTGGTCTTCCTTATCTTGCTCCAGATATTAGAAAGAAAACTTTCAGGATTTCACTATTGAATGTGATGTTAACTGTGGGTTTTTAAAAAATGTATATACCCTTTATTATGTTGAGGAAATTTCCTTTAATTCATATCCTTATCAGGAAAGGGTGCTCTATTTTGTCAAATGCTTTTTCTGTATCTATAGAGATTACCATGTGATTTTTTCTTTTGGTCTGCTTATGTGGTGTATTACATTAATTGATTTCCTTAGGTTGAACCATCTTTGCATACCAGGGATGAAACCCACTTGATCACGGTGTATAACTTGTTTGATGTGTTGCTGAATACAATTAGCAAGTATGTTGTTGAGGATTTTAGTATTGAGGTTCATAATTATGTGGCTTTGGTATTAGGGTGATATTGGCTTCACAAAATGTATTGGGTAATTTTCCTTCCTCTTCAATGTTTTTGGAAGAGTTTAAACAGAATTGGTATTAATTCTTTTTTTTTTCCAAATTCTACTCAATTTATTCATTTTTAAAAAGATATTACATTCAAAAAATATGAGGTCCGCATTCACCCCCACAGCCCCAACCCCACCCCTCCCCCCACAGTAACACTCTCCCCCATCATCATGACACATCCATTGCGTCTGCTGAGTACATCTCCGGGCATCGCTGCACCCCATGTCCCGTGTTCCACACCATAGCCCACGCTCTCCCATGTTCCATCCAGTGGGCCATCGGAGGACATACAACGTCTGGCAATTGTCCCTGGAGCACCACCCAGGACAACTCCAAGTCCCGAGAATGCCTCTACATCTCATCTCTTCCTCCCATTCCCCGCACCCAGCAGCCACCATGGCCACTTTTTGCACACCAATGCCACATTTTCTCGATTATTAACCACAATAGTTCATGAATAGGATATCATTAAGTCCACTCTGATCCTTACTGTATTCCTCCTTCCTGTGGACCTTGGCTTGGTTGTGTCCATTCCACATTTATGTCAAGAGGGGGTTTATATTCCACATGGGTATTGGATGCAATCCTCCTGCTTTCAGTTGTAGGCACTCTAGGCTCCATGGTGTGGTGGTTGACATTATTCAACTCCATGTTAGCTGAGTGGGGTAAGTCCAATAAATCAGAGTGTAGGAGCTGAAGACTGTTGAGGCTCAGGGCCTGGCTATCATACTGTCAGTCCAGAGATTCAAATCCCCTAGATATATCTTAAGCCCCAGCACCAACTACAATTCCAGTAAAGTAGCATGAAAGGCTTGTGAAAAGAGATCCCATCTGAGTCCAGCTCCATCACGCAGAAACACCAGCTCCAAAGAAAGGCCAACTGACATGGCAGTGAACCCCATCTGCCATGACCATAGAACCTGTGGGTCTCTTTAGCCCTCAAAAGGACCAATACCTGGGGTTGTATCTACTTTATCTGTCTCTGAGACTCTGCTTGAGTGTGCATAAGGGCAATCCTTCTGACAACCTCCAAACTCTTTTTTAGAGACTCATAGCCATATGAACTCATTTGTCTTTTTCATTTCCCCCTTACTGTAGGTCAAACAGCATTTTTAACTTCTGTTATTATATGTAGACAGGGATATTCTGCTGGTCTGTGTTGAACCTTTAATTCAAGGTCATTTTCTAGTTATATCATCAGCTGGTACTTAGTAGTGATCCCTCAGTGCCAGGGAGGCTCATCCCCGGGTGTCATGTCCCACACTGGGGGGAAGGCATTGCATTTACATGCTGAGTTTGGCTTCGAGACAGGCCACATTTGAGTAACACGGAGGCTGTCAGGAGGGAGCTCTTAGGCACAGTGCTGCTCTAGGCCTTGTTCTTATTTCAGGCATATAGGCTCACAAGCACAGTCATTAGTATCAGGGGCTCACTGTTGGACCCTCATTCCTTCCTGGTCCTTACCATTGCAACGGGGAGACTGCCACTGCTCCCCTAGGGACCACGACAGAGCACCCCCAGCCAGGAACCCAGTACCCCCCCCAGCTGTTGTCTTTAATTGTTTCCACTATGAGTATATCCAAATATTTCCATGCACCCTGGACACATGCCCTGTATAACTCCCAGTAAACCCTATATCGCCTGTCAATAACATCCTATACCAGTATTCCTCCACTGCCATTGTTGAACCACTCTGTGATCAAAAGTTCCTGAAGACTGACAATGTGATAGCCAGGTCCTGAGCCTCAACAGACTCCAGCACCTACAATCTGATTTATTGGACTTACCACACTCAGCTAAGATGGAGTTGAAGAAGGACAACCACCACACCATGGAGCCTAGAGTGATTACAACTGAAAATGGGAGGATTGCATCCAGCATCCATGTGGAATCTGAGCCTCCTCTTGACATAGAGGTGCAATGGACACAACCAATCCAATGTCCACATAGAAGAGGTGGCATTGGATTGGGAAAAGTGGACATGGTGGACGATGGGTATGGGGAAAGGCAGGAAGAGATGAGAGGTGGAGGCGTCTTTGGGACATGGAGCTGCCCTGGATGGTGCTTCAGAGGTAATCACCGGACATTGTAAATCCTCACAGGGCCCACTGGATGGAATGGAGGAGAGTATGGGCCATGATGTGAACCATTGTCTATGAGGTGCAGAGGTGCCCAAAGATGTACTTACCAAATCCAATGGATGTGTCATGATGATGGGAACGAGTGTTGTTGGGGGGGGGGGGAGAGGGGGGCGGAGGGGTGGGGTTGAATGGGACCTCACATATATATTTTTATTGTAATATTATTACAAAGTCAATTAAAAAAAAAAAAAGTTCCTGAAAAGTGAAGCCCAATATAATGTCAGGTTCCCATACTAGTAAAATGGAATAAAATGAGTTTAAAGGTTAGATATAGAATACATATTGATTTGGAAAAATTCTACATCCTATCTTTTTCTTTTCTTTTTTCCTAATTATTGAGCTTCTCTTCACAAGAGCCTTAGATCACACTAAATCATATATACAATATACAGTACTCCCACATATTCATTATAAAACCTTTTCCCTTCCACGGTGATAATCTTTTAACTTATTCATATCATATTTACTGAAACTGATGTACAGATTTTGAGACAATAGCTTTCAAACAAGGTGACATTTGTGTTTACATTGTGGTTTATACTTTAGGCTATACAGTTTTCTAAATTTTTTAGTTATCCTATGTTTTACATTATGGTTTACATTATTAGTCTGTTGTCCCCAATATGTTTTTGGTGTAATATTACATGTTTTATATCCATCCTTGTGTACTCTTGTGAAACACTTCTTTTGCCCTCACATTTACTTTGATTCCATCTATTCAATATCTCTTTCCCCCTCCCCTTGGGGCCCACAGTGACAGTCAATCTTCATTTCTTGAGGAGCCATGTTCAGAGATACTTGCAACAGTGTTGAGGGATTGACTTGCTCAACTGCCCTAATGCCCTGGGAGCCATCCTTTCCCTCGAGAGATACAGTTCCCTCTATTTGATGGCATTAGTCCTCCCCAGGATGTGGGTCTACCTTCACTCTCATTATACGGGTCTCTGCCCAATGGTATAACCCACTCTGGCAAAATGAGCATTCAGATATTCCCTAGGAGTCTGTCCTGTGACAGATTATCCCCTTTGAGTATCTTAAACAGGTAACTTTCCTAATTATATTTTGAAAAGGTTTTCTCAGCATTTTCGTTCAACCAACACCTGAGATTCTCCTATGTTCGTATGTTGCCCCTCCCTCCCCCCAATTTTTTGGGCAATATTACCCATCTGCCCATCCCTAGCCCCCGTTAAACCTGCAAAGCACCACCCAAAGGTAACCCTATGCCCCCATTTTATCTCTTCCTTGTGCACATACTTACCACCAGCTTATCATATAGTTCACCCATGTAGATGTCAGCTTACATCCTTCCTCTACCCCCCGCTTTCCTGTAACCCTATCTTCCAGTCTGTAGTTCTCTGAGGTAGCTTGCTTATTTCATATCATTGAGGTCATGTAGTATTTGTCCTTCAATGCCTGGGTTGCTTCACTCAACATAAGGTTCTCAAGATTCATCCATGTTATCACATGTGTTTGTAGTGTATTTGTTCTTAAAGCCGAGTAGTATTCCATTGTGTGTATATACCACATTTTATTGATCCACTCATCTGTTGATGGGCATTCAGGTTGATTCCAACTTTTGGCGATAGTGAACAATGCTGCTATGAACATTTGTGTGCATATATCGGTTTGTGTCCTTGTTTTCAGTTCTGCTGGGTATATACCCAGCAGTGGTATTGCTGGGTCATATGGCAAATCTATGGTTAGTTTTTTGAGAAACCACCAAACTGTCCTCCAGAATGGTTGGATCCTTCTGCATTCCCACCAGCAGTGGATGAGTGTTCCCCTTTCTTCACATCCTCTCCAGCATTTGTATTCTTCTGTTTTTTTCATAGCTGCCAATCTTATGGGAGTAAGATGGTATCTCTTCATAGTTTTGATTTGCATTTCCCTGATAGCTAAAGATTTGGAGCATTTTTTTCATGTGCTTTTTAGCCATTTGTATTTCTTCTTTGGAGAAGTGTCTGTTTAAATCTTTTTCCCATTTTTTAAATGGGTTATCTTTTTATTTTCAAGATATAGGAGTTCTTTATATATGCAAGTTATGTCTCTTTTTGGATATATAGTTGCCAAATATTTTCTCTCATTGTGTAGGTTCCCTTTTTACTTTCTTGACAAACTCCTTTGAGGTGCAGAAGGCTTTAATTTAAAGAAGTCCCATTTATCTATTTGTTCTTTCGCTGCTCGTGCTTTTGGTGTGATGTTCATGAAGCCATTTCCTATTAAAAGGTCTTGTAGATGTTTCCCTACACTGCTTTCCAAGGTTTTTATGGTCTTGGATCTTATATTTAGGTCTTTGATCCATCTTGAGTTGATCTTTGTATAAGGTGTGAGATGGTAATCCTCTTTCATTCTTCTACATATGGCTATCCAGTTCTCCAGGCACCATTTGTTGAATAGGCCACTCTCTCCCAGTTGAGAGAGTTTGGTGGCTTTATCGAATATTTATGACCATATATATGAGGTTCTATATCAGAACTTTCAATTCGATTCCATTGGTCTGTGTGTCTCTCCTTATGCCAATACCATGCTGTTTTCACTACTGTAGCTTTGTAGTATGTTTTGAAGTCAGGTAGTGTGATTCCTCCAATTTCCTTTTTCTTTTTCAATATGTCTTTGGCTATTCGGGGCCTATTTCCTTTCCAGATAAATTTCATAGTTAGTTTTTCTATTTCCTTAAAGAAGGCTGTGTTGATTTTTATTGGGATTGCATTGAATGTGTAGATCAGTTTTGGTAGGATAGACATCTTAATAATATTTAGTCTTCCTATCCACAAATAGGGAATATTCTTCCATTTATTTAGGTCTTCTTTGATTTCCTGGAACAGTCTTGTATAGTTCCCAGTGTATAAGTTTTTTACATCTTTAGTTAAATTTATTCCTAAATATTTGATTTTTTTATTTACTATTGTGAATGGTTGTAGGGAGCTGTGAGACCTATTTACAGCCTCCCACAACATGGCAGATCTCACATCATGGCGGAGTTCACAAATCTGCCCTGTCGTTTCCTTATTCTTCCTCCCTGCTTCTTTATTCTCCCTTTCCAGCTACAACTCAGGTGACCACAGCAATACGCATGTGTGAGGCGCAAAACTCCGCAGGTTTGGTGCAAACACTTGGCCAATTCCCTTCTTGGACTCCTGTCACCTGTGAGACTAGCCTATCACCTGTGGACACGTTCCCTTCCCTCAGTATATATTCCCATGTTTTACCCCCAATAAACGAGGCTTGATCAGAATCCTGTCTTGCCTCCATTCTTCGTGTCTCTTGTCCCTGTCTCTGTGTCATTTGCTTTGTTTCTAGATCCCCGAGCTTGGTCAGATGGGAGACATCCTGTCGTATTGCCCTGGCCCGTGGGCGGGTCCGGGTCATAGTGGCGCCCAACATGGGGCGAATCAAATCAAGCAATAATATAGAAAACGCCGATTGATGGGCCCAAAAGAAAATATTTGAAGAGACACCACCAGGAGCCTGCAGTCAGGATCTCGGAGAACAAAGAGACACCGCCAGGAGCCTGCAGTCAGGATCTCGGAGAACAAAGAGACACCGCCAGGAGCCTGCGGTCAGGATCTTGGAGTACAAAGAGAACCACACAGTAGCCTGCTGCGCGGTCAGGATCTCGGTAAGTGATCGGCGAAAGTATGGGACAAGCAATGAGTGAGCATAAAGTGTTTGTGGAAGGTCTACGTGAGGCTTTAAAGGCACAAGGAGTAAGGGTTAAAAGTTAAACAGCTCCTAGAATTCTTTGATTTCCACAGGAAGGGAGCATAGATGCAATGATATAGTTTGTGTCTGCCATAGAGATGCAGTCATGGCAAATGTAATTACAAAGTGTGAAGAGATTCTGTCACAGGGCCAGATTCCCCCCGGATCCAGTCCTTCTACTGCCCTTAGCAATCACACAGTCAGGATCTCGGAGTTAAGGAGACACCGTGTAGAGTCCCGCCTCCTATTGATTCAGATTCTGTTTCTATTAAGATAGAAAGTGAGGAAGAGATACCCCTATCTCAAAATAATGAGGCCAAACCCAAAATAGGTAGGAGAAATAAAAATAGGTGCAAAAAGAAAACTGGCACAAGCTCAAAGCTCAAGCTCTGAAACCTCTAATTCTAACCCTGAGTCAGAGTCAGTGAAACTCACTGCCATTGACTACCCGCCACCATATGCTCCCTCCCCCTCTGTGCCACCACCCAATCACCCTACCAGTGCTGGCATTTTTGAAAGTCAGGATAACCAAGGTGTCATAGCAAAGATAGAGAAAACAAAAGAGCAAATTTGCTTGCAGAAGGAACATTTACAACTCCTAAAGGAGCTAGAGCAGCTAAAAGCATTAGAACATCATAAATGCAGAAAGGCAGTTAACCACACCCCTTTTATTGACTTCCCACCCTCCTGTGCCTGCTTACAAAGGCCACCCAGGTGTGCATCCCCTGTGGTGATAACCCCCCCTTTTTTGCATAACCGGTCACAGAGAGGCAAACCGAGGGGCAAAACAATGAGGCAGATAATGAGGCAGATGGTGAGGCAAGGGTAATTCATATGCATTCCACTTTCCCCTTTAAATCTTTAAAAGAGCTTAAAACCACCGCCTCTACTTATGGGCCCACTGCTCCATATACTATTACCATCTTGGAGCACATTGCCGATGGCTGGCTTACACCTCATGATTGGTGTACTCTTGCTCGCTCTGCTCTCAGTGCGGGAGATTACCTGTTATGGAAATCTGAGTACACCGAGTTCTGTGCCGATACAGCCAGGCATAATGCTCAGGCCAGCAAGGGGTGGAATATAGATATGCTTATAGGGTCAAATGATTATAGAAATAATGATGACCAATGTAGGTATGACCCTGGCCTTTTTTGCCCAGATTCAAACTGCAGCCCTTAGGGCCTGGAAAAGGTTGCCCACAAAGGAACGCCCTGCCTCCTCCCTCACTAATATTAAACAGGGACCAGAGGAGCCTTTTTCAGATTTTGTAGGCAGATTGTGTGCGGCTGCAGAAAGACTGTTTGGCGATATGTAAAGCAAATTGCCTTTGTAAATGCAAATGCGGCTTATCAGGCCACAGACCTTATAGAAAGAAGGAGAACTTGTCTGGTTACATCAGGCTTTGTTCTGAAATTAGCCCCGCCTATCAACAAGGCTTGGCAAAAGCTTTTACAGCTGCAATAAAAAGGTTGCTGTCAGTCCCAAACCAACATGCAGGGTCACCCTCTCCCTCCCCATCAGGGAAATGGGAGGCAGGGCCAGCCACAGGCCCCAAAATCCTTTCACAACTCTTCCAAATCTTTTCACAACTCTTCTGGCTCCCTACTCTCTACATGACAATGTAGCTCTGGGCTAGTGAGGGCTAATATAGTTAAGCCACTGGAAAGAGAAAAACATGGCAACATTTGTGTTTTGTTTTGTTTCCATGCTAATTCTAATTGGGCTTACTTAACCAAAGTAATAAAATTAGTACCAAGTTTTTATCAAGGTTTAAAAGGAATTTTCAGTTTTAAATCAATAGTTTTCTCCAGAACTTCAAGTCTCAGTATAGTCTTACATTAATAATCCAAAAATGTGTGTTAATGGTCTGCCTAAATGGCAAAATAAAAACTTAACTACATTTATGCTGCTCAAGTTATTTTAACTGATTGCTGATAACTAATAAAAATGTTTCCAAGCACAAGTTTGCATATTACAGGCAACATGAATTCCAGAAGAAATCTTGAAAGGTATAATCTATGATGTGCTATATAACAGGATTTAAAAGTAGCTATACCAAGAAAGTAAGAATTATGAGTTGATTGTAAATAAATTGTATGTTTCTGTTAATGTGTTGTAATTGTTTTGTGTTTGTCTGTCTGTTCATTCAATGTCAGTGTATATTGTGATACCTCCGGATGGTAAATATAAATTAGTAGAAATTTTTAAAAGAGCTCTATTCAAATGGCCAAAAATTAAATAAGCCCTTATATTAATACTTAAGTTTATTATATTAATACATAAGTTTAAATGTTAATAAGATATCTACAATAATAAAAATTGTAAGTCTTGATTAACAAAATTACTATGCCTTTTCATAAATAATGGTTCTTGCCTAGATTGAAATGAATAACTTATTTTTCTTCACAGGATAATACAAAGGATGCAAAACTTAAATGAATATTTTAAAAAAAAATTAAAAGTTTGTGACAATGCTAACTGAAATTTAATAAGTTTTTGCAAAAAGGTGTATTTTGTCCTAAAATAGGATGGCTAATTTTTCATAAACTCTTGAAACCTAATTTGCATGTGGCAAGTTGTAGAAGGTATTGCGATAACTTTAAGTAAGGGAATGTGTTCTGTAAAGATAAAATTTGTCTTACAATGATATAATTATAGTCTATAAGGTTATAAATAATTATAAAAGGTCTTATAAAGCATTGTTTACATTAAAGTGTTTAATTGGCTAATTCCAAAAGGTCATTATTAAACAAACCTGAATTAATAATAATAATATAATAATAATAATAAAAAGTAATTTTATTACAGGAAAGATTGGCAGCAACCAGCCTCCCCTGCCAAATTGCTTCTAGAAAACTGTTTCTGATATTGCATGCTACTATTTAAAGTAAAGAAAAGTTCATTATTTTAACAAGCTTGTTTAGTGTTCATGGTATTATGTTATAAAATGTTTGCTTGATAACTTTGTATGTAGGCTATATGGAATGTGTTTTTATTATTAAGGAAACAGAAGATGGTTTTGTCCTGAGATAAAATGATTGATTATTGGAAAGAGTAGAGTGTGGGACAAAACCTTAGTGAATACTAAAAGTGCAAAAGGTTCGTGGAAAAGGAATTTTTACAGTTAAAGTTAAATAAAATTGAATGGGTCTATCTATAAAATTTTAAATGCTTTTGTATCAAGTAGTATGCTGATGCAAAGTTAAAAATTTTTATTCTTTCTCAAGGCCTCTCATCATTAATCTGTTTTGGTAAAAGTTCTTATCCTCAATAATCAGTATACAAAGAAAGTCTGTTTTATCAAAATAGCTTCTTGTGTTCATCATTTAACAGTAGCCTTTTATTCCAAACTAATTATAAGAGATTTGTTCTTTTACCTTGAAAGAAAAATTAAAGTGATGGTTGAGTTCATTTAATATGTTATAAGTTAAATGAAAGGTGTTTTAAAATGTTACAAAATTAACAAGTTTTTCTTTCCCTTAACCCTCTGTTAATTAAAGTTGTATGAGTAAAAGGTTTCTATAAATGCTTAAGAGTGTATAAAGTTACCAGTATTTCAGCATAATATTTAAGAAAAGTACACTGTGGTTATTTATAGTTTTAATTATAATAAAAGAGTGTATGTCACAGAAACAACCTCTTATCATAGATTAAACTAACAACACTAGTATGCAGCAATCCCAAACACTGCTAGTTTGTTGCAAAAAGTTAAAGTCCAGCTGTATTGCTATCACTTTGTTTTAAAACTTGCTAAGACTTTCTTTAGTGTCTTCTTAGACAAATCAAGCCAGCTGCATTCCTCTATCTGTAAAAAACTCAACAATAAACTTTTGCAGTGCTTTTCAGGGCTATGTGCATAGCCCAATCATCTTGTACAGTATTTACTGATAGTAACAGTAATAAAAAAGCAGCATATGTTAC
The DNA here is from genome assembly GCF_030445035.2 of Dasypus novemcinctus. Lineage (NCBI taxonomy): Eukaryota > Metazoa > Chordata > Mammalia > Cingulata > Dasypodidae > Dasypus > Dasypus novemcinctus. The sequence goes on from NC_080678.1 coordinate 94,632,618, forward strand.
TTCTTGAAAAGAACAGGCTTGGCAGACTCCATTCACGTCTGCTCAGCGTACTGAACTTGCTGCCATCATTAAGGTGTTAACAATATTTAAGGAACCTGCTTTTTCCTTCAGGAGGAATGCTGCTACTACGTGAATGAATCTGGTATTGTTGAGCAAAATGTTAAGAAATTGTGAGAATTGCGGGAAGGAATACTGCCCTCCCAATCAACTTCCTCATCTGCCTGGCTCACCTCCCCCCTCATAACATGGCTAGGTCCCCTCCTCAGCCCCCTAATCGCTTTCCTTTTAATCTGTGCATTTGTGCCTTGCCTCCTTAAATTTCTCCAAGAAAGGATGAAGCAAATTTCTGCCCACTTGACGTATCTTGCTGCTGTTCATCAATACCAGCCTATCCAGACCGAAGAACAAACAACCAATCTTTGAAAATGCAAATTTCTTATGTTACCTTATCACCAACCTGTATTCTAATAGTGTTTACTTTCCTTGCCTGTTTTCTCTGCCCACGGTCACCACCGCCCCTATCATGGCTTACCCTTCTCTGTTTAATTGATATCACTGAATGGCTTCAGTAAGGGATTTAGCAGCTCATAAGGGTAGCGGGCACCCTGGCTTAAACAGACCAGTGTGGGTGTGGCCTCACCCACTAATCTCAGTATGTCATGCATGCCATGCGTGGTATAGGGCTCCCTGTTATAGCTTGCTGTAATTGCAAGCCATCTGTCACTGAGGTGCTGGACTGGTTAGCCAATGATGGGCAACTGGGCTGACCCATCAGTCAACCTAAGACAGGGACGTGGCCTTTTGCTGCCATGATTCCCAATGACGGGTAAGATTGATCGCATACTGGGTAAGACCCATCGCTTACCGGGTGCAGCCCCGACCTAAGACAGGCACAGCCCCCCTTTCAGCATGGGAGCACCTTGCAGCCGCATGCCACTACTGAAAATAAGCCCTGCTCTATCATGAGCCGTCGCCGGCTGTTCCTTTCTTCAATTCATAACTCATTAAACAGAAAAGGGGGACCTGTAGGGAGCCACCCGCTGTGAGACCTATTTATAGCCTCCCACAACATGGCAGATCTCACAACATGGTGGAGTTCACAAATCTGCCCTGTCATTTCCTTATTCCTCCTCCCTGCTTCTTTGTTCTCCCCTTCCGGCTACAACTCAGGTGACCACAGCAATATGCATGCATGAGGTGCGAAACTCTGCAGGTTTGGTGCGAACACTCGGCCAATACCCTCCTCGGACGCCTGTCACCTGCGAGACTAGCCTATCACCTGTGGACACGTTCCCTTCCCTCAGTATATATTCCCATGTTTTACCCCCAGTAAACGAGGCTTGATCAGAATCCTGTCTTGCCTCCATTCTTCGTGTCTCTTGTCCCTGTCTCTGTGTCATTTGCTTTGTTTCTAGATCCCCGAGCTTGGTCAGACAGGAGACGTCCTGTCGTAATGGCCTGGCCCGCGGGTGGGTCTGGGTCAAATGGTATTGGTTTCTTGATTTCCTCCTGATCTTGCTCATTATTGGTGTAAAGAAATGCTACTGATTTTTGCACATTGATCTTCTAACCTGCGACTTTACTAACCTCATTTATGAATTGTAGAAGCTTTGTTGTAGACCTCTCAGAGTTTTCTATGTATAGGATCATGTCATCAGCAAATAATGAAATTTTGACTTCTTCCTTTCCCATTTGAATGCCTTTTATATCTGGTTCTTGCCTCAGTGCTCGAGCAAGTACTTCTAAGACAATGTTAAATAGAAGGGGAGAGAATGGGCATCCTTGTCTTCCTGAGTTTAGAGGGAAGGATTTTAGGATTTCTCCATTGTAAACGATGTTGGCTGAAGGTTTTTCATATATACTCTTTATCATTTTCAAAAAATTTCCTTGTATTCCTATCTTTTGGTGTGTTTTTATCAAGAAAGGGTGCTGTATTTTGTCAAATGCTTTTTCTGCATCTATAGATATAATCATGTGATTTTTTTCCCTTCAATCTGTTTATATTTTGTCAAATGCTTTTTCTGCATCTATAGATATAATCATGTGATTTTTTCCCTTCAATCTGTTTATATGGTGTATTACATTGATTGATTTTCTTATGTTGAACCATCCTTGCATACCTGGAATGAATCCTACTTGGTCATGGTGTATAATTCATTTAATGTGTTGTTGAATATGATTAGCACGTATTTTCTTAAGTATTTTTGTGTCTAGGTTCATTAGAGAAATTGGTCTGTAGTTTTCCTTTCTTGTGGTGTCTTTGGCTTTGGTACTAGGGTAATGTTGGCATCATAGAATGAGTTAGGCAATGTTCCTTCTGTTTCAATTTTTTGGAATAGTTTCAGCAGGATTGGTGTTAGTTCTTTTCAAGATGTTTTGTAGAATTCACCTGTGAAGCTGTCTGGCCCTGGGCTCTTCTTAGTTGGGAAGTTTTTAATGACTGATTTTATCTCTTCACTCATGATTGGTTTGTTGAGATCTTCAATTTCTTCTTTCATCAATATAGGCTGCTTATGTGTTTCTAAGAATTTGTCCATTTCCTCTGAATTTTCATTTTTGTTGGAATATAGTTTATCAAAGTATCCTCTTATGATAGTCTTTATTTCTGTGGGGTCAGTGGTGATATCACCTTTTTCATTTCTTATTTTGTGTATTTGCTTCTTTTCTCTTTTCTCTTTGTTAGTCTTGCTAAAGGTTTGTCAATTTTATTGATCTTCTCAAAAAACCAGCTCTTGGTCTTGTTTATCTTTTCAAGTGCTTTCTTATTTTATATTTCATTTAGTTCTGCTCTTATCTTTGTTATTTCCTTCCTTCTTCTTCATGTGGGATTACTTTGTTGTTTTTTTTCTAATTCCTCCAAATGTGCAGTTAGTTCTTCAATTTTTGCTCTTTCTTCTTTTTTGATACATGAATTTATGGCTATAAATTTCCCTCTCAGTACTGCTTTTGCTGCATCTCATAAAATTTGGTATGTTGTGTTATCATTATCATTTGTTTCAAGGTAGTCATTGATTTCTTCTGAGATTTCCTCTTTGACCCACTGTTTTTCTAAGAGTGTGCTGTTTAATTTCCATATCTTGGTGTGAAATCTGGGCCTCTGGCCCTTGCAGATTTCCAGCTTGACTCCACTGTGGTCAGAGATATTATTTTGTATGATTTTGATCTTTCTGAATTCATTAAGCCTTTCTTTGTGGCCTAGCATATAGTCTATCTTGGAGAATGATCCATGTGCGCTTGAGAAAAATGTATATCCTGCTGTGTTCGGGTGTAATGATCTGTGTATGTCTATTAGATCCAGCTCCTCTAATATACTGTTCAAATATTTCATTTCTTTAGTGATTCTCTTTTGAGATGTTCTGTCCAGACTTGATAGTGGTGTATTAAAATCCCCCACTATAATTGTAGATGCATCTATTGTTTCACTTAGTTTTTCCAGCATTTGCCTCACCTATTTAGAGGCGCCCTTGTTAGGAGCATAAATATTTATGATTGTTCGTTCTTCTTGACAGATTGTCCCTTTCACTAATATGTAGTATCCTTCTTTGTCTATCACAATTGTTTTGCATTTAAAGTCTATTTTGTCTGATATTAATATAGCTACTCCTGCCTTTTTTTGGTTATTGTTTGCTTGTAAGATTGTTTTCCAACCATTCACTTTCAGCCTCCATGAGTCTCTGGGTCTAAGATGTGTCTCTTGTAGACAGCATATAGATGGGTCATATTTCCTTATCCAATGTCCCAGTCTGAATCTTTTGGTAGGTGAGTTTAATCCGCTGACATTCAGTGTTATTACTTTCAAAGAATTATATGTTAGCCATATTTTATTGCACTTGTGTTTGTCATATTTTCTTTGTTTTTTCTTTTCTTTTTGTCTTTTTTGTTGCTCTTACACTCTCTTCCAACTCTGCCTATCCTGTTTTTTCCTTTCTTCCTGCAGAACTCCCTTTAGAATTTCTTGAAGGGGAGGTTTCTTGTTGGCATACTCTTTCAGTTTCTGTTTATCTGTGAATATTTTGAACTCTCCATCATTTTTGAATGCTAATTTAGCTGGATAGGGTATTTTTGGTTGGAAATTTTTTTCCTTTAGTACCTTGACTATATCATTCCACTGCCTTCTTGCCTCCATGGTTTCAGATGAGAAATCAGCACTTAATCTTATGGAGTTTCTCTTGTATGTGATGGTTTTCTTTTCTCTTGCTGCTTTTAGAATTTTCTCTTTGTCTTGAGTGTTGGATAATTTGACAAGTATATGTCTTGTGGTGGGCCTGTTGGGGTTTATAACGATTGGGGTGTGCTGTGCTTCTTGAATATGTACATCTGTCTCTTTCAGTAGCTTTGGGAAATTTTCAGCCATTATTTCCTGCAACACTCCTTCTGACCCCTTTCCCTTCTCTTCTCCTTCTGGGATGTCTATAATACATATTTTTGAGCGTTTTGCATTATCATTCAGGTCCCTAAATCCTAGCTGGATTTTTTCTATCTTTTTATCGATCAATTCTACTATCTGTTTGATTTCCGATGTACTGTCTTCCACATCACTAATTCTCTGCTCTGCCTCTTCTAATCTGTTATCATATCTGTTATCTTTTTGCGTATGTCTGCAATTTCCCCTCCAAGTGTTGTCTTCATATTGTTAACCTCTTCCTTTACTTCATTAAGTATGTCTCTGATATATGTTCTGAGATCTTTAATTACTTGTCTGAAGTTCTGCTCCCCTTCCTGGTTTTTAGTTTGTTCATTGGATTCAGCCATATTTTCCTGATTACTCGTTTGGTTTGTAGATTTTTGTTGCTGTCTGGTCATCATTTTATCTTGATGGGTTTAATCAGTTCCTTAGCTTCTTTGTCTAGTCTTTTGGATTAATTAGCTGTTGTTTTTGTGTAAGTGTTATATCTTCTCTTTGTCACTTTGTTCTTATTCTAATTTCTTATTGCTGACTGAGTTCACTTTGAAGGAAAGTATTAGGGCCAGGGAAAGGCAATTGTGTAAGCAAGGAAAAAGTGTAAAGTAGTATTGGTGATAAATGTTAACAGAGCAACACTATGAGATCTGGGAGGATGGATATTAAATTCATGTAAGTTGTGTAGAGTTATAGCAGTAGGTAGAGTACCTATAATGAGGTAGTCGACTGAATATGGGAGGAATGTGATATGAATTAAAAAGCTAGTGTTTTCATGGGAGAGGGAAAGAGAAAAGAAAGTCAATAGTTTCAAGAGTGGATAAAAGACAGAAAACAAAACAAAGGTACTAGAAATTAAGATTTAGACACTTTGGGGATCAAAGAAAGGGAGGTGGAATATAGGAGAGACAGTAGATGATGGAGGATATCAAGATGTAGGGGAAAGGGGATAGTGTAGGTAGCCAAAATCAATTCACACTGAAATGAGGCAACGGAGGATGAGGAAACCCAGCAAATGTGAGGTGTTCCCTGCAGCACCTATTGTATAATTAAGATAAAATAAAATAAGAAGAAAATGAGGGAGAAGAGAGAAAAAAGAAGAAAGGAAGAAAAAGGGGGTGGGTAAAGGCAGGGGAACAAGTAAGGAAAAGAAAAAAAAGATATAGAACAACCACAACAGCAACAACAAAAAAATTCCCTAAATAACTGAAAAAAAAAAAAAAGACTTTGGGGGATACTATGGGAGAAAAGACTAGGAGAAAATGCAATGTTTGCAATCAGGACAATAAAAATTAAAAAATAAAATAAAAACAAAACAAAACAAAAAAGAAAAAATGCAAACATTCAGGGCTAGGACATTCAAGGACCTCAGATGGACCTCAGGGCATGATGGATTCAGGGATGGAAAGTCTGTTATATTGCAGACTCAAGAGGTGTGAGTCTCTGGGGTGTGGGCCACTGGGGTTTAGGGGACTCAGATCTGGCAACCTCAAATCTGGTTAACAGGGAGCCTGGGAGCACCGCATTGCAACACAGCCTTCAGGAATCCCTGCAGCTGGGTGCCAGCCCTATGGGAGAGGTCACATCCGCAAACTCTGACCTATGTGTCTGAACCCCGCAATTCACCCACTCACTTAGGTATCTTCTGTGGCTGTATCACCAATTCGACTTCAGGACACCTCTCACCCTGTAAGCCCCCAGAATGGCCACCTGGGGGCGCCTCTACACTGCAGCCAATTTAATGATGCAGAACAGTACCCAGGCCCGGGGGTGGGGCTTCAGCCAGAAATGCCAATAACAGAGTCCAAAACCGAAATTCCCATGCTTTGCAAAATATTCCCCTAATCGACTTCCAGATGTCTCCCACCATGCCAGCCCCTGAAACAGCCTCCTGGTGATGTCTCTTTATTGTGAGCAATTTAAGTCTGCTGCAGATTGCCAGCCAGCCTTGGGGGTGGGGCTCTAGCTGGAAGCACTATTATTTGTGTCCACAATCAAAAATTCCCCACCTCACAATAAAACTCCTGTTTGTCTCCCCAAATCGGTCTGCAAAGGCCTCCTGCCCTGTTAAGCCCCCAATAGCCCACTCAGGGCTTATGAATTCCCCAGTACTGCAGAGCCTCCAGGAATCGCCACCGCAGTGCCTATGCCATGGCTTCACTCACCCCTGGAGGGAACATCCCACGCGCAGACCCCACCTCCATGCAATAGAGCCTCAATTTTATCTTATACACAAATTTTCTGTTACCTTCCCACCAAATCAATGTCCAGACACCTCCTGCCCTGCAAAATCCCGAAACAGCCAGTCCTTGAAGAATTTCCAATGCTGCCCAGCCACTTCTTTGCAGGAGAGATTATCAGGTGTGTTCACTCAGCCACCAACTTCTAAATCCCAGTACTGGTGTTAATTCTTGAAATGCTTAGTAGAATTCACCTGGGAAGCCATCTGTTCCTAGACTTTTCTTTGTTGGGAGACTTTTTGATGACTCATTGACTCTCTTTAAATGTGATTGGTTTGTTAATTTCTTGTATTTCTTCGTGTAAGTGTACATGGTTGGTTTCTAGGAATTTGTCCTTTTCCACTAGTTTTCTAGTTTGTTGGCTTACAATTTCTTTTTAATTCTATCAGGTCAGTCATAACTTCCACTTTTCATTTCTGGTTTTATTTATTTGCATCTTCTCTTTTTTCTTTGTCAGTTTAGCTGTGGGTTTGTAATTTTATTGATCTTCTCAGTGAAACAGCATTTGGTTTTGTTGATTTTTTCTTTTTTTTTTTTGTACCTAATTTCATTTATTTATGCCCTAATGTTTATTATTTCTTTCCTTCAGCTTGCTTTGGGAAGGATTTTATTCTTTTTCTAATTTCTCCAGTTGTTCACTAGATCTTTGATTTTTAGCTCTTCTATCTTTTCTAATATGGGGGTTTAGGGCTATAAGTTTCCTTTTCAGTACTGCCTCACTGTATCTCGTAAGGTTTGATAAGTTTTGTTCTTGTTTTCATTTCTCTCCACATATTTACTAATTTCATTTGCAATTTCTTCTTTGACCCATGATTGTTTGGAATGTGTTGTTCAGCCTTCACACATTTGTGAACTTCCCCCCATCCTGTGTATTATTGATTTCTAGTTTCATTCCATTGTGATCAGAGAAGTGCTTTGTATAATTTCAGTACTTTTATATTTATTCAGACCTCCCTTGTGACCTAACATATGCTCTATCCTAGAGAAAGATATATGAACAGTGGAGACAAATGCATAAACTGCTGATTTGGGATGGAACATTCTATTTATGTAAGTTAGGTCTAGGTCATTGATCTTATGTTCAGTTTCTCTTTTTCCTTGTTGATCTTCTCTCTAGTTGTTATATCTAATGATACAACATGTTACAACATGTTGATGAGCATGTTGAAGTCTGCAACTATTATTCTAGACAGGCTTTTTTCTCCTTTCAGAGTTTGCCTCATGTATTATATTTTGGGTCACCATGTTTAGGTGCATTGATATTTATGACTGTTATTTCTTTTTGATGGTTTGTCCCTTTTATTAGTATATAATGGCATCCTGTATCTCTTATAATTTTTTTTACATTTAAAGTCTGTTTTGTCAGTCATTAGTATAGCTTCCCCTGCTCTCTTTTATTTATTGTTTGCATGGAAAGCTTTTTCCAGTCTTTCACTTTCAGCCAGTTTGTATCCCTAGGTCTAAGGTGAGTCTCCTGTAGGCAGCATAGAGATGCCTCATTTTTTTTCCCATCCATTCTTTTCATTCATTCATTCTTTTCAACCTATATCTTTTGATTGGGAGTTTAATCCATTCACATTCAATGATACTGCAAACACATTACTATTTTTTCCACCATTGTATTATTTGGTTTTCATATGTCATATCTTATTTTTGTCTGTCTTTTTACTGTTTTGTTTATCCTTTCTGCATTGCCTTCTACACTCTCCTCCAAGCCTCTCTCCCTTCGGGCTTTTTCTTTTTTGCTCTAAGGTTCACTTTTTAAAAAAAAAAAAGATTTATTTATTTATTTATTTATTTCTCCCCCTTTCTCCCTCCCCACCCCAGTTGTCTGTTTTCTGTGTCTATTTGCTGTGTGTTCTTTGTCTGCTTCTGTTGTTGTCAGTGGCATGGGAATCTGTGTTTCTTTTTGTTGCATCATCTTGTGTCAGCTCTCCGTGTGTGGGGGCCATTCCTGGGCAGGCTGCACTTTCTTTTGTGCTGGGTGGCTCTCCTTACAGGGCACACTCCTTGTGTGTGGGGTCCCCCTGCATGGGGACACCCCTGCGTGGCATGGCACTCCTTGCATGCCTCAGCACTGTGCATGGGCCAGCTCCACATGGGTCAAGGAGGCACAGGGTTTGAACCACAGACCTCCCATATGGTAGATGGATGCCCTAACCACTGGGCCAAGTCCACTTCCCTAAGGTTCACTTTTAATACTTCCTGCAAAAGTGAATTATTTTCCATGAATGCTCTTAGTTTCTGTTTATTTGTGAATATTTTAAATTCACCTTCATATTTGAAGGACAATTTTCCTCAATAAAGCTTCTCAGCTGGCAGTTTTTCTCTTTCAGTATCCTAATTGTATCATACCACTCTTTTCTTACCTTCATGATTTCTGATAAGAAATTTGTGCTAAGTTGCAGTCACCCCTCGGGCTGAAGTATGGTTTGCTGGCCTGGTGAGGGGAGCGGCCGCGGTAGGCCTAATTCCGCTGCCTCCATAATAGGGTGGTTGGTCGGGCCCACCGCCACCCCTGAAGGAAGCTCGGCATGGGCGCAGAGTGCCCTCCGGTCTCCCCTTCTCGGCAGCCATGCTTCCGCAGCCGCCCCTCCTCCCGGATGGCGCCACCCGATACCTTGTGGGGCGGCACCCTTCTTCTTCCTTCTCCCTGCGCAGGCGCAGGGCGGAAAAATCCAGTCTGCCCTTTTCCCCTCCCCCGACAGCAGCAACAGCCAGGCATGGGCGGAGAAATCCAGTCTGCCCTTTTCCCCTCCCCCGACAGCAGCAACAGCCAGGCGTGGGCAGAAAAATCCAGTCTGCCCTTTTCCCTCCCCCCGACAGCAGCAACAGCCAGGCGTGGGTGGGAAACTCAAGTCTGCCCTCCACCCCAGCAACAGCAGCCACCAATCCCTAAACCCTGCCCCTTCCCCCAGCAACAGCGACAGCCAATCCCTAAGCACCACCCCTCCCCCGTCCAGTACCGCCCACTGACCTTTCGCCGGCAACCAATCAGAACAGGGTGTGGCTTCGACCAATCAGCCTTCCCCAGCCCCTATAAAACTGTTGCCTCTCCCTCAAAAAGTGGGCTTGCATGTTTACCTCGTCTCCGCGGTAGTTCTTCTGCCGTGCGCCCTCCAGTCCTGAGAGCCCCCGACAAGGGCCTGGCCTCCCTTGTCCCCAGTTCATTGCCTGCTTCTCCAGGTGACCCCTTCATCGCCGGCTTCGCCGGGCGACCCCGTCAGCCGAACCGCGCAACCCCTGTGAGACCAATCCCTCGTCTGCTGCCGGACCGACCCCTCGTCCCAAGTGGGACCGACCCCTCATCCCAAGCGGGACCGACCTCTCGTCCAGAGCTGGACCGACCCCTCGTCCGCAGCCAGACCCCACCTCTACCGACCGAGCAAGCCGCCGCACTAAGTCTTACTGGGCATCCCTTGTATGTGATGGTTTGTTTCTCCCTTGCTGCACTGAGAATTTTCTCTTTATCTTTGATGTTTGACATCTGAGTCATTTGTCTTGGAGTAGGTCTATTTGCATTTATTCTGATTGAGGTATCCTGCATTTCTTGGGCATGTAAATTCACTTCTTTCATGACAGTTGGGAAATTTTCAGCCATTATTTCCTCAAATAATCTTTCTGCCTCTTTTTCCTTCTCTTCTCTATCTGGAACTCCCATGATACATATATCGGTGTGTTTTGTATAACTCAAATTCCTGGACCCCTGCTCAAGTTTTTCCATTCTTTTCTTCCTTTGTTCTGCTCTCTTCAATTCCAGCTATTCTGTCTTCTGTATCACTTGTCCTTTCTTCTATCACTTTGAGTATCTGCTGTACTACTCTAATTTTTTAATGCACTATTAGGGTACAGTCCAGGAAATATATTAATTTTATTCTATCCCACATATAGTTTTCTCATTTAGAATATTACAAATACACGTTTTATACATTGCTTTAATTAGATACCTTAAATATATCAATTACTTTCAGTCTGCTTTTGTGTGCCTCTAATATGGTTTTGTGTGTGTGTTTTCTTTTGAGGAGGTATCAGGGATTGTATCCAGAACCTCATACATGTGAAGCAGATGCTCCTCCCCTGAGCTACACTTACTCTACTCTAATGTGTTCTATTTAAGGTTTATTTATTTATTTTTATTATTCTCCCCCAGGTGGTTCTCTCATCTGTCTACTCATTGTTTGCTCACTTTCTCCATGAGGCACCAGGAACCAAACCTGGGGCCTCCCACATGAGAGGTGAGTGCCCAATGTCCTGAGCCACATCTGCTCCCTTCAGGCTGCTACATCTGTTGGCTCTAGCATCTGTTCATTTAGGCATCTGTTCAATGTGGCAGGTGTGGTGTCTACCTCATTGAGGCAGGGTGTGTTGTCTGCTCATCTTTAGGAGGCACCAAGATCTGAACCCAGGAACTCCTATGTGGTAGGCAAGCACCCAACTGGTTGAGCAAATCTGCATTCCACTAATGTGTTCTTTTATTTTAATTTTTGTTTTTCTAATGTGTTTTTTATCTCACCTATTGTATCTTTCAATCCCAGGAGCTCTGTTATTTTTCTATTCAGGTTTTCAAATTCTTCTTTGTGCTTACTCAGTGTCTTCTTGGTGTCCTGTAACTCTTTAGCCCTAATGTCTTTCAATTTATTAAGTTGATTTTGGAAATTTGTATGAATCTCATTGATTAGTTATCTCAAATCCTGTGTCTCATCTGGGGCTTTGACATATTCCTTTCCTTGGGCCATTTCTTCCATTTTCTTAGTATGGCTTGTAATTTTTTGCTAATGCCAAGCATTTGATTATGATGGTGAGCTTACTCTGATGCTCAACATCTCTCTCTTTCATATGTATTTCGTGGTGGGAGGTTGTGTGTTACTGCTGGTCTTTGATTCTTGTTTCAACCTGTTCTAAGCCTTTAGGATTGTCCCTGTTAGTTGCTCAAATCCAAGCTGTGAACTCAGTAATGGGTTGCAGACCCCTTCTAAGGGTCTTGGGGAGGTAGGCTGTAAAGGCCATAAAAAGCCTCTGATACTTATTCACTATTTTTTACAAATAAATTTTACTGATACATATTAATAAAGCATCTAATTCACCCAAATTATACAATCAATGGTATTTGGTACAATTGCACAGTTGTGCATTCATCACCTTAGTTATCATTAAAGAATTTATGTTATTTCAATAATGATAATAATAAAAAAACTAACAAGAAAGTTCTTCACCCCTCACTCCTATTTCTGGCTATTCTTGCACAATTATTTATTAAGCAGTTTTGTTGAGATATCCTTATATATCATATGATCTATCCAAAGTGTTTAACTTACCTTGTTTTTCTTTTTTAAAAAAGTTATTGTATTATCCATTCATACATAAATATACATAAACAAACATATACTAATAGTTGTGAGCTTACAAAACAAACATATATAACATCATATAGGGCTCTCATACCTCACTCTACCACCAATACCTTGCATTGTTGTGAAACATTTTTAACTAATGATTTAAGAGCATCCTCAACATATTACTACTAACCAAAGTATCTCACATTTGGTATATTTTTCCCCCAACCCACCCTATTATTATTATTTTAAATCTTTTATAAACAAACATACATAAACAATGTATATAGTAAAAGTTGTGAACTTACAAAGAAAACATGCATAATATCATACAGGGGTCCCATACATTGACCCACCACCAACACCTTGCATTGTTGTGAGACATTTGTTACAAATTATGAAAACAGGTTATCAACATTTTAGTACTAACTATAGTTCTTATCTTATGTTTGGTGTATTTTCCCCTTACCCACCCTATTGTCAATTTTAAATATATTTTTCTGAAAGAAGTTGTAAACTTACAAAACAATCATGCACATATTAAGGCTTCTCATACAGCACCCCTCTTTCAACACACTACACTGTGGTGGAACATTTTTTACAGATTATGAGATAATATCATCAGATTATACCAGGTCCATAGCATACAGTTGACACACTTTTTCCATACTCCCCCATTATCAACAGAGTACATCTTTGGCATAGATGCATGAATATTACATTATTAGTGTTATCCACAGTTCATAGGTCATGCCAGTTGTATTTTTCCCATGCTTCTCTACATTCTCACCACCCTGAAATAGTAATGTACATCTTCTCTAACACTCTTGCATCTGTACCATCAGCCATGATTCTCATCCACCTATGAGTTTACTGTGTTATTTTGTCCCTAGATTATTCTCTAGTTTTCTATTGACATTTACATTCTTAGATTACCCTTTTCAGCCACATTCCCATTTATAAATGAACTGTTACTCCTATAATGTGTTACCATCAACTCTGTACATTTCCATACTTTTACAGTAAAGCTAATTAAAACTTCTATATACATTAAACATCAGTAGTCCATCTCGGTCCTCCTCTTATCTCCTTTAAAAATCCATCACCTACCACCAGTTCTTGAAGATATTTTCCTATATTTTCTTTTAGAAGTTTTATAGTTCTTGCTTTTATATTTAGGTTTTTGATCCATTTGCAGTTAATCTTTGTATAAAAATTTTTGTATTAAAAAATTTGCCTATGGATATCCAGTTTTCTCAGTACGATCTGTTGAATGGACTATTCTGCCTGAGCTGGATGGTTTTGACAGGCTAGTCAAAAATCACTTGACCATAGATGTAATGATCTGTTTCTGAACTATCTGTTCTGCTCCATTCATCTGTGTCTATCTTTATGCTAATACTATGCTGTTTTTATCACTGTAGCTAGGTAATATGGTTTAAAGCCTGGAAGTGAGAGCCTTCCAACTTCACTTTTCCATTTTAAGATGCTCCTGGCTATTCTGGACCCTTTACCCCTTTACCTTTCCAAATAAATTTGATAATTATATTTTCCATTTATTTTAAAAATGGTGATGGAATTTTCATTGAGGTTGCATTGAATCTGTATATAAATTTGAGTAGAATTGACTTTTTTTCTTGGAATTGACATCCTAATGATATTTAGTATTTCATTCCATGAGCTTGGAATGTTCTTCCAATTATTTAGGTCTCTTTTGATTTCTTTTAACAATGAGTTGTAGTGTTCTGAATACAAGTTCTTTCCATTATTAAGTTTATTCCTAAATATTTGAGTTTTATCTGTCATATTTTATTTTCACCCCTCTTTTGACACTTTGTTACTTTTATAGATATAATCTTTCATTTCTAGAATTTCTTCCAGGCCTCTCTCTCCTGTCTTTTCTTTTCAAGCTGTAGCACACACTATAGTATTTCCTGCAAATCCTGCCTCTTGGTTACAAACTCTCAGTTTCTGTTTATTTGTGAATATTCCAAACTTGCCCTCAGTTTTGAAAGACAATCTCGCCAGATAAAATGTTTTTCTCTTGCGGTATCTTAAGTATATCATAACACTATCTTCTTGCCTCCATGGTTTCTGATGAGAAATCAGCAATTAATCTTATTTGATATCCCTTACATGTTATGCATTACACTTCTCTTGCTGTTCTAAGAATTTTCTCTTTGTCTTTGGCATTTAACATTCTGATTAACATGTGTCTCAGAGCTGGTATATTTGGATTTTTTCAGATGGGAGTACATTGTATTTCTTGGACTTGGATATCTATGTCCTTCTATAGGGTTGGTGTAGCAGTTTGACATAATTGATGAATTCCAAAAAGAAATATTGGATTATGCATGTAATCTGATCTGTACCTGGGCATGATTGAGTTATGATTAGGGCATTGAGTCCCCACCCCTTTGTGGGTGGGGACTCACAGATAAAAGGCATGATGAAGAATAGAGTTGAAGGCTTTTAATGTTGGAGTTTTGATTTTGGAGTTTGATGCTGAAGTCTTAAACTGGAGCCCTGGGAAGTTCACACACAGAGGAAAGAGAAGCCAGCCCCAGGAAAGAAGGAACCTTGAAGCCAGAGTAAAGCAAGCCCCAGAAATGTAGGAACCCAGAAAGTCTAAACCCTAACAGATATCAGCAGCCATCTTGCTCCAAATAGACTTTAGTGAGGGAAGTAACTTATGCTTTATGGCCAGGTATCTGTAAGCTTCTACCCCAAATAAATACCCTTTATAAAAACCGACCAATTTCTGGTATTTTGCATCAGCACCCCTTTGGCTGACTAATACAGTTGGGAAATTTTCTATCAATATTTCTTCAAATATTCCTTCTGCCCCTTTTCCCTTCTCTTCTCCTTCTGGGACACCCATGACATATATGTTTGCATTTCTCTTGCTGTCATTTAGTTCCCTAAGACCTTGTTCAAATTTTTCCATTCTTTTATTCATCTGTTTTTTTGTACATTCACTTTCAGAGGCTATTTCTTCAAGCTCTCCAATCCTTTCTTCTGCCTCCTCAAATCTGTGATTACATGATTCCAGCGATTTTTAAATTTCATTTATTGAACACTTCAATTCCATAATATCTGCTATTTTTATTTGTATGCTTTCAAATTCTTCTTTGTGCTCATCCAATGTCTTCTTTCTTTTTTTAAGGATTTATTTCTTTATTTCTCTCCTCTTCCACCCCCCCCCCCGTTGTCTGTTCTCTGTGTCTATTTGCTGCATCTTCTTTGTCCACTTCTGTTGTTGTCAGTGGCATGGGAATCTGTGTTTCTTTTTGTTGTGTCATCTTGTTGTGTCACTTCTCCGTGTGTGCGGCACCATTCCTGGGCAGGCTGCATTTTCTTTCACGCTGGGTGGCTCTCCTTACAGGGCACACTCCTTGCGCATGGGGCTCCCCTGTGTGGGGACACCCCTGCGTGGCACAGCACTCCTTGCGTGCATCAGCACTGTGCATGGGCCAGCTCCACACAGGTCAAGGTGGCCCAGGCTTAAACCACGGACCTCCCATGTGGTAGACGGACACCCTAACCACTGGGTCAAGTCTGCCGCCCCAATGTCTTCTTAATATCCTTAATCTCTTTAGCCATCTCATTGAATTTATTAAGGAGGTTTATTTGAACAACTATGATTAATTGTCTCAACTCCTTTATGTCATTTGGAGGCTTATCTTGTTCCTTTAACTGGGCCATATCTTCCTGTTTCTTGGTGTGGATTTTAATTTTTTTGTTGGACTCTTGGTATCTGGCTTACTAGATGTATTTATTCTGGGTGCAGTTTCTCCCTTTAGGTTTCCTTGCCCTTTCTTCCTTGCTGGTTTTGTAGTAGGAGCCAAAGATATAGTTGGTTCTCTAAGCTGTGGATGCTCAAGCTGCCCTCATTGCCTCAGGGACCAATGAAGCTTCTCTCACCTCTCTCCTTTGTCAGGGGTAGGGACAGAGTCACAACCATGTGTAATAGTTCAACTTGTGCAGGCCTAGATTGTAGTTGCCTAGAGAGACTGATGAAACTTCATGTCCCTTTTACTCCTGCCTGGGGCAGGACTTGATTTGCAGGTGTGGACAGCAATCTATGCTAAAATGACTGCAGTTGCCCCAATAGACTTTTGACTCTGTCCAGCCAAATGTACCAGCAGTTACCAGGAGAGGCTGGTGAAGGGCTTGACAGCTTCCTCCATGCCAGAGGTGGGGCTGAAGCCTAGGCTGGGGCTGCAGGCTGATTGGGGTGAAAGAAGCTTGTCCCTATGGTCACTGTGATTTCAGTAAACTTGCTTTCCCCTCAATCTGAGGAAGGAGTTAAAATCGTGGCTACTGGCTTCTTTCCCACTTGGACATGTTCAAAGTTTACCTGTTCTAAATGTTACTCTTTAGCCAGTCAAATTTACTAATTAGTAGCTGAAATCAATGGCCAACCATCTCTTCCTCCCCTGTTTTTAGGTAATGGAACTCCAGTTCACCACAGAATAGCTCCTGAGATGGCTTGTGCTTCCAGAATAGGATGATCACAGGCTTCTGCATCATGGTCTGTATTTCCCTGTGAGGCTTGCACAAGTCACCTCAACTTCCTCCCTGCCAGAGGTGGGGTTGGGGTTTACGCTAGAGCTGCAATCTGATCAAGTTGGGAAGAAGACTTTTCCTGCCAGCACTGTGATTTTCAGTTCACCCTGCTTCCCCTTGTGTCTGGAATGGAGTTAAAAAGGTGGCTACTCACCTCTTTCTTACTTGGACAGATTCAAACCTTAGCTGTTCTTACAGTTATACTTTCACCCACTAAATGTACTAATCAGTAGCTGAAGTTTGTGCCCAACCTCTCTTCCGCCCCTATTTTTGGGAAGTGGAGCTTCCAGTTCCAGCCAGGGAATAGCTCCTAAGTTGGCTTGTGCCACCAGTAGAGGATGGGCTCTGACCTCTGGGATGTGGAGTGCTCTACTCATGAATTCTCTCTGCAGATCAGCTGTCTCCTCCTTACATTCTTTCAAGGATTTTGCAGGATGCTTTTCTGGTCTCCTGGAGCCCCCAAACAGTGCTTTAGAAAGCTCTGGGTGATTACTAACTGCCCTGTAGCATGACTCTAGGAGCTCCTTATCTGCCATCATCATGCTGGTTCTTCTGATTTACTTTTAATTTTCTCACATGCACTTCCTTGGTTCTCCAGCAGATAGCATTCCTTGGCAGCTTTCTCAATTCAGTGCCTGGTTGAACTGTGTTCATTGCAATACAGACCACAACTAGTCTCCAGGATCCTGCCTGGAGACTATTCAGAGCCTGTCAATTCAAATTTTTTCATAGGCATTTCTCCAACATTTGCTGGCAGTGCTCTCCCATTTCCTAGATGGGAAATAATTCCATTCCCCTCTGTGTCCTCAACAACCAGTTCCAGTCATTAGCGAGGTGATTGAGAGGGTCAGATCTCTTTAGTCTGAGGCCAGTTCCCAGGGCAAACAGTGTTGTGGCCCCTCAATGCCTGGAAGGGCTTGAGGGACACAGAAGACCAAATTTGCTGGACAAAAGCTGAATCATCTTTAGGTTTCTTCCCACCCTCTCCCATTTCCTGGGGGAGGTGGACTCCTGCAATTCTCTCTGCCTGTAGCCACCAGTCTGAAGCCAGAAAATTCAAAGTTGTCTAGTGTGGGGGAAGGGTGTCAGCAGTGCAGCTGCAACTTGTATTCATGATCTTTTCCTTTGAGATTTTTTTTCCTGTGCTCTTCTCTCTTCTGGGTGGTGTTGAAATTTCCCCTGGTGTCCTAAGCCCTAAAACATATTTTTTCCAGGCCATTTATGCCTGTCCTTTACCTACTTTTATGGGAGAGAAGAGACATCTGTGTCTTTCTAATCTGCCATCTTCCCAGAAGTGTGTGTGAGTGTATACTTTTTTTAAAAGGAGATACTGGGGGTTGAAACCAGGATCTCATACATGGGAAGCAAGCACTTCAACACTGAGCTACATCTGCTCCCCAGTGAGAGTGAGCTTTTTCATTTGTTTGTTTTGTTTTTGTTTTTAGGAGGTACCAGGGATTGAACCCAGAACCTTATACATGGGAAGCAGGTGCTCAACCTCTTGTTCTATATCTGCTACCCTGAGTGTACACTTTGAATGGATTGCATGAAGTATGGAACTGTATAACACAGGGAATCCAGTGGTGGAAGATGGACTATGGTTAACAGAATATGAAAATGTTCTCTCATGTGCGGTCACCCCTCAGGCTGAAGTGTGGTTTGCTGGCCTGGTGAGGGGAGCGGCCGCGGTAGGCCTAATTCTGCTGCCCCCATAATAGGGTGGTTGGTCGGGCCCACCGCCACCCCTGAAGGGCACAGAGTGCCCTCGGGTCTCCCCTTCTCAGCAGCCATGCTTCCGCGGCCGCCCCTCCTCCCAGATGGCGCCACACGATGCCTGTGGGGCGGCACCCTTCTTCTTCCTTCTCCCTGCACAGGCGCAGGGTGGAAAAATCCAGTCTGCCCTTTTCCCTCCCCCCGACAGCAGCAACAGCCAGGCGTGGGCGGGAAACTCAAGTCTGCCCTCCACCCCAGCAACAGCAGCCACCAATCCCTAAACCCTGCCCCTTCCCCCAGCAACAGTGACAGCCAATCCCTAACCACCACCCCTCCCCCATCCAGTACCACCCACTGACCTTTCGCCAGCAACCAATCAGAACAGGGCGTGGCTTCGACCAATCAGCCTTCCCCAGCCCCTATAAAACTGTTGCCTCTCCCTCAATAAAGTGGACTTGCGTGTTTACCTCGTCTCCGCGGTAGTTCTTCTGCCGTGCGCCCTCCAGTCCTGAGAGCCCCCGACAAGGGCCTGTCCTCCCTTGTCCCCAGTTCGTCGCCTGCTTCTCTGGGCGACCCCTTCATCGCCGGCTTTGCCGGGCGACCCCGTCAGCCGAGCTGCGCAACCCCTTGTGAGACCGATCCCTCGTCTGCTGCCGGACCGACCCCTCGTCCCAAGTGGGACCAACCCCTCGTCCCAAGTGGGACCAACCCCTCATCCAGAGCTGGACCGACCCCTCGTCCGCAGCCAGACCCCACCTCTACCGACTGAGCAAACCGTCGCAGTTGGCGCCCAACGTGGGGCAAGGCAACCCCACCACAGCACAACGTGGGGCAAGGCAACCCCACCACAGCCTCACTCCATAACCTGGCGGGCCCCCCCCTCCTCTCTTCTCACCTTGGGACTTCTCTCATGCAACATTGCTGCTACCTGAGCCTTGGCTACCTCATACGATCCACGGCGGTCTGGGAGAATCACTGGATGGCTTTCTCTTTCCATGTCGGGGGCTTATACCGACCCGCTATGATTAAGAGGAGCCTTGGATTTCTCGGGAGCGTGCGCTTGCACGTCTGAAGTAACCCTACCATAGCCCTACGCCCTCCTCTCTTCTCACCCCTATCTTTTCGCTCTGCAGTGCTGCTCCTGAACCTTGGTGACCTCATACGATCCACGGCAGTCTGGGAGAATCGCTGGATGGCTTTCTCCTTCCATGTCGGGGGCTTATACCGACCCGCTATGATTAAGAGGCGCCAATAAAACTCTCAGGAGCGTGTGCCTGAGCACCTCCACCCCTGCCTTCACCTCTGCCTCCTCCCCTCCGTGCTTGCTCCCCTTTGCCTTGCTCCACTGCTCGTCGTCCCGCCCTCCCCTCGTCGGGGCCTTCTCTTGGCCCGCGACCACCGTCAGAGTCCCATCGGCTCCGACCCCTCGTCTCATCGCGCACCTCGGCTCCCATCGCTGCGCTCTCAAGGTAAGGGCCCTTTTTCTTATCGGCTCCAAAAGGCCATTAGCAATGGGTAACATCCTATCTGCTAAGCAAGCCCTGCAAGTTCGGGCTCTCGCCGGTCTCCTAGACACTCACCGGTGTAAGATCTCTTTGAAACAGCTCCAAGTATATTGGGACCTTCTTCTCCCCTTTAATCCATGGCTTACCACGTGTCAGCTTTGGGACCCGGACACCTATACTCGCCTTATAGATAGGGTCACTTTTGCTGTGGAGCAGGAAGGTAAAAGATTCCCTCCTGGCTTATTACAGGCAACATGAAGTCCAGAAGAAATCTTGAAGGGTATAATCTATGATATGCTATATAAAAAAGGATTTAAAAGCAACTATACCAAGAAAGTAAGAGTTATGAGTCAACTGTAAATAAATTATATATTTTTGTTAATGTGTTGTAATTGTTCTGTGTTTGTCTGTCTGTCCGTTCAATGGCAACATATATTGTGATACCTCCGGATGGTAAATATAAATTACTAGAAATCTTTAAAAGAGCTCTATTCAAATGGCCAAAAATTAAATAAGCACTTTTATTAATACTTAAGTTTATTATATTAATACATAAGTTTAAATGTTAATAAGATATCTACAATTTTAAAAAAAATTGTAAGTCTTAATTAACAAAATTAACTGTACATCTTCATAAAAAGTTGTTCTTGCCTAGATTAAAATGAATAACTTATTTTTCTTCAGAGGATAATATAAAGAATGTAAAACTTATATGAATATTAAAAAGGTCAAAAGTTTGTAAAAATGCTAACTGAAATGTAATAAGTTTTGCAAAAAGATGTATTTTGTCCTAAAGTAGGATGGCTAATTTTTCATAAACTCTTGAAACTTAATTTGCAGCAAGTGTAAAAGGTATTGTGATAACTTTACGTAAGGGAATGTGTTCTGTAAAGATAAAATTTATCTTCAATAGTCTATATGGTTATAAATAATAATAACAGGTTTAATAAAGCATTGTTTACATTAAGGTATTAAATGGCTAATTCCAAAAGGTCATTCTTAAATATATATATATAAAACTGAATTGATGATAATAATAATAAAAGGTAATTTTATAACAGGAAAGATTAACAGCAACCAACCTCCCCTGCCAACTTGCTTTTAGGAAACGGTTTCTAATATTGCATGCTACCAAGTATTTAAAGAAAAATTCATTATTTTAACAAGCTTGTTTAGTGTTCACAGTATTGTTATAAGAAGTTGCTTAATAACTTTGTATGTAGGCTATATGGAATTTGTTTTATTTATTAAAGAAACAGAAAATAATTTTGTCCTGAAATAAAATAATTGACTATTGGAAAGAGTAGAGTATAGGACGGAACCTGAGTGAATGCTGAAACTGCAGAAGATTAGTGGACACAGAATTTTTACAGTTAAACTTAAATAAAATTTAATGGGTCTATCTATAAAACTTTACAGGCTTTGGTGTCGGGTAGTATGCTGATGCAAAGTTAAAAATTTTTGTTCTTTCTCAAAGCCAAGGCATCATAGAACGTGCCCACCGCACCCTAAAAAACACTTTAAGTCGCTTAGCTGAAAGTTCTCTTGGTCTTTCTAAACAGCGACCACGAGACCTTCTACATCATGCTCTCTTTGTCCTCAATTTCCTTACCCTGGATATGAATAGGCAATCTGCAGCCGACAGGCACTGGCATCCTGCCACACAAACGCAACAAGCTATTGTTATGTGGCGTGACCCTCTAACAGCGCAATGGAATGGGCCTGACCCTGTAATCATCTGGGGACAAGGCTCTGCCTACATATATGACCAACAAGGAAATGGCCCTCGCTGGCTACCAGAAAGATTGATAAAACATTGCAATCCCCCACTCCTTCAACCACAAACTAACCCTTCCAGGGGGATAATCTCCCCCTGAGAAAAACTCCCTCTTTTCTTTTACAGCTCGTCCAATAGTCCAGAAGAGGCCCCTATCACCATGACAACCAACACCAAGAAGACATCATATCTCAACTAAAGGTGACTCAGCCTTTCCAACTCCGCCTAGTGAAGACACTTCATCTCAACCGAGCAGCTCCAAACAATGCCTCTGCCTCTCCTGGCCTCCCGGAGACTTTGGCCTTCTTGTTGTCCTCGCCTACATCTCCACCACTCCCGACGCTGCCACCACCACCGCTGCTGGTGCCCTGACGCGACTTGTCCTCACAGCTGCGATCCTCTAGACCATCACACAGTCTGCCTCTACCGCTCTTCGCCGCCAAGAAGAGATCAACTACCTGTAACGCGCTGTCATTCGGGACTTTTAACAGCAGATGGATCTTATAGCCACCGAGATCAACAAGAATTGGACATTGGCCACCCTTGCTTGCAACGGCAAGATACCGCCCCCTAAATTGTACATTTATATCCCCATCATACTCACCTCCCTCTTCAGCCCCGCTTCCCTCATTGCTTACTGCCTCTTGGGCCTTGGCTACTTGTTGCTGCTGCCATCCTGGCCCTTATTTGAAAAGAAGGGGGAAATGCGCTCACCCCTCAGGCTGAAGTGTGGCTTGCTGGCCTGGCGAGGGGAGCGGCCGTGGTAGGCCTAATTCCGCTGCCCCCATAATAGGGTGGTTGGTCGGGCCCACCGCCACCCCTGAAGGGCACAGAGTGCCCTCGGGTCTCCCCTTCTCAGCAGCCATGCTTCCGCGGCCGCCCCTCCTCCCAGATGGCGCCACCCTGATGCCTGTGGGGCGGCACCCTTCTTCTTCCTTCTCCCTGCGCAGGCGCAGGGCGGAAAATTCCAGTCTGCCCTTTTCCCTCCCCCCGACAGCAGCAACAGCCAGGCGTGGGCGGAGAAATCCAGTCTGCCCTTTTCCCTCCCCCCGACAGCAGCAACAGCCAGGCGTGGGTGGGAAACTCAAGTCTGCCCTCCACCCCAGCAACAGCAGCCACCAATCCCTAAACCCTGCCCCTTCCCCCAGCAACAGTGACAGCCAATCCCTAACCACCACCCCTCCCCCGTCCAGTACCACCCACTGACCTTTCACCAGCAACCAATCAGAACAGGGCGTGGCTTCAACCAATCAGCCTTCCCCAGCCCCTATAAAACTGTTGCCTCTCCCTCAATAAAGTGGACTTGCGTGTTTACCTTGTCTCCGCGGTAGTTCTTCTGCCGTGCGCCCTCCAGTCCTGAGAGCCCCCGACAAGGGCCTGTCCTCCCTTGTCCCCAGTTCGTCACCTGCTTCTCTGGGCGACCCCTTCGTCGCTGGCTTTGCCGGGCGACCCCGTCAGCTGAGCCGCGCAACCCCTTGTGAGACCGATCCCTCGTCTGCTACCGGACCGACCCCTCGTCCCAAGCGGGACCAACCCCTCGTCCAGAGCTGGACCGACCCCTTGTCCGCAGCCAGACCCCACCTCTACCGACTGAGCAAACCGTCGCACTCATGAACTATAACAAATATACTATTATAAGATATTAATAATCAGCTGTGGAAAAATACACCAGATGAAAGATATGGTCTATAGTTAGTAGTAATATTTTGATGATGCTCTTTCATAGTTTGTTGCAGGTGTTTCCCAACAGTGCAAGGTATTTTTGGTGGGCTATTGTATGGGAGCCCTGCATACAAAATAAACATGTTTATTTTGTAAGTCCACAATTTTTAGTAAATACTTATTGTTTATGTATGTTCATGTATGAATGATACACTTCAATTAAATTTTATAAATACAAAAAAAACCATAGCTAACATCTTACTTAGTAGTGAAAGAATGAAAGCTTTCCTCCTGTGTTAGTCGAGGTTCTCTAGGGAAACAACGGATGGGAGTCATCTGAAATAGTGTGACATTTTATAAAATTGTCTTATATGACCATGGGGATGCTCAAGTCCAAATTCCATAGGGCAGGCTGCCAGTCAGGGATCCGGATGAAGGTCCTCATTGAATTTCCCAGGAGACGCTGACTATCTGAAGTAGAATGGAAATTTTCTTCCTGAATTCTGAAATCACTTCTTTTAAGGACTTCAACTAATAGGATGAGACATCAATCATTGCTGATGGCAATCTCTTGAGTTGATTGTAGATGTAAACACCCATCTATGCAATCAATTCATTGATGACTAAAGTCCATGAAATGCCCTTGTATTACAATTAGCTCAGTATTTGCTTGACTAAAAACCTGGACATCATTACCTGGTTGAGTTAAAACATTAGCCTAACTATCACAGTCAACCCCTTGTCAACTTTGCAGTCATACACATCACCTGGAACTATATTTAGTCTCTAAATAAAAACAACACCATATATGTATATTTATTTTGTTCCACTTAACCGTACTCAACTGTCCTGCATAAAATCAGAAGTGCACTAAATCCCTTCAGAATAAGGTGTAAGTCCTTGGGTAATATTCATTCTTAAACTTGATATCTTTATATACTATGACATGAAATTAACACAATTTATGACACATGGGAAAGGGAAAGGATAGGGAAGAACAAAGACATTCACTTTATGTACATACAAACATACAACAAAACAAGGAAGAAATATTCATGACCAATACAGTCCTCGTTTCTGTAACTAGTCATGTGGTTGAAGTTCATATTTATCAATGCCTTCTTCCATTACCCATTCCATGTTATGTTTTTTTATGTGAGGTACTGGGGCCAGGGATTGAACCCTGACACTTGTATGTGGGAAATCCATGGATCCCCTAAATTGGCCCTTTCATTTGTTTGCTTGTTCTTTTATTTGATTTTTAGGAGGCCCAAAAGACAGAACCTGGGACCTCCCATGTGGGAAGCAGGTGCTCAGCCTCTTGAACCACAATCATTTCCTCCATGTTATCTTTTTTAAAAGATTTATTTATTTATTCCCCCATTGTCTGCTCTTTGTGTCCATTTGCTGTGCATTCTTCTGTGTTTTGTCTTCTCTTTAGGTGGCACTAGGAACCAATCCTGGTACCTTCCCGAGTGAGAGAGAGCTCAATCTCTTGTACCACCTCAGCTTCCCAGCCTGCTGCATCTCTTATTGTCTCTTCTCTGTGTCTCTTACTGTTGTGTCATCTTGCTATGCCATCTCTCCACTGAGGCCAGCTTGCTGCATAAGCCAGCACTCCTGCACAGGCCAGCACTACTGCGTGGGCCAGCACTCTGCTCAGGCCAGCTCATCATGCAGGCCAGCTTGCCTTCACCAGGACTCCCCACAAATTGAACCCTGGACTTCTCATATGGTAGATGGGAGCCCAATCACTTGAACCACATCCACTTACCCCTTCATGTTATCTTTACCCACAGCAGACACCTCAACTGGCTGTTGCTTTTTGCCTAATGGTGTGACTCAAACTTTCATTCCTGAGGATTCTGGGCTAGTGTTGATCCTTCTTGTATTGGGCTGTTGCAATTTTCCATTGACTTTAATCACAGGGTACGTCAGTACTAAGAGACACCATATAAGATCTCCTGTATTCCAGGCAAACTCTTTTTTTTAGATTAATTTTTTATTTATTTCTCTCCCCTTTCTGCTCCCCCAGTTGTCTGCTCTCTTTGTCCATTTGCTGTGTGTTCTTCTGTGACTGCTTCTATCCTTATCAGTGACACCAGAAATCTGTGTTTCTTTTTGTTGCATCATCTTGTTGGGTCAGCTCTCCATGTGTGTGACACCATTCTTGGACAGGCTCCAGGAAAACTCATATACCTCCATTGTGTAGTTGCAGTAGTATTCCTCTTGATAGGGTCAATCACCCCAGCCAGTACAGTAAATCCCTCACTTGCCTGTTGATTCAGAGGCATGAAGGGCCCAAAGTGTGAGGTGGCAGTCTTAACTTCCAGTTCAGGGGAATGGTTGTAGTGTTCCCTGGTGGAAGTGCTCCTCCTTTTGGAACTAAGACCTGCAAAGAACAGAGATTAAGATTTCAGAGAGAGGAAGCAAACATTTTCCTTGTAATTCACTAGGGATAATAGTGATGCCACTTTCATTTCCACCCCTTGATTCCTGGACCTGTAGATCCTTGCTATAGGAGAAATAACACCATAAAGTGGATGCTGATTTAGAGCATATACTGGCACCTGGAGAACATTGTCCCAGCCCTGCAAGGTACTGTCACATAGTTGGTGCCATAATTGAGACTTCAAAAGTCCATTCCACTGTTCTATCAATTCAGCTACTTCAGGATGATAGAGAACATGGTAGGACCAGTGAATTCAATGAGAATGTGCCCATTTCCACCCCTCACTGGCTATGAAGTAGGTTGCTTGATCAGAATGAATGCTGTATAGAATATCGTGGTAATGGGTAAGACATTTGGTAAGTCCACAGATGGAGTGTGTGAGCAATTTGCTCACATACTCCATTGCTTCTAACCATGGTCAATGGTTTACATTTTGAATCATACACTTATATAGGTTTTGACAAAATTTAAACTGGCCTGTTCCCATTATTGCAAGATCATGATGAACAATTCTAATGCCCTAAAAATGCCCTATATTCCATCTATTCTATTCTTCCCTCCTCCTCCCCTAGAACCTATGGTAACCACTTGTCTCACTAATTGAAAACATAGTAGGACTCCCAGGATGGAAGTTTGATATTTTCTTGTTCATGGTATGGGCCTCCACCCACTGATACAACATACTATGATAAGATGAACACTTTTATATTCCATAGAAGCCTGCCCGAGGTGCACGTTGTCCCACATGCAACCCCACATTCAACCCTATACCAATAACTTACCCTGCCATATGTGTCAAAAGAACATTCCCAACATTTTTCTCTTTTAACCACAAACCTGAAAATATCCAGAGCTCACCTGCTCCTTTCTCTGACCCTCCAGTCTCACGGAAGCCCAACCCAACACCACCACACTACTTCCCCTTATAGAACAGCACCACTGAACACAATCACATACTGTACCACTATCACATTCCTCCACTGCACAATTACATCCTTCCACCTTATTGTAGAATTTGCCCATATGTGCATTGGCTCACCACCCCCTACTCCCTTTCTATCTTCTGTAAACCTATCTTCAAGACTCTAGCTCTGTGAGTCTGTTCAATTTGCTCAATTCATATAATTAAGGTCATGCAATATTTAATCTTCAAAGCCTGGCTTACCTTACTGAACATAAGTTCTTCAAGACTCATCCTTGTAATCCCATGTATTACCACTGCATTCCTTCTCACATTTGAGTAATATTCCATTGTATGTATATACCACAGTTTGCTCATCCATTCGTCTGTTAAAGGACATTTGGGTTGCTTCCAACTTTTGGCAATCATGAATAATGCTGCTATGAACATTGGTGTGTACATATCTGTTTGTGTTCCTGCTTTCAGTTCTTTCAATTTCAATTTTCAATTCTTCTGGGATTGCTGGATCATATGGCAGTTCTATAGTTTAGCATCCTAAAGAACCACCGAACTTTCCTCTACAATGGCTGCATGATACTACATTCCCACCAGTAGTGGATAAGTGTTCGTATTCATCCACATCCTCTCCAACATTTGTAGTTCTCTGTTTTTTTTGTTTTTTTTTTTTGTTTTTTTTTTTAAAGATTTATTTTTATTTATTTAATTCCCCTCCCCCGGTTGTCTGTTTTCTGTGTCTTTTTTGCTGCGTCTTGTTTCTTTGTCCGCTTCTGTTGTTGTCAGCGGTACGGGAAGTGTGGGTGGCGCCATTCCTCGGCAGGCTGCTCCCTCCTTCGCGCTGGGCGGCTCTCACTATGGGTGCACTCCTTGCGCGTGGGGCTCCCCTACACGGGGGACACCCCTGTGTGGCACGGCACTCCTTGCGCGCATCAGCACTGCGCATGGGCCAGCTCCACACAGGTCAAGGAGACCCGGGGCTTGAACCGCGGGCCTCCCATGTGGTAGACGGACGCCCTAACCACTGGGCCAAAGTCCGTTTCCCCTCTGTTTTTTTAAGAGTCACCAGTCTAATGGGTGTAAGATGGTATCACATTGTACTTTTGATGTGCATTTCCCTAATAGCTGGTTATGTTGAGCATCTTTTCATGTGCTTTTTAGCCATGTGTATTTCTTCTTTAGAGAAGTGTTTATTGAAATCACTTGCCCACTGTTTTAAAATGGGTTGTTTATCTTTTTATTTTCAAGATGTATCATTTCTTTATATATGCTGGATATTAGACCTCTATTGGGTACATGCTTTCTCACATTGGGTAGGCTGCCTTTTCACTTTCTTGACAAACTCCCTTGAAGCACAAACATTTTTATTTTGGGGAGATCCCATTATCTATTTTTCCTTCATTGCTCATGCTTTGGGTGTAAAGTTCATGAAACCATTTCCTAATACAAGATCCTATAGATGCTTCCCTACCTTATTTTCCAGGAGCTTTATAGTCTTGGCTCATATATATATATATATATATATATATATATATATATATATATATACACACACAAAGATTTATTTATTTATTTATTTATTTATTTATTTATTTATTCCTCTCTCCTTCCCCACCCCGCCCCTGTTGTCTGTTCTCTGTGCCTATATGCTGTGTCTTCTTTGTCTGCTTCTGTTTTTGCCAGTGGCATGGGAATCTGTGTTTCTTTTTGGTGCATCATCTTGTAGTGTAAGCTCTGCGTGTGTGCAGCACCATTCTTAGGCAGGCTGCACTTTATTTCATGCTGGGCGGCTCTCCTTATGGGACGCACTCCTTGCGCTTGGGGCTCCCCTATGCGGGGGCACCCCTGCGTGGCACGGCATTCCTTGTGCATCAGCACTGCACATGGGCCAGCTGCACATGGGTCAAGGAGGCCTGGGGTTTGAACCATGGACCTCCCATGTGGTAGACAGACACCCTAACCACTGGGCCAAGTCTGCTTCCCACTGGCTCTTATATTTAGATCTTTGATCCATCTTGTTTTAACTTTTGTATAGGGCATGAGATGGTGATCCTATCTCATTCTTCTGGATATGAATATCCAGTTCTCCAAGCACCATTTGTTGAAGGGCTTGGTGCCCTTGTCGAATGTCAGTTGACTATATATGTGAGGGTCTATATCAGAACTCTCAGTTCTGTTCCACTTGTCAGTATGTCTGTCCTCATGCTAATACCATGCAGTTTTGACCACCATAGTTTCATAGAATCTTTTAAAGTCGGGTAGTGTGATTCCTCCAATTTCATTTTCCTTTTTCAATATATATTTGGCTATTTAGGTCCCCATGTCCTTCCTAATAAATTTCATAGTTAGTTTTTCCAATTTGGTAAAAAATGCTGTTGTAATTTTTATTGGGATTGTGTTACATCTGTAAGTCAGCTTGGATAGGATAGACATCTTAATGATGTTTAGTCTTCCTCTCCATAAACAGGGAATATTCTTCAATTTATTTAGGTCTTCTTTGATTTCCTTAAACAATGTTGTGTAGTCTTCTGTGTACTTTACATATTTTTTTATTTCAAAATTTATTGGAGAAGTTATAGGTTTACAGACATCACAATGAAAATAAAGAGTTCCCATACATCCTCCCTCACAAATAGAGGTTTCCTTATTATTAACACTTTGCAATAGTATGGTACATTTGTCACATTGTATAAAGCAATATTATTGTAATTATACTATTAACTGTACTCCATAATTCACCTTAGAATACACTGTTGAGTTTCCTTTACATCTTTAGTTAAGTTTACTTCTAGGTATTTGGTTCTTTTATTTGCTATTGTAAGTGGAATTTTTTTCTATTGATTTCCTCCTTAGATTGCTCATTATTGGTGTATTGAAATGCTACTGATTTTTGTGCATTGATCTTATATCCTGTCACTTTACTGAATTTATTTATCAGCTCTAGGAGCCTTGTTGAAGCTTCTCAGGTTTTTCTATGCATAGGTTCCTGTCATGTGCAAATAGTGAAATTTTTACTTCTTCCTTTCCAATGTGGATCCCTGTTATACATTTTTCCTCCCTAAGTGCTTGAGCAAGCACTTCTAATGCAATGTTAAATGAGAGTGGTGACAATGGTCATCCTTGTCTTGTCCCCAATCTGAGAGGGAAAGCTTTAAGCATTTCACCATTGAATATAATGTTAGCTGTGGGTTTTTCACTTATACCCTTTATCATGTTGAGGAAGTTTCCTTCTGTTCCCATCTTTTGAGTTTTTTTTTTTTCAGGAAAGTGTACTATATTTTGTCAAAAACATTTTCTTCATTAAGAGAGATGATCATGTGATTTATTTCTTTTGATCTGTTAATGTAGTGTATTACATTGATTCCCTGAGTTCACTGTATCTTTTAAACAAATCAAATTATTAATACATATTAATAACCATACAATTTATCAAAAGTGTACAGTCAGTGATATTTAGTATAATCACATAATTGTGCATACATCACTTCAGTCATTATTAAAGCATTTTCATTATTTCAATAATAATAATAAGCAAAAAACAAACAAGGAATTTCCTCTCCTCTCTATCTCTCTGTTTCATCTGCTGACATAGCTGCAGTTTCTGGCTATTGTGCAATTATTTATTTGCTTATTAAGCAGTTTTATTGAGATATATTCACATATCACATGATCTATACAAAATGTATAATTAGTGGCTTTTTTAGGTGTTAAAAAGACTTTTATTGTAAAATTTAAAAATAAATAGAACAATACATTGAAAGAAATTACAAATTTTAAGAGTTAAGTTTAAGTTAGATTTAATAGAATCAATTATAAGAAATAGATAATACAGCAATAAATATTTATATCATATTAGAATTATTAAAGTATCCTACTATGATACTCTTGGTTTCTGTGGGGTCAGTGGTGATATCCCCTTCTACATTTCTTATTTTATGTATTTGCATCTTCTCTCCTTTTTTCTGTTAGTCTAGCTAAGTGTTTGTCAGTTTTATTAATCTTCTCAAAGAACCAGTTTTTGGTTTTGTTAAATTAGCGCTTTCTTATTTTCAATTTCATTTAGCTCTACTCCAATCTTTGTTATTTCCTTCTTTCTATGTCCTTGGGGTTAGTTTGTTGTTCTTTTTCTAACTCCTCCATGTGTGCAGTTAGGTCTTTGATTTTAGCTCATTTTTCTTTTTTTCTTTTTTTCTTTTATTTTATTTTTTAAAGTAAGGACTTTTTAAATTTTTTTTTTATTTTTTAAACCCTTCCCCCTCCCCCCCCCGGTCCCGTTGTTTGTTCTCTGTGTCTATTTGCTGTGTCTTGTTTCTTTTATCCACTTCTGTTGTTGTCAGTGGCAGGAAAAGTGTGGGTGGTGCCATTCCTGGGCAGGCTGCACTTTCTTTTGTGTTGGGCGGCTCTCCTTACAGGGTGCACTCCTTGCGCGTGGGGCTCCCCTACGTGGGCGACACCCCTGTGTGGCCTGGCACTCCTTGCGCGCATCAGCACTGTGCATGGGCCAGCTGCACATGGGTCAAGGAGGCCCGGGGTTTGAACCATGGACCTCCCATGTGGTAGACGGATGCCCTAACCACTGGGCCAAGTCCGTTTCCCTCTTTTTTTAAATATAAGCATTTATGGCTATGAATTTCCCTCTCAGCCCTGCTTTTGCTGCTTTCCATAGGTTTTGAAATATTGTGTTGTCATTTTCATTCATTTCAAGGTAGTTACTGATTTCTTTTGCAGTTTTCTTCTTGACCCACTGATTGTCTAAGCATGTATTGTTTAATTTCCATATCTTTGTGCCTAATATGGTTCTCTTCCCCTTTCTGGTTTCCAGCCTCATTCATTGTGGTCATAGAACACACTTTGTGTAATTGCAATCTTTCTGAATTCATTGAGAGTTTTTCTGTGGCCTAGCATGTGGTCTATCCTGGGGAATGATCCATGTGTGCTCAGGAAGAATTTATATACTGCTGTTTTAGGGTGTAATGTTCTATATATGTCTATTAGGTCTAAATCCTCTTATGTATTGTTCAAGGTCTCTGTTTCTGTATTTATGTTCTGTTGAGATGTTCTGTTTAATGCTGATAATGGTGCATTAGAATCCTTCACTATAATAATTTCCAATGTTTGCCTCATGTATTTTAAGGTGCACTGGTTAGGTGCATAAGTGTTTAGGATTGTTCTTTCTTCTTGATAGATTACCCCTTTTATTAATAGTGTCCTTCTTTGTCTTTTACAAGGATTTTGCATTTAAAGTCTCTTTTGGAGGAGGAGGGGCAAGATAGTGTCAGATTAAGTATACCCACATCATCTCTCCTGCAAAAAAAATGGCTGAGTGACAGCAAATTCCTGCCTGAGTAAGCTGTTTTAGGAATTCACAAAGCAGAAAGCTTCAGGGCATTGATCTGGGGAGAGTTTGACAAAAAGAGTGATTGTTCAAGGTAAAACCATGAGTTTCTGGTGCTTGAGGCTGGAGCTGTGGAACAGCTAAGCCCCTCCCTCAGGGCAGGAAGCCATGGCATTCCCCAGACCCTGCAGGTCACCCAGCTGAAGGAGACTAACTCTGAGTTTAGAAAGGTTCTGGTGCTGGGTGGAAAGGAGTCTCCTGAATGCAGATTCAATTATCTGGACCCCCTTTTTTGAGCTTTGAGGAGCATACTAGCTGGCTTGAGGAGAAACCAGGGAGAGGGGAGAGGCGAATCTGATGAGGCAGTCTGATTTACCTAACCTCCCTGGGCTAGGGAAAATTAGTCTGGGAAAGGGGGAGTCAGGCAATTAACTAGTCCTGTGTAACTCCCCTAAAGGAGGGGGAAAGTAGGAAATGCTTAATAAGCTTCCAAGAGCATATTTAGGGTTCCCAGCAAGGTGGGGGTGCTCTTTCTCAAAGACACTGAGAGTCATTATTTTCTGTGTTGAGTTAATTCACCAGAGTATCATTTGAATTTCCAAAGGAAACTTTCACACAGGCTTCCTGCTGCCCTGGGAGAGAAAACAGTTGGGGGAAAAAAAGGAAGGACAGATACCTAATCAGCAACTTATCCAATTGCAAAGTCAATCTTGCCCTGGTCAAAGGGACTCTTTCTGAAGAACAAATCAACCTAGAAAGAAAGTTTAGTCCAGTGGGGGAGTTTGAGCCTTGAATGTGCAAGGTCCTTAGTTCAATTCCTGGCTTCTCTTAGAGTAGAGCCCCACTAGGATATTAAACATCTAGCTGAACT
The DNA here is from genome assembly GCF_030445035.2 of Dasypus novemcinctus. Classification (NCBI taxonomy): domain Eukaryota; kingdom Metazoa; phylum Chordata; class Mammalia; order Cingulata; family Dasypodidae; genus Dasypus; species Dasypus novemcinctus. Next base: position 94,665,390 of record NC_080678.1, read on the forward strand.
TTAGGACAGGGAAAACAAAGACATTATCCTTGTATTAACTTACCTTGGGCCTCTTATTCTACCTAAAATTTTAAAAAAGGTATTTTTGTTATATAATTTTACTTAGTTTACTCTCTGAAACCCACTTCAAAATCTGCAGCAAGAAAGGCACAGGGTAATTGATTGATAAACACTGGCAGCCTGACAAGCTTCACAGGGGCATAAGCGGGAAGTTTGGTTTTTCTTAAAGTTTGGTTGACTCCTTGCTTGTGGGTTTGTCTGGTTTTGTTTTGTTTTGTTTTCTTGTCTTTCTTTCCTCTTTATCCCTCCCCCTGCCTTGTTTTAAAATTTAGGTGCTGCCAGCTTGTTTCCTGTTTGCTGTGTTTCCTTTTCCTCAATTTCCTCTTTTCTGTGTATACTGACTTTGGCTACAATTGCTATCTCTTTTCCTTCCTACATCACTCTATCTTCTGCTTCCTGTTATTGCTCTTACACACTCCATCTCTCTTTGTTTAGCCCCATGTTTTCTAGCTTTTTATTTCTAATACTTCTATTCTGTTTTCTATCTTTTATTAACTCTTTCTGTTTTTGTCCTTTCTTTTCTCTTTCTCTCTTCTTCACACTGGCATTTTAATTCATTCTATATTCTCCATATTCACTTTCTCATTTCATTGTAGGTACTCCACTTTTTTTATTCCTATAAATCTACACTGCTTACAGGAATTTAATATTCAGTCTCCTAGGTCTTATATTTTCTTTGGTTAACATTTACTATAATATTTATTACTATTATATTTTTCTTTTCTTACCACTTTTGCTTTTCCTGACACTAATCTCTTTCCTTAAAGGGAACTTACACAACAAGGAAACAGAATAAGAACAAAGTGTCAATGAGAAAATGTACACTCAAAAATAGCAAATAAATAAAACCCAACACTAGATGGAGAAGCTAATCAACTGAACAAACCCAACAAGATGGTGACCAGACAGCAACAAAAAATTACAAGCCATACAAATAATCAAGAAGACATGACACAGTCCAATGAACAAACTAAAAACCAGGAAGAGGAGCAGATCATCAAAAAACTAATCAAAGCTGTCCAAACAAATATCATGGTCCAAATCAATGAAGTGAAGGAAGAGATTAAGGATATTAAGGAAACACTTGGAGGACATACTGAAGAAATTGTAAAAATACACAAAAAGATAATGGATATGATGGTGATGAATGACACAATCCAAGAAATAAAAAATACATTCTCAGCAAATAACAGCAGATTTGAACAGGCAGAGGAAAGAATTAGTGATATGGAAGACAGTGCATCTGAAATCAAACAGATTGTAGAATTGATAGGTAAAAAGATAGAAAAAGTCCAGCAGGGACTTAGGGATTTGAATTACAACACAAATGGCACAAACATATGCATTATAGGGATCCCAGAAGGAGCAGAGTAGAGAAAGGGGATAGAAGGGGTGTTGGAGGAAATAATGACTGAAGACTTCCCCAACCTATTGAGGAAGATGGATAGAAATGTCCAGGAAGTGCAGCATACCCCAAACATGATAAGTCCTAACTGGCCTACTCCAAGACATATACTTGTCAAATTATTCAATGCTCAAGACAAAGAAAAAATACTGAACACAGCAAGAGGAAAGAGAACCATCACAAACTAGGGAAGCTCAATAAGATTAAGTGCTAATTTCCCATCTGAAACCATGGAGGCAAGAAGGTAGTGGTATGTCATAGTCAAGGTACTAAAAGAAAAAAATTTCCAGCCAAGAATACTTTATCTAGCAATGCTGGCATTCAAAAATGATGGAGAGTTCAAAATATTCAAAGATAAACAGAAACTGAAAAAGCATGCCAATAAAAAACCTACCCTTCAAGAAATACTAAAGGGACTTATGCAGGATGAAAGAAAAAAAAACAAGAGAGAAAGGGTTGGAGGAGAATGTAGAACAACTAAAAATACAAAAAGAGAAATAAAGACATTTGACATATTCAAATTCAAAGAAAATATGGTTAATGTAAGTAATTCCTTGAGAGTAATAAACCTGAATGTTAATGGGTTAAACTCATCAGTCAAGAGACACAGATTGGCAGAATTGTTAAGGAAACCATTAACCTGTATAAACAGAAGAGTTCTAGGTTGAGTGAACAAAACCCTAACTCAAGTTACAGATACAGAGAATCACAGCCCCTTAATCAATTCCCAGACCCAGACTTGAGACAGTTTACAGATCCAGAGCTAGTAGAATGGGGAGAAGGCCAGGTCTCCTTGGAGAAGCATCCTGTTAAACTGCCCAAAATTTATACTGTTAATCTTTCTCTCACCTTTCCCCAAGGAGATCTATGGCCTTTTAGCAGAGTAACTGTGCATTGGGGAAAAGGAAACAATCAGACATTTCAGGGATTATTAGACACTGGCTCAGAAGTGACATTAATTCCAGGAGACCCAAAATGTCACTGTGGTCCACCAATCAGAGTAGGGGCTTATGGAAGTCAAGTGATTAATGGGGTTTTAGCTCAGGTCCATCTCACAGTTGGTCCAGTGGGTCCCTGGACCCATTCTGAGGTTCTTTCCACAGTTCCAGAAGGCATAATTGGAATAAACTCACTAGCAACTGGAGAATCCCCACATTGGATCCCTGACTTGTGGCCTGAGGGCTATGATGGTTAGAAAGCCCAAGTGAAAGCCACTAGAACTGCCTCTGCCTAGCAAAATAGTAAACCAAAAGCAATACTGGATTCTGGGAGGGATTGCAGAAATTAGTGCCACCGTAAAGATTTGAAGGATGCAGGGGTGGTGATTCCCACCATATCCCCATTCAACTCTCCTATTTGTCCTGTACAGAAAACAGATGGATCTTGGAGGATGATAGTAAATTATCATAAACTTAATCAGGTGGTGACTCCAGTTGCAACTGATGTCCCAGATATGGTACCATTGCTTGAGCAAATCAAAACATCCCCTGGTACTTGGTATGCAACTGTTGATTTTTTTAAATTTAGTTTTTTTTATTACATTGTCTTTTTTTAAAGATATAGAAGTCACAAAAATGTTACATTAAAAAATATGAGGTTCCCACATGCCCCACCCCCCACCACCCCACTCCTCCTACATCATCAACCTCCCTTATCATTGTGGCACATTCATTACATTTGGTGAATACATTTTGGGACACTGCTGAACCACATGGATTATAATTTACATTGTAGTTTACACTCTCCCCCAGTACATTCAGTGGATTATGACAGGATATATAATGTCCAGCATCTGTCCCTGAAATGTCATTTAGGACAACTCCAAGTTCCAAAAATTCCCCATATCTCACCTCTACTTCCCTCTCCCTGTCCTCAGTAACTACCATGGCCACTTTCTCCAAATCAATGCTACAGTTTCTTCCATTACTAGTCATAATATTTCTTTAGTAGATTCACTTTAATCCATATTTTATTCCTCCATCCTGTGGACTCTGGGTTGGTGATGTCTGCTGCACATCTATATTGAGAGGGGACTTAGATCTATGGTTGATTGATGCAATTCTCCTGCTTGGAGTTGTAGGCACTCTTGGTTTCCTGGTGTAGTGATTGACCATCTTCACCTCCCTGTTAGCCAATATGTGCAGTTCCAACAAACTGGAAAGTAGGAGCTGGAACTCCACTGAGGCTCATGGCCCAGCTGGCACATGTATACCCAGAAGTCTCCTGGGTATACACCAACCCCAGCACCAACCACAGTTTCAGGAAAAGTGATAAAAGAGGCATGTGTAGAAAGTTCATATCTGAGTCCAACTCCATCACACTCAGGAACACAAATTCCAAAGTAGGGCCCACTGACAAGGCACTGAGTTCCAGAGCCAACCACCATGATCATGGAACCTGTGTGTCTCCAAGCACCTCAGGAGCACTAGTACCTGAGATTGTATCTACTTTAACAGTCTGCAATCCTGCTGAGGAATGCATAAGCATGACCTCTCTGATGACCTCCTGACTCTTTTTTGAAGACTCTTAGCTATATAAACTCATTTATCTTTACCACTTCCTCCTTTCATTCAAGTTCTCTTTCTAGTTGCATCAACAATTAGTGATTAGTAGTAATCCCTTGGCACCAGGGAGGCTTATCCCCAGGAGTCATGACTCATGCTGGGGGAAGGTAATGCATTTGCATGCTGAGTTTCGCTGTTGATTTGGTGAATGCTTTTTTCTTAACTTCTATTAGTAAGGACCACCAGAAACAATTTGCTTTCAGCTGTAAAATGGAAATCCTGTACTGGCTGAGGTGATTGATCCTGACTATCCAGGGGAAATAGGACTGCATCTACATAATGGGGGTAAAGAAGAGTTTGCCTGGAATACAGGAGATCCACTAGGACATCTTCTAGTACTGCCACGTCCTGTGATTAAAGTCAGTGAGAAATTGCAACAACCCCCTTCAAGCAGGACTAATAATGGCCCAGAAACTTCAGCAATGAAAATTTGTGTCACTCCACCAAGCAAAGATCCACGGCCTGCTGAAGTGCTTGCTGAGGGTAATGGAAACATGGAATGGGTAGTGATGGGTACTGGAACAAGGCAGTAATAAACATGAACTTTGACCTTGTGACCAGTTACAGAAATGAGGACTGTAATGGTCAAGAATCTTTTTTCCTTGTTTCATTATCATGATGATTGTATATGCAAACAAAGTGAATTTCTTTGTCTTCTTCCCCAATATTTTCCCTTATCATATATCATGTTACCCAAGAACTAGCACCCTATTCTGTATGGAATTAATGTGTTTCTGGTTGTATAGGAGAGTTTAACATTGTTAGGTGGAAATATATATGTACGCATGTTTGTTATTGTTTTTACTTAGAGACTGAGTATGGTTTAAGGTCATGTGTACGGTTACCAGGTTTACAAGGGGTGGACTGTGATGGTTAACTTGGCCAGGTAATTGCACCCAGTTTTTAGTACACTGGGCTAACTGTAATACAAGGGCATTTATGGACTTTAGTCACCATTGAATTTACTGCAATGGTAAATCATAGATAGATGATTACAATGACATCAATCAGGGAGATTGCCATCAGCAATGAGTAATGCTTTATCCTTAAAAGGGGAAGTGATTGCAGCATTGAGTGAAAATATCCCAGCTCATCTTTGGATGGCAAACATTTCCCAGAACTTTTCAAGAACCTTCATTGGACATTCTTTGGAGCCCCTGATTGCAGCCTACCTGTGGAACCCGGACTTGTGCATCTCCACGGTCATGTGAGAGACTCTTATATAAAATTGAATACTATTGACAGATATCTCTTGTTGATTCTGTTTAGCTAGAGAACCCTGACTAATACAATGACCCATCTATATGCTGTCTACAAGAAACCTAACTTAGACTCAGGGATTCAAGGAGACTGAAAGTGAATAGCTGGAAAACAATGTTACAAGTAAACAACAACCAAAAAAGGGCACGAGTAGCTATACTATTATCAGACAAAATAGAATTAAATGCAAAACTATTGTGAAAGACATAGGTAGACACTGTATATTAGTAAAAGGGATAATCTTTCAAGAAGAAAGAACAATCATAAACATTTATTCACCTAACCAGGGTGTCTCAAAATACATGTGACTAACACTGGAAAAACTAAGTGGAGGAATAGATGCCTCTACAATTAGAGTGGGGTAATTTAATACACCATTATCACCATTAGACAAAATATCTCAACAGAGAATCAATAAAGAAACAAGGGCTTTGAATAATATATTAGAGGATATGGACCTAATAGGTATATACAGAACAGTCCACCCAAATACAGTAGGATATCCATTCTTCTCAACCACACATGGCTCATTTTCTCCAATATAGACCACATGCTAGGCCACAAAGTTTCAATGAATTTAGAAAGATTAAAATCATACAAAATAATTTCTCTGACCACAATGGAATGAAACTGGAAATCTGCAAGTGCCAGAGAACCAGATTAGGCAAAAAGTGTGTTAAGGAACACACTCTTAGATGTACAGTGGGTCAAGGAGGAAATTTCAAAAGAAATCATTGACTACATTGAAACTAATGAAAATGACAACACAAAACATCAAAACTTATGGGATGCAGCAACAGCTGTACGGAGATAGAAATTTTATCCATAAATTCATATATAAAAAAAAGAAAGAGCTAAAATCAAAGACTTAAATGCACACTTGGAGGAATTAGTAAAAAAAAAAAACTAACCCCAAAGTAAGCAGAAAGAAATAACAAAGATCAGAGCATAACTAAATGAAATAGAAAGTAAGAAAGTGCTAGAAAAAATAAACAAAACAAAGAGCTTGGTCTTTGAGAAGACTAACAAAGAAAAAAGAGAGGAGAAGCAAATACACAAAATAAGAAATGAGAAAGGGGATATCACCACTGAACTCACAGAAATAAAACTATCATAAAAGGATACTTTGAAAAAGTATATGCCACCAAGAAGAACAATTTAGAGGAAATGGACAAATTCCTAGAAACACATATGCAGCCTACATTGATGAAAGAAGAAATTGATGGTCTCAACAAATCAATCACAAGTAAAGAGTCATTAATAATTTCCTGATTAGTCATTTAATGACTAATGAAGTCATTGAAGAGCCCCAGGCCAGATGGCTTCTCAGGTGAATTTTACCAAACGTTCTGGAAAGAACTAACACCAATCTTTCTTACTCTTCCAAAAAATTGAAAAAACTCATTCTATGATGCCAATATTACCTTAATAATATCAAAGCCAAACCAAGACACTGTAAGAAAGGAAAATTACAGACCAATCTCTCTAATCAACTAGATGCTAAAATTCTTAACAAAATACTGGCTAATCATATTCAACAACACATCAAATGAATTATAACACCATGACTAAGTGGATTTCATCCATCGTATGCAAAGATGGTTCAACATAAGAAATATGTAATACACCACATAAGCAGATCAAAAGAAAAAAAAAATCACATGACCATATCTATAGATGCAGAAAAAGCACTCAAACAAAATACAGCACCTTTTCCTGATAAAAACACTGCAAAAGATAGAAATAGAAGGGAACTTCTTCAATATAATAAAGAGTATATATGAAAAACCCACACCTAACACCATATAAAATGGTGGAATCCTAAAATCTTTCCCTCTAAGATCAGGAACAAGATAAAGATGCTGACCATCACACCTCTTATTTAACACTGTGTTAGAAGTATTTGCTCAAGCACTGAGGCAAGAAACAGATATAAAAGGCATCCAAATTGGAAAGGAAGAAGTCAGGATTTCACTGTTTGCAGACGACATGATCTTATGCATAGAAAGCAATGAGAAATCTACAACAAAGCTTCCAGAACTTATAAATGAGTTCAGTAATGTTGCAGGTTATAAGATCAATGTGTAAAAATCAGTAGCATTTCTATACACCAATAATGAGAAATCTGAGGAGGAAATCAAGAAAAAAATACCATAGCAATAGTAAATTAAAAAATCAAATACCTAGGAATAAATTTACAGATGTAAAAGACTTATACACAGAAAATCATACAACACTGCTAAAGGAAATCAAAGAAGAGTTAAATAAATGGGAGAATTTTCCCTTTTCATGGATAGGAAGACTAAATATCATTGAGATGTCTATCCTACCCTAACTGATTTACAGATTAAATGCAATGCCAATAAAAATCAGCACACCACTTTTTAATGAACTGGAAAAACTAATTATGAAATTTATTTGGAAGGGAAAGAGGTCTTGAATAGCCATAGACATATTGAAAAAGAAAAATGAAATAGGAGGAATCATACTACCTGATTTTAAAACATACTGCAAAGCTATTGTGATCAAAATCTCAGGGTATTGGCACAAGGATAGACATAAGGGTAAATAGGACCAAATTGAGAGTTCTGATGTAGATCCTCACATATACAGTCATATGATATTTGACAAGGCCACCAAGCCCACTCAACTGGGAGAGAATGGCCTTTTCAACAAATGGTGCTTGGAGAACTGGATATCCATATGCAAAATAATGAAAACGGATTACCATCTCCCACCTTATACAAAAATCAACTCAAGATGGATCAAAGATCTAAATATAAGAGCCAAGACCATAAAGACTTTTAAAGACAATGTAGGGAAGCATCTACAGGACATTGTAATAGGAAATGACTTCATAAACTTCACACCCAAAGCACGAGCAGTGAAAGAAAAAGTAGAAAAATGGGACCTCCTAAAAATTAAAGCCTTTTGCACCTCAAAGGAGTTTTTCAAGAAAGAGAAAAGAGAGCCTACCCAATGGGAGAAAATATTTGTTAACCATATATCTGACAGGAGCCTAATATCCCGTATATATTAAGAAATCCTATATCTTGAAAATAAAAAGGAAAACAACCCACTTAAAAAATGGGCAAGAGATTTGAACAGATGCTTCTCCAAAGAAGAAATACAAATGGCTAAAATGCACATGAAAAGTGCTCAACATCAGTAACTATTAGGGGAATGCAAATCAAAACTACAATGAGATACCAACTTACACCCATTAGACTGTTGGTATTAAAAAAACAAACAAACAGAGGACTACAAGGGTTGGAGAGGATGAGGAGAACTGGGAACACTTATCCACTGCTAGTGGGAATGTAGAAGGATCCAGCCATTGTGGAGGACAGTTTGGCGGTTCCTCAAAACCTAGCTAGAGATTTGCCATATCACCCTGCAATTCCATTGCTAAGAATACATCCAGAAGAACTGAAAACAAGGACATGAACAAATACATGCACACCAATGTTTATAGCAGCATTATTCACTATTGATAAAAGTTGGAATCAACCCAAATGCCCATCAACAGATGAATGGATAAACAAAATGTGGTATATATATATATATATATATATATATATATATATATATATATATATATATATATATATATATATATATATATATATATACAATGGAATACTACTCAGTTTAAGAAGGAATACAGTACTAACACATGGGATAATATGGAAGAATCTTGAGGAACTTATATTAAGTGAAGCGAGCCAAGCATTGAAGGACAAGTGCTACATGACCTCTCTGATATGAATTAACAATCAAGCTGCCTCAGAGAGCTAGAGACTGTAAGATAGGCTTACAAGAAATGGGGGGAGGAGAGCAAGGTTGTGAGCCAATGCCCAAATGGGTGAAAGCTATGATAAAGTGAAGGTAAGTAGTTGTGTATTGAAAGGATAAGATGGGGGCATAATGATACTATTGGATTGGGGTTTTTGGGCTTGAGGGGCGGCTAGGGTTTGGAGGATGGGTCGGATGGTCTATGGAATTGGGGGGAAGGTTGGGGGAGCAGATGAACACGGGAGGTTGTCAGGTACGTGGTTGACAGTATAATGTTTAGAAAACTCTTTAGAAAATATAATAAGGAAGGGTTACTGGTTTAAGGTCATCTGGCACAGGGTGCAACCAGGGCTACTTCTAGGGAGTATGTGAGGGCTCATCTTGTCACAGTTGTTATATCAGTGGGTGGAGACCCATACGATGAGTGGGCAGGTGTTATATCCCCATTCTGGGGAGGCCTGATGATCTCAAACAGAGGGGAAAGTGTCTCTTGAGAGCATAGTTGACTTCCAATGGAGGAGGACAGACTAGTGTGTCAAAACCTCAGCGTTGTTTCAAGTATGTATGAATTTTGTTCTTCAAGTAGTGAAGCTTGGTTGCCACTGTGAACCCTGAGGGAAGGGGGAGGGAGGAATAGAATAGATGGAAGAGGTGCTAACTGGGGGACAATGGAAATGTTCTGTATGATCAAGCAATGATGGATACAGGCCATGTTAAATTTCACCAAAAATAGATAAAAATGTATAGTCTAATATGTAAACCATAAAGTAAACCATAATGTAACCAAAAATTTATAAAACTGTAATCTAAAATGCACAGCATAATGTAAACCATAATGAAAACATAGTAGCTATGTTTCAGTATCTGTACATCAGTTGTTTGCTGGGGAAGGGGGAAAAGGATTTGATGTTGGGTAAATGGGCGTCCCCTATACTTTTTTGAAGACATAATTTTAAAAAAGGATGTAGTCACTGAGGAAGAAATAGAAGTGATTGCCTTGCCACTGTACATACAGAGTAACACCTATTACAGTGATGAAAGGCAAAATGTCAAAAAATAATTTTTATGATACTTTAATACCCCAATTTTACTTTTAGTTTTTCTAAATTATGTACTTTATTTCTAATCTTTAAAACCTATCACTGCTATTTTATTTTCCTATTAATTGAATTTGGCAATATATAAGGTTTCCTTTTTGAAGAAGTTTTGGAACACAGAGGGATTCAACTATGGCAGGGGAGGAGCATTGGTGTGAGGTGTTATTGATGGGAGATGCATGGGTGGGAGAGAGTTCACCAGGGCATGCATATAGGGTACATAGATATGTTCAGGTGTTATTTGGGTATTAACATAGAGGGTTGACTTTGACATGGCAACTAAGGGAGTGCTGAGTTCCCATCCTGGGGAGCTCTGTCACATCCCCCAATGGAACAATTCCCCACGAGCAAGATCAAAGACCAGTGAGGAAGGATAATCCAGTGATGAGTCCTTGATACTGATGACTATGCTTAAGAGCCTGTTTGCCTGAAATTTCAACTTGACCTATAGGTGCAGGGTGCCTAAGAGTTACTTCCTGAGGGCCTCCAAGTTTCTCAAATGTGGCCACTCTCTAAGCCAGAGAGTGGGACAAGACTCCCAGGATGAGCCTTTCTGGCACCAAGCACTAGCTGGTGATGCAACAAGAAAAAGACCTTGAATAAAAGGGGCAAATGGTAAAGACAAATGAGTTTATATGGCTAAGAGACTTCAAAATGAGTCAGGAGGTCAGCAGAGGGGTCACACTTATGCACTTCTCAGCAGGATCTCAGAGACTAAGTAGATACAACCCCAGGTAGTGGTGCTCCTGAGGTATACTGAGACACTCAGGTCATACAGTCATGTCAGATGGCTCTAGAGTTCAGTGCTTTGTCAGTGGACCCTACTTTGGATCTTGTATTCCTGAATGTCATGGCATTGGACTCAGCTGTGACTTCTCTTCACGTGCCTCTTCTGTCACTTTTAATGAACCTGTGGTTGGCACTGGGGTTGGTGCATGCTTAGGAGACTTTAATCTCTATACTGTCCATGTGCCAGGTGGGCCCTGAGCCTCAGCAGATTTGTAACACCTACTCTCTGGTTCATTGGACTTACCCAGGTCAGATAACAAGGAGGTGAGAAGGGTCAACCACCCCACCAAGGAACTGAGAGAGTCTACAACTGCTAGCAGGTGAATCCCATCCTTCAACCACTCAATTTAAAGGTGGAGTGGGCATCACCATTTGAGGGTCCTCAGGAAGGAGGAATAAAATATGGATTAGAGTGGAATTACTGGTATTCTACTATAGAATTATTGTGATTCTAGCAATGAAAGAAATTATATCCTTGATATGGGGGCAGTGGTCACAGGAGTTGCTGAAGGCAGGGAGAGGGAAAAAGAGGTGAGATATTGGGGCATTTTGGGGACTTGGAGTTGTCCTCAATGATATTGCAGTTTCAGATGCAGGACATCATATATCCTGCCATAACCCACTGAATGGACTGGGAGAGAGTGTAAACCACAATATAAACTATAATCCATGCTGTGTAGCAGTGTTCCAAAATGTATCATTAAATGTAATGAATGTACCTACCACACTAATAAAAGCATTTGTCAAGGTGGAAGGAGTGGGAGGTGTGGGGAGTGGGATATATGGAAATCTCTTATTTTTTTAATGTAACATTTTTTTTTGTGATCTATATATATTTATAAAAGAGGAAAAATGATTAAAAATTGGAATAGAAGAAATGAAACAAGAAACAAATTAAGGAAAAATATGGAATGAAGTAAATGGCCAGAAAGATGAAAAAAGGGGGGGTGGGGAGAGAGAGAGAGAGAGAAAGAGAGAGAGAGAGAGAGGCCAAACTAGAAGAGGTGGAATGAAAGAAAAGCCACAAAAGATAGAGTATAGAAAAATGAAGGAAGAAAAGAAATAAAATAGGTAAAAAAAAAAAAAAGTAAATAGATAAATAGGTAAAAAAAAAAAGAAAGAAAAAAAGAAAGTAAGGGAAAAGAGAAAAAAACAGGATACAAAACAAGAACAAAAACAACCCAGGAAAAACAGCCTGCCCACTTAGGCCCCTAAGGAGCTTCTCAGGGGCTCATCACACAATTATCCAGCAGCCTGCCTTCTTTAGGTGATATACCCTGTTGTGGGAATAAAATAAAGAATAAAAGAGAGGTATCTATAAAAAAGAACAGATCCAAGAAGACCTAAAACAAGGAAAAAATCTGTCTACATGTTCCCTGTCATAACGTTACAGCTAAGTGCCTGATAGACTCCCTTGCCTTTGGAGATACAGGGAATTGAACTAGGGATCTCATATATGCAAAGCAGGAATTTCTTCACTGAGCCACATCAAAACATGTTAAGTTAGCTTCTGAAAGCTTATCTGGTCTTCCTGCCCCAGTTCCCTCAGGCAAGTTTCTCTTCCTATAGCATGCTGGAGTCAGGCTAGTTAGGCACATGTGTCTGCCCTCTTACTGACCTAGCTCCTCTCTCTCCCAGGGCAACAGGGTGTGATAACATGCCTGATAAGATCCCCCCTACCCTTTCCCTGAAGGATGCCTCAGTGATGGCTGGGGTCTTTGTTTTGAGATTCAAAGTGAGGTTAACTGTCCAAACTCACTGAAAAGAAACCATTCTCCACCCTCTGCCAGACCCATCAGCTTCCCAGGGAGTGCTCCTTCCCACTCAGTTGGTTGCAGTAAGCCAGTGGTTTTCTGAGGCTTTTTGCCTTGAGGGTGGGGTACTTGTGCTGTTTCCAGCCATAGCGGGAACTCATGTTTTTACTTTAGCTTCTTTATCTGCCTCACTCCCCCCAGATGGTGTGCAGCACTTTCCTGTTCTATAGAACCCCAAAGCAGCTCCCTTGGGTAGGTTTTTGTCCTTTTTCTATTGTTGTTTGTGAGAAAGTTGAGCTTTGGCTATCTACTTTCATGCTATCTTCCTTATCTTTTGGTAATATTTTTGATTTATGATTTTGCTAGTTAGGGGCCTTTCTACAGGCTTCCATTTGACCTTTTCTATCATAATAGCCTCACTCCACATGTCAGGGATCCATCTTTGGAATTTTCCAATTTGCATTCTCAAACTGGGGAAATAACCACAGAATTGTTCCAGGACCCCACTGGACCCACTGTGAAATGGACCTCAGCAAAAACTCCTTCAAACACCTGGCATTTATGAGCCCCTACATTGACCAGTGGACCACAGTGATATTTCAGGTCTCCTGGAATTAATGTCACCTCTGAATCAGTGTGTAGTAGTCCCCCAAGTGTCTGATCATTTCCTTTTCCCAATGTATTGTTACTCTGGTAAAAGGCTGTAGGTCTTTTTAGGGAAAGCTGGGAGGAAGATTAACGGTATAAATTTTTGGCAGTGTCACAGTATCCTTCCACAAGGGGACCTGTCTTTCCCCTCGTTCAAGGGACTCTGGGTCTGTAAACTGTCTCAAGTCTGGAAATTGATTAAGAGACTGTCACTCTGTTTTTGCAATCCAAGTTAGGGCTTTGTTCACTTGACCTAGAATACTTCTGCTTATAGAGTTCAAGTAGGGATTTAGTAGACTGGCCACTTATTGTACTTCTAGGTACCTCATGATCTATTAGTCAATGCCATAGATCTATTTGACTCTTTTGATTGCTGTGTTGTATCCACCTTTCACTGTGGTAGCCATGCCCACTTCATTTTGGGTGATTAACTGCTGCTATTTGGCTTCTGCCAGTCTGGGATTGAATTATTCCAATAGTTTTTATTTTTATTTATTTTTTCATTTATTCTTTTAATGTTACTTTAAAAAATATGAGGTCCCCATATAGTCCCCACCCCCCTCACCCCATTCCTCCCACATCAACAACCTCTTTCATCATTGTGGCACATTCATTGCATTTAGTGAGTACATTTTGGAGCATTGCTGCACCACATTGATAATGGCTTACATTGTAGTTTACACTTACCCAGTCCACCCAGTGGGCCATAGCAGGACCTATGATGTCCAGCAACTGTCCTTGCAGTACCACCCAGGACAAATCCAAGTCCTGAAAATGCCCCCACATCATATCTCTTCTTCCCTTTCCCTACCCTCAGCAGCTACCATGGCCACTTTCTCCACATTTATGCTACAATTTCTTCCATTACTACTCACAATAGTTCCAGAATAGAATATCAGTAAGTTCACTCTAATCCATACTCTATTTCTCCATCCTGTGGACCCGGGGATGGTTATGTCCACTCCACCTCTATATTGAGAGGGGGCTTATATTCCACATGTATGATAGTTGCAATTCTCCTGCTTGCAGTTGTAGGCACTCTTGGCTCCCTGGTGTGGTGGTTGACCTTCTTCACCTCCCTGTTAGCTTGCTGGAGTAAGTTCATTAAACCAGAAGGTAGAAGTTGCAGGTCTGTTGAGGCTCAGAGCCTGGCTATCACATGGACAGTCCAGAAATTGATGTCCCTTGAGCATACACCAAACCCCAGTGCCATCCACAGGTCCAGCAAAAATAACAGGAGAGGTTTATGAGTTCACATCTGAGTTCAACTCCATCACACTCAGGAGCACAAACTCCAAATTAGGGCCAACTGACACTTCATTGAACTCCATCTGCCATGACCATAGAACCTGTGGGTCTCTGTAGCCCTCAGAAGAACCAATACCTGGGCTTGTATCTACTTAGGCTGTCTCAGGGACCCTGCTGAGGTGTGTGTAAGGGTGACCCCTCTGATAACCTCCCAACTCTTTTTTGGAGACTCATAGCCATATAAACTCATTTGTCCTTTCCATTTCCCCCTTTTATTCAAGGTCAAAAAGCATTTCTGACACCCAATATTATACCTGATATTACAGGCTGAGATATTCTGCTGGTCTGAGTTGACCCTTTTATTCAAGGTCGTTTTCTAGTTACATCATCAGCTGGTACTTGGCGGTAATCCCTTGGCACCAGGGAGGCTCATTCCCGGGAGTTATGTCCCATGCTGTGGGGAATGTAATGCATTTACATGCTGAGTTTGACTTTGAGACTGGCCACATTTGAGCAACATAGAGGCTTTCAGGAAGTAATTCTTAGGCACCCTGCAGCTCTAGGCCTAGTTCTTATTTCAGGCACACAGGATCACAAGCATAGTCATTAGTATCAAGGGCTCATTCCAATAGTTTTTAAATGTTTTAATTCTATGGCAGCACTTCCCACAGTAATATTTGACCTACAGAGAAGAGCAGCCATAGAATTCTTCAGCAAATTCAGATGGAGTTATTGTCACAAATTTATTCCTCAGAGTCCAGTGAAATGTGGGTTCTCTGGACATTCCTGGGCTGAATGGGCAGGTCTTAAATGGCAAATTCATTCTAGTGTTCCAATCTTTCTAAGCCTTTGGATCCCCTCACCTACAGCATGCCAGGGTAAATTGGGCATCTTGATCTCAGGCATTTTGACATGGGCATCTTTTTGCCCACATTTCAGCCCTCTATCCAAACTGTTAGAGCCCTTTCTAACCCCTCATGCTACAACATTGAATCCAGACTATTTTCTTACTGGGATGATATCAATAAATTCAGCATGATCCAACTTTATATTCCTTCCACCATTATTGCATACCCCTAATATCCATTCACACACATATTCCCCTGATTTCTGTCTACAGCATATAAATTGAAAAGTTCTTTTGGAGTATAGCATACTTCCTTATGGGTCACACCTTTTACTTCACCTTTGGGGGCTTGTGTCTTTCAGTGGGAGTGAGTAAGAAGCATTAGAAGTGTCTTTCAAGCCAATTACCTCAGGGCATTCCCTTGCAGTATCATCTGGTAAGACAGGATTAATTTCTTCAGATGGGGGTTGGATGGCAGATTCCTCAGGGCAGGTTGAAGACTGGGTGATTGTTTCCTCAGGGCAGGGAGGAGGTTGACACTCCTTGGGACAGGCTGAAGATTGAGTAATGCAAGTTTGAAATGGGGTGGCTTACTCCTCAAGGTGGGGAGGAGGTCTGGATTCTTTGGGGGTTGGCTAGAGGTTGGGTAGTGCAAACTCCACATTGGTTGGTTCTCTCAGGACAGAACATTACAGGTTTATCTCACAAAATCTCAGCAGAATTTTGGCTTTCATTGTCCCCACTGCCATCATCATCAACAGATTTGTCTCCATCCCAATCCTCAGGATTCCACTCCTTTCCAATCAATGCCCTTACTTTAACAGTAGACACCCTGTAAGTTTGAGGTTTTAGTTTCTTTGTAACTCTGTTACTCATACAGTTGGACTCTAGTATTGTTTTCTAAGATTTTTAAAAATTTATTTCTCTCCCCTTCCCCCGCCCCCCATTGTCTGCTCTCTGTCCATTTGCTATGTGTTCTTCTGTGTCCACCTGCATTCTTGTCAGGCAGCACCATGAATCTGTGTCTCTTTTTGTTGGGTCATCTTGCTGTGTCAGCTCTCTGTGTGTGCTGCACTACTCCTGGGTGGGCTGCATTTTTACATGGGGCAGCTCTCTTTGTGGGATGCACTCCTTTCATATGGGGCACTCCCATGCAGGGGGCACCCCTGCATGGCATGACACTCCTTGTGCATGGCAGCACTGTGTGTGGGCCAGCTCACCACATGGGCCAGGAGGCCCTGGGTATTCAACCCTGGACCACCTATATGGTAGGTGGACACTATCAGTTGAGCCACATCTGCTTCCCCAGACTCTAGTTTTTAAAATCTCAAGTCTCCTGCTGCATGGAACAAGATTTTCTTTCAGAGTACACATAGAAACTTTCATGTTGTTCCTATGGTACTTAAGTTGCAAATTTGAAGCTTTCAGCTCATTCATTTCTTTTATAACTGTATCCAGAATATTTAGGTACAACCAGCAAACATCTGTACCCTCTAACTATGAAAAAACTGTTAATTGTTAAAAACACTCTCACCCAGATTCTTGCTTCTCCCTTTTTAAACAAATCAATTTTGTTTATACATATTAATAAAACATACATTTCATCCAAAGTGTAAAATCAGTGGTATTTGGTATAATCACATAGCTGTGCATTCACCACTTCAATCATTATTAAGGCATTTTCATTATTTCAATAATAATAATAAGCAGACAAGCCAAAAAACAAAAAAAAAATTCTTCACCTTTCAATCTCTCTATGCTTCCCCTGCTGTGCATAGCTGTTATTTCTCGCTATTCTTGTCCAATCATGTATATTTATTTGTTAAGGAGTTTTATTGAGATACATTCACATACCATACACCCTATCCAAAATGTATAATCAAGGGCTATTAGTATAATCACAATGTTGTGCATTCATTGCCACAAAAATTTTTAGAACAATTTCATTACCCCAAAAAGAAAACCCCCACACCACTTAGCAGTCCTTCCCCAGCCCTACATAAGTACTAATCTAATTTCATTTTTATAAGTTGATTTATATTTACATTTCATGTAAATGGACTCATAAAATATGTGATACTTTGTGTCTTGTTTCATTCACTTACCCTAATTTTTTGTCTGATATTAACATCTTATATTACTAACATTTGTTCAGTTTCAAAGATGGTCTTATATATGCAATTTTACCAATATTCATATCTCACATGTGGTTTTACTATGCTATACAGTCCCATGTTACATTTTTAAGCTTTCCTTTTAGTAATATACATACCTTTCGACTTTCCCTTTAAACCCCTTCATACCCACATAATAACACTGCTAGTTTTTTTACATTTTCTATTCATTTCCAAACATTAACATGCATCCTTTTAACTAATTCTACTCATGTTTACCCTCACCTTTCCATTCTCTAACCTCATTCTATTTTCTAGTGATTCATATTCAAGTTATTAACTCCATGAGTTTGCACACAAAAAAATATTTAGTTCATAATACTATCATCATACAGTATTTGTCCTTTAGTGTCTGGCTTGCTTCATGCAACATAATGTTGTCCAGGTTCATCCATGTTGTACAGAATTACTACTGATTTTGCATGTTTATCTTGAATCCTGCCACTTTGCTGAGCTTGTTTATTAGCTCAAGTAGCTTTGTTGTAGACATTTCAAAACTTTCTAGGTATAGGATCATGTCATCCACAAACAGAGTTTTACTTCCTCTTTAACTATTTGGATGCCCTTTTTTTTTCTTGCCCAATTGCCCTAGATAGAACTTCTAGCACAATGTTGAATAACAATGTTGACAGTGGCAGCCTTGTCTTGTTCTCGATCTTAGAGGGAAGGCTTTCAAATTTTCCCCAATGAATATGATGCTGGCTGTGGGTTTTTATATTTTCCCTTTTATCATATTGAGGAATTTTCCTTCTGTTCCTATCTTTTGAAGTATTTTTATCAAGAAAGGATGTTGGACTTTTTCTAATGCCTTTTTTTTTTTAAGACTTATTTATTTAATTCCCCCCCTCCACCGGTTGTCTGTTCTCTGTGTCTATTTGCTGCATCTTGTTGTCTTGTTTCTTTGTCCGCTTCTGTTGTCGTCAGCATCAGCGGCACAGGAAGTGTGGGCAGCGCCATTCCTGGGCAGGCTGCACTTTCTTTCACACTGGGCGGCTCTCCTTACGGGTGGACTCCTTGTGTGTGGGTTTCCCCTACATGGGGGACACCCCTGCGTGGCACGGCACCCCTTGTGCACACCAGCACTACACGTGGGCCAGCTCCACACAGATCAAGGAGGCCCAGGGTTTGAATCGCGGACCTCCCATGTGGTGGACGGATGCCCTAACCACTGGGCCAAGTCCGTTTCCCTCTAATGCCTTTTCTACATTGACTGAGATCACATTTTTCTTCTTCAATTTGATAATATAGTATATTATATTAATTGATTTTCTTATGTTGAACCACCTTGCATACAAGGAATAAATCCCACTTGTCTTGATCTATTAGTTTTTTGATATGCTGCTGAATTTGATTTGCAAGTTTTTTGTTTTTTTTTTGAGAATTTTGGCATCTATTTCATTAGGGAGATTGGTCTGTAATTTTCCTTTCTTGTATGTTTTTATCTGGCTTTGGTACTAGAGTGACTTTCACTTCATAAAATGTATTGGGTACTTTTCCCTCCTCTTAAATTGTTTAGAAGAGTTTAAACAGGATTGGTGTTAATTATTTTCAAAATGTTTGGTAGGATTAGCCTGTGAAGCCATCTGTGTCTGGACTTTTCTTTGTTGGGAGATTTTTGAAGGGTGATTCAATCTCTTTAAATGTGGTTAGTTTGTTAAGTTTATGTATTTCTTGTGATGTCAGTGTAGGTTGTTTTGCATTCCTAGGAATTTGTCCATTTTGACCAGGTTGTCTAGTTTTTTGGCATACAGTTTCTCATTCTATCTTATGATCCATTTAATTTCTGTGGAGTCAGTCATAGCTTGTCCTTTTCATTTCTGATTCTACTTATTTTCGTCTTCTCTCTTTCTTCCTTAGCTAGTCTAGCTAGGGTTTTGTCAATTTTATTGGTCTTCTCAAAGAACCAGCTTTTAAAATTTTTCTCTATTTTTTTGTTCTCAATTTCGTTTATTTCGGCCCTAATCTTTATTATTTCTTTCCTTCTGCTTGCTTTGGAAATGGTTTGCTGTTTCTTTTCTAGTTTCTCTGGTATTTCAGTTGGATCTTTGATTTTAGTTCTCTCTTTTTTAAAAAATATAGGTGTTTAGGCTTGTAAGTTTCCCTCTCAGCACTGCCTTCACTATATACTGTAAGTTTTGATAAGTTGTGTTCTCATTTTCACTCATCTAAATATATTTACTTATTTCACTTACAACTTCTTTTACCCACTGGTTGCTTAGGAGTGTGTTGTTCAGCCTTCACACATTTGTGAATTCCCCCTTTCTCATCTATTTTTTTTTTAAAGAATTTATTTGGGAAATTGGGGAAAAAAGAGAGATTTTTAAAAATTATTTATTTATTTTTTAAAATTACATTCAAAAAATATGAAGTCCCATTCAACCCCACCGCCCCCACCCCCACTCCCCCCACAGCAACACTCTCTCCCATCATCGTGACTCATCCATTGCACCTGGTAAGTACATCTCTGAGTATCACTGCACCCCTAGTCAATGGTCCACGTCATAGCCCACACTCTCCCACGTTCCATCCAGTGGGCCCTGGGGGGATCTACAATGTCCCATAATTGTCCATGAAGCACCACCCAGGAACGCCTCCACATCTCACCTCTTCCTCCCATTCCCCAAACCCAGCAGCCACCATGGCTACCCTTCCCACACCCATTCCACATTTTCTCTGTGGACATTGGATTGGTTGTGTCCATTGCACATCTATGTCAAGTGGGGGCTTAGATTCCACATGGATACTGGATGCACTCCTCCTGCTTTCAGTTGTAGACACTCTAGGCTCCATGGTGTGGTGGCTGACCTTCTTCAACTCCATGTTAGCTGAGTGGGGTCAGTCCAATAAATCAAAGTGTAGGAGCTGAAGTCTGTTGAGGCTCTGGGCCTGGGTGTCATATTATCAGTCCAGAGATTCAAATCCCCTAAATATATCTAAAACCCCAGCACCAACTACAATTCCATTAAACTAGCATGCAAGTCTTGTGAAAAGAGATCCCCTCTGAGTCCAATTCCATCATGCAGAAACACCAGCTCCAAAGAAGGGCCATCTGCCATGGTAGTGAGCCCCATCTGCCATGATCATAGAACCCGTGGGTCTCTTTATTCCTCAAAAGAACCAATACCTGGGGTTGTATCTACTTTATCTGTCTCTCAGACTCTGCTCATTTGTGCATAAGGGCATTCCTTCTGACAACCTCCAGACTCTTTTTTTAGAGACTCGTAGCCTTATATTCTCATTTCTCCTTTCCATTTCCCCCTTACATTAGGTCAAACAGCATTTTGAAGTCATGTTATTATATGTAGACAGGGATATTCTGCTGATCTGTGTTGAACCTTTAATTCAAGGTCCTTTTCTAGTTGCATCTTCAGCTGATATGTGGTAGTGATCCCTCGGTGCCAGGGAGGCTCATCCCCGGGTGTCATGTCCCACACTGGGGGGACTGCACTGCATTTACATGCTGAGTTTGGCTGTGAGAGTGGCCACATTTGAGTAACATGAAGGCTGTCAGGAGGAAACTCCCAGGCACAGTGCTACTCTAGGCCTTATTCTTATTGGAGGTGTATAGGCTCAAAAGCATAGCAATAAGTATCAGGAGCCCACTGTTGGGCCCTCCTTCCTTCCTGGTTCTTGCCGTTGCACCTGGGGGACTGCTGCTGCACCCCCAGTGTCCACGACAGTGACCCCCCGGCCAAGGGCCCAGTACCCCTCCCCAGCTATTGTTTTTAATTGTTTCCACTATGAGTATATCTCGACATTACTATATACCCTGGGCATATGCCCTGTATAACTCCCTGTCAACCATATATATCCTGTAAATAACATCCTATATCAGTATTCCTCCGCTGCCATTGTTGAACCACTCTGTGATCCAAAACTTCCTGTAAAGTCAATCCCAGCATAATGTCAGCTTCACAAGAGTCTTAGATCACTGAAATTCATATATACAATATACAGTATTTCCCCAGATTCACCATAAAACCTTTTCCCTTCCACAGTGATAATCTCTTAACTTGTTCATATCATATTTCCTGAAACTGGTGTACAGATTTTGAGACAATAGCTTTCAAACAAGATGACATCTGTGCTTACTATGTGGTCCATACTTCAGGTTGTACAGTTTTCTAAATTTTTTAGTTATCGTATGTTTTGCCTTATGATTTACATTATTAGTCTGTCATCCCCTATATGTTTTTGGAGTAATATTACATGTTTTATATTCATCTTCGTGTACTCTCACAAAACTCCTCTCTTGCCCCCATATTTACCTTGTTTCCATCCATTCCACATCCATTTTCCCCTCCCCTTGGGGCCCACAATGCCAGCCAATCTCCATTTCCTGAGAAGCCATGTCCAGAGATACTTGCAGCAGTATTCAGGGCCTGACTTTCTCAACCTCCCTAATGCCCTGGGAGTCATCCTTTCTCACTAGAGATACAGTTCTCTCTATTTGATGGCATTAGTCCTCCCCAGGATGTGGGTCCACCCCAACTCTCACTTCTTGGGTCTCTTCCCAGTGGTACAACCCACCTTGGCAAAATGAGCCTTCAGCTATTCACCCAGAGTCCGTCCCGCATCAGCCCATACCCCATGAGCATGCTAAACAGGTAACCCTCCTACTTATACTTTGATACGATTTTCTCAACATTTTGTTCTCAACTAACACCTGACACTCTCCCATGTTCGTATGTTGCCCCTCCCTCCCCCCGATTTTTGGACAATATTATCCCTCTGCCCATCCCCAGCCCCCCTCAAACCCACAAAGCCCCACCCGAAGGTAACCCCTTGCCCCCATTTTGTCCCTTCTTTGTGCTCATACTTACCGCCAGCTCATCACAGATTCCACCCCTGCAGACGTTAACTCACATCCTTCCTCCACCCCCCGATTTCCTGTAAGCCTCTTTTCCAGTGCCCAGCTCTCTGAGGCAGTTTGCTTATTTCATATCATTGAGGTCATGCAGTATTTGTCCTTCAATGCCTGGGTTGCTTCACTCAACATAAGATTCTCAAGGTTCATCCATGTTATCACGTGTGATTGTAGTGTATTTGTTCTAACAGCCGAGTAGTATTCCATTGTGTGTATATACCACATTTTATTGATCCACTCATCTGTTGATGGACATTTGGATTGATTCCAACTTTTGGCGATAGTAAACAATGCTGCTATGAACATTGGTGTACATATATCTGTTTGTGTCCTTGTTTTCAGTTCTGATGGGTATATACCCAGCAGTGGTATTGCTGGGTCATATGGCAAATCTATGGTTAGTTTTTTGAGAAACTGCCAAACTGTCCTCCAGAATGGTTGGATCAGAAGAGAGTTTTCTGAGAAATGGGGGAGGAAGACAGAAATACACACCAAGATTTGGTGTGGACCCCTCTAGGAAGAGAGAGTAGTTCGTCTATTATTGATTCCCAGTTTCATTCCATTATAATCTGAAAAGGTGCTTTGTATAATTTCAATATTTATGTATTTATTGAGGCCTGCCTTATGATCTAACATTTGGTCAATCCTGGAGAAAGATCCATGAGCATTTGAGAAGAATGTATAACCAACTGGTTTTGGATGAACATTCCATATATGTCTGTTAAATCTAGCTCATTTATTATATTATAGTTCAATTTCTCTGTTTCCTTGTTGATTCTGGCTAGTTGTGCTATCTAATGATGTGAGCGATGTTTTGAAATCTCCAGCTGTAATTGCAGAGATGTCGATCTCTCCTTTCAGTTTTGCCAGAGTTTGCTTCATGTATTTTGGGGCAACGTGGTTAGTTGCATAGATATTTATGGCTGTTATTTTTTTCCTGATGCATTGTCCCTTTTATTAATATATAATTGCCTTCTGTACCCCTTATAATTTTTTTCCATTTAAAGTCAGTTTTGTCTGATATTAGTATAGCTACTCCTGCTCTTTTTTGGTCACTGTTTGTGTGAAGTATCTTTTTCCCACCTTTCACTTTCACCCAGGTTTGTATCTGTGGTCTAAGGTGAATCTCTTGTAGGCAGCATATGGATGGCTCATATTTTTTCTATTCCTTCTGTCAGCCTATATCTTTTTATTGGGAGTTTAATCCATTCACATTCAATATTACCATAAAAGCATTATTTACTTCCATCATTTTATTCTTTGGTTTTCATGTCATATCTTATTTTCCTCTGTCTATTTTTCTCTTTTGGTTTCCTTTCCTTTATTCTTTATCTATACTCTCCTCCAAACCTCTCTCTCATCTTTTTCTTTCAGACTGTAAGGCTCCCTTTAATATTTCACACATTAGATTCTTTATTATGAACTCTCTTGGATTTTATTTTTTTGTGACTATTTTAAGCTCACCTTTATATTTGAAGGACAATTTTGCTGGATAAAGAATTCTCAGGATGACAGTTTTTCTCTCTCAGAATTTTAATTGTATCATACCACTATCTTCTCATCTTCATGGTTTCTGATGAGAAATCTGCACTAAATCTTACTGGGTGCCCTTTGTATTTGATAGTTTGCTCCTACCTCCTGCTCTCAGAATTTTCTCTTTATCTTAGACATTTGACATTCTGAGTAGCACGTGTCTCAGAATAGGTTTATTCACATTTATTTTGATTGGGGTATGCTGTGCTTCTTGGACATTTCTTTTGTGAGAGTTGGGAAATTTTCAGCTATTATTTTCTCAAATACTATTTCTGCCACCTTTCCTTACTCTTCTCCCTCTAGATCTCCATGACACATATGTTGTTGTGTTTCATGTTATTGTTCAACTCCCTGAGCCCCTGCACATTTTTACCCACTTTTTTCTCTCTTCCATTTCAGCTGTCCTGTCTTTTGTATATAATAGTCTTTCTTCTGTCTTTTTGAGTCTTCTGCCATATGCCTCTAATGTGCCTTTGATTTCACCTCTCATGTCTTTCATTCCCATGAGCTATTTCTTTTTATTCAGATTTTCCAATTCTTCTCTGTGCTTGCACCATGTTTTCTTGATATCCTTTATCTCTTTAGACATATTGTCTTTCAACTCATTAATCTGATTTTGAAAAGTGCATCTTGGTGATTAGTTGTCTCAAATTCCATGTCTCTTCTGGGACTTTGATATATTTTTTCTTGTACCATTTCTTCTGTTTTCTTAGTATGGCATCTAAGTTTTTGCTGATATCTATGCCTGTGATTCATTTGATGAGATTGCTCAGATACTCATTTTTTCCTTCTTTCATAGGGATTTGGTGGTGGAATGCTGTGTGTTACTGCTGTTCTTTGATTCTTGGTTTAACCCATTCTGGGTCTTTATGATTGCCTCTGTTGCTCAAGTCCTGGCCCTCGAGCTAGCAATGCCTTGAAGACCCACTTCCTAGGGCCTTGAGGAAGGAGGCTGTAAAGGCCAGAAACTCGTCTCTTTTTGGGACTTGGAGTTGTCCTAAATGGTACTGCTGAGACAGATGCTGGACATTATATACCCTGCTATAACCCACTGAATGAACTAAGAGAGAGTGTAAAGTACAGTATAAACTATAATCCATGCCGTGTAGTAATGCTCCAAAATGTACTCATCAAATGCAATGAATGTACCAGACTATGAAATAATTTGTTAATGTGGGAGGAGTGGGGGTGTTGGGAGTAGGATATGTGGGAACTGCTTATATTTTTTAATGTAACATTTTGTGTGATCTATGTATCTTTTGAAAGATTATGATAAAATAAATAAGTAATAGGATTATTATAAAATGAGGCTATCATCAGTTATAAAATGAGGCTATCATCAGTTGGTGGTGGTGTGGTACAGGGAAATCCTGTATTTTCTGCATGATTGTTCTGTAAAACTGAAACTCCTCTAATAACTTTTTTAATTGAAAAAACCCCCCACAAAAATTGTGTGTGAATTCTAGTGAATTCTATACATAAGCAATGAATAATCATAAGAGGAAATTAAGAAAGAAATTCATTTTACAATTGCAACTAAACTAATTGAATATCTAGGAATAAATCTAACCTCAGATGTCAAGGTCTTCACAGAGATCTATAAAACATTGCTAAAAGAAATCAAAGAGGACCTAAATAATTGGAAGGACATTCCATGTTCATGGATTGGGAGACTAAATTTTGTTAAGATGTCAATCCTACCCAAAGCAATTTAAAGATTCAATGCAATCTCAATAAAAATAACAATGGCCTTCCTTTCAGAAATGGAAAAGTCAATCATCAAATTCATATGGAAGGGTAAGTGGCCCCAAATAATCCAAGCCATCTTGAAAAGGGAAAACGAAGTTGGAGGACTCACATTTTCCAATCTTATAACAAAGTCACAGTAATCAAAACAGCATGGTTCTGGCACAAGGACAGACATATAGACCAGTTGATAACTGAATTGAGAGTTCAGAAATCAACTCTCATATTTATGGCCAACTGGTCTTTCACAAGGGTGCAAAGACCACTCAATTGCAAAAGAATAGTCTTGTGAACAAATTGTGCTGGAGTAGGTGGCTCTCCATTTACCAAAGAATGAAAGAGGACCCCTAATTCCCAGCTATACAGAAATGAACTCAAAATGAACCAAAGCCTAAATATAAGTACCAGAACTAGAAGAAAATGTTAGGAAGCATATTCAGGACCTTGTGTTAACAAATCATTTCTGAGACTTTACATCCAAAGTACTAACAACAAAAGAAAAAAGTAGATAACTGGGACCTCACCAAAAATTTTTTTAAAACTTTTGTGTTTCAAAAGACTGTACAATAAATAAAAGATGACAACTATAGCAGTTTGATATGGTTATGAATTCCAAAAATAGATATAGGATTATGTTTGTAATCTGGTCTGTACTTGGGCATGATTAAGTTATGATTAGGGCTTTGATTGGGCTACATCATTAGGGCATTGAGTCCCCACACACCAAAGGGTGGGGAATCACAGATAAAAGGCATGACAAAGGACAGAGTTGATGGTTCTTAATGTTGGAGTTTTGATATTGCAATTTGATGCTGAAGTCTTAAGCTGGAGTCCCAGGGAAAGAGACAGCTGACCTTGTGGAGAAAACAATGGAGCTGAACCCAGAGGAACCCAGGAAGCCTGAACCCTCACAGACATCAGTAGCAATCTTTCTCCAACACGTGAAAATAGACTTAGGTGGGGGAAGGAACTTATGCTTTATGGCCTGTTATCTGTAAGCTCCTACCTTTATAAAATCCAACCAATTTCTGGTATTTTGCTTCAGCACTCCTTTAGCTGACTAATACAACAACCTACACAATTGGGAAAAATATTTGAAGCCACATATCTGATAAGACCTTAAGGTCCATAATATATAAATAAATCTTTCAATTTAACAACAAAATGATAATCCAATTTAGAAATGAGCAAAAGATTTGATAAGACATCTCTCCAAAGAAGACATACAAATTGCCAGGAGTACATGAAAAGATGTTCAGCATCAATGTATAAGGGAAATGCAAATCAAAACAACAATGAATACCAAGGGACTACTACCAATCACTAACTGCTGATACAACTAGAAAGAGACCTTGAATAAAAGTGTCAACTCAGTCCAGCAGAATATCTCAGCCTACATATGGAATCAATTGTTAAAAACTGCTTTTTGACCTTGAATAAAAGGGGGAAATGGCAAAGACAAATGAGTTTATATGGTTAAGAGTCTTCCAAAAAGAGTTGGGAGGTCAACAGAGGGGCCACACTTATGCATGCCTCAGCAGGACCCTAGAGAGAGCCAAGGTAGATATAACTCTAGGTGCTGGTTCTCTGGAAGGCTATGGAGATCCACAGGGTATATGGTCATGGCAGATGGACTTGGAGTTCTGTGCCATGTCAGAGGGCCCTACTTTGGAATTTGTGCTCCTGAGTGTGATGAAGCTGGACTCAGATGTGACTTTCCTACACACACCTTTTGTCAGTTTTATTGAGCCTGTTGTTGGTGCTAAGGATGGTGCATAATCAGGAGACTTGAATCTCTGGACTGTCCATGTGCCAGCTGGTTCCTGAGCCTCAGCAGAGTTGCTACTCCTCTCTGATTCATTGGACTTACCCAGGTCAGCTAAGAGGGAGGTGAAGATGGTCAACCACCACACCAGGGAATCAAGAGTGCCAACAACTGCAAGCAGAGGAATTGCATCCATCATTCATGTGTAATCGAAGCCCCCTTTTGATCTAGAGGTGGAATGGACATCACCATCCCAGGGTCCACAGAGTGGAGGAATAAAATATGGATTAGAGTGGACTTACTGATATTCTACTATAAAACTATTGTAACTAGTAATAGAAAAAATTGTAGCATAAAGGAGGAGAAAGTGACCACAGTAGTTGCTGAGGGCAGGGAGAGAGAAGAAATGTGATGTGGGGCATTTTTGGGAATTTGAGTTGTCCTGAATGATACTGCAGGGTCAGATTATGGACTTTATATATCCTGCCATAACCCACTGAATGTACTTGGGGAAAGTGTGAACTACAGGGTAAATTATTATCTATGTGGTGCAACAATGCTCCAGAATGTGTTCACCAAGTGCAACGAGTGTGTGACAATGATGGAGGAGGTTATTGGTGTGGGAGGAGTGGGGTGGGGAGGTGGGGGGTATATGGGAACCTCTTATATTTTTTAATGTAACTTTTTTGTGTGATGTATATATCTTCAAAAAAATTCAATTTACAAAAATGATGGGGTGGGGGGTGAGGAGCAGGGTATATGAGAACCTCTTATGTTTTTCATGTTTTTTTAAATGTTTTGTAATGTAATATTCTTTGTGACCAATTAACTTTAATACAAAAAGTATAAAAAATTGAAATTAAAATTAAAACAACAACAACAGCAATGAGAACATGACAATGTAATATATTCCCTGGAAAAGTTCCTCCTGAGAATCAACTAGCAAAAGGATAAATCCCAGTTGCTTGAAACTGGAGTATGATAGAGACTGCAGAAGGACTCCCCAAATGCTGAATGAAAGAAATAGAAAAAAATAAGATAGGAGATTTATGTCTCAGACCTACCAGTCAGGAACCCTCTACCCCACCCCCCCCCATTTGGTCACACAGTATAAATCACACAGAAGCAACACTCTCTGAGCTCTTTCCAGCCATGGGTACAGATCACAGAGCCTCTCACATCAGCAAGTTAGAAACTCATTCATACCCAGCCACAGCAACCCGAGTTTGCAGAGATTCAGAGTGGAACACAAGTGGCCTAGGAGTGGTCACATACAAATGTTTCCTCAGGGAATAAACAGACCATGGCAAAGCTGTTGGCAAGAAGGGCACACATTAATCTAGTCTCTCTTTGCTGGAACACAATTGCAAAATGGGCTTTTCTGGATTGACCTCACCTGGTTCACTGGAGCAGAATACCCTTATGGGAAAGAAACCAGAGGCAGAAAGACCTCATGGTAAAAACGGGGAACTAAATTTCTGTAAGACATTATGGGTGCCAGAATGAAGAATGAAGGAGGATGCCTATGTCACACCTTATAAAAAAATTAACACAATATGGACCAAATATCTAAATAGAAGATGTAGGGCTATAAAATTCCCAGAAGAAAACATAAGGAAGCATCTTTAGGACCTTGGATTAGACCATTGTTTCTTAGATTTTACACCCAAAGCAAAAGCAACAAAAGAAAAAATAGATAAATTTGACCTCCTCAAAATTAAAAACTTTTGTGCATTCAAGGCCTTTATTATGGAAGAGAAAAGACAACCTACTCAGTAGGGGAAAATATTTGGAAACCACATATCTAATAAGGATTTAATATTCAGAATATATACATATATAAAGAAATCCTACAACATAACAATAAAAAATCCAATTTTTAAAGATAGCCAAAGATTTAAAACTAAAAAAATAACAAAATTTAAAAATGGGCAAAAAGTTTAATAGACATTTCTCTATAGAGAACATACAAATGGCTAAAAATCACATGAAAAGATGCTCAACATCATTAGCTATCAGAGAATTGCAAACCAAAACCACAATGAGATACCATTACATGCCCACTAGAATGGCTAGTATTAAAAAATAGACAATTACAGGTGTTGGAGAGGATGTGGAGAAAGAGGAACAGTCATTCATTGCTGGTGGCAATGTAAAATGGTACAGTCCCTTTTAAAGACAGTTTAGAGGTTCCTCAGAAAGTATAGAACTACCATTTGACCTGGCTATCCCTTGGATAGATATATAACCAAAAGTTCATAGCAGCATTACAGCATTATTCACAATTACCAAAAGATGGAAGTACCCCAAGTGTCCATCAATTGATAAATGTAAAAACAAAATGTGATATTTACATTCAATGGAATATATTCATCTGTAAAAAGGAATGAAGTTCTGATATATATAACAACATGGGATGAACCTTGAGAACATCGTGTTGCATGAAACAAGCCAGACACAAAAGGGCAAATATTGTATATTTGATGTGAAATAATGAGAATAAACAAACTCATAGACTCCAAATCTAGGATATAGTTTGGGGACTGGGTTGGGAGTAGGGATAGGGAGTAATGCTTAAATTGCACAGAGTTTCTATTTGGGCTGATCATAAAGTTTTGGTAGTTGATGGTGTAACAGCAGAACAACATTGTGAATGTAATTAACTACACTGAATTATATATGTGACTATGGTTAAAAGGGGAACTGTTAGGTCATATATAACTTACTAGAATAAAAACTAAAAGAAAAACACAGGACTCTATGTTCTGCTAAGGAAGAGGCAGAAACTAAATGCTGTGCAAAGGCAGCTTTATTCAATCAAATGAGTTTAAGGTTATTTCAAATGATTATAACAATTGAGCAATCACCAAAGAAAGTAATCAAGTAAAGACATAAGAAAGAATGAAAGTATATGCAAACACTCACCAAATTGGGGGAAAACACAACATCTGATCTTTTATGAGGGTGGGAACTCCCTTTAGTGGATGATCAGAGTCCCAATTGAAAAACGGTCCCAGGCAGAGCATCCCCTCCTGGGTGAGACTTTGACTGGCAGCCAAAAGGGGACCCTTTTTATAAGAGACCAAATCTATGATCTCAGGATGGTCATGCAATTCATGATTTGTCAGCTCCCCTGGAACAATAATGCCCATCTCCCGGGGAATGGCCAGTTCTCCCAAGGAGGGACATCGTGCCCCAAAGTACTCTATTCTTTAGATGGTATACTGAACAGAAACATGAAGGTTTCTTGATTTTAGTTTTACAGGGGATAAAAATGAAAAACAGGACATGCAAATGCCATGTCTGGTAACTGTTCCATTTAAACATTTATTTTTCAGTTACTGGTTGAGGGGGTTGTGGTTGCCTGCAGAGCAGTGTTACAATGTTCCAAAGGACAATGGCCAATGGACAAGTTAATCATTCACAATGAGAGAGAGAGAGAGGAGAGAGAGGAGAGAGAGAGAGATTTATTATAAGAATCATTTCACAGGGATTGGCAAGTTGAACTGTATATGGCTGGGTGCAATTTGGGAATTTCAATGAAGGTTATGATGAATTCCAGAGGAGACAGGATCTTAAGAAAGAGGTGGAAATTCTTCTTTCTGATTGCTTAAATCCTCAGTTTTCCTTTTAAGGAAACTGATTGGATAAGGAGACTTCCCTTAGTGCTGAAGGCAATCACCTGGTTGACTACAAATGTAATCAGCCATAGATGCAATAAACTAATGATTTAAACCTATGAGATGCCCTGACTAACAAACAGGCCAGGGCTTGCTGACCTTGAGAAGAGAATAGAGCAGCTGAACCTGGAAATAAATGAACCCCAGGGAGAGAGAGAGAGAGAGAGATGAGCCTTGTGTCAACCTACAGCTGAGATCAGAAGAAGGAGGGACCATGCAGACTTAAGAGGAAGAAGGAAGGCTGAACTCTGCAGATGTTACCTGCCATCTTGCTTCAACACATGGCAAATGACTTTGGGTAAGAAACTACCTCATGATACCTTGAGTTGGACTCTTTAGGGCCTTGTAACTGTAAGCTTTTACTCCAAATAGAAACTGTTTATAAAAGCCAACATATTTTGGGTACTTTGCATCAGCACCCCTTTTTTTTACTAATACATCATACATCACCTAAACACCAACACCTAACATTGTTGTGACACATTTGCTACAAATGAAGAAAGAACATCATCACACTATTACTGTTATCTATAGTCCTTAGCTTATATTTGTTTTTTTCCACAAACCATCATATTATAAACACTGTGAATCAATATTGTACATTTGTTATAGTTCATGAGAGAACATTCTCATAAGTACTGTGAACTCCAGTCTATCATTCTCCACAGGGTACACTGTGTTACATGGTTCCCTGCTTTGTACAATCCATCCAAAGTGCCAGTTTCATCAGAGTTGTGCTGTTATCAGTTCAGACCATTTCAGAACATTTTCATTACTCCAAAAGGAAAAATCTCATATCCCCTATGCCTCCATTATTGTATCCCCATTGATATGTTCTTTGTCATTGTTGTAAAAATATCACAATATTACTGTTAACTATAGTCTACACATTACATTAGTTGTATTTTTCCCATATGTCTCCATATTCTTAAAACTTTGTAATAAAATAACATTCTTGTATTTCTACTATTAAGCACAATCTCACCCACCATCAAAATAACTGTTACACAGTCTGTAGATTATCCTCTAGCTTTCTTTCAATTGACATTAATGTTCCTACTCTATCCCTTTCAGTAACATTTGCATTTATAAATCAGCAATGTTAGTTATATTCACTATCAACTTTATCCATTTCCACACATTTGCAATCCACCTTATTAAACATTCTACATACATTCAGCATCAACTCCCCCTTCTCAGCCCACATTCTATCTCCTAATAACTTACACTCTACAGTATAATTCCATGAGTTTATTCATGGTATTTAGTTCATCTTAATAAGATCATACAAATTTGTCCTTTTTTGTCTAGCTTATTTCACTCAACATAATGTTGTCAAGATTTATCCA
Source organism: Dasypus novemcinctus (assembly GCF_030445035.2). NCBI lineage: Eukaryota > Metazoa > Chordata > Mammalia > Cingulata > Dasypodidae > Dasypus > Dasypus novemcinctus. Next base: position 94,697,971 of record NC_080678.1, read on the forward strand.
TGTTGTCATATGTACCTCGACTTTTCTTCTCACAGCTGAATATTATTCCATTGTATGTATACATCACATTTTGTTTATTCATTCATCACTTGATGGACACTTGGATTGTTTTCCATCTTTGGGCAATTGTGAATAATGCTGCTGTGAACATCTGAGTGCAAATGTCTGTTTGCTTCCTTCCTTTCAGTTCTTCTGAATATATTCAGGTAGCAGGTTTGTTGGATCATATGCTAGTTCTATAGTTGGCTACCTGAGCAACTGCCAAACTGTTTTTCACAGAGGCTGCATCATTTTCCATTTCCATCAACAGTGAAATAGTGTTCTGAAAGAGTTTCTTATTTCTCTGCATCCTCTCCAGCACTCGTAGTTTATGGTTTTTGTTTTGTTTGTTTTATTAACGGCCATTCTATAAGGCATAAAATGATAACTCAATATAGTTTTGATCTGCATTTCCCTAACATCTAGTGATGTTGAGTATCTTTTCATGTGCTTTTTGGCCATTGATATTTCTTCTTTGGAGAAATATCTGTTTAAATCATTTGCCCATTTTATATTGGGTTGCTTGTCTTTTCATCATTGAGATGTATTATATTTTTATATAACATGGAGATCAAAACCTTATCAGATATAGGTTTTACAAAATTTTCTCTATTGAATAGGCTGCGTTTTCACCTTCTTAACAAAGTCATTTGAAATGCAAAAGTGTTTAATTTTGAGAAGGTCCCATTTATCTATTTTTTCCCTTCATTGCTTCTGCTTTGGGTGTAAGGTTTAAGAAACCATGACCTATCATCAGATCTTGAAGCTGTTTCCCTAAATTTTTGCCTAGGAAGTTTATGGTCCTAGCTTTTATATTTAGGTTCTTGATGAATTTTGTGTTAATTTTTGTAGAAGGTGTGAGATAGGGGTCCTCTTTCTTTTTAGCTATAGATATCCAGTCGTCCCAGCACCATTTGTTGAATACACTTTTCTGACCCAGCTGTGTGGGTTTGACAGACTTATCAAAAATTGCTCGACAGATGGGAGGGCCTGTTTCTGAATTCTCAGTTCAATTCCATTGATCAATATGTCTATCTTTATGGCAATACCACACTGTTTTTCCACTGTCCTGAGTAATGTGCTTAAAGTCAGGAAGGGAGAGTCTTCCAACTTCATTCTTTATAAAGTTATAGTTGACTTTTTGGGGCTCCTAATCCTTCCAAATAAATTTGATTATTGTCTTTTCTATTTCTGCAAAAATGGCTGTTGGAAGTTATATTGGGGTTGTGTTAAATCTGTAAATCAGTTTGAGTAGAATTGGCATCTTAATGATATTTAGTCATTAAATCCATGAAGGTGGGATGTTCTTCCATTATTTAGGTATTCTTTGCTTTCTTTTAGTGATGTTTTGTAGTTTTCTGAACACATGTCCTTTATGTCCTTGTTTAAGTTTATTCCTAAATAATTGATTTTTTTAGTCGCGATTATAAATGGTTTTTTTTCTGACTTCCTTCTCAGATTGCTCATTAGTAGTGTATAGAAATGATACTGATTTTTGTATATTGATCTTTCATCCCAGCACTTTGCTGAATTAGTCCATTAGTTCTAGTAGGTTTGTTGTGGATTTTTCAGGATTTTCTAGATATAGAATCAGATCATCAGGCAATAGTGAAAGCTTTACTTCTTCCTTTCCTATTTTGGGTTTCTTTTATTTCCTTTTCTTGCCTAAATGCTTTAACTAGAACTGCTAGCACAATACTGAATAAGAGTGGTGACAGTGGGCATCCTTGTTTTGCTCCTGATTTCAGCAGGAAAGCTTTCAGTCTTTTATCATTGAGTACGTTAGCTTTGGATTTTTCATAATGCACTTTACCATGCTGAGAAAGTTTCATTCTATTCCTATATTTGAGTCTTTTTTATCAAGAAAGTGTGATGTATTTTATCGAATGACTTTTCTGCATCAGGTTACCATATCATGTGATGTTTTCTTCTTCAATTTATTGACGTGGCATATTACACTCATTTTTTTCTCACCTGGGATAAAACTCACTTGTTAATGATGTCTAATTCTTTTAATGTGCTTTTGGACTAGGTTAGCAAGTATTGTTTTGAGGATATTTGGAAGTCTATTTCATTAGAGAAATTGGTCTGTTATTTTCTTTTTTTAAAAAAGATTTATTTTTTATTTATTTCTCTCCCCTCCCCCCAGTTGTCTGTTCTCTGTGTTCTCTGTGTCCCTTTGCTGTGTGTTCCTCTGTGTCTGCGTGTATTCTTGTCAGTGGCACCGGGAATCTGTCTCTTTTTCTTGCATCATCTTGCTGCATCAGCTCTCCATGTGTGCAGCACTATGCCTGGGCAGGCTGCACTTTTCTCATGGGGTGTCTCTCCCTATGGGGTACACTCCTCGTGCGTGGGGCTCCCCTATGCGGGGGACACTCCTACATATCATGGCACTCCTTGTGTGCATCAGCACTATGCATGGGCCAGCTCACCACATGTGCCAGAAGGCCCTGTAAGAAACAAATATTAGTTTAGTTTTCACATAAAGGCCCTGTAAGAAACAAATATTAGTTTAGTTTTCACATAAAGGCAGCCTACTGCCTCAGTCTCCCACTCCTGGGTTAAACAGCAACAAAAGAAACCAGCTTAAGCCTGTCCTATAGGGAGTTAAAAAAAAAAAAAAAAAGGAAGATGCCCCAGAAAGAGCTAAGCCAATACCAATTCAGCACCACATTCCATTCCTTATTTGGCAAAGGGGAGCAGGTAAAAACAAAAATGGTTGGAATGTGATGAGGGAAGCAGTTAATCACAAACTTTTTCATGGGAAAGTTAGATCTTCTCAGATAGGTTGTAACTTCTGAAGTATCCAATCTATGGAGAAACAGAGGAAGGGCTTGCGTGCTAGGTTTAGGGGTATAAACTGTGTCATTTTTCTTTGTTCGGGGCGCTGGCCATGTTTTCTAGTTGTGCGCCCCTTCTTGCAAGATTGAAAATAAATTCTTTTCTTCTCCACAATCGGGTGATCCTTATTTTCTTCCAGAAGAAGAAGATTTATTTCTAACAGCCATGGGGGCTCACCTGGGATTCTGAGGCTTCAGAGAGCGGACCCCTGTGGTGGACGACAGGGAGGCCGCGCCCCGCTGTTTAAGTGGTCTTGTACTCTGCCGGCAGGGGCCTTGTCTCTGGCAGCCAGGAGGCCCAAGAACAGACTCTTAGATCTGCTGATTGTGGATGAGAAAAAGGGAAGGGAAAATCTGCCTCTTGTTGACCAGGTGACTCCATGCATGGACCAAGGTAAGAACAAAGACTATTAAGTATTACCTTGGTGGTCGGGAATTCTGATGAGTCTGAGGTTCACTGTGTGTACATGAGATGCATGACATACAGTGTGAAGTGAGTGTGGAGTCCCAATTCTCATTTCCCTTCTCCTGTGAGGGAAAGGGATGGAGATGGACAAAGCAAAAGATTCAAAAGAAAGAGACCCAGACAAGATTCAGAATGGGAAATAGAGGCAATCAGTCAACTGGGAAAAAGGGGAAAGGGGTATCTGTAGGATCCCCTGGAGACATTCCTCCAGATAGTCCACTAGGGAGGATGTTAAAGCATTGGACCAATAGTAATTGGACCAAGGGAAAAGACAAGCAAAAAATGGTTAAATACTGCTGTTGTATCTGGACCAAGGAAAGTATTTTACTGCCTGACTTATTCTGACCAAAATACAGGGCAGATGAGGATTGGCTTTGTGCTGAGCTTGTGCTGTATGTTAATGGAAAAACACCCTTCTCCAAAGAAGAGTCTGACTATGCCATGTGCTGGTTAAGGGGAAAGGGGGCCACTTTCTATCCTATGAAAGCTGAAAATCCAGGCCCCAAGACTAAGCTTGCAGAAACTGAGGCTGCAGAAACAAAAGCTGCAGAAACTAAACCCTGGGACCCCCTGTCTAATATCCCTCCTTCTTATGTTCCCCTTCCCCTCCCAGGAGAAGGGCCATTAGATTTGGAGGGCCTGATAGAACCCATTGTAAGCCCTGGGGAACTGGAGAATCAAGTGGGGCCAACAGCCCCACTGGTTACAACCCACCAAGAGCTGAGGAAAGAATTGGAACAGTGTAAGAGAGATATACAAAATTTTCCATTCCCCAGAGCATCTGAGGAAAAGGGAGTGAAAGAACCAAACTCCATTGAGCCTTTGTATCCACTGAGAGAAGTACCAATGGGGCCAGGGGATATTGGCTATGTAAATGGCCCACTGACAAGTACTGAAGTAAGAAACTTCAAAAAGGAGATAAAATCTCTAATAGAAGATCCAGTGGGGCTGGCTGAACAAGTAGATCAATTCCTAGGTCCTAGTTTATACACCTGGCCTGAACTTATGTCCATACTGAATATCCTCTTCACGGGAGAAGAGGAATGGTGCAGAGGGCAGCTATGAAGGAGTGGGAAAGGCAGCATCCACCTTGACAGGAGGTAATGGCAGCAGAACAGAAGTTCCCAAACACAGACCCTAATTGGGATAATAATGACCTGGGGGACAGAGCACAGATAAAAGATCCTATAGACCTCATTATACAGGGGATCAAATTGGCTGTACCCAAATCTCAAAACTTGAGTAAGGCCTTTGAAGTAGCCCAGGAGAAGGATGAAACTCCCTGTGCTTACCTGCAAAGATTGAGAGACCAAGTGAGGAAATACTCAGGGATAGGCCCTAATAATCCTGTGGCTCAGGGAATGTTAAAAGTCAGCTATGTGAAGGGGTCTTGGCCTGACATTCAGAAGATTCAGAAAATAGAAGGATGGATGGATAAGCCATTGGAAGAGTTATTGAGAGAGTCCCAAAAAGTGTTTGTAAGGAGAGAGGAGGAAAAACAGAAACAAAAAGCAAAGGTTGTGATTAGCACAGTCGATCAAGTGGTTAGAAAAAGACTGGAGACAAGTCAGGGAGGGGACAGGCAGAGGAAAGATAAAGATGCAAAATGGGCCTATTTAGATAAGGGGACAAGGAGAAGGCAAGGCTCTGCAGGGTGCTATCGCTGTGGGAGGCCTAGTCATTTCAAAAGGGAATGCCCAAGTTTAAAGATAGTCAGGTAATTCCCATCAGGAATTTTGAGGATTAAGGGTGTTTGAGGTTCCTTACTTCTAAAGCCCACTGGAGCCTTTAGTAAATCTAAGGGTGGGCCCATATCAAGAAGAAATTACATTTCTAGTGAACACTGGTGCAGCCTGATCCTCTGTGACTCATCTCCCCAGAGGGACCAAATTATCTGGAAGTTCCCTTACAATCTCAGGGGTAAAAGGAGAAAGATTTGAGGTTCCCATTCTTTTTCCCACTGATATTTGTTGGGCAGACAATCGAATTGTAAGCCCTTTGTTGTACATACCAGAAGCTGGAACTAACTTGTTGGGAAGGGACTTAATAGTATTCATGGGTTTGGATTTGGAAGTAAGGGATGGGCAGATAGAAGAAGTCTTAGCCATGCTCACTGAAGAAGATGAAAAAGATATCAGAGAGGAAGTGTGGGTAAGAGAAGGAATAGAGGGGATTTGCAGGTACACCCTATTAAAATCAAATTGAAAAAGGAAGGGGAAATTATTTGTCAAAGACAATATCCCATTCCCCTTAAGGGGAGGCAGGGACTTCAACCCATCATCACAGGCCTCCTTTGGGATGGGCTCTTGGAGCCCTGCATGTCTCCCTTCAATTCCCCTATCTTGCCTGTTCAGAAATCAAACAGTAGTTGGAGGCTAGTACAGGATCTAAGGGCCATTAATCGAATCATTCAGGTTCAAAACCCAGTAGTCCCAAATCCATACACTCTCCTTAATAAAATCCCCTGCCATCATAAATAGTTTAGTGTAATAGATCTAAAAAATGCCTTTTGGACCTGTCCCCCTGACCCAGAGAGCAGAGACTTGTTTGCCTTTGAGTGGGAGGATCCCTTTACAAGAAAAAAACAGCAGTATAGGTGGACAGTTTTACCCCAAGGCTTCACAGAATCCCCCAACCTCCTTAGGCAGGAACTAGAAAAAGTATTGGAGAAATTTGCAGTCTCACCTGAAGTTTCCCTTTTACAATATGTAGATGATATGCTATTATCAGGTGAAGAAAGGCAGATAGTGGTCCGAACCACAAAGAGCTTATTGAATTTCCTGGGGGATCAAAGGCTAAGAGTGTCAAAAGGTAAGCTACAATTTGTAGAAAAGGAAGTCAAATACCTAGTCATCTCATTAGTGAGGGAAGGAGGAAGATCAATCCAGAGAGAATTCAGGCCATTACTAAATTACCTCCTCCTCAGACAAAAAGAAAGCTAAGAAGATTTTTAGGATTGGTGGGATATTGTAGATTATGGATAGATTCTTATGCATCCCAATCCAAAGGGTTATACCAAAAACTGTTGGAAGAGGAGCCTGACAAGTTAGAATGGAAAGAGGAGGAAATAAAGGCCTTAGAGGGGCTCACGCAGGCATTAGTGCAAACCCCGATCTAGCCCTTCCCTCCCTTGAGAAGCCTTTCCATCTGTTTGTGACAGTAGGTAAGGGGACAGCCTTAGGAGTCCTAACCCAAATATGGGGAGGCCAAAGGAAGCCCATGGCCTTCCTTTCCAGAATCCTGGATCCTGTCTCCAGGGGATGGCCAAGGTGTGTTCAGGCCATGGCAGCAACTGCTCTCTCAGTAGAAGAAAGCAGGAAACCGACCTTTAGAGGGGCCTTAGTTGTTAGCACCCCTCATCAGGTCAGTACTATTTTGTCTCAAAAAGCAGGAAGATGGTTAACAGATTCCCGAATTGTGAAATATGAAACTATTCTAATAGAAAAAGACGATTTAATACTGACAATTAATCATAGTCTGAACCCAGCTTCTTTCCTTTGGAAAAGTCCCAACCAAGTAGAAACTCCTGAACGTGATTGTCTCAACTTAATTGAATACCAAACCCGAGTCTGGCCTAACCTAGGGGATCTTCCCTTACATTCAGGGGAAAAATTGTTTATAGATGGGTCTTCTAAGGTGCTGGAAGGAAAAAGGCATAACGGCTATGCTGTTGATGATGGACTAACTTGTGAAGTGAAAGAAGCTAGCTGACTGCCTAATGATTGGTCAGCTCAAACTTGTAAGCTGTATGCATTAAATCAAGCCCTTAAATTGTTAGAAGAAGAAAATGGTACAGTTTACACAGATTTTAAATATGCCTTTGGCGTGGTCCACATCTTTGGAAAAATTTGGGAAGAAAGGGGATTGATCAATAGCAGAGGGAAAAAATTAGTCCATGTGGAACTAGTAAAACAAGTGTTAGCCAGTCTGCTTTTACCAAGGGAAATATCTGTGGTACATGTAAATGGGCATCAGAAGTGTCACACTTTTGAAGCAAAAGGCAACAGATTGGTGGATGAAAAGGCCGAAGAGGCTTCCCTCTGTTCCCCTCTGGAACTAATGGTCCTGATACCCTCAATCCCCAAAGAAATTAGAATCCCTGTATTCTCTAAAAAGAAAGTAAAAAAACTAGAACAACTGGGGGCAACCTTAGATAGCCAAGGGAAGTGGCTCCTCCCAGACGGCCAGCAGATGTTGAATAAGCAAATAATGAGGGAAGTACTAGCGGTTTTGCACCAAGGGAGTCACTGGGGAGTACAGGCCATGTGTGACCTGGTTCTCAAGCATTTTGGGTGTATGGGCCTTTTATACTATAGCCAAACAAATAAGTAAACGATGGATAATCTGTCAGAAAGTTAATAAGAAAGTTTTAAGAAAGCAAGTGCCAGTGGGGTGGGAGACTGGCCTCAAACCATTCCAGAGCATTCAGGTTGATTATACTGAAATGCCCCCTGTAAGTCGATTAAAGTATATTCTGGTTATTGTGGATCACCTAACAGGGTGAGTAAAAGCATACCCTCTTGCTTCAGCTACAGCTTCAAGGACTTCAAAAATAATCCTTGAACAACTCATTTCCTGATATGGGTTAGTAAAAAACATAGATTCAGACAATGGTAGTCACTTTACATCCAAAGTGTTGCAAAATATTATGCAGGGTCTAGATATCACATGGAACTTCCATAGACCCTGGCACCCACCATCCTCAGGGAAAGTAAAAAGAATGAATCAAACCTTAAAAACACATCTCTCAAAGTTAGTCTTAGAAACCAAATTACCATGGGTTAAATGTTTACCTATAGCTCTGTTAAGGATCCGAACTGCCCCTAGGAGGGAACTGGGAATTTCTCCCTATAAAATGCTTTTTGGCCTGCCCTTCCCTGGGAAGTCTGGAGAACTCCCCTCCTTTAAGTCGAAGGATCTCTTTCTTCAAAATTATATACTGGCCCTGTCTTCTACTTTGTCATCCCTCAAACATCAGGGTTTGCTGGCTCAGACTCTGCCTCTTGAATTTGCAGTCCACCAACACCAACCTGGCAGCTGGGTCCTAATCAAGTTGTGGAAAGAGTCCAAACTCCAACCGGCCTGGGAAGGACCTTATCAAGTCTTGCTGACAACTGAAACAGCAGTCTGAACAGCAGAAAAAGGCTGGACTCATTACACCCGAGTAAAGGGACCAGTACCTGAACTGAATGATAAGTACTCAGCAACTTCATCTGCATCTTGAAAAATAATTTCAGCCCCAGATCCCTTAAAGATTACACTAAAAAAACAATAACTGGTGGGGAGAAGGGGAGGAGGCTGAGCTGTGTATTGTCCTGGTCAACAATGGCCCTAGTCCTATCAGAACACCAAAGGAGAAATTCAGATTTTAAATTACAGGTGAAAATAATCTTACTAGCCATGATGTTTCAAACGCTAAAAACAACTAGCCCCATCAAATTAGTTATAAATGTGACTGAAGGTCTGGAGTCCCAGATGGTGCAGCTTGATGCCTGCCAAGTAATAGACTGTGGAAATTTAGAGCACCAGCGATGGCTGAGTGGGAAAAGTAAATACCTATACCCAGAGCCAGTGGGGAATGTTACAGTCAAGCCCGCCCTTGCCCCTCCTGGGATAATGTATAGTGAACTACCCAGTATAAAGTATAAAGAATAGACCCTAAATATGGGATGGGTCTCACCGAGTTCAAGGCAATTAAAGAGTAAGATAACCTTTTATAAAAGTAATACCCCACCAAACTGCAAAAGTCTTCAGTGCAATCCAGTAGTAATAACTATTAAGAAAGCAGACAACATAAAAACTAGGAGCAGCGGCAGGGACCAAATGGTGAATAGAGTCTATGGAATGGGAGCAGATGTTACAAGTAAAGATCCTCTGGGGAGGTTCTGTATCCGAGTCCTTCCTCCCCCTGTAGATATAACATCGACAACACCCTCTCCAGCCAACCCTTCAGAAATACCACAGGAAAACCCACCAAAGGCCAATTCACCAATTCAAAATGATCCCAAAGCAGTTAGGATACTTAAGGCAGAAGATTTAAAGCAAACTATAGAAATAAAGACAAGATATGGGGACATAAATGCCTGAGTAGAATGAATCAAATATACAGTCCAGAGTCTAAACAAAAGCAACTGTTATGCTTGTGCAACAGGCTGCCCCACAGCTCATATTATACCCTTTCTGCTCAGTACGGAAAAGCATGAAAAAGAGTTTAAGTGTATGATACTCCTCTTTGAAAATGCTACTCCTGGTGAAAATTGTAGTACGTTGTCCTCTCTCTTCCCACCAGTCAAAAATGGAAACATCAAAGCCATACCTGTCTCATGTCTAGGCCCAGGGAATCACTCTGCTTGTCTCTCTAGACAGGGGAAAAAATTCCAGGACCTTAGAACTATAGCCTCATGTACACAAGTGTGGAATGTAAGCAGTAATCATACTAACAATTTCTCCAGTTTAGTCAGACCTCAAGTGGACCTGTAGTGGTACTGTGAAAAGGGTGTTCTCTGACCAATACTGCTGGAGAAGTGGGGCAAAACCTGTGCTCTGGGCCAACTGGCTATCCCATTCACCCTGGCATTTGAAAAAGAAGTGAAAATATCATCCCAGGGAGGAAGAGAGAAAAAAAGTTTACTTAGTTCTTTTAATAACTGGATCTATTTAGACAATATAGGAGTTCCGCAAGGAGTCCCAGATGAGTTGAAGGCTAAAAATCAAGTAGAAGCTAGGTTTGAATCATTCTTGTTCTAGTAAGTCACCATTAATAAAAATGTAAACTGGATTAATTATATCTATTATAACGAACAGAAATTATTAATTACACCAGGAATGCAGTTAAAGGAATTGCAGAACAATTAGATGCTACTAGCAGAATGGCATAGAAAAATAGAATAGCCTTAAATATAATGCTAGCTGAGAAAGGGGGAGTCTGTGTTATGATTAGAAGTAGTTGCTGTACATTCATCCCCAATAACACTGCCCCTAATGGAACTATCACTAAAGCTTTACAAGGTCTAACAGCCTTATCTGAGGAATTAGCAGAGAATTCTGGCATTAATAACTCACTCACAAAATGGCTTGAAAATTAGTTTGGAAAATGGAAAAGGGTTGCACTGTCCATCTTAACTTCCTGCATTATCTCAGCTAGGGTGCTTACCACAGTCGGCTAGGGTGCTTACCACAGTCAGATGCTGTATCATTCCATGTGCCCAAGGGCTAGTTCAAAAACTCATTGAAACTGCCCTAACCAAATGCCCATACAGTGTAGGCTAAACAATCTGTACCCCCTTCAAGAAAGAGATTCTTATGATGAAGAGTGTAAAATAGCACTTAAAATTTTTAAATGGAAATGTGAAAACTAAAAGAAAAAAAGAATTTAAAAAGAAAGAGGGGCAATTGTAGGAAACAAAGATTAGTTTAGTTTTCATATAAAGGAATGTAACCTGGCAGCCTACTGCCTCAGTCTCCCACTCCTGGGTTAAACAGCAACAAAAGAAACCAGCTTAGGGGGGCGGGGCGGTCTGTGGCCGTCGCTCAGAGGGCCACTCGCGCAGTCCTTGCGTCCTGCGGCCTCCAAGCGACCAGGCCGGCAAGATGGTGGAGGCGTGGTACATGGACCAGTGCCCGGAAGACCAGAGGAAACCCCACCGACAGGATCCCGGCCGCGCCGTCCCCCTAGAGCAGCTGCGCCAGCTCGGGGTCTTTTACTGGAAACTGGATGCTGACAAATATGAGAATGATCCAGAATTAGAAAAGATCCGGAAAGAGAGAAACTATTCCTGGATGGACATAATAACCATATGCAAAGATAAACTTCCAAATTATGAAGAAAAGATTAAAATGTTTTATGAAGAACATTTACACTTGGATGATGAAATTCGATATATCTTGGATGGAAGTGGGTATTTTGATGTAAGGGATAAAGAGAACAAGTGGATCCAGATTTTCATGGAGAAAGGAGACATGATAACACTTCCTGCAGGAATTTATCACCGTTTCACACTGGATGAAAAGAATTATGTAAAGGCAATGCGGCTTTTTGTTGGAGAACCAGTGTGGACAGCATACAACCGACCATCTGACCATTTTGAGGCTCGAAGACAGTACGTGAAATTTTTGACGCAGACAGCATAGTGAGGCTCTCTGGAAAATAATACACAATTTATAATGGTCTCTTTTTTTTCACATTTAGTAATTGGAAATATAGACAATTAAAAACTAAAAACACAGTTGAATAAAAACATACATTTTTTCAATTAAATGTACTAGATACATATAAATTTTTTTAAAACCATACTATATGTTGCACAGTATATTTGGTTCATAGTAACGCAATCATAGTATTTGTCCTTTTGTGTCTGACTTGCTTCACTCAACGTAATGTCCTCCAGGTTCAATCATGTTGTCATATGCTTTACAACTTCATTTCTTCCTATAGGTGTATGATATTCCATCATGTTTGTAAACGGTCTTAAACATGATAATTGAGCAGCAAGTCTGTCGTTTTCCTTTTGCTTTTATATTGTAGACTTGAGGCTAGGTTGTCTTTCCGTTGTAAGATTATTAATAAGAATATTTTAATGAAAATAAAACATTTTTACATGGAAAAAAAAAAAAAGAAACCAGCTTAAGCCAGTCTTATAGGAAGTTAAAAAAAAAGGAAGATGCCCCAGAAAGAGCTAAGCCAATACCAATTCAGCACCACATTCCATTCCTTATTTGGCAAAGGGGAGCAGGTAAAAACAAAAATGGTTGGAATGTGATGAGGGAAGCAGTTAATCACAAACTTTTTCATGGGAAAGTTAGATCTTCTCGGATAGGTTGTAACTTCTGAAGTATCCAATCTATGGAGAAACAGAGGAAGGGCTTGCGGCGCTAGGTTTAGGGGTATAAATTGTGTCATTTTTCTTTGTTCGAGGCGCTGGCCATGTTTTCTAGTTGTGCGCCCCTTGCAAGATTGAAAATAAATTCTTTTCTTCTCCACAATCGGGTGAGCCTTATTTTCTTCCAAAAGAAGATTTATTTCTAACAGCCCTATGTTTGAACACTGGACCTCCCAAGTGGTAGGCAGACACTCTATCAGTTGAGCCAAATCTGCTTCCCAGTTATTTCCTTTTTTGTAGCATCATTATCTAGCTTTAGTATTAGAGTGATGTTGGCTTCATAGAATAAGTTTGATAACATTCCTTCCTTATCAGAGTCGATGTACCCAAGGGTATCGGGAATGAAAGATAAAGAAAGATTGGGTTCAGGGGATCTGTGAGCATTGAAGCCTCAAGCTCATCAGACAAGTTTATTAATCTCAGGGGCTTCTTTATATACCCCAAGCAATTGTGAGAACCAGCAACTATTCTAGCTAACTATTCCCATTACCTCATTCTAAATAACACAGTGCACAGTGGATAAGACAGTTACCAAAACTCATAATGTTCTATTATATTATTGAAACAAATATACTCAATCTTGTTGCCCAGGTTACTTGAAATATCAAATCTGGGTTCTGCTGGAATGTTATGTTTCCCAGAGAGATTAGCCACCAGCACATATATCTCTAGGGACAGCATGACCCAGTGGTCAGAAAGTAACTTGCTTCCATGGAAACAACATGCCTTTGTTTCCCACACTTCCTGTTCATTTTTTTTTGGTAGATTTTGAACAACATGGGTAATACATTTTGTTTGAATGATTGGCAGAACTCACCTATCAAGCCATCTGGTCCTGGGCTCTTCAATTTTGGTAGCTGTTTGATGACCATTTCAATCTCTTCACTTGGGATTGTTTGCTGAATTTTAAAATTTCTTCTAGGGTCAGTTGAGATTGTTCATGTGTTTCTAGGAATTTATCCATTTACTCTGTATTGTCTAGTTTGTTGATGTACAGTTGTTCAACGGTATCCTCTTTTATTTCTACAGGGTTAGTAGTAATGTCTCCCCTCTCATTTCTGATTTTCCTAATATTTTCATCTTTTTTATTTTGTTAGTCTAGCTAAGTGTCAATTTTGTTTATCTTCACAAAGAATCAACTTTCGTTTTGTTGATTCTTTTTTTTCCTCAAATTTCATTTATTTCTGCTCTAATCTTTTTTTAAATTATATTTTATTACCTTTTAAAGATACATGGGTCACACAAAATGCTACATTAAAAAACATGAGGGTACCATATACACCACTCCCCATGCCCCCCTCCTTCCACATTGACAATTTATTTCATTGGTGTGGTACATTCATTGCATTTAATGAGTACATTTTGGAGCCTTGCTACTCAGCATGGATTATAGCTTATGTTGTAGTTTACACACTCTCTCAGTCCATTCAGTGGATTATGATGGGATATATAGTGTCCTGCATCTGTCCCTGCAATATCATTGAGGACAACTTCAAGTCTTGAAAATGCCCTAATATCACACCTCTTTTTCCCTCTCCTTGCCTTCAGGAACTCCCATGGCCCCTGTTTCCACATCAATGATATAATTTTTTGCATTGCTAGAGTCACAATATTTCTATAGTAGAATACCAATAAGTCCACACCAATCCATATTTTATTCCTCCTCCTGAAGACACTGGGATGGTGATGTTCACTCCACCTCAATTGAGAGGGGGCTTAGATCTCACATGGATGATGGATGGAATTCTATTGCTTGCAGCTGTAGACCCTCTTGGTTGCCTGGTATGGTGGTTGACTATCCTTACCTCTCTGTTAGCTGACCTGAGAGGTCCAATGAACTGGAGAGTAGGTGTTGCAACTCTGTTGAGGCTCAGGGCCCAGTTGGCCAATAGACAGTCCAAAGATTCAAGTCTCCTGAGCATATACCAACTCCAGCACCAACCACAGGTTCAGTAAAAGTGACAAGAAGCATGCATAGAGAGGACACATCTGAGTCACACCCAGGAGCACAAATTTCAAAGTAGGACCCACTAGCAAGTCACTGAATTCTAGAGTCATCTGCCATGACCATATGGGCTAGGTGTCTCCATAGCCCTCAGGAGCACCACTACCTGGGGTTGTATCTATTTTGACTGTCTCTGAGATCCTGCTGAGATGTGCATAAGCATGACCCTTCTAATGACCTCCCAACTCATTTTGAAATCTCTTAGCCAAATAAACTCATTTGTCTTTATGATTTCCCCCTTTTATTCAAGATTTTTTTCTAGTTGCATCACTAACTGGTGCTTGGTAGTAATCCCTTGGTGCCCATGCTGGAGGGAAGGTAATGCATTTACAGGCTTAGTTTGGCTTAGAGAGTGACCATATTTGAGCAACATGAAGGCTCTCAGGAGGTAACTCTTGGCCACCCTGCAGCTCTAGCCCTAGTTAAAAATTTCAAGCACACAGGCTCATAAGCATATTCATCAATATCAAGAGCCCATCACTGGACCACCCTTCTTCACTGGTCTTTGCTCTTGTACTTGGGGGATTGTTGCTGCTCCATTGGGGAGTGCAACAGTGTTTCCTGGGATGGGAACTCAGCACTCCCTCAGTTGTCATGTGAAACTCCACTACCTATGTCAATACCCAATGAACATCCAAACATATCTATATACCTTATATACATGCTCCCACCCATGCTTCCCCCATCAATGACACTCCACATCAGTGCTCCCCTGCCATTGTTGAACCCCTCTGTGATCAAAACTTCTTCAAAAATGAAGTCTAATATACTGCCAAATTCAATTAACAGGAAAATGAAATGGTAGTGATAGGCTTAAAGATTAGAAATATAATAAATAATAATTTAGAAAAGCTAAAATAAAGTAAAAAATAAATTGGGGTATTAAGAAATGAAAAATATCATAATTTTTTTTGACGTTTTGCCTTTCGTCACTATTACAGTGACGAATGTATGTACAGTGTCTGCTCTAATTTTTGTTATTTCTTTCCTTCTGCTTGCTCTGGGATTAGTTTGGTGCTCTTATTTTGTTCCTCTAGGCATGCAGTTAGTTCTTCAATTTTAGCTCTTTATTATTTTTTGTCTCTTTTTTTCCACTTTACTTTCAAAGAAGCTTTAGGTTACAGAGAAGTCATATAGAAAATACAGGAGATTCTTATGTATGCCACACACTATCACATTTTCCCTGTAATAATGACATCTCACATGAGCATAGCACACTTGTTATAATTGATGAACAAATATTGAAGCATTGCTATTAACCATGGTCAATAGGTTTGTTGGATACTGCGGCACAGTTGCTGTTTCCATGGCTACGGTTGCACCCTAAGGAATGTGGTAAATAAGAGTTCCTGGCAAACAGAATAAAGCTGTGAGAGGCTGAAAGAAAAGATGAGCAGATAACATTTGTGTAGTAAATAGAACACTTAAACTTTGTACCTTGAGATAAGATTTTTTGAATTCCTTAGACTATGAGTAATGTTGATGGCTAACTGCATGTTGCTGCTTCCACCCACATGGACTGGGGTATATATATACTGCCCCTTGTGAACAATAAAGTTGTCTGATGAGTCTCTACTCGCAGACCCCCTGATCCCAGCTCTCTCGTTCTTTCTTTCTCTTTCTCTTTCTCTTTCTTTCACTTTCCCTTTTCTCTTTCTTTCATTCCTAATACCCTTCAGGTCCAAATCTCCAACAAGTTTACATTATGGTTTTTATTTTGTACCATACACTTTTATATGATTTGACAAAATGTGTAGTGGCCTGTATCCATCATTGCAAGATCATGCAGAACAATTCCAATGTCCTAAAAATATTCCATGTATTCTTTCCCCTCTTCCCCCAGAATCATTATTTTTATTTTTTAAATTTCTCTCCCCTTCTCCCCCCACCCCAGTTGTTTGTTCTCTGTATGTATTTTTTGCTGCATGTTCTTCTTTGTCCGCTTCTGTTGTTGTCAGCAGCATGGGAATCTGTGTTTCTTTTTGTTGTATCATCTTGTTGTGTCAGCTCTCCGTGTGTGTGGTGCCATTCCTGGGCAGGCTGAACTTTCTTTCACTCTGGGTGGCTCTCCTTATGGGGCGCACTCCTTGCATGTGGGGCTCCCCTATGCGGGGACACCCCTGCGTGGCATGGCACTCCTTGTACTAATTAGCACTGTGTGTGGGCCAGCTCCACACGGGTCAAGGAGGCCCAGGGTTTGAACCATGGACTTCCCATGTAGTAAATGGATGCCCTAACCACTGGGCCAAGTCTGCTTCCCAAGAATCTTTATTTTTTTAGTGTAAGCACTGAGAGCTATAAATTTCCGTCTCAACACTGCCTTTACTATGTCGCATAGGTTTTGACATGTTGTGTTGTTTTCATTCTTCTTAAGATATTTACAGATTTCTATGCAATTTCTTCTGACCCATGGATTATTAAGTGTATGTTGTTCAATCTCCATATATTTGTGAATTTTCCCTTTTTCTGCCATTATTGATTTCCAGTTTCATTCCATTACGATTAGAGAAAGTGCTTTGTATAATTTCAATGTTTTTAAATTTATTGAGACCTATCTTGCTTTCTAATGTATCTTCTATGCTGGGGAAGGATCAATGAGGATTCTTATAAGGATGTATACCCAGCTGTTTTGTGGTATAATGCTGTATAAATGTCTATTAGGTCTAGTTAATTTATCATATTATTCAAGTCCTCTCTTTCCTTATTTATCCTCTGTCTAGATGTTCTAAGAGTGGCATATTGAAGTCTCCAGCTATTATTGTAGAGACATCTATATCTACCTTCAGTTTTGTCAGTGTGTGGCTCATGTATTTTGGGGCACTCAGGTTATGATTATTATTTCTTTGTGAATTGCCTCTTTTATTAATATATAACATCCTTCATTTCTTGTAATACACTCATTGTATTTTTTCCCATGCTTCTCCACATTCCTTACCACCTTGCACACATTTGTTCTAGTTCATAGAAGGACATTGTTATTGTACTATAAACTACAATCCTCATCCACCGCTTGCTTCAGTGTTATTCAGTCATTAGATTATTTTCTCACTTTCTTTCAATTGATATTTACATCCCTAGACTACACTTTTCAGCCTCAATCTCATTTATAAACCAGCGGTGTTAGTTACACTCACTATAACATGTTGCCATCAACTCTATTCATTTCTACACATTTATAGCCAAGTTAATTAAAACTTCTACATGTTAAGCACCATACCCCTTCTCAGACCTCTTCTTCTCTCCTAGTAACTTATACTCTAGGTTTTATGCATTTATTCTTCATATTTAGTTCATATTAGTGAGACCATCCAATAATACTTGTCCTTTTGTGTCTGGCTTATTTCATTTAGCATAATGTCTTCAAGGTTCATCCATGTTATATCTATCCCAATTTTATTTCTTCTTACAGCAGCATAGCAGTCCTTCATATGTATATACCACATTGTGTTTATCCATTCATTGGTTGATGGGCATTTGTGTTGTTTCCATCTTTTGGCAATACCACTATGACTAATACCACTATGAATATTGGTGTACAAATGTCTGTTCATGTTACAGTTTTCTGTTCTTTTGGATATATTTCTAGTAAAGGAATTGCTGGATCGTACAGCAGATCTATATTTAGCTGACACACAGGTTCCATTCTTTCATAGACATTCATCATGAAAGCCCTGTACTTGGGTAACTTGTTGGCTTTCATAGTTTCCTCTCAATCTTGTAATGTGTCTCAATAAAACACTTTTCATGCCACAAAAAGAGTCAGTCTCCACTGAATAGTCATCTCTATCTACATAGTTTTCTTTGAGTAGGTTATTTGTATCTAGTGATTTCCTACCAATTTGAAAGAGGTCTGTGAGATCATGGAAATGACCACGAACAGATTACGCAACAACAGTAACGGGACAAGGAACCACTTACACAGTTTACTCTTTTTGTCAAAATTTCCTTAGCTCTCACACACGGGGTTCACACTTGTTCTCTTTAAGCTGTTTACATTCGTTCAACTGCTTGGCCCCTGTCCAGCTCCTTGATGAATGCCTCATAGTTTTTTGTGGCTAGATCCTTTCCTGGCCACTTCGGCGCACCCATTCACCCTGTGTCGCTGCCAAGCACAGCTCCCCTCTCCCCCTCACCGCCTTTATAACATTAAAAAAAAAAGATTTATTTATTTTTACTTTATTTATCCACCCCTCCCCACCCCCATTGCTTGCACTCACTGTCTGCTCTGAGCTCTCAGCAGCGGCGCAGGTAACCTTGCCTTCACCATGAGGCTCCAGGAACTGAACCCACGGCCTCCCCTATGGTAGACAGTAGCCCAATCTCTTGAGTCACATCCACTTCCCATCACTTACTTTTAAGCAGTATTGTTTTATCTTTTACTTTATTGGTAGCATTTCCGACTATTTACTTTAATTTCCTTGAATTTAAATGAACCTTCTCATACTCATACGTTAAATTCAAAATTCATTCTCATCTTTGCTTCCTTTGGTGACCTGGCGATCGAAATGCATAGGGTTGTAAATTGAGATCATTTTTCCTGGGTACTGACAAAGAATCCTAGGGCTGTAGAGCATATACGACAACGCCCCAGCAGCAAGTTCCGCGCCGCTCAAATCAGCAGAGTCGCTCCCACTATCCCGGATAGCGGGCGTGCAGACTTATGGGAAATTGAGTCAGTTCCTTCACGTTACGAGAACGGGTCTTCCGTGGCTACTTCTGCGCAGGCGCGGTCCCGCCTTCAAGGTAGAAGTTTTTTTCTGTAGAAGGATTCTTGGGCTTCGGTGGAAGATGGTCCCCGAGTGCGCAGGTGCACGTGGCGTGCAGGGACTTGGTCCAGCTCGGCGGGAAGCGGTGGGAGAGCCCCGGAGGACTTGAGGCGCGTGTCTTGAGGATCCGCGTGCCATTTGGGATGAGGGTGTGGAGGCGTCCGCGCTGGATCCCGGAGAGGATGGACGCGGGCGACCTCGGCAGGGACACCGGGCACGGGCGGGTCAGGGCCGTGTGGTCG
Source organism: Dasypus novemcinctus (assembly GCF_030445035.2). Lineage (NCBI taxonomy): Eukaryota > Metazoa > Chordata > Mammalia > Cingulata > Dasypodidae > Dasypus > Dasypus novemcinctus. The sequence continues at coordinate 94,717,208 of NC_080678.1, forward strand.
TGGGAGCATCAGGGCGCGGGCCCCTAAAAGCTTCAGAGTCCGCAGGGGTCTAGTCTTGCGCTGACCTGGAGGGGGCGCGAGCTTGGAGCTGGGCGGAGCCGCTCGTGTCCCTGCGCTGTTGCTGAGCAACTTGGAATGATAGTTAACCACACGAGACTCAGTTCTTTCTTCTGGGAACCAAGAATTTTTAATAATTCCGGTACCGTGGTTTTTTTTTTTTTTTTTTTCTTTTTTTTTTTTTCAGGAGATTAACATAGCACAATGTCTAGCAGTAAATATTAGATGCTGCCTTTAATAGAAACATTTATTCTTCTGATTAGTTCTTTTATGTTTGCATCTTCTCAGGTCAAGTACAACTATCCCCACTGCAGCAAATAAGAAAATTGAGAGGAAAGTTATTTACCTGAAGTCGCAAAACTAGCAGATAAATGGCAAACTTCAAGACATGTCTTTATCCAAATGTCTTCCTAGTTTGTCTTACTGATTATGAAATCCAGCATTGCGTCCTCCACAGCTCTTAGCAGAACTAATTTGAGGTGTGTGCGGGTTGAATCTTATTGTGTAACACACTTGTGTCTGAATTTCTAGATGTCTCTTCAGAGCCTTTGGGACAGACAACATAATTGTTTCTGGATCAGATCATGTTCTCAGCAGCCTTGATTTAAGTTTATTGAAGGTCCAACCTGAGATTGTATGAGATGGTGCCTTTTTAGAGAGTTAAACTGTTGCAGGTTCCAAGTAAAATTAATTTGTCCCTTAGGCTCATTTCTTGGCTGCTTGGGAGGAAAGTTATCTTTTGTGAAGTAAGCAGGAATCTCCAGAAAGAGAGTCTATGTGACAGAGAACCATACTCCATCTGAGTGAGTTTCTGAGCAAAGGCTGAAGGTCCCAGAAAGGAGCAAATCTTAGTTTTGCACAGCCTGAAGCCATCATTCGTCCCTTGCTCAGAACGATGGAAATTTGGATGATGTTACCACATTCAGAAGCCCCATAGGCTGTCTAATGGAGATAGGCCTGGCCAAGTTTCAGAAGAGAGAGGGGAACTGGAATGAGAGGAATGAAGGAGGGCCAGGCTACATAGGAAATAAAACTTCAGTGGAGGGGTTTTGAGGACTTGGCCTGAGGAAAAGGGCTTTGCAGCCAGATCTGAGTAAATTCTGTCTCTACCAATCCCAGTACAAGCTCCTCTCCTTTTATTTTTCATTCATTCTTCCCAGATCTGAGCTCTTCTCACACCATGACTGTCACCACACCTGTCATCTAATGATATGCTGATAATTTCCTTTATTCTGACCTTATAGGCAGCAGTACAAGAAGTGTTTTCTATTTGTCTTGTTTGAGAGTTCAGGAAAATTGGTTTTGAGACTGTAAGTGATTTTTCCTGGCTTTGTTTTTGTGGCAGAGCTAAAAGTAGATGTTCTCCTGACACCCAGGCCAGTGCTGTCCAAATCATCTCTGTTAAAACAAGTTTCTTAAAAGGAACTTTTTTGAGAAACTACATGTAATTAAGAAAAACAATTAAAAGTGACCCTGCTCTATGTCCCTTTTTTTCAAAGCTTTAGTAAATTCGCTTAACTCAAGGGATGAACAGTATTAGGAAACTATATGTACAATACAGCTTTTGATGTTTAACTTTTGATGAAGACTTAGTGTTCTTTCATGTAACATTTAATTTGTTAAACCAGTTGTCTCATCTCTTAAAAATGATGTATACTACTACAAAGGGGTACACACATTGTTAAAAACAATCAACAGTTACAGTCACTCAATGTGTACTCTGATCATATCAGAGTCATAAATGGACATGTGTGTATTTCCTCATGTGTCCCTTCCTGTTCTTTCTCCAGAGCAAAAAGGACATTCTCCCACAGAGGTATTTTATCCTGGTAGTGTTGGTAGCTTTTTTGGTGGACAAATCCAGGAATTATAAGGTGGTCTGTATCTCTAATGACTTCATTTCTCTGTTTCTATCCCAGATATACCTTCAAAGAGTTCTACATTTTTCCAGGAGAATCAGAAAATGAAGACATCCTATGTGAATTGCTGAACTCATTCTGTACTTTGCAGTGGGTTTTATGAGATTAATGACTTTTTTTTTTAATGGAAAAGTGAAATAGATACCATGAACCACAGGGAAACATAGCACATTGACTCTCAAACTTTAGTGTACACAAAATCACCTTCAAAGTTTATTAAAACATAGAACAGGGCCTGAGAATTTCCATTTTTCACAAGATCTCAGGAGATGCTGATATTAAGGTCTGTAGACCAGTAGAATTAATTAGTAGGGCAAAGTTGACAAGGAGATATGTGCAGATCCTATGAGGTAAGTTATCAAATTTGAGTTGCAAATATTTCTGACCTTTTTGGTAGCAATGTCAAAGCAAACAAACAAACCATTGTCTGTTACATAACTTGTGTTCACTATAAGAATGAAGCTACATGATTCCTTACAGAACATAAAGATTTTCTGGCATTGAAGTCTTTAAAAAAATCTTTTCTTGCTCTCTATATAAATGGTGAATAACCTGGTAAAAATGAAATTCCTGTAATTATTCTTTAATGGAACCTGATGGTAGGGTACCAGTGCAGAATCCAGTTAATTCACTTTTTCAGGGGACCAAAATATTAGAGCCCAAATAACTTTCTAATGACCTTTTTTTCTGAGTGAAATCTAGAATACCTGGAAAATAAATTGACTTTATTCTTTAAAATAGCTTTATTCTTTAAAATAACTTTCAGTAAATTGACTTTATTTTTTAAAATAACTTTCCAAAATATTCTGTATTGCTTAAGCTATAGAGTGTGCCATTAGATTATTTTCTGGAAATGTTTCTGCAATTAAACAAATTTCAACCTTCTTAATAGAGAATAGATTCTGCTCCACTGTTGGCTGCAATTTGATCTGTAAAGGTCAATGATTTTATACATACACACACACATATATATTTGTTTATTGTGTTAAAATGTATATAACTTAGAGTTTATCTCTTTAACCACAATAAAGGGTACACTTTAGTACTTTCATAATGTTGTGACATTATGACAGCAATCAGTACTATGTAATTCTTAAACATTTTCATCACCAGAAAAGGTTGCCCTTTAAGAAGTCATTTCCCATCCCCCATTCCCCATAGCCTCAGCCCTTGGCAACCACTAATCTATTTTCTGTCACTAACTTGCTAGTTCTTGATATTTCATATAAATGAAATCACACAATATGTAGTCTTTGGTGTTTGGCTTTGTTCCCTTAGCATAATGTTTTAAGATTCATCCATGTTGTCGTGTGTATCAGTGTTTCATTCTTTTTTACAGATGAATAAAATTTCAGTGTATGGATATACCACACTGGATGCGGGTTTGGGTTGTTTCCACCTTTTGGCTATTGTGAATAGTGCTATTTTTTAACAAGTTTTGTTTGAACACTTGTTTTCAATTCTTATGGGTATATATACACGGAGTGGAATTGCTAGATGATATATTAATTTAGTTTTTAACTTGTTAAGGAACCACTCAATGGTTTTTATACTGGCTGCATATTTTTTCATCACCAGCAGTGTATGAGGGCTCATATTTCCCCACATCCTCCCAACAATTGTTATTGTCTCCTTTTTATTGTACCCATCCTAGTGGGTGTGCATTGATATCATTGCACTTTTGATTTATATCAAAAAGGCATGAGTGCCTTTTTATGTGCTTGTTAGCTGTTTATATATCATCTTTGGAGATATGTCCATTCAGGTCCTTTGTCCACTTTTTATTTGGGTTGGTTATCTTTTGGTTGAGTTGTAGGCATTCGTTATATATTTTGGATACAAAACTCTTATCAGATATATGGTTTTCAAATATTTGTCCCATTCTGTTAGTTGTCTTTTCATTCTCTTGGTAGTGTCCTTTGATCCATAAAAGCTTTAAATTTTTAAATTTGTTGTTCATGCTTTGGCATCATGTCTTCAGAACCCATTGTGAAATCTGAGGTCATGAAGATTTACTTTATGTGTTTTAAGAGTTTTATAGTTTTGGCTCTTACATTAAGGTCTTTTTGAGTTAATTTTAGTATGTGGTGTAAGGTAGGGGTCCACAGGTCTCTTGTGCCAAGAACACTGGTTTAATTAGTAATTTTGTAGTAAGTTTTGAAATTGGGAAGTGGATTTTCCAACTTTGTTTTCTTTTTCAAGATTTGGGGTGCCTTTCAATTCCATATCAGCTTTTTAGTTTTGCTAAAAAGGCCATTGGGATTTTGCTAGGGATTGCATTGAATTTATAGATCTCTTTGGGTATTATTGATATCTAAATATTAAGTCTTATAATCCATGAACATGGGATGTCTTTGCATTCATTTCAGTCTTCTTTAATTTCTTTCTGAAAACTTCTGGTTGTCAGTGTACAAGTCTTGGGCCTCCTTGGTTATATTTATTCCTAAGTATTTTATTCTTTTTTTTTTTAAGATTTATTTTTTTAATTTATTTCTCTCCTCCCCCCCTCCCCAGTTGTCTGCTTTCTATGTCCATTCACTGTGTGTTCTTCTGTGTCCACTTGTGTTCTTGCAAGTGGCACCTGGAATCTGTGTCTCATTTTTTTGTCCCGTCATCTTGATGTGTCAGCTCTCTGTGTGTGCGGTACCATTCCTGGACAGGCTGCACTTTTTCCATGTGGGGCAGCTCTCCTTGTGGAGTGTACTTCTTGTGCATGGGGCTCCCCTATGCAGGGGACACCCCTGCATGGCATGGCAATGCACATGGGCCAATTCATCACATGGGTCAGGAGGCCCTGGGTTTGAACCTTGGACCTCCCATGTGGTAAGCAGACACCTTATCCGTTGGACCAAATCCGCTTCCCTTATGCTATTCTAAATGGAATTGCTTCCTTAATTACTTCAGAGATTGGCATGCTAGTGTATAAAAACATAACTGATTTGTGTGTATTTCTCTTTGCCCTATTAGTGTGCTGAATTATTCTAATAGCTTTTTTCTAGACTCTAGATTTTTTTGTTTATATAAGATCATGTCATCCATGATTAGAGATGGCTTTAATTCTTCCTTTCCAATTTGGGAACCTTTACTTTCTTTTTTCTTGCTTAATTGTTCTGGCTGGAACTTCTAGTGCAATGTTTAATAATGGCAAACTAGGCAACCTTGTCTTTTCCTGGTTTTAGTGAGAAAGCTTTTAGTCTTTCACTATTGAACATGATATTAGCTATGGACTATTAATAAATGCCCTTTGTCATGTTGAGAAAGTTCCCTTCTATTCCTAGTTTTCTTCTTGTTTTTTTCATAGAAGAATGGTGAATTTTGTGAAATACATTAATTGAGATGACCTTGGGTTTTCTTCTTTCATTCTCTTAATGTGGTGCATTACATTGATTTGTTTTTCTTAGGTTGAACCACCCTTGTGTTCCTAGGATAAATCACACTGCTGAATTTGGTTTACCTTTATTTTCTTGAAGACTTTTCCATCTGTATTAATAAAGCATATTGATGTGTAGTTTTCTCTAGTTGTGCCGTCTTTTTCTGGCTTTGGCAGCAGGATAATGCTGGCCTCATAAATGAAAGTAGTCCTCTTTTTTGAAAGAGTTTGAGTAGGATTAAGTGTACTCTTCTCTAAATGTTTGATTGAAATCAGTGAAGCCATCTTGTCTTGGATTTCCTTGTTGAGACTTTTGGATAACTGAGTCTGTTGTAGAATTTGAGAGAAGTTCAATTATTTGAGTATAGAGAGGCCAGGACTCAGGAATGATTTTGAGAAGGAAAAATGGTTTATTGACGGCCGGCCGGACTCGGGAACTTCTGTTTGAATCCCGAGCCCCGAACAGGATTTTCAAACGTCTTTTATACAGAGAGGAAAGGCCAAATGGTCCCTTTGTTTCAGTTCTCAATAGGCTTCAATTAGCATATATCTCTTCCACATCTTAGGTAAGCTTTTAGCATAGACTCCAGACCTTCTAGATAAGCTTTTAGCATATTTACTTTTTACATTTCCCCTAAATACTTAAAGTTTATAGCCCTTGCATTGTTAAACATTTCCTGGGACTGGAGCCGCTTCCACTGTCCCTAAGGGCAGGACTGCAGCCTCTTACCGTTCCACACCCACAAGTCAAACAACTTAGTTATCTCTGAAGAGACAAAGAGCCTTCCACCCATAGCCCACATCATTCCCCCCCTTTTGCCAAAGTTTATCTTGCTAAGCTTTGGCATAATTATTGTTGGAGCTATGAGGTGGATGGCTGTTTGTCGTCTTGATTGATTATTTATCAGTCTTTAGTACAGCATCCAGGACTGTTTTTAGAAGTTTAGAACTTTTCATTCTGGACAGCAGAATCTTGGGCAGGGGCCTCCTGCAGTTATTCTGCTGCCACTGGCACTCACGTGGATTTCCAGTCAGGTTCCAGATCCATCTATTACTTTTATTTTACTCTTAAAGAGTTTACACATTTAATTTAAAAGGGGTGCTGAAGGGAGACGATCTCTTTTCTGTAACTGCTTCCTGCTGGCTATGGGCTGTAGTCATTGCCTAATAAGGTGTAAAACTCTTTAATTTATTCTAACTGGAGGAAGATGGATCTGGCATTCTGTACGAAGTTGGATGAAGTTTTCATATGGTTAATAAGATGTTCACTCTGAAAGAAACAAACTTAATTAAAAATTTGGAATACCTGTTTTTAAAAGAGGACACATTGGATTACAGAGGTAGACAAGGTTAGGTGCCTATAAAGATGGCATTCCTTAAAAGCTGGTGGGAACAGCATATATATTCTTTTTTAAGTTATCCATCTTTAGAGAGAAATTGCAACAGACACTTAGCTTTGTCTGAAGACACATTCCAAGCTGTTCAATGATTGACACTCATTCGCTCTTTCAGATGCTCCTGGTGAACTGGCACTCCTTGGGCAACTGGCTTCACTCAGGATTAGAACATTAATTTGGAAATACTCTTAGTTTTCACCTGTGGGAGTGATCAGAACTACAGAATAAAGATTTTACACCTTGGTTTTCATTGTACAATTTCTAGCAATTTTGACTTGTTCAATAGGTGACTCACCATCAGCAAGCAAGCCTCACTTTTGCTACACAGCAGAGTACAGCAGAATATAGAAGTTGACTGAGACTGGCTGAGACTGCCACCTTATTCTATAGACATGTTATTAACTGTTTAGAAAATGATTTTACCAGGAATTTAACATGTCTAATATACTTCTGCACTTGATCCAAAATAGAAAAGATAACATTACAATTATTAGGCATATATTTAGTACAGGATAAAAGTGCAGCACTTAATATTAACTAATGTATTACTTAATGCATAAGGATTCAGAGTTGCAATTATTAGTTTTGAGTTTCAGGTTTGTAATACTTTACATGTTATCTCTCCATGAGAGCAGGCCATAATGCCAATTGTGTTTAAGTTTTATTTACAGTATCCTGGTATCATGGCTCCACTTAGCATGTTCTTCAACGCAGTGAGCAAGTTGCAGCATCCTTCATCTTAGAGAGATTTTCCAGTATTCTACTAGCCTGGTGCATAGTGCTCTCTGGCACCATGGAACAGTGCCAGTCTGGAGGCGATATCCATTGTACACTTGGCTGTACCAAGTCATTATTGGCTGCAGGAGCTTGAAACTGCAATATAGTTTCCATCAACTTCAGGAGCAGAACCAAAGACTGATATAGCAATATTTTTAATTGAGGGGTCAGTGACCAGCCTAGCCAATAACTCACATGGAGAGGCCACCTGTAATGTATACAAGGCCTGGTTCGAATGCACAAGAGTTTGACAATGTTAAAGTTTATTCCTTGTTTTTATATATATTTTAAACAACTTAACGCAACACATATATCAAATGACTGTTTACTTACACAATTTTACTATGAAGATAACAGTAGGTACTTTACTTTAGTAATAGAGGAAAAATATTATTTTTCATTGTTGAAATGAAAACAGAATATTTCCAATAGAATCAAGACAACTTTTTATTACCATTTACTTAAATGTGTATTTTGCAGTGGCCTTCAGACAGGTTTATTATCATGAAGTTATTTCTGCTACCAATACCAATCTAAGTTTCTTTAGTTAACAATGACTTCTACAACTAGAACTATTTAAACATTTTCAGTTTGGAAGATGTTTTACAAACTCTTTATAATTGACTATAACCACATTGACTAGCCACCTCATGTTTAAATAAACTTACTAAATTACAATTACCAATGAAAGAAATTTACTCTTTATTTAAGAGAGCATATCTACAATCTTTTTCCTTTAGCCTAATTTCACCAATGTGAACTTACAATTTTCATTACTGTAGAGATTTTGTACATATAATGTTAATTTAGTTTATAAATTAACTATGGGAGATTACACTCAAGTTAAATAAAATTGAAACCATAATAGTTTATGCAAGGAATGTTCTCTTTTTCCCTTACAGGAAGCTAAAAACTTCTTTTCTTTAAGTTATGAAAATTATTAAATTAAAAGCATACTGACTACCAGGTTTTAAAACACATTACACAATTACTTAATTTTTTTTAAAATCATAACCCAGGAAAGATCTCTCCATAGTTTTTATGGACTTTCCTTTACTTAATGAAATTTGTTAATAGAGCCACTAATTACCTTTATTACGTTGGAAAGAAATCTTCTGGAAGAAATTAAGGCTCACCAGATTGTGGAGAAGAAAATAATTTATTCTCAATCTTGCAAGAAGGGGTGCAGAGCCAGATATGGCTGGTGCCACGAACAAAGAAAAATGACACAATTTATACCCCTAAGCCTAGCATGCAAGCTCTTCCTGTTTTTCCATAGATTGGATACTTCGGAAGTTACAGCTTATCTGAGATTTAACTTTCCCATGCAAAAGTTTGATTTAACTGCTTCTTCTATCACATTCCAACCATTTTACTTTTTACCTACTCCCCCCTTTGTCAAATAAGGAATAGAATTTAGTGCTGAAATGGCACCAACTTTAGCTCCTTCTTGGGCATCCTTCCACTGCCCATAGGACTGGCCTAAACTGGTCTCCTCCACTGCTGTCCAACCCAGGAGTGGGAGACTGAGGCAGCAGGCCACCAGGTCACATCAACATTTTTCTTATGTGAAAATTAACCTAATCTTTGTTTGTTTTTTTTTTTTTTTTTGCATTTTATGGCTGACAAAGGTTTAAACTGGGAAATTACCAGGCAAACTGATTCTTAATTCCCTAGCCTAGTAGATAGGCTTAATCTGCTACACCTAGTCTTGCCTTTAAAGCTCTTGCAAAGGAGGCCCTTTTCCAGTTGTTTCCATAATCAGATTTCTATGACTTTTTCATCCTGCTTAGTTTAATTTGGGCTTTAAGAATATTTATAAATATAACTGCATATTTAATTTTTAACAATTTGAATAGACCTCTTTTAAGAATTTTTATTTGTTAATTTGATATTATCCTGATGTATGAAGACATACATTGAGCATTTTTTTAAAATGGGCAGACACAAAGAGTTAGACACAAACACAACTCATTGATATTACTTATAATTTGCATTATTTTATATACTGTTTAGCTTAATTAATTAGGGGTCCAGAAATACATATTACTTATATAACTGCATATTTAACCTCAACAATTTGAGCAAATAGGCAGACATGAATAGTTTGACACAACAACATGACTTTAGTTACTTTAAACTTTTCAAAGACTTTTGAAACTCTTCTTAATTTGCACTATGACCATGTAGTTTACCACAAGAATTTTCTTTCTTACTTAATGGATTGTAATAACCAAAATGTTCTCAATGCCTTAGCACCATTTTGTTTTAGAACTTTATATTTTACTTTGAAATTAGCAGAATTTTGGATAAGCAGCAAGATGAATTTTATATATATATTTACTGAGGCTATTTGAAGCCTCAGGGAGACAGATTGCTTTCTCTCATGAATTGCCACTCTTAGGAACACTGACCGTCAAGGCAGGAGACTTCTCCCCCTCCACCCCCCCTTTTTGATTTTGGAGATAATAAAACTCCAGTGGCCATTTGACCTTATTCTATCAGGCAGCAATTTATTTAGTTTACACTTGAATTCATGAGAGAAAGGGTTACTAATACCAGGAGAGGAGACAGTGATGTCCCAGCTCTTCTCAATTATGAAATAACCATAGGCAAAGGCAAAGGGTGAGGTTAGGCTTGAAGTAACCATAAACAAAGGAAAGGTTAGTGTAGAATTTACACTTAAATAATAGTTTCAGGCTAAATTCACCCAGCTATAATCTCAGTTACTGTCTTTCCACTGTTTTATAATATAAATGCATTTATAAATGATTTTAACTCTTAGTTACAGTTTTTATTAATTTTTTTAAAACCTATTAATTTTATAACACCTTTAAATACCTTTCATTCAACTTATAACATATTAAATGAACTTAACCATTACTTTAATTTTTCCTTTAAAGTAAAAGAATAAATCTCTTGCAGTTAGTTTGAAATAAAAGGCTACTTTTCAGGATTTGATTTCTAGAACATAAAATGTTCTTTTAAAAGAGGTAAGACTCTTCTTCAAACACTGAGGAAATGATGAGGTTAAAGCACAAGAAGCTATTGATAAAAGATTTTCTTTGTATATTGATCTTACTCAATTTAATCATAAAAATTTTCCTTCCACAAACCTTCTACACTTTCAGTATTCATTCAGGTTCTGTCCCACACTCTACTCTTTCCAATAATCAATCATTTTATCTTAGGACAAAATCATCTTCTGTTTCCTTAACAATAAAAACACACTCCATATATCCCACATACTAACTTACCAGGCAAACTTCTTACAACATGTAATTGCCATTAATACTAAACAAGTTTGTTAAAATAATGAACTTTTTTTCACTTTAAATACTTAGTAGCATGTAATACCAGAAACAGTTTTTTTGGAAGCAAGTTGGCAGGGGAGACTGGCTGCCAAATATGTTTGTTATAAAATTGCCTTTTATTATTATTATTATTAATTCAGTTTTTGTTAAATAATGACCTTCTGCAATTAGCCATTTAAATACCTTAATTTAAACAATGCTTTGTAAAACTTTCATAATTATTTATACCCTTAAGACAAATTTTACCTTCACAGAACACATTCTCTTACTTAAAGTTACTACAGTACCTTCTAAGAACCTGGGCAGAATGCAAAGGTATTTTGGCTTTGACACCCTAAGGAGGGAACTTTACCGCATTTATTCTGATTCTGCTTTTCACCCTCTTCACTTCCCCCCCCCCCCTTCTAGGCAGTCAGGCTCACAACAAACAGGAATGTGGCTTATGAATAGAAGGGTGGACTCACTGGAAAGGGGCAAGCCACTCCCCCCTTTCCAGGTTTCAGCCAAAATGGGCAGACAGAACCTACTCAAATTTGGCAACTCTCCCAGGGACCCAGCCACCCTGACTGGGACATCCCCAACAAACTTGGGTGCTTGTCGCGGACACAGATGGCCTCCAAGCCCCGGCAAAGGTCCAGACCAGAGACAAGACAGCAGAGCATGCAGAAACATCTAGACTCCGCAAACATCCAGACTCCTCAGCTTTTGCCCCAGAATCATTTCACCCCCTTGCCAATGGCAAGGGAGGGCTCCAGCTCAGCTGTAATTCCACTTTACATAAGGACACAACTCCAACACTAGCCTTGAGCTGACACAGACAGAAGCACAAAGGTCACTAATCTGACCCACAAGTTTATATATTTATTTCCACCATGGCTGCCCCCACAGCCATCACAAACCTCAGAACACTTAACATTTGGTATAAAGCAAATTCATTCACAAAGTTAGCACCATAACAAAAGATTTCAGCTAGACTTTTCCACTGTTTAAACTTTACACTCAGACCAAGCTCCACCAGAAAAGCCGATCCATTTTCCTGTAACCAAGTTTTGTTTTCCTTAATCTAGACCAATTTCCAGGACATTAGGACTTGAACCTATAAATAGCCCTTCCTATTAAAATCGAGACTCCACTCCTTTAGTGGATATAAGACCAGTACCAGATTCTAACATGCAGTTAGACAAACCCAAAACACCAGGGCTTTTCCCCGGTTTTTCTCCTTTTCCCAAGCCTAGAGAGAACGGCTTCCCCCCAGCCTTCTGGGGCTACTAGGGTTCTCTCAGGAGGTGATCAGCCTCCCCTTCCTAACAATTAAAGCTAGGGCCTTCCAGACTGTGCTCACCTGGGGAGTCTTACCTTCTTCCAAGTTCGGAGTTCTTTTTCATTCCCAGAATCTTTCTCTTCAGACCTTCCATTGCCCCCGATTTTTGTCGGGAAGATTCTGGTGGAGCCCACATCTTTTCTGGATTAAATTTAATCCAGGGGTGCCCAGATTTGGGGTTCACCCGAGTCCTCCCAGCTTCCTCGGGGATTTGGAAGGGGCAGCAAAATGCTACTGTCTCTGGCCTTCCTTTGTGTCCCACCAGAGTCACCAAAAATGTTGTAGAATTTGAGAGAAGTTCAATTATTTGAGTATAGAGAGGCCAGGACTCAGGAATGATTTTGAGAAGGAAAAATGGTTTATTGACGGCCGGCCAGACTCGGGAACTTCTGTTTGAATCCCGAGCCCCGAACAGGATTTTCAAACGTCTTTTATACAGAGAGGAAAGGCCAAATGGTCCCTTTGTTTCAGTTCTCAATAGGCTTCAATTAGCATATATCTCTTCCACATCTTAGGTAAGCTTTTAGCATGGACTCCAGACCTTCTAGATAAGCTTTTAGCATATTTACTTTTTGCATTTCCCCTAAATACTTAAAGTTTATAGCCCTTGCATTGTTAAACATTTCCTGGGACTGGAGCCGCTTCCACTGTCCCTAAGGGCAGGACTGCAGCCTCTTACCGTTCCACACCCACAAGTCAAACAACTTAGTTATCTCTGAAGAGACAAAGAGCCTTCCACCCATAGCCCACATCAAGTCAATATCTTCTTATTAGTTTTGGAGATCTGGACCCCAAGGGTATCAGAAATGAAAGAAAGAGATAAAGGAGAGTGAAAGAAAGAGAAAGAAAAAAAGAGAAAGAACAAGAGAGCTGGGATCAGGGGGTCTGCTAGTAGAGACTCATCAGACAACTTTATTGTTTACAAGGGGCTCTCTATATACCCAATCTATGTGACAACAAGCAGCAACATGCAGTTAAGTATCAGCATTACTCATAGTCTAAGGAACTAAAAAAAATCTTAAGGTACAAAGTCTAAGTGTTCTATTTACTACAAAAGGTATGTGCAGATCTTTTCTTTCAGCCTTTAACAGCTTCATCCTGTTTGCCAGGAACTCTTAATTACTGCATTCCTTAGGGTGCAAGCAAAACCATGGAAACAGCACATCTCTCCTTGTCAGACCACTGTGCCTCAATTTCCAACATATTAGTTCATTGAGATTTCTTGGTTCTTGAGTTAGACTTGGTAATTTTTGTGTTTCTAGGGATTTGTTTATTTTTGTCTAGGTTATCTAATTTGGTGTACAATTGCTCATAGTATTCATTTATAATTCTTTTTATTTCTGTAAGGTTAGTAATGTCTGTACTGATTGTAATAATTTAAGTCTTTATTCATAGCGAATGTAACTATGGCTTTTCAAATATGTTGATAGTTTCAAAGAGTCAACTTTTGGTTTCATTGTCTGCTCTTATTCTGTTCTTTGTTAATTTCTTCACTAGGAAACTTCTTTCTCATAAATCCTTCTTTCTTGGGTTTAGTTTTTTCTTCTTTTTCTAATTCCTTAAGTGTAGAGTTAGGTTATTTCAGATATTTCAGATGTTTCTTCTTTTTTAATGTAGGCATTTACAGCTGCATATTTTCCTTTGAGCACTGCTGTCCATACATCTTGTATGTTTTGGTATGTTTTCATTTTCATTTATCTTAAAGAATTTTCTAATTTCCCTTGTGATTTCATCTTTAATTCATTGCTTGTTTAGGATTGTGTTGTTTAATTTCTACATATTTGTGTATTTTGCAGTTTTTCTTATGTTACTAATTTCTATTGTCATTCCATTGTGGTCTATGAAGACCTTAATGTATGACTATAGTCTTTTAAAACTCATTGAGACTTGTTTTGTGACTTAAAATATGGGTTTATCTTGGAAAATGTACCATGTACATTTGAGAAAAATTTGTATTCTGCTGTTGTTGTGTGGAGTGTTCTTTATATGTCTATTATGTTTAGATGTTTTATAGTGTTGTTCAAATCCTCTGTGTTCTTATTGATCTTTGGTCTAGTTCTATCCATTATTGAAGTTTCCAGAATTTATTGTAGAAATATCTATTTTTTCCTTTAATGCTGTTATTTTTGCTTCATGTATTTCAGGGCTCTTTGGCTTGGTGTATGTTTATAGTTGTTTTATCTTCCTCATGGTTTGACCTTTTAAAAATCAATATATAATATCCTCCTTTGTCTCTTCTAACAATTTCAACTTAAAGTGTAATTTGTCTGATATTAGTATAGTCATCTCAGATTTCTTTTGGTTACAATTGGCATTGACTATGTTTTTCCATCTTTTGCTTTCAACATACTTGTGTCTTTGGAATTAAAGTGAATTTCTTGTAGATAGCATATAGTTGGAACAAGTTTTTGTTTTAATCTAGTCTGCCTATCTTTGTCTTCTAATTGGGGAGTTTAATCCATTTATTTTTAAAATAATTACTGAAATGAAGGCTTTTTGCCATTTTGCTATTTGTTTTCTATATCCCTTATTCCTTTTCTATTTCTCTATTCCTTCTTTACTACTTTCTTGTGGGTTCAGTTTACTTTGTGTGTGTGTGTATATTTGATTACCTTTTCATTTTCTTTTCTGTATTCTTTTGTGTTATTTTCTTAGTAGTCACCCTGGGAATAACAATTAACATCTTAAATTTGTAACAATCTAATGTGAATTCATATGAACTTTGCTTCAATAGTATACAAAAACTCAGCTTCTACACAGCTTGGTTTTCATGACCTTCGTGTTATTATTGTCACAGATTACATCATATGCCCAATAACAGTTATAATTACTTTGTGTTTTTTAAGTCACATAGGAGAAAAAAAGAGTTACTAATTAAAAGTGCAGTCATACTGGGTTTTGTTTTATTTATTTATTTACTATTATCTTTTTTAAAAAAGATAAATAGATCACACAAAATGTTATGTTAAAAAACATAAGAGGTTCTCATATACCCCTCTCCCCATCCCACCCCACCCCTGCTCCTCCCACATCAATATCTCCTTTCATCAGTGAGGCACTTTCATTGCATTTCACCCTGGAGTACTGCCACACCACATGGACTATAGTTTACATTGTAGTTCATACTCTCCCCCAGTCCATCCAGTGGGTTATGGCAGGATAAAGAGTGTCCTGCATCTTTCCCTACAATATCATTCAGGACATCTCCAAGTCCTGAAAATGCCCCATATCACACCTCTTCCTCCCTCTCCCTGCCCTCAGCAACTCCTGTGGCCACCGTCTCCACATCAGTGATACAATTTGTTCCATTACTAGTGTCACAACAGTTCTATAGTAGAATACTACCATGTCCACTCCAGTCCATATTATATTCCTCCATCTTGTGGATCCTGGGATGGTGATGTCCACTCCACCTCTAAGTTGAGAGGGGGCTTAGATCCCCCATGGCTGATGGATGTAATTCTCCTGCTTGCAGTTGTAGACACTCTCTCTTCCCTGGTGTGGTGGTTGACCATTCTCACTTCCCCATCAGCTGACCTGGGAACATCCAACAAACTGGAGAGTAGGTGTTGCAACTCTGCTGAGGCTCAGGGCCCAGCTGGCACATGGACAGTCCAGATATTCAAGTCTCCTGAGCATACACAAATCCCAGCACCAATCACAGTTTCATTAAAAGTGACAGTAGATGCATTGTGTAAAGAAGTCACATCTGAGTCCAACTCCATCACAATCAGGAGCTCAAATTCCAAAGTAGGACCCATTGGCAAGGCAGTGAACTCCAGAGCCATCTGCCATGACCACAGAACCTGTGTGTCTCTGTAGTCCTCAGGAGCACCAATACCTGGGGTTGTTATCTTCTTTGGCTCTCTCTGGGATCCTGCTGAGATGTGTGTAAGCATGACCCCTCTGTTGACCTCCTGACTCTTTTAAAGACATTTAGCCATATAAACTCATTTTTCCTTACCATTTCTCCCTTTTATTCAAGGTCTTTTTCTAGGTGCATTACCAGCTGGTGATGGTAGTAATCCCTTGGTGCCAGTGAGGCTCATCCCTGGGAGCCATGTCCCATGATGAGGGGAAGGTAATGCATTTACATGCCCAGTTTAACTTAGAGAGTGGCCACATTTGAGCAAAATGGAGGCTCTCAGGAGGTAACTCTTAGGCACCCTGCAGCTCTAGGCTTAATTGAAATTTCAAGCACACAGGCTCTTAAGCATAGTCATCAGTATCAAGGGCCCATCATTGGACCATCCTTCACTGATCTTTTTCCTTGCCCTTGGGGTTTGTTGCTGTTCCATTGGGGAATATGGCAGAGCTCCCCAGGATGGGAACTCAGCACTCCCTCAGTTGTCATGTATAACTATTCACTATGACAATACCCAGTGAACATCTGAACATATCCATATACCCTATATGCATACTCTGGAGAACTCCCTCCCACCCATGCACCCCCCCATCAATGACACCCCACACTAGTGGTCCTCCCCTGCCATAGATGAACCCCTCTGTGATCCAAAACTTCTTCAGAAATGAAGCCTAATATATTGCCATATTCAATTCATACTGGGTTTTATATTTATTTGAATGGTGTTCTATATTCTTTTTATGGCTTCAAGTTAATATATAGTGTCCTTTCATTTTGTAGAGCAGGTTTATTAGTGATGAACTCCCTTAGCTTTTGTTTATCTGGAAATGGCTTAATTTCTTCTTCATTTTGAAGGGTAATTTTTTCTGGTTGACAGTTTTTTCCTCTCAGCACTCTAAACATGTCATCCCATTGCCTTCTGGCCTGTATGATTTCTTACAAGAAATTGGCTGTTAGTCTTATTTAGGATTCCATAGACATGAAGAGTCATTTCTCGTTGCTGCTTTCAAAAATTCTGTTTTAGTTATTTTCTTTTGACAGTTTGATTATAATGTATTTCATGTAGATCTCTTTGACTATCCTACTTAAGTTCACTGAAACTCTGTGAATATGTTGATTTTAGTCTTTGTTCAAAATTGGGATGTTTTTGGTCTTTATTTATTCAAGTATTCTTTCTGCTCCTTTCTCTCCTCTCCTGTTGGGACTCCATTATGCATATATTGGTATCCTTGGTGTTGTTGTACAGTTCCCTTTGGTTCTGTTCACCTTTATTCATTCTTTTTTCTTTTTGTTCCTCGAACTTGATGATCTCAATTGTCCCCTATCTTCAAGTTTACTGATTTTTTCTTCTGCCTATCTAAATGTCCACCTAGTGAATTTAAAAAAATTCATTTATTGTGCTTTTCAGTTCCAGAATTTCTATGTGGTTCCTTTCCATGATTTCTATTTCTATTAATAATCTCTATTTGTTGTAGCATCATTCTACTGATTTCCCATGGTTCTTTGTGCATGGCTTTATCTCTTTGAGTATATTTAAGACAAATAACTTAAAAATCTTTGTCTAATAAGTATAAATCTGGTTCTTCTCAGGGACACTTTCTAATTAATTTATTTCTTGTGATTGGCCATAGTTTATTGTTTTTTGTTGCATACCTTGCAATTTTTTTTGTTGAAAGCAGGACATTTTGAGTTTTATAATATAGTAACACTGGAAATTAGATTCTCCTCTCTTCCCAGGAACTTTTGTTGTTAATTGGTGTGACTTTTAGTTGTTTACTTACTGACTTTTCTAAACTATTTTTGTAAATATTATTTTCTTTTTGCCTCCAGCATTGAAGTCTCTGTTGCATTAGCTTAGTGTCATCCAATGATTTCAGAAAGATTTTCTTAAATGCCTAGAACAAAAAAACCAAAAAACCCAGAATATTCCAGTCCTTGCAGCTAGGGTCTTTATATATGTTGGCACATGCCTTTAACACTGAGGAGGGAGATTTACAATTCTGCCTTCACCTTTCTTTCTTATACAGAGCTTGAAGATCAGCCAGTGTTGATAGTTATGCATTTTCAGATCTATTCTGAACATTTCCCCATCAAGGATATACATGTTGCCCTTTAGATTCCCAGGAATATGTGAAAGCATTTCAAAGTCCAAAGCATCTCACTCCCCAGCTTTTTAGAATATCTTTCTAGGCTTTTTTCAGGCAGGAGTGGCTGGTTTATTTGCCTTTAAATATTTTCAACAAATACCCTCTGCATAGCCATTTTTCTGCCTGCAGAGAGTTCTCAGATAGGCAAAATAAGGAAAGTCATCTGCATTTGTCCTTCATGCAGCCACTAGGCAGGTCAAGAGAAAAAACCCCAATTATTTGAAAACAACGTCTGTCTGTTCCCTCCAGTACCAGGAACCTACACTGGGTCTTTAAGACCACTGCTGGGTTGGGAAGTTGGGGCACTTGTAAGCTCTCCTATGATGTTTTAGTTTCCTTTTTTTTTTCCTTAAACATTCTCTTGGTTACTGTATACCTTTGTCTATTCTCCTGAGTTCTGATAAAGTTGACTCTCAGGTTTTGCCAGTTTTTTCATTATTTCTGTGAAGGAATGAGCCCTTAGAGTTCCCTATTTCACCATTTTCACATGCCAAGATCTGTCACCAGATGTTTTTGGTCATTATTTCCTCAATTGTTCTTTCTGCCCCCTTTCTACTCTCTTCTTGTGGGACAGCAATAATGTGTATGTTGTGTGTGCCACATTGTCATTCATTTCCCTTAGGCCCCGTTTCATTTTTTCCATTCTTTTTCTGTTCTCCTGTCTTTTCAAGTTTAGCTCTTCTGTCCTCAATATCACTTACTCTGTATTCCATCAGTTCAAATCACCTGTTATATGCCTCCTCTAATTTATTTATTTATTTTTTTGAGGTACAGGGGCTGGGGATTGACCTTGTATGTGGGAAGCCAGTACTCAAACATTTGCCACATTGGCTCCCCTGATTGATTTTTTGTTTTGTTTTGTTCCTTTTTTTAGGAGGCACCGTGGACTGAACCCAGGGCCTCCCATGTGGGAAGCAGGCACTCAACTGCTTGAGCCATATCAGCTCCCTTCTAATGTATTTTTAATCTCATCCATACTGTCTTTCATTCCCTTAAGCTCTGTTACTTTTCTCTGCAGGCTTTCAAGTTGTTCTTTGTGCTCACTGAGTGTCTTTTTTTTTTTTAAACAAATACATTTTTATGATATACATTAATAAAGCATACAATTCATCCAAAGTGTATGGTCAGTGGTATTTGGAATAATCACATAGTTGTGCATTCATCACTTCAATCATTATTAGAACATTTTCATTATTTCAGTAAAAATAATAATAATAAAGAAGAAAATTCTATACCTCTCCATCTCTTGATGCTTCCCTCAGTGTCTTCTTAATATCTTTATCTCTTTAGTCATTATTTTCCTTCAACTCTTTGAATTGATTTAAATTTGTGTGGTTATTATTGATTAGTTGTTTTAAATCCTGTATCTCATCAGGATATTTGGTTTGCTCCTTTTGCTGGGCCATTTCTTCCTATTTCTTAGTATGGCTTGTAATTTTTTTGCTGATGACTGAGCATCTGAATATGTTGGTGAATTTACTCTGACGGTCAATTTCTCTCTTTCCTAGTGGTTTTGTTTCATGGAACTTCTTTGATTTGGGTTCAGTTTATTCTGAATCTTTATAAATTTCCAGCTTAACTTACCAAAATTGGCCCAGGTCCTCACTAATGGGCACAGCTGTTCTCCCAGGGGTTTGGGACAAGACAGACCTAATAGTGTTTTTCTTTTGTTTTTGTATTTTTTAAAAACAATTTCATAAATGTTTTCATTTTTTTTGAGTGATATTTTGAAAAAAAAGAAATCACTACTATATTACTCAAAGAATGGACTAATTAAAATAGTAACATTTTACCTGCTCCATTCCAACAATATGTTTTCTGTTTTTAAGTTTACAATGAGCAAAAAAAGTTGTGTAGACTATGTACTATGATTAAGACTGTGCTTGGCAAAAATACAACAAAGCAAACTATGGACAATAGTATAGAGTAATATATTAATCTTCTATTAAAGGTTAAAAAGGGAAATATGCTAAGTGAATGAAACTAAACAAAAGGTACTATACATTGTTTGACTCTGTCTATACAAAATATAAATACAAAGAGATATGGAAACAGAATAGCAGTTATGTATGGCAGGGGAAGGATAAAGAAATTGAGAGGTGATTATTAAGGGGTAGAGTTTTTTTTTTGTCTATCTGGTTTTTGCTTATTGTTATTATTAGTAGTAGTAATTAGAATAATGAAAATGCTTTTATATTGATCGAAATGAAGAATGTAAAATTCCATGATTATACCAGATACCACTGTTTCATCAGACTTGGTAACACATCTGCATCTGTTTTCTTTAATCTGAATTTGATGCCCTAAGTAAAAAAGATGGTCTTTGTAGTTTCATAGGTATATAAAAGCTTGATGTTCTAAATTACCTTTTATCAAAATAGAGTCAGTCATTCACTAAATATTATTAAGAACCTACTATGTGATCCTCACCCTCACAGAATTTATATTCCAGCATCTGGAAGAGCAGGCATGGGAAAAGCATTTGATGAAATCAATTAAAATAAATCTTTGGCTCTAACCTTTAATAAGCAGATAAATTGCTACCAATCAGATTTTTGTTAACTGCCATGGGGCAGGCAGTTGGCAGGGCATGAACTCAATTTAACAAGTATACGATCCAGCATTCCCATCCCTCTATGGCCCACCCCCCTGGCTCCCTTATGTGTTTGTGTGTTGTTATCTCATTGTCTTTTTTTTTTTTTTAGGGGTTTATTTGTTTTTATTTTTTTATTATTTTATTTTTTCTTTTTTTGTCTTTATTTTTAAAATATTACATTAAAAAAATATGAGGTCCCCATATACCCCACCCCCCTTGCCCCACTCCTCCCCCCATAAGAACAATCTCCTCCATCATCATGAGACATTTATTGCATTTGGTGAATACATCTCTGAGCACCTCTGCACCTCATGGTCAATGGTCCACATCATAGCACACACTCTCCCACATTCCACCCAGTGGGCCATGGGAGAACATACAATGTCCGGTAACTGTCCCTGCAGCACCACCCAGGACAACTCCAAGTCCCCAGAACACCCCCACATCTCATCTCCTCCTCCCATTCCCTACCCCCAGCAGCCACCATGGCCACTTTCTCCACACCAATGCCACATTGTCTTCGATTACTAATCACAGTAGTTCATGAATAGAATATCAGTGAGTCCACTCTAATCTATACTCTATTCTTCCATCCTGTGGACCTAGGAATTGTTGTGTCCACTCCACATATATATCAAGAGGGGGCTTAGATTCCACATGGATGCTGGATGCAATCCTGCTTGCAGTTGTAGGCACTCTTGGCTCCCTGGTGTGGTGGTTGACCTTCTTCAACTCCATGTTAGCTGAGAGGGGTAAGTCCAATCAACCAGAGTGTAGGAGCTGAAGTCTGTTGAAGCTCAGGGCCTGGCTATTACATGGTCAGTCCAGAGATTCAGGTCCCCTGGGTATATATTAAACCCCAGGACCAACTACAGTTCTGGTAAGAGTAACAGGAGAGGCTTGTGAACAAAGATGACATCTGAGTCCAGCTCCATCACACAGAAACACAAACTCCAAAGAAGGGCCAACTTACATGGCATTGAACTCCATCTGCCATGACCATAGAACCCGTGGGTCTCTGTAGCCCTCAGAAGAACCAATACCTGGGTTTGTATCTACTTTATCTGTCTCAGGAACTCTGCTGAAGTGTGCATGTGGGTGACCCCTCTGATTACCTCCTGGCTCTTTTTGGAGACTCATAGCCATATAAACTAGTTTGTCCTTTCCATTTCCCCCTTTTATTCAGGTCAAAAGCATTTTTAACTCCTGGTATTATATGTAGACTGAGATATTCTGCTGGTCTGAGTTGACCCTTTTATTCAAGGTCATTTTCTGGTTCCATCATCAGCTGGTACTTGGTAGTAATCCCTCGGCACCAGGGAGGCTTATCCCCAGGAGTCATGTCCCACATTGTGGGGAAGGCAGCACATTTACATGCTGAGTTTGGCTTCAAGACTGGCCACATTTGAGCAACATGGAGGCACTCAGGAGGTAACTCTTAGGGACCCTGCATCTCTAGGCCTTGTTCTTATTTCAGGTGCATAGGCTCACAAGCATAGTCATTAGTATCAAGGGCTCATTGTTGGACCTTCATTCTTTTTTTGGTCTTTGCCGTTGCACTTGGGGGATTGTTACTGTTCCTTTAGGGACTGTGATAGAGCTCCCCTGGTTAGGAACTCAGCACTCCCTCAATTGTTGTTTTTAATTGTATCCACTATGAAAATATCCAAACATTTTTATGTACCCTGGATATATGCCCTGTAGAATTCCCTGCCAACCATGTGTCCCCTGTCAATAACATCCCACACCAGTGTTCCTCCCCTGCCATTGTTGAACCTCTCTGTGATCCAAAACTTCTTGAAAAGTGAAACCCAATATATTGCCAGGTTCCCTTAATAGTAAAATGGACTATAGTGATGAGTTTAAAGGTTAGATACAGAATACATATTAATTTAGAAAAATTAAGGTAAAAATAATTGGGGTATCAAAAAATTTAAACATGCAAAAGCTTTGTTTTTGATGTTTTGCCTTCCATTACTGCAATAAGTGTGGCCCTGTATGCAAACTGGCAAGGCAACTTCTTCCATCTTTTCCTCAGTGTCTATGTCCTATCTTTTTCATTTCTTTTTTCCTAATTATTAAGCTTACCTTAACAAAAGTTTTAGATCACAGTAATTCATATATACAATATACAGTACTCCCACATATGCAACATAAAGCCTTTTCCCTTCCACAGTGATAATCTTTTTACCTATTCATACTCTATTTACTGAAACTGATGTACAGATATTGAAACAATAGCTTTCAAACAAGGTGGCATTTGTGTTTATATTGTGGTTTATATTTTAGACTATACAATTTTCTAAATTTTTAGTTATCTTATGTTTTACATTATGATTTACATTTTAGCCTATCAGCCCCTATATACTTCTGGTGTAATTTTACGTGTCCTTTATCCATTCTTGCTTACTCTTGTGGAACACTTCTATTGCCCACACAGTTACATTGGTTCCATCTATTCAATACCT
Organism: Dasypus novemcinctus; assembly: GCF_030445035.2. Lineage (NCBI taxonomy): Eukaryota > Metazoa > Chordata > Mammalia > Cingulata > Dasypodidae > Dasypus > Dasypus novemcinctus. The sequence continues at coordinate 94,740,439 of NC_080678.1, forward strand.
CTTTCCCCCTCCCCTTAGAGTCCACAGTGACAGGCAAACTTTATTGCTTGAAAGGCCATGTACAGAGATACTTGCAACAGTGTTGAGGGCTTGACATGCTCAACTGCCCTAATGCAATGGGAGCCACCATTTCTCTTGAGAGATACAATTCCCTCTATTTGAGGGCATCAGTCCTCCCCAGGATGTGGGTCTACCTTCACTCTCATTATATGGGTCTCTATCCAATTATATAAGCCACTATGGCAAAATGAGCATTTACATATTCCCTAGAAGCCTGTCCTGCATCAGATTATCCTAAGCATCTTAAACTGGTAACCTTCCTTATTATATTTTTGAAAAAGTTTTCTCAGCATTATACTTTCAATGAAATACCTGACAATCTGCTATGTTCGTATGTTGCCCCACCCTCCCCCCAACTTCTTGGGCAATATGACCCATCCTCCCATCCCTAGCCCCCCTCAAGCCCACAAAGCCCCACCCAAAGGTAACCCTATACCCCCATTTTATCCCTTCCTTGTACAAATACTTACCTCCAGCTTATCATAGATTTCACCCATGTAGGTGTCAGCTTACATCCTTCCTCTACCCCCCAATTTCCTGTAAGCCTATCATCCAGTCTCAAGCTCTCTGAGGTAGCTTGGTTTACTTATTTCATATCATTGAGGTCATGTAGTATTTGTCCTTCAGTGCCTGGATCGCTTCACTCAATATAAAGTTCTCAAGATTCATCCAGGTTATCAAGTGTATTTGTAGTGTATTTGTTCTTAAAGCTGAATAGTATTCCATTGTATGTATATCACATTTTATTTATCCATTCATCTGTTGATGGGCATTTGGGTTGATTCCAACTTTTGGCAATAGTGAACAATGCTCTATAAACATTGGTGTGCATATATCGGTTTGTGTCCTTGTTTTCAGTTCTACTGGGTATATACCCAGGAGTGGAATTGCTGGGTCATATAGCAAATCTATGGCTAGTTTTTTGAGAAACTGCAAAACCGCCCTCCAAAATGGCTGGATCCTTCTGCATTCCCACCAGCAGTGGATGAGTGTTCCCATTCCTCCACATCCTCTCCAGCATTTGTAGTCTTCTGTTTTTTTCATAGCTGCCAACCTTATGGGAGGAAGATGGTATCTCATTGTAGTTTGATTTGCATTACCCTGATAGCTAGAGATTTGGAGCACTTTTTCATGTGCTTTTTATCCATTTGTATTTCTTGTTTGGATAAGTGTCTATTTAAATCTTTTCCTCATTTTTAAAATGGGTTGTTTGTCTTTTTATTGCCAAGATATAGGAGGTCTTTATATATGCAGGTTATAAGTCTCCTATCAGATATATGGTTACGAAATATTTTATCCCATTGTGTAGGCTCTCTTTTCTCTTTCTTGCCAAACTCCTTTGAGGTGCAGAAGGCTTTAATTTTGAGGAAGTCCCCTTTATCTCTTTATTCTTTTTCTGCTCGTGCTTTTGGTGTGAAGTTCATGAAGCCATTTCCTATTACAAGGTCTTGTATATGCGTCCCTACACTGCTTTCCAAAGTCTTTATGGTCTTGGCTCTTATATTTAGGTCTTTGATCCATCTTGAGTTGATTTTTGTATAAAGTGTGAGATGGTAATCCTCTTTCATTCTTTTACATATGAATATCCAGTTCTCCAGGCACCATTTGTTGAATAGGCCATTCTCTTCCAGTTGAGAGGGTTTGGTGGCTTTATCGAATATTATATGGCTATATATATGAGGCTCTATATCAGAACTCTCAATTCAGTTCCATTGGTCTGTGTGTCTCTCCTGGTGCCAATACTATGCTGTTTTCACTACTGTAGCTTTGTAGTATGTCTTGAAGTCAGGTAGTGTGATTCCTCCAATTTCGTTTTTCTTTTTCAATATGTCTTTAGCTATTTGGGGCCTCTTTCTATTCCAAATAAATTTCATAGTTAGTTTTTCTAGTTCCTTAAAGAATGCTATGTTGATTTTATTAGGATTGCATTGAATGTGTAGATCAGTTTTGGTAGGATAGATATCTTAATAATGATTAGTCTTCCTATCCATGAACAGGGAATATTCTTCCATTTATTTAGGTCTTCTCTTTGAACAGTCTTGTGTAGTTCTCTGTGTATTAATTTTTTACATCTTTAGTTAAATTTCTTCCTGGGTATTTGTGTTTTTTATTCACTATTGTAAATGGTATTTGTTTCTTGATTTCCTCCTGTGCTTGCTCATTATTGGTGTACAGAAATGCTACTGATTTTTGCGCATTGATCTTCTAACCTGCGACTTTACTAACCTCATTTGTGAGTTGTAGAAGCTTTGTTGTAGACCTCTCAGGGTTTTCTATGTATAGGATCATGTCATCAGCAAATAATGAAATTTTGACTTCTTCCTTTCCAATTTGAATGCCTTTTATATCTGGTTCTTGCCTCAGTGCTTGAGCAAGTACTTCTAAGACAATGTTAAATAGAAGAGGTGATAGTGGGCATCCTTGTCTTGTTCCTCCTCTTAGAGGGAAAGATTTTAGGATTTCACCATTGTAAATGATGTTGGCTGTGGATTTTTCATATATACTCTTTATCATGTTCAGAAAATTTCCTTGTATTCCCATCTTTTGGAGTGTTTTTATCAAGAAAGGGTGCTGTATTTTGTCAAATGCTTTTTCTGCATGTATAGATATAATCATGTGATTTTTTCCCCTTCAATCTGTTTATATGGTGTATTACATTGATTGATTTTCTTATGTTGAACCATCCTTTCATAACCGGAATGAATCCCACTTGGTGATGGTGTTTAATTCGTTTAATGTGTTGTTTGTTGAATATGTTTAGCAAGTATTTTGTTGAGGATTTTTGCATCAAGGTTCATTAGAGAAATCAGTCTGTAATTTTCCTTTCTTGTGGTGTCTTTGTTTGGCTTTGGTACTAGGGTAATGTTGGCATCATAGAATGAGTTAGGTAATGTTCCTTCTGTTTCGATTTTTTGGAAGGGTTTCAGCAGGATTGGTTTTAGTTCTTTCCGGAACGTTTTGTAGAAGTCACCTGTGAAGCCGTCTGGCCCTGGGCTCTTCTTAGTTGGGAGGTTTTTATTTTATTTATTTTAAAGATTTATTTATTTATTTCTCTCCCTCCCCCCCACTCACTCACCCCAGTTGTCTGTTATCTGTGTCTATTTGCTGCATCTTCTTTGACCGCTTCTGTTGTTGTCAGCTGTGGGAAGCTGCCTCTGGCACTAGTATTGTATCGCCCATCTTGTTACCAAACGCCATCTTAGATACTAACCCAGTTAGGTTTCTATTCCCCCATCTTCACTGAAGTAAGTTAAGTTTCTATTTCTCTTTACGCCACTCCCCCGGGTTCTGATTGGGCACTCCCTAAAGCACGCGAAAGTTTTTCCTCGGACGTTGCCAAACAACCATCTGCGCATGCGTGTGGTGTGAAAACCGAAAATCTAGTTACTTAATCATTTACCAACACAGGCACTGTCAGTATGTACTACCTTCTTCCTTCCTAGTTATAAATACCCCTACCCTACCCCTAATAAATGAGACTTGATCAGAATCCTGTCTTGTCTCTATTCTTCTCTTGACTCCTGCCCCTACCCCTGCTTCTTCCCACAGGCCCCTGGACTCGCTCCCGCTGGTTCAGGACAAGTGGCACCCTACATGGATGGGACCCGGGGAAGAAGCAAGCTGACACAATGGAAAACCTGTGCAGGTGATCTACGTGAATTCGGAAGACCTGAGAATTCTTGGGTGGAAGACCTGAGCACTCAGCTTGGGCGGAAGACCTAAGCCATCGGCTTGGGCGGAAGACCTGAGCTCTCAGCTTGGGCGGAGGAGACCTTCGTAAGACTGCCTATCTTCTGAAGGCTCGGTGAGTGATTGGCTCTATAATGGAGCAGGGCTCCTCTAGTGATCGGTCCCTTTTCCTACCTGGCCCACAGGCTGCACTTAAGACGAGAGGAGTAAAGGTTAATGTCAAAGAACTTTCTAAATTTTTTGCTTTCCTTGAAGAAATTTGTCCCTGGTTCCCCCAAGAAGGTACTATTGATGAAGTATGGTGGCGCCATGTAGGTAATGCCCTACAGGACTTTTACAAAACCTTCGGCCCCAGTAGGATTCCTGTTACTGCTTTTAGTTATTGGACTGTAATTAATGATCTCTTGGCTGTGTGCCACCTCTGCCCCCAAGTGGCTGAAGTGATTAAACAGGGCAAAAAAGCTCTTTGCCCGCCAACCTCTTGACCCCTTCCCATGCAGGATAATAAAGCTCCCTTGTCCTCACCTCCTGTTCCTCAGGCTGCTCGACCTTCTAGCCGCTTGAGTTCAGTCTCCATCACTATACATAGTGATGGTGAAAGCTCCTCTTCCGACAATGAGGAAAATAGCTCAAACATACATCCAAAACCTAAACTCAAGCCCCCTAAAAGTATTCCCCACGTCTCCCAGGCTCCGCATCCTATGGATGATCACATGCTCCATTATCCCCCGCCCACCGCGCCAACGCCCGTTCCTCCGCCTCTCTATCCCGCCCTTCCACCCTCCCTAACCCCCTGGAAACTATCTCCCCACACCTCAAGCCCCGCCTCCCCTACCCCCCACCCCTTTACCCCCTCCTACATTTCAGCCACCACCTCCTGCCTCCTTTCCTGTCTCTGAACCTCCTGCTGCAAAGGCTCAATTGCGCACTGAGGTTTCCACCCTGACTGCTCAGTTACTAGAAAAGATCCACCAGCTTGCCCAGCACCCCCCCCTGCCCATGTTCCTCCGTTGTCTGCTACAACCACTCAAGTCACCGCAGATACTTCCTCCCCCAACCATTCTCGCGGTGCACTCAACCGCATCCATTCCGCTTTCGCTGGGCGTGCCACCGCCTCCGCTTTCCCTATTACTAAGTCACCAGCAGACATTGATTTACCAGCCTCAGATGACGACAATGATGACGCCTCCCCTAGTGCTTTGGCCCCTGCTCTCCCTATCTCCGAGTGGCGCCATACCCCCTTCAATTTAAAAGCCCTAAAGGAGCTCAAAACCGCAGCCGCCACTTATGGCCCTGCCGCGCTTTACACAATCTCTGTGCTTGAGAGTCTTGCTGATGGTTGGCTCACACCAAATGATTGGTTTACTCTCACATGCGCCGCCCTCTCAGCTGGTGACACGTTCCTCTGGCGCGCCGAATATGAAGTCTTGCAAAGAGGCCACCGATCGTAATAGCCGTACCGGCCTTGAAGATACTAGAGATATGCTTCTCGGCGTCGGCCCTTATGAAAAAAACAAGGAACAAATTGAGTTCCCCGCTGTTCTCCTTGACCAAATTCGTACAGCTGCCCTTAAGGCATGGAAGCACCTCCCTTCTAAAGGCCAGTCCTTCACCTCTATCAGCTCCATTCATCAGGGTCCCGAGGAGTCATTTTCAGATTTTGTGGGGCATCTCCGCACCACAGCCGAATGCCTGTTCGGGGAGGCCACCGACTCTGACTTTCTAAAACAATTGGCTTTTGAAAATGCCAATACTCTGCCAGGAAGCCCTTCATGCTCACAAAAGTACAGAGTCTCTTTCCGGTTATATTAAGCTCTGTTCCAATATTAGTCCCACTAAGCAGCAGGGGCTCGTTATTGCTGCAACCTTAAAAGAACAGAGTCGTGCTATAGCTACAGGCACTGATGCCCTCACTGCCGCCCTGAAAGCCTTCTGTGCCCACACTCCCTCCGCTATCTCCCCCTCATGCAGAACCTGCTTCTCCTGTGGCCAATTTGGGCATTTCCTTAGAGATTGCCCCTCCAGCTTCTCAAATCCTCTGGCTCTCTCTCCCCCTCCTCCATAGTCCCCGGGTTTATGCCCCCGCTGCTTTCGCGGCTATCACTGGGCCACATTCGCACATCTGCTTCCAGGGTGCCACTCCCTCTAGAGTCGGGAAATGGGAAAGGGGGCCTGCCCCAGCCCCCGCAAACAATGAGGGCTCCTCCCACTTCCCATCCCCCTCCTTCCTCCACCTCCAATGTGCCACCCCAGGCAGCGCAGGACTGGACCTCTGTACCACCTCCCACACAGTACTAACACCCCCTGTGGGTGTCCAGCCCCTACCTACAGGAGTTTTTGGCCCCCTACCTCCTAACTCCATTGGCCTAATCATTGGCCATGGGTCTAGTGCCCTTTCAGGCCTACACATTACACCCGGTGTAGTCGATTCAGATTTCACGGAAGAAATAAAAATTCTCGCTTCTGCGCCAAAAAGCGTACTTTCCTTCCCCACTGGCACTCACGTTGTGCAGCTTCTCTTACTACCGTTAACACCTACTTCACATGCTACTGCCGGAGCACATAGGGGAGACCAGGCCCTTGGGGCCTCAGATGTTTTCTGGGCCCAACCAATTACCCCTTCCAAACCTATGCTAACTGTATGCCTAAATGGCCGTGCCTTTAAAGGCCTTGTTGATACTAGAGCAGATGTCACCATCCTCCAGAAAGCTCATTGGCCTCCCTCGTGGCCGTTAGTCCCCGCTATCACCAGCCTGCGTGGAATCGGGCAATCCCAACTCCCTGAACAAAGCTTGCAACTCCTTCACTGGGAGGATGACGAGGGAAATAAAGGACTTATTCAGCCCTACATCCTCCCTCACATTCCCTTTAATTTATGGGGGAGAGACTTCCTCTCCCAAATGGGAATGATCATTGGAAGTCCAAATAATATAGTTACTGCACAGATGTTAAATCAGGGTTTTAAACCCAGCAAAGGCCTAGGAAAATCAGAAACAGGTAGGGTTGAGCCTGTCCCCATCACCAGCAAAACAGACCGTACAGGCCTGGGATATTTTTCCTAGGAGCCATTGATCTTCCTGTACCCCATGCAGATAAAATCACCTGGGTCTCCAGTAAACCTGTGTGGGTTGATCAATGGCCTCTGTCATCGGACAAGTTATGTGCTGCCCAGCAGTTAGTACAGGAACAGCTGGCAGCAGGACACATTACTGAAAGTAATTCCCCTTGGAACACTCCTATTTTTGTCATCAAAAAGAAATCAGGAAAATGGCGGCTATTGCAGGACTTGAGAGTGGTAAATAAAACTATGGTGCCCATGGGAGCCTTGCAGCCTGGTCTCCCAACCCCTGTTGCCATTGCTCATGGATATTATAAAATTATTATAGATTTAAAGGACTGTTTCTTCACTATTCCCTTACATCCAGCTGACCAAGAACGTTTTGCATTCAGCCTTCCCTCTATAAATTTTTCAGAGCCTATGAAAAGATACCAGTGGAAGGTTTTACCCTAGGGCATGGCCAACAGCCCTACCTTATGTCAAAAGTTCGTTGCCTCCACTATAAGTGGCACTAGAACAGTGTGGAAAACCCTGTACATTATCCATTATATGGATGATATCTTAATTGCAGGTGCCAAACACCAAGATGTCCTTAAGTGTTATGGAGATTTAAAAGAGGCCTTACAAAACCACAGGCTTCAAATTGCCCCTGATAAAATCCAACTACAAGACCCCTATACTTATCTCGGCTTCCACATAACCGGCAACAAAATTACTACCAGAAAGGCCAGCCTTAGACTAGATACGTTAAAAACCCTAAATGATTTCCAAAACTCTTGGGAGACATAAACTGGTTACGCCCTTACCTTAAACTAACCACAGAGATTTAAAACCCCTATTTAACATTTTACAAGGAGACTCTAAATCCCAATTCTCCTAGGAGTCTTACTCAGGAAGGATGCCAAGCCCTTAAAATGGTTGAACTAGCTATACAGTCCCAATTTGTCACTACTGTAGACTATAACCAACACTTGTTTTTTGTTATATGCAAAACCTCTCTTACTCCCACAGCAGTATTCTGGCAGACTGTCCCTATAATGTGGGTGCATTTACCTGCGTCACCCGCTAAGATAATTTATCCTTACTATCAAGCTGTTGCAGATATTGTCTGCCTGGGAAGAGAACAGAGTAGGCGCTATTTTGGGAAAGAACCTGACACCATTGTTCAGCCATATACAAAAGAACAAATCAATTGGCTATTACAAACAACTGATTGCTGGCCTATTGCTTGTGCATCTTATGCCAGACAAATAGACAATCATTACCCTAATGATAAGTTACTGCAGTTTATGAGCACACATAATTTCATTTTTCCCTTAACCACCTCTTCCCAGCCCATCACTGAAGCTCTGTCAGTATTCACTGACGGGTCCTCCTCAGGAATAGCTGCTTATGTTTATAATGGCAAAACTGTCTGGTTTCAAACTCATTCAAAATCTGCACAGCTTACAGAACTACAAGCTGTAATGGCTGTGTTCTCTGCATTCCAAAATGCCTCTTTTAACCTCTTCACAGATAGTGCTTATATAGCTCACTCAGTCCCTTTGCTTAAAACAGCCACTCAAATAAAAAATGTCTCAGAGGCAACCATTCTGTTTACTCAACTACAGTCCCTTATTTGTAATAGGAGTCACCCCTTCTTTATTGGTCACCTTAGAGCCCATTCCAATCTTCCAGGTCCCCTCACCCAAGGTAATCAGTTAGCTGACCAAGCCACTTGGCTACTGTGCTATGTTACTCAGGGCACACATTACAATTCAGAACACCTTAACAAAGCTGTTAAAGCCCACTAACTACATCATATTAATGCTCATACTTTAAGGCTTATGTCCAAAATTACCAGGGAACAAGCTCGTCAGATTGTTAAAGAATGCCCTTCTTGCATAACCCTTTTGCCTATACCTCATATAGGGGTCAACTCCCGTGGTCTAATACCCTATGCCCTCTGGCAGATGGATGTAACTCATGTTCCTGAGTTTGGTAATCTAAAATATGTACATGTTACTGTTGATACCTTTAGTGGTTTTATCTTTGCCACCCCACAAACAGGGGAAGCAGGAAAAAATGTTATCACACATGTGCTAACTGCCATGTTGGTGTTGGGAGCCCCACAACAAATAAAAACAGACAATGGACCCAGATACACTAGCTGTGTATTCACCACATTTTGCAAACACTTAAACATAAAACACATCACGGGCATTCCATACAACCCCCAAGGTCAAGGCATCGTCGAGAGGGCACATTTGTCTTTAAAACATACTATTGAAAAAATAAAGGAGAATGGTACCCCGCCAAAGGATCCCCCAAAAACCTATTATCCCACTCTCTCTTTATTCTAAATTTTCTAAGCTTAGATCAAAAAGGACATTCTGCGGCTAACCAATTCTGGCATCCTAATACCAGCACAAAACATGCCACAGTCCTATGGAAGGACCCAATGGATAACACCTGGCATTGACCAGACCCTGTCCTAATATGGGGCAGAGGATCAGTCTGCATCTACTCTAAAGAACTAGATGCAGCCAGATGGCTGCCAGAGCGATTAGTCAAACAAGTGGATAATAACAACCTATCCAGGGTAGAGGTGTCTCCCTGAGATTAGTTTTCTCTTCATCCACAGGTAATTGCCAACCTTCATGCAGGCAAGCACCATTCCTGGAATTCTCCTCATTTGTGGAGGCATCATCACAGGAATTCTCCTGCTCTACACCGGAATACCTGATGATTGGACCACGCTAGAGAGACTCCTGCTTATTATCTTTTTCATAATGTATACATCCTTCCTTGTTACAGTGTCCTGTTTTTGGTAACTTGGCATTGTCATTATGCATCCTATTGTGGTAGGGACCATTTTCCTACTATCCATCTTCACCTGCACTCAAGCCTCCATTTCCACCACAAGCAGAAAATACCAGAAAGAATTATATCTCCAGACCTTTACAGTGCGTGCCTTCTTTAAAAACAAAGGTGGACACGACAAAGGTACCACCTTAGCCACTGGCTATTGTAGCCCTTCAGGATGTCAAACAGCAGTCACTATGTCTTTTAAAGAAACAGCTTTAACCCTAGATACCTTGGTAGATACCGTTTATGATGCCTACATGTGTTTTCCTCATTTACAAACCAAAAACTATTGCAACCAGTATGATTACGGAAAGACTTATGGAGGGTGCCCATACTGGTCCTGCTTCCTGAATGATGAACACACGTGTTATGTTTCATTGCATCCACCGTCCAATCCAAAGTGTGTTTTTTATCATTCTCATACTAATGGCACCATGTGGATCCGCATATCGGACTCATGGGATGATAGGTGGCAAAAAGGAGTCCACGGAGCATTCTATCCTGATGATAGATACTCCCAGCCTTTTGCAAAAGTGTCCATTTTTAGAACATATGCTCTTTATAATGTCACCTGGGACCTATCGGAAGTGGCTAAGGAAATACATGATCAGGAACAAAAATTAACACAAATGTTTGATTCCCAGTCCACAGCTCACCCCCTCTTAACCTGGGTTGATATTCAAAATACACTTTACCTCCTTAATGACACATCTCGGCAGAAGCTCACAAGTTGTTTCCTCTGCGCAACCTTAAGCCGCCCACTATTAGCTGCTACCCCCTTGTGGCTTAATGACACTCCTTCATATAATCTATCACTAGCGACCCCAAACATTGGCAAAACAATCCCTTTGGCACCCTCTGAAACAAATGTCACCTGTATCCACGTACTTAATGCTACCAATTATACTTCTCCCATAGCCTGTACCCTCAACATAACCATTAATCAGAGTTGTTCCCAAGAACCCTACCTGTACTGGTACAATCATACCACCTACTGGTGCATCAATGGATCTGTACCTTCCCCCTGCATTCCTGTCCTCTTATGACGTCAGCTTTCCTACTACTCCCTTGGTGAATTTGAAGAATTCTTTGGCCGTCGCCGGTGAAGAGCTGTCCTACTACCCGTTCTAATAGGAACAGCCCTTGCAGGCACCGCCACTGCTATAGGACTCCGTGTGGGTGCTCTCGCTCATTCCATCCTTCAAGGACAACATTTTGAAAACCTAAGACAGGTTAATCTGCAATCCATAGCAGAATAATTAGAGTCCCTACAGAGACAACTAACTTCACTGGCCCAAGTTGTACTCCAGAACCAGCATGCCATAGACCTTTTTGTGGGAAACAAAGGCATGTTGTTTCCATGGAAGCAAGTTACTTCTTTGACCACTGAGTCAAGCTGTCCCTTATGATTATCAGTGTGGAGCACAATCTTGGCTGGGTCAGCACACCTGCAGGCAGAACAATACCTGTAGAGCAGAACAACCTGGGTAACAGGATTTATGAGTATAGTTACTGATTCTTATAATAATAGTTCCAGTAAAGTTTGTTGGGTTTTCATCAATCACTAGTTAATATAGTATGAGGTAAGGGTAATAGGTAACTTGATTTTGTGCTGAATGTCACGTAGGTTAGGGGTATATATACTAGCCCCTCGACTCAATAAAGTTGTCTGATGAACTTGAGAAATCAATGCTCTCAGATCCCCTGAACCCAATCTTTCTTTGTCTTTCATTCCCGATACCTCAGGTCACCGAATAAGACTCCAACACTTGTAATGGCTGATAAGGGAGGAACCTGCCTGTTCCTACAAGAAGAATGTTGCTATTATGTAAATGAGTCCGGCATCATAGAGCAAAATGTCAGGAGACTTAAAGACCTACAAAGCGGACTTTTGCCCCCTACTCCCTCTCACCCCTTTTCAGCTTGGTTCACCTCTCCCGTCATGACCTGGCTTGCGCCTTTAATCAGCCCCTTTATCATAATCATTATGATCTGTGCTTTTGCACCCTGTCTTCTTAAGTTCTTACAGAAATGAATGGAAGCCATATCAGCTTATGCAATATACGTCACCCAGCTGTGGCAGTATCGGGCACTCGAACAACAGGAAGACATCACCTAGAAACAGCATGCTTATACTTCTCCCCAGCCCTGTTGTTCCCCTCTTAGGAACCCTGGTTGGCTTACTAATACCTCTATCACTAGGACCTATTCTCTTTAACAAGATTATGGCCCTTTTAAAGCAACAACTGAATGCCATAAAAATGCAGCCCATCCAGGTCCATTATCATAGACTGGACATGGCCGACTACGACGAGGGGTCTAACCACTACTTGCAAATGGATCCAGCCAGTAGGCCTGATCCCAGACCATGAATATCTCGTAAGTATCTTCTGAGGTGCTGGACTGGTTAGTCAATGACGGGCAACTGGGCAGGGCATTCCCACGATAGCAACCGCCTAAGACAGGGACGTGGCCTTTCGCTGCCACAATTCTCAATGACGGGTAAGGTTTAATGCGGTCGTCTGTTTGCCAGCCCTGACCTAAGACAGACACAGTTCCCCCAGAACAGGTCATCTTGTCAGTCTTCCTTTTCTGTTGAAAATATTAAAGAAAAGGGGGACCTGTGGGAAGCTGCCTCTGGCACTAGTATTGTATCGGCCATCTTGTTACCGAACGCCATCTTAGATACTAACCCAGTTAGGTTTCTATTCCCCCATCCTCACTGAAGTAAGTTAAGTTTCTATTTCTCTTTACGGCACTCCCCTGGGCTCCGATTGGGCACTCCTTCAAGCATGCGAAAGTTTTCCACGGACGTTGCCAAACAACCATCTGCGCATGCGTGTGGCGCGAAAACCGAAAATCTAGTTACTTAATCATTTACCAACACAGGCGCTGTCGTCAGTATGTACTACCTTCTTCCTTCCTAGTTATAAATACCCCTACCCTACCCCTAATAAATGAGACTTGATCAGAATCCTGTCTTGTCTCCATTCTTCTCTTGACTCCTGCCCCTACCCCTGCTTCTTCCCACAGGCCCCTGGACTCACCCCCGCCGGTTTGGGACAGTCAGCAGCACAAGAATCTGTGTTTCTTTTCTGTTGTTGTGTCATCTTGTTGGGTCAGCTCTCCGTGTATGTGGCACCATTCCTGGGCAGGCTGCACCTCTTTTACACTGGCTGCTCTCCCCATGGGGTGCACTCCCTGCGCATGGGGCTCCCCTGTGTGGGGGACACCCCTGTGTGGCATGGCACCCCCTGCACACATCAGCACGGCATGTGGGCCAGTTCCATATGGTTCAAGGAGGCCTGGGGTTTGAACCATAAACCTCCCATGTGGTAGACAGATGCCCCAGCCACTGGGCCAAGTCTGCCACTAGTTAGGAGGTTTTTAATGACTTATTCTATCCCTTTACTTGTGATTGGTTTGTTGAGATCATCAATTTCTTCTTTCGTCAATATAGGCTGCTTATGTGTTTCTAGGAATTTGCCCATTTCCTCTGAATTGTCATTTTTGTTGGAATATAGTTTTTCAAAGTATCCTCTTATGATAGTCTTTATTTCTGTGGAGTCAGTCATATCTCCTTATTTCTTATTTTGTGTATTTGCATCTTTTCTCTTTTTTTCTTTGTTAGTCTAGCTAAGGGTTTGTCAATTTTATTGATCTTCTCAAAGAACCAGCTCTTGGTTTTGTTTATCTTTTCAAGTGCTTTCTTATTTTCTATTTCATTTAGTTCTGCTCTTATCTTTGCTATTTCTTTCTTTCTTCTTCCTGTGTGGTTACTTTGTTGTTTTTTCACTAATTCCTCCAAATGTGCAGTTAGTTCTTCAATTTTTGCTCTTTCTTCTTTTTGGGTATATGAATTTATGGCTATACATTTCCCTTTCAGTACTGCTTTTGCTGCATCCCATACGTCTTGGTATGTTGTGTTATTATTTTCATTAGCTTCAAGGTAGTTATTAATTTTTTTTTGAGATTTCCTCTTTGACCCACTGTTTTTCTAAGAGTGTGCTGTTTAATTTCCATATCTTGGTGTGAAACCTTGCAGGTTTCCAGCTTCACTCCATTGTGGTCAGAGATATTATTTTGAATGATTTTGATCTTTCTGAATTCATTGAGCCTTTCTTTGTGGCCTAGCATATGGTCTGTCTTGGAGAACAATCCATGTGCACTTGAGAAAAATGTATATCCTGCTGTATTCAGGTGTAATGATCTGTATATGTCTATTAGGTCCAGCTCCTCTAATATACTGTTCAAAGTTTTTGTTTCTTTATTGATTTTCTTTTTGAGAGATTCTGTCCAACATTGATAGTGGTGTATTAAAGTCTCCCACTATAATTGTACAGGCATCTATTCTTTCCCTTATTTTTTCCAGTGTTTGCCTCATGTATATGGAGGCACCCTTGTTAGGAGCATAAATATTTATGATTGTTCATTCTTCTTGGAAGATTATACCTTTCACTAATATGTAGTATCCTTCTTTGTCTCTCACAATTGTTTCACATTTAAAGTCTATTTTGTCTGATATTAATATAGCTACTCCTGCCTTTTTTTGGTTACTGTTTGCTTGTAAGATTGTTTTCCAGCCATTCACTTTCAACCTCCATGAATCTCCGGAGCTAAGATCTGTTTCTTGTAGACAGCATATAGATGGGTCATATTTCCTTATCCAGTGTCCCAGTCTGAATCTTTTGACAGGTGAGTTTAATCCATTGACATTCACTGTTATTACTTTCAAGGTATATTTATGTTAGCCATATTTTGTTTGGACTTGTGTTTGTCATATTTTGTTTTATTCCTTCTCTTTTTGTCTTTTTTGGTGCTCTTACACTCTCCTCCAACTCTGCCTCTCCTGTTTTGTTTCTTTCTTCCTGCAGAACTCCTTTTGGCATTTCTTGAAGGGCAGGATTCTTGTTGGCATACTCTTATTTCTGTTCATCTGTGACTATTTTGAACTCTCCATCATTTTTGAATGCTAGTTTAGCTGGGTAGAGTATTCTTGTTGGAATTTTTTTTCTTTTAGTACCTTGACTATATCATACCACTGCCTTCTTGCCTCCATGGTTTCAGATGAGAAATCAGCACTTAATCTTATGTAGGCTCCCTTGCATGTGATGGTTTTCTTTTCTCTTGGTGCTTTTAGAATTTTTTCTTTGTCTTGAGCATTGCATAGTTTGACAAGTATATGTCTTGGGGTTGCCCTGTTGGGATTTATGGTGTTTGAGGTGCATTGTGCTTCATGGACATGTATATCCATCTCTCAGTAGATTTGGGAAGTTTTCAGCCATTATTTCCTCCAACACCCCTTCTGTCCACTTTCCCTTCTCCTTCTGGGATGCCTATAATATGTATGTTTGTGCATTTTGCATTATCATTCATGTCCCTAAGTCCTAGCTGGATTTTTTCTCTTTTTATCGATCAGTTCTACTATCTGTTTGATTTCTGATGTACTGTCTTCCACATCACTAATTCTCTCCTCTGCCTCTTCTAATCTGCTCCTATTTAGTGAGTTTATTTTTTATTTCTTAAACTGTGGTGTTCATCACCATCATATCTGTTATCCTTTTGTGTATGTCTGCAATTTCCTCTCCAAGTGTTTTCTTCATATTGTTAATCTCTTCCTTTACTTCATTAAGTTGGTTTCTAATATATGTTTTGAGATCTTTAATTACTTGTGTGAAGTTCTGCTCCCCTTCCTGGTTTTTAGTTTGTTCATTGGATTCAGCCATGCTTTCCTGATTATTGGTTTGGTTTGTAGTTTTTTGTTGCTGTCTGGTCATCATTTTATCTTGACATGTTTAATCAGTTTCTTAGTTTCTTTGTCTAGTCTTGGGGATTAATTAGTTGTTTTTCATGCTAAGTGTTATGTCTTCTCTTTGTCACTTTGTTCTTCTTACTCTGTTTTCTTGTTGCTGGCTAAGTTCACTTTGAAAGACAATATTAGGGACAGGGAAAGCAAAATTAGTAAGAAAATAAAATGTATAAGTTAGTATTGGTAATAAATGTTAACAAAGCAACAATGTGAAATCTAGGAGAATGGATATTAGACTCATGTAAGTTGTGTAGAGTTATAGCAGTAAGTAGTGCACCTATAATGAGACAGTGAACTGAATATGGGGAGGAATATAGTATGAATTAAAAGGCCAGTGTTTTCATGAGAGAGGGAAAGAAAAAAGAAAGACAATAATATCAAGAGTGGATAAAAGACAGAAAACAGAACAAAGGTAGTAGAAATAAAATGTCAGACAATTTGGGAGTCAAAGAAAGGGAGGTAGAATGTAAGAGAAAAAAGTAGATGATGGAGGATAGAAAGATGTGGGGGAAAGGGGATAGTGTAGGTGGCCAAAATTCAATACACACAGAAAAGAGAAATGGAGGATGAGGAAACACAGCAAGTGTGAAGCACCTCTTGCAAGAATCTCTGTCACCATCCCACTAAATCAACATCCAGACACCTGCCCTGTAAGCACCCAAAACAGCCTGGTCCAGCAGGACTCCAACCCTACTCAGTCGCTTCTTTGCAGGAGAGATTATTATTATTATTATTATTATTTTAAGGATTTATTTTTATTTTTTATTTAACTCC
The DNA here is from genome assembly GCF_030445035.2 of Dasypus novemcinctus. NCBI lineage: Eukaryota > Metazoa > Chordata > Mammalia > Cingulata > Dasypodidae > Dasypus > Dasypus novemcinctus. Next base: position 94,756,677 of record NC_080678.1, read on the forward strand.
CCTCCCCTCCCCCAGTTGTCTGTTTTCTGTGTCTTCTTGCTGCGTCTTGTTTCTTTGTCTGCTTCTGTTGTCCTCAGTGGCACGGGAAGTGTGGGCAGCACCATTCCTCGGCAGGCTGCTCCCTCCTTCACGCTGGGCGGCTCTCCTTACGGGTGCACTCCTTGTGCGTGGGGCTCCCCTATGTGGGGGACACCCCTGTGTGGCAGGGCACTCCTTGTGCACATCAGCACTGCGCATGGACCAGCTCCACACGGGTCAAGGAGGCCCGGGGCTTGAACTGCGGACCTCCCATGTGGTAGACAGACGCCCTAACCACTGGGCCAAAGTCTGTTTCCCTGCAGGAGAGATTATCAAGTGCACTCACTCAGATGCCATCTTGCCCTGCCTGCCCCAAAGCCCTAATCTTGATTTAATTGAGTAAATGTTTTTTGAATTTTATACAACCAAAGGGTATCAGACCCAGAGGAACAGATCAGTTTACAAGCATAATCAATATCTCTTTTTGGAATTCTTAAATAATATCAAACTGCCATAGCAGAAGAATCTTAGGTCAAGTGAACAAAATCCTAACTTGAGTTACAGACACAAAGAACTACAGCCAGGTGAGGTGCTTGCTGAGGATAATGGGTACATGCAATGGGTAGTGGAAGAAGGTAGTGGTAAAAATGAACTTTGACCACATGGCCAGTTACAGAAATGATGACTGTAATGGTCATGAATATTTTTTCTTCGTTTTGTTGTATGATAGTATATTTATATTTAATGAATATCTTTGTTTTCTTCCCTTTCCCCCTTATCATATAACATAATTTGTATTAGTTTCATGTCATAATATTTAAGGATGTCAATTTTAAGAGTGATTATTACCCAAGGACTTGTGCCCTATTCTGTAGGGAATTAATGCATTTCTGGTTGCATGCATGGTAGCTGAATACTGTTAGGAAGAAATACATATATGTATGACTGTTATTGTTTTTATTTAGAGACTAAATATTTCTTAAGGTGATGTGTATTGCTGCCAAATTGGCAAGGGGTGGACTGTGATGGTTAGGCTAATCAACTTGCCCAGGTAATTGTTCCCAGTTTGGTCAAGTACAAGCAGTGGGTTAATTGTAATACAAGGACATTTATAGCCTTCAGTTATCAGTGAGTTCATTGTATAGATGGCTGATTACATCTACGATCAATCAAGGAGATTGCTGTCAGCAATGAATGATATTTTATCCATTCAGTTGAATGCTTTAAAAGGGGAAGTGATTTGAGCATTCAGGGAGTATTTTAAGCTCAACTTCAGACAGGCAACATTTCCTGGGAACTCATCAAAGACTTTCATTGAAGTTCCTGGTTTACAGTTTGACTGCTCAATTTGCACTTGTGCATCACCACAGTCATGTGAGAGAATTTTATAAAATCTTATACTATTTACAGATATCTCCTGTCAATTCTGTTTCCCTAGAGAATGCTGACTAATATAGGACACATGATAATATGGATGAAACTTGATGACATTATGCTGGGTAAAATAAGCCAGACTCAAAAGTAGAAATGTATGGTCACATTAATACAAACTAAATATGAAGAATAAGCACATAGAGCTTAAAAAAACAAAACAAAACACCCTGAGCCCAGATTATTAGGAAAAAGGAGGATGGCTGAGAAGGGGTATGGATGCTTAATGTGTCTAGAATTTTTAATTAGCTTGATTGTAAAAGTGTGGAAATGAATAGAGCTGATGGTAACACAGTATAGTAAGTATAATTAACACACATGACATAAATGGAGTTGTAGCTGAAAGGGGAAGTTTAGGAAGATAAATATCCATTGAAAAATATCTAGAGAATTATCTAGGGACTGAATAACATAGTGAACCCAAAGATAGACAAGGATTGTGGTTAAGATTATAAATACATAAATATACTTCTATGAACTAGAACAAATGTACATCACTATTACAAGGTGGTAAGAATATGGAAATGCATGGAAAAATACAAATAATGTAACTTATGCACTATAGTTAGCAGCAACATTGTAATATTTTTGCATCAATGTCAAAGAATTTACTATGTCAATGCTAAGGGTCAATAATAGGGGGTATGAGATTTTTGGGGGGGACTAAGGAAAATGTTGATAAATATACTGAGGCAATGACTGCACAACTCCATGATGAAAGTGAAAGTCACTGTACACTTTGGATAATCTGTACTAGGTGTGGGACTGTATAATGCAGTGAACCATGTAGTGGATAAGATACTGTGGTTAACGGTACAAATGTGAGAGTGCTCTCTCATGAAGTACAACAAAGTTAAAATTGTAATATATGGTGTCAATAATAAGGGCTTTAAGGAAAATATGCAGCCAATGTAAGCTGTGGACCACAGTTACGGTAATAGTCTGATAATATTCTTGCACCATCTGTAACAAATATTTCACAACAATGTAAGGTGTTGCTGGAGGAGTTATGTATGAGAATTCTGCATATTATGCATGATTTTTGTAAACTCACTACTCTCTTTTTATATATATATGTATACATATATATATATTAAAAAGGTGACAATAATCAAAATGATGTAGAAGAGGAATAAGGAAGGACATATATTTCAATGGAATATAATTCAGAAACCCACATGCCTATGCCCAATTGATCTTCAAAAATGGTGCCAAGTCAATTAAATGTGTAAGGAATAGATTGTTCAACAAATGGTTCTAGGCACAAGTGGAAATCCTCATTCAAAATATAAGGTGACCCCCTACCTCTCACCACATAAAAAAATTAACTCAAAATGGATCAAGGACCTACAAAAATATAAGGACTAAAACCATAAAATCCTTAGAAGAAAGCAGGCATAAGTCTTCACAACTTTGCATTTGGTAATGGGTTCTTAGATACCAAAAAGCACAAACAATTAAAGAAAATAAATAAATTGGACTTCATTGAAAATAAAAACTTTGTGTACAAAGAACATTATAAGGAAAATGAGGATGGGATGAAATAATTGCAAATCACATATCTGTAAAGGTTTAATATGAAAAATATGTAAATAAATCCTACAACTCAATATTAAAAAGTCATGGACAGGAAAATTGTGGGAATATGGCAGAGTAAGAAGCTCCAGAAATCAGCACCTTCAAAATATCAATATTAAACTGCAGGAACTGTCTGAAACAAATGTTTTGGAACTCTTGACCAGTATAACATTGTACAGCATCCAGTGAAGTGTGGGAGAAAGAAGCTGGTAAAATATGGTAAAGAACAGTAAATTGCTCTCTCCATGTGGTGGTTACTGGCACCCAACCCCCACTCTCACTGCAACCTGCAATTGGATATGGCTCCAGGCATAGCTTGCTGGTTCCAGAAAGGGAAATAAAAATCCACTTCCTAAAGGTCTGGAGTGGGCATGAACAAATCACTGATCACGGTTCTGCATTAGCAACTGTGGATTGCAAAGGATCTGTCTCTGAGGGCAGCCATTGTTCCAACTGACCCTTGTCAAAAATTGTGGAGGGAACTTAAAGGTGCTAGGTTTTTCAGAGCTGTGCAAGGCAGTTGAAGGGTTTCAATTCCTGGGCAGGTCAAAAAAGTGCAGCTTTAGGGATCCTTGGAAGGAACACCTGGCACCATTCCTATCTCTCCCCTAGCCCCCTTTCTAGGGCATTTTAGAAGTAGTCTTTGCCCCCTTTGTTGGCCTTTGGGCATGTTCAGGCCAGGAAATACTGACTTGGGAAACTCCTGTCTGACTCCTCCCAGAATTTGCCTTCCAGGCAGAAGCAGCCGGAGACAATGAAAGAAGTGTAAGAAACAATTGAGGGACTGTGGACTTGGCCCAGTGGTTAGGGCATCCGTCTACCACATGGGAGGTCTGTGGTTCAAACCCCGGGCCTCCTTGACCCATGTGGGGCTGGCCCATGTGCAGTGCTGATGCAGCACAAGGAGTGACGTGCCACACAGGGGTGTCCCCCACATAGGGGAGCCCCACGCACAAGGAATGCACCCCGTAAGGAGAGCCACCCAGCGTGAAAGAAAGTGCAGCCTGCCCAGGAACGGTGCCACATACACAGAGAGCTGACACAGCAAGATGACGCCCCAAAAAGAAAGATTCCCATGCCGCTGACAACAACAGAAGCAGACAAAGATGACACAGCAAATAGACAAAGAGAACAGACAACTGGGGTGGGGGGGAGGGGAGAGAAATAAATCTTAAAAAAAAAGAAACAATTGAGGCCAACAGCTTTGAGCATGCGCCTACCTACTTTAAGCACCCTAGAGAGGGAGAAGGTCTGTCTCCTTGGAAGTAGAGGGGACAAACAAATATTCTTGTAAACAAGGGGAACCCTAAGCACCTAGCAAGCACACAGACCCAGAAAAGATAGGGAGAACCATGCACTTTGTATTTGCCTTGGGCAGACTTTACATATAGAATGCTTGACACTTGAAAAAATCTGTCATATCAACAGCTGATGAAGAAATAGACATCTCAGGGGGAAAATCCAAGAATAAACATTTTAAATTATTAAAATATACATTGTGCAAAAAATATTATAAGACAAAGAAGCAGAATTTGATGGCCCATCCAAAGGAAGAGGATAAAAATCTAGAGAACACCAAAGAAGACAAGACAGTGGATATACCAAACCAATAATTGAAAATACAATCTTCAATATGTTCAAGAAAATGAAGGAAAATAAAGACATCAGGAAAATAATGAAAGAGCAATGAGAATCTCAGTGAAAAGATACAAATTTTAGAAAGTAACCAAAGAGAGCTACTGGAGTTGAAGACCACAATAACTGAAATGAAAAATTCACAGGAGGGTTTCAATAGCAGATTGGAACTGGCAGAAGAAAGAAAAAACAAACTCAAAGATAAGACCATTGAAATGACTCAGGCTGAGGACTAGAAAGGAAGAAGAACTATAAAAGGTGAAAACAGCCTGAGGGAAGTCTGGCACCTCATCGAGCATACTGATTTAACAGTTTGAAGTTCTTTTTATGAATACCAGAAAGAAAATTTTATATTCTTGAACCAATCCATTCCTGTGGGTGTGGGGCCCTTTTGATTGGACTACATCAGTGAGGCATGACTCAGATTGGGTCTCCACCCTCTTTCTGGAGCTTTATACAAAGGAGATACAGAGGAAGAGGCACAAAGAAAGGAAGCTTCCATTATGACCCAGCCATGAGGGAAGTCAAGGATCACTAGCGGCCAAAGCTGAAGCATGAAGCCCCCAAAAGGCTGATGAACTCAAGGCTGAAGATATGAGCCATATGCCTGATAGCCTACAGATGAGCTCAGGAAGAAAGCAAAGAAGACAAGCCTTATGCCTAGTTGCCTATAGCTGGGCCCCAGAAGATGGTGAGCCCAGAGGGGAAGACAGGGACCTCAGCAAAGATGGCCACGATCTTTTTTTGCCACATGGCAAGACCTTAGGATCACCAGTAGCTGACTTTGGTGAGAAAACATCTCTGATAATGCCTTGATTTGGACATTTCATTGCCTAAATAAAATTCCCATTATAAAAGTTCACCCATATCTTGTACTTTGCATCCATAGCCCTGTTGTAAACTAAGACACTAATATATATGTATCATGGGAATTCCCAAAGGAGAAGAAAAGAGAAAGGGGCAGATGGATTATTCAAAAATTAACAGAGAACATGCCAAACTAAGCAAAAGATGTGAATATGCACATCCAAGAAGCCCAGAGGATACAAAACAGGATGAACTTGAAAAATACATGTCATCACAGTTTGGTCAAACTGTCAAATGTGAAGAAGCACCAGGAGATAATTCTGAAAGTGGCAAGAGAAAAGCAACATGCTTTGTACTAGGGAGTCCCAATTGGATTTAGTGCTGATTTCTCATCAGAAACCATGAAGAAAGAAGCCAGTGGGTTGAAATACTTAAAATACTGAAAGAAAACAATTTCCAGTCAAGAGTTTTACATCTGGTTAGATATTCATTCATTCATTCATTAATGAGGGAGAGAATTAACAGATAAATGAAATCTGAGAGAGTACATCACATCTAGACCTGCCCTAAAAGCAATTCTAAAGGGAATTATTCAGACTGAAATGAAAGGACACTAGACAGTGATTCAAAGCAACATAAAGAAATGAAGACCTCTGGTAAAGGTAAAAATTTGGGTAATTATAAATGCTAGTACTATTGAACTGTGTTGGTGATTTTGTAACAACTTTTTGTTTCATATAGGTGCTAAAATATGAATAAACTTTAAAACCCATGAAAGTATGATAAATGGATGGTTTTGGACATACAGTATACAAAGATATAATTTGTAACAAGTGCTGCAAATGATGGGGGTGACTTAAAAAGAAATAGAAGATTTCAGGAAACCAATAACTAGTAAAGAGATAGAATCAGTCATCAAAAACCTCCCAACAAAGAAAAGCTCAGGATCATAAGACTTCCCAGGGTAATTTTACAAACATTCCAAAAATTAACACCAATACTGCTTAAAGTCTTCCAAAAAACTGAAGAGGAGGGAATACTCCCTGTCATTCTACAAGACACCCTCATACTAAAGTCAGATAATACTACAAGAAAATTACAGACCAGTATTTCTAATGAATATAGATGCAAAATCCTCAACAGAATACTAGCAAACCAAATCTGACAACACATTAAAAGAATTATACACCATGTTCAAGTGGGATTTAACTCAGGTATATTAGAGAGAAAATCAATTAATGTAATACACCACATTAACAGAAAAAGGAAAACAAACACACATCATTATCTCAATCAACACAAGGAAGGCATTTGACAAAATACCACCCCCTCTTCTTGATAAAAACATGTAGAAAACTAGGAATGGAAGGAAACTTTACTCAACATGGTAAAGAGCATCTATGAAAAACTCACAGCCAACATCCTATTCAATGGTGAAAAACTGAAAGCTTTCCATTTAAGATTAGGAACAAGACAAGGATGCTCACTGTCAGCACTACTATTCATCATTTTACTGGAAGGGATTGACTGAGAAATTAGGCAAGAAAAATAAATGACAAGTTGCATTCCTCCTCCAGATATTGCAGGAAGGTTGGGAGGCTTGCATCAAATAAGGGAAGTCACAGGCCCATGGGAGCAATAGAGGAGGGTGGCTGGAGAGGGGGCCAGTCAACTTTGGGAAGAGGGAAGCCAGAGACAATAGGTCAGGAAAGTCAGTGCCCAGCTGACTCCAAGGGAGAGGTAGTTCAACTGACAGATGATCACTCAGATGGATCTGAGAAAGAAGAAAGCCATCAGGTGACCATGTGTGCTAACCAGTGCCCAGCAGTCTGTCAAGGGGAAGGATACCACAGGGTAACCATGTTTGGGCATTGGCACCCAATCAATTCAGAGGGAGAGGAGGGGGTGTGAACAACAGACCAACCAGCACCCATACACCCCAGGGAAGAGAAGAACTGCCAAACAATTGGGTGTGCTCCTGACATCCAGCGAACTCTCAAGGGGACAGGAACCACAGGGTAACTGGGAGTGCTGGGCAGGACCCTGGTAATTCAGGGGCAAGTGGAGCAGAGGGATTGTGATAGTGTGAGAGGACTGGCTCCCAGTCAGCTATGGGGAAGAGGAGAGCTGCAGGCTGGAGTGTAACTCTCCAAGGAGAAGTGAGGGGGTAGGAGTTCAGACAGGCTAAAATACACCCAGCTGACTCCTTGGGAGAGAGGAGCTGGAGAAGAGATCTAGCCAGGTCCCAGGGGGAGGGGAGCCTCAGGATAAGCAGAGTTTTGAAGGGGGAACCTAGACAGAGGGATTTTTTTCTTTCTCTCTTTTACCATCCAGGCACGTGTGGAGAAAGGCTGCCCTTGGGGTGATTGATTGGCAGGAGCAGGCTGCCTGAGACAATCACTGGTAGCCTGATAGGAAGACATGTTCTCATTTCTTTAGCCTTCTGCTTTTTCTTTTTTCTTTCTTTCTTTTCATTTCATTTTTCCCTCTTCTTTTCTCTTCCTCTTTGCCTTCCTCTGTTTTGTCTTCATTTCTTCTCTTCTCATCTATCTCATCTTTTATTTTATTTTATTTTTTCCTGTTTCATTTTTACCTTTTACAACTTTAATTAATTTTTACTATTTTTCCCTCTTATTCTTTATTTTTTGTCTCATATTTGTTGTTTTTCCTTCTTTTTTCTTTTTCTTCTCTTTCCTTTTTTTGTGGATCTAATATTTTTTCATTTTAATATGGGCAACTACAAAGATATAGATTAAGTTCAGCCAAGTGTGAAAGAGGACACTTAACATAAAGTCAGACAAAAATAAAGCTCTAGACTAGAAAGAAAACTAACCAACTAAATAAGCTTATCAAGGTAAACAGATGCCTAGACATCAGCAAAAAATTATAAGCCATACTAAGAAACAGGAAGTCATGGCCCAGTCTATTGAACAGACTAAAGAGCAAGAAAAGACACACAATGTGGAACAACTAATCAATGATATCAAAACAAATATTCTTTTTTTCAAAAGATTTATTTATTTATTTCTCTCCCCTTTCCCCCCACCCCGGTTGTCTGTTCTCTGTGTCTATTTGCTGTGTCTTCTTTGTCCACATCTGTTGTTGTCAGTGGTATGGGAATCTGTGTTTCTTTTTGTTGCATCATCTTGTTGAGTCAGCTCTCCATGTGTGCTGTGCCATTTTTGGGCAGGCTGCACTTTCTTTCACGCTGGGTGGCTCTCCTTACAGGGCACACTCCTTGCGCCTGGGGCTCCCCTACGTGGGGACACCCCTGTGTGGCAGGGCATTCCTTGCGTGCATCAGCACTGCATATGGGCCAGCTGCACACAGGTCAAGGAGGCCCAGGGTTTGAACCACGGACCTCCCATGTGGTAGGCAGACGCCCTAAACACTGGGCCAAGTCCACTTCCCAAAAACAAATATTCTTAATCAACTCAGTGAAATGAGGGAAGAGAAAGGATCAAGAAGACAGTGGGGGAATATACAGAAGAAATTATAAATATCCATAAAAAGATAACAGAACTTACAGTGATAAAAAACAAAATGCAAAAAAGGAAAAAATTCAGCAGGAATTGAGGGAATTGAATGACAACACAAAACACACAAACATTCACATTTTTCTCCCAGAGGGAGAACAGAAAGGAAAGGGGCTGAAGAAATGTTTGAGGAAGTAATGACCCAACATTTCCCAACTCTTATGAGGGACATGGATGTACCTGTCCAACAGAACAGCATATTCCAATCACAATAAATCCTAGCAGACCTACCCCAAGAAATGTATCAGATTGTCAAAAGCTCAACCATTTTGTAATAGAGTGACAAGAGTCTCTAGAGTTTCTGGAAAGTGCCCAGCAAAGTAGAACAAACCAATACACCAGGACTTTGAAACTGATGTGTGTATTGATGTACATTTTATTGATGTGCAATTGAAACTAGCCTAGTAATATATATGCCTAAAAGTTACATCCTGAAGACATACTTTTTGCTCAAATGTGGTCTCTATCTAAGCCAAAATCAGCAAATTCACTTGATAAAAGACCTAGACCAAAGGGGGAAATATTAAATACAAATGAGTTTTTGTGGCTAAGGGATTTCAAAGTGAGTCAGGGTCATTCTAGAGGTTATGATCATGCATGTCTCAGGAATCACATTGACTGCCACAGTAAACAGTGCCTCAAGCAGGGGAACTTCTGAAGGCCCACGAGACATCTAGACATTTTAAGTAGAACAGGCAACTCCAGGAAACTGGCACCCCATTTGTGGGCCTTACCTTGGAGTATATGATAACCTATCTCCCCAATGTATCAGAAACCAGGGAGAAGAGAAAACAGTGATATGACAGTTAAGGTGCTGAAAGAAAAAACTGCAAAGCAAGAATTCTATATGTGGCAAGATCGTCATCAAAAATTGTGGAATAGTTCAAAATATTCATAGATAAACAGAATTTGAAAGAATTTATCAACAAGAGTCCTTCCCTTCAAGAAATACTAAAGGGAATTCTGAAGGTTGAAAGGAAAAAACAGGAGAGAGAGGGTTGAATGAGTGTAGAATGGAAGAAAATTAGTAAGAGTAACTAAAAGGATAAGAGAAAAAGTAAAATATTACATACATAAGCTTTTTTAAAAATTTTATTTTATTTTCCTGGTAATGAAATCTCCCTGCTATCATCTATGTTCCAGAAAATACAAAAACAATACAATCATCCTGTTAGAAATTACTTTTTCTGAAATGCAACAGGTTATAACAGTAGCATGAGCTTTAAGCAAATTTTGTCTTTTAATGAGCTCATTTGATTTCAAGAGTCCAAGCAGGTTTATTAACCATTACCACAACCTAGTAAGAAAAGTGGGGCTGAGGCCAAGATAGTTGAGCCAGAACTTTCTGTAGCACTCTTTTTTCCAGCTCAAAGCCCTGGCCCACAAGACCACGCTCTCCTAGTGAGCTGGCATTGTCTCTGGACTCCCTTGAGATAATCAAGAGTGTGCTTCAGGCTCTTGGTCCTGCTTCCTGGTCTGCCTAGCAGGGTGGGGGATTCAAAACCAGCCATGGCCCTGGCCTTTGAGGAGCTTACAATAGACATTTTAAGGAAAAGTTAATACAGGTGAAACTAAACAGCATCCAATAGCACGTCATGTGGTCCTTGAGCTGGAGCTTCATACATACATAAGCTTAAGGAAAAAATGACTAAGGTAAGTACTGTTAACAGTAATAATATTGAATGTTAATGAATTAAACTTTCCAATCAGAGGAAACAGAATGACAGAATGGATAATGAAATGGATAACTGTATGCTGTCTACAAGAAAGTCATCTTAGATTCAAGGAGACAAATAGGTTACAAGTGAAAGTTGGATAATGGTTTTACACTCAAATATAAACTAAAAAAAGACAGCAGTAGCTTTACTAATGTCATACAAATAGACTTAAATGCCAAACTGTTGTAAGAGACAAAGACAGGCACTATATATTAATAAAATGAGTACTCTACCAAGAAGAAAGTGCAATCATAAATGTTATGCACTTAACCAGGGAACCCCCAAATACATAAGGCCAATACTGGCAAAACTAAGGGAAAACATAGATGCCTCAACAACCATATTGGGGGACTTCTATATACCAATATGACCATTAGACAGAACACCTTGACAAAGGCTCAATAAAGAAACAGAGACCTTAAATAATAAATGAGGGGAAATAAAGCTAATAGGCATTAACAGAACATTATACCCAACAACAGTAGAATATACATTCTTCTCAGATGATAATGGCTCATTCTCCAGGTCAGACCACATTCTAGGTCACAGAATAAGTATAAGCACATTCAGAAAGATTCAAATTATACAATGTAATTTTTCTGGCTACAATGGAATGAAGCTGGAAGTTAGTAAAGTATGGCACAAATATACTGAAGTTAAATACTCTTAAACAATCAGTGAGTCAAGGAGAAAATTGCCAGAGGAATCAGTAACTACCTTGAAGCAAGTGAAAACAAGAACTTGACATATCAAAATGTATGGGATGCAGCTAAATCAGTGCTGAAAGGGAAATTTATAGCCCTAAAATACCTACATTAAAAAGAATAAAGCGCTAAAGTGAAAGACCTAACTGCACACCTTGAAGGAGCTTGAAAAAGGACAACAAACTAATTCCAAAGCAAGTGGAAAGAAGGAAATAAAGATTAGAGCAGAATTAAATTAAATGGACAATACAAAACATTAGAAGGAATTTACCAAAACTAAAGCAGATTCTTTGAGAAGATTAATAAAATTGAGAACACTTAGCTAGAAAAAATTGGAAAGAAGATGAAAATAAAATCAGAAATGAAAGAGAGGATATCACCACTGATCTCAGAGAAATGAAGAGTATCATAAGAGGATATTTTGAAAAATCACATGCCAAAAAGATGGGCTATATATATATATATTTTTTTAATTTTTTAAATTGATTTTGTAAAAATATTGCATTAAAAAATATACATATGAGGACACATTCAACCCCACCACCCCCACCCCACCACTCCCCCCCAGCAACCCTCATTTCCATCATCATGACACACCCATTGCATTTGGTAAGTACATCTCTGGGCACCTCTGCACCTCATGGTCAGTGGTCCATATCATGGCCCATACTCTCCCCCATTCAAAGATGGGCAATATAGAGGAAATGGATGAATTTCTAGAAACATGTGAGCAACCTACATTGATGAAAGAAGAAATAGAAGAACTCAACAGGCCAATCACAAGTAATGAAATTGAATTTGTCATTAAAAACCTCCCAGTACTGATGTTCTCACTCAGAGGGAATTGTATCTCTTCAGAGAATTAGTGACTCCCAATGGGTTAGGGCAGTCAAGTATGTCAAGCCCTCAACATTTCTGAAAGTATCTCTGAATATGATCTTTCAAGTAATGAAGATTGATTGTCATGGTGGGCCCGGAGGGGAGGGGGAAAGAGGTGTTGAATACATGGAATCAGTGTAACTGTGGGGCAATGGAAGTGTTCCACAAGATCATGCAATGATAGATATAAGACATGTTAAATTACACCAAAAATGTATAAAAGTCTACAGGCTAAAATGTAAATCATAATGTATAATATAAGATAAAAATTTAGAAAATTGTATAATCTAAAATATAAACCATAATGTAAACCCAAATGGAACCATGTTTGAAAGTTATTGTTTCAATATCTATACATTAGCTGCAGCAAATATAATATGAACATGTAAAAAGATCATAGTTAGGGAAGGGACAAAGGGCTTAATGTTGGATATGTGGGAGTACTAAATATTGTATATGTGAATTACTGTGATCTAAAACTTATGTGAAGACAAACTTATTATTTAGGAAAAAAAAGAAAGAAGATAGACACTGAAGAAGAAAAAGAAGAAATTGCCTTACCACTGTACATACAGGGCAACACCTATAGCAGTGATGAAAAGCAAAATGTCAAAAACAAAGCTTTTTAATTTTTTAATTTTTTGATACCCAATTTATTTTTACTTTATTTAATTTTTCTAAATTACTATGTATTCTATATCTAACTTTAAACCCATCACTATATTCCATTTTACTATTAATGGAACCTGGAAATATATTGGGCTTCCTTTTTGAAGAAGTTTTGGACTATAGAGAGGTTCAACTATGGTGGGGGAGAAGCCTTTGTGTTGGGTGTTATTGGTGGGTGGCACATGGTTGGAAGTTCTCCAGGACATGAAGACAAGGTACAAAGAAAGGTTTGGCTATTTTCATAGTGGTTTCAGTTGGAAATGACAGATGAGAGAGTGCTGAATTCCTGGCCAGGGGAGCTCCAATGGAACAGCAACAATCCCCCAAGTGCAATGGCAAAGAGCAACAAAGATGGATGGTCCAATGATGAGCCCTTGATACTGATGGCTCTGATTATAAGCCTGTGTGCCTGAAATATGAACTAGGCCTAGAGCTGTGGGGTGCCTAAGTGTTACCTCCTGAAAACCTCCATGTTGCTCAAATGTGGCCACTCTCTAAGTCAAAATCAGCATGTAAATGCATTGCCTTTCCCCAGCATGGGACATGACTCCTGAGGATGAGCCTCCCTGGCACTGAGAGATTACTGCTAATCACCAGCTGATGATGTAACTAGAAAAAGACCTTGAATAAAGAGGTCAACTCAGATTGGCAGAATATCTCAGCCTGCATGTAATATCAGGTGTTAAAAACTTCTTTTTGACTTTGGATAAAAGGGGAAAATAGAAAGGACAAGTGAGTGTATATGGCTATGAGTCTCCAAAAAAGAGTCAGGATGTCATCAGAGGGATGATGCTTATGCACGTCTCAGCAGGGTACCAGAGACAGCCAAGGTAGATCAAAACCCAGGTGCTGGTTCTCCTGAGGACTGCAGAGACCCACAGGTTGTATGGTCATGGCAGATGGCTCTGGAGTTCAGGGCCATGTCAGTTGGCCCTACTTTGGAGTTTGTGTTCCCGAGTGTGATGGAATTGAACTCAGATATGACCTTTCTACACATGCCTCTTTTGTTTCTTTTACTGGACCTGTGGTTAGTGTTTGGGTAGGTGTATACTCAGGAGACCTGAATCTCTGGACTGTCCATTTGATGGCCAGGCCCTGGGCCTCAGCAGACTTGTGGCTCCTATCCTCTGGTTTGTTAGACTTACCCTGGCCATCTGACAGAGAGGTGAAGAGGGTCAACCACCACACCAGGGAGCCAAGTGTGCCTACAGATGCAAGCAGGAAAATTGCATCCATCATCCATGTGGAATCTAAAGCCCCTCTTGATGTAGAAGGGGACAGAACAGAACCATCCCAGGGTCCACAGGCTGGAGGAATAGAGTATGGATTAGAGTGGACTTACTGGTGTTCTGCTGGGAAACTGTTGTGGTTATTAAGGGAAGAAATAGAGTAGAGATGTGAAGAGGGTGACCATGGTGGCTTCTGATAGGGAGACAGAAGAAGAGATATGGTGTGGGGGAATTTTCGGGATGTGGAGTTGCCCTAGGTGGTACTGCAGGGATGGGTGCTGGACATTGTGTGTCCTGTCATGGCCCACTCGGTGGACTGGGGGAGAGTGTGGACTACAATGTGGATCACTTTCCATGTGGTGCAGTGGTGCTGCAGAATGTATTCCCCAGGTGCAGTGGATGTGCCCCAGTGATAGGAGAGCTTGTTGACGTGGGAAGGTTGGGGTGGGTGGGTTGAGGAGTATATAGGGACCTCATATTTTTTGAATGTAACATTTAAAAGAAAATAAGAAAAAAAAAAAGAAAAAGATGTTACAACTCAATGATAAAAAAACAAATGACCAAATTGACTGTGGAGAGATAGGAACAATTATTCACTATTGGTGGGCATGCAGAATGGTGCAGGTACTATGGAAGACTGTTTGACTCTTCCTAAAGAAGTTGAATATAGACTTGTCACATGATCCTGCAATACCACTACTGGGTATATAACCAGAAGAACTGAGAGCAGTGGCATGAACAGATATCTGCACATCAGTGTTCATAATGATATTATTCATGATTTCCAAAACTTGGAAACAGCCCAGGTGTGATCAACAGATGAATAGATAAACACTCTGTGGTCTATTGACAGGGTGGAATATTATGCAGCTCTAAGAAGAAATAAAATCATAAAACATATGAAAACATGGATGAACCTGGAGGATATTATGTTGAGTGAAGCAAGTCAGACACAAAAGGAGAAATACTGTATGATTGCATTACTATGAACCAAATATATTGTGTAATATATTTTAGATTTGAAATATATATATGTATCCAGTACATTAAAATGAGAAATGTATGTTTTTATTCAACAGTTTCCCTTTTAATTTTTAATTGTTTATATTTTCAATTATTAAATGAACAATGTAAAGTTAAAAAAAATTAAAAATTAAGAAGAAAAATGAAAGAAGTAGCAACAGGTGATATTTGGGAAGTATTCTATATTCTACTTGTGGAGTTGGTTACAAGTGTTAACATTCATAGAAAATACAGGAAAACAATCTTTTTTATTGCAATTTAATTTGAGAATAATAAAAAAAAATAAAAATAGAAAAATGGGGGGAAAACTCCACCTCGCAACAAAGAAAACCACAGGGCCAGATGGCTTCACAGGTGAATTCCACCGATCATTCCAGAAAGAACTAATACTAATACTATTAAACTCTTCTACAAAATTGAAGAGGAGGGAAGCTTACCTAACTCATTTTATGATGACAACATCACCCTAATACCATAGTGAAATAAAGACACTACAAGAAAGGAAAAGTAAAGACCAATCTCTCTATTGAACTTAGATGCAAAAATTCTCAAAAAATGCTTGCTAATTGAATCCAACAACACATAAAGTTAATTAGACATCATGATCAAGTGAGTTTTATCCCAAGTAATCAAGAAGACTTCAACATAAGAAAATCAATCAATGTAAAACACCACATTAACAGATCAAAAGAAAAAAATCACATGATCATCTCTAATTATGCAGAAAAGGAATTCAACAAAATACAGCATCCTTTCTTGATAAAAACATTTTGAAATGTAGGTATAAAAGGAAACTTTCTCAACATGATAAAGAGCATATATGAAAAACCTACAGCTAACATTGTACTCATTGGTGAAGAGCTAAAGACTTTCCCTCTAACATTTGTAACAGGAAAAATTTGCCCACTGTCACCACACTTATTTGCTTTAGAAGTATCTGCTCAAGAAGTAGGCAAGGAAAAGAAAAGGCATCCAAATTGAAAAGGAAAATGTAACATTTTCACTCTGAAGATAACATGATACTATATAAAGTTCCAAATAACCTATAACAAAACTTCTAGAGCTGTAAACAAGTTCAGTAAAGTGGCAGGATATAAGATCACCATGCAAAATCAGTAGTGTTTCTGTACAATAATAATGAGCAATCTGAGGAAGAAATCAAGAAAATAATTCCATTTACAATAACAACTAAAAGAATCAAATATCTAGGAATAAAATTAGCTAAGTAAGGAAATTGTACACAGAAAACTTCAAAATATTGCTAAAGGAAATCATAGAAGTCCTAAATAAATGGAAGAATATTCAATGTTCATCAATTAGAAAATTAAATATCATTAAGATGTCTATGATACCCAAATTGATGTACAAATTTGATGCAATCCCAATAGAAGTTCCGACAGCATTGTTTCAGAACTGGAAAAGCAACTACCAAATTTACTTGGATAGCTGAATTTACTGAGTAGCTAAAACATCTTGAAATTTACTGAGTAGCTAAAACATCTTGAAAAAGAAAAATGAAATTAGAGGAATCATGCTAACAGACTTTCAGCATACTACAAAACAACAGTGGTCAAAACTGCATGGTATTTACACAAGAATAGACATACTGACCAATGGAGTTGTTTTAAATCTGTGCAAATATGGCTGTATTAGTCAGCTAAAGGGGTGCTGATGTAAAATACCAGAAATAGGCTTATTTTTAAAGAGGATATTTATTTGGGATGGACACTTACCATCATGAGGCCCTAAAGAGTCCAAATCAAGGTACCATACGAGTGAGCTATGATGTGGACCATTGACCATGAGGTGCAGCGATGCCCAGAGATGTATTCACCAAATGCAACGGATGTGTCATGATGATGGAGTAGAGTGTTGCTGTGGGGGGAGTGGTGGGGTGAGGGGGTGGGGGGTGAATGGGGACCTCATATTTTTTGAATGTAATATTTTTTTAAATGAATTAAAATTTTAAATTAAATTTTAAAAAAAAGGTACCATAAAAGGTACTTTCTCACACAGAGTCTATTGTCACATGATGTAAGATGGTGGGCAATGTCTGTGAGAGTTCAGTCTTCTCTTCCCAAGGTTCCATAGTCCTAGCTTCTTCCGATCTCAGCCACAAGCTGGGACAAGTCTTGTCCTCTCCCAGGGCTCATTTATCTCCGGGCTCAGTGCTCAGTTCTCTCCACAAGACCAGCTGTAAACTGTCAGGTAAATGGCTCTTCTCTCTTCCCATGGCCTTTGTGTAATGGAGCCTTCTTTGTCTGCTTACTTCCCAGGTTCCAGGATCAAAACTCTGATTGTTTATTCTGCCTTTTAATTTTCTCTGTCACTCTCCACATACCAAGAAGGCAGGGGTGGGGATTTGAAATCCTACTGACATGGTCCAATCAAAGCCCTAGTCATAATTTAAGTAAAAGTGAAACCTCTTGAATCTAATCCAATCTAATGTGCCTAGAGGAACAGACCAGTTTACAAACAATCTAATATCTATTTCTGGAATTCATAAACAATATCAACTTGCTGCGATGACCAACTGATATTCAACAAGGCCACCAGGCCCACTCAATTGGGACAGAATAGTCTCTTTAACATTTGGAACCTGGAGAACTGAGACCCATACACAAAAGAATGAAAGTGCATCACCATCTAATGCCCTATACAAAAATTAACTCAATATGGATCAAAAACCTAAATGTAAGAGCAAAGACCATAAAGCACTTAGAATATAATGTAGGGCAGCATCTATGAGACCTTGTAGTAGAAAGTGGCTTTGTAAATATTACACCTAAAACACAAGCAATGAAAGAAAAAACAGATAAATGGGACCTCCTTAAAATTAAAAACATTTGTGGTTTAAAGGAGTTTGTCAAGAAAGTGAAAAGGTGGCTTAATCAATGGGAGAAAATATTTGCAACCACTTATCCATTAAGGGTCTAATATCCAGTATATATTAAAAAATCTTACACCTTGATAATAAAACTACAAACCCACTTTTAAAGGGACAAGAGATTTGAATAGATGCTTTTCTAAAGAGGAAATATGTTTAAAACTCACATCAAAAGTTGCTCAACATCACTAGCTATTAGGTAAATGCAGATCAAAACTGCAATGAGATATCATTTCACACATTACAGATTAGCCATTATTTAAAAGGCAGAAAAATACAAGTGCTGGTGAGGACATGGATGAATAGAAACAGTCATCCACTGCTGGTGGGAATAGAGAGTGGTGCAGGTAGAGTGGAGGATGATTTGGCAGTTCCTCAGAAAGCTAAGAATATAATTACCATATGATCTAGCAATACAAATACTAGGAATATACCCAGAAGAACTGAAGGCAGGACGTGAAAAAATATATGCACACCAAAGATCATCATGACATTCCAGCAAAAGCTGGAAGCAACCCAAGTGTCCATCCGTGGATGAGTGAATAATCAAAATGTGGTGTACGCATAATGGAATATCACTTAGCTTTTAGAAAGAATGAAGTATTGACACATGTGAAAACATGGATGTAACCTCAAAGAGCTTGTGTTGAGTAAAGTAAGCTAGTGGCTAAAGGGCAAATACTGCATGATCTCACTCATACAAACTAGGGATTTGGAGCAGAGTCACAGAGGTAGAATCTGGAAGCTAGGTTACCAGGAGAGAGAAAGGTAGTAGAGTGGTGAACTGATGCTCAGTCTGGGCAGAATCTATAATAAGGTGGATGGTGGTGGTTTGGCAGTGGATGGGGGTGATGGTGGTGCAGCAATTTGAGTGGGCTTGATGTGCTGGAATAGGAGTGTGAGAGGATTGGAGATGGGTTGGGCCATCCTTGTAGCTCGGGAAGGGCTGAAGGAAGGAACAGGTGAACTCTGGGGAGCACAATTGTGAGAGAATTCCTTCAGTATCTGTGGCATTGGAGGGAAACTGCTACAGGGTGTCAGTGCTGGGGGGATGTTTATGGAAGGGTGACCTGGGGCATGCCTCTATGGAATATGAATGTGTTCATGTTGTCATAGGGTGTTATTTCAGTGGGTGAAGACCCACACAATAGTCAACAAAATATTAAATTTCCATCCTGGGGAGATCTGCTATGTTCTTAAATAGAGTGGAAAGAATCTCTAGAGTACATAGGCAGTGCCTAATAAAAGAAAACAGACAATAGTTCTATAGTAGAATATCAGTAAGTCCACTCTAATCCATATTTTATCCCTCCATCCTGTGGACCCTAGGATGGTGATGCTCACTCTTCCTCTATATAGAGAAAGGGGCTTAGATCCCACATGGTTGATGGAGGTGATTCTCCTGCTTGGAGTTGTAGGAACTCTCAGTTCCCTGGTGGGGTGGTTGACCATCTTCACCTCCCTATTAGCTGGCCTGGGAAAGTCCAATGAACAGGAGAGTAGGAGTTGCAATTCTGCTGAGGCTCAAGGCCCAGCTGGCACATGGCCAGTTCACAGATTCAAGTCTTCTGAGTATACACCAACCCCAACACCAACCACAGGTTCAGTAAAAGTGACAGAAGAGGCATGTGTAAAGTTCTTATCTGAGTCCAACTCCATCACACTCAGGAACACAAATTACAAAATAGGGCTCACCAACAAGACACTGAACACCAGAGCCACCTGCCATGACCATAGAACCTATGTGTCTCTGAAGCCCTCAGGAGCATCAGTACCTGGGGTTGCATCTATTTTGGCTGTCTCTGGGATCCTGCTGAGGCACGCATAAGTGTGACCCCTCTGGTGTCCTCCCTTGTGACTAGTAATGGAAAAAACTGTAGCACTGATGTGGAGAAAGTGGCCATGGTAGTTGCTGAGGGCAAGGACAAGGAAGAAGAGGTGTGATTTTGGGACTTGGAATTGTCCTAAATGATATTGCAGGAACAGATGCTGGACATTTTATATCCTGCCATAACCCATTGAAAGTACTGGGGAGAGTGTAAATGACAATGTAAACTATAATCCATGCAGTGCAGTAGTGCTCCAAATGTATTCACCAAATGCAATGAATGTGCCACAATGATGAAGGAAGTTGTTGATGTGGGAGGAGTGGGGGTGGGTGGGGGGGATATGGAGTAACTTCTTACATTTTTAATGTAACATATTTTGAGATCTATGTATCTTTAAAAAAAGACAATTTAATAAAAAATATACATATTATGATTATCTCAAAAAATAAAAAAAGACCAAGTGCCAAAAAGCGATGCCTTTGGAAAAAGACTTTGACCAAAATTGGGAAACGATAAATACAAAAGAGTTTTTGTGGGAAGCTGCCTCTGGCACTAGTATTGTATCAGCCATCTTGTTACTGAATGCCATCTTAGATACTAACCCAGTTAAGTTTCTATTCCCCCATCCTCACTGAAGTAAGTTAAGTTTCTATTTCTCCTTACACCACTCCCCTGGGCTCCAATTGGGCACTCCCTAAAGCACGCAAAAGTTTTTCCGCGGACGTTGCCAAACAACCATCTGCGCATGCGTGTGGCATGAAAACCGAAAATCTAGTTACCCAATCACTTACTGACACATGCACTGTCGTCAGTACGTACTACCTCCTTCATTCCTGGCTATAAATACCCCTGATTGACTCAATAAACAAGACTTGATCAGAACCCTGTCTTGTCTCCATTCTTTGTGTCTCTTGTCCCCTTTTCATTCCCACTCCCTCCCTCAGGTCTTGGTTCGACTGATCCGTGGGTCAGGTCAAGTGGCGCCCAGAACAGGGACATGAATATGAGGGATCAAGTGAGGAACGCTGATCAAGGAACTGGCCAGTTCACAAGAAAAGAGAACGCAAGAAGAGAGAATCAGGAGGACACTGCGAGGGAACCTGCCTCATGGTCGAGGCCTTGGTAAGCGATCAGCGATCATGGGGCAAGCAATGAGCCAGCAGGAGACATTTGTAGAGAGTCTCAGAGAGGCATTAAAGGCATGAGGAGTAAAGGTAAAAGTCAAGGATCTCATAAAATTTTTTGAATTCTTAAAAGAGGTGTGTCTGTGGTTCCCACAAGAGGGAACTATCGATGAAAAATGGTGGAAAAGAGTAGGGGATGCTTTACAGGACTTTTGCAAAACTTTTGGCCCTGAAAGAATCCCAGTAACTGCATTCTCATATTGGAATCTCATTGATGATATTTTAAGTATTCGCCATAGGGACGCGGTGGTGGCAAATGTTATTAAGAAGGGTGAGGAAATTTTACAAGAAGGGCAGGGGCTGGAGGCTCTAGCCACCAACCCTAAGAAATCAGCAGACTGCCCAAAGTCCAAACTGCCCAGCGCATCTGGAGCATCCAGTCTAGAGGAGGACTTAATCTCACAGATAGTGAGGAGGACAGGAAGCCTACCACCAGGTTAAAGCAGCCGTTAACCCATGCAAACAAAAGATCCTGTAAGGAGGATAAAAATAAAGGAAAAACTAAAGCCATATCTAGTAGGAAGCTGTACCCTGACCTCAGAAAATTAAAAGTGGAAACTGATTATGAATCTTAGAATATAGAATTGGGTGAATCTGAGGAGGAGACAGTAAAGTCTCGACCTCTGCCATACGTTCCCTATTCCGCAGCCCCACCTATAGTCATGCTGGTAGTTAACCCAAGGAAGGAGTTGTTAGAAAAAATAGAGAAACTAATAATACAACAGCAAAAAAATCCCATAACCCTGCTATGTTCCCAGTAACCAAGGCAAATGGGGAACCATCAGGTTTGTCCCCTCATCCTGATATTAACCCTTTCATCAACAAAAGCTCAGTGAAGTGTCTTAATGAAATACCTTCTGTGTATCCAGTACAACCCTCTGCACCTACTGAATTGCCTTCTGTTACTAAGCCTAAATTAGAAATGTTTTCAGATGTTGCTGATGCTTTGCCTTATGTTAAACAATTATTATCTGCTTTCCTGGTAACATTACATGCTATTAATACCACCAGATACAAATAATATGCAAGGGGTGTTGAGTTTCATCCTGAGCCAAAACCTTTTAAACTATTGAAAGATTTAAAACAGGTAAATATACTAAATAGAGTCAGTGAAATCAGGCTTGTAAGAAAACTCTGTTGTTAAATGTTAACTAAGATAAGGAAACTATTTTGGCAGCAACTCTGCAAACCCCCTGCTGTCTACATAACAATGTAGCTGTGGGCTAGTGGGGGCCAATATAGTTAAGCCACTGGAAAGAGAAAAACGTGGCAACATTTGTGTTTTATTTTGTTTCCATGCTGATTCTGATTAGGCTTATTTAACCAAAATAATAAAATTAGTACCAAATTTTTATCAAAGTCTAAAAAGAATTTTCAGTTTTAAATCAATAGTTTTCTTGAAAACTTCAAGTCTTAGTATAGTCTTACAGAGTAATAATCCAAAAATGTGTGTTAATGGTCTGTCTAAACTGCAAAATAAAAACTTAACTACATTTATGCGACTCAAGTTATCCTAACTGATTGCTGATAACTAATAATGTTTCCAAGCACAAGCTTGCATGTTACAGGCAACATGATTCCAGAAGAAATCTTAATAAGAACTTAAAAACAGCTATACCAAGAAAGTAAGAATTATGAGTTAATTGCAAACTGTATGTTTCTGTTAATGTGTTGTAATTGTTCTGTGTTTGTTCATTCAATGTCAGTGTATATTTTGATACCTCTGGATGGTAATATAAATTAATAAAAATTTATAAAAGAGCTCTATTCAAATGGCCAAAAATTAAATAAGTGCTTATATTAATACTTAAGTTTAAATGTTAATAAGATCTCTACAATAATAAAAATTGTAAGTCTTGATGAACAAAATTAACTATAAGTCTTCATAAAAAGTTATTCTTGCCTAGATTGAAATAAATAGTTTACTTTTCTTCACAGAATAAAATGAAGAATGTAATTTTTAAATGAATATTAACAAAGGTTAAAAGTTTGTGGGGGGAAATGGACTTTGGCCCAGTGGTTAGGGCGTCCGTCTACCATATGGGAGGTCCGCGGTTCAAACCCCGGGCCTCCTTGACCCATGTGGAGCTGGCCATGCGCAGCGCTGATGCGCGCAAGGAGTGCCGTGCCACGCAAGGGTGTCCCCCGCGTGGGGGAGCCCCACGCACAAGGAGTGCGCCCGTGAGGAAAGCTGCCCAGCGTGAAAAGAAAGAGCAGCCTGCCCAGGAATGGCGCCGCCCACACTTCCCATGCCGCTGACGACAACAGAAGCGGACAAAGAAACAAGACGCAGCAAATAGACACCAAGAACAGATAACCAGGTGGGGGGGGGGGGGAGGAATTAAATAAATAAATAAATCTTTAAAAAAAAAAGTTTGTGGGAATGCTGACTGAAATTTAAAATTTTTTTTTCTAAAAAATGTGTTTTGTCCTAAAATAAGATGGCTAATTTTTCATAAACTCTTAAAACTTAATTTGCATGTGGCAAGTTATATAAAGTATTGTGGTAACTTTAAGTAAAGAAATGTGTTCTGTAAAGATAAAATTTTTCTTAAAATAATATAATTATAGTCTATATGGTTATAAATAATTATAAGAAGTTTTATAAAGCATTGTTTAAATTAAAGTGTTTAAACAAACCTGAATTAATAATAATAATAATAATAAAAAGTAATTTTATAACAGGAAAAATTGGCAACAGCCAGCCTCCCCCTGACAACTTGCTTCTAGGAAACTGTTTCTGATATTGCATGCTACTAAGTATTTAAAGAAAAGTTCATTATTTTAACAAGCTTGTTTAATGTTAACGGTATTATGTTATAAAAAGTTTGCTTGATAACTTCGTATGTAGGCTATATGGAATGTGTTTTTATTGTTAAGGAAACAGAAGATGATTTTGTCCTAAAATAAAATAATTGATTATTGGAAAGAGTAGAGTGTGGGACCTGAGTAAATACTGAAAGTGCAAAAGGTTGGTGGAAAAAGAATTTTTATGGGTAAAGTTGAATAAGATTTGATGAGTCTATCTATAAAATTTTAAAAGCTTTAGTATCAAGTAGTATGCTGATGAAAAGTTAAAAATTTTGTTCTTTCTCAAGGCCTCTCAAATCAATCTTTTTTGATAAAAGTTTTTATCCTCAATAATCAGTATACAAAGAAAGTCTGTTTTATCAAAATAGCTTCTTGTGCTTCTTGTGCTCATCATTTCCTTGGTGTTCCAAGAAAGGAAAGTTTTCTCTCTTTTAAGGGAACATAATGTTCAAAACTGCTTTCTCAAAACCTAATCTTGAACAGTAGCCTTTTATTCCAAACCAATTATAAGAGATTTGTTCTTTTACTTTGAAAGAAAAATTTAAGTAATAATTGAGTTCATTTAATATGCTATAAGTTAAATAAAAGGTGTTTTAAAGTGTTATAAAATTAACAAGTTTTTTCTTTCCTTAAACCCTCTATTAATTAAAGTCATATGAATAAAAGGTTCCTATGAATGCTTAAAAGTGTATAAAGTTACCAATATTTCAGCATAATATTAAAAAGAAGTACAATATGGTTATTTATAGTTTTAATTATAATAAAAGAGTATATGTCAGAGAAACAACCTCTTATCATAGATTAAAGTAACAACACTGTAGTATGCAGCAATCCCAACCACTGCTAGTTTATGGCAAGAAGTTAACGTCCAGCTGTGTTGCTATCACTTTGTTTTAAAACTTGTTAAAACTTTCTTTAGTATCTTCTTAAACAACTCAAGCCAGCTGCATTCCTTTATCTGTAAAAAACCCAACAATAGACTTTTTCAGTGCTTTTCAAGGCTGTGTGTATAGCCCAATCATCTTGTACATTATTTACTGGAAGTAATAGTAATAAAAAGGCAGCATACATTACTTCTCAAAAAGAACAGGTTTGGCAAACTCCTTATTTGTCTGCTCAATGCACAGAGCTTTCAGCCATCATTAAAGTTTTACAAATGTTTTAAGAGCCCTTAAACATTGTCTCTGACTCTAAATATGTAAGTCTTACTGTCAAGCATATTAAAACAGCTCATATCTTTGCTACTGATGAGTTATCTTAACTTTTCACTGACTTGCAACATCTCATCAGGTTAAAACAGCATCCTATTTACATTACTCACATACGCTCTCATACCTCTTTGCCTATTTCTATGACAGCAAATAATGCTCAAGCTGATTTATTAGTAGGGTGTTTACAAAGTGCCCATGATTACCATGCTTTAACTCACACTAATGCTAAAGGCCTATGAAGTAAATATCAAAAGTTAACAAAACTACAGGCACAAGAAATTATTTGCACTTGTCCTACTTGTGGACCACTAACAGCGGTGAACTACAATATGTTCATGTTTATATTAACACTTATTCTCATTTTATGTGGGCTACTGCTCAAAGTAGGGAATGGTTTCATCATGTTCGTTCACATTTATAGTCTGCTTTTGCTATAATGGAATACCCCTTGAAAATTAAAACTAATAATGGCCCTTACACTAGTAAGTCTTCTACTTCTTTTTGATCTACATATGCTGTTAAGCATATTACTGGTATTCCTTATAATCCTACAAGTCAAGCCATAGTTAAACGCAGCCATCATACCCTAAAAACTATGCTTTTAAAACAAAAAGGGGGAGATGATGGTATTATAACACCAAAAGATTAATTAGCAAAAGCTTTATTTACTTTACATTTTCTTAATGTTTATAATTCATTAACACCTGCAAACTGTCACTTTGGAAAATGTCAAACATCTACAGTAGACACAGGAAATGAAGATCAACCAATATTCTAGAAAGATATTTTAAGCAATGAATGGGAAAAAAGGCAGGATTAAAGTAAGGGGGTGAGGCTATGCTCTTATCATTTAAAAAAATGGAGAACAAATTTAGTTACCTGTGAAAAGGATTAAACCCCAGAATGAAGAGATGGGGTCTTCTACAACTTCTGATGATGGTAATTGTAAGTAATAAGGAAGCTGCCAGTAATTACACTTATCAGGCCTATATACCTAATCCCCCATTACTTAGAGTGTTAACCTAGAAAGATCCATTCTTTCATATATATCCAAATGAAACCCATATATCCCCTGAACCAATTAATAATTGATTGCCAATTAAACCCTATGAAGAAAGACAAAGAATCGATAACCTCATATTACCATTTGAGTATCAATGCTTATGCATTGGTAACCATATTTCCTGTATTATGTTAAAAATCAGGCCATAATTATCTTCAAAAATAATAATACTCAGTTTATTGTAACTTTGTTTCCCTCTTACAATTTAATCATAACAAAAAATCCTACTTATAATTGTCAGAAAATTAACTATAACCCAAAAATGCTCTATTCTATAAAAATAAGGCCTTGCCTCCTAGTAGCCACTACCCCACAACTAACATACTATGGAGAAGGCAAACAAAAAATTTTACTATCCCCATCTGTGTCAAAGAAAGCTGCCTTCCTCCCTATATTGGTAAGAATTAGCCTCACAGCTTCAGTCACTGCAGCCGCCACAGCAGGTGGTGCCCTCAGTCATGGCCTCATCAATTTACAATACTTTGAACAACAACAACAAATCAGTATAGAATCCACTGCACAATCCCTTAACTCTCTGCAGCGGCAACTAACCTCCCTTGCCCAAGTAACCTTACAAAACCGCAGAGCCTTAGATTTACTTACAGCCGAAAAAGGGGTACCTGTTTATTCTTGCAGAAAGAGTGCTGTTACTACGTAAATGAATCTGGCATAGTAGAACAAAATATTAAGAAACTTAAGGATTTACGCAATGGCTACTCACCTTACGCCGAACGTAATCCTTTCATCAACTGGTTCACCTCCCCAGTCATGGCCTGGCTTGTGCCTTTAATCAGCCCCTTTATCATAATCATTATAATCTGTGCTTTTGCACCATGTCTTCTTAAGTTCTTACAGAAACGTATGGAAGCCATATCAGCTTATGCAGTATATGTCACCCAGCTGCAGCAGTATCGGGTGCTCGGACAACAGGAAGACATGACCTAGAAACAGCATGCTTATCCTTCTCTCTAGCCCTGCTGTTCTCCCTCTTGGGACCCCTGCTTGGCTTACTAATACTTCTATCACTAGGATCTATTCTCTTTAATAAGATTATGGCCCTTTTAAAGCAAAAACTGAATGCCATAAAAATGCAACCCATCCAGGTCCATTATCATAGACTGGACATGGCCGACTACGACGAGGGGTCTAACCACTACTTGCAAATGGATCCAGCCAGTAGGCCTGATCCCAGACCATGAGTATCTCATCAGTACCTTCTGAGGCACTGGACTGGTTAGTCAATGATGGGCAACTGGGCAAGGCATTCTCACGATAGCAACCGCCTAAGACAGGGACATGGCCTTTCGCTGCCATGATTCTCAATGACGGGCAAGGTTTAATGCAGTTGTCTTTTTGCCAGCCCTGATCTAAGACAGGCACAGTCCCCCCAGAATGGGCCGTCTTGTCAGTCTTCCTTTTCTGCTAAATATTAAAGAAAAGGGGGACCTGTGGGAAGCTGCCTCTGGCACTAGTATTGTATCGGCCATCTTGTTACCGAACGCCATCTTAGATACTAACCCAGTTAGGTTTCTATTCCCCCATCCTCACTGAAGTAAGTTAAGTTTCTATTTCTCCTTACGCCACTCCCCTGGGCTCCGATTGGGCACTCCCTAAAGTGCACGAAAGTTTTTTCCACGGACGTTGCCAAACAACCATCTGCGCATGCGTGTGGCATGAAAACCGAAAATCTAGTTACTCAATCACTTACCGACACATGCACTGTCATCAGTACGTACTACCTCCTTCATTCCTGGCTATAAATACCCCTGATTGACCCTCAATAAACGAGACTTGATCAGAATCCTGTCTTGTTTCCATTCTTTGTGTCTCTTGTCCCCTTTTCATTCCCACTCCCTCCCTCAGGTCTTGGTTTGACTGATCCGCGGGTTGGGTCAAGTTTTTATTGCTGAGGTTTCAAAGTGAGTCTGGAGGTCATTCCAGAGGTTACATTTTTGCACATCTAAGAAGGAGCTCACTAACTGCCCCAGTAAACAAAGCCTCAAACGAGATTCCTCCTGAGGATTCCAGGGACATCTGGACACTATAGGCAAGACAAACAACCCCATGAAGTCAGCACCCTGTTGGTGGGCCTTATCTTGGAATATATAATCTATTTCCCTAATGTAACAGAGTTAGATTCATTCATAATTTCCCTTCACATGAATCTTCTACCCCTTTTATTTGAACCTATAATTAGCACTATAGCTATTAAATATATATCTCAAATAGTTTAATTTTGTTCTCTTTATATTCAAGCTGAGCCCTGAATCTCAGAAAAGTTGTGGCCAACACCTACTCTTCATTGAACTCACCCAGGACAATTAACAAAATGATGGTGATGGATAACACCATCACAACCAACAAAGAGCATCTACAGCTGCAAGGAAAACTATTCCTTCCATCTTGCCACAATATCTAATCACCCTGTCAGTTTGAAGCAGAGTGGGCATTCCCATATCATAATCTTCAAGAATGAGTAATTAAACATTAAATGTGGGAATGCAGTTGTCTTCGTTCACCACAGTTCTGCCAAGGCAAAGTACCAGAAATGTGTGGACTTTAATAAAGGGGATTTATTTAATATAAAATCTTACAGTTCTGAAGCTATGAAATATCCAAATCAAGGCATCTCCAGAGATGCTTTCTCACAAAATTCAACTACTTGCCATCCTAGTGTCCAGTCACATAGTGACTCAGCCACCAATCTCACCAATCTCAGCTGATACTTCTGTCTTCCACTCCAGAATTTACCATCTCTTGGAGCTCAGCTTTGGGCAACTAGGCAAAGGGCTTATCTCTTTGCAGTCCTCCTCTTTCAGTCTCTAAGGGTTTCTATGCCTTTCTGCAACCTGAACAAACCTGGAGTCCTTTCTTTTACAAGGCCAGATAAAATGTGACAGAGCTCCCTTTTACTCTCTCTATGTGTCTGTTTATATCAGAACCAGCAAGAGAGTGGAAATTCAACCTGAGTCATGTCTGACTTCGATATAGTCCAATCAAAAGATTCTCATAGGAATGAAAAAACATAAAGAGGGAATATAACTATGAACTAAAGCAGACATTATTATTGTAGTAATGAAAAAACTTGTAATAGTGATATAAAGGTAGCGATTACCAGAAGCCCTGAGGGGAGGGAAAGGGAAGAATAAGTGGAACATAGGGCATTTTTAGGGCATTGAAATTGTTCTGCATGATGTTGCAATGACAGATATGGCCATTATAAATTTTGTAAAAATCTATAGAAGTGGTTGGTGCAAAGTGTAAACCATAAAGTATAGAACTTAGTAGAAATGCTTCAATACTTGTCCATCAATTGTAACAAATGCACCACACTAATGAAAGATGTTATTAAAAGGGAAAAATGGGAAGGGGGGTTGGGGTATAGGGGAATCCTCTATATTTTTTTATGTAACTTTTCTGTAATCTAAAACTTCTTCCAATGTGAACTATAATCCATGTGGTACAGCACTGCTCCAAGATGTATTCGCCAAATGCAATGGATGTGCCACAATGATGAAGGAGATTATTAACATGGGAGGAGTTGGGTGGGGTGGAGGGTGGGGTATGTGGGAACATCTTATATTTTTTAACATAACATTTTTTTGTGATCTCAGCATCTTCAAAAAAATTAAAAAGTACTCATTAAAAAACTTCTTTAAAAATAAAGTTTCAAAGAAAGAGTCACACCCACAGGAATGGATTAGTTAAAAAAAAACTTTCACTTTTTGGGATTCATAGTAGAATTCCTTTTTTTTTTTTAAAAAAAGATTTATTTATTTATTTCCCCCCCCCCCAGTTGTCTTTTCTCTGTGTCTATTTGCTGCGTGTTCTTTGTCTGCTTCTGTTGTTGTCAGCAGATTGGGAATCTGTGTTTCTTTTTGTTGCATCATCTTGTTGTGTCAGCTCTCCATATATGCAGCACCATTCCTGGGCAGGCTTCACTTTCTTTCACGCTGGGCAGCTCTCCTTATGGAGTGCACACCTTGCGTGTGGGGCTCCCCTATGTGGGGACACCCCTGCATGGCATGGCACTCCTTGCATGCATCAGCACTGCACATGGGCCAGCTCCACATGGGTCAAGGAGGCCCGGGGTTTGAATCATGGACCTCCCATGTGATAGACGGATGCACTAACCACTGGGCCAAGTCCGCTTCCCTTTTTTTTTTCAATTTTAAAAAGCATGGGACCCACTGAGTTGTTCAGTCTCCTTTCTGCAGAATAGGGAAGGAAGGAGGCTATTTGGGGAGTCAGGCAAGTTAAAATTAGATTTATAAAATAAAGTCTAAAAATTAGGTATGGCTTTTTTTATCACCATTTTACAGATGAGGGATAAGTACAAAGATCTCAAAGTACTTTCCCTGAAGTGACTCACCAAGTACATGCCAGGATCTAAGTACAGGGAAGTCTGACTTTAGGCTAACCCACTGTGGATATGACTCCACAAGAGTCACAATTCCACCCAAGTTGGACTGCACTCAAAGCCCATGGTGAGCCTCAACTACATCCAAGGGCTGCAAATATGATGGTCTGAAACCACCTCTCCAGCCAGGAGACTCATCGTAGAGACAGTGGAAAGAGCCACCATCTCCACTCTTTATACTCAATTAAATAGTGAGTTAGTGATGACTGTGTATGTGACCCTGTACTAGGCACAGGGCAGGGAGAGATGAATGTAAGCCTTATGGGAGTGATTTACAATCCAGTGAGCAAGAAATAAAGAATTAGCAAATATAACTTGAGGGGTCAGTGTTCGGATAACAGAGCAGGTAAAAAAGATGCTGGGAGTGGATGAGGTTCAAGCAGTTGAGCATCTGCTTCCCACATAGGATGCCCCAGGTTTGGTTCCTGGTGTCTTCTAAAAACAAGCAAACAAATGAATAAACCAACTCAAGGGAGTCTATTTGGCTCAGTGGTTCAGTGCCAGCTTCCCACATACGAGGTCCCAGGTTCAATGCCCAGTCCTGGTACCTCAGGGCATTCTCTTGTATTTTCTTCTGGTGAGACAGGATTAATCTCTTCAGGCAGGGGTTGGAAGGTAGTTTCCTCAGGGCAGACTGGAGGCTAGGCAGTGCATGCTGGAGTTTGGCTGATACATGCCTCAGGGCTGGGAGGAGGTCCAGACTCCTTGGGGAAGGCCAGAGGCTGGGCAGGGCAGGCTTCAGTTTGACTGGTACCCACCTCAGGGCTGGAAGTTTTTTCAGACTCCCTGGAGCAGGCTGGAGGTTGGATGATACAAGGTTGGCCAAGTATGATCTGGACAGGGCAGGCCATGGCAGGCTTATGTGGTAAAGTCTCAACAGAATTCAGGGTTTCAATGTCTCCATCAATATCATCATCCCATATATCTCCATCCCAATTCTCTGAATTCCACTCTTTTCCAATCAAAGTCTTCACTTTGAAGAAACCAATTTCATCTGTATCTTCCCCCAATGTCTTATTTTTTTTCACTTTATCTTTAAAAAAGCTTTAGGTTACAGAAATGTCACATCAAAAATACAGGGAATGAACAGATGTGGCTTAAATGTTTGAATGCCTGCTCTCCACATGGGAGGTCCCAGTATGATTCCCAGTGCCTCAAAATCTGGGTTTCACTCCCTGGTCCTGGTACCGCTGCCTGGGCGGGACACGGGGTTCCCAAGGGTGGGCGAGCGCTTCCCGCAGCCCCCCGTGCACCCCGACACCACATCCCTTCTGCCCTCGGGCTAGCAGGGGTGCCACGGGAGTGAGCAGCAGGTCCACGGGGCCCATAGTAGAATTTCAAACTGTCATGCTCTACCCTCTGTATCCCCAAAAGACATGTTCATTCCATATGCAAAATACATTCATTACATCATTTATTAGTCAGGGTTCTCTAGGAAACAGAATCAACAGGAGATATGTTAATAGTATGACATTTTATGAGTCTTTCATGTTACTGTGGGAATGCACAAGTTTAGGTTCTGCAGGCAGGCTGAAAACCAGGAGTTCTGATGAAAGACCAAAGAAGGTCCTTGATAAGTTTCTGGGAGGTGTTGACTGTCAAAAGATGAGCTAGAAAATTCTCTCTGAATGCTGAAATCACTTCCCCTTTTAAGGCATTCAACTGATTGGATAAAGCATCACTCATTGCTGATGGCAATCTCCCTGACTGATGTAGATGTAATCAGTATCTATGCAGTAAACTCATGGATGACTAAAATCCATAAATGTTCTTGTATTACAATGAGCCCAGTGCTTGCTTGACCAAAGAACTGGGCACAATTACCTGGCTGAATTGACACATTAGTCTAACCATCACACATAAAAATATTTCAAATACTTTAAATCATTTCATTAGTAATGCTAAGTACAAAAACTCATAGAAATCAGTTATAGGCATGCAATTGTCCTGGGGCAAAGTTCCCCTCCAGCTGTGGACCTGTGAAATGTAGAAAAGAAGTTATCTGCTTCCAATATACAAAAGACGGACAGACATAGGATAAATACTTACATCACCATAAGGAGAAATTTGAAGGAAAACAGGTGTCACAGGTCACAAACAATTCTGAAAACCTGTCGGGCATACTTCATTAGATTTCAAACATCTGAGAGTCACCCTTAGAATAATGTCTTCTTCTATTTGACTTTTCATGGGGGCCCACTCTTTCCATAAGCATGCCCAAATGGCCATACTTTTGGCTCTACCCACCTCAAGCATCTGTGTGGTGAATAAGATCCAGACTGCACCCTCCAAAAATATTGGGTTAATGGTCAGACTTTCCTCAGTCTCTACAAGACAGTCTTAACCCCCGTAGTACAGTTGGGTGGCAGTATTATTTCCCCTAATCTCTGTCATACAGCCAAACCTCCTCAGAGCAGTGGAGTGGTGACCTAACTCTCTGATCTTTGGGGAATAGGCCCAAACTCTTCAGAGCAGTGGGGTGGCAATGTAACTCTCCTAAACTAGGGAATGTTCTTTACACTCTCTGTAGCCTGGCATGGCCAAACTCTCTCTGAACAATGGGCTGGAAGATCCACCCTCTTCAAATCCTGGGGAAAACTCTCTTTCCACCCACATGTGTGGGGTTCCTCTCCTGGCCCAGGAAGATGTTCAAAGTTCAAACCTCAGCATCCACAGTTTTCCTCTAAAAGTGTTTACTCCTCAGTTTCTCCCTTTCTTTTCTTTTGGTCCAGGATGACAGTGGTTTCATTTACAGAGATCTCACAAACAGCTCATTGGTTTTGCAGGCAGCCCACAGAAGTCCATGCCATCAGACAGCAAGCATTTCCTCAAGTTCTTCCTGAATAACTGTATTTCAAAACCCCAATTACAAGTTCCAAATTTAGTTAAGTCCTCACATGGGGCATTATCCTCTGGGGGCTTGTCTTCTGGAAGCTCAGAATGTTCCAAATCACCAGTTTCTGGTTTCTTTTTGCCCAACAGTTTAGTTATCAGTTTATCTCTTTCCACTCCCATTTTGCTCTAAGCTGCAAGGAAAGGCCAGGCTGCATTTCCTATGTTTAGTTTGGATATCTCCTCAGTTAACTGTCCAAGCTCATCATTTTCAAATTCTTCCTTTCTCTCACATGGTTGATTCAAATATAGAAGAATTTCTTTTTCCTGTTTGTATCTGTCTCTGTCTATGTCACTATTTATATAAGACCCAGCAAGAAGGTAGAGATTCAACCTGAGTCATGTCTCACTGCTGATGTAGCCCAATCAAAAGAATCTTATACAATAAGAATGGATTAGTTAAAAAATGATCTTCTTCTTTTTGGGATTCATAAAAGAATTTCAAACTGTCACAGCAAGCAGGTACCAAAGTAGACATTATTATTGTAGTAATGGAAGAACTTATAACATTGATATAAAGAACATGGCTACCAAAGCTCTGAGGGGAGGGAGAGAGAAGAGCAAGTGAAACATATGGCATTTTTTTAGCCTTGGAATTGTTCGGCATATTGTAATGACAGATACAGGCCAGTATAAATTTTATCAAAACCTAAAAAGCTGTATAGTATGAGTGTAAACTTTAATGTAAACTACAAACCTCAGTTAGAAGCAATGTTTCAATATTTGTTCATCAATTGTAACAAATGTACCACCATAATGTAACATGTTATTAATAGGGGGAAATGTCAGATGGGAGAAGGTGGGGTATATTGAAATCCCCCATATGGTTGATGTAACTTTTCTGTAATCTAAAACTTCTCCAAAAATAAAGTTTATTATATGAAAAAATATATATATAAGTTTAAGCTATCCCAAATAGCCAAAGCCATCTGGAAAACATATGACATTGGGGGTACGCACTTCCCAATCTTAAAACTTATTACAATGGTGAAGCAAGAACTGCCTTTACAGTAATGACATTGAATGTTAATGGATTAAATTACCAATTGAAAGATTCAGGCTGGTGGAATGGATTTAAAAAAATGAGCCCTCTATATCCTGTCTGCTAGAGACTCATCTTTGGCCCATAGATACCAATAGTTTGAAAGTAAAATGTTGGCAAAAGAATTTCCATGCATGCAGTAGCCAAAAAAAAAAAAAAATCTGGAATAGATATACTTATATTGGATGAAATAGACTTTAAAAATAAAGCTGTTATTAGAGACAAGGAAGGACATTACATACTAATAAAAGGGAAATTCACAAGAAAGAAATAACAATCATAAATATATATATACCTAAACAGTCCCAAAGTAGATGAGGCAAACACTTTGGTGTCCCAAAGTAGATGAGGCAAACACTGATAAAACTGAAAGGACAAATAGATGTCTCTACAAAAATAACTGGAGACTTCAATACATCACTTTCACCATTGGATAGAACTTCAGGACAGAGGATCAATAAGGAAACAGAGAGTTTGAATAATGTGATAATGGAATTAAATCTAATAGATATATAGAACATTGCACCCCAAAACAACAGGATATACATTCTACTCAAGTGCTTGTGGAACTTTCTCCTGGAAAGACTTTATGCTGAGTTACAATCTCAATGAATTTTTAATAGACTAAAATTATATAAAACACTTTGATCATAATGAAATGAAGCTGGAAATCAATAACAGGCAGAAAAGGGAAAATTCACAAATATATGGATGTTAAACAACACATTCTTAATTAGTGGATCAAAGAAGAAATTGCAAAAGAAATCAGTAAATATCTTGACATGAATGAAAACAAGAACACAAAATATCAGAACTTTTGGGATTCAGCAAAGGCAGTGATGAGAGGAAATTTATAGCCCTTAATGTGTACCTTCAAAAAAAGAAGAAAAGGCTAAAATCAATGAACTAGCTACACAGATGGAGGAACTAGAAAAAGAAGAGTAAACTATTCCCAAAGCAAACAAAAGGAAGAAAACAACAAAAATCAGAGCAGAAATAAATAAAATTGAGAATAAAAAGACAAAGAGAGAACTTAAAAAAACAAAAGTTCAGTCTCGAAGCCAAACTCAGCATGTAAATGCAATGCCTTCCCCCCAGCGCGGGACATGACACCCGGGGATGAGCCTCCCTGGCAATGAGGGACCACTATCAACTACCAACTGATGATGCAACTGGAAAATGACCTTATACGGAAGGTTCAATGCGGATCAGCAGAATATCCATGTCTACATAAAATACCATGACTTTAAAATGCTGTTTGACCTAAAGTAAGGGGGAAATGGAAAGGAGAAATGAGTTTATATGGCTACGAGTTTCTAAAAAAGAGTCTGGAGGCTGGCAGAAGGTTTGCCCTCATGCACAACTGAGCAGAGTCAGAGAGACAGATAAAGCAGATACAACCCCCAGATATTGGTTCCTTTGAGGGCTAAAGAGACCCATGGGAGTTATGGTCATGGCCGATGGGGTTAACTACCAGGGCAGATGGCCCCTCTTTGGAAATGGTGTTTATGTGTGATGAATCTGGACTCAGATGGGATCTCCCTTCATAAGACTTTCATGCTAATGTGCTGGAGGTGCAGTTAATGTTGGGGTTTAAGATATATTTAGGGGATTTGAATCTCTGGACTGACAATGTGATAGCCAGATCCTGAGCCTCAACAGACTCCAGCACCTACAATCTGATTTATTGGACTTACCACACTCAGCTAAGATGGAGTTGAAGAAGGACAACCACCACACCATGGAGCCTAGAGTGATTACAACTGAAAATGGGAGGATTGCATCCAGCATCCAGGTGGAATCTGACCCTCCTCTTGACATAGAGGTGCAATGGACACAACCAATCCAATGTCCACATAGAAGAGGTGGCATTGGATTGGAAAAAGTGGACATAATGGACAAAGGGTATGGGGAAAGGCAGGAAGAGATGAGAGGTGGAGGCGTCTTTGGGACATGGAGCTGCCCTGGATGGTGCTTCAGAGGTAATCACCGGACATTGTAAATCCTCACAGGGCCCACTTGATGGAATAGAGGAGAGTATGGGCCATGATGTGAACCAATGTATATGAGGTGCAGAGGTGCCCAAAGATGTACTTACCAAATCCAATGGATGTGTCATGATGATGGGAACGAGTGTTGTTGGGGGGGGGGAGAGGGGGGGTGGGGGGGTGGGGTTGAATGGGACCTCACATATATATTTTTAATGTAATATTATTACAAAGTCAATAAAAAATAAAAAAATTAAAAAAACAAAAACAAAAACAAAAAAACAAAAGTTGAGATTAACAACATTTACAATTCATTAGCTAGTCTGGCAAAGAATAAAAGAGAGAAGATCAAATAAATAAAATCAGAAATGAACGCAGGGACATTACTAGTGACGCCCCATAAGATAAATCATAAGATGCTACTATGAACATATGTACACCAAAAAATTAGACAATGTTGATGAAATGGACAAATTCCTAGAAACATCTGAACAGCCTACACTGACCCTAGAAGAAATAGAATACCTCAACAAACCACTCACAAGAAATTTATTGAAACTATCACCAAAAATGTAAAACCCTGGAATAGATGACTTCACATGTGCATTCTACCAATTGCTCAAAGATGAACCAATACCAAACTTACTCAAACTCTTAAAATATTGAACAGGAGGGAACACTATCAAACTCTTTCTGTGAAGCCAATATCACCCTAATACCAAAGCCAGAAAAAACATGAAAAAAGAAAATTAGCAACCACTTTCTCTAATAAAATAGATGCAAAAATCCTCAACAAAATACGTGCTAACTGAATCCAACAGCACATCAAAAGATTTGCTGGGCACTGAGCCTCAACGGAGTTGCAACACCTACTATTCAGTTCATTGGACTCACCCAGGACAACTAACAAGGAGGTGATGATGGACAACTACCATACCAAGGAACTGAGAGAGTCTACAACTGCAAACAAGAGAGTCCCATCCATTTGCCATATGGGACTGAAACCCCCTCTCAATTAGAGGTAGAGTGGGCATAACCATCCCAGAATCCTCAGGATTGTGAAATGAACTATGGACTGGAGTAGACTTACTGGTGTTCTATCAGAAACTTATTGTGATTCTAGCATTGGAAGAACTTATACCATTGATGTGGAGACAGTGGCCACTGAAGGTTATGAGGGCAGGGAGAGGGAAAACAGGTGTAATATGGGGACACTTTTGGGACTTGGGTGTTGTCCTGATACTGGTACATTATATATACAGGTCATTATATATCTTACCATAACCTACAGAATTTTGTGGAAGCGAGTATAAGCTACAATGTAAACTATAATCCATGCTTTGTAGCAATGTTCCAAAATGTGCTCATCAATTGCAATGAATGCATCACACTAATAAAATATGTTGTTAATGGGGGTAAATGTGGGCAGTGTGGGAAGCAGGGCATATGGAAAGCCCCTATATTTTTATGTAACATTTTTGTAATCTAAGCATTTTTAAAAATAAAATTAAAAATTAAAAAATTGTACATAATGATCAAGTGGATAAAAATCACATGATCATCTCGATTGATGCAGAAGAGTCACTTAACAAAATCCAACATTCTTTCCATATGAAAACTCTCCAAAAGATAGGAATAGAAGGAAAGTTTCTCAACATGATAAAGTGCATATATTAAAAACCCATAGCTAACATTACACTCAATGGAGAAAGACTGAAAATTTTCCTGCTGAAATTGGGAACAAGACAAGGATGTCTACTGTCACCACAATATAGTGATTCAGGTTTTAGCTAGAGCAATCAGGCAAGGGAAAAGAAATAAACAATGTCCAAATTGGAAAGGAAGAAGTAAAACTTTTGCTACTCACTTATGATATAATGTTATACATAGAAAGTCTTGAAAAACCTACAACAAAGCTATTAGAGTTAATAGATGGGTTCAGTGGAGTGGCAGGATAGAAAATTGATACACAAAAATCAGTAGTATTTCTATACAGTAGTAATGAGCACTCTCAGGAAGAATTCAGGAAAAAAATTCCATTTAAAATAGTAACTATAATAATCCAATATTTAGCAATAAACTTAACCAAAAAGAAACAAAGATGTTTCTCTATTCAGAAATTTATTTTTGCTAAAATAGATAAAGAAGACCTAAATAAATGGAAGAACATTTTGTGTTCATGGATTGGAAGACTAAATAATGTTTAGGTGTCAATTCTAAACAAATTGATTTGTAGATCAAATGCATTCCCAATCAAAATCACAACAGCCTTTTTTAAAGAAAAGGAAAAAGCAATTATCAAATTTATTTCATAGGATATGTTGTCCCAAACAGCCAGAAATATCATTAAAAAGAAGAATGAAATTGGAGGACTATCACTTCTGTACTTTAAATCATATTACCTAGCTACAGTGGTAAAAACTGCATGGTACTGATGTAAAGATAGACATATAGACAAATGGAACTGAACTGGTTGTTCAAAACAGACCCTCACATAAATGATCAAGTGATTTTTGACAAAGCTGAGAGGTGGTACTGAAATAAGTGAAGTTCATATCCAAAAGAATAAAAGAGGACCCTTATCTCCTATCCTTTTAAAAAATAAACTCAAAATGGATCAGAGACTTAAATATAAAAGCTAGAACTGTAGAACTTCTACAAGAAAATGTAGGGATACATTTTCAAGACCTGGTTATAGGTGGTGATTTCTTAAACCTTACACACAAAGCATGAGAAATAAAAGAAAAAAAAGGACAAATGGGACCTCCTCAAACTTAAACATTCTTACGTGTCAAAGAACTTTTACAAGAAAGTGAAAGGGCAGCCTACTCAATGGGAGAAAATATTTGGAAACCACATATCAATAAGGGTTTGATCTCCATGTTCTATAAAGAGGTCATACAATACAATGATGAAATCAAAGCAATACAAATAAAATATTGGCAAAAGATTTAAATAGACATTTCTCCAAAGAGGAAACACAAATGGTCAAAAAGCACATGAAAAATGTTCAATATCATTAGCTATTAGGGCAATGCAAATCAAAACTACAATTATATATCATCTCACATCTCATAGAATGGCCATTAAAAATTAGAAAACTACAAGTGTAGGGAAAGGATGTGGAGAAATAGGAACACACCTTCACTGCTGGTGGAAATGTAGAATGGTGCAGCCTCTGTGGAAGATAGTTTGGCTGTTCCTCTGGAAGTTAAATAAATAACTGACATATGATGTGGAAATCCCTGTACCAGGAATGTATTCAGAAGAACTGAAAACAGGGATATGAACAGACATCTGCGCACGGAAGCTCATAGCAGCCTTATTAATGATTGGTAAAGAATGGAAACTACCAATTGACCATGAACTAGTGAATGGATAAACAAAATGTGTTATATACTTACAATGGAATACTATGTTGCTGTAAGAAGAAATAAAATTGGGATACATATAATAACATGAATGAAGCTTGAGGATATTATATTGAATGAAATAAGCCAAATATGAAAGGACAAATATTATATTATCTTATTAATATGAACTAAATATGAAAGATAACACATGGAGTTAAAAACATAGACTGTAGGTTATTAGGAGATAGGAGTAGGAATGAGAAAGGGTATGGTTGCTTAATATATGCATAATTTTTAACCAGCTTGACTGTAAAATTGTGGAAATGTATAGAATTGATTATAACACATTATAATGAGTATAACTAACATAGCTGGTCTATAAATGTGGTGGCTGAAAGGGATAGTCTAGACATAAATGTCAAGTGAAAGAAAATGAAAGAATAAACTAGGTACTGAATAACATAGTGAACCTGGTGGTGGATAAGGATTGTGGTTATAGTCAAATACAAGAATGTTCTATAAACATCAACAAATGTATGTCACTATTGCTAAGTGATAAGAATATGTTGATGCATGGGAAAATACAATTAATGTATGCAAATGCTACAGTTAACAGTAATGTAATATTCTTGCATCAATAACAAAAATAATGCTTAGGGTAAAAATAGGGGGATATGGATTTTTTTTTCTTTTGGACTAAAGAAAACATTTATAAATTTATTGAGACAATAGCTGCACAACTGTGTGATGAAACTAAGAGCCACTCAGTGTACCATTTGGATGGATTGTACAAGGCAGGGGATTGTATAACACAGTAAACAATGCAAAGATGATGGATTGTGGTTAACAGTACAAATATTAGAGCATTCTCTCATGAACTAAAACAAATGTACAATACTAATACATGGTGTTAATAATAAGGGGGTGTATGGAAAAATATACCAAATGTAAGCTATGAACCGGTTAGTAATACTGTGATAATGTTCTTTCATAATCTGTAAACAAATGTTACACAATAATGTAAGGGGTGGGTGAAGGGGTGATATGTGTATATATATGCTTATTACAAAGCCACAGTAATCAAGCCATAGAAATCAAAACAGCATGAGATGGGGGCAAGGCAGACATATAGACCAGTGGACTTTAATAGATCAGAAATCAACCCTCACATTTATAGCCAAATGATAAGTGTCAAGGGGGCAAAGATCACTCAATTGGGATAAAATAGTGTCTTCAACAATTTGTGCTGGGAAACCTGGATCTCCACTGGCTAAAGAATAAAGGAGGACCCCTAACTCACATCTTATACAAAATCCACCCAAAAAGGAACAAAGACCTAAACATAAGAGCTAGAATGATCAAACTCAGGGGAAAAGAACATAGGGAGGCATCTTCAGGACCTCGTATTAAGCATCATTTCCTAGACTTTACAGGCACAAGAAAAAAGAAAAAAGAAAAAGTAGATAAATGGGACCTCATCACCATGAAAAACTTTTGTACCTCAAAGGAATTTATCATGAAAATAAAATGGTACCCTGCACAATGGGAAAAATATAGTTGTAAATCATATATCTGATAAGGTTTTAATGTCAAGAACATATAACCACCTTGTGCTACTTGTGTGCTCCTGTGGTGTGGACATGATACCTCTTTTGTGAAGCAATAGCTGGGGAGACTTTGGCTTTCACCATGACACATGAAAAACCAAGAAGCAGATAAGATTCTGATTTGATGGGCTGCCAATCAATGAAACAGACACACCTGCACAGTGGGAAATGGAGGATGAAGACACAATTGATTGTTCTAGCAGCAGGCAGGAGATATCCATTAAAATGGGAGTCTGCTACTTTATTCCAGAACTCTGTTCCTACAAACCAAGAATATTTTCTCAATTAGAAAAACTGGAATTTGTTCCACCACATCCTAAATACTACAGTATAGTTTTCTCTATTCTTTAATTTTACTCTTCCCCACTCCTTTACTGTACATAAAGTAACTGATGCACGTGCACAAGCATATTGCTCTTTTTTATTATTAAATGGCCAATGATATGTTTTGATTGGCATTAAATGGTGATGTGATGGTGAAAATACTGGTCCTGTGAAAATATGCAATTTATTCATTAGTAACATACTCATTCAGCTCTTATCTTTATATTCCAGTAAATTATTTTGTTTTCACTATTTAACAAAAACAAACAACATAAAAAAATTCCTTCCATACCTTGATTGAGTGAAGAATTTTAATGTTTTTCATTTATCATTGTAAAACCAAAGACAATTTTATAACCTTTTTTTTCATAGCTGTTATATGTAGGGCAATCTGTTTCTAAGTAGGGATAAATTACTCTAAAATGAATGAATCCTAAATGGTTTTCCTTACAAGTCATGCATCTTGTTTAAATAAACTTCTTGCAAAAAACAAAAATAATATGTAAGGAGAAGCTCCAAGATGGTGAAAAAGTAGGAAGCTCTAGCAATCAGCTTGTACCACAGGACAACTAGTAATCAGCCAGGATCTGTCTAGATCAACTGTTTGGTCTGTCTGGACACCATCAAGGGAAGAATAACAAAGGGGAGACTGACACTCTGCAGTGAAGATTCATGAGTAGATTCCTCCATGTTGCAGAGGCTGGTGTCCAACCCCCATTGGTTATCTGATCCAGATGCCTAGTTTGGAAAGACATTATTTTGGCTCCCACACCCAGTAAGAACAGAAATTGGGTGCAGTTTGAGCACTTCTATGGGCAGAGCAGGCAGATACACACTGAGTCCCAATGCCTTCTCAGAGAAGAGGAAGAACACAATCTTTTGCAGACAGGGTGGGCAGATTCATACTGCCCACCTTGATCAGTTGCACTTCATTCCCAAGGATGCACTGGGCAGGAGAGGAATGAAGCACCCTCTCATTACTTTCTCTGAAGACAGTACAGGCAGTCACCTTGCCCACCTGGAGGGGCACAACACAGGTGGTGGCATTTGTTTAAGTAATTCAGATCTCAGGAGCTGGGAACTGTGCTACAGTTTCATCACTTGTTCCACTGACAAACTCAGCGTCAACAACATCCCCTGAGAATTAAAAGCACAGAATAACCTTAGGGCAGCAGGGAATGACTGGATAAAGAATGCAACATGCTGGGTACTTTAAGAAAACCTAGATTGGGGGAGACATCAAAGAGAAGACTGGAAACCCTTAGGGTGTCTTCTCCAGAGCACATGGGAATTGATCTAAACTCTCTACATAGGTCCCCTTAGCCTGTTTATACTGGGAAATCAGAGCTGGAAAGTTGCCTCCAGGGAGGTGCTTCTACCAAATTAGCCCTCCAGGAACTAGCAATGGGGGAAAACAAAATGAGTATTAAAAATATAAGAGGTATGCTCAAATATGACCTCTAAGTCAAACTCAACATATAAAGTTACCTTCCCCCTGGCATGGGAAATGACTCCTGGGGATAAGCCTCTCTGGAACTGAGAGATTATTACTAAACACAAACTAGCAATGCATTTGGAAAAGACCTTGACCAAAAGGGGAAAATATTAAATGCAAATGACTTTTTATGGCTAAGAGAGTTCAAAGTAAGTTGGGAGGTTATTCCAGAGGTTACACTTATGCATGTCTCAGGAGGATCTCATTCAATTCCACAGTAAATTATGCCTCAAGTAGGGGTGCTCCTGAGGGTTCTAGAGACATCTAGACAGTATAGGCAGGACTGACATTTTCAGGAATTTGGTACCCTGTTAGTGGGCATTACCTTAGAATATATGTTCCCCGGTGTAAGAAAGTTAGACTCATTTATAATTTCCCTACACAAGACTCTTCTGCCCCTTTTATTTGAACCTATAATTAGCACTACACCCACTAAATATATGTACCAGAGACATAAATCTTCTGACTGCTCATCTGCTGGTTGAATCCTGAATCTCAGTAGATTTGCAGACAATACCCATTCTCCAGATTTTTGGACTCACCCAGGACATGTAATAAAATGATAATGATGGGCAATATCCATTCCCCAAACTCAGAGTATCTACAACTACAAGCATGACAGTTCCATACATCTGCCCTATGAGATTTAAACCCCCTCTCAATCAGAAGTAGAGTGGGCATCATCATCCTAAAAGCCTCAA
Organism: Dasypus novemcinctus; assembly: GCF_030445035.2. Classification (NCBI taxonomy): domain Eukaryota; kingdom Metazoa; phylum Chordata; class Mammalia; order Cingulata; family Dasypodidae; genus Dasypus; species Dasypus novemcinctus. The sequence continues at coordinate 94,800,711 of NC_080678.1, forward strand.
ATTGAGGAATGAACATTTCTGAGGGGGAAATGCAACTAAGATATACAGCAGACTTATTATTGTTAGAATAATAATAATTGAGGAACTTGAAACACTGATAAAAAGGAAGTGGCCACAAGAGTTTCTGAGAGGAAGGAGAGGGGGGACTATGTGTAACATGGGGCATTTTTGAGACATTTGAATTGCTCTGAATGACATTGCAATGACAGATACAGGCCATTACATATTTTGTCAAAACATATAAAAGTATTCAGTGTGATGCGTAAATTATAATGTAAATTATTTACCACAGTTATTAGCAATGCTTCAATATGTGTTCATCAATTGTAACAAATGTACCACACTAATCAAAGATGTTAATGAAATGTGTGGGAGGGAAAGGGTGGGTTGTATGGTATAATCCCAATATATTTTCAATGTATCATTTATGTAATCTAAAGCTTCTCAAAATAAAATAAAAAAGAGGTTCTGCAGGGAGGGGGAAGGACTAAGTGGAACATATAGCATTTTTGGGGCATTAGAATTAAGTGTAAACTACAATAAAAATTATAGATCTTGGTCAGTAGCAATGCTTTAATAATTGCTTATCAATTATAACAAATGTACCACACAATTGTAAGATATTATTATTAGGGGAAGATGTGGGTGGGGGGTGTTGGGGCATATGGAATTCCCTTACCCTTTTGATGTAACTTTTCTGCAATCCTAAACTTCTTTAAAAATAGTTTATTAGGCCTTATGTTCTCAAACAGAGGGGATGATGTCTCTTGAGAGCATGGGTGGCTCCCAGTGGGGGAGGACAGACTACTGTGTTAAGTCCTCAGCATTGTTGCAAGTATTATGAATCTTGTCCTTCAAGCAGTGAAGCTTGGTTGTCATTGTGGGCTCTGAGGGGAGGAGCAGAGAGGAATAGAATAGTTGGAAGAGGGGGTACCTGAGAGGCAATGGAAGTCTACTGCATGAGCCTGCAATGATGAATACAGGTCATGTTAAACTTCACCAAAAATTTATAAAGCTATATAGTCTAAAATGTAAACCATAGTGTAACCAAAATTTTATAAAAGTATACAGTCTAAAATGTAAACCATAAAGTAAACCATATTGGAACCATGGTTAGCTGCTATGTTTCAATATTTGTACATTAGTTGCAGCAGGTGTAACATCCACATGTAAAAAGATCATTGCTGGGGAAGTGGGAAAAGGGTTTGATGTTGCACATAATCTATATGTGACTTTACTGCGACCTAAAAATTTTTGAAGACAAAAAAGAATGTAGACACTGAGGAAGAAATGAAAGAGATTGCCTTGCCACTGTACATGTGGGGCAACACATATTACAGTGATGAAAGGAAAAACAAAAAAAATTGTATGATATTTTTCATTTTTAATACTCCAATTTATTTTTTACTTTAATTTTTCTAAATTAGTATGTATTATATTTCTAATCTTTAAACCTACCAATATATTTCATTTTCCTATTAATTGAATTTGGCTGTTTTGGATCACAGAGGGGTTCAACTATGGCAGAGGAGGAGCACTAGTGGGGGGTGTCATTGATGGGGGAAGTATGGGTGGGAAGGAATTCTCCAGGACATGCATATAGGGTATATAGATATGTTCGGATGTTTGTTGGGTATTGCCATAATGGGTAGAATTTCATACAACAATTTAGGGAGCGCTGAGTTCCCTTTCTGGGGAACTCTGTCACACTCCACAGTGGAGAAGCAACAATCCCCCAATTGCAAGAGCAAAGACCAGTGAAGAAGGATGTTCTAGTGATGAGCCCTTGATACTGGTGATTATGCTTAGGAGTCTGTGTGCCTGAAATTTCAATTAGGTTCTAGAGCTGTAGGGTGCCTACGAGTTACCTTCTGAGAGCCTCCATTTGTTGCTCAAATGTGGCCACTCTCTAAGTCAAACTCAGCCTGTAAATGGATTACCTTCCCCCCTGCATGGGGCATGACTCCTGGGGATAAACCTCCTTGGCACTGAGGGATTAATACCAAGCACAAGCTGATGGTGCAACTAGAAAAAGACATTGAATAATAGGAGGAAATGGTAAAGACAAATGAGGCTATATGGCTAAGAAACTTCAAAGTGAGCCAGGAGCTCATCAGAGCGGTCTGGCTTACACACATCTCAGCAGGATCTCAGAGACAGCCAAAGTACATACAACCACAATTAGTGGTGCTCCTGAGGTCTACAGAGACACCCAGGTCCTACAGTCATGACAGATGGCTCTGGAGTTCAGTGCCTTGCCAGTGGGCTCTACTTTGGAATTTGTGCTCCTGAGTGTGATGGAGTTGGACTCAGATGTGATCTCTCTACACATGCCTCTTATGTCATTTTTACTGAACCTGTGGTTGGTGCTGGGGTTGGTGTATGCTCAAGAGACTTGAGTCTCTGGACTGACATGTGCCAGCTGAGCCCTGAGCCTCAATAGAATTACAACACCTACTCTCCAGTTCATTGGACTTACCCAGGTCAGCTGGGTACAGAATGTGGGGGGATGGTCAACCACCACATCAGGGAACCAAGAAAGTCAACAACTGCAAGCAGGGGGATTCCATCCATCATCCATGTAGGATCTAAGCCTCCTCTCAAGTTAGAGATGGAGTGGGCATTGCCATCCCAGGGTCCTCAAGATTAAGGAATAAAATATGGAATAGAGTGGACTTACTGGTATTCTACTATAGAATTATTGTGACTCTAGCAATGGAAGAAACTATATCATTGATGTGGAGAAAGTCACCATGGGAGCTGCTGAAGGCAGGGAGAGGGAAGGAGAGGTGTGGTATGGGAGCATATTCAGGACTTGGGATTTGTCCTGAATGATATTGCAAGGGCAGATGCAGGACATTATATATCCTGCCATAAACCACTGAATGGACTGGGAGAGAGTGTAAACTATAATGTAGGTTATAATCCATGCTGTGTCGTAGTGCTCCCAAATGTATTCATCAAGTTTAATGAATGTGCCACACTGACAAAGGGGTTTGGTGATGTGGGAGGAGTGGTGGGGGTGGGGAGTGGGATTTATGAGATACTCATATATTTAGTGTGACATTTTGTATGATCTTAAAAAATGAATTTAAATATCTATTAAAATAGTTTATTATATTAAAAATATACAGAGGTATATAAAAAACAAACATTCACAGAGGAGGAACAGAGGAAGTTTTAGCAAAAAGCCAACTAATAAGAAAACTATAGGCTAATGAGAGACACTCAGAATAAACACATAAAAAGTCATATGCCAAGACACCAGCAAAAATTCACAATCCATACTAAGAAATAGGAGGATCTAACCCAGTCAAAGAACAAATCAAATCTACAGAGGAAACACAGGATTTTAGACAACTAATCACAGATATGCAAATGAATCTTAATAAATTCAATGAGATGGCTAAAGAGATTAAGGATATTAGGAAGACACTGGTTGAACACAAAGAACAATCTGAAAGCCTGCAAAGAAAAATAAGACATCTTATAGGAAGGAAAAATACAATGAATGAGATTAAAAATACATTGGAGGCATATAATAGCACATTTGAATTGGGTGAGGGCAGAGTATCTGTATTTGAAAAGAGAGCAGAACAGAAAGAGAAAAGATTGGAAACAATGGAACAGAGTCTCAGGGAATAAATGACAATGCAAAGTGCACAAACATATATTATCAATGTCTCAGAAGGAGAAGGGAATGGAAAAGGGGCACAAAAATATTTGAGGAAATAATGACTGAAAATTTCTCCACCCTTATGAAAGACATAAACATCAAAATCCAGGAAGGACAATGCACCCAAACAATAAAACTACTTCAAGACACTATTCAGAATGATAAATGCCATATATAAAGAACGAATTCTGAAAGCAGCAAGAGAAAAACGATTCACCACATACAAGCTACACTCAATAAAACTAAGTACCAACTTCTTATCAGAAACCACAGAGGCAATAAAGTAGTAACAAGAGATATTAAAGGTGCTGAAAGAGAAACGCTGTCAGCCTGGAATTCTTTATCTAAAAAAGTTCTTCAAAACAGAGGGTAAGCTTAAAGTCTTCAGAGATAACAAAAGGTTAAAAAAGTATGTCACCAAAAGACCAGATTTACAAGAGATAATAAAGGAAGTTGTGCAACTTGAAAGGAAAAGACAGGAAAGAGATGCCTAGAGAAGTGTGTAAAAATTAAGATTATTAGTTAGGGTAGCAAAAGGATAAAAAGTCAGATAATATTAAGATACGTCAATGGAAAGAGAAATGATATAATGGAAAAGGTAAGTAGTGCCTTTACAGTAATAATGTTAAATGCTAATGTATTGAATGCACCAATCAAAAGACATAGACTGGCAGAATGGATAAAAATAACAGCCATCTATATGCTGTCTACAAAGACTCACCTTACATGCAAGGACAAAAACACACTGAGAGTAAGAGGTTGGGAAAAGATATTCCATGCAAATCATAACAAAAAGAGCTGGAGTAACTATACTAATATCAGACAAAATAGACTTTAAATACGAAACTACTATAAGGGATGAAGAAAGACATTATATATTAATAAAAGGAGTAATTCATGGGAAGCGGACTTGGCCCAGTGGTTAGGGCATCTGTCTACCACATGGAAGGTCTGCAGTTCAAACCCCAGGCCTCCTTGACCTATGTGAAGCTGGCCCACACACAGTGCTGATGCACACAAGGAGTGCCGTGCCATGCAGGAGTGTCCCCACATAGGGGAGCTCGATGCGCAAGGAGTGTGCCCCATAAGGAGAGCTGCCCAGTGCAAAAGAAACTTCAGACTGACCAGGAATGGCACCATACACATGGAGAGCTGACACAAAATGATGCAACAAAAAGAAACACAGATTCACGTGCCGCTGACAACAGAAGTGGACAAAAGAAGAACACACAGCAAATAGACACAGAGAACAGACAATGAGGGGGGAAGGGGAGAGAAATTTTAAAAAAATTTAAATTAAAAAAAGGAGCAATTCAATAAGAAGAAATAACATTAATAAATATATATGCACTTAACCAGGGTGCCCAAAATACTTGTAAAACTGAAGAGAGAAATGTATGTCTCTACAATAATATTTGGAGGGAAGAGGACTTGGCCCAATGGATAGAGCATTCGCCTACCACATGGGAGGTCCAAGGTTCAAACCCCAGGCCTCCTTGACCCATGTGGAACTGGCCCATACTCAGTGCTGATGTGTGCAAGGAGTGCCCTGCCACGCAGGGGTGCCCCCCACGTAGGGGAGCCCCACACACAAGGAGCGCCCCATAAGGAGAGCCGCCCAGCATGAAAGAAAGTGCAGTCTGCCCAAGTATGGCACCACACACACAGAGAGCTGATGCAACAAGATGATGCAACAAAAAGAAACACAGATTACCCAGTGTCACTGATAAAGATAGAAGCGGTCATAAAAGAACACACAGTGAATGGACACAGAGAGCAGACAACTGGGAGTTGGGGGGAAGGGGACAGAAATAAATAAATAAATAAATCTTTAAAAAATAATAATAATAATATTTGAAGACTTCACTATAACTCTCATCTTTAGATAGAACAACTGGGCTAACAATCAATAAGGAGACAGAGAACTTGACTAATATGATAAATGAATTACACCCTACAGACATATATAGAACATTGAACCCCAAAAGAGCAGAATATATATTCTTCTCTAGTGCTCATGGATATTTGTCCAGACAGACCATATGTTGCTTTACAAAACAAGTCTCACTAAATTTAAAAAGATTGAAATAATAGAAAGTTCTATCTCTGATCATAATGGAATGAAGTTGGAAATCAACAACAAGTGGAGAGAGGGAAAACTCACAAATATGTGGAGAATGTGGAGACTGTATTATTTAAGACAATGTAGTCTTAAACAATCAGTGGGCCAAAGAAGAAATTGCAAGAGAAATCAATAAATATCTTCAGATAAAGAATAACAAAAACACAACATTTCAAACCTATGCAGAACAGTGAAGGTAGCACTGGGAGGGATATTTACAGCCCTCAATACTTACATTTTTAAAAAAGGAGCTAAAAATGAAGTCCTAACTGGACACCTGCAGAACTAGGAAAAGAACTGCAAAATAATCACAAACAAAGCTGAAGGAAAGAATTAACAAAGGTTATAGAAGAAATAAATGAAACTGAAAACAATAATAAAAAACACTAGGGAACCAACAAAATCAAAATTTGGTTCTCTGAAAAGATCAACAAAATTGACAAGCATTTAGCTAGACTGACAATGATAAAAGAGAGAAGATACAATTAAAATCAGAAATGAGAGTGGGGCAGTAATACTGACCACATAGAAATCAAAGATCATAAGAGGATTCTATGAACAAATGTACACCAACAAACTAGACAATCTAAATAAAATGTACAAATTGCTAGAAACACGTAAAACCAACATGTACCCTAGAAGAAAAAGAAGACTTCAACAAACGAATCACAAGTAAGGAAATCGAAATAGTTATCAAAATCCTTCCAAACATTAAAAGCCCAGGACCAATTGGCTTCACAGGTGAATTTTCCTAATCATTCAAAGAAGAATTAATAACAATCTTGCTCAAACTCTTCCAAAAAATAGAATGGGAAGGAATGCTATGAAACTCATTCTATGAAGCCAATACCACCCTAATACCAAAGCTAGATAAATATAACATGAAAAAGAAAATTAGAAATCAGTTTCTTTAATGAATATAGATGCAAAAATCCTCAATAAAATACTTGATAATGGAATCCAAGAGCACATCAAAAGAATTATACGTCAAGATCAAATAGGCTTTATTCTATGTATGCAAGGGTGCTTCAAAACAAGAAAATCACATTCCTAAATTGAAAAAGAAAAAAGCTGCATGATAATCTCAGTAGATGAAGAAAAGGCATTTGACAAAATCCAACATCCTTTCTTGGTGAAAACTCTCCAAAAGAAGGAAACTTTCTTAACATGATAAAATACATATATGATAAACCCACAGCTAACACTGAATGCAATGGAGAAAGACTGAAAACTTTCCTGCTGAGTTTGGGAACAAGACAAAGATGCTCACTATCACCACTGTTATTTTATATTGTGTTAGAAGTTCTAACTAGAGCAATTAAGCAAGGAAAGGAAATAAAAGGCATCCAAATAGGAAAGGAAAAAATAACAATTTCACTATTTGCTGATGATATGATCCAATATCTAGAAAAACAGAAAAATCCACAACTAGGCTACTAGAACTAATAGATACATTCAGGATAATGGCAGACTACAAGATAAATATGCAAAAATCAGTATTTCTATATACTAATAATAAGCAATCTGAGGAGGAATTCAGGAAAAAAATCTCGTACAAAAGAAAGTAAAAAAATAAAATATTTAGGAATAAACTTAACAGAGGACATAAAGGACTTGTATGTGGAAAACTGCAAAACTGCTAAAAGAAACCAAAGGTGGGAAGTGGACTTGGCCCAGTGGTTAGGGTGTCCATCTTCCACATGGGAGGTCCGTGGTTCAAACCCCAGGCCTCCTTGACCCATGTGAAGCTGGCCCACACACAGTGCTGATGCACGCAAGGAGTGCTGTGCCATACAGGGGTGTGCCCGTGTAGGGGAGCCCCATGCACAAGGAGTGCACCCCATAAGGAGAGCTACCCAGTGTGAAAGAAAATGCAGCCTGCCCAAGAATGGCACCACACACACGGAGAGCTGACACAACAAGATGACACAACAAAAAGAAATACAGATTCCCGTGCCGCTGACAACAACAGAAGTGGACAAAGAAGAACACACAGCAAATAGACACATAGAACAGGCAACTGAAGGGGAGGGGAGAGAAAAAAAAAGAAACCAAAGGTGATCCAAGCAAGTGGAAGGGCATTTCATATTCATGGATTGGAAGACTAAATATTGTTAAAATGTCAGCTCTACCCAAATTTATCTACCAATTCAAAGAAATATCAGTAAAACCTCCAACAATCTTTTTTACAGAATTGGAAAGGTCAATTATAAAATTTATTGGAATGGGTAATAGGCCCTGAATAGCCAAAAATTTATTTAAAAAGAAGGAAGTTGGAGGACTCTCACTTCCTGACTTTAAAAGATATTACTTTGCTGTAGTCATAAAAATAGCATGGTACTGGCATAAAGTTAGATATGTTGACCAATGGAATAGAATTGAGTGTTCAGAAATACATTTTCAGTGTTATGGCAAAGTGATTTTTTACCAACTTGTCAAGCCCACACAGCTGGGCCAGAACAGTTTATTAAATAAATGGTGCTGGCAGAACAGGATGTCTATATCCCAAATAAAGAAAAAGGACCACTATCTCATACCTTATACAAAAGTTAACACAAAATGGATCAAAGTCTTAAATATAAAAGCTCCAACCATAAAACTCCTAGGCAAAAATGTAAGGAAACATCTTCAAGACCTGGTGGTAGGTCATGGTTTCTTAAAACTTACACCCAAAGTAGAAAGAGGAGGAAAGAAAGAAGAAAGAAAGAAGAAAGAAAGAAAGAAAGAAAGAAAGAAAGAAAGAAAGAAAGAAAGAAAGAAAGAAAGAAAGAAAGAAAGAAAGAAAGAAAGAAAGAAAGAAGAAAGAAAGAAAGAAAGAAAGAAAGAAAGAAAGAAAGAAAGAAAGAAAGAAAGAAAGAAAGAAAGAAAGAAAGAAAGAAAGAAAGAAAGAGGACCTTCTCAAAATTAAATGCTTTTGTCTTTCAAATGACCTTGTTAAGGTGAAAAGGCAGCCTACTCAATGGGAGAAAATATTTGGAAATCACATATCTTATAAGGGTTTGGTATCCATGTTATGTAAAGAGATCATACGACTCAATGATAAAAAGACAAGCAACCCAATTGGAAAATTGGCCAAGGACTTAAATAGACATTTCTTCAAGGAGGAAATACAAATGGCCAAAAAGTACATGAAAAAAAGTTCATAATTACTAGTTTTTAGGGAATTTCGTACCTTACAGAATGGCCATCATTACAAAAACAAAAAACTATAAGTGCTAGAGAGGATGAGAAGAAACAGGAACACTCTTTCACTGTTGGGAATGTAGAATGACGTCTTGTGGAAGAAAAGTTGTTGGTTCCTCAAGGAACCAAATATATAACTGCCATATGATTCAGCAATCCCATTACTGGGATATAATAAGAAGAACTGAAAGCAAGGATGTGAACTGACATTTGCACATTAGAGTTCAAAACAGTATTACGGAAACACCCAAGTGTTCATTAACTGATGAGTGGGTAAACAAAATATAGTATACTATTCAGCTGTAAGAAGAAATGAAATCAGGATGCATATGACAACTTGGATGAACCTTGAGGACACTATGTTGAGTTAATTGTCAGGCACAAAAGGACAAACATTGTATAGTCTCACTATTATGAAATAAGACAATGAGTGAACTCACGGAGGTAAACTCTAGAACATAGGTTACTAGGAATTTGAATGTGGATTGCAAATGGGAGCTGAAGCTTAATGTATGTAGAATATTTTAATAGAATAATCTTCATTTTTCAAGAGGTTTTAGATTACAGAAAAGTTACACTGATAGTAGGAGGGATTCCCATTATCCCCCCCACATCATACCTTCTTTTTAAAAATGTAGCAGTACAATTTATTATGATGTATTTATAAAATCCACTCATTTTAAAAATGTACATTTAAAAATAATTACTCACTTGTGGTAAGACCTAACTTAACTACAGTAATAATCCAAAATATAAAACCATCATTGTGAATTTATCAGTACTTTGCACACCTAACAAATAATGAAGCCAACTTCTTGTTATAACTCCTTTAAAGTAAAAAACTTAAGCACAAATCAGAATTAAGAGAAACTTTAGAATGTTCAGGTTTGTATGCATTTTTGGCTGAATTTTCAAAGTTTCCACATATAACAAAATGACAACTTTGAATCAAAATGTATATTAAAAACATTTAACTCTTGTGACAAACTTACTCTATAGAAACAAGGAAAACAGAGTGAATAGTAACAGCAGTATCTTTCTAGAAGAAGCAATCACTTATTTCCTTTATAAAAAACAAAGGTCAATGAACCAACATTTTAATAACACTGATCAAGTTATTTACTGTTCAAGAATTTGCTTTTGAAATTGTGTCTTTAAAATGTATCCATCCACATATTTGTATGAAATTAAATTTATACATCAAAAACATTTTGCTCAGAATTCTAATCTTAAGTACTATATAAACCATAAATTATCGAAGCATAGTTCAAATACTACACAACAATGCTACAATTTAGGTTTATATGCTTTGTCTAAAAATTTTATCTTACAAATAGGAGTTTTGCCATGTTTCTCCAGAATAAATGTCTCTATGTCTAAAACTTTGAATGATAAGAAAAGACAGATTCAAATAATTCATGCTATGCATTTTCCTTTATTGGGCTTTGATTTAAAAAAAAGAGCCATCTGGTGTTGGAGCACCATCTTCCTTCTTAGTTACAGTCTCTACAGTCCCAGAAGCAACCACAGTAAATATTGTTTTATTTGTTGAAGCTGTCTTCTGTTTCTCAACAATAGCTGCACAAACAGCAACAATCTTAGCACTTTCAAAATCATAGTCAGGGGTGGAGCCAAGATGGAAGCAAAGTAAGGAGCTCCTGGTATCAGCTTGTGAAGCAGGGCAGTTGGTGGTCACCCAGAGCTACCTAAAGCACCTGTTTGGAGGACCAAGGAGACCAGAGGAGTTTCCTGCAATATCCTTGAGAGTGGGGAAGGAGAAGAGTACCTATCTGCACAGAGGAATCATGAGTAGAGCCCTCCATGTCATGGAGTCAGTGGTTGGCAAAGGTGGGCAAGCTACCTTTGGAGCTATTCCGTGGTTGGTGTTGAAAGTTCCATTTCCAATAAAAATGGGAGGAAAACACAGTGTGGCACTGACTTCAGCTACTTATTAGTGGATTCAGCAAGGTGAAGTTGAATCCTTGGAAAAACTAAACTTTGAGCTTGTCCAGGTCAAAGGCAAGCCAGTGGCCACCATTTTGACTCTGCCACAGGCAGAAGGGGAAGAAGCACTGACTGAAAATCATAGTGTTCATAAGGACCAGCTTCTTTCCACCCAAGTTGGATTGCAGGTCTAGCCTAAACCCCAGCCCCAACTCTGGCAGGGAGGAAGCTGGGGGGACCTGCACCACCTCTCTGGGAAGCTACAAGCCACACCCCAGAGGCTGGTGCCCATCCTACATGAGGAGCTATTCTGTGGCTAGAGTTGGAAGTTCCATTTCCCATAAATGGTAGAGGAAGAGATAAATGTCCACTGACAGCTACTGATTAGTGGACTCAGCTGGCTAAAGTATAATCTTAGAGACAGCTAGGGTCTGAGAATGTCCAAGTGGGAAAGAGTCTGATAGCCACCATTTTTAACTCCACACCCTGGCATGAGAGGAAGCCTGGCTGACTGAAATCCAGTGCAGTTAGGGACAGGTTTCTTTCCTCCAAGATCAGACTGCAGCCCTAACCTAAACTCCAGCCCCATCTCCAGCAGAAAGGTAGCTGGTGGAACCTGCTCAGGGTCTCTAGGCAACTGCAAATGTTCTCTGCTGGCATAGGCTGGATGGTTGGACACCTGGGACTGCATCCCCACACCCCAAGAGAATAGGAAGGCAGCTGGGTATCCTTGGCCTCTCTGGGCAATATCAGGAGTTTTCAGCCCATACAAACAGGTTTGTTGAATGCCTTTGAGTCCATCTCCACCTCTGTCCCCCCACAGGATAGGAAGGGGGTGGTGTTTTCTCAACCTCTCAGTGCAACTTCAGGCAGTTTTGGGCTGCACAAGCCTGACTGTTGGGCACCTGTGGCTCCACCTCCATCTCCAATAGGACAAGAGGTGGACTGTTTACTCAGTCTCTTTGGGTAACTGCAGGTGCTTTTGGCCTACACAGCCTGATCTGGTGGGTACTTGTGGGCCCACCCTGACCCTCAATAGGAAAGAAGGGGGGTGGTCTTTCCACAGCCTTTTTGGGCAACAGCAGACCTTCAGCCTGCATGAACTGGACTATTGGATGACTATGAATCCACCCCCACCCCAATAGGATAGAAGGGGTCTGGTGTCTCCACAGCCTCTCTGGGCAATGGTAGGTACTTTCAGCCAATAGGGACTGAACTGTCAGCAGCTTGTGGATCCAACCCCATGCCTTAAGAGGATAGAATGGGGCTGGTGTTTCTTCAGCCTCTCCAGGCAATGGCAGGTATTCTCGGCCTAAAGGGACTGACCTGTTGAGTGCCCATAGAACCATTCTCACCACCCAATAGATTAGAGGGAGCTGGTGCTTCCTCAGCCTCTCCAGGCAATGGTGGGTACTTTCAGCCTCCAGGACTGAACTGTTGAGCATTTGTGGTTCTGTTCACACCCCCTAAAGGGCAGAAGGGACAGTGCTTCCTCAGCCTGTCAGGGGAACTGCAGGCATATTTAGCCCACAAGAATTAGATTGTTGCGCACTCCAGAGGGTTCATTCCCACCCCCAGCAGGGAAAGGGTCTGGTGATACATCAGTTTACCTGAGGAACTGTGGTCATTTTGGACTGACACAGCATATATTGTCAACCAAAACTATAGCTCCATTCCTACCTAAGGAGAGGAAGGGGTGTGAAGCTTCATCAGTGTCTCTGGGTGGCTACAGACAGTCTTGTTGTGCCCAACTTAGATTATAATTCATAGCTGCAGCTCTGATCTTACCTCTAACAGAGGAGAAGTGTGGGAGAAGTTCATCACTTCCTGGGGCAATGTGGGCAGCTTCAGCATCCATAGCTTAAAGCAACAACTACACCCTTGGAACCTACTACACAATGAGCAAGGGAGAAAAGATAAGAAAACCCTAAAATAAGAGGAGAAACTGCACCCAGAATACATATAGCAAGCCAGATGTGGAAATGCCAACAAAAAATTACAATTCATATCAAGAACCAGGAAGAGATGGCTCAATTAAAGGAAAAAGATAAGCCTGCAGATGACATAAAGGAGTTGAGACAACTAATCTTAGACATTTAAACAAACCTCCTTAATAAATTCACTGAAATGCTAAAGAGATTAAGGATATTAAGAAGACATTGGATGAGCATGAAGAATTTGAAAGCATACATAGAAAAATAGCAGACCTTATGGGAATGAAAGGTGCAATAAATGAAATAAAAAATACACCAGAGGCATGGAACAGCATATTTGAGGGAATAGAAGAAAGGATCAGTGAGTTCAAAAACATGACCTCTGAAAGCAAACAAACAAAAGAACAGATGAAGAAAAGAATGGAAAAAATTGAACAGGGTCTCAGGAAACTAAATGACAGGAAGAGATGTGTAAACATACGTATCATGGGTGTCCCAGAAGGAGAAGAGAAGGGAAAAGGGGCAGAAGGAATATTTGAAGAAATAATGGTGGAAAATTTCCCAACCCTATTAAAGGTCACAGATATTCATGTTCAAGAAGCACAATGTACTCCCATCAGAATAAAACCAAATAAGCCAACTCTAAGACACACACTAATCAGAATGTCAAATATTAGTGACAAAGAGAGAATTCTGAAAGCAGCAAGAGAAAAGCAATGCATATCATATAAGGGATACCCAATAAGATTAAGTGCCAATTTCTCATCAGAAACCATCAAGGCAAGAAGGCAGTGGTATGATATATTTAAGATACTGCAGGAGAAAAACTGCCAGCCAAGAAATTATACCCAGCAAGATTATCATTTAAAAATGAGGGTGAAAAATAGAATATTCACAGATAAACAGAAACTGGGAAAGTTTATAACAGAAAGAACAGCTTAGCCAGAAATACTAAAGGGAGTGTTACAGCCTGAAAAGAAAAGACAGGGGAGAGGGGCCTAGAAGAGATTCTAGAAATGTCAACTGTATGAGTAACAGTAACTAAAAGTGTCAAATATAAAATGACAGATAAAACACAAAGATCAAAATGGATGAAATAAGAACTGCCTTTACAGTAATAACATTGAGTATCATGGATTAAACTTCCCAATTAAAAGACACAGACTGGCAGAATGGATAAGAAAATATAAGCCATCTGTATGTTGTCTGCAAAGACTCACCTTAGACCCAAGGATACCAATAAATTGAGAGTGAAAATTTGGAAAAAGATATTCCATGCATGCACTAACCAAAAAAAAAAAAAATGCTGTGGTAGCTATACTTCTATGAGATGATATAGACTTTAAAAGCAAAACTGTCATTAGAGACAAGGAAAGACATTCCATATTAATAAAAGAGATGATTCACCTGGAAGAATAACAATCATAAATATATATGCACCTAACCAGGATGCCCTAAGATACATGAGGTAAACACTCACAAAACTGAAGGGAGAGATACACATCTCTACAATAATAGTTGGAGACTTTAATACACCACTCTCAGTATTGGATAAAACATCTGGGCAGAAGGCCTATAAATAAACAGAGAGCTTGAATAATATGATAGATGGACCAAACCTAATAGACATACACAGAACATTGCACCCACAAACAGCAGGACATGCATTCTTTTCAAGTGCTCATGGATCTTTCTCTAGGATAGACCTATGTTGGGTCACAAAGCAGATCTCAATAAATTGAACAAAATCAAAATTATACAAAGCACTTTCTCTGATGATAATGGAATAAAGTTGGAAATCAACAAGAAGCAAATAAAGGGAAAATTCACATATATATGGAGATTAAACAACACACTCTTAAATAGTGGCTCAAAGAAGAAATTTCAGGAGAAATCAATAAATATCTCAAGACAAATGACAAGGAGAATACAACATATCAGAACCTATGGGATACTACAAAGGCAGTGTTGAGAGGAAAATTTATAGCCCTCAATGCTTACATTAAAAAAGAAGAAAGAGCTGAAATCAGTGACCTAACTACACAATTGGAGGAATGAGAAAATGAACAGCAAGCTAATCCCAAAGCAAGTAGAAGGAATGAAATAACAAAGATAAGAGCAGAAATAAATGAAACTGAAAAAAAAATAGAGAAAATTAACAAAATCAAAAGTTGGTTCTTTGAGAAGATTAACAAACTTGACAAACCCTTAGCTAGACTAAGAAAAAAAGAGAGAAGATGCAAATAAATGAAATAAAAAATGAAAAGTGGAATATTACTACTGACCCCACAGAAATAAGAGAGATCATAAGAGGATACTATGAACAACTTATGCTAAAAAACTAGACAATGTAGATGAAATGGAAAAATTCCTAGGAATGTACAAGCAACCTACACTGACAGTAGAAGAAATAGAAGACCTCAACAAGCCAGTCACAAGCAAAGAAATTGAAACAGTCATCAAACAGCTCCCCAAAATGAAAAACCCAGGACCAGAGGGTTTCACAGGTGAGTTCTACCAAGCATTCAAAGAAGATTTAATACCAATCTTACTCAAGCTCTTCCAAAAATTTCAACAAGAAGGAAAGCTACCAAACACATACTATGAAGCCAATATCACCCTAATACCAAAGCCAGAAAAAGATATTACAAAAAAAGAAAATTACAGACCCATTTCTCTAATGAATACAGATGCAAAAATCCTCAGTAAATACTTGCTAATCGAATCCAACAACACATTAAAAGAATTATCCACCATGATCAAGTGGGTTTCATAACAGGCATGCAAGGCTGGTTCAACACAAGAAAATCAATCAGCATAATACACCACATTAATAAGTTAAAGAAGAAAAATCACATGATTTTTATCAATTGACACAGAAAAGGCATTTGACAAAATACAGCATTTTTTCTTGATATAAATACTACAAAAATAGGAATTGGAGGAAAGTTTCTCAACATGATAAAGGCCATATATGAAAAACCCACAGCTAACATTGTACTCAATGGTGAAAAACTAAAAGCTTTCCCATTGAGATTAGGGACAAGACAAGGATGCCCGCTGTCACCACTGTTGTTCAATATAGTGTTAGAGGTTCTAGCTGGAGCAAACAGGCAAGAAAAAGAAATAAAAGGCATCCAAATTGGAAAGGAAGAATTAAAACTTTCACTATTTGCAGATGATATGATTGTATATCTAGAAAATCCCAAAAAAATCTACAACAAAGCTGCTAGAGCTAATAAATGATTTCAAGAGTGTTAGGATACAAGATCAATAGGCAAAAATCAATTGTGTTTCTATATGCTAACATTGCACAATCTCAGGAAGAAGTCAGGAAAAAGAATTCAATTTATGATACCACCTAAAAGAATCAAATATTTAGGAATAAACTTAATCAAGGATGCAAAGCATTTGTATTCATAAAACTATAATGCATTGTTAAAAGAAAGTTTAAAAAGACCTAAATAATTGGAAGAACATTCCATGCTCATGAATTGGAAGACTAAATATCATTAAGATGTCAATTCTACCCGAATTGATATACAGATTCAAGGTAATCCTAATAAAAATTCCACTAGCATTTTTTAAGCAAATGAAAAACACAATTATCAAATTTATCTTGGAAGGGTAAGGGGCCCCTGAAATAACCAGAAATATATTAAAAAGGAAAAGTGAAATTGGACCACTCTCACTTTCAGAACTTAAATCATATTACCTAGCTACAGTGGTAAAAACAACATGGTATTGGCATAAAGATAGACACAGAGACCAATGGAACCAAATTGATGGTTCAAAAATGGACCCTCACATCTATGGCTAAGTGATTTTTGACAAGGCTGTCAAGCCATCCCAGTTGGGGCAGAATAGTTTATTCAATAAATGGTGTTGGGAGAACTGGATATCCATGGCCAAAAGAAAGAAAGATGTCCCCTACCTCACACGTTATGCAAAAATTAACACAAAATGAATCAAAGGTCTAAATATAAAAGGAAGTACAATAAAGCTCCTAAAAGAAAGTGTAGGGAAACATTTTCAAGACCTGGTGGTAGATGGAGGATTCTTAAGCCTTTCACCAAAAGCATGTGCAATGAAAGAAATCATGGATAAATGGATCTTCTCAAACGTAAATATTTCTGTGATTAAAAGGACTTCATCAAGAAGTTGAAAAGGCAGCCAACTAGGTGGAAGAAAATATTTAGAAATCACTTCTCTGATAAGTGTTTGATTTCCATTCTATATAAAGAGATCATACAGCTCAACAATAAAAAAGCAAGTAATCCAATTTAAAAATGGGCAAAAGATTTAAATAGACATTTCTCCAAAAAGGAAATACAAATGGCCAAAAAGCACAACAAAAAACGTTCCATATCACTAGCTATTAGGGAAATACAAATTAAAACAACAATGAGATATCATCTACCACCACATAGAATGGCCATTATTAAAAAACAGACAACAGTAAGTACTGGAGAAGATGTGGAGAAATAGGAACACTCCTTCACTGTTGGTGGGAGTGTAAAATGGTGCAGCCTCTGTGGAAGGCTGGCGATTCCTCAGAAAGCTAAATATAGAATTGCCCTATGATCCAGCAATTCCTCTACTAGAAATACATCCGGAAGAACTAAAAACTATGACATGAACAGATATCTGCACACCAATGTTCATAGCAGCATTGTTCACAATTTCCAAAAGATGGAAACAACTCAAGTGTCTATCCACCAATGAATGGATAAACAAAATGTGGTGTATACGTGTGATGGAACACTATGCTGCAGTAAGAAGAAATGAAATTGCAACATATATGATAACATGGATGAGTCTTGAAGACATTATACTAAGTGAGCTAAGCCAGACACAAAAGGACAAATATTGCATGGTCTCATTAATATGAACTAAATACAAATAATAAACACATGGAATTAAAACATAGTATATAGGTTATTAGGAGACAAGAGGAGGGTTGAGAAGAACTATGGATGCTTAATGTATGTAGAAATTTTAATTAACTTGACTGCAAAAGTGTGGAGATGTGATAGATTACAGTGAGTAGCAACTGGTTTATAAATGGGATTGTGACTGGAAAAGGTAGTCTGGGGAAGTAAATGTCACTTGAAAGAAAGCTAAAGAAAAACCTAGGGACTGAATAAAACAGTGAACCCAGATGTAGTTGAAAATTGTGGTTAAGAAAGTCGTTCTGTGAGCTAGAGCAGATATACTTCACTATTGCAGAGTGATAGGAATAAGGAGAAGCATGGGAAAACTACAATTGGTATGACCTGTAGACTTTGGTTAACAGCAATACTATAATATTCTTTCATCAATGCCAAAGCAGTACTGTGTTGATAATGGAGGTGTATGGAAAAGTATGCCAAATGTATGCTATGGACCATGATTGGTGGTAATAGCCTGATGGTATTGTCTCATAATCTGTAACAAATATTCCACCAGGGTGTGAAGTTGTATGGGAAATCTACACCACTGTATGATTATTTTGCAAGTTCACAATATCTATAACAAAAATATATTTTAAAAATATACTATGGGTTGCAGGAAAAATACACCAAATGTAAGATAAGGACTATAGTTGGTAGTAATATTTTGACAATGCCCTTGCATAGGTCGTAGCACACGTTTCACGACAATGCAAAGAGTTGATGGAGGGGTGATATATGAGACCTCTGTGTGACATTATGTATGTTTATTTTGTAAGTTCACAATCTTTACTATACACTTATTGTTCATGCATGTTCATGTATAAATGATATACTTCAATAAAAATTTTTAAAAATTAAAAAATCATAGTTAGGAATTGATTTTGGTGAGAAAAACATTATTTTTGCTGGTGATTTACTCTTTTAAATCCTCTGCACCACTTTCTGCTGCTCCTGGAGTGTTCTTGCCCAAGAAAGATCTTTCTGTATTTCAGGGTTTATTGGATAGATGTGAAGGGCTACTTGAAAACTTTTGAATTGCTTCGTCCATTTTGGTCTTGGGTTCTCTGATGTCATATTTTTCTATTGTATGTCTTCTTACCCCTTCTAATAATCTTCATTTCTAAACTCTTCTCCAAATCTCTTTCCCTTCTTTTCCCTTTCAGTCTGGATCACCCCTTAGTAGCTCTTGAAAATCTGGCCTTTTGGTAACATATTCTTAAGTTTTTGTTTGTACGTGAAGACTTGAACTCACCCTCATTTTTGAAGGATAGCTTTGCCAGATACAGAATTATTGCCTGGCAGTTTTTCTCTTTCAGTCCCTTATTTACATCATACCACTTTCTTCTCACCTCGATGGTTTCTGATCAGAGGTTGCCACTTAGTAATATCAAGTTTCCCTTGTATGCGATGCTTTACTTTTCTCTTGATGCTTTCAGAATTCTCTCTTTATCTTTGATTCTTGTCATTCTAAATAGTAGGTGTCCCAGAGTTGATCTATTCAGATTTATTCTGTTTGGGGTATAATGTACTTCTTGGGTATTGATATCTATGTCCTTCATAAGAGTTGGGAAGTTCTCAGTCATTATTTCCTCAAATATTCTTTCTGTCACTTTTCCATTCTCTTCTCCTTTTGAGACACTAACAATGTGAATATTTGTGTGTTTTGCATTGTTATCCAATTCCCTGAGACTCTGTTTCATTTTTTCCATTCTCTTATCTTTCTATTCTCCTGTCTTTCCCAGTTCAGTAGCTTTGTCTTCAAAATCACTAATTTTGTCTTCAAGCATTTCAAATCAGCTGTTATGTGCCTCTAATATATTTTTCTTATTTTTAATAGATTAAAAAAATTTTAAAGATACATATATCATACAAAATGTTACCTTAAAAAATATAAGAGGATCCCATATACCCCCACTCCCCATACTCCCACTCCTTCCACATCACCAAGTTCTTTCAGCAGCATGGTATATTTGCATTTGATGAATACATTTTGGAGCACTGCTACACAGCATGGATCATAGTTTACCTTGTAGTTTACACTCTCTCCCATTCCATTCAGTGGGTTATGGCAGGATAGATGATACCCTGCATCTTTCCCTGCAATATCATTCAGGACAATTCCAAGTCCTGAAAATGTCCCCATATCACACCTCTTCTTCCCTTTCCCTGCCCTCAGCAACTCCTGTGGCCGCTGTCTCCACATCAGTGATTCAGTTTCTTCTATTGCTAAAGTCACAATAATTCTATAGTAGAATAATAGTAAGTCCACTCTAATGGGCTTACTGTAGATGCTCACTCCACCTCTAACTTGGGAGGGGATTAGATATCACATGGCTGATGGATGGAATTCTCCTGCTTGCAATTGTAGACTCTCTTGGTTCCCTGGTGTGGTGGTTGACCAACCCCACCTCCCTGTTATCCAACATAGGTAAGTCCAACAAAATGGAGAGTAGGTGCTGCAACTCTGCTGAGGCTCGGGGTCTAGCTGGCACACAGTCAGTTCAGAGATTCAACTCTCCCAAGCATACGCCAACCCCAGTGCCAACCACAGGTTCAATAAAAGTGACAGAAGAGGCATGTGTAGAGAGGTCACATCTGAGTCCAACTCCATCACACTCAGGAGCCCAAATTCCAAAGTAGGGCCCACTGGCAAGGCATGAACTCCAGAATCATCTATCATGACCATAGGATCTGGGTGTCTCCATAGTCCTCAGGAGCACCACCACTACTTGGGCTTGTACCTACTTGGTTATCTCTGAGATCCTGCTGAGATGTGCATAAGCACAACCCCTCTGATGACCTCCTGACTCACTTCAAGATCTCCAGCCATATAAACTCATTTGTCTTTACTGTTTCCCCCTTTCATTCAATGTCTTTTTCTAGTTGTATCACCAGCTGGTTTGTGGTAGAAATCCCTGGGTGCCAGGGAGGCTAATCCCCAGGAGTCATGTCCCATGCTGGGGGGAAAGTAATTCATTTACATGCTAAGTAAATGGTTTAGAAAGTGGCCACATTTGAGCAATGTGGAGGATCTCTGGAGGTAACTCATAGGCACCCTGCAGTTGAAGGCCTTGTTGAAATTTCAGACACACAGGCTCTTAAGCATAGTCATCAGTATCATGGGCCCATCACTGGAACATCCTTCTTCACTGGTCTTTGCTTTCCACTTGGGCGATTGTTGCTGCTCCATTGGGAAGTGCAACAGAGTTTCCTGGAATGGGAACTCAGCACTCCCTCAGTTATCATGTGAAACTCTACCCATTATGACAATATCCAATGAACATCTGAACATATCTATATACCCTATATACATGCCCTGGAGAATTCTCTCCCACCCATGCTTCCCCCATCAATGACACCCCACACCAGTGCTCCTCCCCTGCCATAGTTGAACCCCTCTGTGATCTAAAACTTCTTACAAAATGGAGTATAATATATTGCCAAACTCAATTGATAGGAAAATGAAATAGTAATGATAGGTTTAAAGATTAGAAATACAATGCATACTAAATTAGAAAAACTAAAATAAAGTAAAAAATAAATTGAGGTACTAAAAATACCATAATAAATTTTTTGATGTTTTGCCTTTCATCACTGTAATATGTTGCCCTGTATGTATAGGCAAGACCATCAATTGGCAAGACAATCTCTTCCATTTCTTTCTCAGTGTCACATTTCTTTATGTCTTCAAAAAAGTTTTAGATCACAGTAAAGTCACATATAGAATATAGGGGACTCTCATATACCCAACATCAAACCCTTTTCCCACTTCCCCAGCAATGATTTTTTCACATGTGGATGTTACATTTGCTGCAACTGATGTACAGATATTGAAACATAGCTATCAAACATGGTTCCATTATGGTTTACATTATGGTTTACATTTTAGACTACACACTATTATAAATTTTTGGTGAAGTTTAACATGGCCCATATCCATCATTGCAGGATCATGTAGAACACCTCCAATGACCCCCAGTTACCCCCTCTTCAAACTATTCTATTCCTCTCACCCCCTCCCCTCAGGGCACACAGTGAGGGCCATGCTTCACTGCTTG
Organism: Dasypus novemcinctus; assembly: GCF_030445035.2. Lineage (NCBI taxonomy): Eukaryota > Metazoa > Chordata > Mammalia > Cingulata > Dasypodidae > Dasypus > Dasypus novemcinctus. The sequence goes on from NC_080678.1 coordinate 94,822,562, forward strand.
AAGAACAAGATATGATGGTGATGAATGGCAGAATTAAAAAATTTAAAAATGCACTCTTGCCTCTAATATATATTTTAATCTCATCCATCATGTCGTTCATTTCCATAAGATCTGTTGCTTTTCTTTGCAGACTTTCAAATTGTTCTTTATGCTCTCCTAATGTTTTCTTCATATCCATTATTTCTTTAGTAAGATTTTCTTTAAATTATTTGAGGTGATTTAAGGGAGTTGTGTGATTATCACTGATTAATTCTATTAAATCCTGTATCTTTTTAGGATATTTGGCTTGTTCTTTTGTCTGGGCCATCTCCTCCTGTTTCCTAGTATCGCTTGTAATTTTTTGCTGATGTTTAGGCATCTGAATATGTTGGTGTATTTACTCTGATGGCTTATTTTTCTCTCTTGCTTGTTCCCCCCGCCCCCCCCCCCCCCCCCACGCACACGCAGCTATTCTTTGAAATTTGGTTCAACTTATTCTCAGTCTTTAAATATTGCCCCTCTTAAATTTTCAAAATTGAGCCAGGGACCCCCTAGTGGGGTTCAGATATTCTCCCAGGGGTTGAATAGAGAAAGCATGAGCAGTTTTTGTCCATGCAATTTCCAGACCAGCCAGGAGATTGTGCCAGTCAGCACCCCTTTCCACAGAGGTGCCTCCGTCTGGGCTTTCCTGTGTTCCTGTGGTGAATCTCCAGATTGGAGATTCATAGTGGGCTCTGTTGCCCAAATTCACTTAAGAAAGCATGCTGATCTCCCTCTCTTTTCCCTTGAAACAGCTGATAGGGTGGATGATGTCTGTTCCACTTTCAGTCAGCTACAGTGAGACAGGGATTTTACTCCAACCTAATATCTTGGAGGTGGGGTGGGTAGGGGAGCCCTTCCCAGCTGCCACGAGGGCTTGGTAACTCACATTTGTTTTTTCAGTTTCTTCATCTCTCTGTCCCTTGTCCTCCTGGGGGTTGTGTAGCACTGACCTTGGACAGGTTTTTACTTTTTCACCATTGTTTTTTCTGAGAGCATTCAGCTCTGCCTGTCAGTCCATCACCATCTTCCTACCATCACCCTGTATGCAGAATTTTTAATAAGGTTTATTGTAAATATGTGGAAATGAATACAGCTGATGGTAATACATTTTTGTAATTTATAAATGTGATTATAGCTGACAGGGGTATTCTGTGAATGTAATATTTTAATTGAAAGGAAGCTAGATAATAATGTAGGGACTGTAAAGCATAGTGATTTTTGAGATGAATGAAGACAGTGGTTAATAGTATAAGAATGTTCTTCCTGTACAAAGTGTTAGGTATGTGGTGATACATGGGGAAATTACAACTAATGTAATTTATGGATTATAGTTAACAGTAATATTGTAATATTTTTGCAGCAATGGCAAAGAAGATATTATGTTGATTCTAAGGAATAACAATAGGGGAGTATAAGAGGGTATGGGGTTTTACCTTTTGGAGTAATGAAAATGTTCTAAAATTGATTTAGGTGATGACAGCACAACTCTATGATGAATATGAGAACCACTGAGTATACACTTTGAATTGATTGTACAAAGCATGGGACATGAATCCTATATTGGAAGATGGACTGTGGTTAACAAAACAAATATAAGAACATTCCCTCATGAACTATAACAAGTATATAATACTAATACAGGGTGTCATTAACCAGTGGTTTGGGAGAAAATGCACCAAATGTTAAGATATGGGCTATAGTTAGTAGTAATGTTTTGACAATGCTTTTTCATAGTTGTAACAATTATTTCACAACAATGCAAGGTGTTGGTAGTGGGGTAATGTATATATGTATAAATATATGTATATATATATGTGTATATATGTATATAATGTATAAAGTATACTTATACTATACACTTATTGTTTATGGATGTTCATGTATGAATGATAGACTTCAATATTTTAAAAAGTTAAAAGAATGTGTAAAGAAATCCTTGAACTTGAAAATAAAATATATGTAACAAAACTTAAAAATAGGCAACAGACTAGAATAGACATTCCACCAAAGAAAATATACAAATGGCCAAAAAGCACATGAAAAGATCCTCAGCATCATTATCCATTAGGAAAATGCAAATCAAAATCACAATGAGATACCAGAATGACTATTCTTACAAAAAAAGAGCAGAAAATAGAAAATTACAAGTGTTGGAGAGAATGTGGGGGGAAAGGAAGACTCATTAATTGCCAGTGGGAATGTAAAATGTTGCAGCCTCTGTGGAAACCAGTTTAGTGGTTTCTCAATAAGTTAAATATAGAATTACTGTATGTCCTAGCAATCTCTCTAGTAGGTATAAACACAAAAGTATTGAAAGCAGGGACTCAGGTATTTTCCCACTAATGTTCATAGCAGCATTATTCATAATTACCAAAAGATGGAAGCAACTCAACAGATGAATGGATAAACAAAATGTGGAATGAAGTTTTTTTTTTTAAAAGGATCTAAAATTTTTATTCAAATTGTTATGATCATTGAGATTATTTATACTGTACATGACTATAAAACGACCTTTTAATGTGAGAAAGGCTTTTTTTTATTTTGGTTTTGGGGTTTTTTTCTTTGTTTTGTTTTGTTCTTTCTTGACCCCCTACCTCTCCCCTGCCCCAACCTGCTGTTTTTGCTGTCTGTGTCCATTCGCTGTGTGATCTTCTGTATCTAGCTCTCACTTCTTCTCTAGGACTCACCAGGATTTGATCCCGGGGACCTTATGTGGAAAGAGGTTCCCTGTCAATTGCGCCACCTCAGCTCCTGGTCTGCTAAGCTTCACCTGACTCTCCCCTTTCTCTTTTGTTGCATCATTATCATCTTGCCTTTGTGACTCACTTTCACAAGCACTGACTCACTATGTGGGCACTCGGCTTGCCACACAGGCACTGGCTCACCACGCAGGCACCTGGCTTGCCACATGGGCACTGGCTCACCATGCAGGCACTCGGCATGCCGCAACAAGCACTGGCTCACCACGCGAGCACTCGGCTTGCCGCACGGGCACTGGCTCACCACGCGGGCACTCGGCTTGCCGCACGGGCACTGGCTCACCACGCGGGCACTCGGCTTGCCGCACGGGCACTGGCTCACCACGCGGGCACTCGGCTTGCCGCACGGGCACTGGCTCACCACGCGGGCACTCGGCTTGCCGCACGGGCACTGGCTCACCACGCGGGCACTCGGCTTGCCGCACGGGCACTGGCTCACCACGCGGGCACTCGGCTTGCCGCACGGGCACTCACGTGGGCACTTGGTTCACCATGCAGGCACTCTCATGGGCACTTGGCTTGCCATGCAGCACTTGCATGGGTGCTAGGCTCACCACATGGGCACTTGGCTCACTATCCAGGCACCCACATGGGCACTCAGCTCGCCGCACAGGCACTCTTTCTTCTTCTTTTTCACCAGGGTGCTCCAGGGAGCGAACCTGGGACCTCCCATACGGTAGGTGGAGGCTTTATCACTTGAGCCACATCCGCTTCCCTTGAAATGATAGCCCCCATTTCAGTCTTTTAGGAAAACAGATGGCATTACTTATTTTTAAAAGGTGAAGGTTTTCATAGAAGACTTTTCCAGGTTAGAAGATACACTGCCCGGCGCTGCGCCGCCGCCGGCCCCGGGCTCCGCGCGCGCGCTCAGCAGCGCCCGCCGCCTCGGCCGCCGCGCTCCTGCGGCCCCATCCCCACCTCGCCCAGGCACCTCCCGCCTCCCCCGCGCGGCGCTACCGCCGCCGGCCGCCCACGACCGTGGCCCGCTCGGCCGCCGCACCGACCGCGGAATGAAGTTTTGATACATGAACCTTGCCCACATCATTTTGAGTAAATAAGGCAAACAAAAAATGACAAAAATTGTATGAACTCACTGATATTAAAGAATAAGCAAACTCACAGACTCTAGAGTATATTTGCCAGGTGACTGGGCAGGCATGGGATTTAAGGCTTTAAATACATAGAGTTCCTATTTGAAATGAAGCAAATGTTTTGGTAATGGGTGGTGGTGATGTTAGTACATTGTGAACATAATTAGCAGTGAAATCTGAATGTGGTTAAAGGGGGAAATGTTAGGTTGTATATAACGTATTAGAATAAAAGTTTTAAAGATATCCATGGAAATGCACATCAAAACAGTGAACGTAAGTTAAACTATAGTTAATAGTGCAGTTATAAAAAGTGTACTTTCACCTATTTTATCTAATAAATCACACAATTCTATGTGTTAATAGTATAATGGCATATGGGAATCCAGTATTTTATGCATGATTTTTTTGTAAATCCACAACTTCTTTAATTAAAATAAAGTTTTGGTAATGGATGGTGGTGTTGGTGACATAATAATGTGAATGTAATTAGTCAGCACTGAATTGTACACATGATTGTAGTTAAAATGGGAAAATTAGTGTTGTGTACATGTATGCTACCACAATAAAATTTATTTATTTTTCCTTTTTATTTTTTATTTATTTTTGTCTTTATTTTTTTAATATTACATTAAAAAAATATGAGGTCCCCATATATCCCCCACCCACTCACCTCACTCCTCCCCCCATAGCAACAATCCCCTCCATCATCATGAGACATTCATTGCATTTGGTGAATACATTTCTGAGCACTGCTGCACATCATCATCAATGATCCACATTATAGCCACACTCTCCCACGTTCCACCCAGTGGGCCTTGGGAGGACATACAATGTCTGGTAACTGTCCCTGTAGCATCACCCAGGACAACTCCAAGTCCTGAAAATGCCTCCACATCTCATCTCTTCCTCCCATTCCCCTCACCCAGCAGCCACCATGGCCACTTTCTCCACACCAATGCCACATTTTCTTCGATTACTAATCACAACAGTTCATGAATGGAATATCAGTAAGTCCACTCTAGTCCATATTCTATTCCTCCATCCTGTGGACCTTGGAATGGTTGTGTCCACTCCACATCTATATCAAGAGGGGGCTTAGGTTCCACATGGATGCTGGATACCATCTTCCTGCTTTCAGTTGTAGGCACTCTTGGCTCCATGGTGTGGTGGTTGACCTTCTTAAACTCCATGTTAGCTGAGTGGGGTAAGTCCAATAGACCAGAGTGTAGGAGGTGAAGTCTGTTGAGGCTCAGGGCCTGGCTATCATATGGTCAGTCCAGAGATTCAAATCCCCTGGGTATATATTAAACTCCAGCACCAACTACCTCAATAAAATTTAGATACCTCTCCCCCAAAAAGTATCAGTGGCAAAAAACTTGAATAGACATTTCTACAAAGCAGATATACAGATGCCCAATAAGCTCATGGCAAGATGCTCAACTTCTTCAGTCATTAAGGGAATGCAAAGGAAAACTAAAATAAGATACTAGTTCACATTCAGTAAGATGGATATTATCAAAGAAATGGAAATTAACATTAGTTGACAAGAATATATAAACTTTGGAACTCTTGTGGATTGCTATTGGCAATTGAAAATACTGCAGCCAATGTGGAAAACAGTAGTGGTTCTTCAAAAAGTTAAACAGAATTACCATATAATCCAGAAATTCCATTCGTAGATATGTACCTCAAAGAATTTAAAGCAGGGCTTCAGATAATTGTACACCAATGTTAATAGCAGCAGTGTTTACAAGAACCAAAAGGTACAAACAATCCATATGTCTATCAATAGATGGATAAACAAAATGTGGCCTATACATACAATGGAATATTATTCAGTTCTAAAAAGGAATGAACTTCTGATGCATAAGACATGGATGAATCTCGAAAACATTATGTTGATTAAATAAACCTGATTGAAAATGAAAAATAATGTATGATTCTGCTTAAATGAGGTATCTAAAAATGGGTAAGTTCATGGAGACAAAATAGAAAATGAAAAATAATGTATGATTCTGCTTAAATGAGGTATCCAAAAATAGTTAAGTTCATGGAAACCAGGGGGTAGGGAGAGGAGGAATGGGAATTGTTGCTTATAGGGTAGAGAATTTCTTGTTGGGATGATGAAAATATTCCATAAATAGTAGTTATTATGCATTATGAATATACTTAGCACCACTGAATTGTAAACTTAAAAATGGTCAAAATGTTAAATTTTATTTTAGATATATTTTCCCACAATTTTAAAACATTTCCAAAAAAGTTAATGGGTTAAAAAACAATGACTTCTTAATCCTCTTGGGATAGACTGGGTGGTTCTGCTCCACCTGGCACCAGCTGGAGTCTCTCTTTCAGCTAGGTGCATTTTGTGGGACTGAGTTAGAAGATCTAGAAATCGTTATGCATATGTATGACATCATGGGTTTCACCATAGACAGTTTTAATTTCTTCACAACATGGTGGTCTCTGAAAGTATAACTTTTTTCATGATGGTTAGCTTCAAGAGGGAAAGTGGAAACTGTCATATTCAGAAAGGCTAGGCCTGAAACTTTTGCCATATTCTGCTGGCCAAAGCAAGTCTCAAGGCCAGCCTGAATCCAAAATGATGGGGAAAAGAATATACCTCTTGATGAAAAAAGTGCCAGGAGGTAAGTAATTTGATAGTATCCATCTTTGGCTGTCACACTAACCAGACAAGGGCTATATTTATAATTCAGTCTATCAAAGAGATGATATGAGGTTTTGGGAACTGGGGAGTTCACAGATTGGAAAGCTTTTTTTTTCACATAACAAATTTTAATTAATTAATTTTATTTTTTCTTATTTTCATTTAAATGTTACATTAAAAAAGAGGCCTCCATCTAACCCTCAACCCACTCACCTCACCCCTTCCACATCAACAACCTCTTCCATGATCATGGCACATCCACTGCACCTGGCAAATACATTCTGGAGCACCGCGGCACCATATGGACAGTGATCAACATTGTAGTCCACACTCTCCCCCAGTTCACCCAGTGGGCCACAGCAGGACACACAACATTCAGCATCCATCCCTGCAGCACCACCTAGGACAACTCCAAATCCTGAAAATGCCCCCACACCATATCTCTTCTTCCCTCTCCCTACCATCAGCAGCCACCGTGGCCAACCTTATTGGGAGAGTTTTTTTTCTTTTTTTCTTTATTTTTTTAGTATTACACTTAAAAAAATGAGGTCCCCATATACCCCCCACCCCCTCACCTCACTCCTCCCCCCATAACAACAATCTCCTCCATCATTATGAGACATTCATTTCATTTGCTGAATACATCTCTGAGCACTGCTGCACCTCATGGTCAATGGTCCACATCATAGCCCACACTCTCCTACGTTCCACCCAGTGGGCCATGGGAAGACATACAATGTCCGGTAACTGTCCCTGCAGCATCACCAAGGACAACTCCAAGTCCCGAAAACACCTCCACTTCTCATCACTTCCATTCCCTACCCCAGCAGCCACCATATGATAGCCAGGCCCTGAGCCTCAACAGACTTCAGCTCATTGGGAGACTTTTAAAAGCAGGAGTGTTGAGGGATTTTAGTCATAAAAGTGTGGTCATTGGAGTGAGGTTGTAGCTGATCAGAAACTGTTGACTGTTTTTCAGAAATGTGGAGCCATCAGATTGGCTGATCTTCAAAAGCATGCATGTAATATGTTTCTGATTGCTTTTGATATCTCTGATCAATCATTTCTGATTGTTACTAATTCACAGCTTGAGACTATGGCCAAGAAAGTTTTGGGATTTCTTAAATTTGGACGGTAGGAACATTTCATTCTCATCAGCTAGAATATTATTTTTAAAAATATTTTCATTAGTTTAGGTTTGTTGTTGTTTTTTTTTAATTCCCCTCCCCTCCCCTGGTTGTCTGTTTTCTGTGTCTTTTTGCTGCGTCTTGTTTCTTTGTCTGCTTCTGTTGTCGTCAGTGGCACGGGAAGTGTGGGCAGCGCCATTCCTCGGCAGGCTGCTCCCTCCTTCGCGCTGGGCGGCTCTCCTTACAGGTGCATTCCTTGCGCGTGGGGCTCCCCTATGCGGGGGACACCCCTGTGTGGCGGGGCACTCCTTGCGCGCATCAGCACTGCGCATGGGCCAGCTCCACACGGGTCAAGGAGGCCCGGGGCTTGAACCGCGGACCTCCCATGTGGTAGACAGCAGCCCTAACCACTGGGCCAAAGTCCGTTTTCCCAGTTTAGGTTTTATTCTTAATAGATTTTCCACAGTTATTGGACTGTCTCCAATAAGTACTAATTAACTTGGATATTTTATTGAGACATCTCAGGCACTTAGAAAATGTCTTTGCTTTCACAGCAGATTTAAATAAAGAGCAACCTTAAAAGCATATCTATATATGGACATAATCTCTTAAACCTCTAACAAGATGGCATGCTTACATCAGGATCGAATAGAATGAAATATTGATAATAATATTTACCATGGTGAATTGAAAAGTTACAGCATATAAATGCAAAATGTATCTTATAAAGATATGAACCATCATGAAATATCATTTTAGGTGTCCATCAGTGTTAAACATCAGACAAATCAGAATGAAGCACACTTAAAAGGCTGAACATCATGAAAACTGTTATTTGTTAGGAGGGGGAAGTAAAGTGGCAGGATTCAGACTACAGCATTAGACAATTATATGAATAGCAGACAATATAATGACTTTGCAGGTTACTGGTAATGTAATGGAAAGAATTGGGTATTGTAAAATTTTTGTTACTGGATTATGTTAGTTTGGTGTGACATAAAGACAGTGTTTTATCATGGGATAGAAACAATTATAAAATAATACAGGGAAAATTGGCCATTGTTTTGATAGAAAATAAAATAATAATCAAGAAACACATCAATAAATTTAGACAATGTTTATTTCACACATTTACTGCTATATTCCATCAAGAATTTTGTTTTTGTTACAATTCAGCAAGTATAAAAACAAGTTTCTTTGAAAAAATAACTTTTATTTCTAGTGCCTAGGTTTTTAATATGTAAATATACTGCACAAAAACCACATTGCTGTATGCATTATTTCTGAAACACATAATACTTATAGAAGTATATCTCTAAATTGGTTGCAAAGTTTTCATTCCTAAATTAACAGAAAACTTCAACTTAACTAGCTTATACAATTCTAACATCACAAGAAGTTTCTAAATATTGTAGTTTAAGGTTGGGAAATTATGACATTATCTATGCTCTTTGCATTTTTCTGTTCTTCTACCCTTGCAGTTATAAGACACAATGAAATGCCATACCAAACAAGGCAGTAGTAGCCTATGTTTCCATCATCAATAAGGCAACATTTTCCCTAAGTTCTTCAGAATAATTCCCAAAGATATCATTGGCAGATTCAGATTACATGTCCACCATAAGCCAATAACTGGTAAGAACAGGATTGCCATGATTGCTTACACAAAGTATTTTCAAAATTATTTTGTAAAAGGTCAGAGAGTAAATATGTTGGGCTTTGTGGGCCAAATGGTCTCTCTCATAATTACTTAAGTCTGCTGTTGTGGCAGGATGGCAAAAATTGTTTTTGTATTAGTGTTCTAATAAAACTTTATTTATGGACAAAAATTTGAATTTGATATAAATTTCATGTCACAAAATATTGTTATTATTTACTTTTTTCCAACTATTTTAGAGAAATCATTCTTAGTTTGAAGGCTACAAAAATGGGCAATGGCCTAGATCTGATCTGTGGGTTGTTTGTCAACCCCTGATTTAACTAATTAGAATTTGTCTGTGTATCATTGTAGGGAGAAATGGACAACCAAACCAAATCAAGGCACTACCAGCATCAAAGTAGGGGATGAATGCTGGATAGCTAACCATTATTTTGCAGCATAATTTAGAAATAGTAGAAATTATGATGATCCTAATAGCTAACATTAAGTTCTTGTATCCTAGACACTGTTCTAAGTACCTTAAAAATATGAACTCATTTATGCCTCAAAACAATTCTAAGATTTTGTTACTATAACTACTCTTTCATAGAAAAGGAAACTGAGGTACAGAGATATTAAGTGCTTCAAAAGTATTAACTTATTTGTGCTTCAAAACAATCCTAAGATTTTGTTACTATTATTATTCTTTTATCGAAGAGGAAATTGGTGCAAGAGAAGTTAAGTGGTATGCTGAAATTTGAGCCAGGCAGCAGGAGTTGAGAGTTCACTCTTGACCACATGCCATGTTGCCTCTACAGGAAGAAAAAGGCAGTGAAGCTATTTTTTTACACAGCACTGTTTGTTTTTATTGTGTAGAGGGCACTAAATACTACTGTTTTAGCTGCTTTTGCTATAAATAAATGTGTTCCTAATGCAAAGTTTTGATGATCAGTTGAATATTTCACTAAAACACAGGGTTAGTCAGGAACAATGCCCATATAAATTTACAAGTGCCAATAAATAGTAGAAAAAAGAGGCATTCTAATTTTAAAAGAATATTGCATATAAAATGCATACTATTTTAATAGGAGTCACTGCTGGAGGTTTAACATGAAACAAATTCATATACATAATGATAGTTACTAAAGTAAGGTTACATATTTCCTATATATAGAACTATGGATGGGTTCCACATGCATATGAAATATACACAATTTATGTTTTATAGTACACTCACATACAAACATTGGTCCAACACAGTAAAGGATTCTTCACTTGTATTTAAAACTGTTGTCTAATTATTCCATTTATATGTGCTTTTAAAAAAGCTTCATATACCTAGACATTGTGAGGTTTCTCTAAAAACAAAATTGGAGTCAATCTTCTGGCATAACTGTTTCCCTCAGTATAAATGATCTTGAAATTTTTATTAGAAAGCATTCACAAACTTAAGATTTCTACAAATGTTTTAGCCCAGTATCAATGATCTTAAAGTCAATGAAACATCATTCCTTGATAAAGGTTTCTATATTTGTCACAATCTCTGTATTTATCTCCTTGTGTCCTCTAATATATGAGCCTGCCTTGTCTATTAAGATTTCTGAATATATAGGATACTGAGAGGAGTGACTTGACCATGTGAGCTCTTGGAGGTTTAGTAATGACTGGCCTCACATGAAATTTTCTACCATTGGTTTTACTCACAAGATCTCTCTCCTGTGTAATTTCTCTGTCATATAATAAGGCTTGATTTCTGAAAGGGTTTCTCTTATAGCTTTACATTTGTAGTGTTTTTGCCATATGTGTTATCTGATGCTTAGCAAAGTCTGACATATAGTAACATTTCTCCTTCTTTAGAAAGTCACAGGATTTCTTGTTTGTTGATATACTATGAGGAAATATGCCTGAAAATTCCCCCAGATTGACTACATTCATAAGATTTCTCTCATGTAAATTATTTGATTATTCTGAAGTATGACTTCAGACAGAAGAATTTCTCAAGTCATACTATTTATAAGCCTTTTTCCACTCTGTGTGTCTTTTGATGTGCAGTAAGTTTTGACTTCTGGATGAAGGTTTTTTCACACTCCTGACATTCATAAGGTTTCTCCCCTGTGTGTTTTCTCTGATGTATGACAAAATGTGACTTCTGAGAGAAGGATTTCCCACATTCATTACATTCATAAGGCTTCTCTCCTGTGTGAGTCCTCTGATGTAATCTGAGGACTGAATTCACAGAGAAAGATTTACCACATTCATGACACACATAAGGCTTTTCTCCTGTGTGTTTTCTCTCATGTTTGGTGAGGTCTGATTTATAGTAAAAGTGCTTTCCACATTTATTGCATTCAAAGGGTTTCTCCCCTGTGTGAGTTCTCTGATGTACTGTGAGGGCTGATTTCTGGTAGAAGGATTTCCTACATTCCTTACATTCATAGGGTTTCTCTCCTGTATGAGTTCTCTGATGGGTTTTGAGGTGTGAATTTCTAGAAAAGAATTTACCACATTCCTTACATTTGTAGGGTTTCTCCCCAGTGTGTGTTCTCTGATGTACTGTGAGGTGTGACTTCTGGGAAAAGAATTTCCCACATTCTTTGCATTCATGGGGTTTCTCTCCTGTGTGTGTTTTCTGATGTACCATGAGGTATGCTTTCACATAGAAAAACTTCCCACATTCATTACATTCAAATGGTTTCTCCCCTGTGTGTGTTTTTTGATGTTCTATGAGGTGTGGTTTCTGGTAGAAGGCTTTCTCACACTGATTACATTCATAGGGTTTCTCACCTATATGAGTTCTCAGATGTCTACTGAGAGATGAAAGGTGGTAGAAGATTTTCTTACATTCCTTACATTCATAGGTTTTCTCTCTGGTGTGAGTTTTCTGATGTATTGTTAGGTCTTCATTCCTAGAGAAAGATTTTTCACATTCACTACATTTGTACTGCTTGTCCTTTGAATGTATATGATGATGTATTATGAGGGCAGACTTCTGGCAGAAGGACTTTCCACACTCATTGCATTCATAGGTTTTTTCTTTGGTATGACTTTTCTGTTGTTTTGTAACTTCTCCATTCCTAGAAAAAAAAAATGCCCAAACTTATTACATTTATAAGGTTTTCTTTTTCAATCTGCTGTGCATATTTTCTGAATAACTCTGAGGACTGATTTCTAGAGATTTCCCCATATTCATTAGGTTCATAGTGTTCCTCCATTGTGTATGTTCTCTGAAGTACACTGTGGTTAAACATTTGGGAGAATGAATCCTTGCTACATTATATTCAGAGTCTCTCAAATGCTTGAACACTACTTTGTGTAATAAAACCCTCCTTAATGTAGAATTTAGAAGAGTCAAAAGAAGCTTCCAAATTTGAATCTCCTGATACTAGGTAAGATCTACATTATGAAAAAGGGCTTTCACACTTGGATTACATTCTTTGGAATTTCCTCCATTATGAGTTTTTTCATATTTAGCATTAACTAATGCTTTCTCAATTCTGGTACCCTCATCAGAACTATTTCTTGCAAAACTTTAATCTTGAAAATGAATTCTTGAACTTGCCTTGGCTTTGTGGCTTGGTTTTCCTTGTACTTTACTCCTGGGTCATCAATATTCCACAGATCTTCTACAAAGGAATATAACATTTAATAAGGTATAAATCTTAATACATTATTACAGTTATAGTAAAATATCCCCAAATAAAGGAAACCAAAAGTACAAATTTCTTGAATCCCATTGGTTTGGAAAATATATTAAAAACATTTTTAAAAATGCTGTAGGAGACAAGGGAAGAAACCTGTTTATAAGTCCAAGTACCTTTGACATTTTACAAATCTGATCTTCAAAACTTTGAGGGAAAAATTAAGATAAAATACAAAAACCAGGGAGCAGAGAACAAAGGATATTCAAAGACTTGATGACCAGGAATGTGAGACTCATAGTGAATGTTATGAGCCCACTAAGGACAATGACTAGTAAACAGGGTAAAAAGAAAAAATTACTAGAAAAATGTGTGGATAAGAAATAACAGGGAAAGATTAAATTGGATATAGGAGCTAAGGTGTAGGTCTTTATCCCCTCAATCCTACATTACTATGCAAGGATTCCTAATAGTTACTAGACTATAAAATTCAACTTTACCCATAAAAAATCAACCTAAATGTCAACATGAAAGTGACTTTCTCTGACATAAACTTTCTCACATTTAAAGTAATAATTCTATAGTTTAGTCTTTTACTCTATTAGCATACCTTTCATTGCTCCTTGGCCCTGTTTTCACTGGGAAATCTGACTTGGAAAGTCTTCTCTGGGGTGACCCTCTTCCTAAAATTTTCCCTCCAGACAAGATCAGCTAGAGATAATGGAAGTGTGGTAAAAAACTAAAGAGGCAAACAAAAACAGAACCAATCAAGATTCCAGAATAAGGAACAGAGGAAAGGAAGCTTTCTCCTGAAGGTGAAACAATTCCATGTAAAGTGACATCTTAAAAACTGTACTGGCTATCTAGGGCAAGAAATAGATGAATATGAGTTGAAACTATCTGATCAAAATAAGCACAGTGTATTCTAAAAGTCTAGAATAAGTTGAATCAAGCATCAAAGGAGAGTCTTAAGACAAAGCCAATAAAAAATAATATTCTAGGAATAACCAGCAAGATGGTGGTAAAGAGCTCCCAGAGTCAGTTCCACTACAGGGAAGTTAGTAAACACCCAGAGCTATCTGAAGCACCTGTATGGGGGCTGCAGGAAACTGGAAGAGAATCCTGCAACACCCTTGAAGGAATGGAAGGAGGAGAATGCCCATCTGCAGAGAAGATTCATAACTAGAGCACTCCACACCATGAAGGCCAGTGCCCATCCTCCACTGGAGGCACAGGCTACCTTGGGAGCTTTTCCCTGGCTGGAATTGGAAGCTCTACTTCCCAAAAATGGGGGAGGAAGAGATGGTTGGGCACTAACTTCAGCTACTGATTAGTACATTTGCTGGGCTAAAGTATAATCCTGGGAAGAACTAAAGTTTGAACCTGTCAAGGTCAGAAAGAGGCCAATAGCCATGATTTTAACTCCATGCCTGGCAGGAGGGGAAGTGGGGCAGACAAAATCACAGTGCTGGTAGGGACCAGCTTCTTTCTATCCAGGCATCAGCCCCAACCCCACCTCTGGCATGGAGGAAGCTGGGGGGACCTGTGACAGCCTGTCCGGGAAATTACAGGCCACACTGCGGAGGCCAGAGATCATCCTACTTTGGCAGCACAAGCTGCCCCAGGAGGTATTCTGTGGCTGGAATTGGAAGCTCCATTTCCCACAAACAGGAGAAAGAGACAGTTGGCCACGATTTCAGCTACTAATTAGTAAATGCAGCTGGCAAAAGTATAACCATAAGAATAGTTAAAGTTTGAAACTGTCCAAGTCAGAAAGAGGGTATCCACCATTTTAACTCTACCCCCAGCATGAAGGGAAACTGGGTTGACCAAAAATCACAATGATGGTAGGGACCAATTCTTTCACCTAGATTGGCCTGTAGCCCTAGCCTAGACTTCAGCCCCAGCTCTAGTAGGGAGGAAGCTGGCAAGCCCTACACCAACCTATCCAGGTAACTGCAGGTACATGTGGCTGGCACAGACTGAATAATAGGAAGTCTACCAGGGCAACTGCATTTATCTTAGACCTACACTGCATAGACTGCTGCCCATACCTGCAGCTCCATCCACGCCCCAGGCAGGGGAGAAAGCGGCTTGAAAATTCATCAGTCTCTCTAGGGAACTACAGTCTAGACCTGCACAACTTGGATTATTCCAAACAGCTGTGACTTTGTCCCTATCCCTGGAAAAGCAGAAAGTTGGAAGAAGATTCATTGGTCCCTGAGGCATTGAGGGCAGCTGGAGCCTCCACAGCTTAAAGCAACAACTATCCTTGGCTCCTACTGCACAACCTGCAAGGGAGAAAGGGCAGGAAGCCCTAAATTAAGAGAAAAATTGCACCCAGGATAAATACTCTAGTAAACCAGGTGTCAAGACACCAACAAAAAATTACAATCCACACCAAGAAACAGGAAGCTATGGCCCAGTTAAAGGAACAAGATAAACCTCCAGATGACAAAGGAATTGAGACAACTAATTAGAGATGTTCAAACAAATCCCCCTAATACATTCACTGAAATGGCTAAATACATTAAGGATATTAAGAAGACATTGGACGAGTACAAAGAAGAGTTTGAAAGCAGACCTAGAAAAATAGCAGATCTTATGGGAATGAAAGGTGCAATAAATGAAATTAAAAATACATTGGAATCATAAAATAGCAGATTTGAGGAGGCAGAACAAAGTACTGGAGAGCTTGAAGAAATGACCTCTGAAAGTTAACATACAAAAGAAGAGATGAAGAAAAGAATGGAAAAAATTGAACAAGTTCTCAGGGAACTAAAGGAGAGCAAGAGATGTACAAACATGTGTCATGGGTGTCCCAGAAGGAGAAGAGAAGCAAAAAGGGGCATAAGGAATATTTGAAGAAAATTTCACAACCCTATTGAAGATGTAGATATTCATGTCCAAGAAGCACAATGTATTCCCATCCAAAAAAATCAGAAAAGACCAACTCCAAGACACATGCTAATCAGAATGTCAAATGCCAAAAGACAAAGAGAGAATTCTGAGAACAGCAAGAGAAAAGCAATGCATAACATATAAGGGATACCCAATAAGATCAAGTGCTGATTTCTCACCAGAAACCCTGGAGGCAAGAAGACAGTGGTATGATATACTTAAGATACTATAAGAGAAAAACTTTCAGCCAAGAATCTTATATTCAGCAAGAATGTCTTTCCAAAATGAGGGCAAGTTTAGAATACTCACAGATAAACAGAAACTGAGAGAATTTCTAACCAAGAGACCAGATTTTCAGGAAATACTAAAGTGTATGCTGGGGCCTGTAAAGACAGGAAAGAGAGGACTCAAGAGTCTATAAATGAAAATTATATCAATAAAAGTAACAGAGTGTCAAAAGAGTAGTGAAAATAAAATATGAGTGATAAAACTCAAATATTTAGGAATAAATTTAACCAATGATGCAAAGCACTTGTATTTAGAAAACTATAATTTGATGTTAAAAGAAATAAAAGAAGGCCTAAATAATTGGAAGAACATTCAATGCTCATGGATTGGAAGACTGAATGTCATTAAGATGTCAATTTTCAAATTTATATAAATTCAATGCAATCCCAATAGAAATTCCACCAACATTTAAAAAATAAATTGGAAACATGATTATCAAATTTATTTGGAAGGGTAAGGGGTCCTGCTGTCTTCTTTAGGAGGTACTGGGAACTGAACCACTTATTAAACCACCATGTGGTAGGTGGGAGCTCAATTGCTTCAGCCACATCCACTTCACTGAATATTGTAGTTTTAACCACAGACCTACAAATCCCCAGAGTTCTCCAGCTTCTTCACCCAACCCTTCCCCCAGTTCCATGGATAGCCCAAGCCAGCCCTCACCCTATTCCCTCTCACAGACCAGCACCACTGAACCCAATCACATCACTGCACCATTGTCATACTTATCTACTGCACAACTACAGCCTTCCACCTTATCATAGATTTTGCCCATATGGGCATCAGTCTAACACCCTCTACTCCCTTTCTGTCTCCTGTAAACCTATCTTCCAGACTCTAGCTCTATGAGTCTGCTCAATTTGCTTAATTCATATCAGTGAGATCATGTAATATTTGTCCTTCAGTGCCTGGTTTACTTCACTCAGTATAAGATCTCCTAGGTTCATTCATGTTAACCCATGTGTTAATACTGCATTCCTTCTTACAGCTGAGTAATATTCTATTCTGTGTATATACCACAGTTTGCTTATCCATTCATCTGTTCATATTCATTTGGGTTGCTTCCAACTTTTTGTAATAGTGAATAACACTGCTATGAACATTGTTGCACATCATCTGTTTGTGTCCCTGCTTTCAACCCAGCAGTGGGATTGCTGGATCACATGGCAGTTCTACACTTAGCTTTCTGAGGAATTATAAACACACTAGAGGCATATAAGAGATTTGGACAGGCAGAAGAATCAGCAAACTAGAAGAGAAGACAATTGAAATCTTACAGAAAAAAGATCAGATAGAGAAAAGAATGAAAAAAATTGAGCAATATCTCAGGGATTTGAATAACAGCATGAAGCACACAAACATACACATCATGGGTGTCCCAGAAGGAAAAGAGAAGAGCAACAGAAAGAGTACTTGAGGAAATAATGGCTGAAAAATTCCCAACTCTTATGAATGAAATAAATATACATGTCTAAGATGTGCAGTGCACTCCAAACAGAATAAATCAAAATAGAACTACTCCAAGACTAATTAGAATGTCAAATGCCAAAGATAAAGACAATTCTGCCATAATGTATACTATATTGCCTGGTGGTGAATATTTCCTACTGGTGGCTATTTCCTTTTGGTGGATCTTCCTTACTTATTACTTAAATCAAATCATTAAAAATGCAGATCATCTTCTCCTATCATTGCATAAAATTGTTTTCCCTAATAAACCCTATCACAATATTTTTTTTTTAAAAAGACAATTCTGAAAGCACCAAGAATAAGTGATTCATCACATACAAGGGCACCAAAATAAAACTTAATGCTGATTTTTCATCAATAACTATGAAGGTGAGAAGGCTGGAGAGTTTAAAATATTCAGAGATAAATAGAAAATGAGAGAGCTCATGAACAAGATACCTGCCCTCTAAGAAATATTAAAGGTTGTTCTGCAAGCTGAAAGCAAAAGGTAGGTGAGAATCACTTGGAGGCATGTGGAGAAATGGAGAGTATCAGTAAGGGTAATTTAAAGGGAAAAATAAGATATGACATAAAAACTAAAGACTAAAATGGCAGAACTAAGAGCTACCTATAAAATAATAACACTGAATGTTAACAGATTAAACTCCAATCAAATGACACAGATAGGCAGAATGGATTAAAAAAGCACAATCCAATGTTTGCTGTATAGAAGACACTTACCCTAGATCCAAAGACACAAATAGTTTGAAAGTGAAGGGTTGGAAAAAGACATTCCATGCAAATAGTACCAAAAAATAAAAAAAAAAAAAAGAGCTGGGCTAGCTATAATATCAGACAAAATATACTATAAATGCAAACTATTATAAGAGATAAAGAAGGACACTATATATTATTAAAAGGGGAAATCCACCTAGGAGATTATTCATAAATATTTATTTACCTAGCCAAAAACATGAAGCAAACACTGGCAAAACTAAAGGGAGACTTAGGCATCTCTACAATAATAGTTGGAGACTTCAGTCCACCACTGTCACCAATAAGTAGAACATCTAGACAAAGGATCAATAAGGAAACAGAGAACTTGAATAAAATTATAAATGAACTAGACCTAACAGACATATACAGTACACTGAACCCCAATACAGCAGGATATTCATTCTTCTTATAAGTCCAAGGATCTCATGTTGTGTCTCAAAACAAGTCTCTATAAACTTAAAAAGATTGAAATTATACAAAGCATTTTCTTGGACCAAATGGAATTGTAGGAGTTTGATACGGTTATGAATTCCAAAAATAGATACTGGATTATGTTTGTAATCTGATCTGTACCTGGGCCTGATTGGGTTATGATTAGGGCTTTAATTGGGCCATGTCATTAGGGCATTGAGTCCCCACCCACCAAGGCGTGGGGACTCACACATAAAAGGCATGAAAAAGGACAGAGTTGGGGATTCTGATGTTGGAGTTTTCATGCTGGAGTTTGATGCTGAAGACTTAAGCTGGAGCCCTGGGAAGTAAGCTCACAGGGGAAAGAGAAGCCAGCCCCAGGAAGATAGGAATCTTGAACCCCAAAAGAAGGAAGACCCTGGAAGAGAGGAATCCAGGAAGCCTGAACCCTCACAGCCATTAGCAGCCATCTTGCTCCAGCAAGTGAAAATAGAATACTACATTAGTAGTATTCATTTCACCTGACTGGCAAAGGGGTTCATGTAAAAATAAGGTTAAAAACCTTTGATCTATTAATAGAAGGATGTATAAACTCTGAAATATAATTGATGAGAGGCATAATTATTTCTAAACTGATTTTAGAGTTAAAAAGAGGAAGTTAAAACTGATGCTGAAAATAAGTGTGAGGTGTTTCATCATTGATGAGAGAAATGACATTTGAATATTTTTATAAGCCAGATTTATAAACACTTTAATATTACAGATGTAAACTCCAATGGAAAGATGTGAGTAACTATGAATTCTAGAGGAAAAAAAAAAGTCTAAGAGAAGTTTAGGCAGTGATTAGATTTTATATAAAGGAAAGAGAAGTAAATCTATTTTTAAAAGTTAAGCAAAAAGGGAATTTAGGTGGAATGAAAATTGAAGGTGTGATTTATGTTTCTCACATAAGCAGATTAATTTTCCTCAGCCATTCTCAGACATAGGGTATTTAAAAAGCGATTCTTGAAAAATACTTCAAAATACAGAAAGCATCAACCACCTCCCTACATCCTAACCATGAGATATAATTCTTTCTAACTCACCAGGATAGCTCCAATGTGGGAATTCTACCTCTAATATCCATGGCTCTTTTCCTTGCTTCAATTTGAAGACTGCATTTGGCTTATTCACACGATAGCCTATTAATAGAAAAGATTTTAAAATGTTACAAATAGTTTGAAATTTAGGAACTCTGAAGGATAAGGAAGTATAAAAAGCAGAAAATGAAGGTTCCACTTGGATTTGGCATATTCAGTCTTCAGTGGGAAGTGAGGACACAATTTTTCTGGTACCCAAAATAGATTCATCAACTTTGACCCCTGAAACACAACACTAATATCATATAATCTGAAAGGGGCAATATATGTTCTAGCAAGTGGGAAATGAAATGCAAACTGCTGGGAAATACATATGAGGAAATTTTTCTCACCCACTGAGATTAGGTGACTATAGTTTTCCAGCATCACATCCCTGTATAGGGTCCTTTGAGCATGGTCCAGTAATTGCCACTCCTCCTTGGTGAATTCCACAATAACATCCTTGAATGTCACTGGTCCCTGTAACAAGATGCTTCAATTTAATATCAAGTTATCAGAATAATGTTCCATTGAAAAGACCCATGTGAACTAGTTATTAATATGTCGTGGTAGAATTTACTCTGAAAAAGCAAGAGGGGATGCTATTCCATAATCCCCTATATATACTTTTCAATATATATTTACTTAGTTCATTCTCTATGACTGGAATTATGCTGGAGATTATAAGAGCCTGGCATAGCAGGTGCTATAACAGAGATTTGTACAAGACACATCATGGTCACAAATGGGGATAAAGTTACTTGCATTTTCCATATCAAGTTAGATTTTATTAGGTGGCCAATGTGACTAATGTAAACTTTAGGATTAAAGAAAGAGAATTGACAAAGACAAATAGCAAGTTTAGGAAATTGCAAAAAACATAATGATATGAGAATAGGGCATAGGCCCAAGATTAGTTAGAAGATTATAGAGTGAAGTCAAGTGACAGAACATGGAGAAATTCTGAATTTGTCTTTTGGACCAGAAAAACATATTTTTCACATACAACTAATAGATGTCTGCTTATTTATATATTACATACATTTACTTATATTAATTTGTTAATTAAAAACTAATGGATTCCCCCCAGTGTGGAACATGACTCCTGGGGATGAGCCTCCCTGGCACCGAGGGATCACTACCAAGCATGAGTTGATGATGTAACTAGAAAAGGACCTTGAATAAAATGGTCAACTCAGACCAGCAGAATATCTCAGACTACATGTAATATCAGGTATTAAAAACTGCTTTATGACCTTGAATAAAAGGGGGAAATGGAAAGAACAAATGAGTTTATATGGCTATGAGTCTCCAAAAACGATTTGGGAGGTCATCAGAGGGGTAACACGTATGCCTCAGCAGGGTACCAGAGACAGCCAAAGTAGATAGAAACCCAGGTTCTGGTTCTCCTGAGGGCTACAGAGACCCACACGTTCTATGGTCATGGCAGATGGCTCTGGAGTTCAGTGCCATGTCAATTGGCCCTACTTTGGAGTTTGTGTTCCTGAGTGTGATGGAGTTGGAATCAGATATGACCTTTCTACACATGCCTCTCCTGTTACTTTTACTGGACCTATGGTTGGCGTTGGGGTTGGTGTATACTCAGGAGACCTGAATTTCTGGACTGTCCATATGACAGCCAGGCCCAGAGCCTCAGCAGACTTGCAACTCCTGCACTGTGGTTTATTGGACTTACCCTGGCCAGTTAACAGGGAGGTGAAGAGGGCAAACCACCACACCAGGGAGCCAAGAGTGCCTACAACTGCAAGCAGGAGAATTGCATCCATCATCCATGTGGAATCTAAGCCCCCTTTGATGTAGAGCAGGACTGGAAGTAAGCATCCCAAGGTCCACAGACTGGAGGAATAGAGTATGGATTAGAGTAGACTTACTGGTGTTCTGCTGTGGAACTATTGTGATTAGTAATGGAAGAAGTTGTAGCATTGATGTGGAGAAAGTAGCCATGGTAGCTGCTGGTGGTAGGGAGAGGGAAGAAGAGATATGACGTGGGGTCATTTTCAGGATTTGGAGTTGTCCCAGGTGGTGCTGCAGGGACAGATGCTGGACATTGTGTGTCCTGCCATAGTCCACTGGGTGGACTGGGGGAGAGTGTAGACTAAAATGTAGACTACTGTCCATGTGGTGCAGCAGTACTCCAAAATGTATTTACCAGGTGCAGTGAATGTGCCACGATGATGGAAAAGGTTGTTGATGTGGAAGGAGTGGGGTGATGGGGGTGGGGGGATATGGGGACCTTTTTTTTTTTAATGTAACATTTAAAAGAAAATAAAGAATAAAAAAAAGATCTTAGAAACAATGACAAAAAAATAATGGAAAGTGACATCTAGCAAAGTGGAAGGGCAGGATTTTCCAGGGGTTGGCCCCACCACTGAATCAACCATTGAGTTGGAAAGAGAGATCGGAATCAACCATTTTGCAGCTCTGGAAACTGATACATCACAGGGGAGTGCTTAAGGGAGAGGCTGCTGATTTTCCCTAAGTGTACAGGGTATGGGAAAGAGAAAACATCCTCTATTTCTCAGTCCACTGAGGTTATGGGGTGAATGACTCATAATCTGGGAACAGGTAGCTGGTGCCATGGTGGCAGTGGTGATTTTGCCTTTCCAAAATTTGAGGTAGTGTGTTTGGTTTGGTTTGGCAGTGCCCTGAGTAGTACAGACATTTGCCTCAGTTTTGACCCTGGGACTGAAGCAGCACATCCCTGTGGAACCCAATAGAATATTTAAAGAAACAGTACCCTTTTTTTCTCTTTTTGGAGCCATACTGATAAGGAAACCTTTGTCATGTCCCTGGCTGACTGCAAAGATAACCAAAGAGAAATTTCAATAACCACACAAAACAAGGAATATACACTTTGCAAAAATAGTTTGGAAAAGTCACAAATGGATGGATCTAAAGCTCAACAAGCAAAATCCAGCAATCCCTGAGGGGCAGGAAAATACTATTTGTAGAGTTATCAATTTATAATTCTCAGAATGTACAGTTATTAACAAAAAATTACAAAACATACAAAGAAACAGGAAGGTATAGCCCATTCACAAGAAGAAAAGACTTTGACAAAAACCATTTCTGAGGAAGTCCAGGCATTATAATTACTAGACAAAGACATTAAATCAACTGCCATAAATATGCCCCATGAGCTAAAAGAAATCAGGGCCAAAGAACTAAAGGAAAGCAGGAAAACAATGATCAACAAAATGAGAGTATAGGTAAAGAGGTAAAAATTATACAAGGAACCAAGGAGAAATTCTGGAGATGAAGAGTACAATAACTGCAAGAAAAATTCCCTACAGGAGAGGGATTCAACAGCACATTTGAACTGGCAGAAGAAAGAATTAGTAAAATTGAAGATAAAACAATTGAAATCATTCAGTCTATAGAGAAGAAAGAAAAAGACAATGAAGAAAAATGAATAGAGCTGAGGGACCTGTGGGAAACCATCAAGTGTACCAATATATGCATCACAGGCATCCAAGAAGAGGAGTGGGAATGGGGCAGAAAAAAATATTCTTGGAACTAATGGGAGAGATCCAAGATGCTGAAGTAGGGAATGGCAGACTATAATATTCCTCTAGAAACTTAGGGAAGGTAGGCAGCCATGCAAGGAATAAGGGAAGCCACATTGTTTTGGGGCAATAGGAGGGGGAAGTTGGTGGGGGTGGGAGGTGGCAGCTGGGCACCAGGGAAAAACAGCCTCACAGAAGTGAGGAATAGACCAGCCAGTCCCCAGGGAGAGGAAAACCACCTAGCAGGCTCTGGGGGAGGGGGAAGCTGGTGAGGAGTGATCCTACATGCAGGCATGTGCCTAGCCTGCTTAGGGTAGGGAGGAGTGGGGCTAAATGCCAAGAGAGTTGAGGGAGCTTAGCCAAATGTTTATTTTTCTTTTTTCCCTATCCCCCCTTTTTTCCCTCTTCATCTAGGTACTGACATAGAGGTCAACTGTAGTGATTGATTGGTGGGTACAAGCAGCTGGAGAGGAGTAGACCAGTGGGCTACTGACGGCCTGAGAGAAAGGCCTGTTTGGTTTTTTCCTCTTTTTCCCTCTTTGCTGGGATATCTGCAGAGAGGGGGGACTGGAGGGTGAGTGATGGGCCAAAACAGGCAGCCTGAGAGGAAAAGTCTAGCCAATCCTGGTGGCCTGAGAGGGAGGCCAAGATGTTTGTCTTATTTTGATTTTTCATCCCCTCCTTCTTTTTCTTCTTTTCTTTCTTCTCTAACCTTTTCTCTTGTCTTTTTTGGTTTTTCTCCCTTTTTATCTTTTATCTTTTATTTTTTTTACCCTCTTTTTTCTTATACCTCCTTTCTACTTTTTATTCTCTTTCTTTCCTTATTTTTTTTTGCTCTTCTTTTCTTCCTGCCTTTCTGCCTGTCCCTGTATTTTGTCTTTCTTTTCTTTTCTTTTATATGGTCTTTTATTTTAGTTTTCTTGTTTCTTTTTTACACCTTTTAAAATGTTATTTCTGTTTACTATTTTTCCCTCTTATTTGTTTTTTTGTCTTTTTCCTTCTTTTTTGTAACATTTTTTTCTCTTTCTTCCTTTTTTTTACTTTTTTATGGCTCTAATTTTTTTTCTGTTGAACACAGGCAACTACAAAAATATAGAATAAGTGGGACCAAGGGATAAATGCACTCTAAACACAAAACCAAACAAAAATAAAATCCTAGACTAGAAAGAGAAACTAACCAACTAAATAAGACCATCAAGATAAACAGATGCATAGTTATTAGCAAAAAATTTTAAGTCATACTAAGAAACTGGAAGTCATGGCCCAGTCTAATGAACAAAGTGAAAATAAGACAAAATATGAAACAATTAATCAAGGATGTCAAAACAAATATACTTATCAACTCAATGAAATGAAGGAAGAGATAAAGAATATCAAGAAAACAGCAGGAGAACATACAGAAGAAATTGTAAACATACATAAAAATGTAACAGATCTCACAGTGATGAAAGGCACACTGCAAGAAATTAAAAATAGACTAGAAGCAACTAACAGCAGATCTGAATAGGCAGAGGGAAGAATAGGTGATACTGAAGACAGGACATCTAAAATCACACAGATAGGAACACGGAAAGCAAAAAAGAAAAAATGGACAAACTTCAGCAGGGTATAGGGGATTGAATAACAACATGAAACACATAAGCACATGCATTATGGGCATCCCAGAGGGAGCAGAGAAGGGAAAGGGGGCAGAGGAGTGTTTGAGTAAATAATGGTTGAAATTTCCCAACTCTCACGAGGGACATTGATGTACATGTCCAGGAAGTGCAGCATATTCCAAGCACAATAAATCCTAGCAGATTTATGCCTAGATACTTAACAGATTGCAAAAGCTCAAGAAAAAGAATCCTGAAAGTAAAAATAGAAAAGACATCTATCACTTGTAACAATGCTTGATACAATTAAACACTGATTTCTCATTTGAAACCATGGAGAAAGAAGAGAAGGCAGTGGTACATGTACAGGCATGTATTCAAACTTATCTAATTCTATATCCAAGTTTACCTGGTTTCTGGAAAGCCAATTAAATGATATAGACTCTTTAGGCTTTGAATATTCAGAAAGAATGTAGCAATGTGTATTCAAGCTTACATCCAGACAGAATGTGGGTGGTATGTTAATTCAAGCTTACCTGGTTTCCAAACAAACCTCTAAAGCCTAAGAAACTAACAAAGAAAGTTCTTTCCATGCCAAAAGCATCACTTGACCCATGCTTCTAATTCCTCTGTATAAAAGGGACCTGGAAATCCTGTTCAGGGCTTGATTTTTTGGACAGAAGTCCACCAGGCCTGGCTGGCTGTTAATAAACATTCCTTCTCAGAAGAATCTTGCATCCTGGCCCTCAATACTGTGATCACTGACTTCTCTCTGCTGACACAACAGTATGACATAGTTAAGGTGCTGACAGAAAAAAACTTCCAGTCAAGAATTCTATATGCAGCAAAGCTGTCATTCAAAAGGGAGGGAGACTTCAAAATATTCACAGATAAACAGAAACTGTGAGACTTTGTCAACAAGAATCCTGACTATCAAAAAATACTAAAGGGAATTATCCTGGTTGAAAGGAAAGAACAGGAGAGAGGGTTGAAGGGAGTGTAGAAAGAAGATTATTGGTAAAACTAAGAAGTTAAAAATAAAAATAACATATGACATATATAAGCCTAAAGAAAAAAATGACTAAAGCACTGCCTTTACAGTAATAACATTGAATGTTAATGGATAAACTCTCCAATCAAAAGGCACAGATTGGCAGAATGGATAAGAAAGTATGACCTGTCTACACGCTGTCTAAAAGAAACTCACCTTAGATTCAAGGCGATAAACAGATGCATAGACAAACAGTTTGCAAGTGAAAGATTGGATAATGGACTTACATGCAAACAGTAACCAAAAAAGGGCAGGAGTAGCTATACTAATATCAGAGAAAATAGACTTTAAATGCAAAACTGTTGTAATTGAAAAGGAGACTATCTATTAATAAAAGGGGTCATCCACCAAGAAGAAATAACAATTATAAATACGTATGTATCTAGACAGGGGACCCAAAATACATGAGGCAAATTCTGGCAAAAGTAAGGAGGGAAATGGACCTCAATACACATCACCATTAGACAGAACTCAACAGAAGAAATGGAGACATTGAATAATACATTAGAGGACCTAGATTTAATGGACTTGTATAGAACATTTCACCCAATATTCTTCTCGAGTGCTCATAGTTCATTCACTAGGATAGCCCATGTGCTAGGTCATAGAACAAGTCCCAATGAATACAGAAAGATGGACATTATACAAAGTAATTTCTCTGGCCAAAAGGGAATGGAATAGGGAATCAGTAAAGGTGAGAGAACTGAAATAGGCTCAAATATATTGAAGTTAAATAACATATTCTTAAACAATCAGTGGGTCAACGATGAAATTGCCAGAGAAATCATTATCTACCTTGAAACAAATGTAAAGGAGAACACACCATATCAGAATGTATGGAATGCAGAAAAACCAGTTCTGAGAGGAAAATTTATAGCCCTAAATGCCTACATTATAAAGAGCTAAAATCAAAGCCTTAACAGCACACCTGGAGGAACTAGAAAAAGAACAAAGTAATTCCAAAGTAAGCAGAAGGAAGGAAATAAAAAAGATAAGAGCAAAGTTAAATGAAATTGAGAAAAAAATATTAGAAAGAATTAACAAAACCAAAAGGTGGTTCTTTCAGAAGGTTAATAAAATTGACAAACCCTTAGCTATACTAAAAAAGAAAAAATGTGAGAATATGCAAATACTTAAAATAAAAAATGAGAGAGAATTATATCCACTGATCCCACAGAAACAAAGAGTATCATAAGAGGTATATTAGTTTGCCAAAGGGGTGCTGATGCAAAGTACCAGAAATATGTTGGCTTTTAAAAAGGGTATTTATTTGTGGTAAAAGCTTACAATCTCAAGCCTGTGAAAAGTACAACTCAAGGTATCTCTAAGAGTTACTTTCTCACCACTGTCAGTTGTCACATGTTGAAGCAAGATGGCAGGTGATCTTTGCTGGGTTTCAGTCTTCCCCTCTGGGCTTCCTCTTCCTCTTGAGGTTCTGGAGGCCCAGTTTCTTCCCAATTTCAGCTGCAGTCTGGCAAAGGGCTTGTCTCTCATGGCTTCCTATATCAGTCTCAGCTCTCATCCCAAGGTCAGCTTGTAAGCTATCAGGCAAATAGTCTCTCTCTCCCTGGGGCCTTAGCTGTTTGAGCTTTCTCCTTTCTGTCACATGGCAGTATCAAAAATGAAAAATTTCTATATTCTGTGTGTCTTCTTGAGTGTCTGTCTATATTAGATCCAGCAAAGGGATAAGGACTCAACCTGAGTCAAGTCCTCCAAGAAAGTCAAGTCAAAAGTCTAATAACAGGTAATCAAATCAAGGACATCTCAGCTGAATTTAATGCAATCAAAGGGTATCACATCCAGAGCAATAGATTAGTTTAAAAATATAATCTTTGCCTTTTTGGGGATTCATAAATAATCTCAAACTGCTATACTCTGTTCACTGAATCCCCAAAAGATATTATAATAGTCCAAAAAAACCTTAAAGTGATTTCAGTAGCAGTGTTAAGTATGAAATCCCATCACAATCGGTTATAGAAATGCATTTTGTATTGGGGTAAAGTTCCTTCTGGCTGGAAAAAGAAATAAAAGGCATCCAAATTGGAAGGGAAGAAGTAAAACATTCATTATTTGCAGATGACATAATCATATATATAGAAAGTCTGCAAAAGTCTACAATAAAGATTCTAGAGATAAGTTCAGTAAAGTGGGAGGATAGCAACTAACAAAATCAAATATCTAGGAATAAACTTAATTAAGGATGTAAAGGACTTGTACATAAAAAACTACACAACATTGCTAAAGGAAATCAAAGAAGACCTAAAAAAGGAAAGAATATTCCAGGTTCATGTATCAGAAGACTAAACATCATTAAGACACCTATTCTACCCAAATTGATTTAGGGATTCAATGCAATCCCAATAAAACTTACAACAGCATTATTTACTGGCATGGAAAAACCAATTATCAAATTATTTATAAGGGTAAGGGGCTTTGGACATCCAAAAACAATTTAAAAAAGAAAAATGAAATTGGAGGAATCACATTACCTGACTTTAAAGCATACCACAAAGGTACAGTGGTAAAAACTGCATGATACTGGCACAAGGATAAACATACTGACCAATGGAACCAAACTGAGATTTCAGATATAGACCCACACATATCCAGTCAACTGATATTGACAAGACCACCAACCCCACTGATCTGGGACAGAATAGTCTCTCCAACAAATGGTGCTTTGAAACTAGTATCTCTAACCAACAGAATCAAAGTGGGTCACCATCTCATGTGCTATACAAAAATTAACTCAAGATGGATCAAAGACCTAAATATAAGAGCCAGTGTCATAAAACTCCTAGAAGATAAGGTAGGGAAGCATGTATGAGATCTTGAAGTAGGAAATAATTTCATAAACTTTACACCCTGTATTAGTCAGCCAAAGGGGTGCTGATGGAAAATACCAGAAATCAGTCAGTTTTCATAAAGGGTATTTATTTGGAGTAGAAGCTTGCAGTTACCAGGCCATAAAGTATGTTACTTCCTTCACCAAAGTCTTTTGCCATGTGTTGGGAGTAAGATGGCTGCCAAAATCTGCCAGGGTTCAGGCTTCCTGGGTTCCTCTCTTTCTGGGGTTCATTTATCTCTGGACTTAGCTCCTCTGTTTTCTCCACAAGGTCAGCCCTAGACTATGAGGTTCTCTAGGCTTTGCCTCTCTACACAAGACCAACTGCAGACTATTAGGTGAATGGCTTGTTTCTCTTCCAGGTCCTTCTCTCTTTCCTCATAACCAAGCTCCTCTGTGTGCTTACTTCCCAGGGATCCAGCTCAAGACTCCAGCATCAAAACCCCAACTCAGTCCTTTGCCATGTCTTTTATCTGAGTGCAAACCCACCAAGGGGTGGGGACTCAATACTCTACTGACATGGCCCAATCAAAGCCCTAATCATAATTTAATCATGTTCAGGTATAGACCAGTTTACAAACATAATCCAATATGTATTTTTGGAATTCACGAACCATATAGAACTGCTAAACACCCAAAATACAAGCAATGAAACAAAAAACAGATATATGGATCCTCTGCAAAAAAAAAAAAAAAAAAAAAATTGTGTCTCGAAAGAGTTTGTCAAGTAAGTGAAAAGACAGCTTACTGAATGGGAGAAAATGTTTGGTAACCATTTATCTGATAGGAACTTAATATCCAGCATATATAAAGAAATAAAGATAACCCATTTGAAAAAATGGGCAAGAGATTTGAATAGACACTACTTCAAAGAGGAAATAGAAATGGCTAAAAAGCACATGAAAAGATGCACAACATCAATAGGGAAATGCAAATCAAAACTATAATGAGATATCATCTTACATCTATTAGACTGTGAAAATATGATGCTACTAAAGAAAAAGAAAACTACATGAGTTGGAGAGGATGTGGAGGAATAGAAACACTCATCCACTGCTGGTAGGAATGTAGAATGGTACAGACACTGGAGGACAGTTTGGTGGTTCCTCAGGAAGCTGAGTATAGAACTGCCACATGATCTAGCAATTCTGAAGTAGGAATATACCCAGAAGAATTGATTTTTTTTCCCCCTTCCTCCTCCAGCTTTATTGGATAGTTTAAAATTACATTTCTATTTTCTAGGACTTCAGTTGCTTTTTCCATCTCACTTTTAAAAACTGATTACAGCAAATGAAACACAGTTGTCTAAGTGATATAGTATACAAAAATAACATCTTGATTTCTGTGAAAATACATTTCTCTGCAATTCCTGAATAGCTCCAAATTATACTAACTCTGAACATCGATGTTTCCTCTGGGTTTTAGATTTAGTCTTTGAAAATAATGTGTTCTAAACCTTTGCCATCACCATCTATACATCCAGCATCAACGCTGTGATTAAGGTGTTTCTGTTTAGGCTTTTATCTCGATTTCTCTCTTGCACAGCCATTAGCACGCATGTTTGTCTTATTTTGTTTCTCCCACTCAACTGTATGCTCTATGGAGGGCCTGATAAAGATGTTACTTGATGTTATTTAATAGCTACTGAGGTCAGACAATCCAAGGTCATCATTATGCTAAAATTAAAGTTATTTATGGAAGTTCATAGGCACTTCCAGAATTGGTTTTACCTCCTACATGGGAACATATTCAAGAAACCCAGAATGGGCTTACTGGTCTGACTCAACTCTTCCCATTCATTAATCCCTATTCACCAGTGGCGCAGAAAGGGGGTTCTTTAACAAAGCATTATACATAACACCTCTACCAAACTAAACATAAACTTTTTTTTTGTAGTTAAATGCAGGAAGTCGATTTTTTTCCACCCCTTTCCTCCTTTTACACGGCAAGTAAAGCTCACTGGCCTGGGAGTAGCCTCTATCTGCCAACCTCTGGCCAGTGAAGAGGATTCAGAGAAAATAATACAGCCATCAATCAGAAAAAGGAGGGGCGACAAAGGAAAATAATTAAGCTGTAGCTTCAATTGTGCATTCCCGTGCAAGGTGCCCTGACTCTCCACAGCGGTAACAGTTGACTTCACTTGTCTTGCTGCAGTTGATGGCTACATGACCAGTTTCACCACACCTATAGCGCTTCACTTTG
The DNA here is from genome assembly GCF_030445035.2 of Dasypus novemcinctus. Lineage (NCBI taxonomy): Eukaryota > Metazoa > Chordata > Mammalia > Cingulata > Dasypodidae > Dasypus > Dasypus novemcinctus. Next base: position 94,853,669 of record NC_080678.1, read on the forward strand.
GTGCAGTCTTTTTGAATGTGTCCAAATTCTCCACAAGAATAGCACTTCTGCTCATCCGCGTGGTCACAATCACGCGCCAGATGGCCTGGCTTGCCACAGTTGTAGCAGCACTGCTCTCACTCTCTCTTGGGCTCCTTGCAGTCCTTGGCAATGTGGCCACCTCTACCGCAGTTATAGCAGGCATCCTCCTGAAGATCACAATCCTTAGCAAGATGACGAGACTCACCACAGTGATAACAGATGTCTGGAAGAGATGAGGAAACAAACTGGAAACCTCTATCCGAGGTAAAACCACCTCTGCCACGGCTTCTCATTCCACGGCCATGGCCTCCTCCAGTAGGGCATTCCCAGGCCCAGTGGCCAGATCGTCCACACTTGAAACACTCATTGCTGCTCATGGCTGCAGTTAGATCTTCGGCGTCTGAGAGCACCCGCAGCGGCTGAGACTCGGACTCAGCCGGCAGGAATGCGACTGGCAAGGAAGCGGCTGTTTATTTTCAGGGTCCTTGCCTGCACCACACGCGGGTCTGCACATGGCCCCACACACGCCACTGACACGGCTCCCAGAAGAATTGATTTTTTAAAAATGTATTTCTCTCCCCTTCCCTCCCCCACTCCAGTTGTCTGTTCTCTGTGTCTATTTGCTGTGTCTTCTTCTTTGTCCACTTCTGTTGTTGTCAGCATCATAGGAATCTGTATTTCTTTTTGTTGTGTCATCTTGTTGTGTCAGCTCTCCGTGTGTGCAGCACCATTCCTGGGCAGGCTGCACTTTCTTTTGCACTGGGCGGCTCTCCTTATGGGGTGCACTCCTTGCCCATGGAGCTCCCCTACACTGGGGATACCCCTGCATGGCACAGCACTCCTTGTGTGCATCAGCACTGCGCATGGGCCAGCTCCACACGGGTCAAGGAGGCCCGAGGTTTGAACTGTGGACGTACCATGTGGTAAACGGACACCCTATCCACTCTGCTCCATACCCAGAAGAACTGAAAGGAGGGATGCAAACAGATATACACACACCAATATTCATCATGGCATTATTCAAAAGCTGGAAGCAACCCAAGTCTCCATCAATGAATGAATGTATAAACAAAATGCTCAGCTCTAAGAAGGAATGAAGTATTGACTTATGGGACAACATAGATCAATCTCAAAAAATGAGTGAAATATGGATAAGGATATTGAACAGACTCACAGAGGCAGAGTCTGGAAGATGGGTTGCCAGAAGATAAAAAGGACATAGAGAGTGGTGAGCCATTGCTACATCTGGGCAGAATCTATGATAAGGTGGATGGGGTAGTCTGGCAGTTGATGAGAGTGGTGGTAGTCCAGCAATGTGATTGCAGGTGACAATGGTGGAGTAGGAGTGGGAGTGTGAATGTGGTTAGGGGCATGGGATGGGCTATGCATAAAACTGGTGGTAGGGCTGGGCAAATGTTGGGAGCGGTCAATATGAGTATACACTGAGTTCAGCAATGCCAGCAACATGGCCACCAGAGCAGAGCCCACTTCCTTGTTCTTCTCCTTCCCTGCTCCTTTGTTCTCCGTTTCCTGCCACTGCCCAGACTGATAAGATAGTGCGCAGGTGCAAGACATGAAACTGAAGTCCGCCTTCTACCTCAGCAACAGAAATAGCCAATCCCTAGCTTCCACCTCCACCTACCACCCTTCCCCTTCCCAAGAATATATATGCTCAGTCCCCTCAATAAAATGTTGCAGCTTGATCAGAACACTGTCTTGCTGTCGTTCTTCGTGTCTATTGTCCCACCATTCTTTCTCGGCAGGTTTCAGGTCTCCGTTGCCGTCCCGCGGGCCGGGGCAGTCTGGCGCCCAGCGTGGGGCTCGACAATTCCCTGTAATCGAGAAAAGAACGCCACTCCACCCATGAAGGGAGTACTCCCAGCACATCAGCCGATGAAAGGAACCCAGCGGCGGAAAGGGAACAGCTCTGCACCAACCTGTAAATCCTTCAATCATTGGCAGTGACCAAGCGGGTAAGCGAAATACTCTATTTCGCTTCACTTCTTTGTAATCATGGGACAAGCAGAATCCTCACACTCATTATTTCTTTGCCAAGTAAAGGAGGCACTCAAGACATGAGGAGTTAAGGTTAAAAGGAAAAGTTTAACTGAGTTCTTTAAGTTTGTTATCAAAACCTGTCCATGGTTTCCCGAGGAGGGCACAATAGATGAAAAATGTTGGAACAGGCAATTGTTTAACTGATTATTACAAAACTTTTGGACCTCAAAGGGTCCCCGTCACCACCTTTAGCTACTGGCGGCTAGTACAAGATGTACTAGGAATCACCCCCCCAACTAAATATAAAGAATTTAGTTACAGAAGGGGAGACTGCTTTAAAATTAAGTTCTCAACCCCCTTCGGGTTGCAGTAAGAGGTCTGAACATCACTTGCAACCCCATCACTCACGCCCAGACTCACCCTTTAGCTTAATTTCCTTTGACGATAAACCCCCTGATATTAAAGATATTATTATGGAAGGAAAAACTGTCCTGGAAGGAAAAACTGTCCTTAAATCACAATCACCTTCCCACCCTGCCTCATGTTGCAGCAGCTGAGACAAGGAATATAGAAACCAGGGTGGGGAAAGTACAAAAGAGAATAACCCTGAGCATTCCGATTCACTCGTTAGCCTCATCTCTTTCAAAAACGAGTCACTAATCCCTACTCCTCCTCCCTCACTAATATTAAGCAGGGGCAAAAATAACCCTTTTCAAAGTTTGTAGGCAAATTGTGCATGGCTGCAGAAAAACTGTTTGGCAATACCAACACAGAAACAGACTTTGTTAAGCAAATTGCCTTTGTAAATGCAAATGCGGCTTATCAGGCCGCAGTTAGATCTTATAGAAAGTAGGAGAATTTGTCTGGTTACTTCAGGCTTTGTTCTGAAAAGTACAAAATTTTTATCAAGGTCTAAAAGGAATTTTCAGTTTTAAATCAATAATTATCTCCAGAACTTCAAGTCTCAGTATAGTCTTACAGTAATTATCCAAAAATGTGTGCTAATGGTCTGCCTAACTGCTGCTCAAGTTATTTTAACTGATTGCTGATAACTAATAAAAATGTTTCCAAGCACAAGCTTTCATATTACAGGCAACATGAATTCCAGAAGAAATCTTGAAAGGTACAATCTAAGATGTGCTATATAACAGAGGATTTAAAAGCAGCTATACCAAGAAAGTAAAGAATTATGAGTCGATTGTAAATAAATTATATGTTTCTGTTAATGTGTTGTAATTGTTCTGTGTTTGTCTGTCTGTTCATTCAATGTCAATGTATATTGTGATACCTCCGGATGGTAAATATAAATTACTAGAAATTTTTAAAAGAGCTCTATTCAAATGGCCAAAAATTAAATAAGTGCTTATATTAATACTTAAGTTTATTATATCAATACATAAGCTTAAATGTTAATAGGATATCTACAACAATAAAAATTGTAAGTCTTGATTAACAAAATTAACTGTACGTCTTCATAAAAAGTTGTTCTTGCCCAGATTAAAATGAATAACATATTTTTCTTCACAGGATAATATAAAGAATGTAAAGCTTAAATGAATATTAAAAAGGTTAAAAGTTTGTGAAAATGCTAACTGAAATGTAATAAGTTTTGCAAAAAGGCGTATTTTGTCCTAAAGTAGAATGGCTAATTTTTCATAAACTCTTGAAACTTAATTTGCTTGTGGCAAGCTGTGGAGGGTATTGTGATAACTTTAAGTAGGGGAGTGTGTTCTGTAAAGATAAAATTTGTCTTCAATAGTCTATATGGTTATAAATAAAAGGTTTAATAAAGCATTGTTTACATTAAGGTATTAAATGGCTAATTCCAAAAGGTCATTCTTAAATATATATAAAACTGAACTGATGATAATAATAATAAGAGGTGGTTTTGTGACAGGAAGGATTGGCAGCGGCCAGCCTACCCTGCCAACTTGCTTCTGGGAGGCTGTTTCTGGTATTGCATGCTGCTAAGTATTTAGAGAGGAGTTCATTGTTTTGACAAGCTTGTTTAGTGTTCACAGTATTATAAGAAATTTGCTTGATGGCTTTGTGTGTAGACTGTGTGGAGTTTATTTTTATTATTAAAGGAACAGAAAGTGATTTTGTCCTGAGATAAAATAATTAAGTATTACAAAGAGTGGAGTATGGAACGAAGCCTGAGTGAATGCTGAAACTGCAGAAGGTTAGTAGAAAAGGAATTTTTACAGTTAAAGTTAAATAAAATTTAATGAGTCTATCTGTAAAATTTTACAGGCTTTGGTGTTGAGTAGTATGCTGATGCAAAGTTAAAAATGTTTGTTCTTAAGGCCTCTCACCATTGATCTGTTTTGGTGGAAGTTCTTGTCCTCAGTCAGTATACAAAGAAAGTCTGTCTTGTGTTTCTTGTGCTTATCGTTTCCTAGGTGTTCCAAGAAGGAAAGCTTTATCTCTTAGAGGAGCATAGCGTTCAAGGCTGCTTTCTCAGGGCCTGGTCCTGGGCAGTAGCCTTTTATTCCAAACTAATTATAAGAGATTTGTTCTTTTACCTTGAAAGAAAAATTAAAGTAATAATTAAGTTCATTTGATATGTTATAAGTCAAATAGAGGGTGTTTTAAAGTGTTATAAAATTAACAAGTTTTTTTCTTTCCTTTAACCCTCTGTTAATTAAAGTTGTCTGAGTGAAAGTTTTCTATGGATGCTTGAGAGTGTGTAAAGTTACCAATATTTCAGCATAATATCACTAAAAAAAAAAGGGGGGGTACAATGTGGTTGATTGTGGTTTTGATTATTGTGGAAGAGTATGTGTCACGGAAACAACCTCTTATCATAGATTAAAGTAACAACACTGGTGTGCAGCAATCCCAAATACTGCTAGTTTGTTGCAAAAAGTTAAAGTCCAGCTGTATGGCTATCACTTTGTTTTGAAACTTGCTGGGACTTTCTTTAGTGTCATCTTAGACAAATCAAGCCGGCTGCATTCCTCTATCTGTAAAAAACCCAACAATGAATTTTTGCGGTGCTTTTCAGGGCTGTGTGCATAGCCCAACCATCCTGTACAGTATTTACTGATAGTAATAGTAATAGAAGGGCAGCATACGTTACTTTTCAAAAAGAACAGGTTTAGCCAACTCCTTATTCATCTGCTCAATGCACAGAGCTTTGAGCCATCATTAGTTTTACAAATGTTTTAAGAGCCCTTGAGTGTTGTCTCTGATTCTGAATATATATGCCTTACTGTCAAGCATATTGAAACAGCTCATATCTTTGCTACTGATGAGTTATCTCAACTTTGCGCTGACTTGCAACATCTCATTAGGTTAAAATCTATTTACATTATTCATATATCTCTCATGCCTCTTTGCCTAGTCCTATGACATCAAATAATGCTCGAGCTGATTTACTGGTAAGGTGTTTACAAAGTGCTCATAATTGCCATGCTTTAACTCATATTAATGCTAAAGGCCTGTAAAATAAATATCAAAAGTTAACAAGACTACAGGCACAAGGAATTATCTGTACCTGTCCCACCTGTGGACCCTTAACTACAGTGTCTTTTCAGGCTGGAACTAATCCCAGAAGCCTGACTCCTAATCAATTAAGGTAGATGGATGTTACTCACATACCATCCCTAACTACAATCTGTTCACGTTTATATTGACACTTATTCTCATTTTATGTGGGCTACTGCTCAAAGTGGGGAACAGTTTCATCATGTTCACTCACACCTCTGTTCTGCTTTTGCTATAATGGAATGCCCTCTGAAAATTAAAACTAATAATAAACCTTCTTACATTAGTAAATCCATCGAATCTTTCTGTTTAAAATATGGTATTGAACATGTTACCGGCATTCCTTATAATCCTACAAGTCAAGCCATAGTTAAATGCAGCCATCATACTCTAAAAACTATGATTTTAAAACAAAAAGGGGGAGATAATGGTATTATTTATCACCAAAAGATTAATTAGGAAAAGCTTTATTTACTTTACATTCTCTTAATTTTTATAATTCATTAACACCTGTGGAATGTCACTTAGAAAATGTCAAACATCTACAGTAGGCACAGGAAATGAAGATCAACCAATATTCTAGAAAGATATTTTAAGCAATGAATGGGAAAAAAAAGGCAGGATTAAAGTAAGGGGGTGAGGCTATGCTCTTATCATTTCAGAAAATGGAGAACAAATTTAGTTATCTGTGAAAAGGATTAAGCTCCAGAATGAAGAGATGGAGTCTTCTACAACTTCTGATGATGGTGATCGTAAGTAATAAGGAAGCTGCCAGTAATTACACTTATTAGGCCTATGTACCTAACCCCCCATTACTTAGAGTGTTAACCTGGAAAAGTCCATTCTTTCATATATATCTGAAGAAAACCCATATATTCCCTATACCAATTGATAATCAATTGCCAATTAAACCGTATTAAGAAAAAGAATCGATAATCTCATATTACCATTTGATTATCAACGCTTATGCATTGGTAATCATCCTTCCTGTATTTATGTTAAAAATCGGGCCATAGCTATCTTCAAAAATAATAATACTCAGTTTATTGTGACTTTATTTCCCTCTTACGATTTAATCATGACTAAAAATCCTACTTATGATTGTCCACAAAAAGACAGTAAGGATAAAAAAAAAAAAAGATGGCAAGAATGCCATATAGGAAGAAAATCTGTCATTTTTAATGATTCCTATGGAATAGTGTGGGAAAGTGCCCCTATGGGGAGTCCCATTGAATATAATGACAGATTTATTTGGCACGGTCTAAATAGTAAAGGACAAAAAATAATTTTTACTAAAAATAATAGTGTTTGGAAACAGAAGGGGAAATGAATCCCTTCTCCATGGTGTAATATCACATCTATACACAAGCAGAAGTATCTGTGGAAAGTTTTTCTAGGAATAGCTCCTACTATAGAATGGATTGGGAATAATAGTAAGAATAGTCAATATCTGCATTTAAATCAAATTCATCTTCAGGCATGTGTAAGAAATCATTATGTGTTTGTGGTTGGAAAATTACTATAACCCAAAAATGTACTATTCTATAAAAATGAGGCCTTGCATCCTAGTAGCCATTACCCCACAACTAACATACTATGGAGAAGGCAAACTAAAAAATTTTACTATCCCCATCTGTGTCAAAGAGAGCCGCCTTCCTCCCTATATTGGTAAAAAATTAGCCTCACAGGTTCAGTCACTGCAGCTGCCACAGCACGTGGTGCTCTTGGTCATGGCCTCATCAGCTTGCAATACTTTGAACAACAACAACAAATTAGCCTAGAATCCAGTGCGCAGTCTCTTAAACTCTATGCAGCAGCAACTAACATCCCTCGCCCAAGTAGCTTTACAAAACCGCAAGGCCCTTAACTTACAGCTGAAAAAGGGGGAACCTGCCTTTTCTCCAGGAAGAATGTTGCTACTATATAAATAAATCTGGTATTGTTGAGCAAAATGTTAAAATACGAGAATTGCGGGAAGGGATATTGCCCTCCCAGTCATCCTCCTCCCCGATGTTAGTGTTATTAATGGACCTGAACCTGTACCTATCCCCAGCATGGACTACATTGCTGGCCACTCTAGAAGAGCTGTGCAACTTATCCCACTTTTTGTTACCTTAGGCATTTCTGGAGCCCTAGCCACTGGTACTGCGGGGTTAGGACTCGCTCTTACCCAATATACAAAATTATCTAAGCAATTAATTGATGATGTCCAGGCTTTGTCGAGCACTATACAAGATATTCAAGATCAAATAGACTCTCTAGCTGAGGTAGTGTTACAGAAGAGGGTTAAAGCTGCTTACAGCAGAACGTGGAGGAATATGTCTAGCTCTGCAGCAACAGTGCTGCCTTTATGCCAACAAGTCTGGCATTGTTCGAAATAAAGTTAAAAGGCTTCAAGTGCAACATTCTTAATACCCCATAATAATACAAAATGACTGTGTTCCTCCACCGGCCTCACCCCATGTCTTAGCATCCAAGCCCTCAACACCACCCGTGAAACCTGCATGCTTGCTATTATACTCCCCTGCATTTATTTTCATAATGATAACCAATTCTTTGACTCCTGGCAGCACCACTTTCGACCGGCCTATGTACAAAAAAGAGAAATCATTACCGCCATCACAATTGCTTCACTTTTAGGTCTCGCTGGAGCTGGTACTGGAGTAGCAGCCCTAACTACACAACAAACTTCTTTCTCCTCTATCAGGCGAGCGGTTGATGAAGATATAGCCCACATCGAAACCTCCATTTCCCATCTAGAAAAGTCCTTAAATTCATTATCTGAGGTTGTCCTCCAAAACCGCAGAGGGCTCCTCTTCCTTAAGGAGGGAGGGATTTATGCGGCATTAGGAGAGGAATGCTGCTTTTATGCTAATCATTCCGGCCTTATTAGAAATAACATAGCTCAGCTCAGAAATGGACTAGCAAAGCGTAATAAAGAGAAGCCCAAGGAAACTTCTCCTGGGGATTCAATGGAATCCTTCCTTACATCCTCCCTATACTAGGCCCATTAATAACCATACTTCTCATACTGTCTCTCGAACCTTGAGTCATAAAAAGAATTATCCAGTTAGTCAAGGACCACATTGACTCTGCTCTTGGCAGGCCTATCCAGGTGCATTACCACCGGCTCCACCTCGCTGACCAGGGTGTGTCTATGGACCATCCAGACTGCCTCCCCTCCTGGATGAACTCCCCGCCAATAAGCTGCTGAGTGCAAGGCACAGCACTGCAGAAGACAGAGGTAAGCACAACCTAAATGATCTCTGAGAAGTATGCCTCATTGTTACAGGGGTGCGCTCTGTTTGCCAAGGCCACGAGGCAGGGTGCTTCAACCACATTTGGCCTGCATAGACAGGCGGGATGCGTTGATAGCATTCTGACTGCTCAGGGAACTGGGCTGGCTAGCCAATGACAGGCAACTGAACCGACCTAACAGTCAACCTAAGACAGGGACATGGCCTTTTGCTGCCATGCCTCCCCATGACGGGTAAGACTGGTCACATGTGTGAGTGAGCTGAAACGGCTCACCGGGTATGGTTCCGACCTAAATCAGGCACAGCCCCCCCTCATTTCATCGGCCTCCACTGCACAATCTATAATACCCCTTCCCAAAAAAATCAGAGCCGTCTACATCAGGGAAATGAGGCCTCTACTTCCCTCAGCTAACCGTACGAAAAATACTGTGCTAATAAAAGGGAGGAGATGTTGGGAGCGGTCAATACGAGTATACACTGAGTTCAACAATGCCGGCAACATGGCCACCAGAGCAGAGCCCACTTCCTTGTTCTTCTCCTTCCCTGCTCCTTTGTTCTCCGTTTCCCGCCACTGCCCAGACTGATAAGATAGTGTGCAGGCGCAAGACGTGAAACTGAAGTCCGCCTTCTACCTCAGCAACAGAAATAGCCAATCCCTAGCTTCCACCTCCACCTACCGGCCCTTCCCCTTCCCAAGAATATATATGCTCAGTCCCCACAATAAAATGTTGCAGCTTGATCAGAACACTGTCTTGCTGTCATTCTTCGTGTCTCTTGTCCCATCATTCTTTCTCGGCAGGTTTCGAGCCCTCGTTGCCGTCCCGCGGGCCGGGGCAGGCAAAAGAACAGGTGAACTCTGGGGAGGTTGAGGACTGTGAGAATGCAACTGTGGGAGTGTTTTGTTTTTGTTTTTTTGTCTTTATTTTTTTAATATTACATTAAAAAAATATGAGGTCCCCATATACCCCCACCCTCCTCACCCCACTCCTCCCCCCATAACAACAATCTCCTCCATCATCATGAGACATTCACTGCACTGCTGCACTTCATGGTCAATGGTCCACATCGTAGCCCACACTTCTGGGAGTACTCTTTTGGCAATTATGGAAAGGAAGGGTCACTGGTATAGGATGTCAGTGATGGGGGGATGTGTAAAGAAAGGGGCACCTGGCACATGCCTCTTTGGAATATGAATGTGTTCATGTTGTTATAGGTATTATCTTAGCAGGTGGAGATCCACACAATACCTGACAAAATATTAAATTCCCATCATGGTGCAACTTTCTACATTTCAAGAAGAGTGGCACGGGAGGTGGGGCAAGATGGTGGCAGAGTAATAAGTTCCAGGAGTCAGTTTATGGGAAAATAGCTTGAATTTGAATGTGGGAACCTGGTTTGAAGTTGAAACATTTCCATTACGCAGATAAGAAGTGTGGGCTTAGGAACACTGGCCTTGACTAGATGGAACACTGGTGAACATGAAAGTTATTTGCTTGAAGAGGCATTTCAACTTTGTATGGCCTGTTCCCTAGTATTGCAGGTGCTGCAGCTTTAATAACAAGCAGCCTTGAAAGTAAACATAGATAACTATTGCTTTGTAATTTCTAATAAAATACACTGTGGAAACTAGGGTCGAGGCTCTCAGTTTCAGAAGCTGTTGAGTCCCCTGGTCCCATCTTTATTTCTTTCCTGTGTCTTTCGGTCCTTTTACTTCTTAAGTTCTGTGTTGCCTTCCCTTCATGCAAACCTATTGCTGAGCTGGTCTCAGCATCAGTTCATCCTACAGGACAGTAAAAAATCACCCAGAGTTACCTAAGTACCTGTCTGGGGGCCCCAGGAGATCAAAAGAACATCATGCAATATCCTTGAAAGTATGGAAGGAAGAGTCTGTCCATCTATAGAGAAGATTCTTGTGGAGAGCACTCCACAATGTGGAGGCCAGTGCTGGTTGGAGCTATTCTGTGGCTGGAGCAGGAAGTTCCATTTCCCAAAAATGGGGGAGGAAGGGACAGTTGGGCACCAACTTCATCTATTGATCAGTAAATTCAGCTGGCTAAAGTATAATCCTAAGAATAGCTAAAGTTTAATCCTGTCCAATCAGAAAGAAGCCATTACCTGCCATTTGAACTCTGCCCCCACCATGAGGGGAAGAGGTGCTGATTGAAAATCACGGTGAAATTAGGAATTACCTTCTTTCCACCAAGATCCAATTGTAGCCCTAGCCTAGTGTGGTGCCTAGATAAAGAATTTATAATTGCTACTAACATCAGTGAGCTGAAGACAGCCATGTATCCTTTTGTTTGTTATCACTTGTGCAAAAGTCCTTGAGCTGAAAACAACTCCATCCACTTTACCCCTTCCCTTAATCATAAATACCAGAAGTAAAAACAACAGAGAAGTGAGGATTTGTGTATCTTCTTTGTTTGGGCATCAACATTCAGCACTAACAGCTTATGCTGTCCTGCTCCCCTGCCTCTGGACATTGCCTCTAGACATTGTAATTAGAAATACAAAGTTTTAAAGTCTAGCCCAAAAAGTATATATGTTACTACCTCCCTCCACCCCTCCTCTCCGCTGTTGTTATCTTCCCCTTCCAGCCCTTGCTGTCTTCCCCGCCAGTCCCGACCACATTGCCCACACATAATCTGCCTCCTTCCTTAGCTACCGCTTACCTCATAACTACCCACCCACTTCCCCCTATCCACTACCGCCCCGTAGCTAACCCGCCCTAGCTCCTACCCCTCCCTTTACCCAACCCTATATAACCAAGTGTACTTCCGCAATAAAGCAGACCTGTTCTTGCGCTCAAGCGGTCTCCGTGGTTTTTCCCCAACCGCGCGTCCCCCACGCCTGGAGAACCGGTGCTCCCTCTTGGGGCACCCCCCGCCGGCTGATCGGCAGGAGCAAGCCCCCCCGACTCTTGGGCCTGAGCGAGGACGAAACCCCCATGCTCAGCTACAACTGGCGCCCAACGTGGCAGCTCCTCCCCCGGCCCCTCTCTGCTGCTGCTGCTGCTGTGATCGTCCTCCTCTCCAGGTAGGGACCCCTCACCCGGACGAGCCCCAAGGGACCCCTCGCCGTCATCCCGTCCCTATCCCATCATGGGTGCCTCTTTGTCATTGCGTCAGGCACCACAAGTCAGGGCCCTCGCTGCCCTGCTCGATGCCAATGGAGTCCGCGTCTCCTTGCGGCAGCTCCAAAAGTACTGGGATCTCTTGCTCCCCTTTAATCCGTGGCTCGCCACCTGCCAACTCTGGAGCCTGGACACATACTCACGACTCATTGATCAAGTCACCTCTGCCATGGAGCACGAGAAACACACCGCCCAACAGGCCTCTTACCCGTTCTCGTTGCCATTCGCGCTTGCCTCCTTGGCGCTCCTACCGAGGCCATTTATGAAGCTTCTTCCAAACGGCCTCTAGACTGTGATCCCGATGAGCCCGCCGACACTGACTCTCTGTCTAACCAACTTGCTGCCGCTCTCAAGCGCGAACCTCCCCGCCCGAGCTCCCCGCAGCAGACAGAAACCACTCCTGCCGCTCCCCAATATGGCGGACTTCCGCCTTCTTCCCCCACTTCTGCCCAAGATGGCGCGCATCCGGCTTCTTCTTCGCTGGTGTCCTCCTCCCACCTCTACCCGCCTCTTCCTGCCCAGTCAGCATCCGGTTCGGGCCCGGAAACTGCATGGTCACCATCTTCCGCTAAACCGGAAACGCCCCTCACGCCATTTTGTCCGCTGCCGGATGTGGCTGCTCCGCCATCTTGGCCGACGCCCGGAAGAGTCCCGCCACCATCTTGTTGTCGCCCGGAAGCCGCTAAGCCGCCATTTTCTTACCCATGTTCCGCTTATCCCTTGCCGCCATCGTACGGCAATAGCCCTTCACCTGCCTTGGCTGCTCCATCAGTCCCCGGTGCCACGTCTTCTCAAACCCCCCAGCTGTATCCGCTAAATCCACAGCCCACGCCGCAGTGACCCCAAACTTGGCTACCCTTTACAGCGGAAGAGGTCAGGACCCTCCGCAAAGCTGTGAAGGAAGACGGAATTGGCAGCCCTTATGCACAGCAACTACTTGAGGAGTTGGGGACCCAACTCGTTCTCCCATATGACTGGATTGCACTAGCCCATGCCATCCTGACGCCGGGTCAATTTATTGAATGGCGCGCCCATTACCAAGTGGCTGTTGACTGGCAAATCATGGAAAATGCCCAGGCCGGCGTCCTCGATCCCTCCGATGCATACACGGGCACCAACAATTATGCAGACCCTCGTTCTTACCTCCAAATTGACCCAGGGTTTTGGCACCAGGTAAAGGTCCTCATCCAGTGGTCTTTCTCTCTAGTCTCCACCAAGGAGCCCACCAAGCTCGCGCAACTGCTTCAAGACTCTAATGAGACTTTCTCCGCATTTGTCGCCCGCATCCTGGAAGCTTGCCAGCGAAAAATTTCTAGCGAGGACGCCCAGTTTGCGCTGGCCAAAGAACTTATCATAGACAGGTGCCTTGCGCCTTTCCGGGCCGTGGTCCTTCCCATACATGACAAAGCTCTGCACGAATGGGTCCTTGCTTGCCGTGACGTCGACCCACAAGTCAAAACACTCACCGCTGCCTTTGCCTCTGCCATGGCTGTTTCATCCGCCCCCACTTCTGTCTGCTTTCGGTGTGGCCAGCCCAGCCACTTCATCCGCGAGTGCTCCCAGCCAGGCCCAGCGCCTTGCTCAGACCCGCCAATGGGATGGCCAAGGGGCCCTTCTACGCCATGTCCGCGTTGTGGGAAAGGATATCACTGGGCCTGCGACTGCCGTTCCACCCAAGGTTCCCAGCAGCCTTTAAACTCCCAGCGGGGCAGGCCTCAGCCCCACCCCCAAGAGGCCCTCAGAAGAATTCCCAAGCCATAATGTGGACAATGCCCATCATGTGCCGCCAGAGACCCTCATTAGAGCTCAAAATCGATGGGCAATGGCTCGATGGGCTCCTGGATTCCGGCGCTGAAGTCTCCTGTGTTCCCTTCGAAGTCGCTGCGTTCAATCACTGGCCCCTGGAAACTGGCCCTCAAGTCATCAGCGCCACTGGGGCTGCCACCTCCTGGAAAACATCCCAGCCTCTGCATTGGAGTGACCGAGAAGGCCACGAAGGCCAAATTCGCCCACTCGTCCTTTCATCTGTCCAAACCATCTTATGGGGGAGAGATGTCCTCAGCCAGCTAAAAGCCCGAATCACCACAGAAGCCTTCTCAGCTGCGCTGCCCCCCCCCTTATAGGGGCCACTGCTCCCATCATAAAACCTGACCCCATCCCTCTGGAATGGGACACAGAGGAGCCCATCTGGGTCGAGCAGTGGCCCTTGCCAGCTCAAAAGCTACAAGCTCTCTCTGCCCTCGTCGAAGAGCAATTACAAGCAGGGCATATTGAGCCATCCACCAGTCCCTACAATTCGCCAATCTTTGTCATTAACAAGAGAAACACAGGCAAGTTCCGCCTTCTCCACGACTTCCGAGAAATCAACAAGCATATTAAGCCAATGGGATCACCTCAGCCAGGATGCCCGCATCCCACCGCAGTCCCCCAACATTTTCATGCAGCAACCATCGACATCAAAGACTGCTTTTTCTCTATCCCCCTCCATCCCCGGGACTGTCCAAGGTTTGCGTTCACAGTTCCGCGCATCAACAACCAAGGTGCAGCGCAGCGATTTCAGTGGAAAGTGTTACCTCAAGGCATGCGCAACAGTCCTACTATATGCCAATTGTATGTCAACCATGCCGTAGAGCCACTGCGCTCCAAGTTCAACCCGGAGCACACATACATCCTCCACTACATGGACGACCTCCTTTTGGCAGCAAGCTCCCATGCGCTCCTCAATGATCTACTCTCAACAACCATAACAAGCCTCTCCAACCTCGGGCTTGCAGTGCAATCAGACAAAATCAATCTCCAGCCTCCCTTTCAGTTCTTGGGCTTTCATTTTCACCAGTTCATTCAACCTGCAAGTCCAAAAATTCACGTCTCTTACAAAATGACACTCACTGAGCTCCAGCGGCTTTGCGGGCAAATCAATTGGCTTCGATCTGCCCTCCCCATCACAACAGCGCAAATGCAGCCCCTCTTTGAGCTCTTGCAAACCAAGGATAGCCCACCCACTGCAGTCACTCGCAACATCACCATCACCCCCGCCGCTAGAGAGGCCGTCCAACAGGTCAGTGCCGCTCTCCAACAATGCCGCCTAGAGCATTTCTCCCCTGACCTTCCAATTTTAGCTTTAGTCCTGCCAACGCCAATCACTCCCACAGGCCGTTGACGAAGACATCACCTATCTTCGCGAAGCTATAAAATATCTAAAAGACTCTCTTAATTCTCTCTCCGAAGTAGTCTTGCAAAACCGCCGCGGCCTCGACCTCCTCCTTCTCAAAGAAGGAGGTCTTTGTGCCGCTCTTGGAGAAGAATGCTGTGTATACGCCAACTCCACTGGCCTGGTCGAGGACAATCTGAGAAAAGTCCAGGAAGGACTAGAAAAATGCCGCAAAGAACGAGAGAACGCAAACTATTCTTCCAATTTTTTTCATGCCCTCCTCCCTTACCTCCTCCCATTCCTGGGCCCACTCATTGTCGTCATCTTAATTCTCACTGTGGGCCCCTGGGGCATCAAGAGGGTAATCAGTCTTGCCAAAGATCAAGCCAAGGCTGTATCCCATGCTGTGTTCAGCTCCTTCGTGCAAGTCCATTACCAACGCCTCGCCACCGATGAGCACCCCCCCAACGTCCTCTTCGCCCTCTCCGCCTGCGAGACCTACTCTAGGCGCTCCCTGTCATTTCCTTCCCCTCTGATGGGGGTTCTAGGGCATCGCAAAGCTGCTTTGCTGGCAAGGCTCGATGTGCATCTAGCGCCGGCGCGCACCGACCCTAAGGGCCAATGCATGCATCCTGGCCAGATGCTATGTCATTCGCCCATAGCCAGCCAGGTTCGCCCCCTTTTACCCCTCGCCTTCCCCAGCCTATTCTCCTTTCCCCTCATTGTTTCCCTCTTAAAAACAAAAAGAGAGCAATTGTTACTACCTCCCTCCACCCCTCCTCTCCGCTGTTGTTATCTTCCCCTTCCAGCCCTTGCTGTCTTCCCCGCCAGTCCCGACCACATTGCCCACACATAATCTGCCTCCTTCCTTAGCTACCGCTTACCTCATAACCACCCGCCCACTTCCCCCTATCCACTACCGCCCCGTAGCTAACCCGCCCTAGCTCCTACCCCTCCCTTTACCCAACCCTATATAACCAAGTGTACTTCTGCAATAAAGCAGACCTGTTCTTGCGCTCAAGCGGTCTCCGTGGTTTTTCCCCAACCGCGCGTCCCCCACGCCTGGAGAACCGGTGCTCCCTCTTGGGGCACCCCCCGCTGGCTGATCGGCAGGAGCAAGCCCCCCCGACTCTTGGGCCTGAGCGAGGACGAAACCCCCACGCTCAGCTACATATATATACTAGTACATCTCTGAATAAAGGAGGATTAATTAATTTAAAAAGCTCTGCCACTTAACTATGTTTAAGTGTAGTTTTTTCACACCATCTCTTGCTTGCTGGACAAGTTAGTAATCCAACCACTACCACAAGTCGTGCCCTGTGTGAGGAATGTCTGAGGAACCAGATGATGTAATCAACACGTGAAGGAGATTCAGTTCTAACCACATATTCATCCCAAGAGCAGTATCCCCTGGAGGAAATAACTGCCCATGTGTTTAGTATCAACAGAGCAATATGGGAAATATTCTTCCCCCAAAATGAAATTCTCTTTCCCAAAAGCAATTGGTATATCTGTGTACTTTGCAATAACTTTTTAAAGCTGCAGATTAAGGAAAGTCAACTAGTACAATTATTACAAACCATTTCTGTGTTCTGTCCTTATTTCCCAGAAGAGGGTATCCTAGATTTAGAACTACAGGAGCAGATAGGATGTCAGCTGAAGAGGAAATATGAGCAGGAGGACAAAGTACCAAGGTCCTCCCTGCTGACTCGGAGTTTGGCTCATACAGCCATGGATCCCCTCCATATCCCCTCCATATCCCCTCCTGTGAGGTAGAGAGGCTAGGCCCACCAGGGTACCCTTCCACTTCTCTGTGGCAGAGTCCGGAGCCTGGTCTAAAATCATCAATGCCACCGGCACATCTGGCACCTCCCTCAGAGGATCTGGGGAATAATAACATTCTGGATGATTTACCTCCTCCAGTCCCACCTTCATTAGATGTTATCCCTTCAAATATTCCAACTGAATTTCCATTACCACCCCCAGATATTCTCACTCACTCCTGCATGGAAGAATGTCTTAAAGAAGCAGTAAATGAGGGAAATATTAGTGCTTTTCCAGCAGTAGTAGTTGCCAGACAACAACGTTTTGAACCCATGCCTTATGAAATATATCGGGAGCTCCGTCATAGTGTATGTAAGAATGGACCATATAGTAATTTCATCATTGGTATCTTGGGCAACATAACCACAGGGTATCAGATGTGCCCAGGGGATTGGAAAGAGCTTATAAAAGCTATTGTTACCCCCGCTCAGTAAGTGGTATGTATGACTGAATTTCAGGACAGAAGCATGCAACTGGCAATGCAAAACCTCCAACATCAAGTCCTATTGGGTTAAAACAGTTGACAGGGACTGGTGTTTATACCACCCTGCAAGCTCAAGTGGCAATTCAAGACTCTAAGGTATATGAGCAAGTGACAATAGCTACTCAAAATGCTTGGACAAAAATGCCAGACTCTCACAGAGCTCAGAGCTCTTTTGCCTCCATTCAAAAGGAGCCTAATGAGCCAATCATGCGTGTAAGAAAACTATCTGTTAAAGTGTTAACTAAGATAAAAAACATTCCTGCAACAACTCTGTAAATTCCCTGCTGCCTACCTGATAATGTGGCAGTGAGTTAGGGGGGAGCTGATAAAATTAAACCTCTGAGAAAGTAAGAAAACTTAACAACATTAGTGTTCTCTTTTATTTACCACTGATTCTGGTTGGGCCTATATGGCTAAATTGATTAAATTAGTGCAGAATTTTTATCAAGGTGTTAAAAAGAAACTTTCAGTTTTGAATTAAAAGCTTACTCCTAAACTTCAAGTCTAAGCATAGTCTTAAAGAGTAGTAATCCAAAAAATATGTGTTAAATGTCTGTTTAAACTGCTAAATAAGAGCTTCATGGCATTTATGCCGCTCAAGTAATCCTATCTGGTTGCTCATTACTAATAAAAGTGTTCCAAGAACAAGCATGCATGTTACAGGCAACACGAATTCCAGAAGAAATCTTAAGAGCAATAAAATCAAAGATGTGAAATGATGGAGGGCTTGAAAACAGCCATATTGAAAGAGTAAGAATTGTGGGTCAAATTGTAAACTTTATGTTTCTGTTGGTGTGTTGTAATTGTTTTTGTGTTTGTTTGTTCAATGTCAGTGTATATTTTGTACCTTTGGTAGTGATATAAATTGATAAGTAAAACTTTCTAAAAGAGCTCTATTCAAATGGCCAAAAATTAAAGAAGTGCTTATATTAATACATAAGTATAAATGCTAATAAGATCTCTGCAATGATAAAAATTATAAGTCTTGATTAATGAAATTACTATAAGTTTCTTCATAAAAAATAGTTCTTGCCTAAATTGAAATGAATAGTTTATTTTTCTTCACAGGATAAAATGAAGGATGTAAAACAAATGAATATTTTAAAAAGGTTAAAAGTTTGTAAGAGTGCTGACTGAAATTTGATGTTTGTTCAAAAAAGTATGTTTTGTCCTAAAATAAGATGGCTAGTTTTCATAAAATCAAAATGGAAATATGCAGGATAAAACTTGAATGCATATAGCAAGTTGTAGAAGGTATTGTGGTAACATTAAGTAAGGGAATGTGTTCTGTGAAGGTGAAATTTGTCTTAAGATAAAATAATTATAGTCTATATGGTTATGAATAATTATAGGAAGTTATGGAAGCATTGTTTGAATTAAAGTGTTTAAATGGCTAATTCCAAGAAGTCATTATTAAACAGAAACTGAATTGATAATAACAAAAAGCAACTTTATAACAGGAGAACTTGTTGGCAGCCAGGCTCCCCTACCAACTTGTTTCTAAAAGACTGTTTCTAATATTGCATGCTACTAGCTATTTGAAATAAAGAAAAGTTATATTTGCATATAACCAAACTGAATCATTATTTTGACAAGTTTGTTTAGTGTTGATGGTAATTATATGTTGTAAAGAGATTTGCTTGGAGATAGTTTCCAAAATCATTTTGGTAACTTATGTAGGTAAGGTATATAGAATGTGTTTTTATTATTAAGGAAACAAAGTAATTTTGTCCTAAGATAAAATGAGTGGTTATTAAGAGTAAAATTTGAGACAAAACCTGAATACAGAAAATACAGAAAGTGTGTGGAAAAGGAATTTTTGTGGTTAAAGTTGAGTAAGATTTGATGGGTTTATCTATTAAGATTTAAGTAGCAAATAGTATACTAATACAAAGCTAAATTTTGTTCTTTCTCAAAGTCTCTTAAGTCATTCATCTGTTTTAGCAAAAGTTTATAAAGGGTTTTTCTCATGAATAACCAGAGTACAAAGAAAGCCTGCTTTATCAAAATTCTTCTTGTACATTAACCTTATCTTCTTATACTTTAACCTTATCATTTAAAAAGAAGTAAGTCTTATCACTTTTAAAGGAGTATAATGTTCAAATCTGCTTTCTCAAAGTCAAATCTTGAGAAGTATCTTTTCTTTCAGGCTGTTGCAAAGGATTTGTTCTTTTACCTTGAAAGAAATGAAGTAATAAAATCGTTAAGTTCATTTAATATGTTATAAGTTAAATGAACAATATTTATAAGTGTTATAAAATTAAAAGGGAGTCTTTAACCCTCTATTAAAGTTGTATGAGTAAAAGGTTCATATGCATACCTAAAGAGTATATAATATTCCTGAAAATTTAGTAATGTTTCACCATAATAGTAAAAATATAATGCTGAAAGTCATAGTTTTAATTATTATTAAAAATAGTGTATATCATAAAAACAACCTCTCTGCTTAGAAATCAAAAAGCAAATGTTTTAATTCATTCTTGTCTGATTTACACTAAAAGCTGCCACAGGACAAATGCTTTAACTCATACTTGTCCAATTCACATTAAAAGCTGCCACAGGGTGACATACAACAGTAAGCTATCATAAATTAAAATAACACCACTACTGCCATATGCAGCAACCCAAAACACTTAGTTCATTACAAAAATTAATATCCAATTATGTCACTATCACTTTATTTTAAAACTTGCTAAAGCTTTCTCTAATATCTCCTTAAGCAAGTCAAAATAGCCTGCAATCACATGTAAACAAGCCAACAGCAAATTCTGCAGTGTGTTCCCAAGTCTGTGTAAATAAACCAATCATCTATACTAGCTTAGTAACAAAAATCTAACTGTATTAAAAAACCTGTAGTTTTAACCCTATTTCATTATATTAATAATATTATGTTAACCAATAATTATTTTTACAGAATAATCTCACTCTACCTTAAAATTCATGTTATAAAAAACGAAAAAGGGAGAATATGGGTATACTCCCACCCACTACTAGGCCGTGAGAAGTGATAGCGATTGCTCTATATACTTTAAATTTTTAAAATCGTGGTTCTGACTATTGTACAGCAGCAGCAGGACACTTCAAAACAGGAATGGATCTAAACAATGCTCACCCTAGAATTCTCTATAGAGACCTTCAGAATTCCAAAGGATAGGATAGACCTGTAGACTAACATAAGGACAAAGATATGCTTGTGTTTTCTTGCCTACAGGACCCAAATGGCTGCCTGCACACCTAATAAAACCTTAACATGAGCTCAAAAGAGGGCAAACCAAACATCCCTTAAGAAATCTTGTCTGTTTTCTTCTCCTATACCTTAACTAAAAAGAGCGATGCCTCCTCATTCATCTCTTCTATCATAAGAACTGAGATTAGTGATTTATATTTAACCCCATTATCTATTGCAGTCTCTCCCAAGAGCTAACCAATAGCACAAACTAACTCAAAGAAAAATACTGTTTCCCACCAATTTTGGGAAAATGCAGCATTTATAGTTCTACTTTTGTGGCCCAGTATCCTCCCAGTAGGACTATGTATTTTCAAAATTCTAATCAAATTTATTTCTTCCAGAAATCAACATCTTGTTAGCCATATGGGAATGCCATCCAGCTTTTGCCCAACATGCCAGATCCATCTTCCTCCAACCAAGATAGAATAGCAGGAGGGTTTTACACCTTGTCAGGTAGGGCCTATTGTCCCTAACCAGCAGGAAGTAGCTACAGAAGAAATATCATCTCCCTTCAGCACTCCTTTAAGAATAAAGGTATAAACTCTCTGAGAGAAGAATTAAACAAGCTAGTAATATAAGGAATCAATAAGCGGATCTGTAACCTAGCAAAAGTCCATATGGACCCAAAAATGGCTGCTGGAAAACCCTCCCCAAAATTCTGCCATTAAAAACAAGACTCTCTCCGGAAGTCAGAAGAAGTCCTGGACATTCCCCAAGGACTTTATCATTGGGCCATCACGGGGGGATTGAGGGTGGGATAATCAATCAAAATAGCTTCTGCCCCAAGGCTCAGGGGAAAGCAAACTTGAGACATTCCTGTCTCCTGCTCTACTGTATTTGTGATTCCATAGTGACCCTGCTTTCTCTTGTGGTTCCAAATGTGGACTAAATTGCTGCTTGGTGAAATTCTTGGCCCTTGGGGTTGACCATCCACTCTTCCAGTCCAGTGGCCACTACAGTCTTGCTATCTCCAAGAACTAGAAAATGCAGGAGGCCTCCTACCTTGACTGTTGGGGTTCCTAAAAGTACCACTTCCTAAAAAGTGGTAATTCATGAGAGGAACAAATTTCCTTGAAGCCTCAATAGCCTCAATAATTATGTGTAGAATTAGTCTTGTTCAACCAAGGTCTGCCAAAGTCAAAGTAAAAATTAAAGTTCTAAAAACAAAAAATTTGCATTAAAGCATTAAACATTTTGGTTATAAATCATTAATTAAAGAACAAATTTCTTGTACAAATCTGTATGGTCACAGTACAAATTAATTGAAGTAGACTTAGCTACAAAACAAAGGTTATTATGTGATTGACCACTTATCAGCATTTGTGTGATGTCATTCCCTTGGAAATGCATCCAATCTGACAAGGATTTTATAAAAAACCCACTTACAAAGTGCATTTTCATCACATTTGCAATCGGATATCTCCACTCTTCAGAAGCAATCAGAGTGGCAATTACTTAATCTAAAAAACCAAACACAATAATCTGTCCTTGATGCCCTGGCTAAAAGGCTCCAGTAGCTAAACTCCTCTCAAAGGTTTTCAGGCCTCAATTTACATGCATGGATTACTACAATTATTAGCTTAATCTTTCTTATTATTTCTATTTCAGTCATCTGATTCATCTGAAATTCCCTCAGCAGCCTATGCTGAGCCAGTCAACATTTGGTGGCAGCCACCGCCACTGCATGTCCCTGGCTGGGGTCCCTGGGTGCTCTGTGCACCATGGGGCAATGGCAGGGGAAGGGGCCACTCAGCTGTTGTGTCCCCCCACCCAGCTGCCTTCCACTTCCACGTTCCAATTTCCAGTCAAAACTAAGAAGGGGGAAATGTGGTTGCCTGGATAAAGAATTTATAATTGCTACTAACATCAGTGAGCTGAAGACAGCCACAAATCCTTTTGTTTATTATCACTTGTGCAAAAGTTCTTTAACTGAAAACAACTCCCTCCATTTTAACCCTTCCCTTAATCATAAACAGCAGAAGTGAAAACTAACAAGTAGCAAGGAATTGTGTATCTTCTTTGTTCAGGCATCAACATTCAGCAGAAACAGTTTATGCTGTCCTGCTCCCCTGCCTCCGAACATTGCCTCTGGACATTGCAATAAGAAATACGAAGTTTTAAAGTCTAACCCCAAAATTCTTGGACATAAGCCCAGCCCCAAAGAGTATATATACTAGTGTATCTCTGATTAAAGGAGGAATTAAAAAAAGCTCTACAACTTAACTGTGTTTAAACCTAGTTTTCTTGCACTGTCTCTAACTTGTTGGACAAGTTAGTAATTCAACCACTACCACAGCCTAGGTTACAGTCATAATACTGGCAGGGAAGAAGCTGGGGACCTGCACCAGCATTTATAGGTAACTGCAGATGCTTTCGGCCCACACAAACTGAATAGTATGACATCTGTAGCTCCATCCCCACCCCCAATTAGGATAGGAGGGGATTTGTGTTACCTCAACCTTTAATGGCAGAGACTTTCAGCCTGCACAGCCTGGACTTGTGGATCCAACCCCACCCCCCAATAGGAAAGGAAGGGGGCTGGTGTTTCCACAGCCTTTCTAGGCAACAGCAGGCACTTTTGGCCTGCAGAATGGATTGTTGGGCATCTATGTATCCATTCCCAACCCAGAACAGGATAGGAGGGGGCTGGTGTTTCTTTTGCCTCTCCAGGAAATGGCAGGTACTCTCAGCTACAGGGTCTGAACTGTTGGGTGCTTGTGGATCCACCCCCACCACCCAATAGGATAGAAGGGGGCTGGTGTTTCCTCAGCCTCTTCAGGCAACAGCAGGGACTTTTGGCCTATGTGGACTGAACTGTTGGGTGTCAATGGTTTTCGTTCCTAAAGGGCAGAAGGGACAGTACTCTCTCGGCCTTGCAGGGCAACTGCAGGTATATTTGACTCACATGGATTAGATGTTGGACACTCCAGAGGGCCCACCCCCACCCCCACCAGGAGATGCTACCTCAGTCTTCCTGGGCAACTGTGGTCATTTTGGACATGCATGGCATAGACTGCTGCCCACACCTGTAGCTCCATCCCCACCCCAGGCAGGGGAGAAGGGGCATGAAGCTTCAATGGTCTCTCTGGGCAACTACAGACTGTCTTGGCCTGCAAAGCTTAGATTATTACACTTGACTGCAGCTCTGTCCCTACCCCTGGCAGAATAGAAAGGTGCAAGAAGCTTCATCAGTTCCTGTGTCAAAGCAGGCAGCTTCAGCCTCCACAGTATACAGCACCAACTACGTCCTTGGCTCCAACACAAAACAAGCAAGGAAAAGGTAAGAAAGCCCTAACTAAAGAGAGAAACTGCACCCAGCATAAATACATCTAGTAAACCAGATGCCAAGACATCAACAAAAAATTACAATCCACACCAAGAAACAGGAAGATATGGCCTACTTGAAAGAACAGATAAGCTTCCAGAAGACAAAGGAGTTGAGACAACTAATCATAGATGTTCCAACAAATCTCCTTAATAAATTCAGTGAGATGGCTAAAGAGATTAAGGATATTAAGAAGACACTGGGTGAGCACAAAGAAGAATTTGAAAGCATACAATGAAAAATTGCAGATCTTATGGGAATGAAAGGAACAAAAAATGAAATAAAAAATACACTGGAGGCATGTAACAGCAGATTTGAAGAGCCAGAAGAAGGGATCAGTGAGTCTCATGACAGCCTCCAAAAGTGAACATACTAAATAACAGATAAAGAATGGAAAAAAATTAACAGGGCCTCAAGGAACCAAATGATGGCAAAAGATGTGCAAACATGTACTATGGGTGTCCCAGAAGGAGAAGAGAAGCCAAAAGGGGCAGAAGGAATATTTGAAGAAATAATGGTAAAAAGTTCCCAACCCTATTGAAGGACATAGCTATCTGTGTCCAAGAAGCATGATGTACTCCCATCTGAATAAATTTGAATAGACCAATGCTGAGACATATATTAATCAGAATGTCAAATGCCAAAAACAAAGAGAAAATTCTGAGAGAAGCAAGAGAAAAGTGATGCATAATATATAAGGGATACCCAAAGATTAAGTGCCAATTTCTCACCAGACCATGGAGGGAGGAAGGCAGTGGTATGAAATATTTAGGATATTGCATGAGAAAAATTGCCAGCCAAGAATCTTATATCCAGCAAGATTGTCTTTCAAAAATGAGGGTTAGTTTAGAACATTCACAAATAAACAGAAATACTAAAGAGAGTTCTACAGTCAGAAAAGAGAGAAAAACTTGGAAGAGAGTCTAGAAATGAAGATTATATCTGTAAAAGAAACTCAAAGTGTTGAAAGAGTGGTGAAAATAGAAAGTGACAGATGAAATCCAAAGGTCAAAATATGTGAAATAAGAACTGCCTTTACAGTAAGAATATTGAATGTTAACGGATTAAACTCCCCAATCAAAAGACACAGACTGGTGGAATGGATAAGAAAATATGAACCATCTGTATGCTATCTGCAAAAAACTCACCCTAGACCTAAGGACACCAAAAGATTGAAAATGAAAGGTTGCAAAAAAGATATTCCATGCATGCAGTAAAACAAACAAAAAATGCTGGAGTACCTATTCTTATATTGGATGAAAAAGACTTTAAAAGCAAAACTGTTATTAGAGACAAGGAAAGACATTACATATTACTAAAAGGAGCAATTCAACAGGAAGAAATAAGAATCATAAACATATTCACCTAACAAGGATGCCCAAGACACATGAGGTAAAGACTGGCAAAACTGAAGGGAGAATTAAATATCTTTATAATAATAATTGTAGACTTCAGTACACCACTTGCAGCATTGCATAGAACATCTGGGCAGATGATCAATATAGAAACAGCTTGAATAGTATGATAAATGGACTAAACCTAATAGACATATACAGAACATTATACCCTAAAACAACAGGACTTACATTCTTTCCAAGTGCTCCTGGATCTTTCTCCAGTATGATCATATGTTAGGTCACAAAGCAGATCTCAAAAATTCAACAAGACAGAAATTATATAAAACACTTTCTCTGATCATAATGGAATAAAGTAGGAAGTCAAGAAGAGGTGGAAAAAGGAAAATTTCACAAACATATGGAGTTTAAATAACACACTCAAATAATTAGTGGGTCAAAGAAAAAATTGCAGGAGAAATCAATAAATGAGACAAATGAAAAAATGAAAATGAGAACACAACATAGCAGAACCTAGGGGATGCAGTGAAGGCAGTGCTGAGAAGGAAATTTGTAGCCCTCAATGCTTACGTTAAAAAAGAACAAAGAGCTAAAATCAATGACCTAATTACATAGCTTGAGGAACTAGGAAAGAACAAAAAACTAATCCCAAAGCAAGTAGAAAGAATAAAATAACAAAGACCAGAGAAGAAATAAATGAAATTGAGAACTAAAAAAAAAAAATAGAATTAACAAAACCAAAAGTTGGTTATTTGAGAAGATTAACAAAATCAACAAACTCTTAGAGCTAGACTGACAATGAAAAAAAGAGAGACGATGCAAACAAATGAAATAAAAAATGAAAATTTACTACTGATTCCACAGAAATAAAAGAGATCAAAAGAGGATACTATGAATAACTATATGCAAAAAAACTAGATAATGTAGACAAAATGGAAAAATGACTAGGGACATAGAACAACCTACACTGATTATAGAAGAAATAGAAGAATCAACAAACCAATAACAAGAAAATAGATTGAAACAGTCATCAAACAGCTCCCAAATGGAAAGTCGAGGAGCAGATGGTTTCAGAGTTTAGTTCTACCAAGAATTCAAGGAAAATTTAATACCAATCTTACTCAAGTTCTTCAAAAAAAATTGAAAAAGAAGGAATGGTATCCAACTCATTCTATATAGCCAATATCACCTTAATACTAAAGTCAGACAAAGATATCATGAAAAAAGAAAATTATAGACCCATTTCTCTAATAAATATGGTTGCAAAAATTCTCAACAAAATACTTGCTAATCAAATCCAACAACTCATTAAAAGAATTATTCATCATGATCAAGTGAGTTTTATACCAGGAATGCAAGGATGGTTCAACATAAGAAAATCAATGAGCATAATACACATTAAGAAATCAAAGAAGAAAAATCACATGATGCTATTGATTGACACAGAAAAGGCATTTGACAAAATACAGCATTCTTCCTTGATAAAAATACTACAAAAGATAGGAATTGAAGGAAACTTTCTCAATATGACAAAGGGTATATATGAAAAAACCACAGCTAACATTGTACTCAGTGGTGAAAGACTGAAGGCTTTCCCATGCCTTCTGTCACCACTATTGTAGAGCTAGATGTTCTAGCTAAGGCAATCAGGCAGGAAAAAGAAATAAAAGGCATTCAAATCAGAAAGGAAGAAGCAAAACTTATGCTATTCACAGATGATATGATCCTA
Source organism: Dasypus novemcinctus (assembly GCF_030445035.2). NCBI lineage: Eukaryota > Metazoa > Chordata > Mammalia > Cingulata > Dasypodidae > Dasypus > Dasypus novemcinctus. Next base: position 94,880,664 of record NC_080678.1, read on the forward strand.
TACCTAGAAAGTCCTGAAAAATCTACAACAAAGCTGCTAGAGTTAATAAATGATTTCAGTGGAGATTCAGGATACAAGATCAATATGCAAAAATCAGTGGTGTTTCTATACAATCTAATATGCAATCTGAGGAGAAAGTCAGGGAAAAATTCCATTTATGACAGCAACTAAAAGAATTGACATTTTGGGATAAACTTACCAAGGATGTAAAGCAACTGTATTAAGAAATCTACAATGCATTGCTAAAAGAAATTTTAAAAAGACTTAAATAATTGGAAGAACATTCCATGCTCATGGATTGGAAGACAAAATATCATTAAGATGTCAATTCTACCCAAATTGATATACAGATTCAATGCAATCCCGATAAAAATTCCACCAGCATTTTTTAAAGAAATGGAAAATACTATTATCAAATTTATTTGGAAGGCAAGGGGCCCAAAATAGCCAGAAACATCTTAAAAAGGGAAAATGAAGTTGGAGAACTCTCACTTTTGGACTTTAAATCCTATTACCTAGCTACAGTTGAAAAAACAGCATGGTATTGGCAAAAAGATAGACATATAGACCAATTCAAATGAATTGATGGTTCAGAAACAGACCCTCACATCCATGGTCAAATGATTTTTGACAAGCCTGTCAAACTCACCCAACTGGGGCAGAACAGTCTATTAAATACATGGTGCTGGGAGAACAGGATATCCATATCCAGAAGAAAGGAGGACTTCTATCCCACACCTTATACAAAAATTAACTCAAATTGGACGAAATACCTAAATAGAAAAACAAGAATCATAAATCTCCTAGAAGAAAATGTAGGAATGCATCTTCAAGACCTGGTGGTAGGTGGTGCATTCTTAAACCTTTCACCAAAAGCACAAGCAACAAAAGAAATCATGGATAAATGGGATCTCCTCAAACTTAAACAATGAAAAGAAGGCAAAAAGGCAGACCAGTTAATGGGAGAAAATGTTTGGAAAACACATATCTGATAAGTGTTTGATATCCATTCCATATAAAAAGATTATACAACTCAACAATAAAAGAGCAAACAATCTGATTTTAAAAATGGGCAAAACATTTAAATAGATGTTTCTCCAAAGAGGAAATATAAACAGCCAAAAAGCACAAGAAAAAATGTTCCATATCACTAGCCATTAGGGAAATGTAAATCAAAATGACAATGAAATATCATTTCGCACTGCATGGAATGTCATTATTAAAAAAACAGGAAACAATAAGTGCTGGAGAAGATATAGAGAAACAGAAACCCTCCTTCACTATTGGTGGGATTGTAAATTATGCAAGCTCCATGTAAGACAGTTTGGCAGTTCCTCAGGAAGCTAAATATAGGACTGCCATATGATACTGCGATTCCTCTACTAGGAATATATCCAGAAGAACTGAAAACTGTGACTTGAACAGACATCTGCACACTGATGTTCATAGTGGCATTATTCACAATTGCCAAATAACCCAAGTGTCCCTCCACAAATGAATGGATAAACAAAATGTGGTATATAATTATGATGGAATACTATGCCGCAGTAAGAAGAAATAAAATTGGAAGAAGAAATAAAAATAAAATGATTACATGGATGAATCTTGAAGACATTATGCTATAAGAAGTAAGCCTGAAACACATTGCATGGTCTCATTATTATGAACTAAATAAGAAGAATAAACACATGGAGTTAAAACCTGGAGTATAGGTTTTGCAAAACTGAACTTAGCCAAATAACATCTATTTCCTAAGAATTATCTCCTTAAAACCTCCTTGTTACTCAACCTAGGCCTCTCTCTAAGCCAAACTTAGCAAATAAACTCATTACCTTGCCCCTGGCATGGGACATGACTCTTGGGGATAAGCCACCCTAGCATTGAGCGATTAATACCAAGCACTAACCAGCAATGCATTTGGAAAAAGACCTTGACTAAAAAGGGTAAACATTAAATAAAAAAGAATTTTTACAGCCAAGAGATTTCAAAGTGAGTTGGAAGGTCATTCCAGAGGATATATTATACACATTTCAGGCAGAACTCATTAACTGCCACAGTAAACAAAGCCTCAAAAAGTATGTTCCCAAGGACTCTAGAGACATCCAAACACTATAGGCAAGGCACAAAACCTTGTATCAGCATTCCATCAGTGGGCCTTACCTTGGAATATATAATAACCCAAATCCCCAGTGTAACAGAGGTAGAAGCATTTATAATTTCCTTACACATGATTCTTCTACCCCTTTTATTTGAACCTATTATTAGCACTATTCTCATTAAATATATGTCCCAAAGACTTAAACCTTTGGTCTTCTCACATGCTGGTTGAGCCCTGAATCTCAGCAGATTTGCAGCCAACATCTACTCTCCAGTTAACTGAACTCACCCAGGACAAGTAACAAAATGACGATAATGGAAAACTCCCAGCCCACAAAGCAAAGAGTATGTACAGCTGCAAACAAAACAGTTCCTTCCCTATGCCCCATAAGATCTAAATAAACTCCCCTATCTGAAGCAGAGCAGGCATCACTATTCCAAAATCTTCAATAATGAGGAATGAACATACAGAAGGAAGGAATGCAACCAGGGACCAAAGTAGACATTATTATTGTAGTAACAGAAGAATTTGTAACATTGATAAAAAGATAGTGGTCACCAGTGAGGGAGGTGCAAGGAAGAGTAGATAGAACATAGGACATTATTTAGGGCACTGGAATTGTTCTGCATGATACTGCAATGATATATACAGGACATTATACGTTTTGTCAAAACATATAAAATTGTATGGTACAAAGTGTAAAGCATAATGTAAAGTATACACCTTGGTTAGTAGTAGCAATGTTTCAATATTTGTTCATCACTTGAAACAAATGTACCAAACTAATGTAAAATGTAATTTATTACTAGGGGAAATTGTGAGAATGGGAGGAAATGGGTATATAGGAACCCCCTATGCTTTTGATGTAACTTTTCTCCAATCTAAAGCTTTTTTAAAAATAAAGTTCATTATATGAAAAAAAGAAATAATGGCTGAAAACTTCCCAAATTTGGTGAGAGTGATTAATAAACTTATCCAAGATAATCCAAGCAGAATAAAGTCAGATTGAGATCAAGATATACTATAGTTAAATTATGAAAACCTAAAGACAGAGAAAATTTTGGAAGTCATGAGAGAAGAGATACATCATGTACATAGGATTCTCAATAAGAGCAATATCTGATTTCTCTTCAGAAACCAGGCAGGCAGTGTGATGAAATATATAAAGTGCTGGGGGAGAAATCTACCAACCAAGAATTCTATATGTAGCAAAATTTCCTTCAAAATTGAAGGGAAAAGTAAGATATTTCCATATGAACAAAAACTGAGCAAGTTAATTACCAGTAAACCTTCCCTAAAATAAATGCTAAAGGGATTTAAGCTGAAATGAAAGGTTAAATAGGCAGTAATTCAAAGCCATAAGAAGAAATTAAAAAAAAAATTTTTTAATATCCTAACAACTTTCTAAATAAATACACAAGCATTATTGTAATCTTGATATGCAACTCTTTTCTTTTTCTATATAATTTATAAGAAAAATGCATAGAACAATAACTAAAATTTGTTAATGGACACAAAATGTATAAAGATATAATGTGATAATAACATAAATGAGGATGATTGAGAGGTATAAGATGTAGATTATTAAAATTAAATTGGCAATATCCAAATAGGGTGCTTTAAGTTTAAGATGTTAATTATCACCACCAAGATAACCATTAAAATAACTTAAAAATATACAGAAGAATTGAAAAGAACAATATAAAATTCAAGGGAAAAAAAAGGCAGGAAAGGAATAATTGAGGGCTAAGAAACATGTAGACATGACAAAAACAAATAGCTAAATGGCAGAACAAAGTATTTTCTCGTAAGTAATAACTTTCAATGTAGAAAGAACAAATCTCTTCTATTAAAAGACTGGCAAATTGGATTTAAAAACATAATCCATCTATATTCTGTCTACAACAGGCTCACTTAAGATAGAAAAGAAACAAACACATTGAAAGAGAAAGGATGGAAAAAATATATTTCATGCAAAGAGCAATCACACAGAGCTGCGGTGGTCATAGTATTGTCAGACACACAAGTTGTAAGGCCATAGAGGTTACGGTACACAAAAAAGTTCACTGAATATTGATAAAAGGTTCAATCTAGTAAGATATAACAATTATAAACATGCATACACCTAACAACAGACTCCCAAACCATATAAAGCAAAAATGACAGAACAGAAGGGAGAAATAGACAATTCTAAAATCATATTTGGAGACATTGGCCCTCAAATTTCAGTAATGGGTGGAAGGGTCAGGCAGAAGATCAGTAATGAAATAGAACACTAGAACAATATAATAAACCAACTAGAACTAACATATATTTCTAGAAAATTCCAGGCAGCAACAGCACACATTATTGCCTACTACACATGGATTGTTATCTGGGAAGATCATAAGTTAGACCACAAAAAAAAGCCTCAATAAATTTGAAATAATGAAAACATATAAAGTATCATCTGTAATCTTAATAGAATAAAGCTATAAACCAGTATCAGATTGAAAAATGGAAAATTCAGAAATATATGGAAATTAAAAAAACACTTTTTTCTGATTGTCTTTATTTTTTATTTACTTTTTAATTTTTAAAGAAACTTTAAATTACACAAATGTTACATTAAAAGAATAGGGGATTCCCATAAACCCCACCCTTCTCTCTCCTCCACTTTCCACCATTAACATCTTTCATTAGTGTGGTACAGTTTTTACAATTGATGAACACATATTGAAGCATTGCTACTAACCATGGCCTAGAGTTTACATGACAGTTTACACTTGGCACCGTACAATTTTACAGGTTTTGACAAAATGTATAATGTCCTGTATCTCTCATTGCAATGTCATGCAGGACAATTCCAACATCTCAAAAACGCCCCATATTCTTCCCTCTCCCTCCCCTCAGAATTTCTGGTGGCCACTCCCTTTATGTCAATGATACAGGTTCTTCCCTTGCTAGAATAAGAATTTTACTTTAGTCCATAGTTGCATTCCCCCTTTATGTTTGTTCATTCCACAATACTGAGGATTTTGGAACAGTGATGTCCATTTTGTTTCATTGAGATGGGGCTTAGATCTCATGGAGCAGATGGATGGAAATGTCTTGCTTGCACTTATGGACACTCTCTGTTTCTTGGGATGGGAATTGTCCACCATCACGCTTTTGTTGGTTGTCCTGAGTGAGTCCAAAGAACAGGAGAGTAGGTGCTGCAACTCTGCTGGGATTCAGGGTTCAACCGGCATGTGAACAGACCAAAGATACAAGTCTCTGGGACATATATTTAATGAATATAGTGGTAATTATAGATTCAAATAAAAGTGGCAGAAGACCCATGTGTAGGAAAATTAAAAATTAGTCTAACTCTGTTACAGTAGGGAGCATATATTTCAAAGAAAGGCCTAATGACAGGGTGCTAAATTCCTGAGACTGTCTGCCCTGCTTATAGTGTCTAGATGTTCTAGAACCCTCAGGAGACCAACTTTTTGAGACACTGTTTACTGTGGCAGTTAATGACAGCCTGCTAGCCATGCATAGGCATAACCTCTGGAATGATGTCCTGACTCACTTTCAAATCTCTTAGCCAGAAAAGCTAATTTGTATTTACTATTTCCCCCTTTTAGTTAAGGTCTTTTTCCAGATGCATCGCTAGTCAGCACTTGGTAATAATCCTTTGCTGCCAGGGAGGCTTATTCCTTTATTCACCATTGAATATGATGTTAGCTGTGGGTTTTTCATATATACCCTTTATCATATTGAGGAATTTTCCTTCTATTCCTATCTTTTGAAGTGTTTTTATCAACGAGGCTGTATTTTGTCAAATTCTTTTTGTGCAACAAGATGATAATGTGATTTCTTTCTTTTGATCAGTTAATGTGGTGTATTTACATTGATTGATTTTATGTTGAACCATCCTTGCATACCAGGAATGAAATCCACTTGGTCATGGCACATAATTCGCTTGATGTGTTATTGAATATGATTATCAAGTATTTTGTTGACATTTTTAATATCCAGGTTCATTATAGAGACTGGTTTATAGTTTTCTTTTCTTGGGGCATCTCTATGTGGCTTTGGTATTAGGATGATGTTGGCATCATAGTATGATTTAGGCTGTGTTCCCTCCACTTCCATTTTTTGGAAGAGTTTAAGCAGGATTGGTGTTAGATCATTCTGGAATGATTGGTAGAATTCACCTAAAAGTCATCTGGCCCAGGGATTTTCTTAGTTGGGGGGTTTTTGATAATTAATTCTATCTTGTTACTTCTGATTGGTCTGTTGAGTTCTTATATTTCTTATTCCATCAATGTAGCCTATTTGTATGTTCCTAGAAATTAGTCCATTTCATGTAAGTTATCCATCTTGTTGGCATTAAATTATTCAAAGTATCCTCTTATGATACTCCTTATTTCTGTGAGATAAGTGGTGATACAACCCTCCCTCATTATTTATTTCATGTATTTGCATCTTTTCCCATTTTTTCATTGTTAGTCTAGCTAAGAGTTTGTTAATTTTATTAATCTTCACAAAGAATCAGTTTTGGTTTTATTTTTCATAGTGTTCTTTTTTATTCCAATTTCATTTAGCTCTGCTCTAATCTTTATTTCCTTCTTTCTGCTTGCTTTAGAATTAGTTTATTGTTCTTTTCCTAGTTCCTCCAGGTGTGCAGTTAGGTCTTTATTTCAGCTCTTTCTTCCTTTTTAATATAGACATTTATGGCTATAAATTTCTCTTTCAGCACCAGTTTTGCTGGATTCCATATGTTTTGATATGCTGTGTTCTCATTTGCATTCATTTCAAGGTAGTTACCAATTTCTTTTACAAGTTCCTCCTTCACCCACAGATTGTCTAAGAGTGTGTTGTTTAACTTCCATATCTTTGTGCCTAATCTGGTTCTCTTCCCTTTACTGATTTCCAGCTTTATTCCATTGTAGTCAGAGAAATTATTTTGTTTAGTTTCAATCTTTCTGAATTCATTGACAGTTGCTCAGTGACCTAGCACATGATCTAGCCTCCAGAATGATGCATGTGGGCTTGAGAAGATGTGTATCCTGCTCTATTTGTGTGTAATGTTCTGTATATATCTATTAGTTCTAGATGCTCTATCATATTATTCAAGCTCTTTGTTTCTTTATTGACACTCCTGTCTAGATGTTGTGTCTAATGGTGATAGTGGTGTATTAAAGTTCCCCACTATAATTGTAGAGCCATGTATTTCTCAACTTAGATTTCCAATGTTGTCTCATGTATTTTGGAGCACCCTGGTTAGGTGCATAAATGTTTATGATTATTCTTTCTTCTTGATAGATTACCCCTTTATTAATATATAGTGTCCTTCTTTGTCTCTTACAATAGTTTTGCATTTAAAGTCTATTTTGTAGATATTAGTATAGGTATTCCCACCTGTTTTTGATTATTGTTTGCAAGTAAAATCATTTTCCAACATTTCACTGGCAACCTCCTTGCATCCCTGTGTCTAAGGTGAGTTTCCTGTAACCAGCATTAGATGGGTAATATTTCCTTATCCTTTCTGCCAATCTGCATCTTCTGATTGGGGAGTTTAATACATTAACATTCAACGTTATTACTGTCAAATAGTACTTAGCCACATTTTCTTTAGGTTTATATATGTCATATTTTGTTTTTATTTCACTTTTTATCTTTTTAGTTATTCTTACTAATAATCTTCCTTTCTAGACTCTCCTTCAATCCTCTCTCTTATTTTTCTCCTTTCAACCTGCAGAACTCCCTTAATTTATGCTTACCTATAAATATTTTGAACTCTCCCTCATTTGTGAACGCCAATTTTGTGGATACAGAATTCTTGACTGAAAGTTTTTTTTCTTTTAGCTCCTTAACTATGTTATACCACTACCTTCTCACCTCCATGGTTTCAGATAAAAAATTAGTGCTTAATCTCATTGAGCTTCTCTTGATGAGATTAAGTTATATATAATGGCTCTTTTTTTTTTTCTTGCTGTTTTAAGCATTCTCTGTCTTGAGCATTTGACAATTTGATAATTATCTTTTTAGGGTTAGGTTTGTTATGATTTATATGGTTTGGAGCCTGTTAGGATTTAGATGGTTTGAAGCTTCCCAAAGGAGCTCCCTCAGATAGTTTTTTGCCCTTCCTCTAATGTTTTTGTGAGAGAACTGAGCCCTGACTACCTACTTTGATACCATCTTCCCAGAAGTATCCCAACACACTCAAACAACTTCTGGGTCAAAGAACAAATCACAAGGGAAATTAGAAAATACTTTTGAGACAAATGAAAAACAAAACACAACATACAAAAACTTATAGAATGCAGTGAATGCATAGTTTAGAGGGGCCACTGTAAAAATGTATAGCTGTAAAGACCTTCATTTAAAAGAAGTCTGAAATCAATAGCTTACACTTACACCTTAAGGAACTAGAAAAAGAAGTGTAAACAAAATGCACAGTGAGCAGAGAAATAAAATAAGGATTTGAGCAAAGATAAACAAAATAGAGGATAAAAAAACAATGGAGAGAAACAAGAGAACCAAAGTTGGTTATTTGAAAAGATCAACTAAATTCAAAAGCCTTAGCTAAATTAAGAAGAGAGAAGACAAAAATAAAGAAGAAATGAATTGGGGATATTAGTATCAACCTTATAAAAACAAAAAAATCATAAGGGAATACTATGAAAAACTGTACTCTAACAAGTTAGATAATCTAGATAATTGCTAGAAATTACAAATAACCCAAACTAACTCATGAAGAAATAAAAAATCTGAGCAGGCCTATGAGAGTAATGAGATGGAATCAGTAATCCAAAATTTCCCAATGAAGAAAAGCACAGGACCAGATGACTTCACTGATGAATTCTATGAGATTTAAAAAAAGAAAAAAAAAATTAGCACCGATTGTCCTCAAAGTCTTTAAAAGAAATAGCAGAGGAAGCCAGCATTAGCCTAATGCCAAAGACAAATATATCCCCAAAAAGAAAACTACAGACCAATATCCTTTATGAATATAGATGTAAAAATTTTCAACAAAACACTAGAAAACTGATTCCAGTAGCATATTAAAAAGATTATACACCATGACTAAGTGGGATTTGTCCCAGGAATGCAAGGGTGGTTCAACATACAAAAACCAATAATAAACCACACTAATAGGACAAAGAAACATGATTACATGATCACTTCAAATGACACATTAAAAGCAATTAAATTCCATTTGCTTGGACCGAGGCTGTGGGGGCAGCGAAGATACCACAGTCTGCATCTTGGAAGACAGCAATCCTGGACAGCCAGTGTTGGGGATTTTTCTGCTTTATCCTACCAAATCCCTGAGCATATTCATACTGGAAAAGGATGCCAAATGGTCTTTTTGTTGTATGGATTTGGATAAAGAAAACCAGAAATTGAAAATGGCACTTCACCTATGCTAGGTCTATAATGGGAGGTGTGACATTTCAATATTTTTGTTATGGATGCCTTTTTACATCTGTAACCTGAACAGCTTTGCTTTGTTTATTTCAACTTCAGTGAAGTGACTCAGCCACTTAAGAATGTGCCAATCAAGGGGTCTGAACCCCACAGGCCACTCCCCGCCAAATTCTATCCTCATTTCACTCAAGGTCCAATTCAAGTATTAGAGCCACAGTTCAAGGCAAACAAGATTGATGACATGATAGCTAATCAGATTAATGATCCAGGAAAATACAACATGAAATTCTCCCCTGAACTGGATATGACTTTTAGTGAACATGACCAGAAGTTGAGAGACTTGGGCTATCAAAAACATGCTTTTGATATGCTTATCAGTAACCGCTTGGGCTACCATAGAGGTGTGTCAGATAAAAGGAATGCAGTAAGTAAAGTTTTACCCAACGGATTTCCAGTTGCTAGCATTGTTATTTGTTTCTACAATGAAGCTTTTTCTTCCTTGCTTCAGACAGTGCAGTGTCAGAGATCGTACTCCAGTACATCTTCTTCATGAAATTACCCAAGTGGACGATGATAGTCATTTTGATGATCTGAAAGGAGAACTTGATGAATATATCAAAAAAATACCTCCCTGGAAAAACTAAAGTAATAAGAAATAAGTGTGAGAGATTGATTCAAAGAAGAATGATTGGAGCAGCACACGCTACAGGAGAAATTCTTGTATTCCTAGATAGCCACTGTGAAGTGAATGAGATGTGGCTACAGCCTTGCTGGCTGTGATCCAGGAAGACCATAAAACTGTGGTGTGCCCAGTGATTGATATCATCAGTACTGATACCCTCATTTTCAGCTCATCTCCTATTGTACAAAGAGGATTCAGTAGGAGACTACACTTTAAATGGGATCTTGTTCCTCTTTCTGAGGAACTGCACCAATAAAGTCACCTAGTTTACAATCCTGGAGGATTGTTTTGCGATGAATAGATACTATTTCAATGAACATGGACAGTATGACAGTGGCATGGATATCTGGGGAGGAGAAAATTTGGAATTTTCATTTCGGATATGAATGTGTGGAGGTAAGCTCTTCATCATTCCTTGCTCTAAAGTAGGCCACATTTTCCAGAAAAGGTGACCATATGGATCTCCTGAAGGCCAAGACACTAAGATATACAACTCTTTGGAGCTGGCACATGTATGGTTGGATGAATATAAGGAACAGTATTTTTCCTTAAGACCTGATCTGAAGACCAAAAGTTAAGGAAATATTAATGAGTGTGTCACACCTGAGAAAGAAGTAGGTGGGTTGCAAACCATTTAAATTGGATAATATCTATCCAGAGATGCAGATATCTGGGCCCAATGCCAAACCATGGCAACCCATTTATATTAATAGAGGGCCAAACTGCCCCAAAGTCCTTCAACATGGAAGGTTCTATCACCACCAGACCAACAAGTGTCTGGTGGCACAAGGTCACCCAAGTCAGAAGGGAGGCCTTGTAGTGCTTAAGGTGTGTGATCATAGTGACTCAAATCAGATCTGGGTTTATAATGAAGAGCATGAATTGGTTTTAAATAATCTCCTTTGCCTGGATACGTCAGAAATGCACACATCACACCCACCATGACTCATGAAGTGCCACAGGTCAGGAGGATCTCAATAATTGGCTTTTGGGAAAAATAATCGGCTCTACCAGGTATCAGTTGGACAATGCTTGAAAGCTGTTGATCCACTCACTCAGAAAGGCTATGTTGCTATGGCAATTTGTCATGGCTCCTCTTCACAACAGTGTTATAATGTGGAGATCTCAGACTGGAAAGGTGTTATTCAATAGGCTTTACCTCCCTTGTGAAATATGGTGTTTTACAAAGAATATTGATGATGCAAGAAAAACCCTGAACTGACTTCCTATTTTAATAGAACCATCTTTGAGAGGATGAGCATTTTCTTGTCCTATGGGGATGCTTAGGAATAAGAAAGCAAATTAGAGTATCATCAGTTAGATGACCATCAGTAGATGATGAAGTACATTTCACCAAGATATTAATGTTGTTTCTGAGCTGCTGTTAAGTAATTTCTTGCTTATAGCAGGAAATCAGAATGTAATTTCAAAACTGAAGACTCAGTTTTATACAAAGAACAAAGCATAGGCAATTGGTATTTCTGTTCAAATTCATTTGTTTCTTTTTAATTCCTTTTAATGATTGAATGGCATTAGAGGATCAGGAAAATTGTCATGATTTCCTTTTTTATAGGACTTCAGAGGAGACAAGTCTTTTTAACTTCTGTTATGGTTGGTTTAATATGTCCTTAAATAGGTCATTTTAAAAGACTTACTGAATTTATTATTTTTCATTTCTTTTTTTTTTTTAAAGATTTATTAATTTATATCTCTCCCCATCCCCTCCCCACCCCGGTTGTCTGTTCTCTGTGTCTATTTGCTACAGTCTTCTTTGTCCACTTCTGTTGTTGTCAGCGGCATGGGAATCTGTGTTTCTTTTGGTTGCGTCATGTTCTGTCAGCTCTCCGTGTGTGCAGCACCATTCCTAGGCAGGCTGAACTTTCTTTCGCGCTGGGCAGCTCTCCTTACAGGGCGCACTTCTTGCAAGTGGGGTTCCCCTACACGGGGGACACCCCTGAGTGGCAGGGCACTCCTTATGCTCATCAGCGCTGCAAATGGGCCAGCTCCACATGGGTCAAGGAGGCCTGGGGTTTGAACCGCAGACCTCCCATGTGGTAGATGGATGCCCTAACCACTGGGCCAAGTCTGCTGCCCTATTTTTCACTTCAGAAAGCATCATTTATAAGACAAGAAATATTTAAGAGGCAATTAACTAGTATAAATTATTTTGATGAATTATGATACTATTCACATTTAAAATAAAGGGTCCTTTTGATTTAAAAAAAATTAACAAAATTCAAAACTTTCATGATTAAAACACTTAGAAAACTAGAAGGGAACTTCTTCAACATCATAAAAAGGCATTTATGAAAAACCCAGAGCTAACATCATACTCAGTGGTAAAAGACTGAAAGTTAACCCCTTAACATCAGGGGCAAGACAAGGATGCCCATTTAAACCATTGCTATTCAACATTATAGTAGATGTTGTACACATAGCATTTAGGTAAGAAAAACACATCCAAATTGGAAAGGAAGAAGAAGTACCATTTCTATTTGCAGATGACATGACCTTATATATATATAAAATCCCAAATACCCAAAAAACTACTTAAGCTAATAAATGAATTCAGCAAGTTGAACTGTACAAAGCCAATACAAAAATATATTTTATTTCTACACATAAAAAATAAACAATCAAAAAAGGAATTAAGACAACAATCCATTCACAAGAGCATCAAAAAGAATAAAGAACTTACAAATAAATCTATCCTAGGAGATGAAAAACTTGTATACTGAAAACTACAAAATATTTCTCAAATAAATTAAACAGGACCTATATAAATTGAAAGGCATACAATGTTCATGGATCAGAAGACTTAATATTGTTAAAATGGCAATTGACCCCAACTGATCAATAGATTCTATGCAATCTGTATCAAAATGCCAGTTTTTTTTTCAACAAGTGACAAATTGATCCTCAAATTCATATGGAAACACATGGGACCCAAAATAGTCAATATAATCATGACAAAGAGAAAAATATTTGAGGACTCATACTTTCCAATTTCAAAACTTACTATAAAGGTACAGTAATGAAAACAATGTGGGACTGGCCTAAGGAATGGAAATATAGACCAATGGAATAAAACTGCTAGTCCAGAAAGAAAAACATAAAATCTATGGCCAATTGAATTTTGTCAAGGGTGCCAAGAGCATTCAATGGGTAAAAAATACACTATCCAACAACTGGCACTGGGCCAACTGAATATTCACATGTAAAAAGAATGAAGCTTGATCTTTATCTCACACCATATACACAAATTAACTCAAATTGGAGTAATGACTTAAATATGTGTCCAAACTGTAAAAATTTTAGAAGAAAGCACAGGAGTAAGTCTCACAGATATTAGATTTGACAATAAATTCTTAGCTATGTCAGCAAAAACACAAGCAATAAAATAAAAAGTTATATTGAACTTCATCAAAATTAAAACCTTTAAAGCATCAAAGGACAATATCAAAATGACAAAAACACTAAAAAATGGAAGAATTATTTGCAAATCATATATCTGATAAAAGTATATATCCATTCTTACAAACAACCCAATTAAAGAGTGGACAGAGGAATTGAGCAGACATTTCTCCAAAGAAGATATACAAATGGCCTAAAGCACATGAAAAGATGTCAACATTATTCATTATTAGGGAAATATAAATCAAAACCATAACACTGTCAATACACTAAAAGCCATGAAGTTGTACACTTTAAATTGATTAATATTTTCAGCTTGGTAAAAATATTTTTTAAACCATCTTACAAAGAAAAGCTCAGTACATATTTGGTAAACTCAGTGGAAATATTTAAGGCAGAAACATTACCAAAGATACGTTATTTCTTCCCTAAAATAAAGAAGGAATCATTCCCAATCCATTAATATATGAAGCCAGCATTATCCTGACACTCAACTTGACAAAAAACATTAATACATAAGATAACTACAGCAGTGTACCAGTTCATACAAGCTCATGAGCACTGATTATTAAATTTTTAGGAACTCATAGCTGATTGGCATCATGTGTAGCATGAAATTTGCCAAAGAAATTGGTAAACACACAAACCAGGTTTCTCTTCCAACCTTCACAACCTGATCACTGAACTATGAGCATACTTACTACAGATTAATGCCCTTCAGAACATAGATGCAAATATCCCCAAGAAATTATAAGTAAATCTAATTAAGCAATATATAAAAAGATAATACATTATTACCAATTGAAGTTCATCCATGCAATGCATAGCAGGTTCAACATTCAAAAATCGATCACTGTACATGACTATGTTAATAGACTACAAAAGAAAAACCATATCATCTCAAAACATGAAGGAAAAACATTTGGAAAAATTTAATATCCAGATCACACCCTGATCAAGGTGGCAGAGAAAGAAGCTTCAGGGCTCTGTCTTCCCATAGAAGATATGCACAGCAAGCAAGAACATGCAGAAATATCTTTCTGAAAGTCCCAGAAAAGTTAAAAAGATTGTGGTAAAAGGATGAGTGCCAAATCAAGAAAAAGGCAACTTAAAAGCGGTTAGATCTCAGGGCTCCCTGGCTAGCCCTTCCCCCATTCTCTTCCCTCCCCTCCATCCCTGTTCCTGGTTCCATGGGAGCAGAGTAACCCTCCTGCATATACTGTGAACATGTATGCCTGTGCCAAACTTCTGGTGGCAGCCTGAGGGACTGAACCAAGGCACTCATCACAGGCTCACAAGCCCAGAAATTGCCCTGCATATAGAAGGTAATTATCAGAAATCTTGTACAGAATGCTGTGGGACAGCAGTCAGGTTATGTCTGCTATGGCAAAGGATTGCTGGCTGTAGGACATACAGTGAAGTGCCTGGAACCATAAGGATTGAGTTTCTGTTATGGATTTAGGATGTTAAATTTAAGCCCTGTTTCTAGGGAAGAGAGGATATTCATATCTGTGTAAACAGGAGAATTCCTAGGGCCACAAGCATATGTACAAGACAAGATGAATGTGCAGATAGGATCAGGGAGGCCCCTAAGCTTTTTTGAGCTATTCCCTAAACTCATTTTATGAATAAGTCCTGACAGAGAGCATGCGCACAGGTCAATCTGCAAAGACTGGGAAAGATTTTGCCTTTTTTCCTTCTTTTTATTTATTTATTTTGTTAGTTCCTGGCTTTCAAGGAAAGCTCTGTCATAACACTAGCTGGATAAAAGTTTAAGGCTCAGATGCCTCAGAATGTAAATTCCAGCGATAAAATATGAAAATATTAAAATGTCCAGGTTCAACAAAAGCTTACAAAACATACAAAGAAACAGGAAACAATGACGTAGGCAAAGGAGGAGGTAAGGAGGACTAAACCTGGGATACACTGGACAAAGACTTCAAGGAAATGGTTCTAAATATGTTCAAAGAGCTAAAAGAAAATATGGACAAAGAACAAAGGAAATCAGGAAAACAACAGATTAAAATAAAAAGAATATCAACAGATGAAAATTATGAAAAGGAACCAAACAGAGCTGAAGACCTCTATAATAGAAATGTAGATATTAAAAATTTCTTAGAAGGGTTCCAGAACAGATTGGAGCTGGCAAAATCAGTTAACTTGAAGATAAGACAATTGAACTCATCCAGTCTGAGAAGCAAAAAGAAGAAAGAAGGAAGAAAAGTGAACACAGACTGAGGAAACTGTGGGACACCATCAAGTGATCCAGTATATACATTGTGGAAGTCCCAGGAGAAAAAGAGGAAGGTGAAGTGACTGTTCAAAGAAATAAAGGCCGAAAACTTCCCAAATTTAATGAAATATATGAATATACACATCCAAGATGCTCAAACAAATCTGAACTGGACAAAGCTAAATATTTTGCAACATGTTATAATCAAACTGCCAAATTAAAAGATAAAGAGAATTCTGAAAACAGCAAAAGAGAAGCAATGTATCATGTACAAGGGACCCTGAATAAAATTAAATGCCAATTTTTCATTTGAAACCATGAAGGCAAGAAGACAATGGGATGGCATATTTAAGATTTTGAAAACAAAAAAAATTGCCAATCAAGAATCTGGAAAAACTGTATTTCAAAAACAAGGAAGAGATTAAGACATTCCTAAATAAACAAAATCTGGAGTTCATCACCACTAGATGGCCCGACAAGAAATGTTACAGAAAGTCCTATAGGTTTTGGAAGGCAAGCACACTAGACAATATAGATTGAAGCTGCATGAAGAAATAAAACTCTCCAATAAGGTTAACAACTTGGGTAAATATAAATGCTGGTATCTTGTATTTTTTGCTTATAACCACTTTTTTACTTCCTATAGGATCTAAAAGGCAAATGTGAATGAAACATCAGTGTTTTGGACTCTTAATGTAAAACATGTAATTTGTGACAAGAATTACAGATATATATGACAAGAACATATACTTTTGCAGTTAAATTGGGATCAAAGCAAAACAAGGCTGTTACAGATTTAGGATGTTAAATTTAAGCCCACATGGTAACTACTAAGAAAATATCAGAGCATATGCAAGGTCAGAGAGTCAGCAATTAGAACACAAGTTTCCAGGGCAGGGAGAATGGGGAGTTAATGCTCAATGGATATAGAGTTTCTGTTTCAGGAGATGGAAAAATTTTAGTAAGGGAAGGTGGTAAGGGTACTGCAACATTGTGAATGTGATCAATCCCACTGAATGATATATTTGGGTGCGGTGAGATGGAAAGCTAATTTTGTATATATGTTCCCACAATTAAAAATAAAAGGAACTAAAGAGACAATGATAGTTAAATGGAATATATTATCTTGGATATGATTTAACTACAGAGGAAAATAGGCTCAAAAGGACATTATTGGGACATATGAAAAAATTTTGAAATAGACTGTTTTATATCAATATTAAATTTCTTGAACTTGCTAACTACACTTAAGTGGTTATATAAGTGAATATCCTTGTTCTTGAAAAATGCACACGTTGGGAAACGGACTTGGCCCAGTGGTTAGGGCATCCATCTACCACATGGGAGGTCCGCGGTTCAAACCCCGGGCCTCCTTGACCCATGTGGAGCTGGCCCATGTGCGGTGCTGATGCGCGCTCGCGCGCGCACGCGCAAGGAGTGCCCTGCCACACAGGGGTGTCCCCGGCGTAGGGAAGCCCCACGCGCAAGGAGTGCACCCGTAAGGAGAGCGGCCCAGCGCGAAAGAAAGTGCAGCCTGCCCCGAATCGTGCCGCCCACAAATCCTGTGCCACTGACAACAGAAGCGGACAAAGAAACAAGATGCAGCAAATAGACACAGAGAACAGACAACCGGGGGAGGGGGGAATTAAATAAATAAATAAATCTTTAAAAAAAAAAAAAAGAAAAACTCACATGTTGAGAGAATAGACTGATAGAAATGGATAGATAGCTAATTAGCTAGATAGAATGATACATAAATGTGGAAAAATTTTAAAATTAGGGTATCTAGGGATCTGGTGAGATGGGAGTTAGTTAAAGTTCTGTGTATGGAGTTTTTATAACTGCTCTGCAAATTTAAAAGTATTTCAAAGTAAAAGTTTTTTAAAAATTCAATATCAATACATAATAAAAACTCAACAATATCAGTAATGGGAGGGAAGGAGGGAACTTCTTTAACCTGAGAAAAGGTATTTACAAAAAATTCTAGAGCTAACAACATATATAATGCTGAGTGATTGACTTTTTACTCTTAAGATAAGGAGAAAAACAAAGATGTCCACTCTCAGCACTCCTATTCAAGATCATACGAGAAATTCTACCTAGGGAAATAAATAAAGAGAACAAAAGGCAAAAGTAAAACCGTGTGTTTGTAGATTATGCATATTGATGTAGAAAATCCCAAAGAATCTTCTAAAGAACTCATGGAACTAATAAGTGAATTCAACAAAGTCACAAAATATAAAGTTAGTCTTACAGGAACAGATGCAGGACATTATATATCCTGCCATAAGCCACTGAATGGAACTGGGAGAGAGTGTAAACTATAACATAAACTATAATCCATGCTGTGTAGCAGTGCTCCAAAACATATTAATCAAATGCAATGAATGTACCACACTAATGAAAGAAGTTGTTGATGTGGAAGGAGAAGGGTGGGGGAGTAGGGAGTGGGGTATATGGGAAGCTCTTGTATTTTTTAATGTAACATTTTATGTGATTTAAGTATCTCTTAAAAAAAGATAATAATAAAAAAGAATATAAAAATTGCATTTCTATATACTAACAAAGAACAAGCAGAAATCCAAAATTTTAAAAAAAAATTTACAATAACAGCAAGAGAAATCAAATACTGTAGTATTAATAACTAAATATGCGCACGGTCTGTATGCAGAAGACTATAAAACAATTCAAACATCAAAAAAGACCTAAATAAATAGATATACTGTGTTCATAGTTTAGAAGATTCCAAACCATATCAATTTTTCTTAAACTGATCTGCAGATTCCAAGCAATTCCAATCAAAATCCCAGACAGCTATTTTGTAGATGCTGATAGCAGATTCTAAAATCTATGTGTAAGGGCAAAGGAACCAAACTAGCCAAAACAATCTGAAAAAGAATGAAGTAGGTGGATTCCCATTACCTAAAGCTACACTAATCAAGACCATATGTTATTAGTGAAAGATAAACATACCAAGAAATAGAGAAATCAGTATACAGAAATAGAATCACACATATAATTTTGATAAAGGTACAAAAATAATACAGTGGTTAAAGGATGCTCTTTTCAACAAATAGTGCTGAAACAAATGCAAAAAAACAAGTCTCAACCCATATCTCATTTTTTATACAAAAATTAACATAAAATGGAACAGAGACCTAAATATAAAATGGAAACCTATGAAAAAAATTTCATTTCTTGAAAATGGTTTAATAACTTAAACCAAATAGAAATTTATTTCATCTAAGTAGAAGGCCATTCATTGAAGTAGTGTGGACTGGAGCAAACAGGCTAATAAACTTTTGTTATTTAAAATAAGCTTTTCAGGGAAACGGACTTGGCCAGTGGTTAGGGCATCCGTCTACTACATGGGAGGTCCGCGGTTCAAACCCCGGGCCTCCTTGACCCGTGTGGAGCTGGCCCATGCGCAGTGCTGATGCGCGCAAGGAGTGCTGTGCCACGCAGGGGTGTCCCCCACGTAGGGGAGCCCCACACGCAAGGAGTGCGCCCCATAAGGAGAGCTGCCCAGGAATGGCGCCGCCCACACTTCCCGTGCCACTGACGACAACAGAAGCAGACAAAGAAGGAGATTCAGCAAATAGACACAGAGAACAGACAAACGGGGGGGATTAAATAAATAAATAAATCTTAAAAAAAAAATAAGCTTTTCATTTTGGAATAATTCCATATTTACAGAAGAGCCGCAGAGACAGTATGAAATAGAAAGTTTCACTTTCTATTTCCACTCAGTTTCTGTTTCTCATAACGTTACCATCTTACATTATTGCTGTATATTTGTCAAAACTAAGAACCAACACTAGTACATTAACTAAATGCAAGACTTTGATAGAATTTCACCAGCTTTTCCTTTAATATGTTTTTTCTCTTTTGTGAACTAATGCAGGACACTATTCTGAATTTACTTGTTATTTCTCCTTAATCTCCTCTGGTCTGGGACAATGTAGCAGTTTGGTATTATTTATGAATTCCAAAAACAGATATTGGATTATGTTTGTAAACTGGTATTGCTGACTAATACAGATAGTTTTTCATTCTTTCCTTGTTTCTTATGACTTTGACAGTTTTGAAGAGTACTGGTCAGACATTTTGTAGACTGTCACTCAATTTCAGTTTGTCCGATGATTCTCTTATGATTACACTGAAATTATGGGTTTGGGGTAAGAAAACCAAAGAACTCTAGTCATTATACAATATATCAGGGGTGACATGATAGTCAAATGACATCATTGGTAATGTTAATCTACATCAGTTGGCTAAGGTAAAGTTTGCCAGGTGTATTAGTCAGGCAAACAGGTGCTGACACAAAATACCAGAAATAGGGCAGCGGACTTGGCCCAGTGGTTAGGGTGTCCGTCTACCACATGGGAGGTCCGCGGTTCAAACCCCAGGCCTCCTTGACCCATGTGGAGCTGGCTCACGTACAGTGCTGATGCACACAAGGAGTGCCGTGCCACGCAGGGGTGTCCCTGCGTAGAGGAGCCCCACGCTCAAGGGGTGCGCCCCATAAGGAGAGACGCCCAGCATGAAAGAAAGTTCAGCCTGCCCAGGAATGGCGCCGCACATACGGAGAGCTGACACAACAAGATGATGCAACAAAAAAAACCAGATTCCTGTGCTGCTGACAACAACAGAAGTGGACAAAGAAGAACGCGCAGCAAATAGACACAGAGAACAGACAACTGGGGAAGGGGGGAAAGGGGAGAGGAAAAAAAAAATACCAGAAATTGGTTGGTTTTTATAAAGGGTATTTATTTGGGGTAGAAGCTTACAGATACCAGGCCATAAAGCATAATTTACTTCCCTCACCAAAGTCTATTTTCACTTGTTGGAGCAAGATGGCTGCCAACAGCTGTGAAGGTTCAGGCTCCCTGGGTTCCTCTCTTCTAGGGTCTTGCTTCTCTCCGGGTTCAAGATTCATTTCTTCCCAGAGCTTGCTCCTTCCTGGGCTCAGGGTTCCTCTCTTTCTGGAGCTGACTTCTCTTTCCTCTGTGAGCTTACTTTCTCAGACTCCAGCTTAAGACTTCAGCATCAAACTCCAACATCAAAAGCCCTCAACTCTGTCCTTTGCCACACCTTTTATTTGTGAATCCCCATCCACCAAGGGGTGGGGACTCAACACCCTACTGACATGGCCCAATCAAAGACCTAATCATAATTTAATCATGCCCTTACAGACCAATTTACAAACATAACTATATTATGGAATTCATAACTATATTAAACTGCTACACCAGGTTACACCACTGTTTTCATTTCATATTTTATTCTTTGAAAGCAAATGACTAAATCCAACCCATACTCAAGGGGGAAGGGAATAAGCTCCACCTCTTAGAGAGTATAGTATCTACATATATCATTTGGAATTCCACATAAAGAAGAGTTGTCTTTTCTCATTTATTTGTTATTCAATAATCATTCATATTAACATGTCCTCATATATTTATTTTTATGTTTTAGATTAGAATCCAATATTATGTTATTTATTTTGTTGTTCAACTGTTACAGGTTTGGTCATTAGGAGCTCTTTCAGGTTGGTTCCTGTGTCCCTTTGATATGCCACATCCTTTTGTTTTTTGAGCACTTTCTTAATTTAATTTCTTTTTTTAACTTTTAAAAAAATTTTACACTCTATTTTCTTAATTTCTAATATTACAAGATGTTCCTGACTTATTCTGTATTTCTCCTGTCCCAGCCACAGAACCATTTTCTGAAAAGCTGGATCTAGAAATCAATATCAGGTGCTGACTGTACTCATTACTATTGGGATATCACTGCTTCTAGGTCTCTCAGTGGACAGAGTGAAGAAACACATGAGTGTATACTAACCCAAGTATACACATATCTATAATTCTTTTCTGTATCTATCTGTACATGTGTTAAGCTAATACATAAAGATTACATATAGCTTATATATATATATGCAAACATTTACTTTTCAATAAATGGTAGTGGAACAAATAGGCATTCATATGCAAAAAATGAACCACAACCCATACCTCATATTTTATAAAAAAACAACTCAAAATGGATCATAGACTTACATATAAAATGTAAAACTATATAATTTTAGAAGAAAAATAGGAAAAAGTCTTTGTATTCTTGGGTTAGGTAAAGTTTATTTAGATACATCAAAATAGCACAACCCAAAAAAGAAAAAAATTTGGAATTCATCAAAACTAAAAACTTCTGCTCTGTGAAAAACACTGTTGAATGAAATGAGAAGGTACAAATAGCAAGGAAATATTTGTGTTACTGGGAGACAAAGGCCATTGAAAATTCCATCTCACCTTGCTCTTTTAGCAATGCTGCCTTTCAGAACCCAAATGCAAGCTATTTTAGCAATATTTGCTTTCAGAAGCAGAACCTGAGTGCAAGCTGATGGTAACCACAAGAGTTACTTAACCTACATAGATAAGACCTCTAACCTAGTTTGCCTGCAGCTTTTAACACCTTTTTGAGCTGTGCCTTCTTCTAGGCACTAAATGCCTGATGTCTAAACCACAGAAGTAACCTAAACCCAATGCAACACTGAAGGCTCTGGGTGCACTGCATGCCAAGATACCCCTCCCTGCTTATCCCAAGCCCCCAATAAAAGAACCCTATATTACTCCTTTCAGGGAAAAGGTATCTTTGGGACATGAATCCACCCTTCTCCATTCTCTGATTAGAGAATAAAGTTTCTGTTTTGCTTCACTAAATCTGGTTTCACCCAACTGGCACAGTGACATAAGACAGGAGACCTGTTTCAAGGGTCTGATCCAAAAGGAGTCGGTAACATTTGCAAATCACAAATGTGACAAATCACAAATCTTCTGAACATATAAAGAACTCTCAAAACTCAATAATAAGAAAACAAGCCATTTAAAAACAGACAAAATATTTGAACACTTACAGAAGAAGCTATATGTATAGCAAATAAACACACAAAAAGATGTTCAATATCACGAGACATTAGGAAAATACAAATTAAAACCACAATGAGATACCTCTATACACCTATCAGATGCTGTAAGAAAAGAACACCTGATAATACCAAGTGCTAACAAGAATGCAGAGCAAGTGGAACACTAATACACTGATGTTTAAATGCAAAATAGTACAGCTACTCTAGAAACAGTTTGGCAATGTCTTATAAAGTTAAAATAATATTTGCCATATGACCCAGCAAGCCCACGCCTCAGTATTTACCCAAAAGAAATGAAAATCAAAGTACACACAAAAATCTGTACATAATCACTAAAAAACAGAAACAACCCAAATGTCTCTCAACTAATGAATGGATAAATAAATGTAGTATATCCATACAACTGAATACTACTTAGCAATAAAAAAGAATGAACTGGATACATGAACAGACTGCTATATAAGTGCAGGTAGAATGTAAAATAGGGGATGGTAAGATGTTGGGAAGAGGACTGTTGCTCTTTAAATTAAATTCTTTCTGTGCTAAATGATTTAAAAACTTATCCATATACTATTTTGCTTAAAATGTTAAAAGCAAACAACAAAAAAGAATGTATTGACACAAGCAACAACATGAATGAATCTCAAATGCACTATGTTAAATGAAAGAAGGCAATCTAAAAAAATACATACTTTATGACTGAATTTATATGACATTCTGGAAAAGGCAAAATTATATGGAAGAAGAATAATTCATTGATTGTCAGGAATTAGTGGTGGGATTGGCTACAAAGAGGAAGCAAAGGGAGGTAACAGAACTGTTCTATATCTTGATTGTGGTCATGATTATATGCCTTTATGCATGTGTCAAAATTAAATGCATACTGGGAAGTGGATGTGACTCAAGCATTTGGGTGCCCACATGCACGGTCCCAAGTTTGGTTCCCAGTGCCTCCTAGATGAGTAAGACAGAGAGCTGACCTGGCACAGTGACCTGATGCAACAAGATGACACAACAAGGAAACACAATGAGAGACATACCACAGCAGTGAGCAAGCATAGGTTCAGTTCTCAGTGCCTGCTAAAGAAAAGACAAGCAGATACAGAGAGTGCTGAATGAATGGACACAGAGAGCAAGCACAAACAATGGGGGATGGGGGAAGAGGAATAAATAAATCTAAGAAAAAAAAATTTTAATGCATACCCCCAAAGAGTGAACTTTCTTGAGTGTAGGTTAAAAAACAAAACTTGAAACGTAAAACAAAACCTAAAAACTCAAAGAAACAAGAAATAAAACACATTAAACATAATTGTACAAAATATCAAAGCAACATAGGCAGCAGGATTTGAGAGGTTGAAATCCTGGAAAAAGTACTACAAAAAAAGGGAACATAAATATTTGCGGTTAAAAATATATGTAGAAGTGAAATATAAGGCAAAAAGAAAGGGTGGGAAGGGAGTACATGAAATGATATAGTTGAAAGTTTGTCACATTGTTCATTAAAACATATAGTATTATTTGATGATGGACTGTGAGAAAATAGCCTGTGATAAATTAATGATGCATAGTGTAATCTGCAGAGTAAATAATAAACAAAATAACACAAAAAATAGAAATTTAAAATCGATAAAGGAGATAAAATGTAACACTCAAATATTCAACCCAAAGGAAGTATAATAAGTCTTAATAGGATCAAGAGAAATCCACAAATAAATACACTAAAATAAAGGGGATCTTAAAAGCAAAGCAGCTAGCCCAAAACAGACAAATGTGCTTCAAAGACCTGACAAGTTAACAGGTGAATTTTGAAAAGCATCAGTAGTAGAAGACAGTGAAAGTCTTCCAATGTTTCAAATAAGAACTGCCAACCAAGAATTATATATAGTGAAAAAGTTCTTTGTGAATACTTCGGATAAACAAAACAGAGTTTGTCACTTGCAGAGCAAAACAAGCAAGCAAAATAACAAAACAGTAGCTATAAAGAATTTTTCTAACAGAAGGAATTTATACCAATAAAAGTTGTATGATGCAAGAAGGAATAAAACACAAAGAAAGAGATCTTAAACTGGCCAAAATGGTCATGAACAAACAAAATTTTCAGTATTTATATAAAATAAAAATGTCTAGGAGTATGTAGTGACAGCTAGTTCAAAATTATTTCAAAAACCATATGGCTCACCAGCTGTTTCTGCTACCCAGATTGACCATTCAACAATTAGTTACAGAGCACAAGGTAGGAAAAACATTATATGCCACCATCAGAATGAATTTTGGATGAGAGTGTATTAATAAGGGTTTTCTAGAAAACAGAGTCAAGATTGTGTATGTGTGTGCGTATATGTATATGTATCTATATATATACATACACATACAAACTTTTTTTTTTCAAGAGATTTATTTTAAGGAATTGGCTCACGTGATTGTGCAGGCTGGCAAGTCTGAATACTGTAGGGTAGGCCGGGAGGTCTGAAATTGCAGTAAGAATGTATGTGTGTATATTGCCTGTTGGTTGTTTCTCTGGAGAACGCTTAGTAATGCAGATTTTAGATTAAGAGGTTATCAAGCTTGAAGTAAGGGATTGAAGTTTCCCAAAATTCTTTCACTTAAAAGCTAAAATTTTAACATTGGTAAAAAACATTGACAGTTGTTTTCCTTGAAATGACAGGCTCACTCCATTCATTTTTGAGAAAATGCCTGTTAAATACCAAAGTCTGAAAATCCATAGTTTTGTATGCCAGTTGTTCTTTCAAGTAAAAATGATATTCCATTTAAAAAAGTGGCTAGGTCAGCTCACAAATAAATCACACAAGTGCTTTTACTTGAGATAACCAAGTATATTTTAGTATGCGGCAGAAGGTCTTTATGTGAACTTTCAATTTCATCAAACTGAATATTAAAAAGACATATTCAAGAGTCAAGATTTAATAAAGTTAATTTTGTCAGCTTCATCAATGATATCTTGAAATTGAATAAGCAATTTTTACTGTGAATACATTGCAGAGGAATACGATAACTATAAGTACAGACTGGTGTCACTGTCTTGCATCATGCCCAACAGGCACAAATCTATTCAATATTGCCTTTGTACCATCAACACAAGTATCAAGAGTTAGCATGTTAGTATTCCAAAAGCCACTGTGACCTCACATATCTCTAGAAATGGTCCTTGGGACTCCTAAGGATCTACAGATCAACATTTTGAGAATTACTGGTTATTGTGACAATATTTTCCTTGAAGGTGATTTTTAACTATTTCCATTTTTCTAATTTAATATAAGGACTCTCTTTCATAAAACTTGTAAAACACATACACACACACACTATCAGACAAAGTGAGGACTAAACAACTCACCTGGAATTTATTCATTTTGTGCTGCTCTTGGGAAAAGGTAGAAGCTGAAGCCAGAGCAGGGAAAGTTGGGAAACAGAAGTCATAGGAAACCTTATCTTGCAGTTTCAGGAATCATCTGTGAGAAATTTCCATACAACATTTTAGCAAACAATAAACCTCTGAAAAACATACCTTTGACATGTCAGGAGCAATAAGAAGGGCCATGATGGGTGCCCACTTGTCCATGGGTGACTCAAATATAATATTGATGAACCTGGGACATTTTTATTGAGTGAATCTAAACATTTCTTCCTATTGGTTGCTTTGAAAATTATGGATCTGTTTATAGTGAATAACTCAAAAGAATTGACAACTTAAACATTAAATAATAGCAGATTAGTTAAGCAAGGTGTATAATATATCCAAAGGATGGAACCTTATGCTGGTATTATAAATGATGTTGACAAGAAATGTTTATTGATATTGAACGATTTTTATGCTACATGTCACAACAATTTTTCCTATTAATATAATAAATTGTACAAGGTTAGAAAGTCTTTTAAAAGCTCTCAAAAATGAGATGTTTCTTTTCCCTAAATTGCAGTTTCTCAAAATCATTCTGAAACCACGGTCAAGATAGCTGGGAATCATGACTAAAAGTCAAGATTCAGACCAGACCCTACTTATCAAGATTTATTCCTCTCCCAAAGTTCTTTCTGAGCTTATTTTATAGGTGGCCAAACTCGGCCATAACAGGAGACTGGAGCATGGGTAGAAACCCTTGTCCCCTGAATGTCCCCAAGATACTAGGAATAAAAATCATCTTCCTCAAAACTAAGATTACCAGAATGAAGAGTCATTGGAAGAAAATAAAATGCAAAGAGTCCCTCAAAAAGAAGAGAAGATGCAGCCTGCTGGCATATTTCAACCATATATAGAAAGTGCTATAAACAACAAATCAGAATAGGCCAACCTGAATCCCTGTCACTGTTCCCATCTCCCTTTGTTTCCATTCTATAAATTCTCCTCAGTTTTTAGATTGGGGAGAGATTTGAGCTTGCCTCTTGTCTCCTTGCTGATCAACCTTGCAATAAAACTCTTTCTTTTCTCAAAATACTAATGTCACATCATTGGCTTCTGTGCACATCGTTTGGTGACAATTTCTCCAAGAAGCTTGTTTTGATTTCAGTATAGTACATAGAGTGGACCTGGAGACTTCAGTTCTACCCTAGGTGCTACTACTCATGAACCTAGTCACTTAGTTTCAATTTTATTATCTTTAAAATGAGGAAAAATTACATAACTTTAAACAACTTTTCATGTACCAATCTGATTCTATGTCTTCATAAATCCAAACAAAACCAATAGTGTCCTGGAATTCGCTGTCCACTTAAATCTTGAGCTGAGCCCAATGGGAAATTTAGTTAGGCCTTAATGAACTCTGACATGACCACCTAATCTGCTGACAGTGGCACAAACCTAACTTTTACTAAAAAATCATTTGGGCACCATAATCCCAAATCAGCTACTTCTTGTATGTAGCAAAAATAACTAGATGCAATAATCCTAAAGTGATTTTATGAAGGAGAAACCACTTCCAGCCCGTATGGTACTTTACACACTGGTGAATCAGGAAGCCCAGATACCAGCAGCTAATCAGAGGTATTATACCACTTTCATACATGGAGCATGGATGAATTCCAGTTTTCATCTTTAAGAAAAATTCAGTCCCATTACCCCTCTCTAAAAACCTCTGGTGTGAATAGGATTCTCTAGGAAAACAACAATCAGTGCTCAACTTGTGGTTTCAAGAGGACTCTTCAACAGTCCTCTGAGAGACAGGCTGAAAGCTGGAGGAAAGGTGTTAACCTTTTGCCCCAAGGTTCTGTGGAGGTGCCAAGAATTTTTGGAAATAGAATGGCTACATGGCAAGGTTAGGTCCACTACACTCCACAATTCTGTCCTGGTGGTAATCAGGGACAAAGACTGTAGGTTTTAGGGTGGAAAAGGGAATGGACTATAGAGTATAACAAATGAGAATTTAAATCCCTACTCATTTATTTGCATACTCGGTAACACTGGGCAAATCACTATTTGTTAAAATGGAGATGGTAACACGAATCCAAAGGGTGGTTGTGATAGTTAAATGAATCAACAGTGAGAAAAATGGTATGCCCTGTAATAATAAACGCAGTTCTCCTTCGAGACTTCCTCATAGTTTATATTCTATCCTGTTTAATAAAGAACACAACTCTCAAGGTTATATGTCGACGCCATGTGGGTTAATAACAGCCTCATTTAACTGATGAGTATCTGAGTCATCCAGAGATTAAGCTGCCCACTTACTGGCAGACGCTGGCTTTGGGCCCAGGTTTCTCGGGCTCTAAAACGGGACCTTTAAGCAACCACCACCGCAGACCCTGACGTGGCTGGCGGGTGGAGGGCCCACGTCCCGCGCGTCCCCGCTGAGCTCGCGGTCGCCTCAGGCCTTGGTCGGGCCGTCAGGCAGGCTGCGCGAGACTACTCCAGAAGAGGAAAGGGATGCAGGCCGCGCCTGCCCCACTTCATCCCCAGCCCTCCTCCCCAGTTCCCTCCCAAGCCGTCCGAGGCCCCCTTCCCAGACCCTTTCCTGACCCCCCGCCGCGGCCGTTCCCCAGGCCGCGCCCTGACCCCTTCCCCGACCTATCCTCGGACCCCGCAGGCAGCGGAGGCTCCCAGGGTCTCTGTCTCGCCCAGTCGCCGAGACCCCGCAGCGTCCGCCCCGGGCCGGCGCCCGCGGAATGGTCTCGGACACACCTGCAGGGGCTCGGCCTCCGTCCCCAGCCCGCGCCGACTCCCGCCCCGCCCTCTGCGCCACCTCAGAACCCGGGAGGCGCCGAAGCCCTCTCCTGCCTGGGGCGCGAGACAGAAAATGGTGACAGCTGTAGCGCACCAAGTTGCACATGCGCAGAGCGCTAGGGAGCGTGCTGGGGCTGCGCTCCATTTGGATGACGTTAAAGGTTTCTGGCCTCGCCTGAGGCTCGGGGCTGGAAAGAGGCTTGGGTGTATGCGTTGGGGAAGTTGCAGCTCCGGATTCCGAAAGGCCAGGTCCTTTCAATCCCGAAAGAGATGCCAGTCACAACGGATGGCACCCGCAACTTGGGGCCTTGAAGACCCAAGGCTACTATGAAGTGGTGAGATGAATACTAATGAGAAGTACACTCAGAAGATATTATCTTTGAACAGATTATTTTAGGAATACTAGGTTTCCAACTTGTGCAAACGATAGTTATGTAGTAAATTAGAAAATACATATAAACCAGAGCAAGAAAACGAGTGCCATATAACCCATTTCCGAAAAGAAAATGAAAAAATCTTAATGTTAGGTGTACCCCCTTCTAAAATTTTTGCACGAACTATCGTAATGGCATAAAACCTTGTGACTGCCATTTCACTACAGAATATATACTGATTGTCTTTCCTGATCAATAACTTTATTGATGAATTTACTCTTGTGACAAAAATAGAAGTTAGTTTTCATGCAAAATCGTTTAAAATATTAAATTTTTAAAAATAAAATTAATTTTAAAATATGCAAAATCCAGATAGGGATGTACATATACGTATATGTAAACACACATGCACCAGTGAGAAGTTGGGGAAATAGTCTCTTGCCAACCCAGAAAATCCTCTTTACAAACATGGAAAAAGATTAGGAGGTTTTATTGAGTAAGGATTAAACCAGACTGCTATGCACATTTTAGGCAATCTGCTGAGTTTGCAGACAGATATATCTCTCTTTCATACAGTCAGACAGATTCACAAAATAAAAGACAACTTTTACTGAAATAAGAGAACTTGATAGCTACATTTGCTACATATAGCTCATCCTAAATGCACCTGATTGGAGTATTGTGCTGTGTTAGTTGCCCTTATCCAAATTAAAAATAAAACTTCTTCTGTCTCTAAGACAAGCAGGTAGTTAAAACTTGTAGCCAGGCACCAAGGCTAACCTCATAGAGACAGGAAGATGGGGCTGCTCTAGCTTCCTTGATGTTCACATTTCAAAGACTTGGTGCCCAGGCCTTTAAAGAAGATATTCCTGGATTGCAAAACTAGTAAAAGCCTTATTTAACTTTACAAAAGATTTACATACATCTCAAAGGGACAGGGAATGGATATGCAAATACAAGTTTTCTCAAAGAAATGCTTTAAGAAAAGGGAAGGGAGGAAGGTCTCTTTCCCTTTTAGCACCAAAGAAAATTTCTTTTCAAATTTGCATTTACCCTTACCGATGACTTTATACAATCATTTTGATTGAAAAATACAATTTCAATCAAAACATTAACAAAATATATTATTTGATGGAGAGCTTGGTTTGGGTTTGGGTTTTGTTGTTGTTATTTTACTTGACAGAACAATTTTTAAACTTTCTCAGAAAATATAGATGAACCAGGATTTTTAAAAATATATAAATTATTTATAAACACAGAAAGTTTGGTGCTGACTTCAGAAAAAAATAAAAACATCCACATATACATATACATAAAAATCGAGCATATGTTAAATTTTCATTTCAAGCAGTAGAGATAGTATGGAGTCTTTGTAAATGTTGTTGCAAAAAAAGATTTGACATTTATCTCACATATTACAATAAATGTTACATGAATTCAATATTTTAAAAGTAGCCCATCAGTTAAAATATAAACAAAAGTTTAAAAAATACATAATTTGTGATAGGCTGAAACAAAAAGCAGAAACCATAAAGGATATAAAATAATAAACTTTATTATGAAATTTTTGAAAGTCCAATTTCAAAAGCATATATATGTACGCACATATACAAAGTTAAAGCAAATAAGCTGAGAAAATGTATTTAACAATTATGAGATTCAGAATAAACTGCTTAATAACTCTTTAACTGCTCTTACAAGTCAGTGGAAATATAAACATCCAATTTTCAATAAAATAGAATAAAAATGAAGCAGGTTAGCATAGGAAAAGAGGGAAGGCATCAGTCAAAACACAGCCATAACCATGGCAGTTGAAACTCAGCAAAGAACATGGTCGGGAGACCCCACCTGAAACCCCCCTGATGAAAGGCAGCTATTTGGAAACAAAGCCTTAACCTTAACAGCGGAATGATGAGATCCTGGTCAAGAAGTCCCATTTGACACTCCCAGGCTCAAAAGGAGCCCTGTCTAACTCCAAACACAAAAGCCTCCCCATTGGTTCCCTGAAAGCCAACAAGTGCAACCTGAGTTGTCCATCATATAAACCAATAGGAAGGCAGAAGGGCAACCAATCAAACAGCAATAACTGGAATCCCTCCACAATGTGGGGAAGGGGAAGGAGGAAAGAATGGCCTTTTAAAAAAAAAGGCTACCCTAGGGCCCCAGTGTACATCTCTTGCCTGGAGTAGGTACACCCCTATACCTTGGGTGTATACTCTCCCTTTCTCTCATTTTTCAATGAGTCATTTTACTTGCCTCATTAACCTGTCACATCTTTGAATT
This sequence comes from Dasypus novemcinctus, assembly GCF_030445035.2. Lineage (NCBI taxonomy): Eukaryota > Metazoa > Chordata > Mammalia > Cingulata > Dasypodidae > Dasypus > Dasypus novemcinctus. The sequence goes on from NC_080678.1 coordinate 94,912,243, forward strand.
CTGTCTTGCAACATGCCAAGAACCTAGAACCCAGTCACTGGCAACATCTTTGGCAAGCCAACCTGGAGTCAAGGAGACAAGTAACACTCCCCGGCACACTACAAAGATGGATGAGTCTAGAGTTTTAAACAGGGTCTGTCTGTGCCCTCTTTTGTCTTATTAGTAAGGCTCCCAATACTTCTACCCTTGGCCACATCCAGTGGTTTGCTCCTTCCCCAGTCTCTTGAAGGTGGTTTATCCCTTCTTCAGTCCCACACTCCTTGGAGGGCTGTTAATATATTACCTCTGGCACCTCCTAGGCTGTTTGCCTGCAAGCTGCAGAACAGTCTGGCCTTTTAATGTCTGGTTTAACTGCAAACCTCAGTCCCTGGTAGCAGCCATAAAGTGAGTTACCTCTCAGGGCCACTTCCTAAGACCTCTGCAACAGTGGCATAAAAGAAGTATACTTAGCCAGCCCCATTCCTGGGGAGGAAGTCTGGCTTGGTAGCTTTAGTCTGGGAACCAGACCCAGACATTTCCCAAGACCTCTAAGGCCCTAGGGATGCCCAGTGAACGGGGGTCCTGATGCCAAAATATCAGGACAGTGGGCAAGGTTCCTGACCCCTGGGACATTGGGGAAGCAGTCAGGTCTAGGAGACACCACTAAGACTGACAAACACATTTATCCTCCTTTAGGATATTGGGTGGCTCTTCAGAGTTCCCGCACAGTCCCTACTGGGGTGCCTTTTCAGAAACTGGGACATTCTGCCTATCTATGGTCTAAAAAAGAAGCTAATCTTTTTCTGCCACCCCACATGACCACAATACAAATTAGAGGACAGCCAAGAATGGCCTCTGGGAGGGACTCTGCTTTTCAGTTAAACCTCCTATGTAGGAGGGAAGTAGGGGACGGGCAGATCTGAGGGCCAGAGACCACATGGTCACATGTCTCCTCAAAGGGATGAGGAAGTGCACTCCCAAACTGATCAGTTATAATAAGATCAGGAAAATTACTCAGAGGCAAGAAGAAAATCCAGTCTTATTTCAAGGAAGGCTGGTAGAGGCAATAAAACAGAATACCTCTGGTAGATCCTGACTCTAGAGAAGCACAGATCCTCCCAGGAACTCACCTCATTAACCAGTCTGCCTTGAAAATCGGCAGGGAGCTGCAAAAACTTTCCCTGTGTCATCAAACTTACATGAATTCCTTTTCAGAAACAGCCTTCACAGTTCTCAACAATCAAGACTGCACCACTGAGGAGGAACAGGTAAGGAGGGGTTGGCAAAGGGCCGGGGAATGGACTCGCCTTTTAGTCACTACCATTAAAGTCACCTGTCACCTTGGGGACACCTGAACCTAGGCTCCATGTCAGCAAGAACCTGTTTCAAGTGTGGAGTGGTGAGCCTCTGGCCCCAAGCTGCCTCACTGCCAGGACCTGCCAGGGCCTTGCCCCAAGGGAGGACAGATGGTGCCCAAGACCAGGCATAGCTCCCGGGATGATGGGCGACCCTCGAAATGGCAGGTAAAGTTGTTAATTTCTTAAATTACACAGGAACCACTTACCTGGTCCTAACCTGCCACCCTGGACCTCTTTCACCGCAGTCTTACCTAATGAGGGGAGTAGATGGGAAATCAATTTTTAGGCCATTTACTAAACCTCTACCCTGTAGAATAGGAAACCATAAGCCATCAATTAAGCAGTATATCCTCAAGGAGGAAGCTATTAAAGGCCTCGGACCCAAGATTAAAAAGTTCCTGGAGAATAGCTTCCTACTTCCCTGCCAATCCCTTGCAACATTCCAGTCCTTCCAGCCAAAAAAACCCATGGAACTTTACCCCTTGCAAGAGGTTGCTAATGGGGTGCAGCCCCGGAGCAGCCCTGATTCATATGTGGGCTGCAGGACTTCCTTAGATCCCTCAGCTACGTGCCTAGCAGCTGCCCAGGGATGTCCCTGGAGGGAAGGAGGCTGGAGGTCTGGGCAAAATTTCTGCCATAGGCGGAACCTGGGTGCTTTGTGTGAAGGTAATTCTAAATTCAGGTCTTTTCCCATGCTAATTAAGTGTGTAAATTCTTTTCTCTGTTCTAATCTGTGCTTTCTTTAATTTTGTCAGTCTGCTCAGGCCTAGGAGCTCCTGAATCAGATTTGGGTTTTGCCTGTTAATTTTATATTTTAATATGGGAAACTCTAAACTAAAGATGAGTCTTTACATTTTGACACTATCTTGCAGTTGGATTTGATCTGCAAAAGAAATCACAAATGGAATTTGCTCAGCTGCTGGAAAAATGGGAAAACATAGCAGCATTAATGTTACTAATAAAATAGTTTTAGTTGCTGAGTTAAACAAAAGTGCTCCATTTGTTTTGAAATGAAAATTTACTAGAAACTGCAACAAAGAGTTTAAAACAAAACCATTATATAGATGCCTTTATATTATAAAATAGCAGAAGGGTCATATCTGAAATTGCTGAAACTGGCAGGATTAGCCTATACTTACAATTGTAATGGTAATTCTAAACTGAATTTACATTTTGCTCTTGGTTATTTTAAGACTAGCCTTGCTCTTACACTTACTATTGTGATGGTTATGTGATGGTTACTACTCTATTCTCCCTGTTTGAATCCATGGAAACTTCTGCTCCCCAGGGCTTGGGGAAAGGCAAATTTGAGACACCCCTGTTTCCTGTCCTTCCAATGGCATTAATAACCCTGCTTTCTCTCATGACTATCCAGGTGTGGACTCCAATTTACTTACTCTGGACAAGAACCCAGAGGCTCTCCATGAACTTTGATGAGATAGCTGCCTCCAGGTTAAATGTCCACTCTTCCAAACCAGTGGCCACCAGAGTCCTGTTATCTCTGAGGACTGGTGATTGGGCAACCTCCTACTCAAAGCATCAAGGATCTTAAAGCAGCAGGTCATTAGAGAAACCAGTTTTCCCTGAGACGTCAATGACCTCGCTTTGCAGATACTGGAATTGGTGTTGCTTGCCCCAGGTCTGTCAACGTGGAAATGGGAAATAAGCGAAGCTCTGAAGTAAATGAAAATGTTGTAGATTGTATTTTAAAGCATTGGGAACAATTTGGTTACAAGCCAATAACTAAAAAGAATGAAATTTTTGTGCAAAACTGTGTAGTCACAGTGTAGGTTAAAATAACCAGAAAAATCCTTCTAAGAGATCTTTTGAATAAATGTTATTTTAAAGTTAAACTTATTTTGTTAGAGAATGAAAATTATAAGAGAATTATAAGAACATTAGTGAGTTGTGTGTTTTTGTTTGTGTGTCTAATTCTCTATTTGTGCCTGTCTTTTGTTCAGTGTATATTTTCATACCTCAGGATGGTAATATCAAATTAACACATGAGAGTTCTTAAAAAGGTTCTCTTCAAATGATTAATATAGAAACTATTGGGACAAGAAAAATGTTTTTCCTAAGCTCCTTGACCTACCCTGCCCCTGCCCCTGCCCCACCAAGGGCCTTCACTTTGAGAAAGCTATGGGATAAGGGCTAGGTTTAACAAGATAGGGAAATGTAAGTGTAGCTTAAAACTCTGTCTACTAGACCTGGGAATTAAGAATCATGGTTTGTCCTATAATTCCCCAATTTAAATCTTTAAACAGCCTTAAAATGAGAGTAATTAAGAACCCAATTGTCAAAGTTCAGTATGTAAAGAAAAAGTCCTTGAAAGCCAGGAAAGTTTTTTCTAAATTACAATTAAAACAAATTAAACTTTGGGACTTGGAGTTGTTCTAAATGATATTGCAGGGATAGTGCTGGACATTATATATCCTGTCATAATACACTGAATGTACTGGGGGAGAGTATAAACTATAACATGAACTATAATCCATGCAGTGCAGCAGTGCTCCAAGATGTATTCACCAAATGCTATGGATGTGCCACAATGATGAAGTGCTGTGGCCTGTGTGGGTGAGATGAGAACCTGAGGGGAGGTGACGGGAGCTGAAGAAAGACACATAGAGACAAAGACAAGATTAGAGGGGGCCAGGTGGGCCAGAGCTAGCTGATGGCAAAGCCAAGTCCCAGAGCTGGCGCCACAAGCTTTATTTAAAGCAGTTAACTAGGTCATTGTTCTCAGAGCAGGGGCCATCAGGCATAAAGTTCTTTGAGGAGGGTGTTCTTAAAGTTCCTTCATTTCAGAACATCAGTTTCTTTCTGCTTACTTGCAGGTACAGACATGTTTGACCACACCCCCACCTCTCTGCACACATCGATCCTCCCTAGCAACGTGGCTTGAGCCCCGCACATTACTTCAGGGACCCCTACAATGAAGGAGGTTGTTGATGTGGGAGGAGTGAGGGGGGATAGGGTGTGGGGTATGTAGGAACCTCTTATATTTTTTAATGTAACATTTTTTGTGATATATGTAGCTTCAAACAAATAAAAACAACAACAACAAAAAAAAACAGAAACAAATTAAACAATTCTAATATATTCCAGAACCTGGCAGTCAGTACAAATTTGCAGTTATTCACAATTTTAGAATATTATTTTTAAAAAGAAGAGAATTTAGCCTCCTGTGGAGGAAGGAAAAAATTTCTTGCATAAACTATAATTGTTCCAATTTTATTTGATGTGGGTGTAATCTCCCTAATTTACAGGATATTAATGGAATAAATTAGCATTATATGTATTAAATCTTTAAGATGATAAAAATTATAGGTTTGTTTTTAATGAAATTAAGATCTGTCCTAAAGTGAAATGATTAGTTTTCATAGAACAGAATAAAGAATGTCAGGCAAAACTTAAATGGACAAAAGTAAATTTCATTGGTTGCTAACTGCACTTTAATATCCTTATTTAAAGGTAAAGTAACCAATCTATGTGGTTATGGTTGGTTATAAGAAGTTTGTAAAAACATCATCTAAACTGAAGTATTTCAATTGCTAATTCCAGGAGGTCATTATTAAATAGAAACATAAATTGATATTAATAACAAAAAGTAACTTCATAACAGAGAAACCTGTCAGAGGCCACCTCAATCTGCATATTAAGGTGGTGGTAGGGGGAAGATAATCTTGATTCCATTGGGAAACTTAGGTTTTCATTAAACAATAGAGAAAGTAGTTTGTTTTTTTTCCCCTGTACTGCTGAAGTAAAATACCTGTTAACATAATTATTGTAAAGATGTAAAAGTTGAAAAAGTCATTATGACCCCTAAAACAATACAAGTATCTATCACATCTCTGGTCATGCTCCTGAAGTAGATGTTGTTTTGAACGCCTATGGCAGCTGGCGATGGTTCAGTATCACTAGATTTACAATAGATGTTGCCTCCAAACTGGCTCTATTTCATAGTGCCAAAGAGATACTGGAGCTTCTTTCCAGGACTACAATGCTGCAGCATGCCTGCTATGTGAAGGATATACCAAGTGGCGCAATAATTACCAGAGTAATGTAAGTAGAACTTAAACAAGAACAATCAGCATTATTGTCTGCTCCCATGGAGAGACAACACTTATGGTATTGTAAACCTGGAGCTTAGATATATTAACTGCAGCTCAAAGAGCAACTTGTGCATTAATTAATATTAAGTACTAACACTCAGAGCTATTAAACATGTTAGAAGTCCTAGGACAGTTCCTCTCCTTACCCCTCTCCTAGCTATTCTAGGCATAATGACTGGGGTCAGTGCTTTATTAAAAAAACTCATCAAGCCTACCACAATCTTTCCTTAGAGTTAACCAACAGCATAGAAGTCATTAGCCATGCCTTAGAAGCCCTTAGACAACAAATAGACTCCTTTGTCACCTACAAAATCACAGAGCCCTAGATGTGCTAACAATGGCACAGGGAGAAACCTACCTGTTCCTCAAAGAGGAATGTGTTCCCATGGTCCAGTATGTCATGGCTGGTCCCCTTAGTAGGACAATGTATCTTCAAAATTCTACCTAAGTTTATTTCTTCCAGAATCAAAGCCTTTCAGAACAAGGTATTAGTTATGTGGGGATTTCATCCAGTTCCAACCATGGTGCCAGACCCACCTTCACTCAACTTTAGTATAATAGCCAGAGAGTTTCATACCCCATAAGACAGGGACTACTGCCTCTAACCAGCAGAAAGCAGCTACAGAAGAATTTGGGCAAGCAAATAAAGTCTTTTTCTCTTTGAAACCCTGGTGTTTCAGGAATTGGCTAATGATGTGCACTGGGCAGAGGAACCCACATTTTGCTCAGTATCACTATTTATGTGGCCATTTCATTGTCAGGGATTTTTATATCTGTTCAGAGTATCTGAGTCTGATGAATTTCTCCAGCGTGTAGATCCTACTACGCTATTCATTCTTCCTGCTAAGCAGAACTGGTTCAATTTTACAGAAGATCCTGTCTCCAAGAGGTGCAGCAATTTGGAGCCATTGGTGAAAGCTTCAGATTAAAGTGGAACTTTACCTTGGGTTAGGCATAAGCTCCATACAAAGGAAAAACTGCTCTTTTTGGAGTAAGCAGAAGGGCCATCTAGGAGACTATCACCTGATCTGAGGCATTTTACCAGAGAGTCAGTGAAGATGTCCCAGACAAAAAGAGATCTTAGAATTATTGTATCTGAATTTACTTTTTCCTCCTTTTTAAAAACTGTATTGAAGAAGTTTTAAAAAATTATAAAAATGCTTTCATGATTGTACAGATAAGTGAATTACAAAAAGTTATAACCATTGTGAAATTAGAGTAATAAATAATTTTATTAACCCTCTTGGTTTGCTTGAGCTTCTATTTATAATAATATAATAGCAGTAAGTGTTAGAGTAATGTGGCTAAAACCTAAAGAAAACACAATTAACATTATGATCTGCCCCTATAGAGGGTTAACATGTGTAGTATTGTGAGCCTGGATCTTGCCCACTCTAAACAAATGTCCTGGGGCCTATGGGAAAACGTTCCAAAGTTATTTAACTCAGTAGAAAAAACTTTCCCCTCTGAGCACTTACTAAACATTTGTGCTTGTGTCCTTAGTCAGGAGTCACATGGCTTCATTTTGTTGCAGCAGAAAGAAGTCAGGTGATCTCAGTATTGAAGGCCAGGACAAAAGAAATCTCTGAGAAGGAAGATTTATTATGATTGGCCAGGCGTGGTGTACTCCTGTCCAAAAAGCCAAACCTGGATTAGGATTTCCGGGTCCTTTTTATACAGAGGATGTAGGAGCAGGGAGTCAAATGGTGCTTTTATGCAAAAGGACTTTCTTTGTTAGTTTCTTAGAGTTTTAAGTGTTTGAGTACCAGACAGGTTTTGAATTAACATACCCCCACATTCCAAGTAAGATTGAATAAGCATATCGCCCACATTCCATCTGGATGTAAATTTGAGTATACATTCAGTTTGCACCCTCCCTGAATATCTAAAGCCTATAGAGCCGGTATTACTTAATTGGCTTTCTGGGAACTAGACATACTTGGATATAGAATAAGATAAGTTTGAATTCATGCACAGGCCATATTAATCTAATATCTTCTTTGACTGGATTGCCACTGTAATAATAACCCATTATTAATCAGACTATGAAAAGTGCAGATACATGCCAGTACCCAGTATCTCTAGCCTCCCTAGGAATATCATTCCCTTATCTTTAAGATACAATCTGTCCTACTAGTTGGAAACTCCTGGAGTCCACAGACTCCTGTAACTGCTTGTCTTGTTGTTTATATAGTAGCTGTTGCCTTATATCATAGAACCATCATTTATAAACCCCCTGTTCCATGCTCTTTACCTTTTGTGGAAAAGGTGACAGAAAATTGTAAAAGTTGTAGGATGGGGTGAATTGTAACATATATAAATTTGCATTTTCTCCCCCAGCACTTCCAGTTCTTTCCTCCCCAAATTGCAACCCGCATTCCTGAGTAGTTAAAAAGACAAGACTTAGGAACAGGTTGTAAACTAGTGATTAATCAACAGATCTTGTCCTAATCACCCCTATATCAGTAAACTTTTCCTGCCTTAACAAAAACATCTGTTCCTTTAAAATCTGTTTCCTGTCCTTTTAGTTCATGAGCAATTCACTACATTCCTTGAAAAACAGCTCCCTTCCCCCTGCTGCATGTAGATATGCCCCATAAAAGACCACCCTCCTGTGGTGGTGAGGGCAGGTGTCAAGCCTGGGAAGTGCCATCTCTCCTTCCACTGCTGATGAGGAGAACTAGGCCATGGCTAAACTTAGAATCATCTCATTCTCCCACCACTGAGATTGAGAACTCCACTGACAGGTTTCTCAAAACAACTAGATAAGAAAAAGGTGTCTGTAGTGTTGCCAACACAACCTGTTGTACTTAAATCAATACCACCAGACAAGTTGATACCAGCATCCAGGAAATCTTCAAACAAGCTAAATGGCTTCACAGCACAAACCAGCAGTAGTCTTCATCCTATTCCTTGCATTATCACCAGTTTCATAGTACAATGCCTCAAAGCCACCGAACTTTCTCCTGTCCCTTGTAGCTTTAAAGAATCAACCTACAGAGTACCAAACTAACCATACTTAATCTTCAAGGAATGAAAGGATTCCCTCAGCCAAAAGGAGGGACTGTGAAATTAAAATAATAAATAACTTTACTAACCATTTTGATTGCTTAAGCTTCTATTTTATCCAGGGGATTACAAAGAAGAAACAGAGGTAACTGAACCAGGCTGACATAACAATGGTTCTTTATGGTGCTGATAGAAATGCCTGCCCCTACCTGAAAAGAAGATCCATCACAAAGAAATCTGGCTGACACCAGCAAAGTCTGGTGATCTTTGCTAGATGGCCACAATCTTCCACCAACGTCCTGATTGCTATTGAACATACTGGGCCTTAAAGATTCCCTGCCTGGACAATTCATATCTTCCTGTAGTTCATGTAGCTCATGTACCCATCATAACTCAAGTCTATCTCAGTCCTCCCCATTCCCCCACACCTCTTTGTCACAAGCAGTCATATAAGCTGCTCCCCCAGCTCAATCTTTCAAGCAGAAACCTCTTCTGGTACTCTGCTCCTGCGTTAATGCAACTTTAGCTCAGTAAATTTTCGCTACACCCCTTTTTAAGTTCGTTCATTTTATTTTCAGCACAAAACAATGTACTCACCAAGAGTTCAAACAAAATACTATCAATACCTGGGCCCCCATTCTCTATTATTACTCCCCTTCCCAAAAGTAGCCTTATACTGACTTCTAACACCAGAGACTAATTTTGTCATTTATCAATGAATTTGTTTTACCCATTTATTTTGAAATAATTTGTAACTTATGAAAAGTTGCAAAAATAGGACAGAAAACTCTCATATGTCCTTTATCCAGAATCTTCAGTCTTAATTTTTGACATATTTGTTCCATTAATCTATTATGTGTGTATGTATATAAATATATATTTTTATATTTCTGAATCATTTAAGAATAAACTGTAGGTATCATTCCCTTGTACTCCTAAATACTTGAGTGTTTATTTCCCATGAGCAAAGGTAAATTCCCTACATAATCACAATATAATTCTGAGAAGCAGAAAATTTTTACATTATTGAGTACTTTTACATAATCTACAGTCCATGTTCAAATTTGACCAGTTGTCTCAATTAAAACATTTATCTATTTTTTCTGATTCAAGACCCAATCAAGGGACTTTCATTTTTTACCATGGTGGAGTGGCAGGGACAGAATTTCCCCTCTTACCTGAAATAACCAAATAAATTAAAAAATGAGACAATGGTGTCAAGACATGCTATCAGGCAATGGAGCACAGTGATCCTCAAGAAACAGAAAACAAATAAGTTTAGCCTATATTTGTCCCAACTTTACTGCCTTGAAATATTTCCAGGCTAAGGCAAAGAGAGGGAGAATCCAAACTGAGCCCAGTGGACACCTTGAATTGAGGATATGCAACTGAAAGTCTGGAGACAAAGGCAGCTAGAGTTCACAAGACAAATTACTAAAGAGGAGAGATGTATAGAAAGAAAGCTGAAGATCTTCAGAGGGTCCCACCTTGAGAAATCAGTAGATTGAAGCATATGTTAGGAAATAAACTGAAAACAGGAAAGAACCTCTGAAAAGATAAAAGGGAATAATCACACAGGGCTGGGAATAGAACCTCTTCTCACCAACCAGGGTAAAAAAAAACAACCTCATGATTCATGGTCCTTGGGTAGAGTATTCAGAAGGGTCTTGCCTCAGTAATGGGTGAATAATTAGCCATAGAATAAACACTACAAATGTTAAAAGCAAGCCCCAGTAGGATAAAACTTTTATCAAGTAATTGAATTGCATACCAGAAAAAACCTCAAGAATATTCATAGAATACAAAACCATTCAGCATCCAATAGAATAAAATTCACAATGTCTAGTATTTATTCATAGATTTGTATCACTTTGCAAAGGAGCCAGAAAATATGACTCATAATGAGGAGAAAAGCAAAACTGACCCAGAACTAACACAAATGTCAGAATTAAGCAGATAAAGATATTAAAACTGTTATCATTGCTGTATTCCAAATGTTCAAAGAGATAAATAGAAACATGGAAGATATTAAAAGATTCATATTGTTGGAGACAATGTGGTGCTTACTGGGACATGGAGACTGATTGACCATAAGGAAAGAATTTATTGAGAAGCTCTCGCAATGGAGGGAGTCTGAAGAACAGACTTCAGTCCACTCTTGGAAAAGGAGAATTTGAATTTATACTGTACATTCTTAGGTGGGGGAATGATAGTTAGTGGGAGGAGGTTGAGGGTCTGAGTGAGGTGCAGGGACCAATAGGAAGATTTAGAGGTGAGAAAATTTTCCTGATAATGAATAGGGAGTTTATGGTTTCTTGAAATACTGCAGGAGCAAATGTTTCTTTTGATCTGTAGGGTTTTAATGAGTTTCTTTATTTCCTCTGATATGTAAATATGAAGGTTTCAGTCTCCCTCTGAAATGCAGGCAGAGGTAGTAAAGATCTACATCTCCCTCTGATATGCAGCTAGCGAAGATCTCTATCTCTCTTTACTCCTGTCTCTATGGGGTTCCCTTGTTTAACCTGTGGAAAGTGCCATGCCCTCAGACATTGGGGATATCCCCAATGATATCAGGGGAAACTGAGGTACAGCTTGTTAATTATTGCAAACCTCTAACACTTATCAAACATCTAAAGATGGAAACTATAATTCAGAAATGGAAACTATGCTGTTTAGGGTTATTAGCAGATTAGAAATTGCAGGAGAAAGAATTGGTGAACTTGAAGGTATAGCAATAGAAATTATCCAAAATGAAATATTCAGAAAAAAACAAGATAAGAAAGAAACATTGGTGAGCTGTAAGACAACTTCAAGCTGCCTAATATAAATGTATTTAAAGTCCATGAGGAGAGGAGATAGAATAAGAAGCATTTTCCTAATTTGATGAAAACCATAAGTTCACAGAACCAAGGAGTATAAACAACTCAATATAAGAAACATAAAAAACTGCACCAAAGAACTATAATGAAATTACTGAAAACAAGTAATAAAGAGAGAATCTTAAGAACAGCCAGAGATATATTGGGGTCCTGATTGCTTATGCCACAGTATGCTTGTAGGGTGGAGATTTTATGCAAGAGTGAGAGTCAAAGAGGGCCAAAGACTACAGCTCCCAACTAGTGCCCTGCCTGTAAAGCAGTGGTGTTCCTCTGATAAAAGTAAGCCGCTATACCAGCTCCTAGCTCCATATTAGTGGTACAGAAGTTTTGCTTAGAGGTGGAGACAGGCTATTGTCTTTGTTTGGATCAGAGTGTAGGGACGTTCAAGCCTAAGAGAACTGTCAAAAACAATGGAGATTTTGGTGACTGGTAATGAAGAAAAAGCATCTAGCTCCATGAAAGCAACACACAAATTATAGACCAAAATTTATCTGAGAAAACCAAGCAAGAAAAAAAAAACTAAGAAAAATTCTCCTGGGTTCTGAATGAACCTCAAAGCCTGGTCTCAAAAATGCCCAAACTTAATCAGAGCACAGCAGATCAACTTATGCTCCAGAGCACTGGGGAAAACAGTAGCTCTATCAGTGGTGTTGGGAATTGAATCATGTCCCCAACAAAAGGCATGTTTGAGTTCCAACCCATGGCCCTGCAGGTATGAACCCATTTGTACATAGAACTTTTGAAGATATTGTTAAAGTTTGCCCAAACTGAATGAGGATGGGCTTTAGTGCCATATAGTTTAAGTTCTTACAGGAAAAAGAAATTGGTCAAAGAGAGAGGAAGCCAGAAACTGGGATCAGCTAGAAGCTAGAAGTCAACAGAACCTGGAAAAGAAAGGAGAAGACACCACTGTATATATGTCATATTGATGTGGGCTATGGGTGGCAGGCTCTTTGTCTCTTCAGAGGTAACCTAAACTATCTGTGACTTGTGGGTGTGGGATGATGAAAGGTTGCAGTCCTGCCCTTGGTGAGCAGGAGACAGTTTAACAATGCAAGGTCTATAAACTTTAAGTATTCAGGGGAAATGCAAAGCAAATATGCTAAAAGCTTATCGAATGCCTGAGGTCCATGCTAAAAGCTTACTAAGATGTGGAAATATATGCTAATTCAAGCCTTTTGAGAACTGAGACAAAAGGACCATTTGGCCTTTCCTCTCTGTATAAAAGGGACTAAAAAATCTTGTTCGGGGCTCGGGATTCAAACAGAAAGTTCCCGAGTCCAGCCAGCCGTCAATAAACCATTTTTCCTTCTCAAAATCATTCCTGAGTCCTGGCCTCTCTATACTCAAGTAATTGAACTTTTCTCAAATTCTACAACAATATGATGGGAAAACTAAGGCACCTCAAAGATGGCTGGCCAACCAGAAGACACAGACCCCTGGTGGAGCAAGCCTCTACCCTCCAAAACCTTGAGCCTATAAATTCCTGTTGTTAATCTAACCAGCAAACTAGGCTAGCTAGATTTTTTTCTTCTACAGTTTTGTTTTGAAATGGCATTGGATAAAATAAAGAAATAAATAGAGAATATGTAAGAGGCAGAATCTATCCCCATATCACACTGTCAAAGGGAATTCTAGTAAAGTGTCATCAGGGGGTCAGTTCTCTCTCTACTGTGAAATCTTCATTTGACAGCCCTCTTTATTATGTACACAGAAAAGGAATTTTGAATAGCACCAAGAGGGATAAATTCATAATTTTCAGGATCCTCATGTTTACAATCTTCATGCAAAAGTGCTTCTAGAGTGGGTGTTTTCTCTCTCTGGTTTTCTCTATCTCTGATTTATGAGGGTAACTGCCTGTGAGGCTGAAGACCACCAGTGAGATAACAAAGCAAGAGAAGACTTTCAGTCTCCTCCTTGGAGAAAGTGAGTCTTCTTCTGTATCAGACTCTCCTTTCACCTTCAAGACTGACTTCTTCCCCACCCAATAATAGACCAGGTACCCACTGTTCAAGTAGGATGAGTGGTTCACCATTGTGGCAGTCTGAGTTCTCAGCAGAACATAGGAGAGAGGAAATCTGAAAGCAGTTAGTCTTGAATGAGAATGAGGGCTGTGATGTTTAGGTGCAGACCTTTGGGGACAAATAAAGCAACACAAAATATATTTATTGCCTTTTCAAGTCTCAGAATGGATGTCTATGGAAAGCTGAAGTTGCCCTTGCTGAGAAGGCCAAAACCCAGGCTAGTTCACTCCCTCCACTAGAAAAGTGAATGAATTGGAAAGAGATTGGAATTAACTGGGAGGTAACTCTGGAAGCAGATTAGACACTTTGAACAACCACAGAACAGTAGGAGAAAGGGAGAGGCAGCAGAGCTTTCAAGATTTTCTAAGTAAGGGTGTGCATCCCCCATCTCTCTGTCTGATAGCAGTGGTGTGGAAGTGGCTGCCCAGATTCTGGGAACAACCAGGTGGGGGCCAGGGCAGGCAGAAGAAATAGCCTTCAAAAAAACTGGGTGCCCAAATTGAAGTTGGTCTGGTGGATTCCTAAAGAAATAGTGCTGGATCTAGCCTGAGTATATAATGTTATATATCCATTATTTCAGTATCATACAGAATAGTTTCACTGCCCTAAAAATGCCCTGTGTTCCACTTATTCCTCCCTCCTCTCCCCTCTGAAACCCTGACAACCACTATCTTTATATCAATGTTACAAGTTCTTCTGTTAACATGAGATAATAGCTGCAGTAACAATAAATCTACTTTGGCCTGTGGTTACAATCCCCCCTTATCCCTGTCCATTCATCAACCTTGAGGCATTTGGTATGGTATCCATTCTGACTGCTTCAAGCTGAGAGGGGAATTAGATATTATGGAGCAGATGGAAGGAAATATTTTGCTTTCAGTCGTTGATACTCTTTGTTTTTTGTTTGTTGTTGTTGTTGTTGTTGTTGTTGTTGTTTTGGAAGGGACTTGTCCATCACCTTCATTTTGTTGGTTGTCCAGGGAAAACCTGAAGAACTGGAGAGTAGGAGTTGGTCACAATTCTGCTAGGATTCATCAGCTGAATTCTGAAATATGAGAACAGCATATAAGCAATTCAAAGATTTAAGTCTCTGAGAGACATATTTAATGGGTATATTGAAAATTATAGGTTGAAAGGAATAGAAGAATTATGAGTAGGGAAATTTTAAATGAGTATGACTATGTTATATTAGGGAAATAGATTATCTTATATTCCAAATAGAGCCCACCGAGGGATATATGGCAGTTTGATACTATTTATGAATTAAAAAAAGAACTATTGATTGTTTTTAAACTGGTCTGTTCCTCTGGGCATGATACCCCTTTGATTGTATTAGATTCAGCTGAAATGTCTTTGATTAAATTATTGTAAGATTAGGGCTTTGGTTCAACCAAATTATTAGGGCATGCAGGGTTGAGTTCCAACCCCTTGGAGGGCTGATAAAACAGACTCTCACACAGAAGTGGATACACAGAGAGGGTACTCAGGAGAACAGAGAGAAAGGCAGCAGAGGAGAGAACTTAGTTTTGATGCTGGAGCCCTGGGAAGAGATGAGTCTGAGAGTTTGCAGCTGAAGAGAACAGAGCAGCTGAGAAGCCCTGTAAGATGAGTCTTATGTCAGCCTACAGCTGATATCAGAAGAAGCTGGGCCCAAGGAGCCTTAAGAGGAAGAGGAAGAGGAAGGCTGTATCCTCACAGACATCTCTTGCCATCTTACTTCAACATGTGGGAACAGAATTTGGGTGAGGAAGTATCTCTTACACGTTCCTTGAATTGGACTCTTTAGGGCCTTGTGACTGTAAACTTCTATCCCAAATAAATATCCTTTATAAAAGCCAACATATTTCTGGTATGTTGCATCAGCACCCCTTTGACTGATTAATACAGGGTACATCATCAAATGTGAGAGTAGCCAGAAGAAAGAAGTGGTGAAGGTGAATATAAGACAACTGAAATTATCTGAGAAGAATGAAGAAAAATAAAGATAAATGAACATAGTCTAAGGAAACTATGGGGTACCATCAAGCACACCAAGATTCACATTATAGCAGTCCCAGAAGAGAAAAGAGAAAGAATATTTCAAGAAATAATGCTCAAAAAGCTTCCAAATTTGATGAAAGGCATGACTCTATACATTCAAGAAGTTCCACTCCAATAGAATAAATTCAAAGAGATCCAAACTGAGACATTATAACCAACATGAAAACACAAAGAGAGAATAATGAAAGCATCATATACAAGGGACCCTCCATGGGATTTACAGCTCATTTCTAATTATAAACTATGCAAACAAGAAGGCAGGGAGAGGAAATATTTAGAGTGTTGAACTACAACAGAAAAGTGTCAATGAAAATTTCTGTATCTTGCAAAGTATCCTTCAAAATGAAGACAAAATTAAGACATTTCCAGATTTAAAAAGCTAAAGGACACCATTGCTAGGAGACATGGCCTACAATAAATACTATAGGGAGTCTTTCAGGCTGAAGTGAAAGGACACTAGACAATAACTCAAAGCCATATGAATAATTAGGAACTCTGGTAAAGTTAAATACATAGATAAGTATAAAGTATAAACAAAGTAGTACTATGTTTTTGATTTGTAGCTCCTCTTTTTGTTTTTTGTTTCCTACAGGAATTAAATGAAAAATTCATTAAATATTGTGAATTTTAATTGGGACACAATGTATAAACATGTACTTTGTGACAATAGCAACACAAAAGGGGAAAAGAGTTGTTTTTATGACCAGAAAGTTGTCCCTTTTTATTGATGTGACATTTACATAATGTATTAGTCAGCCAAAAGGGGTACTGATGCAAAATACCAGAAACTGGTTGGTTTTTATAAAGGACATTTATTTGGGGTAGGAGTTTACAGTTACAGCCCATAAAGCATAAGTTATTTCCCTCACCAAAGACTGTTCTCACATGTTGGAGAAAGATGGCTGCTGATGTCTGTGAGGGTTCAGGCTTCCTGGATTCCTCCCTTCCAGGGTCTTACTTCTCTCTGGGTTCAAGGTTCCTTTCTTCCCAGGACTTGCCTCTTCCTGGGTTCAGGTTTCCTCTCTTCCTGTGGCTGACTTCTCTTTCCTCTGTGACCTTACTTCTCAGGGCTCCAGCCTAAGACTTCAGCATTAAACTTCAACATCAAAAACCCTCACATCAAAAAGTTCCAACTCTGTCCTTTGCCATATCTTTTATCTGTGAGTCCCCACCACCAATGGATGGGGACTCAAAGCCCTAAAGATGTGGCCCAATCAAAGCCCTAATCATAATTCAGTCATGACCAGTAATAGACCCTTCCAGGGTCTTGCTTCTCTTTGGGTTCAGGTTTCCTCTCTTCCTGGGGTTCCAGCATAAGTCTTCAGCATCAAACTCTAACAGAGTTCTTTGCCATACCTTTTATCTGTGAGTCCCCACCCACCAAGAGGTGGGGACGCAATGCCCTAATCATAATTCAATCATAACCAGGTACAGATCAGACTACAAATATAACCCAATTTCTATTTTTGGAATTCATAACCATATCAAACTGCTGCAGGCCACCTTCTGAATTCCAAAAAGGACATTACAATATTCTAAAAAAACTTTAATCAATAACAATGTGGCAAGATGTTGTCTGAGTGAGTGCACCTTATAGTCTCTCCTGCAAAGAAGTGTCTGGGCAGGGTTGGAAATTCTTCAGGACCAGGCTGTTTCGGGGTTTTGCAGGGCAGAAGGTGTCTGGACATTGATTTGGTGGGACGGTGACAGAGAAGATTCATGTAAAAGGTAGAATTGAGGCTCTCTTTCACGGAGATAGGGGCTGCATGCAGGATCTCCTCCCTGGGGTGGGCGGCACAGCACCAGCGATTCCTGGAGACTTTGCTGTGCTGGGGAATTCATAAGCCCTGAGCAGGCTATTCGGGGACTTGCAGTGCAGGAGGTCTTTGGAAACCAATTTGGTGAGACAAAGACGGAGGAGTTTTTTGCGAGAGGTGGAATTATGGGTTTCTGACGAGATCAGCGCTTCCAGCTAGAGCTCCACCCCCTAGGGCTGGCTGCTGATCTGAGGTGGTTCTTAAGTTGATTGCAATAAAGAGGCATCACCAGCAGGCTGTTTCGGGGGCTTGCAGGGTGGGAGGTGTCTGGAAGCCGATTAGGTGAAACAGAGACAGAGGAGTCTTTTGCCAGGCATGGAATTTTGGGTTTCTGACACCGAGATCAGCACTTCCGGCTAGAGCCCTGCTCCCTAGGGCTGGCTGCAGATCTGTGGAGTCCTTAAATTGGTTGCAATATAGAGGCACCCCCAGCAGGCTGGTTCGGGGGCTTGCAAGGTGGGAGGTGTCCTGAAGCCAACTTGGTGAGACAGACACAGAAGAGACTTGTGAGAGGGGGAATTTTGGGTTTCTGACACAGAGGTCAGAGTTTGCAGAAGTGACCCCCCCCCCATGGGGCTGGCACCCAGCTGCGGGGATCCCTAAGGGCTGTGTTGTACTGTGGTGCTCCCAGGCTCCCTGTTAACCGGATTTGAGGTTGCCAGGTCTGTGTCCCCTAAACCCTGGTGGCCCACACCACAGAGACTCACACCTCTTGAGTCTGCAATATCACAGACTTCCCATCCCTGAATCCACCATGCCCTGAGGTCCATCTGAGGTCCTTGATTGTCCTAGCCCTTGATGTTTGCAGGGTTTTTTTTTTTTTCTTTTTTCTCTTTCTTTTTCTCTTTTTTCTTTTTTTTATTGTCTTGGTTGCTAATATTGCATTATCTCCTAGTCTTTTCTCCCATTGTATCCCCCAAGGTCTTTTTTCATTTATTTCGGGGTTGTTGTGTTTTTTTCCTCTTTCTTTCTTCTTTTCTTTTTCTTGCTTGTTTCCCTCCCTTTTCTTTGCCCACCTCCCTTTTTTTTCTTTTCTTCTCTTTTTTTTCTTATTTTATTTTATCTTAATTATACAATACATGCTTCAGGGAACACCTCATATTTGCTGGGTTTCCTCATTCTCAATTTCCTCGTTTCTGTGTGAACTGATTTTCGCCACCTACACTATCCCCTTTCCCCCACATCTTGATATCCTCCATCATCTACTTTCTCTCCTATACTCCACCACCCTTTCTTTGGTCCCCAAATTGTCTAACTTTTAAATTCTAATACCTTTGTTTTGTTTTCTGTTTTTTATCCATTCTTGATACTATTGTCTTTCTTTTCTCTTTCCCTCTCTCATGAAAACACTGGCTTTTAAATTCATACCATATTCCTCCCATATTCAGTCGACTACCTCATTATAGGTACTGTACTTACTTCTATACAACTTTCATGAATCTAATATCCATCCTCCCAGATCTCATATTGTTGCTCTGTTAACATTTATCCCCAATACTACCTTACACTTTTTCCTTGCTTACACAGTTGCCTTTCCCTGGCCCTAATACTTTCCTTCAAAGTGAACTCAGTCAGCAATAAGAAATTAGAATAAGAAGAACAAAGTGACAAAGAGAAGATATAACACTTATGCAAAAACAACAGCTAATTAATCTGCAAGACTAGACAAAGAAGCTAAGGAACTGATTAAACCCATCAAGATAAAATGATGACCAGACAGCAACAAAAATCTACAAACCAAACCAGTAATCAGGAAAACATGGCTGAATCCAATGAACAAACTGAAAACCAGGAAGGGGAGCAGAACTTCAGACAAGTAATGAAAGATCTCAGAACATATATCAGAGACAAACTTAATGAAGTAAAGGAAGAGTTTAACAATATGAAGAAAACACTTGGAGAGGAAATTGCAGACATACATAAAAAGATAACAGATATGATGGAAATGAACACCACAGTTCAAGAAATCAAAAATACACTCGCAGCAAATAGCAGCAGATTAGAAGAGGTAGAGGAGAGAATTAGCGATGTGGAAGACAGTACATTGGAAATAAAACAGATAGTAGAATTTATTGATAAAAAGAGAGAAAAAACCCAGCTAGGGCTTAGGGACCTGAATGACAATGCAAAATGCACAAACATATGTATTATAGACATCCCGGAAGGAGAAGAGAAGGGAAAGGGGTCAGAAGGCGTGTTGGAAGAAATAATGGCTGAAAACTTCCCAAATCTACTGAAAGAGACAGATGTACATATCCACAAAGCACAGCACACTCCAATAGTCATAAACCCCAACAGGTCCACCCCAAGATGTATACTTGTCAAATTATCCAACACTCAAGACAAAGAAAATACTAAAAGCAGCAAGAGAAAAGGAAACCATCACACACAAGGGTGGCTCCATAAGATTAAGTGCTGATTTCTCATCTGAAACCATGGAGGCAAGAAGGCAGTGGTATGATATAGTCAAGGTACTAAAAGAAAAAAATTTCCAACCAAGAATACTCTACCCAGCCTAACTAGCATTCAAAAATGATGGAGAGTTCAAAATATTCACAGATAAACAGAAACTGAAAGAGTATGCCAACAAGAAACCTCCCCTTCAAGAAATACTAAAGGCAGTTCTGCAGGAAGAAAGGAAAAAACAGGACAGGTAGAGTTGGAGGAGAGTGTAACAGCAACAAAAAAGACAAAAAGAGAAGGAAAAATAAACAAAATATGGCAAACACAAGTCCAATCAAAATATAGCTAACATAAATAATTCCTTGAAAGTAATATAACACTGAATGTCAAGGGATTAAACTCTACTATCAAAAGATTCATACTGGGACATTGGATAAGGAAATATGACCCATCTATATGCTGTCTATAAGAAACACATCTTAGACCCTGAGATTCAAGGAGGCTGAAAATGAATGGTTGGAAAACAATCTTACAAGCAAACAATAACCAAAAAAAGGCAGGAGTAGCTATATTAATATCAGACAAAATAGACTTTAAATGCAAAACAATTGTGAGAGATAAAGAAGGATACTACATATTAGTGAAAGGGACAATCTCTCAAGAAGAATGAACAATCATAAATGTTTATGCTCCTAACAAGGGCACCTCTAAATATGTGAGGCAAACACTGGAAAAACTAAGTGAAAGAATAGATACATTTACAATTATAGTGGGAGATTTTAATACACAACTATCAGCTCTGGACAGAACATCTCAAAAGAGAATCACTTAAGAAACAAAATATTTGAACAGTATATTAGAGGAGCTGGATCTAATAGACATATACAGATCATTATACCCAAATATAGCAGGTTATACATTTTTCTCAAGCACACATGGACCATTCTCCAAGATAGACCATATGCTAGGCCACAAAGAAAGGCTTAATGATTTTGGAAAGATCAAAATCATACAAAATAATATCTCTGACCACAGTGGAGTGAGGCTGGAAATCTGCAAGGGCCAGAGATCCAGATTTCACACCAAGATATGGAAATTAAACAGCAGACTCTTAGAAAAACAGTGGATCAAAGAGGAAATCTCAAAAGAAATCAATAACTACCTTGAAACAAATGATAATGATAACACAACATACCAGAACTTATGGGATGCAGCAAAAGCAGTACTGAAAGGGAAATTTATAGCCATAAATTCATACATTGAAAATGAAGAAAGAGCAAAAATTGAAGAACTAACTGCACATTTGGAGGAATTAGTAAAAAACAACAAAGTAATCCCACAGGAAGAAAAAGAAAGAAAGAACAAAGATAAGAGCAGAACTAAATGAAATAGAAAATAAGAAAGCACTTGAAAAGATAAACAAAACAAGAGCTGGTTTTTTGAGAAGGTCAATAAAATTGACAAACCTTTTGTGAGACTAACAAAGAAAAAAAGAGAGAAGACGCAAATACACAAAATAAGAAAGGAGAAAGGAGATATCACCACTGAGCCCACAGAAATAAAGACTATCATAAGAGGATACTTTGAAAAACTATATTCCAAAAAAAAAAAACAATTCAGAGGAAATGGACAAATTCCTAGAAACACATAAGCAGCCTGTATTGACAAAAGAAATTGATGATCTCAACAAACCAATCACAAGTAAAGAGATAAAATCAGTCATTAAAAACCTCCCAACTAAGAAGAGCCCAGGGCCAGACGGCTTCACAGGTGAATTCTACAAAACATTCCAGAAAGAACGAAAACCAATCCTGCTGAAACTCTTCCAAAAAAATTGAAACAGAAGAAACATTGCCTAACTCCTTCTATGATGCCATCATTACCCTAGTACCAAAGCCAAACAAACACACCACAAGAAAGGAAAATTACAGACCAATTTCTCTAATGAACCTAGACACAAACATACTTAACAAAATAATTGCTAATCATATTCAACAACACATTAAATGAATTATACACCACGACAAAGTGGGATTCATTCCAGGTATGCAAGGATGGTTCAACATAAGAAAATCAATAAATGTAATATACCATATAAACAGATAGAAGGAAAAAAATCATATGATTATATCTATAGATGCAGAAAAAGCAATTGACAAAATACAGCACCCTTTCTTGATAAAAACACTCCAAAAGTTTGGAATACAAGGAAATTTTTTGAACATGATCAAGAGTATATATGAAAAACCCACAGAAAACATTGTTTACAATGGAGAAATCCTAAAATCCTTCCCTCTAAATCCAGGAACAAGGCAAGGATGCCCACTCTCTCCCCTTCTATTTAACATTGTCTTAGAAGTACTTGCTCAAGCACTGAGGCAAGAACCAGATAAAAAAGGCATTCAAATTGGAAAGGAATAAGTCAAAATTTCACTATTTGCAGATGACATGATCCTATGCATAGAAAACCCTGAGAGGTCAACAACAAAGCTTCTAGAACTCATAAATGAGTTTAGTAAAGTCACAGGTTATAAGATCAAAAATCAGTAGCATTTCTGTACACCAATAATGAGCAAGATCAGGAGGAAATCAGGAAACAAATACCATTCACAATAGTAAATAAAAAAATCAAATATTTAGGAATAAATTTAACTAAAGATGTAAAAAACTTATACACTGAGAACTACACAAGACTGTTCAAGGAAATCAAAGAAGACCTAAATAAATGGAAGAATATTCCCTGTTCATGGATAGGAAGACTAAATATTATTAAGATGTCTATCTTACCAAAACTGATCTACACATTCAATGCAATCCCAATAAAAATCAACACAGCCTTCTTTAAGGAACTAGAAAAACTAACTATGAAATTTATCTGCAAAGGAAAGAGGCCTTGAATAGCCAAAGACATATTGAAAAAGAAAAACGAAATTGGAGGAATCACACTACCTGACTTCAAAACATACTACAAAGCTACAGTAGTGAAAACAGCATGGTATTGGCATAAGGAGAGACACACAGACCAATGGAATCGAATTGAAAGTTCTGATATAGAACCTCATATATATAGCCATATAATATTCAATAAAGTCACCAAACCCTCTCAACTGGGAAAGAATGGCCCAACAAATGGTGCCTGGAGAACTGGATAGCCATATGTAGAAGAATGAAAGAGGATTACCATCTCACACCTTATACAAAGATCAACTCAAGATGGATCAAAGACCTAAATATAAGAGCCAAGACCATAAAGACCTTGGAAAGCAGTGTAGGGAAACATGTACAGGACCTTGTAATAGGAAATGGCTTCATGAATATCACACCAAAAGCACGAGCAGCAAAAGAACAAATAGATAAATGGGACTTCCTCAAAATTAAAGCCTTCTGCACCTCACAGGAGTTTGTCAAGAAAGTAAAAAGGGTGCCCACACAGTGGGAGAAAATATTTGGCAACCATATATCTGATAAGAAACTTATAACTTGCATATATAAAGAACTCCTATATCTTGAAAATAAAAAGATAAACAACCCATTTAAAAAATGGGAAAAAGATTTAAACAGACACTTCTCCAAAGAAGAAATACAAATGGCTAAAAAGCACATGAAAAAATGCTCCAAATCTCTAGCTATCAGGGAAATGCAAATCAAAACTACAATCAGATACCATCTTACTCCCATAAGATTGGCAGCTATGAAAAAAACAGAAGAATACAAATGCTGGAGAGGATGTGAACAAATGGGAACATTCATCCACTGCTAGTGGGAATGCAGAAGGATCCAACCATTCTGGAGAACAGTTTGGCGGTTTCTCAAAAAACTAACCACAGATTTGCCATATGATCTAGCAATACCACTGCTGGGTATATACCCATCAGAACTGAAAACAAGGACACAAACCGATATATGTACAGCAATGTTCATAGCAGCATTGTTCACTATCGCCAAAAGTTGGAATCAACCCAAATGCCCATCAACAGATGAGTGGATCAATAAAATGTGGTATATACACACAATGGAATACTACTCTGCTTTGAGAACAAATAAACTACAAATACACGTGATAACATGGATGGATCTTGAGAACCTTATGTTGAGTGAAGCGATCCAGGCACTGAAGGACAAATACTACATGACCTCAATGATATGAAATAAGTAAACCAAGCTGCCTCAGAGAGCTAGAGACTGGATGATAGGCTTACAGGAAATCGGAGGGTAGAGGAAGGATATAAGGTGACATCTACATGGGTGAAATCTATGATAAGCTGGAGGTAAGTATGGGTACAGGGAAGGGATAAAATGGGGGCATAGGGTTACCTTTGGGTGGGGCTTTGCAGGCTTGAGGGGGGCTAGGGATGGGAGGATGGGTAATATTGCCCAAGAAATTGGGGGGAGGGTGGGGCAACATGTGAACATAGGAGATTGTCAGGTGTGGTTGAGAGTATAATGTTGAGAAAACCTTTTCAAAATATAATTTGGAAAGTTACCTATTTAAGATACTTAAAGGGGATAATCTGATGTAAGACAGATTCCTAGGGAATATGTGAATGCTCATTTTGCCAGAGTGGGTTATATCATTGAGTTAGACCCATATAATGAGAATGAAGGTAGACCCACATCCTGGGGAGGACTAATACCATCAAATAGAGGGAACAGTATCTCTCAAGAGAAATGGTGGCTCCCAGGGCATTAGGGCAGTTGAACATGTCAAGCCCTCAACACTGTTGCAAGTATCTCTGAACATGGTTCCTCAATAAATGAAGATTGACTGTCACTGTGGGCCCCAAGGGGAGGGAGAAATAGATATTGAATAGATGGAACCAACGTAACTGTGAGGGCAATAGAAGTGTTTCCCAAGAGTACGCAAGGATAGATATAAAACGTAATATTACACCAAAAACATATAGGGGCCAACAGACTAATAATGTAAATCATAATGTAAAACATAGGATAACTAAAATTTTAGAAAATTGTATAGCCTAAAGTATAAACCACAATGTAAACACAAATGTTACCCTGTTTGAAAGCTATTGTCTCAATATCTGTACATCAGTTTCAGTAAATATGGTATGATTATGTTAAAAGATTATTGCTGTGGAAGGGAAAAGGTTTTATATTGGATGTGTGGGAGTACTGTATATTGTATATATGAATTACTGTGATCTATAGCTCTTGTGAAGAGAAGCTTAATAATTAGGAGAAAAGAAAAGAAAAAGATAGGATGTAGAATTTTTCCAAATCAATATGTATTCTGTATCTAACCTTTAAACTCATTGCTATATTCCATTTTACTATTAAGGGTACCTGGCATTATATTGGGCTTCACTTTTCAGGAAGTTTTAGATCACAGAGTAGTTCAACAATGTCAGTGGAGGAATACTGGTATAGGATGGTTATTGACAGGGGACATATGATTGACAGGGAATTATACAGGGCATGTGTCCAGGGTGCATGGAAATGTTTGGATATACTCTTAGTGGAAACAATTAAAAACAACAGCTGGGGGCGGGGTGCTGGTTTCCTGGCCAGGGAGGCTCTGTCGTGGTCCCTAGGGGAGCAGTGGCAGGCCCCCAGGTTCAACAGCAAGGACCAGGAAGGAATGAGGGTCCAACAGTGAGCCCCTGATACTAATGACTATGCTTGTGAGTCTGTACACCTGAAATAAGAACAAGGCCTAGAGCAGCACAGTGCCTAAGAGTTCCCTCCTGAGAGCATCTGTGTTACTCAAATGTGGCCAGTCTCGAAACCAAACTCAGCATGTAAATGCACTGCCTTCCCCCGAGTGTGGGACTTGACACCAGGGGATGAGCCTTTCTGGTGCCGAGGGATCACTACCAAGTACCAGCTGATGACATAAATAGAAAATGACCTTGAATAAAAGGTTCAACTCTGACCAGCAGAATATCCCTGTCTACATATAATAACAGGAGTTAAAAATGCCTTTCGACCTAAATCAAGGGGGAAATGGAAAGGGCAAATGAGTTTATATGGCTATGAGTCTCTAAAAAAGAGTCTGGAGGTTATCAGAAGGATTGCCCTTATGCACACCTGAGCAAAGTCTCAGAGACAGGTAAAGCAGATACAACCCCAGGTATTGGTTCTTCTGAGGGCTACAGAGACCCACAGGTTTTATGGTCATGGCAGATGGAGTTCACTGCCATGTCAGTTGGCCCTTCTTTGCAGTTGGTGTTTCTGCATGATGGAGCTGGACTCAGATGTGATCTCTTTTCATAAGACTTTCCTGTTACTTTACTGGAATTGTAGTTGGTGCTGGGGTTTAAGATATATCTAGGGGATCTGGACTGACAATATGATAGCTAGGCCCTGAGCCTCAACAGACTTCAGCTCCTACACTCTGGTTTATTGGACTTACCCAACTCAGCTAACATGGAGTTGAAGAATGTTAACTACCAAACCACGAGTGCCTACAACTGAAAGCAGGAGGATTGCATTCAGTATCCATGTGGAATCTAAGCCCTCTCTTAACATAGATGTGGAATGGACACAACCAATCCAAGGTCCACAGGATGGAGGAATACAGTAAGGATTAGAGTGAACTTCCTGATATTCTATTCATGAACTATTGTGGCTAGTAATTGAGAAAATGTGCCATTGGTGTGGAAAATTGGCCATGGTGGCTGCTGGGTGAGGGGAATGGGAGGAAGAGATGAGATGTGGAGGCATTTTTGGGACTTGGAGTTGTCCTGGGTGGTGCTGCAGGGACAATTACCGGACATTGTAGATCCTCCATGGCCCACTGGATGGAATGTGGGAGAGTATGGGCTATGATGTGGACCACTGACCATGAGGTGCAGCGATGCCCAGAGATGTACTCACCAAATGCAATGGATGTGTCATGATGATGGGGGAGAGTGCTGCTGTGGGGGGAGTGGTGGGGTGGGGGTGGTGGGGGCGAATGGGGACCTCATATTTTTTGAATGTAATATTTTTAAAAAATGAATTAAAAAAATAAAAAAATAACAATGCAAGTACTAAATCATATCACAATCATTAAAAAAAAAATACGGTTTGTCTTGGGGCAAAATCCTGTCTGCTATAGACCTCTGAAACTTGTGAAACAATTTATCTGTTTCCAATACACAAATGGACAGACAAAGGATAAATATTTTCATTAAAATAAGGAGAAACTGGGAGGGAAACATGAGTCACGGGTCCTCTATAGTTCAGTAAACCTGCAGAGCATCCTCCATTCGATTTCAGTCTGAGAATCATTCCTCAGATGATCTTTTCTTCTCCTTGGGGCCCTATGGGAACCCACACTTTCCACGTGCTTGCCCAATGGCCATTTTCTTGGCTCCACCCTCATCAAGCATCTGGGTGTTGACCAAGCTCAAGATCTCTCCCTCCAAGAGTGTTGGGGTGATTGCCACACCTCACCCAATCTTTGGGTTAAGGTCTTAACCCCCCTAGTACGGTGATGTGAAGACAACATTCCCCCTAACATTTGGCAAACAAGCTCAACCCACTCAGAGCAATGAGTTGATCACCTCGCCTTCTCTAACTTTGGCATGCAGGCTCAACCCTCTCAGAGCAACAAGTTGACCACCTGGCCTTCCCTAATTCATCAGTGAAAGGTCCACCCCTCTCAGACTTGTGGGATGCTGACCTTAACTGCCATAATCCTTGGGGAATGTGCTTCACCCTCTCTGCACCCTGGGGTGGCAAAACTCTCCTAGAACATTGGACAGGAACATCCATCCTCTTCAAACCCTGGGGCAAACTCATCCTCTCTGTACACACGAGTAGGTTTCCTCTCTTGGTCCAAGGTGATGTCCTAATTCCAGGTCTCAGCTTCCATGGTTTCCCTCTTGAAGTACTTTCCCCTTCAATCTCTCCTTTCCATGTCCCTTTTATTGCAGGCTGACAGCGGTTTTGTTCATACAGATCTCTCAAGTCTATTTGTTTAGCATGCAGGAAGCAGGGGTCCAAGCCATCAGACAGTAAGACTTTCCACAAGTCTTTCCAACATAACTACATCTTCAATCCCGATTTACAAGTTCCAAGTTTAGTTATGTCCTCCAGTGGGGCACTTTTATCTGGGAGCTTGATTTCCAGAGGCTTAGAATTTCCAAAATTAGTTTCCTGTTTTCTTTGTGCCTGACAATTCAGTCCTCAGTAGATCTCTTCATCTAGCATTTTGCTATAAGCTTAAGCAGAAGCCAAGTTGCATTCTCCAGGTTTCCTTTGGAAATTTGTTCAGCTAAATGCCCAGTCTTGCCATTTTCAAATTCTACCTTCCATAAAACACCAGGAGTTAATCTTGATAAGTTCTCTGCAACTTTAAAACATGGATCACCTTTCCTCCAGTTTCCAATAATAGTTTCATCATTTACTTCTGAGGCATAATAAAAACTCTTTTTGGCATCCATATTACTATCATCAGTCTCTTCAAAGCACTGTATGTCTTTTCTTCCAAGCATCTCATAATTCCTCCAAAAAATACCCCTTACCCATTTATAAAATCATTCCAGCATTTTGGTAATTGCAAAAGCACTTCCTCACTCCTCAGTACCAAATTCTGTAGTAGTCAGCCAAAGGTGTGCTGATGCAAATACCAGAAAATGGTTGGTTTTTATAAAGGGTATTTATTTGGGGTAGGAGTTTACAGATACCAGCCCATAAAGCATAAGTTATTTCCCTCACCAAAGTCTGTTTTCATGTGTTGAAGCAAGATGGCTGCTGATGTCTGTGAGGGTTCAGGCTTTCTGGGTTCCTCTCTTCCAGGGTCTTGCTTCTCTCTGGGTTCAGGGTTCCTCTCTTCCCAGAGTTCCAGCATAAGACTTCAGCATCAAACTCCAACATCAAAACCTCTCAACTCTGTTCTTTGCCATATCTTTTATCTGTGAGTCCCCACTGACCAAGGGGTGGGGACTCAATGCCCTAATCATAACTCAATCATGTCCAGGTACAGATCAGATTACAAACATAATCCAATATCTATTTTTGGAATTCATAACCAAATCAAACTGCTACACATAATATAAAATTAGTCAAATAAAATGAACAATTCAGTGATATTTGTTACATTTGTAATTCACAATGTTGAGCAAAATACCATCTCTTGAGTAGGATTATTAGTTCTTTGTGGAATTCCTGGTAGAATTCACCTGTGAAGCAATCTAGTTCTGGGATTTTCTTTGTTTGGAGGATTTTTTTTCTTTTCTACTTTTTTTATTTTTTAAAAGATACTTTAATTTTATAAATGTTACAGAGAATATATAGGAAATTCCCATATGCCCTGCTCCCCATACCTCCCACATTTTCCCACATGAGCAATATCTTTCATCACTGTGGTACATTCATTGCAATTGATAAAGATGTTTTGGGGCATTGGCACTAAGCATGGATTATAGTTTACACTGTAGTTTACCCTGTCTCTCATTTGACTCTGTAGATTGTGGCTGGATATATAATGCCTGTATCTGTCAATGTAATGCCATTTAGATGATTCCCAAGCCCCCAAAATGCTCTCTCATTAAACCTGCTTTTCCCTCTCCCTAACCCCAGAACATCCATGGGTCATTGCCTCCAGAACAATAGTACTTCTTCCATTGCTAGATTCATAAGTAGTCTGCAGTAGAACACTAGTAAGTTTATTTTAGTCCCTAGGTTGTTTCCCAATCCTGAGGACACTGGGATTGTGATGCCCTCTTCACCATTAATTGAGGGGGCTTTGATTCCATACCTCTATTAGATGGGACTCTCTTGCTTGTAGTTGTAGGCACTCTCAATTCCTTGATATATTGTTTGTCCATCATCTCCTTCCTGTTAGTTGTCCTGAGTGAGTCTATTGACCTGGAGAGTAGATGTTACAAGTCTGTTGAGATTCAGGGCTCAGCTGGCACATGGACAGCCCAAAGGTTAAGTTACTTGGATGTACACCTACCAACTCTATTACTAATTATAGATTTGAAAAGAAAGACTGGTGAGTCATGCATAGGGAAACCACAGCTGAGTTTAACTCAGTCACACTGGGGAGCATAAATAGCATATTAGGGCCCATAGGCAAGGGGCCAAATTCCTGAGCTGTCTACCCTGATGATAGTGTCTGGATGTGTCCATATTCCAGAGGATGTTCACTATTTGGGGACAGATTTACTTTGGTCATCAATGAGATCCTGTCCAAGATGTGCATAAATGTTACCTCTGGGATGGCCAACCTACTCACTTTGAATTCTGTTAGTGATACAAACTCATTTGTTTTTATCTTTTCCCCCTTTTCATCAAGGTGTTTTTTTTCCAGATGCATTGCTTGTTGGTAGCAATCACTCAGTTCCAGGAGGCTCATCCCTGGGAGACATGTCCCACACTGGGGGAAGTTATTGTTTTCATATGCTGAGTTTGTCTTAGGGAGAGGCCACATTTGAGCAACAAAGAGGCTCTTTTGGGAGGATTTTGATGACTAATTCAATCTCACTACTTGTGATTTTTCTCTTGCACACTTGTATTTCTTTTGTTTTTTAAGATTTATTTATTTATTTCTCTCCCCTTCTCCCCCCACCCCAGTTGCCTGTTCTCTGTCTATTTGCTGCATCTTCTTTGTCTGCTTCTGTTGTTGTCAGCAGCACAGGAATCTGTGTTTCTTTTTTGGTTGCATCATCTTGTTGTCAGCTCTCCGTGTGTGCAGTACCATTCCTGGGCAGGCTGCACTTTCTTTCGTGCTGGGTGGCTCTCCTTGTGGGGTGCACTCCTTGCACATGGGGCTCCCCAGCATGGGGACACCCCTGTGTGGCATGGCACTCCTTGCGTGCATCAGCACTGCACATGGGCCAGCTGCACACAGGTCAACGAGGCCCAGGGTTTGAACCGTTGTCCTCCCATGTGTTAGACGGATGCCCTAACCACTGGGCCAAGTCCGCCGCCCTTATATTTCTTCTTTTGTCAATGTAGGTTGTTCATGTGTTACTAGAAATTTGTCCATTTCATAAAAAATTATCCATCTTTATGGCATGCAATTTTTCAAAGTATCCTCTTATAATATCTTTATTTCTGTGGGGTCAGTGGTGATATAGCCTCTGTCGTTTATGATATTCCTGATGTGCATCTTCTCTCTTTTTATCTCCATTAGTCTAGCTAAAGATTTGTCTATTTTATTAATCTTCTGAAAACCAGATATTGATACAGTAGGAGGCAGGGCAAGATCGCATTTGAATGAGTGCAACCTTGTCATCTCTCCTGTGAAAAACTGGCTGAGTGGGGACAGAATCTTGCCTGGGTGAGTAGTTTTGGGAACCCATAAAGCAGGAAGTTTCTGGACATAAATCTGGAGAGAGTGTAAAAAAATGATTGCTTGTTCAAGGTAAAACAGTAGGTTTCTGGCACTTGAGCCTGAAGCTGTGGAAAGGCTCCCCATAGGGCTGCTAGCCACAGAATTCCCTGAACACTGCAGATCACACAGTGGTTTTCCTGAGTCCCTTGTTCCCCAAACCCATGATCCCTGAACCAGCATTCCCCAAACCCCACATTCCTTGAGCCCTGCATTCCTTGTAACCCATGTTCCCCTAGCCCAAAGTTCCCTGAAACCAGTGCTCCCCAGACCACAGCATTCCCCTAGGCTGCTGATCTCAGACAAACTCTGAGAGTGGGAGAGTTCTGGTAAAAGGTACAGAGGGGCCCAAGGATTGCAGGTTCAATTGTCTGCCCCCGCCCCCTCCCCACTTTTGAGGTTGGAGGAGCATGCCAGCTGGCTTGAGGAGAGGCTAGGAAGAGAGGAGAGGCGGATCTGCTGAGACAGTCCAATTTACATAAATGCCCTACAATAGAGAAAATTGGTCTGGGAGAAGGTGTAGTCAGGCAATTAACTAGCCCTATGCAACACACCTAAGGGAGGGGGACAGTAGGACATGCTTGGTAGGCTTCCAATAGCATATTTAGGGTTCCCAGCAAGGCGTGGGTTCTCTCTCTCAGAGACTGAGAGTCATATTTTCTGTGGTGAGTTGGTTCACCAGAGTCCCATCTGAATCTCAGAAGGGAGCTCTCACATGGGTTTCTGCTGCCCTGGGAGAGAGAGAAGTGAGGAAGGGAGAAAAGGGAAGAACAGGTTCCTAATCATTTTATTCAATTGCGAAGAGGACCCGTAGCTTGAGGTTTTGTTTGTTTTCTTGTCTTTCCTTCCTCTTTATCCCCCCACCACCTTTTTTTTTCTTTTTTCTTTTTTTCTATTAGGTGCTGCAGGCAGTGTTTCTTCTTTGATGTGCTTCCTCATTCTAGATTTTCCCTTTTCTGTGTGTACTGATTTTGATAACCAATGCTACCACCATTCTTTTTACATCTTACTATCTTCCAATTTCTATTGTTGTTCTTACATTCTACCTCTCTTGGTTTGGCCTGAATTTTTCTGATGTTTTATTTATAACACCTCTATTCTGTTTTCTGACTTTTATTCACTCTTTATGTTATTGTCCTTTTTTTCTATCCCT
This sequence comes from Dasypus novemcinctus, assembly GCF_030445035.2. Taxonomy (NCBI): domain Eukaryota; kingdom Metazoa; phylum Chordata; class Mammalia; order Cingulata; family Dasypodidae; genus Dasypus; species Dasypus novemcinctus. The sequence goes on from NC_080678.1 coordinate 94,944,301, forward strand.
CTCTCCTGATAACATTGGCCTTTTAATTCATACTATATTGTCCTCCATATTCAGTTTCCCATCTCATTGTAGATACTCCATTTTTTTACTGTTGTAACTTTACACAGCTTACGTTAGTTTAATATTCATTCTCCTAGGTATCACATGGCTCTTCTTCTAACATTTACCATGAATACTACTATTATACTTTTTCTTTATTTTTTTTTAACTCTTTTGCTTTCCCTGGCCCAAATATTTTCCTTCAAGGGAACTTAGACAACAAAAAGAAAATAGAATAAGAACAAAGTGTCATGGAGAAGACTTAACACACACACACAAACAGCACTTAAATAAAGCCTGAGACTAAAGGGAGATGCTAATCAACTGAAAAAATCCATCAAGATAAAATGATGACCAGACAGCAACAAAAAATTACAAACCATACCAATAAGCAGGAAGAAGTGGATCAGACCAATGAACACACTAAACACCAAGAACAGGTGGTGGACTTGGCCCAGTGGTTAGGGTGTCCATCTACCACATGGGAGGTCTGCAGTTCAAACCCTGGGCCTCCTTGACCCGTGTGGAGCTAGCCCATGTGCAGTGCTGATGCACGCAAGGAGTGCCATGCCACACAGGGGTGTCCCTTGGATAGGGGAGCCCCATGCGCAAGGAGTGCGCCCTGTAAGGAGAGCCACCCAGTGTGAAAGAAAGTGCAGCCTGCCCAGGAATGGTGCCACACACACGGAGAGCTGACACAACAAGATGATGCAACAAAAAGAGACACAGAGTCCCATGCCGCTGACAACAACAGAAGCAGACAAAGAAGACACAGCAAATAGACACAGAGAACAGACAACTGTGGTGGGGGGGGAAGGGGAGAGAAATAAATAAATAAATAAATAAATAAATCTTTAAAAAAATTAAAAGCCTTTGAAAAAAAAAAACCAGGAACAGGAGCAGAACATTGAGCAAATAATCAAAGCTCTCCAAACAAATATCATGGACTAACTTATTTAAGTGAAGGAAGAGATTAAGGATATTAAGAAAACAATTGGAGAACATACAGAAGAAATTGTAAAAATACTCAAAAAGATAATGGATATGATGGTGAGGAATGACACAATCCAAGAAACAAAAAATACACTCTCAGCAAATAACAGCAGATTTGAAGAGGCAGAGGAAAGAATTAGTGATGTGGAAGACAGTACATATTAAATAAAAAAAGATAGCAGAATTAACTGATAAGAAGATAGAAAAAATCCAGTAGGGACTTAAGGACTTGAATGAATACAAAAAACACACAAACATAAGCATTACAGGCACCCCAGAAGGAGAAGACAAGGGAAAGGGGACGGAAGGTGTGTTGGAGGAAATAATGGCTAAAAACTTCCCAAACCTATTGAGGGAGATGGATCTACAAGTGTAGGAAGCACAACACACCCCAAACAGCATAAATCCCAACCGGCTTGACTCAAGACATATACATGTCAAATTATTCAATGCTCAAGACAAAGGAAAAATACTGAAGGCACAAAGAGAAAAGAGAACCATCACATAAAAGGGAAGATCAATGAAATTAAGTGCTGATTTGTCATCTGAAACCATGGAGGCAAGAAGGCAGTGGTATGACATAGTCAAGGTATTAAATGAAAAAAATTTCCAGTCAAGAATACTCTATCCAGCAAAGCTGGAATTCAAAAATGATGGAGAGTTCAACATATTCAGAGATAAACAGAAACTAAGAAAGTATGCTAACAAGAAATCTGCCATTCAAGAAATACTAAAGGGAGTTCTGCAGGAGGAAAGAAAAAAACAGGAGAGACAGAGTTGGAGGAGAGTCTAAGAACAACTGAAAAAACAAAAAAAGAAAAAAACAACATATGACAAACACAATTCCAAAGAAAATATGGCTAATGTAAGCAATTCCTTGAGAGTAATACCACTGAATGTCAATGGATTAAACTCACCTGTGAAGAGACAGATTGGCAGAATGGAAATAAGACCCATCTATATGCTGTCTACACAAAATCCACCTTAGACCTAGGATTCAAGGAGGTTGAAAGTGAATGTCTGGAAAACACCTTACAAAAAAACAATAATCAAAAAGGGGCAGGAGTAGATATATTAATATTGGATAAAATAGACTTTAAATACAAAAGTATTGTGAAAGACAAAAATTGACACTACATATTAGTAAAAAGGGTAATTTTTCAAGAAGAAAGAACAATCATAAACATTTATGCTCCTAACCAGGGTGCATTCAAGTATGTGAGGCAAACACTGGAAAAACTAATGAAGGGATAGATGTCTCTACAATTATAGTGGGGACTTTAATACACAACTATCACCATTGGACAGAACATCTCAACAGAGAATCAATAAAGAAACAAAGACTGAACATTATATTAGAGGAGTTAGACTTAATAGATGTAATCAGAACATTACACCCAAATACAGCAGGATATACACTCTTCTCAAACACACATAGTTCATTCTCCAAGTTAGACCACATGCTAGGCTTCAAAGTCTTAATGAATTCAGAAAGATTGAAATCATACAAAATAATTTCTCTGACCACAGTGGAATGAAACTGGAAATCTGAAAGGGCCAGAGAACCAAATTAGGCATGAAGACATGGAAATTAAGCAACACACTCTTAGACAAACAGTGGGTCAAGGAGTAACCCTCAAAAGATTTATTTGAAACTAATGAAAATGACAACAAAACATATCAAAATTTATGGGATGCAGCAAAAGCTATACTGAAAGGGAAATTCATAGCCATAAATTCATACATCAAAAAAGAAGAGCTAAAATTAAAGACCTAATTGTGCATTTGTAGGAATGAGTAAAAAAACAAAACAAAACAACTAACTCCAAAGGAAGAAGAAAAAAAGAAATAACAAAGATCAGAGCAGAACTAAATGAAATAGAAACTAAGAAAGCATTAGAAAAAATAAAGACAACAAAGACCTGGTTCTTTGAGAAGATCTATAAAATTGCAGACCTTTAGCTAGACTAATAAAGAAAAAAAGAGAGAAGACGCAAACATGCAAAATACGAAAAGATAAAGGGGCTATCACCTTTGACCACACAGAAATAAAGACTATCATAAGAGGATACTTCATAAAACTATATACCAACCAGAAGGAAAAGTTAGAAGAAATGGATAAATTCCTAGAAACACATAAGCAGCCTACATTGACAAAAGAAAAGTTGATGATCTCAACAAAGCAATCTCAAGTAAAGAGATAGAATCAGTCATTTAAAACCTCCCAATTAAGAAGAGCCCTGGGCCAGATGGATTTGCAGGTGAATTCTATTAAAAATTCCAGAAAGAGCTAGCACCAATCTTGCTTAAACTCTATCAAAAAATCACAATAAAAGCAACATTGCCTAACTTATTCTATGATGCCAACATTACCTTAACAGAAAATCAAACAAAGACACCACAAGCAAGGAAAATTACAGACCAATCTCTTTAATAAACCTACATGCTAAAACCTTCAACAAAATACTTGCTAACTGTATTGAGCAACATATCAAATGAATTATACACCATGAAGAAGTGGGTTTCATCTCTGGTATGGAAGGATGGATCACCATAAGAAAATCAATCAATGTAATAGACCACATAAATGGATTGAAGGAAAAATATCACATGATCATATCTATAGATTCAGAAAAAGCATTTGACCAAATACAGCACCTTTTTCCTGATAAAAACACTGCAAGAGATAGGAATAGAAGTAAACTTTCTGATAATGATAAAGGGTAAATATGAAAAACCCACAGCTAACATCATTTACAATGGTGAAATCCTAAAATCTTTCCCTCTAAGATCAGGAAAAAGACAAGGATGCTCACTATAACCTGTACTATTTAACATTGTGATAGAAGTACTTGCTTGAGCATTGAGACAAGAATCAGATATAAAAGGCATCCAAATTGGAAAGGAAGAAATCAAAATTTCACTATTTGCAGATGACATGATCCTATACATAGAGAGCCCTGAGAAATCTTTAAAGTTTCTAGAACTTATAAATGAGTTCAGTAAAATAGCAGGTTATAGGATCAATGGGAAAAATCAGTAGCATTTCTGTACACCAATAATGAGGAATTGGAAGAGGAAATCAAAGAAACAAATACCATTTAATATAGTTAATAAAAAATCAAATCTCTAGGAATAAATTTAACTTAAGATGTAAAGACTTATACACAGAAAACTACACAACACTGTTCAAGGAAATCAAAGATGACTTAAATAAATGGAAGAAAATTCCCTTTTCATGAATAGGAAGACTAAATATCCTTAAGATGCCTATCCTGCCCAAACTGATCTACAGATTTAATGCAATCCCAATAAAAAGCAAAGCAGCATTATTCTTTTTTTTTAACTGTCACTGTACATACAGGAAAACTTTTTTTGCCATGTAAACATAAAACAATAAACATAAACATAAAACATAAACAAACATAAAACATAAACATAACATAAAACATAACATAAATATAAAACATAAAACAATGCCATGTAAACATAAAACAATAGATTTATTTTATTTTATTTTTTACACTTTTTATTAAAGTTAGATCACAAAAAACATTACATAAAAAAAGAGGTTCCCATATACCCCACTCCCCACCCCCACCCCATCATTTTTGTAAATTGTATTTCTTGAAGATAAATCACAAAAAAGTTACATTAAAAATATGAGGCTCCCATATACCCCCTCACTCCCCCACCCCACTCCTCTCACACCAACAACCTCCTCCATTATTGTGACACACTCATCATACTTGGTGAACACATTTTGGAGGACTGCTGCACGACATAGATATCAGTTTACTCTGCAGTTCACAATCCCCACCAGTACATTCAGTGGGTTATGGCAGGATATATAAAGTCTGGCATCTGACCCTGCAATATCATTTTGGGCAATTCAGGGTCACAAAAATGCCCCCATGTCACATCTCTTCTTCCCTCCCTGTGCCCTCAGCAACGACTGTGGCAGGTTTCTCCACCTAAATGCTACAATTTCTTTTATTACTAGTCACAATAGTTTTATAGTAGAATATAAGTAAGTACTCTCTAATCCATATTTTATTCCTCCATTTTGACCCTTGGATTGTGATGTCCACTCCACCTCTATATTGAGTGGGGGCTTAGATCTCACATGGTTGAAGGATGTTATTCTCCTGCTTGGAGTTGTAGGCACTCTCAGTTCCCTGGTGTGGTGGTTGACCATCTTCACCTCCCTGTTAGCTGACCTGGGTAAGTTCAATGAACCAGAGAGTAGAAGTCACAACTCTGCTGAGGCTCAAGGCCCAGCTGGCAAATGGGCAGTCCAGAGATTCAAGTCCCCTGAATATGCACCATCCCCAGCACCAACCACAGGTTCAGTAAAAGTGACAGAAGAGACATGTGCAGAAAGGACACATCTAAGTCCAGTTCCATCACACTCAGGAAAACAATTTCCAAAGTAGGACCCTCTGATATGGCACAGAACTCCAAATCCATCTGCCATGACCATATACCCTGTGGCTCTCCATAGCCTTTAAGAGAACCAGCACCTAGGGTTGTAGTTACTTTGGCTCTCTCTGGAGTCCTGCTGAGGTGTGCATAAGAGTGACCCCTCTGATGACCTCCTGACTCTTTTTGGAAGACCCTTAGCCAGATAAAATCATTTGTCTTTACCATGTCCTCCTATTCAAGGTCAAAAATCAGTTTTTAACATTTGATCCAATGTGTAGGCTGAGATATTCTACTGGTCTGAGTTGACCCTTGTATTCAAGGTCTCTTTCCAGTTGCCTTACCAGTTCGTGATTGGTAGTAACATCTTGGTGCCAGGGAGGCTCATCCCCAGGAGTCATGTCCCAAGCTGGGGGGAAGGTAGTGCATTTACATACTGAGTTTGGCTTAGAGAGTGGCCACGTTTGAGCAATATGATGACTCTCAGGAGGTAACTCTTAGGCACCCTGCAGCTCAGCTCTAGGCCTAGTTCATATTTCAGGCACACAGCCTCAAAAGCATAGTCATCAGTACCAAGGACTCATTATTGGATCATCTTTCCTTGTTGGTTTTGCCATTGCACTTGGGGGATTATTGTTGTTCAGTTGGGGAATGTGACAGAGCTTCCCTGGGTAGGATCTCAGCACTCCCTGAGTTGACATTTGTAACTGTAACTACTATGAAAATACCCAACATATATCAGAACATTTTGATGTCCCCTATGTACATGAACTGGAGAACTCTACCCCACTAATGTGTCCCCCATCAATAACCACCCCCACATCAGTGTTCATCCCCTGCCATAGTTGAACCTATCTATGGTCCAAAACTTCTTCAACAATGAAGTCAAATATATTGCCAAATTCAATTAATAGGAAATTGAAATATAGTGATGGTTTTAAAGTTTAGAAATAGAATACATAATAACTTAGGAATACTAAAATAAAGTAAAAATAAATCGGTGTATTAATAAAATGAAAAACATTATAAAGCTTTGTTTCAAACATTTTGCCTTTCATTACTGTAATAGGTGTTGCCCTGTATGTACAGTGGCAAGGCACTTTCTTCCATTTCTTCCTCAGTGTCTACATTCTTTCTTTTTTTGTTTCTAATTTTTAATTTTGTCTTTAAAAGGTTTTAGATCACAGTAATTCACATACACAATATAGCAGACTCCCATATATTCAACATCAACCCTTTTCCCCTTTTCCCAGCAATGATCATTTACATATTCATGTTATATTTGCTGCAGCTGATGTACAGATTTTAAAACGTAGCTATCAAACATGGTTCCGTTTTGGTTAACATTATGATTTACATTTTAGACTGTACAAATTTCTAAATTTTTAGCTTCCTTATGTTTTACGCTATGATTTACATTTTAGCTTGTAGACTTTTATACACTTTTGGTGTACATTAACATGTCCTATATCCATAATTGCATGATCTTGTGGAGCACTTCCATTGTGCTTCCATCTATTCTATACCTCTCTCTCCCTCCCCTCAGGGCCCACAGTGACAATCAATCCTCTCTACTTGAGGGACCAGATTTACAGATACTGCAAAAATGCTGAGAGCTTGACATACTGGGCCCTAACTAACTGGGAGCCAATGATTCTCTCGGGAGAAATAATTCCCTCTATTTGGGAACATCAGGTCTCCCCAGGATGTAGGTACACATTCACACTCATTGTATGGGTCTCCACCAGTAATATAACACACTGTGACAAAATGAGCACTCACACACTCCCAAGAAGATTGTCCCTATACCAGATGCTCCCCTTAAGAACCTTAAGCATATAATCCTTCCCTATTATTTTCTAAAGAGTTTTCTAAACATTATAGCTTCAGATATATACCTGACATTCTCCCATATTCAACTGTTTCCCCCAGCCCTCCTCCCAATTCCTTGGGCCATCTGACCCATCCACCCAACCCCAGCCCCCCTCAAGCCCACAAAGCCCCACCCAAAGGTATCCTTATGCCCTCATCTTATCCCTTCCCTGTACAAATACTTACCTCCAGTTTATAACAGACTTCACCCATGTAGGCATCAGCTCACAACCTTCCTCTCCCCACAAATTCCTTTAAGCCTATCTTCTAGTCTCTAGCTCTCTGAGCCAGCTCAGTTTGTTTCATTTCAGAGAGGTCATGTAGTATTTGTCCTCCAATGCCAGGTTTGCTTCACTCAACACATGGTCCTCAAGATTCATCCATGTTATCACATATGTTTGTACTCTATTCATTTGTATAGCTAGGTAGTATTCCATTATATGTATATACCACATTTTATTTATCCATTCATCTGTTGATGGGCATTTGGGTTGATTCCAACTTTTGGCAATAGTGAGTAGTGCTGCTATGAACATTGGTGTGCATATATCGGTTTGTGTCCTTGTTTTCAGTTCTACTGGTTATATACCCAGCAGTGAAATTGCTGGATCATATGGCAAATCTATATCTAGTTTTTTGACGAACTACAAAACTCTCCTCCAGAATGACTGGATCTTCTGCATTCCCACCAGCAGTGGATGAGGGTTTCCATTCCTTCACATTCTCTCCAACACTTGTAGTCTTCTATTTTCTAATAGCCACCAATTAAATAGGAGTAAGATGTTATATCATCGTAGTTTTGATTTGCATTCCCCTAATAGTTCGGCTTCAAGACTGGCCACATTTGAGCAACATGGAGGCTCTCAGGAGGTAACTCTTAGGCACCCTGCAGCTCTAGGCCTTGTTCTTATTTCAGGTGCACAGACTCACAAGCATAGTCATTAGTGTCAAGGGCTCATTGTTGGACCTTCATTCTTTTCTGGTCTTTGCCAATGCACTTGGGGGATTTTTGCTGTTCCTTTAGGGACTGTGATAGAGCTCCCCTGGTTAGGAACTCAGGACTCCCTCAGTTGTTGTTTTTAATTGTATCCACTGTGAAAATATCCAAACATTTTTATGTACCCTGGATATATGCCCTGTAGAACTCCCTGCCAACCATGTGTCCCCTGTCAATAACATTCCACACTAGTATTCCTCTCCTGCCATTGCTGAACCTCTCTGTGATCCAAAACTTCCTGAAAAGTGAAGCCCAATATATTGCCAGGTTCCCTTAATAGTAAAATGGAATATAGCATTGAGTTTAAAGGTTAGATATAGAATACATATTAATTTGGAAAAATTACAGTAAAAATAAACTAGGGTATTAAAAAATTTAAAAATGCAAAAGCTTTGTTTTTGATGTTTTGCCTTCCATCACTGCAATAAGTGTTTCCCTGTATGCAAATTGTTTCCCTGTATGCAAATTGGCAAGGCAACTACTTCCGTCTTTTCCTCAGTGTCTATGTCCTATCTTTTCTTTTTTCTAATTATTAAGCATATCTTCACAAGAGTTTTAGATCACAGTAATTAATATATACAATATACAGTACTCCCACATATCCAACATAAAACCTTTTCCCTTTTACAGCAATAATCTTTTTACATATTCATACTATATTTACTGAAACTGGTGTACAGATATTGAGAAAATAGCTTTCAAACAAGGTAACATTTGTGTTTACATTGTGGTTTATATTTTAGACTATACAATTTTCTAAATTTTTAGTTATCTTATGTTTTACATTATGATTTACATTTTAGCCTATCAGCCCCTATATGTTTTTGTGTAATTTTACATGTCTTATATCCATCCTTGCATACTCTTTTGAAAGACTTCTATTGCCCACACAGTTACATTGGTTCCATCTATTCAATACCTCTTTCCCCCTCCCCTTAGGGTCTACAGTGACAGTCAAACTTCATTGCTTGAAGGGCCATGTTCAGAAATACTTGCAACATGAGGGCTTGACATGCTCACTGCCCTAATGCATTAGGAGTCACCATTTCTTTTGAAAGATACAATTCCCTCCATTTGAGATCATCAGTCCTCCCCAGAATGTGGGTAGTATACCTTCACTCTCATTATATGGGTCTCTGTCCAATGATATAACCCACTATGGCAAAATGAGTACTCACACACTCTCTAGAAGCCTGTCCTGCATCAGATTCTCCCCTTTAAGCATCTTAAACAGGTAACCTTCCTTATTATACTTTTGAAAAAGTTTTCTCAGCATTATACTCTCAAACAAATACCTGACAATCTTCTAGGTTTGTATGTTCCACCACCCTCCCGCCAATTTCTTGGGCAATATTACCCATCCTCCCATCCCTAGCCCCCTCAAGCCCACAAAGCCCCACCCAAAGGTAACCCTATGCCCCATTTTATCCCTTCCTTGTACAAATACTTAACTCCAGCTTATCATAGATTTCACCCATGTAGGTGTCCGCTTACATCCTTCCTCTACCCCCCAATTTCCTTTAAGTCTATCATTCAGTCTCTAGCTCTCTGAGGCAACTTGGTTTACTTATTTCATGTCATTGAGGTCATACATTATTGGTCCTTCAATGCCTGGCTTGCTTCACTCAGCATAAGGTTCTCAAAATTCATCCACGTTATCACATGTGTTTGTACTGTGTTCATTCTCATGGCTGAGTAGTATTCCATTGTATGTATATACCACATTTTATTATCCATCCATCTGTTGATGGGCATTAGGGTTGATTCCAAATTTTGGCAAGAGTGAACAATGCTGGTATGAACATTGGTGTGCATATATTGGTTTGTGTCCTTGTTTTCCATTCTACTGTGTATATACCCAGCAGTGGAATTGCTGGGTAATAAGGCAAATCTATAGCTAGTTTTCTGAAAAACTGCCAAACTGTCCTCTAGAATGACTGGATCCAGAATGGTTGGATCCTTCTGCATTCCCACCAGCAGTGGATGAGTGTTCCCATTCCTCCACATCCTCTCCAGCATTTGTAGTCTTCTGTCTTTTTCATAGCTGCCAATCTTACAGGAGTAAGATGGTATCTCATTGTAGTTTTGATTTGCATTTCCCTAATAGCTAGATATTTCCAGCATTTTTTCTTGTGCTTTTTAGCCATTTGTATTTCTTCTTTGGAGAAGTGTATGTTTAAATCTTTTTCCCATTTTTTAAATGGGTTGTTGTCTTTTTATTTTCGATATATAGGAGTTCTTCATATATGCAAGTTATAAGTCTCCTATGAGATATATGGTTACCAAATATTTTCTCCCATTGTGTAGGCTCTCTTTTCACTTTCTTGACAAACTCCTTTGAGGTGCAGAAGGCTTTAATTTTGAGGAACTCCCATTTATCTATTTGTTCTTTTGCTGCTCATGCTTTGGGTGTGAAGTTCATGAAGCCATTTCCTATTACAAGGTCCTGTAGATGCTTCCCTACACTGCTTTCCAAAGTCTTTATGGTCTTGGCTCTTATATTTAGGTCTTTGATCCATCTTGAGTTGATTTTTGTCTAAGGTTGAGTTTGAAATTCTCTTTCATTCTATGTTTAGGATCATGTCATCTGCAAATAATGAAATTTTGACTTCTTCCTTTCCAATTTGAATGCCTTTTATATCTGGTTCTTGCCTTTGTGCTCAAGCAAGTACTTCTAAGACAATGTTAAATAGAAGAGGTGATAGTTGGCATCCTTGTCTTGTTCCTGATCTTAGAGGGAAAGATTTTAGGATTTCATCATTGTAAACAGTGTCGGCTGTGGGTTTTTCATATATACTCCTTATCATGTTCAGAAAATTTCCTTGTATTCCAATCTTTTGCAGTGTTTTTATCAAGAAAATGTGCTGTATTTTGTCAAATGCTTTTTCTGCATCTATAGATATAATCATGTGATTTTTTCCTTCAATCTGTTTATATGCTGTATTAAATTGATTGATTTTCTTATGTTGAACCATCCTTGCATACCCAGAATGAATCCCACTTGGTCATGGTGTATAATTCATTTAATGTGTTGTTGAATAGGGTTAGCAAGTATTTTGTTGAGGGTTTTTGCGTCTAGGTTCATTAGAGAAATTGGTCTGTAATTTTCCTTTCTTGTGTTGTCTTTGTTTGGCTTTTGTACTAGGGTAATGTTGGCATCATAGAATGAGTTAGGCCATGTTCCTTCTGTTTCGATTTTTTTGGAAGGGTTTTAGCAAGATTGGCGTTAGTTCTTTCCAGAATGTTTTGTAGAATTCACCTGTGAAGCCGTCCAGCCCAGGGCTATTCTTTGTTGGGAGGTTTAATGACTGACTCTATCTCTTTACTTGTGATTGGTTTGTTGAGATCATCAATTTCTTCTTTCATTATTATAGGCTGCTTATGTGTTTCTAGGAATTTGTCCATTTCCTCTAAATTTTCCTTCTTGTTGGAATATAGTTTTTCAAAGTATCCTCTTATGATAGTCTTTCTTTCTGTGGGGTCAGTTGTGATATCCCCTTTCTCATTTCTTATTTTGGGTATTAGCATCTTCTCTCTTTTTTCCTATGTTTTTTTTTTTTAATTTTTTAATTTTTTATTGACTTTGTAATAATATTACATTAAAAATATATATGTGAGGTCCCATTCAACCCATCCCCCCACCCCCCCTCTCCCCCCCCCAACAACACTCGTTCCCATCATCATGACACATCCATTGGATTTTGTAAGTACATCTTTGGGCACCTCTGCACCTCATATACATTGGTTCACATCATAGCCCATACTCTCCTCCATTCCATCCAGTGGGCCCTGTGAGGATTTACAATGTCCGGTGATTGCCTCTGAAGCACCATCCAGGGCAGCTCCATGTCCCAAAGACGCCTCCACCTCTCATCTCTTCCTGCCTTTCCCCATACCCTTCGTCCACTATGTCCACTTTTCCCATTCCAATGCCACCTCTTCTATGTGGACATTGGATTGGTTGTGTCCATTGCACCTCTATGTCAAGAGGAGGGTCAGATTCCACCTGGATGCTGGATGCAATCCTCCCATTTTCAGTTGTAATCACTCTAGGCTCCATGGTGTGGTGGTTGTCCTTCTTCACCTCCATCTTAGCTGAGTGTGGTAAGTCCAATAAATCAGATTGTAGGTGCTGGAGTCTGTTGAGGCTCAGGATCTGGCTATCACATTGTCAGTCCAGAGATTCAAATCCCCTAAATATATCTTAAACCCCAACATTAACTGCACCTCCAGCACATTGGCATGAAAGTCTTATGAAGGGAGATCCCATCTGAGTCCAGATTCATCACACATAAACACCATTTCCAAAGAGGGGCCATCTGCCCTGGTAGTTAACCCCATCGGCCATGACCATAACTCCCGTGGGTCTCTTTAGCCCTCAAAGGAACCAATATCTGGGGGTTGTATCTGCTTTATCTGTCTCTCTGACTCTGCTCAGTTGTGCATGAGGGCAATCCTTCTGCCAGCCTCCAGACTCTTTTTTAGAAACTCGTAGCCATATAAACTCATTTCTCCTTTCCATTTCCCCCTTACTTTAGGTCAAACAGCATTTTAAAGTCATGGTATTTTATGTAGACATGGATATTCTGCTGATCCGCATTGAACCTTCCATATAAGGTCATTTTCCAGTTGCATCATCAGTTGGTAGTTGATAGTGGTCCCTCGTTGCCAGGGAGGCTCATCCCCGGGTGTCATGTCCCACGCTGGGGGGAAGGCATTGCATTTACATGCTGAGTTTGGCTTCGAGACTGGCCACATTTGAGTAACATGAAGGCTGACAGGAGGAAATTCCCAGCACAAAGTTGTTCTAGGCCTTGTTTTTATTTTGGGTTTATCAGCTCACAAGCATAGTCATTAGCATCAGGGGCTCACTGTTGAACCCTCACTCCCTCCCGGTCCCCGCCACTGTACCTGGGAGACTGTCGCTGCTCCCCTAGGGACCACGACAGAGCACCACTGGCCAGGAACCCAGTACCCCCCCTACTGTGGTTTTTAATTGTTGCCACTATGAGTATATCCAAACATTACCATGCACCCTGGACATATGTTCTGTACAGCTCCCTGTCAGCCATATATCACCTGTCATTGGTACCCCATACCAGTATCCCTCCATTGCCATTGTTGAAACACTCTGTGATCCAGAACTCCCCTAAATTTGAAGCCCAATATAATTTCATGGTCCCTTACTAGGGAATGGCATATAGCGATGAGCTTAAAGGATAGATAAAGAACTTGGATAAAGTTAGATAAAGAACTTAGATAAAGAATGTTGACTTGAAAAAATTCCACATCCTATCTTTTTCTTTCCCCCCCCCCCCTAATTATTCAGCTTTTCTTCACAGGAGTCCTAGACCACAGCAATGTATATATATAATATACAGCACTCCCACACATCCACCAGAAAATCTTTTCCCTTCCACAGTGATACTCTTACGCCCTATTCATATCATATTTACTTAAAGTGATGTACAGAGTCTGAGACATTAGCTTTCTAACAAGGTGACATCTGTGCTTACATTGTGGTGCATACTTTAGGATACACAGTTCTTTACATTTTTAGTTATCCTATGTTTTACATTATGGTTTACATTATCAGTCTGTCATCTCCTATATGTTATAGTGTAATATTACATGTTTTATATCCATCCTTGTGTACTCTCAAGAAACTCCTCTCTTACCCCCCATTTACTTTGGTTCCACACATTTAACGTCCATTTTCCCTTCCACCTTGGTGTCCTCAGTGATAGCCAACCTCTGTTTCCTGAGGAGCCACTTCCAGAGATAGATGGAATAGTGTTCAGGTCCTAACTTACTCAACTGCCCCAATGCCCTGGGAGCCACTCTTTCTCTCGAGGGATACAGTTCCCTCTATTTGATGGCATTAGTCCTCCCCAGGATGTGGGTCCACCCCCACTCTCACTACTTGGGTTTCTACCCCATGGTGTCACCCACTCTGGCAGAATGAGCATTTAGACATTCCCCAGGAGCCCGTCCTGCATCAGACCCTCCCCTCCGAGCATTCTAAACAGGTAACCCTCTTTATTATATTTTGATATGATTTTCTCGGCATTTTACTCTCCACCAACACCTGACCCTCTCCTGGTTCGTATGCTACCCCTCCCTCCCCCCACTTTTGGGCAACGTTACCCATCCGTCCCTCCCCAGCCACCCTCAAACCCACAAAGCCCCAAGCAAAGGCAACCCCTTGCCCCCCTTTTATCTCTTCTTTGTGTTCATACTTACCACCATCTCGTCTTAAATTCGACCCCTGCAGACATCGGCTCATATCCTTCCTCCACCCTCCGATTTCCTGTAAGCCTTTCGTTCAGTCTCTTGCTATCTAGGGCAGCTTGTTTATTTCATATCATTGAGGTCATGTAGTATTTGTCCTTCAATGTCTGGGTTGCTTCACTCAACATATTTTTTCCTATGTTAACCTAGCTAAGGGCCTGTCAATTTTATTGATCTTCTCAAAGAACCAGCTCTTGGTTTTGTTTATCTTTTCAAGTGCTTTTTATTTTCTATTTCATTTAGTTGTGCTCTGATATTTCTTTCTTTCTTTCTTCTTCCTTTTGGGGTCACTTTGTTGTTTTTTTAACTAATTCCTCCATGTGTGCAGTTATTTCTTCAATTTTAGCATTTTCTTCTTTTTTGATGTAAGAATTTATGGCTATAAATTTCCTTCTTAGTACTGCTTTTGCTGCACCCCATAAGTTTTGATATGTTGTGTTATCATTTTCATTAATTTAAATTTCAAGGTAGTTATTGCTTTCTTTTGAGATTTCCTCCTTGACCCACTGTTTTTCTAAGAGTGTGTTGTTTAATTCCCATATCTTGGTGTGAAATCTGGGCTTCTGGCCCTTGCAGATTTCCAGCTTTATTCCACTGTGGTCAGAGAAATTATTTTGTATGATTTCTATCTCTCTGAACTAATTGAGACTTTTTCTGTGGCCTAGCATGTGGTCTATCTTGGAGAATGATCCATGTGCACTTGAGAAGAATGTATATCCTGCTGTATTTGGGTGTAATGTTCTTATATATCTACTAGGTCCAGCCCCTCTAATATACTGTTCAAAGTTTTTGTTTCTTTATTGATTCTCTTTTGAGATGTTTTGTCCAACCCCATTGATAGTGGTGTATTAAAGGCCCTCACTATAATTGTAGAGGCATGTATTCTGTCATTTAGTTTTTCCATTGTTTGCCTCACATATCTGGAGGTGCCCTTGTTAATGTTTATCATTGTTCGTTCTTCTTGACAGATTATCCCTTTCACTAGTATGTAGTGTCCGTCTTTGTGTCTCACAATAGTTTTGCATTTTAAGTCTATTTTGGCTGATATTAATATAACTACTCCTGACCTTTTTTGGTTATTGTTTGCTTGTAAGATTGTTTTCCAGACATTGACTTTCAATCTCCTTGAATCCCTGAGTCTAAGATGTGTTTCTTGTAGACAGCATATGGATTGGTCATACTTCCTTATCCAATCTTCCAGTTCTGAGTCTTTTGACAGGTGAGTTTAATCCATTGACATTCAGTGTTATTACATTAAAGGAATTATTTATATTAGCCATATTTTCTTTGGATTTGTGTTTGTCATATTTTGTTTGATTTTTTTCTCTTTTTGTCTTTTAAGCTGCTATTACACACTCCTCCAACTCTGCCTCTCATGTATTTTTCTTTCTTCCTGCAGAACTCCCTTTAGTATTTCTTGAAGGACAGGGTTCTTGTTGGCATATCCTCTTAGTTTCTGTTTATCTGTGAAAATTTTGAGCTCTCCATCATTTTTGAATGCTAACTTTACTGGATAGAGTATTCTTGGTTGGAAATGTTTTTCTTTTAGTATCTTGACTATGTCATGCCACTGCCTTCTTGCCTCCATGGTTTCAGATGAGAAATCAGCACTGCTTTGTATACGATGGTTCTCTTTTCTCTTCCTGCTTTTAGAATTTTCTCTTTGTCTTGAGCATTGGATAACCTGACAAGTGTGTGTCATGTCTAGGCCTGTTGGGAAATGCTGTTTGGGGTGTGTTGTGCTCCATGGACATGTACATTCATCTCTCTCCATAGATTTGGGGAGTTTTAAGCTATTATTTCTTCCAACACCCCTTCTGTCCCCTTTCCCTTCTCTTCTCCTTCTGGGATGCCTATAACTCATATGTTTGTGTGTTTTGCATTGTCCTTCAGGTCCCTAAATCCCTACTAGGTTTTTTCTGTCTTTTTATTGATCAGTTCTACTATCTGTTTGATTTTCAGATGTACTGTCTTCCACATCACTAATTCTCTGCTCTGCCTCTTCTAATCTGCTGCTATTTGCTATTTAGTGTATTTTTGATTTCTTGAACTGTGGTGTTCATCACCATCATATCTGTTATCTTTTTGCATATGTCTGCAATTTCCTCTCCAAGTGTTTTCTTCATATTTTTAATCTCTTTCTTTACTTCATTAAGTTGGTCTCTAATATATGTTTTGAGATCTTTAATTACTTGTCCAGTGTTTTGCTCCTCTTCCTGGTTTTTAGTTTGTTCATTGGAGTTGGCCATGTTTTCCTGATTATTGGTTTGGTTTGTAGTTTTTTGTTGCTGGTCTGGTCATCATTTTATCTTGATGTGTATAATCAGTTCCTTAGCTTCTTTGTCTAGTCTTGGGGATTAATTAGTTGTTGTTTGTGTGTAAGTGTTATGTCTTCTCTTTGTCACTTTGTTCTTGCTCTATTTTCTTGTTGCTGGCTAAGTTCACTTTGAAGGAAAATATTAGGGCCAGGGAAAGCAAAATGAGTAAGAAAAGAAAATGTGTAAAGTAGTATTGGTAATAAATGTTAACAGAGCAACAATGGGAGATCTAGAAGAATGGATATTAGATTCATGTAAGTTGTGTAGAGTTATAGCAGTAATTAGAGTACCTATAATGAGATAGTCAACTGAATATGGGGAAGAATATATTATGAATTAAAAGGCCAGTGTTTTCATGAGAGAGGGAAAGAGAAAAGAAAGACAATAATATCAAGAATGGATAAAAGACAGAAAACAGAACAAAAGTATTAGAAATAAAATGTCAGACAATTTGGGAGTCAAAGAAAGGGAGGTAGAATGTAAGAGAAACAGCAGATGATAGAGGATAGAAAGATGTGGGGGAAAGGGGATAGTGTAGGTAACAAAAATCAATACACACAGAAAAGAGGAAATGGAGGATGAGGAAACACAGCAAGTATGAAGCACTCCCTGCAGCACCTATTATATAAAGAAAATAAAAAAAGAAGGAAAAGAGAGAAAAGAAAAAAAAGAAGACAAAAAGTGAGGGGGAAAAGTGGGAGGGAAGCAAGCAAGAAAAAGAAAAAGAGAAAAAATACTAAATAAATGAAAAGGGACCTTGGGGGATGAAACAGGAAAAAAGACCAGGAGACAATGCAATATTAGCAACCGCAACAATAACAACAACAACAACAAAAAAGAACCAACTTTAAAGCTAGGAATCCTCTTTACAATTAAATAATATACTTAAGAATCTGACCTTCCCCCTTTCTCCTTTTCTCACTTCTCTCTCTCCCAGGGCAGCAGGAAAGCTGCCTGAGAGGTCTGGTAGGAGATTCAAGTAGGTACTTGTTTAACTAACTCAACACAGAAAACCATGACTCTTTATTTCCAGCGTGAGAGCATCTACACCTCACCAGAAACCCCAAATATGTTATTGGAAGCTTGGATAGCACCTCCTGAAGTCCCTCCCCCTTAGGTGTGCTAGGAGAGGTCTAATTGATTTTCTGACTCCACCTTCTCCCAGACCAAGTTTCCTATCCCAGGACGTTTAGGTAAATTGGGCTTTCTCAGCAGATTCACCTCTCCTTTTTTCCCAGACTCTCCCCAAGTCTGCTGGTACACTCTTTCAAGTTCAAGGAGAGAGAAAAAAAACCAAAGCACAAAATGCCGAGGGCTAGCATAATCAAAGTCCTCAGACGGACCTCAGGGTGCAGTGGATTTGGGGATGGGAAGTCCATGATATTGCAGACTCAGGGTGTGTGAGTCTCTGGAGCATGGTTCACCAGGGTTTAGGGGACACAGCCCTGGGAACTATGCATCTGGTTAACAAGGGGCCTGGGAACACCGCAGCACAACAAAGCCTTCAGTGTTTGCAGCAGCAGGGCAACCAGCCCTAGGAGGAGGGATCCTGCCCACAACTTCTGACCGCCATGTCAGAAACCCAAAATTCCTCCTCTCAGAAGGATCTCTTCTGTCACTGTCTCACCAAATCGACATCCAGACACCTCCTGCCCTGCAAGTCCCTGAAACAGCCCACTCAGGGTTTGGGAACACCCCAGCACAGCAAAGATCCCAGGGATCACTGTAGCTGGGCCATCAGCAGTTAGGGGGAGATGCTCCACCCACAACCTCTGATTTCCATGTCAGAAACCCAAAATTCCACCTCTCGCAAGAATCTCCTCCTTCACTGTCTCACCAAATCAACATCCAGACACCTCCTGCCCTGCAAACCACCAAAACACCCCACTCAGGGCTTGGGAAAACCCCAGCTCCCAGAATTTTTCAATAGATTACCCTACTTCTAAAGAATTTCATGGTTGAGTATCCACTTTTATTTTTTCATTTTTATGCAAACACATATACACAACAAAAAATTTCTGATTTTATCCACTTTCAAGTATACAATACAGTGGCTTTAATTGCATTCACACTCTGGTGCTACCATAAACAACCATTACCCATTATCAAAATTTACCCATCACTCTAAAAAGAAATTCTGTATCCATTAAGCATTAATTTCCCTATTCCTTGTCATTAATTATTTTTTAATAATTAATAATAAAATAATTTGTTTTCAAACCCAATGATTTCAGCTCTTCTTTTATTCTAAACTGGATTTCAAGAGTATCAAAATACTTATTTTTTAATTGTTGTATCCTTATAAGTAATAAGCATAGTAATACAGCACATTTTCTGACAACAACTTTAGATACTGAATTCATGGAAGAATTTCATAACCAGGATAACTAAACCATATTCTATCAAAAACAAATATGTTGCTAGTAGAGAATTCTAATTTTTTGAATGTTAATCTATTTGAGAGATTGTTTAAATTTTCCTTCCATTCATTTTTTTTAAAGCATAAAAATGCAGTTTTTTAAAACCATGGATTTACTAAAAGACATTTTGTCTTAGAATATTTAATGGGCCCAACCTGTTGTTCATCTTGGAGAAGGAACCATAAGCAAACAAACAAAAAAAGTAAAGAAAGTATATCCTGCTGTTTTCAAGTGCAATGTTATATAGATGTCTGTTAGACCTAGTTCACTTATACTCTTCAGGCTCTCTGTTTCTTCATTTATCCTCTACGCAGATATTCCATCCAATACTAATAATGGTATATTGAACTCTCAAACTATTATTTTGCAGACATCTATTTTCCCTTCAGTTTTGCCAGTGTGTGCCTCATGTATCTTAGGGCACTCAGGTTAGGTGCATAAATATTTAGTATAGGGAAACGGACTTTGGCCCAGTGGTTAGGGCGTCCGTCTACCATATGGGAGGTCCGCGGTTCAAACCCTGGGCCTCCTTGACCCATGTGGAGCTGGCCATGTGCAGTGCTGATGCGCGCAAGGAGTGCTGTACCACGCAAGGGTGTCCCCCGCGTGGGGGAGCCCCACGCGCAAGGAGTGCGCCTGTGAGGAAAGCCGCCCAGCGTGAAAAGAAAGTGCAGCCTGCCCAGGAATGGCGCCGCCCACACTTCCCGTGCCGCTGACGACAACAGAAGTGGACAAAGAAACGAGATGCAGCAAATAGACACCAAGAACAGACAACCAGGGGAGGGGGGGAAATTAAATAAATAAATAAATCTTTAAAAAAAAAAATTTAGTATAGTCATTTTTTCTTGGTGAACTGCCAGTTTTATTGATTAGTAATGACATTCTTCATCTCTTATTACAGTTTTGAATTTCCCAATCTTTCACTTTTAACCTGCTTGTGTGCTTACATCTGAGGTGGGTCTCTTATAGATAGCATATAGATGACTCATATATTTTTTAATGCATTCTATCTGTCTTTTGATTGGGTAGTTCAATCCATTAACAACCCAATGGAACAGCAATAATCCCTCAAATGCAAGGGCAAAGGCCAGTGAAGAAGGATGGTCCAATGATGAGCCCTTGATACGGATGACTATGCTTATGAGCCTGTGTGCCTGAAATATGAACTAGGCCTAGTGCTGCAGTGTGCCTAAGAGTTACCTTCTGAAAGCCTTCATGTAGATCAAATGTGGCCACTTTCTAAGCTAAACTCATTATGTAAATGCATTACCTTTCCCCCAGTGCGGGACATGACTCCTGGGGATGAGCTTCCCTGGTGCCAAGGGATTACTACCAACAACTAACTGGTGATGCAACTAGAAAAAGACATTGAATAAAAGGGGGAGATGGTAAAAAGAAATGAGTGTTTTGGCTGAGTCTTGAAAAAAGAGTTGGGAGGTCATCAGAGGGGTCACACTTAAGCACACCTCAGCAGGACTCCAGAGAGTGCCAAAGTAGATACAACCCAGGTACCGGTGCTCCTGAGGACTATGGAGACCCACAGGTTCTATGTTCATGGCAGATGGCTCTGGAGTTCAGAGACTTGTAAGTGGGCCCTACTTTGGACTTTGTGTTTCCCTTGTGTGATAGAGTTGGATTCAGGTGTGACTTTCTACACATGCCTCTTCTGTTACTCTTACTGAACCTGTTGTTGGTGTATACCCAGGAGACTTGAATCTCTAGACTGTCCATGTGCCAGCTGGGCTCTGAACCTCAGCAGAGTTGCAACTCCTACTCTTTGGTTCATTGGGCTTACACAGGTCAGCTAACAGGGAGATACAGACGGGCAACCACTACAAAAGGGAACCAAGAGTGCCTACAACCCCAAGCAGGAGAATCATATCCATCAGCCATGTGGGATCTAAGCCCCCTCTCGATACAGAAGTGGAGTGGACATCAGCATTCCAAGGTCCACAGGATGAGGAATAAAATATGGATTAGAGTGAACTTACTGATATTCTATTCATGAACTATTGTGGTTAGTAATCGAGAAAATGTGGCATTGGTGTGGAAAAAGTGGTCATGGTGGCTGCTGGGTGCAGGGAATAGGAGGAAGAGATGAGATGTGGAGGCATTTTCGGGACTTGGAGTTGTCCTGAGTGGTGCTGCAGGGACAATTACTGGACACTGTAGATCCTCCCATGGCCCACTGGATGGAACGTGGGAGAGTATGGTCTATGATGTGAACCATTGACCATGAGGTGCAGCAATGCCCAGAGATGTACTCACCAAATGCAATAGATGTGTCATGATGATGGGGGAGAGTGTTGCTGTGGGGGGAGTGGTGGGGTGGGGGTGGTGGGGGCGAATGGGGCCTCATATTTTTTGAATGTAATGTTTTTTAAAAATGAATTTAAAAAATTAAAAATTTTTTTTAAATTTTAAAAAAAGGATCATATTACACTGCCAAAAATTTATACTGTTAATCTTCCTCCCAGCTTTTACCAGAGTAACTGCAATGGGGGAATGTCCCCGTCTCCTTCCCGCCCAGTATTGGCAGCTGGCGCTGCCCCTCCTTCTCTCCTTCTCCGTCTTCCGCCTAGCCGTTATCTAGACAGCCCACACTTTCCCCTTCCCCTCCCTTGCTCCTAACCCCTTAGCCAGCTTACTGTCCAGTAACCACCTACTGTCCAGTAACCGCCTACTGTCCAGTAACTGTCTACGCAAGCAACAGCACCCGCCAGCACCAATCAAGTCCCTTTATGTATCCCTAGACCCTATTAAACCATGTCCCCTTCTACAATAAAGCAGACTTGTGCCCAGACCTTCTCTCCGTGGTGTTTTTGCTTGCACCGCACGTCCCCCGTGCCTGAGCGGAGCGAGCGAGGGCCCAACGGCTTCGTGCCGACCCCCCTCCTCTCCTTCAACCGTGAGGCAGCCCCCGTCCAGAGAGCCCGCCCGGCCATCCGCGTCGACCCTCCCGGAGGCCCGCTGCTGCCCACAGGGGAAAGGAAATGATCAGATATTTTGGATTATTAGACAATGTCTCAGAACTGATATTAATTCCAGAAAACCCAAAACATCACTGTGGTCCACCAATCAGATTAAAGAATTATGGATGTCAGGTGATTGATGGACCTTTAGTTCACATCCATCTCATGGTGGTTCCAGTGGTTTCCTGGACCCCTTTTTTGGTTATTTCCCCTGTTCCAGAATGCATGATTGGAATAGACATACTTAGCACTAGTGGGATTCCCACATGGGATCCCTGACTTGTGGAATGAGGGTCATTGTGGTAAGAAAGGCCAAGTGGTAGCTACTAAAACTGCCCCACCTATCAAAATAGTAAATCAAAAGCAATACTAGATTCTCAAGGGATTGCTGAGATCAGTGCCATGATCAAGGATTTGAAAGAATCAGGGTGGTGATTCCCACCATGTCTCCATTCAACGCTCCTATTTGGCCTATGTAGAAAACAGATAGATCTTGGAGGATGACAGTAGATTATCATAAACTTAAACAGGTGGTGACTTCAATTGCAGCCATTGTCCCAGATGTGGTGTCATTGCTTGAACAAATCAACACATTCCCTGATATCTGGTAAGCAGTTATTGATTTGGCAAATGCTTTTTTCTCAATTGCTATTAGTAATGAACACCAGAAACAGTTTGCTTTCAGGTGTCAAGGCCAGCAGTATACCTTCACTGTCTTGCCTCAGGGGTATATCAACTCTCCCACTCTATGTCATAATATTGTCCACAGGACCCTGTCATTTCTCCCTCCCACAAGACATCACACTGTTCCATTATATTGATGATATCATGTTGATGAGACATACTGAGAAAGAAGTAGCAATGATTCTAGACTTATTGGTAAGGCATTTATGTAGAAAAGCCTGGGACATAAATCCAACAAAAATACAGGGACCTTCCACCTCAGTGAAGTCCTAGATGTCCAGGGTTGTGGGGCATGTCAAGATATCCTTTCTAAAGTAAAGGATAAGTTGCCACACAAACAACCAAAAAAGAAGCACACTACTTAGTTGGTCTCTTTGGATTTTAAAGACAGCACATTTTTCATTTTGGTGTGTTACTTCAGCCCATTTACTGAGTGACCAGAAGGGCTGCTAGTTTTAAGTGGGGACTAAAACAAGGGAAGGCCCTGCAACAGATCCAAGCTGCATGCAAGCTGCATTGTCACTTGGGCCAAAGGATCCAGCAGATCCAGTGGTGCTAAAAGTGTGAGTGGCAAATAGATATGTCATCTGGAGCCTTTGGCACTATTGGAGAATCTCTGTGAAGACCCTTAAGATTTTGGTGCAAAACTCTGCCATCCTCTGGAGAAAACAGCTTTCCTTTTGAGAAACAGCTTTGGGACTGATACTGGGCTTTAGTAGAGACTGAACATTTAACTATGGACGACCAAGTTACCCTGAGACCTGAGTTGCCTACCATGAGCTGGGTGTTGTTTAATCCAACAAACCACAAAGTTGGGCAAACAGCAGCATGCTATGATAAAGTAGAAATGGCATATACAAGGTTGGGCTCAAGCAGATCCTGAAGGCACAAGAAATTTACATGAGGAAGAGGGCCAAATGCCCATGGTCACCACTCCTGCCACATTACCTTCTCTTTCCGAACCCACAGTCAAAGTCCCTTGGAGAGTTCCTTATAATCAGTTGAATAAGGAAGAGAAAACATAGGCCTGGATTACAGATAGTGCTGCAAGATATGCAGATGCCATCTGAAAGTGGACAGCTGCATCACTGTAACCCCTTTCTGGGATGTCCCTAAAGGACAGTGGTGAGTGCAAATACACCCAGTTAGCAGAACTTCAAGTCTTCATGTATTACATCTAGTTGTTCATTTTGCTCAAAGGAGAAATGACCAGAGGTGCATTTGTACACTGATTCATGGGCTGTTGCCAATGGTTTGACTGGATGGTGAGGAACTTGGAAGGATCATGATTGGAAAAGTGGTGACAAAGAGGTCTGGGGAAGAGGTATGTGGATAAACATTTCTGAGTGGACAAAAAATATGAAAATATTTATGGCCCATGTGAATGCTCACCAGTGGGTGACTTCAGCAGAGGAAGATTTTAATAATTAAGTGGATAAGATCACCCACTCTATGGTTAGCATTCAGCCTCTTTCCCCAATAGCCTCTAAACAAAGTGGCCATTGTGGTAGGGATGGAGGTTATGCATGGGCTCATCAATGTGGACTTTCCCTAACCAAGACTGACTTGGCTACAGCTACTGCTGAGTGCCCAATCTGCCAGCAGAGAACCACATTTAGCCCCCAATATGGTGCCATTCCCTGAGGTCATATTCCTGCTACCTGGTAGCAGGTTGATTACATTGGACCACTTCCATCATGGAAGGGGCCATGTTATGTTTTAACTGGAATAGGCACATATGCTGGGTATGGGTTTTCCTTGCCTGCATGCAGTCCTTCTTCCAAAACTGCCATCTGTGGACTTTTAAAATTTCTTATCCACTGCAGTGGCATTCCACACAGTATTCCTTCTCATCAAGGAACCCACTTCACAGCAAATGATTCACAGGTATGGCCACATGCTTATAGAATTCACTGTTCTTACCAAATTCCCCATCATTCTGAAGCAGCTGGATTGACAGAGTGGTGGAATGACCTCTTGAAGACTAAATTATGATGCCAACTAGGTGGCAATAGTTTGCAGGGCAGAAGCAATGTTCTCCAGGAAACTGTGTGTGATCTAAATCAGAGTCTACTCTATAGTTCTGTTTCTCCCATAGCCAGGATTCATGGCTCCAGGATTCAAGGTGTGGAAATGGGAGTGGCACCATTCACTGTTAGCCCTACTGATCCATGAGGAAAATTTTCACTTTCTGTCCCTGCAGCCTTAAGGTCTGCTGGTGTCCAGGTCTTGGTTCTAAATTGAGGAGTGCTTCCACCAGGGAACACAACTCCATTAAACTGGAAGTTAAGATTGCCAACTGGACACTTTGGGCTCCTCATGCCACTGAATCAACAGGCAAAGAAAGGAATTACTGTACTGGCTAGGGTGTTTAATCCTGATTATCAAGGAGAAATAGATCAGCACTACAAAATGGAAGTAAGGGAGAGTTTGCCTGGAATACAGGAGATCCTCTAGGGCATCTCTTAGTGCTACCATGCCCTGTGATTAAAGTCAATGGAAAATTGCAAAAACCCAATCCAGGCAGGACTAACAATGGGCCAGAATTTTCAATGATAAATGTTTGGGTCACCCTACCAGGTAAAGAACCATGGCCAACTAAGGTGCTTGCTGAGGGTAAAAAGAACATGGAATTTGTAGTGTAAGAAGGTAGTGATAAATTTTGACTTCTACTACATAATCAGTTACAGAAATGAGAATTGTAATGGTCATGAATATTTCTTTCTTGTTTTGTTATGAGTATAATTATATATATGTATATATATATAAAATGAATATTTTGTTTTCTCCCCTAACTTTTTCCCTTATCATATGACATAAGTTGTATTAGTTTCTTGTCATAATATTTAAGGATCTTAAAAGTAAGAGTGAATATTACCCAAGGACTTGCACTTTATTCTGGAGGGAATGACTGTTTGTATGCAGGACAGTTGAATTTTGTTTGTCAGGAAAAGATTTTTATAATTATTCTTTTATAATAATTTATAATTATTATATATATATATGTTATTGCTTTTATTTAGAGACTAAACATGGTTTAAGGTGATGTGTATTGCTGCCAAATTGACAATGGGTGGACTGTGATGGTTAGTCTATGTGCCAAAGACTGCCATCAGCAATGACTAACATCTTATCCATACAGTTGAAGGCCTTAAAGGGGAAGTGATTTCAGCATTCAGAGACAGGATTCCCAGACATACTTTTAACAGTCCAATTCTCTTGGGAATGCATCAAGGACCTTCATCTAAGCCCCCAGATTGGATCATGCCTGGTGGAAATTTGACTTGCGTGAGAGAATTTTATAAAATCTCATAGTATTTATAGATATCTCCTGTTGGTTCTGTTTCCCTAGACAACCCTGACAAATACAATATCCATGATATTTAAAGAGATACTACAACTCAACAATAAAAAACAAATTATCCAATTAAAAAATGGGCAAAAGACTTGAATACACATTTGTCCAAAGAAGAAATATAAATGGGGGAAAAATTCCCACACACAAGAAAAAATGTTCAATATCACTAATGATTAGGGAAATGCAAATCAAAACTACAAAGAGAGATCATTTCACACCTATCAGAATGGCCACTAATAAAAAGAACTACTAGTGATGGAGTGGATGTGGACAGATAGGAACACTTATTCATTTTTGTTGGAATGTAGAATGGTATGACACTGTGGAGGACTGCTCAGCAGTTCCTAAAGAAATTGAATGTTGATTTGCTACCTGACCTGGCAATACCACTACGAGGTATATACACAGAAAAACTGTAAGCAGTGACACTAACACAGATCTTCACAGATATTAACAATGTTAATAGCAGTGTTATTTACAATTGTCAAAAGTAAGAAACAATGAAAGTATAAACAAACTGTGGTGTATTCACATGGCGAACTATTATGCAGCCATAAGAAGATATGGAATCATAAAGTTTATGACAACATGGATGAACCTGGAGGACATTATGCTAGATGAAGCAAGCCAGACACAAAAGAACAAGTACTATATGAGGGTATTCATCACCACCAGACTTGCCTATGAACAATGCAACAGGGGGTACTTCAGAATGAAATAAAAGGACATTAGACAATGCTTGAAAACAGCAAAAAGAAATAAAGACCTGATTAGTAATGGAAGAGATTGTAGTATTGATGTGGAGAAAGTGGCCATGGTAACTGCTGATGGTAGGGAGAGGGAAGAAGAGATATGATGTGGGGACATTTTCAGGATTTGAAGCTGTCCTTGGTGGTGTGCAAGGACAGATGCTGGACATTGTGTGTCCTGCCATGGCCCACTGGTTGGACTGGGGGAGAGTGTAGCCTACAATGTAGACCACTGTCCATATGGTGCAGCAGTGCTCCAAGATGTATTCACCAGATGCAATGAGTGTATCATAATGATAAAGGAGGCTGTTGATGTGGGAGGAGAGGGGTGAAGGGGGTGAGGATTTGTGGGGACCTCCTTTTTTTAAAATGTAACATTTAAAAGAAAATAGAGGTGGCAGACTTGGCCCAGTGGTTAGGGCATCCTTCTACCACATGGGAGGTCCGCAGTTCAAACCCCGGGCCTCCTTGACCCATGTGGAGCTGGCCCATGTGCAGTGCTGATGCGTGTAAAGAGTGCCGTGCTATGCAGGGGTGTCCCTCACATAGGGGAGCCCTACACACAAGGAGTGCACCCCATAAGGAGAGCTGCCCAGTGTGAAAGAAAGTGCAGGGAAACGGACTTTGGCCCAGTGGTTAGGGCATCCGTCTACCATATGGGAGGTCCGCGGTTCAAACCCCGGGCCTCCTTGACCCATGTGGAGCTGGCCATGTGCAGTGCTGATGCACACAAGGAGTGCCTTGCCACGCAAGGGTGTCCCCGGCGTGGGGGAGCCCCACGCGCAAGGAGTGCGCCCATGAGGAAAGCTGCCCAGCATGAAAAGAAAGAGCAGCCTGCCCAGGAATGGCGCCACCCACACTTACCGTGCCACTGACGACAACAGAAGCGGACAAAGAAACAAGACGCAACAAATAGACACCAAGAACAGACAACCAGGGGAGGGGGGGGAAATTAAATAAATAAATAAATGTTTAAAAAAAAAAAAAAAGAAAGTGCAGCCTGCCCAGGAATGGTGCCCCACAAATGGAGAGCTGACACAACAAGATGATGCAACAAAAAGAAACAGATTCCCATGCTGCTGACAACAACAGAAGTGGACAAAGAAGACACAGCAAATAGACACAGAGAACAGACAACTGGGGTGGGGGGAGAAGGGGAGATAAACAAACAAATATATAAATATAAAAAAAGAAAAGAAGAAAAAAAGACAATATAGGAGGTGGGGCAAGATGGCATCTGAGTGAGTGCTCCTTATAATCTCTCCTGCAAAGAAGTGTCTGAGTAGGGTTGGAGTCCTGCTGGACTGAGCTGTTTCGGGTGTTTGCAGGGCAGGAGGTGTCAGGATATCAATTTAGTGGGATGGTGACAGAGGAGATTCTTGTAAGAGGTAGAATTTTGGGTCTCTTTCATGGAGATCAGGGCTTTGTGCGGGATGCTTCCCCCTGGGGCTAGCAGCCCAGTGGCGGTGATTCCTGGAGGCTTTGCTGCACTGGGGAGTTCCCAAGCCCTAAGAGGCCTGTTTCAGGGGCTTGCAGGGCAGGAGGTGTCTGGAAGTCGATTTGATGAGACAGTGACGGAGGAGATTCTTGCAAGAGGTGGAACTTTCAGTTTCTGACACAGAGATCAGAAGTTCTAAGAGGAATCCTTCTGCCTAGGGCTGGTGGCCCATCCATGGCAGTCCCTGAACCCTGTGTAGTGCAGCAGCACCACCAGCAGGCTGTTTAGGGGGCTTGCAGGGTGGGAGGTGACTGGAAGTCGATTTGGTGAGACAGTGATGGAGGAGATTCTTGCAAGAGGTGGAAATTTGGTTTCTGAAACAGAGGTCATAAGTTCTAGGAGAAACCCTTCCATCTAGGGCTGGCAGCCCATCTGCAGTGGTCTCTGAACTCTTTGTAGTGTAGCAGTGCCCCCAGCAGGATGTTTTGGGGGATTACAGGGCAGGAGATATATGCATGTTGATTTAGTGAGACAGTGACAGAAGAGATTCTTGTGAGAGGTGGTATTTTGGGTTTCTGACATGGAGCTCTGAGTTTGTGGGCAGAACCCCTCCCCCTAGGGCTAGTGCCCAACTGCAGGGATCCCTGAAGGCTGTGTTGTGCTGCAGTGCTCCCAGGCCCCCAGTTAACCAGATGATGGTTCTCAGGTCTGTGTCCCCTAAACCCTGGTGGCCCACGCTCCAGAGACTCACACACCTTGAGTCTGCAATATCACAGACTTCCCATCCCTGAATCAACTCTGTCCTGAGGTCCATCTGAAGTCCCTGATTATCCTAGCCCCTGGCATTTGTTTTTTTTTTTTTAATTGCCTTGGTTGCTAATATTGCATTATCTCCTGGTCTTTTCTCCCATTTTGTCCCCCAAGGTCCTTTTTCACTTATTTAGGTTTTTTTTCTCCTTTTCTTTTTCTGGATTGTTTCCCTCCCTTTTCTTTGCCCACCCACTTTTTTTCTTCTCTTTTTTTTCTTTTCTCTCTTTTTCTTCTTATTTTATTTTATTTTATTTATATAGTAGGGGCTGCAGGGAACGCTTCAAATTTGCTGTGTTTCCTCATCCTCCATTTTCTCTTTTCTGTGTGAATTGATATTGGCCACCTACACTATCTGCTTTCCCACGCATCTTGCTATCATCCATCATTTATTGTCTCTCTTACATTCCACCTCCCTTTCTTTGGCCCCCAAAGTGTCTAACTTTTAATTTCTAATACCTTTGTTCTGTTTTCTGTCTTTTATTCTCTCTTGATATTATTGTCTTTCTTTTCTCTTTCCTTCTCTCATGAAAACACTGGCTTTTTAATTCATACTATATTCCTCCCTAAATTCAGTTGACTATCTCATTATATATACTTACTGCTATAACTCTACACAATTTACATGAGTCTAATATCCGTTCTCCCAGATCTCCCATTGTTGCTCTGTTAACATTTATTACCAATACTACTTTACACATTTTCTTTTCTTACTCATTTTGCTTTCCCTGGCCCTAATATTTTTCTTCAAAGTGAACTTGCCAGCAACAAGAAAATAGAGTAAGAAGAACAAAGTGACAAAGAGAAGACATAACACTTATACAAGAACAACAACTAATTAAGCCCCAAAACTAGAAAAAGAAGCTAAGGAACTGATTAAAACTGTCAAGATAAAATGATGACCAGACAGCAAAAAAAAAACTACAAACCAAACCAATAATCAGGAAAACATGGCTGAATCCAATGAACAAACTAAAACCAGGAAGAGGAGCAGAACATCAGACAAGCAATTAAAGATCTCAAAACATATATTAGAGACCAACTTAATGAAGTAAAGGAAGAGGTTAACAATATGAAAAAAACTCTTGGAGAGAAAATTGCAGACACATGCAAAAAGATAACAGATATGATGGGGATGAACACCACAGTTCAAAAAATCAAAAATACACTCTCAGCAAATAGCAGCAGAATAGAAGAAGCAGAGGAGAGAATTAGTGATGCAGAAGACAGTACATCTGAAATCAAACAGATAGTAGAACTGATGAATGAAAAGAAAAAATCCAGCTAGGACTAAGGAACCTGAATGATAATGCAAATACACAAACATACATATTATAGGCATCCCAGAAGGAGAAGAGAAGGGAAAGGGGACAGAAGGGGTTTTCGAGGAAATAATGGCTTAAAACTTCCCAAATCTACTGAGAGAGATGGATGTACATGTCCAAGAAGCACAACAAACCCCAAACATCATAAATCCTGACAGGCCCACCCCAAGACATATGCTTGTCAAATTATCCAATGGTCAAGACAAAGAGAAAATTCTAAAAGCAGCAAGAGAAAAGAAAAGCATCACACACAAGGGAGGCTCCATAATAAATTAAGTGCTGATTTCTCATCTGAAACCATGGAGGCAAGAAGGCAGTGGTATGATATAGTCAAGGTACTAAAAGAAAAAAATTTCCAACCAAGAATACTCTACCCAGCTAAACTAGCATTCCAAAATGATGGAAAGTTCAAAATATTCACAGATAAACAGAAATTGAAAGAGTATGCCAACAAGAACCCTGCCCTTCAAGAAATACTAAAGGGAATTCTGCAGGAAGAAAGGAAAAAACAGGACAAGCAGAGTTGGAGGAGAGTGTAAAAGCAACAAAAAAGACAAAAAGAGAAGGAAAAAACTAACAAAATATGACAAACACAAGTCCAAACAAAATATGGCTAACATAAATAATTCCTTGAAAGTAATAATGCTAAATGTCAATGGATTAAACTCACCTACCAAAAGATTCAGACTGGAAGATTGTAACAGGAACTATGACCCATCTATATGCTGTCTACAAGAAACACATCTTAGACCCAGGGATTCATGGAGGTTGAAAGTGAATGGTTGGAAAACAATCTTACAAGCAAACAATAACTAAAATAAGGCAGGAGTAGCTATATTAATATCAGACAAAATAGACTTTAAATCCAAAACAATTGTGATAGACAAAGAAGGATACTACATATTAATGAAAGAGACAATCTCTCAAGAAAAACAAACAATCATAAATATTTATGGCTCCTAACAGGGGTGCCTCCAAATATGTTGCAAACACTGGAAAAACTAAGTGAAACAATACATGCCTCCACAATTATAGTGGGAGATTTTAATACACGACTATCAAGTTTGGACAGAACATCTGAAAAGAGAATCACTAAAGAAACAAAAACTTTGAACAGTATATTAGAGGAGCTAGATCTAATAGACATATACAGATCATTACAACTGAATACAGCAGGATAAACATTTTTCTCAAGTGCACATGGATCATTCTCCAAGATAGACCATATGCTAGGCCTCAAAGAAAGGTTCAATGAATTCAGAAAGATCGAAATCATACAAAATAATATCTCTGACCACAGTGGAGTGAAGCTGGAAATCTGCAAGGGTCAGAGGCCCAGATTTCACACCAAGATATGGAAATTAAACAGCACACTCTTACAAAAACAGTGGCTCAAAGTGGAACTCTCAAAGAAATAAATAACTACTTGAAACTAATGAAAATGATAACACAACATACAAAAACTTATGGGATGCAGCAAAAGCAGTACTGAGAGGGATATTTATAGCCATGAATTCATACATCAAAAAAGAAGAAAGAGCAAAAATTGAAGAACTAACTGCACATTTGGAGGAATTAGTAAAAAAAACAGCTGAGTAACCCCACAGGAAGAAGAAAGAAAGAAAGAACGAAGATAAGACCAGAACTAAATGAAATAGAAAATAAGAAAGCACTTGAAAAGATAAACAAGACCAAGAGCTGGTTTTTTGAGAAGATCAATAAAATTGACAAACCCTTAGTGAGACTAACAAAGAAAAAGAGAGAAGATGCAAATGCACGAAATAAATGAGAAAGGAGATATCACCACTGACCCCACAGAAATAAAGACTATCATAAGAGGATACTTTGAAAAACTATATTCCAACAAAAATGACAATTCAGAGGAAATGGACAAATTCCTAGAAACACAAAAGCAGCCTATATTGATGAAAGAAGAAATTGATGATCTCAACAAACCAATCACAAGCAAAGAGATAGAATCAGTCATTAAAAACCTCCCAACTAAGAAGAGCCCAGGGCCAGACGACTTCACAGCTGAATTCTACAAAACATTCTGGAAAGAACTAACACCAATCCTGCTGAAACTCTTCCAAAAAATCGAAACAGAAGGAACATTACCTAACTGATTCTATGATGCCAATATTACCCTAGTACCAAAGCCAAACAAAGACACCACAAGAAAGGAAAATTACAGACCAGTTTCTCTAATGAACCTAGATGCAAATATCCTCAAAAAAATACTTGCTATCTGTATTCAACAACACATTAAATGAATTATACACCATGACCAAGTGAGATTCATTTGGGGTATGTAAGGATGGTTCAACATAAGAAAATCAATCAATGTAATACACCATATAAACAGATTGAAGGGAAAAAAATCACATGACTATATCTATAGATGCAGAAAAAGCATTTGACAAAATACAGCACCCTTTCTTGATTAAAAAATCTGTGAAAGATTAAAATACAAAGAAATTTTTTTGAATAGGACAAAGTATATATGGAAAACCCACAGCCAACATCATTTACAATGGTGAAATCCTAAAATCCTTCCCCCTAAGATCAGGAAAAAGACAAGCATGCCCACTCTCACCCCTTCTATTTAACATTGTCTTAGAAGTACTTGTTCAAGCACTGAGGCAAGAACCAAATATAAAAGGCATTCAAATTGGAAAGGAAGAAGTCAAAATTTCATTATTTGCAGATGACATGATCCTATACATAGAAAACCCTGAGAGGTCTACAACAAAGCTTCTAGAACTCATAAATGAGTTCAGTAAAGTCACAGGTTATAAGATCAAGGCACAAATATCAGTACCATTTCTGTACACCAATAATGAGCAATCTCAGGAGGAAATCAAGAAACAAATACCATTTACAATAGTCAATAAAAAAATCAAATACCTAGGAATAAATTTAACTAAAGATGTAAAAAACTAATACACAGAGAACTACACAAGACTGTTCAAGGAAATCAAAGAAGACCTAAATAAATGGAAGAATATTCCCTGTTCATGGATAGGAAGACTAAATATTATTAAGATGTCTATCATACCAAAACTGATCTACACATTCAATGCAATCCCAATAAAAATCAACACAGAAAATCTTTAAGGAACTAGAAAAACTAGCTATGAAATTTATTTGGAAAGGAAAGAGGCCCTGAATAGCCAAAGACATATTGAAAAGAAAAATGAAATTGGAGGAATCACACTACCTGACTTCAAAACATACTATAAAGCTACAGTAGTAAAAACAGCATGGTATTTGCATAAGGAGAGACACACAGACCAATGGAACTGAATTGAGAGTTCTGATATAGATCCTCATATATATAGTCATAAAATATTCGATAAAGCCACCAAACCCTCTCAACTGGGAGAGAATGGCCTATTCAACAAATGGTCCCTGGAGAACTGGATATCTATATGTAAAAGAATGAAAGAGGATTACCATCTCACACCTTATACAAAAATCAACTCAAGATGGATCAAAGACCTAAGTATAAGACCCAAGACCATAAAGACTTTGGAAAGAAGTGTAGGAAAGCATATACAAGACCTTGTAATAGGAAATGGCTTCATGAACTTCACACCAAAAGCACGAGCAGCAAAAGAACAAATAGATAAATGAGACCTTCTCAAAATTAAAGCCTTCTGCACCTCAAAGGAGTTTGTCAAGAAAGTGAAAAGAGAGCCTACACAATGTGAGAAAATATTTGGTAACCATATATCGGATAGGAGACTTATAACCTGCATATATAAAGAACTCCTTTATCTTGAAAATAAAAAGATAAGCAACCCATTTTAAAAATGGGAAAAAGATTTAAACAGGCACTTCTCCAAAGAAGAAATACAAATGGCTAAAAAGCACATGAAAAAATGCTCCAAATCTCTAGTATCAGGGGAATGCAAACCAAAACTACAATGAGATACCATCTTACTCGCATAAGATTGGTAGCTATGAAAAAAAACAGAAGACTACAAATGCTGGAGAAGATGTGGAGAAATGGGAACACACATCCACTACTGGTGGGAATGAAGAAGGATTCAACCATTCTGGAGGACAGTCTGGTGGCTTCTCAAAAAACTAACCATAGTAGCAGCATTACTCACTATTGCCCAAAGCTGGAATCAACCCAAATGCCCATCAACAGATGAATGGATATAAAATGTGGTCTATACATACAATGGAATACTACTTGGCTTTAAGAACAAATACACTACAAGCACACATGATAACATGGATGAATCTTGAGAACCTTTTGTTGAGTGAAACAACCCAGTCATTGAAGGACAAATACTACATGACCTCAATGATATGAAATATGTAAACGAAGCTGCCTCAGAGAGCTAGAGACTGGATGATAGGCTTACAGGAAATTGAGGGGTAGAGGAAGGATGTAAGCTGACACCTACATGGGTGAAATCTATGATAAGCTGGAGGTAAGTATTTGTACAAGAAAGGGATAAAATGGGGACATAGGGTTACCTTTGGGTGGGGCTTTGTGGGCTTGAGGGGGGCTAGGGATGGGAGGATGGGTAATATTGCACAAGAAATTGGGGGTAGAGTGGGGCAACATATGAACATAGGAGATGGTCAGGTATTTGGTTGAGAGTATAATGCTGAGAAAACCTTTACAATAATATAATAAGGAAAGTTACCAGTTAAAGATGCTTAAAGGGGATAATCTGATGCAGAACAGACTCCCAGGGAATATGTGAGTGCTCATTTTGCCATAGTGGTTTATATCATTGCACAGTGACCCATATAATGAGAGTGAAGGTATACCCACATCCTGGGGAGGACTGATGTTCTCAAATAGAGGGAACTGTATCTCCCAAGAGAAATGGTGGTTCCCAGTGCATTAGGGCAGCTGAGCATGTCCAACCCTCAACACTATTGCAAGTATCTCTGAACATGGCCCTTCAAGCAATGAAGATTGACTGTTACTGTGGGCCCTAAGGGGAGGAGGAAAGAGGTATTGACTAGATGGAACCAATGTAGCTGTGTGGACAATAGAAGTGTTGCACAAGAGTATGCAAGGGTGGATATAAGGCATGTAAAATTATACCAAAAATATATAGGAGCTGATAGGCTAAAATGTAAATCATAATGTAAAACTTAAGATAACTAAAAATTTAGAAAATTGTATAGTCTAAAATATAAACCACAATGTAAACACAAATGTTACCTTCTTTGAAAGCTACTGTCTCAATATCTGTACATCAGTTTCAGTAAATACAGTGTGAATATGTAGAAAGATTATTGCTGTGGAAGGGAAAAGGTTTTATGTTGGATATGTGGGAGTGCTGTATATTGAATATATGAATTACTGTGATCTAAAACTCTTGTGAAGATAAGGTTAATTAGAAAAAAGAAAAGAAAAAGATAGTACGTAGACACTGAGGAAAAGATGGAAGTAGTTGCCTTGCTAATTTGCATACAGGGCAAAACTAATGCAGTGATGGAAGGCAAATATCAAAAACAAAGCTTTTTCATTTTTTAATGTTTTGAAACCCCAATTTATTTTTACCATAATTTTTCCAAATTAATATGTATTCTATATCTAACCTTTAAACTCATCACCATATTCCATTTTATTATTAAGGGAACATGGCAGTATATTGGGCTTCACTTTTGAGGAAGTTTTGGATCACAGAGAGTTTCAAAAATGGCAGTGGAGGAATACTGGTATGGGATGTTATTGACAGGAGGCACATGGTTGGCAGGGAGTTCTACAGGGCATATATCCAGGGTACATAAAAATGTTTGGATATTTTCACAGTGGTTACAGCTAAAAATGACAACTGAGGGAGTGCTGAGTTCCTAGCCAAAGGAGCTCTATCACATTCTCTAATGGAACAGCAACAATCCCCCAAGTGCAATGGCAAAGACCAAAAAAGAAGGAAGGTCCAACAATGAGCCCTTGATACTAATGACTATGCTTGTGAGCCTGTACACCTGAAATAAAAAAGGCCTAGAGCTGCAGGGTGCCTAAGAGTTACCTCCTGAGAGCCTCCGTGTTGCTCAAATGTGGCCAGTCTCAAAGTCAAGCTCAGCATGTAAATGTGCTGTATTCCCCCCAGTGTGGGACATGACTCCTGGGGATGAGCCTCCCTGGTGCTGAGGGATTACTACCAAGTACCAGCTGATGATGTAACTAGAAAATGACCTTGAATAAAAGGGTCAACTCGGACCAGCAGAATATCTCAGTCTACATATAATACCAGGAGTTAAAAATGCTTTTTGACCTGAATCAAGGGGGAAATGGAAAGGACAAATTAGTTTATATGGCTATGAGTCTCCAAAAAGAGCTGGGAGGTTATCAGAGGGGTTGCCCTTATGCACACCTCAACAGAGTCCCAGATACAGTTAAAGTAGATACAACCCCAGGTACTGGTTCTTCTGAGGGCTACAGAGACGCACAGGTTCTATGGTCATGGCAGATGTAGTTCAATGCCATGTCAGTTGGCCCTGCTTTGGAGTTTGTGTTCCTGAGTGTGATGGAGTTGGACTCAGATGTGATCTTTGTTCACAAACCTCTCCTGTTACTTTTACCAGAACTGTAGTTGGTGCTCAGGTTTAATATAATCCCAGGGATCTGAATTTCTGGACTGACCATATGGTAGCCAGGCCCTGAGCCTCAACAGACTTCAGCTCCTACACTCTGGTTTATTAGACTTACCTCACTCAGCTAACATGGAGTTGAAGAAAGTCAACCACCATACCATGGAGCCAAGGGTGCCTACAACTGAAAGCAGGAGGATTGTGTCCAGCATCCATGTGGAATCTAAGCCCCCTCTTGATATAGATGTGGAGTGGACACAACCATTCCAAGGTCCACAGGATGGAGGAATAGAATATGGATGAGAGTGGACTTACTGATATTCTATTCATGAACTATTGTGATTAGTAATCAAAGAAAATGTGGCATTGGTGTGGGGAAAGGGGCCATGGTGGCTGCTGGGTGTGGGGAGTGGGAGGACGAGATGAGATGTGGATGCATTTTCAGGACTTGGAGTTGTCCTGGGTGATGCTGCAGGGACAGTTACCGGACATTGTATGTCCTCCCATGACCCACAGGGTAGAATGTGGGGGAGTGTGGGCTATGATGTGAACCGTTGACCATGAGGTGCAGTGGTGCTCAGAGATGTATTCACCAAATGCAATGAATGTCCCATGATGATGGAGGAGATTGTTGCTATGGGGAGAGGAGTGGGGTGAGTGGATGGGGCTATATGGGGACCTCATATTTTTTTAATGTAATATTAAAAAAATAAATAAAGACAAAAAAATAAAAATAAAAATGTTTGGATATTTTCATAGTGGTTACAGCTAAAAATGACAACTGAGGGAGTGCTGAGTTCCTAGCCAGGGGAGCTCTATCACATTCTCTAATGGAACAGCAACAATCCCCCAAGTGCAATGGCAAAGACCAAAAAAGAAGGAAGGTCCAACAATGAGCCCTTGATACTAATGACTATGCTTGTGAGCCTGTGTGCCTGAAATAAGAACTAGGCCTAGAGCTGCAGGGTGCCTACAAGTTATCTCCTGAGAGCCTCTATGTTTCTCAAATGTGGCCAGTCTCAAAGCCAAACTCAGCATGTAAATGCATTGCCTTCCCCCCAGCATGGGACATGACTCCTGGGGATGAGCATCCCTGGTGCTAAGGGATTACTACCAAGTACAAGCTGATGATGTAACTAGAAAATGACCTTGAATAAAAGGGTCAACTCGGACCAGCAGAATATCTCAGTCTACATATAATACCAGGAGTTAAAAATGCTTTTTGACCTGAATCAAGGGGGAAATGGAAAGGACAAATTAGTTTATATGGCTATGAGTCTCCAAAAAGAGCTGGGAGGTTATCAGAGGGGTTGCCCTTATGCACACCTCAACAGAGTTCCAGATACAGTTAAAGTAGATACAACCCCAGGTACTGGTTCTTCTGAGGGCTACAGAGACGCACAGGTTCTATGGTCATGGCAGATGTAGTTCAATGCCATGTCAGTTGGCCCTGCTTTGGAGTTTGTGTTCCTGAGTGTGATGGAGTTGGACTCAGATGTGATCTTTGTTCACAAACCTCTCCTGTTACTTTTACCAGAACTGTAGTTGGTGCTCAGGTTTAATATAATCCCAGGGATCTGAATTTCTGGACTGACCATATGGTAGCCAGGCCCTGAGCCTCAACAGACTTCAGCTCCTACACTCTGGTTTATTAGACTTACCTCACTCAGCTAACATGGAGTTGAAGAAAGTCAACCACCATACCATGGAGCCAAGGGTGCCTACAACTGAAAGCAGGAGGATTGTGTCCAGCATCCATGTGGAATCTAAGCCCCCTCTTGATATAGATGTGGAGTGGACACAACCATTCCAAGGTCCACAGGATGGAGGAATAGAATATGGATGAGAGTGGACTTACTGATATTCTATTCATGAACTATTGTGATTAGTAATCAAAGAAAATGTGGCATTGGTGTGGGGAAAGGGGCCATGGTGGCTGCTGGGTGTGGGGAATGGGAGGACGAGATGAGATGTGGATGCATTTTCAGGACTTGGAGTTGTCCTGGGTGATGCTGCAGGGACAGTTACCGGACATTGTATGTCCTCCCATGACCCACAGGGTAGAATGTGGGGGAGTGTGGGCTATGATGTGAACCGTTGACCATGAGGTGCAGTGGTGCTCAGAGATGTATTCACCAAATGCAATGAATGTCCCATGATGATGGAGGAGATTGTTGCTATGGGGAGAGGAGTGGGGTGAGTGGATGGGGCTATATGGGGACCTCATATTTTTTTAATGTAATATTAAAAAAATAAATAAAGACAAAAAAATAAAAATAAAAATGTTTGGATATTTTCATAGTGGTTACAGCTAAAAATGACAACTGAGGGAGTGCTGAGTTCCTAGCCAGGGGAGCTCTATCACATTCTCTAATGGAACAGCAACAATCCCCCAAGTGCAATGGCAAAGACCAAAAAAGAAGGAAGGTCCAACAATGAGCCCTTGATACTAATGACTATGCTTGTGAGCCTGTGTGCCTGAAATAAGAACTAGGCCTAGAGCTGCAGGGTGCCTACAAGTTATCTCCTGAGAGCCTCTATGTTTCTCAAATGTGGCCAGTCTCAAAGCCAAACTCAGCATGTAAATGCATTGCCTTCCCCCCAGCATGGGACATGACTCCTGGGGATGAGCATCCCTGGTGCTAAGGGATTACTACCAAGTACAAGCTTATGATGTAACTAGAAAATGACCTTGAATATAAGGGTCAACTCAGATCAGCAGAATATTTCAGCCTACATGTAATATCAGGAGTTAAGAATGCTTTTTGACCTTGAATAAAAGGGGGAAATGGAAAAGACAAATGATTTTATATGGCTATGTGTCTCCAACAAAGAGTTGGGAGGTCACCAGAGGGGTCGCCCTTATGCACACTTCAGCAGAGTCCCAGAGACAGTTAAAGTAGATACAACCCCAGGTACTGGTTCTTCTGAGGGCTACAGAGACCCACAGGTTCTATGGTCATAGCAGATGAAGTTCAGTGCCATGTCAGTTAGCCCTACTTTGGAGTTTGTGTTCCTGAGTGTGATGGAGTCGGACTTAGATGTGATCTTTGTTCACAAGCCTCTCTTGTTACTTTTACCAGACCTGTCATTGGTGCTGGAGTTTAGTGTATACTCAGGGGACCTGAATCTCTGGACTGACCATGTGACAGACAGGCCTGGGGCCTCAACAGACTTGCAACTCCTACCCTTTGGTTTATTGGACTTACCCAGCCAGCTAACATGGAGGTGAAGAAAGTCAACTGCAACACGAGGGAGGAAAAAGTGCCTACAACTGCAAGCAGGAGAATTGCATCCATCATCCATGTGGAATCTAAGCCCCCTCTCAATACAGATGTAGAGTGGACATAACCATTCCATGGTCCACAGAATGGAGGAATAGAGTATGGATTAGAGTGGACTTACTGATATTCTATTCATGAACTATTGTGATTAGTAATCAAAGAAAATGTAGCATTGACATGGAGAAAGTGTCCATGGCAGCTGCTGAGGGTAGGGAGTGGGAAGAAATGTGACATGGAGGCATTTTCATGACTTGGAATGGTCCTGGGTGGTACTGCAGAGACAATTACTGGACATGGTATGCCCTCCCATGACCCAGTGGGTGGACTGGGGGAGAGTGTAAACTATAATGTGGACCATTGACCATGTGGTGTGGCAGTGCTCAGAAATGTATTCACCAAGTGCAATGAATGTCCCATGATGATGAAGGAGGTTGTTGTTATGGGAAGAGTGGGGTGAGGGAGGTGGGGGGTCAATGGGGACCTCATATTTTTTTAATGTAACATTAAAAAATTAATAAAGACAAAAATATATATAGGGGCCTGGTGCAGTAGTCTGTCCTTCACTAGGCACCACTCCCACACTCAGAGGGTTCTTGCTGAACCATTAGAGAATGTAGCAGAAATCACTAGGATGGGAATTTGATATTCTTTCAGTTATTGTGTGGATCTCCATCCACCATAACAATACCCCAGAACACTTGAACTCATTTATATGCCTTAGAAGCATGCCCCAGATGAACACCCTCCCATGCATCCTCCATCACTGAAACCCTGCACCAGTGTTTCTCCCCTGTCACAATTGTGACCCTTCTGTGATTCAAAACCTCTCCAAAGATGAAGCCAAGAAAATAACCAAATAAAAATAAGAAAATGAAATAATAATTTTAAAGATAATACATGAAATTTTAAAAATTAAATTTTTTAAATCATAAAGGAACTTTTTTTAGACATTATACCTTTCATCAGTATAAGATCTGTTGTCTTGTATGTACAGTGACACTTTATTCCATATATTCCCCAGTGTCTTATTATTTTCTTTTCATTTTATCTTTAAAGAAGCTTTAGATTATAGAAAAGTCACATAGAAAATGTAGGGGATTCCCATATACTCCATGACTTATGTGTATATTTAAATCTATATATAGAGAGAGATATATAGATATATAGATAGATAGAGAGAGACTTGTGTCTATAGTAGAATACCAGTAAGTCTGTATAAGTCCATAGTTCATTCCCCAATCCTGAGGATTCTAGGATGGTGATATCCTCTCCACCTATAATTGAGAGGAGGTTTTGATCCCATAGGGCTGATAGATGGGACTCTCTTGCTTGCAGTTGTAGACTCTCCCAGTTCCTTGTTATGGTGGTTGTCCATCATCACCTCCTTGCTAGTTGTTCAGGGTGAGACCAATGAACTGGAGTGTAGGTGTTGTAACTCCATTGAGATTCAGGGTCCAGCTGGCACCTGGACAACCCAAAGGTTTAAGTCTCTTGGGCATATGCCTACCAACTCTCATACCAATTATAGTTCAAATAGAAGAAGACAAGAGCCATGTGTAGGGAAACCACAATTGAGTCCAACTCTGTCACACTGGGAAACGTAAATTGCAAGATAGGGTCCACTGGTAAGGCACCTAACTCCTGACCTATCTGCCCTGATTATAGAGTCTGGATGTCTCCAGAGCCCTCAGGAACCTTGCTATTTGGAGTGAAATCTACATTGGCAGTCAATGAGATCCTGCTGACACATGCATAAGCATAACCTCTGGAATGACCTCCCAAATCACTTTGAAGTCTCTTAGCTATATAAACTCATTTGTCTTTACCTTTTCCCCCTTTTGTTCAAGATCTTTCTTCAGTTGCATTGCTAATTGGTGCTTGGTAGGAATCCCTCAGTGCCAGGGAAGCTTATCCCCATAAGTCATGTCCCATACTTGGGGGAAATAATTTATTTATATGATAAGTTTGGCTAAGGATTGGGGAATGAACTATGGACTAAAGTAGACCTCCAGGTATTCTACTATAGACTTACTGTGATTCTAGCAATGGAAGAAATTGTATCATTGTTGTGGAAGCAGTTGCCACTGGAGGTTCTGAGGGCAGGGAGAGGGAAAAATAGGTGTAATATGAGGGCATTTTCAGGACTTGGGAATTGTACTGAATGACATTGCAATGACAGATACAGGTCATTATATATTTTGCCTTAACCTACAGAATTGTGTGGGAGAGACCGTAAACTACAATGTAAACTGTAATCCATGCTTAGTAGCAATGCTCCAAAATGTATTCATCAATTGCAATGAATGTACCACACTGATGAGGGATGTTGTTAATATGGGGAAAATGTGGGAGATGTGGGGAGTGGGGCATGTGGGAATCCTCTATATTTTTAATGTAACATTTATGTAATCTAAGTATCTTTAAAAAATAAAAATTAAAAGAAAAAAAGAACTAATAACGGAGTGCTGCTAACTGGCAAGCTGGCAGGTGCTGGCTCTTCCCTCACCCTCTCCTGGTCATGCATGCAGGCTTCCATCTCTCTCCTTTCCACTGCCATGCACACAATAGGAGGAGAGGAGTATTAATCAAGCCTGGGCCTTAGCCAGGCAGTTGGTGCAAATGAGGCTGTGATAATGGCTATGCTGGGTCCCAACTGAACTAGGCTGCTCCTTGGGCCTACGGCCCACATTGCAAGGTGGCCAAGGAGGATGGGATCATGTGAAGGGATCAGCAGCTGGACAGCTTTGAGGACTAGGACTGAAGCACCTCCATGATCTCAGGCCCCAGCCACTCTTCCCAATGCCTGGCCAAGCCAAGACTTAAATCTTCCAGCTCTCCATATACTGGTTGAGACCTGAATCTCAGCAGAGCTGCAGCCAACACCTACTTCCTTGTTCATAGGACTCACCCAGGACAAAAAAAAAGGGATGATGATGATAGACAATGCCCATCACAAAAAAACAGAGTATCTATACCTGCAAGCAAGACAGTTCTACTCATCTGCCCCATGGGATCTAAGCCCCTGTCAATCAGAACCAGAGTGGTCATCACCATCCCAAAATCCTCATGATTGCGGAATGAACAAACATAAGGTGGGAATAAAACTATGGTCTGAAGTAGAGTTATTATTATACCAATAATGGGAGAACTTGTAACACTGATATAAAGGCAGTGATCACCAGAGGTTCTAGGGGAAGGGAAAGAGAAGAACATGTGTAACATGGAGAATTTTGGGTACATTGGAGTAATTCTGCATGACATTGCAATGATGGATACAGGCTATATTTTGTCAGAACCTATAGAATTCTTCATGGTTAGTAACAATGCTAACCATAGTTAGTAACAATGCTTCAGTATATGTTCATGAATTATAATAAATGTACCACACTGATGAATGATGTTGTTGATGGGGAAGGGTGTGAGATATATGGGAATCCTGATACTTTTGATGTAACACTTATGTAATCTAAAGCTTCTTTTGAAATTAAATTAAATTAAATTTTTAAAAAAAGAAAGGGCTAAAATAGAAGTCTTAACTGCATACTTGGAGGAACTAAAAAAAGAATAATAAACTAATCTCAAACCAAGCTGAAGGAAATACATAATAAAGATCAGAAAAGAAATAAATGAAATTTAGAACAAAACAACACAGTAGAGTATGTCAACAAAACCAAAAATTGTTTCTTTGAGAAGATCGACAAAATTAACAAACAGTTAGAATGACAAAAAAGAAAGAGAGAGAGAGAAGATGGAAAGAAGTAAAATCAGAAGGGAGGGGGAATTACCCTTGATCCCAAAAAAATAAGAGACATCATGGGAGAATCCCATGAACAACTATATACCAACAAATTGGACAAAGACAAAGTGGAAAAATTCCTAGAACAACACAAACAACCTACACTCATCCTAGAAGAAGTAGCAGACTTCGACAAATCATGAGTAAAGAGATTGAAGCGGTCATCACAAACCTCCTGAAAATGAAAATACCAGGACCAGATGACTTCACAGATGAATTTTACCAAACATTCAATGATAAAATATCGATCTTGCTCAAGCTCTAAAAAAAAAATTGAATAGGAAGAAACACTACCAAACTCTTTCTGTGAAGCCAACACTACTCTACTACCAAAACTAGATCAAGTTACTACCAAAAAAAAAGAAAATTACAGACCAATTTCCCTAATGAATATATATACAAAAATCCTCAACAAAATACTTGCAAACCAAATCCAAAAGCACATTAAATGAATTACACATCAC
This sequence comes from Dasypus novemcinctus, assembly GCF_030445035.2. Lineage (NCBI taxonomy): Eukaryota > Metazoa > Chordata > Mammalia > Cingulata > Dasypodidae > Dasypus > Dasypus novemcinctus. The sequence continues at coordinate 94,989,103 of NC_080678.1, forward strand.
AATCAAGTGGGTTTTATCCCAGGTATGCAAGGGTGGTTCAAAACAAGAGAATCATTTAGTGTAATAAATCACATTAATAGATTGAAGAAGAAATATCCCATTATCCTCTGAATTGATGCAGAAAAGGCATTTGACAAAATAAAGCATTTTTTTAAATAAAAACACTCCAAAAGATAGGAAGAGAAGAAAACTTTTGCAACATGACAAAGTGAATATATGAAAAACCCACTGCTAGTATTGTACTCAAAGTTGACTGGAAGATTTCCTGCTGAGATCATGAACAAGGTGAGGATGCCCACTGTCACAACTGTTATTTAATATTGTGCTAAAAGTTCTAGCTAGAGCAATTAGGCAAGAAAGAGAAATAAAAGTCACCCAAATAGGAAAGGATGAAGTAAAACTTTTGTTATTCACTGAAGATACCATACTGTATTTAGAAAATCCTTAAAAATCCACAACAAAACTACTAGAACTTATTAGTTTCACAAGTTCGGCAAAGTGGTGAGATAAAAGATTAATATGCAAAACTCAGTAGCATCTCTATACAATACAGATGAGCATTCTGAGGGATAAGTCAGAAAAAAATCTCCAATTATAATAGCTACTAGAAGAATCAAATATTTAGGAATAAACTTAACAAAGAAAATAAAAGACTTATATTCAGAAAACTACGAAACACTGCTAAAAGAAACCAATGTAGTCCTAAATAAATGGAAGGACATTCCATGTTCACTGATTGGAGAACTAAATATAGTTAAGATGTAAATCCTACCCAAACTGATTTACAGATTCAATGCAATCCCCCCAAAATATCTTAACAACTTTTTTTTACAGAAATGAAAAAGTCAACTATTGAATTTATTTGGAAGGGTAATGGGCCCTGAATAGCAAAAAAAAATTTTTTTTAAAGAAGAACCTGGGAAACGGACTTTGGCCCAGTGGTTAGGGCGTCCGTCTACCACATGGGAGGTCCGTGGTTCAAGCCCCGGGCCTCCTTGACCCGTGTGGAGCTGGCCCATGCGCAGTGCTGATGCGCACAAGGAGTGCCGCACCACACAGGGGTGTCCCCCGCGTAGGGGAGTCCCACGTGCAAGGAGTGCCCTGCTACACAGGGGTGTCCCCGCGTAGGGGAGCCCCACGCGCAAGGAGTGCACCCATAAGGAGAGCCGCCCAGCGCGAAGGAGGGAGCAGCCTGCCGAGGAATGGCGCCGCCCACACTTCCCCTGCCGCTGACGACAACAGAAGCGGACAAAGAAACAAGACGCAGCAAAAAGACACAGAAGACAGACAACCGGGGGAGGGGAGGGGAATTAAATAAATAAATAAATAAATCTTAAAAAAAAAAATAGAAGAACCTAGTTGGGGTACTCTCACTTTTTGATTTTTTTTTAAATTTTTAAAAATTTATTGAAGTATATCACTCATACATAAACATACATAAAAATAAGTGTATAGTAATAGTTGTGAACTTACAAAACAAACATATATAACATCATATAGGACTCTCATAACTCACCCTGCCACCAATACCTTGCATTGTTGTTAAACAATTTTAACAAATGATTAAAGAACATTGTCACAATATTACTGCTAACTAAAGTATTTTCCCCCAATCCACCCTATTATAATTATCTTTATATCACTTATATATTAGCAAATATAAACAATAAGTGTATAGTAAAAGTTGTGAACTTACAAAGCAAATATGAATGCATATTAACTAGCTACAGTGGAAAAACAGCATGGTACTGGCATAAATACAGACATAGTAACCAATGGAACTGAATCAAGAAGTCAGAAATAGACCCTCAGTTCTATGGTCAGGTGAGTTTTGACCAGGCTATCAAGGCCTGCGGCCCCCCCCCCCAAGCTGAGCCAGAACAGTCTATTTAAACAATGGTGCTACGAGAAATGGATATCCATATCCGAAAGAATGGAAGAGGAATCCTATCTCACACCTTATACAAAATTAACAAAAAAAAAAAATAGATAAGGAACATAAAATAAATATAAAATCTATGACCATAAAAATCTTAGATGGCGGTAGTTTCTTAAACCTTACACCCAAGCATGAAGAATGAAAGAAAAATATAGATAAATGGGACATCCTCAAAATTAAACACTTCTGTTCTTCAAGTCTTTGACAAGAAAGTAAAAAAGTAGCCTACTTAATGGGACAAAATATTTGGAAACCACATATCTGATAGGCTTTGATATTTATGTTGTATAAAGAGGTCATATAACTCAACCATGAAAAGACAAAGAACCGTATTTAGAAATGGGTAAGGGAACTGGGTTTGGCTCAATGGATAGAGCGTCCACCTACCACATGGGAGGTCCAGGACTCAAACCCAGGATCTCCTGACCCATATGGTGAGTTGACCCACATGGAGTGCTGGTGCGTGCAAGGAACGCCCTGCCATGGAGGAGTGTCCTCTGCATAGGGGAGCCACATGCACAAGGAGTGTGCCCTGCATGGAGAGCTACGTCCATGATAAAAGCGCAGCCTGACCAGGAGTGGTGCCACACACACACAGAACTGACGTGGCAAGATGATGCAACAAAAAGAGACATAAATTCCTGGTGCCACTGACAAGAATACAAGTAGACACAGAGAACACACAGTGAATGGATACAGAGAACAGGCAATAGGGGGAGGGGAAAGAAATAAATAATAAATAAATCTTTAAAAAATATCTTCTCACTACTTTCCCCAATCCCTTGCCCCATTCCCCACCCACCCACCCACAGGTTTCCAGTTCACATTTGCCAGTTCTTTCTCTTTAAAAAAAAAGAGTGAAAGACTTGGAAAGACAATTAACCAAAGAAGAAATACAAATGGTAAAGAAACATGAAAAAAGATGTTCAACACCACTAATAGGAAATGCAAATCAAAACTACGAGATATCATTTCACATCTATTAAAATGGTCACTATAAAAAAGTCAGAAATCTGTAAATGTTGCAGAGGATGTGGAGAGAGAGAAACACTTATTCAGTGTTGGTGGGGATGTAAAATGGTATAGCCACTGTGGAGACTTTGGCAGTCCTAAGGAAGTTGAACACAGACTTGCCATGTGACCCAGACATACCATTACTCGGTATATACCCAGAAGAACTGAGAGCAGTGACACAAACAGACATCTACACACAGATATTCCTAGAGGCATGATTTACAAAAGTTGGAAACAACACAGGTGTCCATCAACTGATGAATAGATAAACAAATTATGGTGTACATTCATGATGGACTACTATGCAGGGTAAGAAGAAATGAAGGGAAGCGGACTTGGCCCAGTGGTTAGGGCATCTGTGACCACATGGAGGTCCATGGTTCAAACCCCAGGCCTCCTTGACCCATGTGGAGTTGGCCCATGCGCAGTGCTGACATGTGCAGAGTGCCAAGCCACATGATGTCCCCACGCGCGGGGAGTGCGCCCCATAAGGAGAGCTGTCCAGCACGAAGGAAAGTGCAGCCTGCCTAGGAATGGTGCCGCCCACATGGAGAGCTGATACAACAAGATGATGCAACAAAAAGAAACACAGAATTCTGTGCTGCTGACAACAACAGAAGTGGACAAAAAGAAGACACAGCAAATAGACACAGAGAACAGACAACCGGGGTGGGGAGAAGGGGAGATAAATAAGTAAATAAATAAATCTTTAAAAAAGAAGAAGAAATGAAGTTGTGAAGCATATGACAACAAGGGTGAAACTGGAGTACATTTTATTGAGTAAAGCAAGCAGACACAAAAGGACAAATGCTATAAGATTGCAATATTGTGAATTAAATATGTTATGCAAACTCAGGGAACTAGTAATTAGAGTATAGATCATGAGAAAATAGAATGAAGATAGAGAATGGAAAGCTGAGAGTCTGTACAGAATTGGCAAAAAGGTTTTATGTAAATCTTTGGAAATGAGTGGAAATGGCAGAGCATATCATGGTGTTTGTGACTGGCAGAGCTATTATGTGGGTAAGCAGTAGTTGAAAGGAAAAGTCTAAGGACATTTATATTACTAGAAGGAAAGCTAGAAATGTAACATTGGAGTGTATAACACAGTGAAAATTCATATAAAATACAAGTATACATTACTGCATACCTAAGACTGTTCTTACAAGATATAAATATAAATAAACTAGGGAAAGGGAAACAGAATAATAGCAGCTATGTACAATAGGGGAGGCAGGGAGAGATTGAGAGGTGATGAGTTTTGTTTGATTGGTTGTTTTGTTATTATTACATTATTACTGGAAAAATGAAAATGCTCTAGAAACAAAGTGATGGTTGCACAGCTGTGTGATTTTACCAAATGTCATTGATTATACATTTGGATAGACTTTTTTCTTTATTAATATGTATCTATAAAATTGATGTTACCAAAAAACTACAGTGAGATACTATTTCACACCTTATAGTATGACCTTATATTTAAAAATGAAATGAAATGAAATGAAACAAAAACTGTAAGTGGTGGTGAAAATGTGGAGAAATAAGAATTCCCTTATGGTTGATGGGAATGTAGAATGTTTTGCAGCCTCTTGGAAGACAGTTTGGCAGTACCTCAAGAAGCTGAATATAGAATGGTCATATGATCCAGCAATCCCAGTACTAGTAATATATTCAAAAGAACTGAAAGCAAGGACATGAACTGACATTTGCACACTAATGTTCATAGCAACATTATTCACAATTGCTAAAATGTGGAACCAGCTCAAGTGTCCACCCAGCCAATGAATGGATACACAAAATATGGTATATACATACAATGGAATACTATTCAGTTGTGAGAAGAAATGAAACTGGGATACATATGACAACATTCATGAACCTGGGGGGTATTATGTTGAGTGAAATAAGCCAGACACAAAATTACAAATATTGTATGGTCTCATCCATATGAACTAAATACGATGAGTAAACTCACAGTGGTTAATTCTAAAGTAAAGGCTGCTAGGAAACAGAATGTGGGTTGAGAATGGGAGTTCATGCTCAATGTTTTTAATAAGGTTTATTGTAAATTTTTAACAAGGTTTATTGTAAAAGTGTGGAAATGAAAAGAGTTGATAGTAAAACATCATAGTGAGTATAACTAACTGATTTATAAATGTAATTGTGGCTGAAAGGGGTAGTCTGTGACATAAATGTCAATTGAAAGGAAACTGGAGAATAATCTATGGAATGTATAACAATTTCAGTGGTGGATGAAGGCAGTGGTTATAGTATAAATATAAGAATGTTTTTCTTTTACAAACTGTTAAGAATGTGGTTATACATGGGAAAATTACAATTAATGTAACTTATGGATGATAGGTAACAGTAATATTTTAGTATCTTTGCAGCAATGGCACAGAAGATACAGTATCAATTCTAAGGGACAAAAATAGGGAAGTATAAATGGGTATGGGGTTTTTCCTTTTAGGGTAATGACAATGTTCTAAAATTGAGGTGATGACATAATAACTCTGACAAAAATGAGAGCCACTTAGTGTACACTTTGAATGGATTGTACAAAGCATAGAATGGTATGACACAGGGAATCCCATGGTGGAAGATGAACTGTGGTTAATAGAACAAATATGAGAACATTCTTTCATGAACTATAATAAATGTATAACACCAACACAGCATGCTAATAATTGGGTGGGTTGGGGGAAAATGCACCAAATGTAATTATGGGCTATAATTAGTAGTAATAGTTTAATGGTGCCCTTTCATAGCTTGTTAACAGTAGTTTCACAGCAATGCAAAATTTTGGTGGTGGGGAGCCCTGTATGATAATGCATGTTTGTTTTGTAAGTTCATAACTTTTACTATACACTTATTGTTTATATATGTGCATATGTGTATGATATACTTCAATAAATTTTTATTTACAAAAAAAGCGCTAGGGGTACCCACAGCCTAAGGAAAGACAAAACATCACCAACATAAAAATACACGAATGGTAGATACACAATTGTTTAGGATATAATTCTAATTTACTTTATGTAAGCAGCTATTAATAGTAACACTCATTGTACTGAATAGTATAACTAATATCTCATGCATATATCACCAAATTTAATATATCTGTTATGCATCACTGAGAACTCTGTGAATCCCAAGCTTTATCATTTTGTAATGAATTCAGGAAGGCATCCATCATATATTATTTATTATTTAAAATAAATTATATTGTGCTAGCATATCTATAATACAAAATATCCCATTGTACTAATTTTAAGTGTACAATTCAGAGGTATTAATTACACTCACAATGTCATGTTGCCAACACCATTAACCTTCACCAAATTTTTTCATCATCCCAAATAGAAACTCTGTATATTTTAAGAAATAACTCTGCATTCCTCCCTCTGCTGGCCCTTAGTAAACTTTCATCAATTTTCTGTCTCTATGAATTTAGATATTCTGGATATTTCATATAAATTGAATATAATATTTGTCCCTTAGTATCTGGCTTCTTTCAGTCAGCATAAAATTTTCAAGGTTCATACATGTTGTAGCATTATCAGAACTTCATCATTTTATGGCGGAATGGTATTCCTTTGTATGAATATACCTTGTTTTGTTTATCCATTCATCTGCTCATGGGCAGTGGATTATTTCCACCATTTGGTTAGGGACATTGTGGTACAGAATCTGTTTCAGTTCCTATTTTCAATTTTTCTGGGTATATACTAAGAAGTGGAGTTGCTAGATCATATGGTAATTCTGTGTGCAACTTTCTGAGTCACTCCCAATCTGTTCTCCATAGCAGCTGCACCATTTTACAATTCCAGTTATAGTGTGTGAGGATTCCAATTTCTCTGCATTATTGCCAAAAATTATTTTCTGACTTTTAAAAATAATAGCTAATTTCAGTCAGAAGAAGAAGCACCTAAAGAGGTGTCAACCCACTCCAATACAGGTGTTGAGGTCATCAGGATAAGCATGACTTGCACAGGTTCTGATGAAAAGACATTTGTCAAATAGAGAATAACAACTTGAGAAACAAAGTCAGCTTCCATAGAGGGTCTCAGTTCCCCATAGCCAAGGAGTCTCTGTCCATGGCCAAAGCAGGGAGATGTTACATGCACAGGACCCTCCGTTGTGTTCATGTGCTGTCACAGTGGAAGAATCCCACTCCCTCTCCACCAGGGACAGATACCATATACCACTGGGGTGTGAGCTAGATGCTATAAGTCATGCCCACAAGAGGCAGACTATCTGCAGTGAATATTTACATATGCTGAGGGCAATAGTGGAAGGGATGTACCAGCAAAGCCCTTATCTACTTGGGGTTCTTATTTTACCCTGTCAGGCTGATACACTTGGTTTGAGCACTGGATGTATGTATGGGTTCCATGGAAATGTGGCAGGCTGTATGAGGACTGCGCCTACCAGGATTAGCTATCTTATAGTATGTTAAATGGTATAGCATTGTGGTTTTGATCTGCATTTCCTTACTGACTATGTTGAACATCTTTTCATGTGCTTGTTGGCCATTTGTGTATATTCTCTGGAGAAATGTATTATTCAAGTATTTTGCCCATTTTTTAAATTGGGTTGTCTTTTTGTTGTTGACAACATATTCTAGATTTGGTCTCTTTATATATTCTGGGTAATCTATATATTCTGGATATCAATCCCTTTTCTGATATATGATTTCCAAATATTTTCTCCCATTCTATAGGTTGTCTTTTCACTTTTTTGATAATGTCCTTTGATGCACAAAAGTTTTAAATATTGATGAACTCCAATTTATATACATATATATATATATATATAATTTTGTTTCTCATCTTTTAGTGGGTTGAGATTTTAGTGATTCTTAAATTCATCTTAAGAATCTGTTGCCAAACCCAAGGTCATAAAATTTTTGCTCTAAGAATTTATGGTTAATGTCTTATATTTAGATCATTAATCAATTTTGAGTTGTTTTGTATATGATGCGATGTAAGAATACAAATTATTATTATTTTTTTACATTAGATACCCAGTTTTTCCATTAACATTTGTTGAAGAAACTATTCTTTTCCCATTGAATGTACTTAGTATTCATATTTGAAATCAATTAGTTTTAGATGTATGAGTTTATTTCTGAATTTTCTATTCTATTTATTCCATTGGTCTTTACATCTATCCTTAAGTCAGTACCACACAGGTATATTTTTTATTAAAGAAGTTGTAGGGGAACAGATGTAGTTCAGTGGTTGAGTGCTTGCTTTCCATGTATAAGGTTCTGGGTTCAATCCCCAGGACCTCCAAAAAAAATCTAAAAATAAAGAAGATGTAGCCTTCAGAAAATTCACTCATAAACCCATAAAGTAGAGTTCCTATATATCACTTTATCCATAGCAATTTGAATTAGTGTAGTATATTTGTTACAATTCATGAAAGAACGTTTCTTATAATTGTGCTATTAATATAGTCCATCATGTAAAATAGGGTTCACTGTGTTGCTCAGTACTGTATCTTTTATGTTACTTTTATTCTAATAACATATATACAACCTAAAATCTCCTCCTTTTTACAACATTCACATATATATTTCAGTGCTGTTTATTATACACCAATTTTGTGCTGCCATCACCATCATCCATTACCAAAACTTTACAATCAACCCAAATTGAAACTGTACAACTCAAGCATTAACTCCCCATTCCCTACCCGCAACCCAGTCCCTGGAAAACTATACTCCAGATTCTGACTCTTTGAATTTACCTACTCTAATTATTGCATATCAAAACGACCATGCAATATTTGTCCTTTTGTGTCTGGCTTATTTCACCCAGCATGATGTCTTCAAGGATCATCCATGATGTCACATGAATCAGAACCTAAATTATTTTTTAATGCAAAGTAATATTCCATTGTGTGTATACACCTACTTTATCCATTCATCAGTTGATGGATAGTGGATTGCTTCCATCTTTTGGCAATTGTGAGTAATGTTGCTATGAACATCTGTGTGCAAATACATGTTCAAGTACTTGCCATCAATTCTTTTGACTGTATACCTATATGGGAGTTACCAGTTCGTATGGCAATTATATACCTAATGTTCAGAAGAACTGCCAAACTGTTTTCCACAGTAGCTGTACCCTGTTACATTCCCACCAGCAAAGAATGAGTGTTCCTACTTCTCTGCACCTTCTTCAACACTTAAAATTTTCTCTTTTTTTAACAGTATAACCATTCTAGTGGGTGCAAAATTGTATCTGATTATGAGTTTTTTCTTTAGTTTTCTTTTTAATTTCATTGAAGTATATCATTCATACATGAACATACCTAAACAATAGTGTACAGTAAAAGTTGTGAACTTATGAAAGAAACAGGCATAACATCCTACAGGGTCCCATACATAACCCTACCACCAACAGTTTGCATTATGTGAAATATTTGCTACAAATTGTGAAAAGAATATCATCAAAATATTACTACTATCATCCATAGCTTATATTTAGTGTATTTTAATTTGCATTTCCTTAATGACTAATGATGTTGAACATCTTTTCATGTGCTTTCTGACCATTTGTATATTTTCTTTGGAAAAATGTCTATTCAAGACTTTTTCCCATTTTAATGGGGGTGGTTTGTCTTTTCATTGTTGCATTGTAGGATTTATTCACATATTCTTGAAATTAAACACATCAGATACGCAGTTTCCATGTTTTTCCCATTTCCACTTTCATGATAAAGTCCTATGTTGCACAAAAGTTTTAAAATGTGATGAGGTCCCATTTATCTATTTTTTTCTTTAGTTGCTGATAATCCTTATGTAACTCTAAGAAACTATTGACTAACACAAGATCATGATGATCTTTCTAGGGAAGATCTTCCTGAGATTTCTTCTGGGGATTTTAGAGTCTACTGATTCTTATATTTAGGTCATTGATCCATTTTGAGTTAATTTTTGTATATGGTGTGATATAGGGGTACCCTTTTATTCTTTTGCATATATATATATATAGTTCTCTCAGTACAATTTCTTGAAGATACTATTCATTCCCAATTGAATGGACTTGACAGCCCTGTTATGAATCAGTTAACAATAGATGTGAGGATCTACTTCTGAACTGTGAATTTTATTCCATTGTTCTATATATCTATCTTGTTTCAGTACCATTGATACTCCTTTTTTAAAAAAATTAAAGATACTTAGATTACATAAACATTACATAAAAAATATAAGAGGTTCCTATTTGTCCTGCTCCCTACACCTCCCACATTTTCCTGCATTAACAACATCCTTCCTTAGTGTGGTACATTTGTTACAATTGAAGAACACATTTTGGAGCATTGCCACTAAGCATGGATTATAGTTTACATTGTAGTTTACACTCTCTCCCATGCAATTTTGTAGGTTATAGCAAGATATATAATGGCATGTATCTGTTTTTGCAATGTCATTTGGGACAATTCCCAAGTCCTAAAAATGCCCCATATTGCACCTATTTTTCCCTCTCCCTGTCCTCAGAACCTCCAATGACCTCTGTTTCCACATCAATGATATAAGTTCTTCCATTGCTAGTATCACAATAAGTCTATAAAATCTATAGTAGAATACTAGTAATTCTACTTTAGTCCATAGTTTATTCCCCAATACTAAGGATTCTGGGATGGTGATGCCCATTCTTCCTCTAATTGAGAGAGGGCTTCAATCCCATAGGGCAGATGGATGGGACTTCCTTGCTTGCAGTTGTAGACTCTCTCAGTTCCTTGGGATGGTCAATGACATTCATTATCTCCTTGTCAGTTATCTTGGGTGAGTCCAATGAAATAGAGAGTAGTGTTGCAACTCCAATGAGACTCAGTACCCGCTGGCAGACAGACATCCCAAAGTTATAAGTGTCTTGGATGTACACCTATCAACTCTAGTACTAATTATAGGTTCAATTAGAAGGGTCAGAAAAGCCATGTGTAGGGAAAACACAACTGAGTCCAATTCTGTCATACTGGGGAGTGTAAATTCCAAAGTAGGCAAGGCACCCATGGCAAGTCATCAAACTCCTAAGCTATCTGCCCTGATTGTAGTGTCTGGATGTCTCCAGAGCCCTCAGGACCCTGGCTATTTGATGTAGTATTTACTTTGACAGTCAATGAGATCCTGCTGAGATGTGCATAACCATAATCTCTGGAATGACCTCCTGACTCATTTTGAAGTCTCTTAACCATATAACCTTATTTGTCTTTACTTTTTCCCCCTTTTGGTCAAGGTCTTTCTCCAGTTGCACTGCTAGTTGGTGCTTGGTAGTGATCCCTTGGTGCCAGGGAAGCTCATCCCTGGGACTCATGTCCCACACTGGGGGGAAGGTAATGCTGAGTTTGATTTAGAGAGAGACCACAATAGAACAATAAGGAGGCTCTCAGGAGGTAACTCTTAGGCACCTTATAATACTAGGGTAAGTTTCAATTTGAAAAGTAAAGGTTCATAATTACAGTCATCAATATCAAGGGCCCATCAATGGACCACCCTCCTTTATTGGTCATTGTCCCTGTACTAAGGGGATACTTGCTATTCCATTAAAGAATATGGCAGAGATCCCCAAAATAGGAATTTAATATTCTTTGGTTACTGTATGCACTCCATGCACTGTGGCAATGCCCCATGAACACTTGAACACATTTATATGTCTTATATGTATACCCCAGGTAAACCTGTTCTCATGTGTTTCCTATCACTGACACCCTGCACCAATGATCCTTCCCTGTCAGAGTTGTAACACTTCTGTGATCAAAAACTTCATAAAAAATGAAGTTAGCAAAATAACCAAATATGATTAATAAGAAAATGAAATAATAATGATAGTTCTAAAAATAAAATACAAAAAGTTTTAAAATTCAAAAAATAAATAAAAATTTGGAATAATAAAAAATAATGGGAAAATAATTTTTTAAAGTTTTGACATTATATCTTTCATCACTGTAAGATCTGTTTTCGTGTATGTACAGTGACATTTTCTTCCATTTATTCCCCCAGTGTCTCATATTTTTTTCATTTTGTCTTCAAAGAAGCTTTAGGTCATAGAAAAGTGACATACAGATTATAGGGGATTCCCATATATCCAATATCTTTCCCCTTTTCCCATTTCCCCTATTAGTAACATTTTATACATGGACTGTGCATTTGTTATAATAGACGTGCAAGTATTAAAACCTAGTTGCCAATCATAGGCAATGGATTATAATTTAGTTTACATTTTGGACCATACGCTTTTATAAATTTTAATGAAATTTAACAGTTCTATATCCATCATTGCAAGATCTTGTAGAATACTTCCATTGCCCCCAAAATGCCCCATGATCCTTCTATTCTATTCCTCCTCTCCGCCACACCCCCCCGGGGCCCATGACAACCGCAGACTTTACTCCTTGAAGAACAAGATTCACTGTTACTTGCAACAACATTGAGGGCTTGACATACTAGCCTGTCCTCCCCTTTTAGGCATTGCCTATGCTCTCAAGAGACTCTTGAACCCTAGGATGGGAGTCCAAAGCCTTCCCATTTATTATGTGGGTCTCCACCCATGGATACAGCACAGTATGACAAGAAGAACACACACACTCCCTAAAAGCCTTACTGGTTTAGGGTGTTGGATTTGGGGGGCATTGGGGACAGGGCGCACCTGAGCAGACCCCTAGGGAATGTTTTCAAGATGTTTTTGGCTAAGGGCTACTAACACTTTGGTTATTGGCAAAGAAAAGAAAGCTGTTGGAATTTCAACTGAAAGTGTTTTAAGTCTGTAAATAACTTCAGGTAAAACTGACATCTTTAAAATATTGTCTTCCAGTCTATGAGTGTGGAATGTCCTTACATTTATTTAAGTCTTCTTTTATTCCTTTTAGTAAACGTCTGTATTTTACCTTGAATAAGTTCTTTACATCCTTTAGCTAAACTTATGCTGAGATATTTGATTTACTTACTTGCTTATTGTGATGGTGAGGCTCCTGTGCCAACCTGACCAGGTAATGGCTCACAGTTGTTTAGTCAAGTAAACAATGGCCATATTATTTTGTGAGGACATTTTGTGGACTTAAATCATCAGTAAGTTTATTGTGTCTATGGCTGGTTATATCTAAAATCAACTGAAGAGATTGCCTTCAGCAATAAGAGACATCTCATCCAATCAATAAGTTGAAGTCCTTAAAAGGAAAAGTGATTTCAGCAGTCATAAAAGAGAATTCATCATCTTTACTTCAGACAGTAAGGATCTCCTGGCTCTAGAAACTCATTGAGGACTTTCATTGGAGTTTTTGGCTTGTAGAACTGCCCAATGGAATTTAAACTTGTGCATTCCCATAGTAACATAAGACAATTTTATAAAATCTCATAATATTTACAGATATCCCCCATCAGTTCTGTTTCCCTAGAGAACCCTGACTAATACAATTTGGTACTAGGAGCTTTCCTTTTTTTAATTTAATTTAATTTAATTTTTTTAATTCATTTTTTAAAAAAATATTACATTCAAAAAATATGAGATCCCATTCAACCCCACCGCCCCCACCTTCCACTCCCCCCACAGCAACACTCTCTCCCATCATCATGACACATCCATTGCACCTGGTAAGTACATCTCTGGGCATCACTGCACCCCATAGTCAATGGACCACATCATAGCCCACACTCTCCCACATTCCATCCAGTGGGCCCTGGGGGGATCTACAATGTCCCGTAGTTGTCCATGAAGCACCACCCAGGACAACTCCAAGTCCCAAAAAAAACGCCTCCCCATCTCATCTCTTCCTCCCATTCCCCGCACCCAGCAGCCACCATGGCCACCCTTCCCACACCAATGCCACATTTTCTCTGTGGACATTGGATTGGTTGTGTCCATTGCACATCTATGTCAAGTGGGGGCTTAGAAACTCAGCATGTAGTTGCAGTGCATTCCCCCCAGTGTGGGACATGTCACCCGGGGATAAGCCTCCCTGGCACCGAGGGATCACTACCAAATACCAGCTGAAGATACAACTAGAAAATGACCTTGAGTTAAAGGTTCAATGCGGATCAGCAGAATATCCCTGTCTACATATAATAACATGACTTTAAAATGTTGTTTGACCTAATGTAAGGGGGAAATGGAAAGGGGAAATGAGTTTATATGGTTATGAGTCTCTAAAAAAGAGTCTGGAGGTTGTCAGAAGGATTGCCCTTATGCACAACTGAGCAAAGTCTAAGAGACAGATAAAGTAGATACAACCCCAGGTATTGGTTCTTTTGAGGGATAAAGAGACCCACGGGTTCTATGGTCATGGCAGATGGGGTTCACTGCCATATCAGATGGCCCTTCTTTGGAGCTGGTGTTTCTGCGTGATGGAACTGGACTCAGATGGGATCTCTTTTCACAAGACTTTCATGCTACTTTACTGGAATTGTAGTTGGTGCTGGGGTTTAAGATATATTTAGGGGATTTGAATCTCTGGACTGACAATAGATAGCCAGGCCCTGAGCCTCAACAGACTTCAGCTCCTACCCTCTGATTTATTGTGCTTACCCCACTCAGCTAACATGGAGTTGAAGAAGGTCAACCACCACACCATGGAGCCTAGAGTGCCTACAACTGAAAGCAGGAGGATTGCATCCAGTATCCATGTGGAATCTAAGCCTCCACTTGACATAGATGTGCATTGGACACAACCAATCCAATGTCCACAGAGAAAATGTGGCATTGGTGTGGGAAGGGTGGCCATGGTGGCTGCTGGGTGCAGGGAATGGGAGGAAGAGTTGAGATGGGGAGGCATTTTCGGGACGTGGAGTTGTCCTGGGTGGTGCTTCATGGACAACTGCAGGACATTGTAGATCCCCCCAGGGCCCACTGGATGGAACGTGGGAGAGTGTGGGCTATGATGTGGACCATTGATTATGGGGTGCAGCAATGCCCAGAGATGTACTTACCAGGAGCAATGGATGTGTCATGATGATGGGAGAGAGTGTTGCTGTGGGGGGAGTGGGGGGTGGAGGCTGTGGGGTTGAATGGGACCTCATATTTTTTTAATGTAATATTTTTAAAAAAAAATGAATTTAAAAAATAAAATAAAAAGAATAGATATCATCAAACTTTTTAAAATAAAGGGCATGGTAATAAATATTTTAGGCCTCAAAAAAAAAATGGGGGCTTAGATTCCACATGGATACTGGATGCAATCCTCCTGCTTTCAGTTGTAGGCACTCTAGGCTCCATGGTGTAGCAGTTGACCTTCTTCAACTCCATGTTAGCTGAGTGGGGTAAGTCCAATAAATCAGAGGGTAGGAGCTGAAGTCTGTTGAGGCTCAGGGCCTGGCTATCTATTGTCAGTCCAGAGATTCAAATCCCCTAAATATATGTTAAACCCCAGCACCAACTACAATTCCAGTAAAGTAGCATGAAAGTCTTGTGAAAAGAGATCCCATCTGAGTCCAGTTCTATCAAGCAGAACACTAGCTCCAAAGAAGGGTCATCTGACATGGCAGTGAACCCCATCTGCCATGACCATAGAACCCGTGGTTCTCTTTATCCCTAGGAGCTTTCCTTGAGCAACAGAATCTTAAAAATGGTTTTCTTGCATTGGTCCCAGGATTTTTTACGATTGTCTCTCTAATCTGATTAGATTCAAAGAACTAATGGCTCTCTTTCAAATAATCAAGAGGCCACTTATAGTCCACAGTATAAGTTGGCAATAAAGAAATGGTAACATCACCACTGAGTATGGCAATTTCCATGCTTATAAGAGGAAAGACACTGGATAAGGGTGTTTTTGACACCTTAATAGAATTTGCAGAGTTAAAAGGTGCAACAATGTTGGCTGGTTGTTCTTAAATATGCTGGATACAGTTATAAAAGAAAGGGATGAGTTGAAGGTTTCAAATTTGCAACTTAAGTGCTGCATGAATGACATGAATGACATGAATGTGAGTCTTTACCAAATAAACCTGTAAAGGTCTGCCCTGAGGAAATACCTTCACAAATTCCAGTCTACCTTGATCTCTAGTCAGGCCTATGGAATCTGCCATCCAACCTCCACCTGAAGAAATTAGTCTCATCTCCCCAGATGAAACTGTAAGGGAATGCCCTGAGATGAATGGCTTGCAAGACTTCTAAACCTTCTTTTTATCACACATGCCACACCTCTTTTCTTTCAGACCTATAAATAGTATAAAGTCACAAGTCCCCAAAAATGAGGTAGAAAATGTGACCCATGAGGAAGTATGCTATACTCTAAAAGAACTGTGTGTTTTCCAATTTATAGAGAGAAATCAGAGAAGTATGTGTGGGAATGGATATTAAGGGTGTGGAATAATGATTGAAGGAATCTAAAGTTGGACCAGGCTGAACTAATTGATATGGACCCAGTAAGCAGAGATTCTAGGTTCAATGTTGTAACTCAAGGGGTTAGAAATGGCTATAACAGTTTTTTCGGGTTGTTGACTGAAACATTTATCAAAATATGGCTGATATTATCTGAGGTCAAAATGCCAGAAGTCTCCTAGTTTACAGTAGATGATGGGGATCTAAAGACCTAGAGAAATTGGAATACTAGCATAGCTCTATCATGTAAGACCTGCTTATCCACCCAAGGAATGTCCTTAGGACACACCGTTCACCAGAACAGTAAGGAATAAGTGTGTGAGATTAACTCTATCTTCCCTGAAGAGCTCTGTGGTTACTCTTCTCTGTTGGGAGCTGCTCTCACTGAACTGGAATCCTTAAACACTATGGAGATAATCAGATCCAGGCTTAGCAGAAGCCAGGTGGCAGCACTTAACGGACAAAGACAAGGTGGTCATGGCTACCACAATGAACAGCAGACTCAAATCAACAATCAAAATAATCTAAGTTGCAGAGACCTATGATATTGACTAATAGATCATAGGGTACCTAGAAGAAAAATAGACAGACAGACTACAAAATTCCTACTTGATCTGTATAAGTAGAAGAGTTGTAAGTCAGGTAAACAAAAGTCTAATTTGAATTACTGAAACAGAGAGTCAGAACTCCTTACTAATTCCCAGAATTGAGATAGTTTACAGACTGAGAGTCCCTTGAATGAGGAAAAGGCCAGGTCCCACTGGGGAAGGACCCTGTTATACTACCAAAAAATTTATACTGTTAATCTTCCTCCCATCCTTCCTCAAAGAGTCATGCTGTCTTTTACCAGGGTAACTGTACTGGGGAAAAGGAAATGATCAGGCAT
The DNA here is from genome assembly GCF_030445035.2 of Dasypus novemcinctus. Taxonomy (NCBI): domain Eukaryota; kingdom Metazoa; phylum Chordata; class Mammalia; order Cingulata; family Dasypodidae; genus Dasypus; species Dasypus novemcinctus. Next base: position 95,006,264 of record NC_080678.1, read on the forward strand.
TTTGGGGCTTATTAGACAGTGGCTCAGAACTGACATCAATCCAGGAGACTTAAAATATTACTCTGGTATACCAGTCAGAGTAGGATTTATGGAGGTCAGGTACTCAATGGAGTTTTAGCTCAGATCCCTCTCACAGTGTGTCCAGCTGGTCCCCAGGTGCATTCTGTGGTTATTTTCCCAGCTCCAGAATGCGTAATTTGAATAGACACACTCAGAAACTGGCAGAATCCCCACATTGGTTCCACGACTTGTGAAATGAGGGTTATTATGGTAGAAAAGGCCAAGTGGACAATGCTAGAACTGTTCCTACCTAACAAAATAGTAATAGAAAAAGCAATGTTATATGCTTAGAAGGATTACTGAGATCCACCATCAAGGACTTGAAGGATGCAGGTCTTGTGATTCTCACCACATCCCCATTCAACTTTCCTTTTTGGCCTGTGCAGAAAATATGTGGATATTGGAGGATAACAGTGGATTACTGTAAAGTTAACTAGATGGTGGCTCCAATTGCACCTACTGTTCCAGATGTAGTATCATCTCTTGAGCAAATCAAGACATCACCTGGTATTTGATAAGCAGCTATTGCTCTGGTAAATGCTTTTTTTCTTAATTACTGTTAGCAAAGAACAACAAAAACAGTTTCCTTTTAGCTGCCAAGGCCAGCAATATATCTTTACAGTCCTGTCTCAGGGGTATATCAACTTTCCAGTCCTATGTCATAATATTTCCACAGGGACTTTGAGCATCTTTCCTTCCCATAAGACATCACGCTGGTACATTATACTAATGATATCATGTTGTCTAGACCTAGTGAGCAAGAAGGAGCAACTATGCAAGGCATTTATCTGACAGAGGATGAGACATAAATCCAACAAAAATACAGAGTCCTTCCACCTCAGTCAAGTTTCCAGATGTTCAGTGGTGTGGGGTATGTTGAGATATCCCTTCTGAAGTAAAGGAAAAGCTGTTGCATCTGACCCATACTATGACCGAAGAAGAGGCACAGTGCCTAGTTGTCTTCTTTGGCTTTTGGAGACAACATTTTCTTATGTATACCTGTATTCAACCATCTGTAAGTTTCACAGTGTAGTATCTATGTACTCTGATCTTTATAAACAAATGTTTCAAGTAAACTGCAAAAAAACCCAAAACAAAACAGCAAAACCCACCCTGGGGGCAGCAATCTTGGGCAAGAGGCCATCATAGCTACCATACCTCAGCCGATTGGCAGCAGTCTCCGTGTGGCCTCCAGGCTGATTCACAGCACTCTCTGTTAAGGATGTGGGCCAAGGAGCACTCTGGACTGCTCAAGCTCAACATCTGTGTCTTCCTGCTGTTGCGCTACTGCCTCTAATTCTGGCTTCTCAGATTCTTTGTCTCCAAATGACTATGTTGAGTGGAGCAATGAACATGCTAATGGACAATTTCTGGGAAAAGTAACTGCATTTGGAGCTCTTTTAAATTTCCAACAACATGAATTACAAAGGAGAAACAGGTAGTAAAGTATGTAATGTGTTTCAAGATTTGAACATGAGTGAATGTTTGAGGTACAGATGCTATTACTCATCATTCAGAACCAGTAACTTCTAATGTTTTTCCCATTAATAGATAAAACTATGCAGGTATTCCAGGTGTTTGGACTTGGTGTAATCACCACGATCATCCTGGAATGTCTGCCCATTTATTGGTGCTCTCTTTGCTGGAGGAGCAAATAGGCCAATCCTTTATGAAGGAAAGTCCAAAGAATTTTAAAAGGTTTCAAGGAGCAAAGAAACAAACAAAAGAGGAGTACCAAAATGTTAAAGCCAGTAATGGAAGATGAGGGAGCTTTAGAAGGTAAAGAAAAAGAGCAGGAGACCAAAACCTTATTTTCTCATTGAGATGAATGTGAATCATCCAGAGCAGAGGAGACTGTCAGTCACCTGAACCTGATGGGGTATTTTGCAAAAACAAAATTTGTTTCTTATTTTTGTCATGCTTATTTCCAAATATGAAATAAAATTCATAGTTCTATTAATATTTTTGTGCAAATATATATATATAGCATACTACATTTGGGTGTGCTCTTCAGGTCTTTTTGCTGAGTGACCAAAAAAGTTGCTAGTTTTGAGTGGGCACTGTAGGAAGAGGAGGGTCTGTAACAGGTCCAGGCTGCTGTGTAAGTTGCACTGCCACTTGAGTCATAGGATCCAGCAGATCCACTAGTGCTGGAAGTGTCAGTGACAAATAGAGGTGCTGTCTGGATCTTGGCTGGCCCCTATAGGACAATCACAACACAGGCCCTTAGTATTTTTAGCAAATCCCAGCCATAACCTGCAGATAATTACTCTTCTTTTGAGAAAGAACTTTCGGCCTGTTACGGGGTCTTAGTAAAGACCAAATACTTAACCATGGCCCAATATGTTACCTTCTAAACTGAGTTGCCTATCATGAGCTAGGTGTTCTCTGACCCACCATATGATAAACTTGGGCATGCACAGAAGCACTCTATCATAAGATGGGAATGGTATATACGGGATAGGGCTCAAGTGGGACCTGAAGGCACAAGAAAGCCCTTGGCCCTCACTCATGACTTGTTACCTTCTCTTTTCCAGCCCACAGCTATGACCTCTTGGGGAGTTCCTTAAATCATTTCATTGATACAGTGTAAACTCAGGCTTGGTTTGCAGATGGTTCTGCATGATATTTAGGTAACACCCCAACATAGATTGCTACAGCACTGCAGCCACCTTCTAGATGTCCCTGAAGGAGAGTGGTGAGGGAAAATCCTTCCAGTAGATGGAAATTTGAGCAGAGCACATTGGTACCCATTTTGATAAGAAGGAGAAATGGCCAGAGGTGCATTTATACACTGATTTATTGGCTGTCATCAATGGTTTGGCTGGATGGTTAGAGACTTCTAAGAAACTTGATTGGAAAATTGGTGATGAAGAGGTCTGGGGAAGAGTTATGTGGATAGACATTCCTGAGCAGGCAAAAAACATGAAGGTTTTATATTCCAGATGAATGCTTACCAAAAGGTGACTTCAGCAGAGGAAGATTTTTATTAATTTTTATTAATCAATTGCATGAGATGACTCATTCTGTTGATATCAGCCTCTTTCCACAGCCACTCCTGTCATTGCACAGTGAGCTCATGAACAAAGTGGCCATGATGGTAGGGTTATTCAGGGACTCAGCAACATGAACTTCTCCTCACCAAGGTCAACCTAACTACAACCACTACTGAATGCCCAATTTTTCAACAGTAGAGACCTACACTCAGCACCCGATATGGAACCGTTCTCTGAGATGATGAGCCTACTACCTGGTGGCAGATTGATTACAATGGATCACTTCCATCATGAAAGGGGTAGCAATTTGTTTTAACTGGAATAGAAACATGCTCCAGATATGAGTTTTCCTTCCCAGCACACAATATTTCTGGAAAAACTACCATCCATGCTCTTCCAGAATGCCTTATCCACCATCATGATATTTCACTCAGCATTGTTTCTATCAAGGAACCCACTTCATAACAAGTGAAGAGCAGGAATTGACATAGGCTCATGGAATTCACTGGTCTTACCATGTTCCCCATCATCCTGAAGCCACTTGATTCATAGAATAGTGGAATGTCCTTTTGAAGACACAAATACAATGCCAAATAGGACTTGGGAGTGTTCTCCAGGAGGCTGGGTATGCTGTAAATCAGCATCCATTCTATGGTGCTGTGTCTTCTAAAGTCAGGATTTACAGGTCCAGTAATCAAGGAGTAGAATTGGAAGTGGCACCACTCACCCTTGTGATCTACTAGGTAAAGTTTTGCTTCCTGTCTTTTGCAACTTTAAGCTCTGCTAGCTTAAAGGAGGGTGGCTTCCACCAGGAGACACAACAGGAGTTGCATTGAACTGCCACCCACCACTTTGGGCTCCTTATGCTCAACAGGCAAAGAAGGGAATTATTGTACTGGCTGGGGTGATTGATCCTGACTATCAAGGGGAAATGGAGGTAAAGAAGAGTTTGCCTGGAATAGAGAAAATTAGCTAGGGCATCTCTTAGTTCTGCCATGTCCTGTGATTAAATTCAATGGAAAACTGCAATGACCCAATCCAGGCAGGGCTAAGAAGAATGGCCTAGAAACTTCACGAATGAAGGTTTGGATCATCCCACCAGGCAAAGAACCATGGCCAGCTGAGGTGCTTGCTGAATGCAAAGGAATCAGGGAATGGTTAGGTGAAGAAGGTAATGATAAATATGAATTATGACCACATAATCAGTTAAAGAAATGAGGATTATTATGGTCATGAATATTTCTTCCTTATTTAGTTATGGGTATATTGGCATAAGTACCTAAAACAAATACCTTAGTTTTCTTCCCTAAGCTATCAAGTGACATGAATCGTATTAGTTTCATGTCGTAGGATTTAAGTTATAGGTTGTCAAGTTTAAAAGTCAATATTACCCAAGGGCTTGCACCTTATTCTGCAGGGATTTAGTGTGTTTCCAGTTGTACACAGGACAGTTGAGTACTGTTAGGTGGAAAAAATCTGTCTGTTATTGTTTTTATTTAGAGATTAAGGTGATGTGTATGGCTGCCAATTTGATGAGGAGTGAACTGTGATTCTTAGGCTCCTGTGTCAACTTGGCCAGATAATGTTGCCTGGTTGTTTGGTCAAGCAGGCATTGACCAAGCTGTACTGTGAGGACATTCCATGGACATAAAATCATCAGTGAGTTTATTACATCCATGACTGATTATATCTACAATCAACTGAGGAGATTACCTTCAGCAATGAGAGATGTCTCATTGAGTCAAAGTCCTTAACCAGGAAAGTGATTTCAGCAGTCAGAAAAGAAAATTCCCATCTCTACTTCAGATAGCCAGCTTCTCCTTGGGAACGCATGGAGGATTTTGATCAGAGTTCCTGGCTTGCAGCCTGCCCTATAGAATTTGGACTCATGCATCCCCATCGTCATGTGAGACAATTTTATAAAATCTCATAATATTTACAGTTATTTCTTGTCAGTTCTGTTTCCTTAGAGAACTCTGTTAATACACAATTGCAAAAACATTTTTTTCTTGACTTCCTCTGCAGATTGCTCATTATTACTGTATAGAAACACTATTCATTTTTTTTAGGAGGTACTGGGCTTGAACCCAGGACCTTATACATAGGAAGCAGATACTCAACCACTGAGGTACATCCACTCCTTGATGGATTTGTTTTTTTTCATTTTGTTTTTTGTTTGTTTGTTTGTTTTGAGGAGGTAGTGGGGATCAAACCCAGGACCTCATACATGGGAGGCAGGTGCTCAACCACTTGATCTATATCCACTCCCCTTGATTTTTGTGGATTGATATTGCACTCCACCAATTTGCAGAATTTGAGTATTAGGTCTAGTTGCTTTGTTGCAGAAGTTCAAGACTTTCTCTAGATAGGAGCACATCTGCAAGTAGTGAAAATTCCAATTCTTTCTACAATTTGGATATCATTTATTTCTTTTTCCTGCCTAATTTCTCTGGGAAGTATTTTCAGTACAATATTGAATAACAATGATGGCAGTGGAATTCTTCATCATGTTCCGGATCTTAGAGAGAAAGCTTTCAGTATTTCACCATTAAGTATGATGACAGCAGTGAGTTTTTCATATTTGGCATTTATCATATTGAGGATGTTTCCTTCTATTCCTATGTTTCTAAATGTTTATGTCCAAGAAAGGATGCTGCATTTTGTCAAATAACTTTTCTGCATCAATTGAGATGATCATGGTTTTTTTTTTAACCCTTCATTTTGTTAACGTGATTTATCACATTAAAAGACTATATGTTGAACAACCTTTGCTTACCAGGGATAAAACCCATTTGATCATCATGTATAATTCATTTAAGGTGCTGTTGGTTTGAGTTTGCTGGTATTTTGTTGGGGATTTTTTGCATCTATATACAAAACAGAAATTGGCCCATAATTTTCTTTTCCTGTATTATCTTTATCTATCTTTATTACTAGATTGATTTTGGTCTCATAGAATAAGTTAGGTAGTTTTCCCCTGGTTAAATTTTTTAGAAGAGTTTGAGCAAGAATAGTATTAATTCTTCTTTGATTAATTGGTAGAATTCATGTGTGAAATCATCTGATACTAGACTTTTCCTTGTTAGTTGGTTTTTAAGGCTGATACAATCACTTTATTTGTAATTGGTCTGTTGAAATCCTCTATTTCTTCTAGGGTCAGTGTAGGCTATTTGTATGTTTCTAGATATTTATTTCTTTCACCTAGGTTGTCTAATTTGTTGGCCTACAGTTCATAGTGGCCTACTGTGATCCTTTTTATATCTGAAGAGTCAGTAGTAATGTCTCCCCTCTTATATCTCATTTTATTTGCATCTTCTCTATTGTTTTCTTTGTATTCTATCTAAGCATTTGTCAAATTTATTGATCTTTCAAAGAACCAACTTTTGGTTTTGTTAATACTCTCTCCTGTTTTTTTTTATTCTTTATAACATTTTTATGACTTAATCTTTGCTATTTGATTCATTCTGCTTGCTTCGAATTTAGTTTACTGTTCCTTTCCTAGTATGAGGATATGTCTTTGATTTTAGCTCTTTAGTCTTATTAATGTAAGGATTGGGGTGATAAATTTTCCCCTGAGCACTGCATTTGCTGCATCTCCTAAATTTTGATGTTATATTCTTGTTTTCATTTGTCTCAAGATATTTACTTATTTCCTTTGTGATCTCTTCTCTAACCCGTTAATAAAGAGTGTTTTATTCAGCTTCTTTGTATTAGTTGATTTTCCAGTCTTCTTCCCATTATTGATTTCCAGCTTCATTCCATTATGTTCAGAGAAAATGCTATCTTATTGAATTTAATGCAAAGGGCCCCCATTCACAGGAATGGATTAGTTTAAGAATATAGGTCTTAAGAACATAGCTAAGTAACTGTCACAGATGCTTTGTAGAATTTAAATAATTTTAAATTCATTGAGACTTGTTTTGTGACTCAATATGTGGTCTATCTTGGAGAACAATCCATGCGCACTTAAGAAGCATGTGTATCCTACTCTTTTGGGTTGCATTGTTCTGTATGTATCTGTTAGGTCGAGTTCATGAATCATATTATTCAAGTTCCCTGTTTCCTTATTGATCTTCTTTCTAGACGTTCTATCTATAGATGAGAGTTGTTTATTGAAGAATCCAACTATTTCTTCCTTTGGTTTTGCCAGTGTTAGCCTCATGTATTTTGGGGTATTGTGTTTAGGTGCATAAATACTTATACTTACTATTTCTTTTTGGTGGATTGACACTTTTCTTAATATATAATGTCCTTCTTTGTCTCTTGTAAAAGCATTTGACTTAAAGTCTATTTTGTCTGATATAGTGTAGTTACCCCAATTCTTTTTTGGTTACTATTTGCATAGAATATCTTTTTCCATACTTTCAAAACGTTTGTGTCTTTGGGTCTAAGGTAAGTCTCTTGTAAACCACATATAGGTGGATCATGCTTTTTTATTTGGTCTGTCAGTATATGTCTTTTGATTGGGGATCTTAATCTATTAACATTCAGTGTTATTACTATAGAGGCAGAACTTACATTGGTCATTTTATCATTTGGTTTTTATATGTTATCATTTTTGTCTCTCTTTTATTGCCATCTCCTTTGGTGTATTGTTGATCTTTTCTAATGCATCTCACTGATCTCTTTCTCACTTTGTTTCTGTATCATTTTTAAAAATTTCTTTGAGGGAAACGGACTTTGGCCCAGTGGTTAGGGCGTCTGTCTACCACATGGGAGGTCCGCGGTTCAAACCCCGGGCCTCCTTGACCCGTGTGGAGCTGGCCATGCGCAGTGCTGATGCGCGCAAGGAGTGCCGTGCCACGCAAGGGTGTCCCCCGCGTGGGGGAGCCCCACGTGCAAGGAGTGCGCCCGTGAGGAAAACCGCCCAGCGTGAAAAGAGGGAGCAGCCTGCCCAGGAATGGCGCCGCCCACATTTCCCGTGCCGCTGACAACAACAGAAGCGGACAAAGAAACAAGACACAGCAAATAGACACCAAGAACAGACAACCAGGGGAGGGGGGGAAATTAAATAAATAAATAAATCTTTAAAAAAAAAATTTCTTTGTGTTTACATTGGGTTTGTATTATACAACCTACATCTATAACCTACTAATTTGAAAAGATTCCAACTTAACTTCAATAGCATATATGTTTTCTGCTCCCACATTCTTCTGTATCTCTTCTTTATGTTGTTTTGTCCCACATTACTGCTTTATATTGTGTGTCCATTATCAGGAAATATGTCCATTTCTTACTCAATTATTCTAAGTGTTTTAGGAATTAAGGTTTAGAGTTCTATATTGACATTACAGAACTAACAGATTTTGTATTCATCCACTTAGTTATCTTTACTGAAGTTCTTCACTTCTTCACATTGCTCTAAACTACTCTCTCCTGTCTTTTCCTTTCAACCTGAAGGACCCCCTTAGCAGTTTCTTGTAGGACAGGTCTTCTGTTGACCAACTCTCTCAGTTTCTGTTTATCTGTGAATGTTTTAAACTCTCCTTCATATTACAAGGACAGTTCCACTGGATAAAGAATTTGGGGCTGGCAATTTTTCTCTTTCAGTACCTTAAATATGTCATACCACTCTCTTCTTGCCTCTATGTTTTTCTGATGAGAATTCAGCACTTAATCTTATAGAGGATCCATTGCATGTGATGAATTTCTTTTCTTCTGCTTTCAGAATTTTCTCTTTATCTTTGGCATTTGATATTCTGATTAGTATGTGTCTCAGAATAGGTCTATAAGGTTTTGTTCTGCTTGGAGAATGTTTAGCTTTTGAACATGTATGTTTTTCATAAGAACTGGGAAATTTTCAGCCATTATTTCCTGAAATATTTTTTCGCCTCTTTTTTGTTCTCTTTCTAGAATCCCATATGTTTGTATGCTTCATTTTGTCACTCAAATCACTGAGTCACTGATCATTTTTTTCCTATTCTGTTTTCTCTCTTCTTCTGACTGTATAATTTTGGCTTTCCTGTCTTCTAATTTGTTCATTATTTCTTTTGCTTGTTCAAACCTGCTGTTGTATGCTTCTAGGGCATTTCTAATCTGCATTATTTTGCCTTTCATTTCCATAATATCTGTTATACTTTTTAAGCTTTCGAATTCTTTATGCTCACATATTGACTTCTTAATTTCCTTTACCTTCTATATCCATCATTAATTTATATTCTATATTCTATATTCCTTCATTTCTTTGAATTAATTTAGTAGGATTTTTTGAATTTCTTTGATAGGTTGTTCCAAATCCGTGTCTCCTCTAAAGTTTTAATTTCTTCCCTTGACTGAGAAATATCTTCCTGTTTTTTAGTATGGCTTGCAATTTTTTGTTTATGTCTAGGCATTTGACTATTTCAATGTCCTAACTGAATGTCAATCTTTCCCTTTTGTCCGGGGTTTTATTGTAGATTGGCTATGTATTAAGGCTCTTCTTTCAGGCTTGGTTCAAATTATATTGGACTTTAAGAGTAGCCCATGTTTAACTGTGCAGATTTTCTCAGGTCTTCTGCCACTGATTCTTGTTCAGGACATGCAGCACTACTTTAAAGTTTGCCCTTCTATGTGCAATTGTGTCACCTTCAGAAGAAAACTTTCTTTCCTCTATTCCTTCCCTGGAAATCTTGATTTGTTCTGTTTTCATGAAGAATTTTCTCCCCAGCTCCTATGACTTGTTTAACTTCTCTCCCTCACCTAATGCCTTCCCCTCTCTCCCCCCTTTTTAATTACAGTTGCCAGTTCTGGAGCCCATTCTGCCCTATAGCTGTTCAATTCCGCCCCCCCCCCCCCCCATTTTTCCTCCCATTTTACCTTATTGTTACCCCGTCCCCACCTCCCACCCCTTTTTTTCCCCACTGAAGTTTTTCTTCCTATGGTTACTTCCCCATTAGGGTATCCACCTGGTAGAGCCAGATTGGGTCAATATGTAAAAGTCAGATTTTGTTGGTTTTTTTTTTTTTCATTTTAGTGATCTAGCAATCAGAGTCTAGGCTGAGTATGTGCACCTTTTACCTATAGTTCAGCCCAGGTCTCTTTTTCCCCCGGGGGGCAATTTTGTATTCAGCATTCCCCAGCCACTCGTGTTCCAACCTGGGTCTCTGAGGACTTGGGTCCCTGTGCATGGATATGTGTAAGGTTCTGACCTGCTGCTACAAGTGGCTTTATGGTCTGTACCAGTAGCAGGAGGTCCTTGGCTATGCTGTCTCTGTGTGACTCTTAAACTGTGTGGGACTGACTGAGGGGGGAGGGCTTTGGATTGGAAGACTGGGCCATAGGTTTTCTACCTTTTGTTTTGTTTTTCCTTTGCAATTTCTTTTCCTTTTTCTTTTATTCAGCGTTTGTGGAGTCTTTCTCCATTTTCTATTATCATCCCCTGTTCCAAATGATAGCTGGAAAATGTGCTCACTAAAAATTTCTTCACTTAAACAGTTCCAAAAATTCTAATACTCTAAGCTAGTTTTCTATTAATCTAATTTTAGAAGTTTAGTTTCCTGAAGGACATAAACTGTATCTTCTCAGTTTCGTTTACAGGAGTAAGATAATTTTTCAAAGCAAAACCAGACAGAATGGTGTCAGGAGCACCTTATGACCCAATAAATCTGTAACTTTTCTCAGAGACAAAAAGCTTGATTTCCTTGAGCGGTTGGCTAAGAAAGGAGCTGTGAAGACCTTGCATCTGCACAACAATACCTCAACTGTGGGGTTTTTTAGCTACTGAAACCAAGAACAAGTTTGATGTGCCTGAGACAATGCACGACTGAGAAATTGCATGTACTCCCTTTTTCTTTGACTTTAAAAACTCTTAACTCCACCGTTTCTCACTTTGAACTGGTTTTGGGAAGATCCCCCCAGTTCCTTTCTTTTGCAGTTGCAATAAATCACCTTTCTGAGAGATGTTTCTACTTTGCCAAGCCGGATCAGGCAGGTCCTGCTATTGGAAAATAACCATAGTCACAGTAACATAAGCAACTAGAATTTACCCTTTTTTTGGTTGTTTGTGAGGGAAACTTTTTCAGGGGATGATTTCTGCCACTGTGTTGATGACCCTCACAATTTTGATTACTGTAGCTTCGTAGTAAGTTCCTCATATTTTTTATGTTTATGATAATGAAGATGACGTTTTGCCATAGTTGATCATTTGCTTGTTTTTCACTTTTCAGTACTTTTCCTTGGGATAAGTAGGTAAATTTTTGCAGAAATGAAATCTTGCCCTAAATATTCTTCTGTAAACTGAATTTCAAGTTATTTTATGAATAACCTCTATGTAAATTAGTATACCTATCACTTTTAATAGTTTTCTATTATATGGATTCCCTCAATTTAGTTTTCTTACACAAACATTTGTTGGAAAGCTTATTGCAATTTTGTCAGACTATTGAGTCTTGTCTACAAGAGTGTATATCTTCAACTGTTTAAGTATTTTATTATCTCGGGGGAAAACGTGATTAGTTACTTTCTTTGCGTGTCTTTGTGACTTATCTACACTTTTAGTTTATTGCTTTTGTAATTTTGATAAACTAGCTTTTTTTTTGTCCTCCTCACCCTTTAATTCCCCCCCCCCCCCGAAAAAAAAGAGAATAGCTGATACTCTCAGTATTTAAAAGTGAAGTTGACTAGCAGCTTTCCTTTCCTTAACAGCCATGTCTAAATTGTACACAGGACGCACACAGAACCCAGCTGTAATCTAGGACCTTTACGGAACCCCTGGAGGAAACCAGTGCTCCAGACTGCTTGGGAGGGTAACATCTCAGATCCCTAAACTCCCAGATAGGTAAATAGGGCGGTTATCTCCGCCAATCCCAAAGGGGTTGTTCGCGGAGACTTGTGGGAAACGTAGTTTTGACGTCGGGCGCTGAGCGGGTTCGAGTCTGCAGTCAGACCTTCTGCGCATGCCTTGTACATTCTGTATATGCCTCATAGCTCTTCCGCCTTTTCCTTCGGGATAGTCTTGCCTCCTTGCGTGGAGGGCGGTCCGGGGGCCGCCAAGCCTAAGCCATCTTCCGGAGTAAGTGAACACGGCGTGGGAGCGGCAGGTGAGCCCAGTGGCGGATGGGCAGGGCCGACGAGGGCCCCGCGCGTCTTGGGGAGTGGGCGGAAGGAGGTTAGAGCCCCGCGGTGGGGAGAAGCCCAGCGCTCTCTGCATGGGACCCTGAACGCCTGTAGCGCCGGCGGAGGTGAAAGGACAGCGGGCCAGGGGCGCGTCTGGTGGGAGACAGGGCAGGTGTTGCATGCGGGAACGTGAGAGCGCGGGCTCGTGGGGTCCTCGTGTGCCTGACCCCGGCTTTGAACTGGCGATGATGTTCCCGAAACTCAATCTCTGGGACCGCGGCAGAAAGGCTTCTGCGCATGCGTAAAGTGTGCGCGCTGAGCCGAATGGGAGGAGGTGGAGCTGCAAGCGAGAGCGCGTGCGCGCGTGCCGTGTGCTGGTAAGGCGTGGTCTGGGGAGAAGGGCTGGGCAGCTGCGGCAATTTTCGGTTTTCATCTTTCTGGACAGATTCCGTTTTCTTCCTTTTCCATTCATCCTTTCTAGATTCTAAAGTGGTCTCCTAGTCATGTCCATTATTGCATCTTAATATATGTTGATGTCCCTTTATCCTGACTTACCGTCGCATTCACGAAGGATCAAGAGTTAGCTATTTCTGTTTGAAAATAAGCAAAAAAATATGTTGCTTCTGAAAGTTAATATCTTGATCAGGATTACAGTTTGTTAGTGGCGAAAAGAACGACCGTGAAGGACAGGTCTAACGTTGCCCAAGCCAGTACTGTCTACTTTGCCACATAATGTCAAAGCATATTTCTTATTAGAGACTTCTGAATAAGGGCAACAGAATTAGATGAAGAAATTGAAACATAGGCCTTTCCTTAAAGCACTGATTTTTATAGCTTAAATTGATAAACAGCATAACCCTGAGCTGTTTTTTTTACCTCAGTTTTGACGGTTAATAGTCCTTCATTACATATATTATTATATATTTAATAATTCTGTCATTTTAATTTTTTTGTAAACCGTTAGGGAGATTTAAACCGTTAAAGCAATCCATAGCAAACAAATGCTTACATTTTCCCAGTGAAAATTTTGTGTCCAGAATCTACATGATTATATATATTAGAGTCATATTAGATAAGAAGTTTTTCACCGTCTTCCTGTCCCTTCTCAAGGCGCCATGGGACATTTTCCCATGGGGAGCAGTTTATATAGCCAGTACGTGTATTTTTTAGGGCAGGAGAATCCAGGAGCTGCAAAGCAGGCCATATTTTTCACGACCCCATTCCTCTTCTTCTAAAACCCAGCTGTATTTTCAGAGTTGTCTGCATTTTTCCAGGAGCATCAGAAAATGAACAAATTCGAGGTAAGTTGTTTGTGTATTCATTCCTCACTGTATTTACAATGGATTTTGTAAGATTTTTAAGCGTCCATTTGTTGAGATGGTAAATTAGAAATAAATAAAAATCAAACTTCACTGAAAATATAGTGTAACAGATCAATAAAAGGACAAGTTGACATTTAGATATTGACTAATAGAATTTTAGTTACTAATTTGAGCTGCAACTATATCTCTGATGTTCCCAACAGCCATGGCAGAAAGGCAGAAACTATTTTGCAAGATTTGCTTTTATCATAAGAATAAATCAGACTGATTCATCAGAGGATGTAAAGACATCCTGGAAATGGTCTTTTCTGGTCTTAATATTGGGATACATAGTAAATCCATAGTGACAGCTCTGAAATCAATGCAATATGTTGCCTCAAACCAGTCCTCATTGAGAGTAAGAGGGTCTGAGACATAATTCAAGAAGTCATCTTTTTGGTGATTTTGCTTGATCCTGGGATAAAACCTAGAATTTTTAGAGGAATGAATGACTTGCAAGCCTTTAACAAAAACTCTACATAATGATTTTATCTCAGTCAGGCTGTGCAGGTTGCATAGTAGATAATTCAAAGTTAAGTTCTCTGGTAGGTATATCTGAGCATCTTAATCAAGTTTCACCCCATAACATAGTGTCTTAGTTCTTCCCCTCTACTTTTAAAGGCATATCCAGATAAAAGGCACTAATGTTGTAATTGTAGTTGCCTTCCTCGAACAACTGCTGTGTTACCCTACTGACTGCTCTTTCCTGGAAAGTCTCCTCTGTTAGCTTCTGATACCAGTCTTCTGAAGTCTCTTGGAGCCGTCCTTATCTTGCCTAATAGCTCACTTCCAAGTTTTCATCCTTCATCTTCTCATTTTATATGTACATTGGAAAAATATGTAGATAGTTGAACAGTACTGTATATTATTTTGGTTTGCTTTTTAAGAATATACATGTATATTTATGATACACATTTCTTCCCAATTCAACAATAATTTGTGATCTCTCCATATGTATATTTCTACTAACGTTATATAGTAATCCATTGTATGGCTGCCCTATATCGTATATACTATGTTCTTTTGTTGGTAAACATTTATTCAGTAATATAATTTTTTCAGTAATATAAATAATGCTGCCATAACATGCTCTCTTTGTGCACATTTGCTCATGTGTCTCTAGGCTCTACAGCAGTGCTTCTCAAGGTGATGTCCCTTGACCAGATCACCTGGGGATCTGTTTGAAATGCGTATTCTCAGGCCTCACCCCAAATCTGCTGTAAAAGAATCTCTGGGGGTGGGGTTCAGCAATCTTTTTTTAGCATGGCTTCCTTGATGCCTACTCAGTTTAAGAATCACTCTTCTACGAGTATATACCTATGATTAATATTTTTGGATAATGGAATATGAGAATCTAAGTTTTTTAGGTATTTCGTTATTCATTAGACAACTACATTCCCTCCCTCCCTGCAGATCTAAAAATCATTTCACACTACTAGGTAAAAACCTCACTCTTAATTTTGATATGTCTGATTATATTAGTGAGATTGTTTAACTTCTAAAAATTTATGGCTTTTAAGGTTGTCTTTTTCTACTGAATTTTTTTTTTAACTTTGTTTTTCCTTTATTTTGGGAGGTACTGGGAATTGAACCTGTGACCTCGTACATGTGAAGCAGGCGCTCAACCACTGTGCTATACCTGCTCCACTTCTACTGACTTCTGTAAGGATTCCTTATGTATTTTGGATGGTCCTTTGTTACAGTGTTGCTGATTATCTTCTCCCAGTATGCCCTTTTTTAATTCCTCCCTCCCCCGCAGCTTTTTTTGCGTGCAGTCTGCTCTCTGTGTCCACTCGCTGTGCGCTCTTCTGTGTTTCTGCTTGTCTCCTGTTTTTGTTGCGTCACCTTGCTGAGTTGGCACTCTGCCGCGCTTGTGGGCTGGCCAGTGTGTGGGCGAGCCTGCCTTCACATGGAGGCCCCAGGACACAAACCCAAGGCCTCCCATGTGGTAGACAAGAGCCCAACTGCTTGAGCCACAGCTGCTTCCCTGCCCTTTGTCTTTTTTTTTTTGTCTTTATTTTTTTTTTAATATTACATTAAAAAAATATGAGGTCCCCATGTATCCCCTACCCCCTTCACCCCACTCCTCCCCCCCTAGCAACAATCTCCTCCATCATCATGAGACATTCATTGCATTTGGTAAATACATCTCTGAGCACTGCTGCACCTCATGGTCAGTGGTCCACATCATAGCCCACACTCTCCCACGTTTCATTCAGCGGGTCATGGGAGGACATACAATGTCCAGTAAGTGTCCCTGCAGCATCACCCAGGACAATTCCAAGTCCCGAAAACACCTCCACATCTCATCTCTTCCTCCCATTCCCCACACCCAGCAGCCACCATGGCCACGTTCTCCACACCAATGTCACATTTTCTTCAATTACTAATCACAATAGTTCATGAATAGAATATCAGTAAGTCCACTCTAATCCACATTCTATTCCTCCATCCTGTGGACCTTAGAATGGTTGTGTCCACTCCACATCTATATCAAGAGGGGGCTTAGATTCCACATGGATGCTGGATGCAATCCTCCTGCTTTCAGTTGTAGGCACCCTTGGCTCCATGGTGTGGTGGTTGACCTTCTTCACCTCCATGTTAGCTGAGTGGGGTAAATCCAATAAACCAGAGTGTAGGAGGTGAAGTCTGTTGAGGCTCAGGGCCTGACTATCATATGGTCAGTCTAGTGATTCAGATCCCCTGGGTATATATTAAACCCCAGCACCAACTACAGTTCTGGTAAAAGTAACAGGAGAGGCTTGTGAACAAAGTTCACATCTGAGTCCAGCTCCATCACACAGAAACACAAACTCCAAAGAAGGGCCAACTGACATGGCACTGAACTCCATCTGCCATGACCATAAAACCTGTGGGTCTCTGTAGCCCTCAGAAGAACCAATACCCGGGGTTGTATCTACTTTTTCTGTCTCTGGGACTCTACTGAGGTGTGTATAAGAACCTCCCGACTCTTTTTGGAGACTCATAGCCATATAAACTCATTTGTCCTTTCCATTTCCCCCTTGATTCAGGTCAAAAATCATGTTTAAGGGGAAACGGACTTTGGCCCAGTGGTTAGGGCGTCCGTCTACCATATGGGAGGTCCGCGGTTCAAACCCCGGGCCTCCTTGACCCGTGTGGAGCTGGCCATGCGCAGCGCTGATGCGCGCAAGGAGTGCCCTGCCACGCAGGGGTGTCCCCCGCGTGGGGGAGCCCCACGCACAAGGAGTGCGCCCCGTAAGGAGAGCCACCCAGCGTGAAAAGAAAGAGCAGCCTGCCCAGGAATGGCGCCGCCCACACTTCCTGTGCCGCTGACAACAACAGAAGCGGACAAAGAAACAAGACGCAGCAAATAGACACCAAGAACAGACAACCAGGGGAGGGGGGGAAATAAAATAAAAAAAAATAATAAAAAAAATCATGTTTAACTCCTGATATTATATGTAGACTGACTGCTATTTTTCTTTTAATGTAGTTATTCTTTCTGAAAGCTTTTCATTTTGATATTAACTTCTTTCTATTTTCTGCTTTTTTGTCTTGTTTTAAAAATATTTTCTTACCCCAGGGGTGTAATGAAGTTTTAAGATATTTTGTCTAAAAATATTAAATTTTCCATTTATAGTTAGTACTTTAATCTGTTTGAAATTTATTTTTTATATAATATGATAGAGAGAACTAATTTTATTTTTTATTCATCTCTAAAAAATAAGCAACACAATAAAAGGATAACACTTTCTGACCAAAGCTTAACAAGATAGACTTAAGTGGGAGTACCTGCCACTTTTCTTCATTATGCATGCTGCTGGCTTTGGACTGAGTTACAAATTTTATCAATTGCACAAAGTTTCATTGAGGCTTATTTTACTAAAAAATGAGAGTTTAATTTTTTTAGTTGTCTTCTTTACATTTAATGGGATGGTAATAATAATTTTTCTCTTTATGTCTCTTGAATTATATTTCTACATTTCCTAATACCTAAGCTTTGTGTTCTAAAAAGTGTTATTCTTTTAATGTCCTGCATAATTCTGTTTAATATTTCTTCCATAAAATTGTCCGTGTTCTCTTATCATTTGTAAAATGTTTCATCTATCTATAGATGTCACTTTTTTATTCCTAACAGTTTTTTATTTCTGCCTTCTGTTTTTTTCTTTTCATTTTTTTCTTTTTTTGACTAATTTTGTTGTAGATATCCATTTTATTAAAGACTTTTCAGTGAATCAGTTTTTCATTGATCTTCTCTATAAAGTTTTATTAATTTCTACTTTTTTCTTTATTCCTTCTTCTTTCAACTATCTTTAGTTATAGGCTGTTTTTTTCCTGACTTTTTAAATTGAACATGAATTCATTACTTTTAAAGTGTTTTTAATAGATACATTTAAGTATATAAATTTCCCTTTACATTGTAACTGCAAAACCCAGCTATTATATGTTGTACTTTTTGTTTCAATTTCCTTTTTGATGTTGCTTTTGATAAATAACTTAAAGTATATTTTAATTTTTAATAAATCTTATTTCTTTTAGTATAGCAGATATGTAGAAAAGTGCATAAATGTTATACACAGAGCTCAATGAGTTATTATACAGCCAACACCCATGTACCTACTACTCGTGTCAAAGCAGAACACCACCATTATTCCTGAGGTTTCTCTGATGCTTGTAACAGTACTTAATACCTCCCAATTCCCCAAAGATTAACAATTCTTATTTTTTGACGCCAAAGATTAGTATTGTTTTTGTTTTTATTTTTTTCTCAATAATTTTAAAAATAGTTTCACACTGACAGGATAGTTGCAAAAATAATACAAAACCCGTACAGAGAATTCCAACATACTTTCTACTGAGTTACCTAGATTTACCAACTTTAAACATTTTGCCACATATGCCTTATCATTAGTCATTCTGTCACTCTGTCCATCTGGCTACCTGTTCATTCCTCCATTCATCCCTCCATTTCTCCTCCCATCTGCTCTAGCCATATATCTGTTGATTTATAGATGTCCCTTGACCAGATCACCTGGGAATCTGTTTGAAATGCATATTCTCAGATTCATCTATTTTCTAAACATCTGAGAGAAGGTTTTATATATGGTGCTGCTTGAACACTTAATACCCCATGTACATTTCCTAAGAACAAGGATATTCACTAATGTCTGTTCAAGTCCTTTGCCCATTTTTAAATTGAGTTTTTCATTTTGACGTTGAGTTGTAGTTCTTTATATATTATATTCTTATGAAAAATGATTTCAAATATTTTCTCCCATTCTGCAGGTTGTCTTTTTTTACTGTCTTATTAATGTTCTTTTAATTTTTTTGAGGTCCTAATTATCTATTTTTTCTTTTGTTGCGTGAGCTCTGGATGTAAAGTCTATGAAACCGTTGCTGAACACAAGATCCTGAAGATGCTTCCCTTTGTTTTATTCTAGGAATTTGCTAGTTCTAGCTCATATATTTGGGTGTTTGATCTCTTTTGAGTTGATTTTTGTGTATGGTGTGAGGTGGGGGGAGTCCTTTTTTTTTTTGCAAATGAAGATCCAGCTTTCCCAGCACCATTTGTTAAAGACTGTTTTTTCCCAATTGAATGGTCTTTACCTCCTTGTCGAAAGTCAGTTGGCCATAATGTGAAGGTTGATTTCTGGGCTCTCATTTCTATTCCATTTGTCTATATGTCTGTTTTGATTGCTGTGTTTTTGTAATAAGTTTTGAGATTGGGAAGTGTGAGTCTTCCAACTTCATTTTTCTTTTGAAAGATAACTTTAGCTATCCAGGGCCTCTTACCCTTCCATATAAATTTGAGATTGACTTTTCCATTTCTGCTACTGTTCTGTTTTTATTAATGAAGAATATTTTTAATGTTCTTTCTTAACAATTTTATTAAAAATCATAGCTACTATTTCAGAAACTATTTGAAATTGAATATGTCTTGATTTGTGAGAGTCTTAACTATGATCCTGATACTATGTCAACTATATTTTTTAGATTAAGTAATGTATCCCTAAGGCAGCTTTATGCTGTAAGTACTGTTATACAAGTTTATATTTGAAGTCTATTTGAAATAGTTGATTTAAGGAATACATAGTTTAACAGTTGAAAAATTTGAGATCTCTTGAGTCTGAGTCTCCGGGAACTTGCCTATTCCTCTGGATGAGATAGATAATCATCCAAATTGGTGCTTAAATTGTGAGAACTTCTTGTTAAAAAAGATGTTTAAAGTCTGGTCATTATGAGTAAGTGCCAAAGAAATTCACTCTGAAGATCTTGGCACTCTTGCTAATTTTATCAATTCAGTTCATCTTCCTCTTGATAAACTTACTTTACTCTTAATCAGTGTACTCTCTTCACCTCAGATATTTAAGAAACCTCGGCCTTGGTACCCATGATATGTAGTTGCATCAAAGTATGTAAAGATTTTATTTACATGTTATTTATTAGCAACTTAATAAAATGCCACAATTTCAAATGTACATCCTTTCAGAAGCTATAAATTTTCCATTTACAAACCCCTATAGCTGCTGGCTATGGATTTACCACGACTGCTTAGTTATTGCCCATCTCATATTCATTCACTATTTCATTTATGACATTTCCTCCTTTTTGGATTCTGGCTTTTTGTGGGTTTTTTTAGGTGTAACATACATACAGTAAGGTAAATAAAGTGCATTCAGTATAGTTTTTTACTGTTCACTTTTTAAACACATGTACATATCCTTGTAACCATGGCCCAGATCAAAATATTAAATGTTTCCAGTACCTCTCAAGGTTCCTTTATGACCCTTTCCAATATATAAAAACCTCTCTCTCCATAAGATGGGCATTGATTTTACTACCATTTTTGGTTAATATTACCTGTCTTTGAAACTTCAAATATACAGAATTAGCATTTACACTTTTATATCATGCCTCCTTTATTCAGTGTATGTTAGATTCATCCGTGTTGATGTATGTGCCAGTAGGTCACCCTTTTTGCTGCTACATAATGTTCTATTGCATGAAAATGCTGTAATTTATCCATTCTCTTCTTAACAGGTATTATTATTCCAATTTATCTCCAGTAGTTTTGTTAGTTATACCATTTTGTATTTTTTAGTGTTTACTGTAGATATCACTATAGTATATCTTATTTTTGTTTACCTTCAATTAGCTCTTTTACATTTCAAAGACAATGCAAGAACCTTACTATAGTTTAATTCATTTACCACTCTCCTATCCTTTATGCCACTGCTGTGATATATTCTGCTTTGTTGTATTACATTACTTTTTCAGTTTTTTTTCATTACTCCTTGAAGTTTTATGCTTACCTCAGGTATTATTTTCCTTCAGTCTGAAGAGCTATATAATATTTCTTATTGTACATTTGTGCTGTTGATAATTTTTTTTCAACTTTCATTTGTCTGGAAAATATTTACTTTAGAAGATGATTTTTAATGGATATAGAGTTCTCTTGGGGCATTTTTTTCACCTCTTTTAAAATGCCATTCCATTTAAATTTTTTTATTTGCAAATTGTCTATTCAAATTTCTGCCCATTGTCTTCTGATTATTATGATTTCTGTTGAAGTTTACTGGTGCGTTTGCTATAGAGATGTTTTGTTTCTTTCTCCTGTTTATTTATAGAACCTCTTTCTGTATTAGGTCGGATTGTGTATTCCAGAAATCTTCTACTCTGAGTTGCATTTTTATTCCTTTGCTTCTTTTTGA
This sequence comes from Dasypus novemcinctus, assembly GCF_030445035.2. Classification (NCBI taxonomy): domain Eukaryota; kingdom Metazoa; phylum Chordata; class Mammalia; order Cingulata; family Dasypodidae; genus Dasypus; species Dasypus novemcinctus. The sequence continues at coordinate 95,027,408 of NC_080678.1, forward strand.
TAAAGATGTGTCCTTAATTTTAATATAGTATGATTAATATAATTTGTGTCTTTTAAGATATTATTTTAATTAAGCAGGCACTATTATTGAAATGATTGTCATTTTTCACCTTTGCCATTTCAGGGCCAGTTTTTGGACTACTCTGTTCCATTGATACATTCGAAATCTAATGCCTCTATCACACTACCTTACTTATGGTACATTCATAATAATTCTTGGTATATGTTGATATGTTTTTTGGCTACATTTTTCAAGATTGTCTTGTCTGTGCTTAGCCCTTTGCATTTCTACATATGTTAGAATTAGCCTAATATCCATGAAACTTTTTGCTAGGATTTTTATTCAGATTGCTATGAATCTATATATGTCAGTGTGGGGAATATTGATATCTTATAACATTGAGCCTTCTGGATCTAGGATTCTGTTATATCCTTCCATTTATTTGGATTTTATTTAGTTTCCTTCCTTCATTTTGTGTAATTATTTCTGTAGAGAGATTTTTGTATTTTTATGCTCTTAATTGCATCTATTAGAAATTTAGTCTTCTAATTTTGATAATAGAAATAAATACCTAAGATTTGTTAGATTGAAATTGCATCTAGCTTCTGAAGCTATATATTTATTTGGATTTCCTTTGTATATGATTTCTTTTGCATTATTGCTCTAAGAAATCTAGAAAAACATTGAGTAAAACGGAACAGAGCAGGTATCTTTTATTTTGAACACTTTTCCATATTCCACCATTAAGAGTGATACTCTGTATGTGTTTGAAGAAATCTTTTATCATTGTGGAAATTTCTTTCTCTTATTAGTTTGCCAGGAGTTTTTGTTATGTTTTTTTGGTATTTACTGAAATAGTTATAAGCCCTCTCTTAGATTTTAAAACTATTCACTCTTACTTTTCTTTCTTTCTTTCAGAAATTCCTTCATGGTGATCATGGCCTGTTTTTTCTCTGTAAGTCACATTTTCCCCCTTAGATTCCATTCTTGGTAATTTTCTCTCCTCAGTCTCTTATGGTCTCTGAGAGCCTTATGATTCATTCTTTTTTTTTTTTTTTTTCTCTTCTTTATTTTCTTTAATAAAATTGTTTTGAAGATGAGCACATTCATATTTCATAGAAGCATGCCTCAAATGCACCCTTTCCCACACATACCCTAACACCTACACCCTGGAACAGTGACTATCCCCTACCATATTTGTCAAAAAAAATTCCCACCTATTGTAGTTTCAACCACAGACCTATAAATCCCCAAAGTTCACCTGTTCCTTCCTCTAGTTCTATAGATAGTCCATCCCAACCTCCTCCCACCCTTTTTTACTCTCACATTCCAGCACCGTGACCACCACCCATCACCCCCTTCCACTGCCAGACTACCCCCTTATCTCACCTTACTTCGGGTTTTGCTTGTATTAGTATTGGCTTACCACATATAGTCCCTTTCTGTCTTGTGATAGCCTGTCTTCTAGACTCCGGTTTTGTGAGTCTGCTCAGTTGGCTTAGGTCATATCAGGGGGGTAATGCAATATTTGTCTTTTAGTGATTGGCTTACATCACCCCAACATCAGGTCTTCAAGATTCATCCATGTTGTTGTGTGTGTCAGTACTTTTTATTCCTTCTTACAGCTGAATAATATTCCACTGTATGTGTATACCACATTTTGCTGATCCGTTCATCAGTTGATGGACACTTGGGTTGTTTCCAGTTTTTGGCAATAGTGAATAATAATGTTGCTGTGACCGTTGGGGTGCATATATCTTTTCGTGTTCCTGCTTTCAGTTCTTCTGGGTATATACCTAGCAGTTGAATTGCTGGATTATATGGAAGTTCTATAGTTTAGCTTCCTAAAGAACCGCCAAACCATCCTCCACAATGGCTGCACCATTTTACATTCCCACCAGCAGTGGATGAGTGTTTCCTTTCCTCCACATCCCCTCTAAAACTTGTAGTCCTCTTTTTTTTTTAAATAGTCGACAGTCTAATAGGTATAAAATGATATCGCATTGTAGTTTTGATTTGCATTTCCCTAATAGCCAGTGATGTTCAGCATCTTTTCATGTGCCCTTTAGTCATTTGTATTTCTTCTTTGGAAAAGCATCTGTTCATATCTCTTGCTTATTTTTTAAATAGGTTGTTTGTCTTTTTATTTTCAAGATGTAGGATTTCTTTACATATGCTGGATATTAGGCCCTAACGATAAGTGGTTCCCAATTATTTTCTCCCATTGAGTAGGCTGCCTTTTCACTTTCTTGACAAACTCTTTGAAGAGCAAAAGTTTTTAAATTTGAGGAGGTACTATTTATCTATTTTTCCTTTCATTGCTCACCCTTTGGGTGTAAAGTTTATGAAACCATTTCCTGCTACAAGATCTCACAGGTGCTTCCCTGCATTATCTTCTGGGCACTTTATGGTCTGGTCTTGGCTTTTTTGTTTTTTTTTCTGAGGAACATAACTCAATCTATTCCACATTTGTAAATTTTAAAGTTTGTTCATGATTCTTTTTTAAAAATAAAATTTTACTGAGGTATATCATTCATAAATGAACATAAATAAATAAGAAGTATATAGGAAAAGTTGTGAACTTACAGAACAAACAAGAATATAATCACACAGAACCCCCATATATTTCCCCACCACCAATACCTTTCATCTTTGTGTAACATTTGTTAGAACTATAAAAGAACATCATCAGAATATTACTACTAATAATTGCCCATATATTTAATGTATCTTCCCCCCCACCTGATTATTAATACCCTGTATTAGTATTATGTATTTGTTATAGTTCATGAGAGAATACTCTGATGTTTGTCCTGTTAATCACAGTTCATCTTCCACTACTGGATTCCCTGGGTTATATAGCCCCATATTTTGTACAGTACATTCAGAGTATACACTCATTGGCTCTCATTTACATCCTGGAGTTGTGCTGTCAACATTTCAGTCAATTTTAGAATGTTTCCATTACTCTAAAAGGAAAAATCCCAAACCCCTTATTGCTGTCTCTGCTACAAAAATATTACGATATTACTGTTAGCTATTTTCCATAAGTTACATGAGTTGTGATTTTCCCATGTATCTCCATATTCTTTTTGTAAAGGAAGAACATTCTCATATTATTAACTATAATCTTCATCTACCACCGAAATCACTTTTATACATACCCTAGATTTTCTTGTTTCCTTTCATTTGACATTTACATTCACAGACTACCCCTTTCAGCCACACATTTATAAATGAGCAATGTTAGTTATACTCACTATGTGTTACTATCAATTTATTCATTTCCACACTTTTACAATAAATCATATTAAAAATAATTCATATATTGAGCATCAGCTCCCATTCTCAACCCACATTCTATTTCCTAGTAAATTGTACTCTAGAGTTTACCTCCATGAGTTTACTCATTTTATTTAGTTCATATTGGTGAGACCATACAATATATGTAATTTTGTGATTGGTTTATTTCACTCAACATAATAGCCTCAAGGTTCCAACATGTTGTTATATGTATCCTGATTTCATTTCTTCTTACAGTTGAGTAGTATTCCATTGTATGTATATACCATATTTACTTTAGCCATTCCTCAGTTGATGGACACATGGGCTGGTTACATATTATAGCAATTGTGAAAATGCTCCTATGAACATTAGTGTGCAAATGTCAGTTCATGCCCTTGTTTTCAGTTCTTCTGAATGTATTCCTGGTAAGGGGTTTACTGGATCATACGGGTATTCTGTAATTCAGCTTTTTGAGTTATCACCAAACTGTCTTCCACAGAAGCTTTACCATTTTACATTTCTACCCATACTGAAGGAATGTTCTAATTTCTCCACATCCTCTCCAGCACTTGTAGTTTTCTGTTTATTTTTCTGTTTATTGTTGTCAATAATGGCCATTCTAATTCTTTAAGGTGTGAAATGATATCTTATTGAAATTTTGATCTGCATTTCCCTAATAGTTAATGATGTTGAATATTTTTTCATGTGCTTTTTGGCCATTTTTAATTCCTCTTTGAAAAAATGTCTAGTCAAGTCTTTTACCCATTTTTTAATTGGGTTGCTTGTCTTTTTATTGTTGAGTTCTATGATCTCTTTATATAATGTGGATGTATTAGTCAGTCAGAGGGGTGCTTTTGCAAAATACCAGAAATTGGTTGGTTTTTATAAAGGGTATTTATTTGGGGTAGGAGCTTACAGATACCAGGCCATAAATCATAAGTTACTTCCCTCACCAAAGTCTCTTTTCACGTGTTGGAGCAAGACGACTGCTGACATCTGCACGGGTTCAGGCTTCCTGGGATTCTCTGGGCTCAGCTCCTCTGTTTTCTCCACAAGGTCAGCTGTAGACTATGAGGCTCTCTAGGCTTTGCCTCTCTCCACAAGGTCAGCTATAGAGTATCAGGTGAACAGCTCTGTCTCTCTCCCTGAAGCTCCAGCTTCAGCATCAAACTCCGACATCAAAACTCCAACATTAAGAACCCTCAGCTCTGGCCTTTGCTGTGCCTTTTATCTATGAGTTCCCACCCAAGAAAGGTGGGGACTCAACACCCTACTGGCACAAGAGGTTCACGTAATTACTTAATCAAGTAAACCTATGAATCCTATATAATCTAATATGCCCAGAAGAAACGATCAGTTTACAAACATAATCCAATATTTCTTTTTGGAATTCATCAATAATATCAAGCTGCTACAGTGGATAACAAAACCTTGTTGGATTTATGTTTTCCCAATATTTTTTCCCATTGAATAGTCTGCCTTTTTTCCTTCTTGATAAAGTCAAAAGACTTTGTGTTTAATTCTGAGGAATTAATTTTGAGGAGGTCACTTTTTTCTATTTTTTCTTTCATTGCTCATGCCTTGGGTGTAAGGTTTAAGAAACTACCACCTACCACAAGATCTTAAAGGTCTTTCCCTACATTTTCTTTTAAAAATTTTTTGGTTGTACGTTTTATGTTTAGGTCCTTGATCAGTTTTGAGTTAATTTTTAATAAGATGTGAGCTAGACATCCTCTTTCATTCTTTTGAATATGGATATCCAGTTCTCCTAGCACCATTTGTTGAATAGACTGTTCTTGTCCAGCTGAGTGGGCTTGACAACCTAATAGACAGCAGTTGACCGTAGATGTGAGGGTTTCTTTCTGAAGTAGCAATTCACTCTCCTTGGTCTATATGTCTATCTTTATATCAATACTATGCTCTTTTTACTACCATAGCTAGTTAAATTCCAGAAGTGAGAGCCCTTCAACTTCGTTACTCCTTTTTAAGATGTTTCTTGGCATTTAAGGCCCCTTACGTTGCCAAATAAATTTGATAAATTGGTTTTCTATTTCTTTAGAAAAGGTTTTTGGGATTTTGGGGGGATTGCATTGAATCTTTATATCAATTTATGTAGAATTGACATTGCAATATTTAGTCTTCCAATCCATGAACATGGAATGTCTTTCCATTTATTTAGGTCTTCTTTGAGTTCTTTTTAGCAACGCATTGTAGTTCTCTGAATACAAGCACCTTATATCCTTCATTAAGTTTATTCCTATTTCGCCACTATTGTAAATGGTTTTTTCCTGACTTCCTCCTCAGATTGTTTATTACTAGTATATAGAATTATTACTGATTTTTGCATATTAATCTTGTATCCTGCCACTCTCCTAACTTGCTTATTAGGTAGTTTTGTTTTAGGTTTTTTGGGACTTTCTAGGTACAGTATCATATCTACAAATAGTGATAGTTTTACTTCTTCCTTACCAAAATGGATGCCTTTTAAATTTCTTTTTCTTTCCTGATTGCTCTGGCTTGAATCTGTAGCACTATTTTGAACAACAGTGGTGACAATGGGCATCCTTATCTTGTTCTACACCTGAACTGGAAAGCTTTCACTCTTTTGCCCTTGAGTACAAAGTTAGTTGTGGGTTTTTCATATATGCCCTTTATCATGTTGAGAAAGTTTCCTTCAATTCCTAAAATTTGGAATATTGTTATCAAGAAAGGATGCTGTATTTTGTCAGATGCCTTTTCTGTGTTAATCTAGATAGTCATGTGATTTTTGTTCTTTGATTTATTAATGTGGTGTATTATGCTGTTTGATTTTCTTGTGTTGAATCACCCTTGCGTGCCTGGTATAAAACCCACTTAATCATGATGAATTATTCTTTTAATGTGTTGCTGGATTCAATTAGGGTGTACTGAGGATTTTTACATCTGTATTCATTAGGGAAATGGATGTGTAATTTTCTTTTTTTGTGATATCTTTACTGATATCTTTTGTGTTAGGGTGATTCATTCCTTCTACTTGCTTTGGGAAGAGTTTGCTGTTTTTTTTTTTTCTACTTCTTTGAGCTTTGTCATTGCATAATTGGATTTATGACTTCTTTTATAATGTAAGCATTGGGGCCTATAAATTGCCTTCTCAACACAGCTCTCTCTGAATTCCATAGGTTCTGATATGTTGTATTCTTATTTTTTCTTATCTCGAGATATGTATTGATATTCCTGCAATTTCTTCTTTGACCCACTGATTATTTAAGAGTGTGTTGTTTATTCTCCATATGTGTGTGAATTTTCCCTTTTTCTGCCTGTTCTTGACTTCCAGCTTTATTCCATTATGATCAGAGAAAGTACTTTATATAATTTCAATCTTTTTACATTTATTGATCTGCTTTTTGAGACAAACTGTGGTCTATCCTGAAGAGAGACCCATGAGCACCTGAGAAAAATGTACATCCTGCTGTTTTGGGATACAGTGTTCTGTATATGTCCTTTATGTTTCTGTATATGTCTATTATGTTTATTTATTATATTATTTAAACTCTCTGTTTTCCTTTTTGTCCTCTGCCCAGGTAGTCTATCCAATGATGAGAGTGATGTATTAAAGTCTCCTACTATTATTTTACAGACATATATTTCACCCTTCAGTTTTGCCAATTTTTGCCTCATGTAAATTGGTGCATCCTGGTTAGGTACATATACATTTATGATTGCTGGGCTTTCTTCCTAGTGGATTTCCCCTTTTATTAATATATAGTGTCCTTCCTTGTCTCTAATAACAGCCTTGCTTTTTTTTTTCTTTTTAAGGAGGCAGTGGGAATTGAACCTGGGACCTTGTACATGGGAAGCAGGAGCTCAACCACTGAGTTGCACCTTCTCCCACAGCTTTGCTTTTAAAGTCTATTTCATTGACTATATATAGCTACTCTGGCTTTTTTTGTTTTTGTTTTTGTATGCATGGATTATCTTTTTCTGTCTTTTAACTTCAGGATATTTGTAACCTCAGTTCTAAGGTAAGTCTCCTAGATAGCATAGAGATGGCTTATATTTTCTTACATATTCTGCCAGTCTCTGTCTTTTGATTGGGGAATTTAATCCATTAACATTCAGTGTTGTTATTATAAGACAGTTCTTACTTCACCCATTTTGACCTTTGGGTTTTCTCTCTCATATCTTGTTTTCACCACTCTATTTATATTCTTAGTTACATTTACCGTTGTAATTTTCATTTCTAAACTCTCTTCGAAGCCTCTCTCTTCTGTGTGTGTGTTTTTTTTTTAGGCTGTAGTACTGCTTTTAGTATTGCTTGCAAGGCCGGTTGCTTGGTTAAACTCTCAGTATGTTTATCTGTGAATATTGTAAACTGACCCTCATTTTTGATAGACAGTCTTGCCAGATATAAGTTTCTTGGGCTGGCAGTTTTTCTCTTGCAGTATCTTAAATATATCATACTACTGCCTCCTTGCCTCCATGGTTTATGATGAGAAATCAGCACTTAATGTTATTGGGCATCCCCTGTATGTGAAGAATCACTTTTCTCTTGCTCTTCTTGGTATTCTTTCTTTGTCTTTGGCATTTGACATTTTGATTAGTAAGTGTCTTGGGATAAGTGTATTTGGATTTATTCAGATGGGAGTCTGTTGTGGTTCTTGAACATGGTTATCTATGTCCTTTAATAGGGTTGGGGAATTTTCTACCGTTATTTCCTCAAATTTTCCTTCTGTCCTTTGTCCCTTCTCCTTCTGGGACACCCATGACATGTATGTTTGCACATCTCTTGCCATAATTTAGTTCCCCTGATAATTTTTTCCATTCTTTTCTTTATTTCTTTTCTTGTATGTTCACTTTTGGAGGCCCTGTCTTCAAGCTCACTGATCCTTTCTTCTGCCTCTTCACATCTGCTATTATATGCCTCCAGTGTATTTTTTATTTCATTTATTGATGTTCTTACATGTGTGCTTTCAAATTCTTTGTGCTTAACCAATGTCATCTTGATGTCCTTAATCTCTTTAGCCATCTCATTCAATTTACTAAGGAGATTTGTTTGAACATCTATGATTAGTTGTTTCAGCTCCTTTATCTTCTCTGGAGACTTAGTGTGTTCCATTGACTGGGCCATACTTTCCTGTTTTTTGGTATGGATTGTAATTTTTTATTAGTGTTTCAGCATCTGATTTACTACATGTATTTAGCTGGATGCAGTTTCTTTCTTTACTCTAGGGCTTTCTGTTAGATTGACTTTGAGCTACAGCCCCTCTAGGATACTTAGTTCAACTTAATTTGAGACTTTATTGTTGCTCATGTTTAGCCAATCTGAAACTTTTTCAACTGTTTTTCAAGTGTTTTATGCCCTTTCTCCCTTGCTTGTTGTGGAGTTAGAGCTGAGGATGCAGTTGGTAGTGTAAGCTATGAAATCTGACATTGCCTGCATTGCGCCAGGAACCAATGACGCTTATCCCACATTTTTCCCCTGCCAAGTGTAGGGATGGAGCCACAACTGTGTGCAGTAATACAAGCTGTGCAGGCCAAGACCATCTGTCATTGCCTGGAGAGACTGATGAAGCTCCATGCTCCTTACAGGCTGTAGCGCTCCCTTTATTATCTCTTATAAATCTAGGCTTTTTGTAGCATGCTTGTTCAGTTTTTATTTGTCTGTGGAGACTTTAAATAAATCCCTGTTTTTGAAGGACAGTTTTGCCAGATGAAGTATTCTTAGCTGATATTTTTTATCTTTTAGTGTCTTAAATACATCATACCACTTTTTTCTTGCCTCCATGGTTTCTGATGAGAGATCAGCGGTCATTCTTATTAAGGTTCCCTTGTATGTGATGTAGTGCTTTTCTCTTGCTGCTTTCAGAATTCTCTCTTTATCTCATATTTGTCCTTCTGAATAGTAGGTACCTTGGAGTAGGTCTATTCATATTTATTCTGTTTGGGGTGCATTGTCCTTCTTGGATATTGATATTTATGTCTTTCATAAAGATTGGGGAGTTTCTGTTATTATTGTTATATTATTATTATATTATTATATTATTATATTATTATTTCTGTTATTATTGTTTCCATAATATTCTTTCTGCCCCTTTTCTATTTTCTTCCCCTTCTGGGACACATATAATACATAGTTTAATCTCATCCGCGGTGTCTTTCATTCCCATAAGCTCTGTTACTTTTCTTTACAGGCTTTCAGATTGTTCTTTATGCTCACCCAGTGTCTTTGTAATATCCTTTTTTAGTCATATTTTCCTTCAATTCTTTGATTTGATTTTGGAGATTTGTGTGATTATCATTGATTAGTTGTCATAAATCATATGTCTTATTAGGATTTTTGGATTGTTCCTGTGACTGGGCCTTATCTTCCTGTTTCTTAGTATGGCTTGTAATTTTTTGCTGATGTGTAGGCATCTGAATGTGCTGGTGAGTTTACTCTGATGGTCCATTTCTCTCTTTCCTAGTGGTTTTGTTTCATTTTTGTTTCATGGCTCTTCCCTGTTATGGTTAAGTCTTTCAAATTGTTCAGCCTAAGTTATCAGAATAGGGCTAGGGTCTCAATAATGGGGCTCAGATCCACTCCCAGGAGTTGGTGACAAGAGACACCTCAAAGTGGTTTTTCACCCTGCAGTTTCCCAGGCAGACAGCAGATGGTGCTCGTCAGCAAATCTTTCAACCTCCACTTGCCTGTGATTCTAGTTTGGCCAAAGTTGAGATTCAGAGCAGGCTTTGCTAGCCAGGGTTACTTCAGAGCTACTACTCTTTTTTTTTATTGATTCTTTAAAAATATTACATTAAAAAAAATATATGAGGACCCATTCAACCCCACCACCCCTACCCCACCACTCCCCCCCCCAGCAACACTCATTCCCATCATCATGACACATCCATTGCATTTGGTAAGTACATCTCTGGGCACCTCTGCACCTCATGGTCAATGGTCCACATCATGGCCCATACTCTCCCCCATTCCATCCAGTGGGCCCTGTGAGGATTTACAATGTCCTGTGATTGCCCCTGTAGCACCATCCAGGGCAGAGAGCTACTACTCTTGACCCTCTACCATACCCCATCTCTTCCCAGGGAGGAAGGTGTCTATTCCCCTCTCAGTTTGATGCAGTGAGCCACAGGTTTTATCCAGGCTGCTTGCCTTGATGGTACGGGATGGGTGCCATTTCCAGACATGAGGGTAGTAACTCTTGGGTTTTAATTTCAGCTTCTTTGTCTCTCTGTCTCTTACCCTACTAGGGGAAGCACAGTATTCTCTTTGTCAGCAGATCCCCACAGCATTTCCATCAGACAGCTTTTTTCCCTTCCTCTATTGTTTTTGTGAGCAAGTTCTGATTCATTCTTAATGGCTTCAGCCACCATCAAATCATGATGTCCTAAATCCTTTTCAATATACTTAAAGCCTATCTTGCTAAATAACTGTGCTCAATCTATTTTCCACTAATTTCCCGTCACACTTAATGATAATATCTGCAGCTGTTCATACAGAAAAGCCTGGGGAAGCATTTCCTTTCTATCCAGTGAATTGGTGACACCATTCTGTTGCTGAGTATCTCATAGTGTCAGTGCCCTATTTGCATCCTAGTTTCTACTACTGTATTTTGTTGCTGTTTTTGTCTCTTAGCCTCCCCTCCCCAACCCCCCCCTCCGTTTTAATAGTATAGGTGCTCTAAATAAAAACCTGGTTACATAATTTCAGTATATGTTCACATCGCTTCTCTGGCTCTTCTTTTTTCATTATAACATTATAATACATCATTAAATATGTTATTTCCAAAATGTTTTCCTTATTATTTTCTACACATTCTATGTATTGTTTCTGAATTGAAGGGTTAGAACCTAGAAAATGTATTGCAATGAAATAAAATATTAGGCTGCCTTTCTATGTATTTAAATCTTAATAGAAATATAGTGAAAATTTACAATAAATGTATTAATACATACTTATAATTTATAATATTACTGCATATATTGTTTTCATACCAAGATGTAGGCTCCTTGAATACAAAGAAATTTTAATTAATCATAGTATCATTATCCTTAACAGCTAGAATAATTCTATGCACATTGTGGGAAATTGATAATTTTTTTTGCATGAATTAATAATGCGATGGCAGAATATTTCTGTTGTGATTTCTCACAAAGTATAAAGCTAAGCAAACATTCTGTACACCCCACTTTGGTAAGCTCTGAACAATATTCATGGTAAGAATTAGTTCCCATACATCTTTTACCACATTACCTAATTCTGAACATTTCAGATTGAACAAGAACTCCAGGGATCAGTGTCATTTAATGATGTGACTGTGGGCTTCAGCCAGGAGGAGTGGCAGCACCTGGACACTACTCAGAGGTCCCTGTCTAGAGATGTGATGCTGGAGAACTATAGTAACTTGGTTTCAGTGGGTAAGATCTGTTTCCTGTGTAATTACAAATCACATTCTTTACCTTTTTGATTATTGAAACATGCAGACATTCTATAGCATTTAATGATATTTAAAATTGGGAGTCAGGAATTGGTATTTATTAATCCTTTTTGAGCATCAGAAATATATTTATGTTCACATTTCCTGCGAAATGTTCCTATGGTGCCTTCAATGAGCAGCTGCAGAAACTACCTTCTCCTTCAGAGACCCTAAAGTTTACATAGCCTGGCCCAAGTCCTAAATTATTTCTCTTTAACAGGTTATTGTGTTACAAAACCGGAGGTGATCTTCAGGTTGGAATAAGGAGAGGAACCGTGGATACTGGAGGAAGAATTCCCAAGCCAGAGCTTCCGAGGTAAGTTAATGCATACTGCACAGATAAACGTCAGGCATAATATTTCTTTATGATTAATTCAGGAGATGACAACTTTGAAATGTTCTTCATGAATATCTTTTTAAAGGCCTTAGCCTTTGGTAATGACCTAGATTACTAATTCCTAGATCACAGGTGTTAATCTCAGAAAAATGCCTTCCCATTGATTCATTTTTATAATATTTACATTATTACACATCTCCCCACAACTCAGTCTTTGTCCAGCTCACCTTTACTATTTTGATTTCTTAGTGATTCTTTGTTTTTCCAAGCAATTTCAGTTGCCCATCTTACCTACATTGTCCTGCATTTTTGCTGATGTTAGGTCTCCATCCATACATTTATTTTCCATTAAGCAGATAATTTTTGAGCATGTTCTATATACCAGCCAGTTATTTAGAGCTGGGGAAATTTTATTAGTCAGCCAAAGGGGTGCTGATGCAAAGGACCAGAACTCTTGGCTTTTAATAAGGGTATTTATTTGGGGTAGAAGCTTACAGTTACCAGGTAGTGAAGAGTCCAAATCAAGGTACCATAAGAGGTACTTTCTCACCCAAAGTTTGTTGCCATTTATTGACACAAGATGGTGGGCCATCTCTGTGAGGGTTCAACCTTCCTCCCTTTTAAGGCTCCATGGTCTAAGCTTCTTCTAATCTCAGCTGTAGACTGATATATGGCTCTTGCAACTTTGCAGCTCAGCTGCTCAGGTCTCTTCACAAAGTCAGCTGTAGATTATCAGGCTCATCTCTTTTCCCAGGGCCTCTGCCATATCTAATGAGCTGTCTCTTCCTGTGTTGTTCTTCTCTGTGTATTTACTTTCTGGGGCTCTAGCATCAAAACTCAAACTCTCTCCTCTGCCATGTCCTTTTCTTTGTGGGTCCCTGCCCACCAAAGGGGTGGGAACTCAATGTCCTACTGATGTGACCAAATCAAAGCCCTAATCATAATTGTATCAAGTAAAAGTGAAACCTCTGAATTTAATACAATCTAAAATGCCCAGAGTACTGGTTTATAAACACAATCCAATATCTATTTTTGGAATTCATAAAAAATGTCAACTACTACAGATATAGTAGTGAAGAAAATAATACCTCCAAATGAGCATTTATGAGTAGTATTAAACACAAAATCAAAATATTTATGTGTATTAAATGCTCTGTGGTGATAAAAACTAACAAGGGAATTAAAACAGGTTTAGATTGCATTACTTTAAGAAGAGTAGTCACAGGAAGCCTTAATAAGATCAACATTAAAGCAGAAATATGAATGAAATGAGTGTGTGCGCTGTCTGGATTCTACCTGCAGCAGGAGTAACAGCAGCTGCTAAGCTCATGAGATAGGAATGTTCTTGATATTTTTGAGGAATAACAAAAAAGGCACAATGGCTGGAGGAGAGTGCTTGACAGGAGGAGGGCAGGGAATGATGTCAGAGATTGTCTGAAAGATGAGCATATCATAAACTTTATTAAGAAACTTAATTTTATACTTAATTTACTGATGTACTTTCAGCAAATGAATAACATCTGCTTTATATTTTTATAAGATCTTTTTCACCTTTATAGAGAAAAAATATTGGTAAGGGACGATAGGGAGCTCATTAGGGAACTATTGTAGCTTGCTTTATGGGTGATTATGGTAATTTAGACAAAATTGGAAGGCCTGGAAGTGATGAGAATTAAATTTTTAAAGTAGGACAATAACGAAAGAACTAACATTTATGTCATCACAGTCCTGGAAGGGAGGGAATGAGAGTGGGACTGAAAAACTATTTGAAGAAATAATGGTTGAAACCTCACAAATCTGTCAGAAGGCATAAATCTACACTTTCACGGAACTGAGCAAACTCCAAATAGGATAAACCAGAGAAATCCATGCCTAAGCTACCTCATAAAATTAAACTGAAAATGAAAAAAAAAGTAAAAATATTTTATATATAAAGAAACACCAGTTTGAATGACAGCAAATTTCTCATCTGAAGCCATAGACACTATTGGTACAACATTTTTTCAAGTACCAAAGGAAAAGAAATAGCGAACTAAAAGTCTGTATCCTGTGAAAATATATTCAGCAATGAAGGTGAAATAAAGATATTCTCAGACAAAAGAAAACTAAGAAAATTTTTTGCTAGCAAATCTACTCTTAAAGAATGACTAAAGGAAATTTTCTAAACAAAGAGGAAATGATAATAGAATAAGGCCTGGAACTTCAGAAAGTAAAGAAGAATGTGAGAAGTGGTTTAAAAAATCAGGGTAACCCAGGTATTCGTTCCTTTGAGGGCTAAACAGACCCACGGGTTCTATGGTCATGGCAGATGGGGTTCACTGCCATATCAGATGGCCCTTCTTTGGAGCTGGTGTTTCCGCGTGATGGAGCTGGACTCAGATGGGATCTCTTTGCACAAGACTTTCATGCTACTTTACTGGAATTGTAGTTGGTGCTGGGGTTTAAGATATATTTAGGAGATTTGAATCTCTGGACTGACAATATGATAGCCAGGCCCTGAGCCCCAACAGACTTCAGCTCCTACAATCTGATTTATTGGACTCACCTCACTCAGCTAAGATGGAGTTGAAGAAGGACAACCACCACACCATGGAGTCTAGAGGGCCTACAACTGAAAGCAAGAGGATTGCATCCAGTATCCATGTGGAATCTGAGCCTCTTCTTCACATAGAGGTACAACGGACACAACCAATCCAAGGTCCACAGAGAAAAGGTGGCATTGGAGTGGGAAAAGTGGCCATGGTGGCTGATGGGTATGGGGAATGGCAGGAAGAGATGAGATGTGGAGGCGCCTTTGGGACTTAGAGTTGCCCTGGATGGTGCTTCAGGGGCAATTACCAGACATTGTAAATCCTCCCAGGGCCCACTGGATGGAATGTGGGAGAGTATGGGCCATGATGTGGACCATTGACTGTGGGGTGCAGAGATTCCCAGAGATGTACTTACCAGGTGCAATGGATGTGTCATGATGATGGGAGTGAGGGTTGCTGGCGGGGGGAGTGGTGGGTGGTAGGGTTGAATGGGACCTCATATATTTTTAATGTAATATTTTTACAAAATCAATTTAAAAAAAATCAGGGTAACTATAATAAAATATCGCCATGAGTTTCTGAAATCATTTTTGATGGTTGAAGTAAAATTTACAGTGCCATATGATGTGGTGCTCTGTATGTAGAGGAAATACTTAAGACAATTATACTTAAAAAGTGGGACGAGTAAAGGCACCTAAATGGAATTAAGGTTTCAACATTTCACTTGAAGTGGTAAAATGTTAATACCAGTAGATTGTGATAAATTACATACATACATTGTAATACCTAGAACAACCACTAAGAAAACTATACAAAGTGATATACTCAGAAACACTATAAATAAATCAAGATGAAACCCAAAATGTGTTTAAGTAACCAACAGTAAGGTAAGGAAAGAGGAATGGGTGAATGAGAAACAGGAAATTGGCAGGAAACAAAATGGCAGACCTAAGCCTAACATATCAGTACTATCTTAAATATAAATGATCTAAATCCACCAATTAACATATAGATTGGTGGATAATTCAACAGTATGTTATCTACAAGAAACTTAAATATAGCCACATAGGTAGCTTGATAATAAAAGAAAGGAAAAGGATATTTCATACTAACATTAATCCAAATGAAGCAAGAATGGCCCTACTACTATCAGGTGATATATATGTAATGATAATAGACTTAGTCCAACAAAAAGACAGTGATCCAAAATGTGTCTACAACAAAAAACAGGACCTCAAAATACACAAAGCAAAACTTATAGAGCTGAAGGGAGAAATACGTAAGTCCACAATTATAGTTGAGGACTTTACATCACTCTCAGCAATTGATAGAACTACTAGACAGAAAATTAGCTTGGATATAGAAGAATTGAACAGAATCATCAACCAAAAGAAACAAATAGATATTTATAGAACACTTTGCCCAGCAAGAGCAGGATAGGCATTCTTTTCAATTGCCCATGCAACACATAGAAAGATAGACCATATCCTGGGCCAAGCAAATCTCAACAAATTTAAAATAATTGAAACCATACAGGGTATGTTCTCTGAATAAAATGGAATCAAAGTATGAACGAATAACAGAAAGACAAAAGGAAAATATCCAAATATTTGGAAATTGAACAACATAACTACTTTTCAATAATCCTGGGGTCAAAGAAAAAGTCTCACTGGAAATTTTTGGCCCAATGGGTAGGGCGTCCACCTACCACATGGGAGGTCCACAGTTCACACTCTGGGCCTCCTTGACCCATGTAGAGCTGGCCCACGTGCAGTGCTATGCGCGCAAGGAGTGCCCTGCCAAGCAGGAGTGTCCCCTGTGTAGGGGAGCCCCACATGCAAGGAGTGTGCCCCGAAAGGAGAGCCGCCCAGTGCAAAAAAAGTGCAGCCTGCCCAGGAATGGTGCCGCACACACGGAGAGCTGACACAACCAAAAGAAACACAGATTCCCGGTGCCACTGATAAGGATAGAAGTGGTCACAGAAGAACACACAATGAATGGACACAGAGAGCAGACAACTGGGTGGGGGGGGGTGGGGGGGGAAGGGGAAAGAAATAAATAAAAAATAAATCTTTAAAGAAAGAAAAAAGGCATAGAAATGAATGAAATGTGAAGTATACCATATCAGTTTTGTGGGAAGCAATTAAAGCAATGCTAATAGGGAAATGTATAGCACTAAATGATAACATTAGAAAAGAGGAAGGGTCTCAAATCCATAATTAGCTTTCTACCTCAAGGAAGTAGAAAAGAGCAAAATGATCTAGAGCAAGCATAAGGAAGAAGAAAACATGAGAGCAGAAGTCAGTGAAATTGAAGATAGGAAAAGAGTAGAGAAAATCAGTGAAACAAAAAACTAGTTCTTTGGAAAAGGTCATTAAACTTAATAAACCTCTAGCAAGACTGACAAGAAGAAAAAGAGGGAAGACAACATCACCAAAAAAATAGGATATGTCATTGCAGATCCAGTAGCCATTAATATCATAGTAAGAGAAACTGTCAACAACTCTGACAGTATAGAAGGAATAGACCAATTCCTTGGAAACGACAAACTACCAAGACTCAACTAAGATGACGTGGATAATCTGAATGATCTTTTAATGATAAAGGAATTGAATTTTAATTTAGAAACTCCCCAAAAAGAGGTATCTGGGTCCACTGGTGAGTTCTACCAGAAAATAAAAGAAGAGGGAAACTTCCCAATGCTTTTAAAAATGCTATTCCAAAGCCATACAAAGGCAGTTCAAAATAATAGTAATACTAAAACTATAGACCTAAATTTCCCATAAATTTAGTACCAAAATTCTACAACATATTTGTAAATTTTAACCAGCCTAGTTAAAAAGAATTATACACCATGACCAAGTGGAACTTATTCCCAATAAGCAAGCATTGTTCAGTGTTTGAAAATCAATCCATGTAACCCACTATATCAGTAGGGTAAAGAAGAGAGATTACATGATGGTATTACTTGGTGTAGAAAATGTCTGGCAGAATCAAGCATCCATCATGATAAAAGCTCTCACATACTATGAATAGAGGGAATCTTCCAAAACTTGATGAAAGAACATCTACCAAAAAAGCCACTGAGAACATCATATTTAATGATAAAAGATGGAATGTTTTCCGCTAAGACTTAGAACAAAGGAAAGATGTCCTATCATACCACTCATTACGTAGTACTGGAAATTCTAGCTAGCATAATAAAGCAAGAAAAAAACTCTATATAGATTGGAAGGAAAGGAAAACTATACCCATTTGCCATGACATGATTATATAATATAGGAATCTACAAAAAAAAATAGAATTAATAAGTGATTTAGGCAAGATGAGCACAAAATTAATCACATCGCTCTACACTGACAATCAACATATGGAAACAAATTAGAAACACAATACCACTTGCAATCATACCATAGAAAGTGAAATACTTAGGTATAAATCAAACAAAATATGTATACCTTCTCTATACTGAAAATTACAAAATGTTGATGAAAGAAATATAAGACCTAAACATATATTTGAGACCTTTCCTTTTTTCTTATGTTAGATTGAGTATTATAAATTTCCTTATCTTTTTCAACAAATGGTGATGGGAAAACTGGTTATCTACATGCAAAAAAATGAAAGTGGATCCCTACTGCATAACATATACAAAAGTTATAAGTGACTCAAAAATGGATCAGTGACCTAAATATAAGAGCTAAAACTATATAAAACTCTCAGAAAAAAATATAAGGAAATATCTTCAGGGCCTTATATTAGGCAATGGATTGTTACACTTGATACCAAAATCATTGACTACAAAAGAAAAAATAAATTGAACATCATCAAAGTGAATTTCTTTTGTGCATCTAAAGATATTAGCAAGAGAGTGAAAAAGTAAACCTACAGAATGGAAGAAAATATTTGAAAAGCATATATCTGATAAAGGTTTAATAGCCATTGTATATAAAGAAATGCTGGAACTCAGCAAGAAAAAGCCAGCCAATTAATAAATAGGCAAATGACTTGAATAGACATTTTTCCCCAAACAATAAGCACATGAAAAGATGCTCAACATTATTAGCTATTAGGTAAATGCAAATCAGTACTACAACAAAATACCACATCACTTGCACTGGAATGGCTATTATTTAAAAATGGAAGATAATGGAGAAATGGAAACTTGAGTACATTGCTAGTGGGAATGTAAAATGGTGCTGTTGCTGTAGAAAACAGTTTGAAGATTTCTCAAAAGCTTAAACATAGAATTACCATATGACCTGTCAATCCTGCTTCTCACTATATATCCCAAGGAATTGAAAGCAAGGATTCACAGATGTTTCATAGCAACATTATTCACAATAGCTAAAAAGTGGAAGCAACCTAAATGTCCATCAGCAGATGAATAGATGAACAAAAATACGTACAATGGAATATTACTTAACCTTAAAAAGTAATGAAGTTCTGATACATGCCACTGCATGGATGAACCATGAAGACATGTTGAATGAAATATGTCAGACACAAAGAGACAGATTATAAAATAGCTAGAATATGAAAATTCCTAGAGACAGAAATTAGATTGATTACATGTTGCTAGCAGGGAGGAGGATGGGATGAGGAATGTATAATGGGCATAATGTTTCGGTTGGTGATGGAAACATTCTGGTAATGAATGGTGGTCAGGGTAGTGCAATTTTGTGAATGTGATTAATGCCACTGAATTGTAAATCGAATGTTTGGGAGTGGTTGAGATGGGAAATTTTATTGTATATGTATGTTCCCAAAAGTTTTAAAAACAGTACCTAAAGTGACAGTGATAATCAGATGCCATATTTGATCCTGGACTGGATCTAATAATGGAGAAAGACTCAAAAGGACATTGGGCCATAATGTCTCCCTCCCCAAATTTAGTTTGAATGTTGGAAATATTGGCATCATCAAGAGAATATTAAGAGTTTGTTACTCAAATAAAGAAGATTTCTTGGGGAAGGCAGGGAAAGGTCCCAAGCAAGTTTAAAAGAGCTTGAGAGAGAAGGAATGAAATTGGCTTTGCCTTTATTGTCATTAGGGATAGAATGAACCCCCATGAGGAGGCCAGGGCTTCTGTGCTTTGAACTTCCTTCCAACACCAAGAGAAGGAGCAACTGGGATTTCTTACTGGTCTATCAATATTTGGGGCAAAAGAGGAAGGCAGAAGCATGGAGCTTGAAATTTGTTAGGAGTCAAACATCAAAAATGCAGTTAGACCATTTGTTACAATATTTTATGATTCTAGTTCTTTGACATTCTTAAAATGACAAAATTATAGAGATGGAAAACAGATTAGTGGTTCCAGGCGTTAAGAAGATGATGGAGAAGGAGGTGGCTCTGGTTACAAAAGGGCAACATGAGGGATTCTTGTGATGGAACTATTTGTGTCTTGACTGTTGTGATCACATGTGAGAAAATTCTACCCACATATTATGAATATAAAACTTGTGAAATCCGAATAAGGCCAATTGAATAAATCAGTGTAAGATTTTAGTTGGTGTTATTATGCATTGGGGCAAAGTGGATGAGACATAAATGGTATCTTTCTGTTTTCACTGCATGTAAATCTACAGATTATCTCCAAATAAAATCTTTTAAAAGATTCTCACTTATTAGGAAATTTGGAATATCTTAGTCTTAATAGAGATAAATAGGAAAACATATCACATAGTATTTGTTGAAAAATTTAATCACACCTTCAAACCAGAAATATATAGGTTCTCCAGTATCACCAATTTTAAGAAGTATCATAGTGGATATTATGCCCATTACACAGACAAGAAAAAATAAGAAAGCATGAAGATTAAAAAGCCAGATTGTAATTTTTTACAGATCTGATTGTCCACACAGACAAAAGAATCTCCACACAAGTGATTGAAGTTAATACTTGTTTAGCAAGTGGTTGTTGGCTCTAAGAACAATGTAGAATATCAATTGTGTGTCAGCTATAAAACATCAAACAAATAGAAGAAAAATTTCAAACAGCTTTATTTATTGTCACATACACACTTTTCCCTCATTTAAGTGTATACTTTAATCATTTGCGTGGTCATAGAATTGTGCAACCATCACTACGATAATTTTCAGAAGATTTTTATGGCTTTAAAAAGAAACCTGATAGCCATTTCCATTCTCCTTTCCACCCATCCCCTGGGACCCTCTTAATCTATTTTCTATCTATATGAATTTTTACCTAGTCCGTATATTTCACATAAATAGAATCATATAATATTTGGCCTTTTCTGCCTCAATTCTTTTACCTAGCATAACATTTTCCAGGTAGAAGCATGTATCAGTATTTCACTCATTTTTATGGCTATATCGTCATATGGATATACAACACTTACCTATTTATCTGTTGATGGACATCCCCCCCACACACACACTTTTTGACTGTTATGATAAATAATACATACGTTTTTATTTCTTTTTGGATATATACCTGGAAGTGGAATCCTTGGGCTATATTCTATGTTTAACCTTTTCAGGGATTATCCGATTCTTTTCCAAAGCAATATTGTATGTTCACACCAGCAGTGTATGAGGGTTCTAATTTCTCCACATCTGTTTTTTTAATTATGCTAATCCTAGTGGTTGTGAAGTGGTATCTTGAGGTTTTAATTTGCATTTCCCTAATGTTTAGCCATCTTTTAAAGTGCTTATTAGCCATTTATCTTTGGTGAAAATTCTATTCAGATTCATTGCCCATTTTTTAAAAATATACTGGCTTTTTTTTTAGAGCAGTTTGAAACTTACAGAAAAATTGAGAAGATAGTACAGTTCCAAAATACCCATTACCTAATACCTTTATTATTAGCATCTTATAATAGTAAGGTACCTTTTATATAATTACTGAATCATTACTGATACATTATTAATAAAGTCCATAGTTTTAGATTTTTCTAATTTTTAATTAATGTCCTTTTTGTTCAAGGATCCCATCCAGTGTACCATACTACATTTAGTCATCATGTCTCTTTAAGCTCTTTGTAGCTGTAGCAGTTTCTGATACTTTATTTTCAATAACTTTGACAGTTTTCAGGAGTACTGGTCAGATATATTTTAGGATGCCCCATTATTGGAATTTGTCTGATGCTTTTCTCAATAAGAGTGGAAATATGGGTTTTGAGGGAAGAAGGCCACAGATGTAAAGTTCCACCATTTTCATCACATCAAACATACATACTATCAACATGGTTTATGACTGTTGATGTTGACCTTGAATTCCTACCTAAGTTAGTATTTTTTAGGTTTCTCCACTCT
Organism: Dasypus novemcinctus; assembly: GCF_030445035.2. Classification (NCBI taxonomy): domain Eukaryota; kingdom Metazoa; phylum Chordata; class Mammalia; order Cingulata; family Dasypodidae; genus Dasypus; species Dasypus novemcinctus. The sequence goes on from NC_080678.1 coordinate 95,049,292, forward strand.
AAAATTTCTTTTTTTCAACTTCTGTACATACACTGGAATGAAGTCACTCTGTAATCCATATCTTAACAAGTAGGGAGTCATGCTTCCCGTCCTTGATGGAAGAGTATATGCATATATTATTTGGAATTCTTCCACATAGGAGTTTTGTCTCTTTTCCCCAGTTTATTAATTTCTTTAGTCATTCATTTATATCCATATTGATTCATGGAAACTTACTTTATACTTTGTGTTATAACCCAATATTTATATATTTTGTTGGTTTGGACTACACCAGCTTTGATTATTGGAAGCTCTTACACACGTGGCTTCTGTGATCCTTTGACATATCTCATAGTTGTTTTTTTTTTCCTGAAGCATTTCCTCCATTTCTGGCATTGCAAGATGTTCCAGGCCCTTATATATTTCCTGTCCCAGTTCTAGAATCAATGATTTCTCCATGGAGCCCTGGTTCATTTTATTGGGGAATGATAATAGAAACCAAGTTGTAGGGCCTAGATGTGTTTGTTATCACTAGGATGTTGTTGCCTTTAGGCCCTCTTGGCTAACAGAGTTAAGGGATTGTTTATGTTTTCACTAAACCCTGTGTATGGACATGTATTAGTCAGGGTTCTCTAGGGAAACAGAATCAACAAAAGATATCCGTCAATAGTGTGTGATTTTATGAGTCTCACATGACCGTGGGGATGCACAAGTCCAGGTTCCGCAGGCAGGCTGCCACCAGGGACTCCAGTGAAAGTCTTGACGAATTCTGGAAGACATTGGCTGTCCAAAGATGAGCTGGGAAATTCTCATTTAATGCTGGAATCACTTCCCCTTTTAAGGTATTCAACTGATTGGTTAAGCATCACTCATTGCTGATGGCAGTCTCCCTGATTGATGTAATTATAATCACCTATCTGTGATTTACCACTGCAATTAAGTCAATGGTGACCAAAGTCCATGAATGCCCTTGTATTACAGTTAGCCCAGTGCTTCCTTTACCAAACAACTGGGCACAGTTACCTGGTTGAGTTGAGTCCTTACTCTAATCATCACAACACATATCTGTAAATATTTCTATATGTAACCATGTCTATTTATATTAAGTTAAACATGAAATCATACTGAAGTCTCCATCTCTAAATCCATTACCACATACATCATTCCAGCGTACTTTCTTTGCTTATCTGTAAACTCCCACTCCATCAGTGTGATTGCTAGACCTCACTCCCACCATGCACCATCCATTTCCTTAATTGTTCCATTCTAGTATACATGTAGAGCCGTATCAGATTTTTCAACCTGAACTCCCATGGTGAACAATTTTATCAGTTAGACTACAGTACTGTATGCAGTTCCTTTTGTCTTGAGTCTTACAAGCTCTACTCATTTCCAAAGGTACTTAGGTCAACACCTCCCTCCCCCACCTGTTGTTTCCTTCTGCCGTGAATAATGTTGCCCAGTCTTTTGTTTTTAGCCATTTTGAGTCATGCTTATAAGTCTATCTCTTCACTACAACATAGGTTTGGGTTTTGTCTCTGACTCAATTTAAAAATCCATTTCATTAAATTGGCAGGTTGAGCCCATTCAAATTTATTGATATGACTGATATGTTTAGTCTTATATCTGTCACACTGTTACATTTAATGAGTGTATCATATTTACTGTATAGTTTTTTGGAAGATGCATAGAGATATTCAGATTTAGGCCATTGCTGTTATTCATCTGCAACCTAGAAGCCAAATGTTTGTGTTCTAATACCCAGTTTCCTATCTTGTTCCATGCTAGGCCGGGCATTTTTGTTTCTTTGTTGTTGTTTTTCTCCCTAAAGCGAAGAATTAGAAAAAGCATATACTTGAGATTATTTTTAGCTGTAGAGACTAATCAAGAAACCAAAGATTCAGCTACGATGTACAACATAGGACATTCGTTACATAGGAGCTTTGCCAGAGGAAATGTATTAATATTTATATAGTAAGTTCAATTTTTTTTAATTTCTAGGAGTCTGGAAAGTTGATCGCCTGAAGGAGAGGAGGCAAGAAAACCAAGATAAATTTTTTCGGCAAGTTGTGTTCATCAATAATAATGCTCTTACTAAGGAACGAGGTAATATAATAGGAAAACCATTTAACTTGGACAGAAATTTGTTTCCTTCAAGAAAAACACTCTGTCAGTGTGACTTATGTAGAATGAGTTTGAACTATATTTCAGAATTCATTATCAATAAGAAGACCTATTTAGGAAAGAAATCTGATGAATTTAATGCATATGGAAAACTCCATATTAAACACGAGAAAACTCATATTAGAGAGGAAAGTGAATGTTTTCAAAATGGGAAAACCCTTAATCGTAAGGATGACCCTAATCAGCATGAAAAAATTCAACCTTTAGGCCAAAATTTTGAATATAATTCATGTTGGGAAGCTGCCTATGAAAAAGCAGTATTCAGTACCCTTAAAAGAGAAAACACAGAAGGGAAACACTGTAAATATAATGAACATGGGAGAAGTTTCTATGACAATGCTTCTCACTTGTTCCATCCAGTAGCTCCCTCAGGGGAAAATCACTTTGAATTTAGTGATTATGAGAAGTCCTTGTGTGAAGTCAACCCTCTTGAAACATGGAGTATATATGAAACACTATGAATGTAATGAAAGTGGGAATAATTTCACTAAGAAGTTACACCTCTCACAACTTCAGTAAACTCATAAACGAGAGAAACACTTTGAATGTAATGAATGCGGAAAAGCTTTCTGGAAGAAGCCACACCTTACTCGACATCAGAGGGTACATACAGGAGAGAAACGCTTTGAATGTAATGAATGTGGAAAAACTTTCTGGGAGAAATCAAATCTCATTAAACATCACAGATCACACACAGGAGAGAAACCCTGTAAGTGCAATGCATGTGGGAAAGCCTTTAGTCACAAGTCAGACCTCACATTACACCAGAGAACACATACAGGGGAGAAACCCTATCAATGTAATGTATGTGGGAAGACTTTTTACCAGAAGTCAGACCTCAATAAACATCAGAGAACACACAGAGGGTTGAAACCCTATGAATGTTATGAATGTGGAAAATACTTCTGTATGAATTCACACCTTACTGTACATCAGGGAACTCACACAGGTGAGAAACCCTTTGAATGTTCTGAATGTGGGAAATCGTTTTGTCAGAAATCACATCTTACACAGCATCAGAGAACTCAAGTAGGGGATAAACCCTCTGAATGTAATGCATGTGGGAAAACTTTCTACGACAAGTCAGTACTCACCAGGCATCAGATAATTCACACAGGTTTGAAACCTCATGAATGTTGTTTTTTTTTTTTAAAGATTTATTTATTTATTTAATTTCCCACCCTCCCCTGGTTGTCTGTTCTTTTTTTTTTTATTTATTTATTTTATTCACTTTGTAATAATATTACATTAAAAATATACATGTGAGGTCCCATTCAACCCCCCCCCCACCCCACCTCCCCCCCCCCCCCCCCCAGCAACACTCGTTCCCATCATCATGACACATCCATTGGATTTGGTAAGTACATCTTTGGGCACCTCTGCACCTCATAGTCAATGGTCCACATCATGGCCCACACTCTCCTCCATTCCATCCAGTGGGCCCTGCGAGGATTTACAATGTCCGGTGATCGCCTCTGAAGCACCATCCAGGGCAGCTCCATGTCCCAAAGCCTCCACCTCTCATCTCTTCCTGCCTTTCCCCACACCCATCAGCCACCATGTCCACTTTTCCCAATCCAATGCCACCTCTTCTATGTGGACATTGGATTGGTTGTGTCCATTGCACCTCTATGTCAAGAGGAGGCTCAGATTCCACATGGATGCTGGATGCAATCCTCCCACTCTCAGTTGCAATCACTCTAGGCTCCATGGTGTGGTGGTTGTCCTTCTTCAACTCCATCTTAGCTGAGTGTGGTAAGTCCAATAAATCATATTGTAGGTGCTGGAGTCTGTTGAGGCTCAGGACCTGGCTATCACATTGTCAGTCCAGAGATTCAAATCCCCTAAATATATCTTAAACCCCAACGTTAACTGCACCTCCAGCACATTAGCATGAAAGTCTTATGAAGGAAGATCCCATCTGAGTCCAGATTCATCACACATAAACACCAGTTGCAAAAAGGGGCCATCTGACCTGGTAGTTAACCCCATCGGCCATGACCATAACTCCCATGGGTCTCTTTAGCCCTCGAAGGAACCGATATCTGGGGGTTGTATCTGCTTTATCTGTCTCTCTGACTCTGCTCAGTTGTGCATGAGGGCAATCCTTCTGCCAGCCTCCAGACTCTTTTTTAGAAACTCGTAGCCATATAAACTCATTTCTCTTTTCCATTTCCCCCTTACTTTAGTTCAAACAGCATTTTAAAGTCATGTTATTTTATGTAGACAGGGATATTCTGCTGATCCACATTGAACCTTCCGTATAAGGTCATTTTCCAGTTGCATCATCAGTTGGTAGTTGATAGTGGTCCCTCGGTGCCAGGGAGGCTCATCCCCGGGTGTCATGTCCCACGCTGGGGGGAAGGCACTGCATCTACATGCTGAGTTTGGCTTCGAGACTGGCCACATTTGAGTAACATGAAGGCTGACAGGAGGAAATTCCCAGGCACAATGTTGCTCTAGGCCTTGTTCTTATTCTAGGCTTATCAGCTCACAAGCACAGTCACTAGCATCAGGGGCTCACCGTTGAACCCTCACTCCCTCCCGGTCCCCGCCGCTGCACCCGGGAGACCGTCGCTGCTCCCCTAGGGACCACGACAGAGCACCACTGGCCAGGAACCCAGTACCCCCCCTGCTGTGGTTTTTAATTGTTGCCACTATGAGTATATCCAAACATTACCATGCACCCTGGACATATGTTCTGTACAGCTCCCTGTCAGCCATATATCACCTGTCATTGGTATCCCATACCAGTATCCCTCCATTGCCATTGTTGAAACACTCTGTGATCCAGAACTCCCCGAAATTTGAAGCCCAATATAATGTCATGGTCCCTTACTAGGGAATGGCATATAGCGAGGGATTTAAAGGTTAGATAAAGAACTTGGATAAAGTTAGATAAAGAACTTAGATAAAGAATGTTGACTTGAAAAAATTCTACATCCTATCTTTTTTTTTTTTTTTTCCCCCCTAATTATTCAGCTTCTCTTCACAGGAGTCCTAGACCACAGCAATGCATATATATAATATACAGCACTCCCATACATCCCCCACAAAAACCTTTTTCCTTCCAGAGCAATACACTTACACCCTATTCACATCATATTTACTTAACGTGATGTACAGAGTCTGAGACATTAGGTTTCTAACAAGGTGACATCTGTGCTTACATTATGGTGCATACTTTAGGATACACAGTTCTTTACATTCTTAGTTATCCTATGTTTTACATTATGGTTTACATTATCAGTCTGTCATCTCCTATATGTTATGGTGTAATATTACATGTTTTATATCCATCCTTGTGTACTCTCAAGAAACTCCTCTCTTACCCCCCCATTTACCTTGGTTCCACACATTTAACGTCCATTTTCCCTTCCACCTTGGTGCCCACAGTGACAGCCAACCTCCGTTTCCTGAGGAGCCACTTCCAGAGATAGATGGAATAGTGTTCAGGGCCTAACTTGCTCAACTGCCCCAATGCCCTGGGAGCCACCCTTTCTCTCGAGGGATACAGTTCCCTCTATTTGGTGGCATCAGTCCTCCCCAGGATGTGGGTCCACCCCCACTCTCACTACTTGGGTTTCTACCCCATGGTGACACCCACTCTGGCAGAATGAGCATTTAGACATTCCCCAGGAGCCCGTCCTGCATCAGACCCTCCCCTCCGAGCATTCTAAACAGGTAACCCTCTTTATTATATTTTGATATGATTTTCTCGGCATTTTACTCTCCACCAACACCTAACCCTCTCCTGTGTTCGTATGCTACCCCTCCCTCCCCCCACTTTTGGGCAATGTCACCCATCCGTCCCTCCCCAGCCACCCTCAAACCCGCAAAGCCCCAACCAAAGGCAACCCCTTGCCCCCCTTTTATCTCTTCTTTGTGTTCATACTTACCACCATCTCGTCTTAAATTCCACCCCTGCAGACATCGGCTCATATCCTTCCTCCACCCTCCGATTTCCTGTGAGCCTATCGTTCAGTCTCTTGCTATCTAAGGCAGCTTGTTTATTTCATATCATTGAGGTCATGTAGTATTTGTCCTTCAATGTGTGGGTTGCTTCACTCAACATAAGATTCTCAAGATTCATCCATGTTATCACATGTGTTTGTAGTGTGTTTGTTCTTACAGCCGAGTAGTATTCCATTGTGTGTATATACCACATTTTATTGATCCACTCATCTGTTGATGGGCATTTGGGTTGATTCCAACTTTTGGCAATAGTGAACAATGCTGCTATGAACATTGGTGTACATATATCTGTTTGTGTCCTTGTTTTCAGTTCTGCTGGGTATATACCCAGCAGTGGTATTGCTGGGTCATATGGCAAATCTATGGCTAGTTTTTTGAGAAAACGCCATACTGTCCTCCAGAACGGTTGGATCCTTCTGCATTCCCACCAGCAATGGATGAGTGTTCCCCTTCCTTCACATCCTCTCCAGCACTTGTATTCTTCTGTTTTTTTCATAGCTGCCAATCTTATGGGTGTAAGATGGTATCTCATTGTAGTTTTGATTTGCATTTCCCTGATAGCTAGAGATTTGGAACATTTTTTCATGTGCTTTTTTGCCATTTGTATTTCTTCTTCGGAGAAGTGTCTGTTTAAGTCTTTTTCCCATTTTTTGAATGGGTTGTTTATCTTTTTATTTTCAAGATATAGAAGTTCTTTATATATGCACGTTATAAGTTTCTTATCAGATATATGATTGCCAAATATTTTCTCCCACTGTGTGGGCTCCCTTTTTACTTTCTTGACAAACTCCTTTGAGGTGCAGAAGGCTTTTATTTTGAGGTAGTCCCATTTATCTATTAGTTCTTTTGCTGCTCGTGCTTTTGGTGAGATATTCATAAATCCATTTCCTATTACAAGGTCCTGTAGATGTTTCCCTACACTGCTTTCTAAGGTTTTTATGGTCTTGGCTCTTATATTTAGGTCTTTGATCCATCTTGAGTTGATCTTTGTATAAGGTGTAAGATGGTAATCCTCTTTCATTCTTCTACATATGGCTATCCAGTTCTCCAGACACCATTTGTTGAATAGGCCACTCTCTCCCAGTTGAGAGGGTTTGGTGGCTTTATCGAATATTATGTGGCTGTATATGTGAGGTTCTATTTCAGAGCTTTCAATTCGATTCCATTGGTCTATGTGTCTCTCCTTATGCCAATACCATGCTGTTTTCACCACCGTAGCTTTGTAGTATGTTTTGAAGTCAGGTAGTGTGATTCCTCCAATTTCGTTTTTCTTTTTAAGTATGTCTTTGGCTATTCGGGGTCTCTTTCCTTTCCAAATAAATTTCATAGTTAGTTTTTCTAGTTCCTTAAAGAAGGCTGCATTGATTTTTATTGGGATTGCATTGAATGTGTAGATCAGTTTTGGTAGGATAGACATCTTAATAATATTCAGTCTTCCTATCCATGAACAAGGAATAGTCTTCCATTTATTTAGGTCTTCTTTGATTTCCTTGAACAATCTTGTATAGTTCTCGGTGTATAAGTTCTTTACCTCTTTAGTTAGATTTATTCCTAAGTATTTGATTTTTTTATTTACTATTGTGAATGGTATTTGTTTCTTGATTTCCTCCTGATCTTGCTCATTATTAGTGTACAGAAATGCTACTGATTTTTGCGCATTGATCTTATAACCTGCGACTTTACTAAACTCATTTATGAGTTCTAGAATCTTCGTTGTAGATCTCTCAGGGTTTTCTATGTATAGGATCATGTCATCTGCAAATAATGAAATTTTGACTTCTTCCTTTCCAATTTGAATGCCTTTTATTTCTGGTTCTTGCCTCAGTGCTCGAGCAAGTACTTCTAAGACAATGTTAAATAGGAGTGGAGACAGTGGGCATCCTTGTCTTGTTCCTGAGTTTAGAGGGAAGGAGTCTAGGATTTCTCCATTGTAAACAATATTGGCTTTAGGTTTTTCATATATAGTCTTTATCATGTTCAAAAAATCCCTTGTATTCCAATCTTTTGGAGTGTTTTTATCAAGAAAGGGTGCTGTATTTTGTCAAATGCTTTTTCTGCATCAATAGATATAATCATGTGATTTTTTTCCTTCAATCTGTTTATATGGTGTATTACGTTGATTGATTTTCTTATGTTAAACCATCCTTGCATACCTGGGATGAATCCCACTTGGTCGTGGTGTATAATACGTTTAATGTGTTGTTGAATACGATTAGCAAGTATTTTGTTAAGTATTTTTGCGTCTAGATTCATTAGAGAAATTGGTCTGTAATTTTCCTTTCTTGTGATGTCTTTGTTTGGCTTTGGTACTAGGGTAATGTTGGCATCATATAAGGAGTTGGGTAATGTTCTTTCTGTTTCGATTTTTTGGAATAGTTTCAGCAGGATTGGTGTCAGTTCTTTCCGGAATGTTTTGTAGAATTCACTTGTGAAGCCATCTGGCTCTGGGCTCTTCTTAGTTGGGAGATTTTTAATAACTGATTCTATCTCTCTGCTTGTGATTGGTTTGTTAAGATCATCAATTTCTTCTTTCGTCAATATGGGCTGCTTATGTGTTTCTAGGAATTTGTCCATTTCCTCTAGATTGTCATTTTTGTTGGAATATAGTTTTTCAAAATATCCTCTTATGATAGTCTTTATTTCTGTGGGGTCAGTGGTGATATCGCCTTTCTCATTTCTTATTTTGTGTATTTGCATCTTCTCTCTTTTTTTCTTTGTTAGTGTTGCTAAAGGTTTGTCAATTTTGTTAATCTCAAAAAACCAGCTCTTGGTCTTGTTTATCTGTTCAAGTGCTTTCTTATTTTCTATTTCATTTAGTTCTGCTCTTATCTTTGTTATTTCCTTCCTTCTTCTTCCTGTTGGGTCACTTTGTTGTTGTTTTTCTAATTCCTTCAAATGTGCAGTTAGTTCTTCAATTTTTGCTCTTTCTTCTTTTTTGATATATGAATTTATGGCTATAAACTTCCCTCTCAGTACTGCTTTTGCTGTATCCCATAAATTTTGGTATGTTGTGTTATCATTATCATTTGTTTCAAGGTAGTCATTGATTTCTTTTGAGATTTCCTCTTTGACCCACTGTTTTTCTAAGAGTGTGCTGTTTAATTTCCAAATTGTGGGGTGAAATCTGGGCTTCTGTCCCTTGCAAATCTCCAGCTTGACTCCACTGTGGTCAGAGATAATGTTTTGTATGATTTCAATCTTTCTGAATTCGTTCAGCCTTTCTTTGTGGCCTAGCATATGATCTATCTTGGAGAATGATCCATGTGCGCTTGAGAAAAATGTATATCCTGCTGTGTTTGGGTGTAGCGATCTATATATATCTATTAGATCCAGCTCCTCTAATATACTATTCAGATGTTTTATTTCTTTGGTGATTCTCTTTTGAGATGTTCTGTCCAGAGTTGATAGTGGTGTATTAAAATCCCCCACTATAATTGTAGATGTATCTATTCTTTCACTTAGTTTTTCCAGCGTTTGCCTGACGTATTTAGAGGCACCCTTGTTAGGGGCATAGATATTTATGATTGTTCGATCTTCTTGACAGATTTTCCCTTTCACTAAAATGTAGTATCCTTCTTTGTCTCTCACAATTGTTTCACATTTAAAGTCTATTTTGTCTGATATTAATATAGCTACTCCTGCCTTTTTTTGGTTATTGTTAGCTTGTATGATTGTTTTCCAGCCATTCACTTTCAATCTCCATGCGTCTCTGGGTCTAAGATGTGTCTCTTGTAGACAGCATATGGATGGGTCATATTTCCTTATCCAATGTCCCAGTCTGAATCTTTTGATAGGTGAGTTTAATCCGTTGACATTCAGTGTTATTACTATCAAGGAATTATTTGTGTTAGCCATATTTTGATTGGATTTGTGTTTGTCATATTTTGTTTGTATATTTTTTTTTGTCTTTTTTGTTATTGTTGTTGGTCTTATACTCTCCTCCAACTCTGCCTTTCCTGTTTTCTTCTTTCTTCCTGTAGAACTCCCTTTAGAATTTCTTGAAGGGGAGGTTTCTTGTTGGTATACTCTTTCAGTTTCTGTTTGTCTGCGAATATTTTGAACTCTCCATCATGTTTGAATGCTAATTTAGCTGGATAGAGTATTCTTGGTTGGAAATTTCTTTCCTTTAGTACCTTGACTATATCATACCACTGCCTTCTTGCCTCCATGGTTTCAGAAGAGAAATCAGCACTTAATCTAATTGAGCTTCCCTTGTATGTGATGGTTTTCTTTTCTCTTGCTGCTTTTAGGATTTTCTCTTTGTCTTGAGCCTTGGATAATTTGACAAGTATATGTCTTGGGGTGGGCCTGTTGGGGTTTATGACTTGTGGAGTGCGCTGTGCTTCTTGGATATGGACATCTGTCTCTTTCAGTAGATTTGGGAAGTTTTCAGCCATTATTTCCTGCAGCACTCCTTCTGACCCCTTTCCCTTCTCTTCACCTTCTGGAATGCCTATAATACGTATGTTTGAGCGTTTTGCATTGTCATTCAGGTCCCTAAATCCTAATTGGATTTTTTCTATCTTCTTATTGACCCCTTCTACTATCTGTTTGATTTCTGAAGTACTGTCTTCCACATCACTAATTCTCTGCTCTGTCTCTTCTAGTCTGCTGATATTTGCAGCTAGTGTATTTTTGATTTCTTGAACTGTGGTGTTCATTCCCGTCATATTTATTATGTTTTTTCGTATGTCTGCAATTTCCCCTCCAAGTGATATCTTCATGTTGTTAACCTCTTTCATTACTTCGTCAAATTTGTCGGTGATAAATGTTCTGAGATCTTTCATTGCTTGTGCCAAGTTTTGCTCCCCTTCGTGATTATTGGTTTGTTGATTGGATTCAGCCATGTTTTCCTGATTACTGGTTTGGTTTGTAGATTTTTGTTGCTTTCTGGTCATCTCTTTATCTTGACGGATTTAATCAGTTCCTTAGCTTCTTTGTCTGCTCTTGGAGGTTAATTAGCTGTTATTTTTGCATCGGTGTTATATCTTCTCTTTGTCACTTTTTTCTTCTTATTCTAGTTTCTTGTTGTTGGTTAAGTTCACTTTAAAGGAAAGTATTAGTGTTGGGGGAAGGCAATTGTGTAAGCAAGGGAAAAGTGTAAAGTAATATTGGTGATATATGTTAACAAAGCAAGAATATGAGATCTGGGAGGATGGAGGTTAGATTTATGTAAATTGTGTAGAGTTATAGCAGTAGGTAGAGTACCTATTATGAGGTAGGTGATTGAATATAGGAGGCTTATGGTATGAGCTAAAAAGCTATTGATTTCGTGAGAGAGGGAAAGAGAAAAAAAAGTGGTAATAGTTTCAAGCGTGGATAACAGACAGAAAACAAAACATAGGTATTAGAAATTAAGACTTAGACCCTTCGTGGATCGAAGAAAGGGAGGTGGGAGGTGGAATATGGGAGAGCCAGTAGATGGTGGCGGATATCAAGATGTAGGGGCAAGAGGATAGTGCAGGTAGGCTAAATCAGTTCACACAGAAATGAGGCAGTGGAGGATGGGAAAATCCAGCAAATATGAGGTGTTCCCTGTAGCACCTATTGTGTACTTGAATTAAAATAAAATAAGTGGAAAATGAGGGACAAGAGGGAAAGAGAAAACCGAAAAAAAAAACACTAATTATAATAAAGAAAAAAAGAAAGACAAGAAGAAAGGAAGAAAGAAAAAGAGGATAGGTACACGGTGGGGAACAGATAGGGGGAAGAGAGATACAGGTATACAAGTGTCACAATTACAACACTATCTAAAACAACAAGCAAAAAAACCCCTAAATAACTGTATAAAAAAAAAAAAAAGGGACTTTGGGGGGCACGCTAGGAGAAAAGACTAGGGGATAATGCAATATTAGCAATCAGGGCATCAAAAAGAGTAAAAAATAAGATAAAGTGAAAATAAAAACAAAACAATATGAACCAATAAAGATAAAACGCAAACGTTAAGGTCCAGAGCATTCAAGGACCCCAGGTAGACCCCAGGGCGTGATGGATTCGGGGGTGGAAAGTCTGAGACACTGAAGACTCAAGAGGTGTGAGTCTGGGGTGTGGACCGCCAGAGTCCAGGGGACCCAGACCTGGCAACCTCAAATCTGGTCCACAGAAAGCTTAGGAGCCCCGCAGTGCAACACAGCCCTCAAGGATCCCCGTAGCTGGGTGCCAGCCCCGTGGGGGAAGATAGATCGGCGAATTCTATATTGAATGTCTGATCTCTGAAATTCACCTAACTCCTCAGGGTATCAGCCTTTGGACAGCTCCCTCCCTGTGCTCCCACGCAACGGCCACTTGAGGGCGCCTCTACACCACGGCCAGTTCAATGACCCAAAACCCAAGCCCCACCGGGTGGGGTGGGCTTCAGCTGGAAACGCCGAAAACAGACTCTAAGATCCGAAATCCCAAACTTCGCAAAATATTCCCCAATCAGCTTCTAGACGTGTCTTCCTCCCTCACTGCACCCTACAACAGTCTCCCAATTGTGTCCCCTTATTGTCCAAAATCCAATTCCGTTGCAGATCGGCAGCCGGACCTGTGGGGATGGGGCTCCAGGCGGAAGCGCTACTCCCCCCCGGTCCGGAGACCAAAAACGTCCCCGCTTCACAGGGAAACACCGTCTGTCTCCGCAAATCAATCTGCAAAGGAGTCTTGTCCCAACAATCCCTCACCAGCCAGCCCAGTATCCGCGAATTTCTCAGCACCACAAAGCCTCTAGAATAAGGAAAAAAAAACAAAAAACAAAACAAAAACCCTGGCCGCCGCGGCTCCGGAGCTGCCGGAGCGCCCGCTACCGCGTCTCCGCCCACCCAAGGAGGGAACTTCCCGCGCCCAGCTGGGACCTCGGTTTATATATTATCGACGTATCCTCTCTGTTACCTTCCCACCGAATTGACGTCCAGACACCTTCCAACCAGCAAAAATCCCCGAAACAGCGCGGTCCCAAAGAGCCTTCAACGCTGCCCAGCCGCCCCCTGCAGAGACACTACCAGGCAAGCTCACGCAGCCACCATCTTCTCCTTTCTTCTCCTGGTTGTCTGTTCTTGGTGTCTATTTGCTGCATCTTGTTTCTTTGTCCGCTTCTGTTGTCGTCAGCGGCATGGGAAGTGTGGGTGGCGCCATTCCTGGGCAGGCTGCTCTTTCTTTTCACGCTGGGCGGCTTTCCTCACGGGCGCACTCCTTGCGCGTGGGGCTTCCCCACGCGGGGGACACCCTTGCGTGGCACGGCACTCCTTGCGCGCATCAGCGCTGCTGCATGGCCAGCTCCACACAGGTCAAGGAGGCCTGGGGTTTGAACCGCGGACCTCCCATATGGTAGACGGACGCCCTAACCACTGGGCCAAAGTCCGTTTCCCCTCATGAATGTTTTGAATGTGGGAAAACCTTCTGTTTGAAGTCAGACCACACAGTACATCAGAGAACCCACACAGGGGAGAAACCCTTTGCATGTCCTGAATGTGGGAAATTCTTCAGCCATAAGTCAACTCTCTCTCAGCACTATAGGACGCACACAGGGGAGAAACCCTATGAATGCAACGAATGTGGAAAATCCTTTTGTCAGAAGTCACAACTCACTCGCATCGGAGAATTCACATAGGGGAGAAACCCTATGAGTGTAGTGAATGTAGAAAGGCTTTTTGCCTTAAGTCAGCTCCAATTGTACATCAGAGAACTCATACAGAAGAAAAGCCTTATAAATGTAATGAATGTGAAAAATCCTTTTGTGTTAAGTCAGGACTTGTTTTACATCAAAGAAAACACACAGGGGAGAAGCCTTATGAATGTAATGAATGCGGGAAATCCTTTAGTCACAAATCATCCCTCACAGTATATCAGAGAGCTCACACTGGAGAAAAATCTTGTGAATGCAGTGAATGCGGAAAACTCTTCTATCGTAAATCAGACCTTGCTAAACATCAAAGATCACACACAGGGGAGAAACCCTATGAATGTAACACATGTGGAAAAACCTTTTCTCAGAAGTCAAACCTCATTGTACATCAGAGAACCCACACAGGAGAAAAATCTTATGAATGAAATGAATAATGTTAGTGTTTAGCCAGATGTCTGCCTCCACTAACCTTCAGAGGATTCATTTTAGAGGAAAAGCCCTACTGACATCCTGAATGTTCAGTAACTTTCATCTGCAAACTGGCCTTGTTTTTACTTCTAAGTAATAGTAGGGGAGAAACCCATAGATAGCAACAAATATAGTATAGCCTTGGTAAGAAGTGATATTCCATGAAAGTGAGATAATTCGTAGTGTTTTAACCTTACAAATTTTTTGAGTTTGTAAAGGTTTTCAGCAAAAATTCAAACTAGACTATGTCAGAATTTATTCATCCAAGGAGAAATCTGCCAGTTAAAGAAATACAGATTTAAAATTATTTTTAGAAATAATGTAAAATTAGAAGTTGTATTTCAGATTTGGTGACATAATTGACTTTAGAAAGTATAACAAGTAATTTATATTTATTGTGAAATGTAAACTTTAAAAATGTTTTTTAAAAAAAGGAGTCACAAGAATTTATAATAATAGTACAAAAAATTTCCATGTGCCCTTCACCAAGCTTCCTCTAATGATAATGTCTTATATATTATAGTATCTCAGAAACAAGAAATTGGTATTAATACTTATTAACTCAGATATAGACTTTATTTGGATATGATCAGTTTTTACATCTACTCTGTAGTTCTGTGAAATTTTGTCATGTGTAGATTCAAGTATCTGCACATTTAGGATACAGAACCAAAAACTACTTCTGAAATCAGTATTCCATCAGATTTCTATCACAAGGAGCTCCCTTGTGTTACTCCTTAATAATTACATCCTTCCTCCAACCCTAACTCCTGACAACCATTTAATATCAGTCTTTTAAAAGCATAGATAAATTGAATCATCAGGGGAACAGCATTCATTTTAGATGTGAGATATCTCTTTTACATATATACATAAAGGTATAGGACTTTAATGTATGTACAGGTGGTACATAATACAAATTGTATGTGTTTCTTGAGTATAACTGAACGTAACATAATTGTGACTAGGTAGTAGGTATTCCTAGTTTAGTAGTTATAACATTGGGCCTATGCTCAATATATCTGGGACTTGGAGCAGTGGTTTAAATGGAGGCCCACAAAGCTAATGACTAAGCATTTAAAAGTTTTGACTAATTAAAATATGAAACTGTAAATAAAATATATTCTGTGCATGGGGAAATGTGGCCCCTTGCCCCCTTGTCCCATTTTTCTTCCTACCCCATGGTTCATCCCAAGCCGTGAGGTGCCTTGAGTGTAAATATGTGGATCCTTCAACTTTCTGCCTAAATTTTGCTTAAACCTCTGTAAGCAACTGCCCTCCAAAATACGATTCAGGGGAGATGTCCACCCACACAGACTAGATAAGGACTGAAGGCCCTTTGGTCTGGGAATTAGGGGTTCCTAATCTGGATTTCCTATTGAAGAATCTGGACACTCAGAGACTTCTGACTGTATGAGAAGGATGAATCAGGCTGAACAGCGCTAGGACTGAGCTGGTGTTTGGCTCCTATTGACAGTCTAAAAGTGGTATATTATATTACATGATATCAGTGTTTTCCGAACTGAATATCAGCAGTGCCTCGCTATATCCTAATAGTACAGTATACCTTTTATGTATAATAATCTTTGAATGTTTATAGTACTGTACCTTATTTCTTTCATCCTATTTTCTTGGCATTTATACATGGCTATGACACGTTACTGAATTTTACTTCTTTAAATAAAAAAGGGAAATAATGTTTTCATAAAGTTTCAACTGCCTCATTGTCAAAGGATATTTAAGTATAGTCAGGTATGCATTTATTAACAATAAAAGTTCAGTTAATTTGAGAAAGTAGCTATGAAGAGTAGCACTTAACTGCATTCTAACCAATAAAATACAGTGCTATAAAAAGAAAATATGGCTATTGAACCTACACTTGATATATGGGTTCCTAAATGTGTGAGTGTAAGGGTGTATATGATCTGCCTATGTCTTTCTAGAGAATCAGCACAATGCTCTGGTTAACTGAACTTGAGTCAGAGTGACTAAGGACACATTCTAGTTCCCCAACTTAAAGCTGTGTGTGTGACCTGTACCAAGTCATATACCTCTCTGTGACTCTTCTGTAAAGGAAGTAGTATTCCCTATTATGAGAATTAGGTTAGTTGTAAATGTAAAACATGTAGAATTAAATTAGCTCATAAATATAAAGATCGCACTCCGAGCTGTGAGATTATTATTATAAGCAGTAGCAGCATGTTTTTAGTGTTTCCAAAAATTACCCTGCAGCAAATTGGTAGAAGATGCAATTCATAAGCAAAGCTGATTTATTTTTATAGGTCTTCCCCCAGTTAATTCAGTACTTAGTCATGATTAATCTAAGTCAGAATAACACCTTAGTATTATTATGAAAGTAATTTTTATCTTGCAATATCTGAATGGGTTTGGGGAACCCCCAGGGAGTCCCAGACTACACTTCGAGATCTGCTAGTCTAAGTTTATCTTAACAATACCATTCTCATCAGTGATTGGCTTTGGATAGGCATCTGGCTCTGCAACAGCCAGTGAGACATTTGGTGAGTAATCTATGGGAAGAAAGATGAGAATAGTATTGATGAAAAAAGACACAGGACACTTAATTTTCTGAATAAGATATCTATTTATACTTTGTAAACCTTAGGATGACAGAGGAGAAAGAGGGCAAAAACTTGGTGAAATTGTCATTGATCTGCTGAAATAGCCACTCCTGGCACTACTCTATTTTTGGCTTTTTGTTATTTAATACATTAAGTTTTCCTTATTTTTTCAGTTAATTGAAAGCAATTTAACCAATGCCAAAGCATACTTTATAATTGCATGGTCAGAAATGATAGAGCAATTTAGAGATTTCTTCCTTCATTGAAATAGGTATGGCAGATTTTCTGTGCAGTAAGTTTCCATAGTATAGTATAGCCTAAGTGCTATTATCCATTACTCTTTTATTTGAAAGAAACATGTTTTTGCATTATTTGACCTGTCACAGTATCAACACATGCAGTGCCATTTGGATCCCAGGCAGGCAAAATATGCTTTAAATGAATTAAGCTGTCTCCCCAATACTTCCCACAGAGCTGCTTTGGGTTTTTAACAGATTGATAGTTTGTCTTATATTTGATAAATTTGCCTCTTTACCACTGATTTGAAATCCCATTTGACTTTTGCTTTTGTTTACTTAGTAGTTCTTTCCCATATTTATCTGGTGTCAGTTCTTGTGGCCACATAACTGTCACTAAATCTGGACATAGTAAAGTAGTCATGATTCTATGTTCATTATTCCAAAAAGAAGTATTGGTCTTAGGTGGGCCAGTGAATATACTTCATAGGTTTTGTAATAGGAGACCATCACAGACCAGTTAATAAAGAGACCCTAGAGTTATGAACATTGCTGGTGAGAAAATGTATCTGCAGAAGAGAAAATACATTGGTCTATAAGAAGCAAGTTTGACAGGCAGAAAGTCTAGATGGTGCTTGAGTCCAGGTGGTGCTTTATACTCCCAGCTTCCATCCCACAGGATCACAGCAACTGTACTCTGTTGTGGCGACTGCTCCTTGCAGCTGTTGCAGCTTCTGGTTGTGGTGGTTATAGCGTCTCCTGGTTGTGGCGTCTGCTCCTTACAGCGTCTGCTTGTCTTCTTAAGGAGGCACTGGGAACTGAAACTGGGACCTCCCATGTGGGAGGTGGGTGCCCAACTGCTTGAGCCACATTCACTCCCCAATATGTTTTTAAAAACATTATAGAGCAAGTCCCACTTCATTCTTTGTTTTCAAATGGTTGTGGGTTCCTCCACAAATAAATTCTTCTATATAATATATAGAATCCATTGTCAGTTTCCTACAAAGTCATTTGATCAGAATTGCCTTTAATTTAGGGGGTTATCTGCCTAAGAGGAGACATTTCTGCCAATTGGTGAGACCTATCCCTTGAATACCTGTACTTCAGCCATATCCCCTTCTACCTGCCTGGTGATCCCTCCATGGACCTTTTTGCCAGCAACAAAGCCTTATTTTCTATCCAGAACCAATAATCTGTCAGCCCGCTTTCACACTGCCTCATGAGGAAGCATGATACTTCACACACAGTAGCTAGATGCCCAAGTTATCTTCAGTTTTTACTACCTTTTGCTTGACTTACCTGTCTGAACTACTGACTAACCAAACACATTTCAGCTCTCTGACAACTAGCTTAGTGACCAGCCTTAACTTGCTGTTTGATTACCTGATTGCCTTACAAACTCTACAACCAACTATCTGGGTGAGCTGAAGATTAGAATGACTGCCTGGCTATGTCTGTAACTTCAGTGGAGAGACAGAGAAAAATTATGCTATGCTTAATGGCTAGCTGCTGCTTTCATGTTCTCAGCCAGTTCAGTTTTTCTCCCCTCCAAAGCTTCATAGGCACATAGGCAGAAAAGTGGTATTCTGAGCTATGCTCAACACAGTTTGTGAGCTGGGGTAAAAACTAAGTTGCAGAACATTCACAAAATTCCTAAAGATCTATGGAAACTTCTTAGGGTCCACAGCTTCCATCACATTTTCAAAAGAGCTGCCATACCATAAGCACTGAAGGGCTATTATACAAAGAAAACCCTTGTGAAGTCCTTTGGTGTTCTGTACTTCCTCCATACCCAATTTTTCAGCCCTTCCTGTCTGCTGTGAAGCTGTATCAGGGAAAAATGAAGAGAGCTCCATTTGGTGTCAATCCTTATGCATGTGGGTTCTGCTCACCCCCCATACACACCCCAGTGTTTTTGGTGGTGATGTGGATCACTTGGGCCGTTAGATTCCTGAGTGTGCAAGGCCCAAGAGCATCTGGCTCTTTCTGACTTGGTGACCTCCTTAGTACAGAGTGACACCATTCTCCCAGCACATGTCAGAGGCTTCATTCTGGACTGAGTGATAAAGTACATAAATAGCAGTCCTCTCTGGAGCTAGGTAAGGTCTGTGTTCCTTTGTGTCATGTGAGTGTTACGGAGAGTTGCTCTTGTGTACGCTAGTGTATATAACTGCATTCTTTGTGTGCATGGTGTAAATGTCTATTAGATGTATACACATTTCTTTGAATGGAAATACATATGTGCTGGATGTGTACTGAATATTGTATATTTACATGTACATGCATGTACTAAAACAACTGAGACAGATTGTAAATAAGAATTAGTCTATAAGAATATTTGCATATGTGTTAATTTGACTCTCCTTGTATTACTAAATAACAATATCATTCCTTAGGGTGACCAACGCAGAATCTGGATGCCATCTTCAAAGTGATTTTTCTACCTGACAACCACTAAAGATCATCAATTGTATTCCTTTTTACTTCTTTTACATCTAATGTATATTTGTTCTTTTCTTTCCCATGGCCACCATCATCTGTCTCTTGTGCTTATCATGGCAAACTCATCTGTGTGTCTGCATTCATTTTGATTCTTGTAATTTGATTTCTGTATAACTACATGAATATCTTTCTACCCCACTGGTGATAACTAAATTCCTTAACTTGCTTTATAGATCCCCCAAAACCACTTCCTTTTGGTCATTCTTCCCACTGCATTGTATATGAGCTTCAACTTTGAACTTCAGTAATGCCAGTGTTCTCCTTTGCCCTCTTGCCTTGGGCCTTTATGGTCTCATCTCCTTGTCCTGAAATATGGTTTCTATCCACAATGTTTCTGATCCCACTTTTCTGAGGGAAGCTTTACTGGTTTTGCCTCACCATCTTAGTAGCATATGTATCTGGTCCCAACCATGCCATCTCCACAGGACTGCTTAAGATGGGGCCATTCCCTCCTTAGGACAGAGACTGAGACCCTCTGGAGGCACTGGGAGGGACCATAACTTGAAGGCTTTCTGGGAACAAAAACTGTATATGTGCACACAAAGCTAGAGCACTGCTATTCCCAGAACATGCCCTGACTTCATGGTGTTAATGAGGAAGGGTTCTAAGAAAGCCCTGTGGGCCCTACCTCCCTGCTTCTAAACCTATTATATCAGGAACTGCCCACATTGTAAGGGGATAAGGGAGAGCCTGCTGTTTTTTAAAAATAGAATATTTCATATATACAGTTAAGTATAGAGAATGAACACAAGCACACTAATAAACCTAGGAAATAATACAACAAATATAATTGAAGCTCTTGTGTTCTTCCCCCAAATTATGTCCCTCATCTCAACATCTTCCAAATTTAGCATTTATCAGTGCCATGAATGCCCTTGTACTTTTACTCTATTTGGTTGTATTCATATTCAGTGTGTATTACTGATTTATATATTTTGTATAAGTGGTAATTTGTATTTTTTCCTTCAGTTTTATTCAGGTATATATTTGCCCAGGTTGATTGATTTTACTTCTCTATAATATTACATTTTATGAAACAGCAGTGCTTTTGTTTGTTCTCTAGTTAATGAAGATTTAAGTATTTTTCCCCCCACTCTTTACAAATATTTCTGTGAACAAATATGAATTCTTTTGGATATGTGTAATTTTGGGATGGACTTTTTTTTAACCTCAGTTTATAGTAAGAGGTACATTTCATTTCACAAACATTAACAAAAATTTAGTGAGAACTCACAATGTGTTAGGTGCTGTTCTTAAATGCACAGATCACCTAATGGCACAAAACAAAAATTGCTGCTCTCATATATTCTAATGAGGGGTGACATAAAATTTATAACAGATTAGATGTTGATACCATAAAACATAGAAGATCGGTACTACTAGAGAGTTGTCAGGAACCATCGATTTTCATTTAAAAGGATGGGCAAGGAAGATTTTACTGAGAATGTGACATCTGAACAAGGCCCTCAAGGAGAAGGGGGAGAGGTGGATATCGAGGATACGTACTAGAAAAAAACAATATACAAATGCACTTGTATACATAACAATTGAATAAATACACATCAGATTTGAAACATGTTTCATTAGAGTATACTCTTCCTATCCATAATTAAGCATATTTTCTACTCCATTCTGTACTATAACATTCAATTTCAACTGATATAAACACTTTTATACAAATTATATGCAGATTGTGAGAATCTATATTAGTGTTTTCTCAAGTATTTTAACCTCAAATCATAATAAGAAATAGATTTAACTTCATATCCCAATATTAGACATACAGTCATTAATTCAACCGACATTTTTTTGAAGAATTGCAGTGTGCCAACAAATTCCCAGCCTTGATAGAATTTATATTCTAGAGTGGGAATATAAAACAATAAATAAAATATTTGGTATGCTAAATGATTAATTTTTTGAAGAAAAAGTAGGAAAGGGAGATAGTTACCTGAAGAATGATTGTGTTTTTAATACCTATTTAATTGACTAAAAATATTTTTCCATGAGACAAAATTCACCTCTATCTCTAATGCATTTTCATATTGTCTATTATTTCTTTTAAAATAGTAGTCCTATTTCATTGAATTGGCCTCAAAAACCCTTGATAGCCAAATATGATTACTTTTTTTTAAACTTTTTGACCAGTACTTACTTTTTTTCTTCATTTTCTTTTAAATATTACATTAAAAAAAATGAGGTCCCCCTATATTCCCCATCCCCCTCACCCCACTCCTACATCAACAACCTCTTCCGTCATCGTGGCTACACCAACTGGAAACATATAGGAAAGGGAACACTGGAAAATGTAGTTCAGCCTAGCCAAGGTGAAGATTACAAATGTAATCTTGTAGGCTGAACTACATTTTCCAGTGTCCCCTTTCCTGTATGTTTCCAGTTGGTGTAGACCATAAAAGAAATGCTTGTGTGAAATTTGGAGAGCATAAGTGATTCAGCAACCATTTTGTAGCTAGCTCACACACATTGCCACTGACCCATTGACTCACCTTATTGGCATAAAACAACACTAGGACTGTGGCCTCTTCACCTGGATGCTTCAGCTTCTCCAACTCCTCCATCAGGTGTGTGTGTTTACCTCTGTGATCAAGGGCCCTGGCTTAAGTCAATTGGTTAGGGTCTTTGGAGGCCAGGTGATCTTTTCAATGTTCACTCAGGTCTGCTTGACAGTGGGCTCAGTGTCTCCCCAAATCCCCCTGTGATTGCTCAATTCTGAAATTCATACATTGAACAGAAACATTAGAAATCAGCAGAATCCCCTAATTTGACCCCTGGAGGAACTAGAAAAAGGCCAATAAACCAATCCCAAACCAAGCAGAAGAAAATAAATATTAAGACAGAAATAAATAAAATGGAGTATAAAAAACAAGAGTATTAACAGAACAAATTTCATTCTTTGAGATCAACAAAATTGAAAAATCCTTAGTTAGCCTAACAGAAAAAAGAGGATGAACATAAATAAAATCAAAATTGAGAAGGATCACATTAACACTGATCCAGCAGGAATGAAGATATCATAAGAGGATACTGTTAACTGTATGGCAACAAACTTGACAACATTGGGAAAAGAATTAGGAGAATCCCTCTATTGGGTCCCTGACCCATCAAATGGAGGGATTTTAGGTATTAGGGCCACCATCAAGTTGTTGAAAAATATGCAGCAGTGGTCATTCCTACCATATTCCCATTCAGTTTGCCTATTTAGCCAAGTCAGTAGGCAGGTGGATTTTGCAGAATGACAATGGATTGTCATAAAATTAGGTGCTGAATCTGTTTGTAGTTTCCTTTCCAGGTGTGGGTTTTCTTGCTCTAGAAAACCAGTATTTCCTAGAGCACGTTGTGTGCAGCTATTTAATTACCAAATGTTTGTTTTAATTCTGTACTTGGGTGGCAAAACTCTCCCTGAACATTGGGTGGGAACATCCACCGTCTTCAGCTGCTGGGGCAAATTTACCACTCATGTGAGTGGGGTTCCTCTCAGCCCAAGGTGATGTCTTAATTCCAAATCTCAGCTTCCATGGTTTTCCTCTTGAAGCTATTTCCCCTTCAATCTCTCATTTCCATGTCCCTTTTAGTTCAAGATGACAGTAGTTTTGTTCATAACATTCTCACAAAAAGCTTGTTGGTTTAGCCTGCAAGAAGCAGGGGGTCCAAACCATCAAAAAGTAAGACTTTCCACAAGTCTTTCCTAGATAACTGCATCTTCAAATTCTGACTTACAAGTTCCAAGTTTAGTTAAGTCTTCAAATGGGGAACTGTCTTCTGGGAGCTTGATTTCCAGAGGCTTGGAATTTCCAGAATCAGTTTCTGTTTTCGTTGTGCCCAACAGTTCATTCCTTGGCATATTTCTCTGATCTAGCATTTTGCAATAAGCTGCGAGGAGAAGCCAAGCCACATTCTCCAAGTTTACTTTGGAAAGTTCTTCAGCTAAATGCTCAGGCTTGCCAATTTCAAATTCTGCCTTCCATAAAACATCAAGAGTTAATCTTGCTAAGTTCTCTGCAACTTTAAAACATGGATCTCCTTTCCCCTAGTTTCCAATAATAGTTTCATCATTTACTTCTAAGGCATCAAAAAAGTCTCTTTAGTGTCCATGTTCATACCAACAGTCCCTGCAAAGCAATCTCAGCTTTTCTATCAAGTGTCTCACAATTCCTCCCAAAACATACCCCTTATCCATTTACAAAGCTGTTCCAGCATTTTGGTAATTGCAAAAGCACTTCCCCACTCTGGTACCAAATTCTGTATTAGCCAAAGGGGTGCTGATGCCAAAATAACGAGAAATTGGTTGTCTTTTATAAAGAGTATTTATTTGGGGTAAAAGCTTACAGTTATACAGGGTCATAAAGCATAAGTTACTACCCTCACCAAAGTCCTTTGCCACATGTTGAAGCAAGATGGCTGCCAATGTCTGCCAGGGTTCAGGCGTCCTGGGTTCTTCTCTTCCCAGGGCTTGCTTCTCTCCAGGTTCAGTGTTCTTTTCTTCCCAGGGCTGGCTTCCCTCTGGGCTCAGGGTTCCTCTCTTCATGGGACTTGCTTCTCTTTCCTCACAAAGAAACTTTTCTGCTTACTTCCCAGGGCTCCAGCTCAAGACTCCAGCATCAAAAATTCCAACACCTAAACTCCAACTTTCCTTTGCCATATCTTTCATCTGTTGGTGGGTGGGGTTCAACACCTTATTGATGTGGCCCAATCTAAGCCCTAATCATAACTTAATCACACCCAGGTACAGACCAGTTTACAATATCCAATATCTATTTTGGGAATTCATAAACCATATCAAACTGCTACAATACCCATTACCAAAGACTATCACAACCAGTTTGTTTTAACCTGGCAAAGCCAGCAGTACATCTTCACTGTCCTACTTCAGGCATATATCAACTCTCCAACCCTATAGCATAGTCTAGTCTACAGAGATCTGGACTGCTTTTTTTTCTTCAGATGTATTGCTGTTCTGTTACACTGATAAAATTATGCTAATTTCACCTAAGCAGAGATTAAGTACTCAGGACACATTGATAAGATACGTGTGTGCCTGAGGGTGGAAAACGTTCCATCAAAATTCAGAGGTCTGCCATCTTGGTGAAATTTCTTTGGTTCCAGTTGTCTGAGCCATGTCAAGATACTCCTTCAAAGGTGAAGGATAAGTTGCTGCACCTAGTCCTGCCTGCTACTAAGATAGAGGGACAATGTCTAGTGGACCACCTTGAATTTTGGAGAAAACATATGCCTCATTTTGTCATGCTACTCTGAGACATTTACTGAGCAATGAGAAAAGTTATCAGTTGTGAGTGAGATCCAGAAAGCTCTACAACAGGTCCAGGTTACCATTAGGTAGCCTTCAGGACAATAAGACCAAGTAGATTCAATTTTGCTTGAAATGTTTGGTTACAGCACCTTTGGCAGTCCTTACAGGTGAATTACTGCATATCTTTAGGATTTTTGAGAAATTTATACTATCCTCTGTAGCCAATTATTCATTTAAAGAATCAACTTTTGCCTTTCTACTGGCCTTTGAAGAGGCTGAACACTTAAACATATGCTACAAAGTAGCAATGAGATCTTAGCTGCTCATCATGAGCTGAGTGTTGTCTGATCTATCATACTATACACTTGGGTGTTTTCAGCAACACTTCATCATTATATGGAAATAACATAAAAGATGGCTAAAATGGGTCCTGAGGTCACCAATGTGCCCATATCCCTTATTAGTGCTACATTACTTTCTCTCAACCCAGGTGTGTTCTCTATGACAAATTGACGGAAGGAAAAAGTAAAAATCTTTAAAGAAGCCAAAGGGAAAAACAACTTATAAAGAAATACAGATAGGAACTACATTAGACTTCTGGTCAGAAATCAGGCAAGAAGAGTTTGGAGTAAAATATTTAAAATGTTAAAGGGAAACAACTGCCCAATGATAATCCAGCAACATTATCCTTCAAAAGTAAAGGTGAAATAAAGACTTTCTCAGATGACCAAAACCTGAGTGCACCCATCACTGAGATGGCTGCACTGTAGAAACTGTAAAAAAAAAAGTTCTCAGGGAGAAGGAAAATGACATGTCAGAAACAATACGTCTACAAATGGAAAGAAAGAGCATTTCAGGAGGACTATATGAATATAAAATAAAATATTTTTCTTATTCTTAATTGATCTAAAAGATAACTTTCCTTTAAGGCAATAATAGCACTGTATTGAGAGATTATTTCACATGAATGACAGCAGTGTCACAAGGGACAGCAGAGAGGAATTGGGAATACTCTTAAAAGGTATCTTCTCTGTACATGAAGCAGTATAGAATTATTTAAAAGTTGATGTAGATTAGTTGTAAGTATATATTGAAAATTGTAGGGAAAGCAGTAATTTTTAAAGAAGTGTAATTGAGAAAGTGGCCTATTCAACAAATGGTGCCTGGAGAACTGGATAGCCATATGTAGAAGAATGAAAGAGGATTACCATCTCACACCTTATACAAAGATCAACTCAAGATGGATCAAAGACCTAAATGTAAGAGCCAAGACCATAAAAACCTTGGAAAGCAGTGTAGGGAAACATCTACAGGACCTTGTAATAGGAAATGGCTTCATGAATATCACACCAAAAGCACGAGCAGCAAAAGAACTAATAGATAAATGGGACTTCCTCAAAATTAAAGCCTTCTGCACATCAAAGGAGTTTGTCAAGAAAGTAAAAAGGGAGCCCACACAGTGGGAGAAAATATTTGGCAACCATATATCTGATAAGAAACTTATAACTTGCATATATAAAGAACTCCTATATCTTGAAAATAAAAAGATAACCCATTTAAAAAATGGGAAAAAGATTTAAACAGACACCTCTCCAAAGAAGAAATACAAATGGCTAAAAAAACATGAAAAAATGCTCCAAATCTCTAGCTATCAGGGAAATGCAAATCAAAACTACAATGAGATACCATCTTACTCCCATAAGATTGGCAGCTATGAAAAAAACTGAAGAATACAAATGCTGGAGAGGATGTGAAGAAAGGGGAACACTCATCCACTGCTGGTGGGAATGCAGAAGGATCCAACCATTCTGGAGGACAGTTTGGAGGTTTCTCAAAAAATTAACCATAGATTTGCCATATGACCCAGCAATACCACTGCTGGGTATATACCCATCAGAACTGAAAACAAGGACACAAACCGATATATGTACACCAATGTTCATAGCAGCATTGTTCACTATCGCCAAAAGTTGGAATCAACCCAAATGCCCATCAACAGATGAGTGGATCAATAAAATGTGGTATATACACACAATGGAATACTACTCGGCTGTAAGAACAAATACACTACAAACACACGTGATAACATGGATGAATCTTGAGAACCTTATGTTGAGTGAAGCAACCCAGGCATTGAAGGAGAAATACTACATGAACTCAATGATATGAAATAAGAAAGCTGCCTCAGAGAGCTAGAGACTGAACGATAGGCTTACAGGAAATCGGGGGGTGGAGGAAGGATGTGAGCTGACACCTGCAGGGGTGGAATTTATGATGAGCTGGCGGTAAGTATGAACACAAAGAAGAGATAAAATGGGGGCAAGGGGTTGCCTTTGGTTGGGGCTTTGTGGGTTTGAGGGGGGCTGGGGATGGGAAGATGGGTAATATTGCCCAAAAGTGGGGGGAGGGAGGGGTAGCCTACGAACATAGGAGAGTGTCAGGGTTGGTTGAGAGTAAAATGTTGAGAAAATTGTATCAAAATATAATTAAGAGGGTTACCTGTTTAGGATGCTCGGAGGAGATGGTCTGATGCGGGACGGGCTCCTGGGGAATGTCTGAATGCTCATTTTGCCAGAGTGGGTGGTACCATTGGGTAAGAGACCCAAGTAGTGAGAGTGGGGGTGGACCCACATCCTGGGGAGGACGAATGCTATCAAATAGAGGGAACTGTATCTCTCGAGAGAAAGGGTGGCTCCCAGGGCATTGGGGCAGTTGAGCAAGTTAGGCCCTGAACACTGTTGCAAGTATCTCTGAACGTGGCTTCTCGGGAAATGGAGGTTGGCTGTTACTGTGGGCACCAAGGGGATGGGAAAATGGATGTTAAATGTGTGGAACCAAGGTAAATGTGGGGTAAGAGAGGAGTTTCTTGAGAGTACACAAGGATGGATATAAAACATGTACTATTACACCATAAACATATAGTCGATGACAGACTGATAATGTAAACCATAATGTAAAACATAGGATAACTAAAAATTTAGAAAACTGTGTGTCCTAAATTATGGACCACAATGTAAGCACAGATGTCACCTTGTTTGAAAGCTATTGTCTCAGAGTCTGTACATCACTTTAATATGAGTGAATAGGTTGTAAGAGTATCACTGTGGAAGGGAAAAGGTTTTGTGGTGGATGTGTGGGAATACTGTATATTGTGTATATGAATTGCTGTGGTCTAGGGCTCTTGTGAAGAGAAGTTCAATAATTAGGGGACAAAAAGAAAAAGATAGGATGTAGAATTTTTCCAAGTCAACACGTACTCTATATCTAATCTTTAAACCCATCGCTATATACCATTTTGCTAGTAAAGGATCCTGACATTATATTGGGCTTCAATTTTCAGGAAGTTTTGGATCACAGAGTGGTTCAACAATGGCAGCGGAGGAATACTGGTATAGGATACTATTGACAGGTGATATATGGTGCATATGTCCAGGGTGCATGGTAATATTTGGATATACTCATAGTGGCAACAATTAAAAACTACAGCTGGGGGGGGGTACTGGGTTCCTGGCCGGGGGTGCTCTGTTGAGGTCCCTAAGGGAGCAGCAGCAGTCCCCCAGGTGCAGCAGCAAGGACCAGGAAGGAATGAGGGTCCAACAGTGAGCCCCTGATACTAATGACTATACTTGTGAGCCTATATGCCTGAAATAAGAACAAGGCCTAGAGCAGCAATGTGCGTGGGAATTTCCTCCTGACAGCCTTCATGTTACTCAAATGTGGCCAGTCTTGAAGCCAAACTCAGCATGTAAATGCAATGCCTTCACCCCAGCGTGGGACATGACACCCGGGGATGAGCCTCCCTGGCACCGAGGGATCACTATCAACTACCAACTGATGATGCAACTGGAAAATGACCTTGAATTCAAGGTTCGATGCGGATCAGCAGAATATCCCTGTCTACCTATAATAACATGACTTTAAAATGCTGTTTAACCTAATGTAAGGGGGAAATGGAAAGGAGAAATGAGTTTATATGGCTATGAGTCTCTAAAAAAGAGTCTGCAGGCTGTCAGAAGGATTGCCCTTATGCACAACTGAGCAGAGTCTAAGAGACAGATAAAGTAGATACAATCCCCAGGTATTGGTTCCTTGGAGGGCTAAAGAGACCCATGGGTTCTATGGTCATGGCAGATGGGGTTCACTGCCATGTCAGATGGCCCTTCTTTGGAGCTGTTGTTTCTGCGTGATGAAACGACTCAGATGGGATCTCTTTTCATAAGACTTTCATGCTGCTTTACTGGAATTGTAGTTGGTGTTGGGGTATAAGATATATTTAGGGGATTTGAATCTCTGGACTGACAATATGATAGCCAGGCTCTGAGCCTTAACAGACTCCAGCTCCTACAATCTGATTTATTGAACTCACCTCACTCAGCTAAGATGGAGTTGAAGAAGGACAACCACCACACCATGGAGCCTAGAGTGCCTACAACTGAAAGCAGGAGGATTGCATCCAGTATCCATGTGGAATCTGAGCCTCCTCTTGACATAGAGGTGCAACGGACACAACCAATCCAAGGTCCACAGAGAAAAGGTGGCTTTGGAGTGGGAAAAGTGGACATGGTGGCTGATGGGTATGGGGAATGGCAGGAAGAGATGAGATGTGGAGGCGCCTTTGGGACTTGGAGTTGCCCTGGATGGTGCTTCAGGGGCAATCACCGGACATTGTAAATCCTCCCAGGGCCCACTGGATGGAATGGGGGAGAGTGTGGGCCATGATGTGGACCGTTGACCATGAGGTGAAGAGATTCCCAGAGATGTACTTACCAAATGCAATGGATGTGTCATGATGATGGGAGTGAGTGTTGCTGGGGGAGGAGTGGTGGGTTGGGGGTGGGGGTTGAATGGGACATCATTTTTTTTTTTTTAAGATTTATTTTTTATTTAATTCCCCTCCCCTCTCCCGGTTGTCTGTTTTCTGTGTCTTTTTGCTGCGTCTTGTTTCTTTGTCCACTTCTGTTGTCGTCAGTGGCATGGGAAGTGTGGGCGGCGCCATTCCTGGGCAAGCTGCTCCCTCCTTCACACTGGGCAGCTCTCCTTACGGGTGCACTCCTTGCGCGTGGGGCTCCCCTACGCGGGGGACACCCCTGGGTAGGACGGCACTCCTTTCACGCATCAGCGCTGCGCTTGGGCCAGCTCCACACGGGTCAAGGAGGCCCGGGGCTTGAACCACAGACCTCCCATATGGTAGACGGACACCCTGACCACTGGGCCAAAGTCCGTTTCCCCATATTTTTTTTAATGTAATATTTTTACAAAATCAATAAAAAAAAATAAAGAAGTGTAATTGATATGCTAAGAGAGGAGAGAAAATGTAATAAAACAAATTTCTCAATTAAAACTAGAGAAGGCAGAAAAAGGGGAAAATATAAAGAAAACAAGTGAAAAAAAAAACCAATTACAAATATGGTAGATATTTATGCAACTATACCAAGAATCACCACAAGTTCAAATGGACTACATACATCAACTGAAAGAGACTGGCAGAATATGTAAAAAACAAGACCTAACTATATGTTTTGTACAAGAAACCCACTTTAGGAGGATTGTGGGAAGATGGTAGAGGAGGAAGCTCCAGAAAACAATCACTCCACCAGACCAACTGTTAGGCAGAAGTGTATGAATCAACTATTTTGAAACTTTGGACTCCAGTAGAAGACTGCAGCATCAAAGAAAGAGCAGGAGGAACAGGCTGGTAAATCATAAACATCAGTAAATTGCTCTTGCCATGTGACATTCCTGGTGCCCATCCCCCATCCTTGCAACAAGCTGTGATAGGCTCTGGTCCCTGGTATATCTTGCTGATGCCATAAAGTGACATAAAAATCTTTCTTCAAGATCTGGGGTTGGCACAGACTGATTGTTGAGCATGGCTTTTAGTGATTTAAGATGACTTATGGTTTGGCTTTGAGTGTAGCCATTGTTCTAACATATCCCAGACAAAGGAGGTGGAAGAGACTTAAGATGTTAAACTTCCTCTGGCTGTGGAGAATAGTTGAAAGGATGGGAGGGTCAGGAAGGGACAGCTTTAGGGAGCCATGGAAGAAGCTCCTGGTTCCCATTCTGGCTCCTCCCTCATCCCCTCTCCTGGGTAGTTTGGAGCTGATCTGTCTTTTCTTTGTCAGTCTCTGGCCTATTTACTGCAGGAAAAAACTGACTTGGGAAATTCTTTTAGGTCATGCACCTTCTCTTAGAATTTGCCCTCTAAACAAAGGAAGATTGAGGAAAAAAAACCCCACAAAAACCAAAAATAAACAAAGAAAAAAACATTATAAAAATTGTAAGAAACAATTGATGTGGATGGCCTGGGGCAAAAACTTACCTGCTTTAAATCTCAACATAAAACACTGGGGAAAGGGAGAAGTTCTGTCTCTTGGAAAGTAGAGGGGATATTCAAACTACTGTAAACAGCAGAATGCCTACGCATTCAAGAAAAAAACTGTCATATCATTAGCTGTATACAAACTCAAGAAACAGACATCTCAGGGAATAAATCCCAGAGTTAACATTTGAAACTATTTGAATGTATAGTGTGCACCAAAACTACAAGACAAAGAAAAAACAGGAAATGATGTCCCATCCAAAGGAAAAGGATAAAAATCTGGAAACACCATCAAAGATGAAGATGTGGACATACTGAACACAGACATTTTAAAAATGATCCTCAGTATACTCAAGAAGAAAAGAAAATACAGAGAAAGTGCTATAAAGGGTATCAGGAAAACAACGAATGAACAAGATGATAATTTCGTAAAGAGATGGAGATTTTAAAAAGGAACCAGACAGAACTACTAGAGATGAGGACCACAAGAACAGAATTGAAAAATTGTCTGGAGGGTTTAAAAGCACATTGCAGTTTACAAAAGAAAGAATCACTGAACTCAAAGACAAGACAATTAAAATGAGTCAGGGGAAACAATTCCCAGGGCCTCCTGGTGAAAGGCAAGCTGACCCAGGCGGCAAGCTGGCCTGAGCAGAGTGCTGG
The DNA here is from genome assembly GCF_030445035.2 of Dasypus novemcinctus. Taxonomy (NCBI): domain Eukaryota; kingdom Metazoa; phylum Chordata; class Mammalia; order Cingulata; family Dasypodidae; genus Dasypus; species Dasypus novemcinctus. The sequence goes on from NC_080678.1 coordinate 95,081,072, forward strand.
CCTGCACATGGCCCTTGCAGGAGTGCTGGCCCACTCGTTGAGTTGGCACAGCAAGATGTTGCAGCAAAAAGAGACACAGAGGAGAGACAGTAAGAGACACAGCAGACCAGGTAGCTGAGGTGACACAAAAGATTAAGCATCCCTCTCCCACTGTGAAAGGTCCCAGGATCAGTTCCTAAAGCCATCTTAAGGGAAGGCAAGCAGAAACAGAAGAACACACAAAGAGCAGACAGCTCAAAACACTAAGGTGGGGGGGGAGGAATGAATAAATAAATAAAATAAATCTTTAAAAAAATAAAGCTAGGGTGAGGACTAAAAAAGAAATAGAATTATAGAAAGCAAACTTAGTCTAAGAGACCTCTGGGATACTATCAAGCATACCAGTATAGGCATTATGGGGATCACAGATAAAAGGGAAAGAAGTAATATTCAAAGAAATAATAGCAGAAAACTTCCCAAACTTAGCAAAAGTCATGAATATGTGCATTGAAGTATCTCAACACCAATCAGGATAAACTTGAAGAAAAACACAGGCACTGTGGTGATTTGAAGCTGTATGTACCCCAGAAAAACATGTTCTTAAATTTATCCATTCCTATCCAATGGGTTTAAGAACCCATTGTAGGATGATGATGGACAATGCCCATCCCGAAGAACAGAGAGTGTCTGCAACTGCAAGCAAGAAAGCTCTATCCATCTACCTATGAGATCTAAGCCCCATCTCCATCAGAAGCAAAGTGGACAACACCATCCCCAAATCCTCAAGATTAGGGAATGAAAGAGGAACTAAAGTAGACATTATTATTCTGGTATAGATGTATTATTATTTTAGCAATGGAAGAACTCTTATCATTGATGTAAAGGCAGTGGCCACCAGAGGTTCTGAGGTATGAGAGAGGAAGAATAGGTGTAATATGGGGGCATTTTTAGAATATTGGATTTGTCCTGCATGACATTGCTGATAGATACAGACCATTGTATATTTTGTCATAACTTCAAAATTGTGTGGGACAAAGTGTAATCTATAATGTAACCATGAGAAGTCCATTGTTAGTAGCAATGCTTCAGTATGGGTTCATCAATTGTAACAAATGTGCCGCACTAACAAAGGATGCTGTCAATGGGGTAAAGTGTGCTAGGGAGAGGGAGTGGGGTATATGGGAGCCCCTTGTTTCTTATGTAACATTTATGCAATCTAAAGTTTCTTTAAAAATAAAAGTATATATATAAAATAACCCATTTTACTTAGGACCTTTTGATGAGGCTTCTTCACTAAATGTGTGATCCACCTCATTCAGGATGAGTCTTAGTCTTATTACTTTAGTCCTTTATAAATGGAATACAGAGAGAGAGGAGGAAGCTATGGAAGCAAGAAGCTGAAATCAGTGAAGCCTGGAAGAGAAGGGAATGTCCAGTAGGTGCCACCATATGCCTTGCAAGGATTGTGAGCAGCTGATCTTTGAGAAGAAAGCATTGCCTTGATGATGCCTGAATTTGGATATTTTCCTGCCCTCAAATTCATTACATGGTATTTCTTTAAGCAGATTGGGAAATTAAAATATCTTGATACATATTGATTATCTCTTGAAAACAAAGGATGGAGAGAGTTATTAAAACTGTAAAAGAAAAAAGCAACATATGTACAGGGGAGTCCCAATTAGATTGAATGCTGATTTTTCATCAGAAATCATGGAGTCAAGAAGGCAGTGGGTAGAAATACTTAAAGTGTAATGAAAACAAATACCAATCAACAATTTTATATCTGGGTGAGATCGTCTTTTCAAAATGAGGGAAAGATCAAGATATTCCCAGATAAACAAGAGCTAAGGGAGTTCATCACCACTAGACCTTCCCTACAAGCAATACAACCAGAAGTTTTTCAGACAAAAAGGAAAGGACACTAGAGAGTATTTCAAAAGTAGCATAAAGAAATAGACTCCTGGTAAAGGTAACCATATGAGTAATTATAAATGCCAGTACTATTGTATTGAATTTTTTGGTGTATAATCCACATCCCACTTCCTATGGGCACTAATATGCAAATGTGTAAAGAGCAGCAATAAATCAATGGTTTTGGACATACAATATGCAAATTGAAGTAACTTAAAAATTAAAGTTGCAAAAATAGTACAAAAATAATACATATAATAGAACTCCAACAAACCCCTTGTACATTGTAGGAGTTTGTATTGTTTATGAATTCCAAAAATAGATATTGGATTGTGTTTGTAAACTCATCTGTTCCTCTGGGCATATTAGATTGTATTAGATTCAGAGGTTTCTCTTTTACTTTATTAAATCATGAACTCATATTGAAGCATTCCTACTTAGCATGATCTATAGCTTACATTATGGTTTATATTTTGCACCACACAATTTTATAGGTTTTGGCAAAATATATAATGGCTTGTATCCATCATTGCAATATCATGCAGAACAATTCCAATGTCTTAAAAATGCCCCTTCTTACACCTATTCTTCCCTCTCCCTCCCCTCATAAAATCTGGTGACCATTGTTTCTATATCATTGTTATAAGTTCTTCCATTACTATCATAATAATGCCTACTTTAGTCCATAGTTGCATTCCCCCCTTAGGTTTGCTCATTCCTCTATTTTGAGGATTTTGGAATGGTGATGCCCACTTTGCTTCTGATTGTGAGGGGATTTAGATCCCATGGGGCAGATGGATGGAACTGTCTTGCAGTTGTAGATACTCTTGCTTACTGGTCATTGTCTATCATCATCCTTTTGATAGTTGTCCTTCGTGAGTCTGATGAACTCGAGAGTAGGTATTGGCTGCAACTCTGCTGAGAGTCAGGCCTCACCCAGTATATGAACAGCCAGAAGACTTAAGTCTCTGGGACATATATTTATTGGGTATAATATTAATTACAGGTTCAAATAAATAGGGCAGAAGAACCATGTATAGGAAAATTATAAATGAGTCTATGAAACCTTGGCAGAGATGGATTATCATATATTCCAAGGTAAAGCATATTAATGGGGTGCTGATTTCCTGGGGTTGTCTGTTATGCCTATAATGTCTAGGTATCTCTAAATCCTCCAGGAGCACCCCTACTTGAGGCACTGTTTAGTGCAGCAGACAGTGAGATCCTCCTGAGAAATGCATAAGCATAACCTCTGGAATGACCTCTCAACTCACATTGAAATCTCTTAGCCATAAAAACTAATTTGCATTTAATATTTCCCCTTTCTGTCTAGGTCTTTCTCTAAATGCATTGTTAGTTGGTGCTTGGTATTAATCCCTTGGTGCCAGGGAGGCTTATCCCTGGTAATCATGTCCCATGTCTGGTGGAAGGCAGTGAAATTATATGCTGAGCTTGGCTTAGAGAGAGTCCACATTTGAGCAAGAAAGAGACCCTCAGGAGATAACACTTAGGCAATATATATTACCAGGCCAAGTTTTCATTTCACAAGGACAAGGTTCATAAGTACAAGCATCTGGAAAGTGGACTTGGCTCAGTGGTTAGGGCATCCATCTACCACATGGGAGGTCCACGGTTCAAACCCTAGGCCTCCTTGACCCGTGTGGAGCTGGCCCATGCGCAGTGCTGATGCGCACAAGGAGTGCCGTGCCATGCAGAGATGTCCCCTACGTAGGGGAGCCCCATGCACAAGGAGTGCGCCCTGTAAGGAGAGCTGCCCAGCACAAAAGAAAGTTCAGCCTGCCCAGGAATGGCACTGCACACACGGAGAACTGATGCAGCAAGATGACGCAACCAAAAGAGACACAGATTCCCATGCCGCTGACAACAACAGAAGTGGACAAAGAAGAACACGCAGCAAAATGGACACAGAGAACACACAACTGGGGGGGGGAAGGGGAGAGAAATAAATTTTAAAAAATCTTTAAAATAAAAAAAATAAGTACAAGCATCAGTATCAAGGGTGTGGTGCTTTGGTCCACCTTTCTTTGCTAGGCACTGCCCATGTACTCCAGAGATTCACACCACTGTATGAAAGAATGTGGCAGGACTCACCAGGATGGAAGTTCAATATTCCTTCAGTTATTTTGTGGGTCTTCACCCACTGAGACAACACTCCATGACTGTATGAATACACTCACACTCCATAGAGTCATGCCTCAGGCACATCCCCCCCCCCACACACACACCCTCCATTACTGACACCCTGGATGAATGATCCTCCCTTACCACAGCAGCAACCCTTCTGCAACCCAAAGCCTTCCCCAAAAGAAAGGCAACAAAAAACAATAATTTTTTAAATTAAAAAATAAAGTTTCTTTTTTTGCATTGTGTCTTTCATCCCCATAAGATGTTATCTTTTATATATAGTGACTATTTCTTCTGTATGCTCCAAATCCATCACACTCAGGAACACAAATTCCAAAGTGGGGCCTACTGACAAGGCACTGAATCCAGAGCCAACTGCCATGACCAAAGAAACTGTGTCTCCATAGCCCTCAGGAGCACCAGTACCTAGGGTTGTATCTACTCTGGCTGTCTCTGGAATCCAGTTGAGGTGTGCATAAGTGCGACCCCTCTGATGAACTCCCAACTCTTTTTTGAAGACTCTTAGCCATACATACTCATTCGTCTTTACCATTTCCCCCTTTTATTCAAGGTCTTTTTCTAGTTGCATCACTAGTTAGTGATTGGTAGTAATCCTTCAGTGCCAGGGAGGCTCATACCTGGGAGTCCTGTCCCATGGTGGGGAGAAGGTAATGTATTTACATGCATTAGTCTGACTTAGAGAGTGGCCACATTTGAGCAACATGGAGGCTCTCAGGAGGTAACTCAGGCACCCTGCAGCTCTTGGCCTAGTTCAAATTTCAGGCATACAAGCTCATAAGCATAGTCATCAGTATCAAGGGCTCATTATTGGACCATCCTTCACTGGTCTTGGGGGATTGTTGCTGTTCAATTGGGGAATGTGACAGAGCTCCCCTGGCTAGGAAAATAGCACTACTTCAGTTGATGTTTGTAACTGTAACTACTATGAAAATAACCAATGAATATCTGAACATTTTTATATACCTTATATATACATACCCTGGAGAACTCCCTCCCAACCATGTGTCCCCATTCAATAACACCCCACACCAGAATTCCTCCCCTGCCATCATTGAGCCCTTCTGTGGTCCAAAATTTCTTCAAAAATGAAGGCTATTATATTGCCAAATTCAATTAATAGCAAAATGAAATAGTAATGATAGTTTTAAAGATCAGAAATAGAAGCCATATTAATTTAGAAAAACTAAAATTAAATTGGGGTATTAAAAATGAAAAATATAATAAAAATTTTTTTTGACATTTTGCCTTTCATCACTGTAATAGGTGTTGCCCTGTATGTACAATGACAAGGCAATTTTTTAAATTTCTTCCTCAGTGTCTACGTACTTTTTTTTCCTTCACATTTTTAATTTTTTCTTCAAAAAAAGTTTTAGATCACAGTAAAGTCACATATACAATATAAGTGACTCCCATATATCCAATATCAAACCCTTTCACCCTTCCCCAGCAATGATCTTTTTACATGTTCATCTTATATTTGCTGCAGCTGATGTACAGATATTGAAAGAGCTATCAAACATGGTTCCATTTTGGTTTACATTATGGTTTATATTTCAGACTGTACAATTCTCTAAAATTTTAGTTACATTATGGTTTATGTTATGGTTTATATTTTAGCCTATTGACTTTTATACATTTTTGGTGAAATTTAACATGTCTTATATCCATCATTGCATGATCTTGTGGAACACTTCCATTGCACCCCAGTTACTCTGCTTTCATCTATTCTATTCCTCTCTCCCCCTCCCTTCAGGGCCCACAGTGACACCCCAGCTTCACTGCTTGAAGGACCAGATTCACAGATACTTGCAACAATGCTGAGGGCCTGACACACTAAACTGTTCTCCCCCATTGGGAGCCACCAGTTCTCTGGAGAGACACAATTCCCTCTGTTTGAGAACATCAGGTCTCCCCAGGATGTGGGTATACCTTCCCACTCATTGTATGGGTCTCCACCCAATGATAAAACACACTATGACAATATGAGCACTCACACACTCCCTAGAAGCCTGCCCCTGTGCCAGGTACCCCTCCTTAAGCACCTTAAACAGGTAAGCCTTATTATATTTTCTAACGAGTTTTCTCTACATTATAGTTTCAACTACATACCAGACAATCTCCCATGTTCAACTGTTCCCCAAACCCTTTCCCCATTTCCTTGGGCCATCTGACTCATTGTCCCCACCCTATCCTCCTCAAGCCTGCAAAATCCTGCCTGATAGTATCCCTTATGCCCTCATCTTATCCCTTCCCTGTACAAATACTTACCTCCACTTTATCATAGATTTCATATTCTTCTTGAGTGGAGTTGGATCATTCTCCAAGATAGACTATATCATAAATCACAAAACAAACTTTGATAAATTCAAGAATATTGAATCATACAATGTATCTTCTCTGACCAAAGTGGAATGCAAATAAAAATCAGAAACAGAGGAAGAAATGGAAAATTTTAAAATGTGGAATTTCATAAGCAACCAATGGTTTAAATAGGAAATTTGGAAATATCTTGAGGAAAATGAAAATATAACTTACCAAAACTTATAGAATGCAGCAATGGCAGTGCTCAGATAAATAACTCTAAATCCTTGCATTGAATAATAAGAAAAATTTAAAATCAGAGAACCTAAAAACTGGAAAGACTAGAATAAGAAGAGCAAACTATACCCGGAGTGAGGAGAAGGAAGATAATAAGCTATGAACTATAGATGGTGGTAGAATTGTGACATATTATCTTAAGATTAGAGTGGAGATAGATGAAATAGAGAGTACAAAATCAGTACAGAAGATCAACAAATCCAAGAGTTGGTTCCTTAAAAAAATTGATAAAATCTACAAACTTAGCCAGTCTTATGAAGACAAAAAGAAAGAGGACACAAATGACTAAATTCAGAAAATGAAAAGGGGCATTACTACCAACCACAATGAAATAAAAAGAACTATAAGAGGATACTCTGAGCAACTATACAACAACAACAAATTAGATAACCTAGATGGAAGTGGACAAACACCTAGAAACAAACTACCTACATTTACTCAAGAAGATATAGAAGATCTCAGCAAACCAATAACTATTAAACGATTGAGTCAGTAATAAAAAAAATCCCAACAAAGAAAAGCCTAGGACCAAATAGCTTTACAGGTGAATTTTAGCACACATTAGAAGAATAATTAACAGTAACACTCCTCAAATTCTTCCAAAATATTGAATAGGAAGGAACTCACCCTAATTCCTTGTATGAGGCCAATATCTCCCCCGTACCAAAGCTAGATAAAGATACCACAAGAAAAGAAAATTAGAGACCAACATTTCTTATGAATATAGCTGAAAAAATTCTCAACACAATACTAGCAAATCTCAACCAACAGCATATGAAAAGAATTATACAATATGATCAAGTGGAACTTACCCCAGGTATACAAGAATGGGTCAACATAAGAATATCAGTTGTTATACTCCATATAAACAGAATGAAAGGACAAAACACATGATCATATCAATTGATACAGAAAAGTAATTTGAAAAAATCCAGTACCCTTTCTTGATATAAACAATTACAAAACTAGGGACAGAAGGAAATTTTCTAAATATGAGAAAGGTAAGATATGAAAAATTCACAGTTGACACCATACTTGTGAAAAATGAAATCTTCCCCTCTAGGACCAGGAACAATATGAGGACGCTCACTGCCACCACTGCTATTCATCAGTATACTGAATGTTCTTGCCAGAGCAGTTAGGCAAGAAAAAAATAGAAGACATCCAAATTGGAAAGGAAGAAGTAAAACTTTCCTATTTTCAGATGATATGATCCCTTATGGAGGAAATCATGAAAAATCCACAAAGCACCTAGAGCTAATAAATGAGTTCAGCATAGTGGCAGGTTACAAGATCAACGTGCAGAACCCTATAGTGTTTCTATACTCAAGCAATGGATGTTTGGAAGAAGAAATTTTAAAAAAGAATTACATTCACAATAGCAACACAAAGAATCAAATATCTAGGAATAAATCTAAGCAAGGGTGTAAAGGACTTATACTGAGAAAACTACAAAGCATTGCTAAAAGTAATCAAAGAAGACAAATAAATGGAAAGACATTCAGTGTTCATGGATTGGAAGATTAAATATTGTTAAGATGTCAGTTCTACCCAAGGCAATTTATAGATTCAATACAATCCCAAATCAAAATTCCAACAATCTTTGCAGAAATGGAAAAGCAGTCATCATTTTTCGATGTTTTAATTTATTTTATTTATATTTTTATTTGAGAAGTTGTGAGTTTAGAAAACAATCATGCATACAATTCAGGATTTCCATACCCTACCCTACCACCAAGACCTTACATTGTTATGGCACATCTGTTATTAATATAACTGATGTAAAACCATAGTCACAATACTACAGTTGTTTATATGCCATAGCTTATATTTGGTGCATTATTCCCACAAATCATATTAACATGTATTATTATATATTTGTTATAGTTCAGTAGAGAACATGCTCATATTTATACTGTTAACCACAATCCCTCATTTCAGTAGGGGTTCACTTTGTTATATGGCCCCCTTCCTTGTACAGTCCATCGAAAGTGTATCCTTAGTGGCTCTCAGTTTCATCAGAGTTGTGCTGTCATCAGCTCAGTTCACTTAAGAATGTTTTCAGTTCCAGTGCATGTAGATGACTATGATTATCATGGAGGCAGTCTTGATGGAGGAGCTTGATGAGGAAGAGCAGCTGTTGGGAAGGCATCTCAAAGAGAAGGAGCTGGAGACCAATATTCATGGTATGAAGAATACTGTTCCCAAGAATTACAAAAAGTGGAGGAAGCCATTCATTGAATATGTTGCTAAATTGGAAGCAGAAATGGAACAAAAACATGAAGAGGAATTGAAACATTTGAAGCTGACTACTGAGAATTAGATTCTGTTGCTGTTAACATTTCAAACTTGGTTCTTAAGAGTCAGCAGCCTCAGATATCAAAAGCACAAAAGAGATAGGGGGAAAAGCTGCACTGGAAAACGGCAGGAAGAAAAGATAGCAGAAGCTGAAATTAGGAACTTATCAGGAGCCAGACATGTTGAAAGTAAAAACCGTGCTCAAATATTGGCAGTTAGACAGTTGGAAATTAAACAGATTCCATCTGATGGCCTCTGTATGTATAGAGCTATTGAAGATCAACTGAAGGAACAGTACTGAACTCTGACTGTAGTAGCTTTAAGAAGTCAAACTGCTAAGTACATGCAAAGTCATGTGGAAGACTCTGCCATTTTTAACAAACCCTAGTACAGGAGACATGTATACTTCAGAAGAGTTTGGAAAACACTGTAATGATATTGTAAACATAGTTGCATGGGGAGGTCAGCTTGAGCTAAGAGCACTGTTTCACATTTTAAAATATCAATAGAAGTAAAACAGGCAGATACTCCTCCTTTCATAATTGGTCAAGAATATCCCCAAAACCAACTAATACTTGTATATATGAGACATGAATATAGCTTAGGAGAAGACTAAAATTCTGTTACACACAGAAGATACCAAACAGCTACTGAAAATTGCTACTAGTTTATAAAACATTGAACAATTATATTTAAGTACACTGTGTGATCTGATTATTCATACCAAGTGTTGGATTGTCTCAAACAGTACTGAAAAACACAACTATGCTAAATCAGTTTTATGGCAGAACTACTAACAGGGTTTTGAGAAATATGTCATATAAACTTTAAAACCAGTGTCCCTTTTGTTGTTTTTTATTATTATCTTTTTTTTTTTAAGATACACAGATCACAGACAATGTTACCTTAAAAAATGAGTTTCCCAAATATCCTACTCCCTACACCCCCCACTCCTCCCATATCAACAACTTCTTTCATTAGTGTGTTACATTCATTGCATTTGATGAATATCTTTTGGAGCACTGCTACAATAACCATTTCAGTGCAATATTTCTTGAAGAAATGAATTCTAAGTTTCTTTGTTCATTGCAATAATGTGATGTTGGTGATAGCAAATTTTAAAAATTTATTTGTCTCCCCTTGCCCTCCCCCCCCCCAGTCTTCTGCTCTCTGTGTCCATTCACTGTGCGTTCTTCTGTGTCCACTTATATTCAGTGGCACTGGAAATCTGTATCTCTTTTTGTTGCATCGTCTTGCTGCATCAGCTCTCTGTGTGTGCGGTGCCACTCCTGGGCAGGCTGCACTTTTTTCACACTGGGAGGTTTTCCTTACGGGGTACACTCCTTGTGCAGGGGCTCCCCTATGTGGGGGACACACCTGCCTGGCAGGGCACTGCTTGCACACATCAGCACTGCACACGGGCCAGCTCATCACATGGGTCAGGAGGCCCTGGGTTTGAACCCTGGACCTCCCATGTGGTAGGCAGACGCTCTATCTGTTGAGCCAATTCTGCTTCCCAGCAAATTTAATTAATGCTGATAAATGAACTTGAATGCAATAACCTTGGTATTTATTTTGAAATAATGTTACTTTAAAATTAAAATATAAGCATTAAGAAGTAATATAGATAAGATATCATGAACCTAGGTATTATGAATTCCATCTACATTCTAAAATATTCTAAAATGGCTTATTGGGAGCTCTTTTTTTCTTTTTTATTATCTTTTTTTAAAAACACATAAATCACACAAAATGTTACAATTAAAAATATAAGAGGATCCCATATACCCCACTCCCCACACATCCCACTTCTCCCACATTGACATCTTTCATTAGTATAGTACATTCATTGCATTTAGTGAGTACATTTGAAAGCACTGCTGCACAGCATGGATTATAGTTTATGTCATTGTTTACACCCTCTCCCAGTCCATTCAGTGGGTTATGGCAGAATATATAATGTCCTGCATCTGTCCCTGCAATATCATTTAGTACAACACCAATTCCTGAAAATGCTCCAATATCACATCTCTTTTTCCCTCTCCCTGCCTTCAGCAACTCCTGTGGCCACTGTCTCCACATCAATGACATAATTTCTTCCATTGCTAGAGTCACAATAATTCTATAGTAGAATACTTGTAAGTCCACTCTAATCCATATTTTATTCCTTCATCTTAAGGACCATGGGATGGTGATGTCCATTCCACCTCTAAATGGAGAGGGGGCTTATATCCCACATGGCTGTGGATGGAATTCTGCTTGTAGCTGTAAACTCTCTGTTCCCTGGTGTGGTGGTTGACCATTCTCACCTCCCTGTTAGCTGACCTGGGTAAGTCCAATGAACTGAAGAGTAGGTGTTGCAACTCTGCTGAGGCTCAGGGCCAGCTGGCACATAGACAGACCAAAGATTCAAGCCTCCTGAGCATATACCAACCCCAGCACCCACCATAGTTTAAGTAAAGAAGGCATGCATAGAGAGGTCACATCTGAGTCCAACTCCATCACACTCAGGAGCACAAATTCCAAAGTAGGGTCCACTGGCAATGCACTGGACTCCAGAGCCATCTGTCATGACCATAGGATCTGGGTGTCTCCATAGCCTTCAGGAGCCCCACTACCTGGGGTTGTATCTACTTTGACTGTCTCTGAGATCCTGCTGAGATATGCATAAGCGTGACCCCTCTAATGACCTCCTGACTCATTTTGAAGTCTCTTAGCCATATAAATTCATTTGTCTTTACCACTTCCCCCTTTTATTCAAAGTCTGTTTTTATTTGCTTCACCAGTTGGTGCTTGGCAGTAATCCCTTGGCATCAGGGAGGCTCATTCCTGGGAGTCCTGTCCCATGCTGGGGGGAAGGTAATGCATTTACATGCTGAATTTGGTTTAGGGAGTGGCCACATTTGAGCAATATCAAGGTTCTCAGGAGGTAACTGTTAGGCACTTGCAGTGGTAGCTATTTTTTAATAAACATGCTAAGTAGAATTTTCTTGTTTATAGAAGTATTTAAAAAATTTTATTAATATTCTTAAATGATCAATATGGTTGTGGACAAGAAGGTTTGTGTAGTTTGCTTTTCTTATCTCATTAAACTTCAGATAAACATCACTTTAAATGTAAACTAAAATTGAAGTCTTTGAAAAATTGGCAGTTGTTAATTTAAAAGCAGCATATACTAATTTAGTTTGTTGTGTGATGGTCTAATGGAAGTTTCATAAGCTTTCTTTGTCCTAACTCATCGAACTATATGTTAGAGTTTTAGAATATGTCTTTAAACAAGAATTTTATCCACTTTAATAACTTGCAAAATGTGAAAGAATGTGTGTAATTTATAGTGAGCAATATAGATTTTCTTATATTATCTGATGTTTGTGAAAATAAAAGATGAATGAATTAAATAAAAAAAAAACATTTTCATTACTCCAACAGGAAAAATCCCATAACCCTTTATACACTCCCATTATTGGCCCTTAATTAGCATTGATATATTATACTACCTTCTTTGCCATTGCTGTAAAAAGATTTTAATATTACTGTTAACTATAGTTATACATTTTCCATGTATCTACATATTCCTAACACTTTTTTTGTGATAGAGGAAAATCCTTGTATTTATATTATTAACCACAATCACATCCACCACTGAAATCACTGTTATACAGTCCCTAGATTATCCTCTAGTTCTCTTTCAATTGACATTAACCTCCCTAGACTACCAATAATACTCACTATACTGTATTACCATGAACTCTATCCATTTTCCCACATTTACAATACACCTTATTAAACATTCTATGTTCATTAAAATTCTGCATACATTCTGCATCAGCTGCCCCTTCTCAATCCACATTCTGTTTCCTAGTGACCTAGTAACCTAAACTTCATGAGTTTAGTCATCATATTTAGTTCATGTTAGTGAGACTATACAATATTTATCCTTTTGCATCTGGCATCTTTCATTCAACATAATGCCCTCAAAGTTGATCCATGTTGTCATATGCAAGCTGACTTCCTTTCTTCTTACAGCTGAATAGTATTCCATTGTATGTACATTACCACTTATTTATCCACTCATCAGTTGATGGACACTTGAGTTGTTTTGATTTTTTAGCAATTGTAAATAATGCCACTATGAAGATTCATGTGCAAGTGTCTGTTTAAGGCCTTGCTTTCACTTCTGACTATATTCCTAATAGCAGGATTGCTGGTTCATATGGCATTTCTATGTATATCTTCCTGACAAACTGCAAAACTGTCCACAAAGAAGACAAAGATTGCACCTTTTACATTCCCACCAACAGTGAAGGAATGTTCTCCAGTACTTGTGTTTTTCTTTTTCTTTTCTTTTCTTTTCTTTTCTTTTTTAAGTAAAGCCCATTCTGTAAGGTGTGAAATGACATCTCATTGTAGTTTTGATCTGCATTTCCCTAATAACTAGTGATGTTTGTAATATTTTCATGTGCTTTTTTGCCATTTGTATTTTTTTGAAAAATGTCTGTTCAAGTATTTTGCTCAATTTTTACTTGGGTCTTTTGTCCTTTTGTCATTGAGTTGTATGGTCTCTTTATATAACAGGGAGATCAAACTCTTATTGATCTCTCTGATTTCTGAAAATTTTCTCCCATTCAATAGACTACATTTTCACATTCTTTTTTTTTAAATTAACAACTTTATTTCAAATTCACAAAAATAAAAGAACAAAAAGGCAGCTCAACAACTTATGGAAATATTACTTATGAATTCTTTTTAAGGCACTTTTGTCTCATCTAATTCCAACTTCTAACTTAGTTGTTCCTCTGGTGTTGAGAAAGATACACAGATGAACACAGATTATTTAAATGATATATTCAAGGTCTCCTTATTAAAGAAAAAAATGGAGAAAAAATGCTTAGTCTTATTTATATCTCACAAAATCAAATCTCATTCTTTTTTCACCTTTAAGAATTGATATAGTATCAACTTTGCCTTTGCTACAAAAATATTGCAATGTGGTTGTTAACTATAATCCATAAATCATGTTAGTTATATTTTTCTCATGTATAATTACATTTTTAACATGCTGTAGTAGAATATTCCTGAATTTATATTACCAACCACAATCCTTTTGTGCATGTGTGTTTTACAATTGCCTGTCTTTTAACCCTTTCAATTTCTGTTACTTACATTCTTCATTTCTACATTCTTCTCCAGGGCACTCACCTTTGTCCCTTAATTTTTTATTTTTGTTTTTAAAGAAGCTTTAGATTACATAAATGTTACATAAAAAATATAAGGGATTTCCATATGTTCTACTCCCTCCTTGTAGCAATTTGATATGGTTCATGAATTCCAAAAATAGATATTGCATTATATTTATAAACTGGTCTATACATGGGTGTGATTAAATTATGATTAGGGCTTTGAGTGGGCCACATTAGTAGGGTGTTGAATCCACACCCCTTGGTAGGTGGGTCTCACAGACAAAAGACATGGCAAAGGACAGAGTTTGAGTGTTTGATGCTGGAGTTTTGAGCTGTGGCTGGGAAGTAAACACACAGGAGAAGAACACAGGGGAATAGAGATGGCTTCGTAGACATGGCAGAAGCCCTGGGGAGAGAGACAGAGCCAGTTGCCTAATAGTCTATGGCTGCACTTGTAGAGAGACAAAGCCTAGAGAGCCCCATAGTCTATCACTGACCTTGTGGAGAAAACAGAGGAACTGAGCCCAGAGAGAAATGAACCCTAGGAAGAGAGAGACCCAGGAAGTCTAAACCCCAGCAGACATTGGCAGCCATCTTGCTCCAACATGTGGCAGAGGACTTCGGTGAGGGAAATAACTTATGCTTTATGGCCTGGTAACTGTAAGCTTCTACCCCAAATAAATACCCTTTATAAAAACCAACTGATTTCTGTTATTTTTAATCAGCACCCCATTGGCTAATACACTCCTTCTTCCACACTTTCCCACATTAACAACAACCTTCATTAGTGTGACACATTTGTTAAAATTGATGAGCACATATTGAAGCATTGCTACTAACCATGGACTACAGTTTACAATTTAGTTTACACTCTGTGCCACACAATTTTGTAGAATATGACAAAATACACAAAATCTATGATGGCTTGTACCTGTCACTGCAGTGTCATGCAGGACCACTCCAATGTCCCAAAAATGCTCCCACATTACACCTATTCTTCCCTCTCCCAAACTTCAGAACCTCTGTTGGCCATTGCCTTTATAGCAATGATAAGAGTTCTTCCATTGCCAGAATATCAATAAGTCTATAATAGAGTAATAACAAATCTACTTTAGTCCATTATTCCTTCCCCAATCTTTAGGATTTGGGAATGGTGATGCCCACTCAGTTTCTAATTGAGAGGGGGCCTAGGTTACATGGGGCAGATGGATAGAACTATCTTACTTGCAGCTGCACTCTTTGTTCCTTGGGATGGGTGTTGTCCATTATCATCTCCATGTTAGTTCTCCTGGGTGAGTCCGATAAACTGGAGAATAGGTGTTGCACCTCTGCTGAGATTCAGGACTCAACTGGCACATGAATGGCCCAAAGATTTAACTCTCTGGGAAATATATTTAACAAGTATAATGCTAATTATAAGTTCAAATAAAAGGGACAGAAGAGCCATGTAGAGAGAAATTATAAATCAATCTAAGTCAGTTACACTATGGAGCATAAATTCCAGAGTAAGGCTCACTGCCAGGGTGCCAAATTCCTGAGCTTATCTGTCTTGCTTATAGTGTCTGGGTGTCTCTGGAGCCCTTAGGAGCCCCAATGTTTGAGGCATGATTTACTGTGGCACTCCATGAGGTACTGCTAAGCTGTGCATTAGTGTAACCTCTGGAATGACCTCCTGACTCACTTTGAAATCTCTTAGCCATAACAATTCATTTGTATTTAATATTAACCCCTTCAGGTCAAGGTCTGATTCCAGATGCATTGCTAGTTGGTGCTTGGTAATAATCCCTTGGTGTCAGGGAGGATCATCCCTGGAAGTCATGTCCCATACTGGGTGGGGAAGGTAGTATGTTTATATGCTGGATTTGGCTTACTGAGAGGTCACATTTGACCAACAGCAAAGCTTTCAGGAGGTAACTTTTAGGCAATATATAATACTAGACTAAGTTTCAATTTCACAAGAAAAGTTCAATGTCAACACATGGCATAGTGGTCTGTCTTCCTTCACTAGACACTGCCCTTGTGCTCAGAGGATTCTTGCTGTTCTATCAGAGAATGTAGCAGGACTCCCCAGAATGGGAATTCAATATTCTTTTGGTAATTGTGCACATCTCCACTCATTGAGACAAAGCCCCATGAACCCTTGAACATATTCATATGCCTTAGAGGCATGTCCCAAGTGCATCCCTCCTTACACATCCCCCCACCATCAACACCCTGAACCAGTGATCCTCCCCTGCCACAGTTGTGACCATTTTGTGTTCTTAAACCTCTCCAAAAATGAAGCCAATGAAATAACCAAATAAAATTAGTAAGAAATGAAATAATAAGCTTTTAAAATAAATAAAATACAAAATATGTTTAAAAATTGAAATATTATTTTAAAAATTTTGACATTTTGTCTTTCATCACTGTAAGATTTATTGATTTGTATGTACAATAACAATTTCTTTCATATATTTCCCCAGTGTCTTATTTTTTTCCATTTTATTTTCAAAGAAGGATTATGTTACAGAAAAGTCAATAGAAATTATAGGGTATTCCCATTTAACCCCGTGTCCTCCCACTTTTCCACTCTCCCCTATTAATAACATTTTATGAGAAGGTAGTACATTTTTTACAATTGATGTACAAATTGCTACTAACCATGGTCAATGTTTTACATTATGGTTTACATTTTGCACCATACACTTCTTTTTATAGGTTTTGATGAAATTTCAAATGCCCTTTATCTATTATTGCAACATCGTTCAGAACAATTCTAATGCCCTAACAATACCCTATGTTCCATCTATTCTATACTTCCCTCACCCCTTACTTGGACTAACTTCCAAATTTTGAAGAATAAGATTCATATTTACTTGCAATAACTTAGAGGGTTTGATATATTGGTCTGTTTTCTTTTACAGGTACTGCCTATGTTCTTGAGGGATTCTTGTCCCTCTAATTCATAATGTAGCAGGATCCCCAAGGATGTTTCTTGTGTGGATCTCCATTCACTGAAATAACACATTATGACAAGATGAACACATACATATTCCATGGGAGCATACCCTAGGTGTGTCCTATCCCATGTAACCCCCTCACCCCATGCCCTTCACCAATAGTCATCCCTGCTGTATTTGCTAACAGAACATTCCCAAAATTGTAGTTTTAATCCCCAGAGTTCACCTGCTCCTTCCAACAACCTTCTCCCCAGTTCCATGGATAGTCCACTATGATCCACCCCCAACCCCTCTCACAGATGAACACTGCTAACGCGCTGATCCCAATAACATCACCACACCACTCCCATGCCCATACATTGCCCAAACACACCCTTCTACTTTATCATAGATTTTGACCATATGCACCTTGTCTCAACACTCTCTACTCCCTCTCTGTTTCCTGTGAACCTCTCTTCCAGACTCTAGCTCTGTAAGTCTGCTCAATTTGCTTAATTCATATCAGTGAGATCATGTAATATTTGTCCTTCAGTGCCTGGCTTACTTCACTTAACATAAGGTCTTCAAGATTCATCCATATTGTTTCATGTGTCAATACTGCATTGTTTCATACAATTGAGTAACATTCCATTGTACGTATATACCACAGTTTGTCCATCTCTTGATGGACATTTTGGTTGCTTCCAACTTTTGGCAACAGTGAATAAAACCACTATGAACATTAGTGTGCATATATCTGTTTGTGTTCCTGCTTTCAGTTCTTCTGGTTATATACTCATTAGTGGGATTACTGGATTATATGGCAATTCTATAGTTAGTTTCTGAGGAACAACCAGATTGTCCACAATGCCTGCACAATTCTGCATTCCCACTAACAGTTGATAAGGGTTCCCATTCCTCCTCATCTTCTCTAACACTTGTAGTACTCTGTATTTTTTAATAGCTGCCTGTCTAATGGTTACTGGTTGCTATCTCATTGAATTTCAATTTGCATTTCCCTAATAGCTAGTGATGTTGAGGATCTTTTCATGGGCTTTTAAACATTTGTATTTCTTCTTTGGAGAAATGTCTATTCAAATCTCTTGCCCATTTTTTAAACTGGCTGTTTGTGTTTTTATTTTAGAGATGTAAGCTTTCTTTATATATGCTGGATATTAGGCCCTTATCAGATATATGCTTACCAAATATTTTCTCCCAGTGGGTAAGCTGCCTTTTCACTTTCTTGACAACTCATTTGAAGTGCAAAATTTTTAAAATTTACAGAGGTCTCATTTATATATATTTTTTTCATTGCTGGTAATTTGGGTGTAAAGTTTATGAAACCATTTCCTACTGCAAGATCTTGTAGATGCTTCCCTACATTATCATCTAGGAGAGTTATGGTCTTGGCTTTTATATTTATCTTGAGGTAAATTTTGTATAGGGTATGAGATGTGATCCTCTCATTCTTTTAAATATGGATATCCAGTTCTCCAATCACCATTTGTTGAAGAGGCCATTCTATCACAATTGAGTGGGTTTGGTGGCCTTGTTGACCATATGTGTGAGGATCTACATCAGAACTCTCATTTCTTTTCCATTGGTCAGTATTTCTATTCTAGAGCCAATACTATGCAGTTTTGACCACTGTGGCTTTGGAGTATGTTTTAAAATCAGGTACTGTGATTGCTCCAATTTTGTTTTTCTTTTTCAATATGTCTTTGGCTATTCAGGGCCCCTTTCCCTTCCATATAAATTTCATAATTAGCTTTCCCAATTCAATAAAATGCTGCTTTAATTTTTGGGGGGGATTGCATTAAATCTTTAAATCAGTTTGGGTAGGATGGACATCTTAATGATGTTTAGTCTTCCAATCCATGAACAGGGAATATTCTTCCATTTACTTAGGTCTTCTTTGATTTCCTTTAACAATGTTGTGCAGTTTTCTGTGTACAAGTCCTTTATATCTTTACTTATATTTATTCCTAGGTATTTGATTCTTTTAGTTGCTACTGTAAATAGAATATTTTCTTGTTTTCCTCCTCACATTGCTCATTATTGGTGTACAGAAATGCTATTGAGTTTTGCGTGTTGATCTTATATCCTGCCACTTTACTAAACTCATTTATCAGTTCTAGAAGCTTTGTTGTGGATTTCTATGGACTTTCTATGTGTAGGATCATGCCATCTGCAAAAAGTGAAATTTTTACCTCTTCCTTTCCAATTTGGATGCCTTTTATATCATTTTCTTGCCTAAGTGCTCAAGCAAGTACTTCTAACAGGATGTTAAATAATAGTGGTGACAGTGGGCATGCTCATCTTGGTCCAGATGTTAGAGGGAACACCTTCAGCATTTCACCATTGAATATGACATTAGCTGTGGGTTTTTCATATATGCCCTTTATCATGTTGAGGAAGCTTCCTTCTATACCTATCCTTTGAAGTTTTTAAAGTTTTTTTTTTTTTTTAAATCAGGAAAGGATGTTGTTTTTTTTCAAATGCTTTTTCTGCATCAATAGAGATGATCAGGTAAATTTTTTTCCTTTCAATCTGTTTATGACATGTATTACATTGATTTTCTTAAGTTCAACCATCCTTGTATATCAGGGATGAAACCCACTTGACCATGGTGTATAAGTCACTCAGTATGTTGTAGAATATGATTAGCAAGTGTTTTCTTGAGAATTTTAGCATCTGTGTTCATTAGGGAGATTGTGCTATAGCTTTCCTTTCTTGTGGCATCTTTATGTGGCTTTAGTATTAGGGTGTTTGGCACCATAGAATGAGGTGGGCAAGTTTCCCTCCACTTATATTTTTTATAAGAGTTTTAGCAGGATTTGGTTTTAGTTCTTTCCAGAATGTTTGGTTGAATTCACCTGTGAAGCCATCTGGTCCTGAACTCTTCTTAAATCGGAGGTTTTTGATGACAAATTGTATCTCATTACTTGTGATTGGTTTATTGAGTTCATCAATTTCTTCTTTTGTCAATGTATGCTGCATGTGTGATTCTAGAAATTTGCCCATTTCACCTAAGTTATCCATCTTGTTGGCATACAAGTATCCATCAAAGAATCCTTTTATGGTACTCTATTTCTTTGGGATCAGTGCTGGTACCCCCTTCCTCATTTCTTATTTTATGTATTTGCATTCTTTCTCTTTTTCTTTTTGTTAATCTAAATAAGGGTTTGCAATTTCATTAGTCTTCTCAAAGAACCAGCTTTTTGTTTTGTTAATTTTTTCTAGTGCCTTCGAATTTTCAATTTCATTTAGCTTTGCTCTAATCTTTGGTATTTTCTTCTTTCTACTTTGTTTTGGATTGGTTTGTTTTCTTTTTCTAATTCCTGCAGGTATGCAATTAGTTCTTTGATTTTAGCTTTTTCTTCTTATTTAAAATATGCATTTATGGCTATAAATTTCCCTGCCAGCACTACTTTCGCTGAATCCCATAGGTTTTGAAAAATTGTGTTGTTTTCATTCTTTTCAAGGTAGTTACTGATTTCTTTTGCAATTTCCTTCTTGACCCACTGATTATCTAAGAGTATGTTGTTTAACTTCCCTATCTTTGTGCCTAATCTGGTTTCTCTGTCCCTTACTGATTTCCAGTTTCATTTCATTGTGGCCAGAGAAATTACTTTGTGTAATATCAGACTTTCTGAATTCTTTGAGAATTATTCTGTGGCCTAGCATGTTGTCTATCCTGGAGAACAATCCATGTGTGTTCAAGAAGAATCTATACCCCACTGTATTTGTGTGTAATGTTCTGTATATGGTTATTAGGTCTAAATTCTGTAACACATTGTTTAAGGTCTCTGTTTCTATATTGACCCTGTGTCAAGGTGTTCTGTCTAATGGTGATAATGGTGTATTGTAGAGTTATAATGTAGAGGCATCTACCTCTCCCCTTATTTTTTCCAATGTTTGCCTCAAATATTTTGAGGAGCCCTGGTTAGATGCATAAATGTTTTTGGATTGTTCTTGATATATTATTCATTTTTATTACTATATAGTGTTCTTCCTTGTCTCTTACAATACCTTTGCATTTAAAGTCTATCTTATCTGTTATTACTATATCTGCTCCATCCCTTTTTTGGTTATTGTGTATAAAATTGTTTTCCAACCCTTTATTTGCAACTTCCTTGTGTCTTTGGGTCTTAGGTGAATATCTTGCAGATAGCATATAGATGAGTTATATTTCTTTGTCCATTTTGCCACTCTGTGTCTCTTGATTGGAGAGTTTAATTCATTAACATTCAAATGTTATACTGTCAAAGCTTTACTAACTTCAGCCATATTTTCTTTAGGTTTATGTATCATGTTTTTATCCCCCTCTTTTTATATTTTTAATTATTCTTAGCAATAATCTTCCTTCCTATGCTCCCCTCAAACCCTGTCTTCTCTCCTGTTCTTTCCTTTCAACCTGCAGAACTCCCTTTAGCATTTCTTGAAAGGCAGTTTTCTTTCTGACAAACTTCCTTAATTCCTGTTTATCTGTGAATATTTTTAACTCTCCCTCATTTTTGAATGCCAATTTTGCTGGATAAATATTCTTAGCTGACAGTTTTTTCTTTTTTTCTTTTCTTTTTTACCTTGTCTATGTCATACCACTATTTCAGATGAGAAATCAGCACTTAATCTTATCAAATTTCCCTTTTATGTGATGGATCTCTTTTTTTTTTTTTTTTTTTTTTGGCTGCTTTTTGTATTCTTTGTCTTGAATATTAGACAATTTGATAAGTATATATCTTGTCATAGGCCTGTTAAGTTTTATAGTGTTTGGGGTGTTCTGCCTTTCCTGAAGATGTACATCCATTTCCCTCAAAAGAGTTGGGAAATTTTCTGCTATTATTTCCTCCAACACTGCCTCTGCCCCCTTTCCCTTCTCTTCTCTTTCTGGGATGCTGATAATGTGTATGTGTGTACATTTCATGTTGTCCCTCAAATCCCTGAGTCCTTGTTGGGTTTTTTCTTTTTGTCTATCTGTTCTACTATCTGATCTCAGATGTACTGTCTTTGACATCACTGGTTTTCTCCTCTGCCTTTTCAAATCTGCTGTTATGTGCTTCAGTGTATTTTTGATTTCTTACATTGTGCCATTCATCACCAACAGATCCATATGTTTTTATGTATGTTTGCAATGTATGTTCCTCCCAGTATTTTCTTAATATTCTTTTTTTTTTTGAAGATTTATTTATTTATTTATTTATTTCTCTCCCCTTCCCCCCCCCACCCCAGTTGTCTGTTCTCTGTGTCTATTTGCTGCAACTTCTTTGTCTGCTTCTGTTGTCAGTGGCACGGGAATCTGTGTTTCTTTTTCTTGCACCATCTTGTTGTGTCAGCTCTTTGTGTGTGTGGCGCCATTCCTGGGCAGGCTGCACTTTCTTTCGTGCTGGGCGGCTCTCCTTATGGGGCGCACTCCTTGCGCATGGGGTTCCCCTACGCGGGGACACCCCTGTGTGGCACGGCACTCCTTGCACGCATCAGCACTGTGCATGGGCCAGCTGCACATGGGTCAAGGAGGCCTGGGGTTTGAACTGCAGACCTCCCATGTGGTAGATGGATGCCCTAACCACTGGGCCAAGTTCGCCGCCTCCCTTAATATTCTTTATCTCTTTCTCCACTTCATTAAATTGATTTATCATATTTGTTTGGACACCCATGATTAGTTGTTTCACATTCTGCATCTCCTCTTGTTTTTCAGTTTGTTCATTAGACTGGACCATGTATTCCTGTTTCTTAATGCGGTCTGTAATTTTTTGTTGGTGTCTAGGCATCTGTTTATCTGGATGGGTTTATTTGTTTGGTTAGCTGCTCTTTCTACTCTAAGATTTTATTTTGTTGTTTTTTTTGTGTGAGGTAAGTTTCCTTTTTTACACTTGTTTCCTCTTTTTCTATATCCTTGCAGTTGTCTGTGTTTACTTGAAAGAAAATTAGGACCAGAGGAAAGGAAACATAAAAAATACAAAGGAAAAAGAATATTAAAGTGGAATAGAAAAAATGAAAGAGAAAATGAAATTTTAAAAATAGAATAAATTAAAAGACTGGAAAGTTGAGATGAGAAGAGAAGAAAATTTAAAAAGAGTGTGAGGAAAAGAAAAAATGAAGACCAAACAAGAAGAGATGGAATGAAAGAAAAGCAACAGAAAACTGAAAATGGCAAAATGAAGGAAATAAAGTAGGTAACAAAAATAAGTAAAAGAAAAAGGAAACAGAGAAAAGAGAACAATTTGATGACAGTTTTAATATTTTTCTTGTGATTGATTTGTTGAGATCTCCTATTCTTCCATGGTTAGTGTAAATTATTTATGTGTTCCTAGAAATTTGTCTAATTCATCTACATTGTCTAGCTTTTTTTGCACAGTTGTTTATAGTATCCTCCTTTGATCTCTCTTGTTTGTTTGGGTTCAGTGGTGATGTCCCCCCTCTCATTTCTGATTTCATTTGTATCATCTCTCTTTTTTTGTCAGTCTAGCTTAGTGTTTGTCGAGTTTGTTGATCTTGAATAACCAACTTTTGGTTTTGTTGATTCTGTACTGTTTTTTGTTTTCAATTTGTTTCTTCTCTGATCTTTTTATTTCTTTCCTTTGACTTGGTTTGGAATTAGTTTGCTGTTCTTTTTCTAGTTTCTCCTGCTGTTCATTTATGTCTTTGACTTTGGCTTTTTCTTCTTTTTTTAAAGTAAGAATGAGGGCTATAAAGTTCTCTCTCAGCACTGCCTCTGCTGTAGTCCATGTTTTTTGATAAGTTATGTTTTCATTTTTATTCCTCTTGAGATATTTACTAATTTCTCTTGTACTTCCTTCTTTGACCCCCTGATTATTTAAGAATGTGTTGTTTAATCTCCATATAGTTGTGAATTTTCCCCTTTTGCTTCGTTATTTCTCTTCAGCTTCCTTCCATTATGATCATAGAAGGTGCTGTGTATAATTTCAGTCTTTACAAATTTATTGAGAGCTGTTTGTGACCCAACATATATTTTATCCTGGAGAAGGATCCATGAAATAAGAAGAATGTATATCCTGCTCTTTTGGGGTGTAATGCTTTATAAATGTTTGTTAGTTCTAACTCATTTATCATATTATTCAAGATTTCTGTTTCCTTATTTATCCTCTGTCCAGATGTTCTGTCCAATGCTGAGAGTAGTGTATAGAAGTTTCCAGCTATTATGTAAAGACATCTATTTCTCTCTTCAGTTTTGTCAATGTGTGCCTCACGCTTCTTGGGGCATTCAGATCAGGTGTATAAATATTTGTTATATCTATTTCTTCTTGCTGAATTGCCCTTTTAAAAATATATATAATGACCCTCTTCATGTCTTATAACAGTATTGCATTTAAAATCCATTTTGTCCCATATTAGTATCTCTACTCCAGATCTTTTCTGGTTTCTATTTGCATCGTTTTCCAACATTTTACTTTCAACCTAATTATGCCCTTATATTAAGATGAGTCTCATATAGACAACATATAGTGGCTCATATTTTTTTGTTCCATTCTGATAGTCTATGTCTTTTGATTAGAAAGTTCAGTCTATTAACAGTCAACGTGTTTACTGTAAAAGCATAACTTAATTCATCTATTTTATACTTTGATTTTCCTTTGTCATATCTTACTGTTAAGAAATAAAAAGCATAACCTTGCAGAAAAAAATATCTAATGAGCCATTCCTGCCCCCGCTGCTGTAAATCAGCCCATAAGAAAATGGCCTTGCAGGAGAATATCAAATGAATGACTCCTGCCCCCCACTTCTGTAATCTAACAAACCACTCCTGCCCCCCACTTCTGTAAATCAGCCCACAAAAGCATGGCCTTGCACCTGCATTCTGCTTCTGTAACCTGGCTTGGAAAATTTTGCCTAGCAATTGCCAATGAGCAAAAGTCATGCTGATCCTACATAAAATCCTATGAAAACTGAAAACGGGGCTCAGAATTTGGAGATTGACTCTCCTCTGGGCCCGCGTGTAATACATCTATTCCTCCACTTCTCTGAGTGCCGTGTTGTGTTTCTTCTGCAGTTCAGAACTCCTGGGTTTGCTGCAACGTTACTATTGTCTATCTTTTTATGCTTTAATTTACCTTTCCTAATAACCTTTATTTGTACACTCTTCTCTAAGTGTTTGCTTTTTTTTTCCTTCCAGGCTTTAGCATTCCCTTTATAATCTTTTAAAATCTGTCTTTTGATAACATAATCTCAGTTTTTGTTTGTTTGTGAAGATTTTAAACTCAACCTCATTTTTGAAGGGAGTGTTACTGGATAAAGAATTCTTGCCTGGCAGTTTTTCTCTTTCAGTACCTTAAACACATCATATCACTGCCTTCTTTCCTCCTTTGTTTCTGATGAGAAATTGGCATTTAGTCTTATTGAGCTTCCCTTGTATATGATGTTTTGCTTTTCTCTTGCTTCTTTCAGAATACTCTCTTTGTCTCTAGTATTTGTCTTTCCGAATAGTAGGTGTCTCGGCAGTTTTATTCTTTTTGGAGTGCCTTTTCCTTCTTGGATATTAATATTTATGTCTTTCATAAGATTTGGGAAATTTTCGGCCATTATTTCCTCAAGTGTTCTTTCTGTCCCTTTTCCATGTTCTTCTCCTTTTGGGACACCTGTAACACCTATGTTTATGCATTTCATGTTGTCATTCAATTCCCTGAGACCCTGTTCAATTTTTTTCCTTTTTTTTTTTGTCTGTTCTTGTTTTTTCAAGTTCAAGTATTCGCTCCTTTATTTCACTTATTACTTCCCTATTATTTCAAATCTGTCATTATATGCCGCTAATGTATTTTTTAAAATAAAATTCTATTGAATTATATCATTCTTGCATGAACGTAAAGAATAAATGTATAGTAAAATTTGCGAATTTAAAAAACAAACATACCTGTCATCATACAAGGCTCCCATACATCTCCCCACCACCAACACCTTGCGTTGTTATGAAATATTTGCTCAAACTATGAAACAGATTGTCAAAATATTACTACCATCTCTACCTTATATCTTACATTTGTTGTATTTTTTACCCAACCTTCCCAATTATTAACAACCCATACTAGTACTATATATTTGTTATTTTTCAGGAGAAAACTTTCTTGTATTTTATGCCATGCACTGTCAAGCGTGTTTTCTTATTAAATGAATGTCCAGTGGACAAAAGAATGAAATTAGTGATATGACCAGTGCAAAAGACATGGTACAATGTAAATGGAATATGGACGGCATTTGGAAAGTAATTTTATGAGCGAATTCTGCAAAGTAAGTGTGCATTAAGAGAAATCATCAAGAAAAAAATTACAGAAAGATGTATGTAATTTAGATACAATTTACTTCAGAAAAGAATGAATAGAACTTGGGGTGATTATGCTAAATCTAACAACTCCCCAAGGAGCTAGAAATCACGGACCTTTTGCCAAGGTGGTCGGTAGAAGGGTTGTGGACGAGGTAGCCTGCATCCTCTGGCGTCGAACGTGGGAGCCTCTCCGGGTCTTCTGCGCATGCGCGCGCCCCTCCGGGCCGCTTTGTTTTGGCTTCTGTGTGAGATGTTGGAGACTTCCGGGAGGCCCGCGCGTCTCAGGCCCTGGTGCTGGTGGCAGGACGCGGCCGGTGAGTCCCGTAAGTTGGGGCGAAGGCCGAGGGATTTCGGCCGGGGGTAAGGGTGGGAGGAGGAGGCAGGAACCGGTGGGGGCCAGGGGCACTAGCTCAGGGTAGGCGGGGCCGGCCTTACCGCCTGAATTAGGGTAGAATCTTGCTTGTTTCTTAACTGGGTGAGAACTAGCACGTACCAGCGCTTGCTACCAGTGACAGTGTTCAGTATTACCTGACTCCCATGATCCTGGGAAACAATGAATTGGAATAAATTTCCTCAACCCTTGTGTTACGGAAAACGCCCTAGTGCAGAGACTCGAGGTTGCCCCTTGTTGATGTATGAGGAGGCCAAGCGCAGACCCTCCACATTCCCATTCTTTGTCCCATAAATGATTAACTGAACTGCTTGCCTCTACTGATCAATCGGAAGTAAATGCTTGTTAACCAAACTTGTGGTGAAGCATCTCTCCTTCCTCCAGGCTCCTTAACTCTAAAAGGGCCCCACCCAGAAAATAGGCTGCTGCAGCATAAAACATTCTCTGTTCTACTGTCTGATCACGCCAACTCTTCATTCCACTTCCCCACACCTTGTTTTTAATCCTATTTATTAAAGTAAAACTTCATGTAGCCTAATCCTTGAGAATCCTGCAGACCTTATGACCAGAGCATTCTCCCTACTGCAGTGGTTCCTTCCCTCTATTGCAATAGTCCTTTCCCCCTTTTACTATAATCCTTTAGAATAAACTTTTTCCTTACCAAGTCTGGATTTGTTTTTCATTTGACACAAGTGAAGTCTAATTTTCTCGTCTCTAACTTTAGGGGTCGTGTGAGGCTTAGATACCCACTCTCCCCCACAAGGAAACTGGCCTCCTTGTGGGCTCTCAGTAGATGTTTGTTTCTCTCCAGGAAAGAACCTGAGAGAATAGAATCCTGCTTAATCCTCCCAACCACTTGTAGTCACTGTTGGGTTCCATGTTTTAACAGTGAAACCCATGCTCAGAGAGGTGACAGAAACCTTCAACGAGTCAAAGGAGCAAGGCCTGATTCTATACATTATTCTAAATCTCAGATCTTCACTAAAGGCAAGCAAGTGCCTCTTACAGCAGTTGCAACTTCATGACCCTAACACCTAAAGGAAATAATTTTGCAGTGAGTGTGGCTTTGGATTTTGGGGGACTTCTTGTCTCCAACACAAATGGAGGCTTCCAGATCCCTCCAACATTGTCTGGCCTTGACTGTGCCTCGGTAGCACCAGTTTGCATTTACAAAAGGTCTAGCTTGTGTTTTATAGAGACAAGACAAGAGCTTTAGATCCTAAATGAAGAGCCAAACAAAAAGGCTTAGCTCCAGTTTTTTGGGAACAAGGAAGATCTTGTAAGGTAAAAAGAGGCTCCAGGAGCAGGAATCTCTTCTTAGAAGGACTCTCAGCTAGGTGGCCCCAGAACTCAGCAAAATGCAGAGCCAAGGTAGAAGGTCTTGGCTTGCACAGCCAAGACTGGATTTGCACAGCCAGAAGGATTTATTCCTGCCCGAAATGAGTGAGATCTCATTAATGTCACCATATCCAAAATCCCTTCCAAACTGAGTGATGGCAGAGGCTTTGGACCAGCTCTGAGGAGAGGGAGGTAAGCTGTGACTAGGAGAGGAGAACAAGGGTGAGTAAACAGAAACTACTGCATCCTAGGGAGTTCTGAAGGCATCATCTGAGAGTAGGAGCATACCAGTTACAGATGAGGAAAGTATTTTCCCCATCCCTTCTTTCTTTACACACTTTTTTTTGTCAAATTTTTTTGTCTTTATTTTTTTAATGTTACATTAAAAAAATATGAGGTCCCCATATACCCCCCATCCCCTCACCCCCCTCCTCGCCCCGTAATACACACTCTTTTCTAAATTTTGAGCTGCTCTGAACATGATGGCACAACTAAAGATGATATTGATGCTCCTGATCTTATAGAATGTGTTAGGAAGAGCTTTAAGTTTTATTCATTTCTGCTTTATTTAAAAGATGTGGTGGGAGTGGGGATAGGAATGGGCAGGAAATAGGCCTAAAAGGTTAAGGGACTGGTTTTGCTATGCAGTCAAAAGCAGACATTAAGTCTCTTGATTACTCAGGCCAGTGTCTTCTGTGTTGACAACACAAATGAGTCAAAACCAGTTTTTGTTTTTTTTTTTAAAAGAACCTGAACCCAAATTAGAACAAACTTTTTCCCAGAAAAATGTTAGAATAGAGCATATGTTTTCAATAAATCAGTAGAAAACAAATACTTTTATTTGCATGATGAAAACTAGCATGTCCAATCAAAATCACATGTGGACATGGAAGTGTTCTCTCCTTCACTCTCTTCCATTCTGCCCTTTCAAGAAAATTCCCTTTAGAGGCTTTTCTTCAGGTGCATTGTAGGACTTTTTAGGCAGGTGAGTCCAGGAACTATAAGGCAGGCCACAGCTCTCATGGTCTTTCCTTCTTTCTAAGCTATACTTTCACAGTTCTCTTCACTCTTCCAAGACTGGAAGAAAATGATCACAGCCCAGGTGAGTTGTTTATTTATTCACCATTTTGCTTAATAGTGATAATGTGAGGTTTGTAAAGTGTCTATACATTCATATAAAATAGTGAATGTTTAAGGTAACATCAGAGAAAATATAGAGCAGAGGTCAGCAAACTATAGTTCATGAACCAAATCCAGTTCATTGCCTGCCTTTTTATGACCTGCAAGCTAAAAATGGTTTTTGAATTTTTAAATGGTTAAGAAAAAATCAATATTATTTTATGCTGTGAAGATTACATGAAATTCAAATTCAGTGTCTATAAATAAAGTTTTATTGGGACACAGCCATAGATAGTCATTTATGTATTGTCTGTGGATGCTTTTGCTCTTTAAGGGAAGAGTTGTATAGATAAGACAGAGACTGTATGGCCCACAAACCTAAAATATTTACTCCTGGGCCCTTTACGGAAAATGTTTGCCAACTCCTTGTACAGAGTAGCTGATCTAGCAAAACAGTAGGGTAAAGATGCTGTATACGTAAATGTGGATCTTGTGATCCCACTGAGATATCAAAACTGAACATAAAAAAAATTTTTTTATGGGTTTCATTTGGGTGACATTGTGAACCTTCCATTGACCATTCTGCAGAAGTCCAGTTCATTTCCATTGACCATTCTGCAGAAGTGTTGTAATTTTTTTTTTTTTTTTTTTTAGGGAAGCAGAGGGAATAAGGCCAAAGCAGAACTCAGCTTAGCTTTTCAAGGAACCAATTTATTGTCATCAATTTCTGGTAGATAGTCTTCCTATAATCTTCTTGATCTAGGGTTAGAACCAAGAATACTTGAAGAATAAATGTATGGCATGCATTTAGAACAGCTCTCAGACAGGCTGTGTGCTCTGGTGGCACAGCACACAGTGCATATCTATAGTCCCACATATGTTTCTTCACTTCCCATTCTCTTTCCTGGCTCTTTCCACCTGCCTGGACCAGTGCTGCATATTATTTCCTTACAGTTTGCATCACTTTGGACTCTTGGCCTCTGCTGCACTTGGAACCACTACACACACCTTCCTTCTGGAAAGTCAACTCAAGCAGTTTCTCTGACCTCATTTCTCCTAATGCTTATGATTTCTTTCCCTCTTGTCCCTTAACTTAGCTTGTCCCTATGTTCTGTCTTTGGCCCACTGTTCTTATCTATCCACTCATTCTCCCTAACTCAGTGTATATTACTTATATATATAGTTTTCTTTTGTTTCAAATTTTATTTTGTTGTTTTTTCATTAATGTCCTTTTTCTCTTCCTGGATACAGTCTGGGACACCACATTCCATTTAGTCATCATGTCTCTTTAGACCTGTCTAGGCTGTACAGTTCTCTGTATGTTTTTGATGATTTTGAGAGTTTTGAGGAGGTATTTTGTAAGAAATACCGCAATTTCAGTTTGTCTGATATTTTTCTCATGATTAGACTGGGGTTATGGGTTTTTGGAAAAAATACTACAAGTTGAAGTGCCATTATCATATCACATCAGAGAGTATATGACATCATTTGTGATGATAACCTTGACTATTTGGTTCCATGAATATCTATATATTTTAAACAAATCAATTTTATTAATACATATATTAATAAAACATACAATCCATCCAAAGTATGTAATTGATGATATTTGGTATAATCACATAGTTGTGCATTCATCACTTCAATCATTATTAGAGCATGTCTTCCAGGTTCATCCATGTTGTCATGTGCTTTATGACTTCATTTCTTTTTACATGTTGTCATATGCTTTATGACTTCATTTCTTTTTACAGCTGCATAATAGTCCATTGTGTGTGTATAGTTTGTTTATCCATTCATTGGTTGATGGACACCTGGGTTGTTTCCATATTTTGACAATTGTGAATGGTGCTCTGAACATTGGTGTGCAGATGTCTGTTCATGTCATTGCTCTAATTCTTCTGGGTTTATATCTAATGGTGATATTGCCTAGTCACAAAGTAAGTCTATATTAAACTTCCTTCGGAACTGCAAAACAGTCTTCCACAGTGGCTGTACCATTCTGCATTCCCACCAACAGTGAATAAGCATTCCTATCTCTCCACATCCTTTCCAACACTGTAGTTTTCTCACTTTTTAATGGTGGCCAGTCTAATATGTGTGAAATGATATCTCATTGTAGTTTTGATTTGCATTTCTCTAATCACTAGCAATGTTGATTTTTTCCTTTGTTTTTTTTGCCATTTGTATTTCTTCCTGGACAAATGTCTATTTAAATCTTTTGCCCATTTTTTAATCGAATTGTGTGTTTGTCTTTTTATTATTGAGTTGTATGTCTTTATATATCATGGATATTAAACCCTTATTGGATATGTGATTTCCAAATATTTTCTCCTATTGAGTTGGTTGCCTTGTCAACCTTTTGACAAAGTCTTCGAGGTGCAAAAGCGTTTAATTTTTAGGAAGTCCCTTTATAAATTCTTTCTTTTGTTGCTCGTGCTTTGGGTGTAAGAGCCAAGAAACCATCACCTACCACAAGATCTTGGAGATGTTTCCCTGCATTTTCTTGTAATAGTTTTATGGTCCTGGTGAACTGTTCTGTGGATACAAGTTGACCTTTTACCCCACCCACTCCTGTTGTTGCCCAATGGGCTCATGAACAAAGTGGCCGTGGTGTAGGGATGAAAATTATGCATGTGCTCAGGAACATGGACTTCCCTTCTCCAAGGCCACCTTGGCTACAGTCAGTACTGAATGCCAATGTGTTAGCAGCAGAGACTTAGGCTCTTCCTGCAGTATGGCACCATTCCCCAAGGAGATCATCCTTCAGCCTGGTGGCAGGTTGATTACATTGGACCACTTCCATATGGAAGGTGCAGCCATTTGTTTTACCTGAAATTGACATGTATTCTGGAAATGGGTTTTCCTTCTCTGCATGCAATGATTCTACCAAAACTACCATCCTTGGACTTGCAGAATGTCTTATCCACCGTCATTTTATTCCACGCAGCATTGCTTGTGATCAAGGATCCTCTTCACAGTAATTGATGTGCAGAGATAGACATATGCTCATGGAATTCACTAGTCTTAACCCTGTTCCCTATCATCCTGAAGCAGCTGGATTGATAGAATGGTGGAATGGCTTTTTGAATAATCAATTATGGTACCAGCCC
Source organism: Dasypus novemcinctus (assembly GCF_030445035.2). Taxonomy (NCBI): domain Eukaryota; kingdom Metazoa; phylum Chordata; class Mammalia; order Cingulata; family Dasypodidae; genus Dasypus; species Dasypus novemcinctus. The sequence goes on from NC_080678.1 coordinate 95,113,363, forward strand.
AGTGGCAGTACCTTGCAGGCCTGGGGCATTGTTTTCCAGGAGGTTTTGTAAATCAGCATTCACTCTATGCTCTAAATCAGCATTCACTCTATGGTGATGGTTCTCCCATAGCTAGGATTCATGGGTTCAGGAATTGAGTGGTGGAAACCGAAGTAATACCACTTACTATTGCCCCTAGTGATCCACTAGGAAAATTTGTGCTTCCTGTCCCTGCAGCCTTAACCTGTGCTGGTCTTACAGGTCTTAGTTGCAAAAGCAGGTGTGCTTCTACCAAGAGATGCAATGATTCCATTGAACCTGATTTTTTTGGGCTCCTCATGCCTTTGAATCAATAGGCAAGGAAGGCAATTACTGTACTGGCTGGGGTGATTGATCCTGACTATCAAGGGGAAATGGGACTGCATTACACATTGCAGATAAAGAACAGTTTGCCTGGAATTCAGGAGATCCTTTAGGGTGTCTTTTAGTACTATCATGCCCTGTGATTAAAGTCAATGTAAAACTGCAATGTCCTCATCGAGGCAGGACTGAGAATGGCCCAGAAACTTAAAAAATGAAGGTTTGAGTCATCCCACCAAGCAAAGAATCATAGCAGCTGAGGGGATTCCTGAGGATAAAAGGAACATGGAATGGGTAGTCAAAGAATGTAATGTTAACTATGAATTGTGACCACTTGACCAGTTATAGAAAGGAGGACTATAATGGTCATGAATATTTCTTTCTTGTTTTCTTATATTTTTGTATGTTATTCCCTTATCATGTGACATAATTTGTGTTGGTTTCATTTTGTAGTATTTTAGTTACAGAATGTCAAGTTTGGAGTGAATGTTACCCAAGGACTTACATCCTGTTCTTGGGGGATTTAGTGCATTTCCAGTTTTACAAAGGACATTTGAGTATTGCTAGGCATTAAAAAAATAAGTCTGTTATTGTTTTTATGTAGAGATTAAATATGGTTTAAGGTGATATATGTCTGCCAAGTTGTCAAGGACTGGATTGTGATGGTTAGGCTCATGTGTCAACTTGGCCAGGTAATGGTGCCCAATTGTTTCGTCAAGCAAGCACTGGACAAATTCTACTCCAAGGACAGTTCATGGACTTAAATCATCATTGAGTTGATTGCATATATGGCCTATTACATGTCCAATCAACTGAGGAGATTGCCATCAGCAATGAGAGATGTCATCCATTCAGTGGAAGGCCTTAAAAGGAGAAGCAATTTCAGCAGAGAATTCCTATCTCTACTCACAGACAGCTTTTCCTGGCTGGGGGAACACAGTGAGGACCTTCGCTGGAGTTCCTGAATTGCAGCCTGCCCTGTGGAATTTGGACTCATGCATCCCCACAGTCATGCGTGATAATTTTATAAAATCTCATCTTATTTGCAGATATCTCTTGTCAGTTCTATTTTCCTAGAGACACTGAGTAATACAGATTCCCTCAGTTTGGTTTTGTCTGATGTTTCCTGATGATTGAACTTGAATTATACATTTCTGGCAGGAAAACCAGACTTTAAATTCATAATAACAGGTTGTACACATCATCGATTTGTCCTTTTATTGCTTTTATTGGTTCCTATCACTGATTAAGATGATGACTGTAGGGACCTTTAAATCTAATTAAAAGATTTTGTACTTATCAATTCATAAGTAATTATTACATGTTTTGTAGGGTGATACTTTGAGATTATCCTTTTCTCAATCTTTCACCTACTAGTTTAGCCTTCATTGATGATTCTTGCCAGAATCAGTTATTATTATAGTCATTGTCAGATGATGATTTTCTAATTTTATCTTTCTTTCTACATTTATTAGATGGATTCCATTGTAAAAGAATTTTCCTCCTCCTCTGTTTACTCATTTACTGATTTCAGTATGAACTCATAGATTTTTATTTTATTCAATGGGATATTTAATAGATCATTACTACCATTTATTTATTTCAGTGCTTCAATTGTCCAGCAATTAACCTTTGGGGCCCATCAAGCTGGTTTCTTTGTCATCTTGATGAATACCGATAAATTTAAAAAAAAATTTTTATAATGTGGTAGAATACACAAAACAGGAAATTTACTATTTTAACCATTTTGCAGTATACAATTCAGTGGCATTTACTATATTCCTAGTGCTTGACCATCACCTCTATCTAGTTCCAAAACATTTGCCTAACCCCAAAGGAAACCCCATGCAAATTAAGCAGTTACTCTCCATTCATTCTACCACTAGCCCCAGGCAACCACTAATTGGCTTTCTGCCTCTAAAGATTGGACTATTCATATAATTGGAACATTTTATATAAATGGAATCATAATTCTTGAGTTTGACTTCTTTGACTTATGTTTTCAAGGTTCATGTTATAGCATGTATCAGCACTGTATTCCTTTTTATAGTTGAATAACATTCCTTCTTATGTAAATTTCACTGGAGGTTTATCCATTCATCAGTTGTGGACATTTGAGTTGTTTCCATCTTTCAACTATAGTTAATAGTGCTGCTATAAAGATTTGTGTACAATTGTTTGTTTGAGTACCTGTTTTCAGTCCTTAAGGGTATATACCCTAGGAGTGGAATTGCATGGTCAAAAGGTAATTCTATGTGTACCTTACTGAGAAAATGCCAAACAGTTTTTTCATAGTGCTACACCATTTTACGTTCCCAGCAGCATTGTCTGAGAGTTGCAGTTTTCCTACATCCTCACCAATGTTATTTTCTGCTTTTTTTCCTCCCAATAATAGCCATCCTAGTCAGTATGAAGTTGTATATCATATTTTCTTTCTTTTTTTTTTTTTTGTCTTTAAACTTTTTATTTTGAAATACTGTCAGACTTATAGGACAGTCACAAAAATAGTAAACACTCCATACAGAGAACTCTAACAAACCCTATATCCCCTAGATACCCAGAACCACCAATTTTAACATTTTGCCACATTTGACGTTATCAATTTGTCTAGATTATTTAGTTTATTGGCATATATTTGTATATAATAATCTTTTATAATCTTTTTATTTCTTTAATGTCAGTAGCAATGTCCCTACTTGCATTTCTGATATTATTTTTGTGTTCTCTTTTTCTTTGTCTGAATAAAGGTTTTCAAATTATACTGATCTTTTCTAACAGCCAGCACTTGGTTTTGTTGATTCTATTGTTTTTCTATTCTGTTTTACATTTCTCTGTTCTAACATTTATTATTTCCCTCCTTCTGGTAACTTTGAGTTTGGTTTGCTATTTTTTCTACATCTCAAGCCTTAATACTTAGCTGTTTATTTGAAATCTTATATTTTAATAAAGCTGCTTAAAGCTATAAATGGCCCTGTGTGCACTCCCTTTGCTGTATTCCATAAACATTGGTATGTTGTGCTCTGTTTTCATTAATCTATATGTAATTTCTAATTTTCCTTGTTATTTCTTCTTTGATCTATTGGTAGAGAGTGTGTTGTTTATTTTCCACATATTTGTGAATTTTTCACCTTTCTGTTATTGATTTCTAGCTTCATTCCATTGTGGTCAGAGGTGACACTGTATGATTTCAATCTTTTAAAATTTACTGAGACTTTTTTCAGAAAATGATCTATGTACACTGGAGAAGAGCATGTATTCTGCTGTTGTTGGGTGAGTTGTTCTATATATGTGTTTTAGGTCTGTTCAAATGATCTGTTTCCTTATTGGTCTTCTGTCTGCTTGTTCAATTCAGTTTTTTTTTTTTTTTTCAGAAGGTACTGGGGATTGAATCCAGGACCTTGTACGTGGAAAGCTGGTGCTCAACCACTGAGCTACACTGGCTCCCCAGTGAAAGTTTTTTCATTTGTTTCTTTTGTTTTTAGGAGGTAACAGGGTCAAACCTGGGACCTCATATATGGGAAGCAGGCACTCAACCACTCAAGCTACATCCATTCCCCACAATACAATTTTGAAAGAGTGCCTTTGAAATCACCTAGTGTTGTAGATCTGCTTATTTCTCCCTTCAATTCTGTCAGTGTTTGCTTCATGTGTTTTGGGACTCTGTTGTTAGGTGCATATAACAATATGGAATATTTTTCTTTGTCTCATATAAGAGTGACTTAAAATCTATTTTGTCAGTGAAAATTGGATTGTGTGATTGGGACTCAGGTATGTATTTCCAGTTCACCATTGGCTTCCTGTTACTCATAGCAATGATCTCCAGGTGAAGGGTAGTGGTAGAAAATTATACACTGGATGAGTGTGCAAGATAATCCTGTATTCTACCATTTACTCTAGATTCTTTAAGGTGTCAAAAGAAAATACAGACATGTCTCTTTATACCTTTTTTATGTAAAAAAAAGGACAGAATTAGCCTCTGCTGATTTGTGTATTGACATTTTATTTAATTTATAAATAAATGTAAATTAAATTGGTGGTTGTTCAAAAATATTTTACTGACTTAGGTGAGTGATTAAATATTTTAGAGATCACTAATAGGTTTAAAGCCAAAATATTTCCCAGTCTTCCTTGCCCACTCCCAGTGCTTCTGTAACCTTTAGCCCACTACAGGTTCGGACTTGATTTCCTGTTTTTTGCACAGTTCCATTGACTTGCCACATGTTTTTTTCAGGTCTTAGTTTTTTTTATGGTTTTGCCCCATATTTGCAGAAAAACTACTATTCATACTTAAGCAATGAATGTTTTATCCCCTGAGTGAAATCCAAGGTGCTAGCACACTCTCACATGATCTTGCACTGAATCCTTTTTTGATCCCTGTTTGAAGTGCACATATTTGTAGTGTAGGTCCTTTAAGTCCTGTAGTAGGTCCTTCAAGTCATATAGTAGGTACATCTTTGTATTTATGTGCCCTATGAGAGAATAAGCTCCTTGAGACCAGGAAGAGTATTTTATTCCACTTGGTACACTCAGAAACCGACGCAGATCCAAGTACATGTGGGCACTCAGATACTTTTGCAGTAATAAAGTAATTCATTGACAAGGTATTTATTTTTTACCCACAAAGTATAACACAAAACAAAGTTTATAGTAGAGATCATTTGGAATATATTCTGATCAACTTTCAATAGTAAAAATGGTAAGAATTAGACCTTAAATACCTTTTTCGCATCACCTGATGCTGACCGCTTCATACTGAGCAGAAATGTGCTGTTCCAGGGATCACTGTCCTTCAAGGATGTGACTGTGGGCGTCACCCAGGAGGAGTGGCAGCACCTGGACCCTGCTCAGAGGACCCTGTACAGGGATGTGATGCTGGAGAACTACAGCCACCTCGTCTCAGTGGGTAGGGATTGTTTTCCCATGTAAACTACCAGTATGTATGTCCTTTCTTATTTAAAGAAACTTGTGGAATCTTTATAGAATTTAATATTTAGATTTGGGATTCAGAAATCAAAGAAAATTTATCCTTTTTTTGCATCATAAAGAATATGTTTTCCTCTGCCCCATGATGTGATTAAATGGGTTTTTTTAATTGTGCCCTGCTTGAGGTATGCTGTTCTCTTCCTTTATTTTATTTTTTTAAAAGATGTGTTTATTCATTTCTTCCCTCTCCCCTCTTTGCTCTCTGTGTCCATTTGCTGTGCATTCTTCTGTGTCTGCTTGTCTTCTCTTTAGGCGGCACCAGGAACCGATCCAGGAGCCTTCCAGAGTGGGGGAGACGTGCTCAATTTCTTGCACTACCTCGGCTCCTTGGTCTGCTGTGTCTCTTATTGTCTCTCCTCTGTGTGTCTTTTCATTGCATCATCTTGCTGCACCAACTCTCCACTCGGGCCAGCTTGCCATGTGGGCCAGCACTCCTGAGCAGGCCAACACTCTGCACGGGCCAGCTTGCCTTTGCCAGGAGGCCCTAGGAATCAAACCCTGGACCTCCCATATGGTAGACAGGAGCTCAGTTGCTTGAGCCACATCCACTTCCTCTTCTTGTCCTTTAGAGGCCTAGAAACCCATCCAGCTTGTCCCAAGTCATATAATTCTCATTCACAGGGTATTGTATCTGTAAACCAGAAGTAATCCTCAAGTTGGAACAAGGAGAAGAGCCATTGGTATTAGAGGAAGAATTGCCAGGCCAGAGCTATCCAGGTGAGTTAGTGACTATGAGGCAGATGAAATTTAGGATAAAATTAGACCACAAAGGCTTAGTTCAGAGTTTAAGAATCTTGATATGCTCTTCAGAAATAATTTTTAAACGCTTCAGACCTTTGAAAGTGGCATGTTACTATCACTAAAATACCCAGTATTACTCAATAAACCAATATCTCCCAGTTTTGCACAGAAACACTGTCCTTTTTTGAGATACCAGTTATACATAGTTGAGTACACAAATCTTAAGCATACATTTTAATACGATTTTGCATATATTTTATGGACAACCATGTGCCCATCATTGAATTGAAGATACAGAAAATTATCAGTACCCCACAGGCTTGTTGATATCCTCTTCCCAATATAAACACTGTCCCTCATTCACTGCAAAGCTGGCTACTATTTTAACTTCAATGGCCACATGTTTATGTGTTTTTGAACTTAAGATAAATGGAAATGTGGTATATATTCTTTTGTCTAATTTCTGTGGCTCAGCCTTATATCTGTGACATTTATGTTGTATGTTGTTCATTGTTTCATATTACTGTATAGCAACTATACCAAAGGTTATCTAATATTGAAAGATATTTGAATGGTTTTGATTTTTTGGATATTTGGGGAAAATGTTATAAATGTTGTGTATATCTTTTGGAGGACATAAACTCTCATTTCTGTTAGGTATATGACCAGAAAGAGTGACATGTTTAGCTTTAGTAATATTTAAACAGTTTTACACAGTAGTGGTACTAAATTATGCTATCTCCAGCAATGTATGAGAGTTCCAATTGCATTACATCCTTGACAACACTTAGTATTGTCAGCCCACTTAATTTAGCCATTCTGGTGATTGGTCTATGGTATCTTAGTTCTATTTCACTGGCAACTAATGATGTTGAGTATCTTGTCATATATTTGTTGGCTATTTTGATATCTCTTTTTGTGAAATAGCAGTTCAGGTCTTAAATCCATATTCTATTGTTGGGTTATCAGTCTTTTTCTTATTGATTTGTAGTTTTACTTCTTTTGTCAGTTGTATTTATTGAAAATGTATTTTCTCAATTTGTGCCTTCTCTTATCACTCTCTGAATAGTATATTTTGATGAACAGAAGTTTATTAAAAAGATTATCCTTTCTCCTACTGACTTGTGGTGGTATCATTTTCATTTATCTTTTATTTGATTCAATTTCTGGCCTTTCCATTTTGTTTTATTAGTTGATTTCTCCATCCTTATGACAATACCACTTTCTTTTTAATTATCTTATAACTTAATCAAAGTTTTTGATATTTGACTATGTCAGCTTTCTAGCTTTGTTGTTTTAAAGAATGCCTTGGCTGCCCTTTAGCATAAAGGCATAATGTTGCCAAGGACATCTTTTCTTCTAATTTATTAATTAATTTACTTAAACATTTATTTTAATTAGGAAAGTTGTATGGTCACAGAAAAATCGTGTAAAAAATACAACATTCCTATATACTCCCCATATTTGGATAAGTGTAGTATATTTGTTATAATTCACGAGAAAGCATTTTTATAATTATACTGTTAACTGTAGTCCATCATTTACAACAGGGTTCACTGTATTGTACAGTTCCATGTTTTAGCTTTTAATTTTTACTCTACTGTTTATACAACCTAAAATTTTCCCTTTTAACCATATTCATATGTATAATACAGTTTTGTTAATTACACTCACAATGATGTGAAAAATTTTACAATCAAGCCAAACAGAAGTTCTGTGCAAATTAAATTAAGCCTTAAGTCCCCTTCCATACCCCTAACCTACATTCTACATTCTACATTCTAGAGTCTAACTTTATGAATTTGCTTATTCTAATTTCCTATCAGTGATATCATACCATGTTTATTTTTTAGTGTCTGGCTTGTTTCACTCAACATAATCTCTTCCAGGTTCATCCATGTTGTCACATGAACCAGAACTTCTTTCTTTATATGACTGAAAAATATTCCAGTGTATGTATATACCACATTTTATTCATCTATCCATTCATTGGTTGATGCTCATTTGGGTTGCTTTCATCTTTTGGCAATTGTGAATAATGCTACTATGAACATCAGTAAACAAATATCTGTTCAAGTTCCTGCTTTCATTTCTCTTGGATATATATCTAGTAGACGGATTGCCAGGTCATTTTTTTTTCTTTATTTGAGAAGTTGTGGTTTACAAAACAATCATGCATACAATATAGTATTCCCATATACTACCCAAACAACAAAAACTTGCATTGGTGTGGAACATTAGTGTAGCCACTCCAGCTCTCTTTTGGTTGCTGTTTTTTTCCATCCTTAAACCCTTAGCTTAACTTGTATCTTTGACTTTAATGTGAATCTCTTGGGTCATGGCTTTTTTATTGGTTCTGCTAGTCTCTGCCTTTTGATTGGAGAGCTTAATCCATTTGGCATTTAAAGTCGCTACTGATAGAACAGAACTTTCTTCTGCCAGTTCGTTATTTTGCCTTTGTAAATCTTATACATTTTTCATCCCTCACTTCCATTAATGCCTACTTTCATATTTATTTGCATTTTTGTGCTGCACTGTATTGTGTGCCTTCTCATTTCTATCTGGATATATTTTTCATTTATTTTCCTTGTGGTGTCCAGGGGGTTAAAATTTAACATCCTAAATATGTAATAATCAAATTTGTTTTGATACCAACTTAACTTCAGTAGCATGAACATATAATTTTCCTTTTCCCCTTTGTCCCTCACCATTTCTTTTGTTCTTGTTACCACTTATATCTTTATACATTCTCTGTCCAAAATCGTAGATTTATCATTACTTTTTATGTATGTGATTTTAGCACCTGAGGGAAGTAAGAATTGGAATAACATTCTAAACAATACAATAATTTGACATTTATAATTACCCAAATAATTATACTTTTTTTACTGCAAGTCTTTATTTCTCTTTTTAAAAATTGTTTTTAAATAAGCTTTAGATTTTATAAATATTATATAAAAAATATAGGGGATTCCCATATGCCTCACCACTTCCCCCTCCAACACTGTCCCACAGTAACAATATCCATCTTTAGTATGGTGCATTTGTTACAATTGGTGAACATATATTGAAGCATGAATACTACCATGGAGTAATTTACATTATAGTTTACACTCTGTCTTGTGCAATTTTGTAAGTTATGAGAAAATATAAAATGACCTTTATCCATCATTGCAATGTCATGCAGGACAATTCCAGCATCCTGAAAATGCCCCCATATTACACCTATTCTTTCCTCTCCCTCCCCTTTAAACCTCTGGTGGCCACTGCCTTTATATCATTGATAAAAGTTCTTCCATTGCTAGAATAATAGTAAGTCAATAATAGAGTAATAATAAATCTACTTTAGTCCATTGTTCCTTCCCTAATCTTGAGAATTTGGGGATGGTGATGCCCACTGTGTTTCTAATTGAGAGGGGGCTTAAATCCCATGGGGCAAATGGATCTATCTTGCTTACAGTTGCAGATGCTCTCTGTTGTTTAGGATGGGCTCCATCATCATCTCCTTGTTAGTTGTCCTGGATGAGTCCAGTGAACTGGAGAGTAGGTGTTGCAACTCTGCTGAGATTCAGTGCTTAACTTTAAGGCACATGGATGGACTGTAGATTTAAGTCTTTGGGAAATATATTTATTATATTATATACAGTGCTAATTATAGGTTCAAATAAAAGGGGCAGTAGAGCCATGTTTAGAGAACTTAAATGATGGTAGCTGTTACTCTGGGGAGCATAACATCCAAAGTAAGGCCCACTGACAGGGTGCCACATTCCTGAGTTTGTCTGCAATGCTGATAGTGCCTGGATGTCTCTAGAGCCCTCAGAAGCCCCACTACTTGAGACACACTATTTACTGTGGCAATCAATGAGGTCCTGCTGAGACATGCATAAGCCTAACCTCTGAGATCAGAAGGAGCTGGGACTATGGAGCCTGAGGAGGAAAGAGGAAGGCTGAACCCTCACAAATGTAGCCTGCCATCTTGCTTCAACATGTGGCAACAGTTTGGTGAGGAAGTACCTCTTACTGTACCTGGAGTTGGACTCCTTAGGGCCTTGTAACTGTAAGCTTCTACCCCAGATAAGTACCCTTTATTAAAGCCAACAGATTTCTGATACTTTGCATCAGCACCCCCTTTGGCTGACTAATACATTTAGAATGTCATATCGTTCATTCACTGTTTTCCTGATATCCTGTAGGTCCCTCTTTGTACTTTCTGTTATCTCCTTGAGCATTTTTAGATTTAAAAAAAAAAAATTTAAGCATGTTTAATAACAATTACCTAAATTCATAAAGAAATTAATTTGGGGAAATGTGTTTTGCTCTCCTATCCATTAAATGCATTTTCACTGTGAGTACTTCATACTTACATTCATTCAGACTCAGAAAATGCCACTTATAGCATTTATATCAAACATAGCTGTTACAGTTAGTTCACAAAAAGAGCTTAAAGCACAAAGTTTCCATTTCCAAAGGTCCTAAGTCTATCTTCAAGCAGTGGAGAGTAGATGTTACCACAGCCACTGCACATGCCACTTTATACAACATACCTTTGTCTGTAAAGCAAGGTATATATCTGAAAATAATATATTTGCTCTGATTACGTATTATAGTTATGAAGTAGTCTTAAGATATAGGAAAAGATATACTTCAAACAATTAGTCCCTCAGAGTAGAGACAGTTTTGTAAAAAGCCTGTAGGAGAACAAGGCCTATAAAATCCATTGAGAATCCCAGTCTGGCGGAGACCTCTCTTTGATCAGCTGGAGTGATGGTACCCAGGTGAAGCCCTGTCTGAAAGGTTCCAAATTAATTTCAAGGAAACGGAGCCAAGAGAGGGACTCTGGCTGGCCAAGCCTTGGCAGCCGTCACCTGTGTGCAGGAATCAGTTACACACTAGTCCCAGAGTTAAAGAGCCAGGGAAGGTTCAAATCCCAGCCCTGCAGCCTCCATTATTACATTCAGGCTCACCTAAGTAAATGAACTGGAGGGAAAAGTTATTACATGGCTGAGAGATTCAATAAATGGATTAGTGACAGTTTTTATAAAACCTGTATTTGTCAACAACGCTTTGCCCCACAACAGAACATCTTCAATCCATAATTAATGTTTTAGATTCTCCTCAGAGGGACAGGCAAAGAGTTTTCCCAAAACTTGTTAAATGGATTAACATACCTTAAATATGTTCATCAAAGTGCTTATTTCATAATAATATAATCATAAAGGAGAGAAAATTTTTCTTTTCCTAAAAAGCAACAATAAATCAAACTGTAAAACTGTAAAACAAGAGTCATTGACTAAGTTTTCACTTAGTTACATTTGTGTATCCTAAATCCAGTTCCTCCTGGGACTCAATCTTCAATAAATTCTAACCAGAGCAAAATTCTGATAATCATGCTGAGTAAACACCATGACCTAACTCTTAGATATCAATTTTCTACTTCTCTGCATTATTGAAAATCAGATTCCTGATTGCATGTCATTTAATGAAAGAGGTACTCATTTCTGTTAAATCTGAAAATATCAAAACCTGTAGAATCACCTATTCACAGTTATTTTCTGACTCATCAACCCAACTGCAGGGACATATAAAAAGAAGTAGAATTTAGTTCATTATTTTTTAAAATATATTTTTAATTTATTTTTAAAAAATACTTAGATTACATAAAATGTTACATAAAAAAATGTAAGGGATTCCCACATGCCCCAATCCCCACACCTCCCACTTTCCATCACATTAGCAACTTCTTTTATTACGTGATACATTCATTGCAATTGATGAACACATTTAGCGCATTGCCACATAGCGTGGATTATACTTTACATTACAGCTTACTCTTTCACTCAATTTTATAGGTTATGGCAGGATATATGATGACCTGTATCTGTAATTGCAATGTCATTCAGGACAATTCCAACTCCCAAAAAATGCCCCCATATTATACCTCTTTTTCCCTCTCCTTGCCTTCAGCATCTCCAGTGGCCACTATCTCATCACTGATATAATTTCTTCCATTGCTAGAATCCCAATAAGTCCACTCTAGTCCATATTTTATTCCCCAGTCCTGAGGATTCTGAGATGGTGATACCCATTCCACTTCTCATTGAGTAGGAGCATCGATCCCATATGGCTGATGAATGGGAATCTCTTGCTTGCAGTTATAGACTCTCTCAGTTCTTTGGTATAGTGGTTGTCCATCCTCACCTCCTTGTTAGTGTTCTGGGTGAATACAATGACCTGGAGAGTAGGTGTTGTACTCCACTGAGGCTCAGGGCCCAACTGGCACATAGACAGCCCAAATATTCAAGTCTCTTGGATGTACACCTACCAGTCCCAGTACCAACTATAGATCCAAGTAGAAGGGACAGAAGAGGCACGTGGAGAGAAGTAACATCTGAGTTCAACTCTGTCACACTCAAGAGCAGAAACTCTGAAGTAGGACCCATTTTTGAGGCACCTAACTCTAGAGCTATCTGCCATTACTGTAGGACCTGGGTGTCTCCAGAGCCTTCAGGAGTTTACCTCTGGGATGACCTCCCGACTCACTTTGAAATCTTTTAGCCATATGAAGTCATTTGTCTACCTTTTCCCCCTTTTATTCAAGGTCTTTTTTTTTCCAGTTGCAGTTGCTCAATGGTGTTTGGTAGTAGTCCCTCGGTACCAGGGAGACTCATCCCTGGGAGTCATTTCCCATCCTGGGGGAAAGGTAATGCATTTATATGCTGAGTTTGGCTTAGAGAGAGGTGGTATTTGAGCAACATGGAGGCTCTCAAGAGGTAAGTCTTAAGCACCTACAGCACTAGGCTAAGTGCAGTTTCAAGAGCAAAGGATTATAAGCATGGTAATCAATATCAAGGGCCCATCAACGGACAGTCCTTCACTAGTCATTGCCCTGCACTTGGGGGATTGTTGTTATTCCATTAGACAATGTTACAGAGCTCCCCAGCATGGGAATTTAATATACTTTCAGTGATTGTGTGAATCTCCACTCACTGTGACAATGCCCCATGAACATTTGAACATATTCATGTACGTTATGTATATGCCCAAGTGAACTTCATCCCATGCATCCCCCATCAGTGACATCCCACACCAGTGATCCTCCCCTGCCGCAGTTGTAACCCCACTGTGGTCCAAAACTTCTACAAAGATAAAGCCAAGAATATCACCAAGTACAATTAATAGAAAATGAAGTAATAGTGATAGGTTTAAACATAAGAAATAAAATACATAATTTAGAAAAACTAAAATAAAAATTTTAAATTGGGATGTAAAAAAATAATGAAAAATATTAAAATTTTTTTTTACATTTTGCCTTTCATCACTAATATCTGTTGTCCTTTATGTACAATGACATTTTCTTCCATTTCTTCCCCATTGTCTTACTTTTTTGCATTTTGTCTTGAAAGTAGTTTAGGTCACAGTAAAGTCACATGCAGAACACAGGGGACACCTATATCACCATCCTCCCCCTTTTTCTCCTTTGTGTATTAATAACCTTTTTATATGTGGATGGTACATTTGTTACAACTGATATAAAAATATTGAAACATAACCCCTGAACATGGTCAAAGGTTTACATTATGGTCTACTCTCAAGACTGCACACTTTTATAAATTTTTGATGAAATTCAGCATGTCCTATATCCATGATTGCAAGATCATGCAGACCCCTTCCATTGCCCTTTAAATACACCCTCTTCCATCTACTCTATTTCTCCCTCCCTCACCCCTTGGGGACCATGGCAACCACCAGGATTCACTCCTTGAAGGACAAGGTTCATAGTTTCTTGGAACAACCACTGAGGGCTTGACTCACTGATCTGACTGTCCAAATTGGGAGCCGCTCTTGCTCTCTGGAGACACTCACCCCTCTTTCAGAACATATCTGGCCTCCCTAGAGTAGGAGTCCAACACTTTCCCACTCATTATGTGGGTCTACACCCACTGATACAACACACTATGACAAAATGATCCCTTGCACATTCTCTAGAAGCCTCCCCAAAGTGTGCCCTGTCCCAAATTCCCCCTATGCAATATCCTAAAACAGTAACCCTTCCTTGTCATATTGTAAAAAGAGCTTTCACAACTTTGTAGTTTCAACCATACACCTGCCAATCCCCAGTGTTAATCTGCTCCCTCTCCAATCCTACCCCAGTTCCTTGAACCATCCACACACCCTCCTCATCCTACCCACCTGTCAAACTTGCATCAGCCAAACCAAAAGTATCTCCACACCCCTGTCATATCCCTTCAGTGCACAACTACCCACACCTTATCATAGATTTCTCCCATATAGGCATTGGTTAATAACTTTCTCCCTTTCTATTTCCTGTAAATCTATCTTCCAGACTCTGGCTCCCTGAGTCTGCTTGATTTGCTTAAATCATATCAGCGAGGTCATGTTATAATTTGTCCTTCAATGCCTGCTTGCCTAACTCAACATAAGGTCCTCAAGATTCATCCATATTATCCTGTGTTAATACTGTATTCCTTCTCACTGCTGAGTAATATTTCATTATAGGTATATACCATATTTTGTTTATTCAGTCACCTGTTGATGGGCATTTGAGTTGATTCCAGCTTTTGGCAATAGTGAATAATGCCGCAGTGAGCATTGGTGTGCATATATCTGTTTGTCTCCTTGCTTTCAATTCTTCTGGGTATATACCCAGCGGTGGAATTGTTGGATGATTATGGCAGATCTATTGTTAGTTTCTTGAGGAACTGACAAACTGTCCTCCACAATGGTTGGACCATTCTGCATTCCCACCAGCAGTGGATGAGGGTTGCCATTCCTCTACATCCTCTTCAACACTCTTAGTCTTCTGTTTTTTTTAATGGCCGCCATTCTAATGAGTGTAAGATGATATCTCGTTGTAGTTTTGATTTGCATTGCCCTAATAGCTAGTTATGCTGAGCATCTTTTCATGTGCTTTTTAGCCATTTGTATTTCTTCTTTGGATAAGTGTTGAAATCACTTGCCCATTTTTAAAATGGGTTGTCTTTTTATTTTTGAGATATAGGAGTTCTTCATATATGCTTGATATTAGGCTCCTATCAGATATATGGCTACCAAATATTTTTTCCCATTGAGTAGTCTGTGTTTTCAGTTTCTGGACAAACTCCTTTGAGATGCATGCAAAAGTTTTTAATTTTGAGTAGGTCTCATTTATCTATTTCTTTCACTGTTGATGCTTTGGGTATGAAGTTCATGAAACTATTTCCTATTACAAGGTCCTGCTTTCCTGCATTATATTCCAAGGTCTTTATGCTCTTGGCGCTTATATTTAGATCTTTTTGATCAATTTTGATTTGAGTTTTGTGTAAGTTGTGAGATAGTGTTCTTCTCTCACTCTTTTTGATATGGATACCCAAGTCTCCAAGCACCAATTTTTGAAGAGGCCATTCTCATTCAGTTGAATTTGCTTGTTGGCCTTGTAGAATATCATATGACCATATGTGTGTGGATCTATATCAGAACTCTCCATTCAGTTCTATTGGCCGGTATGCCTACCCTTGTGCCAAAGCCATGCAGTTTTGACCACTGTAGCTTTGTCATATATTTTAAAGTAAGATAGGATGGTTCCTCCAGTTTCATTTTTCTTTTCCAATATGTTCTTGACTCTTCGAGACCTCTTGCCCTTTCAAATAAAATTCACTGTTAATTTTTCCAGTTCAGTAAAAAATACTATGTTGATTTTTTTGGGGATTGCATGAAATCTATAGATCAATTTGGGCAGGATAAACATCTTAATGATGTTTAGTCTTCCCATCCATGAAGAGGGAATATTCTTCCATTTATTTAATCCTTCTTTCATTTCCTTTACAGTGTTGTGTAGTTTTCTGTGTATAATTCATTTACATCTTTAGTTAAATTTATTCCTAGGTATTGAGTCTTTTAGTTGCTATTTGTAAATGGAACTTTTTCTTGATTTCCTCCTGTGATTGTTCATTTTTGGGGTACAGAAATGCTACTGATTTTTGTGGATTGGTCTCAATAACCTGTGACTTTACCAAACTCACTTATAAGCTCTAGAAGCTATATTGTATGTTTCTCAGGGCTTTCTACATATAGGATCCTGTCATCTGCAAATAGTGAAATTTTAATTTCTTCCTTTCCTATTTGGATTTCTTTTATATCTTTTTCTTGCCTCAGTGTTTGAGCAAGTAATTCTAACACAGTGTTAAATAGGAGCTGTGGTAGTGGGCATTCTTTTCTTGTCCCCAATCTTAGAGGGAAAGCTTTTAGGATTTGACCATTGTATATGATGATAACTGTGGGTTTTTCATATATCCCCTTTATCATGTTGAGGAAGTTTCTTCCTATTCCTATGCTTTGCAGTGTTTTTATCAGGAAAGGGTGCTGTAGTTTATAGAATGCTTTTTCTGTGTATGTAGAGATAATCATGTAATTTTTCTTCTTTTGATCTGTTTATGTGGTGTATTACATTGATTGATTTTCTTTTGATGAACCATCCTTCCATACCATGGATGAAACCCATGTGGTTGTGGTGTATAATTCATTTGATTTGTTGTTGAATATGATTAGCAAGTATTTTGTTAAAGATTTTATCATGTTTTAATTAGAGATTTTCTCTAATTTTGCTTTCTTCCGCTGTCTTTGTTTGGCTTTGGTATTAGGGTAATGTTGGCATCCTAGAATCTGAGTTAGACAATGTTCCTTCTACTTATGTTTTTTGGAAGACTTTAAGCAGAATTGGTGATAGTTCTTTCCAGAATGTTTGGTAGAATTCACCTGTGAAACTGTCTGGTTCTGGGGTTTTCTTAGTTGGGAGTTTTTTCATGACTAATTAAATCTCGTTATTTGTGATTTCTCATTACTTGTCTGTTGATTTCATCAGTTTCTTCTTACATCAATATAGGCTGCTTGTGTGTTTCTAGAAATTTGTCCATTTCCTCTAAGTTGTCATTCTTAACATATAATTTTTTTTGACTTTTTTTGTCTTTATTTCTTTTTTTAATGTTACATTAAAAAAATATGAGGTCCCCATATACCCCCTACCCACCTCACCCCACTCCTCCCCCCATAGCAACAGCCTCCTCCATCATCATGAGACATTCATTGCACTTGGTGAATACATCTCTGAGCACCACTGCACCTCATGGCCAATGGTCCACACTATAGCCCACCCTCTTCCACAGTCCACCCAGTGGGCCATGGGAGGACATACAATGTCCGGTAACTGTCCCTGCAGCAACACCCAGGACAACTCCACCCCCCCGAAAAAGCCACCACATCACATCTTTTCCTCCCACTCCCTAACCTCAGCAGCCACCATGGCCACTTTCTCCACACCAATGCCATATTTTCTTCGATTACTAATCACAATAGTTCATGAATAGAATATCAGTAAGTCCACTCTAATCCATACTCTGTTCCTCCGTCCTGTGGACCTTAGAATGGTTGTGCCCACTCTACATCTATGTCAAGAGGGGGCTTAGATTCCACATGGATGCTGGATGCAATTCTCCTGCTTTCAGTTGTAGGCACTCTTGGTTCCCGGTGTAGTGGTTGACCTTCTTCATCTCCACGTTAGCTGAGTGGGGTAAGTCCAATAAACCAGAGCGTAGGAGTTGCAAGTCTGTTGAGGCTCAGGGCCTGGCTATCACATGGTCAGTCCAGAGATTCAGGTCCCCTGGGTATACACTAAACCCCAGCACAAACTACAGATCTGGTAAAAGTAACAGGAGAGGCTTGTGGACAAAGATCACATCTGAGTCCAGCTCCTTCACACAGAAACACAAACTCCAAAGTAGGGCCAACTGACATGGCACTGAACTCCATCTGCCATGACCATAGAACCTGTGGGTCTCTGTAGCCCTCAGAAGAACCAATACCTGGGTTTGTATCTACTTTATCTGTCTCTAGGACTCTGCTGAGTTGTGCATAAGAGTGACCCATCTGATAACTTTCCAGTTCTTTTTGGAGACTCATAGCCATATAAACTCATTAGTCCTTTCCATTTCCCCCTTTTATGCAGGTCAAAAAGAATTTTTAACTCCTGATATTATATGTAGACTGAGATATTCTGCTAGTCCAAGTTGACTCTTTTATTCAAGGTCATTTTCTAGTTACATCATCAGCTGGTACTTGGTAGTAATCCCTCGGTGCCAGGGAAGCTCATCCCCGGGAGCATGTCCAACACTGGGGGGAATGCCACACATTTACATGCTGAGTTTGGCTTCGAGACTGGCCACATTTGAGCAATACAGAGGCTCTCAGGAGGTAACTCTTAGGCATTTTTAAAGCATCCTCTTATTTCTGTGGGATCAGTAGTGATATCCCCTTCATTGTTTCTTGTTTTTGCATATTTCTCTTCTTTTTCTCTGTTAGTGTCACTAAGGGTTTGTCAATTTTATTGATCTTGAAGAACCAGCTTTTGGCTTTGTTTTTTCTAGTGCTTTCTTATTTTCTATTTCATTTAGTTCTAATCTAATCTTTGTTATTTCCTTCTTTCTACTTCCTTTGGGATTATTTTGTTGTTCATTTTCTAAATCCTCTAAGTGTGCAGTTAGGTCTTTGATTTTAGCTCTTCTTTTTTGATATTTGAATTTATGACTATGAATTTTCCTCTGAATACAGCTTTTTCTGCATCCCATAGGTTTTGATACATTGTGTTGTCATTTTGATTAGTTTCAAGATAGTTACTGATTTCTCTTGTAACTTCCTTCTGGACCCACTGTTTGTCTAAGAGTGTGTGGTTTAACTTCCATACCTTTGTTCCTAATCTCATCCCCTGGCTCTTACTGATTTCTAGCTTCATTCCATTGTGGTCAGAGAAATTAGTTTGTATAATTTCAGTCTTTCTGATTTGATTTGAGATTTGTTCCTTGGCCTATCATGTGGTCTATCCTGGAGAATGATCCATGTGCACTTGAGAAATATATTCCACTGTATTTGGGAGTAGTGTTCTGTATGTCTATTAGTTCCAGATTCTCTGATGTACTCTTAAAAGTCTTTGTTTCTTTATTGATTCTCTGTCAAGATATTCTATCTAATGGGGATAATGGCCTATTAAATTCCCCCAGTATAAGTGCAGAGACATCTTTTTCTCCACTTAGTGTTTCCAGTATTTGCCTAATGTATTTTTAGGTGTCCTGGTTAGGTGCATAAACGTTCGTGATTTTTCTTTCTCTTTAAAGATTATACCTTTTACTAATATAGAGTGTCCATCTTTGCCTTTTAAAATAGTTTTGCATTTAAAGTCTATTTTGTCTGATATTAGTATAGCTACTCCCACCCTTTTTTGTTTGTTGTTTGCTTGCAAAATTGCTTTCTAGCCATTCACTTTCAGCCTCCTTGACTCCCTTGGTATAAGGTGATTTTCTTGTAGACAGCATATGGATGGGTCATATTTCCTTATCCGTTCTGCCAATCTGTGTCTTTTGACCACTGAGTTTAATCCATTAACATTCAGTATTGTTACTCTCAAGGAATTATGTACATTATCCCTATTTTCTTTCGGTTTATGTATGTCATATGTTGTTTTTATTTCTCTTTTTGTCCTTTCAGTTGTTCTTACACTGTCCTCCAACTCTCTCCTGTTTTTTCCTTTCAACCTGTATAATTCCCTTTAGTATTCCTTGAAGAGTAGGTTTCTTATTGGCATACTCTCTTACTTTCTTTTCATCTGAGTATTTTGAACTTTCCATCATTTTTGAATGCCAGCTTTGCTGGCTAGAGCATTCTCGGCTGGTAGTTTTTTCTTTTAGCACCTTAACTATGTCATACCAGTGTCTTCTCGCTTCCGTGGTTTCAGATAATAAATCAGCACTTAATCTTACTGAGCTTCCCTCATATGTGATGGTTCTCTTCTCTCTTGCTGCCTTCAGTATTTTCTCTTTGTCTTGAGCATTGGACAGTTAGACAGGTGTATGTTGTGGAGTAGGTCTGTTGGGATTCATACTGTTTGGGGTGCCCTGCACTTCCTGGACATGTATGTTCATCTTCCTCAGTAGGGTTGAGATGTTTTCAGCTATTATTTTTTCCAACACTCCTTCTGTCCCCTTTCCTTTCTCTTTTCCCTGTGGGATGCCTATAATGCGTGTATTTCTGCATTTTGTGTTGAATCCGTAAGTCCCTGCTGGATTTTTTTCTATCATTTTATCTATCCATTCTTCTATTTGATTTCAGCTGTATTGTCTTCCACATTGGTAATTCTTTCCTCTGCCTGTTCACATCTGATGTTATGTGCTTCCAGTGTCTTTTTGATTTCTTGGATTGTGCCATTTGTCACAATCATATCCATTATCTCTTTATGTATGTTTACAGTTTCTTCAGTATGTTCTCCCAGTGTCTTCTTAATATCCTTAATCTCTTCCTACACTTCATTAAGTTGGTCCATGATATTTGTTTGTACAAGTTTGATTAGTTGTTCGATGTTCTGCCTCTCCTCCTGTTTTTAAATTTGTTCATTGGACTGGGCCATGTCATCCTGTTTCTTGGTATGGTTTGTAATTTTTTGTTGCTGTGTGGTCATCTCTTTTTCTTGATGGGTTTATTCAGTTGGTTGGCTGCTCTCTTTACTCTAGGATTTTATTTAGTTATTGTTTTTGTATGTGTGTTAAGTTTTCTGTTTGACACTTTGTTCTTCTTATTCTATTTCTTTGTTGTTGTTTATGTTCCATTGAAGGAAAAATATTAAGGCCAGAAAAAGCAATAGGGATAAGAAAAAGGATAATAATAATAATATTGAAAGTTAGAAAAGAAACCATATAAGACCTAGGAAAATGAATATTTAACTCATATAAGCAGTGTAGAGTAATAGGAATAAAAAAGTGGAGTACCTACAATGAAATGGGAAACCAAATAGAGAGAGATTTATAGAATGAATTAAAAGGCCAGAATCATGAGGATAGAGGGAAAGAGAAAAAAAGGAGAAAAAGAAAAAAAGTTAATAAAGGAAAGAAAACAGAATAGATGATATAGGACTAAACAAAGAGAGGTGGAATGTAAGAAAACAACAGAAAGTGAAGATAGAACAATTAAGGAAGGAAAAGAGATAGCACTGGTAGAGAAAATCGGTATACACAGAAAAAGGGAAATCAAGGAAGAGGAAACATGCAACAAGAAACAAGCCAGCAGCACCTAATTTAAAAAAGGGGTGGGGGGAGGTAAGGGGAAGAAAGAGGAAAGAAAAACAAGAAAACAAAAATACAAACAAACCCATAAACAAGCAGTCAAACAAAAACTAAGAACAGCCTTCCCTCTTAGGCCCCTGTGGAGCTACTCAGACTGCCGGTGTTCATCAATCAGTTTCCCTGCAGCCTTCCTTCTGCAGGTTTTGAAGTGGGTTTTAGCAAGTAAACTACATTAAATTTTTAAAAAATAACCTTTTTTTTTAGGAAAAACAAGAGATCCAATAGAAGCTAATATAAGAATAATGTCTATGTTTTCCCTGTCCTAAATATCAGTTGAATATTTGATATTCCAGTGGATCATTACTCTAAGAGGAGCTGGGAATCAGACTAGGGATCTTGTATATTCAAGATGGAAACTCCTCCACTGAGCTAAACTTTCTCATTGGGTCAGTTAGTTCTTCAGAAAGCTATCCAGTCACTTTCCCTTGGGCACAGTTTGACTCTTTACAGTTGGATAGATTCCTACTGATGAGGAGTCTGTCCTGCCCCCTTTCTATTCTTATTGCTTTTTCTCCCAGGGCAGCAGGATGCAAAAACCTTTGTGAGGGGATCCCCCTTCACCTCTCCTGGTCAGGTTGAGTTCCCTTTTGAAATTCAAATGGGACCCTGGTGACTGAACTCACCACAGAAAAATGACTCTCAACCCTCTCCCAGACCACGCCCTCCTCCCAGGGGACTCTAAATGGGCTCTGGGAAGCTTATTAAGTGCTTCCTACTGTCTGCCTCCCTTAGGGGAGTTAAAATTCTGATCGTTTTCAGCATAGAACTAGTCAGTTGCCTGACTCTGCCCTTTCCCAGGCCAAATTTCTCTATCCCAGGATGATTAAGTAAATCAGAGTCACCTGCCTCTCCCCTCTTCCTGGTTCCACTTTGCTCCTCAAAGCTCAGTGGGAGTCCAGGTAACAAAACCCACAGAAAGAAAACCCCTCTCCATCCATTGCCAGAACCCTCCCACTCTCTAAGAATGTTCCTACCTGCTGGGTGGTTGGCAGGAGTTGGGGCTGGCAGAGGCTTTTTGCCTCGAGGGTGGGACTTAGCCTTCCTGCGTTTTCCAGCCTCAGCAGCAAGAAACTCAGGGTTTTACCTTGAGTAGTTTCTCTTTGTCCAGCTTCTAGATGCCCTGAAGCTTCCTGCTCTTTGGATTCTGAAAACAGCTGACTTGGGCAGGATCTTGCCACCAGTCAGCCATTTTTTGCGAGAGAGATGGTGAGTGCACACTTAAACTGATGCCATCTTGCCACCTTCCCTCTTTATTTTTTAAGGCTATTCATGGATAGTCAATTCCAAAAGAAAGACTCAGTAGTAAGTCTCAGATTCTATTTATTAGCACTCAGTTATATAACTAACGAAACCGGCTTTTTATGAAAAACACACAACTGGTATTTATATTCAGTCAAGCTACAGTATAAACTGTCAACTCTAAAAGATACCTATTTGTAACTATTATTTTTTTTAAGAAAAGGTAAATGTAATATACCAAAATACTAATAATGGCTGAGCTTGGGCAATAGAAATACAGGTTACATTTTTTTCTTTTTCAATCTGTCTGCGGTTTCCAATTTTTCTTTAAAGAGCATATTTACATAACTATAAATGACAACATAAAATGAGTGGGTATACTCCTATTCTCTATATTTACTATCCTAAGGTGATAAGCTATAATGATTTCTGCCCAAATATACCCATTCCACACTACTTTGTCTGCTCTCATTTCATTGGAATCAGTCTCTAGAAGAGCATTCTGGTTTTCATATCAAGAGCATTCATTGTGACATCTTAAATTCATCTTTTGTCTTGGAAAAGAGGGGTGGAAATAGCTCTGTAAGCCTGGCCTCTCACTTCACAAACTCTTCAGATATACCCAAAGTCAAATTTTATCCATATTTCGGATCCTTTTTTTTTTTTTTTTTAAAGATTTATTTATTTTTATTTATTTAATTCCCCTCCCCTCCCCCGGGGGTCTGTTTTCTGTGTCTTTTTGCTGCGTCTTGTTTCTTTGTCCGCTTCTGTTGTCGTCAGCGGCAATGGCAGGGAAGTGTGGGCGGCGCCATTCCTCGGCAGGCTGCTCCCTCCTTCGCGCTGGGTGGCTCTCCTTATGGGTGCACTCCTTGTGCGTGGGGCTCCCCTACGCGGGGGACACCCCTGCATGGGGGGGCACTCCTTGCGCGCATCAGCACTGCGCATGGGCCAGCTCCACAAGGGTCAAGGAGGCCCGGGGCTTGAACCGCGGACCTCCCATGTGGTAGACGGATGCCCTAACCACTGGGCCAAAGTCCGTTTCCCTCGGATCCTTTTTGAAGGCAAGGTCAAAGCCTTGGGGACCCAAGTTGGGGTCATCAGGGATGCCAGGGAACAAGTCCATTATCCTTATTTGTAGAAATGGCCCGTCTTTGTTGAGGTAAAACATCCATCACTGAGGAACACTCAAGTCAGAAAATAAACCTTAAACACATAATATGCCTATACTCCCTTTCTCTATATCTGTGTTTCCACATTGACAAATGGGCTGAAATATACCAGACCTCTCATTATGAGGCATTTTTATACCATGGAATAGATGAGACCAGAATCCATGCCTGGTAAAGGGCAACCCGAAGTGATGACTGACTGATATATTCCTTTAAAAAACACTAAACTTTACATCCAACTTTACATCCAAAGGACTTTTGGACTGAAAGCAGTTTTTAAATTCTGTTCCATAAACCAATTAGGTCTCATAGAGGTACATTAGAGGTCCCAAATATATTTAGTTCAAAGATCATTTTTAAAATATATTTTTTAAACTATAATACAGTATACTCCTTCAATACCAAATGTTTCTACCTTAGAAACCACCAATTAAATTGTATTTTCCCTTCTTTATCTAGCAAATGTTATAAATTTAGCTTTAAAATAGACTAAGCTAATAAAATACAATCTATTTCACACATTGCTGTTCCATGATGATTTCTTACTGCCAACAGAGTCCTGCTGCTAAAATAATTTGAAAATCACAGAAGTAGAATCAAGTCAGTCATTTTTAAATTTGAAATTTAGTTCCTTATTGGGTTTTGTGCCTTGGATCCTGTGTAATTTCTAACAGGTGTAAGATTCTTGGGCATGCCAAAAACTGCTTCTACCCAACTCTTTCTTAGGACACTGACATAATTTCTGTCCCCATAGGAAGGACATGACTGTCCTGCTCTCACCCCACAGGGACTATTACAAAGCAGGAAAAGCCTGAGTTAAAATGAATGTCCCTGAGGGCGATAAATAATTCCCACCTCACTCCTTGTAGAGTTTTGAAATCTTTGAGTCAGCCCAGCAAAGAGAAGATTTGTTGTTGCCATTGTCTCTTTAGGTTAGAAAAACTCAGAAACAGCCAATTTGCCCTGCTGCACAAACACCCTCAGTCAGTCAATGTACCATTATTGCCAGCACTTGAGTAAATCGAGCATCAGATGCTCTGGGAAATGACAGGAAGGACTTTGTACTGTGAGAATGTACAGTCTTATTCCCACAGTAATATTAGAGAAAGAAGAGGTGAGATTCTTGAAGGTAATTCCAGAATAGTGTAATAATATACAGGCAGCTTCAAACAAGCCAATGTCTGAAAAAACTCCATGTTTGCTCCAAATTCTGAACCAGAAACCACACTGTGATTGTAATGAGCCCTTTGGCAATCTTATTAAGGTCCAGCAGTAAGAAGCGTGGGTCATTATATTGAATGTTCAGACTATAACTATTCTTCTCTGTGTATTTCACACTACAGAGCTGGAAGGCCTGGGGAGAGGTTTAAAAGATAACCACATTTATATATTGTGCTCATCTTCAAGAGTGGATTAAAGTGGAGTATAGTTTTTGGCATAGAGGGTTTTTCTCATTAGCTTAACCCTCATCTGAAATCAAGGCTCCATCTCTCAACAGAGGTAACAGAAGGATTCAGAAATGGATGTAAAACCTGGGTTGGTTGAGAGTTGGCAGGTGTCAAACTAGCCTCCTTAGCCATAAGACCTGTGTATGATTCATTTGTTTGGCTTTGTTTATGTACAGTGTCTGGTATCTTCCATTAAATAGAGGATTTTGTTTGTCTTGAAGCTCTGTCAATAGTAGCATTCACACCAAGAGTACCTGGGAATGGCATGGTCTAGAGTAGCAAACTCTCTCCAGAGACAGGTATTGTGCCGCATAGAGTCACTCAGAGGGACCACTTGTCTGCTTCTGAAATTGACACTGAGAAAGATGTGCCCTGGTGCCCCCAAACCTTCTACTTTCCATCTCTGGGTCTGGCAAAGACTTGCTGTTCCCCATGCACAGTGGAATCCTGGTGGCCCAGACATACTTGTTAAAGCCCATGGGAATTGAAGTTTAAAATTACAGACACCCGCCCCCAACCTCTCCCCTCTCTGTGAATCCTTCTGGCTGTCTTCGCTAGCAATTGAAGCCCAGAGAGTGAAGAAAAATAAGTAACAAACACAGCCACCTTCTTGCCATCATGTGATCTTGACTGATGACTTTTTGTTGGTGTAAGGAGGGACATGTAAAGGATACTGGTGAAGGCCCACTTCTCACTGGGCCAGAATATGACAGGGCTTTGCTCAGGGATCTGTGAGGCAGCCTCAAAGTAGGCAAAGCATATGCAGCCCAGGTAGGCAGCAGGGCAGAAGAGAATTTGTCACATGGAGGTTAGGGAAGTAGAAGGATGACAACCGTTCACAGAAGGCCTGATTACTGATCTAGCAGAAGAGTACAGGAGTCCACCAGAGGCCCGAGAAGAGGCCCAGGTTAAACGCATGCGCATTGTCACACCAGGCTTCTCCTCTCAGTCTTGGCTGCTCTACTTTCTTCTTGAGTTTCCCTCATCTCTTCATCTGTGCTCATCTCTTCAACTTTGAGCTGCACTGTGGGCCCAGCCTCTTGGGGGCCTCTGTGCCTCTGTGATCTGCTGGTTGCAGACTCTAGGACCTTTCTTTCAGCCTCTCAGGGCTTCTCTGTTTACCTGGAATTCTTTCTCTCACTTGGCCAGATCACATACTGCAACTTTCTCTTATACTCTGTGTTAAGATCATTTTTTTTTAAAGTTCTGTTTTTTTTTTTAAAAAAAACAATGTCCACATTCTCATCTTCCGTATTGGTGTTTTCTGTATTTTTATGCTCTTCTTTGAGTGGACCATCATTTCCTAATTGTCTTGTACTCTTTTGTTTCACACTATGCAATGTTATCTGGGATTTATTCCTTCAGATGTCTGTTTCTTGATTTTTTACGTCAGCTGGTAGTAAAACTGAGATTGTTTTGAGCATCAGCCCTTCCATCTGAAAGGTCTGCCCAAGCTGAATGGTAGTGTGCTGGGTTTTCCCTTACTTTCTAGGCCTCTGCCTTGTCCTGGTCTTTCCCTGTTAGTTGTTTTGGAGTTTCCCACTTTACAGGAGTCTGGTTGTCTCCTCTCTTTCCTAGGAGAAAGATTTCCCTTTCCCATGTGTTTGCAGCCAACAGGCCTTTGTCCCAGACTGTCTACGTGTATAGTTTTTCACACTCCTTTTGTTTTCTCTACCTGCTTTTGGCTTGAGGGACAATTCTGAGAGGAATGTCTGCCCAGAGAGGACTTTCTCAAGTCAGTATTTCCCAGCCACAACAGAACCAGGAACCTACAAAGGGCAGGCATACCACCTCCAAAGTGTCCTGATGTGAGGATTAGAAAGGTTGACAAAAGCTTCTCTGACTGGTCCCTGAAGATGAGCTTTCCTGGACTGTCCAGAAAATGCATCCCTTCAGCTAACTGTCCACCCCCAGTCCTAAATATGTGCTATATATTTAAATCTGCATTGCCTCCACCCCTGTCCAGGTGGATTGAAGTAATGGCTGCCACTGCATTTTGTGAACTGGGGTTGAAAAAATGCCTTCTGCCACCTTTGTTCAGGGCAGGTTGAAACAATTAGCTTCCCTCAGAGTGGGCTTTCCAAATTCACTGATCAAAAAAAAATAAAAAAATGAAAAAATAAAAGCAAAACAAAAAGATAAAAATAGCAAGAAGAAACAAATAAAAAAGGTGTGATCAGTGATTGGCCTTGCCCATGCCTGGCCTTGGGAAGGAGGACTTTTACATCCCTTTCTGTCACTAGTGAGCTAGTCAGTAGATGGACCACACAGCAGTGAGAGATGAGCTCGGGTATCTGCTACACTGAGAGCAATTTACTGTACTTTATCAGCCTCTTCCTTCCACTCTTGCCTGAATGTTGTAGTGTTCACATAGCCTCTGGAGTTACAAAAGTTTACTTATCACAGTCTTGCCTGTTTAATATTTGTATTGGTAGAAAACTTAGTAACATAGTTCACTACTCTGCCATCTTTCCATAATTTCAGGAGTTTTTAATTTTGATGAGGTCTCATTTATCTCTTTTGTTCTATGTTGCTGTTGGAGTCTTGTTTGGTGACCCGAGGTATCGGGAATGAAAGACAAAGAAAGATTGGGTTTAGGGGATTTGAGAGCATTGATTTTTTAAGCTTATCAGACAACTTTATTGAGTTGAGGGGCTAGTATATATACCCCTAACATACGTGACATTCAGCACAAAATCAAGTTACCTATTACCCTTACTTCATACTATATTAACTAGTGATTGATGAAAACCCAACAAACTTTATTGGAACTACTATTATAAAAATCAGTAACTATACTCATAAATCCTGTTATTTAGGTTGTTCTGTTCTATAGGTATTGTTCTGCCTGCAGGTGTGCTGACCTAGCCAAGATTGTGCTCCGCACCGATAATCATAAGGGACAGCTTGATTCAGTGGTTAAAGAAGTAACTTGCTTCCATGGAAACAACATGCCTTTGTTTCCCACATTTCCCCCTTTTTGTTTTAGTCAGGGTGACTGTGTCTGTCTTAGGTTGAGGCTACGCGCAATTAGCCTTACCCGTTATGGGGAAGTGTGGCAGCGAAAGGCTACGTTCCTGTTTTAGGTTGACTGAAAGGATAGCCAAGTTGCCTGTCACTGACTACTAGCCAAGCGCACTGACTTCGGGGTACTATTGTAGAGTTTTAGCAAGTACTATGTTGTTTGCTTGTCCCATTGTGTCCACACGGTGCAATTTTTGGCAAACACCTTTTCCCAGGCAAGCGACAACCATGAGCAACAGGATTAATACACATATCCCTATTCCTAAGGCAGATAAGAAATGTTGAGATTTCCACCAATTAACAGGATTAAACTTATTTAAATGTGAAATCAAATTATTAAAGATGTCCTTATTACTATCTACGTATATCTGATTATGAGACATTTCTAAAATGTTTTTTTGCAATTCCTCAATTTCTAATGACATATTTCTTTTGTGTTCTAACAAATGATTTCTGATCTTATTCCATTGAAACATAGAAATGTTATAATCTAAAGAAGTAATACAAAAATTACTTTCATTCCAATCACATTTCAATCCTCTTAACAAATTCAAATTATAAACTTGATTTCCTAAGTGTAAAACAGCAGATTTCAAATCACTAACTCTGTTATTAAGTCCTTCATTAATGTGCTCTTGACTATGCCATAAGTTACTTGCATTCTTGTGCCAATTATGCACGGATTGCTGTGTTTGCACCGTCTTATGCAATGCAAAAGCAGCAGTGGCAGCAGCATTGATGACACCAATGAGGCCAAGAATGCCAGCTATGAGAAGTTCTAAAAATCTCTGAGATCATTTAAACAGTCCTTGAGCCAGGTGGAAAAGAAGATGACTTTCAGGTGATGACTGCCACATCCGATTCATTTTCACCGGGATTCACACTCCTCGTTTTTGGTGAGCCATGGTGATAATATCTCCATTCTGTAAGATATTTTCAGACAAGCAAGTATACAAAGCCCCATCCTTATAAAATAAAGCATTTTCAGTAATGGTAGCCTTCTCTACCACAAACACATGTGGATTTCTGACACATGATTGAAAATGATGAATTTGATTTAATTGTAAATATTGTCCATCTATAGTTTTATTACCTTTCCATTCAGAAGTAGACGCCACTCCTAAGAAGACTTTCCATATTTGTTTTTGATCATGGATTCCAGTGCTATTACACCATGGAAAAGGAACCCATTTTCTTATATTTTTTTAATCACTATTATTTTTGGTAAAAATTACTTTCTCATCCAAATCAAGGGAATCATGAAAGGAATACTGCATGTTACTAATTTGTTGTCCTAAGCTATTTATACCATACCAAATAAATCTGCCCTTACATTTGTTGGGATTCTCTATAGGGGCACTTTCCCAAACTATTCCATAGGAATCATTAAAAACAACAGATCCTCTTCCCATATGGCATTCATACCATCTTTGCATATCACTAGCATTCCTCTTAGGACAACTATAACTAGGATACTTATGTTCTTGGTATTGATAGGATGGGAATAAAGTTACTAAAGATTTAGTCTTATTATGGCTAAAATTGATTATAGTTTTATTTTTCACAGCCATACATGGTGGGCGATTGCCAATGCAAAGAGGTTGGAAATCAAATGGAAGAAGGAGATTATAAATCTTTTGTCCTTCTTCTCGTGGCTTAAGTGGTAACCTATCATCTACGGGTTTAGGAAATATAATAGTTTTATTCAAATAGACAGGAAAAGAAGGATCTTTCCAGGTTAACACTCGAAGTAATGGGGGATTAGGGATATAAGCCTAATATGTGTAATTACCATTACCATTGCCGGTTTCACTCACTATCAGTAGGATCTATATGTGTAGAAGACTCTACTTCTTTAGTCCTAGGTTTAATCCTTTTTGCTGGAAACCAGATTTTTTCTCTATTTTTTAAAATGATAAGAGCATAGCCTCGCCCCTATTCTTGAACCCTGCCTTTCTTCCATTCATTACTTAAAACATCTTTCCAAAATACTGGTTGATTTTCAGATTTTGCAATTTCTGTGGATTTTTGAGAATGTCCAAAATGACATTCAGCCAGCGTTATAGAATTATAAACGTTAAGAAAATTTAAGGTAAATAAAGCGTTAGCCAATTGATTTTTAGGAGATATTATACTATTATCTCCCCCTTTTTGATTTAAAAGCATAGTTTTGAGAGTATGATGGCATCTTTCAACAATAGCTTGACTTGTAGGATTATGGGGAATGCCGGTAACATGTTCAATAGCATATTTTTTACAAAAGGAAGCAAAGGATTTACTAATGTAAGAGGGTTCATTATTAGTTTTAATCTTTAGAGGGCATCCCATCACAGCAAAAGCAGACCAGAGATGTGAGCGAACATGATGAAACTGTTCCCCACTTTGAGCAGTAGCCCAAATGAAATGAGAATAAGTGTCAATACAAACATGAACATATTGTAATTTACTAAAGGATGGAAAGTGAGTAACATCCATCTGCCATAATTGATTAGGAGTTAGGCCTCTGGGATTAGTTCCAGCCTGAAAAGGCACTGCTGTTAGTGGTCCACAGGTTGGACAAATATGAAAAATTTCCTGCGCTTTTAGTCTTGTTAACTTTTGATATTTATTTCACAGGCCTTTAGCATTAATGTGAGTTAATGCATGGTAATCACGAGCACTTTGTAAACACCCCACTAATAAATCAGCTTGAGCATTACTCGCTGTTATAGGACTAGGCAAAGATGTATGAGAACGTATATGTGTAATGTAAATAGGATGCTGTCGTAATCTAATGAGATATTGCAAATCAGCAAAAAGTTGAGATAATTCATCAGTAACAAAGATATGAGCTGTTTCAATATGCTTAACAGTAAGACATACATATTTAGAATCAGAAACAATATTCAAAGGTTTCTTAAATATTGTTAACACTTTAATGATGGCAGCAAGTTCAGTATGCTGAGCAGACATGAATGGAGTCTGCCAAGCCTGTTTTTTTCCTTTGCTAACAAATGCTGCTTTTCCGTTACTACTGCCATCAGTAAACACTGTACATGCATTTTCTAAAGGTAGAGATTTTATAATCTTAGGTAATATCCAAGTAGTTTTTGGTAAGAAAGTAAGTAATTTTGAAGTAGGAAAATGATTATCAATAACACCTTGAAAGTTACTGATAGCTACCTGCCATTGAGGGTTGGTTACATATAGATGATGAATTTTTTCCTGTGATAATTCACAAATAATGCGATTAGGGTTAGGCCTTTTAAGTTGCATTAAGTGCACACGTCCTTTTGCCAATATATTGATGATTTTTTGTAAGTAAGTTTGTAATCTCTTTTGTTTATTATTAGGTAGGAAAATCCACTCCAAAACTCTCTCCTGCCACAGTAAAGCTGTGGGAGATTGCACAGTGGAAAATATAATTAAATCTACAATTTTTCCAGGGTTAATTTGTGTTAACTGTCCTTGTGAAATTCTTTCCTCTATTAAATTTAATTCTCGTTCTGCTTTCACAGATAAAGAACGTGCACTAGTAAGGTTTGAATCCCCCTGCAGAGTTTGGAATAAATGAGTTAACATATAATTAGGAATTCCTAACATAGGTTTAATCCAATTAATGTCTCCTAAAAGTTTTTGAAAATCATTAAGAGTGTTTAATTTATCTCTACGAATTTGCACCTTTTGAGGTGTAATACATCTTTTAGACAATTTCATGCCTAAGTAAGAGAATGGAGCTTCCTTTTGAATTTTTTTAGGGGCTATTTGTAACCCATATTCCGGTAAAAATTTTTCTGCCATAACAAATAATTGTTGTAATTTTTCTTCAGAAGCATGAGCAAATAATATATCATCCATATAATGAATAATCATTGCTTTAGGAAATTGATTACATAACTTTTGAAGAGGTTGGTGTACAAATAATTGACACATGGTTGGACTATTCATCATACCCTGAGGTAAAACACACCATTGATATCTTTGCATTGGTGCCTGATTATTAAATGAAGGCACAGAGAAAGCAAACTTTACCTTATCAGCAGGATGTAAAGGAATAGTGAAAAAACAATTTTTTAAATCAATTATAATAAGAGACCAATCTTTTGGAATCATTGATGGTTGTGGAACTCCCGGTTGTAGGGCTCCCATAGGACTTATGGCCTTATTTATAGCTCTTAAATCCATCAGGAGTCTTCATTTTCCAGATTTTTTTTTAATAACAAATACCAGAGAGTTCCAAGGACTATTAGAAGGTTTTATATGCTTTTGCTCCAACTGTTTTTTAACCAAACTATATAGGGCATTTAATTTTTCTACTGTTAGGGGCCATTGATCTATCCATACTGGTGTTTCAGTAAACCAAGTAATTGGTATGGGACTGCCCTTTCTTTCAATGGCCCCTAAGATAAATTTGCTTGTTCAGGATCCGATGAACTGGAAGAAAATCCAACTCCCCTCCTATCGCCTTTTCCTTCTAGTATTATATTGCATATCCATATATAAAGTTTTAGCCTGCTCTGATAAGGTAGGAATATGAATGAAAGCACCCCATTGACTTAACAAATCACGGCCCCACAAATTAATTCCCACATCGGCCACGTAAGGTTGTAAAGTAGATTTTTGTCCATCAGGGCTTAAAACATCAAAAATATTAGTGCTTTGATAGACATAAGTCATTGTACCAACTCCAGTAAAAACTGTAGGTACTTTCTGCAAAGTCCAGGATTGAGGCCAATAACGTTTAGCTATAATAGATACATCTGCTCCTGTATCTATTAAGCCAAAGAACACTTTTCCATTAATTGTAATTGTAGTTTCAGGTCTATCATCATTTACAGAAGTTTGCCAATACATATTTTTTCCAGTTGATCCAAATCCCCCCTTCCTTTTAAAAGGAAGAGTAGCTGGTTTATTATAGGGAAGCAGTAATAATTGAGCAATTCGTTGTCCTTTTTGTATTTGAATAGAATTAACAGCTTGAACCATTATTTTTATTTCCTCTGTAAAATCACTATCTATAATTCCTACTTGCACCAACAATCCTTTCATAAACTACTTCTTCCAACTATAATGCCTACTGTATTGTTAGGTAAAGGCCCTTTTACTCCTGTAGAAATTGTTTGAATGCCTCCTTCTGAAGTTATCAATTTAGTTTCAGTAGATGGAAGATCAACAGCAGCACTACCTTGAGTAGCCGCTCTTAATTCTGAGACTGGAATGCATGATACTGACCGTTGCTGACAGGAAATTGGTCGGCCAGGCTCATATTTTTTGTCTGAGGGCCCTAAGCTAGGCCTGCAAAGCGGTTTCCCAATTTTAAGGGTGTGCCTTTCCAGTCTATTTTTGATCTACATTCATTAGCCCAATGATATCCTTTATGGCACACTGGACAAATTTTTGATGGAGTACGAGGTCCTTTACCTGCTTGATTAATATAGGACCGACAATTCTTTTGAAAATGTCCAAATTTTCCACACTTAAAACAATTCCCTTTCTTTTTCGGGTTATTTCCTCCTCTCAAAGCTGAAGCTAACACTGCTATCTGGTGGGTGGTTGAACCAATGTCCTGACAAGCTTTTATATAATTAAGGACAGACCCACCTGTGGCCTTAATAGGCTGGATAGCTTTCTTACACTCATTGTTAGCTTGATCAAAAGCGAGCGTTAGCAGGATTAACTCTCTAGCTTCAGGAATTTCAATAGTCTTAGTAAGCATATCAGTCAGTCTGGCAATAAATTCCACATAACGTTCATTAACATCTTGAATCACTTTAGCAAAAGACTGCGTAGGCTTTCCTGGAGCTGTAATCCTTCTCCATGTAGCCAAGCATGACTGCCTCACTTGATTAACAGCTTGATCTTCATAATGAAGCTGCCTCTCAAAACCTGTCCAAGCTCCAGAGCCTAATAATTGTTCAGCAGTAATATTAACAGGTGGATTTTGAGCCCTATTTCGTCGTTCTCTCATAGCAGCTTCATCTGTCCTCCAAGTCTTAAATTGTAAGAACTCAGCAGCACTCAATACTGTTTTAGTCAGCATGTCCCAATCCCAAGGAATTAACCTGTAGGTATTTGCAAGTCCTTCCACCAATCCAATAGTATAATGACTCTGAATGCCATATTGAGTACATGCCTGTTTGATGTCCTTCAATACTTTAAAAGAAAGAGGCCCATGATGAGCATAAATTCCCCCTTGTGGGTTTTGAGCATCAGGAGGAATTTGTTGAATAGTTACAGGAAAAGCTGCTACAGCTTGCATAGCCAGAGGCTTACCTTGACTAGATCCCGATAAAAGACATCTCATTAATGGAGTAACAGGCACAGGATTTGGCTTAAAGCTGCTATGAACATAAGGCATGTCCATAGAGAAAAGTCCACTAGGTACTTTTCCAGGTTCTGGAGGTGTAGAAGGAACCTCATGAGTCAAATTAGGATATATATTTACTTTAGAAATATTTAGCTCCGACATGGATTTAGTTAAGAATGGATTTGTGTCTCTAACTTCAAATAACTCCTCTTCTTCCTGTTCCTCCTCCGAATTCCTATCTTTACCTGTATCATTCATAGCCGTTTCCTCCCTTGAGAAAAGAACAATCTCTTCCTCTTCGTCAGACTGCAAAGGATCTAATGCAGCAGCAATATGCTGTCCTAAGGCCCATACTGATACAGGTATATTCTCTCCTTTCTGATATGCTTTTTTAAATTCTTTCATTACTTAACACTACTTAACATTCATCAAATTCTTTCCTTGCAGTTGAAACCAATAACAATGCTTTTGAACCAAAGCAAACAATTCTAACAAATCTGCAGTCTTAACTGTGACGCCTACACTGTGCAACAGTGTTTTCAAAACCTGTGAATATTCTTCCAAGCGTCCTGGTTGATTACCCATACCCTGATGCTAACGGAAAGCAAAACTTAATAATATGAGGCAGCAATTTACCCGGGTTAATTAATTTCGATGCTCCTTACCTTAAAAAAGGCTTTTCAGCTTTCCGCGTTCCCGATCCAGAGGTGGAAGATCCTACGCTGCCGTGTCTTGATGAATCCTCTGCCTCCAGCCCCACGTTGGGCGCCACCTGTCGGAGTCTTGTTCGGTGACCCGAGGTATCGGGAATGAAAGACAAAGAAAGATTGGGTTCAGGGGATCTGAGAGCATTGATTTCTCAAGCTCATCAGACAACTTTATTGAGTCGGGGGGCTAGTATATATACCCCTAACATACGTGACATTCAGCACAAAATCAAGTTACCTATTACCCTTACTTCATACTATATTAACTAGTGATTGATGAAAACCCAACAAACTTTATTGGAACTACTATTATAAAAATCAGTAACTATACTCATAAATCCTGTTATTTAGGTTGTTCTGTTCTATAGGTATTGTTCTGCCTGCAGGTGTGCTGACCCAGCCAAGATTGTGCTCCGCACCGATAATCATAAGGGACAGCTTGACTCAGTGGTTAAAGAAGTAACTTGCTTCCATGGAAACAACATGCCTTTGTTTCCCACATGTTGCTTGATCTTTGAATATAAAATCTAAGAAATCAGACATCCAGGATGGTGGAGCAGGGAATGCATGCTGCACTCTTCAACTAGAAACTGTAGGAAGGTAGGTAGGCTTGCCAGGAATAAGGAAGCTGGGGTGTCACAGGGGTGAAAAGATAGGGCAGCTGGAGTAAGGGGTGCTCTCTGGGCACCAGGGAAACAGGGAGCCACCCAACTGGCCCTGGAGTAGAGGGAGCATACCTGCAACCCAGAAGGAGAGGAAAACTGTCCAGCCAGTCCTGGGGGAAGGGTAGCCACAGAACTGGCTTTTGAGGAGAGGGGAGCTGCTGAAGAACAGTTCCACAGGCTGGTCTGTGCCCAGCCTGCTTAGGGGTGGGGGAGCAGGGCAAGGTACAGAGATTGCTGAGGGAATTTAGTGGGAGGATTTTTTCTTTCTTTCTCTTATTTTTTCCTGTTTCCATTTTTTTTTTCCATCTTCAACTGGGTAGTGGAGAAGAGACAAACAGAAGGGAAATAAACAAGAAAAATTAGAGCATATTCAGATGTCTAGACATCAGCGAAAAATTACAAGCCCTACTGGGAAACAGGAAATGATCACCCAGCCAATAGAACAAACCAAATATCCTGAAGGGATATAGGATTTAAGACAATCAGTGATAATTACACTACTGTCCCAAATCAATTCAAAGAATTTAAAGAAAATATGATTAAAGAGATAAGTGATAGTAAGACGACACTGGGTGAGCATAAAGAACAATTTGAAAGCTTGCAAAGAATAGTAGCAGACCTTATGGGAATGAAAGACAAAAATGGATGAGATTAAAAATATATTAGAGTGAAGCAGATGTCACTCTACTGATAGAGTGTCAGTCCACCATATGGAGGGTCCAGTGTTCGATCCCCAAGGCCTCCTGACCCATGTGGTGAGCTGGCCCACATGCAGTGCTGATGCGCACAAGGAGTGCCATGCCTCACAGGGGTGTCCCCAGCATAGGGGAGCCCCATGTGAAGGAGTGTGCCCTGCAACCAGAGCCCCGTGTGAAGAAAGCACAACCTGCCCAGGAGTGGCGCTGCACACATGGAAAGCTGATGCAGCAAGATGATGCAACAAAAAAGAGATGCAGTTTCCCAGTGCCACCAGATAATGCAAGCGGGCACAGAAGAACACACAGCAAATGGATACAGGTAGCAGACAATGGGGGCAGGGGTAACAGGAGAGAAATAAAATAAATCTTTAAAAAAATACATTAGAGGCACATAAGAGAAGATTTGAATAGCTCGAAGACAAAGTTAGTGATTTGGGGAAGGATAGGAGAACAGAAAGAGAAGACAGTGGGAAAAATGGAACAGAGTCTCAGGGAATTAAATGACATTGTGAAACACCTGAACATTCACATTATCAGTGTCCTGGAAAGAGAATAAAATGGGAAAGAGACAGAAAGAATATTTGAGGAAATAAACTGAAAACTTCCCAAACATTATGGAAGACATAAATATCAGTATCCAAGAAGGACAATGCACCACAATAGAAGGAAAGCAAATGGACTGTCCCTGAGACACCTGCTATTCAGGATGACAAATAATAGAGATAAAGAGAGGATTCTGAAAGCAAGAAGAAGAAAACAAAGCACATATAAGGGAAACAAGATTAAGTGCAGACCACTCATCAGAAACCATGGAGAAAAGAATAAAGTGGTTTGATATATTTACAGTTCTGAAAGAGATGAACTTCCAGCCAACCATTCTGTATCCCACAAAAATGCCCTTCAAAATAAGTGTGAGTTCAAAGTCTTCACAAACAAAAACTGATAAAAATATGTTACCAAAAGACCAGAGTTATAGGAGATAAGTAAAGAGAGTGTTGCTGCCTGAAAGGAAAAAACAAGGGTGAGACATTTGAAGAAGAGTGTAGAAATGAAGATTATTAGGAAAGATAGACTAAAGAGGGAAAAACAGAAAATGGAAAGATATGAAAACCCAGAGCCAAAAGACAAAATGGATGAAGGAAATAAGGTCTTTACAGTGATAACACTGTTAATAGCTTGTACTCCCCAAACAAAAAATACAAACTCAGAATGGATAAAAAATATGAACCATCTCTGTTGTTTACAAGAGAACCACCTCAGACATAATGACACAAGCAGGTTAAAATTGAAAGATTGGAAGAAGATACTCCATGCAAATAGTAACCAAAAAAGAGCTGGAATAAATGATAATAATGGACAAAATGGATCTTAAATGCAAAAATGTTATAAGAGCTGAAGAATGTCATTATATACTAATAAAAGGGGCAAACCAACAAGAAGAAATAATTATACTAAATATTTATCCACCTAACCTGTGTACCCCAAGATACAGAAAGCATACACTGACCAAACTGAAGAAAGAAGTAGATACCTATCCAATAGTAGTTGGAGATTTCAATACACCACACTCAATATTGGATAGAAAACATCTGGACATTGGATAAATAATGTAAAAGAACATGAATACTATGGTAAGTGATCTAGATCTAACAGATTTCTATAGAGCATTGTACCCTATACTATATATATACACATGTATATATATAGTATGTACATGTATATACATTCTTTTCAAGTACTCATGGATCCTTTTCCAAGAAAATCATGTATTGGGTCACAAGACAAGTCTAAATAAATTTTAAAAGATTGAAGTATGCAATCTGGTCATAACACAATGAAGCTGGAAGTCAATAATGACATAAAAAAGGGAACCTTCTTATATATATGGTGATTAAACAGCACTTCTTAAGTAATCAGTTGGTTAAAGAAAAATTGCAAGAGAATTCAGCAAATATCTTGAGAAGAGTAAAAACTAGAACACAACATATCAAAACCTATGGGAGGGAAGCAGACTTGGCCCAATGGATAGGGCATCCACCTACCACATGGGAGGTCCACGGTTCAAACCCTGGGCCTCCTTGACCCATGTGGAGCTGGCCCATGCACAGTGCTGATGCACGCAAGGAGTGCCGTGCCACTCAGGGGTGTCCCCCACGTAGGAGAGCCCCATGTGCAAGGAGTGCACCCAGTAAGGAGAACCACCCAGCACGAAAAATGTGCAGCCTGCCCAAGAATGGCGCTGCACACACAGAGAGCTGACACAACAAGATGACACAACAAAAAGAAACACAGATTTCTGGTGCCGCTGATAAGGATAGAAGTGGTCACAGAAGAACACACACGGAATGGACACAGAGAGCAGACAACTGGGGTGGGGGTGGGGAACAGGAGAAAAATAAAACAAAAAAATAAAAATGATTACTGGTTGTTTAAAAAAAACCTATGGGATACAGAAAAAGCAATGCTGAGAGGAAAATTTCTAACTAAGAGCTAAAATTGAAGATCTAACTACATACCTGGAGAAAATAGAAAAAGAACAAACTAATCCCAAACCAAACCAAAGGAAAGAAATGCTAGAGATCTGAGCAGAAATAAATCAAGAATGAAAAAACAATAGAATCAACAAAACTAAAAATTGGTTCATTGAGAATATTAAAAAATTGAGAAACCATTAGCTACACTGACAGAAAAAAAGAAAAGATGGAAATAAATACCATCAGAAATGAGAGAGGTGGTATTACGACTGACCCCATAGAAATAAGAGATCATCAGAAGATACTATGAAAAACTATATGATAAAAATCTAAACAATGTAGAGGAGATGATCAAATTCCTAGAAACACATGAACCACCTACACTGATCCTAGAAGAAATAGAGGACCTCAACAAACAAATCACAAGTGCAGAGATTAAAACAGTCATCAAAAAACATAAAGAAGGAAAATCCAGGACCAGATGGCTTCACAGGTGAATTTTTAACAATCATTTAAAGATGATTTAATACAAACATTGCTCAACTTCTTCCAAAAAATTGGATAGGAAAGAATGCTACCAAACTCTATGAAGCCAACATCACCAAAGCCAGGTAAGGATACTATAAAAAAAGAAAATTACAGACTAGTAACTCTAACAAATATAGATGCAAAAATCCTCAACAAAATACTTGCAAACAGAATCCAAAAGCACATTAAAAGAATTACACACCATGATCATTGGGTTTTATCTCAGTTACACAAGCATGGTTCAACACAAGAAAATCAATTAGTTTAGTAAACCCCACTGATAAATTGAAGAAAAGAAATTCACACGATCCTCTTGATTGATTCAGAAAAGGCATTTGCAAATACAGTATCATTTGCTAAAAGCAGTTCGAAAGATAAGGATCGGAGAGGCAGGGCAAGATGGTGTCTGAGTGAGTGCACCTTATAGTCTCTCCTGCAAATAAGTGGCTGGGCAGCATTGGAAATTCTTCAGGACCGGGCTGTTTCAGGATTTTGCAGGGCAGGAGGTGTCTGGACATTGATTTGGTGGGACGGTGACAGAGAAGATTTGTGTAAAAGGTATAATTGAGGCTCTCTTACACGGAGATAAGGGCTGCATGCAGGACACTCCCCCCGGGGTGGGCGGTGTGGCAGTGGTGATTCCTGGAGGCTCTGCGGTGCTGGGGGATTCATAAGCCCTGAGCGGGCTCTTCAGGGGCTTGCAGGGCAGGACATCTTTGGAAACCGATTTGGTGAGACAGAGACGGGGTTTTTGCGAGGTGTGGAATTTTGGATTTCTGACATGGAGTTCAGTGCTTCCGGCTAGAGCCCCGCCCCCTAGGCCTGGCTACCAATCTGCAGCGGTACTTAAATTGGCTGCAATAAAGAGGTACTAACAGCAGGCTATTTCGGGGGCTTGCAGGTTGGGAGGTGGTTGGAAGCCAATTAGGTGAAACAGAGGAGTCTTTGATGAGGCGGGGAATTTTGGATTTCAGGCACGGAATTAAGCACTTGTGGCTAGAGCCCCGCCCCCTAGGCCTGGCTGCCGATCTGCAGTGGTCCTTAAATCAGTCACAATTAAGAAGCGCCCCCAGCAGGCTGTTTCGGGGGCTTGCAGGGCGGGAGGTGTCCTGAACTTGAATTGGTGACACAGTGACAGAAGAGACTCTTGTGAGAGGGGGAATTTTGGATTTCTGACACAGAGGTCAGAGTTTGTGGATGTGACCCCCCTCATAGGGCTGGCACCCAGCTGTGAGGATCCCTGAAGGCTGTGTTGCACTGCTGTGCTCCCAGGCTCCCTGTTAACCGGATTTGAGGTTGCCAGGTCTGTGTCCCCTAAACCCTGGTGGCCCACACCCCAGAGACTCACACCTCTTGAGTCTGCAATATCACAGACTTCCCATTCCTGAACCCAACACGCCCTGACGTCAATCTGAGGTCCTTGATTGTCCTAGCCCTCCATGGTTGCGGTTTGTTTTTTGTTTGTTCTTTGTTTTCTCTTTCTTTTTCTTTTTCTTTTTTTTCTTTTTTTTTTATTGTCCTGGTTGCTAATATTGCATTATCTCCTAGTCTTTTCTCCCATTATATCCCCCAAGGTCTTTTTTCATTTATGTAGGGTTTATTTTTTTCCTTTCTCTTCTTTTTCTTGCTTGTTTCCTTCCCTTATCTTTGCCCATCCCCCCCTTTTTTTCTTATCCCTCTTTTTCTTCTTATTTTATTTTATCTTAATTATACAATAGGTGCTGCAGGGGAACACCTCACTTTGCTGGGTTTTCTCATCCTACATTGCCTCATTGCTGTGTGAATTGATTTTGGCCACATACACTGTCCCATTTCCCCCACATCTTGATATTCTCCATCATCTACTGTCTCTCCTATATACCACCTCCCTTCTTTGGTCCCCAAATTGTCTAGCTTTTAATTTCTAATACCTTTGTTTTGTTTTTTTTTTTTTTTCTGTCTTTAATCCACTTTTAAAAAAATTTTTTTTTCATTTTTAAAAAATATTACATTAAAACAAATGAGGTCCCATTCAACCCCACCACCCCCACCCCACCACTCCCCCCACAGCAACACTCTCTCCCATCATCATGACACATCCTTTGCATTTAATCCACTCTTGATACTATTTCTTTTTTCTTTCCCTCCCTCATGAAAACACTGGCTTTTTAATTCATACTATTTCCTCCCATATTCAGTCGACTACTTCATTACAGGTACTCTACTTATTGCTATAACTCTACACAATTTACATGAGTCTAAAACCCATCTTCCCAGATCTCATATTGTTGCTCTGGTAACATTTATTACCAATACTACTTTACACATTTTCCTTTTTTACAAAATTGCCTATCCCTGGCCCTAATATTTTCCTTCAAAGTGAACTCAGCCAGCAACAAGAAATTAGAATAAGAAGAACAAAGTGACAAAGAGAAAATATAACACTTATGCAAGAACTACAGCTAATTAATTCCCAAGACTAGACAAAGAAACTAAGGAACTGATTAAACCCATTAAGATAAAATGATGACCAGACAACAACAAAAAACTACAAACCAAACCAGTAATCAGGAACATATGGCTGAATCCAATGAACAAACTAAAACCAGGAAGGGGAGCAGAACTTCGGACAAGTAATTAAAGATCTCAAAACATATATCAGAGACATACTTAATGAAGTAAAGGAAGAGTTTAACAATATGAAGAAAACATTTGGAGAGGAAGTTGCAGACATACGCAAAAAGATAACAGATATGATGGGAATGAACACCACAGTTCAAGAAATCAAAAATACACTTGCAGCAAATAGCAGCAGATTAGAAGAGGCAGAGAAGAGAATTAGCAATGCGGAAGACAGTACATTGGATATCAGATAGTAGAATTGATGGATAAAAGGCTAGAAAAAATCGAGCTAGGACTTAGGGACCTGAAGGCAATGCAAAACACACAAACAAATGTATTATAGGCATCCCAGAAGGAGAAGAGAAGGGAAGGGGTCAGAAGGGGTGTTGCAAAAATAATGGCTGAAAACTTCCCAAATCTGAGAGAGACAGATGTACATATCCAAGAAGCACAACACACCTCAAACATCATAAACCCCAACAGGCCCACCGCAAGACATATACTTCTCAAATTATCCAGTGCTCAAGACAAAGAGAAAATCCTAAAAGCAGCAAGAGAAAAGAAAACCATCACATACAAGGGAAGCTCAATTAGATTAAGTGCTGATTTCTCATCTGAAACCATGGAGGCAAGAAGGCAGTGGTATGACATAGTCAAGGTACTAAAAGAAAAAAATTTCTAACCAAGAATACTCTATCCAGCTAAACTAGCATTCAAAAATGATGGAGAGTTCAAAATATTCACAGATAAACAGAAACTGAAAGAGTATGCCAACAAGAAACCTCCCCTTCAAGAAATACTAAAGGGAGTTCTGCAGGAAGATACGAAAAAAACAGGACAGGTAGAGTTGAAGGAGAGTGTAAGAACAATTAAAAAAAAGAAAAAAAAAACAAAATATGGCAAACACAAGTCCAATCAAAATATGGCTAACATAAATAATTCCTTGAAAGTAATAACACTGAATGTCAATGGGTTAAACTCACCTATCAAAAGATTCAGACTGGGACATTGGATAAGGAAATATGACCCATCTATATGCTGTCTACAAGAGACACATCTTAGACCCAGAGATTCATGGAGGCCGAAAGTGAATGGTTGGAAAACAATCTTACGAGCAAACAATAACCAAAAAAAGGCAGGAGTAGCTATATTAATATCAGACAAAATAGACTTTAAATGTGAAACAATTGTGAGAGACAAAGAAGGATACTACATATTCGTGAAAGGGACAATCTCTCAAAAAGAGAGAACAATCATAAATATTTATGCTCCTAACAAGGGCGCCTCTAAATACATGAGGCAAACTCTGGAAAAACTAAGGAAAGAATAGATGCAGCTACAATTATAGTGGGAGATTTTAATACACCACTATCAACTCTGGACCGAACATCTCAAAAGAGAATCACTAAAGAAACAAAATATTTGAACAGTGTATTAGAGGAGCTGGATCTAATAGACATACAGATCATTACACCCAAACACAGCAGGATATACATTTTTCTCAAGTGCACATGGATCATTCTCCAAGACAGACCATATGCTAGGCCACAAAGAAAGGCTTAATGAATTCAGAAGTCAAAATCATACAAAATAATGTCTCTGACCACAGTAGAGTGAAGCTGGAAATCTGCAAGGGCCAGAGGCCCCAATTTCACCTCAAGATATGGAAATTAAACAGCACACTTTTAGAAAAACAGTGCATCAAAGAGGAAATCTCAAAAGAAATAACTACCTTGAAACAAATGGTAATGATAACACAACATACCAAAACTTATAGGATGCAGCAAAAGCAGTACTGAGAGGGATATTTATAGCCATGAATTCATACATCAAAAAAGAAGAAAGAGCAAAAATTGAAGAACTAACTGCACATTTGGAGGAATTAGTAAAAAAAAACAGCTGAGTAACCCCACAGGAAGAAGAAAGAAAGAAAGAACGAAGATAAGACCAGAACTAAATGAAATAGAAAATAAGAAAGCACTTGAAAAGATAAACAAGACCAAGAGCTGGTTTTTTGAGAAGATCAATAAAATTGACAAACCCTTAGTGAGACTAACAAAGAAAAAGAGAGAAGATGCGAATGCACAAAATAAATGAGAAAGGAGATATCACCACTGACCCCACAGAAATAAAGACTATCATAAGAGGATACTTTGAAAAACTATATTCCAACAAAAACGACAATTCAGAGGAAATGGACAAATTCCTAGAAACACAAAAGCAGCCTATATTGATGAAAGAAGAAATTGATGATCTCAAACCAATCACAAGCAAAGAGATAGAATCAGTCATTAAAAACCTCCCAACTAAGAAGAGCCCAGGGCCAGACGGCTTCACAGCTGAATTCTACAAAACATTCCAGAAAGAACTAACACCAATCCTGCTGAAACTCTTCCAAAAAATCGAAACAGAAGGAACATTGCCTAACTCATTCTATGATGCCAACATTACCCTAGTACCAAAGTCAAACAAAGACACCACAAGAAAGGAAAATTACAGACCAATTTCTCTAATGAACCTAGATGCAAAAATACTTAAAATACTTGCTAATTGTATTCAACAACACATTAAAAGAATTATACACCACGACCAAGGGGGATTCATGCCAGGTATGCAAGGATGGTTCAACATAAGAAAATCAATGTAATACACCATATAAACAGATTGAAGGGAAAAAATCACATGATTATATCTATAGATGCAGAAAAAGCAT
This sequence comes from Dasypus novemcinctus, assembly GCF_030445035.2. Lineage (NCBI taxonomy): Eukaryota > Metazoa > Chordata > Mammalia > Cingulata > Dasypodidae > Dasypus > Dasypus novemcinctus. The sequence goes on from NC_080678.1 coordinate 95,158,136, forward strand.
TTGACAAAATACAGCACCCTTTCTTGATAAAAACACTCCAAAAGTTCAGAACACAAGGAAATTTTTTGACATGATAAAGAGTATATATGAAAAACCCACAACCAACATAGTTTACAATGGAGAAATCCTAAAATCCTTCCCTCTAAATCCAGGAACAAGACAAAGATGCCCACTCTCTCCCCTTCTATTTAACATTGTCCTTTAAGTACTTCCTCGAGCACTGAGGCAAGAACCAGATATAAAAGGCATTCAAATTGGAAAGAAGAAGTCAAAATTTCATTATTTGCAGATGACATGATCCTATGCATAGAAAACCCTGAGAGGTCTACAACAAAGCTTCTAGAACTCATAAATGAGTTTAGTAAAGTCAGAGGTTATAAGATCAATGTGCAAAAATCAGTAACATTTCTGTACAGCAATAATGAGCAAGCTCAGGAGGAAATCAAGAAACAAATACTATTTACAATAGTAAATAAAAAAAGCAAACATTTAGGAATGAATTTAACTAAAGTTGTAAACAACTTATACACCGAGAACTACACAAGACTGTTCAAGGAAATCAAAGAAGACCTAAATAAATGGAAGAATATTCCCTGTTTGTGGATAGGAAGACTAAATATTATTAAGATGTCTATCCTACCAAAACTGATCTACATATTTAATGCAATCCCAATAAAAATCAACACAGCCTTCTTTAAGGAACTAGAAAAACTATGAAATTTATTTGGAAAGAAAAGAGGCCCCAAATAGTCAAAGACATATTTAAAAAGAAAAATGAAATTGGAGGACTCACACTACCTGACTTCAAAACATACTACAAAGCTACAATAGTGAAAACAGCATGGTATTGACATAAGGAGAGACACACAGACCAATGGAATTGAATTGAAAGTTCTGATATAGAACCTCATATATGTAGCTACATAATATTTGATAAAGCCACCAAACCCTCTCAACTTGGAGAGAATGGCCTATTCAACAAATGGTGCCTGGAGAACTGGATATCCATATGTAGAAGAATGAAAGAATTACTATCTCACACCTTATACAAAGATCAACTCAAGATGGATCAAAGACCTAAATATAAGAGCCAAGACCATAAAGACTTCGGAAAGCAGTGTAGGGAAACATCTACAAGATCTTGTAATAGGAAATGGCTTCATGAACATCACACCAAAAGCATGAGCAGCAAAAGAACAAATACATAAATGGGACTTCCTCAGAATTAATGCCTTCTGCACCTCAAAGGAGTTTGTCAGGAAAGTAAAAAGGGAGCCTACACAATGGGAGAAAACATTTGGCAACCATATATCTGATAAGAGACTTATAACTTGCATATATAAAGAATTCCTATATCTTGAAAATAAAAAGATAACCCATTTAAAAAATGGGAAAAAGATATTTATTTTTTTTGTTTTATTACTATTGTCTTTTTTTAATTCATTTTAAAAAAATATTACATTCAAAAATTAATTAAATAAAAAAGAGAGTAGTTTCTCCTAAAAAAAAAAAAAAATATGAATCCCCATTCAACCCCACTGCCCCCCAACCCCCACTTCCCCCACAGCAACACTCTCTCCTATCATCATGACACATCCATTGCATTTGGTGGGAAAAAGATTTAAACAGACACTTCTTGGCCCTTCTTTGGAGCTGGTGTTTCTGCGTGATGGAACTGGACTCAGATGGGATCTCTTTTCACAAGACTTTCATGCTACTGTACTGGAATTGTAGTTGGTGTTGGGGTTTAAGATATATTTAGGGGATTTGAATCTCTGGACTTACAATATGATAGCCATGCCCTGAACCTCAACAGACTTCAACTCCTACACTCTGATTTATTGGACTTACCGCACTCAGCTAACATGGAGTTGAAGAATGTCAACCACCACACCATGGAGCCTAGAGTGCCTACAACTGAAAGCAGGAGGATTGCATCCAGTATCCAGGTGGAATCTAAGCCCCCTCTTGACATAGATGTGGAATGGACACAATCAATCCAATGCCCACAGAGAAAATGTGGCATTGGTGTGGGAAGGGTGGCCATAGTGGCTGCTGGGTGTGGGGAATGGGAGGAAGAGATGAGATGGGGAGGCGTTTTCGGGACTTGGAGTTGTCCTGGGTGGTGCTTCATGGACAATTACGGGACATTGTAGATCCCCCCAGGGCCCACTGGATGGAACGTGGGAGAATGTGGGCTATGATGTGGACCATTAACTATGAGGTGCAGCAATGCCCAGAGATGAACTTACCAAATGCAGTGGATGTGTCATGATGATGGGAGAGAGTGTTGCTGTGGAGGGAGTGGGGAGTGGGGGCGGTGGGGTTGAATGGGACTTCATATTTTTTGAATGTAATATTTTTTAAAAAAATGAATAAAAAGTAAAAAATAAAAATAAAAAAAACACAAAAAACAAAAAACTGACACTTCTCCAAAGAAGAAATATAAATGGCTAAAAAACACATGAAAAAATACTCCAAATCTTTAGCTATCAGAGAAATGCAAATCAAAACTACAATGAGATACCATCTTACTCCCATAAGATTGGCAGCTATGGAAAAAAACCCAGAAGAATACAAATGCTGGAGAGGATGTGAAGAAATGGGAACACTCATCCAATGCTGGTGGGAATGCAGAAAGATCCAACCATTCTGGAGGGCAGTTTGGCAGTTTCTCAAAAAACTAACCATAGATTTGCCATATGACCCAGAAATTCCACTGCTGGGTATATACCCAGCAGAACTGAAAACAAGGACACAAACCACAATATGCACACCAATGTTCATAGCAGCATTGCTCACTATCCCCGAAAGTTGGAATCAACCCAAATGCCCATCAACAGATGAATGGATAAATAAAATGTGGTATATACATAAAATGGAATACTACTCGGCTTTAAGAACAAATACACTACAAACACACACATGATAACATGGATGAATCTTGAGAACATGTGCACTGAAGCAACCCAGGCATTGAAGGACAAATATTACATGACTTCAATGATATGAAATAAGTAAACCAAGCTGCCTCAGAGATCTAGTGACTGGAAGATAGGCTTACAGGAAACCGAGGGGTAGAGGAACTATGTAAGCTGACATCTACATGGGTGAAATCTATGATAAGCTGGAGGTAAGTATAAAAGGGATAAAATGGGGGCATAGGGTTACCTTTAGGTGGGGATTTGCATAATTGAGGAGGGCTAGGGATGGGAGGATGGGTAATATTGCCCAAGAAATCAGGCGGAGGGTAGGCCACATACGAACATAGGAGATTGTCAGGTGTTGGTTGAGAGTATAATCTGAGAAAACCTTTTCAAAATATAATTAGGAAAATTACCTGTTTAAGATACTTAAAGGGGATAATCTGATGTAGGACTGACTCCTGGGGAATATGGGAATGTTCATTTTGCCAGAGTGGGTTATACCGTTGGGTAGAGACCCATATAATGAGAGTGAAGGTATACCCACATCCTGGGGAGGACTAATGCCATCAAATAGAGAGAACTGTATCTCTCAAGAGAAATGGTGGCTCCCAGGGCATTAGGGCAGTTGAGCAAGTCAAGCTCTCAGCACTGTTGCAAGTATCTCTGAACATGGCTCATCAAGAAATGAAGATTGACTGTCACTGTGGGCCCCAAGGTTGGATATAAAACATGTAATATTACACCAAAAACATATAGGGGCCGACAGACTAATAATGTAAACTATAATGTAAAACATAGGATAACTAAAAATTTAGAAAATTGTATAGCCTAAAGTATAAACCACAATGTAAACACAAATGTTATCTTGTTTGAAAGCTATTGTCTCAATATCTGTACATCAGTTTCCGTAAATATGTATGAATATGTTAAAAGATTATTGCTGTTAAAGGGAAAAGGTTTTATAATGGATATGTGGGAGTACTGTATATTGTATATATGAATTACTGTGATCTATGGTTCTTGTGAAGAGAAGCTCAATAATTAGGAAAAAAGAAAAGAAAAAATAGGATGTAGAATTTTTCCAAATCAATATGTATTCTATATCTAACCTTTAAACTCATCGCTGTATTCCATTTTACTATTAAGGGAACATGGCATTATATTGGGCTTCACTTTTCAGGAAGTTTTGGATTACAGAGTGATTCTACAATGGCAGTAGAGGAATACTGGTATGGGATGTTTTTGACAGGGGACATATGGTTGACATATGGTTGACATATGGTTGACAGGGGACATATTGTTGACAGTTATACAGGGCATGTGTCCAGGGTGCATAGAAATGTTTGGATATACTCATAGTGGAAACAATGAAAAACAATAGCTGGGGGGGGTGCTGGGTTCCTGGTCAGGGGTGCTCTGTCATGGTCCCTAGGGGAGCAGTAGCAGTTCCCTGGGTGCAATGGCAAGGACCAGGAAGAAATGAGGGTCCAACAGTGAGCCCCTGATACTAATGACTATGCTTGTGAGCCTATACACCTGAAATAAGAACAAGGCCTAGAGCAGCACTGTGCCTAGGAGTTCCCTCCTGACACCCTCCATGTTACTCAAATGTGGCCAATCTCGAAGCCAAACTCAGCCTGTAATTGCACTGCCTTCCCCCCAGCATGGGACATGACACCTGGGGATGAGCCTCCCTGGCACCGAGGGATCACTACCAAGTACCAGCTGATGACGTAACTAGAAAATGACCTTGAATTAAAGGTTCAACGTGGACCAGCAGAATATCCCTGTCTACATATAATAACAGGAGTTCAAAATGCTTTTTGACCTAAATTAAGGGGGAAATTGAAAGGACAAATGAGTTTATATGGCTATGAGTCTCTAAAAAAGAGTCTGGAGGTTGTCAGAAAGATTGCCCTTATGCACACCTGAGCAGAGTCCCAGAGACAGATAAAGTAGATACAACCCCAGGTATTGGTTCTTTTGAGGGCTAAAGAGACCCACAGGTTTTATGACCAAGGCAGATGGAGCTCACTGCCATGTCAGTTGGCCCTTCTTTGGAGTTGGTGTTTCTGCGTGATGGAGCTGGACTCAGATGTGAGCTGTTTTCACAAGCCTTTCCTGTTACTTTACTGGAATTGTAGTTGGTGCTGGGGTTTAAGATATATCTAGGGGATCTGAATCTCTGGACTGACAATATGATAGCCAGGCCCTGAATCTCAACAGACTTCAGCTCCTGCACTCTGATTTATTGGACTTATCCCACTCGGCTAACATGGAGTTGAAGAATGTCAACGACCACACCATGGAGCCTAGAGTGCCTACAAGTGAAAACAGGAGGATTGCATCCAGTATCCATGTGGAATCTAAGCCCCCTCTTGACCTAGATGTGGAATGGACACAACCAATCCAAGGTCCACAGGAAGGAGGAACAGAGTATGGATTAGAGTGGACTTACTGATATTCTATTCATGAACTATTGTGGTTAGTAATCGAGAAAATGTGGCATTGGTGTGGAAAAAGTGGCCATGGTGGCTGCTGGGTGTGGGGAATGGGAGGAGGAGATCAGATATGGAGGTATTTTCGGGACTTGGTGTTGTCCTGGGTTGTGCTGCAGGGACAATTACCAGGTATTTAGATCCTCCCATGGCCCACTGGATGGAACGTGGGAGAGTATGGGCTATGATGTGGACCATTGACCATGAGGTGCAGTGATGCCCAGAGATGTACTCACCAAATGCAATGGATGTGTCATGATGATGGGGGAGAGTGTTGCTGTGGGGGGAGTGGTGGGGTGGGGGTGGTGGGGATGAATGGGGACCTCATATTTTTTGAATGTAATATTTTTTAAAAATGAATTTTAAAAACTTTAAAGAAAAGATAAGGATCAAGGAAACTTTCTCAATATAGGAAAGTGCATATATGAATAACCTACAACTAGCATTTTACTCAATGGTGAAAGACTGAAAACTTTCCCACTAAGATCAGGAAGAAGACAAGGATGCCCACTGTCACCACTGTTATTCAGTATTGTGCTAGAAGTTCTAGCTAGAGTAGTTAGGCTAGAGAAGGAAATAATAGGCACCCAAATCGGAAAAGAAGTAAAACTTTCACTATTCCCTGATGATGTAATCCTATATCTAGAATCTCCTTAAAAATCCACAGCAAAGCTATTGGAATTAATATATGAGTTCAGCAAATGGGCAAGATACAAGATTAATATACAAAAATTAATAGTCTTTCTATATATTACTGATATGCAATCTGAGGATAAAATCAGAAAAAAAATTTCAGTTATAATAGCAATTAAAACAGTCAAATACTTAGGAGTAAACTTAACCAAGGGCATAAAGACCTGTAATCAGAAAATTGCACAACCTTGCTAAAAGAAACCAAAGAAGACTTAAATGAATCGAAGGATATTTCTGTTTATGGATTGGAATTCTAAATATGTTTAGATGTAAATTTTACTGAAACTAATTTACAGATTCAACACATTCCCAATAAAAATCCCAACAGCCTTTTTTGCAGAAATGGGAAACCAATTTTCAGATTTATTTTGATGGGTATGGTACCATAGCCAAAACATCTTTAAAAAGAACAATGTTTAAGGACTCTCACTTCCTGACTTTAAAGCAGTTTACCACTTAGCCACAGTGGTAAAAAAAAAAAAAAAGAATGGTTCTGGCCTAAATACAGACACGCTGACCAATGGAACTGAATCGAGAACTCAGAAATAGACCCTCATATATACTGTCAAGTGATTTTTGACAAGGCACTCAAGCCCCCCACAGCTGGGCCAGAACAGTCTGTTCAAAAAATGGCGCTGGAAGAACTGGATAGCCATGCCAAAAACAAAGGAAAGGAACCCTGTCCTCACACCTTATTAACTCACAGTGGATCAAGGACCTAAATATATAAGTGACAACCATAACAGTCCTAGAAGAAAATGTAGGAAAACATCTTCAAGATCTTGTGTAGGTAGTGGTACCTTAAATCTTACACCCAAAGCATGAACACCATAAGAAAAATTAGATAAATGGGACCTCCTCAAGATTAAACACTTACCACCTCAAAGGACTTTGTTAAAAGTGTGAAAAAATGTCTCAATGGGAAAAAATATTTGGCAGTCATGTATCTGATAAATGTTTAGTATCATACAAGTCAACAATAAAAGGACAAACTACCTTGTTAAAAAAATGGGTAAAAGACAACTGTCCAAAGAAAAAATACAAATGGCTAAGAAATACCCACATCCTGGGGAGGATCAATGTTCTCAAACAGGGAATTGTATCTCTCAAGAGAATTGGTGGCTCGCAATGGGTTAGTTGCAAGTATCTCTGAATATGGTCCTTTAAGTAATGAAGATTGATTGCCATGGTGGGCCCTGAGGGGAGGGGGAATGAGGTGTTGAATACATGGAATCAGTGTAACTGTGGGGCAATGGAAGTGTTCCACAAGATCATGCAATGATGGATATAGGACATGTTAAATTACATAAAAAATGTATAGGGGTCTATAGGCTAAAATGTAAATCATGGGAAACGGACTTTGGCCCAGTGGTTAGGGCGTCCGTCTACCATATGGGAGGTCCGCGGTTCAAACCCCGGGCCTCCTTGACCTGTGTGGAGCTGGCCATGCGCAGCGCTGATGCGCGCAAGGAGTGCCTTGCCACGCAAGGGTGTCCCCCGCGTGGGGAGCCCCACGCGCAAGGAGTGCGCCCGTGAGGAAAAGCCGTCCAGCGTGAAAAGAAAGAGCAGCCTGCCCAGGAATGGTGCCGCCCACACTTCCCGTGCCCACACTTCCCGTGCCGCTGACGACAACAGAAGCGGACAAAGACACAAGACGCAGCAAATAGACACCAAGAACAGACAACCAGGGGAGGGGGGGAAATTAAATAAATAAATCTTTAAAAAAAAAAAATAAAATAAAATGTAAATCATAATGTAAAACATAACTAAAAATTTTGAGAATTGTATAGTCTAAAATATAAAACATAATGTAAACCCAAATGGAACCATGTTTGAAAGCTATTGTTTCAATATCTATGTCAGCTGCAGCAAATATAATATGAACTTGTAAAAAGATAATTGCTGGGGAAGGGACGAAGGGTTTGATGTTGTATATGTGGGAGTACCATTTATTGTATATGTTAATTACTGTGATCTAAAACTTATGTAAAGACAAACAATAATTAAAAAAAAAAAGGATGTAGACACTGAGGAAGAAATGGAAGAAATTGCCTTGCCACTGTACATACAGGGCAGCACCTATAGCAGTGATGAAAGGCAAAATGTCAAAAAAAAGCTTTTTCATTTTTTTCATTTTTTGATACCCCAATTTATTTTTCCCTTAATTTTTCTAAGTTACTATGTACTCTAATCTTTAAACCCATCACTGTATTCCATTTTACTCTTAATGGAACCTGGCAATATATTGGGCTTCTTTTTTTGAAGAAGTTTTGGGCCACAGAGAGGTTCAACTATGGCAGGGGAGGAGCACTCGTGTGGGGTGTTATTGGTGGGGGTCACATGGTTGGAAGGGAGTTCTCCAGGGCATGTATACATGATACATAGAAACATTTGGGTATTTTCATATTGGTTTCAGTTGGAAATGACAGCTGAGAGAGTGCTGCTTTCCTGGCCAGGGGAGCTCTATCACATTCCTCAATGGAATAGCAACAATCCCCCAAGTGCAATGGCAAAGACCAACAAAGATGGCTGGTCCAACGATGAACCCTTGATACTGATAGCTCCGATTATGTGTCTGTGTGCCTGAAATATGAACTAGGCCTACAGCTGCAGGGTCCTAAGAGTTACCTCCTGAGAGCCTCTATGGTGCTGAAATGTGGCCACTCTCTAAGTCAAACTCAGCATGTAAATGCATTGCCTTCCCCCTAGTGTGGGACATGGCTCCCAAGGATGAGCCACTCTGGTGCCAAGGGATTATTACCAAGTACCAGCTGATGATGTAACTAGAAAAAGACCTTGAATAAAGGGGTCAACTCAGACTGGCAGAATAGCTCAGCCTGAATGTAATATCAGGTGTAAAAACTGCTTTTTGACTTTGTATAAAAGGGGGAAATGGAAAGGACAAGTGAGTTTATATGGCTATGAGTCTCCAAAAAAGAGTTGGGAGGTCATCAGAGGGGTGATGCTTATACACGCCTCAGCAGGGTACCAGAGACAGCCAAGGTAGATGGATACCCACGTGCTGTTTCTCCTGAGGACTGCAGAGACCCACAGGTTCCGTGATCATAGAGATGACTGGAGTTCAGGGCCATGTCAGTTGACCCTACTTTGGAGTTTGTGTTCCTGAGTGTGATGGAGTTGGACTCAGATATGACCTTTCTACACATGCCTCTTCTCTTACTTTAACGAGACCTGTGGTTGGCATTTGGGTAGGTGTATACTAAGGAGACGTGAATCTCTGGACTGTCCATATGACTGCCAGGCCCTGGGCCTCAGTAGACTTGCAGCTCCTACCCTCTGGATTTTTGGACTTACCCTGGCCAGCTGACAGGGAGGTGAAGAGAGTCAGCCACCACACCAGGGACCCAAGTGTGCCTACAGCAGCAAGCAGGAGAATTGCATTCATCATCCATGTGGAATCTAAGGCCCCTCTTTATGTAGAGGGGACTGGACATAACCATCCCAGGGTGCACAGGATGGAGGAATAGTGTGTGGATTAGAGTGGACTTACTGGTGTTCTGGGGAACTATTGTGATTAGTAAGGGAAGAAATTGTAGTAGTGATGTGGAGAGGGTGACCATGGTAGCTGCTGATGGTAGGGAGATGGAAGATGAGATATGGTGTGGGGGCATTTTCAGTATTTGGAGTTGTCCTGGGCAGTGCTCCAGGGGCGGATGCTGGGTGTTGTGTGTCCTGCCGTGGCCCACTGGGTGGACTGGGGGAGAGTGTGGACTGCAATGTGGACCACTGTACATGTGGTGCAGTGGTGCTTCAGAATGTATTCGCCAGGTGCAGTGGATGTCCCGCAGTGATGAAAGAGATTGTTGGGGTGGGTGGGTTGGGGTTTATGGGGACCTCGTATTTTTTGAATGTGACATTTAAAAGAAAAATACATAAAAAAATATTCAACCTCACTAGCAATTAGAAAAATGCAAATCAAAACTACAAGATATCATTTCACACCTATCAGATGGGCTGCTATTAAAAATTCAGGAAACTAAATATTGGAGAGGATGTGGAGGGATAGAAAAGCTTACTCACTGTTGGTGTGATCTCTAGAATGGTACAGCCACTGTGGAGGACTGTTTGTGGGTTTCTAAGGAATTATAATATAGACTTGCTATGTGACCCATCAATACCACAATCAGTTATATACCCAGAAGAATTGAGAGCAAAGACACGAACAGACATCTACATACTGATGCTCAGAGTGGTGTTATCTGCGATTGCAAAAAGGTGGAAGCTAGCCAAGTGTCCATAAACAGGTGAATGGATAATCAAAATGTGGTATATACATGTGATGAATATTCCTCAGCCCTAAGGAGGAATGAGATATTGACCACATGCGACAACATGGATAAATCTTGAATACTTTATGTTGAGTGAAGTAAGCCAGTCACTAAAGGACAGATACTGCATGCTCTTACTAATGTGAACTAAGGTGGTCTGGAAGATAGTTTACCAGGATATAGAAAGGGAGTAGAGAATGGTGAACCAATGCTCAATCTTGGAAGAATGTATGACCAGGTTGATGGGCCTGGTTTGGCAATGGTGGTACAGCAATATGAGTGGGGTTGATGAAGCTCAAGTGAGTGGGAATGGGATTGGAAGGGTTGAGTTGGGCTATCCATGGAGCTGGGGCAAGAGCTGGAGGAAGGAATAGTTGAACTCTGGGGAGGTTGACTGTGAGAATACAATTGTGGAAGTGTTTTTTTGGCAACTATGGCAGGAAAATACCACTGATGCAGGGTGTCAGTGGTGCGGGGATGTTTGGGGAAGAGTGCAGCTGTGGCATGCCTTTATGGAATATGAATGTGTTCATGTTGTCACAGAGTGTTATTTCAATGGGTGGAGACCCACAAAATAGCCAACTAATTATTAAATTCTCATCCTGGGGAGTCCGAATACCTAGAGAACATAAGAAGTGCCTAATAAAAGAAAGCAGACCAATAGGCCATGCCCTCCATATTAATGCTTGTAATGATGAACCTTATTTTTGTAAAATTGAAACTTAGGCTAATATCTATTGTCTTAGAATTACCCCCTGAAAACCTCCTTGTTATTCAAATTTGGCCTCTCCCTAAGCAAAGCTCAGCAAATAAACTCCCTGGTGTGGTGTACAGTGCTCCTGGGGATGAGCCTCCCTGGCACTGAGGGATTATTACAAATGAGCGATGCCTTTGGAAAAAGACCTCGCCCTAAAGGGTGAAAATTAAATACAGTTATGGCTGAGACTTCAAAGTTAGGTGGGAGGTCATTCCAGAGGTTATGCTTATACATGCCTCAGGTGGCTGTCACTAAGTTCCACAGTAAACAAATCCTCAAATAAGAGTGCTCCTAAGAGTTTTAGAGACATCTGGACACTCTAGGCAAGGCACACAACCCCATGAAATCAGCCCGCATTGGTGGGCATTACCTTGGAATATATAATAACCTATTTCCCCAATGTAACAGAGTTAGACTCATAATTTTCCTACACGTGATTTTTCTACTCTTTTTATTTGAACCTATAGTTAGCACTATAACCATTAAACATAGAGACTTAAATCTTCAGTCTGTTCATATGCCGGTTGAGTTGTGAATCTCAGCAGAGTTGCAGCCAACACCTCTCCATTTCATCAGACTTGCCAGGGCAACTGACAAAATGGTGATGGAAAATGCCCATGCCCAAAAGCAAAGAGTATTTATAACTGCAAGGAAAACAGTTCCTTCCATCTGCCCCATAAGATCTAAGCCCTTCTCAATCTGAAGCAGAGCAGGCATCACCATCCAAAAATCCTCAAGATTGAGGAATGAACAAATGTAAGGGGGAAATGCAACCGTGAACCAAAGTAGACTTGTTATTATAGTAATGGAATATTTTGTAACATTGATATAAAGGTAGTTGTTACTAGAAGTTCTGAGTGGTAAGGGAGGGAAGACTAGGTGGAACATATGGCATTTTTGGAACTTTGAAATTGTTCTGCATTGTATTGCAATGAGAGATACATGCTGTTACACATTTTTTCAAAACCTATAAAATTGTATGTTGCCAACTGTAAGCCATAATGTACAGACCATGGTTAATAACATGCTTCAATAAGTGTTTATCAATTGTAACAAATGTACCACCCTATATAAGATGTTATCAATAGGGGGAAATGTGAAGGGGGGTGGATATATGTGAATCCCCTACTTTTCTGATGTTACTTTTCTGTAATCTAAAACTTATTTTAAAATCTTAAAAAGTTTAAAAAAAAGGGAAAGGCAGTTCACCCAGATTTGGTCTGTTCAAGTCAAATTTAGCTGATATCCTAGGGATTGTAAATTCCTACAAGTTTCAAAATAGTAGGGATTCCCATAGGAATGGTTTACTTTCCTATAAAAGGGATGAGTTTGAAGTACTTTAAAATAACACAGAAGCAAACCAGCAAGATGGCAGAGTAAGGAGCTCCTAGAGTCAGCTCCTGCTACAGGGCAGTTAGCAAACACCCAGAGTTCTTGAGCTAGCTGAAGCACCTGCTTGGGGGCTCCAGGAGGCCAGAAGAGCATTCTGCAACATCCTTGGGGGAGTGGAAGGAGGAGACTGCTCATCTGCAGAGAAGACTCATAAGTAGGGGGCTCAACGCCATGGAGACCTGTGCCCATCCTCCACTGGAGGCACAGGCCGCCTCAGGAGCTGTTTCCCAGCTGGAATTGAAAGCTCCACTTCCCCAAAATGGGGGAGGAAGAGATGGTTGCTCACCAATTTCAGCTATGATGAGGAAATTCAGTGGGCTAAAGTATGATCCTGAGAACAGCTAAGGTTTGAGCCTGTTCAAGTCAGAAAGAGACCGGGAGCAGCCATCTTAACTCTATACCTAGCACCAGGGGAAGCAGAGTGGACTGGCTTCTTCCCATCCAGATCATATTGCAGGTCTAGCCTAGGCCCCAGTGCCTCCTCCAGCAGGAAGGAAGCTGCAGGGACCTACATAAGCCTCTCCGAGAAATTACCGGCCAAACCATGGAGGCCAGTGATTATCCTACTCTGGCGGCACAAGCCATCCCAGGAGGTGTTCTGTGACTGGAATTGGAAGCTCCATTTCCCGGAAATGGGAGGAGGAGACAGTTGGCTGCCAATTTCAGCTACTGATTGGGAGACTTGCTGGCTAAGAGATAATCCTAGGAACAGCAGGGGTGAGAACCAGCCCAATTCAGAAAATGGCCAGTAGCCACCATTCTGACTCCACCCCCAGCCTGAGGGGAAGCCAGGCTGACAGTTTCTTTTACATAGAGCAGCCTGCAGCCCGCCTAGGTTTCAGCCCCACCTTTGGTGGAGGAGGTTGAGGAGCCCCTACACCAGCCTTTACAAATAACTGCAGGGAACTTTGGCATTGACTGAAAATCAGAAGTCTTCATAGATTGCTGCCCACACCTGCAGCTCCATCCCTGCTCCAGGTAGGGGAGAAAGAGACGTGAAGCTTCATCAGTCTCTCTGGGCAACTATAGTATAGGCCTGCACAAGGATTATTCCACATAGCTGTGACTGTCCCTTCCCCTGGCAAAGGAGAAAGTTGGAAGGAGCTTCATTGGTCCCTGGTGCAATGAAGGCAGCTTGAGCCTCCACAGCTTACAGCACCAACTACATGCTTCGCTCCTACTGCATAACCAGCAAGGGAGAAATAATAGGAAGCCCTAAACTAGAGAGAAAAACTGCACCCAGAAAAAATATTCTAATAAGCCAGATAAAAAGACACCAACAAAAAATTACAATTCACACCAAGAAATAGGAAGCTATGGCCCTGTTAAGGAACAAGATAAGCCTCCAGATGACATAAAGGAGTCGAGACAATGAATTATAGATGTTCAAATAAATCTCCTTAATAAATTCAGTGAGATGACTAAAGAGATTAAGGATATTTTGATATTGGGTGAGCACAAAGAATAATTTGAAAGCATACATAGAAAAATAGATCCTATGGGAATGAAAGGTGCAATCAGTGAAATTTAAAAAAAACATTGGAGCCATATAATGGTAGATTTGAGGAGACATGAGAAAGGATTGGTGAGCTTGAAGAAATGGCCTCTGAAAGTGAACATACAAAAGAACAGATCAAGAAAAGAATGGAAAAATTTTGAACAAGGTCTCAGGGAACTAAATGACAGCAAAAGGTGTGCAAACATATGTGTCATGGGTGTCCTAGAAGGAGAAGAGAAGGGAAAAGGGGCAGAAGGAATATTTAAAGAAATAATGGTAAAAAATTTCCCAACTCTATTGAAGGACATAGATATTCCTGTCCAAGAAGCACAACGTACTCCCTTCCAAAAAATCAAAATAGACCAACTCCAAGACACATACACATCAGAATGTCAAAGAGAAAAGAAATGCATAACATATAGGGGATATCCAATAAGATTAAGTGCTGATTTCTCACCAGAAACAATGGAGGCAAAAAGACGGTGGTCTGATACATTTAAGATACTACAAGAGAAAAATTTCCAGCCAAGAATCTTATATTTAGCAAGACTGTCTTTCAAAAAAGAGGGCAAAATTAGAATATTCACAGATAAACAGCCAAAGTTCTCTGCAGTTATCTGCTTATCTGTTTCTTGCTTAGAAACAATTTCTAAGCAAGAGACCAGATTTTCAGGAAATACTAAATGTGCTAAAACCTGAAAAGACAGGAGAGAGGGGCCTGGAAGAGAGACTGGAAATGAAGATTATATAATAAAAGTAACTAAAAGTGTCAAAAGAGTGCTGAAAATAAAATGACAGATAAAACTAAAATAGGAATAAATGTAACCAATGAGGTAAAGCACTTGTATTCAGAAAACTGCAACTCAATGTTAAAACAAATCAAAAAAGCCCTTGAATAACTGGGAGAATATTCCATACTCATGGATTGGAAGACTAAATATCATTAAGATGTCAATTCTACTCAATTTGATATACAAATTTAATGCAATCCTGATAAAAATTCCATGAGCATTAAAGAAAATTTGAAAACATGATCATTAAATTTATTTGGAAGGGTAAGGAGTCCTGAATAGCCAGAAACATCATGAAAAGGAAAAGTGAACCCTCATTTCCAGACTTTAAATCATTACTTAGCTATAGTGGTAAAACAGCATGGTACTGGCCTAAGGACAGACACAGTAGACCAATGGAACCAAATTTATGGTTCAGAAACAGACCCTCAAGGTATGGTCAAGTGATTTTTGACTAGCCTTTCAAACTCACACAGCTTGGGCAGAACAATCCATTCAAAAAATGGTGCTGAAAGAATTGGATATCCATAGCCAAAAGAAGGAAAGAGGTTTCCTATCTCACACCTTATCCAAAAATTAACTCAAAATGGATCAAAAACCTAAAAATAAAAAGCAAGAACCATAAAACTTCTAGAAGAAATTATTGGAAAATATCTTCAAGACCTGGTGGTAGGTGGTAGATTTTTAAAGGAGATAAGAGGAGGTCTGAGTGGACTACTGATGTTTAATGTATGTAGAAGTTTTAATTAGCTTTACTGT
Source organism: Dasypus novemcinctus (assembly GCF_030445035.2). Taxonomy (NCBI): domain Eukaryota; kingdom Metazoa; phylum Chordata; class Mammalia; order Cingulata; family Dasypodidae; genus Dasypus; species Dasypus novemcinctus. The sequence goes on from NC_080678.1 coordinate 95,173,740, forward strand.
AAAAGTGTGGAAATGTATAGAGTGGATGGTAACACACAGTGAGTAACAGCTAGTTTATAAATGGGGATGTGACTGAAAATGGTAGTCTAGTTATTTAAATGCCACTTGACAGAATGCTTGAGAATAATCTCGGAAATGGATAACACAGTAAACCAAGAGGTGGTGAGAATTATGGTTGATGGTAGATAGCTAGAACAAATGTATATCACTACTGCTGGGTGTTGGGAATGTGGAGAAGCATGGGAAAACTACAGCTGAAGTGACCTATATGGATTGTGGTTAGTAGTAATAATATTCTTGCATCTATGCAAAAGATGTACTGTTTTGATACTGTGGCAGTATGGAGAATGCAAGCCAAATGTACACTATGGACATGGCAATAATCAGATGATATTATTTTATCTGTAGCAAATGACACACCACATTGTGGTGTGTTGATGGAGAGGTGTTGTTTGGGAATTCTGCACATGTGCATGATTGTTGTATAAGTTTACAACTTCTGTCATAAAAAATATTTTTAAAAATAATAATAGGGTGGGTTGGGGAAAAAACACACCAAATGTAGGATAAGAACTATGATTACTAGTAAGATTTTGACAATGTTCTTTCATAGTTTGCACTGAATGTCTCATAACAATGGAAGGTGTTGGTGGAGGGTTGATATATGAGACCCCTGTATGATGTTATGCATATTTCCTTTGTAAGTTCACAACTTCTACTCTACACTTAATTGTTTATGTATGTTCATGTATAAATGATATAAAGATAATAGTCAGATTGGTTAGGGGAAAATACTTTGTTTAGTAGTAATATTTTGGCAATACTTTTTAATCACTAGTTAAAAAGGTTTACACTGTCCATGTGGTGCAGCAGTGCTCCAGAATATATTCTCCAGGTGCAGTGGATGTGCCACAATGATGGAAGAGGTTGTAGATGTGGGAGGGGTGTGGTGGGTGTGGTGGGGGGTATTAGGGACTTCATATTTTTTGAATATAACATTTAAAAGATAATAAAGAAGGAAAAAACTATAAAATGTGACTCAAAAAATGTTTAAAAATAATGCAGGTTACTGGTAGGGTGAGATGTTATACATGTTTGTTTGATGTAGTATATATTTGTTTTGTAAGTTCACAATTATACATTTATTGTTTATGTATGTTTATGTATGTGTGATATATTTAAATAAATTTAAAAGTAACACTATAGCATGTTTTGCTCAGTTGGTGTGTGTTTACTTTGTATGTATGAGGTCCCGGGTTCAATCCCTGGTTACTCTTTAAAAAAATAAGGAGTAGGGAAGTGAATGTGGCTCAAGTGATTGGGCTCCTGTGTGCCATATAGGAGGTCCAGGGTTCAATTCCCTCGGCCTCCCAGTGAAGCCAAGTTGGCCCTCACAGCAGGCTGGCCCTAGTGGAGAGCTGGCCTGTGCAGAGTGCTGGCCCATGTGGAGTGTTGGCCCGTGCACCAGTGCCCACACAAAGTGGTGGCCAATGCAGAGACCTGGCATAGCAAGATGACACAACAAAAAGAGACACAGAGAAGAGACAATAAGAAACACAGCAGACAGGGGGATTGAGGTGGTGCAAGAGATTGAGAACCTGTCTTCCACACCAGAAGGTCCTAGGATTGGTTCTTGGTGCTGCCCAAATAGAAGACAAGCAGACACAGAAGAACACACAGCGAATGGACACAGAAAGCAGTGTGTGCAAAACAATGGGGCAGGGGGGTGGGGATAAATGAATAAATAAATCTTAAAAGAAAAATAAGGAATGCCTCCTTGAAAAAAAATAAGTTGTTAATGGGGGAAAGTGGGGGAGAAGGAGGGAGTGGTGTATATCAATGTTCCCTGTACTTTTGATGTGACATTTATTTAATCTAAAGCTTCTTTAAAAATAAATAAATAACTATTGAAAGGTGGAAAGGTTTTGGACATATCTTCATATGGAAAATTAAATTATTTCTGAAGCAAAATCAAATAATATATTTTTATTTTAAGTTCAGGCATTTGAATTTGATTCCAAAGGAATATTTAGTGTTTTTTTTCCCCTTAACACAATCTTCTGTAAAACAATACATACATACATATATGCATGCATGCATACATATATATATGTGTGTGTGTGTGTGGTCTGTGTTCTTTTAGTAGCATGCTTTTTAGGTAATCAGATACTCAATTTTTTTAAAAATTTTTTAAGAATTTTATTTTTTTAATTCATTTTTTAAAAAATATTACATTCAAAAAATATGAGGTCCCATTCAACCCCACCGCCCCCACCCCACCACTCCCCCCACAGCAACACTCTCTCCCATCATCATGACACATCCATTGCATTTGGTAAGTATATCTCTGGGCATCGCTGCACCTCATGAAGCAGTTGGAAAGGACAGAATTAAAGAATGAAAAGAAGAGAAATAGCAGAAAAAGAAAAGGAAAGAATGTGAAAAGGAAGAACTAATGGAATGTCTAGGGCAAATGGAAGGACAATGAAAGGCCAGAAAGAACTAAAAGAATAAAATCACAAAGCTCTTGAGTAGGACCAGGAATGGAAATAAGCAAAAGAAGCAGCAGAAGGGCCTGAAAAGGAGCATTGTGCTGTTGAAGTGGCCAAGTCTACTGTAGCAAAAAAGGTTTTCGATCAGATGAAGAATCACAAATGGCTAATAGCAGAACTTGCTGAATTTACTACCAAGATTTCATTTCTTGAAGAAGCCAAGACAAAAAGGAAGAGAAAGCTGCTAAAGTGGCAACCCAAAGCTTTTGCAGCCTAGGAGGACTTGGAGAAGACCGAAGAAGAGTTAAAAACTGTTTGATCAGCCTCACCCCACCACCCCACCACATCATTTCTCTAACAGAAAACAAGGATGTTAAACATGAGAATAATGCACAGGCTAGTGCTGAATTATCAAACAAAGGGGTGTATTAGCCAAAGAGATGCTCATGCAAAGTACCAGAATTCTGTTGACTTGTATAAATATATTTGGGGTAGAAGCTTACAGTTACCAGCCCCTAAATAGTTATAACTCAAGGAATCATAAGAGATACTTATAAGAGGTCAATCATAACTTCCCACCTTTCATTTCTGATTTTCATTTATTTGCATCTTCTCTCTTTTTACCTTTGTTAGTCTTGCTCTAAGGGTTTGTCAATTTTGTTGATTTTCTCAAAGAATCAGCTTTTGGTGGTGTTGATTTTCTCTGTTGCTTTTTGTTGTTCTCAATTTCATTAATTTCTGCTCTAGTCTTTATTATTTAGTTGGGATTTATTTGCAGTTCTTTTTCTAGATTCTCCAGTTGTTCAGTTAGATCTTTGATTTTAACTCTTTGCCTTTTTTAATATAGGCATTTAGGGCTATAAATTTCCCTCTCAGCACTGCCTTTGCTGCATCCTGTAAGTTTTGATAAGTTATGTTCTCATTTTAGTTCTTCTCAAAATATTTACTAATTCCTCCTACAGTTTCTTCTTTGACCCACTGGTTGTTTAGGAGTGTGCCTCCACACATTTGCAAATTTTCCCCTTTCCCATCTATTCTTAATTTCCAGTTTCATTCCTTTATTACCTGAGAAGGTGCTTTAAAATTTCAATCTTTTCATGGTTATTGATACCTGCCTTGGGACCCAGTATATTGTCTACCTTAGAAAGATCCATGAGCACTTAAGAAGAATGTATAACCCACTGATTTGGTATGCAACGTTATGTATATGCCAGGTGTAGCTCGTTTGTCATGTTCAATTTCTCTATCTTGTTGATCTTCTGTCTAGCTTTTCTAATTATGTAAGTGGTGTGTTGAGTCTGCAACTATTATTGTAGAGATGTCTGTTGTCTGTTTTTCCTTTCATATATTCCAGAGTTTGCCTTGTGTATTTTGGGACATCCTGATTAGGGGCATAGATATTTGTGACTGTTATTTCTTTCTGGTGGAGTTTCCCTTTTATTAATATATAGTGGCCTTCTGTATTTCTTGTAACGTTTTTGCATTTACAATCTTTTTTGTCCAATATTAGTATAGCTACTCCTGTTCTTTTTTTGGTCACTGTTTGTGTGATTCATCTTTTCCCAACCTTTTGATTTGAGCTGATATCCCTGATGAGTCTTTTATGGGCAGCATATGGATGGCTCATACATTTTTAAATTCATTCTCTCAGCCAATATCTTTTGATTGGGAAGTTTAATCTGTTCACATTCACATATATTACTTTAAATGCATTATTTACTTCACCATTTTATCTTTTGGTTTTCATATGTCATATCTTATTTTTGCCTTTTTCCTTTTGTTATCCTTTCTACTACACTCACTCTCTACACTCACTCTCCTTCAAACAACACTCTCCTGTCTTTTTTTTTACTGTAAGTTTCCCTTTAATACTTCCTGCAAGGGTGTATTCTTTTTTATGAACTCTCTAGTTTCTGTTTGTAAATGTTTTAAACTAACCTTCATATATAAAGGACAGTTTTTCCTGATAAAGAATTCTTGGCTGGCAATTTTTCTCTTTCAGTATCCTAATTATATCTCACCACTCTCTTTTTGCCTTTGTGGTTTCTGATCAGAAATCTACAATAAGTCTTATTGGACATTCCTTGTATGTGATGGTTTGCTTTTCACTTGCTGCTCCATAATTTTCTCTTTATCTTTGACGTTTGACATTCTGAGTAGTATGTGTCATGGAGTAGGTCTATTCACATTTACTTTGATTGATATACACCATACTTCTTGGGCATGTAAATTCATTTCTTTCATGAGACTTGGGAAATTTTCAGCCATTATTTTCTCAAGTACTCTTTCTGCCCCTTTTCCCTTCTTGTCTCCTTCCAGAGTTCCCAGGACATGTATGCTGCTGTGCTTATCATTCAACTCCCTCTACCATCATTTTCTCTCTCTGTTCCTCTCTCTCATCAATTTCAGCTCTTCTGTCTTCTGCATCCCTTATTCTTTCTTGTCATTTTGAGTCTGCTGTTGTAAATGTCTCTGTTTTTTAAAATATATTTTTTTATTAGAGAAGTTGTGAACTTACAAAATAATCATGCACGTTTGTGAAATTGCCATATAATATACCTCTCATTTGTTATAGATTGAGATAATCATCAGACTATTACCACTAACTATTGTCTGAAGTGTACATTTGGTATATATTTTTCCATAGCCCCAATCCAATGTGCTTTTGATCTCACCTCTTGTGTATTTCATCTCCATAAGCTCTGTTGTTTTTCTATTCTGGTTCTCAAATTCTTCTTTGTACTCACTCAGTGTCTTCTTGATGTCCTTTTTCTCTTTAGCTATATTGTCTTTCAACTAATTTATTTGATTTTAGAGATTCTTATGTACCTCATTGATTAGTTGTCTCAAATCCTATGTCTCATTAGGGCTTTGATATATTCCTTTGCTCAGTCCATTTTTTTCCATTTTCTTTGTATGTCTTGTAATTTTTGCTGATGTGTGGGCATCTGTTTATGATAGTGAGTTGGCTGTGATACTCCTGTAGGTATTTAGTGATGTGATTCTGGGTTACTGCCATTCTTTGATTTTTGTTTCAATCTGTTTTAGTTGTTTAGAATTGTCTATGTTACTTGTTCACATCTAGGCCGTGGACCAGGTGCCTTAGGGAGGAAGGATGTAAAGGCCAGAAAAAACCTCTTTTATTTATTCGTACACACTTATTTGGTCCACCATCAGATGGCCTTCTTCATCATCACTCTCAGTTCAAACTGATCATGTTTGCTCCAACACAGAGAGCAACAGTGTGGCAGAGGATCCTGCCTTGGGGCTATTCTGAGCTGTCAATTCAAACTTTCTCATAGGCAATTCTCCATCCTTTCCCAGTATCTGCCTCCTTTTTCCCCAGGTACAAAATAATTCTACTCCCTTCTGTATCCTCAACAAGCAGTCCTGATCAGTAGAGAGGGTGATTGAGAAGGTTGGATCACTTTAGTCCTCTTCCAGGTCCCAAGGCAAACAATGTTGTAGCACAAGCGAGCCTAGAAGGGCTCATAGCAGAGAGAATTTGTTGACCAAAAGCTGAATGAGCCTTACCTGCACTCTTCTCTCCTGTTTCCTGGGGAGGTAGATCCCTGCCACCCCCTCTGACAATAGCCACAGACTTCAGGCCAGACATTTGTCTGCTCATAGGGTGGGGAAAGGGTGCTATTGGCAGCATATGCAGCTTCTATTCACAGTCTTTCTATTGACATTCTTTTCCTGTGCCCCTCTCTTCACGGTGGCATCCAGCCTTCCCCTTGTGTCCTAATAAACCCTAGAACATTTTTTCCAGGTCATTTTTGCCATTTCCAGATCCTGGGGATTGAACCCAGGACATCATACATGAGAAATAGGAACTCAAACCACTAAGCTACATCTGCTCCCCTAACCTTATATATATATGTATATATATGTATGCGTGTCTTTTAAATTTTATTTTATTTATTTCCCCCCTCCCTCATGGTTTGCACTTGCTGCCTGTTTTTTTTGCAGAAGGCACCAAACCCGGGGCTTCCCATGGGGGAGGGAGGTGTCTAATTGCTTGAGCCACCTCCGCTTCATTTGTTGTGTCTCTATTTGTGTTTCCTGTCTTTTGGTTATGTCATCTCACTACATCATCTTGCATCAGCCTGCTGCACCAGCATATCATGACAGTTCTGTCTTGTGCATCTTCTTTAGGAGGCAATTGGAACCGAAACCTGTGGTAGTCGAGCCCAGTGGCTTGAGCCACATCCACTTCTGTATTCTTTTTTTTTTGCCATATTCAATTGATTTAATTTTTTTTAACAAATCAATTTGTTGATACAAATTAATAAAGTATAAATCCAACTGTAGTGTACAATCAGTGGTATTTGATATAATCACACAGTTGTGCATTCTTCAGGCATTTTTAGAGCAATTTTTTTATTATTTCAGAAGTAATAATACTAAAAAAACAACCAATGAAACAAACAAAACTCATCACCTCTCAGTTTCTCTATGCTTCCCCTACCGTACAGTTGCTATTCTGTTTCCTCTTCTCTAGTTTATTTGTATTTATATTTTGTAAAAACAGTCGTATATATATGCATAATATCCATATCATGTTTTCCATGAGGTTTTATTATCTTATGTAGTCTCACATTACAGATTTCAGCTTTCCTTCCTGGAATATACATGACCTTACACTTTCCCTTTCAACCACTGTCATACCCATATAATAGCTCTGCTAGTTAAAAACACTATGATGTGCTTTCACCATTTCTATTCATTTCCAAAGATTTACAAACAACCTTTTTACCAGTTCCGCACAGATTGACCCTCAGCTTTCCATTCTTTACCCTCCTATTTTTGAGTGACCTATATTCTAATTATTAATTCCATGAGTTTATATAATATATTTAGTTCATAATAGCACAATCATACAGTATTTGTACTTTTGTGTCTGGCTTGCTTCACTCAACATAATGTCCTCCAGGTTCATTCATGTTGTCATAGGCTTCATGACTTCATTTCTTCTTACCGCTACATAATATTCCATCATGTGTATTTGTTTATCCATTCATCTGTTGATGGACACCTGGGTTGTTTCCAACTTTTGGCAATTGTGAATTATGCCAGCATGAACATTGGTGTACAGATATCTCTTTGTGCTGCTGCTTTAGTTCTTCTGGGTATATACCTAGTAATGCTATTTCTGGGTCCCATTGCAAGTCTATAATCGGCTTCCTTGGGAACTACCAAACAATCCTCCACAGTGGCTTTACCATTATACATTCCCACCAATGTGAATAAGCATTCCTATCTCTCCACATCCTCTCCATTTAGTTTTCCAACTTTTTAATGGTGGCCAGTCTAATAGGTGTGAAATGATATCTCATTGTAGTTTTGATTTGCATGTCCCTAATTGCTAGTGATGTTGAGCATTTTTTCATGTGTTTCTTCACCATTTGTATTTTTTCTTTAGATAGTTGTCTTTTCAAGTCTTTTGCCCATTTTTTACTAGGGTAATTTGTCTTTTTTGTTGAGTTGTATGATCTTATATATCATGGATCTTGTCCTAAATGATATTACAGGGACAGATGCTGGACATTATGTATCATGCCATAACCCACTAAATGTACTGGGGGAAAGTGTAAATTACAATGTAAACTGTAATCCATGCAGTAAAGCAGTGCTCCAAAATGTATTCACCAAATGCAGTGAATGTGCTGCAATGATGAAATGGGTTGTCGATGAGGGAGGAGTGGGATGGGGTATGTGAGAACTCATATTTTTTAATGTAACATTTTTTGTGATCTCTGTATCTTCAAAAAAATTACAATAAAAAATAAAACCTTTATCAGATATGTGGTTGCAACCTTTTCACCCATTTGACAAAGTCCTTTGAGGTGCAAAAGTGTTTAATTTTGAGGCGTTCCCATTTATCTATTTTTCCTTTTGTTGCTCATGCTTTGGGTGTAAGGGTTAAGAAAATACTGCCTACCACAAGATCTGGAAGATGTTTCCCTACACTTTCTTCTAGGAGTTTTATGGTTTTTGTTTTTATATTTAGGTCCTTGATCCATTTTGAGCTAATTATTGTATAAGGTGTGAGATATGGGTCTTCCTTTTTTTGGATATGGCTGCCCAGTTCTTCCAGCACCATTTATTGAATAGACAGGCTCAGCTGGGAGGGCTTAACAGCCTTGTCAAAAAATCACTTGACTGTAGATGTAATAGTCTATTTCTGAGTTTTCACTTTGGTTCCATTGGTCAGTGTGTCTGTCTTTATGCCAGTACCATGCTGTTTTTGCCACTGTAGCTAAGTAATATGCTTTAAAGTTAGGAAATGAGAGTCCTCCAACTTCATTCTTCTTTTTTAAGGTCTTTTTGGTGTTTGAGGCCCTTTACCCTTCCAAATATTAATAAATTTGATAATTGGCTTTTCCACTTCTGCAAAAAATTGACTGTTGCAATTTTTTTGCGATTGTCTTGAATCTGTATATTAGTTTGGGTAGAAATGGCATCTTAACAACATTTAGCCTTCTAAATCATGAACACAGAATGTCCTTCCATTTATTTAAGTCTTCTTTAGTTTTTTTTAGCAATGTTTTGTAGTTTTCTGAATACAAGTCCTTTGTGTCCTTGGTTAAGTTTATTCCTAAATATGTGATTTAGTCACTATTATAAATGGAGGTTTTTTTTTTTCTAATTTCCTCCTCATATTGCAGAGCAGTAGTGTATAGAAACACTATTGATTTTTTATATTAATCTTGTATCCCGCCTCTTTGCTGAACCTGTATTGTAATTCTGGTAGCTTTGTTGTGGATTTTTCAGGGTTTTCTAGATATAGGACCATATCTTCAGAGAATATTGAAAGTTTTATTTTTTCCTTTCCTATTTTGGTGACTTTTATTTCATTATCTATCCACTATACTTTTTTAAAAAAATTTTAAATTTTTTATTACATTCAGAAAATATGAGGTCCCCATATACTCCCCACCCCCCTCCCCCCACTCTTTCACCCATAGCAACATTCTCCTCCATCATCATGAGACATTCATTGCATTTGGTGAATACATCTCTGAGCACCGCTGCACCTCATGGTCAACGGTCCACATCAGAGCCCACATTCTCCCACATTCCATCCAGTGGGCCATGAGAGGACATACAATGTCTGGTAACTGTCCCTGCAGCACCACCCAGAACAACGCCAAGTCCTGAAAACGCCTCCACATCTCATCTCTTCCTCCCATTCCCCACACCCAGCAGCCACCATGGCCACGTTCTCCACACCAATGTCACATTTTCTTCTATTACTAATCACAATTGTTCATGAATAGAATATCAGTAAGTCCACTCTAACCCATATTTTATTCCTCCATCCTGTGGACCTTGGATTGGTTGTGTCCACTTCATATCTATATCAAGAGGGGGCTTAGATTCCACATGGATGCTGGATGCAATCCTCCTGCTTTCAGTTGTAGGCACTCTTGGTGCCCTGGTATGGTGGTTGACCTTCTTCAACTCCATGTTGGCTGAGTGGGGTAAGTCCAATAAACCAGATTGTAGGACCTGAAGTCTGTTGAGGCTCAGGGCCTGGCTATCATATGGTCAGTCCAGAGATTCAGATCCTCTGGGTATATATTAAACCCCACCACCAACTACAGTTCTGGTATACATAACAGGATAGGCTTGTGAAAAAAAGGTCACATCTGAGTCCAGCTCCATCACACAGAAACACAAACTCCAAAGAAGGGCCAAATGACATGGCACTGAACTCCGTCTGCCGTGACCATAGAACCTGTGGGTCTCTGTAGCCCTCAGAAGAACCAATACTGGGGGTTGTATCTACTTTATCTGTCTCTGGGACTTTGCTGAGGTGTGCATAAGGGCGACCCCTCTGATAACCTCCCAGCTCTTTTTTGGAGACTCATAACCATATACACTCATTTGTCCTTTCCATTTCCCCCTTGATTCAGGTCAAAAAGCATTTTCAACTCTTGGTATTATATATATACTGAGATATTCTGCTGGCCCAAGTTGACCCTTATATTCAAGGTCATTTTCTGGTTACATCATCAGCTGGTACTTGGTAGTAATCCCTCGGTGCCAGGGAGGCTCATCTCTGGGAGTAATGTCCCATGCTGGGGGGAGGGTAATGCATTTACATACTGAGTTTGGCTTCAAGACTGGCCACATTTGAGCAACATGAAGGCTCTCAGGAGGTAACTCTTAGGCACCATGCAACTCTAGGCCTTGTTCTTATTTCAGGTGCACAGGCTCACAGGCATATTCATTAGTATCAAGGGCTCATTGTTGAACCTTCATTCTTTTTTGGTCTTTGCTGTTGTACTTGGGGGATTGTTGCTGTTCCTTTAGGGACTGTGATAGAGCTCCACTGGCTAGGAACTCAGCACTCCCTCAGTTGTTTTTAATTGTATCCACTATGAAAATATCCAAACATTTTTATGTACCCTGGATATATGCCCTATAGAACTCCCTGCCAACTATGTCTCCCCTGTCAATAACATCCCACACCAGTATTCCTCTGCTGCCATTGTTGAACCATTCTGTGATCCAAAACTTCCTGAAAAGTGAAGTCCAATATATTGCCAGGTTCCCTTATTAGTAAAATGGAATATAGTGATGAGTTTAAAGGTTAGATATAGAATACACATTAATTTACAAAAATTAAGTTAAAAATAAATTGGGGTATCAAAAAATTTAAAAATGCAAAAGCTTTGTTTTGATGTTTTGCCTTCCATCACTGCAATAAGTGTTGCCCTGTATGCAAATTGGCAAGGCAACTACTTCTGGCTTTTCCTCAGTGTCTATGTCCTATCTTTTTCTTTTCTTTTTTCTAATTATTAAGCTTATCTTCACAAGAGTTTTAGATCGCAGTAATTCATATATACAATATACAGTACTCCCACATATCCAACATAAAACTTCTTCCCTTCCATAGCAATAATCTTTTTACTTATTCATACTATATTTACTGAAACTGATGTACAGATATTGAGACAATAGCTTTCAAACAAGGTAACGTTTGTGTTTATATTGTGGTTTATACTTTAGACTATTCAATTTTCTAAATTTTTAGTTATCTTATGTTTTACATTATGATTTACATTTTACCCTATCAGCCCCTATATATTTTTGATGTAATTTTACATGTCTTATATCCATCCTTGCGTACTCTGGTGAAACACTTCTATTGCCCACACAGTTACATTGGTTCCGTCTATTCAATCCTCTTTCCCCCTCCCCTTAGGGCCCACAGTGACAGTCAATCTTCATTGCCTGAAGGGCCATGTTCAGAGATGCTTGCAACAGTGTTGTGGGCTTGACATGCTCCACTGCCGTAATGCCCTGGGAGCCACCATTTCTCTTGAGAGATACAGTTCCCTCTATTTGATGGCATCAGTCCTCCCCAGGATGTGGGTATACCTTCACTCTCATTATTTGGGTCTCTATCCAATGATATAACCGAGTATGACAAAATGAGCATTCCTATATTCCCTAGGAGCCTGTCCTGCATCAGATTATCCCCTTTAAGCATCTTAAACAGGTAACTTTCCTTATTATATTTTTGAAAAGGTTTTCTCAGCATTATACTCTCAACCAAATACCTGACCATCTCCTATGTTCGTATGTTGCCCCACCATCCCCCCAATTTCTTGGGCAATATTACTCATTCTCCCATCCATACCCCCCTCGAGCCTGCAAAGCACCACCCAAAGGTAACCCTATGCCCCCATTTTATCCCTTCCTTGTACAAATACTTACCTCCAGCTTTTCATAGATTTCACCCAAGTAGGTGTCAGCTTACATCATTCCTCTACCCCCCCCCCATTTCCTGTAAGCCTATCCTCTAGTCTCTAGCTCTCTGAGGCAGCTTGGTTTATTTACTTTATATCATTGAGGTCATGTAGTATTTGTCCTTTAATGCCTGGGTTGTTTCACTCAACATAAGGTTCTCGAGATTCATTCATGTTATCATGTGTGTTTGTAGTGTATTTGTTCTTAAAGCTGAGTAGTATTCCATTGTATGTATATACAACACTTTATCCATTCATCTGTTAATGGGCATTTGGGTTGATTCCAAATTTTGGTGATAGAGAACAATGCTGGCATGAACATTGGTGTGCATATATCGGTTTGTGTCCTTGTTTTCAGTTCTACTGGGTATATACCCAGCAGTGGAATTGCTGGATCATATGGCAAATCTGTGGTTAGTTTTTTGAGAAACTGCCAACTGTCCTCCAGAATGGTTGGATCCTTCTGCATTCCCATCAGCAGTGGATGAGTGTTCCCATTCCTCCACATCCTCTCCAGCATTTCTAGTCTTCTGTTTTTTTTCATAACTGCCAATCTTACAGGAGTAAGATAGTATCTCATTGTAGTTTTGATTTGCATTTCCCTGATAGCTAGAGATTTGTAGCATTTTTTCATGTGCTTTTTTAGCCATTTGTATTTCTTCTTTGGAGAAGTGTCTGTTTAAATCTTTTCCCCATTTTTTAAATGGGTTTTTTATCTTTTTAATTTCAAGATATAGGAGTTCTTTATATATGCAAGTTATAAGTCTCCTATCTGATATATGGTTACCAAATATTTTCTCCCATTGTTTAGGCTTTCTTTTTACTTTCTTGATGAATTGCTTTGAGGTGCAGAAGGCTTTAATTTTGAGGAAGTCCCATTTATGTATTTGTTCTTTTGCTGCTCGTGCTTTTGGTGTGAAGTTCATGAAGCCATTTCCTATTACAAGGTCTTGTATATGTTTCCCTACACTGCTTTCCATAGTCTTTATGGTCTTGGCTCTTATATTTAGGTCTTTGATCCATCTTGACTTCATTTTTGTATGTGAGATGATAATCTTCTTTCATTCTTTTACATATGGATATCCAGTTCTCCAGGCACCTTTTCTTGAATAGGCCATTCTCTCTCAGTTGAGAGGGTTTGGTGGCTTTATTGAATATTATATGGCTATATATATGAGGATCTATATCAGAACTCTCAATTCAGTTCCATTGGTCTGTGTTTCTCTCCTTGTGTCAATACCATGCTGTTTTCACTACTGTAGCTTTGTAGTATGTTTTGAAGTCAGGTAGTGTGATTCGTTCAATTTCATTTTTCTTTTTAGATATGTCCTTGGCTATTTGGGGCCTCTTTCCTTTCCAAATAAATTTCATAGTTAGTTTTTCTATTTCCCTAAAGAATGCTCTTTTGATTTTTATTGGGATTGCATTGAATGTGTAGATCAGTTTTGGTAGGATAGGCATATTAATAATATTTAGTCTTCCTATCCATGAACAGGAAATATTCTTCCATTTATTTAGGTCTTCTCTGATTTCCTTGAACAGTCTTGTGTAGTTCTCTGTGTATAAGTTTTTTACATCTTTAGTTAAATTTATTCATAGGTACTTGATTTTTTTATTTGCTATTGTAAATGGTATGTGTTTTTTTATTTTCTCCTGAGCTTGCTCATTTTTGGTGTAAAGAAATGCTACTGATTTTTGCGCATTGATCGTATAACCTGAGAAATTACTAAACTCATTTATGAGTTCTAGAAGCTTTGTTGTAGACCTCTCAGGGTTTTCTATGTATAGGATCATGTCATCTGCAAATAATGAAATCTGACTCCTTCATTTCCAATTCGAATGCCTTTTATATCTGATTCTTGCCTCAGTTCTCGAGTAAGTACTCTAAGACAATGTTAAATAGAAGAGGTGAGAGTGGGCATCGTTGTCTTGTTCCTGATCTTAGAGGGAAGGATTTTAGGATTTCACCATTGTAAACAATGTTGGCTGTGGGTTTTTCATATATACTCTTTATCATGTTCAAAAAATGTCCTTGTATTCCAATCTTTTACAGTGTTTTTTCTCAAGAAAAGTGCTGTATTTTGTCAAATGCTTTTTCTGCATCTATAGATATAATCATGTGATTTTTTTCCTTCACTCTGTTTATATGGTGTATTACGTTGATTGATTTTCTTATGTTGAACCATCCTTGCATACCCGGAATGAATCCCACTTGGTCATGGTGTATAATTCATTTAATGTGTTGTTGAATATGGTTAGCAAGTATTTTCTTGAGGAATTTTGCATCTAGGTTCATTAGAGAAATTGGTCTGTAATTTTCCTTTCTTGTGGTGTCTTTGTCTTTGGTACTAGGGTAATGTTGGCATCATAGAAGGAGTTAGGTAATGTTCCTGTTTTGATTTTTTGGAAGAAGTTCAGCAGGATTGGTGTTAGTTCTTTCTGGAAAGTTTTATAGAAGGCACTTGTGAAGCTGTCTGGCCCTGGACTTTTCTTAGTTGGGAGGTTTTTAATGACTGATTCTATCTCTTTACTTGTGATTGGTTTGTTGAGATCATCAGTTTCTTCATTTGTGAATATAGGTTGCTTATGTGTTTCTAGGAATTTGTCTATTTCCTCTGAATTGTCATTTTTATTGCAATATACTTTTTCAAAGTATATCCTTATGATAGTCTTTGTTTTTGTTGGGGCAGTGGTGATATCTCCTTTCTCATTTCTTATTTTGTGTATTTGTGTCTTCTCTCTTTTTTTCTTTGTTAGTTTCACTAAGAGTTGGTCAACTTTATTGATCTTCTCAAAGAACCAGCTCTTGGTCTTGTTTATCTTTTCAAGTGTTTTCTTATTTTCTATTTCATTTAGTTCTGCTCTTATCTTTGTTATTTCTTTCTTTCTTCTTCCTGTGGGGTTACTTTGTTGTTTTTTTAGTAATTCCTCCAAATGTACAATTAGTTCTTCCATTTTTGCTCTTTCTTCTTTTTTGATGTATGAATTCATGGCTATAAATTTCCCTCTCAGTACTGCATTTGCTGCATCCCATAAGTTTTGGTATGTTGTGTTATCATTACTATTAGTTTCAAGGTAGTTATTAATTTCTTTTGAGATTTCCTCTTTGATCCATTGTTTTTGTAAGAGTGTGCTGCTTAATTTCCATATCTTGGTGTGAAATCTGGGCCTGTGGCCCTTACAGATTTCCAGCTTTACTCCAATGTGGTTAGAGACATTATTTTGTATGATTTTGTTCTTTCTGAATTCATTGAGCCTTTCTTTTTGGGTAGCATATGGTCTACCTTGGAGAATGATCCATGTGCACTTGAGATAAATGTATATCCTGCTGTATTCTCATATAATGATCTGTATAGGTCTATTAGATCCAGTTCTTCTAATATACTGTTCAAATATTTTGTTTCTTTAGTGATTCTCTTTTTTATTATTATTATTTATTTATTTATTTCTCTCCCCTTCCCCCCTTCCCGGTTGTCTGTTTTCAGTGTCTATTTCCTGCATCTTCTTGGTCTGTTTCTGTTGTCAGTGGCACAGGAATTGTGTTTCTTTTTGTTGTGTCATCTTGTTGTGTCAGCTCTCCATGTGTGCAGTGCCATTCCTGAGCAAGCTGCACTTTCTTTGGCTCTCGATGGCTCTCCTTACAGGGTGCATTCCTTGCATGTGGGGCTCCCCTATGCGGGGGACACCCCTACGTGGTTTGGAACTCCTTGCGCACATAAGCACTGCACATATGCCAGCTCCACACAGGTCAAGGAGGCCCGGGGTTTGAACTGCGGACCTGCCATGTGGTAGATGGACACCCTAACCACTGGGTCAAGTCCACTTCCCATAGTGATTCTCTTTTGAGATGTTCTGTCCAGAGTTGACTGTGGTGTATTAAAATCTCCCACTATAATTGTAGAGGCATCTATTCTTTCACTTAGTTTTTCCAGTGTTTGCCTCTTGTATTTGGAGGCGCCCTTGTTAGAAGCATAAATATTTATGATTGTTTGTTCTTCTTGAGAGATTGTCCCTTTCACTAATATGTAGTAGCCTTCTTTGTCTCTCACAATTGTTTTGCATTTAAAGTCTATTTTGTCTGATATTAATATGGCTACTCCTGCCTTCTTTTGGTTAATGTTTGCTTGTAAGATTGTTTTCCAACCATTCACTTTCAACCTCCATGAATCCCTGAGTCTAAGATGTGTTTCTTGTAGACAGCATATAGATGGGTCATATTTCCTTATCCAATGTCCCAGTCTGAATCTTTTGATAAGTGAGTTTAATCCGTTATCATTCAGTGTTATTCCTTTCAAGGAATTATTTATGTTAGCCATATTTTGATTGGGCTTGTGTTTGTCATATTTTGTTTTTTACCTTCTCTTTTTGTCTTTTTTGTTGCTCTTACACTCTTCTCCACCTTGGCCTCTCCTGTTTTTTCCTCTCTTCCTCCAGCACTCCCTTTATTATTTCTTGAAGGGGAGGGTTCTTGTTGGCATACTCTTTCAATTTCTCTTTATTTATGAATATTTTGAACTCTCCATTATATTTGAATGATATTTTAGCTGGATAGAGTATTCTTGGTTGGAAATTTTTTTTTAATATTTATTTATTATTATTATTTTTTAATTACATTAAAAAAATATATGAGGTCCCATTCAACCCCACCGCCCCCGCCCCCCACTCCCCCCACAGCAACACTCTCTCCCATCATTGTGATACATCCATTGCACCTGGTAAGTTCATCTCTGAGCATCACTGCACCCCATAGTCAATGGTCCACATCATAGCCCAGACTCTCTCACGTTCCATCCAGTGGGCCCTGGGGGGATCTACAGTGTCCCGTAATTGTCCGTGAAGCACTATCCAGGACAACTCCACATCCCGAAAACGCCTCCACATCTCATCTCTTCCTCCCATTCCCCACACCCAGCAGCCCCCATGGCTACCGTTCCCACACCCATTCCACATTTTCTCTGTGGACATTGGATTGGTTGTGTCCATTGCACACCTATGTCAAGTGAGGGCTTAGATTGCACATGGGTACTGGATGCACTCTTCCCGCTTCTAGTTGTAGACACTCTAGGCTCCATGTTGTGGTGGTTGACCTTCTTCAACTCCATGTTAGCTGAGTGGAGTAAGTCCAATAAGTCAAAGTGTAGGAGCTGAAGTCTGTTGAGGCTCTGGGCCTGGGTGTCATATAATCAGTCCAGAGATTCAAATCCCCTACATATATCTTAAACCCAGCACCAACTACAGTCCAATAAAGTAGCATGCAAGTCTTGTGAAAAGAGATCCCCTCTGAGTCCATTTCCATCACGCAGAAACACCAGCTCCAAAGAAGGGCCATCTGTCATGGCAGTGAACCCCTTCTGCCATGACCATAGAACCCGTGGGTCTCTTTATCCCTCAAAAGAACCAATACCTGGGGTTGTATCTACCTTATCTGTCTCTTAGACTCTGTTCAGTTGTACATAGGGGTATTCCTTCTGACAACCTCCAGACTCTTTTTTAGACACTCACAGCCTTATAATCTCATTTCTCCTTTCCATTTCCCTCTTACATTAGGTCAAACCGCTTCCCGAAGTCATGTTATTATATGTAGACAGGTATATTCTGCTGTTCCGCATTGAATCTTTAATTCAAGGTCATTTTCTAGTTGCTTCTTCAGCTGGTATGTGGTAGTGATCCCTCGGTGCCAGGGAGGCTCATCCCCGGGTGTCGTGTCCCACGCTGGGGGGAATGCATCACATCTACACGCTGAGTTTGGCTGTGAGAGTGGCCACATTTGAGTAACATGAAGGCTGTCAGGAGGAAACCCCCAGGCACAATGCTACTCTAGGCCTTGTTCTTATTGCAGGTGCATAGGCTCAAAAGTGTAGCCATTAGTATCAAGAGCCCACTGTTGGGCCCTCCTTCCTTCCTGGTTCTTGCCGTTGCACCTGGAGGATTGCTGCTGCTCTCCCAGGGCCCACAACAGTGACCCCCTGGCCAGGAGCCCAGTACCCCCCCAGCTGTTGTTTTTAATTGTTTCCACTATGAGTATATATAGACATTACCATATACCCTGGGCCTATGCCCTGTATAACTCCCTGTCAACCATATATATCCTGTCAATAACATCCCATATCAGTATTCCTCCACTGCCATTGTTGAACCACTCTGTGATCCAAAACTTCCCGTAAAGTGAATCCCAACATAATGTCAGCTTCAGAAGAGTCTTAGATCACCAAAATTCATATATACAATATACAATATTTCCCCAGATCCACCATAAAACCTTTTCCCTTCCACAGCAATAATCTTTTAACTTATTCATATCATATTTCCTGAAACTGATGTACAGATTCCGAAACTATAGTTTTCAAACAAGGTAACATTTGTGCTTACTATGTGGTCCATACTTTAGGTTGTACAGTTTTCTAAATTTTTTAGTTATCCTATGTTTTGTCTTATGGTTTTCATTATTAGTCTGTCGTCCCCTATATGTTTTTGGTGTAATATTAGCTGTTTTATATTCATCCTCGTGTACTCTCACATAACTCCTCTTTTGCCCCCTTATTTACCTTTGTTCTATCCATTGCACGTCCATTTTCCCCTCCCCTTAGGGCCCACAACGCCTGCCAATCTAATGCCCTGGGAGCCGTCCTTTCTCACGAGAGATACAGTTCTCTCTATTCGATGGCATTAGTCTTCCCCAGGATATGGGTCCACCCCACCCAATGGTAGAACCCACCTTGGCAAAATGAGCCTTCAGCTATTCCCTCCGGAGTCCGTCCCGCATCAGACCATACCCCCTGAGCGTCCTAACCAGGTGACCCTCCTACTTATACTTGATACGTTTTACTCAACATTTAGTTCTCAATGAACTTCTGGCTCTCTCCCATGTTTGTATGTTGCCCCTCCCTCCCACCTATTTCTTGGACCATATTACCCCTCTTCCCATCCCCAGCCCCCCTCAAACCCAGAAAACCCCACCTGAAGGTAACCCCTTGCCCCCATTTTGTCCCTTCTTTGTGCTCATACTTACCCCCAGCTCATCACAGATTCCACCCCTACAGACATTAACTCACATCCTTCCTCCACCCCCCGATTTCCAGTAAGCCACTTTTCCAGACTCTAGCTCTCTGAGGCAGTTAACTTATTTCATATCATTGAGGTCATATAGTATTTGTCCTTCAATGCCTGGGTTGCTTCACTTAACATAAGATTCTCAAGGTTCATCCATGTTATCACGTGCGATTGTAGTGTATTGGTTCTTACAACTGAATAGTATTCCATTGTGTGTATATACCACATTTTATTGATCCACTCATCTGTTGATGGACTTTTGGATTGATTCCAACTTTTGGCGATGGTGAACAATGCTGCTATGAACATTGGTGTACATATATCGGTTTGTGTCCTTGTTTTCAGATCTGATGTGTATATACCCAGCAGTGGTATTGCTGGGTCATATGGCATATCTATGGATAATTTTTTGAGAAACTGCCAAACTGTCCTCCAGAATGGTTGGATCCTTCTGCATTCCCACCAGCAATGGATGAGTGTTCCCCTTTCTTCACATTCTCTCCAGCATTTGTATTCTACTGTTTTTTTCATGGCTGCCAATCTTATGGGAGTAAGATGGTATCTCATTGTAGTTTTGATTTGCATTTCCCTGATAGCTAGGGATTTGGAGCATTTTTTCATGTGCTTTTTAGCCATTTGTATTTCTTCTTTGGAGAAGTGTCTGTTTAAATCTTTTTCCCATTTTTTAAATTCGTTGTTTATCTTTTTGTTTTTGAGATATATGAGTTCTTTATATATGCAAGTTATAAGTCTCTTATCAGATATATGGTTGCCAAATATTATCTCCCATTGTGTGGGTTCCCTTTTTACTTTCTTGACAAACTCCTTTGAGGTGCAGAAGGCTTTAATTTTGAGGTAGTCCCATTTATCTATTTGTTCTTTTGCTGCTCGTGCTTTTGGTGTGATATTCATGAAGCCATTTCCTATTACAAGGTCCTGTACATGTTTCCCTACACTGCTTTCTAAGGTCTTTATGGTCTTGGCTCTTATATTTAGGTCTTTGATCCATCTCGAGTTGATCTTTGTATAAGGTGTGAGATGGTAATCCTCTTTCATTCTTCTACATATGGCTATCCAGTTCTCCAGGCACCATTTTTTGAATAGGCCATTCTCTCCCAGTTGAGAGGGTTTGGTGGCTTTATCGAATATTATATGGCTATATACATGAGGTTCTATATCTGAACTTTCAATTCGATTCCATTGGTTTGTGTGTCTCTCCTTATGCCAGTACCATGCTGTTTTCACTACTGTAGCTTTGTAGTATGTTTTGAAGTCAGGAAGTGTGATTCCTCCTATTTCGTTTTTCTTTTTCAATATGTCTTTGGCTATTCGGGGCCTCTTTTTATTCCAAATAAATTTCATAGTTAGTTTTTCTAGTTCCTTAAAGAAGGCTGTGTTGATTTTTATTGGGATTGCATTGAATGTGTATATCAGTTATGGTAGGATAGACATCTTAATAATATTCAGTCTTCCTATCCATGAACAGGGAATATTCTTCCATTTATTTAGGTCTTTGATTTCCTTGAACAATCTTGTATAGTTCTCAATGTATAAGTTTTTTACCTCTTTAGTTAAATTTATTCCTAAGTATTTGATTTTTTTATTTACTATTGTGAATGGTATTTGTTTCTTGATTTCCTCCTGATCTTGCTCATTATTGGTGTATAGAAATGCTACTGATTTTTGCGCATTGATCTTATAACCTGCGACTTTGCTAAACTCATTTATGAGTTCTAGGAGCTTTGTTGAAGATCTCTCAGGGTTTTCTATATATAGGATCATGTCATCTGCAAATAATGAAATTTTGACTTCTTCCCTTCCAATTTGAATGCCTTTTATATCTGGTTCTTGTCTCAGTGCTCAAGCCAGTACTTCCAAGACAATGTTAAATAGGAGTGGAGACAATGGGCATCCTTGTCTTGTTCCTGATTTTAGAGGGAAGGATTTCAGGATTTCGCCATTGCAAACAATGTTGGCTTTAGGTTTTTCATATATACTCTTTATCATGTTCAAAAAGTTTCCTTGTATTCTGATCTTTTGGAGTGTTTTTATCAGGAAGGGGTGCTGTATTTTGTCAAATGCCTTTTCTGCATCTATAGATATAATCATGTGGTTTTTTTTCTCTCAATCTGTTTATATGGTGTATTACATTGATTGATTTTCTTATGTTGAACCATCCTTGCATACCTGGGACAAATCCCACTTGGTCATGGTGTATAATTCGTTTAATGTGTTGTTGAATATGATTAGCAAGTATTTTGTTAAGTATTTTTGCGTCTAGGTTCATTAGAGAAATTGGTCTGTAATTTTCCTTTCTTGTGGTGTCTTTGTTTGGCTTTGGTACTAGGGTAATGTTGGCATCATAGAAGGAATTAGGCAGTGGTCCTTCTGTTTCGATTTTTTGGAATAGTTTCAACAGGATTGGTGTTAGTTCTTTCCAGAATGTTTTGTAGAATTCACCTGTGAAGCCGTCTGGCCCTGGGCTCTTCTTAGTTGGGAGATTTTTAATGACTGCTTCTATCTCTTTGCTTGTGATTGGTTTGTTAAGATCATCAATTTCTTCTTTCGTCAGTATGGGCTGCTTATGTATTTCTAGGAATTTGTCCATTTCCTCTAAATTGTCATTTTTGATGGAATATAGTTTTTCAAAGTATCCTCTTATGATAGTCTTTATTTCTGTGGGGTCAGTGGTGATATCACCTTTCTCATTTCTTATTTTGTGTATTTGCATCTTTTCTCTTTTTTTCTTTGTTAGTCTCGCTAAAGGTTTGTCAATTTTGTTGATCTTCTCAAAAAACCAGCTCTTGGTCTTGTTTATTTTTTCAAGTGCTTTCTTATTTTCTATTTCATTTAGTTCTGCTCTTATCTTTGTTATTTCCTTCCTTCTTCTTCCTGTTGGGTTACTTTGTTGTTGTTTTTCTAATTCCTTCAAATGTGCAGTTAATTCTTCAATTTCTGCTCTTCTTTTTTGATATATGAATTTATGGCTATAAATTTCCCTCTCAGTACCGCTTTTGCTGCATCCCATAAATTTTGGTATGTTGTGTTATCATTATCATTTGTTTCAAGGTAGTCATTGATTTCTTTTGAGATTTCCTCTTTGACCCACTGTTTTTCTAAGAGTGTGCTGTTTAATTTCCAAATTGTCGTGTGAAGTCTGGGTCTCTGTCCCTTGCAAACTTCCAGCTTGACTCCACTGTGGTCAGAGATATTGTTTTGTATGATTTCGATCTTTCTGAATTCATTAAGCCTTTCTTTGTGCCCTAGCATATGGCCAATCTTGGAGAATGTTCCATGTGCGCTTGAGAAAAATGTATATCCTGCTGTGTTTGGGTGTAATGATCTATATATGTCTATTAGATCCAGCTCTTCTAATATACTGTTCAAATGTTTTCTTTCTTTAGTGATTCTCTTTTGAGATGTTCTGTCCAGAGTTGATAGTGGTGTATTAAAATCCCCCACTATAATTGTAGATGCATCTATTCTTTCACTTAGTTTTTCCAGCGTTTGCCTCACATATTTAGAGGCGCCCTTGTTAGGAGCATAAATATTTATGATTGTTCGATCTTCTTGACAAATTGTCCCTTTCACTAAAATATAGTATCCTTCTTTGTCTCTCACAATTGTTTCGCATTTAAAGTCTATTTTGTCTGATATTAATATAGCTACTCCTGCCTTTTTTTGGTTGTTGTTTGCTTGTATGATTGTTTTCCAGCCATTCACTTTCAATCTCCATGAGTCTCTGGGTCTAAGATGTGTCTCTTGTAGGCAGCATATAGATGGGTTGTATTTCCTTATCCAGTGTCCCAGTCTGAATCTTTTGGTAGGTGAGTTTAATCCGTTGACATTCAGTGTTATTACGTTTAGAGAGTTATTTATGGTAGCCATATTTTGGTTGGATTTGTGTTTGTTCTATTTTGTTTGTATTATTTTATTTTCCCCTTCTATTTTTGTCTTTCTTGTTGCTTTTACACTCTCCTCCATCTCTGACTGTCCTGTTGTTTCCTTTCTTCCTGCAGAATTCCCTTAAGAATTTCTTGAAGGGGAGGTTTCTTGTTGATATACTCTTTCAGTTTCTGTTTATCTGTGAATATTTTGAACTCTCCATCATTTTTGAATGCTAGTTTAGCTGGATAGAGTATTCTTGGTTGGAGATTTTTTTCCTTTAGTACCTTGACTATATCATACCACTGCCTTCTTGCCTCCATCGTTTCAGATGAGAAATCAGCACTTAATCTTATGGAGTTTCCCTTGTATGTGATAGTTTTCTTTCTCTTGCTGCTTTTAGAATTTTTTCTTTGTCTTGAGCATTGGATAATTTGACAAGTATATGTCTTGGGGTGGGCCTGTTGGGGTTTATGACCAGTGGAGTGCGCTGTGCTTCTTGGATATGTACATCTGTCTCTTTCAGTAGATTTGGGAAGTTTTCATTCATTATTTCCTGCAACACTCCTTCTGACCCCTTTCCGTTCTCTTCTCCTTATGGAATGCCTATAATACATATGTTTGAGCGTTTTGCATTATCATTCAGGTCTCTAAGTCCTATCTGGATTTTTTCTACCTTTTTATTGACCACTTCTACTATCTGTTTGATTTCCAATGCACTGTCTTCCACATCACTAATTCTCTGCTCTGCCTCTTCTAGTCTGCTGATATTTGCTGCAAGTGTATTTTTGATTTCTTGAATTGTGGTGTTCATTTCCATCATATCTGTTATTTTTTTTGTGCATGTCTGCAATTTCCCCTCCAAGTGTTGTCTTCACGCTGTTAACCTCTTTCATTACTTCATCAAATTTGTCGGTGATAAATGTTCTGAGATCTTTCATTGCTTGTGCGAAGTCCTGCCCCCCTTCCTGATTTTCAGTTTGTTGATTGGATTCAGCCATGTTTTCCTGATTACTGGTTTGGTTTGTAGATTTTTGTTGCTGTCTTGTCAACATTTTTTCTTGACGGGTTTAATCAGTTTCTTAGCTTCTTTGTCTAGTCTTGGAGATTAATTAGCTGTTGTTTTTGTGTAAGTGTTATATGTTCTTTTTGTCACTTTGTTCTTCTTATTCCAATTTCTTATTGCTAGTTAAGCTCACTTTAAAGGAAAGTATTACTGCTGGGGAAAGTCAATTGTGTAAGGAAGGAAAAAGTGTGAAGTAGTATTGGTGATATATGTTTACAAAGCAACAATATGAGTTCTGGGAGGATGGAGGTTAGATCATGTAAATTGTGTAGAGTTATAGTAGTAGGAAAGTACCTATAATGAGGTAGACGACTGAATATGGGAGGAATGTGGTACGTACTAAGAGGCTATTGTTTTCGTGAGAGAGGGAAAGAGAAAAGAAAGATAATAGTTTCAGGGACGAATACCAGATGGAAAACTAAACAAAGGTATTAGAAATTAAGAGTTAGACACTTCGTGGATCAAAGAAAGGGAGATGGAATATAGGAGAGATAGCAGATGGTGGAGGATATCAAGTTGTAGGGGAAAGGGGATTGTGTAGATAGGCTAAATCTATTCACAGAGAAATGAGGCAGTGGAGGGTGAGGAAACCCAGCAAATGTGAGGTATTTCCTGTAGGACCTATTGTATTGTTAAGGTAAAATAGTATAAGAAGAATATTGGGGACAAGAAAGAGAGGATTGAAAAAAAAAAAAAAGAACAACAACAACAACAACAAAAAATTAAAAACAAAACAAAACAAAACAAAAAACCAAAGAACAGAAACCCCGCCGCCAGGCTCGGCTGGGCTCAGCTGGGCTCGGGTCCCCCGCCTGCCACCCGCTGCGGCTCGGCTGGGCTTGGCTGGGCTCAGCTTTCCCGCCCGCCGCCCGGCACGGCGCAGCGTGGCTCGGCTCTCCCGCTCGCCGCCCGGCGCAGCGCAGCTGGGCTCGGCCGAGCTCAGCTGGGCCCGGCCCCCCCGCCCGCTGTAGCTCAGCCAGGCTCGGCCGGACTGGGCTTCCCCACCCACCGCCCACCGACGCGGTGCAGCGCGGCTCGGCTCTCCTGCCCGCTGCCCGCCGCGGCACGGCTAGGCTCGGCTGGGCTCAGCTCCTTCGGCCGCCACCCGCCGCGGCACAGCGTGGCTCGGCTCTCCCGTCCGCCACCCGCTGCGGTGCTAGCTGCCTCGGCTCCGCCTACCCAAGGAGGGAGTCCTCCACACGTAGCTGGGATCTCCGTGTATATTTCACAGATGGATCCTCTCTGTTACCTTCCCTCCAAATCGATGTCCAGACACCTCCGGACCAGGAAAAATCCCGAAACAGCCGGTCCCAAAGAGTCTCCGACGCCTCCCAGCCGATTCCCCCCAGGAGCTAGTTACCGGGAAGTTCACTCAGCCGCCACCTTGCCTCCCCCTCGAAATTTTTTTTCTTTTAGTACCTTGACTATATCATACCCCTGCCTTCTTGCCTCCATGGTTTCAGATGAGAAATCAGCACTTAATCTTATGGAGCCTCCCTTGTAGGTGATGGTTTTCTTTTCTCTTGCTGCTTTTAGAATTTTCTCTTTTTCTTGAGCATTGGATAATTTGACAAATATATGTCTTGGGGTGGGCCTGTTGAGATTTATGATGTATGGGGTGTGTTGTGCTTCCTGGACATGTACATCCATCTCTCTGAGTAGATTTGGGAAGTTTTCAGCCATTATTTCCTGCAACGCCCCTTCTGTCCCCTTTCCCTTCTCTTCTCCTTCGGGTATGCCTATGATACTTAATGTGTGCATTTTGCATTGTCATTCAGGTCTCTAAGTCCTAGCTGGATTTTTTCTACCTTTTTATCGATCAATTCTACTATCTGTTTGATTTGAGATGTACTGTCTTCCGCATCACTAATCCTCTCCTCTGCCTCTTCTAATCTGCTGCTATTTGCTGAGAGTGTATTTTTGATTTCTTGAACTGGTGTTCATTCCCATCATATCTGTTATCTTTTTGCAAATGTCTGCAATTTCCTTTCTGTGTGTTTTCTTCATATTGTTAATCTCTTCCTTTACTTCATTGAGATGGTCTCTAATATATGTTTTGAGATCTTTAATTACTTGTCTGATGTTCTGCTCCTCATCCTGATTTTTAGTTTGTTCATTGTATTCAGCCATGTTTTCCTGATTATTGGTTTGGTTTGTAGTTTTTTGTTGCTGTCTGGTCATCATTTTATGCGGCGGCTTGCTCAGTCGGTAGAGGTGGGGTCTGGCTGCGGACGAGGGGTCAGTCCAGCTCTGGACGAGGTGTCAGTCCCGCTTGGGAAGAGGGGTCGGTCCCACTTGGGATGAGGGGTCAGTCCGGCAGCAGACGAGGGATCGGTCTCACAAGGGGTTGCGCGGTTCGGCTGATGGGGTCGCCCGGCGAAGCCGGCGACGAAGGGGTCGCCTGGAGAAGCAGGCGACGAACTGGGGACAAGGGAGGCCAGGCCCTTGTCGGGGGCTCTCAGGACTGGAGGGCGCACGGCAGAAGAACTACCGTGGAGACAAGGTAAACACGCAAGTCCAACTTTATTGAGGGAGAGGCAACAGTTTTATAGGGGCTGGGGAAGGCTGATTGGTCGAAGCCACGCCCTGTTCTGATTGGTTGCCGGCGAAAGGTCAGTGGGTGGTACTGGATGGGGGAGGGGTGGTGGTTAGGGATTGGCTGTCGCTGTTGCTGGGGGAAGGGGCAGGGTTTAGGGATTGGTGGCTGCTGTTGCTGGGGTGGAGGGCAGACTTGAGTTTCCCGCCCACGCCTGGCTGTTGCTGCTGTCGGGGGAAGGGAAAAGGGTGGGCTGGATTTTTCCGCCCATACCTGGCTGTTGCTGCTGTCGGGGGAGGGGAAAAGGGCGGGCTGGATTTTTCCGCCCACACCTGGCTTTTGCTGCTGTCGGGGGAGGGGAAAAGGGCAGACTGGAATTTTCTGCCCTGCGCCTGCGCAGGGAGAAGGAAGAAGAAGGGTGCCGCCCCACAAGGCATCGGGTGGCACCATCTGGGAGGAGGGGTGGCCACGTAAGCATGGCTGCCGAGAAGGGGAGACCCAAGGGCACTCTGCGCCCATGCCGAGCTTCCTTCAGGGGTGGCGGTGAGTCTGACCAGCCACCCTATTATGGGGGCAGCGGAATTAGGCCTACCGCGGCCGCTCCCCTGCCAGGCCAGCAAACCACACTTCAGCCCGAGGGGTGACCGCATTTCCCCCTTCTTTTCAAATAAGGGCCAGGATGGCAGCAGCAACAAGTAGCCGAGGCCCAAGAGGCAGTAAGCAATGAGGGAAGCGGGGCTGAAGAGGGAGGTGAGTATGACGGGGATACAAATGTACAATTTGGGGGGCAGTATCTTGCCATTGCAAGCAAGGGTGGCCAATGTCCAATTCTTGTTGATCTCGGTGGCTATAAGGTCCATCTGCTTGTTAAAAGTCCAGGATGACAGCGCGTTACAGGTAGTTGTTCTCTTCTTGGCGGCGAAGAGCGGTAGAGGCAGACTGTGTGATGGTCTGGAGGATCGCAGCGGTGAGGACAAGTCGCGTCAGGGCACCAGTGACGGTGGTGGCGGCAGCATCAGGAGTGGTGGAGACGTAGGCGAGGACAATAAGAAGGCCAAAGTCTTCATGGGCGCGAGAGAGGCCGATGTTAAAGGGGCGGGTGACATGGGGCGGCCCAATCTGCAACGCAGTAGGGGTTCAAGCGAAAAAAGGAGGGGGGCGGGGGACGAGAAAGGACGCTTTGGATGGCTGAGAAGAGGAGTGAGGTCGAGACAGGAGGAAGCTCCACAGAAGTATGGGGAGGCAAGAGCAGAAGCGTTATTGGATGCTAGAAAGCAGGCCGCGGGCCGGGGAAAGTGGGTTGCGGGCCGTTTAGCGGGGCTGGAGCTGCTTGAGAGCGATGGCAGCATGGAGGGCCATGGTTACAGAAGACTTGGGGCTGTTTCAAAGAGATCTTACACCGGTGAGTGTCTAGGAGACCGGCGAGGGCCCGAACTTGTGGGGCTTGCTTAGCAGATAGGATGTTACCCATTGCTAATGGCCTTTTGGAGCCGATAAGAAAAGGGGCCCTTACCTTGAGAGCGCGGCGATGGGAGCCGAGGTGCGCGGTGAGACAAGGGGTCGGAGCCGGTGGGGCTCCGACGGAGGTCGCGGGCCAAGGGAAGGCCCCGACGAGGGGAGGGCGGGACGACGAGCAGTGGAGCAAGGCAAAGGGGAGCAAGCGTGGAGGGGAGGAGGCAGAGGTGAAGGCAGGGGTGGAGGTGCTCAGGCACGCGCTCCTGAGAGTTTTATTGGCGCCTCTTAATCATAGCGGGTCGGTATAAGCCCCCGACATGGAAGGAGAAAGCCATCCAGCGATTCTCCCAGACCGCCGTGGATCATATGAGGTCACCAAGGTTCAGGAGCAGCAATGCAGAGCGAAAAGATAGGGGTGAAAAGAGAGGAGGGCGTAGGGCTGTGGTAGGGTTACTTCAGATGTGCAAGCGCGTGCTCCCGAGAAATCCAAGGCTCCTCTTAATCATAGCGGGTCGGTATAAGCCCCCGACATGGAAGGAGAAAGCCATCCAGCGATTCTCCCAGACCGCCGTGGATCATATGAGGTAGTCAAGGCTCAGGTAGCAGCAATGTTGCACGAAAGAAGTCCCAAGGTGAGAAGAGAGGAGGCGGTAGGGCTGCCAGGTTATGGAGTGAGGCTGTGGTGGGGTTGCCTTGCCCCACGTTGTGCTGTCGTGGGGTTGCCTTGCCCCACGTTGGGCGCCAACTGCGGCGGCTTGCTCAGTCGGTAGAGGTGGGGTCTGGCTGCGGACGAGGGGTCGGTCCAGCTCTGGACGAGGGGTCGGTCCCACTTGGGACGAGGGGTCGGTCCGGCAGCAGACGAGGGATCAGTCTCACAAGGGGTTGCGCGGTTCGGCTGACGGGGTCGCCCGGCGAAGCCGGCGACGAAGGGGTCGCCTGGAGAAGCAGGCAACGAACTGGGGACAAGGGAGGCCAGGCCCTTGTCAGGGGCTCTCAGGACTGGAGGGCGCACGGCAGAAGAACTACCGCGGAGACAAGGTAAACACGCAAGTCCAACTTTATTGAGGGAGAGGCAACAGTTTTATAGGGGCTGGGGAAGGCTGATTGGTCGAAGCCACGCCCTGTTCTGATTGGTTGCCGGCGAAAGGTCAGTGGGCGGTACTGGACGGGGGAGGGGTGGTGGTTAGGGATTGGCTGTCGCTGTTGCTGGGGGAAGGGGCAGGGTTTAGGGATTGGTGGCTGCTGTTGCTGGGGTGGAGGGCAGACTTGAGTTTCCCGCCCACGCCTGGCTGTTGCTGCTGTCGGGGGAAGGGAAAAGGGTGGGCTGGATTTTTCCGCCCACACCTGGCTGTTGCTGCTGTTGGGGGAGGGGAAAAGGGCAGACTGGAATTTTCTACCCTGCGCCTGCAGTTAACAGGCATCCTGGGAGTACCACAGCACAACACAGCCTTCAGGGATCCCCAGAACTGGGCACCAGCCCTAGGGGGAGGGGCCACACCCACAAACTCTGGCCGCCATGTCAGAAACCCAAAATTCCACCTCTCACAAGAATCTCTTCTGTCACTGTCTCACCAAATCGACTTCCAGACACTTCCTGCCCTGCAAGCCCCTGAGACAGCCTCCTGGGGGTGCTGCTGCACTACAAACAATTCAGGGACCACCGCAGATGGGCCACCAGCCCTAGGGTAGGGGCTCCAGCCATAAGCTCTGACCTCCATGTCAGAAACCCAAAATTCCACCTCTCACAAGAATCTCCTCTGTCACTGTCTCACCAAATTGACTTCCAGACACCTTCCACCCTGCAAGTCCCTGAAGCAGCCTGCTCAGGGCTTGGGAACTCCCCAGTGCAGCAAAGCCTCCAGGAATCACTGCAAGTGGGCTGCCAGCCCCAGGGGAAAGGCTCCCACACAGCCCCGACCTCTGTGAAAGAGACCTAAAATTCTACCTCTTACAAGAATCACCTTTGTCACCATCCCACTAAATTGACATCTGGACACCTCCTGCCCTGCAAACACCTGAAACAGCCCAGCCCAGCAGGACTCCAACCTTACTCAGCCACTTCTTTGCAGGAGATTATAAGGTGCACTCACTCAGACGCCATCTTGCCCCGCCTCCAGTATTGACATTTCTATCCACTATACTTTTAATGTAACTTTTCTGTAACCTAAAACTTCTTTAAACATAGATTTTATTATATGAAAAAAAATCTAAGAAACCATTACCAAAAATCCTGAAGGCACTTCCCTCATTGTCTTCTAGGGGATTTATACTCGTGATTTTTTTTTTAGGTCTTTGATCCATTTTGCTTTAATGTTTGCATATGGTATGAGATAAGCATTCTCCTTTCTTTTGTATATGGTTATCCAGTACCATTTGTTGAAGACACTGTTCTTTCCCAATTGAGTGGACTAGCCAGCATAGTGAAAAATCAATTGGCCATAGCTGGAGGATAAAATACAGAATATGTAACAATGATTTCGGCAGATTAGCATTGTGGCTAATAACAACAATACAGGAATGTTCTTCTACACAGCACTAAGAATGTGGTGATACATGGGGAAAATATAACTTAAGTAATTTATAAACAGTTAACCACTGCTTTGTAATGTAGCAAAAGTGAAGTTGGTATAATATTAATGCTAAAGGTCAGAAAAAAAGTGTTGAATTTGTTTTTGTGAGACGTGAATGATTAATCATTTTTTCTTTGTTTTTTTCACTAATTAGGAGACATTGACTTTGTCATTTGACTAATCTGTGTTCATCTGTATCTTTTTAAACACTAGAGGAATAAATGAGTTTTAGTAGTTGGAATTAACTGAGATGAAAGTGCCTATACTTTTTGGTAGTAATTTTTCCATCACTTGTTTAGCTGCATTTTCTGTTATTTTTTATCTTGAAATAAAATTATTAAAAAATTTAAAAATCAATTGGCCATAGATGTGATGGTCTATTTCTGAACTCTCATTTCAATTCTATTTGTCTATATAGCTGTTCTTGTGCCAGTGCCATGCTATTTTGAGCACTGTAGGTCTTGTTAATAAGCTTTAAAGTCAGAAATCATGCAAACCTCCAACTTCATTCTTCTTTTCTATGATGTTTTTCACTATTCGGGGCTCCTTTCCATTTCCTCTTCAGATCGCTCACTATTAAGTGTATAGAAACACTAATGATTTTTGTGTGTACCATCACTTTGCTGAATTTGTTTATTAGCCCTAGGAGCTTCGTTGTAGATTTTTCAGGATTTTCCATAAAAAGAATCATGTTATCTTCAAATAGTGAAAATTTTACTTCTTTTTTCTAGTTTTGATGAATTTTATTTCTTTTTCTTGCCTGACTGCTCTGGCTTGAGCTTCCAGTACAGTGTTGCATAACAGTGCTTGCAGTGGGCATCCTTGCTTCATCATTGAGTGTGATGTTCACTTGGGTTTTCATATATGCTTTTCATCATTTTGAGGAAGTTTCCATTTATTCCTATTTTCCTAAATATTCTAATCAAGAAAAGATGTTGGATTTTGTTAAGTGCTTTTTTTGCCTCAATCTAGTTGGTCATTTGTTTTTTCTTCACTTTGTTTTTTTTTAATGTGGTATATTACATTAATTGATTTTCTTATATTGAACATAAGTGTTCTTCCTTTACCTTTTGAAGTATAAATAAATCCCTCCAGGGGAAATATAAGACCATTTTCTCCAGATTTATATTTTAGGTATGTCTCCTTTCCCCGTTCTCAGGCTCCCCTTCACCCCACCTTGAGATAAAAAATAATACTGCTGGGAGGTAAGCGTCTCTGTAAATTTTTTCTCTATGTAATCACTTATAAATTGCTTTCCAAAGTTTTTGTTTTGTTTTGTTTTTTGTTTTTTTTGCTTAGGTCTCAACTTTCATTAAATTTGCTCAGAATTTTCTGACTGCAGAAATATAAAAGTTTATTCTCTACAGCCCCAAAATGCTATTCTCTGTTAGGTGGCGTCTGCCCAATTTTTCTATTGATGTGCTGTTCTTTGTTCACATAGTTTTATTCTTTAACCATAAAGGTCTATTTAGAAAGCCAGGTGTATCCTCCTTAAGTTTTTATATTAACCATTTTGCCTTGACCTGCAAGAAATAAGTGAAGGCACATTTTGCCATCCATACAAGTCTGGCCTAAATGACGCTGATCTGAATACCTGCCAGCCTGAGGTGTGGTTATGAATCACTTCAGCTAAAGCCAGGGACAAATTCCATACTGAGTTTGTAGTGGAATAACCGTACTCACAGTATACATATCTGAGATCTGTTACACTTCTCGGAATATTTTTTCAGACACTTCATTGTTTCTGACTAATCACCAAATGCTTAAATCACCAGTTAATGCTTTTCATGCATATAGAAGCACAATCCCAGAGGGAAAAGCGTTTACAATTGTTAGGGGCCCCACATTGGGGCATTAATTATTAGTCTAGCAGCATAGGTTTCTGCTGCCTCTGGTGTGAACTCCTACTGGCTTTTAGCTTTAGATCCTCCATTTCCCCACCATTTTCAGTCTGAAAATTCAGTTCTGGAGGTGTTCCACAAGAAAGTGTAGGAACTGTCTCCTAGTTAGAGGTCAGGTGGAATGGTCGAAGCAGCTGCCAGTTTGAATTCAAAGAATAAATCTCTTTTCCCAGTTGGGTTATACAGCACAGGTAGCAGTTTGAGAGAGTAGCAGGGCATTTTCCTTCTGGGAGGAGGGATCCAAGGGAAGTCCACAAGAATCAGGATAATTAACAACCCTTTTCCCCTATGCCTCTATTAAAATAAAATATAGATTTTTTTTTAGTGGAGTTTATTTAAGTGTTTTACAAGTCATGAATTGGGCAGCATCTTAACTACCCATGGAAAGGAGCTCTGCCAAGAGAGTGGAAAGGGGAAGCTTATATAGGATAAATGCAGAAGCAAGCAAGGAAATATTTCCATTGACTGATGTTAAGTATCCATTTTACATAGGGAGGTCTCACAAAGGGAGAAGTAAGCATAAATTGATTAGTATGGTATTTTTGTCCATTCTGATAACCTGTTTCTACTAGACTGAAACTGATTTTTCTCCAGGTGTTTTTTATCTGAAGTTCTTTAGGGTACATTCTGTTCCATTTTCTTGGAAAGCCCTGTAGGTAAATTGTTTTTGTCTTCTGGATAATCCTTTCTTGGAAAGGGGTACCTCTTGGAAATGTCCAGTGTAGGTGGCC
This sequence comes from Dasypus novemcinctus, assembly GCF_030445035.2. Taxonomy (NCBI): domain Eukaryota; kingdom Metazoa; phylum Chordata; class Mammalia; order Cingulata; family Dasypodidae; genus Dasypus; species Dasypus novemcinctus. The sequence goes on from NC_080678.1 coordinate 95,207,190, forward strand.
ATTTTATTTTACTTCACAACTTTTGGTCTGAAGGTTCACTTCCTCAGATGCCAGTGTCTGCTTTCTCTCCATTGTTGCAAAATCTGTATGTCCCCTTGGTAAATGCAGCTTAATATTTTTTTCTAATAGTCTTCTACTCACCCAGACCCTTTATCTCGAAGGGCCAGTGCAAGAGAGACCAAAAGTTTTTCAACAGAAAAATTAATATAATTTGAACAGAAAGAAGTCTGAGTCACCTAAACAAAGCATTCTTAAAGCTTGAATTTAAATTAAAAAATTAACATTCTTGTGGGGACATGTTGGAGTGGGCATGATATATTTATTAAATAGCACATAGTATAGTGTGGCCTTGGTAAGAGGTCCATGGTTTTCACCTGACTGGCAAAGGGGTCAGTGGAATAAAAAAGGTTAGGAACCCCTGACCTAAATCCTCTCTGCAAAGCTTGTTTGGAATTTCTGTTAGGAGGAAGACACATCAAGCCCAGGGGGTTGATTCACTTTTCCAGATGGAGCAGAACTTTGCTCACTGCTATTCATCCAGAATCATAAGCCAAGAATCTGCTATCTGTATTCTGAGGTTTTTTCATCAGAATAAACCCTTTCAGTGTAAATGAATGACAGCTCAGCCAGCATCCATGTTCTTTACTCAAAATGCACAGCCTAACAGAGGTGTCTTTCAACAGTGTCATAGTTCTCTACTCAGCAGAGTGATCACACACCTTTCAGCATCACATAGCTGAAGGCCACAGCAGAAAACATGCTCTGTGGGAATTTCTGGCTCCAAGCACTGGAGCCTATATACTTTCTGGCCAGCAAGGCCTTTCTTGCAGGATATACTTATTAAAAATCCTTGTCCATTGTCAATGATTGATACCAAATTGATCCACTCAAAAATGTATTCCTTAAAATTTTCATGGTATACTGAGATGTTGAAACCGATATAAATGCAATATTGAGAATTAATATTATAATAGAGGAATCTTTTTTGAAGAAAAGTCAGAAAACATCAAAACAGGCAATAAGAGGATTTGATGGCCAGGAATGATTCACTGTGTTGAACAACTCTGGAATACGAGAAACCCCACAACCAGAATAGACCATGTATCTGATCCTGTGGCAAAAATGGTTTGTCCCTTCATTGACTTTATTTATTTTGTATATTTTCCCATTCCTAGTGAATCATAGCTAGAAATAGGCTTAGAGTCTGGACTAAAGGACTATTCCTTTATGAATTAGAGCCCTCAGAGATTTAATTTATTGTTGCTATGAAGAATTGAAAAGAGGGATGAAACTAGAGGTGTGCATACTGTTGTCATAAATCATAACCTAGGCTTGAGAGGATAATGGCCTTAACTAATCTGTTCCTCCAAACCTAATGCAAAGTCTGTTTTTCGTAAATATCCTTGTCAACTAATCTTCCTTCTTACTCTACTTATGTTTCAGAATTAATTCATAACAATAGAAACTACTCAAGAAAGAAGTTTAATGAGTTTAACAAGGGTAGAAAATGGCTCCATGATAATAACCAAGAAATAGCTCACTCTGAAGAAAAAACTTATGAATGTAATAAAAATGGTAGAGTCCTATGTCTTAATGAAGATCTTGTTCAGCATAGGAAACTCCAACGTTTTAAGCAGCCTTTTGAATACAGTGACTGTGGGAAAGCTTTCCGTGAGAATTCACTCTACTTTTTACATAAAAGAAGTTTGCCAGGAGAGAAAACCTGTGAAAATAGTGGATATGAGAAAATCTTCTGTGATATATTATCTCTCATTGTTCATCAGGAAACAGATCCAAGAGAGAATCACTATGAATTTAATAAATGTGGAGAAAATTTCTTTCAGGAGTCCTTTCCCTTTGCACATCACAGTGTTCACCTTTTCAGCCAAAAATCAAACTTCATTCACATTCAGAGAACCCAAAAAAGAGATAGTATAATTGAATATAATGAATGTGGGAACTTTTTTAGTGAAAAGTTAGTCCCTGGTATACATCAGCAAACACACCTACGTGAACAACCATATGAATGTTATGAATGTGGGAAAACCTTCAACCAGAAGTCATCCCTCACAAGACATCAGAGAGTACACACAGGGGGAAAATCCTATGAATGTCATGAATGTGGGAAAGCCTTCTACAAGAATTCAGACTTTGTTAAACATCAGAGAATTCACACAGGGGAGAAACCTTATGAATGTCATGAATGTGAGAAATCCTTCAGTGAAAAGTCAACCCTCACTCAACATCAGAGGACACATACTGGGGAGAAACCATATGAATGTCATGAATGTGGCAAAGCATTTTCTTTTAAGTCAGTCCTTAGAGTACATCAGAAAACACACACAGGGGAGAAGCCCTATAAATGCTGTCAGTGTGGTAAGGGATTTCTGAGAAAATCAGACCTTAGTAAACATCAGAGAATTCACACAGGGGAAAAACCTTATGAATGTAACAAATATGGGAAATCCTTCTCTGAGAAGACAGCTCTCACCAAACATTTCAGAACTCACTCAGGTGAAAAACTGTATGAATGTATTGAATGTGGAAAAATTTTCCACTACTACTCAGGTTTCACAGAACATCAGAGAATACACACAGGGGAGAAACCTTTTGGATGTAACGAGTGTGGGAAAAACTTCCATCAGAAGTCAGCTCTAATTGTTCATCAGAGAACACACAGAAGAAAGAAACCTTATGAATGTAGTGAATGTGGAAAATCATTCTGTGTGAAGTCAAAACTTACTGCACATCACAGAACACATGGAAAAAACCCTATGAATGTAACATTTGTGGAAAGTCATTCTATGTGAAGTCAAAGCTCACTGTACATCAGAGAAGACATATGAGGAGAAACCCTATAAATGTAATAAATGTGGAAATTATTCTGATGAAGTCAAAACTTAGTAGAACAGAGACCACAAAGGGGGAGATGAGTCTATTGTAATAAATTTGAGAAAACCTTTGTCAAGGTACATCAGATGATTTAGATAGGGGAGGAAACAAAAATGAAACTATTGAATATAGGAGAACATTTTATTGGAATTTGGTACCATATATTATATCACAAAGCTCAGAGTGAAGCAAACCTATTGATGAACAAATATAGGGAAACCTTTGCCCAAAGTCATACCTTGCTAAACATCAGAAACTAAATGTTTCAAAACCTCTTACAACACCTGAGGATAATAGTGATATTTTTTAGGGGAATCAATGGATGATTTAGTATTCAAAAATCAATTTGACCTTCCCTTCTTCCATCCCCATTCCCTCTTTCCCATTACTTGCCTTCCCTTCCAATGCAGTGGAGTCAGAACAGGTCTATCTGCTCAGATCCAAGGAAATAGAGTGCTGAGGGGGGTGTAGAAGTGGCAGGTTGGGAAAATAACATGGTTAAGAGATTGGTTACATTGCACAAGTAATATGTTGAAGAAGTGAGAGCTGTACTTCTTGTTGGAGAAGTTATTTATAAAAATGGAAAGGGAGAAAGCTAGAAAGAACCTTGTGGTGTTAGACTGGAAGAGAACTTGTATTTTTGAAATATGTATAAATAGTTATAAACATGAATGCACATGTAGTTTCTGGCTCTGGTTGCTAAGAGGACCTAAAATGCAGTGACACCCAATAGCAGTGAGCACACCAAGTATCCAGTTATTAATTTCTAAGTGCTGTCCTCCAACAAAAGGAATCAGGACTGATTCCAGGTCAGGGTGAGGGAGAAATACAAGATGGGCCTGGACCATCTTATGTACCAGACAATAAGAAAATGCTCAAAGAATTATGGAGAAGTATGGGAGCAGATGTGGCTCAAGTGGTTGAGCTCCCAACTCCCACATGAGAAGTCCTGGATTCAGTTCTTGGTGCCTCCTGAAAAAACAAAAGTAAAGCAAATGAAAAAACTAACTTGGGGAAGCCAGTGAGGTTGAGTGGTTAAGCACTGGCTTTCCAAATATGAGGTCCTGAGTTCAATTCCCTGCCCCCAGTACTTAAAAAAAAAAGGAATTATGTAGACATATAAAAGTGGATATGGCCATTGTTTTGGTGTTGGTTAGTCAATAAGGAATCCCAATTCTGTGTTTTTAAAGTTTTACATGCCTCAGGGTTCACTATTGTGTGTAAGGAAAATATCAGTTACACAAAATATGCAAAATTAAGTTAAAGCAGTTGAGAATAGTGTATTTGAACTCAATACAATATATTTTTGCTTTATATCAAGAAAATAATCACTATTATTTTCCTGATATGCTTAGATGAGTAGTCTACTTAAATCAGTAGTCTACTGATCTGAGTTGCACAACCCATGGAAAACAGGAACTGTGTATATTTGTACTATAATATATGTCATATATTCTTTTCCCTTCCTAATACAGATTTAAAAGTGCAGACTTTGATACATGACTGTCTCGGTTCAAGCCCTGGCTCTGTCACTAGATTTGTGAAAAGTCAGTCTGGTACTCAGGCCTTTATCTGTAAAATGTCACAAATAACATCTACTTCATTAGGTTATTATGAGAAAATAAATGTGAATTGCTCAGAATAACCCATGGCAATTAGAGTTACATGTATTATTTCTTGAATTACTTTTCAAAAAATTGGTAGGCTCTTACAGACTCTTTATAACCATTGCCATTTTTTTCCTTGATATTTTTCTTCCATAATCTCGAAGAGCAGAGCATGGAAAATATATTCTCAGTAGGGATTTGTGGAGGATGGAGGAGTGTCCTAGTTCTGACTAGATTTGTTGGTGGAAATGTTCTTGGAACTTCGGAGAACAAGATTTTTTGTGCTGCTAAAAATGTTACTTGCTGCAAAAGCTTCCTGACCCCAATGTAAGTCAAGAATTTCTATTCAAATCAGACTTTCAGGAAGCTCTTGAATGTCTGATAGCCACCAAATCCCACCTCGCTGATCTCCAATCTTCCTGACAGTTAGTAGCTTGTTGCTGTTTAGGAGAAAACACAAAGCGGTGTCAGAAACCTCATATGGGGTGTTTTGCCAAAGCATGGGCTCAGAGATTGTCATGATTCTTACGCGCCCATAGGGGCAAAGATATGTGGGAGTCTTCCTGAGGAAACTGGGCTATCCTCTTAGAACAAAAGGACAGCCCCCCCCTTTTTTTTTTAATCTCACAGCCTTTCCTTCAGAACTGAGATGGAGGACACAGATGTCCATTCCTTTTGTACTTGATAAGTACACCTTTGAGAGTGTGGGGTGACTGCCATTGCTAAAACTCTCCCTTGAAGTTTAAATTCATCAGTTTACATAATAGTGGCCACTGCCTCACTTCTGTCCACTCTGTTGCACTCTGTAAACTACAGCCATCATGAACCTTGTGCCTCCGTTCATTTCCCCTTCTCAAACACAGTTCCCTTTCCCTCAGCTTCTGATCCTGTCTTTGGGGAAAGTCTCACCAGACTATGGTGCTCTGTCTCATGAGCCATCACACATGTCACAAATCTGGCCCAAGACACCATCACAGGCACACAGGTTTACCTGGTTCAGCCTGAGACATACCCCGAGAAGTTTAGAAGGGGCCAAACCCTCCCCAGAACTAAAAGTATATATAGGTGCCCCTGCTTCTTTCTCCTAGGAGTAGGCACTATGAATAAATCCAAACATCTGAGACACCTGCCTTCAGGGCCTCTGAATCCACTTTTCAAGAAGCTCGACAGGAAACAAATCTATTTCCAGCTGCTATCTCCTTATTTAGGTATTTATTTTACTTTTGTTTTGCCTTTTGTTCTTTTGCCTCCTGTAATTTTGAAATTATGAATGTTTATATTCTTAATGAATTTCAGTCAATTACACCCATTTTTATGCTAAAATTGTTACATCTTTGGCCAGTGGAAGCCCAGTCATGTTAGTCCTTCTGCTGATTTCTCATGACTCATTAGTCTTTCCTTCCTTGCATTCTGGTACAAGATATCCAAAGTTGATCTGTATATTTCCTCCCAAACTGAGAACAAGCCATGCAGTCAAAGGACCCTCATTTCTTTTGCTGGGGAAATGGTATTTAAACACCACAATCTGGGCATTAGATATGCTTATTTGCTCTAGGGTCGATATTGCTTCTAATCCTCTTCAGAGAGCTCAAGAAATAGATTTTTCTCTAAAATACGATTTAAGTAAAAAATATTTCATTTTATGCCCGTATCTCTTTTCTTTTCCACTGAGAAAGCTTTGATCCCAATCACATTAACATAATTAGTTATTCATATTAGCCTACGATATCTATAATTTTTACAAAATCAATTATTTTTTTGATTTACTGATTATTTTATTGATTTACTGATTATTTCTTCTGATGGATTGCCCCTTTTATTAATACATAAGTCCTTTATCTTTGATAAAACTTTCTCATTTAAAGTCTGTTTTGTCCATTATTAGTATCACTATCTTGCTCTTTTTTGGTTCCTGTTTTCATGGAATATCTTTTTCCATCCATTCACTTTTAGTGTATTTGTATCTTTGCATCAAAGGTGAGTGTCTTGTAGATAACATGTAAATGGGTCATTTTTAAATCCAATTTGCATCTTTTGGAGAGTTTATTAATATTCGGTGTTGTTACTGGAAAGGCAGTATTTACTTCATTTTATTCTTTGGTTTTTATATGTCATATCTTATTTTTGTCTCTTTTTTTACCCTTTTTGATAATCTTCATTTCTACACTCTCCTACAAGCCTTTCTCTCTTGTCTTTTCTTTTCCACCTGCAGAAATCACTTTACTATTTCTTGTAGGGCAGGGCTCTTGGTGACAAATGCTCTCATTTTCTGTTTATCTGTGAATATTATAAACTCTCCCCTAATTTTTATTTTTTATTCATTTTTTCAAAATATTACATTCAAAAAATATGAGGTCCCCATTCACCCCCACCACCACCACCCCACCACTCCCCCCACAGTCACACTCTCCCCCATCATCATGACACATCCATTGCATTTGGTGAGTACATCTCTGGGCATCGCTGCACCTCATGGTCAATGGTCCACATCATAGCCGATACTCTCCCACGTTCCATCCAGTGGGCCATGGGAGGATCTACAATGTCCAGTAATTGTCCCTGCAGCACCACCCAGGACAACTCCAAGTCCTGAAAATGCCTCCATATCTCATGTCTTCCTCCCATTCCCCTCACCCAGCAGCTACCATGGCCACTTTTTCCATACCAATGCCACATTTTCTTGATTACTAACCACAATAGTTCATGAATAGAATATCAGTAAGTCCACTCTAATCCTTACGGTATTCCTTCTTCCTGTGGACCTTGGATTGGTTGTATCCACTCCGCATCTATGTCAAGAGGGGGCTTAGATTCCACATGGATACTGAATGCAATCCTCCTGCTTTCACTTGTAGGCACTCTTGGCTCCATGTTGTGGTGGTTGACATTCTTCAACTCCATGTTAGCTGAGTGGAGTAAGTCCAATAAACCAGAGTGTAGGAGCTGAAGTCTGTTGAGGTCAGGGCCTGGCTATCATATTGTCAGTCCAGGGATTCAGATCCCCTAGATATATCTTAAACCCCAGCATCAACTACAATTCCAGTAAAGTAACAGGGAAGGCTTGTGAAAAGAGATCACATCTGAGTCCAGCTCCATCACACAGAGACACAAACTCCAAAGAAGGGCCAACTGACATGGCAGTGAACTCCATCTGCCATGACCATAAAACCTGGGGGTCTCTTTAGCCCTCAGAAGAACCAATACCTGGGGTTGTATCTACTTTATCTGTCTCTGAGACTCTGCACAGGTGTGCATAAGGGCAATCCTTCTGACAACCTCCAGACTCTTTTTTAGAGACTCATAGCCATATAAACTCATTTCTCCTTTCCATTTCCCCCTTTTATTCAGGTCAAAAAGCATTTTGAACTCCTGTTATTATATGTAGACAGGGATATTCTGCTGGTCCACATTGAACCTTTTATTGAAGGTCATTTTCTAGTTACGTCATCAGCTGGTACTTGGTAGTGATCCCTTGGCACCAGGGAGGCTCTTCCCCAGATGTCATGTCCCACGCTGGGGGTAAGGCATTGCATTTACATGCTGAGTTTGGCTTTGAGCCTGGCCACACTTGAGTAACACGGAGGCTGTCAGGAGGGAACCCTTAGGCACAGTGCTGCTCTAGGCCTTGTTCTTATTTCAGGTGTATAGACTCACAAGCATAGTCATTAATATCAGCGACTCACTGTTGGACCCTCATTCCTTCCTGGTCTTTGCCATTGCACCCAGGGGACTGCCGCTGCTCCCCTAGGGACCATGACAGAGCCCCCCCCGGCCAGGAACCCAGCACTCCCCCCAGCTGTTGTTCTTAATTGTTTCCACTATGAGTATATTCAAACATTTCCATGCACCCCAGACACATGCCCTGTACAACTTCCTGTCAATCCTATGTCCCCTGTCAATAACATCCCATACCAGTATTCCTCTGCTGCCATTGTTAAACCACTCTGTGATCCAAAACTTCCTGAAAAGTGAAGCCCAATATAATGCCAGGTTCCCTTAATAGTAAAATTCTTCCCTAGTTTTTGAATGACAGTTTTGCTGGAAAGAAAATTCTTGGCTGGCAGTTTTTCTCTGCCTTATTGCCTCTATTGTTTCTGATGAGAAACTGGCACATACTCTTGAGGACTCCTTGTATATGACAATTTGCTTTTTCTTGCTGCTGTCAGGATTCTCTCTAGCTTTGGCATTTGACTTTTTTTTTTTAATTAGAGAAGTTCTGCACTTACAATCATGCATAATGTGCAGAATTCCCAAGCATCAACACTCCATCAACACCTCACACTGTTGTGGAACATTTTTTGCAGATTATGAAAGAACATGATCTGACTGTTACCACTATGGTTTATAGTGTACACTTGTTACATTTTTTCTATACACCCCTGTGCTGGTATGTTTTTTCAGTACACCCCTGTGATAAGCTAATATGTCAACTCAGGTAATGGTGCCCAGTTTGGTCAAGCAAGCACTGGGCTAAATGTAATACAAAGATTTTTCATGGACTTTAATCATCAGTGAATTGATTGCATAGATGCCTGATTATATCTACAGCAACTGAGGAGATTGTCATCAGCAGTGAGTGAAATCTCATCCAATCAGTTGAAGACATTAAAAGGGGAAGTGATTTCAGTATTTGAAAAGAGAATCCCCATCTCTACTTTAGACAGCCAGAGTCTCCTGACAACTCACCAAGGACCTTCATTGGAGTCCCTGGTTTGCAGCCTGCCCTACAGAATTTGGACTTGTGTAACCCCATGGTCATGTGAGACAATCATAAAATCTCATAAAATTTACTGAGATCTCCTATTGGTTCTGTTTCCATAGAGTACCCTAATACAACTCTGTAGCAGTTTGATATAGTTATGAATTCCAAAAATAGATATTGAATTATGTTTGTAAACTGGTCTGTACCTGGGCATGATTAAGTTATGATTAGGGCTTTGATTGGGCCATGTCATTAGGGTGTTCTGTCCCCACCCTTTAGTGGGTGGGCAATCTCAGATAAAAGGCATGGCATATTGATGTGGAAAAGGTTGCCATGGTAACTGCTGATGGTAAGGAGAAGGAAGAGGAGATTTGATATGGGCGCATTTTCAGGATTTGGAGTTGTCCTGGGTGGTGCTGCAGGGACAGATGCTGGACACTGTGTCCTGCCATGGCCCACTGGGTGGACTGGGGGAGAGTGTAGACTACAATGAAGACCACTGTCCATGGAGTGCAGCAGTGCTCCAAAATGTATTCACCAGGTGCAGTGAATGTGCCATAATGATGGAAGAGGATGTTGATGTGGGAGGAGTGGGGTAGGGGGGCTTGGGGTATATGTGGACCTCATATTTTTTTAATGTAACATTTAAAAGAAAATGAAGAAAAAAGATACTAAAAACAAACAAAACAAGGCATGGCAAATAACAGTTGGCAGTTTTTGATGTTGGATTTTTGATATTGGAGTTTGAATGCTGAAGCCTTAAGCTGGAGCCCTGGGAAGTAAGCTCACAGAGGAAAGAGAAGCCAGCCCCAGGAGGAGAACCCTGAGCCCAGGAAGAAGAAAGCTCCAGGAAGAAAGGATCCTTGAACCCAGAGAGAAGCAAGACCCTGGAAAGGAGGAATCCAGGAAGCCTGAACCCTTGCAGCCGTTGGCAGCCATCTTGCTCCAACACGTGAAAATAGACTTTGGTGAGGGAAGTAACTTATGTTTTATGGCCTGGAATCTGTAAGCTCCTACCAACAAATAAATACCCTTTATAAAAACCAACCAATTTCTGGTATTTTGCATCAGCACCCCTTTGGCTGACTAATACAAACTCCTATTATTAACACTATGTACTATACATTCGTTATAGTTCATGAGAGAACATTTTCATATTTGTACTGTTAACCACAATCCACCTTCCACCACATGGTTTGCTGTTTTATGCAGTGCCATGCCTTTTACATTCTATCCAAAGTGTACACTCAGTGGCTATCACTTTCATCACAGATTTGTGCATTCATTGCTTCAGTAAACCTTTTACATTTTCCATAGTTCAAAAGAAAAAATTCCCAAACCCCCATGATTGAAATTTAGTATTGATATAGTATTTTTGTTAACATTAATGGGAGAATATCACAATATTGCTGTTAACTGTAGCCTATGTTACATTAATTGTATTTTTCCAATACTTCACTATCTTCTTATTAGCTTGTAATAGTGATATAAATTGTTCTAATTCATGGAACATTTTTATATTTGTGTTGTTTACTAAAATCAACATCCTCCTCTGGGTTCACTATGTTATTCAGTCCCTAGACTATTCTCTTTCTTTCAATGGACATTTATATCCCTAGACTACCACTTTCAGTCACAATCCTGTTTACAAATTAACTCTGTTAGTTGTAACCACTGTAATGTGTTACCATCAACTCTACCCATTTCCACACATTTACAGTCAAGCTAATTAAAATGTTTACCTACAATAAGCATCACTGCCCATTCTCAGCCCTCATCCTATCTCCTTGTAAGCCAAGTCTAGGTTTTAACTCCATATATTCTTCATGTTTAGTTCACTTTAGTGAGACCATGCAATATTTGTCCTCTTAGGTATGGTTTATTTCACTCAGCACAATGTCCTTAAGGTTCATCCATATGTGTCCCAATTTCATTTCTTCTTACAGCAGCATAGTATTCCATCATAGGTATATACCACATTTGTTTATCCATTCATCTGTTGATGGACACTTGGGTTGTTTCCATCTTTTGGCAATTGAATAATGTTGCTATAACATCAATGTGAAAATGTCTGTCCGCTTCATTTTGGGATACCCCAGAATGTACATATGTTTGTCTTTTGCTGTCATTTAGTTCCCTGAAGCCCTATGCAATTATTTCCATTTTTTTCTTTATCTGTTCTTTTGTATGTTCATGTTCAGAGGTCCTGTCTTCAAGCTCATTGATCCTTTCTTCTGCCTCTTCAAAATATGCCTCCAATAAATGGAATTAAAATACACTTTAATGTATGACTTCAAATTCTTCTTTGGGGTCACCCAGTTACCCAGTTGTTTTTTTTTTTTACTGTCTCCCCCCTGAGTTGGCTTCCTCTTCTCTTTGCTCATTGTTTTTGCTCATTTTCTGCTTTGTTTTTAGCTCTTTGCCTGCTCTTTGCCTGTTTTCATAAGGAAGCACCAGGAACTTGGGACCTGTGATGTGGGAGTCAGGATGCTCAACTGCTTGAGCTCCATCTATTCCCTGCTCATTTGTTTTTGCTCATTGTCTTCTCACTTGCTCATTGTCTGCTCATTGTTGCTTGTCTTTTTTTCTTGTTCACTCATTGTTTTTTGCTCAGTATTTGCTCATTTTCTGCTCACTTTATTTTCTTTAGGAAGCACTAGGAATCAAACCTGGGACTTCCCATGTGAGAGGCAGATGCTCAACTGCTTGAGCCACATCAAAAAAAAAATCATATACCAATATCTCTAATGAATACAGATGCAAAAATCCTCAACAAAATACTTGCGAACTGAATCCAGAAGCACAAAAGAGTTATACACCAAAATCAATGGGTTTTATCTCAGTTATGCAAGCTTGGCTCAACACAAGAAAATCAACTAGTGCACATTTGAAAACCCTACAGCTAGCATTGTACTCAATGGTGAAAGATGGAAAACTTTCCCACTGAGATTGGGAAGAAGACAAGAATGCCTACTGTCACAATTGGAATTCAATATTGTGCTAGAGGTTCTAGCTAGAGCAGTTAGGCTAGAGAAGAAAATAAAAGGCATCCCAATAGGAAAAGAAGTAGTAAAGCTTTCACTATACACTGATGAAACACTCCTATATGTAGAATCTCCTTAAAAATCCAAGCAAGGGAAGCAGACTTGGCCCAGTGGTTGGGGCGTCCGTCTACCACATGGGAGGTCCGCAGTTCAAACCCTGGGCCTCCTTGACCCGTGTAGAGCTGGCCCACGTGCAGTGCTGATGTGCGCAGGGAGTGCCGTGCCACGCAGGGGTGTCCCCACATAGGGGAGCCCCATGCGCAAGGAGTGTGCCCCATAAGGAGAGCCGCCCAGCGTGAAGGGAAATTCAGCCTGCTCAGGAATGGCGCCACACACACGGAGAGCTGATGGAGCAAGAAGACACAACAAAAAGAAACACAGATTCCTGTGCTGCTGACAAGAACAGAAGCGGACAAAGAAGAACACATAGCAAATAGACACAGAGAACAGACAACTGGGGTGGGGGGGAGTGGAAGGGGAGAAAAATAAATAAATAAACAAATAAATAAATCTTAAAAAAAACAAGCAAAGCTACTAGAATTAATAAATGAATTCAGCAAAGTGACAGGATAGAAAATTAATATGCAAACATCAATAGCAGTTGATGTACAATCTGAGAAAGAAATAAAAAAATTCCATTGACAAGTGCAAATAAATCAATGAAATATTTAGGAATAAGTTTACCAAGGAAATAAAGGATCTGTATTCAGGAAACTACAAAACATTGCTAAAAGAAACCAAAGAAGACTTAAATAAATGGAAGGACATTCTGTGTTCATCAATTGGAAGACTAAATATCATTAAGATGTCAACTCTCCTCAAACTGACTTACAGATTCAATGCAATCCCAGTAAAAATCCCAACAGCCATTTTTACAGAAATGGAAAGATCAATTAGCAAATTTTAAATTTTTTTTATTTTTAAAGAAGTTTTAGATTATATAAAAGTTATATTAAAAATATAGGAGATTCCAATATGGCCCACTCCTCTCCCCTCACCACCACACTTTCCCACATGAACATCTTACATCAACATGATACATATGTTACAATTGATGAAAACATTGAAGCATTGCTACTAACCATGGACTATAGTTTACATTATAATTTACACCCTGCCCTGTGCAATTTTATAGGTTTTGATAAAATGTATAATGGCCTGTATTCATCATTGCAATGTCATGCAGAACAATTCCAATGTCCCAAAATGCCCCCATGTTATACCTATTTTTCCCTTTCCTCAGAACCTCTGGTGACCACTCCATTTATATCAATGATACAGTTCTTCAATAGCTAGGGTAATAATATAATTATACCCTATAATTATAGGGTATAATAGAATCCCCAATCTTGAGGATTTTGAGATGGTGATAACCAATTTGTTTCTGAGAGGGGGCTTAGATTCCATGGGGCAGATGGATGGAACTGTCTTGCTTGCAGTTGCAAACGCTCTCTGTTCCTTGAGATGGGCATTGTCCATCATCATCTCATTGGTCATCCTGGCTTTGCAACTCTGTTGTGATTCATGGCTCAACCAGCACATGAACAGACCAAAGATTTAATTCTCTGTTACATACATTTAATAATTATAATGCTCATTATTGGCTCAAATAAAAGGGCAGAAGAGCCATGTGTAGGGAAACTAAATGTGTCTACCTCTGTTACACTGTAATCAAATTTATTTGGAAGGCTAAGGAGCCCCAAATAGCCAAAAGAAATCTTAGAAAAATGAAATTGGAGGACTCTCACTTCCAGACTTTAAAGCTTATTACTTTCCTGCATTGGCAAAAACATGGTAATGGCATATAGACAGACAATTTGACAATGGAACTGAATTGAGCAAACATGTAGACCCTCATATCTACAGTCAAGTGATTTTTTACAAGGCTGTCAAGCACTACCAGCTGGGCCAGAACAGTCTATGCAACAAATGGGGTTGGGAGACCTGGATTGGCACATACAAAAGGAAAGAGGACCCCTATCTCACAACTTATACAAAAATTAGCTCAAAAGGTATCAGCGAACTAAATATAAAATGACAACCATAAAACTAGAATAAAATTCAGGAAAACATCTTCAAGATTTTGTGCTTTGTGGTAGTTTTTTTAAACCTTGCACCCAAAGCATGAGCAATGAAAGAAAAAATAGAAAAATGGGACCCCCGCAAAATTCAACACTTTTGTACCTCAAAGGAGTTTTCATAAGGGTGAAAAGGCAGCTGACTCAATGTGAAAGAATATTTGGCAATCACATATCTGATAATGGTTTAATATCCATGACATTCAAAGAGATCCCTCTTCTCAACAATAAAAAGACAAACTACCTAAATAAGAAGTGGGTAAAAGTTATGATAAGGCAATAGTTCAAAGAATACTAGTGGCAAAGAAACACATGAGAAAATGTTCAGCATCACTAGTGATTGGGAAATGCAAATCAAAACTACAATGACATATTTCACACTTAAGAGAATGACTGCTATTAAAAAGTTGGAAAACTAAATGTTGGAGAGCATGTGGAGAGATTGAAATGCTTATTCACTTTCAGTGGGGGTGTAGAATGGTAAAGCCACTGTGGTGGATTGTTTGGCAGTTCCTAAGAAAGTTGAATATAGATGCCATGTGACCTGGAATACCATTACAAGGCAGACAGAAGAAGTGAAAGCAGAGACACAAACAGACATCTGCACACCAGTGTTCATAGCAGCAATATTCATGTTTGCCAAAAGTTGGAAACAACCAAGCTGCCTATCACCTGCAGATAAACAAATTGTGGTGTATACCTGTGAATATTTAGGCTATTGTGTCAACTCAGTGAGGTAATTGTACCCAGTTGTTTGGTCAAGGAAGCACTGGGCTAACTGTATTCTAAGGGCATTTATGGACTTTAATCACCATTGACTTTACTGCAGTGGTAAATCATAGATAGCTGGTTACAATTATATCAGTCATGGAGATTGCCATCAGCAATGAGTGGTGCTTAATCCAATCAGTTGAATGCCTTAAAAGGGGAAGTGATTCCAGCACTGCGTGAGAATTTCCCAGCTCGTCTTTGGACAGCCAACATCTCCCAGAACTCAAGAATCTTCATTGGAATTTCATCAGCGCTCCTGGTTGCAGCTTGCCTGTGGAACCTTGACTTGTGCATCCCCACAGTTGCATGAGAGACCCTGATAAATCTCTTACTATCCACAGATATCCCCTGTTGATTCTGTTTCCCTAGAGAACCCTGACAAATACAATACCCTTAATGGAATATTATGCAGCATAAAAAGAAATGAAGTTGTGAAGCCTATGACAACATAGATGAACTGGAAATACATCATGTTGAGTGAAGCAAGCCAGACACAAAAGTACAAATACTGTATGACTGCTCTACTATGAACTAAATATACTGTGTAAACTCATGGAGTTAATAACTAGAATATAGATTACCAGAAAATAGGATGAGGATACAGAATGGAAAGGTGAGGGTTAATCTGTGCAGAATTGGTAAAATTGTCATTTGTAAATCTTTGGAAATGAATAGAAATGGTGAAAGCATATTATGGTGAGTTTAATAGAACTATTATATCAGTATATGACAGTGGTTTAAAAAGGAAGTATAAGGTCATGTAAATTACTAGAAGGAACTGTTTAAGATAGTAAAAGCTCATGTAAAACATGAATATGATATTGATAAGACTGTACAAAATATAAACACAAATGTACTGGAGAGAGGAAAAAGATAGCAACTATAAATGGTAAGGGAAGCATACAGAGATTGAGAGGTGAGTTTTGTTTATTATTATTACTACTGGAGTATTGAAAGTGCTGTAAGAATGACTGAAGTGATAAATGCACAAATATGTGATTACACCACATACCATTAATTATACTCTTAGGATGAATTTAAGCTTTATTAATATGTATTGATAAAATTGATTTTAAAAAAAGAAATACTAAAGGGAGTTCTGTAGTTTTAAAGGAAAAAAACAGGAGAAAGAAGTTTGGAGGGGGTGAAGAAAGGAAAATCATTAGTTAGAATAATGAAAAACACAAAAAAAGATATAAAAAAACACAATATGACATGTAAAAACCTAAAGAAAAATGACTAAGTACTGCCTTAACAGTAATAACTTTGAATATTAATGGATTAAATTCTCATTAAAAGATACGGATTGGCAGAATGGATAAGGAAGTATGACCCATCTATATGCTTTCTATAAGAAACTCATTTAAACACATGGACACAATTTGGTTGCAAGTAAATGGTTTGAAAAGGATTTTACATGCAAACGGTAAGCAAAAAAGTGCAGGAGTAGCTATGCTAACATCAGACAAAATAGACATCAAATACAAAACTATTGTAAGAGACTAAAAAGGACACTATATATCTATAAAATGAAGAAAATGGCTAACTTATTAAGAAGAAAGAACAGTCAAACATTTATGCACTTAACCAGGGTGTCCCAAAATGCATGAGGCAAACTGCTGTGGGAAAATAGTAGGAACATGGTTTGAAGTTGAAATGTTTCCATAACACAGACATAAAGTGCAGGCTTAGTAACACTGGGTCTTGACTGGATGGAACACAGTTTGGTCAGCATGAAAAAATGTTTAAAAAAATGTTTGCATCAGGAGGTGTTTGAACTCTATATGACCTGTTCCTTATTATTGTAAATGTTGCACCTGGTTGTTATTATTGTAAATAACAAACAGCTGCTTGTTAGTTCCTAAATAAATAAAATGTGGAGAATAGGGTCAGGCTCTCAGTTCCAGAAGCTGAGTCCCCTGGTCCCATCTTTATTTCCTCTCTTACATCTTTCTCTCTGTCTTTTCTTTAAGTTCTGCATTACCTTCCCTTTGAGGTAACCAATTACTAGGCTAGCACAGCAGCAAACATTGGGAAAAATAAGTGGAGAAATAGGTGCTTCTACAATTATAGCGGGGGACATTAATGCACCATTATCACCATTAGAACATCTTGACGGAGGGTGAATAAGGAAACCAAGACCTTGAATAATACATTACAGTATAAACACCTTATAGACATATCAGAACATTACACCAAATACAGCAGGATATACATTCTTCTTGAGCACTCATGGATCATTCTCCATGATAGAACACATACTAGGACACAGAGCAACTCAACAAATTAAGAAAGATTGTATTTTCTCTGACTACAATGGAATGAACCTGGAAAATATTAAGGGACAGAGAACCAGAATAGGCACAAAGTTATGGAAGCTAAATAACACATTCTTAAAAAATCAGCGTGTCAAGGAGGAAATTGCAAAAGAAATCAGTAACTATGTTGAAATGAATATAAATGAAAATGAGAACACAATTAGATGCAGCAAAAGCAGTGATGAGAGGGAAATTTATCACCATAAATGCCAATATTAAAAAAGAAGAGAGAACTAAACCAAAGACCTAACTGCATGCCTGGAGGAACTGGTAAAGAAAAAACAAACTAACACCACAGCAAGCAGAAAGGAGGAAATAACAAAGATTAGAGCAGAGCTAATTAACAACGCCAAAGTCTGGTTCTTTGAGAAGATTAATAAAATTTACAAAACCTAAGGTAGACTAATAAAAGAGAAAGTGCAAATAAAATAATGTGGAAGGGGATATTACAATTGTATCCCATATAATAGAGTATAATAGAGAACACTATGGAAAATTGTATGCCTACAAAATGTCTGTCCTACCCAAATGGATTTAAAGATTTAATGAAATCCCAATAAAAATTGCATCAGTGTTTTTACAAAATTGGAAAAGCTAATTAAGAAATTTATTTAGAATGGCAAGGGAAACCAAATAGCCAAAAACATATTGAAATAGAAAAACAAAATTGAAGGAATTGTTACTTGATGTTAAAGCTTACTACAAAGCTACAGTGGTCAAAACTGCATGGCATTGGCACAAGGATAGACATACTAACCAAGGGAACCAAATTGAGAATCCTGATATGATCCTTACATTTACAGTCAACTGATATTTGAAACGATACAAACCCCATTCGCCAGAATGGTCTCTTCAACAAATGGTGCTTCAAGAACTGTCTATCCATATCCAGATGAGATAGAATCACCATCTCATGACCTATAAAAAAATTAAAGATGTATCAAATATCTAAATATAAGGACCAAGATCATAAAGCTCACACAAGATAATGTAGGGAAACATTTATGAGATCTTGTAGTAGGAAATGGCTTCATAAATTTTATACACAAGTGGAGGTGGGGCAAGATGGCATCTGCATGAGTGCACCTCATAATCTCTCCTGCAAAGAAGTGGCTGAGTAGGGTTGGAGTCCTGCTAGAATGGGTGGTTTCGGGTGTTTGCAGGGCAGGAGTTGTCTGGACATTGATTTTGTGGGATGGTGACAGAGGAGATTCTTGCAAGAGGTAGAATTTTGGGTCTCTTGCCTGAAGGTTGTAGGTTGTGGGCAGGACCCTTCCCCCTGGGGCTGGCAGCCGAGCTGCAGTGATTCCTGAAGGCTTTGTTGTGCTGGGGTGTTCCCAAGCCCTGAGTGGGCTGTTTCAGGGGTTTGCAGGGCAGGAAGTGTCAATTTGGTGAGACAGTGACAGAAGAGATTTTTGCAAGAGGTGGAATTTTGGGTTTCTGACATAGAGGTCAGAAGTTGTAGGCAGAACCCCTCCCACTAGGGCTGGCAGCCTGGCTGCAACTATCCCTGAAGACTTTGTTGTGCTGTGCTGTTTCCAGGCCCCATGTTAATCAGGTGCGTGGTTCCCAGGTCTGTGTCCCCTAAGCCCTGGTGGCCCATGCTCCAGAGATTCACACACCTTGAGTCTGCAATAACACGGACTTCCCATCCCCAAATCCACCATGCCCTGAGGTCCATCTGAGGTCCTTGATTAGCCTAGCCCTCCATGTTTTGTGTTTTTGTTGTTTTCTTCTCTCTCCTTGAACTTGGAGAAGTGTACCAGCTGACTTGTGGAGAGTCTGGGAAGAAAGGAGAGGCGAATCTGCTGAGAAAGCCTAATTTAACTAAATGTCCTGGGATAGGAAACTTGGTCTGGGAGAAGGTGGAGTCAGAAAATCAATTAGACCTCCCCTAGCATACCTAAGGGGGGAGGGACTGTAGGACGTGCTATCCAAACTTCCAGTAGCATATTTGGGGTTTCTGGTGAGGTGTAGGTGCTCTAATGCTGGAAATAAAGAGCCATAATCTTCTGTGTTGAGTTGGTTCAACAAGGACCTACTTGAATCTCCTACTGGACCTCTCAGGCAGCTTTCCTGCTGTGCTGGGAGAGAGAGAAGTGAGGAACAGAGAAAGGGGGAAGGTCAGATCCCTAAGTATATTATTTAACTGCAAAGAGCATTCCTAGCTTGAAATGGTTCTTTTTTGTTTGTTTTTTGTTTTTGTCATGGTTGCCAATATTGCATTGTCTCCTGGTCTTTTCTCCCATTTTATCCCCCCAATGTCCTTTTTCATTTATTTAGGTTTTTTCTCCTTTTCTTTTTCTTGCTAGTTTCCTCCCCCATTTTTTTGCTCCCCTTTTTCTCTTCTTTTTTTATGTTCTCTGTTTCTTTTTTATTTTATTTTCTTTATATAATAGGTGCTCCAGGAAGCGCTTCACATTTGCAGTGTTTCCTCATCCTCCATTTCCTCTTTTCTGTGTGTATTCATTTTGGCCACCTACACTGTCCCCTTTCTCGTACATCTTTCTATCCTACATCATCTACTGTTTCTCTTATATTCCACCTCCCTTTCTTTGGCCCCCAAATTGACTTTTTATTTCTAATACCTTTGTTCTGTTTCCTGTCTTTTATCTACTCTTGATATTATTGTCTTTCTTTTCTCTTTCTCTCTCTCATGAAAACACCAGCCTTTTCATACTATATTCCTCCCCATATTCAGTTGACTATCTCATTATAGGTACTCTACTTACTGCTATAACTCTACACAACATACATGAGTCTAATATCCATTCTCCTAGATATCACAGTTTTCCTCTGTTATCATTTAATACCAATACTACTTCATATACTTTCTTCTCTTACTCATTTTGCTTTCCCTGCCCCTAATATTTTCCTTCAAAGTGACCTTAGCCAGCAACAAGAAAATAGAGTAAGAAGAGCAAAGTGACAAAGAGAAGACATAACACTTATGCATGAACAATTAATTAATCCCCAAGACTAGACAAGCTAAGGAACTGACTAAAACCATCAAGATAAAATGATGACCAGACAACAAAAAACAACAAACCAAATGAATAATCAGGAAAACATGGCTTAATTGAATGAACAAACTAAAAACCAGGAAGAGGAGCAGAACATTGGACAAGTAATTAAAGATCTCAAAACATATATTAGAGACCAACTTAATGAAGTAAAGGAAGAGATTAACAATATGAAGAAATCACTTGGAGAGGAAATTGCAGACATACACAAAAAGATAACAGATATGATGGTGATGAACACCACAGTTCAAGAAATCAAAAATACACTTTCAGCAAATAGCAGTAGATCAGAAAAGGCAGAGGAGAGAATTAGTGACATGGAAGTACATCTGAAATCAAACAGGTAGTAGAACTGATCAATAAAAAGATAGAAAAAATCCAGCTGGGACTTACAGACCTGAATGACAATGCAAAATGCACAAACATATGTATAATAGGCTTCCAAGAAGATGAGAAGTGAAAGGGAACAGAAGTTGTGCTGGAGGAAGTAATGGCTGAAAACTTCCCAAATCTACTGAGAGAGATGAATGTACATGTCCAGGAAGTGCAACGCACCCCAAACACCATAAATCCCAACAGGACTACCCCAAGACATATATTTGTCAAATTATCCAATGCTCAAGACAAAGAGAAAATTCTACAAGCAGCAAGAGAAAAGAGAACCATCACAGAAAACGTAGGCTCCATAAGATTAAGTGCTGATTTCTCAACTGAAACTATGGAGGCAAGAAGGCAGTGGTATGATATAGTCAGGGTACTAAAAGGAAAAAATTTCCAACTAAGAATACTCTACCCAGCTAAGCTACCATTCAGGAATGATGGACAGTTCAAAATATTCACAGATAAACAGATACTAAAAGAGTATGCCAACAAGAACCCTGCCCTTCAAAAAATACAAAAGAGAGTGCTGCAGGAAGAAAGAAAAAAAACAGGAGAGGCAGAGATGGAGGAGAGTGTAAAGCAACAAAAAAGACAAAAAGAGAAGGAAAAAAACAAACAAAATATGACATACACAAGTCCAAACAAAATATGGCTAACGTAATTCCTTGAAAGTAATAACACTGAATGTCAATGGATTAAGCTCACCTATGAAATGATTCAGACTGGGACATTGGATAAGGAAATATGACCCATCTATATGCTGTCTACAAGAAACACATCTTAGAACCAGGGTTTCAAGGAGGTTGAAAGTGATTGGCTGGAAAACAATCTTACAAGCAAACAATAACAAAAAAAAAAAAAAAGGCAGGAGTAGCTATATTAATATCAGACAAAATAGACTTTAAATGCAAAACATTTGTGAGAGACAAAGATGGATACTACATATTAGTGAAAGGGATAATCTTTCAAGAATGAACAATCATAAATATTTATGCTCCTAACAAGGGCACCTCCAAATACATGAGGCAAACACTGGAAAAAATAAGTGAAAGAATAGATGCCTCTTCAATTATAGTGGGAGATTTTAATACACCACTATCAACTTTGCACAGAGCACCTCAAAAGAAAATCAATAAAGAAACAAAAACTTTGAACAGTGTATTAGAGGAGCTGGACCTAATAGACATATACAGATCATTACACCCAAATACAGCAGGATATACATTTTTCTCAAGTGCACATGGATTGTTCTCCAAGACAGACCATATGCTAGGCCACAAAGGCTCAATGAATTCAGAAAGATCAAAATCATTCAAAATAATATCTCTGACCACAGTGGAGTGAACCTGGAAATCTGCAAAGGCCAAAGGCCCCAATTTCACACCAAGATATGGAAATTAAACAGCACAGTCTTAGAAAAACAATGCGTCAAAGACGAAATTGGAAAAGAAATTAATAATTAACTTGAAAATAATGAAAATAATAACACAACATACCAAAACTTTTGGGATGCAGCAAAAGCAGTACTGAGAGGGAAATTTATAGCCATGAATTCATACATCAAAAAAGAAGAAAGAGCAAAAATTGAAGAACAAACTGTGCATTTGGAGGAATTAGTAAAAAAAATCAAAGTAACCTCACAGGAAGAAGAAAGAAAGAAAGAAAGAACAAAGATAAGAGCAGAACTAAATGAAATAGAAAATAAGAAAGCACTTGAAAAGATAAACAAAACCAAGAGCTGGTTCTTTGAGAAGATCAATAAAATTGACAAACCCTTAGCTAGACTAACAAAGAAAAAGAGAAGATGCAAATACACAAAATAAGAAATGAGAAAGGAGATATCACCACTGACCCCACAGAAATAAAGACTATCATAAGAGGATACTTTGGCATTGGATTGGGAAAAGTGGACATAATGGACAAAGGGTAAGGGGAAAGGCAGGAAGAGATGAGAGGTGGAGGCGTCTTCGGGACATGGAGCTGCCCTGGATGGTGCTTCAGAGGTAATCACCGGACATTGTAAATCCTCACAGGGCCTACATGATGGAATAGAGGAGAGTATGGGCCATGATGTGAACCAATGTATATGAGGTGCAGAGGTGCCCAAAGATGTACTTACCAAATCCAATGGATGTGTCATGATGATGGGAACGAGTGTTGTTGGGGGGGGGAGAGGGGGGGTGGGGGGGTGGGGTTGAATGGGACCTCACATATATATTTTTAATGTAATATTATTACAAAGTCAATAAAAAATAAAAAAATTAATAAAAAAAAATAAGAGGATACTTTGAAAAATTATGATCCAACAAAAATGACGATTCAGAGGAAATAGACAAATTCCTAGAAACACAAAAGCAGCCTGTATTGATAAAAGAAGAAATTGATGATCTCAACAAACCAATCACAAGTAAAGAGATAGAACTAGTCATTAAAAACCTCCCAACTAAGAGTCCAGGGCCATACGGCTTCACAGGTGACTTCTATAAAACATTCCAGAAAGAGCTAATGCCAACCTTGCTGAAACTCTTCCAAAAAAATTGAAACAGAGGAACATTACCTACCTCATTCCATGATGCCAACATTACCCTAGTACCAAAGACAAACAAAGACACAGGAAAATTATAGACCAATTTCTCTAATGAACCTAGACACAAAAATCCTCAACAAAATACTTGTTAACTGTAATCAACAACACATTAAATGAATTATATACCATGATCAAGTGGGATTCATTCTGGGTATGCAAGGATGGTTCAACATAAGAAAATCAATCAATGTAATAAACCATATAAAAGACACTAAAGGAAAAAACTGTATGATTATATCTATAGTTGCAGAAAAAGCATTTGACAAAATACAGCACACTTTCTTGACAAAAACACTGCAAAAGATTGGAATAAAAGGAAATTTTCTGAACATGATGAAGAGTATATATTAAAACCCACAGCCAACATCATTTACAATGGTGAAATCCTAAAATCTTTCCCTCTAAGATCAGGAAAAAGACAAGGATGCCCATTCTCACCTCTTCTATTTAACATTGTCTTAGAAGTACTTGCTTGAGCACTGAGGCAAGAATCAGATATAAAAGGCATTCAGATTGGAAAGGAAGAAGTCAAAATTTCATTATTTGCTGATGACATGATCCTATACATAGAAAACCCTGAGAGGTCTATAACAAAGCTTCTAGAACTCATAAATGAATTTAGTAATTTCTCAGGTTATACGATCAATGCACAAAAATCAGTAGCATTTCTTTACACCAAAAATGAGCAAGCTCAGGAGGAAATAAAAAAACACATACCATTTACAATAGCAAATAAAAAAATCAAGTACCTATGAATAAATTTAACTAAAGATGTAAAAAACTTATACACAGAGAACTACACAAGACTGTTCAAGGAAATCAAAGAAGACCTAAATAAATGGAAGAATATTCCCTGTTCATGGATAGGAAGACTAAATATTATCAAGATGTCTATCCTACCAAAACTGACCTACACATTCAATGCAATCCCAATAAAAATCAACACAGCCTTCTTTAAGGAACTAGAAAACCTAGCTATGAAATTTATTTGGAAAGGAAAGAGGCCCCAAATAGCCAAAGACATATTGAAAAAGAAAAACGAAATTGGAGAAATCACACTCCCTGACTTCAAAACATATTACAGAGCTACAGGGATGAAAACAGCATGGTATTGGCACAAGGAGAGACACACAGACCAATGGAATCAAATTGAGAGTTCTGATATAGATCCATATATATATAGTCATATAATATTCGATAAAGCCAGCAAAACCTCTCAACTGGGAGAGAATGGCCTATTCAAAAAATGGTGCCTGTAGAACTGAATATCGATATGTAAAAGAATGAAAGAGGATTACCAACTCACACCTTAAACCCAAATCAACTCAAGATGGATCAAAGACCTAAATATAAGAGCCAAGACCATAAAGACTTTGGAAAGCAGTGTAGGGAAGCATCTACAGGACCTTGTAATAGAAAATGGCTTCATGAACTTCACACCCAAAGCACAAGCAGCAAAAGAACAAATAGATAAATGGGACTTCCTCAAAATTAAATCCTTGTGCACCTCAAAGGAGTTTGTCAAGAAAGTGAAAAGAGAGCCCACACAATGGGAGAAAATATTTGGTAACCATATATCAGAATGGAGACTTATAACCTGCATATATAAAGAACTCCTATATCTCAAAAATAAAAAGACAAACAACCCATTTAAAAAATGGGAAAAAGATTTAAACAGACACTTCTCCAAACAAGAAATACAAATGGCTAAAAAGCACATGAAAAAATACTCCAAACCTCTATCTATCAGGGAAATGCAAATCAAAACTACAATGAGATACCATCTTACTCCCATAAGATTGGCACCTATGAAAAAAACAGAAGACTAGAAATGCTGGAGAGGATGTGGAGGAATGGGAACACTCATCTGCTGCTGGTGGGAATGTAGAAGGATCTAGCCATTCTGGAGGACAGATTGGCAGTTTCTCAAAACACTACCTATAGATTTGCCATATGACCCAGCAATTCCACTGCTGGGTATATACACAGTAGAACTGAAAACAAGGACACAAACCAATATATGCACACCAATGTTCATAGCAGCATTGTTCACTATTGCCAAAAGTTGGAATCAACCCAAATGCCCATCAACAGATGAATGGATAAATAAAATGTGGTCTATACATACAATGGAATACTACTTGGCTTTAAGAACAAATACACTACAAACACACGTGATAACATGGATGAATCTTGAGAACCTTATGTTGACTGAAACAACCCCGGCATTGAAGGACAAATACTACATGACCTCAATGATGTGAAATAAGTAAACCAAGGTGCCTCAGAGAGCTAGAGACTGGATGATAGGCTTACAGGAAATTGGGGGGTAGAGGAAAGGATGGGTGAAATCTATGATAAGCTGGAGGTAAGTATTTGTACAAGGAAGGGATAAAATGAGGGAATAGGGTTAACTTTCTGTGGGACTTTGTGGGCTTGAGGGGGCTAGGGATGGAAGGATGGGTAATATTGCCCAAGAAAGTGGGGGGTAGAGTGGGGGAACATACGAACATAGGAGATTGTCATGTATTTTGTTGAGAGTATAATGCTGAGAAAGTATAATGCTTTTTCAAAAATATAAGGAAGGTTACCTGTTTAAGATGCTTGAAGGGGATAATCCAGTGCAGGACAGGCTCCTCGGGAGTGTGTGAGTGCTCATTTTGCCATAGTGGGTTATATCATTGCACAGAGACCCATATAATGAGAGTGAAGGTATACCCACATCCTGGAGAGGACTGATGTTCTCAGATAGAAGGAATTGTAACTCTCGAGAGAAATGATGGCTCCCAATGCATTAGGGCAGTTGAGCATGTCAAGCCCTCACCACTGTTCCAAGTACCTCTGAACATGGCCTTCAAGCAATGAAGATTTACTGTGACTGTGGGCCCTAAGAGGAGGGGGAAAGAGGTATTGAATAGATGGAACCAATGTAACTGTGTGGGCAATAGAAGTGTTCCACAAGATTATATAAGGATGGGAAACAGACTTGGCCCAGTGGTTAGGGCGTCCATCTACCACATAGGAGGTCCGCGGTTGAAACCCCGGGCCTCCTTGACCCATGTGGAGCCAGCCCATGCGCAGTGCTGATGCGCACAAGGAGTGCCGCACCACTCAGGGGTGTCCCCCGCGTAGGGGAGCCCCACGTGCAAGGAGTGCACCCATAAGGAGAGCCGCCCAGCGCGAAAGAAAAGTGCAGCCTGCCCAGGAATGGTGCCACCCACACTTCCCTGCCGCTGACGACAACAGAAGTGGACAAAGAAACAAAATGCAACAAATAGACACAGAGAACAGACAACCGCGGGAGGAGGGGGGGGAAATTAAATAAAATAAATACATCTTTTAAAAAAAAAGATTATACAAGGATGGATATAAGACATTTTAAATTACAATAAAAATATATAGGGGCTGATAGGCTAAAATGTAAATCATTATGTAAAACATAAAATAACTAAAAATTTAGAAAATTATATAATCTAAAATATAAACCACAACGTAAACCCAAATGTTACCTTGTTTGAAAGGTATTGTCTCAATATCTGTACATCAGTTTCAGTAAATATAGTATGAATATGTAAAAAGATTATTGCTGTGGAAGGGAAAAGGGTTTTATGTTGGATATGTGGGAGTACTGTATATTTTATATATGAATTACTGTGATCCAAAATTTTTGTGAAGACAAACTTAATAATTAGGAAAAGAAAAAAAAAAGAAAGGATGTAGACACTGAGGAAAAGACGGAAGAAGTTTCCTTGCCAATTTGCATACAGGGCAACACTTATTGCAGTGATGGAAGGCAAAACATCAAAAACAAAGGTTTTGCATTTTTAAATTTTTTGATACCCCATTTTATTTTTACCTTAATTTTTGTAAATTAATATGTATTCTATATCTAACCTTTAAACTCATCACTATATTCCATTTTACTATTAATGGTACCTAGCAATATACTGGGCTTCATTTTTGAAGAAGTTTTGGATCACAGAGAGGTTGAACAATGGCAGGGGAGGAATGTTGGTGTGGGATGCTATTGACAGAGGACACATGGTTGGCAGGGAGTTCTCCAGGGTACATAAAAAATGGATATTTTCATAGTGGATACAATTAAAGACAACTGAGGGAGTGCTGAGTTCCTAGCCAGGGGAGCTCTATCACAGTCCCTAAAGAAACAGCAACAATCCCCCAAGTGCAATGGCAAAGACCAAAAAAGAAGGAAGGCCCAACTATGAACCTTTGATACTAATGACTATACTTGAACACCTGTGCACCTGAAATAAGAACAAGGCCTTGAGCTGCAAGGTGCCTAAGAGTTACCTCCTGAGAGCCTCCATGTTGCTCAAATATGGCCAGTCTTGAAGCTAAACTCAGCATGTAAATGTGTTTCCTTCCCCCCATTGTGGGACATGACTCCCAGGGATGAGTCTCCCTGGCACCAGGTAATTAATACCAAGTACCAGCTGATGATGTAACTAGAAAATGACTTTGAATAAAAGGCTCAACTCGGACCAGCAGAATATCTCAGTCTACATATAATACCAGGAGTTAAAAATGCTTTTCGACCTGAATAAAAGGGGGAAATGGAAAGGACAAATGAGTTTATATGGCTATGAGTCTTCAAAAAGAACCAGGAAGTTATCGGGTTGCCCTTATGCACACCTCAGCAGAGTCCCAGAGACAGATAAAGTAGATACAACCCCAGGTTTTGGTTCTTATGAGGGCTACAGAGACCCACAGGCTCTATGGTCATGGCAGATCAGAGCCATGTCAGTTGGCCCTACTTTGGAGTTTGTGTTTTTGTGTGATGGAGCTGAACTCAGATGTGAATTTTGTCCACAAGCCTCTCCCATTACTTTTACCAGCACTGTAGTTGGTGTTGGGGTTTAATGTATACCCAGGTGACCTGAATCTCTGGACTGACCATGTGATAACCAGGCCCTGAGCCTCAACAGACTTGCAGCTCCTACACTCTGGTTTATTGGACTTACCCCACTCAGCTAATATGGAGGTGAAGAAGGTTAACCACCACACCAGGGAGCCAGGTGTGCCTACAACTGAAAGCAGGAGAATTGCATCCAGTATCCATGTGGAATCTAAGCCCCCTCTTGACATAGATGTGGAGTCTACACAACCTTTCTAAGGTCCACAGAATGGAGGATTAGAGTATGGATTAGAGTGGATGTACTAATATTCTATTCATGAACTATTGTGATTAGTAATCGAAGAAAATGTGGCATTGGTGTGGAGAAAGTGGCCATGATGGCTGTTGGGGGTAGGGAGTGGGAGGAAGAGATGTGATGTGGGGGCATTTTTGGGGGTTGGAGTTGTCCTGGGTGGTGCTGCAGGGACAGTTACCACACATTGTATGTCCTCGCATGACCCACTGGTTGGACTGTGGGAGAGTGTGGGCTATGGTGTGGACCATTGACCATGAGGTGCAGTGGTGCTTAGAGATGTATTCACCAAGTGCAATGAATGTCTCATGATGATGGAGGAGGATGTTGTTATGGGAGGGAGTGGGGTGACGGGGTAGGGGGTATATAGGGACCTCATATTTTTTTTAATGTAACATTAGAAAAAGACAAAATAAATAAAATTTACAAAGTGCAAGCAACAAAAGAAAAAATAGATAATTGGAGCTCCTGAACTTTTAAAAAAATGTTCAAAGGTGTTTATCAAAGTCAAAAGGCAGCCTATTTATGAGAGAAATAATTTGAGAACCATTAATCAGAAAAGGGCCTAAGAGTAGCATATACAAAGAAATCCTACCTCTAGATAATAAAAGGACAAACAACCTATTTAAAAAATGACAATGAGATGAATAGATGCTTTTTCAATGAGGAAATAGAAGTAACTAAAAAGTACCTGAAATATTGATGTGGAGACAGTGGCCACAGGAGTTGCTGGAGGCAGGGAGCGAGAAAAAGAGGTGTGATATGGGTGCATTCTTGGGACTTGGAGTTGTCCTCACTGATATTGCAGGGACAGATACAGGGCAGTATATATCCTGCCATAAACCACTGAATGGCCTGGAAAGAGTGTAAACTACAACATAAATTATAAACCATGCTCTGTAGCAATGCTCCAAAACCTACTCATCACATGCAATGAAATGTACCACACTAATGAAAGAAGTTGTCAATGTGGGAGGAGTGGGGGTTGTAGGAAGTGGGATATATGGGAACCTCATTTTTTTATTTAAAAATTTGTATGATCCATGTATCTTTAAAAAATAATAAAATAAAAATCAATTTAAAAAGTACATGAAAATATGTTCAATATCACTTGCTACTAGGGAAATGCAAATAAAAACCAGAATGAGATATCTTCTTACACCTATTACATTGGTGGTTATTAAAAAACAGAGAACTACAAATTTTGGAGAGAATGTGGAGGAAAGAGCACACTTATTCACTGCTGGTGGAAATATAGAATGATGCCACCATTGGGGAGGATGGTTTGGTGGTTCTTCAGGAAGTTGAATATAGAACTTCCATATGAACCAGCAGTCCCACTGCTGGGTATATTTGCCAAAGAATTGGAAACAGGACATGAACAGATATATGCACACCAATGTTCAAGTGGTATTATTCACTTTTGCCAAGAGTTGGAAGCAACCCAAGTGTCCATCAACAGATAAGTTGTGGTACATAGATATAATGGAAATTATTCAGTATTAAGCAATGCAGTATTAACACAGGGATGACATGGATGAATTGTGAAGTTCTTGTGTTTAGTGAAGTAAACCAGTAACTTGAAGGACAAATATTACATGACCTCACTGATATGACTTAAGCAAATCGAGCACACTCAGAGAGCTACAGTCTGAAAGAGAGGTTATCAGGAAATATAAAGAGAGTAGAGTGTGGTGAGCCTTTGCTCAATATGGGCAAAACCTACAGTAAGTTGGAAGGGCTGGTTGGATAGTGAATAAGGGTGATAGTGGTTCAGTGATATGATTGGGGTCAATGGTGCTGGAATGTGAGGAGTAGTAGTTTGAGGAGTATTAGGTTGGACTATCCATGTAAATGGAGTGAGAACTGGAGAAAGGAACAGGTGAACTTTTGGGATCTGTATGTCTGTGTTATAACTACAATGGTGGGAATGTTCTTTTGGCAAATATGGCACAAGAGTATTACTGTGCAGGGTACTGGGGTGGGGGAATATGTGGGATAGGGCACATCTGGGGCATGAATCTATGGAATATGAAAGTGCTCATCTTGTCATAGTGTGTTTTCTCAGTGGTTGGAGACCCACACAATAAACAAGAAATTATTAAACTCCCGTTCTGATATTCCCACTATGTTCTCAATTACAGGAACAAGAATCTCTCAAAAACATAGGCCATGCCTAATAAAGAAAATGGACCATATCTTAAGCCCTCAATATTATCGCATGTAACTATGAATTATTCTTCAAAAATTGAAACTTATTGATTAATATATGTTCCAAGAGGAGAGGAAGGGAAGAATAGAATAGATGGACCGTAAGGCATTGGGATTGTTTTGCATGATCTTGCAATGTCAGATATAGGCCATTATACATTTTGTCAAAACCTAAAAACGTGTATGTTGCAAAATGTAAACCATAATGTAAATCATAGGCCATGGTTAATAGCAATGCTTCAATATTTGTACATCAATTCTAACCAATGTATTATCCACATGTAAAATGTTATTAAAAGTAGAGAATTGGGAGAGGGGGAGTGTGTTCAGTTACGGGGATCCCCCATATTTACCATGTGACTTTTATGTAACCTAAAGTTTCTCTGAAGATAAAGGAAAAAAAAAAAAGTAAGACAGTAGGGGAATATATGAAAGAAATTGTCACTCTAAATAAAAGATAGCAGATCTTAGTACCAAAAGAAACAATGTATAAAATTTTTATTTCATTTTTATTTTATTTGTTATTGTTAATTTTCTTATTAATTGTATTTGATTATTCCTTGGCTTTGTTTTTGGAAAGTTTTGGAAAACAGAAGTGTCACAACAGTGGCAGAGGAGGATCACTGGTTTGCAGTGATGAGGACTATGTGGGCAGAGGTTGGCCTGGGGCATGCCCCTAAGGCACACGAACACACTCAAGTATTCATAGGGCATTGTCTCAGTGGGTGTAGATATAAACAAAAGATATCAAATTCCCATTCTAGGAAGTCCTGCTACAATCTCTAATAGAGAAGCACAAATCCCCCTAGTATGATGGCACTGCTATCAAAGGAGGACAGACCATTATGCCATTGATTTTTATAATTGTGTGTATGAACCTTTTCTTGTGAAATTGAAACTTAGTATGGTTTTGTATATTGCCTAAATGTTACCTCCTTAAAGCTTCCTTGTTGCTCAAATATGGTCTCTCTCTAAGCCAAACTCAGCATATAAATGCACTACATTCCCCCTGGTGTGGGACATGACTCCCAGGGATGAGCTTCCCTGGCATTATTACCAACCTGGGATTATCACCAACTACTTACTAACAATGCACCTGTAAAAAAAGACTTTGAACAAAATAGGGAAATATTAAAATCAAATGAGTTTTTACGTCTAAGAGATTTCAAAGTTGGGAGGTCATTCCAGAGGTTATGCTTATGCACATCTCAGGAGTATTTCATTGATTCCCACAATAAAAAGTTCCTCAAGCAGGGGGCTCCTGAGTGTTCTAGAGAAATCTAGACATTATAGGCAGGGGGTGGGTAATCTCAGGTATTATTTGAACCTATAATTAGCACTATACTCATTAAATATATGTCCCAGCAACTTAAATGTTTAGTCTATTCAT
Source organism: Dasypus novemcinctus (assembly GCF_030445035.2). Lineage (NCBI taxonomy): Eukaryota > Metazoa > Chordata > Mammalia > Cingulata > Dasypodidae > Dasypus > Dasypus novemcinctus. Next base: position 95,239,362 of record NC_080678.1, read on the forward strand.
ATGCTGGTTGATCTGTGTGTCTCAGCAGAGTTCCAACACCTACTCTCCAGTCCATTGGACTCACAGGCCCACTAACAAAAGGATGATGATGCACAGCACCCATCCCAAAGAACAGAGAGCATCTACAACTTCAAGCAAGACAGTTCCATTCATTTGCCCCATGAGATCTAAGTCCCCTCTCAATCAGAAACAGAGAGTCATTACCATCCCCAAATCTTCAAGACTGAGGAATGAACAAGCATAAGAGTGAATGCAACTATGGATGAAAATCGTCTTACTATTATTCTAGCAATGAAAGAACTTGTAACATTGATATAAAGCAGTGGCCACTAGGAATTCTGAAGGAGAGGGAACAATAGGTATAACAGGGCATTTTGGGGACATTGGAATTGTTCTGCCTGACACTGCAGTGATGATACAGGCCATTATACACTTTATCAAAACCTATAAAATTGTGTGGTGCAAAGTGTAAACTATAATGTAAATGATAGACCACAGGTAAAAGCAATACTTCAATAAGTGTTCATGAATTGTAACAAATGTACCACATTAATGAAAGCTGTTGCCAATGGGGAAAAGTGTGGGAGGGGGAGGGTCAAGGCATATGAGAATCCACATATATTTTCAATGTAGCATGTCATCTAGAGTTTCTTAAAAATAAAAAAACCAAGTACAATTAATTTGGTTATTTTCTTGGCTTCATTTTTGAAGAAGTTTTGGATCACAGAATAGTTGGAACTGTTCAGGGGAGGATCGTTGATGCAGGGTGTCAGTTAGGGAGGATAAATAGGAGGAGGTTCACTTGGGGCATACCTTTAAGGCATATGAATGTGTCCAAGTGTTCATGGAACATTGCCACGGTGGGTGGCATTTCACATAATAACTGAAAGAATATCAAATTCCCATCCTAGGGAGCTCTGCCACATTCTCTAATGGAATAGCAAGAATCCCACAAGTACAAGGGCAGTGACTAGTAAAGGAGGATGGGCCATTGATGAGCCCTTGATACTGATGACTGTACTTATGAAACTTTACTTTTGAGATAGAAACAGCCTAGTATTATAGGGTGCATAAGAGTTACCTCCTGTGACCGTCCTTGTTACTCAAACATAGCCCCTCTCTAAGCCAAACTCAGTATATAAATGCATTATCTTCCTTCCAGTGTGGGACATGACTCCTGGGGATAAGCCTCCCTGGCACCAAAGGATAACAACCAAGCACCAACTAGCAATGCAACTGGAAAAGGGGAAACTGTAAGGACAAATGAGTTTATATGGCTCAGAGTTTCCAAAGTGAGTTGTGTGGTCTTTCCAGAGGTTATGCTTTTGCCATCTCAGCAGGATCTTCTTGACTGCCAATGTGTATATTCCTTCAAATAGCAGGGCTCCTGAGGGCCCTGGAGACGTCCAGACACTATAGGCAGTGCAGACAGCTGAGGAGTTTGGCACTCTGTCAGTGGGCCCTATTATGGAATTTTTGCTCCCAAGTTTGATAGAGCTGGACTCAGTTGTGGTTTCCCTACACATGGCTCTTCTGTCCCTTCTATTTGAACCTATACTAGAGTTGATAGGTATTTGTCCAAGAGACTTAAATTTTGGGCTGTCCATGTGCCAGTTGGGCCCTGAATCTCAACAGAGTTGCAGCACCTTTTCTCCATTCATTGGACTCACCCAGGACAACCAACAAGGAGGTGATGATGGACAACTACTATCCCAATGAACAGAGAAAGTCTGCAACTGCAAGCAAGATTGTTCCATCCACCTGCCCCATGGAATCTAAGCCCCCTCTTAACAGATATGTAGTGGACATCAACATCCCATAATTCTCAGGATTGGGGAATGGACAATGGACTACAGTAGTCTTACTGATATTCTACTATAGACTTATTGTTATCCTAGCACTGGAAGAACTTTTATCATTGATGTGGAGGCAGTGGCCACTGGATGTTTTGAGGGAAGGGAGAGGGAAAAATAGGTGTAATTTGGGGGCATTTTTGGGACTTGGGAATTGTCTTGAATGACATTGCAATGACAGATACAGGCCATTATATATCTTGCCATAATCTACAAAATTGTATGTGAGAGAGTGTAACCTACAATGTAAACTATAATATATGCTCAGTGGCAATGCTCCAAAATATGTTCATCAATTGTAACAAATGTACCACACAAATGAGGTATGTTGTTAATGTGGGAAAATGTAGGAGATGTAGATAGTGAGGCATTTGGGAATCTCCTTTTTTTTTTATTTAACATTTATGTAATCTAAGTATCTTTAAAAAAATAAAGTATAATAAAAAATAAAATAAAGTAAATAATATAATTAAGAAAGAATGCACCCAGTGGTGATGGTGAAGAATGGAAACTGAAGGATGGTTTTAGTCCAGAGGCAGGTTGAAGGACAGGATTAAGGAGGCTAGAGTGATGACAGGTAGATATGAAATGTAACACAGAGATCCTCTTCCTCAGGTCCTTGCATAACACAGTGTTTACTTTCATGTTTGCTTTACCATTTTCCTTTAAGAGGTTAAGTAGAAACTTTTCTTGGGAATAGAATGTGAATGCCCCAGCCAGCGGGGCAGTAAACGGGGGCTCGTGGTTGCGTGGAGGAGAATGGTGAGACAGGAGACGAGAGGAATGACAGCGAGACAGGTTGAGGATCAAGCTGCAAATTTTATTGAGGGGAACAAAGCATATATACTCTTGGGAAGGGGAGGGGTAATAGGCAGAGGTGGAAGTTAAGGGATTGGTTATGGTTACTACTGACGTGTAGGGTAGGTTTCAGTTTCCCTGCCTTGCGCCTGCGCACTGCTTTATCAGTCTGGGCAGTGGCGGGAAGACGGAGAACAAAGGCCTGAAAGGGAAGAAGAATAAGGAAGCGACAGGGCAGATTTGGATTCCGCCATGTTGTGGGACCTGACATATTGTGAGGAGCTAATTATGGTTTGCTCAAATGAGAGGGTTGGCTCTTCTCTGGCAGCCGTGCTACTGACTCTCGCTGAGTTTGGCATACATTCTATTTTATCGCTCCCAACAATAGAAAACATCAAAATTAGATCCTGAGAGTTGCAGACAGTATGAATCAAAGCCAAAGTGTCAATGATAGCAATATTAAAGTTCAGGTATGTACAATCTGCTTCTTTTAAAAAGTGATTCTATGAATACTATCCTAGGTGAATCATCACAACCACCCTGTGAGGTGAACAAGCCAGATGCACTTTCAAATGCAATTCTGAAAATTTAGAAACTTAATACATTTTACAAAGTACTGAATAATTTTGTCTCTGAAAGACCAATAAGTCTTCCACTACATCTTACTCTACCACCTAGTTGGCAAGACGTATTATGCAGCTCCATCAGTGTTTAATTTCTATGTAAGGGCAGAGAAGTGTAGATTACTTACTTGTGGTTAATAATTGATATCAGAATATCACAGTTATCATTTTCTTCATTAATTCCTGACTTCCTTTGGTACTTGTTAAATGAAATAAAAGAGTACTTTAATTTCCCCTGACAAGCCTCAAAGTACACTACCTATATTTCTTCTGACTCAGATACCTACTTGATTTATTGGCAATACCTCCAGAAAGCAATTCCCAAATAGGGATGAACAGAAGATTTTCTACTTTCATCTTCTGTTCCAGTTGTTTGTGATTATGATTAAGACTAGGTTATAATTCATCCAAGAGGATCTTAACCCATAGCACCGTAGTCCTCTGTGACCAAAAAAAAAAAAAGTTTTAATTTCTGCTGGAGACTCTGATGGTAGAAACAGATGGTTTGTGTCTTCTGATTCATCATCATAATCGATTTTTATCTGTTCCACAGAAGTGTGAAGCAGGCCCTTTCATTCATACCCCCCCAAAAAAAGGGACCTTTTTTCTCTTGTTTTTCAGGCCATGGCTCCATGATACATTCCAGCCAAGAAGGAGCTAAAAACTTTCCTGTATGAGGCCCCGATTCAGAGTAAGGGGATTTCCTATGGCTTCACAAGAAGTTTTTCCTAAATAACAACCACAGAACTTTTCATTTTTCTGGTCTATTTCTGTGTTTTATTCTTTATATTCTCATTTAATATTTCAGCAAGTCTTATTCTACAACAAAAGTATCCATTTATTGACATTTAGTGTTTTGATGTGTTGAAATAATGTCATGCTATAGTATTTTTTTTTTATAGATTACAGATTGTTTCTAGGGATAAAAACCCTAATTCAATTCAGAGAAAGGAGGAATGCATATACAGTTATGAAACAGATGTACAAAATATTGGGATCTTCCAGTCAGATGAATTGGGGACAGGCCAGTGCCTGGTGAGCCATATTAGTGCCTGAAATGAAAGGGAAAAATGATTCTCCTACGTACATGTTTTTATTAAATTTTTACTGGTTAATTTTCTTGCAATATTAAGTAACTGAAAAAACATGGAAAAATTGGAGAGACATAAAAATTACATTATTTTAAATTTCCATATCATATTTATAGCAAAACCAGAATTATAACTTTACTTTCCTGGCATTAAGAGAAGCTACAATCAATAGCTTAAAAATGTATTTCTTTCAAATGAGAAAATTGTCATGCTTGTCATTTTGTCAAAAAAAGTGGCAAAATTAAACAATTTTTAATTAAATTTCTCCAGGACCCCACTGTGAATGGAATTTATAAAATAACAACTAAATCAAAGCCATTTCCAAAATTTTAATATGACTACACTAGGAAAATTTATGAATCAGATTGAAAAGATCAAAGAATGGTGGTGATATTTTAATGTCAACAATTGCAGGCTATGTAAAGCCATTGAAAAAACTTTTCATCTATTTGCAACAAGATGCTTCCAATTCATAATGGTAGATTTTCTTATTTGATATTATAAATATTGGCAGTTGATAAATGTTCATTTGCATGATAAGCAAGGATCAATGACATTATATCCTGATGCCGTTGGGTGTTCTTCTTTTTTTTTAAGATTTATTTATTTCTCTCCCCTTCCCACCCCAGTTGTCTGTTCTCTGTGTCTATTTGCTGCATTGTCTTCTTTGTCCACTTCTGTTGTTGTCAGCAGCACGGGAATCTGTGTTTCTTTTTGTTGCATCATCTTGTGTCAGCTCTCCATGTGGGTGGTGCCATTGTCAGGCAGGCTGCACTTTTGCACTGGGTGGCTCTCCTTATGGGGTGCACTCCTTGCACGTGGGGCTCCCCTACACAGGGGACACCCCTGTGTGGCAGGGCACTCCTTGCACACATCAGCACTGCGCGTGGGCCAGATTCACATGGGCCAAGGAGGCCCGGGGTTTGAACCACGGACCTCCCATGTGGTAGACAGATGCCCTAACCACTGGGCCAAGTCTGCTTCCTGCCATTGGGTGTTATATGTGCTTAGGATAGTTTTTAAAACAGATATGAGAATATTATACCTCTTCATTGAATTCACAAAAAATGTGTTTTTCCATTTTGTAATATTTTAAAATGTTATATTGAATTCATAGCAGAAGAAATTGAGCATATTAACATAGAATAACGAGCTGAGCAAGACACAAATTTGACTTCTATCCCTTTGTGCACTATCACTGATGTTCCAGTATATCTCAATGCATGAGTATTTTTATATCCATATATTCTTTCATCAACAAGTATCTAAGCTAGTCTATATTTATATTTTTTCTTTCATTTCAATAAAGTCAATACATCTTTTTTCTACTGTTATGGCAGTATTCTTTTTTTTATTTGTTATTTTTTTAAAGATACATAGATCACACAAAGAGTTACATTAAAATATATGAGGTTCCCATATCCCACTCCCCACACCCACCCACTCCTCCCATATCAACAATTTCTTTCATTACTGTGGTACATTATTGCATTTGATGAATAGTTTTTGGAGCATTGCTACACAGCATGGATTAGTTTATGTCATAGTTTACACTATCATCTGGCATAATTTGTGCTTGGCTTACAGCATTTGTTGTTCCTTATAACTGATATATTTATTCATGGTTGTACAAACTTTGGTTGTACAAACTGTATAAACAGTAAGGAAAAATATTTTGCTTCTTATGTTGCAATTTTATTTCATTCTAGCATGATTTCTTACTTGCTATATATTGTCCTTTTGAATTATACTTTAAAAATAGGTACTTTTAAAAACAAATCTATTGTATTTATACATATTAATGGAGTATAGATTCATCCAAAGTATACAATCATTGGTATTTGGTATAATCACATACATAGTTGTGCATTCATCACTTCAATAATTTTAGAGAATTTTTGTTTTTGCAATAATAATAATAAAACAAAAACAGGGATAAACCTCATCACCTCTCAGTCTCTCTTTGCTTCTGCTGCTTGTACATAGCTGCTCTTCTGTTTCCATCTCTCTAATTTATTTGTATTTCTATTTTGTAAAAAGTCTTATGTATGCAATATCATCCATGTTCATATTTTACATGAGGTTTCACTATGTTTTACAGTACCATATTATTTTTTAGCTTTCTTTCTAGTAATGTACATGTCCTTAGACTTAACATTTCAACCAGTATCATTCCATTATTATAGCTCTGCTAGTTACAAACACTATGATGTGCTTTCACCATTCCTATCCATTTTGAAAGATTTTCAAACAACCTTTTGACCAATTCTGCACAGATTAGCCCTCAGCACATATCACTTTTTAAATTTAAATTTTATTTTGCTTTTTCTTCATTTAATATATTGTTCCAGAAAATAGTGTTTCCAAAACTTTGTTCATTTTGCTGTCATTCATTTTTTAAAAATATTTTTAATGTGGTAGCAAATATAAAACACAAATTTTTACATTTTAACTCCTTAAATATGTACAATTTAGTGTTATTAATTATATTCCCAGTATTGTGCTACCAACACCTCATCCTTTATTAAAACCTTTTAACTGTACCAATTAAGCAAAAGTTCTGCATTTCATTCCTCTTCTCTACACATCATCCACCCCCAATCAACACTGGCAACTTGCAATCTACCATCTGTCTCTACATATTGGTTTATTCTATTTATGTATGGAAACACAACTTTTTCTCAAAATCTTGTACCCTGAAACTTTGCCAAATTTTATTAGTTCTAGTAGTTTTTGCAAATTATTCAGAACTTTTTCTAGGTAGGATCATATCATCTGCAAATAGAGACATCTTATTATGTCCTTTTGAATTTGCATGCCTTTTATTTCTTTTTCTACTTAATGGCACTGTCTAGAACTTCCAGTACAATGTTGAATAGAAGTGGAGAAAATGGACATCATTTTGTTCCTGATCTCAAGACAAAAGCTTTCTGTCACTGTTGACTATGATGTTAGCTGTGGGTTTTCTTTCCATAATTTATCCCCTGCTCTTCTGGACTATTGTCCATTCTGTCTCTCTCCCTTTTTCTCTCTCTCTCAACTTTTTTTTTAATTGATTTTGTAAAAATATTACATTAGAAATATATGAGGTCCCATTCGACCCCACCACCCCCACCGCACCCCTCCCCCCCAGCAACACTCACTCCCATCATCATGACACATCCATTGCATTTGGTAAGTACATCTCTGGGTATCTCTGCACCTCATGGTCATTGGTCCACATCATGGCCCACACTCTCCCCCATTCCATCCAGTGAGCCCTGGGAGGATTAGCAATGTCTGGTGATTGCCCCTGAAGCACCATCCAGGGCAACTCCAAGTCCCAAAGGCGCCTCCACATCTCATCTCTTCCTGCCATTCCCCATACCCATCAGCCACCATGTCCACTTTTCCCACTCCAATGCCACCTTTTCTCTGAGGTCCTTGGATTGGTTGTGTCTGTTGCACCTCTATGTCAAGACGAGGCTCAGATACCACATGGTTACTGGATGCAATCCTCCTGCTTTCAGTTGTAGGCACTCTAGGCTCCATGGTGTGGTGGTTGTCCTTCTTCAACTCCATCTTAGCTGAGTGAGGTGAGTCCAATAGTTCAGATTGTAGGAGCTGGAGTCTGTTGAGGCTCAGGGCCTGGCTATCATATTGTCAGTAAAAAGATTCAATCCCCTAAATATATCTGAAACCCCAATACCAACTACAATTCCAGTAAAGTAGCATGATAGTCTTATGAAAAGAGATCCCCTCTGGGTCCAGTTTCATCACGCAGAAACACCAGCTCCAAAGAAAGGCCATCTGCCATGGCAGTGAATCCTATCTGCCATGACCATAGAACCCGTGGGTCCCTTTAGCCCTCAAAGGAACCAATACCTGGGGATTGTATCTACTTTATCTGTCTCTTAGACTCTGCTCAGTTGTGCATAAGGGCAATCCTTCTGACAGCCTCCAGACTCTTTTTTTTTTTAGAGACTCATAGACATATAAACTCATTTCTCCTTTCTATTTCCCCCTTACATTAGATCAAACAGCATTTTAAAGTCATATTATTCTATGTAGACAGGGATATTCTACTGATCCGCATCGAACCTTCAATTCAAGGTCATTTTTCAGTTGCATTATCAGTTGTTAGTTGATAGTGATCCCTTGGTGCCAGGGAGGCTCATCCCCGGGTGTCATGTCCCACGCTGGGGGGAAGGCATTGCATTTAGATGCTGAGTTAGGCTTCGAGACTGGCCACATTTGAGTAACATGAAGGCTGTCAGGAGGAAATTCCCAGGCACAGTGCTACTCTAGGCCTTGTTCTTATTTCAGGCATATAGACTCACAAACATAGTCATTAGTATCAGGGGCTCACTGTTGGACCCTCATTCCTTCTTGGTCCTTGCCGCTGCACTTGGGGGACTGCCGCTGCTCCCCTAGGGACCACGGCACAGCACCCCCAGCCAGGGACCCAGTATCCCCCCAGGTTTAGTTTTTAATTGTTGCCTCTATGAGTATATCCAAACATTACCATGCACCCTGGACATATGCCCTGTATAGCTCCCTGTCAGCCATTTATCCCCTGTCAATAGTATCCTATACCAGTATTCCTCCACTGCCATTGTTGGACCACTCTGGGATCCAGAACTTCCTGAATATTGAAGCCCCAATATCATGTCAGGATCTCTTACTAGCAAAATGGGATATAGCGATGGGTTTAAAGGTTAGATATAGAATACGTGTTGACTTGGAAAAATTCTACATCCTATCTTTTTCTTTTCTTTTTCTTTTTCCCCTAATTATTGAACTTCTCTTCACAAGAGCCCTAGACCACAGCAATTCATGTATGCAATATACAGCACTCCCACACATCCACCACAAAACCTTTTCCCTTCCACAGCGATACTCTTACAACCTATTCACATCATATTTACTTACAGTGATGTACAGAGTCTGAGACAATAGCTTTCAAACCAGGTGACATCTGTGCTTACATTGTGGTGCATACTTAAGGATGCGCAGTTTTCTAACATTTTTAGTTATCCTATGATTTACATTATGGTTTACATTATCATTCTGTCGTCCCCTATATGTTTATGATGTAATATTACATATTTTATATCCATCCTTGTGTACTCTCACGAAACTCCTCTCTTACCCCACATTTACCTTGGTTCCACACATTTAACATCCGTTTTCCCATCCCTTTTGTGCCCACAGTGACAGTCAACCTCCGTTTCCTGTGGAGCCACGTCCAGAGATGCTTGCAAGTGTTTAGGGCCTAACATGCTCAACTGCCCCAAAGCCCTGGGAGCCACCCTTTCTCTCGAGAGATACAGTTCCCTCTATTTGATGGCATTAGTCCTCCCCAGGATGTGGGTCCACCCCCACTCTCACTACTTGGGTCTCTACCCAATGGTATCACCCACTCTGGCAAAATGAGCATTCAGACATTCCCCAGGAGCCTGTCCCACATCGGACCATCCCTTCCGAGCATCCTAAACAGGTAACCCTCTTAATTATATTTTGATACGATTTTCTCAGCATTTTACTCTCAACCAACACCAAACACTCTGCCATGTTCGTATGCTACCCCTCACTCCCCACACTTTTTGGGCAATATTACCCATCCGCCCATCCCCAGCCCCCCCAAACTCGCAAAGCCCCACCCAAAGGCAACCTCTTGCCCCCATTTTATCTCTTCTTTGTGTTCATACTTACCGCCAGCTCATCATAAATTCCACCCCTGCAGACATTGGCTCACATCCTTCCTCCACCCCCCGATTTCCTGTAAGCCTATCATTCAGTCTCTAGCTCTCTGAGGCAGCTTGTTTATTTCATATCATTGAGGTCATGTAGTATTTGTCCTTCAATGCCTGGGTTGCTTCACTCAACATAAGGTTCTCAAGATTCATCCTTGTTATCACGTGTGTTTGTAGTGTATTTGTTCTTACAGCCGCGTAGTATTCCATTGCATGTATATACCACATTTTATTGATCCACTCATCTGTTGATGGGCATTTGGGTTGATTCCAACTTTTGGCGATAGTGAACAATGCTGCTATGAACATTGGTGTACATATATCGGTTTGTGTCCTTGTTTTCAGTTCTGATGGGTATATACCCAGCAGTGGTATTGCTGGATCATATGGCAAATCTATGGTTAGCTTTTTGAGAAACCGCCAAACTGTCCTCCAGAATGGTTGGATCCTTCTGCATTCCCACCAGCAGTGGATGAGTGTTCCCCTTTCTTCACATCCTCTCCAGCATTTGTATTCTTCTGGTTTTTTTTCATAGCTGCCAATCTTATGGGAGTAAGATGGTATCTCATTGTAGTTTTGATTTGCATTTCCCTGATAGCTAGAGATTTGGAGCATTTTTTCACATGCTTTTTAGCCATTTGTATTTCTTCTTTGGAGAAGTGTCTGTTTAAATCTTTTCCCCATTTTTTAAATGGGTTGTTTATCTTTTTATTTTCAAGATATATGAGTTCTTTATATATGCAAGTTATAAGTTTCTTATCAGATATATGGCTGCCAAATATTTTCTCCCACTGTGTGGGCTCCCTTTTTACTTTCTTAACAAACTCCTTTGAGGTGCAGAAGGCTTTAATTTTGAGGAAGTCCCATTTATCTATTAGTTCTTTTGCTGCTCGTGTTTTGGTGTGATATTCATGAAGCCATTTCCTATTACAAGGTCCTGTAGATGTTTCCCTACACTGCTTTCCAAGGTTTTTATGGTCTTGGCTCTTATATTTAGGTCTTTGATCCATCTTGAGTTGATCTTTGTATAAGGTGTGGGATGGTAATCCTCTTTCATTCTTCTACATATGGCTATCCAGTTCTCCAGGCACCATTTGTTGAATAGGCCACTCTCTCCCAGTTGAGAGGGTTTGGTGGCTTTATCAAATATTATATGGCTATATATGTGAGGTTCTATATCAGAGCTTTCAATTTGATTCCATTGGTCTGTGTGTCTCTTCTTATGCCAATACCATGCTGTTTTCACTACTGTAGCTTTGTAGTATGTTTTGACGTCAGGTAGTGTGATTCCTCCAATTTCGTTTTTCTTTTTCAATATGTCTTTGGCTATTCGGGGTCTCTTTCCTTTCCAAATAAATTTCATAGTTAGTTTTCTAGTTCCTTAAAGAAGGCTGTGTTGATTTTTATTGGGATTGCATTGAATGTGTAGATCAGTTTTGGTAGGATAGACATCTTGATAATATTCAGTCTTCCTATCCATGAACAAGGAATATTCTTCCATTTATTTAGGTCTTCTTTAATTTCCTTGAACAGTCTTGTATAGTACTTGGTGTATAAGTTTTTTACCTCTTTAGTTAAATTTTTTCCTAAGTATTTGATTTTTTTATTTTCTATTGTGAATGGTATTTGTTTCTTGATTTCCTCCTGATCTTGCTCATTATTGGTGTACAGAAATGCTACTGATTTTTGCTCATTGATCTTATAACCTGCAACTTTACTAAAGTCATTTATGAGTTCTAGAAGCTTTGTTGTAGATCTCTCAGGGTTTTCTATGTATAGGATCATGTCATCTGCAAATAATGAAATTTTGACTTCTTCCTTTCCAATTTGAATGCCTTTTATATCTGGTTCTTGCCTCAGTGCTCGAGCAAGTACTTCTAAGACAATGTTGAATAGGAGCGGAGACAATGGGTATCCTTGTCTTGTTCCTGAGTTTAGAGAAAAGGATTTTAGGATTTCTCCATTGTAAACAATGTTGGCTGTAGGTTTTTCGTATATACCCTTGATCATGTTCAAAAAATTTCCTTGTATTCCAATCTTTTGGAGTGTTTTTATCAAGAAAGGGTGCTGTATTTTGTCAAATGCTTTTTCTCCATCTATAGATATAATCATGTGATTTTTTCCCTTCAATCTGTTTATATGGTGTATTACATTGATTTTCTTATGTTGAACCATCCTTGCATACCTGGCATGAATCCACCTTGGTCTTGGTGTATAATTTGTTTAATGTGTTGTTGAATATGATTAGCAAGTATTTTGTTAAGTATTTTTGCATCTAGGTTCATTAGAGAAATTGGTCTGTAATTTTCCTTTCTTGTGGTGTCTTTGTTTGGCTTTGGTACTAGGGTAATGTTGGCGTCATAGAAGGAGTTCAGCAATGTTCCATCTGTTTTGATTTTTTGGAATAGTTTCAGCAGGATTGGTGTTAGTTCTTTCCGGAATGTTTTGTAGAATTCACCTGTGAAGCCGTCTGGCCCTGGGCTCTTCTTAGTTGGGAGATTTTTAATGACTGATTCTATCTCTTTGCTTGTGATTGGTTTGTTAAGATCATCAATTTCTTCTTTCATCTGTTGGGAGCAGTCAAAATAAAGTACACGCCAAACTCAGCAGAGCCAGCAGCATGGCTGCCAGAGAGGAGCCAACTTTCTCGTTTGAGTAAACTATAATTAGTTCACCACAACATGGTGGTTCCCACATCATGGCAGAACTCAAATCTGCCCTGTCACTTCCTTGTTCTTCTCCTTCCCTGCTCCTTTGTTCTCCAGTTTCCTGCCACTACCCAGACTGATAAGATAGTGCACAGGTGCAAGACGGTGAAACTGAAGTCCGCCTTCTACCTCAGCAACAGAAGTAGCCAATCCCTAGCTTCCACCTCCACCCACCACCCTTCCCCTTCCCAAGAGTATATATGCTTTGTTCCCTCAATAAAATTCGCAGCTTGATCAGAACCCTGTCTTGCTGTCATCCTTCGTGTCTCTTGTCCCACCATTCTTTCTCGGCAGGTTTCGAGCCCTCGTTGCCGTCTCGTGGTCTGGGGCAGACTGGCGCCCAACGTGGGGCTCGATGATTCCCTTTAATCGAGAAAAGAACGCTGCTTCACCAAGGAGGGGAGCGCTCCCTGCATATCGGCCGATGAAAGGCCACATCTCAGCGGCGGAAAGGACGACCTCAGCATCAACCCGTGAATTCTTCAGTCATTGGCAGTGGCCAAACGGGTAAGTGAAATACTTCATTTCACTTCATTTCTTTATAATCATGGGACAAGCAGAATCTTCACATTGTTTATTTGCCAGGTAAAAGAGGCACTCAAGACACGAGGAGTTAAGGTTAAAAAGAAAAGTTTAACTGAGTTTTTCAAGTTTATTATCAAAACCTGTCCATGGTTTCCCGAGGAGGGCACAATAAATGCAAAGTGTTGGAGTATAGTAGGTGACTGTTTAACTGACTATTATAAAACTTTTGAACCTGAAAGGGTCCCCGTCACCGCCTTTAGCTACTGGCGGCTAGTACAAGATGTACTAGGAATCACCTCCAACCTCCTGATAAAAAGAATTTAGTTACAGAAGGGGAGACTGCTTTAAAATTAAGTTCTCGACCCCCTTTGGGTTGCAGTAAAAGATCCAAGCATCACTCGCAACCCCATCCTTCACACCCGGGCTCACCCCTCAGCTTAATTTCCCTTGATGATGTTGATATTGAGGGCCCCCACCCTGCCACACCTTCCGCCCCCTCTCCTGAGGATGGAAATGGTGAACACAACCCAAAGACTCTTGATAAGAACATGGAATGCAACCTTGAGCCGCTCCCACTCCCGCCCTTTATACCCCCCCAAATGGAATCTCTTCCAATCTAAATCCTCCGTTTTTATATCCTTTGGCTTTAATGCCTTCTCTTACAAACCTCAAGCAACCTCCCGCTCTTTCAGGTTCTTCTGAAATTAGCGAGCTTCGCGCTGATATGCGCAGTATTCAGGAACTCACTCAAACTCTTATAAGCATCTCACTTCCCGACACCAAAGGCAAAAACCCTCAGCTCACCTTCCCCATTCTGGCCAGAATAACCCTTTTCAAAGTTTGTAGGCAAATTGTGCATGGCTGCAGAAAAACTGGTGATACCAACACAGAAACAGACTTTGTAAAGCAAATTGCCTTTGTAAATGCAAATGTGGCTTATCAGGGCACAGTTAGATCTTATAGAAAGTAGGAGAACTTGTCTGGTTACTTCAGGCTTTGTTCTGAAATTGGCCCCACCTATCAACAAGGCCAGCCACAAGCCCCAAAATCCAAACAAGCTTATAAGGCAATCAACTCTGTTCCAGCAAACGCCCACCCCTTTCACAATTCCTGGGGCTCTCTACTATCTACATGACAATGTAGCTCTGGGCTAGAGAAGACTAATATAGTTAATCCACTGGTATGAGAGAAAAACGTGGCAACATTTGTGTTTTGTTTTATTTCCATGCTAATTCTGATTGGGCTTATTTAACCAAGATAATAAAATGAGTACAAAATTTTTATCAAGGTCTAAAAGGAATTTTCAGTTTTAAATCAATAATTATCTCCAGAACTTAAAGTCTCAGTATAGTCTTACAGTAATTGTCCAAAAATGTGTGCTAATGGTCTGCCTAACTGCTGCTCAAGTTATTTTAACTGATTGCTGATAACTAATAAAAATGTTTCCAAGCACAAGCTTTCATATTACAGGCAACATGAATTCCAGAAGAAATCTTGAAAGGTACAATCTAAGATGTGCTATATAACAGAGGATTTAAAAGCAGCTATACCAAGAAAGTAAAGAATTATGAGTCGATTGTAAATAAATTGTATGTTTCTGTTAATGTGTTGTAATTGTTTTGTGTTTGTCTGTCTGTTCATTCAATGTCAATGTATATTGTGATACCTCCGGATGGTAAATATAAATTACTAGAAATTTTTAAAAGAGCTCTATTCAAATGGCCAAAAATTAAATAAGTGCTTATATTAATACTTAAGTTTATTATATTAATACATAAGTTTAAATGTTAATAAGATATCTACAATAATAAAAATTGGAAGTCTTGATTAACAAAATGAACTGTACGTCTTCATAAAAGGCTGTTCTTGCCTAGATTAAAATGAATAACTTATTTTTCTTCACAGGATAATATAAAGAATGTAAACCTTAAATGAATATTAAAAAGGTTAAAAGTTTGTGAAAATGCTAACTGAAATGTAATAAGTTTTGCAAAAAGGCATATTTTGTCCTAAAGTAGGATGGCTAATTTTTCATAAACTCTTGGAACTTAATTTGCATGTGGCGAGTTGTAGAAGGTATTGTGGTAACTTTAAGTAAGGGAATGTGTTCTGTGAAGGTAAAAGATGTCTTAAAATAATATGGTCTACTTATACGGAAGGTTCAATGCGGATCAGCAGAATATCCATGTCTACATAAAATACCATGACTTTAAAATGCTGTTTGACCTAAAGTAAGGGGGAAATGGAAAGGAGAAATGAGTTTATATGGCTACGAGTTTCTAAAAAAGAGTCTGGAGGCTGGCAGAAGGTTTGCCCTCATGCACAACTGAGCAGAGTCAGAGAGACAGATAAAGCAGATACAACCCCCAGATATTGGTTCCTTTGAGGGCTAAAGAGACCCATGGGAGTTATGGTCATGGCTGATGGGGTTAACTACCAGGGCAGATGGCCCCTCTTTGGAAATGGTGTTTATGAGTGATGAATCTGGACTCAGATGGGATCTCCCTTTATAAGACTTTCATGCTAATGTGCTGGAGGTGCAGTTAATGTTGGGGTTTAAGATATATTTAGGGGATTTGAATCTCTGGACTGACAATGTGATAGCCAGATCCTGAGCCTCAACAGACTCCAGCACCTACAATCTGATTTATTGGACTTACCACACTCAGCTAAGATGGAGGTGAAGAAGGACAACCACCACACCATGGAGCCTAGAGTGATTACAACTGAAAATGGGAGGATTGCATCCAGCATCCAGGTGGAATCTGAGCCTCCTCTTGACATAAAGGTGCAATGGACACAACCAATCCAGTGTCCACATAGAAGAGGTGGCATTGGATTGGGAAAAGTGGACATAATGGACAAAGGGTATGGGGAAAGGCAGGAAGAGATGAGAGGTGGAGGCATCTTCGGGACATGGAGCTGCCCTGGATGGTGCTTCAGAGGTAATCACCGGACATTGTAAATCCTCACAGGGCCTACATGATGGAATAGAGGAGAGTATGGGCCATGATGTGAACCAATGTATATGAGGTGCAGAGGTGCCCAAAGATGTACTTACCAAATCCAATGGATGTGTCATGATGATGGGAACGAGTGTTGTTGGGGGGGGGGGAGAGGGGGGGTGGGGGGGTGGGGTTGAATGGGACCTCACATATATATTTTTAATGTAATATTATTACAAAGTCAATAAAAAATAAAAAAATTAAAAAAAAAATAATATGGTCTATATGGTTATGGATAATTATAAGAAGTTTAATGAAGCATTGTTTAAATTAAGGTATTTAAATGGCTAATGCCAAAAAGTCATTATTAAATATATATAAAACTGAAATGATGATGATAAATAATAAAAGGTAATTTTATAACAGGAAAACTTGTTGGTGGCTAGTCTTCCCTGCAAACGGGCTTCTAGGGGACTGTTTCTGGTATTACATGCTACTAAGTATTTAAAGTGAAGAAAAGTTCATTATTTTAACAAGCTCATTTAGTGTTGATGGCAGTGATATGTTGTAAGACGTTTGCCTGGTAACTTAGTATGTGGGATATATGGAATGTGTTTTTATTACTAAGGAAACAGGAGATGATTTCATCCTGAAATAAAATGATTGATTATTGAGAAAGAGTAAAATGTGGGACAAATGAATACTGAAAGTGTAGAAGGTTTGTGGAAAGAAAATATTATTGTTAAAGTTAAGTAAGATTTGATGGGTCTGTCTATAAAGTTTGAAAAAGCCTTAGTATCAAGTAGTATGTATCAAAGTTAAAAATATTGTTCTTTTTCAAAGTCTCTGAAATCATTAGTCTGTTTTTGTGAAAGTTTATGGAAAGTTTATATCCTGAATAATTAGTATACAAAGAGTCTGTTTTATCAAAACAGCTTCTTATGCTTTAACCGCATCATTTCCTCAGTGTTCAAGGAAGAAAGGGTCTTATCTCTTTTAAAGGAAATAATGTTTAAACCTGCTTTCTAAAAATCAGATCCTGAAAAGCAGCCTTTTATTTCAAACTAATTATAAGAGATTTGTTCTTTTACCTTGAAAGAAAAATTAAAGTAATAATTAAGTTCATTTGATATGTTATAAGTTAAATAAAAGGTGTTTTAAAGTGTTATAAAATTAACAAGTTTTTTCTTTCCTTTAACCCTCTGTTAATTAAAGTTGTCTGAGTAAAAGTTTTCTATAAATGCTTAAGAGTGTATAAAGTTACCAATATTTCAGCATAATATTAAAGAAAAGTACAATGTGGTTGATTATGGTTTTAATTATTATAAAAGAGTATATGTCACAAAAACAACCTCTTATCATAGATTAAAGTAACAACACTAGTATGCAGCAATCCCAAATACTTCTAGTTTGTTGCAAAAAGTTAAAGTCCAGCTGTATTGCTATCACTTTGTTTTAAAACTTGCTAAGACTTTCTTTAGTGTCTTCTTAGACAAATAAAGCCAGCTGCATTCCTCTATCTGTAAAAAACCCAACAGTAAACTCTTGCAGTGCTTTTCAAGGCTGTGTGCATAGCCCAACCATCCTGTACAGTATTTACTGATAGTAATAGTAATGGAAAAGCAGCATACGTTACTTTTCAAAAAGAACAGGTTTAGCCAACTCCTTATTCATCTGCTCAATGCACAGAGCTTTAAGCCATCATTAAAGTTTTACAAATGTTTTAAGAGCCCTTGAACATTGTCTCTGACTCTAAATATGTAAGTCTTACTTACTGTCAAGCATATTAAAACAGCTCATATCTTTGCTACTGATGAGTTATCTCAACTTTGCGCTGACTTGCAACATCTCATTAGGTTAAAACCTATTTACATTATTCATATATCTCTCATGCCTCTTTGCCTAGTCCTATGACATCAAATAATGCTTGAGCTGATTTATTAGTAAGGTGTTTACAAAGTGCTTGCAATTGCCATGCTTTAACTCATATTAATGCTAAAGGCCTGTGAAATAAATATCAAAAGTTAACAAGACTACAGGCACAAGGAATTATCTGTACCTGTCCCACCTGTGGACCCTTAACTACAGTGTCTTTTCAGGCTGGGACTAATCCCAGAGGCCTGAGTCCTAATCAATTATGGCAAATGGATGTTACTCACATACCATCCCTTAGTAAACTACAATCTGTTCACATTTATATTGACACTTATTCTCATTTTACGTGGGCTACTCCTCAAAGTGGGGAACAGTTTCATCATGTTCACTCACACCTCTGGTCTGCTTTTGCTGTAATGGGATGCCCTCTGAAAATTAAAACTGATAATGGACCTTCTTACATTAGTAAATCCTTTGAATCTTTCTGTTTAAAATATGGTATTGAACATGATACCAGCATTCCTTATAATCCTACAGGTCAAGCCATAATTGAATGCAGCCATCATACCCTAAAAACTATGCTTTTAAAACAAAAAGGGGGAGATGATGGTATTATAACACCGAAAGATCAATTAGCTAAAGCTTTATTTACTTTACATTTTCTTAATGTTTATAATTCATTAACACCTGTGGAATGTCACTTTGGAAAATGTCAAACATCTACAGTAGACACAGGAAATGAAGATCAACCAATATTCTGGAAAGATATTTTAAGCAATGTATGGAAAAAAGGCAGGATTATAGTAAGGGGGTGAGGCTATGCTCTTATCATTTCAGAAAATGGAGAACAAATTTAGTTATCTGCAAAAAGGATTAAACTCCAGAATGAAGAGATGGAGTCTTCTACAACTTCTGATGATGGTGATCGTAAGTAATAAGGAAGCTGCCAGTAATTACACTTATTAGGCCTATGTACCTAACCCCCCATTACTTAGTGTTAACCTGGAAAAGTCCATTCTTTCATATATATCTGAATAAAACCCATATATTCCCTATACCAATTGATAATCGATTGCCAATTAAACCCTATTAAGAAAAAGAATCGATAATCTCATATTACCATTTGATTATCAATGCTTATGCATTGGTAATCATCTTTCCTGTATGTATGTTAAAAATCAGGCCATAGCTATCTTCAAAAATAATAATACTCAGTTCATTGTGACTTTATTTCCCTCTTACGATTTAATCATGACTAAAAATCCTACTTATGGTTGTCCGCAAAAAGACAGTAGGGATAAAGAAGGATGGCAAGAATGCCATATAAGAAGAGAATCTGTCATTTTTAATGATTCCTATGGAATAGTGTGGGAAAGTGCTCCTATGGGGAGTCCCATTGAATATAATAACAGATTTATTTGGCATAGTCTAAATAGTAAAGGACAACAAAAAATAATTTTTACTAAAAATAATAGTGTTTGGAGACAGAAAGGGAAATGGATCCCTTCTCCATGGTGTAATATTACATCTATACATAAACAAAAGAATTTGTGGAAAGTTTTTCTAGGAATAGCTTCTACTATAGAATGGATTGGGAATAATAGTAAGAATAGTCAATATCTGCATTTAAATCAAATTCATCCTCAGGCATATGTAAGAGATCCTTATATCAAATAGACTCTCTAGCTGAGGTAGTGTTACAGAAGAGGGTTAAAGCTGCTTACAGCAGAACGTGGAGGAATGTCTAGCTCTGCAGGAACAGTGCTGCTTTTATGCCAACAAATCTGGCATTGCTCAAAATAAAGGTAAAAGGCTTCAAGTGCAACATTCTTAATACCCCATAATAATACAAAATGGCTGTGTTCCTCCACTGGCCTGACCCCATGTCTTAGCATCCAAGCCCTCAACACCGCCCGTGAAACCTGCATGCTTGCTATTATACTCCCCTGCATTTATTTTCATAATGATAACCAATTCTTTGACTCCTGGCAGCACCACCTTCTACCAGCCTATGTACAAAAAAGAGAAATCATTACCGCCATCACAATCGCTTCACTTTTAGGTCTCGCTGGAGCTGGTACTGGAGTAGCAGCCCTAACTACACAACAAATTTCTTTCTCCTCTATCAGGCGAACCGTCGATGAAGATATAGCCCGCATCGAAACCTCCATTTCCCATCTAGAAAAGTCCCTAAATTCATTATCTGAGGTTGTCCTCCAAAACCGCAGAGGGCTAGAAGCTTAAGGAGGGAGGGATTTGTGCAGCATTAGAAGAGGAATGCTGCTTTTATGCTAATCATTCCAGCCTTATTAGAGATAACATGGCTCAGCTCAGAAATGGACTAGCAAAGTGTAAAAGAGAAAGGGAAGCCCAGGGAAATTTCTCCTGGGGATTCAATGGAATCCTTCCTTACATCCTCCCTATACTAGGACCATTAATAACTATACTTCTCATACTGTCTTTCGGACCTTGGGCCATAAAAAGAATTATCAAGTTAGTCAAGGACCAAATTGACTCCGCTCTTGGCAGGCCTATCCAGGTGCATTACCACTGGCTCCACCTCGCTGACCAGGTTGTGTCTATGGACCATCCAGACTGCCTCCCCTCCTGGATGAACTCTCACTGCCAATAAGCTGCTGAGTGCAAGGCACAGCACTGCAGGAGACAGTTAGAGGTAAGCACAACCTAACTGATCTCTGAGAAGTATGCCTCATTGTTACAGGGGTGTGCTCTGTTTGCTAAGGCCACTAGGCAGGGTGCTTCGACTGCACTCGGCCTGCATAGATGAGCGGGATGCATCGATAGCATTCTGACTGCTCAGGGAGCTGGGCTGGCTAGCCAATGATGGGCAAGTGAACCGACCTAACAGTCAACCTAAGACAGGGACATGGCCTTTTGCTGCCATGCCTCCCCATGTTGGCATGACTGGTCACGCGCGTGAGTGAGCTGAAATGGCTCACCGGGTGTGGTTCTGACCTAAGACAGGCACAGCCCCCCCTCATTCCATTTGCCTTTGCTGCACACTCAATAAAACCCCTTCCCGAAAAATCAGAGCCATCTACATCAGGGAAATGAGGCCTCTACTTCCCTCAGCTAGGCTACAAGAAATACTCTGCTAATAAAAGAAAAAGGGAGGAGATGTTGGGAGCAGTCAAAATAAAGTACACGCTGAACTCAGCAGAGCCAGCAGCATAGCTGCCAGAGAGGAGCCAACTTTCTCATTTGAGTAAACTATAATTAGTTCACCACAACATGGCGGGTCCCACATCATGGCAGAACTCAAATCTGCCCTGTCACTTCCTTGTTCTTCTCCCTCCCTGCTCCTTTGTTCTCCAGTTTCCCACCACTACCCAGACTGATAAGATAGTGCGCAGGCGCAAGACGGTGAAACTGAAGTCCGCCTTCTACCTCAGCAACAGAAGTAGCCAATCCCTAGCTTCCACCTCCACCCACCGCCCTTCCCCTTCCCAAAAGTATATATGTTTTGTTCCCTCAATAAAATTTGCAGCTTGATCAGAACCCTGTCTTGCTGTCATCCTTCGTGTCTCTTGTCCCACCATTCTTTCTCGGCAGGTTTCGAGCCCTCGTTGCCGTCCCACGGGCCGGGGCATTCATCAGTATGGGTTGCTTATGTGTTTCTAGGAATTTGTCCATTTCCTCTGAATTGTCATTTTTGTTGGAATATAGTTTTTCAAAGTATCCTCTTATGATAGTCTTTATTTCTTGGGGTCAGTGGTGATATCGCCTTTCTCATTTCTTATTTTGTGTATTTGCATCTTCTCTCTTTTTTTCTTTGTTGGTCTCGCTAAAGGTTTATCAATTTTGTTGATCTTCTCAAAAAACCAGCTCTTGGTCTTGTTTATCTTTTCAAGTGCTTTCTTATTTTCTATTTCATTTAGTTCTGCTCTTATCTTTGTTATTTCCTTCCTTCTTCTTCCTGTTGGGTCACTTTGTTGTTGTTTTTCTAATTCCTTCAAATGTGCAGTTAATTCTTCAATTTTTGCTCTTTCTTCTTTTTTGATATATGAATTTATGGCTATAAATTTCCCTCTCAGTACTGCTTTTGCTGCATCCCATAAATTTTGGTATGTTGTGTTATCGTTATCATTTGTTTCAAGGCAGTCATTGATTTCTTTTGAGATTTCCTCTTTGACCCACTGTTTTTCTAAGAGTGTGCTGTTTAATTTCCAAATCGTGATGTGAAACCTGGGCCTCTGTCCCTTGCAAATTTCCAGCTTGACTCCACTGTGGTCAGAGATATTGTTTTGTATGATTTCAATCTTTCTGAATTCATTCAGCCTTTCTTTGTGGCCTAGCATATGGTCTATCTTGGAGAATGATCCATGTGCGCTTGAGAAGAATGTATATCCTGCTGTGTTTGGGTGTAATGATCTATATATGTCTATTAGTTCCAGCTCCTCTAATATATTGTTCAAATGTTTTGTTTCTTTAGTGATTCTCTTTTGAGATGTTCTGTCCAAGGTAGATAGTGGTGTATTAAAATCCCCCACTATGATTGTAGATGCATCTATTGTTTCACTTAGTTTTTCCAGCATTTGTCTCACGTACTTAGAGGCACCCTTATTAGGAGCATAAATATTTATGATTGTTCGATCTTCTTGACAGATTATCCCTTTCACTAAAATGTAGTATCCTTCTTTGTCTCTCACAATTGTTTCACATTTAAAGTCTATTTTGTCTGATATTAATATAGCTACTTCTGCCTTTTTTTGGTTATTGTTTGCTTGTATGATTGTTTTCCAGCCATTCACTTTCAATCTCCATGCATCTCTGGGTCTAAGATGTGTCTCTTGTAGACAGCATACAGATGGGTTATATTTCCTTATCCAATGTCCCAGTCTGAATCTTTTGATAGGTGAGTTTAATCCATTGACATTCAGTGTTATTACTTTCAAGGAATTATTTGTGTTAGCCATATTTTTATTGGATTTGTGTTTGTCATATTTTGTTTGTATTTTTTTCCCCGTCTAGTTTGTCTTTTTTTTGTTGCTCTTATACTCTTCTCCAACTCTGCCTGTCCTGTTTTTTCCTTTCTTCCTGCAGAACTCCCTTTAGAACTTCTTGAAGGGGAGGTTTCTTGTTGGTATACTCTTTCAGTTTCTGTTTATCTGCAAATATTTTGAACTCTCCATCATGTTTGAATGTTAGTTTAGCTGGATATAGTATTCTTGGTTGGAAATTTTTTTCTTTTAGTACCTTGACTATATCATACCACTGCCTTCTTGCCTCCATGATTTCAGATGAGAAATCAGCACTTAATCTTATGGAGCTTCCCTTGTATGTGATGGTTTTCTTTTCTCTTGCTGCTTTTAGGATTTTCTCTTTGTGTTGAGCATTGGATAATTTGATGAGTATATGTCTTGGGGTGGTCCTGTTGGGGTTTATGACCAGTGGAGTGCGCTGTGCTTCTTGGATATGTACGTCTGTCTCTTTCAGTAGATTTGGGAAGTTTTCAGCCATTATTTCCTGCAACACTCCTTCTGACCCCTTTTCCTTCTCTTCTCCTTCTGGAATACCTATAATACGTATATTTGAGCATTTTGCATTGTCATTCAGGTCCCTAAATCCTAGCTGGATTTTTTCTATCTTTTTATCGACCCCTTCTACTATCTGTTTGATTTCTGATGTACTGTCTTCCACATCACTAATTCTCTGCTCTGCCTCTTCTAGTCTGTTGATATTTGCTGCAAGTGTATTTTTGATTTCTTGAACTGTGGTGTTCATTCCCATCATGTCTGTTATGTTTTTGCATATATCTGCAATTTCCCCTCCCAGTGTTGTCTTCATGTTGTTAACCTCTTTCATTACTTCATCAAATTTGTTGGTGATAAATGTTCTGAGATCTTTCATTGCTTGTGCGAAGTTCTGCTCCCCTTCCTGATTTTTAGTTTGTTGATTGGATTCAGCCATGTTTTCCTGATTACTGATTTGGTTTGTCAATTTTTGTTGCTTTCTGGTCATCCTTTTATCTTGACGGGTTTAATCAGTTCCTTAGCTTCTTTGTCTAGTCTTGGAGATTAATTAGCTGTTATTTTTGTGTAAGTGTTATATCTTCTTTTTGTCACTTTGTTCTTCTTATTCTAATTTCTTGTTGCTGGTTAAGCTCACTTTAAAGGAAAGTATTAGTTCCAGGGAAAGGCAATTGTGTAAGCAAGGAAAAAGTGTAGAGTAGTGTTGGTGATATATATTAACAAAGCAAGAATATGAGATCTGGGAGGATGGAGGTTAGATTCATGTAGATTGTGTAGAGTTATAGCTGTAGGTAGAGTACCTATTATGAGGTAGATGACTGAATATGGGAGGAATATGGTATGAACTACAAAGCTATTGTTTTCGTGAGAGAGGGAAAAAGAAAAGAAAGGTAATAGTTTCAAGAGTGGATACCAGACAGAAAACAAAACAAAGGTATTAGAAATTAAGAGTTAGACACTTTGTGGATCAAAGAATGGGAGGTGGGAGCTGGAATATAGGAGAGACAGTGGATGATAGTGGATATCAAGATGCAGGGGAAGGGGGATAGTGTAGGTAGCCTAAATCAGGTCACACAGAAATGAGGCAGTGGAGGATGGGAAAACCTAGCAAATGTGAGGTGTTCCCTGTAGCACCTATTGTATACTTGAATTAAAATAAAATAAGTGGAAAATGAGGGACAAGAGGGAGAGAGAAAACCAAAAAAGAAAAACTAATAATAATAAAGAAAAAAAGAAAGACGAGAAGAAAGGAAGAAAGAAAAAGAGGGTGGGTAAATGGTGGGGAACAGGTAGGGGGAAGAGAAATACAGGTATACACGAGCCACAATTGCAACACTATCTAAAACAACAACGAAGAAACCCCTAAATAACGGTGTAAAAAAAGGACTTTGGGGGACACGCTAGGAGAAAAGACTAGGGGATAATGCAATATTAGCAATCAGGACATCAAAAAGAGTAAAAAATAAGATAAAATGAAAATAAAAACAAAACAATATGAACCAATAAAGATAAAACGCAAATGTTAAGGTCCAGGGCACTCAAGGACCCCAGGTAGACCCCAGGGCATGATGGATTCAGGGATGGCAAGTCTGAGACACTGAAGACTCAAGAGGTGTGAGTCTGGGGTGTGGGCCACCAGAGTCCAGGGGACCCAGACCTGGCAACCTCAAATCTGGTCAACAGGAAGCTTAGGAGCCCTGCAGTGCAACACAGCCCTC
Source organism: Dasypus novemcinctus (assembly GCF_030445035.2). Classification (NCBI taxonomy): domain Eukaryota; kingdom Metazoa; phylum Chordata; class Mammalia; order Cingulata; family Dasypodidae; genus Dasypus; species Dasypus novemcinctus. The sequence goes on from NC_080678.1 coordinate 95,264,725, forward strand.
AGGGATCCCCGTAGCTGGGTGCCAGCCCCATGGGGTCAGCCAGATCTGCAAACTCTATATTTAATGTCTGAACCCTGCAATTCACCTACTCCTCAGGGTTTCAGCCTTTGGACAGCTCCCTCCCTATGCTCCCATGCAACAGTCACTTGAGGGCGCCTCCACACCACAGCCAGTTCAATGACCCAGATCCCAAGCCCCGCCGGGTGGGCTGGGCTTCAGCTGGAAATGCCGAAAACAGACTCCAAAACCAGAAGTCCCAAACTTCGCAAAATATTCCCCAATCGGCTTCCAGACGTGTCCCCCTCCCTCACTGGACCCTGCAACAATCTCCCAATTGTGTCCCCTTATTGCCAAAAATCCAATTCCGTTGCAGATCGGCAGCCGGACCTGTGGGGATGGGGCTCCAGGCGGAAGCGCTACCACCCCTGTCCACAACCAAAACGTCCCCTGCTTCACAACAAAACACCATCTGTCTCCCCAAATCGATCTGCAAAGGAGTCCTGTCCCATCAACCCCTCACCAGTCCTCCCAGTACCCGCAAATTCCTCAGCACCGCAGAGCCTCCAAAAACAAGGAAAAAAAACCCTGGCCACCGCAGCTCCCTGAGCTGCAGCAGCGCCCAATACCGCGGGTCCGCCCACCCAAGGAGGGAACTTTCTGGGCCCAGCTGGGACCTCCGTTTATATATTATAGATGTATCCTCTCTGTTACCTTCCCACCAAATCGACATCCAGACACCTTCCAACCAGCAAAAATCCCCGAAACAACACGGTCCCAAAGAGCCTTCAACACTGCCCAGCTGCCCCCTGCAGAGACATTACCAGGCAAGCTCACTCAGCCACCATCTTGCCCCAACTCCTCTCAACTTTTTATTGTATGTTTTTATATACAACTCAAGTTAACCACTTTCAAGTTACAATTCAGTAGAATTAATTACATTTATAATATTGTGCTACAATCATCAATATTCACTATCCCAACTTTTTCATCACCTTAAAAAGAAACTGGGGAAATGGACTTGGCCCAGTGGTTAGGGCATCCGTCTACCACATGGGAGATCAGCGGTTCAAACCCCGGGCCTCCTTGACCCATGTGGAGCTGGCCCATGCGCAGTGCTGATGCGCGCAAGGAGTGCCGTGCCACGCAGGGGTGACCCCCATGTAGGGGAGCCCCACTGCACAAGGAGTGTGCCCCATAAGGAGAGCCGCCCAGCATGAAAGAAAGTGCAGCCTGCCCAGGAATGGTGCCACCCACACTTCCTGTGCCGCTGATGACAACAGAAGTGGACAAAGAAACAAGATGCAGCAAATAGACACAGAGAATAGATAACCAGGGGATGGGGGAAATTAAAAATAAATAAATAAATCTTTAAAAAAAAAGAAAGGAAAAGAAACTGCCCTCATTAAGCAATAATTCCTTCCCTCTCTCCTTGTCTATCCCTGCTCCCTTGTAATCTATAATATATTATTGGTATCTATGAAATTTGTTTATTCTATATATTTCATGTGAACAAGATCACACTATATCTTTTTGTGACTGGCTTAATTCACTTAACATGATTCCTCAAGATTCATTCATGTTGTAGCAACATGTATCATAACTTCAATCCTTCTTACAGCTGAATAATATTCAGTTGTGTGTATATATCACATTTTGTTTTTATGTTCATTTGTTAATGAACACTTGTGTTGCTTACTACCTTTGGGTTACTATGAATAATGCTGCTATGAACATTAGGGTACAAATATCTGAGTGCCTGCTTTCAATTCTTTTGAGTATACACCAAGAAGTGAGATTGCTGGGTCATATGGTAGTTCTATTTTCAATTTTCTAGCCTACCACCAAATGATTTCCACAGTGGCTACACCATTTTACCATGCCACCAGCCATGTATAAGTGTGAGTATTTCTCTGCATCCTTGCCAAAACTTATATTCTGATTAAAAGAAAATAATAGCCACCCTCTTGGGTGTGAAGTAATATCTCATTGTGATTTTGATTTGTATTTACCTGATGACAAATGATGTTAAATACTTTTTCATGTGCTTATTGGCTATATGCACATATTCTTTGGAGAAATGTCTTTTCAAGTTCTTTGCCTATTGTTTTGACTTTATTTTTAGAGAAGATTTAGATTTACATTTGCAGAAAAAATTACACCATGTAACCCAACACCACCACCACAACACACACACACACACACACAGGCAGTTACCCCTATTATTGACATCTTAGATTAGTGTGGTACATTTGCATATTTTTTGAGTTTTTTATCTTTTTGCTGTTGTATTTATATTCTTTGTGTATTCTGAATTATGAGATATATAGTTACTAATTATTTTCTCCAATTGTGTAGGTTATCTTTTCACTGTTTTGAAAGTTTCCTTTTATGTGCAAAAGTTTTTAATTTTGATGAAGTCCATTGTATTTATTTCTCCTTTTGTTGCTTGTACTTTTGGTGTCATACATAAGAAATCACTATCAAATTTAAGGGTATGAAGATTCCCTGCTAAGTTTTCTTCTAAAAGTTTTATATTTTTAGCTTTTATGTTGAGGACCTAATCAAGTTAGTTTTTATATATAGTGGGAAATAGGTTCCACCTTCATTCTTTTGCAAGTTTCCCCTACACCATTTGTTGAAGAAATTGTTCTTAATCTAATTAACGTAGTTGGCACCCTTTTCAAAAATCAATTGGCCATAAATAAACACATTTATTTTTGAATTTTCAATTGTATTTCAATGGTCTATATGTCTATCTTTATGCCAATACCACATGTTTTGAATACTGAGACTTTATGGTAAGTTTTGAGATCAGGAGGTATGAGAACTCCAATATTTTTCTTCTTTTGAAATATTGATTTGATTATTTGGAACCCTTCATGATTCCATATGAATTTGAAGATCAGCTTTTCCATTTCTACAAAAGAGGCTGCTGGGATTTTGAAGGGTATTTAATTAAATCTGTAGGATGCTTCGGGTAGAGTGTTGACATCTTAATAATATTAAGCCTTCCAATCCATGAACACAGGTTGCCTTGCTATTTACTTAGGTCTTCTTTCATTTTCTTACATCAGAGTTTTGTCATTACAGTGTACAAGTCCTTCACTTCCTTGGTTCAATTTACTTCTAGGTATGCTATCATTTTAGGAGCTATTGTAAATAGAACTGTTTTTTAAATTTCCTTTTCAGAATATTCTTTGCTGTTGTATAGAAAAACAGGTAATTTTTACATGTTAGTCATGTAGCCTACGACATTTCTGAACTTGTTTTTTAATTCAAGCAGTTTTCCTGTAGATTCTTTGGGATTTTCTTTATAAAGGATCACATCATCATGAATAGAGATTTTCCTTCTTTCTTTATAAAGGATCACATCATCATGAATAGAGATTTTCCTTCTTTCTTTCCAGTTTGGATGTCTTTTTTTTATTTTCTTGCCTAATTATTCTGGCAAGGACTCCCAGTACAATGTCAAATAGCAGAAATGAAAGTACACATCCTTGCACTTGACCTCAGGAGGAAGGCTTTCAATCTTTCACCATTGAGTATGTTAGCTGTGTGTTTTCCATATATTCCTTTTATCATGTTGAGGAAGTTACCTTCTATTTCTGTTTGTCTGAGTGTTTTTATCATGAAATGGTGTTGGATTTTGTCAAATGCCTTTCTTTATCAATTGAGAAGATCATGATCTTTTCCTCATTCCCATGCTAATGTAATCTATTACATCGATTGATTTTTATGTATTGAAATACATTTGCGTTCCTGGGATAAATCCTAGTTGGTCATAGTGTTTAATCCTTTTATATGATTCTTGATTAGGTTCTGGATTAAATCCTGAAAGCTGAAGAGCATATTAATGGATCTGCAGACTCAAGAAATGCAAGTCAAGCTAACAGTGGAGAAAGGTGAGGATCAGTTCCCCCTAGAATCACCCAAAGGCTCATGAACTGACAGATCCAGTATCTCAGGATTGGGCGTGAAAGAAGGTGGTTAAAATGAGAACCTAGCAAAAACTATTTTGAGAGTTAAATCCCTGATACCCTTTCCTCAACTCACCTCATTGTCTTCCCCTTCCCTACACCAGCAAAATTCCAGAGATCTATTAAGTGTGGCTCAAAGAGGAACTTGTGTATTGTTCAGTATTAAGTGCTGTACCTATATACCTGAAGAATACATCTCTTCTATTCTAGATCATATGCAGAGGGATATTGAACATGTTAAAAGTCCTAGTAAACTTAATTCATTTTCTAAGTGGTTAGTGAATGTGCCTAAAATATAAACGAGTGGCTCCCTTAAGTACTATCTTTATTTTGCTTAGCATATGCTTGTCTTGTTGCCTTTGTTGTCTTTGAGAGTTTATGTCTAGGGCAGTGCCTTTTGGCTGTCCTATGCATAACCACAGCCATGGGATCTGGGGTTAGCAGTTTATAGCAAACCCAGCAGGCCTACCACAATCTTTCCTTAGTGTTAACCAACAGAGTAGAGAAACTAGCTGTGACTTAGAAGTCCATAGACAGCAAATACACTCTCATGCCACTGTGAGGCTGTAAAATTGCAGAACCCTAAACATGCTAACAGTGGTACATGGAGAAACCTCCCTATTACTCAGGGAGGAATGCTGTTTCTATGTAACAGTCCTAGACAGCATTTGAAAATTACAAGATCATGTCCATTGACTTCAGGAGGATGTAGCCTCTGGAGGTGCCTGGTCTGTCTCATTCTCATGGTCCAGTATGTCATGGCTGCCCCCCACTTTTGGGTCACAATCCACCATCTTCTTTATCCTTTTAGTAGAACCATGTATCTTCAAATTTCTGTTTATTTCTTCTAGAATCAATGCCTTCCAGAACAAGGTATTAGTCACACAGAGATTTCATCCAGTTCCAACCATGGAGCCAGACCTGCCTTCCCTCAACCTTAATAGAATAGAGAGTTTCACACCCTGTCAGACAGGGACTAATCCCCTAACCAGCAGGAAGCAGCTACAGAAGAATGACCATTGCCCTTCAGCTCCCCATTAAGAATAAAGGTGTAAACTCTCTGAGGGGGCAGTTAAGGCAGCTTAGTATAGGGAAAAGGGAAGATGAGTCACAGCTGGAGCTGGCAGAGAACATGGTTGTGAAACCCCACCCAGAAACCTCCTGGGAGCAGGCTGCTATACTAAGAATAAAGCTGGGAAGACCCCACTGATATCCTGGCCGTGAAGTCCCATTTGGAACACTTTCTGGTGTAAAGGATATCCCCAAATAACTACAAACAGGCATCCTCATTTGTCCCAGAGGTCTCCAAGCAAAAGCCCTCACCATGGGTCCCCTGAGAGGTAACAGGTTGGGATCATAAGGCAATAAGAACAGCAAACAGCTGGGGCCTCATTATGGAAGGGGAGGAGAAAATGCCTTAAAAAGGCTTATCTTGGGGGCCCATGTGCACATCTTACCCTGTAGCATGCCCATACCTGTGTATTGGTTTTCTTTTTTGTTTCTTAATAAACTCTTTATTCCCTTGCCTACCTTATGGTATGTCCTTAAATTCTTTTATGTGAAATAGCCAAGAACCTAGAAGCCCAGAACCCAGAGCATTCCTCTAATGTTAGAGGATGAGCCCACACAGCTGGCAACCCCTCAGCTTCCCAAAGGTCCGTGGACATGGATGTAGTTGCCCAGGCAGTGGGGCCAGGTGGTAGAAGACATGCATGCTGCTGTGTGCCCCCAGACTGGTCCTCAGGACAGTTGTCTCTTCTCTGAGAAGGGCTCTCTCTCTGGCTCTGTGCTGACCCTCTGGACACAGGGAGTGGGTGTCATCAGGTCTCCCCTCCAGGTCATTTTTGCCATGGATTATCTGGTTTCTATGGCCATGGGTAACTTTGTTCACATTGGCTCAGCTTAGGTCATCTACCATCTGTACTGCTAGAATGCCAAGTTCATCAGTAAATGCCTCATGGGGGATCTGCTCTGCTTGGTGAGGGCTCATAAGACAAGGTGAAGGAGGTGATGGACTTTGAGACACTGTGCCAGAGGCAGTCAAGATCCTCAAGAAAAATAAACTGCACAGGATCTCCAAAGGTGAGGCCAACATGTGGAAGAAAATTAAACTCCTGAGGAGGTTACAGCACAAGTACTAGATCCAGCTGGTGGGCATGCTGTACAATGAAGAGAAGCAGTTGTTGTATGTGATGATTGATTATTGTGTCTGTGGCTTGCAGAAAATTCTGGTCAGTGTGTCTGAGGAAAGGTCCCCTGTATGCCAGGCCCATGGGTACTTCTGCCAGCTTATTGACAGTGCTTGAGTACCTGCACAGCCAGGACATCATGCACAATGATATCAAGCCTGGGAACCTACAGCTCATCACCAGCATGATGCTCAAGATTATCAGACCTGTGTGTGACCAGGCCCTGCCCTGGTTCACTGAGGATGCCACATGCCACATGAGCCAGAGCTCTCTGGCATTCCAGCTGCCTGAGATTACCAATAGTCTAGACACCTTCTCTGGCCTCAAAGTTAACATCTGATCAGCAGGGGTCATGCTCTACATCATGACAGGCCTGTACCCCTTCAAAGAGAACATCTACAAGCTGTTTGAGAACATCAGGAAGGGAGACTATATGCTTCTGGCCAAGTGTGGCCTACCTCTCCCTGACCTGCTCAAAAGGATGCCTGAGTATGAACCTGCCAACATATCTGGCAGCACATCAGTTTCCAGAAGAAGCACGTGCCATTCAGGGCAGTTGTGCTTATTCTGGTGAGCAGGGATTCTGAGGCCCCTAGCACAGCATGATAGTGGTACCATACCTGGAGGACCTGCATAGCTGAGCTGCTGAGGGAAATGATGATGACATCTTTGACATTGAGGATGACATCATCTACACAGGACTTCACAGTGCCTGAAGGTGTGGCTGGCCAGATCAGACAGAACTGGTGCCTACCCAAGGCCCTTAAATTCCTGCATGAACAACATGGAGTTGACACAGCTAAGCACCAAATCTAGGGCAGAGCACTAGGCCAGCACCACCACCCACCCTGCCAGCAATGCCTGCTCTGATGACAGCAAGATCTGCCAGCTGTTGGCCTGCAAACAGCAGTGAAGACACCCACCTGTAGCCTTCCTCTAGGGCCCCCTGTCTGGGGCCACACCCAAGGCCCTCCTCAGTCTTCCCACCCACTGCTGGCCCAGTGCATGCCTGGGATGGATACCACAACACCCTCTATGTTGACTGATCTACAGCAATCAGGTGCCTCCTGGAGGGTCAGGGCAGGGTAGCAGTGGGGACCAGGGCCCTGCCCTCTCCTCAGACACCTGCATATGCAGCACCTCTTGCCAATGGACATGAGTTCCTGTTGTTGACTTTGACAATCCTGTGCTAAGCCTCCAGTCTCAGGTGAGGGGAGGAGAGGGAGGGCCCAGACCTGAGAACATGCACAGCCTGAGCTCTGTGTGCAGGTCTGTCCAGGGTGCTGGCTTGGTGTGAAGTCATTGTGAAGCACTTTACATTTAGAATACTGGTGTCTCTGCTCTGCCCTCTTAGTGTTTTCCTGTTTTGTTTTGTTTACTCTGCTATATATTGGAGCTCCCCATGTCTAGTGATGTGTTCAACTGAATCACAGTCACAGACAAAACAGACCTCCCAAAGGCCAAGTGTTTGATTTGTTCCTTTACTGTTTTCTTTTCTTTTCTTTTTTCTTTTAATTTTCTTTTTTTTATCTAAAAAAACAAAACAGGTGGATTTGAAAAAAAAAGGATGTGTATTATGCTGTTGTTGAGTAGAGTGTTATGTTTATATTTGTTAGGTCTAATTTATTAGGTCTAGCTGACTAGTGTTCTATTTCCACATATGCTGCTGAACTGTTCTAGTGAATTTTTTATATCAATGTGTGCACTTTTTAGCTGAACAATTTCAATTTGATTCCTTCTTGAAAAATTTGTATATCTTTAATCATATTATTTTACTTGTCCATAATTTCCACTAGCTCTCTGAGCATATTTAGCACAGTAGATATAGTCCTTTGTCTAGTAAGTCCAGTATTTGGGCTTCCTCAGCACTGCTTTCTGTCAGTTTCCTTGTATCCTATGTATGGGGCATACTTTTCTGGCTCTCTATATAAATTGTGATGTCGTTAAAAATTGAGCAATATGAATATTTTAATGTGATAACTCTCAAAATAAGGTTCTTCTTCCTCCCAGGGATTTGCTGTTAATTATTGAGACCTGTAGTTATCAATTTGTTTGGTGACTTTTCCAAATTAGTCTTGCAAAGATTTTATTCCTTGTTATGTGTAGTCACTGGATGTCTGTTTCATTATCTCTTCTGTTGGCCAGTGGCATGGCAGAGATCTCCTTAAATACTAGGATTTAAAAAGAAAAAACAGGAACACTACTCTTCTAGTTTTTTCAGCTTATCTTTGAACTGGAGCACTCCTTCAACACTGGGCCATTCTGAATAGAACTCTGCGTTAGCCTTGGAATCCTGCTTGGATGAAGCCCACAGATTCTCTAGAAGTGCATGTACATAATTCTGGGCATTGATGTTGCATTCTATTTGCTGTCCATTGCCTCAGGTGGACATGTGCAGAATATATATGTATATGAATCTTTCAACTGAAACTGCTGATGCCTGGAAGGCTGTTCAAACCATAGTGGGTAGAAGCAAATTGAGGTCAGTTTTTGTGTTAGTCTCTAGGAGAATCATCAGATAGGTCAAAAGCACAAAAACAGTATTTTAATAATATGGTCTATACAAGATCATTTTACCAAGAAGCACTGGTTCCTTTTATTGGAGAATGACATTAAAACATTGATTGAGAAAAACAGACTAAGCATCACCATCCCAAAATCCTCAAGATTGGGGAATGAACAATGAATTAAAGTAGGCTTATTATTCTATTATAGACTTATTATTCTAGCTGTGGAAGAGTTTGTATCATTCATGTAAAGGCAGTGGCTGCCAGAGGTTTTGAGGGAAGAATAGGTGTAACATGGAGGCATTGTTGGGACATTGGAATTGTTCTGCATAATATTGCAATGATAGATACAGGCCATTATATATTTTGTCAAAACCTATAAAAATGTGCAGTGCAAAGTGTAAACTATAATGTAAACTATTTTCCATGGTTAGTAGCAATGCTTCAATATGTGATCATCAATTATATCAAATGTACCGTGCTAATGAAAGATGTTAATGTGGGAGAGTGTGGGAGGAGGAGGGCTATATGGGAATCACCTATATCTTTGATATAGCATTTATGTAATCTAAAGCTTTTTAAAAATTAAAAAAAAAACATTGAGGGATAAGTGTGCTTGTTTCTACTTTTAAACCCTTTCTTCTCAGTCCTCTCAGTTGATGATGCAAGGAAATGTATATGTGTATACTAACATGTACTTATATACAGTAATTAATATAAATATATATTTTTTATTTCAAAATTTCCAAAATTTCCAAATGCTCTATACATACCAAACAACATCTTCCCCTTTCTGACTTCCCTCTTTCACCTCATAAACTCTAATTAAATTTCTGCCTCTAATAATGTGTCATTTCTGGATATTTCATATAAGTGAAATCATACAGTATTTGTACTTATGAGTCTTGGTTTTTTCAATCACTGTAATGTTTTCAAGGTTCACCCATTGATGCAGCATGTCTAAGACTGCATTTTGTGAATCCAGTCATCTGTCAATGGTCAGTTGTTCTGATTCTACATTTTGGCTATTGTGAATAATGCTGCAATGATGCTGTGAATAATGCATTTGTGTATAAGTATCTGTTTGAGATCCTGTTTTCAATTTTGGCAGGCATGTACCCAGGAGAGGACTTGCTGAGTCATATAGTAATTGTATATTTCATTCTTTCTCTTTATTAGAAAAGTAGTGGGCTAACAAGACAGACATGCATAAAATACGGGATTCCAATCTACTACCCTATTATTAACACCTTGCACTGGTGTGGAACATTCATTAGAATTAATGATAGGACATTTTAAAATTGTACTATTAATTGTAGTCCACAGTTTAACATATGGTTCACTCTTTGTGTAGTGCAGTTTCATGGATCAAAAAAATTTATTCTGTTCCCAGACATATAATCTAATATTTCCTCTTTTAGTCATGGTCAGATATATATTTCAGAGCTCTTAGTTGAGTTCACAATGTTCATTACCAAAGCATTTCCATCATTCCAAATAAGAATACTGTACATTTTAAGCCTTGACTTACTATTCCCTATCTATATACCATTCCCTAGTAATCAAGGTTCTGGTTCTATAAGTTTGCTTATTCTAATTATTCCAAATCAGTGATATCACAAATTTTCCTTATATGTCTGGCTTATTTCATGCAACATGATTGTGATAGGCTAATGTGTCAACTTGGCAAGTTAACTGTGCCCAGTTCTTTGGTCAAGCAAGCACTGGGTTAATTATAATATAGGCATTTCATGGACTTCATTCATCAGTGAGTGGATTGTGTATATGGCTGATTACATCTACAATAGACTGTGAAGATTGCTATGAGTGAAGAGTGACATCTCATCTAGTCAGTTGAAGGCCTTAAAAGGAGAAGTGATTTCAGCATACAGGAGGAGTGAATTTCTACCTCTACTTCAGACAACTAGTGTCTCTTGGGGAACACATTGAGGTCCTACATTAGAACCCCTGGCTTGCAGCCTGCCCTATAAAATTTGGACTTGTGCATCCTCATATTTGTGTGAGACAATTTTATAAAATCTCATACTATTTACAGATATTTCCTGTCAGGTCGGTTTCCATAAAGAATCCTGACTAATATAACTTGGTGCTAGGAATGGTTCTGGAGAAACAGAATCTTAAAAATGGGATTTCTGAATTGGTACTGGGATTTTTGCAACTGGCTGTCTGCTCTTGTTAGATTCAAGGACAATAATGACTCTGTTTTCAATAATCAAGAGGCTACCAACAGTCCATAGTGTGAGTTTGCAATAGAGATATGCAAAATAGTACAACTGGTTATGACTACTTCTATGCGTATGAGAGGCAAGATTCTGGGTTAGAGTGTTTTTAACATATTAACAGAGTTTTGTGGAATTAAAAAGTATAATAATGCTTGCTGCTGGTTCCTGAACATGCTGGCTACAGTTATGAAAGAAAGGGATGTACTTAAGTCTTCAAATTTGGAGCTTAAGTATCATATCAATGATGTGGAATTTCCTATTTGTGCCCTTACCTGAGATGTCTGAAAGCCAGATGTAGAATCTCATTGTGCAAGTAGAAGAGTTACAATGGAAATTAAAATCTCAACCGTGCATGATGTCTGTTTTTGAAGTAAGGATATTGATTGGAAAGGAGTGGAATCCTGAGGGTTTGGGTGGGAACATATGGGTGGGTGATTATGACAGTGCAAACACTGCAACCCTAAATCCTGCTGAGACTTGGCCAGATAAACCTGTAATGGTTTGAGCTGAGGAGACAGACATCTGACATTCTCCCCGCTCTGAGGAGATGGTCACCCAACCTCAAATCAGCACTGAGGAGACAACCATCCAAATTCCAGCTTGCTACAGTCAGCTACCTGACTTTCTGTCTTTCACCAAGGAGTCCAGACCTCCTCCCTGATCTGAGGAGATATTTACCCAACTTCCATCTGACCCAAGGAGTCTGCCATCCAACCCTCACCTGAAGAGATTAATCCTGCCTTACCAGATGAAATTGCAATAGAATGCTCTGAGGTAATTGGCTTCCAAGAAACTTCTACTCCTTATTACCCACACCCTCAACTACTCTTTTCTTTCAGACCTGTAACTAAAGTCAGAATAAGCCCCAAAAAGGGGAGTACAAATCCTGACTCTTAAGGAAATATATTATACTCCAAAAGAACTGCATGTTTTCCAATTTATATAGACAGAAATCAGGTGAATATATGAATTTATTCATATGGGCCCAGTATGCAGAGATTCTAGATTCAATGTTGTGCAGACTAATACACTCTGTAGCTTGAGGGGTTAGAAAGGGCTCTAGGAGTTTGTTCAGAGGGCTGGCTGAAACATAGACCAAAAGATGGCCAACATTGCCTTTGGTTGAGATGGCAGAATTGTCCTGGCATACTGTAGATGAGGGGATCCAAAGTCTCAGAGTGACTGGAATGCTAGAATAAATTCACCATCTAAGACCTACCCACACACTGCAGGAATGTCAAGAGGATACACCTATCAGCAGGACTGTGAAGAATAAATTTGTGAGACTAAGTTCATTTTCCCTGAAGAGCTCAGGCATTGCTCTTCTCTGTAGGTCAGATATTACTATGAGAACGTCTATCACTTAACTTGAATCCTTAAACACAATGGGGATGATCAGATCCTGGGGTGGCAGTAGCCAATTGGCAACAATTAATTACCAAAAAAAAAGGTGGAATGGCTACCATTATGGACTTCAAAGTCAAAGCAGTAATTGAAATAGTCTGACAGAGACCTATGACATTGGCTAATAGATCATGGGGTTCTTAGAATGAAACAGATGGGGAGTCTACTAAATTCTTACTTCAATTGTATAGACAGATTTCAAGGTCAAATTAACAAATGTCTAACTTTAATTACCAAAAACCATAGCCATGGTCCCCCAATGAATTACCATACTTGAGACAGTTTACAGACCCAGGAACTCTTGAATAAGGAGAAGTCTGCATCCTCTTAGTGAAGGGCCCTCTTAAATTGTCAAAAATTTATACTGTTAATCTTCCTCCTAGCCTTCACCAAAGAGACCTACTGCCTTTTACCAGGGTAACTATGCACTGGAAAAAAATGAAATGATCAGACATTTTGGAGATTATTAGATACTGGCTCAGATTTGCCATTAGTTCCAGGAGATCCAAATATCACTGTGGTCCACCAGTCAGAGTAGGGGCTTATGAAGGTCAGGGGACTGATGGAATTTTAGCTCTTGGCCATCTCACAGTGGGTTGAGTAGATCCCTGATCCTATTCTGTGGTTATTGCCCCAGTTCTGGAAGGCATAATTTGTGCAAGCATACTCAGCATATGGCAGAATCTCCACATTGGTTCTGTGACTTGTAGTGTGAGGGCTACTATGGAGGAAAGGCCAAACTGAAGACACGGCAACTATCTCTACCTACAAAATAGTAATTAAAAGGGCATAACAGATTCTTAAAGAAATTTCAGAGGTTAGTGCCATCATCAAGGACATGGAGGGTGGTAAGTGTGGTGATTTTCACCACCTCCCTATTCAACTGCACAATTTTTTCCTACACAGAGAACAGACAGATCTTGGAAAATTACAGTGGATCATGGGAAAGTTAACCAGGTGGTGACTCCAATTGCATCTGTTGCAAGTGAGGTATCATAGTTTGAGAAAATCAACACCTCCCACTTGTGCCTGGTATGCAGCTATTGATCTGGCAAATGTTTTTTTCTTAATTGTTGTTAGCAAATACCAGCAGAAAGTTTGTTTTCAGGTGGCAAGACCAGAAATACACATTCACTATCCTACCTCAGGAGTATATCAACTCTTCTGCCCTATGTCATAATCTTGTCTGCAGGGAATTTGATCATCTCTCTTTCCCAAAAGACATCATGCTGGTGCATTATATTGATAATATCATGTTGACTGGATCTAGTGAGCAAGAAGTAGCAATTACTCCAAACTTATTGGTATGACATTTTTGTGAGAGAGGATGGGAGATAAATCCAACAAAAATACAGAGGCCTTCCACCTTGGGTGAAATTTCTATGTGTCCAATGGTGTAAGACATGCTGAGATATCCTTTCTAAAGTGAAGGATAGGATGTTGCATCTGCCCTCCCATTACTAAAAAGAGGCACAATGCTTAGTTGGCCTCTTTGGATATTGGAGGAAACATAGTTTTCATTTGAGTGGGCTACTTCAGCCCCATTTATCTAGTGACTAGAAAAGTTGCTAGTTTTGAGTAAGGACTGGAACAAGAGGAGACTGTGTGGCAATTTCATATTATTTATGTATTCCAGGAAGAGATATAGTTTGTAAACTGATTTATTCCTCTAGGTATGATACACTTTGATATATTAAATTCAAAGCCTTTATGTTTACTTGATTAAATCAAGACCAAGGGTTTGATTTAACAATGTCATTAGGGTGACTCAGGGTTGAGCCCCCACCACCTTGGTGGGCTATATAAATGGATACTCACTTGAGGAGAACACAAGTAGAAGAAACAGCAAAGGAGAGAAATAAGTTTTGATGCAGGAGCCCCAGGGAGAGCTGAACCATTCACCTGATAGTTTCCAACTGCAGAGACCACAGCCCTGAGCAGCCGAGAAGGTCCAGAAAAAGTGAGCCCTCCAGTTTGCAACTGAGTACAAAAGAAGCTGTGACTATGGAGCCTTAAGAGGAAAGAGGAAGGCTGAACCCTCACAGACATCACCCACCATTTTGCTTCAACATGTGGCAAATGACTTTGGGTGAGAAACCAGCCTTGAGTTGGACTCTTTAGGGCCTTGTAACTAGGATTTTATCCCAAATAAATACCTTTTATAAAAGCCTAAAATTTCTAGTACATTGCATCAGCGCCCCTTTGGATGACTAATACACTGTTTGTTTTTGTTTTTTTTAAATTCATTGTAAAAAAATATTACATTAAAAAAATACGAGGTCCCATTCAACCCCACTGCCCCCATCCCCCACTCTCCCCACAGCAACACTCTCTCCCATCATCATGACACATCCATTGCATTTGGTAAGTACATCTCTGGGCATCACTGCATCTCATGGTCAATGGTCCACATCATAGCCCATACTCTCCCACGTTCCATCCAGTGGGCCCTGGGGGGATCTACAATGTCCCGTAATTGTCCATGAAGCACCACCCAGGACAACTCCAAGTCCCGAAAACGCCTCCACATCTCATCTCTTCCTCCCATTCCCCACACCCAGCACCCACCATGGCCACCATTCCCACACCAATGCCACATTTTCTCTGTGGACCTTCGATTGGTTGTGTCCATTGCACATCTATGTCAAGAGGGGGCTTAGATTCCACCTGGATATTGGATGCAATCCTCCTGCTTTCAGTTGTAGACACTCTAGGCTCCATGGTGTGGTGGTTGACATTCTTCAACTCCATGTTAGCTGAGTGGGGTAAGTCCAATAAATCAGAGTGTAGGAATTGAAGTCTGTTGAGGCTCAGGGCATGGCTATCATATTGTCAGTCCAGAGATTCAAATCCCCTACATATATCTTAAACCCCAGCACCAACTACAATTCCAGTAAAGTATCATGAAAGTCTTGTGAAAAGAGAACCCATCTGAGTCCAGTTCCATCACGCAGAAACACCAGCTCCAAAGAAGGGCCATCTGATATGGCAGTGAACCCCATCTGCCATGACCATAGAACCCGTGGGTCTCTTTATCCCTCAAAAGAACCAATACCTGGGGTTGTATCTACTTTATCTGTCTCTTAGACTCTGCTCAGTTGTGCATAAGGGCAATCTATCTGACAACCTCCAGACTCTTTTTTAGAGACTTCTAGCCATATAAACTCATTTCTCCTTTCCATTTCCCCCTTACATTAGGGCAAACAGCATTTTGAAGTCATGTTATTATATGTAGACAGGGATATTCTGCTGATCCACATTGAACCTTTAATTCAAGGTCATTTTGTAGTTGCATCTTCGGCTGGTATTTGGTAGTGATCCCTCGGTGCCAGGGAGGCTCATCCCTGGGTGTCATGTCCCACGCTGGGGGGAATGCACTGCATCTACATGCTGAGTTAGGCTTCGAGACTGGCCACATTTGAGTAACATGAAGGCTGTCAGGAGGAAACTCCCAGGCACAATGCTTTCTAGGCCTTGTTCTTATTGCAGGCGTATAGGCTCACAAGCATAGTCATTAGTATCAGGGGCTCACTGTTGGACCCTCATTCCTTCCTGGTCCTTACCATTGCACCTGGGGGACTGCTGCTGCTCCCCTAGGGACCACGACAGAGCACCCCTGGCCAGAAACCCAGTACCCCCCCAGGTTTGTTTTTAATTGTTTCCACTATGAGTATATCCAAACATTACCATGCACCCTCGACATATGCCCTGTATAACTCCGTGTCCACCCTATATCACCTGTCAATAACATCCCATACCAGTATTCCTCCACTGCCATTGTTGAACCACTCTGTGATCCAAAACTTCCTGAAAAGTGAAGCCCAATATAATGTCAGGTTCCCTTACTAGTAAAACGGAATATAGTGATGAGTTTAAAGGTTAGATCTAGAATACGTATTGATTTGGAAAAATTCTACATCCTATCTTTTTCTTTTCTTTTTTCCTAATTATTGAGCTTCACAGTAATCATATATACATATAAGATCACATATCTTATCTTAAGATCACATATACATATAAGATCACATACATATAAGATCACAGTAATTCATATATACAATATACAGTACTCCCACACATCCACCTTAAAACCTTTTCCCTTCCACAGCGATTATCTTATAACTTATTCATATCATATTTACTGAAACTGATGTACAGACTCTGAGACAATAGCTTTCAAACAAGGTGACATCTGTGCTTACATTGTGGTCCATACTTTAAGATATACAGTTTTCTAAATTTTTAGTTATCCTATGTTTTACATTATGGTTTACATTATTAGTCTCTCATCCCCTATGTGGTTTTGGTGTAATATTACATGTTTTATATCCATCCTTGTGTACTCTCGTGAAACTCCTCTCTTACCCCCACATTTACCTTGGTTCCATCCATTCAACATCCATTTTCCCCTCCCCTTGGGGCCCACAGCGACAGCCAATCTCCATTTCCCAAGGAGCCATGTCCAGAGATACTTGCAAGAGTTTTCAGGGCCTGACTTGCTCAACTGCCCTAATGTCCTGGGAGCCACCCTTTCTCTCGAGAGATACAGTTCTCTCTATTTGATGGCATTAGTCTCCCCAGGATGTGGATCCACCCCCACTCTCACTACTTGGGTGTCTACCCAATGGTACAACCCACCCTGGCAAAATGAGCATTCAGACAATCCCCAGGAGTCTGTCCCGCATCAGACCATCCCCTCCGAGCATCCTAAACAGGTAACCCTCCTAATTATGTATATATATTTTTTATTATTCATTTTTTGGAAAATATTACATAAAAAAATATGAAGTCCCATTCAACCCCACCGCCCCCACCCCACACTCCCCCTACGGCAATACTCTCTCCCATCATCATGACACATCCATTGCATTTGGTAAGTACATCTTTGGGCATCGCTGCACCTCTTTGTTAATGGTCCACATCATAGCCCACACTCTCCCATGTTCCATCCAGTGGGCCCTGGGGGGATCTACAATGTCCTGTAATTGTCCATGAAGCACCACCCAGGACAACTCCAAGTCCCGAAAACGCCTCCACATCTCATCTCTTCCTCCCATTCCCCACACCCAGCACCCACCATGGCCACCATTCCCACACCAATGCCACATTTTCTCTGTGGACATTGGATTGGTTGTGTCCATTGCACATCTATGTCAAGAGGGGGCTTAGATTCCACCTGGATATTGGATGCAATCCTCCTACTGTCAGTTGTAGGCACTCTAGACTCCATGGTGTGGTGGTTGACATTCTTCAACTCCATGTTAACTGAGTGGAGTAAGTCCAATAAATCAGAGTGTAGGAATTGAAGTCTGTTGAGGCTCAGGGCGTGGCTATCATATTGTCAGTCCAGAGATTCAAATCCCCTACATATATCTTAAACCCCAGCACCAACTACAATTCCAGTAAAGTATCATGAAAGTCTTGTGAAAAGAGAACCCATCTGAGTCCAGTTCCATCACGCAGAAACACTGGCTTCAAAGAAGGGCCAACTGACATGGGAGTGAACCCCATCTGCCATGACCTAGAACCAGTGGGTCTCTTTAGCCCTCAAATGAACCAATACCTGGGGTTGTATCTACTTTACCTGTCTCGGAGTCACTGCTCAGGTGTGCTAAGGGCAATCCTTCTGACAACCTCTAGACTCTTTTTTAGAGACTCATAGCCATAAAAACTCATTTCTCCTTTCCATTTCCCCCTTACATTAGGTCAAACAGCATTTTAAAGTCATGTTATATGTAGACAGGAATATTCTGCTGATCCACGTTGAACCTTTAATTCAAGGTCATTTTCTAGTTGCATCTTCAGCTGGTATTTGGTAGTGATCCCTCGGTGCCAGGGAGGCTCATCCCGGGTGTCATGTCCCACGCTGGGGGGAATGCACTGCATCTACATGCTGAGTTAGGCTTCGAGACTGGCCACATTTGAGTAACATGAAGGCTGTCAGGAAGAAGCTCCCAGGCACAATGCTGCTCTAGGCCTTGTTCTTATTGCAGGCGTATAGGCTCACAAGCATAGTCATTAGTATCAGGAGCCCACTGTTGGACCCTCATTCCTTCCTGGTTCTTACCGTTGCACCTGGGGGACTGCCGCTGCTCCCCTAGGGACCACGACAGAGCACCCCTGGCCAGGAACCCAGTACCCCCCCAGCTGTTGTTTTTAATTGTTTCCACTATGAGTATATCCAAACATTACCATGTACCCTGGACATATGCCCTGTATAACTCCGTGTCAACCATATATAGCCTGTCAGTAACATCCTATACCAGTATTCCTCTGCCACCATTGTTGAACCACTCTGTGATCCAAAACTTCCTGTAAAGCGAAGCCCAATATAATGTCAGGTTCCCTTACTAGTAAAATGGAATATAGCGATGAGTTTAAAGGTTAGATCTAGAGTACGTATTGATTTGGAAAAATTCTACATCCTATCTTTTTCTTTTCTTTTTTCCTAATTATTGAGCTTCTCTTCACAAGAGCCCTAGATCACAGTAATTCATATATACAATATACAGTACTCCCACACATCCACCATAAAACCCTTTCCCTTCCACAGTGATAATCTTTTAACTTATTCATATCATATTTACTGAAACTGATGTACAGACTCCGAAACAATAGCTTTCAAACAAGGTGACATCTGTGCTTACAATGTGGTCCATACTTTAGGATATACAGTTATCTAAATTTTTTAGTTATCCTATGTTTTACATTATAGTTTACATTATTAGTCTGTCATCCCTTATATGATTTTGGTGTAATATTACGTTTTATATTCATCCTCGTGTACTCTGGCGAAACTCCTCTCTTGCCCCCACATTTACCTTGGTTCCATCCATTCAACATCCATTTTCCCCTGCCTTTGGGGCCCACAGTGACAGCCAATCTTCATTTCCTGAGGAGCCACATCCAGAGATACTAGCAACAGTGTTCAGGGCCCGACTTGCTCAACTGCCCTAATGTCCTGGGAGCTACCCTTTCTCTCAAGAGATAGAGTTCCCTCTATTTGATAGCATTAGTCCTCCCCAGGATGTGGGTCCACCCCAACACTCACTTCTTGGGTCTCTACCCAATGGTACAACCCACCCTGGCAAAATGAGCATTCAGACATTCCCAGGAGTCCGTCCCGCATCAGACCATCCCCTCTGAGCATCCTAAACAGGTAAGTCTCCTAATTATATTTTGATACGATTTTCTCAGCATTTTATTCTCAACCAACACCTCACACTCTCCTATGTTCATATGTTGCCCCTCCCTCCCCCCAATTTTTTGGGCACTATTACCCATCTGCCCATCCATAGCCCCCCTCAAACCCGCAAATCCCCACCCAAAGGCAACCCCTTGCCCCCATTTTATCTCTTCTTTGTGCTCATACTTACCTCCAGCTCATCATAGATTCCACCCCTGCAGACGTTGACTCACATCCTTCTTCCACCCCCCAATTTCCTGTAAGCCTATCTTCCAGTCTCAAGCTCTCTGAGGCAGGTTGCTTATTTCATATCATTGAGGTCATGTAGTATTTGTCCTTCAATACCTGGGTTGCTTCACTCAACAGAAGGTTCTCAAGATTCATCCATGTTATCACATGTGTTTGTAGTTTATTTGTTCTTAAAGCTGAGTAGTATTCCATTGTATGTATATACCACATTTTATTGATCCTCTCATCTGTTGATGGACATTTGGGTTGATTTCAACTTTTGGCGATAGTGAACAATGCTGCTATGAACATTGGTGTACATATATCGGTTTGTGTCCCTGCCTTCTGTTCTGCTGGGTATATACCCAGCACTGGTATTGCTGGGTCATATGGCAAATCTATGGTTAGTTTTTTGAGAAACCGCCAAACTGTCCTCCAGAATGGTTGGATCCTTCTACATTCCCACCAGCAGTGGATGACTGTTCCCATTTCTTCACATCATCTCCAGCATTTGTATTCTTCTGCTTTTTTCATAGCTGCCAATCTTATGAGAGTAAGATGGTATCTCACTGTAGTTTTGATTTGCATTTCCCTGATAGCTAGAGATTTGGAGCATTTTTTCACATGCTTTTTAGTCATTTGTATTTCTTCTTTGGAGAAGTGTCTGTTTAAATCTTTTCCCCATTTTTTAAATGGGTTTTTTAATCTTTTTATTTTCAAGATATAGGAGTTCTTTATATATGCAAGTTATAAGTCTCTTATCAGATATATGGTTGCCAAATATTTTCTCCCATTGTGTGGGTTCCCTTTTTACTTTCTTAACAAACTCCTTTGAGGTGCAGAAGGCTTTAATTTTGAGAAAGTCCCATTTATCTATTAGTTCTTTTGCTGCTTGTGCTTTTGGTGTGATATTCATGAAGCCATTTCCTATTACAAGGTCCTGTAGATGTTTCCCTACACTGCTTTCCAAGGTTTTTATGGTCTTGGCTCTTATATTTAGGTCTTTGATCCATCTTGAGTTGATCTTTGTATAAGGTGTGAGATGGTAATCCTCTTTCATTCTTCTACATATGGATATCCAGTTCTCCAGACACCATTTGTTGAACAGGTCATTCTCTCCCAGTTGAGAGGGTTTGGTGGCTTTCTTGAATATTATATGGCTATGTACATGAGGGTCTATATCAGAACTTTCAATTTGATTCCATTGGTGTGTGTCTCTCCTTATGCCAATACCATGCTGTTTTCACTACTGTAGCTTTGTAGTATGTTCTGAAGTCAGAAGTGTGATTCCCCCAATTTTGTTTTTCTTTTTCAATATGTCTTTGGCTATTCGGGACCTCTTTCCTTTCCAAATAAATTTCATAGTTAGTTTTTCTAGTTCCTTAAAGAAGGCTGTGCTGATTTTTATTGGGATTGCATTGAATATGTAGATCAGTTTTGGTAGGATAGACATCTTAATAATATTTAGTCTTCCTATCCATGAACAAGGAATATTCTTCCATTTATTTAGGTCTTCTTTGATTTTCTTGAACAGTCTTTTATAGTTCTCAGTGTATAAATTTTTTACATCTTTAGTTAAATTTATTCCTAAATATTTGATTTTTTATTTACTATTGTGAATGGTATTTGTTTCTTGATTTCCTCCTGATCTTGCTCTTATTGGTGTACAGAAATGCTACTGATTTTTGCACATTGATCTTATAACCTGCGATTTTACTAAACTCATTTATGAGTTCTACAAGCTCTGTTGTAGACCTCTCAGGGTTTTCTATGTATAGGATCATGACATCTGTAAATAATGATATTTTGACTTCTTCCTTTCCAATTTGAATGCCTTTTATATCTGGTTCTTGCCTCAGTGCTCAAGCAAGTACTTCTAAGACAATGTTAAATAGAAGGGGAGCAGTGGGCATCCTTGTCTTGTTCCTGAGTTTAGAGGGAAGGATTTTAGGATTTCTCCATTGTAAACAATGTTGGCTGTAGGTTTTTCATATATACTCTTTATCATGTTCAAAAAATTTCCCTGTATTCTGATCTTTCAGAGTGTTTTCATCAAGAAAGGGTGCTGTATTTTGTCAAATGCTTTTTCTGTATCTATAGATATAATCATGTGATTTTTTTCCTTCAATCTGTTTATATGGTGTATTACATTGATTGATTTTCTTATGTTGAACCATCCTTGCATACCTGGAATAAATCCCACTTGGTCGTGGTGTATAATTCATTTAATGTGTTGTTGAATATGATTAGCAAGTATTTTGTTAAGTATTTTTGCATCTAGGTTCATTAGAGAAATTGGTCTGTAATTTTCCTTTCTTGTGGTGTCTTTGGTTTTGGTACTAGGGTAATGTTGGCATCATAGAATGAGTTAGGCAATGTTCCTTCTCCTTCGATTTTTTGGAATAGTTTCAGCAGGATTCGTGTTAGTTCTTTCTGGAATGTTTTGTAGAATTCACCTGTGAAGCCATCTGGCTCTGGGCTCTTCTTTGTTGGGAGGTTTT
Source organism: Dasypus novemcinctus (assembly GCF_030445035.2). Classification (NCBI taxonomy): domain Eukaryota; kingdom Metazoa; phylum Chordata; class Mammalia; order Cingulata; family Dasypodidae; genus Dasypus; species Dasypus novemcinctus. The sequence continues at coordinate 95,286,960 of NC_080678.1, forward strand.
TAATGACTGATTGTATCTCTTTACTTGTGATTGTTTGTTAAGACCATCAATGTCTTCTTTCGTCAATATGGGCTGCTTATGTGTTTCTAAGAATTTGTCCATTTCCTCTGAATTGTCATTTTTGTTGGATTATAGTTTTTCAACGTATCCTCTTATGATAGTCTTTATTTCTCTGGGGTCAGTGGTGTTATCGCCTTTCTCATTTCTTATTTTGTGTATTTGCATCTTCTCTCTTTTTTTCTTTGTTAGTCTCACTAAAGGTTTGTCAATTTTGTTGATCTTCTCAAAAAACCAGCTCTTGTTCTTATCTTTTCAAATGCTTTCTTATTTTCTATTTCATTTAGTTTTGCTTTTATCTTTGTCGTTTCTTTCCTTCTTCTTCCTGCTGGGTTACTTTGTTGTTGTTTTTTCTATTTCCTCCAAATGTGCAGTTAGTTCTACAATTTTTGCTCTTTCTTCTTTTTTGATGTATGAATTTATGGCTATAAATTTCCCTCTCAGTTCTGTTTTTGTTGCATCCCATAAATTTTGGTATGATGTGTTATTATCATTTGTTTCAAGGTAGTCATTGATTTCTTTTGAGATTTCCTCTTTGACCCACTGTTTTTTCTAAGAGTGTGCTGTTTAATTTCCAAATCGTGGTGTGAAATCTGGGCCTCTGTCCCTTGCAAATTTTCAGCGTCACTCCACTGTGGTCAGAGATATTATTTTGTATGATTTTGATCTTTCTGAATTCATTAATCCTTTCTTTGTGGCCTAGCATATGGTCTATCTTGGAGAATGATCCATGTGCGCTTGAGAAAAATGTATATCCTGCTGTGTTTGGGTGTAATGATGTATATATGTCTATTAGATCTAGCTCCTCTAATATACTGTTCAAATGTTTTGTTTCTTTAGTGATTCTCCTTTGAGATGTTTTGTCCAGAGTTGATAGTGGTGTATTAAAATCCCCCACTATGATTGTAGATGCATCTATTGTTTCACTTAGTTTTTCCAGCATTTGCCTCACGTATTTAGAGGCACCCTTGTTAGGAGCATAAATATTTATAATTTTTCAATCTTCTTGACAGATTGTCCCTTTCACTAATAGGTAGTGTCCTTCTTTGTCTCTCACAATTGTTTTGCATTTAAAGTCTATTTTGTCTGATATTAATATAGCTACTCCTGCCTTTTTTTTGGGTTATTGTTTGCTTGTATGATTGTTTTCCAGCCATTGACTTTCAACCTCCATGACTCTCTGGGTCTAAGATGTTTCTCTTGTAGACAACATATAGATGGGTCATATTTCCTTATCCAGTTTCCCAGTCTGAATCTTTTGATAGGTGAGTTTAATCCTTTGACATTCAGTGTTATGATTTTCAAGGAATTATTCCTGCTAGCCTATTTTGATTGGACTTGTGTTTTTCATATTTTGTTTGCTTTTTTTTTCCCTTCTCTTTTTGTCTTTTTTGTTGCTCTTACACTCTCCTCCAACTCTGCCTGTCCTGTTTTTTCCTTTCTTCCTGCAGAACTCCCTTTAGAATTTCTTGAAGGGGAGGTTTCTTGTTGGCATACTCTTTCAGTTTCTGTTTATCTGTGAATATTTTGAATTCTCCATCATTTTTGAATGCTAGTTTAGCTGGAGAGAGTATTCTTGGTTGGAAATTTTTTTCCTTTAGTACCTTGACTATATCATACCACTGCCTTCTTGCCTCCATCGTTTCAGATGAGAAATCAGCACTTAATCTTATGGAGCTTCCCTTGTATGTGATGGTTTTCTTTTCTCTTGCTGCTTTTGGAATTTTCTCTTTGTCTTGAGCATTGGATAATTTGACAAGTATATGTCTTGGGGTGGGCCTGTTGGGGTTTATGATGAGTGGGGTGCGCTGTGCTTCTTGGATATGTCCATCTGTCTCTTTCAGTAGATTTGGGAAATTTTCAGCCATTATTTCCTGCAACACTCCTTCTGAACCCTTTCTCTTCTCTTCTCCTTCTGGAAAGCCTATAATACATATGTTTGAGCATTTTGCATTATCATTCAGGTTCCTAAGTCCTATCTGGATTTTTTTCTATCTTTTTATCGACCAATTCTACTATCTGTTTGATTTCCGATGTACTGTCTTACAGATCACTAATTCTCTGCTCTGCCTCTTCTAGTTTGCTGATATTTGCTGCAAGTGTATTTTTGATTTCTTGAACTGTGGTGTTCATTCCCATCATATCTGTTATCTTTTTGCGTATGTCTGCAATTTCCCCTCCAGTGTTGTCTTCATGTTGTTAACCTCTTCCTTTACTTCATTAAATTTGTTGGTGATAAATGTTCTGAGATCTTTCATTACTTGTGGGAAGTTCTGCTTCCCTTCCTGATTTTTAGTTTCTTGATTGGATTCAGCCATGTTTTCCTGATTACTGGTTTGGTTTGTAGATTTTTGTTGCTGTCTTGTCATCATTTTATCTTGATGGGTTTAATCAGTTCCTTAGCTTCTTTGTCTAGTCTTGGAGATTAATTAGCTGCTGTGTTTGCATAAGTGTTATCTCTTCTCTTTGTCACTTTGTTCTTCTTCTTCTAATTTCTTATTGTTGGTTGAGTTCACTTTAAAGGAAATCATTAGGGCCTGGGAAAGGCAATTGTATGAGCAAGGAAAAAGTGTAAAGTAGTACTGGTGATAAATGTTAACAGAGCAATAATATGAGATCTTGGAGGATGGATATTAGATTCATGTAAGTTGTGTAGAGTTATAGCAGTAGGTAGAGTACCTATAATGAAGTAGTCGACTGAATATGGGAGGAATATGGTATGAATTAAAAAGCTATTGTTTTTGTGAGAGAGTGAAAGAGGAAAGAAAGGCAATAGTTTCAAGAGTGGATAACAGACAGAAAACAAAATGAAGGTATTAGAAATTAAGAGTTAGACACTTTGTGGATCAAAGAAATGGAGGTGGAATATAGGAGAGACAGTAGATGATGGAGGATATCAAGATGTATGGGAAAGGGGATAGTGTAGGTAGCCAAAATCTATTCACACAGAAATGAGGCAGTGGAGTATGAGGAAACTCAGCAAATGTGAGGTGTTCCCTGCAGCACCTTCCCACCAAATTGATGTCCAGACACCTCCTGTCCTGCAAAAATCCTGAAACAGCCTGGTCCTGAAGAACCTCCAATCTTGCCCAGCCACTTCTTTGCAGGAGATATTATCAGGTAAGCTCACTCAGCCACCATCTTGCCCCGCCTCCTAATACACTCTGTAACAGGTCCAGGCTGCTGTGGAAGATGCTCTGCACAATGCAGACTGTTAGGATTTTGGAAAAAAGCCCTGCCATTCTCTGAACATAAATATTCTCCTTTTGAGAAATAAAATTTGGCCTGCTACTGGGCCTATAGAAACAGTTCATAGTTACATGCATTGATATATGCTTAATATACAGGTAAGCTTTCTTTTATGAGGCACTGCCTATGTACTCAAGAGATTCTTGGTCTTCTATTTAAGAAAGTAGCAGAACTTCCCAGAAAGGGGGGGTTAATATTTTCTTATTTATTATGTGGGTCTCCATCCACTGGGATAGCATCCTGTTAGTGAGGGTTCTCTAGGGAAACAGAATCAACAAGAGCTATCTGTCAATTTGTGTATGTGATTTTATGAGTCTCTCACATGAATGTGGGGATGCACAAGTCCAGGTTCCATAGGCAGGTTGCAACCAGGGACTCCAATGAAAGTCCAATGAAGGTTCTTGAGTTCTGGGAGATGTTGGCTGTCCACAGACGAACTGCGAAATTCTCACTCAATGCTGGAATCACTTCTCCTTTTAAGGCACTCAACTGATTGGATAAAGCAGCACTCATCGCTGTTGGCAATCTCCCTGATTGATGTAATTGTAATCAGCTATCTATGATTTACCACTGGAGTAAAGTCAATGGTGACTAAAGTCCATAAATGCCCTTGTATTACAGCTAGCCCAGTGCTTGCTTGACCAAACAGCTGGGCACAATTATGTGGCCAAGTTGACACATTAGTCTAACCATCACAGTTCACCCCTTGTCAACTTGGCAACCATACACATTACCTTAAACCACACTTAGTCTCTAGGTAAAAATAATAACAAACATGCATATATATATATATATACACATATACATATATATTTCCACTTAAAAATGGTCAATTTCCTGCATACAACCAGAAATGCATTAATTCCATACAGAGTAGGATGCAAGTTCTTGGGTAATATTCACTCTTAAACGTGACATCCTCAAATATTATGACATGAAACTGATACAACTTGTTATATAAGGGAAAAGTTTGGGGAAGAAGACAAAGAAACTCGTTTTGTGTACCTATTCAATCATCACCATAATAAAAGAAGGAAGAAAGATTCTTGACCATTACAGTCTTTATTTCTATAATTGGTCACATGGTTGAAATTCATATTTATCACTACTACCTTCTTCCACTACACATTCCATGTTTCCATTTCCCTCAGCAAGCACTTCAGCTGGCTGTGGTTCTTTGCCTGATGGAGTGACCCAAACTTTCATTCTTGAACTTTCTGGGCCATTATTAGTCCTGCTTGGATTGGGTTGTTTCATTTTCCCATTGACTTTAATCATAGGACATGGTATTACTAGGAGATGCCCTAGAGGATCTCCTGTATTCCAGGCAAACACTATTTTACCCCCATTATGTAGATGCAATCCTTTCCCCCTTTATCAAGGGGGATCACCTTTATCAAGGTCAATCACCCCAGGCAGTAGAGTAATTCCCTTCTTTGTTGATTCAGAAGTAAGAGGAGCCCAAAGTGGCCAGGTGGCAGTTTTCACTTCCAGTTCAATGGAATCATTGTTGTGTTCCCTGGTGACAGCACTCCTCCTTTGGGGACTAAAACCTGTAGACCAGCAGAATTTGAGGTTGCAGGGACAGAGAACAAAAATTTCCCTAATGTCACTAGGGGAGCGGTGCCACTCCCATTCCCACCACTTGATTCATGGACCCAAGGATCCTGGTTATGGGAGAAATAGCACCATAGAGTGGATGCTGATTTGGAGCATGCACAGCCTCCTGGAAAACATTGCCCCAGCCCTTCAAAGTATTGCCTTCTAGTTGGCAACGTAGTTGAGACTTCAAAAGGGCATTCCACCATTCTATCAATCCAGCTGCTTCAGGGTGAGGGGAAACATGGTAAGACCAGTGAATTCCACGGACATTTGCCCATTCCTGCACAACATTTGCTGTGAAATGTGTGGAGTGCCATGGCAGAAGATAAGTCATTCAGTAAGTCCATGGATGGTAGTTTTGGAAGAAGCATTGTGTGCAGGAAATGCAAACCCATATCCAGAGTATGTGTGTATTCCAGTTAAAACAAATTGCTGCCCCTTCCATGGTGGAAGTGGTCCAATGTAGTCAACTTGCCACCAGGTAGTAAGCTGGTAACCTTGAGGAATGTTGCCATAGCAGGGACTGAGGGTAGGTCTCTGCTGCTGGCAGATTGTGCACTCAGCAAGGGCTGTAACCAAGTCAGCCCTGGTAAGGGAAAGTCTGTATTGCTGAACCATGGATAACCTCCATTCCTACCCCCATGGCCACTTTGTTCATGAGCCCATTGGGCAATGACAGGAATGGCTGGGGAAAGAGGCTGAGCATTAGCCACAGAGTGGGTCATCTTTTCCACTTGATTATTAAAATCTTCCTCTACTGAAGTCACCCTCTGGTGAGTATTCATGTGGGAAACAAACATTTTCATGTTTTTTGTCCACTCAAAATGTTCAATCCATATACCTCTTTCCCAGACCTCTTTGTCACCAATTTTCCAATCACATTGCTTCCAAGTCCCTAACCATCCAGCCAAACCATTGGCAACAGCTCATGAATAGTGTACAAATGCACCTCTAGCCATTTCTTCTTTCAAGCAGAATGAACAACCAGGTGCACTGCTCAAAGTTCTGTCCACTGGGAGGATTTGTCCTCACCACTGTCCTTCAGGGATGTCCCAGCAAGGGGTTGCAGTGCTGTGGCTGTCCACTTGTGGGTGATACCTGCATATCATGCAGAACCATCTGTAAACCATGCCCAAGTTTTCTCTTCCTCAGTCAATTGATTGTAAGGGACTCCCCAAAACGCCAAAACTGTGGGCTGGGAAAGAGAAGGTAACATGGCAGGAGTGGTGACCATGGTCATTTGGGCAACTTCCTCATGTAATTTAATTGTGCCTTCAGGAATCTCTTGAGCCCTATCTCATATACACCACTTTCACTTTATTATGGAGTGCCGTTGTGCATGTCCAACTTTATGGTTTGGTGGGTCAGATAATACCTAGCTCATGATAGACAACTCAGGTCTCATGGGACTTGATGGTCCATGGATCATATGGCCCAAGTGGTAGTGCAGCTTGCACAGCAGCATGGACCTGATGCAGAACCTCTTCTTATTCCAGTTCCCAATCAAATCTAGCAGCTTTTCTGGTCACCCAGTAAATGGGCCTGAGTAGCACACCCAAATGAGGAATGTGTTGTCTCCAAAATCCAAAGAGACAAGCTATGCATTGTGCCTCTTTTTCGGTCATCGGAAGGGCCAGATGCAATAGCTTATCCTTCACTTTAAAAGGGATATCTCAACATGTCCCACACCACTGGACACCTAGCAATTTCACTGAGTTGGAAGGACCTTGTATTTTAGTTGGATTATCTCCCATCCTCTCTCATGCAAATGTCTTACTAATAAGTCTAGAGTCTTTGCTACTTCTTGCTCACTAGGTCCTATCAACATGATATCATCAATATAATGGACCAGTGTGATGTCTTGTGGGAAGGAGAGACAAAGAAGATCCTTGCAAACAATATTATGACATAGGGCTGGAGAGTTGATATACCCATGAGGCAGGACTGTAAAAGTATACTGCTGGCCATGTCAGCTGAAAGCAAACTGTTTCTGGTGGTCCTTACTAATAGCAGTTGAGAAAAAAGCTTTCATCAAACCAACAGCTGCATACCAGGTACCAGGGGATGTGTTGATTTGCTCAAGCAATGATACAACATCTGGGACAGCAGCTGTAATTGGAGTCACCACTTGGTTAAGTGTATGATGATCTCCTGTATTCCTCCAAAATTTGTCTGTTTTCTGTACAGGCCAAATTGAGAGTTGATTGGGGGATATCCTGCAAATCCTTGTTGGTGGGACTAATTTCTGCAGTCCCTCCAGGAATCTGGCATTGCTTTTGGTTTAGTATTTTGCTAGGCAGGGGCTGTTCTAGTGGCTTCCACTTGGCCTTTCCAACCATAGTAACCCTTACTCCACAAGACAGGGATCCAATGTGGGGATTCTGCCAGTTGCTCAGTATGTCTGTTCCAATTATGCATTCTGGAACTGGGGAAATAACCACAGAATGGGTCCAGGGACATGCTGGACCAACTGTGAGATGGACCTGTGCTAAAACTCCATGAATCATTTGACCTCTATAATCCCCTACTCTGATAGGTGCACCACAGTGATTATTTGGATCTCCTGGAATTAATGTCACTTCTGAGCCAGTGTCTAATAATCCCTAAAATGTATAATCATTTTCTTTTCCCCAGTGCACAGTTACTCTGGTAAAAGATCTCCTTAGGGAAAGGTGGGAGGAAGCTTAACATTATAAACTTTGAGTAGTTTAACAGGATCTTTCCACAAGGAGACCTGGCCTCTCCTTCATTCAAAGGGCTCTGGGTCTGTAAGCTTTCTTAAGTGTGGGATTTGATTAAGGGCCTGTGATTTTCTGCATCTGTAATTTGAGTTAGGGTTTTGTTCACTCAACCTAGAACTCTTCTGTTTATACAGATACAGAAGAAATTTAGTAGGCTGACCATCTATTTCACTGCTAGGTACCCCAAGATGGATTAACCAATGCCACAACTCTATGAAACTCAGTCTATTTTGAGTGCTTTTATGAATCTGTCTTTCCTTGTGGTAGCCACACCCACCTTGACTTTGGCAATTAACTGCTGATACTTGACTTTTACCAGACTGACACTGATCATTTCCATGATGTTTAAGTATTCTAATTCCATCACAGCCCTCCCTACAGTAATATCTGGACTACAGAGAAGAGCAAACACAGAGTTCTTCAGGGTAGATGGGGTTAGCCTTATCAATTTATTCCTCACAGTCCTGGTTAAAGGTGTATCCTTTGAACATTCCTGGGGTGGGTGGGCAGCTCTCAAATGTAAATCCATTCTACCATTCCAATCTCTCTACGCCTTTGAATTCCCTCTTCTGTATACGAGGGCAAGATGGGCATCTCAACCTCAGACATGCTAGGCCATCTTTTGGTCCATGCTTCAGTCAGCCACCTCAACAAACTGTTAGAGCCCTTTCTAACCCTTGAGCTACAGTATTTAACCCAGAATTTCTGTTAGTGGGCCCATATCAAAAAATTGAGCCTGATCCAACTTTATATTCCTTCCACCATTATCCCATACCCTTAGTATCCATTCCCACACATATTCCCCTGGTTTATGTCTATTTAAGTTGGAAAACTCATGCAGTTCTTTCTGAGTATACCTAACTTCCTCATGGGTCACACTTTGTATTTCCCTTTGGGTGCTTGTTGTGATTTTAGTCTAGTAATAGGTCTCAAAGACAAGAGAGGTGGTGGGGGTGGGTAAGGAGAAGAATTAGAAATGCCTTGCAAACTACTTGCCTCAGGGCATTCTCTTGAATTTTCTTCTGCTGAGATAGGATTAATTTCCTCAGATAGGGATTGGAAGGCAGTTTTCTCAGAGCAGACTGGAAGTTTAGCAATGCATGCTGGAGTTTGGCAGGTATGTGTCTCAGGGCTGGAAGGAGGTCTAGACTCCCTGGGGCAGCCTGGAGGCTGAGTAGGGCAGGCTTCAGTTTGGCTGGTATCCACCTCAGGGCTGGAAGTTGTTTTAGTGTTCCTGGGGCAGGTTTGAGCCTGGATGATACAAAGTTGACAAGATGTGGCTTGGACAGGGCAGTCCATGGCAGGCTTATCTGGTAAAGTCTCAGCAGACTTCAGGGTTCCAATGTCTCCACCAATATTATCATCATCCTATATGTCTCCATACCACTTCTCTGGATTCCAATCTTTTCCAAAAAATGCCTTCACTTTAACTGCCCGATCACTGCAGGGTTGAGAATTTAGTTTCCTTTGTAACTCCACTACTCATACAATGAGAATCTGATTTTGTTTCTCAGATATTTCGAGCCTGTGGCTACAGGAGACAAGGTTTTCTTTCAGAGCACACATAGAAACTTTCCCATCATTCATGTGATGTTTAAGTTTCAAATTTGAAGGCTTTACCTATTTCTTTCTTTTGTAACAGTATACAGAGTATATAGGAAGAGCCAGCCAACATCATTATACTATTTCATTCCACAAAACTCTATTAAGGTGTTGAAAACTCTCTCACCAAATCCTTGCTTGTTATAAGTGAGGAAGTAGGGGAATCCAGTGATGATATTTTGTGTACCTCAATTGCCAACTTGTGCCATGGACTGTTAGCAGCCTCTTCATTATTGGAAAGGGAGTCATTAATACCCTTGAGTCCAATTAGAGTAGACAGCCAGTTCAAAAACTCCCAGAACCACCTCAGACACCCCATGTTTAAGACTCTGTTCTTCAATAACCACTCCTGGTACCAAGCTGTACTAGTCGGGATTTTCTAGGGAAACAGAATCAACAAGAGATATCTCTCAATTGTATGAAAAGTTTATGAGTCTCTCATGTGACCATGGGGATGCACAAATCCAGGTTCCTCAGGCAGCCTGCAACCAAGGGCTCTGATGAAAAGTCCAGTGAAGGATCTTGACAAGTTCTGGGAGATGGTGTGTTACTGGATTTTATCTAGGTTCTTGGCTATGCTGTAGAAATGAATTTCAAGAGCACACTGGTTGAGTTAGGCCAGCAATTTATTCAGGTAGGGAGGGAAGAGAAATGGGAGAAAATAACAGAGCAGGGGTCCCAGGTAGAGAGGGAAGGGGTAAATGTGGATAAAGAGACTACAGACTACAGACTACAATTCTCCATTGTAGGGTACAAATGCCAGGTTTTACTTGCGTGGCCACATGGTAGAGGGAAAATGGCAAAAGCAATGCACAGAGGGCAGGAACAGGTCCAGAAGCAAGAAAGCAGAGCACACAAGCTCTCAGGTCTGTACCTGGCTTTTTAACTGTTAAGTATTCTGCCCTTCTGCTAATAGCAGGGAAGAGGTTCCAACTGTTTGCTGTTTTGATTGATTACCCCACCCATCAATTCACAGTGAGAGCCCAATGATAAAGTCCTTGGGGAATATCCAGGGCTTCTCCTGGTTTCTACAAGTCTTTGTTCTGGGTGACAGGATCTTGTGTGTGGGAGTCTTCCAGCAGCCATCTTGGGGGTTATGATGTCCACATGAACTCTGCCAGGTTCCAGATCCATCTATTGATTCCCTATCTTACTTGCTTGCTTCATTCCTCCCTCAGAGAGTTTACACCTTTAATCTTAAAGGGGTGCTGAAGGGAGATGATATTTCTTCTGTAGCTACTTCCTGCTGGCTAGGGCAGTAGGCCCTATCTGACAAGGTGTAAAATCCAAGGTGAAGCTGGATGAAGGTCTCATATGACTAACAAGATATTGATTCTGGAAGAAATAGACTTAATTAAAATTTTGAGATTATATGGTCCTACAAAGAGGACACTGGACACAGAAGTAGAAAAGGGGTCCTGCAAAGGCTACCTATTCCCAAAGTTGATGGGAAAGAATATTCTTCCTTTAGTAGAATGGGAAGAAGCATTGCCATTTTTAGTTAAGTTAAAGGAGAAGAAAACAGACAAGGTTTCTTAAAGGGAAGTCTGGTTTGTTCTCCCCCTAAAAATAGGCATTTGAGGTAGAGTTAACAGCTGAGAGTTAGAGGTAACAGCTCACTTTGACATAGACATTACTTAGCTCTATTTCTTGAAGAAGTTCAGCCTGTCCAATGACTGGCATTCATACATCCTGTCAGGTGCTTCTGGTGAACTGGCACTTTCTTGGGCAGCTGGCTTCATTCAGGATTAGTGCACCACGCTGGACATTCCTTTAACTTTAATAGCTGTGGGAGTGATCAGAACTAGAGTAAATTTCTTTACATTTTGGCTTTAATTGAGAAACTTCTGGTAATTTCTTTGACTGTTTTCACCAGGCTTTGTCTTTTGAAAATGAATTTGTCTAAGCTGGTTAAGGTGCTCCTTTCCCAGATGAGTGGCTTGGTGAAGTCCCTGAAGGACTTTCCACTGCACTGCTCTGCGACGGTTTGCTCGGTCGGTAGAGGTGGGGTCTGGCTGCGGATGAGGGGTCGGTCCAGCTTTGGACGAGGGGTCGGTCCCGCTTGGGACGAGGGGTCGGTCCCACTTGGGACGAGGGGTCGGTCTCACAGGGGTTGTGCGGTTCGGCTGACGGGGTCGCCCGGCAAAGCCGGTGATGAAGGGGTCACCCGGAGAAGCAGGCGACGAACTGGGGACAAGGGAGGCCAGGCCCTTGTCAGGGGCTCTCAGGACTGGAGGGCGCACTGCAGAAGAACTACCGCGGAGACAAGGTAAACACGCAAGTCCACTTTATTGAGGGAGAGGCAACAGTTTTATAGGGGCTGGGGAAGGCTGATTAGTCAAAGCCACGCCCTGTTCTGATTGGTTGCCGGCAAAAGGTCAGTGGGCGGTACTGGACAGGGGAGGGGTGGTGGTTAGGGATTGGCTGTCGCTGTTGCTGGGGGAAGGGGCAGGGTTTAGGGATTGGTGGCTGCTGTTGCTGGGGTGGAGGGCAGACTTGAGTTTCCCGCCCACGCCTGGCTGTTGCTGCTGTCGGGGGAGGGAAAAGGGCAGACTGGATTTCTCCACCCATGCCTGGCTGTTGCTGCTGTCGGGGGAGGGGAAAAGGGCAGACTGGAATTTTCCGCCCTACGCCTGCGCAGGGAGAAGGAAGAAGAAGGGTGCCGCCCCACAGGAATCTTGTGGTGCCATCCGGGAGGAGGGGCGGCCGCGGAAGCATGGCTGCCGAGAAGGGGAGACCCGAGGGCACTCTGCACCCATGCCGAGCTTCCTTCAGGGGTGGCGGTGGGCCCGACCAACCACCCTATTATGGGGGCAGCGGAATTAGGCCTACCACGGTCGCTCCCCTCACCAGGCCAGCAAACCACACTTCAGCCCGAGGGGTGACCGCACTGCTCCTCCTTAATAAGCCACCCATCAGGTTCCAGGGTGAATCCCAGTCTAGCTGCCCTGGTTGGCTCATCCTGAGTATACTGTGGAATTTCAAGTACTGATACAGGTGCTGGAATAAGGGGTAGGAGGGAGACTTGGGTTTGTGCTACCACTTTAGCAGCTGTGTCAATTTGAGCTTTTCCCTTTGCTATAGCAGTGTTTGTTTTCTGATGCCCTGGACAATGCCTAACTGCTGTTTCTTGAGGTAACATTACAGCTTCCAGTAAACCTAGGATTTCTTGCCTGTGTTTAATAGGCGACCTACTGTTAGTAAGCAAACCTCATTTGCTATATACTTCATGAGAGATCATGAAGGACAAGGAAAGCATATTTAGAGTTTGTGTAAATATTAGCCCACTTCCTGGTGGCTAGCTTTAAACTTCAGGCAATCAGCTCTGCCTTCTGGGCTGAAGTTCCAGGGGAAAGAGCTTTAGCCTCTAAGGTTTCAAAGTGAGAAACCACTGTATAGCCTGCCCTTTTAATTCCTTCTTCAATAAAGCTGCTTCCATCTGTAAGCCATTCAATGTCTGGGTTCACAAGAGGCTCATCTTTTAAATCTGGCCTGCCTGAGTAGTTTTGGTTGAGTCTCAAGGCAGAAGTGTAGAAGGGTTCTGACTTTAGGCCCTCTACCAGTAGTAGGGTGGCTGGATTGAGAGTCTGACACCCTTATCTGCGCCTTGGAGGTTTCTAGTAATTGAGCCTGGGATTAATTAACTGGTTACTGTAAGCCACTGGTGGCCCCTGGCCTCAAGCACATCCTTCACCTGGTGTGGGGTGAAGACTGTGAGAGGTTGCTCCCAAGCTAATTTGATGGCTTTTTCAATTAAAAGTGCTGTTGGCCCCACTCTTTTCAGGCAAGATGGCCACTCCTTTATCTTACAGACATGTTCATTAACTACTCAGAAAATGAAGTTGACCAGGACTTTTAACATGTTCAACATCTTTCTACATATGATCTAATAGAAATATCAACATAATCATCAAACATATATTTAAAATAAGATATAAGTACAGTACATAATACTAGTTAATGTACTACTCAATGCATAAATTTCTCTTTGAGCTGCAATTAATAGAGTCAAGTTTCAGGTTTGCAATACCAAACATGTTATCTCTCCATGGGAGCATACCATAATGCCAATTGTGTTTAGTTCCACTCACAGTATTCTGGTGATCATTGCTCCACTTGGTATGTTTCTCACACAGTGAGCAAGCTGCAGAACTGTTTACCTTAGAGAGAAGCTGGGAAGGTAGATTCCAGTATTCCACCAGCCTGGTGCATAGTGTCCTTTGGCACTATGAAATAGTGCCAGTCTGGAGGTGACACCCGTGTACATTTGGCTATATCGAGCCACCATTGGCTGCTGCAAGAGTTTGAAACTGCAGCATAGTCTCCATCAACTTCAGGAGCACAACCAGAAATATAGTAGATACCTTTACTGTTTTAGGGATCAATGACCAACCTAGCCAATAAGTCATATGGAGAGGCAACCTGCAGTGTATTCAAGGCCTTGTTTGAATGCACACAAGTTTGACAATGCTGGTGTATCTCTTAATCTTTATACACCTTTTAAACACATCCAATGAATGCGTAAGATATTAAATGAACTTAACTTTTGGTACTATGCTTTTTACTTCTATACTTTACCATGAAGATATTAGCAGGTATTTTACTTTAGCAGTAGAGGAAAAACTATTTTTTTCCATTTTTAAAATGAAAACTGAAGATTCCCAATGGAATCAAGGTAAATTTTCATTACCACCACTTGAATACATGCATTGAGGTGACTTCCAGACAGGTTTCACTGTTACAAAGTTACTTTTTGCCATTAATATCAATTTAAGTTTCTTGTTAATAATGGCTTCTTAGAACTAGCTATTTAAATGCTTCAGTTTAAAAGACACTTTTTAAAACTCTTTTTAATTAACCACAGCCACATAGACTGGTTACTTTACCTTAAGATAAGCTTATTAAATTATAGTTAGCAACTGTAAATGAATTTACTTTATTCATTTAAAAGAGGGAAGATCTACATTTTCTTCTTTAGCTTAATTTCATTAAACATGAATTTACAAGGAAAAACTGATTTTTAGTTCATTCTGCTTAGAAGAGTTTTAATCTGTTACACCTAGCCCCTCAGAGCTCTTGCAAAGAGAAGGCCCTGAGGGCTGGGTAGGTTAAAAAGCTTATGAAAATCTTTTCCCTTTCTCAATAGTTGCTATATTTAGATTTCTATATGACTTTATTTTGTTTCTTAGCCTAATTTGGGCTCTAGGAATATAAATCACATATATAACTGCATATTTAATTTTCATCAGTTTGATAGAGTTCTTTTAAGAATTATTTGTTAATTTGATATTATCATCCTGATGTGTGAAGATATACACTGAGCAAATAGGCAGTCATGAATAGTTTGATAAAGAAATACAACTTACTTAAAACTTTCATTCTTTTACAAAACAAGCTCTACTGTAAAACATTTGAAAGTTCTCCCTGAAGGCTTTTTCTCTAATTTGCACTATGACCTTGCAGTTTTGCACAAAAATTTTGTTCCTTAATAGCTTATAACTGAAATGTTCCCAATGTTTTAATACAATTTTCCTCTGCTACAGAATTTTATATTTTACTTTGATTTTAGCAGACTTTGGGTGAGCAAGACTAATTATATGTATAGTCACTGAGTCTATCAAAGCCTTAGGGAAACTAGTTTTTCTCATGAATTGCCACTCTTAGGAACCCTGACAATCAAGGAAAGAGGCCTTCTTCACTTCCAAGTCCTCAGAGATAAAAAGATCCTGGAAGCTGCTGGACTAGAAGAGTGGGCATTCAACCCTGAGGGTCAAGAATTCCACCAGGTCGCAATTTAGTCCACATTTGGAGCCATGAAAGAAATCAGGATTAAAAACACCAGTAGGACAGGAGACAGGGATATCTCAAGTTTGCTTTCCCCTGGACTATAGGGGCAGAAGTCATTATGAAATAACCATAAATAAAGGTAAGGGGAGAGGATAGGCTTGAAGTGACCATAAATAAAGGTAAGGTCAGTTTAGAATTTACATTTATAATAGTAGATTTAGGCTAAATCCACCCAAATATAATTTCAGTTATTATCCTTGTGCTGTTTTATAATATAAAGGCATCTACAAATAATCTTAACTCTGATTTACAGTTTCTAGTAAGTTTTTACCTTAAGGTGGATTGGGTACCTTTATTAACTATGCCACAAGAATTTTATTAGCAACAACTTTTTAAAGATTTTCTGCTTTTCTAGTAATTAAATAAATTCCACTGGTGTTTTTTTTTACATTACATCCACTGGAAAGACAGTATTGATCCTTAAAGACTAATTTTCCAGTTACTTTTTGTTGGAGAAAAATGGTGCTCATTGGGACATGGGGACTGATATGGCCACAGGTAGAAAATTTATTGATAAGCTCTCCCTATGGAGGGGGTCTGAAGAATAGACTTCTGCCCCCTCACCAGCATGGTGGTGGTCTGAAGAGAGACTTCAGCCCTCTCATGGAAGGTGCTGCTGTGAGTTTATCCAGTACATCAATAGGCAAGGAAATGTTACTTCATGGGGAGGGGTTAGGGTCCAGAGTACAGCCTTGTGTCAGTAAAGGGCTGATCTTTACTGAATTCTTCTTGTGTATGGCTTGGAGGTGGTGGGCTGGGAGGTAGGGTTTTCTTGGAATGCAGGAGGGTTTGATGGCCTGGAAGGCATGAGGGCCTTTATCTGCTTCATTTCCACAGTGATATGGCTCATTCTTGGGGGGAGATACACTGTCTTTAACACATAGGAAGCTTGCTCAATCAATCAGAATGGAGCCACAGACTTATGACCTGGTCATCATTGCAAACCTCTAACACCTTTCACTGTTATCCAGTTTGTAATAGATGGAACCCAAATCTGATTTCCAAGGCACAAGCAAACTGACAAAGTTAAAACACATATTTTAAAGTTTACCACAGGGAAGAGGACTTGGCCCAGTGGTTAGGGCATCCATCTACCACATGGGAGGTCTGCGGTTCAAACCCTGGGCCTCCTTGACCCATGTGGAGCTGGCCCATGTGCAGTGCTGATGCATGCAAGGAGTGCCATGCCAAGCAGGGGTGTTGCCTGCATAGGGGAGCCCCATGCACAAGGAGTGTGCCCTTTAAGGAGAGCTACCCAGCACAAAAGAAAGCACAGCCTTCCCAAGAATGGCACTGCCCACACAGAGACCTGACACAGTAAGACGAGGCAACAAAAAGAGACAGAGAGGAGGAGGAGGGGCAAGATGGCATCCAAATGAGGGCACCTCATAATCTCTCCTGCAAAGAAGCAGCTGAGTAGGGTTGGAGTCCTGCTGGACCAGGTGTTTTGGGTGTTTGCATGACAGGAGGTGTCTGGACGTCAATTTGGTGGGACAGTGACAGAGGAGATTCTTGCAAGAGGTAGAATTTTGGTTTTTTTGCACAGAGGTCAGAGGTTGTGGGTGGGACTCTTCCCCCTGGGGCTGGCAGCCCAGCTGCAGCAATTCCTGAAGGCTTTGTTGGCTGGGGTGTTCCCAAGCCATGAGCAGGCTGTTTCAGGGGCTTGCAGGGCAGGAGGTGTCTGGATGTTGAATTGGTGATACAGTGACAGAGGAGATTCTTGTGAGAGGTGGAATTTTGGGTTTCTGACATGGAAGTCAGAAGTTGTGGGTGGAACCCTTCCCCCTAGGGCTGGCAGCCCAGCCACAGCAATCCCTGGGATCTTTGTTGTGCTGTGACGCTCCCAAACCCTGAGTGGGCTGTTTCAGGGGCTAGCAGGGCAGATGTCTGGATGTCGATTTGGTGAGACAGTGACATAAGAGATTCTTGTGAGAGGTGGAATTTGGGGTTTCTGGCACAGGGGTCAGCAGCCACCATGGCCACTTTCTCCACACCAATGCCACATTTTCTTCAATTACTAATCATAATAGTTCATGAATAGAATATCAGTAAGTCCATTCTAATCCATACTCTATTCCAACATCCTGTGGACCTTGGAATGGTTGTGTCCACTCCACATCTATATCAAGAGGGGGCTTAGATTCCACATGGATGCTGGAGGCAATTCTCCTGCTTTCAGCTGTAAGCACTCTTTGCTCCCTGGTGTGGTGGTTGACATTCTTCAACTCCATGTTAGCTGAGAGGGGTTAGTCCAATAAACCAGTGTGTAGGAGCTGAAGTCTGTTGAGGCTCAGGGCCTGGCTGTCACACGGTGGCCTTTTAATTCATACTATATTCCTCCCCATATTCATTTGACTGTCTCATTATAGGTACTCTACTTACTGCTATAACTCTACACAACTTACATGAGTCTAATATCCATTCTCCTAGATTTCACATTGTTGCTGTTTTAGCATTTATTACCAATAAAACTTTATGCATTTTCTTTTCTTACTCATTTTGCTTTCCCTGGCCTTAATATTTTCCTTCAAAGTGAACTTAGCCAGCAACAAGAAAATAGAGTAAGAAGAACAACGTGACAAAGAGAAGACATAGGTGGGGAAGTAAGATGGTGGCTGACTGAGCTTGCCTTTCAGTCTCTCCTGGGAAGAGGCAGCTGGGCACTGCTGGAGGTTCTTCGAGAACAGGCTTTTTCGGGATTTTTGCAGGGCAGGAAGTGTCTGGACATTGATTTGGAGGGAAGGTAGTGGAGAGGATTGGTCTATAAGATATAATTTGGGTTCTATTGCCAGGAGGTGAGACCTGCACATGGGTTGCCCCCTCCTTGGGGGTGGGTGGAGCCACGGTATCACTGCTACTGCTGCATTTTTTGGTGGCTCTGCGGTGCTGGGGAATTCACGAGTCCTGGGCGGGCTGTTGGGCTGATGGGACGGGAAGCCTTTGCAGATAGATTTGGGGAGACAGATGGTGTTTTGTGGTGAAGCGGGGGAATTTTTGATTGCGGACACAAGTAATAGCACTTCTGCCTGTAGCCCCATCCCCACAAGCCCGGCTGCCGATCTGCAATGGAATTAGATTGTTGACAATAAAGGGACATAATTGGGAGATTGTTATAGGGTGTGGCAAGGGAGGGGGACACATCTGGTAGCTGATTGGGGAATATTTTGTGAAGCTTGGGAACACCAGTTTTGTTGGAGTTTCCAACTGGAGCCCCACGCACTGGCTGGAATTCTGATCTGCACCATTAAATTGGCCGTGGTGTAGAGGCACCCTCAGGTGGCCGTTGTGTAGAATCACAGGGTGAGATCTGTCCAAAAGCTGAATTGATGATATATCCTAATACAATAAACTGAGTAAGTGAATTGCAGGGTTCAGACATAATATAGAATTTGCGGATCTGACTTCCCCCATAGGGCTGGCACCCAGCTGCGGGGATCCCTGAGGGCTGTGTTACACTGCGGGGCTCCTAGGCTTCCTGTTGACCAGATTTGAGGTGGCCAGGTCTGAATCCCCTAAACTCTGGTGGCCCACACCCCAGAGACTCACACCTCTTGAGTCTTCAATATCTCAGACTTTCCACCCCTGAATCCATCACACCCTGAGGTCCATCTGAGGTCCTTGAATGCCCTAGCCTTAAACGTTTGCATTTTTTCCTAATTGTTTCATTTTGTTTTGTTTTTATTTTCATTTAATCTAATTTTTTACTTTTTAAAATGTCCTGATTGCTAATATTGCATTATCCCCTAGTCTTTTCTCCCAGTGTATCCCCCAAAGTCCTCTTTTTTATTCAGTTATTTAGGGGTTTTTTGTTGGTGTAGTTCCTGTTGTAATTGTGGTTCATGTATATCTATTTTTGTCTTTCCCCTACTTGTTCCTGACCCTTTGCCCACCCCCTTTTTCTTTTTCCTTTCTTCTCTTCTTTCTTTTCTTTTTTTCTCTTTTTCTGTGTTCTCTCTCCCTCTTGTCCCTCATATTCTACTTATTTTATTTTAACTCAATTATATAATAGGTGCTACAGGGAGCACCTCACAGTTGCTGGGTTTTCTCATCCTCCACTCCCTCATTTCTGTGTGAACCGATTTAGACTACCTACACTCTCCCCTTTCCCCTACATCTTGATATCCGCCATCATCTACTGTCTTTCCTATATTCCACCTCCCACCTCCCTTTCTTTGATCCACAAAGTGTCTCTTAATTTCTAATACCTTTGTTTTGCCTTCTGTTATCCACTCTTGAAACAATTACCTTTCTTTTCTCTTTCCCTCTCTCACGAAAACAATAGCTTTCTAGCTCATGCCATATTCCTCCCATATTCACTCATCTACCTCATAATAGGTACTCTATGTACTGTTATAACTCTACACAATTTACATGAATTTAACCTCCATCCTCCCAGATCTCATATTCTTGCTTTGTTAACATATATCACCAATACTACTTTACACTTTTCCCTTGCTTACACAATTGCCTTTCCCCGGCACTAATACTTTCCTTTAAAGTGAACTTAACCAGCAACAAGAAATTAGAATAAGAAGAACAAAGGGACAAAGAGAAGATATAACACTTATGCAAAAACAACAGCTAATTAATCTCCAAGACTAGACAAAGAAGCTAAGGAACTGATTAAACCCGTCAAGATAAAATGATGGCCAGACAGCAACAAAAATCTACAAACCAAACCAGTAATCAGGAAAACATGGCTGAATCCAATCAACAAACTAAAAATCAGGAAGGGGAGCAGAACTTCGCACAAGCAATGAAAGATCTCAGAAGATTTATCACCGAAATTTGATGAAGTAATGAAAGAGGTTAACAACATGAAGACAACACTTGGAGGGGAAATTGCAGACATATGCAAAAAGATAACAGATATGATGGGAATGAACACCACAGTTCAAGAAATCAAAAATACACTTGCAGCAAATATCAGCAGACTAGAAGAGGCAGAGCAGAGAATTAGTGATGTGGAAGACAGTACATCAGAAATCAAACAGAGTGTAGAAGGGATCGATAAAAAGATAGAAAAAATCCAGCTAGGACTTAGGGACCTGAATGACAATGCAAAATGCTCAAACATACGTATTATAGGCATTCCAGAAGGAGAAGAGAAGGGAAAGGGGTCAGAAGGAGTGTTGCAGGATATAATGGCTGAAAACTTCCCAAATCTACTGAAAGAGACAGTTGTACATATCCAGGAAGCACAGCGCACTCCAATAGTCATAAACCCCAACAGGCCCACCACAAGACATATACTTGTCAAATTATGCAATGCTCGAGACAAAGAGAAAATCCTAAAAGCAGCAAGAGAAAAGAAAACCATCACATACAAGAGAAGCTCCATAAGATTAAGTGCTGATTTCTCATCTGAAACCATGGAGGCAAGAAGGCAGTGCTATGATATAGTCAAGGTACTAAAGGAAAAAAATTTCCAACCAAGAATACTATATCCAGCTAAACTAACATTCAAACATGATGGAGAGTTCAAAATATTCGCTGATAAACAGAAACTGAAAGAGTATACCAACAAGAAACCTCCCCTTCAAGAAATTCTAAAGGGAGTTCTGCAGGAAGAAAGGAAAAAACAGGACAGACAGAGTTGGAGGAGAGTATAAGAGCAACAAAAAAAGACAAACTAGACGGGGGGAAAATACAAACAAAATATGACAAACACAAATCCAATAAAAATATGGCTAACACAAATAATTCCTTGAAAGTAATAACACTGAATGTCAACGGATTAAACTCACCTATCAAAAGATTCAGACTGGGACATTGGATAAGGAAATATGACCCATCCATATGCTGTCTACAAGAGACACATCTTAGACCCAGAGACACATGGACATTGAAAGTGAATGGCTGGAAAACAATCATACAAGCAAACAATAACCAAAAAAAGGCAGGAGTAGCTATATTAATATCAGACAAAATAGACTTTAAATGTGAAACAATTGTGAGAGACAAAGAAGGATACTACATTTTAGTGAAAGGGAAAATCTGTCAAGAAGATCGAACAATCATAAATATTTATGCTCCTAACAAGAGTGCCCCTAAATACGTGAGGCAAACACTGGGAAAACTAAGTGAAACAATAGATTCATCTACAAGTATAGTGGGGGATTTTAATACACCACTATCTACCTTGGACAGAACATCTCAAAAGAGAATCACTAAAGAAACAAAACATTTGAACAGTATACTAGAGGAGCTGGATCTAATAGACATATATAGATCATTACATCCAAACACAGCAGGATATACATTTTTCTCAAGCGCACATGGATCATTCTCCAAGATAGACCATATGCTAGGCCACAAAGAAAGGCTGAATGAATTCAGAAAGATTGAAATCATACAAAACAATATCTCTGAGCAGAGTGGAGTGACACTGAAAATTTGCAAGTGACAGAGGCCCAGATTTCACACCACGATTTGGAAATTAAACAGCACACTCTTAGAAAAACAGTGGGTCAAAGAGGAAATCTCAAAAGAAATCAATGACTACCTTGAAACAAATGATAATGATAAAACAACATACCATAATTTATGGGATGCAGCAAAAGCAGTACTGAGAGGGAAATTTATAGCCATAAATTCATATACCAAAAAAGAAGAAAGAGCAAAAATTGAAGAACTAACTGCATATTTGAAGGAATTAGAAAAACAACAACAAAGTAACCCAACAGGAAGAAGAAGGAAGGAAATAACAAGGATAATAGCAGAAGTAAATGAAATAGAAAATAAGAAAGCACTTGAAAATATAAACAAGACCAAGAGCTGGTTCTTCGAGAAGATCAACAAAATTGACAAACCTTTAGCAAGACTAACAAAGAAAAAAAGAGAGAAGATGCAAATACACAAAATAAGAAATGAGAAAGGTGATATCACCACTGACCCCACAGAAATAAAGACTATCATAAGAGGATACTTTGAAAAACTATGTTCCAACAAATATGACAATTCAGAGGCAATGGACAAATTCACAGAAACACAAAAGCAGCCAATATTGATGAAAGAAGAAATTGATGATCTCAACAAACCAATCACAAGTAAAGAGATAGAATCAGTCATTAAAAACCTCCTAAGAAGAGCCCAGGGCCAGATGGCTTCACAGGTGAATTCTACAAAACATTCCGGAAAGAACTAACACCAATCTTGCTGAAACGCTTCCAAAAATTCAAAACAGAAGGAACATTACCTAACTCATTCCATGATGCCAGCATTAGCCTAGTGCCAAAGACAAAGACACCACAAGAAAGGAAAATTACAGACCAATTTCTCTAATGAACCTAGATGCAAAAATCCTCAACAAAATACTTGCTAACCATATTCAACAACACATTAAATGAATTATACACCATGACCAAGTGGGATTCATTCTGGGTATGCAAGGATGGTTCAACATAAGAAAATCAATCAATGCAATACACCATATAAAGATTTTAAGAAAAAAAAATTTCAAGATTACAACTATAGTTGCAGAAAAAGCATTTGACAAAATACAGCACCCTTTCTTGATAAAAACACTGCAAAAGATTGGAATACAAGGAAATTTTCTGAACATCATGAAGAGCATATATGAAAACCACACAGCCAACATTGTTTACAATGGTGAAATCTGAAAATCTTTCCCTCTAAGATCAGGAACAAGACAAGGATGCCCACTATCATCTCTTCTATTTAACATTGTCTTAGAAGTACTTGCTTGAGCACTGAGACAAGAACCAGATACAAGGCATCCAATTGGAAAGGAAGAAGTCAAAATTTCATTATTTGCAGATCCCATGATCCTATACATAGAAAACCCTGAGAGGTCTGCAACAAAGCTTCTAGAACTCATAAATGAGTTTAGTAATTTCTCAGGTTATACGATCAATGCGCAAAAGTCAGTAGCATTTCTGTACACCAATAATGAGCAAACTCAGGAGGGAATCAAGAAACAAATACCATTTACAATAGTCAATAAAAAAAATCAAATACCTAGGAATGAATTTAACTAAAGATGTAAAAAACTTAAACACAGAAAACCACACAACACTGTTCAAGGAAATCAGAGAAGACCTAAATAAATGGAAGAATATTCCCTGTTCATGGATAGGAACTCTAAATATTATCAAGATGTCTATTCTACCAAAACTGATCTACACATTCATAGCAATTCCAATAAAAATTAACACAGCATCCTTTAATGAACTAGAAAAACTAGCTATGAAATTTATTTGGAAAGGGAAGAGGCCTCAAATAGCAAAGACATATTGAAAAAGAAAAATGAAATTGGAGGAATCATACTACCTGACTTTAAAACATACTACAAAGCTACAGTAGTGAAAACAGCATGGTATTGGCACAAGGAGAGACACCCAGACCAATGTAACTGAATTGAGAGTTCTGACATAGAATCTCATGTATATAATAATATAATATTTGATAAAGCCACCAAACCCTCTCAACTGGGAGAGAATGGCCTTTTCAAATAATGGTGTCTGGAGAACTGGATAACCATATGTAAAAGAATGAAAGAGGATTACCAACTCACACCTTATACAAAAATCAACTCAAGATGGATCAAAGACCTAAATATGAGAGCCAAGACCATAAAGACTTTGTATAGCAGTGTAGGGAAACATCTACAAGACCTTGTAATAGGAAATGGCTTCATGAACTTCACACCCAAAGCATGAGCAGCAAAAGAACAAATTGATAAATGAGACTTCCTCAAAATTAAAGCCTTTGCACTTCAGAGGAGTTTGTCAAGAAAGTGAAAAAGAGCCTACACAATGGGAGAATATGTTTGGTAACCATATATCTATTAGAAGACTTATAACCTGCATATATGAAGAACTCCTATATCTCCAAAATAAAAAGACAAACAACCAATGTAAAAAATGGGAAACAGATTTAAATGCTTCTCCAAAGAAGAAATACAAATGGCTAAAAAGCACATGAAAAAAAATGCTCCAAATCTCTAGCTATCAGGGAAATGTCAATCAAAACTGCAACGAGATACGATCTTACTCCCATAAGATTGGCAGTTATGAACAAAACAAAAGACTACAAATGCTGGAGAGGATGTGGAGGAATGGGAATATTCATCCACTGCTGCTGGGAATGCAGAAGGATCCAGTCATTCTGGAGGAGAGTTTGGCACTTTCTCAAAACACTAACTATAGATTTGCCATATGACCCAGCAATTCCACTGCTGGGTATATACCAGTAGAACTGAGAAGAAGGACACAAACCAATATATGCACACCAATGTTCATAGCAGCATTGTTTACTATTGCCAAAAGTTGGAATCAACCCAAATGCCCATCAACAGATGAATGGATAAATAAAATGTGGTATATACACGCAATGGAATACTACGTGGCTGTAAGAACAAATACACTACAAACACATGTGATAACATGGATGAATCTTGAGAACCTTATGTGGAGCGAAGTAACCCAGGCATTGAAGGACAAATACTACATGACCTTGAGGTCACTGATGATATGATATAAGTAAACCAAGGTGCCTCAGAGAGCTTGAGACTTGATGATAGGCTTAAAAGAAATTGGAGGATAGAGGAAGGATGTAAGCTGACACCTACATTGGTGAAACCTCAATAAGCTGGAGGTAAGTATTTGTACAAGGAAGGGATAAAATGGGGGATTAGGGTTACCTTTGGGTAGCACTTTGCAGGCTTGAGAGAGGTACGGATGGGAGGATGAGTAATATTGCCCAAGAAATTGGAGGAAGGGTGTGGGAACATATGAACATAGGAGATTGTCATGTATGTGGTTGAGAGTATAATGCTGAGAAAACTTTTAAAAAAATATAATAAAGAAGGTTACCTCTTTAAGATACTTAAAAGGGATAATCCTATGCAGGAGAAGCTCCTTGGTAGTGTGTGTGTGCTCATCGTGCCATACTGGGTTATATCATTGGATAGAGACCCATGTAGTGAGAGTGCAGATATACTCACATCCTGGGGAGGACTGACGTTCTCAAATAGAGGGAATTGTATCTCTCGAGAGAAATGGTGGCTCCCAATGCATTAGGGCAGTTGAGCATATCAAGCCCTCAACACTCTTGCAAGTATCTCTGAACATGGCCCTTCAAGCAATGAAGATTGACTGTCACTGTGGGCCCTGAGGGGAGGAGGAAAGAGGTATGGAATAGACAGAATCAATGTAACTGTGTGGGCAATAGAAGTGTTCCTCAAGATTATGCAAGGATGGATATAAGACATGTACACCAAAAATGTATAGGGGCTGATAGGTTAAAATGTAAATCATAATGTAAAACATAAGATAACTAAAAATTTAGAAAATTGTATAATCTAAAATATAAACCACAATGTAAACCCAAATTTTACCTTGTTTGAAAGGTATTGTCTCAATATCTGTACATCAGTTTCAGTAAATATAGTATGAACATGTAAAAAGATTATTGCTGTGGAAGGCAAAAGGGTTTTATATTGGACATGTGGGGGTACTGTATATTGTATATAAGAGTTACTGTGATAAAGCTTTTGTGAAGATAAGTGTAATAATAAGGAAAAAAAAGAAAAAGAAAGGATGTAGACACTGAGGAAAAGACGGAACAAGTTGCCTTGCCAATTTGCATACAGGGCAACACTTATTGTAGTGATGGAAGGCAAAACATCAAAAACCAAGCTTTTGAATTTTTAAATTTTTTGATACCCCAATTTATTTTTACCTTAATTTTCTAAATTAATATGTATTCTATATCTAACCTTTAAACTCATCACTATATTCCATTTTACTATTAATGGTACCTGGCAATATATTGGGCTTCATTTTTGAAGAAGTTTTGGATCACAGAGAGGTTCAACAATGGCTGGGGAGGAGTACTGGTGTGGGATGTTATTGACAGGGGACACATGGTTGGCAGGGAGTTCTCCAGGACATATATCCAGGGTACATAAAAATGTTTGGGTATTTTCATAGTGGTTACAATTAAAAACAACAACTGAGGGAGTGCTGAGTTCCTAGCCAGGGGAACTCTATCACAGTTCCTAAAGGAACAGCAACAATCCCCCAAGTGCAATGGCAAAGACCAAAAAAGAAGGAAAGTCCAGCAATGACCCTTTGATACTAATGACAATGCTTGTGAGCCTGTGCACCTGAAATAAGAACAAGGTCTAGAGCTGCAGGGTGCCTAAGGGTTATCTCCTGAGAGCCCCCGTGTTGCTCAAATGTGGCCATTCTCGAAGCCAAACTCAGCATGTAAATGTGTTGCCTTCCCCCCAGCATGGGACATGACTCCCGGGGATGAGCCTCCCTGGCACCAAGGGATTACTACCAACTACCAGTTGATGATGTAACTAGAAAATGACCTTGAATAAAAGGATCAACTCAGACCAGAAGAATATCTCAGTCTACATATAGTACCAGGAGTTAAAAATGCTTTTTGACCTTAAATAAAAGGGGGAAATGGAAAGGACAAATGAGTTTATATGGCTATGAGTCTCCTAAAAGAGCTGGGAGGTTATCAGAGGGGTTGCCCTTATGTGCACCTGAGCTGAGTCCCAGAGATAGATCAAGTTGATATAACTCCAGTTATTGGCTCTTCTGGCTATGGAGACTCACAGGTTCTAAGGTCATGGCAGATGGAGTTCAGTGCCATGTCAGTTGGCCCTACTTTGGAGTTTGTGTTTCTGTGTGATGGAGCTGGACTCAGATGTGATCTTTGTCCACAAGCCTCTCCTGTTACTTTTACCAGATCTGTAGTTGTTACTGGAGTTTAGTGTATACCCTGGGGTCCTGAATCTCTGGACTGACCATGTGATAGTCAGGCCCTGAGCCTTAACAGACTTGCAACTCCTACACTCTGGTTTATTGGACTTACCCCACTTAGCTAACATGGAGGTGAGGAAGGTGAAGCACCACACCAGGGAGCCAAGAGTGCCAGGAACTGAAAGCAGGACAATTGCATCCAGCATCCATGTGGAATCTAACCCCCTCTTGATATAGATGTGGAGTGGACCCAACCATTCTAAGGTCCACAGGGTGGAGGAATAGAGTATGGATTAGAGTGGATTTACTGATATTCTATTCATGAACTATTGTGATTAGTAATCAAAGAAAATCTGGCATTGATGTGGAGAATGTTGTCATGGTGGCTGTTGGGGGTAGGGAGTTGGAGGAAGAGATGTGATGTGGGGGAGTTTTTGGGAGTTGGAGTTGTCCTGGGTGGTGCTGCAGGGACAGTTACCAGACATTGTATGTCCTCCCATGGCCCACTGGTTGGACTGTGGGAGAGTGTGGGCTATGGTGTGGACCATTGACCATGAGGTGCAGTGGTGCTCAGAGATGTATTCTCCAAGTGCAATGAATGTCTCATGATGATTGAGGAGGTTGTTGTTATAGGGGGAGGAGTGAGGTGAGGGTGGTGGGGGTATATGGGGATCTCATATTTTTTTAATGTAACATTAAAAAATAAATAGACAAAAAAGAGAGAGTCTTACATGTCATTGACTACCAGCCAAGCTCTTTGTCTAGGGGAAGTCATTGAAGTGCTTTTGTCAACAACAGATTATTTGCATGTCACATAGATGCTAGGCTTTGCAATTTTCTTCAAAAGCACTGTCTGGCACAGGCAAAAATCATGAGCAACAGAACAAATATGATTAGTATTACTCCTAACACTGACAGGAAATGCTGTGATTTCCACTAGTTAACTTGATCAAACTTTGTAATTTGTGAAATCATGTCTGAAAAAATATCCTTATTATTTGCTACATGAATTTGATGATGAGACATTTCTAATATTTTTCTTTTTAATTCAATTTATTTCCAGAGAGATATTACTTTTATGGCCTAATAAATGATTCTTAATTTTTTTCATATTATATCTGATGAATTATAGGCAAGAGGAGTAATACAAATATTGCTTTCATTCCAATCACATTTCAACTTTCTTAACAAATTTAAATTATACACTTGATCTCCAATATACAAAACAGCAGATTCTAAATCATTTACCTGATTATTTAACTGTTCATCAATGTGTTCTTGGCTATGCCACAAATCAATAGCATTTTATGCCAATCATGTACATATTGTGTTTGTACTGTTTCATGTAAAGCTACCGTAGTAGTGGCAGCAGCTGTACTGATTCCAATTAGTCCCAAAATGCTTATAATAAGCAGTCCAATAAAGTGTCTTGTTACCTTCAGAAATTCTTGTGCCAAGTGAAGCAGCAACTGGCTTTCTGGGTAGGATTGCCAAATTCATGTCATTTTTACAGGTATCCAAATGCCTCTTCTTCTTGCCAAATTATTGTTTATTCATCCTGCAACACACTTTCTGGTAGATAAGTATACATGGCACCATTTTCATAAAACAATGAGTCATTCTTAATAGTTATCTTACCAGTTATGAAAACAAATGTATCTCTTACACAGGCCTTAAGATGATATGTTTAATTAAGGGTCAAATACTGTCCTGTCATATTTTTATCTCCCAACCATTCATAAGTAGGGGCAACTCCAAGAAATATTTTCCACAAATTCTTTTGTATATTATGATTATAAGTTTCATTAACCCAAGGGACCGGTATCCATTTTCCTTTGTATTTCCACACAATATATTTATTAGTAAATACAACTCATTCATTCATAGGCCATGAAAAGGGATGTTGCATATTACTGACTACCTGAATTTTTCTCTTAAGTCCATACCAAGCAACTCTGTTGTTGCTATTATTGGGAGTCCCCATAGGAGCACTATCCCAAACTATTCCATAGGAATCATTAAAAATGACAAATCATCTTCCTGTATGGCATTCTTGCCATCCTTCTTTCTCTCCCAGTTCTCAGGGTGGACAATTATAATTCTGTGACATGGTCAGAGAACAATTATATGAGGAAAATACTGTTATAAACAATTTGGTACCATTAGCTTTCATAGTAATCATAGTATGCTTTTGTGTTTGCATACACGGAGGACTTATTCCTATACATAATGGTCTATGGTCAAAAGGAAGGGTAAGATTATATATTTTCTTCCCTTCTTCATCAGAATTTTAAGGGTAGTCTGTCATCTATAGGCCCAGGAAATGCATGTTTTATTCAAAAATACAAGAAATGATGGATTCCTCCATGTTAGAGCATGTATTAGAGGTGGATTAGGAATGTAAGCCCAATAAATATGATTTTCATTTTCATGACTCAGAGTTACCATCATCGT
Source organism: Dasypus novemcinctus (assembly GCF_030445035.2). Lineage (NCBI taxonomy): Eukaryota > Metazoa > Chordata > Mammalia > Cingulata > Dasypodidae > Dasypus > Dasypus novemcinctus. The sequence continues at coordinate 95,316,256 of NC_080678.1, forward strand.
GATCAGGAGAAGATGAATCATAGCTCTCTTCCTTCTCTTCTGTTCATGGTTTAATACATTGAGATGACAGGCAAGGTTTAATCCATTGAGATGGCAGGCAAATTTGTTCCCTGTCTTTTGAAATGACAAGAACATATCCTTTCCCCCCCCCCCCACTTTTACCATAGCAAGTTACCATGTATTATCTAAAAGCTTTTGATAATATATTGGTTGTTGAAGGTTTTTACCCTCCCAGAACCATCCAACTGCTGATGTATGAGTGTTAACCTGAATGTTAGGAATGTTCAGAGTGTAAAGGGCTTTGCTTCATATAACTGCTGGCTGAAAATCATTAATTAAACTAATCTCTGTTATGTCTATGGGGGATGTACCTTCATTTCCCCCTTTTTTATTTAAAAATTTATAGAAATAGGTTTTTAAAATACCATTAGTTTTTTCTACAAGCTTGTCCTTGGGGATTATAGGGGATTCCAGTACTATGTTGGATATTCCATGCTTTACAGAAATTAGAAAATTATTTACTAGTATATGCAGGGCCATTGTCAGTTTTAATCTTATTAGGCACACCCATAATAGCCATAGTAGCAAGATAATGATGAATAACATGTTTTTGCAGTTTCTTCCGTCATAGCAAAAGCCAAAGTAAATCCACTACGTTTTACAGTTACATGGATGTATGCTAATCTGCCAAAAGTCAATCAATCTCCATACTTTCAGAAAGAAAAACAGTCTCAATATGGTTAACAGTATAGCAAACATAGGCAGAATCAGCTATTATATTAATGGGTTCATGTACATCAGAAAGTAATTGGATAACAGCTGACACCTCTGCATTATGGGGTGAGGTTTGTTTAGTATCAATAATATTTTAGTGGGTCCATAATATCCAGCTTTTCCTTTTCCATTTCCATCTGTCAAATATATACTAGCATTTTTTTATTGGTTGGTCCCATACTATTACATTGATGACAAAAGTTGTGTTTTGAAAAAATGTTCAAAATTTATTTGGTGGTAAATGTGTATCAAGTATCCCAATAAAATTAGAAAGAGCAGCCTGCCATAATAAATTGTTTTCCATAATTCAGTAAATACTTTTGTTTAATATTATGCTGAAACAATGGTAAATTTCCAGGAATTTTATACACTGTTTAAGTATTCATATGAACTTTTTACTCATACAACTTTAATTAACAGAGGGTTAAAGAATCCCATTTGATTTTATCATACTTTTAACACTTTCCATTTGACTTATAATATATTAAAGGAAATTAGCTATTTTATTACTTCCCTTTTTGCAAGGTAAAATAACAAATCTTTTGCAAGAGTTTGAAATAAAAAGATACTTTCAAGGATTTGACCTTGAGAAAGCAGGTTTGAACATTGTGTTCCTTTGAAAATGATAAGACTTGCTTCTTCTTAGAAAACCAAGGAAATGATAAGGTTAAAGCACAAGAAGCTATTTTGATAAAACAGACTTTCTTTTTGTATTGATTATTCAGGAGAAAAACTCTTTATAAACTTTTATTAGAACAGACTAATGACTTTAAAGACTTTGAGAAAGAAGAAAGTTTTAACTTTGCATTAGCATACCATTTGATATTAAACCATTTAAAACTTTATAGACAGACCCATCAAATTTTATTTAACTTTAATCACAAAAATTCCTTTTTCACAAATCTTATACACTTTCTGTATTTATTCAGGTTTAGTCCCACATTTTACTTTTTCTTAATAACCAATCATTTTATTTTAAGACAAAATTATTTTCTGTTTTCTTAATAATAAAAGCACATTTTATACATCCCACATGCATGTTACCAGTTAAATTTCTTACAGCATATAATTACCATCAATTCTAAGCAAGCTTGTAAAAATAAGGAACTTTACTTTAAATTCTTTTTTTTAAAAAAAAAGTTGATGTAGTTAAGGCATTCACATAGAAAGAGGATTTCTTTTCTTTTTTAGATTTATTTATTTCTCTTCCCTTCCCCCCCGACTCCAGTTGTCTGTTCTGTGTGTCTATTTGCTGTGTGTTCTTTGTCCACTTCTGTTGTTGTCAGTAGCTTGGGAATCTGTGTTTCTTTTTGTTGCGTCATCTTGTTGTGTCAGCTCTCCGTGTATGTGGCACAATTCCTGGGTAGGCTGCACTTTCTTTCATGCTGGGCAGCTCTCCTTACAGGGTGCACTCCTTGTGCATGGGGCTACCCTACATGGGGGACTCCCCTGCATGGCATGGCACTCCTTGTGTGCATCAGCACTGCACATGGGCCAGCTCCACACAGGTCAAGGAGGCCTAGGGTTTGAACCATGGACCTCACATGTGATAGATGGACACCTTAACCACTGGGCCAAGTCCACCGCCCTGCTTTAAATTCTTAGTAGCATGCAATAAGAGAAACAGTCTTTTAGAAGCAAGTTGGCAGGGGAAGCTGGCCACTGACAAATTTTCCTGTTATAAAATTACCTTCTATTATTATTAATTCAGGTTTTGTTTAATAATGACTTTCTGGGGGGAAACGGACTTTGGCCCAGTGGTTAGGGCGTCCATCTACCATATGGGAGGTCCACGGTTCAAACCCCAGGCCTCCTTGACCCGTGTGGAGCTGGCCATGCACAGTGCTGATGCGTGCAAGGAGTGCCCTGCCACTCAAGGGTGTCCCCCGCGTGGGGGAGCCCCACGCGCAAGGAGTGCGCCCATGAGGAAAGCCGCCCAGTGTGAAAAGAAAGAGCAGCCTACCCAAGAATGGCACCGCCCACACTTCCCATGCTGCTGACGACAACAGAAGCGGACAAAGAAACAAGACGCAGCAAATAGACACCAAGAACAGACAACCAGGGGATGGGGGGAAATAAAATAAATAAATAAATCTTTAAAAAAAAATAATGACTTTTTGGAATTAACCATTTAAACAATTTAATTTAAACAATGCTTCCATAAACTGATTATTTATAACCATATAAGCTATAATTTTATTTTCCTAAGACAAATTTTACCTTTACAGAATATATTCCTTTACCCAAAGTTTCTACAATACCCTTTATAACTTACCACATGCATTCAAGTTCTGTCCTACATATGTTCTTTCTAATTTTATGAAAACCAGCTGTCTTATTTTAGGACAAAATACACTTTTTTGAACAATCATAAAATTTTAGTTAGCACTTCTACAAACTTTACCTTTTAAAATATATATTTAAGTTTTACCTCCTTTATTTTATTTTTGAAGAAAAATAAATTATTCATTTCAATTTAGGTAGAATTATTTTTTATGAAGACAGTAATTTCATTAATTAAAAGACTTACAATTTTTATCACTGTAGAGATCTCATTAACATTTAAACTTAAGTATTGATATAAGTGCTTATTTAATTTTTTGGCCATTTGAATATAGCTCTTTTAAAAATTTTTATTTATTTATATTACCATCCAGATGTATTAAAATATACACTGACATTAAACAAACAAACACAAAACAATTACAACCCATCAACAGAAACATACAGTTTTACAATTGACTCATAATTCTTACTTTCTTACTTTTTTTGGTATAGCTGTTTTCAAGTTCTCCATTATTTCACATCTTAGATTTTACTGTTTTTAAGATTTCTTCTGGAATCCATGTTGCCTGTAACATGCAAGCTTGTGCTTCAAAACACTTTTATTAGTTATCAGCAATCTATTAAGATAACTTGAGCCATAGAATTGCAGTTAAGCTTTTATTTAGCAGTTTTATACAGACAGTTAATACACATTTTTTTTGGATTATTACTCTATAAGACTACACTGAAACTTGAAGTTTAAGAGTAAGCTATTGATTCAAAACTTACAATTCCTTTTAAACCTTGATAAAAATTTTGACCTAATTTTATTATTTTGGTTAAATAGGCCCAATCAGAATTAGCACAGAAACAAAACAGAACACCAGTGTTGTAATGTTTTTCTCCTTTTACAGTGGTTTAATTCCATTAACCCCCCACTAGCCCCACAGTTACATTATCATGTAGAGAGCAGGGAGTTAACAGAGTTGCTGCCAGAATAATTTCCTTATCTTAGTTATCATTTTAACAGAGATTTTTCTTACTTAAAAGCCTGACTTCACTAACAAGGGCCTTACTTCGCATTTCTGCCTGTTTTAAATCTTTCAATAGTTTAAAAGGTATTGGTTCATGATGGAACTCAGCACCTCTCTGAGGATTATTAGCATTTGATGGAGTTGGTCATTATAACTGGAAAAGCTGATAAGAATTGCATGGCCTCCAGATCCCCTTGTTGAAATCCTTGCAATAAACAGTGCATCAAGGGTGTTTGAGGAGTGGGGTTGGGAACAACTATCTTATTAACATAGGGTAAAGTGTCTGCAATATCTGAAAAAATTCCAGGTGCTGAAGTCGAGACAGCCATAAGCAGTGGCTCATCAGGCATAGTAGGTTGAACTGGATATAAGCTAGGATAAGTGCCTGGATGAGATATGTGGAGATTGGACATTTCATTAGAGCAGACAATTATCTTCTTATCTGTAAAAGGATTAGTTCTAGGATGAGGCATAAAGTCAGGAGACTCTTCTCTGCCTTTTGGCTCAGAATTTAGTTCTTTCAAATGGCTCTCCATTTTCTGTTTGTCTATGGTTTTGTAAACATAGTCATTTCTTCTTTGTCATCTACCTCTGACTGTAAAGGATATAAGGCAGCAGCAATTTGCTGGCACAAAGCCCACACAGATAAAGGAATGGATTCCCCTCTTTAATATGCTCTTCATAAAGCTTTCATTACACATCTCCACTGTTTCAAATTTAAAACATTATGCCCCTGAGGCTGAAACCAATTACAATGCTTTTGTATTAAAGCAAACAATTCTAGTAACTGACAGGTTTTTACAGGCACCCCAGTAGTTTTCAACAAGGTTTTTTAAACACCTGTGAATATTCTTCCACACATCCCATTTGTTTACCCATTACTCTGATGATCCATGGAAATGTTACTTACCAAAAAGACTTGAGTCAAACTTCTTTGGATGTCATCCACAACCATCATAGGAGTCCTTTCCACAGTTTCTGATACTGTTTTGGAAGACACTTCTTTGGGCTCCATGTTGGGTGCCAAACATTGGAGATTTGGGCCTGAAGGATATTGGGAATGAAACAAAGAGAAAGAGAGAATGAAACAAAGAAAGAAAAAAAGTAAGAGCTGGAATCAGGGTGTCTGCATGTAGAGACTCCTCAGACAACTTTATTATCTCCAAGTGGCATTATATATACTCAAGCTATAATGAGCACAAGCGATAACATGCAGCTGCACATTAATAAATCTCACAAGCTAAAGAACTACATAATCTTATCTCAGACTACAAGTTCCTAATGCTCTTTCAAACTACAAAGTGTGTTTGCTCATATTTTTCCCTGCCCCAGACAGTTTAGTCCTGTTGACCTGAAAGGCTTAATTGCTGCATTCCTATGTTAAAAGTGTAGCCATGGAAACAGCACATCTCTTCCTGCAAGATCACTGTTCCTTTGTTTCCAACACACGACTGTAGTTTCAACCACCATCCTACAAATCCCCGGAGTTCACCTATTCCTTCCTTCAGTCCTTCCCCCCCCCCCCCCGCTTCCATGGGTAGCACAACCCAACACCCCCACACTTCTTACCTTTATATACCAACACTGTTTACCCCACTCACATCCTTCCACTATCACCCCCATCCACTGCCATACCACCCCCTTCCACATTATCATTAGTTCTGCCCTACTGATAGTCTTTCAGACTATCTCTGGGAGTCTGCTCAATATGCTTAAGTCATATCAGTGAGGTCATACAATATTTGTTCCTTAATGAATGGCTTACTTCACTCTACCTAAGGTCAAGATTCATCTATGTTGTTCCATGGGTCAATACTTCACTCCTCCTTACAGTTGAGTAATATTCCATTGTATGTATATACCACACTTGCTTATTTAATCTTTGTTGATGGAAACTTAAGTTGCTTCCAATTTTGGCAATAGTGAATAATGCCACTATGAACAATGGTGTGCATATATCTGTTCATGTCTCAGCTTTCAGTCATTCTGGGTATATACCCAGCAGTGTGGTTCCTTGATCATACAACAATTACATCCTTACTTTCCTGAAGAACTGCAAAACCATCCTCCACAATGGCTGTACCATTCTCCATTCCCACCGGTAGAGAATGAGGCTTTTCTGTCCTTCACACTATCTCCAACACTAATATTCTGAATACAGGTCCTTTATGTCCTTGGTTAAGTTTATTCCAATATACTTGATTGTTTTTGTCACATTATAAATGGATTTTTTTTCTGATTAATTCCTCGGACTGCACATCAGTAGTGTATAGAAACTATAGATTTTTGAATATTAATTTTGTATCCTGACACATTGCTGAACTCACCTATTAATTCCAGTAGTTTCATTGTGGATTTTTCATGATTTTCTAGATATAGGATCATGTCATCAGTGAATAATAAAAGGTTTACTTCATTCTTTCCTATTTGGGTGACTTATTTCTTGTCTAGCCTAATTGCTCTAGCTAAAACTTCCAGTGTGATATTAAATAATAATGGTGGCAGTGGGCATCCTTGTCTTGTTCCTAATCTCAGCAGGAAAGCGCTCAGTCTTTCATCATTGAGTAAAATGCTAGTGTACATTTTCCATATATGGACTTCACCATATTGAAAAAATCTTCCTTCTATTCCTATCTTTTATAGTGTTTTTATGAAGAAAAGGTGCTGTGTTTTGTCAAATGCATTTTCTGTATCAACCAAGAGGATCATGTTATTTTTCTTCTTCAATTTATCAATGTAGTTTATTACACTAATTGATTTTCTTGTTTTGAACCACCCTGGCATACTAGATACCTGGGATAAGACCAACTTGATTGTGGTGTATAAATTTTTTAGTGTGTTTTGGATTCCGTTAGGAAGTATTTTGTTGAGGATTTTTGCATCTATATTCGTTATAGATACTGGTTTGAAATTTTTCATTTTTCATAGTATTTTTATCTGGTTTGGGGTATTAGGGTAATATTGACTTCATAGAATGAGTTTAGTAGCATCATTTTCTATTCAATTTTTTTGGAAGAGATTGAGGAAGATCAGTATTAGGCCACCTTTGAATGATTGGTAGAACTCACCTGTGAAGCCATCTGATCCTGGACTTTGCATGTTTGGGAGGTTTTTCATGATTATTTCCATTGCTTCACCTGTGATTAGTTTGGTCAGGTCTTCTATTTCTTCTAGGGCCATTTTAGGTGGTTCATGTCTTTCTAGGAATTTGTCCAGCTCCTCTACATTTTTTAGTTTTTTTTTTGCATACAGTTGTTCCTATTATCTTTTTATGATCTCTCTTATTTCTGTGTTGTTAGTGGTATTAGTGGTAATGTCTGCCCCCCCCCATTTCTGATTTTATTTATTTGCTTCTTCCCTCTTATTTTCTTTGTCAGTTTAGCTAAAGGCTTATAGACTTTGTTGATCTTTTCAAAGAACCAATTTTTGATTTTTAAAATTCTCTCTATTGTTTTTTTCCTCGATGTCATTTATTTGTGCTCTGATCTTTACTTTTTCTTTCTGCCATCTTCATTAGGGATTAGTTTGCTCTTTTTTTTTTTGAGTTATTCCAGCTGTGTATTTAGATAATTGGTTTTAACTCTTTCTTCTCTTTTAATTTAAGCATTGAGGGCTATAAATTTCCTTCTCAGCACTGTCTTTCAGTGTCCCATAAGTTCTGATTTGTTGTGTTCTCATTTTTATTCACCTCAAGATTGCTGCTGAATTATATAGCCATTTCTTCTTTTTCCCTCTTATTATCCAAGAGTGTGTAGTAGTGTAATCTGTATATATTAGTTAATTTCCCTTCTCCCATTCATTATTGATTTCCAGCTTCATTCTGTTATGATTAGAGAAAGTGTTTTATATAATTTCAATCTTTTAAAATTTATTAAGACTTGCTTGTTACCCAACATATCATCTACCTTGGAGAAATATTCATTAGCACTTGAAAGAATGTATATCCTGCTGTTTTGGGGACAATGATCTATAGATGTCTGTTAGGTCTCCTTATTAATTGTATTTTTCAAGCTCTCTGTTAATTTATTCATCCTCTATCCAGATATTCTATCGATACTGAGAGATGTATTGAAGCCTCCAACTGTATGGGCATCTTTTTCTCCTTTCAGCTTTGCCAATGTCTGCCTCATGTATCTTAGGCACTCAAGTTAGATGCATAATATTTAGTATAGTTATTTCTTTTTGGAGAAAGGAGCACCTTTGGTAAAAGGAGCAACTTTTATTAATATATAATGATCTTCCTCATCCCTTATAACACTTTTGCATTTAAAATCTATTTTGTCAAATTTTAATATTGCTACTCCAGCTCTTTTTTTTAGATACATCTGAGATGAATCACTGCAGACAACTGTACTAGTTAGGGATCTGTAGGGAAACAGAATCAAGAGTAGATATTTGTAAATATTATGATATTTTAGAAAATTCTCTCACATTACCGTGGGGATACACAAGCCCAGATTCCACAGGCAGGTTGCAAACAAGGGGATCTAATGAAGGTGGTTTATGAGTTCCCTGGGAGACATTGGCTGTCCAAAGACAAACTGAGACATGCTCTCAGAATGCTGAAATCACTTCCCCTTGTAAGGCATTCAACTGGGAAGTGGACTTGGTCAAGTGGTTAGGGCATCCATCTACCACATGGGAGGTCCACGGTTCAAACCCCGGGCCTCCTTGACCCATGTGGTGCTGGCCCACATGCAGTGCTGATGCACACAAGGAGTGCCCTGCTATGCAGGGGTGTCCCTGCATAGAACAGCCCCACATGCAAGGAGTGTGCCCTTTAAGGAGAGCTGCCCAGTGTGAAAGAAAGTTCAGCCTACCCAGGAATGGTGCTGCACACACAGAGAGCTGACACAAGATGATGCAACAAAAAGAAACAGAATCCCATGCTGCTGACAACAACAGAAGTGGACAAAGAAGAACACACAGCAAATAGACACAGAGAACAGACAAGTGGAGCAGGGGGAGAGGGGAGAGAAATAAATAAATCTTTAAGGCATTTAACTGGTTGATAAAACATCACTCATTCCTGGCCACAATCTCCCTGGTTGACTGTAGATGTAAGCAGCCATCTATGCAGTAAACTCACTGATGATGAAAGTCCATAAATGTCCTTGTATTACAATTAGTTCAGTGCATGCTTGACCAAACAACTGGGCACAATCACCGGGCTGAGTTGACACATTAGCCTAACCATCACATTCCAGCCCTTGTCAACTTGGTAACCATACACATCACCTTAAACCAACTGTCCTGCATACAAGCTGAAATGCATTAATTCCCTACAGAATAGGGTGCAAGTCCTTGGGTAATATTTGCTCTTAAACTTGACATCCTTAAACATTATGACATGACACTAATTCAACTTCTCATATAATAAGGGAAAGGGGTAGGGAAATAAACAAAGATATTTGTTTTATGTACATGTACAGTTGTACTCATAACAAAATGAGGAAGAAAGATTCATGACTGTTAGAGTCCTCATTTCTGTAATCGATCACATGGTCAAAGTTCATATTTTTCACTACCTTCTTCCACAACCCATTTCATTTTCCTGTTACCCTTAGCAAGTACTGCAGTTGGCCATGGTTCTTTGCCTGGTGGGTTGACCCAAAATTACATTCATGAAGATTCTGGATCAATGTTAGTCCTGCTTGGATTGGGTTGTTGCTTGCGAGCTGTCACCAAAATGGGGAAATCTAATAAGCTGGAGGTAAGTATTTGTACAAGGGATACCTTGGGTGGAGCTTTGAGGGCTTGAGGGAGGCTAGGGATGGGAGGATGGGTCAGATGGCCCAAGGAGTTGGGGGGAGGGTGGGGAAACATTTAGACATAAGAGATTGTCAGGTATGTGGTTGAAACTATAATGCTGAGAAAACTCGTTAGAAAATATAATAAGAAAGGTTACCTGTTTAAGATGCTTAAGGGGAGACATCTGACACAGGGTAGGCTTCTAGGGAGTATGTCAGTGCTCATTTTGTCATAGTGGGTTATATCATTGGGTGGAGACCCATACAATGAGTATGAAGGTATACCCACATCCTGGGGAGAACTGATGTTCTCAAACAGAGGGAATTATGTCTCTCAAGAGAATTGGTGTCTCCCAATGGGTTAGGGCAGTCAAGTATGTCAAGCCCTTAATATTGTTGTGAGTATCTGTGAATATGGTCCTTCAAGTAATGAAGATTGATTGTCACTGTGGGCATTGTGCAGAGGGGGAGAAAGGTATTGAATAGATGGAATCAGGGTAAATGTGGGGCAATGGAAGTGTTCCACAAGATCATGCAATGATGGATATAGGACACGTTAAATTACACCAAAAATGTATTAAAATCTATGGGATAAAATGTAAACCATAATGTAAAACATAAGATAACTAAATTTTTAGAAAATCGTATAGTCTAAAATATAAACCATAATGTAAACCAAAATGGAACCTTGGTTGAAAGCTATGTTTCAATATCTGTACATCAGCTGCAGCAAATATAATATAATTGCTGGGGAAGGGACAAAGTGCTTGATGTTGATTATGTGGGAGTACTCTATATTATATATGTGAATTACTGTGGTCTAAAACTTTTGTGAAGACAAAACTAATAATTAGAAAAAAAGAAAGGATGTAGACACTGAAGAAGAAATGAAAGAAATTGCCTTGCCACTGTACATACGGAGCAACACCTATTGCAGTGGTGAAAGGCAAAATGTCAAAAACAAAGCTTTTTCATTTTTTCATTTTTTGATACCCCAATTTTTTTTTACTTTATTTAATTTTTCTAAATTAGTATGTATTTACATTGACTTTAATCACGGGGTGTGGTAGAACTAATTGAACCCTAGAGGACCTTCTGAATTCCAGGCAAGCTCTTCTTTACCCCATTATGTGGATGAAGTCTTATTTCCCCTTGATAATCAGGATGACTCACCCCAGCCATTAGAGTAATTCCCATTTTGCCTGTTGACTCAGAGTTAAGAGGAGTCCAAAGTGGCCAGGTGGCAGTCTTAACTTTCAGTTCAGTGGAATCATTGTTGTACTTACTGGTGACAGGCAGGACTTCTCCTTTTGGAAATGAGACCTGTAGATCAGCAGAGCTTAAGGTTTCAGAGACAGATGGCAAAAATTTTTCTCAGGGATTATTAGGGGTAATAGTGGTATCACTCCCACTTCAACCCCTTGATCCTGGACCCATGAACCCTGGCTATGAAAGAAACAGCACCATAGAATGGATGTTGATTTTGAGTGTACAGAGCCTCCTGGAGAACATTTCCCCAGCCCTGCCAGGTATTTTCACCTAGTTGGTGCCATAATTGACTCTTCAAAAGGCCATTCCACCATTCTATCAATCCAGCTGCTTCAGGATGAGGGGGAACATGGTAAGACAAGTGAATTCCGTGGCCATGTCCCCAGGCCCACACGTCATTTGCTGTGAAATGATTTCCTTGATCAGAAACAATGCTGTGTGGAATACCATGGTGGTGAATAAGACACTTAGTAAGCCCACAGATGGTAGTTTTCAAAGCAGCATTGCATGCAGGGAACACAAATCCATATCTGGAGTATGTGTCTATTCCAGTTAAAACAAATTGCTGCCCCTTCCATGATCGAAGTGACCTAATGTAATCAACCTGCCGCCAGGTAGCACCCCTGCATCCTTCAGATCCTTGATGGAGTCATTAATCTCTGCAATCCCTCAAGGTATCCAGTATTGCTTTTGATTTACTATTTTGCTAGGCAAGGGCAGTTCTAATGGCTTCCATTTGCAGTTCCTACCATAATTGCCCTCATTCCATGACTGAAAGCTCCAACGTGGGGATTCTGCCAGTTATTCAGTATGCCTATTCCAATTATGCATTCTGGAACTGGAGAAATAACCACAGAATGGGTCCAGGGACACATTGGACCCACTTTGAGATAGACCTGCACTAAAAGTCCATCAATCACCTGACCTCCATAAGACCGTACTCTGACTGGTGGACCATAGTGATATTTTGGCAGGTTGTAAACCAGGGGCCTCGTTAATGTCCTTTATGGGTTCCTGGTAGAATCAACTGTCCAAAGACAAGCTTGGGAATTCTCTCTGAATGCTGAAATCACTTCTGCTTTTAAGGTATTCAAATGATTGGATAAAACGTTACTAAGTGCTAATGGTAATCTCCCTGATTGATTATAGATGTAATCAGCCATCTATGGAGTAAACTCACTGATGACTAAAGTCCATAAGTGTCCCTGTATTAGAATTAGCCCAGTGTATGCTGACCAAACAACTGGGCACAATTATCTGGCTGAGTTGACACATTAGCCTAACGAACACAACATGTAGATGGCTTATATTTTAAAATCCATTTTAATAGTCTGTCTCTGTTTAGAAAGTTCAAGACATTAACATTCAGTCTTAGTACAGTTAGGGCTTTAGTTACTTCATCCATTTTATCCTTTGGCTTTCTGTTGTCATTTCATGCCATTGCCTGCCTTCTAACCCTTTAATTTATCCTTCTTAAGGTTCTTCATTTCTACCTTCTTCTCCAAGTCTTTCACTGACGGAGTCATGGACCTGAAGGGTATCAGGAATGAAAAACAAAGAGAGATTGGAATCAGGGGATCTGAGAGCATTGAAGCCTCAAGCTCATCAGACAAGTTTATTAATCTCAGGGGCTTCTTTTTTTTTTTTTTTTTAAAGATTTATTTATTTATTTATTTCTCTCCACAGCAGTTGTGAGAACCAGCAACTATCCTAGTTAGCTATTCCTGTTACCTCAACCTGTGTAACACAATGGATCAAAATCTATGATTATAATTCAAAGTACAGAATTTCAATGTTCTATTATATTTTCAAGAAAGCATACCCATGAATCTTGTTGCCCAGGTTGCCCCGTTCTACCTAGTCCTCTTTCCACCTGAAGGCACACATCTTGCTAGATTTGTGACCTGCACATATAGCTATGGAGACAGCATTGACTCTATGGTCAAGGAAGTAACTTGCTTCCATGGAAACAACATGCCTTTGTTTTCCACATTTCACCCTTGTTTTTCATTTCAAGCTGCAGAACTTCTTTAATATCTCTTATAATTCTGGTCTTTTGATAACATATTCTCTCAGTTATGTTTGTCTGTGAAGACTGAATTCAGTTTCATTTTTAAAGGACAATTTAATCAGATACAGAACTATTGGCTGGCAGGTTTTTTTTTTTTTCCTTTTAGTATCTTTCTTCTCACCTCCATGGTTTCTAATTTGAGATCAGCACTTAATCTTATTGAGGTTCCCTTGTATATGATGCTTTGCTTTTCACTTGCTGCTTGGAGAATCTGATATCCCTGATATTTTCATTCTGAATAGTATGAGTCTCAGGGTAACTCTATTCAGTTTTATTCCATTTGGGTTGTATTGTCTTTTTTGGATATTGATATTTATGTCTTTCATAAGGGTTGGAATATTTTCAGTCATTATTTCTTCAAATATTCTTTCTGCCCCTTTTACATTCTCTTCTCCTGTCTTTTACAGTTCAGATATTCTGTCTTCAAAATCTCTAATTCTGTCTTTGAGACACTCAAATTTGCTCCTATGTGCCTCTAATGTATTTTTAAAAATTTATTTATTTCAACCCCCCACACTAGCGGCTTGTTTTGCTGTCTGTTCTTTGTGTTCATTCACTGTATGTTCTTCTGTGTCTGCTTGTCTCCCTTTGTTGCATCATCTTGCTGCATCAGCTCTCTACAGCATGTGGGCTGCCAGCTCTCTGTGGTGTGTGGGTCAGTTTGCCTTCACAAGGAGGCCCTGGGATGCAAAACTAGGGCATCCCATATGGTAGACAGGGGCCCAATCGATTGAGCCACAGCTGCTTCCCTCTCTGATGTATTTTTAAAAATTAATTAATTATTTTGGTTTACATTATGGTTTCTATTTTAGATTATATGCATTTTAAAAATTTTTAGTTTCCTTATATTTTACATTAGTTTACATTTTAGTTTATAGACTTTTGGTGTAAGTTAACATATCCTATATCCTTCATTACATGACCTTGTGGAGCACTTCAATTTCCCCTTTCAATTGCCCTGCCTGCTTCCATCTATTCTATACCTCTCTCCTCCTCCTCTCAGGGCCCACAGTGACAATCAATCTTCACTACTCGAGGGACCAGATTTACAGATACTTGCAACAATTCTGAGGTCTTGACATACTAGACTGCCCTAACCAATTGAGAGCCACTGATTTTCTCAAGAGACACAATTCCCTCTGTTTGAGAACATCAGATCTCCCCAGGAGGTGGGAACACCTTCACACTCATTGTATGGGTCTCCACCCAATGATGTAACACACTATGACAAGTGAGCATTCACACACCTCCTAGAAGCCTGCACCTGTATTAGATGCCCCCCTTAAGCACCTTAAACACATAATCCTTCCTTATTATTCTAACAAGTTTTCTCAACATTATAGTTTCTTTCTTTTAAGATTCTTTTTTTAATTTGTAAAATTAAAGTTAATAGATCACAAGGAATGTTACATTAAAAAACATTAAAAAACAAGAAACATAAGAGGTTCCCATATAACCCACTCCACACCCACACCACATCATTTTTGTAAATTGTAATTTTTTGAATCTATATACACCACAAAAAAAGTTACACTAAAAAATATGAGGTTTCTATATATCCTTCACCCCCCCACCCCACTCCTCCCACACAAACAACCTGCCTCTTCATTGTGGCACACTCATCACACTCGGTGAACACATTTTGGGGCACTGCTGCATCACACAGATAATAGTTTACCCTGTAGTTTGCACTCACCCACAGTACATTCAGTAGGTTATTGCAGGATATATAAGGTCTAGCATCTGACCTTGCACTATCATTAAGGACAACTCTAAATCCCAAAAATGCCCCCACATCAGATCTCTTCTACCCTCTCCCTGCCCTTGGCAACTACTGTGGCCAATTTCTCTACCTCAATGCTAAAATTTCTTCTATTACTTATCACAATAGTTTTATAGTAGAATATCAGTAAGTCCAGTCTAGTCCATATTATATTCCTCCATTCTGTGAATGCTGGGATGGTGATGTCCCCTCCACCTCTAGATCAAGACGGGGCTTAGATTCCACATGGATGATGGATGCAAGTCTTCTGCTTACAGTTGTAGGCACTCTTGATTCTGTGGTGTGGTGGTTGATCAGCTTCACCTCCCTGTTAGCTGACCTGGGTAAGACCAATGAACCAGAGTAGGAGTCGCCACTCTGCTGAGGTTCAGGGCCCAGCTGGCACATGGACAGTCCACAGATTCAAGTCTCCTGAGTATGGGCCATCCCTAGTGCCAACGACAGGTTCAGTAAAAGTGACAGAAGAGGCATGTGTAGAAAAGTCACATGTGAGTCCAGCTCCATCACACTCAGGAGCACAAGTTCCAAGAGGGTCCTCTTACATGGCACAGAGCTCCAAATCCATCTTCTATGACTATATACCCTGTGGATCTCTGTAGCCTTCAGGATAACCAGTACCTGGGGTTGTATCTACTTTGGCTTTTTCTGGGGTCCTGCTGAGATGTGCATAAGCGTGACCCCTCTGATGACTTCTTTTTGGAAGACTCTTAGCCATATCAACTCATTTGTCTTTGCCATTTCCCCTTTTATTCAAGGTCAAAGAGCAGTTTTTAATGCTTGATCCAACATGTAGGCTGACATATTCTGCTGGTCTGAGTTGTATCTTTTATTCGAAGTCTCTTTCTAGTTGCTTTTCCAGTTAATGATTGGTAGTTCATATTTCAGGCACACAGGCTCCTAAGCATAGTCATCAGTATCAAGAGCTCATTATTGGGCCATCCTTCCTTGTTGATCTTTGCTGTTGCACTTGGGGGATTATTGTTGCTCCATTGGGGAATGTGAGAGAGCTCCCCTGGGTGGGAACTCAGCACTCCCTCCATTAATGTTTGTAACTGTAACTACTATAAAAATAACCAACATGTATCCTAACATATTTATGTTCCTTATATACAGGCCCTGGAGAAATCCAATCCCCCACCCATGTGCCCCCCGTCAATAACACCCCACACCAGAGTTCCTCCTCTACCATAGTTGAACCTCTCTGTGGTCCAAAACTTCTTCAACAATGAATCCCAATATATTGCAAAATTCAATTAATAGGAAATTGAAATACAGTGATGGTTTAAATAGTAATTTAGAAATACTAAAATAAAGTAAACATAAATTGGTGTATTAATATAATGAAAAATATCATAAAGCTTTGTTTCTAACGTTTTGCCTTTCATCACTGTAAAAGGTGTTGCCCTGTATGTACAGTGGCAAGGCACTTTCATTTCTTCCTCAGTGCCCACATTCTTTTTCTTTTTATCTAATTTTTAATTTTGTCTTAAAAAAAAGTTTTACATCACAGTAATTCACATACACAATATAGGGGACTCCCAGACATCCAACATCAAACCCTTTCCCCAGCAATGATCTCTTTATGTTTTTTTTTTAAGATTTATTTATTTATTTATTTCTCTCCCCTTTCCCCACCACCCTGGTTGTCTGTTCTCTGTGTCTATTTGCTGCATCTTCTTTGCCCACTTCTGTTGTTGTCAGCAGCACAGCAATCTGTGTTTCTTTTTGCTGCATCATCTTGTTGTGTCAGGTCTCTGTGCATGCGGCGCCATTCATGGGCAGGCTGCACTTTCTTTCACGCTGGGTGGCTCTTCTTACTGGGGTGTACTCTTTGCACGTGGGGCTCTCCTACATGGGGGACACCCCTGGGTGGCAGGGCACTCCTTGCGTGTATCAGCACTGCATATGGGCCAGCTGCACATGGGTCAAGGAGGCCTGGGGTTTGAACCATGGATCTCCCATGTGGTAGACGGATGCCCTAAGCACTGGGCCAAGTCCACCTCCCTCTTTACATGTTCATGTTATATTTGCTGCAGCTGATGTACAAATTTTGAAACATAGCTATCAAACATGGCTCCATTTTTGTTTACGTCATATTTTAGACTGTACAAATTTCTAAATTTTTAGTTTCCTTATGTTTTACATTATAGTTTACATTTTAGTTTATAGACTTTTATACACTTTAGATATAAGTTGACGTGTCCATCATTGCATGAGCTTGTTGAGCACTTCCGTTGTCCCCCCACCCCCAGTTCCCTGCTTCCATCCATACTATACTTCTCTCCCTCTCCCCTCAGGGGACACCGTGACACTCAATCTTCACTACTTGAGGAACCAGATTTACAGATACTGCAACAATGCTGAGGGCTTGACATACTAGACTGCTCTAACTAATTGGGAGCCAGCAATCCTCTCAAGAGATACAATTCCCTCTGTTTGAGAACATCAGGTCTCCCCAGGATGTGGGTACACTTTCACACTCATTGTATGGGTCTCCACCCAATGATATAACACACTATCACAAAATGAGCACTCACATACTTCTTGAAGCTTGCCCCTGTACCAGATGCCCCCATTAACTACCTTAAACATGTGATCCTTACTATATTTTCTAAAGAGTTTTCTCAACAGTATAGTTTCAAACATATACCTGACCTTCTCCCATATTCAACAATTTCCTCCAGCGCTCCCCCTAATTCTTTGGGCCATCCGACCCATCTTTCCAACCCTAGTCCCCTCTCAAACCTTCAAAGCTCCAACCAAAGCCCCATTTTATCCCTTCCTTGTACAAATATTTACCTCCAGCTTATCATAGACTTCACCCATGTAGGTGTCAGCTCGCAACCTTCCCCTTTCCCTCAAATTCCTTTAAGTTTATCTTCCAGTCTCTAGTTCTCTGAGATGGCTTAGTTTGCTTGTTTCATATTAGAGAGATCACGTAGTACTTGTCCTTCAATGCCTGGCTTACTTCATTCAACATAAGGTCCTCAAGATTCATCCATGTTACCCCATGTGTCTGCACTGTATTCCTTTTTATATGTGAGTAGTATTCCATTGTATGTACATACCACATTTATTTATCCATTTATCTGTTGATGAGCATTTGGGTTGATTCTAACTTCTGGCAATAGTGAATAATGCTGCTATGAATATTGGTGTGAATATATAAGTTTGTGTCTTTATTTTCAGCTCTTCTGGGTACATACCCAGCAGTGGAATTGCTGGGTCATATGCCTAATCTATAGCTAACTTTTTGAGAAACCACCAAACTGTCCTCCAGATGGCTGGATCCTTCTGATTTCCCACCAGCAGTGGATGAGTGTTCCCATCCCTCCACATCTTCTCCAGCACTTGTAGTTTCTGTTTTTTTTGATAGCTACCAGTCTTATGGGAGTAAGATGGTATCTCATTGTAGTTTTGAATTACAGTTCCCTAATAGCTAGTGATTTTGAGCATTTTTTTCATGTGCTTTTTATCCACTTGTATTTCTTCATTGAAGAAGCATCTGTTCAAATCTTTTCCCCATTTTAAAAAACAGCTTGCTTGTCTTTCTATTTTTGAGATATGAGTTCTTTATATATACTGGATATTAGTCTCCTATCAGATATATGGATAACAATTATTTTCTCCCATTGTGTAGGCTATCTTTTCACCTTCTTGACAAACTCCTTTGAGGTGCAAAAGGCTTTAATTTTGAGGAAGTCCCATTTATTTGTTTTGTTGCTTGTGCTTTGGGTATGAAGTTCATGAAGCTATTTCGTATACAAGGTCCTGTAGATGTTTCCCTACATATTTTTCCAAGGTCTTTATGATCTTGGCTCTTATATTTAGGTCTTTGATCCATCTTGAGTTGATTTTTGTATAAGGTGTGAGATTGTAAACCTCTTTCTTTCTTTTGCATATGGACATCCAATTCTCTAGGCATCATTTGATGAAGAGGCCATTCTCTCCCAGTTGAGTGGGCTTGGTGGCCTTGTTGAATATCAGATGAGTATATAAATGAGGATCTATATCAGAACTCTCAATTAAGTTCCATTAGTGTATCTATCCTTGTACCAATTCCATGCCGTTTTCACTGGTGTAGCTTTGTAGTATGTTTTGAAGTCAGGCAGTGTGATTCCTCCAATTTCATTTTTCTTTTTCAATATGTCTCTGGCTATTCAGGGCCTCTTTCCTTTCCAAATAAATTTCATAGTTAGTTTTCCTTGTTCATTAAAAAATGGTGTGTTGATTTTTATTGGGATTGCTTTGAATGTGTAAATCAGTTTTGGTAGGATAGACATCTTAGCAATATTTAGTCTTCCTATCCATGAACAGGGAATATTCTTCCATTTATTTAGGTCTTCTTTGATTTCCTTGAACAGTCTTGTGTAGTTCTCTGTGTATAAGTGTTTTACATCTTTAGTTAAATTTATTCCTAGGTATTTGATTTTTTTTATTGACTATTGTGAATGGTATTTGTTTCTTGATTCCCTCCTGAGCTTGCTCATTATTGGTGTACAGAAATGCTACTGATTTTTGCGCATTGATCTTATAACCTGTGACTTTACTAAACTCATTTATGAGTTCTAGAAGCTTTGTTGTAGACCTCTCAGGGTTTTCTATGTATAGGATCATGTCATCTGCAAATAATGAAATTTTGACTTCTTCCTTTCCAATTTGAATGCCTTTTATATCTGATTCTTACCTCAGTGCTTGAGCAAGTACTTCTAAGACAATGTTAAATAGAAGAGGTGATAGTGGGCATCCTTGTCTTGTTCCTGATCTTAGAGGGAAAGATTTAGGATTTCACCATTGTAAATGATGTTAGCAGTGGGTTTTTCATATATGCTCTTTCTCATGTTCAGAAAGTTTCTGTCATCATAACCCAGTGAATGTACTGGGGGAGAGAGTGCAAACTATAGGGTAAACTATTATCTGTGTGCTGCAGCAGTGCCCCAAAATGTGTTCACCAAGTGCAATGAGTGTGCCACAATGATGAGGGAGGTTGTTGGTGGTGGAGGAGTGGGGTGGGGAGGTGGGGGGTATAAAAGAACCTCTTATATTTTTTAATGTAACATTTTTTGTGTGTGATGTGTATATCTTCAAAAATACAATTTACAAAAATGATGTGGTGGGGTGAGGAGTGGGCTATATGGGAACCTCTTATGTTTTTTTAATGTAACATTCCTTGTGATCTATTAACTTTAAATTTAAAAAACTGCAAAAAATAACATTAATAAGTGTTAACTTGGGGCCTTTTGGGGACATTGGAATTGTTCTGCATGATATTGCAATGATGGATACAGGCCATTATACATTTTGTCAAAATGTATAAAATTGTGCAGTGCAAAGTGTAAACCACAATGTATACTCTAGACCATGTTTAGTAGCAATGCATTAATGTGTGTACATCAATTGTAACAAATATGCCACACTAAAGAAAGATGTTGTTAATGGGGGAAAGTGTGGAAGGGGGAGGCAATGGGGTATATGGGAATCTCCTATATTTTTAATGTAACAATTTTGTAATCTAAAGCTTCTTATCCCTTAAATAAAATAACAACATAAAAAAAGAAAGTTTCCTTCCATTCTGATCTTTTGCAGTGTTTTTATCAATAAAGTTTGCTGTATTTTGTCAAGTGCTTTTTCTACATCTATAGATATGATCATGTGATTTTTTTCCTTCAATCTGTTTACATGGTGTATTACATTAATTGATTTTCCTATGTTGAACCATCCTTGCACATCAGGAATGAATCCCACTTGGTCATGATGTATAATTCATTTAATGTGTTGTTGAATATGATTAGTAAGTATTTTGTTGAGGATTTTTGCATCTAGGTTCATTAGAGAGATTGGTCTGTAATTTTTCTTTCTTATGGTGTCTCCGTTTAGCTTTGGTACTAGAGTAATATTGGCATCATAGAATGAGTTAGGCAATGTTCCCTGTGTTTCCATTTCTTGGAAGTTTCAGTAAGATTGGCGTTAGTTCTTTGCGGAATGTTTGGTAGAATTCATCTGTGAAGCTGTCTGCCCCAGGGGTCTTCTTAGTTGGGAGGTTTTTAATGACTGATTATCTTTCTTTGCTTTTGATTGTTTTGTTGTAGGCTACTTATGTGTTTCTAGGAATTTGTCCATTTCCTCTAAATTGTCTTTCTTTTTGGAATATAATTTTTAAAAGTGTCCTCTTATGATAGTCTTTATTTCTGTGCGGTCAGTGGTGTTATCTCCTTTCTAATTTCTTATTTTGTGTATTTGCATCTTCTCTCTTTTTTTCTTTGTTAGTCTAGCTGAGGGTTTGTCAATTTTATTGAACTTCTCAATGAACTAGCTCTTGGTTTTGTTTATTTTTTCAAATGCTTTCTTATTTTCTATTTCACTTATTTCTGCTCTGATCTTTGTTATTCCTTTCTTTCTTCTTCCTTTGGGTTTTGTTTGTTGTGTTTTTTTTTTATTAATTCCTCCAAGTGTGCAGTTAGTTCTTCAATTTTAGCTCTTTATTTTTTGATGGATAAATTTATGACTACAAATTTCCCTCTCAGGACTGCTTTTTCTGCATCCCATAAGTTTGGATATGTTGTGTTATCATTTTCAGTAGTTTCAAGGGAGTTATTGATTTCTGTTGACATTTCTTCCTTGACCCACTGTTTTTCTAAGAGTGTGATGTTTAACTTCCAAATCTTGGTACCAAATCTGGGTCTCTGGCCCTTGCAGGTTTCCAGCTTCATTCCACTGTTGTCAGAGAAATTATTTTGATTTCAGTCTCTGAATTCATTGAGACCTTTTCTGTGGCCTAGCATGTGGTCTATCTTGGAGAATATTCCATGTGCACTTGAGAAAAATGTATATCCTGCTGTATTTGGATGTCATGTTCTGCATCTGTCTATTAGGTCCAGCTTCTCTAATATATTCTTGAAAGTCTTTGTTCTTTATTGATTCTCTTTTGAAATGTTCTGTCCAAAGTTGATAGAGGTGTGTTACAGTCCCCACTATAATTGTAGAGGCATCTATTTCTTCACTTTTTTTTTTCCAGTGTTGGCCTCATGTATTTGGAGGCACCCTTTTTAGGAGCATAAATGTGTATGATTGCTCTTTCTTTTTGAAAGATTATCCCTTTCATTAATACGTACTGTCCATCTTTGTCTCACAATTGTTTTGAATTTAAAGTCTATTTTGTCTAATATTAATATAGCTACTCCTGCCCTTTTTTGGTTATTGTTTGCTTGTAAGATTGTTTTCCAGCCATTCACTTTCAACCCCCTTGAATCCCTGGGTCTGAGATGTGTTTCTTTGTAGACAACATATAGATGGGTCATATTTCCTTATCCAATCTTTCAGTCTGAGTCTCTTGACAGGTGAGTATAATCCATTTACATTCAGTGATATTACTTTCAAGGAATTACTTATATTAGCCATAGTTTCTTTTGATTTGTGTTTGTCATATTTTTGTTAGATTTTCTTTTTCTGTTTTGTCTTACACTTTCCTCCATCTCTGTCTCTCTTGTTTTCTTCTTTCTTCCTGCAGAAATCCCTTAGGTATTTCTTGAAGGGCAGGATTCTTGTTGGCATACTCTTAGTTTCTGTTTATCTTTTAATATTTTGAACTGTCCATCATTTTTGAATGCTAACTTTGCTGGATAGAGGATTCTTGGTTGGAAATTTTTTTCTTTTAGTACCTTGACTGTATCATACCACTGCCTTCTTCTCTTTATGGTTTCAAATGGGAAATCAGCACTTACTCTTATGGAGCCTCCCTTGTATATTATGGTTCTCTTTTCTCTTGCTGCTTTTAGTATTTTCTCTTTGTCTTGAGCATTGGATAATTTGACAAGTATATGTCTTATGATAGACCTGTTAGGATTTATGCTCTTTGGGGTGCATTGTGCTTCCTGGACATGAACATCCATCTCCCTCAATAGGTTTGGGAAATTTTCAACCATTATTTCCTCCAACATAGTTTTTTAACAATGGTTATTGACACATGTAGGCATTACTCTGTTTCCCAGAAAAACATTGTAACATATGCAATTTAATTTATATGAATTTTTTAAATTATCAAAGTATTTTGTCTCTACAGTTTTGACAAATCCTTTGTAACTAGATATATATATATATACAAATTTATTTTATGCAAATCTCAGAGGTAAGTCTTTTTCCCTTAAATGATGTACTTTTATTTGTAAGGACATAAGTAAGTATGAACACAAAGAAGAGATAAAATGGGGGCAAGGGGTTGCCTTTGGGTGGGGCTTTGCAGGTTTGAGGGGGGCTGGGGATGGGCAGATGGGTAATATTGCCCAAAAAGTGGGGGGAGGGAGGGGTAGCATACGAACATAGGAGAGCGTCAGGTGTTGGTTGAGAGTAAAATGCTGAGAAAATCGTATCAAAATATAATTAAGAGGGTTACCTGTTTAGGATGCTCGGAGGGGATGGTCCAATGTGGGACGGGCTCCTGGGTAATGTCTGAATGCTCCTTGTGCCAGAGGGGGTGGTACCATTGGGTAGAGACCCAAGTAGTGAGAGTTGGGGTGGACCCACATCCTGGGGAGGACTAATGCCATCAAATAGAGGGAACTGTATCTCTCGAGAGAAAGGGTGGCTCCCAGGGCTTTGGGGCAGTTGAGCATGTTAGGCCCTAAACACTTGCAAGTATCTCTGGACGTGGCTCCTCGGGAAACGGAGGTTGGCTGTCACTGTGGGCACAAAAGGGATGGGAAAACGGATGTTAAATGTGTGGAACCAAGGTAAATGTGGGGTAAGAGAGGAGTTTCGTGAGAGTACACAAGGATGGATATAAAATATGTAATATTACATCATAAACATATAGGGGACGACAGAATGATAATGTAAACCATAATGTAAAACATAGGATAACTAAAAATGTTAGAAAACTGCGCGTCCTTAAGTATGCACCACAATGTAAGCACAGATGTCGCCTGGTTTGAAAGCTATTGTCTCAGACTCTGTACAT
This sequence comes from Dasypus novemcinctus, assembly GCF_030445035.2. NCBI lineage: Eukaryota > Metazoa > Chordata > Mammalia > Cingulata > Dasypodidae > Dasypus > Dasypus novemcinctus. The sequence goes on from NC_080678.1 coordinate 95,340,155, forward strand.
CACTGTAAGTAAATATGATGTGAATAGGTTGTAAGAGTATCGCTGTGGAAGGGAAAAGGTTTTCTGGTGGATGTGTGGGAGTGCTGTATATTGCATACATGAATTGCTGTGGTCTTGGGCTCTTGTGAAGAGAAGTTCAATAATTAGGGGGAAAAAAAAACAAAAAGAAAAAGATAGGATGTAGAATTTTTCCAAGTCAACACGTATTCTATATCTAACCTTTAAACCCATCGCTATATGCCATTTTGCTAGTAAGGGATCCTGACATTATATTGGGCTTCAATATTCAGGAAGTTCTGGATCACAGAGTGGTTCAACAATGGCAGCAGAGGAACACTGGTATAGGATACTATTGACAGGGGATATATGGCTGACAGGGAGCTATACAGGGCATATGTCCAGGGTGCATGGTAATGTTTGGATATACTCATAGTGGCAACAATTAATAACTACAACTGGGGGGGTACTGGGTTCCTGGCCAGGGGTGCTCTGTCGTGGTCCCTAGGGGAGCAGCGGCAGTCCTCCAGGTGCAGCGGCAAGGACCAGGAAGGAATGAGGGTCCAACAGTGAGAGCATGATACTAATGACTATGCTTGTGAGCCTATATCCTTGAAATAAGAACAAGGCCTACAGCAGCACTGTGCCTGGGAATTTCCTCCTGACAGCCTTCATGTTACTCAAATGTGGCCAGTCTCAAAGCCAAACTCAGCATGTAAATGCAATGCCTTCCCCCCAGCATGGGACATGACACCTGGGGATGAGCCTCCCTGGCACTGAGGGATCAGTATCAACTACCAACTGATGATGCAACTGGAAAATGACCTTGAATTGAAGGTTTGATGCAGATCAGCAGAATATCCCTGTCTACATATAATAACATGACTTTAAAATGCTGTTTGACCTAATGTAAGGGGGGAAAGGAAAGGAGAAATGAGTTTATATGGCTACGAGTCTCTAAAAGAGTCTGGAGGCTGTCAGAAGGATTGCCCTTATGCACAACTGAGCAGAGTCTAAGAGACAGATAAAGTAGATACAATCCCCAGGTATTGGTTCCTTGGAGGGCTAAAGAGACCCACGGGTTCTATGGTCATGGCAGATGGGGTTCACTGCCATGTCAGATGGCCCTTCTTTGGAGCTGGTGTTTCTGCATGATGAAACTGGACTCAGATGGGATCTCTTTTCATAAGACTTTCATGCTGCTTTACTGGAATTGTAGTTGGTGTTGGGGTTTAAGATATATTTAGGGGATTTGAATCTCTGGACTGACAATATGATAGCCAGGCCCTGAGCCTCAACAGACTCCAGCTCCTACAATCTGATTTATTGGACTCACCTCACTCAGCTAAGATGGAGTTAAAGAAGGACAACCACCACACCATGGAGCCTAGAGTGCCTACAACTGAAAGCAGGAGGATTGCGTCCAGTATCCATGTGGAATCTGAGCCTCCTCTTGACATAGAGGTGCAACGGACACAACCAATCCAAGGTCCACAGAGAAAAGGTGGCATTGGAGTGGGAAAAGTGGACATGGTGGCTGATGGGTATGGGGAATGGCAGGAAGAGATGAGATGTGGAGGCGCCTTTGGGACTTGGAGTTGCCCTGGATGGTGCTTCAGGGGCAATTACCAGACATTGTAAATCCTCCCAGGGCCCACTGGATGGAATGGGGGAGAATATGGGCCATGATGTGGACCATTGACCATGAGGTGCAGAGATGCCCAGAGATGTACTTACCAAATGCAATGGATGTGTCATGATGATGGGAGTGAATGTTGCTGGGGGGGGGGGGGGGAGTGGTGGGGTGGGGGTGGTGGGGTTGAATGGGACCTCATATATTTTTTTTATTTATTTATATTTTTACAAAATCAATTAAAAATATTTTTTTTATATTTTATTTTTTTCTTCCCCCTCTCCCTCCCCATGGACACTTGGGCACTTGGCTTACTGCGTGGTCTCTTGGCTCACCATGTAGGCAACTTGGCTCACTGTATGGGCACTGGCTCACCACACAGGCGCACTTTCTCTTCTTTTTCACCAGGAAGCCCCAGGGATTGAATCCTGGTCCTCCCATATGGTAAGAAGCAGCCTTATCACTTGAGCCACATCTGCTTCCCATAAAATATTTATTTTACATTAAACTCCATTTTTAGTATAAGATTCTCAGATTAAAGTGTATTAAAAAGCACCTTTGCTCTTCTTTCCCAAATACTTTTATCTATATTTTTGCATGACTTTTAACTGCAATCCTGTTAATTAATTGGCAAATTAAAAAGTTCTTCCTTCTGGGCCAGGGCAGGGTTCTTTATCAGAACTGTAAATGATCATTGGTATGTCAGCTTACTTTAGTTAACCTCCATTTCTTCTTTGTAACCCCCCGGATAAAATGGATAAAATGACATCTCACAGTCTAGTAAATAAACTTTATGGACTAAGATGTTTCAGAGCACACACCATGAGATGCTTAGCATTCACTGTTCATTAGAGAGGCTTTACAGGATCCAGGTCAGAGGCCCTATGTGTCATCTAAATCCCTTTCTACCCAGGACCTTTGGGAAAGAACAATCATTGGTTGATAACACTTTGATTGTAGCCTGCACTATCACACCTGCTCTGGAAAGTGTCCCACAACTCCATGGTGCACACTAGCCATCATGGAAATGCCGATGGCCAGCAGCTGTGGTTCCATAAGTCCCAGCTTATTTTTTGCAATTTGTGCAGAACTCTTGCATTCTCCACCTAATTTCTTGTTATTTGGGAGATGTGTTATTTCACAGCCATATCCAGTTCCAATTAGAAAGGGAATACTCCAGTGATGTGAGAATGTGGTCACAGAAGCACTTGATCCAGCATTCAAGCATTTTACAATGATTTTCCCTCAATCTTTATTTTTGGAGGAAAAAAATAATTAATTTTTACAATTAGATAAGATCCCTTTTCTGGCCAAACACAAATTCTGGATTATTTTGGTCAGGAACAAGGCCTGTAGGCTAATGTTCTTTCCCTGAGACCTGATCCTTTGGAACCGGCACTACTACCAACTTCCTTTGCTAGAGAATGTGTCTCAACACTCCTGCCAGAAACAATGCCCAGACCTTTCTGGGCATTTAGTCTGGTCAGACTAAAATCTGGCCTAGCTCAACTGCCTCGTGTCCCTAGTGGCACAATGCTGAGATTGGCTTCATAACCTTTATTACCCCTTTGACAGGTGACCACCAGACAGTGTCAGACAACTTATGCACCTCCTAACAAAGTAGCCTGTAAGACCTGAGACTTCATCCTTGGCACATCTCCAGTTTTCTAGGACTTCTGAGGCTCCAGAGGTGGAAAGTGACAGGAGCGGCTTCTCTGGTCCCTGGGCCTTCCCGATGGCTGGGGATGTGTTGGCAAAGGATCCAGGAAACTGGATGGCACATCCTAGCCTGTGAATCCCACTGCCTGCAAGCCACCTGACATCTACCAACTTCCCTTTGACTACTATTCTCACAGGTATAGTTGATCCACAGCTTCAGGGATGACTAGAGCAGCAGCAAGGTCATGGATATATTCTCACAAAAAATTAAACTCCCCAAAACTGACTCAAAGGGAAATGGCTGTCTTATAACTAATTAAGACATGGAATCAGCAGTCAAAAATACTTTCTCTAAAGAAAACGACAGACTCAGACTAATTCCTTGGGAACTTCAACTAATATTCATAATAGAATAAATACAATTTTACTCAAAATTTTAGAGAATAGTAAGAGAGGTGCCTCATCATAACATGATACAAACACCTCTAAAATTGCACCAGGAAAGAAAATCATTAGAGGTAAAAAATGTCAATCATATAAATAAATGCTAAAGCCTTTATCAAAATACTGGTAACCTCAACCCAACAATATGTAAAAAGACTATTTCATTAATTAGTTGAGTTATCCCAGGAACAAAGGAATATTTAATATTAGAAAATCAATTTAAATCATGACACACAGACTAAAGGACAAAGTTATGTGATTAATACAAAGAAAACAATTTGTAAACTTTAATATGTGAACCAAAGGCTGAGGGAGAGAGAAGGTGAATACAATAGGAATAAAAGGAATTCTTAGACCCGTGTTGATAATATATGTTAGCACACATGATACCTAATGTGAACCTTGGAAATGAATAAAAAGCATTATTGAAACTTAGAATTCAGACATATAAAGAAAACTAATGTAAACATTATAAAGATGTTCATTTAGGTATCTGATCCATTTCTTTGCTTGCTTGTTTTTTAAAAAATTTCATTTAATTTTTAAAAGGTAGATCACATGAAATATTACATTAAAAAATATGGGGCTCCTATATACCCCATTCCCCACACACCCCCTCTTCCCACATCAACTTCTTTTATTACTGTGGTACATTCATTGCATTTGATGAATACATTTTGGAGCACTCTACACAACATAGATTATAGTTTATGTTGTAGTTTACACTCTCTCCCGGTCCATTCAATAGGTTATGGCAAGAAGCATAATGTCCTGCATCTGTCCCTGCAATATTATTCAGGACAACTCCATGTCCTGAAAATGCCCCCATTTCACACCTCTTTTTCCCTTTCCCTGCCTTCAGCAACTCCTGTGGCCACTGGCTCCATATCAATGATATACTTTCTTCTATTGCTAGAGTCACAACAATTCTATAGTAGAATACCAGTAAGTCCACGCTAACCCATATTTTATTCCTCCATCCTGAATACCATGGTATGGTGATGCCCATTTCACCTCTAAATTGAGAGGGGGTTTAGGTCCCACATGGCTGCTAGAAGATATCTCCTGCTTGCAGTAGTAGACTCTCTTGTTTCCTTGGTGTGGTGGTTGATCATCCTCACCTTCTTGTTAGCAGATGTGGGTAAGTGGAGAGTAGGTGTTGCAACTCTGCTCAGACTCAGAGCCCAGCTGGCCCCTTGACACTGCAGAGATTAAAGTCTCCTGAACATACACCAAACCCAGTGCTTACACACGTTCAGTAAAAGTAATGAATGAGGCATGTGTAGAGAAGTCACATCTGAGTTCAACTCCATCACACTCAGGAGCTTGTTCAGCTTTTAAACTCCTATTTGAGAAATCATCAATCCATTGTATTTTCCCAGAAATGTTTGTATTTTATACAGATTTTATAATTTATTAGCATAGTTACATAATATTTGTCTATATAGCTTTTCTTACAAAGCTGATCTTAAATCCCTCTTTTAGTTAATATTAAATAATAGTTTCTCATAATTAAAAAAAATAAACCAATGATCTATGCAAAATTATATGAAGAAGTAAGCAACAGAAATCTACCCAATACTCTGAAAAAACTAGGATTCTTTAATCCAATGCATTTTTCCCCTAAGATATCAGAAAAATATGCCAAAATATTGGTTCTTGCAGCAAGTAATATTCAATTGCCATGCTGACAGGGACTGTGCCTGGTATCAGCAACACTAATAATAAACTGACAAAGCCCCCACTTATAATTACAGCTCAGTCCTTTCTATAAATTTCAGACTTGCTATTCAACTGTCCACTTAATATCACCACTTGGAATTTTACCTGCCATATAATATTTCAGGTGTCCAAAGCTTAAGTTTTGATGTCTCAGATATGAACCTTCTCTTCATTCATGGTGCTCTCATTAGTAAAAGTCAACACCCATCTTCCATTTACTCAGTCAAAACATTGGCTCCACATATCCAATACTGTAGCACTCTCTACCAGTGGTTCAGCAGAAATGACTCTGATGGGGGCCAAAAATTTCCACAAATACTGCATAGGATTGCAAACAATAATGGCTTGTTCTGGGCATTGCCATGCCACAGGTACTCATGTTTTTGCACAGCTGGGCTGGCACAGGAACTTCCTGAACAAGGCAGTCTTTGAAACTTCTCTTCTGCTGCTGCCTGGCAGTGTACCCTCATCTAGAATGTTGCACCCAAGGGTCAGAAATGGATTCAGAGCTCTCTGGATAGGTGACTCATCAGGAGTCGAGGTGGTCAGAATGATGTTCAAGTATTGCACTTGAGTTTGAAGGCAAAAATGTTCTCAATGCCCTCAGTTGCTGCTGTGTTGTCTTTTAGAATACTTACATAAAGAAGCCTACCATAAGCACACAATGATGATATGATCTCAAACCACCATTCTGGTTGAGACTTCAGAGGAGAACCCATTCCCTGGTATTATGACCTGAGAAAGTCTGGCTACAAAACAGACCTTCTGGAATCAAGAATTCAGGTAAGTTCACTGTCAGTGCCACTACAATGATCACAACTAACAGTAGAAGCAACCCCCTAAGATATTGCCAGATATACTTGGATTATTAGTCACCTCAGGCCTAGTAAACATCTGGTATTGTAAATGGCCTTCTTGCATAAAGGGGAGGTTTCAAATGAACTGCAAGAAGCGGCTACATTTAGATACAAGTTTGGGAAAAAATTGAATGTCGAAATATATTTTGAGAGAGAGGGGGCAAGATGGTGGCTGAGTGAACTTGCCTGGTAATGTCTCTGCAGGGGGCGGCTGGGCAGCATTGAAGGCTCTTTGGGACCGCACTGTTTCCGGGATTTTTGCTGGTTGGAAGGTCTCTGGACATCAATTTGGTGGGAAGGTAACAGAGAGGATACGTCTATAATATATAAACGGAGATCCCAGCTGGGCGCGGAAAGGTCTCTCCTTGGGTGGGCGGAGCCGCGGTATCGGGCCCTGCTGCAGCTCGGGGAGCCACTGCGGCCAGGGTTTTTTTTTTTTTTTCCCTTATTTTGGAGGCTCTGCGGTGCTGAGGAATTCACGGGTACTGGGCCGGCTGGTCAGGGGTTGATGGGACAGGACTCCTTTCCAGATCGATTTGGGGAGACAGACCATGTTTTGTTGTGAAGCGGGGGACGTTTTGGTTGCCGGACAGAGGGGGTAGCGCTTCCGCCTGGAGCTCCATCCCCACAGGTCCGGCTGCCGATCTGCAATGGAATTGGATTTTTGGCAATAAGGGGACACAATTGGGAGATTGTTGTAGGGTGCAGTGAGGGAGGGGGACACGTAAGGAAGCTGACTGGGGAATATTTTGCAAAGTTTGAGACTTCCGGTTTTGGAGTCTGTTTTTGGCGTTTCCAGGTGAAGCCCAGCCCACCCGGCCGGGCTTGGGATCTGGGTCATTGAACTGGCTGTGGTGTAGAGGCGCCCTCTAGTGACCGTTGTGTGGGAGCACAGGGAGGGAGCTGTCCTAAGGCTGAAACCCTGAGGAGTAGGTGAATTGCAGGGATCAGACATTAAATATAGAGTTTGCGGACCTGGCTTCTCCCACGGGGCTGGCACCCAGCTACGGGGATCCCTGAGGGCTGTGTTGCACTGTGGGGCTCCTAAGCTTCCTGTTGACCAGATTTGAGGTTGCCAGGTCTGGGTCCTCTGGACTCCGGTGGTCCACACCCCAGACTCACACCTCTTGAGTATTCAGTGTCTCAGACTTGCCACCCCTGAATCCATCACGCCCTGGGGTCTACCTGGGGTCCTTGAGTGCCCTGGACCTTAACATTTGTGTTTTATCTTTATTGGTTCATATTGTTTTGTTTTTATTTTCACTTTATCTTATTTTTTACTCTTTTTGATGCCCTGAGTGCTAATATTGCATTATCCCCTAGTCTTTTCTCCTAGCGTGTCCCCCAAAGTCCTTTTTTTATACAGTTATTTAGGGGTTTTTTTTTTCGTTGTTGTTTTAGATAGTGTTGCAATTGTGGGATGTGTATACCTGTATTTCTCTTCCCCCTACCTGTTCCCCACCGTTTGCCCACCCTCTTTTTCTTTCTTCCTTTCTTCTCGTCTTTCTTTTTTTCTTTATTATAATTAGTTTTTCTTTTTCGGTTTACTCTCTCCCTCTTGTCCCTCATTTTCCACTTATTTTATTTTAATTCAAGTATACAATAGGTGCTACAGGGAACACCTCACATTTGCTGGGTTTTCCCATCCTCCACTGCCTCATTTCTGTGTGAACTGATTTAGGCTACCTACACTATCCCCCTTCCCCTGCATCTTGATATCCGCTATCATCTATTGTCTCTCTTATATTCCACCCCCCACCTCCCGTTCTTTGATCCACAAAGTGTCTAACTCTTAATTTCTAATACCTTTGTTCTGTTTTCTGTCTGTTATCACCTCTTGAAACTATTACCTTTCTTTTCTTTTTCCCTCTCTCATGAAAACAATAGCTTTGTAGCTCATACCATATTCCTCCCATATTCAGTCATCTACCTCATAATAGGTACTCTACCTACAGCTATAACTCTACACAATCTACATGAATCTAACCTCCATCCTCCCAGATCTCATATTCTTGCTTTGTTAACATATATCACCAATACTATTCTACACTTTTTCCTTGCTTACACAATTGCCTTTCCCTGGCACTAATACTTTCCTTTAAAGTGAACTTCACCAGCAACAAGAAATTAGAATAAGAAGAACAAAGTGACAAAAAGAAGATATAACACTTACACAAAAATAACAGCTAATTAATCTCCAAGACTAGACAAAGAAGCTAAGGAACTGATTAAACCTGTCAAGATAAGAAAGCAACAAAAATCGACAAACCAAATCAGTAATCAGGAAAACATGGCTGAATCCAATCAACAAACTAAAAATCAGGAAGGGGAGCAGAACTTCGCACAAGCAATGAAAGATCTCAGAACATTTATCAGCGACAAATTTGATGAAGTAATGAAAGAGGTTAACAACATGAAGACAACACTTGGAGGGGAAATTGCAGACATACGCAAAAACATAACAGACATGATGGGAATGAACACCACAGTTCAAGAAATCAAAAATACACTTGCAGCAAATATCAACAGACTAGAAGAGGCAGAGCAGAGAATTAGTGATGTGGAAGACAGTACATCAGAAATCAAACAGATAGTAGAAGGGGTCGATAAAAAGATAGAAAAACTCCAGCTAGGATTTAGGGACCTGAATGACAATGCAAAACGCTCAAATATACATATTATAGGTATTCCAGAAGGAGAAGAGAAGGGAAAGGGGTCAGAAGGAGTGTTGCAGGAAATAATGGCTGAAAACTTCCCAAACCTACTGAAAGAGACAGACGTACATATCCAAGAACCACAGCGCACTCCACTAGTCATAAACCCCAACAGGCCCACCCCAAGACATATACTAGTCAAATTATCCAATGCTCAACACAAAGAGAAAATCCTAAAAGCAGCAAGAGAAAAGAAAACCATAACATACAAGGGAAGCTCCATAAGATTAAGTGCTGATTTCTCATCTGAAACCATGGAGGCAAGGAGGCAGTGGTATGATATAGTCAAGGTACTAAAGGAAAAAAATTTCCAACCAAGAATACTATATCCAGCTAAACTAACATTCAAACATGATGGAGAGTTCAAAATATTTGCAGATAAACAGAAACTGAAAGAGTATACCAACAAGAAACCTCCCTTTCAAGAAGTTCTAAAGGGAGTTCTGCAGGAAGAAAGGAAAAAACAGGACAGGCAGAGTTGGAGGAGAGTATAAGAGCAACAAAAAAAGACAAACTAGATGGGGGGAAAAATACAAACAAAATATGACAAACACAAATCCAATAAAAATATGGCTAACACAAATAATTCCTTGAAAGTAATAACACTGAATGTCAAGAGATTAAACTCACCTATCAAAAGATTCAGACTGGGACATTGGATAAGGAAATATGACCCATCTGTATGCTGTCTACAAGAGACACATCTTAGACCCAGAGACGCATGGAGATTGAAAGTGAATGGCTGGAAAACAATCATACAAGCAAACAATAACCAAAAAAAGGCAGGAGTAGCTATATTAATATCAGACAAAATAGACTTTAAATGTGAAACAATTGTGAGAGACAGAGAAGGATACTACATTTTAGTGAAAGGGAAAATTTGTCAAGAAGATCAAACAATCATAAATATTTATGCTCCTAACAAGGGTGCCTCTAAGTATGTGAGACATATGCTGGAAAAACTAAGTGAAACAATAGATGCATCTACAATCATAGTGGGGGATTTTAATACACCACTATCTACCTTGGACAGAACATCTCAAAAGAGAATCACTAAAGAAACAAAACATTTGAACAGTATATTAGAGGAGCTAGAACTAAGAGACATATATAGATCATTACACCCAAACACAGCAGGATATACATTCTTCTCAAGCGCACATGGATCATTCTCCAAGATAGACCATATGCTAGGCCACAAAGAAAGGCTGAATGAATTCAGAAAGATTGAAATCATACAAAACAATATCTCTGACCACAGTGGAGTCAAGCTGGAAATTTGCAAGGGACAGAGGCCCAGGTTTCACACCACAATTTGGAAATTAAACAGCACACTCTTAGAAAAACAGTGGGTCAAAGAGGAAATCTCAAAAGAAATCAATGACTACCTTGAAACAAATGATAATGATAACACAACATACCAAAATTTATGGGATGCAGCAAAAGCAGTACTGAGAGGGAAATTTATAGCCATAAATTCATATATCAAAAAAGAAGAAAGAGCAAAAATTGAAGAATTAACTGCACATTTGAAGGAATTAGAAAAACAACAACAAAGTAACCCAACAGGAAGAAGAAGGAAGGAAATAACAAAGATAAGAGCAGAACTAAATGAAATAGAAAATAAGAAAGCACTTGAAAAGATAAACAAGACCAAGAGCTGGTTTTTTGAGAAGATCAACAAAATTGACAAACCTTTAGCAACACTAACAAAGAAAAAAAGAGAGAAGATGCAAATACACAAAATAAGAAATGAGAAAGGTGATATCACCACTGACCCCACAAAAATAAAGACTATCATAAGAGGATACTTTGAAAAACTATATTCCAAAAAAATGACAATTTAGAGGAAATGGACAAATTCCTAGAAACACATAAGCAACCCATAGTGACGAAAGAAGAAATTGATGATCTTAACAAACCAATCACAAGCAAAGAGATAGAATCAGTCATTAAAAATCTCCCAACTAAGAAGAGCCAGGGCCAGACGGCTTCACAGATGATTTCTACAAAACATTCTGGAAAGTACTAACACCAATCCTACTGAAACTATTCCAAAAAATCGAAACAGATAGAACATTGCCAAACTCCTTCTATGATGCCAACATTACCCTAGTACCAAAGCCAAACAAAGACACCACAAAAAAGGAAAATTACAGACCAATTTCTCTAATGAACCTAGATGCAAAAATACTCAACAAAATACTTGCTAATCGTATTCAACAACACATTAAATGAATTATACACCACGACCAAGTGGGATTTATTCCAGGTATGCAAAGATGGTTCAACATAAGAAAATCAATCAATGTAATACACCATATAAACAGATTGAAGGAAAAAAATCACATGATTATATCTATAGATGCAGAAAAAGCATTTGACAAAATACAGCACCCTTTCTTGATAAAAACACTCCAAAAGATTGGAATACAAGGAAATTTTTTGAACATGATAAAGAGTGTGGCTGAGCGTGAGGGTCTCGTCCTCGCTCAGGCCCAAGAGTCGGGGGGGCTTGCTCCTGTCGATCAGCCGGCGGGGGGTGCCCCGAGAGGGAGCACTGGTTCTCCAGGCATGGGGGACGCGCAGTTGGGGAAAAACCACGGAGACCACTTGAGCACAAGAACAGGTCTGCTTTATTACGGAAGTACACTTAGCTATATAGGGTTGGGTAGAGGGAGGGGTGTGATGAAGGGAGGGTTGGCTAAGGGGCGGCTGTGGACAGGCTGAAGCTGATGGATAGACCTGAGGTAAGCAGTTACTGGGGAAGAGGGCAGATTGTGGGTTGGCAATATGGGCGGGACTGGCGGGAAGGACGGCAGGGGCTGGAAGGGGAGGAGGGGTGGAGAAAGGCGGCAACAAAGAGTATATATGAAAAACCTACAGCCAACATTGTTTATAATGGAGAAATCCTAAAATCCTTCCCTCTAAACTCAGGAACAAGACAAGGATGCCCATTGTCTCCACTCCTATTTAACATTGTCTTAGAAGTACTTGCTCGAGCACTGAGGCAAGAACCAGATATAAAAGGCATTCAAATTGGAAAGGAAGAAGTCAAAATTTCATTATTTGCAGATGACATGATCCTATACATAGAAAACCCTGAGAGATCTACAACAAAGCTTCTAGAACTCATAAATGACTTTAGTAAAGTTGCAGGTTATAAGATCAATGCGCAAAAATCAGTAGCATTTCTGTACACCAATAATGAGCAAGATCAGGAGGAAATCAAGAAACAAATACCATTCACAATAGAAAATAAAAAAATCAAATACTTAGGAATAAATTTAACTAAAGAAGTAAAAAACTTATACACTGAGAACTATACAAGACTGTTCAAGGAAATTAAAGAAGACCTAAATAAATGGAAGACTATTCCTTGTTCATGGATAGGAAGACTGAATATTATCAAGATGTCTATCCTACCAAAACTGATCTACACATTCAATGCAATCCCAATAAAAATCAACACAGCCTTCTTTAAGGAACTAGAAAAACTAACTATGAAATTTATTTGGAAAGGAAAGAGACCCCGAATAGACAAAGACATACTGAAAAAGAAAAATGAAATTGGAGGAATCACACTACCTGACTTCAAAACATGCTACAAAACTACAGTAGTGAAAACAGCATGGTATTGGCATAAGGAGAGACACACAGACCAATGGAATCGAATTGAAAGCTCTGATATAGAACCTCACATATATAGCCATATAATATTCGATAAAGCCACCAAACCCTCTCAACTGGGAGAGAGTGGCCTATTCAACAAATGGTGTCTGGAGAACTGGATATCCGTATGTAGAAGAATGAAAGAGGATTACCATCTCACACCTTATACAAAGATCAACTCAAGTTGGATCAAAGACCTAAATATAAGAGCCAAGACCATAAAAACCTTAGAAAGCAGTGTAGGGAAACATCTACAGGACCTAGTAATAGGAAATGGCTTCATGAATATCACACCAAAGCACGAGCAGCACAAGAAATAATAGATAAATGGGACTTCCTCAAAATTAAAGCCTTCTGCACCTCAAAGGAGTTTGTTAAGAAAGTAAAAAGGGAGCCCACACAGTGGGAGAAAATATTTGGCAACCATATATCTGATAAGAATCTTATAACCTGCATATATAAAGAACTCATATATCTTGAAAATAAAAAGATAAACAACCCATTTTAAAAATGGGAAAAAGATTTAAACAGGCACTTCTCCAAAGAAGAAATACAAATGGCTAAAAAGCACATGAAAAAATGCTCCAAATCTCTAGCTATGCAAATCAAAACTACAATGAGATACCATCTTACTCCCATAAGATTTGCAGCTATAAAAAAAGGAGAAGAATACAAATGCTGGAGAGGATGTGAAGAAAGGGGAACACTCATCCACTGCTGGTGGGAATGCTGAAGGATCCAACCATTCTGGAGGACAGTTTGGTGGTTTCTTAAAAAGCTAACCATAGATTTGCCATATGATCCAGCAATACCACTGCTTGGTATATACCCATCAGAACTGAAAACAAGGACACAAACCGATATATGTACACCAATGTTCATAGCAGCATTGTTCACTATCGCCAAAAGTTGGAATCAACCGAAATGCCCATCAACAGATGAGTGGATCAATAAAATGTGGTATATACACACAATGGAATACTACGTGGCTGTAAGAACAAATACACTACAAACACACATGATAACATGGATGAATCTTGAGAACCTTATGTTGAGTGAAGCAACCCAGGCATTGAAGGACAAATACTACATGACCTCAATGATATGAAATAAACAAGCTGCCTCAGAGAGCTAGAGACTGAACGATAGGCTTACAGGAAATCAGGGGGTGGAGAAAGGATGTGAGCTGACATCTGCAGGGGTGGAATTTACCATGAGCTGGTGGTAAGTATGAACACAAAGAAGAGATAAAATGGGGGCAAGGGGCTGCCTTTGGGGGGCACTTTGCGGGTTTGAGGGGGCTGGGTATCGGCGGATGAATAATATTGCCCAAAAATTGGGGGGATGGAGGGGCAACATACGAACACAGGAGAGTGTCAGGTGTTGGTTGAGAGTAAAATGCTGAAAAAATCGTATCAAAATATAATTAAGAGGGTTACCTGTTTAGGATGCTCGGAAGGGATGGTCCGATGCGGGACGGGCTCCTGGGGAATGTCTGAATGCTCATTTTGCCAGAGTGGGTGATACCATTGGGTAGAGACCCAAGTAGTGAGAGTGGGGGTGGACCCACATCCTGGGGAGGACTAATGCCATCAAATAGAGGGAACTGTATCTCTCAAGAGAAAGGGTGGCTCCCAGGGCATTGGGGCAGCTGAGCAATTTAGGACCTGAACACTGTTGCAAGTATCTCTGGACTTGGTTCCTCGGGAAACGGAGGTTGGCTGTCACTGTGGGCACCAAGGGGATGGGAAAATGGATGTTAAATGTGTGAAACCAATGTAAATGTGGGGTAAGAGAGGAGTTTCATGAGAATACACAAGGATGGATATAAAATATGTAATATTACATCATAAACATATAGGGGATGACAGAATGACAATGTAAACCATAATGTAAAACATAGGATAACTAAAAATGTTAGAAAACTGCGCATCCTTAAGTATGCACCACAATGTAAGCACAGATGTCACCTGGTTTGAAAGCTATTGTCTCAGACTCTGTACATCACTGTAAGTAAATATGTTGTGAATAGGTTGTAAGAGTATCGCTGTGGAATGGAAAAGGTTTTGTAGTGGATGTGTGGGAGTGCTGTATATTGCATACATGAATTGCTGTGGTCTAGGGCTCTTGTGAAGAGAAGTTCAATAATTAGGGGAAAAAAAAAGGAAAAGAAAAAGATAGGATGTAGAATTTTTCCAAGTCAACACGTATTCTATATCTAACCTTTAAACCCATCGCTATATTCCATTTTGCTAGTAAGAGATCCTGACATGATATTGGGGCTTCAATATTCAGGAAGTTCTGGATCCCAGAGTGGTCCAACAATGGCAGCAGAGAAATACTGGTATGGGATACTATTGACAGGGGATATATGGCTGACAGGGAGCTATACAGGACATATGTCCAGGGTGCATGGTAATGTTTGGATATACTCATAGTGGCAACAATTAAAAACTAAATCTGGGGGGGTACTGGGTCCCTGGCCGGGGGTGCTGTGCTGTGGTCTCTAGGGGAGCAGCGGCAGTCCCCCAAGTGCAGTGGCAAGGACCGAGAAGGAATGAAGGTCCAACAGTAAGCCCCTGTTACTAATGACTATACTTGTGAGCCTATAGGCCTGAAATAAGAACAAGGCCTAGAGCAGCACTGTGCCTGGGAATTTCCTCCTGACAGCCTTCATGTTACTCAAATGTGGCCAGTCTCGAAGCCTAACTCAGCATCTAAATGCAATGCCTTCCCCCCAGCGTGGGACATGACACCCGGGGATGAGCCTCCCTGGCACCGAGGGATCACTATCAACTAACAACTGATAATGCAACTGGAAAATGACCTTGAATTGAAGGTTCGATGCAGATCAGTAGAATATCCCTGTCTACATAGAATAATATGACTTTAAAATGCTGTTTGATCTAATATAAGGGGGAAATAGAAAGGAGAAATGAGTTTATATGGCTATGAGTCTCTAAAAATAAAAGAGTCTGGAGGCTGTCAGAAGGATTTCCCTTATGCACAACTAAGCAGAGTCTAAGAGACAGATAAAGTAGATACAATCCCCAGGTATTGGTTCCTTTGAGGGCTAAAGGGACCCACGGGTTCTACGGTCATGGCAGATAGGGTTCACTGCCATGTCAGATGGCCCTTCTATGGAGCTGGTGTTTCTGCATGATGAAACTGGACCCAGAGGGGATCTCTTTTCATAAGACTATCATGCTACTTTACTGGAATTGTAGTTGGTATTGGGGTTTAAGATATATTTAGGGGATTGAATCTTTTTACTGACAATATGATAGCCAGGCCCTGAGCCTCAACAGACTCCAGCTCCTACAATCTGATTTATTGGACTCACCTCACTCAGCTAAGATGGAGTTGAAGAAGGACAACCACCACACCATGGAGCCTAGAGTGCCTACAACTGAAAGCAGGAGGTTTGCATCCAGTAACCATGTGGAATCTGAGCCTCCTCTTGACATAGAGATGCAACGGACACAACCAATCCAAGGACCTCAGAGAAAAGGTGGCAATGGAGTGGGAAAAGTGGACATGGTGGCTGATGGGTATGGGGAATGGCAGGAAGAGATGAGATGTGGAGGCGCCTTTGGGACTTGGAGTTGCCCTGGATGGTGCTTCAGGGGCAATCACTGGACATTGTAAATCCTCCCAGGGCTCACTGGATGGAATGGGGGAGAGTGTGGGCCATGATGTGGACCAATGACCATGAGGTGCAGAGATATCTAGAGATGTACTTACCAAATGCAATGGATGTGTCATGATGATGGGAGTGAGTGTTGCTGGGGGGGAGGGGTGCAGTGGGGGTGGTGGGTTCGAATGGGACCTCATATTTTTTTTAATGTAATATTTTTACAAAATCAATAAAAAAAAAGAAAAAAAAGAAATAAAGTTTACTTTACAAAAAAAAAAGAAATATATTTTGAGGGCATGCTATCTGTCTAGGGATTCTAAAACAGGGCAGTGCTTTAACTTGGCAACAAGTAATTCTATATTTTGAGGAGCTGCCCACCTTGTAGTAGGATGATTAGTGGCATCACCAGACTCTAGGAATAGGAGAGATCCTGCCTTGACCACTAAGGTCATTTGGATGACCTTATTAGTCTATAGACATTCATGATGACATATTGTGGGGGCTTAGTGGGCCAAAAGCCCCCAACCAAGTTGAGAATGTGGTGTTCTGTGAAATGTGTGGTTTGGTGTATGTCACATGTTCATGAATTATGAACCATACTCATGGGATTATATGCACAGAATTCTGCAAATCTCTTACTAGTTTGAGACCCACTGGCCATAAACATAAATACATGAACTACCATGCATTCTTATGCATATATTAGGAAGAGGAAAACATGTCAATCTGGGCAAAAAAGCTTGCTTTCTGAAAAATTATTGAACAGGAAGCAGACTTGGCCCAGTGGATAGGGTATCCATCTACCACATGGGAGGTCTGTGGTTCAAACCCCAGGCCTCCTTGACCCATGTGGCGCTGCCCATGTGCAGTGCTGATGTGTGCAAGGAGTGCAGTGCCCCCACACAGGGGAGCCCCATGTGCAAGGAGTGCACCCCATAAGGAGAGCTGCCCAGTGTGAAAGAAAGTGCAGCCTGTCCAGGAATGGTGCCACACACATGGAAGGCCGACACAACAAGATGACACAACAAAAAGAAACACAGATTCCTGTGCCACTGACAACAACAGAAGCAGACAAAAAGAAGAACAGACAGCAAATGGACACAGAGAACAGACAACTGGGGCAGGGGTGGGGGGAAAGGGAAGAGAAATAAATAAAAAATAACTCTTTAAAAAATTATTGAGATAATATGACATGTTTTAGGTTCTCAGTCTCAGGGGAGGGGCTTTCATAGTTGGGCAGGGCATCCTGGGCCTTCATAAAGCCTGTGTTTCTGGGTACTGCTCAGTTGAGACCTTGTCTCTGAGGAATGCAGATGACATGCCCAATATGGCTTTGAAAAGCACTTCAAGTGGTAATTTTCCATTAGTATATTTGTTTTTTCATCATGCAGGTGCCTTGCTTATTTACCAGAGTGTAGGAAAGTTTTAATTGCAATCATGAATGGAGGGACAACTAGTTGATGGGGCTGCTTACCTTTGATGAATTGCAGTGGGGGACTGATGGGCCTGTAAAAGTGCGTGAATAAATGTAAATGTGAAAACGGAATGCACACATCTGATATCTGACTGCTATAAAGGATGTTTTCAGGTGATACAGTTGGGAGGAAGAAAACATACATGGAAACACACCATGTGTTATAGGCAAGCTTTGGGTAACCTATTTATATCAGAGGGCAAAAGTTTTATGTGTGTGTGTTTTCCATTTCAACACTCCCATATAGTGTTTGCGTTAATTCTTTTTGCCTTCCCTTGGGTTTTCTTTTAATTTTTTGAGTTATTGTGCATATACCTCAGGGTTTAGGATCCTTTCCAGTATGCAAATTTATGCCTACCTGTGTCCAATTTTGCTTGGAATTAGGTAGATGCTTCCAGTCAAAATATCTATTTTCCACTACATCTGGTGGCTCTCAACACAGAATAAATTAGAAATTGCTCTCACACCCATTTTCATCTGCAGGTATATCATTGTGTCTTTCAACCTTCTCTCTTCATCAGGCATGCTCACAAGAGAGGCCCAATGAAAGAGGATTTTTTAGAACAGAGTAGAAAATAAGGCAGTCAGGGTTTTATAACAAACAGCATAATGTGCAATAAGCCAAGGGATATAAAAATGACTGTGTGAGGGCATGGTGAGGAAAAGGAATATTTCTTGTCTCTGTAAGAAACATCAGTTCTGCCTACAGGATTCTGGATTGACTCAGTTGCCATGGATGAAAGCACATGCCATGGAATCACCTACTGATGGACTATCAGTGGGTCACAGATTCATTCAAATTGATGGTAATGAAAGAAATTCAGTACAGGAAACTAAGGAGTCTGAGGCTGGCTCCACAATGGTGTTTGATTAATTTAGCCCTCAGTTTCAAATTTCTCCCTGTTTTTGCAGTCCTATTTTGAAAATATTTCAGATAATTAAACTAAACTGTGTGGGTATTTTATGCCAATTCCTGGATGAGAAGTACAAATTCTCAGAGTCTTATCATGGAGTATCCAGTTTAGTTTTCCAAGTTTGAGATGAAGAAGTGAAAGAAGTGTCTGACTTGAGCAATAAGAATCAATGAAAGAGACTGATTGATTATGTCACTGCAAGTAGTTTCGATACTAAGATTATGAGTCCCTAGGAGTTTCCACATGGACTGTTGAATCTGGAGTGAACTAAGACAGAAATAGGAATGAATAGATGCTCATCAGTTATATATGAGCAATCTTCTGTACCTGTTTTAGGAGATTTTCTTATCAGTGATCCCATTCACATGTGTCTCTTTTGGTGACAGCATTATAAATTGTGGCTGGATGATAAAAGCACAAAGAAGGCATTCAGATTGAGCCAATCACAAGGTGTTAAGGAAGAATCAGAGAGATAGAAGAGAGAGAGAGAGAGAGATTAGAGAGAGAGAGAGAGAGAGAGATTAGAGAGAGAATGATTTGGCATGGGAGAACAAATACTGTCTTCTCAAGTAGGGGAACATGAATCTTGATTCCCTGAGTCTTAGAAAAAGTGAAATGCTTATATGAGTTGAGCACAGGCTAAGGGGTGTTCTGTCTTTATGCTAATATTTTGCAATCATAGCCTATTTGCAAGAATCATAGCATTTGTCATAAGGGTATTTCCTCCAGGGTCTTATGGATGACTCAGTCCATGTTATTTTTTTGGAACTGTTGTTTGTAATAAGGGAGGTGTTGTTGCTGACTCTCACATCTTCTTTGGCTCTTTAGATTTGTTTCCCGAATTGCACAGCAAGTTGCTTAAGGTGGGGCTGAAAGCATTCTCAATTCTTCTCAGGGGAATAACAGTCCTATTGGCAGAAGCAGTGCCAGTTTTGGGCTCAAGGTGAGTACACAGCAGTCCCAATGACTTTCACCAATGGATCCCATATAGTAAAACAGACTCTTCAATAGGGGCCCACATTTTCCACAAAGAATGCAAAGTACACTGTATTAATCTGCTGACGAGATGCTGATGCAAACTACCAGAAATCTGTTGGCTTTTATAAAAAGTATTTATGTGGGATAAAAGCTTATAGTTAAAAGGCCCTAAAGAGTCCAGCTCAAGGTTGCTTTCTCACCACAGTCCATTTCCATGTGTTGAATAGAGATTGTTGTTAATCTCTGAAAGGGTTTAGCCTTCCTCTCAGGACCACTTTCAGATGCAGGTGGCATAGGGTTTGTCTATCAGGGCTTTCTTTCTTCCTTGGCATAGGGTTTGTTTCTTTCCAGGACTTCAATATAAGTCTCAGCCTCTGGCCAAGGTCAGCTGCAAACTATGTGAAAATGGCTCATCTCTCCCCAGAACCCCAGGATCAAAAATGACAATGCACTCTCTCTTCCTGTGAGTCTTTTTTAAACTTTTTATTTATTTTTATTAATTAATTTATTTTTAATGTTAAATTTAAAAATATGAGGTCCCCATATACCCCCACCCCCTCACCCCATTCCTTCCCCCATAACAACAACCTCCTCCATCATCATGAGACATTCACTGCACTTGGTGAATACATCTCTGAGCACCACTGCACCTCATGGTCAATGGTCCACACCATAAGCCCACACTCTCCCAAAGTCCAACCAGTGGGCCATGGGAAGACATACAATGTCCAGTAACTGTCCCTGCAGCACCACCCAGGACAACTCCAACCCCCAAAAATGCCCCCACATCACATCTCTTTCTCCCACTCTCTGCCCCCAGCAACCACCACGGCCACTTTCTTCACACCAATGCCACATTTTCTTCAATTACTAATCACAATAGTTCATGAATAGAATATCAGTAAGTCCACTCTAATCCATACTCTATTCTTCCATCCTGTGGACCCTGGAATGGTTGTGTCCACTCCACATCTATATCAAGAGGGGGCTTAGATTCCACATGGATGCTGGATGCAATTCCCCTGCTTTCAGTTGGCACTCTTGGCTCCCTGGTGTGCCTCCATGTTAGCTGAGTGGGGTAAGTCCTCCATGTTAGCTGAGTGGGATAAGTCCAAGAAACCAGAGTGTAGGAGTTGCAAGTCTGTTGAGGCTCAGGGCCTGGCTATCACATGGTCAGTCCAGAGATTCAGGTCCCCTGGGTATACACTAAGCCCCAGCACCAACTACAGATCCAGTAAAAGTAACAGGAGAGGCTTGTGAACAAAGATCACATCTGAGTCCAGCTCCATCTCTGTGTGTCTTCTTTTTTTTTTTTTTTTTTTTAATTTTTTTTATTGACTTTGTAATAATGTTACATTAAAAATATATATGTGAGGTCCCATTCATCCCCACCCCCCCACCCCCCCTCTCCCCCCCCAACAACACTCGTTTCCATCATCATGACACATCCATTGGATTTGGTAAGTACATCTTTGGGCACCTCTGCACCTTATAGACAATGGTCCACATCATGGCCCCCACTCTCCTCCATTCCATCCAGTGGGCCCTATGAGGATTTACAATGTCTGGTGATTACCTCTGAGGCACCATCCAGGGCAGCTCCATGTCCCAAAGACGCCTCCATCTCTCATCTCCTCCTGCCCTTCCCCATACCCATCGTCGACCATGTCCACTTTTCCCAATTCCATGCCACCTCTTCTATGTGGACATTGGATTGGTTGTGTCCATTGCACCTCTATGTCAAGAGGAGGCTCAGATTCCACATGGATGCTGGATGCAGTCCTCCCATTTTCAGTTGTAATCACTCTAGGCTCCACGGTGTGGTGATTGTCCTTCTTCAACTCCATCTTAGCTGAGTGTGGTAAGTCCAATAAATCAGATTGTAGGTGCTGGAGTCTGTTGA
Source organism: Dasypus novemcinctus (assembly GCF_030445035.2). Classification (NCBI taxonomy): domain Eukaryota; kingdom Metazoa; phylum Chordata; class Mammalia; order Cingulata; family Dasypodidae; genus Dasypus; species Dasypus novemcinctus. The sequence continues at coordinate 95,361,759 of NC_080678.1, forward strand.
GGCTCAGGACCTGGCTATCACATTGTCGGTCCAGAGATTCAAATCCCCTAAATATATCTTAAACCCCAACGTTAACTGCACCTCCGGCACATTAGCATGAAAGACTTATGAAGGGAGATCCCATCTGAGTCCAGATTCATCACACATACACACCATTTCCAAAGAGGGGCCATCTGCCCTGATAGTTAACCCCATCGGCCATGACCATAACTCTCATGGGTCTCTTTAGTCTTCAGAGGAACCATTATCTGGGGGTTGTATCTGCTTTATCTGTCTCTCTGACTCTGCTCAGTTGTGCATGAGGGCAATCCTTCTGCCAGCCTCCAGACTCTTTTTTAGAAACTCGTAGCCATATAAACTCATTTCTCCTTTCCATTTCCCCCTTACTTTAGGTCAAACAGCATTTTAAAGTCATGGTATTTTATGTAGACATGGATATTCTGCTGATCCGCATTGAACCTTCCGTATAAGGTCCTTTTCCAGTTGCATCATCAGTTGGTATTTGATAGTGGTCCCTCGTTGCCAGGGAGGCTCATCCCCGGGTGTCATGTCCCACGCTGGAGGGAAGGCATTGCATTTACATGCTGAGTTTGGCTTCGAGACAGGCCACATTTGAGTAACATGAAGGCTGACAGGAGGAAATTCCCAGGCACAATGTTGCTCTAGGCCTTGTTCTTATTTTAGGTTTATCAGCTCACAAGCATAGTCATTAGCATCAGGGGCTCACCGTTGAACCCTCACTCCCACCGGTCCCCGCCGCTGTACCTGGGAGACTGTCGCTGCTCCCCTAGGGACCACGACAGAGCACCACTGGCCAGGAACCCAGTACCCCCCCTGCTGTGGTTTCCAATTGTTGCCACCATGAGTATATCCAATCATTACCATGCACCCTGGACATATGTTCTGTATAGCTCCCTGTCAGCCATATATCACCTGTCATTGGTATCCCATACCAGTATTCCTCCTTTGCCATTGTTGAAACACTCTGTGATCCAGAACTCCCCGAAATTTGAGGCCCAATATAATGTCATGGTCCCTTACTAGGGAATGGCATATAGCGATGGGTTTAAAGGATAGATAAAGAACTTGGATAAAGTTAAATAAAGAACTTAGATAAAGAATGTTGATTTGAAAAAATTTCCACATCCTATCCTTTTTTTCCCCCCCCCCCTAATTATTCAGCATTTCTTCATAGGAGTCCTAGACCACAGCAATGCATATATACAATATACAGCACTCCCATACATCCATCACAAAACCTTTTCCCTTCCACAGCGATACTCTTACACCCTATTCACATCATATTTACTTAAAGTGATGTACAGAGTCTGAGACATTAGCTTTCTAACAAGGTAATATCTGTGCTTACATTATGGTGCATACTTTAGGATACACAGTTCTTTACATTTTTAGTTATCCTATGTTTTACATTATGGTTTACATTATCAGTCTATCATCTCCTATATGTTATGGTGTAATATTACATGTTTTATATCCATCCTTGTGTACTCTCAAGAAACTCCTCTCTTGCCCCCCATTTACTTTGGTTCCACACATTTAGCGTCCATTTTCCCTTCCACCTTGGTGCCCACAGTGACAGCCAATCTCCGTTTCCTGAGGAGCCACTTCCAGAGATAGATGGAATAGTGTTCAGGGCCTAACCTGCTCAACTGCCCCAATGCCCTGGGGGCCACCCTTTCTCTTGAGGGATAGAGTTCCCTCTATTTGGTGGCATCAGTCCTCCCCAGGATGTGGGTCCACCCCCACTCTCACTACTTGGGATTCTACCCCATGGTGTCACCCACTCTGGCAGAATGAGCATTTAGACATTCCCCAGGAGCCCGTCCTGCTTCAGACCCTCCCCTCCGAGCATTCTAAACCGGTAACCCTCTTTATTATATTTTGTTATGATTTTCTCGGCATTTTACTCTCCACCACCTCCTGTCCCTCTCCTGTGTTCGTATGCTACCCCTCCCTCCCCCCACTTTTGGGCACCGTTACCCAACCGTCCCTCCCCAGCCACCCTCAAACCCGTAAAGCCCCAACAAAAGGTAACCCCTTGCCCCCATTTTATCTCTTCTTTGTGTTCATACTTACCACCCTCTCGTCTTAAATTGCACCCCTGCAGACATCGGCTCATATCCTTCCTCCACCCTCCGATTTCCTGTAAGCCTATCGTTCAGTCTCTTGCTATCTAGGGCAGCTTGGTTATTTCATATCATTGAGGTCATGTAGTATTTGTCCTTCAATGTCTGGGTTGCTTCACTCAACATAAGGTTCTCAAGATTCATCCATGTTATCACATGTGTTTGTAGTGTGTTTGTTCTTACAGCCGAGTAGTATTCCATTGTGTGTATATACCACATTTTATTGATCCACTCATCTGTTGATGGGCATTTGGGTTGATTCCAACTTTTGGCAATAGTGAACAATGCTGCTATGAACATTGGTGTACATATATCGGTTTGTGTCCTTGTTTTCAGTTCTGCTGGGTATATACCCAGTAGTGGTATTGCTGGGTCATATGGCAAATCTATGGCTAGTTTTTTGAGAAACCGCCATACTGTCCTCCAGAATGGTTGGATCCTTCTGCATTCCCACCAGCAGTGGATGAGTGTTCCCCTTCCTTCACATCCTCTCCAGCACTTGTATTCTTCTGTTTTTTTCATAGCTGCCAATCTTATGGGTGTAAGATGGTATCTCATTGTAGTTTTGATTTGCATTTCCCTGATAGCTAGAGATTTGGAACACTTTTTCATGTGCGTTCTTGCCATTTGTATTTCTTCTTCAGAGAAGTGTCTGTTTAAGTCTTTTTCCCATTTTTTAAATGGGTTGTTTATCTTTTTATTTTCAAGATATAGGAGTTCTTTATATATGCAAGTTATAGTTTCTTATCAGATATATGATTGCCAAATATTTTCTCCCACTGTGTGGGCTCCCTTTTTACTTTCTTGACAAACTCCTTTGAGGTGCAGAAGGCTTTAATTTTGAGGAAGTCCCATTTATCTATTAGTTCTTTTGCTGCTCGTGCTTTTGGTGAGATATTCATAAATCCATTTCCTATTACTAGGTCCTGTAGATGTTTCCCTACACTGCTTTCTAAGGTTTTTATGGTCTTGGCTCTTATATTTAGGTCTTTGATCCATCTTGAGTTGATCTTTGTATAAGGTGTGAGATGGTAATCCTCTTTCATTCTTCTACATATGGCTATCCAGTTCTCCAGACACCATTTGTTGAATAGGCCACTCTCTCCCAATTGAGAGGGTTTGGTGGGTTTATCGAATATTATGTGGCTGTATATGTGAGGTTCTATATCAGAGGTTTCAATTCGATTCCATTGGTCTATATGTCTCTCTTTATGCCAATACCATGCTGTTTTCACCACCGTAGCTTTATAGTATGTTTTGAAGTCAGGTAGTGTGATTCCTCCAATTTCGTTTTTCTTTTTCAGTATGTCTTTGGCTATTCGGGGTCTCTTTCCTTTCCAAATAAATTTCATAGTTAGTTTTTCTAGTTCCTTAAAGAATGCTGCGTTGATTTTTATTGGGATTGCATTGAATGTGTAGATCAGTTTTGGTAGGATAGACATCTTAATAATGTTCAGTCTTCCTATCCATGAACAAGGAATAGTCTTCCATTTATTTAGGTCTTCTTTGATTTCCTTGAACAATCTTGTATAATTCTCGTTGTATAAGTTCTTTACCTCTTTAGTTAAATTTATTCCTAAGTATTTGATTTTTTTATTTACTATTGTGAATGGTATTTGTTTCTTGATTTCCTCCTGATCTTGCTCATTATTGGTGTACAGAAATGCTACTGATTTTGCGCATTGATCTTATAACCTGCGACTTTACTAAACTCATTTATGAGTTCTAGAATCTTCGTTGTAGATCTCTCAGGGTTTTCTATGTATAGGATCATGTCATCTGCAAATAATGAAATTTTGACTTCTTCCTTTCCAATTTGAATGCCTTTTATTTCTGGTTCTTGCCTCAGTGCTCGAGCAAGTACTTCTAAGACAATGTTAAATAGGAGCGGAGACAGTGGGCATCCTTGTCTTGTTCCTGAGTTTAGAGGGAAGGAGTCTAGGATTTCTCCATTGTAAACAATATTGGCTTTAGGTTTTTCATATATACTCTTTATCATGTTCAAAAAATTCCCTTGTATTCCAATCTTTTGGAGTGTTTTTATCAAGAAAGGGTGCTGTATTTTGTCAAATGCTTTTTCTGCATCAATAGATATAATCATGTGATTTTTTTCCTTCAATCTGTTTATATGGTGTATTACGTTGATTGATTTTCTTATGTTGAACCATCCTTGCATACCTGGGATGAATCCCACTTGGTCGTGGTGTATAATACGTTTAATGTGTTGTTGAATACGATTAGCAAGTATTTTGTTGAGTATTTTTGCGTCTAGGTTCATTAGAGAAATTGGTCTGTAATTTTCCTTTCTTGTGATGTCTTTGTTTGGCTTTGGTACTAGGGTAATGTTGGCATCATAGAAGGAGTTGGGTAATGTTCTTTCCGTTTCGATGTTTTGGAATAGTTTCAGCAGGATTGGTGTCAGTTCTTTCCGGAATGTTTTGTAGAATTCACCTGTGAAACCATCTGGCCCTGGGCTCTTCTTAGTTGGGAGATTTTTGATAACTGATTCTATCTCTCTGCTTGTGATTGGTTTGTTAAGATCATCAATTTCTTCTTTCGTCAATATGGGCTGCTTATGTGTTTCTAGGAATTTGTCCATTTCCTCTAGATTGTCATTTTTGTTGGAATATAGTTTTTCAAAATATCCTCTTATGATAGTCTTTATTTCTGTGGGGTCAGTGGTGATATCGCCTTTCTCATTTCTTATTTTGTGTATTTGCATCTTCTCTCTTTTTTTCTTTGTTAGTGTTGCTAAAGGTTTGTCAATTTTGTTAATCTTCTCAAAAAACCAGCTCTTGGTTTTGTTTATCTGTTCAAGTGCTTTCTTATTTTCTATTTCATTTAGTTCTGCTCTTATCTTTGTTATTTCCTTCCTTCTTCTTCCTGTTGGGTTACTTTGTTGTTGTTTTTCTAGTTCCTTCAAATGTGCAGTTAGTTCTTCAATTTTTGCTCTTTCTTCTTTTTTGATATATGAATTTATGGCTATAAACTTCCCTCTCAGTACTGCTTTTGCTGCATCCCATAAATTTTGGTATGTTGTGTTGTCATTATCATTTGTTTCAAGGTAGTCATTGATTTCTTTTGAGATTTCCTCTTTGACCCACTGTTTTTCTAAGAGTGTGCTGTTTAATTTCCAAATCGTGGTGTGAAATCTGGGCTTCTGTCCCTTGCAAATCTCCAGCTTGACTCCACTGTGGTCAGAGATAATGTTTTGTATGATTTCAATCTTTCTGAATTCGTTCAGCCTTTCTTTGTGGCCTAGCATATGATCTATCTTGGAGAATGATCCATGTGCACTTGAGAAAAATGTATATCCTGCTGTGTTTGGGTGTAGCGATCTATATATGTCTATTAGAACGAGCTCCTCTAATATACTATTCAGATGTTTTGTTTCTTTGGTGATTCTCTTTTGAGATGTTCTGTCCAGATTTGATAGTGGTGTATTGAAATCCCCCACTATAATTGTAGATGTATCTATACATTCACTTAGTTTTTCCAGCGTTTGCCTGACGTATTTAGAGGCACCCTTGTTAGGGGCATAGATATTTATGATTGTTTGATCTTCTTGACAGATTTTCCCTTTCACTAAAATGTAGTATCCTTCTTTGTCTCTCACAATTGTTTCACATTTAAAGTCTATTTTGTCTGATATTAATATAGCTACTCCTGCCTTTTTTTGGTTATTGTTAGCTTGTATGATTGTTTTCCAGCCATTCACTTTCAGTCTCCATGCGTCTCTGGGTCTAAGATGTGTCTCTTGTAGACAGCATATGGATGGGTCATATTTCCTTATCCAATGTCCCAGTCTGAATCTTTTGATAGGTGAGTTTAATCCGTTGACATTCAGTGTTATTACTATCAAGGAATTATTTGTGTTAGCCATATTTTGATTGGATTTGTGTTTGTCATATTTTGTTTGTATACATTTTTTTGTCTTTTTTGTTGTTGTTGTTGGTCTTATACTCTCCTCCAACTTTGCCTTTCCTGTTTTTTCCTTTCTTCCTGCAGAACTCCCTTTAGAATTTCTTGAAGGGGAGGTTTCTTGTTGGTATACTCTTTCAGTTTCTGTTTGTCTGTGAATATTTTGAACTCTCCATCATGTTTGAATGCTAGTTTAGGTGGATAGAGTATTCTTGGTTGGAAGTTCTTTTCCTTTAGTACCTTGACTATATCATACCACTGTCTTCTTGCCTCCATGGTTTCAGAAGAGAAATCAGCACTTAATCTAATTGAGCTTCCCTTGTATGTGATGGTTTTCTTTTCTCTTGCTGCTTTTAGGATTTTCTCTTTGTCTTGAGCCTTGGATAATTTGATAAGTATATGTCTTGGGGTGGGCCTGTTGGGGTTTATGACTTGTGGAGTGCGCTGTGCTTCTTGGATATGGACATCTGTCTCTTTCAGTAGATTTGGGAAGTTTTCAGCCATTATTTCCTGCAACACTCCTTCTGACCCCTTTCCCTTCTCTTCACCTTCTGGAATGCCTATAATACGTATGTTTGAGCGTTTTGCATTGTCATTCAGGTCCCTAAATCCTAATTGGATTTTTTCTATCTTCTTATTGACCCCTTCTACTATCTGTTTGATTTCTGATGTACTGTCTTCCACATCACTTATTCTCTGCTCTGTCTCTTCTAGCCTGCTGATATTTGCTGCAAGTGTATTTTTGATTTCTTGAACTGTGGTGTTCATTCCCATCATATCTGTTATGTTTTTGCGTATGTCTGCAATTTCCCCTCCAAGTGATGTCTTCATGTTGTTAACCTCTTTCATTACTGCATCAAATTTGTCGGTGATAAATGTTCTGAGTTCTTTCATTGCTTGTGCCAAGTTTTGCTCCCCTTCGTGATTATTGGTTTGTTGATTGGATTCAGTCATGTTTTCCTGATTATTGGTTTGGTTCGTAGATTTTTGTTGCTTTCTGGTCATCTCTTTATTTTGTCGAATTTAATCAGTTCCTTAGCTTCTTTGTCTACTTTTGGAGGTTAATTAGTTGTTATTTTTGCATAGGTGTTATATCTTCTCTTTGTCACTTTTTTCTTCTTATTCAAGTTACTTGTTGTTGGTTAAGTTCACTTTAGAAGAAAGTATTAGTGTTGGGGAAAGGCAATTGTGTCAGCAAGGGAAAAGTGTAAAGTAGTATTAGTAATGTATGTTAACAAAGCAAGAATATGAGATCTGGGAGGATGGAAGTTAGATTCATGTAGATTGTATAGAGTTATAGCTGTAGGTAGAGTACCTTTTATGAAGTAGATGACTGAATATAGGCAGAATATGGTATGAACTAGAAAGCTATTGTTTTCATGAGAGAGGGAAAAAGAAAAGAAAGGTAATAGTTTCAAGAGTGGATAACAGACAGAAAACAGGACAGAGGTATTAGAAATTAAGAGTTAGACAGTTTGTGGGTCAAAGAATGGGAGGTGGGGGGTGGAATATAGGAGAGACAGTAGATGATAGTGGATATGAAGATGCAGGGGAAGGGGGATAGTGTAGGTAGCCTGAATCAGTTCACACAGAAATGAGGTAGTGGAGGATGGGAAAACCCAGTACATATGAGGTATTCCCTGTAGCACCTATTGTGTACTTGAATTAAAATAAAATAAGTGGAAAATGAGGGACAAGAGGGAGAGAGAAAACCGGAAAAAAAAAACACTAATTATAATAAAGAAAAAAAAAGAAAGACAAGAAGGAAGAAAGAAAGAAAAAGAGGATAGGCACACGGTGGGGAACAGATAGGGCGAAGAGAGATTCAGGTATACACGTGTCACAATTACAACACTATCTAAAACAACAAGCAAAGAAACCCCTAAATAACTGTATATATATATATATATATATAAAAAAGGACTTTGGGGGGCACGCTAGGAGAAAAGACTAGAGGATAATGCAATATTAGCAATCAGGGCGTCAAAAAGAGTAGAAAATAAGATAAAGTGAAAATAAAAACAAAACAATATGAACCAATAAAGATAAAACGCCAACGTTAAGGTCCAGAGCACTCAAGGACCCCAGGTAGACCCCAGGGCGTGATGGATTCGGGGGTGGAAAGTCTGAGACACTGAAGACTCAAGAGGTGTGAGTCTGGGGTGTGGACCGCCAGAGTCCAGGGGACCCAGACCTGGCAACCTCAAATCTGGTCCACAGAAAGCTTAGGAGCCCCGCAGTGCAACACAGCCCTCAGGGATCCCCGTAGCTGGGTGCCAGCCCCGTGGGGGAAGCCAGATCGGCGAATTCTATATTGAATGTCTGATCTCTGAAATTCACCTAACTCCTCAGGGTATCAGCCTTTGGACAGCTCCCTCCCTGTGCTCACACGCAACGGCCACTTGAGGGCGCCTCTACACCACGGCCAGTTCAATGACCCAGATCCCAAGCCCCGCCGGGTGGGGTGGGCTTCAGCTGGAAACGCCGAAAACAGACTCTAAGATCCTAAATCCCAAACTTTGCAAAATATTCCCCAATCTGCTTCCAGACGTGTCCTCCTCCCTCACTGCACCCTACAACAGTCTCCCAATTGTGTCCCCTTATTGTCCAAAATCCAATTCCGTTGCAGATCGGCAGCCGGACCTGTGGGGATGGGGCTCCAGGCGGAAGCCCCCCTGTCCGGAGGCTAAAACGTCCCCCGCTTCACAGGGAAACACTGTCTGTCTCCGCAAATCAATCTGCAAAGGAGTCTTGTCCCAGCAATCCCTCACCAGCCAGCCCAGTATCCGCGAATTTTTCAGCACCACAAAGCCTCTAGAATAAGGAAAAAAAAAACAAAAACCCTGGCCGCCGCGGCTCCGGAGCTGCCGGAGCGCCCGCTACCGCGGCTCTGCCCACCCAAGGAGGGAACTTCCCGCGCCCAGCTGGGACCTCCGTTTATATATTATAGACGTATCCTCTCTGTTACCTTCCCACCGAATTGACGTCCAGACACCTTCCAACCAGCAAAAATCCCCGAAACAGCGCGGTCCCAAAGAGCCTTCAACGCTGCCCAGCCGCCCCCTGCAGAGACACTACCAGGCAAGCTCACGCTGCCACCATCTTGCCGGAAAAAAAAACTCTGTGTGTCTTCTTGATTGTGTCCATTTACATCAGCCCAGGGGGCAGGGACTCCCCCCCAGGGGACAGGGGACTCAATCTGAATTATGCCTTACTGACTGATGTAACCCAGCCAGAAGCCCTAAATTGATTTTATCAAGCAAACTTAATCAGAGGTCTCTCTCTGAATTCAATACAATCATAGGTTATCACAGTCAGAGAAACAGATAAGTTTATAAACACAGTCTTTCCCTTTTTGGATTCACAAAGCTAATCTCAAACCATCACAGATAGCAATCAATTGTGGCTTCTTCTGGGCATTGCCTTGCTAGAGGTGTTCTCATTTTTGGACTGGTTGGCTGGCTCAGCCACTTTATTAACAAGGGAGCCTTTGGGACTTCTGCTCCTGCTGCTGCATGGCAGTGTGATAGTATGTATTCTTTCACCACGAGTGTTGCATCCAAGTGTCAGGAATGAACTCTGGGCTCTACAGGTGGGTCTACTCAGTAGGAATCAAGGTGATGAGAATGATTTTCAAATGCTAGGGTTTTGAATGTGACAGTGAAAACTGGTCTCAATGCACTCAACTGCTTCTGTGTTCTCTCTCTTTTTTATTCCACTAAAAGATTTTATTTTATTTTTTAAATTAAATTGTCTTTTAAAAAAAATACATAGATCACAAAAAATGTTACATTAAAAATATAAGAGGTTCCCACATACCCACACCCCACCTCCCTAGAATACTGACCCAAAGAAGCCCACCGTAAGTGTACATTAATCACAAGGTCTCAAAGTACTATTTGGTTTAGGTCTTTAAGTAGAACTGATTCCCTGGTTTTTATGACCTAAGAAGGACTGGCTACACAAACAGGCCTTCTAGAATCAAGAATTCAAGTAAGTTTTCTATCTGTGGCACTGCATTTCTTGCAACTGGCATTGTTATCACCCTCCTGAGATGGTGCTGGATATACTTGGTCTCTTTTGGATTATCACAGTCATCTCAGACCTAGCCTTAGGGGTAGGAATGTAAACACCAGGCTCTGGAAGTGTCCTTCTTGCAAAAGAGGGAGGTTTCAAACCAAATAGCCAGAATTGCCTGTATTTGGATACAAATTCAGGAAGTGAGTGGGAAAAAATGTGAAAAAATACGAATGTTGATATGTGTTTGGAGGACACACTCTTTGACAGGGACTCTATACCAGGGAACTATTGTAATTTGGGGACAAATAATTCTACATTATGAGGAGCTGCCCACTGTGTAGTAGGATGATTAGTGGCACCCCAGGGCTCTAGATATAAGTGCTAGGAGAGACACTACCTGCACAACTAAGCTCAGTTGCATGGTCCTATTAGTCTATAAACATTGCCAGTGACATGGAGTGGGGGTGCAGTGGGTGGAAAGTTCCCAAACCAGTTGAGGAATCTGGTGTTATACAAAATGTGTGGTTTTGTGTATGTCATGTGTTCATGAATTATGAAGCTAGACTCATGGAATTTTGTGCACGGAATGCTGGAAATATCTTACTGGTTTGGAGTCCCTCTTGCCACAAACATAAATATGTGAACTAGCCATGCATTCTTATACATATACCAGGAAAGAGGAAAACATGTCCACCTGGACAAAAGAGCTTGCTCTCTGAACATTTGTTGAGAAAACATGGCTTATTTTAGGTCCTCATCCTTTTCAGTTACAGAATCAATTCAGTTGCAATTGATTGCTGATTGGGGCAGGAATTCAGGCCTCAGGTTATGTGCTTTGGACCTATAAATTTAGCACATGTACTGGTAGTCTGAATTTCAAGTTGAGCACCAGGAGAAAAGAGGAAACTCTTTTAGTCTGTGGCTGAGTTTTGTTGGGTTCACTAGAACACCCAGCTGGGGGAAAGAGTTTGAGCAATACATGTATAGGTAAGGATGTGGAGATAACTGAATAGGGAGGGAAGCCAACTTTCCATATGCAGGCACTGTCATGCAAACTCTGTGTCATAGAGTTATGGCAAAGAGTCATAATCATAAGCTCAGATTCCCAGAAAAATAGAAGGAAAAGGAACTACTCCACAGAGTGTCAGAGGCGTGGAATTTCAGTTGGTCAATATTGGGTCTGTTCCTTTCCAGGGGTACATAATCACCTGGATATATCTTTCAAAGACCCACTGATCACCCCATTGTGGTCACCAAAGTGTAGGCCTAATATAGTTTATACTTGCTTGTCAGAGAGGCCAATAGGAATGGGGAGGAATCTCTGATATCTCCTGATTTCCATGTCTCTCTTTTCCTCACTTAGATATGGTTTCAGAATCAGAGAACTCAATAACCAGGGAAGACCTCAAGGGGATGCTTGAATTCCTTCTCAGATGCACCTAATCAGAGACCCCATCTGCCCTATGGACAGGAGCAAAGAACCCATTCAGTGCCCTGAGCAGTTCCCATCATTTCCCTAATTTCCAAACTTTCATTGGTAACCAAGTACTTCCAACTACTCTTCTTTTCTCCTAAATATCCTCTAGTCCTTGGGATAGTTTCATAAGCTCCCTGTGCCCAGGACCCAACGACTGGGGGTTCAAACCACATGGAATGGGCAGGGAGGGGAGAACACTCATGACTCACTGACACTTATGAAACAATTGCCCTCACAAAGGGAGTTCCCAGATACTCTGACTCCTTTTGGGTTGTCATTGCAGGGTCTATACCAGAACTCTGAATCCACTAGTGTGGCTGTGGTGCAGTTAAAAGACAATCCCTGGATTCAACCTGCTGTCACACCTGAGAATGAAAATCAACAAATGCAGCATATGGGTCAGCCAGACCCATCTCACTTCATGTGGTGGAGAAGCTAGGAGCTCCAGGTAATGCCAGCCTCCCACAGGGAAACATCAGGAGCCTGAACCCACCAAGTCATGTCTGAGGCAGCAGCTGGCAGAATCAATGGAAAAGCCAATGCATCCACCTGCTGAGGATCACAAGCCAGATGTGGAGACCCCTAGCATTTTAGATGAACTCCTGTTGATTAGAGAATGTCAAGAAACAAAGAAATAGCACCATCTTCTCTCAACTTGGCTTCCCATGAGTAGGACTCCACAGCAGCTGAGCCACCTCTCAGTGAGATTTTCAGGTTCTGGTCAGCATGTTGTGAATTTCTCTTGAGGCTTCACTTTAGGAGGCAGAAGCATTCATTCTCAACCTTAGAACCAACAGCCCTTGCTTTAGTGCAAACCCTGGGAGACTGAAACATTGGGTTCCAGAAAAATCCCAAGTCAAACAGAAGGACCAATGGCTTGGAATCCCAAGTGGAGGATTTGGCTCTAATGTATTCAATGAGTAAAGGCCGATTTCCAAACTCCATACTACTTCCTGGCTCACCATGGATACCAGGCTGTGGACACATGGGCTAAATCTTGGTTGAGTGGATGTATTTTTAGAAAATGGTCATCTCTACCCCCCCATCATCACATCCATGGCATTGGACAATCCAAGAACTGTCACTGAACCCTGGTGATGGGGCTAGTATTTTCATGGTATTTCTGCACTTCTTTCTCTGACAACGTGGGAAGGGAATTCAAATGTGAAATGAGTTTTCTGTGTAGAAAAGGAGTGAATGAGTGCTGAATTTCCTGATCATGGCAGTTCAGGAAGCAGAATTTCCCTAACCTTTAGGTTTGGAACAGGCAACTGGAAGCTACTGTAATATCTATCAGTAAGGAGATGGACAGTTATTCCCCTTAATAACAAGCTTCATCATGCATGAATATTACTTTTTCATCATTGCATCAACTAAATGGTTGAGAAACTACAGGGAAAGGTTCATATGGAACCACATGAACCAAATGAAGGAAAGCTTTAGTGTGAATACTTCAACTATTTGAAATACTTCATGTATAATTACCCATATGTCAAAGAGTAAATGTTCATTGCTACCATAAATAAACTATATATACATATTAAGTCTCTGGCTAATTATCATGTACATGCATCTCCTCAGTTCCTTTGGTGCAAAAACTCTCCGAACACTTGGCGGACAATCATACCACATGTGAGTTTACATTGGTAGCATCAACACATCTTTGAAAAGAAATTCTGTTTACTGTGTCTAATTTTATCCATTCACATTTTGTTCCCTCACATGTAAAAGTCTGTCAGAGATTTGCCATATCCTCTTTCAATATAGAGTTGTGAGAAGGAACTCTAAGCAGAGGTTTCATTCATAGATATCAATCAAGAGGTACCATGGATACAAACCTAGCAACAAGTATACAGTGCAGAACTTTCTAGGTTTCCCTGTGCATGTATTGTGTATGTAGTCCACTGGGGTAGGTTCTCTGAAGCTCAAGGGCAAGGATATTCCAGTCAAAATATTGATAGGAGATTACACCAAGCAGAAGTTGGTGTATCATCTGGGCTTTTGAAGCAAACAAACATGCACACACACAAACACACTGTCACACACATGTACACACAAACACATCTCACACTCTTATACATATACTCACCACACAGACATAAACACATGCACACACAAATGGGTAAAACAAAACCCATAGACTCACTCTGGTACAGATGCAGCTTAAAAGAATCTGATATATTCCAATATAGCATTGATACCATCACACCAATTGTTCTTATTTTCTTTCCCATTAGATATGCAATGTAAAGCCTGAGTTGAGACTTCCTGATATCACTAGTCACATGAGTATACTCAAACACAGAATACATTCCAGAATACATAAGTGATACTGGCTCACTGAGGCATATATACTTTGATATTATGGGTATCTCTTTATCTTCTTCACTTGCAGGTATACATGCTTGTATAATAAAAACTCTAAGTGCCGTCCAACTTCCTATTTCCACCCAAATCCATTACTAAACTCTATATAACAGTATACCTATTTATATTTTCTCAGGTGAAACAGGTTGTGTCTCATTAACAGGAGGAAAATGGAGGTCATTTGCCACTGAAATCCTGGTCAGGACATGGTGGCTACATTAGAAATGGGGATTGACATGTCTAGCCAAGAAGGACAAGTTGCCCAACTCTCTGCCTGTCTGGCAGACTGTGAGAGTAAAAGGCATCCACAGAGTTCTTTTATTCAGCCAGCTTCTTTGAGACCCTTCATGGGTTTTGAGGTCTAGAAAGTAACCAATAAAATACCCATACTTTTAAAAGCAATAAGGCAAATGTTATAATCATTATTCCAAAAGTCACAATGGTTGTGTAGGCATACAAAGTATGACTTAGTTACAATGTGATGTGTGGTACTATTTCTCTTACATAATTTTATTTTATTTTTTAATTATCTTTGTTAAAGTTGATAAATCACAAAAAATGTAACATTAAAAACATGACTGCGTAATGGAGCTTGACTTAGATGTGATCTCTTTTCACAAGCTTTTCATGCTACTTTACTGGAATTGTAGTTGGTGCTGGGGTTTAAGATATATCTAGGGGATTTGAATCTCTGGACTGACAATATGATAGCCAGGCCCTGAGCCTCAACAGACTTCAGCTCCTACACTCTAATTTATTGGACTTACCCCACTCAGCTAACATGGAGTTGAAGAATGTCAACCACCACACCATGGAGCCTAGAGTGCCTACAACTGAAAGCAGGAGGATTGCATCCAGTATCCATGTGGAATCTAAGCCCCCTCTTGACATAGATGTGGAATGGACATAACCAAGCCAAGGTCCACAGGAAGGAGGAATACAGTAAGGATTAGAGTGGACTTAATGATACTCTATTCATGAACTATTGTGGTTAATAATCGAGAAAATGTGGCATTGGTGTGGAAAAAGTGGCCATGGTGGCTGCTGGGTGTGGGGAATGGGAGGAAGAGATGAGATGTGGAGGCATTTTCAGGACTTGGAGTTGTCCTGAGTGGTGATGCAGGGACAATTGCCAGACATTGTATGTCCTCCCATGGCCCACTGGATGGAACGTGGGAGAGTGTGGGCTATGGTGTGGACCACAGGCCATGGGGTGCAGCGATGCCCAGAGATGTACTCACCAGATGCAATGGATGTGTCATGATGATGGGGGAGAGTGTTACTGTTGGGGGAGTGGTGGGGTGGGGGCAGTGGGGGTGAATGGGGACCTCATATTTTTTGAATGTAATATTTTTAAAAAATGAATTAAAAAAAGATATCATAAAAAAAAAATTCACCATCTATTTGTACCATTATTCTCTTCCTACTACCATAAGACCTCTATGCCCCAGATCGGGATAACACTATTAACAGGAATCCTAGAAAAATGAGTGAAAAATAAGCTTTGCTTTGGTAAGATATTAGGGTCTACAAGTCTTTTGTTACTCTGGCACAATTTAGACTAAGTTAAAGGATATCCAAATTTGCTTTTGTTATCTTCATGATCTATCCTCACGATAAAGGTTTTATTTTTCACCAATTTTCTCAAAATTCCCAGAAATAAATTTGCTATAATGGCATTTTGTAGCCCCCTTTTTCAATAAATTTAAAGGCCTGAAATCAATTTTCTAAAGAAAATATTCAAGAGATGCTTGTCATTCTCTCATATTCAAGGCCTAAAGAGATTCCATGATAATATCCTTGACATTGGAGAGTGTGGGCAGATGTTTGCCCAGGTGCTCACATGAGGTGCAGAAAGTGAGGGTAACTCTAATGGACTAATGAGAGAAAGACTCTAAATATTTTGCACATATGGAAGAAAGAATCTGCCAAAATGATTTCTTTTACTTTTTTTTTTTTGGTCATTATTTTTTTAATGTTACATTAAAAAAATATGAGGTCCCAATATACCCCCCACCCCCCTCACCCCACTCCTTCCCCCATAACAAAAACCTCCTCAATCATCATGAGACATTCATTGCATTTGGTGAATACATCTCTGAGCACCACTGCCCCTCATGGTCAACAGTCCACATCATAGCCGACACTCTCCCACAGTCCACCCAGTGGGCCATGGGAGGACATACAGTGTCCAGTAACTGTCCCTGCAGCACCACCCAGGACAGCTCCAAGTCCCAAAAATGGCCCCACATAACATCTCTTCCTCCCACTCCCTAACCCCAGCAGCACCATGGCCACTTTCTCCACACCAATGCCACATTTTCTTTGATTTCTAATCACAATAGTTCATGAATAGAATATCAGTAAGTCCACTCTAATCCATACTCTATTCCTCCATCCTGTGGACCTTAGAATGGTTGTGTCCATGCCACATCTATATCAAGTGGGGCCTTAGATTCCACATGGATGCTGGATGCAATTCTCCTGCTTTCAGTTGTAGGAACTCTTGGTCCCCTGTTGTGGTGGTTGACCTTCTTCCCCTCCATGTTGGATGAGTGGGGTAAGTCCAATAAACCGAGTGTAGGAGTTGTAAGTCTGTTGAAGCTCAGGACCTGGCTATCGCATGGTCAGTCCAGATAATCAGGTCCCCTGGGTATACATTAAACCCCAGCAACAACTGCAGTTCTGGTACAAGTAACAGGAGAGACTTGTAGACAAAGATCACATCTAAGCCCACCTCCATCACACAGAAACACAAACTCCAAAGTAGAGCCAACTGATATGGCACTGAACTCCATCTGACATGACCATAGAACCTGTGGGTCTCTGTAGCCCTCAGGAGAACAAATACCTGGGGTTGTACTTACTTTATCAGTCTCTGGGACTCTGCTGAGGTGTGCACAAGGGTGACCCCTCTGATTACCTCCTGGCTCTTTTAGAGACTCATAGCCATATAAACTCATTTGTCTTCTCCATTTCCCCTTTTGTTCAGGTCAAAAAGCATTTTTAACCCCTGGTGTTATATATAGACTGAGATATTCTGCTGGTCCGAGTTGATCCTTTCATTCAAGTTCATTTTCTAGTTACATCATCAGCTGGTACTTGGTAGTAATCCATTGGCACCAGGGAGGCTCATCCCTGGGAGTCATGTCCCATGCTGGGGGGAAGACAACACATTTACATGCTGAGTTTGGCTTCGAGAATGGCCACATTTGAGCAACACAGAGGTTCTCAGGAGGTAACTCTTAGGCACCCTGCTGCTTTAAGCCTTGTTCTTATTTCAGGTGCACAGGCTCACAAGCATTGTCATTAGTATCAAAGGGTCATTGTTGGACCTTCCTTCTTTTTTGGTCTTCACCATTGCACTTGGGGGATTGTTGCTGTTCCTTTAGGGGCTGTGAAAGAACTCCCCTGGCTAGGACCTCAGCACTCCCTGTTGTTTTTAATTGTAAGCACTATGAAAATATCCAAACATTTTTATGTACCCTGGATATATGCCCTAGAGAACTCCCTGCCAACCATGTGTCCCCTGTCAATAACATCCTACACCAGTATTCCTCCCCTGCCATTGTTGAACATCTTTGTGATCCAAAACTTCCTGAAAAGTGAAGCCCAATATAATGTCAGGTTCCCTTACTAGTAAAATGGAATATGGTGATGAGTTTAAAGGTTAGATCTAGAGTATGTATTGATTTGGAAAAATTCTACATCCTATCTTTTTCTTTTCTTTTTTCCTAATTATTGAGCTTCTCTTCACAAGAGCCCTAGATCACAGTAATTCATATATACAATATACAGTACTCCCACACATCCACCATAAAACCCTTTCCCTTCCACAGTGATAATCTTTTAACTTATTCATATCATTTTTACTGAAACTGATGTACAGACTCCAAAACAATAGCTTTCAAACAAGGTGACATCTGTGCTCAAAATGTGGTCCATACTTTAGGATGTACAGTTTTCTAAATTTTTTAGTTATCCTATGTTTTACATTATGGTTTACATTATTAGTCTGTCATTCCCTATATGTTTTTGGTGTAATATTACATGTTTTATATTCATCCTCGTGTACTCTCGTGAAACTCTTCTCTTACCCCCACATTTACCTTGGTTCCATCCATTTCACATCCTTTTTCCCCTCCCCTTGGGGCCCACAGTGACAGCCAATCTCCATTTCCCGAGGAGCCACGTCCAGAGATACTTGCAACAGTGTTCAGGGCCTGACTTGCTCAACTGTCCTAATGCCCTGGGAGCCACCCTTTCTCTCGAGAGATACAGTTCCCTCTATTTGATGGCATTAGTCCTCCCCAGGATGTGGGTCCACCCCAACTCTCGCTTCTTGGGTCTCTACCCAATGGTATAACCCACCCTGGCAAAATGAGCCTTCAGACATTCCCCAGGAGTCCGTCCCGCATCAGACCATCCCCTCCGAGCATCCTAAACAGGTAACTCTCCTAATTATATTTTGATACGATTTTCTCAGCATTTTACTCTCAACCAACACCTGACAATCTCCTATGTTTGTATGTTGCCCCTCGCTCCCCCCAATTTTTTGGGCACTATTACTCATCCACCCATCCCCAACCCCCCTAAAACCCGCAAAGCCCCACCCAAAGGCAACCCCTTGCCCCCATTTTATCTCTTCTTTGTGCTCATACTTACTGCCAGCTCATCATAGATTCCACCCCTGCAGACATCGGCTCATATCCTTCCTCCACCCCCTGATTTCCTATAAGCCTATTTTCCAGTCTCTTGCTCTCTGAGGCAGCTTGCTTATTTCATATCATTGAGGTCATGTAGTATTTGTCTTTCAATGCCTGGGTTGCTTCACTCAACATAAGGTTCTCAAGATTCATCCATGTTATCACGTGTGTTTGTAGGGTATGTGTTCTTACAGCCAAGTAGTATTACATTGTGTGTATATACCACATTTTATTGATCCACTCATCTGTTGATGGGCATTTGGGTGGATTCCAACTTTTGGCGATAGTGAACAGTGCTGCTATGAACATTGGTGTACATATATCAGTTTGTGTCCTTGTTTTCAGTTCTGCTGGGTGTATACCCTGCAGTGGTATTGCTGGGTCATATGGCAAATCTATGGTTAGTTTTTTGAGGAACCGCCAAACTGTCCTCCAGAATGGTTGGATCCTTCTGCATTCCCACTAGCAGTGGATGAGTGTTCCCCTTTCTTCACATCCTCTCCAGCATTTTTATTCTTCTGTTTTTTTTCATAGCTGCCAATCTTATGGGAGTAAGATGGTATCTCATTGTAGTTTTGATTTGCATTTCCCTGATAGGTAGAGATTTGGAGCATTTTTTCATGTCCTTTTTAGCCATTTGTATTTCTTCTTTGGAAAAGTGTGTGTTTAAATGTTTTTCCCATTTTATTTTATTTTTTTAAAAAATATTACATTAAAAAATTATGAGGTCCCATTCAACCCCACCGCCCCCACCCTGCACTCCCCCACAGCAACACTCTCTCCCATCATCATAACACATCCATTGCACCTGGTAAGTACATCTCCACGTCCTGAAAACGCCTCCCCATCTCATCTCTTCCTCCCATTACCCGCACCCAGCAGCCACCATGGCCTCCCTTTTATGCCACATTTTCTCTGTGGACATTGGATTGGTTGTGTCCATTGCACATCTATGTCAAGTGGGGCCTTAGATTCCACCTGGATACTGGATGCACTCCTCCTGCTTTCTGTTGTAGGCACTCTAGGCTCCATGGTGTGGTGGTTGACCTTCTTCAACTCCATGTTAGCTGAATGGGGTAAGTCCAATAAATCAGAGTGTAGGAGTTGAAGTCTGTTGAGGCTCAGTGCATGGCTATCATATTGTCAGTCCAGAGATTCAAATCCCCTAAATATATCTTAAACCCCAGCACCAACTACAATTCCAGAAAAGTATCATGAAAGTCTTGTGAAAAGAGATCCCATCTGAGTCCAGTTCCATCACGCAGAAACACCAGCTCCAAGAAGGGCCATCTGACATGGCAGTGAACCCCATCTGCCATGACCATAGAACCCGTGGGTCTCTTTAGCCCTCAAAAGAACCCATACCTGGGGTTGTATCTACTTTATCTGTCTCTTAGACTCTGCTCAGTTGTGCATAAGGGCATTCCTTCTGACAACCTCCAGACTATTTTTTAGAGACTCGTAGCCATATAAACTCATTTCTCCTTTCCATTTCCCCCTTACATTAGGTCAAACAGCATTTTGAAGTCATGTTATTATATGTAGACAGGGATATTCTGCTGATGCGCATTGAACCTTTAATTCAAGGTCATTTTCTAGTTGTATCCTCAACTGTTATGTGGTAGTGATCCCTCGCTGCCAGGGAGGCTCATCCCCGGGTGTCATGTCCCACGCTGGGGGGAATGCACTGCATCTACATGCTGAGTTTGGCTTCGAGAGTGGCCACATTTGAGTAACATGAAGGCTGTCAGGAGGAAACTCCCAGGCACAATGCTACTCTTGGCCTTGTTCTTATTGCAGGTGTATAGGCTCACACACATAGCCATTAGTATCAGGAGCCCACTGTTGGACCTTCATTCCTTCCTGGTTCTTACCGTTGCACCAGGGGACTGCCGCTGCTCCCCCAGGGACCACAACAGAGCCCCCCCAGCCAGGAACCCAGTACCCCCCCCAGTGTTGTTTTTAATTGTTTCCACTATGAGTATATCTAAACATTACCATGTACCCTGGACATATGCCCTGTATAACTCCCTGTCAACCAAAAATCGCCTGTCATAACATCCAATATCAGTATTCCTCCGCCACCATTGTTGAACCACTCTGTGATCCAAAACTTCCTGTAAAGTGAATCCCAACATAATGTCAGTTTCCCTTGCTAGTAAAATGGAATATAGCAATGAGTTTAAAGGTTAGATCTAGAGTACATATTGATTTGGAAAAATTTCTACATCTTATCTTTTTCTTTTCTTTTTTTTCTAATTATTGAGCTTCTCTTCACAAGAGTCTTAGATCACAGTAATTCATATATACAATATACAGTACTCCCACAGATCCACCACAAAACCTTTTCCCTTCCACAGTGATAATCTTTTAACTTATTCATATCATATTTACTGAAACTGATGTACAGATTCCAAAACAATAGCTTTCAACAAGGTGACATCTGTGCTTACAATGTGGTCCATACTTTAGGATGTACAGTTTTCTAAATTTTTTAGTTATCCTATGTTTTACATTATGGTTTACATTATTAGTCTGTCGTTCCCTATATGTTTTTGGTGTAATATTACATGTTTTATATTCATCCTCGTGTACTCTCGCAAAACTCCTCTCATGCCCCACATTTACCTTGGTTCCATCCATTCCACATCCATTTTCCCCTCCCCTTGGGGCCCACAGCGACAGCCAATCTCCATTTCCCAAAAAGCCACGTCCAGAGATACTTGCAGCAGTGTTCAGGGCCTGACTTGCTCAACTGTCCTAATGCCCTGGGAGCCACCCTTTCTCTCGAGAGATACAGTTCCCTCTATTTGATGGCATTAGTCCTCCCCAGGATGTGGGTCCACCCCAACTCTCGCTTCTTGGGTCTCTACCCAATGGAACAACCCACCCTGGCAAAATGAGCCTTCAACCATTCCCCTGGAGTCCATCCCGCATCAGACTATCCCCCCTGAGCATCCTAAACAGGTAACCCTCCTAATTATATTTTGATACAATTTCTCAGCATTTTACTCTCAACCAACACCTGACACTCTCCTATGTTCGTATGTTGCCCCTCCCTCCCCCCAATTTTTTGGGCAATATTACCCCTCTGCCCATCCCCAACCCCCCCCAAACCCGCAAAGCCCCACCCAAAGGCAACCCCTTGCCCCCATTTTGTCCCTTCTTTGGGCTCATACTTACCGCCAGCTCATCGTAGATTCCACCCCTGCAGACGTCGGCTCACATCCTTCCTCCACCCCCCGATTTCCTGTAAGCCTCTTTTCCAGTCTCTAGCTCTCTGAGGCAGCTTGCTTATTTCATATCATTGAGGTCATGTAGTATTTGTCCTTCAATGCCTGGGTTGCTTCACTCAACATAAGGTTCTCAAGATTCATCCATGTTATCACATGTGTTTGTAGGGTATTTGTTCTTACAGCCGAGTAGTATTCCATTGTGTGTATATACCACATTTTATTGATCCACTCATCTGTTGATGGGCATTTGGATTGATTCCAACTTTTGGCGATAGTGAGCAATACTGCTATGAACATTGGTGTACATATATCAGTTTGTGTCCTTGTTTTCAGTTCTGATGGGTATATACCCAGCAGTGGTATTGCTGGGTCATATGGCAAATCTATGGTTAGTTATTGAGAAACCGCCAAACTGTCCTCCAGAATGGTTGGAACCTTCTGCATTCCCACCAGCAGTGGATGAGTGTTCCCCTTTCTTCACATCCTCTCCAGTATTTGTATTCTTCGGGTTTTTTTCATAGCGGCCAATCTTATGGGAGTAAGATGGTATCTCATTGTAGTTTTGATTTGCATTTCCCTGATAGCTAGAGATTTGGAGCATTTTTTCATGTGCTTTTTAGCCATTTGTATTTTTTCTTTGGAGAAGTGTCTGTTTAAATCTTTTTCCCATTTTTTAAAATGGGTTGCTTATCTTTTTATTTTCAAGATATATGAGTTCTTTATATATGCAAGTTATAAGTCTCTTATCAGATATATGGTTGCCAAATATTTTCTCCCATTGTGTGGGTTCCCTTTTTACTTTCTTGACAAACTCCTTTGAGGTGCAGAAGGCTTTAATTTTGAGGAAGTCCCATTTATCTATTTGTTGTTTTGCTGCTCGTGCTTTTGGTGTGATATTCATGAAGCCATTTCCTATTACAAGGTCCAATACATGTTTCCCTACACTTCTTTCCAAGATTTTTATGGTCTTGGCTCTTATATTTAGGTCTTTGATCCATCTTGAGTTGATCTTTGTATAAGGTGTGAGATGGTAATCCTCTTTCATTCTTCTACATATGGATATCCAGTTCTCCAGGCACCATTTGTTGAATAGGCCATTCTCTCCCATTTGAGAGGTTTTGGTGGCTTTATCAAATATTATATGGCTAAATATATGAGGTTCTATATCAGAGCTTTCAATTTGATTCCATTGGTCTGTGTGTCTCTCCTTATGCCAATACCATGCTCTTTTCACTACTGTAGCTTTGTAGTATGTTTTGAAGTCAGGTAGTGTGATTCCTCCAATTTTGTTTTTCTTTTTCAATATATCTTTGGCTATCTGGGGCCTCTTTCCTTTCCAAATAAATTTCATAGTTTTTCTAGTTCCTTAAAGAAGCTGTGTTGATTTTTATTGGGATTGCATTGAATGTGTAGATCAGTTTTGGTAGGATAGACATCTTAATAATATTCAGTCTTCCTATCCATGAACAAGGAATATTCTTCCATTTATTTAGGTCTTCTTTGATTTCCTTGAACAGTCTTGTATAGTTCTCAGTGTGTAAGTTTTTTTACCTCTTTAGTTAAATTTATTCCTAAGTATTTGATTTTTTTATTTACTATTGTGAATGGTATTTGTTTCTTGATTTCCTCCTGATCTTGCTCATTATTGGTGTACAGAAATGCTACTGATTTTTGCACATTGATCTTATAACCTGCAACTTTACTAAACTCATTTATGAGTTCTAGAAGCTTTGTTGTAGATCTTTCAGGGTTTTCTATGTATAGAATCATGTCATCTGCAAATAGGGAAAATTTGACTTCTTCCTTTCTAATTTGAATGCTTTTTATATCTGGTTCTTGTCTCAGTGCTCGAGCAAGTACTTCTAAGATAATGTTATATAGGAGCAGAGACAATGGGCATCCTTGTCTTGTTCCTGAGTTTAGAGGGAAGGATTTTAGGATTTCTCCATCGTAAACAATGTCAGCTGTAGGTTTTTCATATATACTCTTGATCATGTTCAAAAAATTTCCTTGTATTCCAATGTTTTGGAGTGTTTTTATCAAGAAAGGGTGCTGTATTTTGTCAAATGCTTTTTCTGCATTTATTGATATAATCATGTGCTTTTTTTTCCTTCAATCTGTTTATATGGTGTATTACATTGATTGATTTTCTTATGTTGAACCATCCTTGCATACCTGGAATAAATCCCACTTGGTCGTGGTGTATAATTTGTTAAAAATGTTGTTGAATACAATTAGCAAGTATTTTGTTAAGTATTTTTGGGTCTAGGTTCATTAGAGAAATTGGTCTGTAGTTTTCCTTTCTTGTGGTGTCTTTGTTTAGCTTTGGTACTAGGATAATGTTGGCATCATAGAAGGAGTTAGGCAATGGTCCTTCTGTTTCGATTTTTTGGAATAGTTTCAGCAGGATTGGTGTTAGTTCTTTCTGGAATGTTTTGTAGAATTCACCTGTGAAGCCGTCTGGCCCTGGGCTCTTCTTAGTTGGGAGATTTTTAATGACTGATTCTATCTCTTTGCTTGTGATTGGTTTGTTAAGATCATCAATTTCTTCTTTCATCAATATGGGCTGCTTATGTGTTTCTAGGAATTTTTCCATTACCTCTGAATTGTCATTTTTGTTGGAATATAGTTTTTCAAAATATCCTCTCATGATAGTCTTTATTTCTGTGGGGTCAGTGGTGATATCGCCTTTCTCATTTCTTATTTTGTGTATTTGCATCTTCTCTCTTTTTTTCTTTGTTAGTGTCGCTAAAGGTTTGTCAATTTTGTTGATCTTCTCAAAAAACCAGCTCTTGGTCTTCTTTATCTTTTCAAGTGCTTTCTTATTTTCTATTTCATTTAGTTCTACTCTTATCTTTGTTATTTCCTTCCTTCTTCTTCCTGTTGGGATACTTTTTTGTTGTTTTTCTAATTCCTTCAAATGTGCAGTTAATTCTTCAATTTTTGCTCTTTCTTCTTTTTTGATATATCAATTAATGGGTATAAATTTCCCTCTCAGTACTGCTTTTGGTGTATCCCATAAATTTTGGTATGTTGTGTTATTATCATTTGTTTCAACGTAGTCATTGATTTCTTTTGAGATTTCCTCTTTGACCCACTGTTTTTCTAAGAGTGTGCTGTTTAATTTCCAAATCATGGTGTGAAATCTAGGCCTCTTTCCCTTGCAAATTTCCAGCTTCACTCCATTGTAGTCAGAGATATTGTTTTGTATGATTTCGTTCTTTCTGAATTCATTAAGCTTTTCTTTGTGGCCTAGCATATGATCTATCTAGGAGAATGATCCATGTGCACTTGAGAAAAATGTATATCATTCGATCTTCTTGACAGATTGTCCCTTTCACTAAAATGTAGTATCCTTCTTTGTCTCTCACAATTGTTTCGCATTTAAAGTCTATTTTGTCTGATATTAATATAGCTACTCCTGCCCTTTTTTGGTTATTGCTTGCTTGAAAGATTGTTTTCCAGCCATTCACATTCAACCTCCATGAGTCTCTGGGTCTAAGATGTGTCTCATATAGCATATATATGGGTCATATATATATAGCATATAGATGGGTCATATTTCATTAGCCAATGTCCCAGTCTGAATCTTTTGATAGGTGAGTTTAATCCGTTGACATTCAGTGTTATTACTTTCAAGGAATTATTTGTGTTAGCCATATTTTGATTGGATTTGTGTTTGTCTTATTTTGTTTGCATTTTTTCCTTCTATTTTTGTCTTTTTTGTTGCTCTTACACTCTCCTCCAACTCTGCCTGTCTTGTTTTTTCCTTTCTTCCTGCAGAACTCCCTTTAGAATTTCTTGAAGGGGAGGTTTCTTG
The DNA here is from genome assembly GCF_030445035.2 of Dasypus novemcinctus. Taxonomy (NCBI): domain Eukaryota; kingdom Metazoa; phylum Chordata; class Mammalia; order Cingulata; family Dasypodidae; genus Dasypus; species Dasypus novemcinctus. The sequence continues at coordinate 95,387,453 of NC_080678.1, forward strand.
TTGGTATACTCTTTCAGTTTCTGTTTATCAGCGAATATTTTGAACTCTCCATCATGTTTGAATGCTAGTTTAGCTGGATAGAGTATTCTTGGTTGGAAATTTTTTTCCTTTAGTACCTTGACTATATCATACCACTGCCTTCTTGCCTCCATGGTTTCAGATGAGAAATCAGCACTTAATCTTATGGAGCTTCCCTTGTATGTGATAGTTTTCTTTTCTCTTGCTGCTTTTAGAATTTTCTCTTTGTCTTGAGCATTGGATAACTTGACAAGTATATGTCTTGGGGTGGGCCTGTTGGGGTTTATGACCAGTGGAGTGCACTGTGCTTCTTGGATATGTACATCTGTCTCTTTCAGTAGATTTGGGAAATTTTCAGCCATTATTTCCTGCAACACTCCTTCTGAACCCTTTCCCTTCTCTTCTCCTTCTGGAATGCCTATAACATGTATGTTTGAGCGTTTTGCATTATCATTCAGGTCCCTAAGTCCTATCTGGATTTTTTCTTTTTATTGACCAATTGTACTATTTGTTTGATTTCTGATGTACTGTCTTCCACATCACTAATTCTCTGCTCTGCCTCTTCTAGTCCGCTGATATTTGCTGCAAGTGTATTTTTGATTTCTTGAACTATGGTGTTCATTTCCATCATATCTGTTATCTTTTTGCATATGTCTGCAATTTCTCCTCCAAGTGTTGTCTTCATGTTGTTAAACTCTTCCTTTACTTCATCAAATTTGTTGGTGATAAATGTTCTGAGATCTTTCATTACTTGTGCAAAGTTCTGCTCCCCTTCCTGATTTTTAGTTTGTTGATTGGATTCAGCCATGTTTTCCTGATTACTGGTTTGGTTTGTAGATTTTTGTTGCTGTCTGGCCATCATTTTATCTTGATGGGTTTAATCAGTTCCTTAGCTTCTTTGTCTGGTTTTGGAGATTAATTAGCTGTTGTTTTTGTGTATGTGTTATATCTTTTCTTTGTCACTTTGTTCTTCTTATTCTAATTTCTTATTGTTGGTTGAGTTCACTTTAAAGGAAAGTATTAGGGCTGGGGAAAGGCAATTGTGTAAGCAAGGAAAAAGTGTAAAGTAGTATTGGTGATATATGTTAACAAAGCAACAATATGAGATCTGGGAGGATGGAGGTTAGATTCATGTAAACTGTGTAGAGTTATAGCAGTAGTTAGAGTACCTAAAATGAAGTAGTTGACTGAATATGGGAGGAATATGGTATGAACTAAAAAGCTATTGATTTCATGAGAGAGGGAAAGAGAAAAGAAAGGAAATAGTTTCAAGAGTGGATAACAGACAGAAAACAAAACAAAGGTATTAGAATTTAAGATTTAGACACTTTGTGGATCAAAGAAAGGGAGGTGGAATATCAGAGAGACAGTAGATGATGGAGGCTATCAAGATGTAGGGGAAAGGGGACAGTGTAGATATCCAAAATCTATTCACACAGAAATGAGGTAGTGGAGGATGAGGAAACCCAGCAAATGTGAGGTGTTCCCTGGAGCACCTATTGTATAGTTAAGATAGAATAGAATAAGAAGAAGATCAGGGACAAGATAGAGAGAAAAAAAAGAGAGAAGAAAGGAAGAAAGAAAAAGGGCATGGGTAAAAGGTGGGGAACAGATATGGAAAAGAGAAAAAAGATGTACACCAACCACCGCAGCCACAATACCAATTTAAAAAAAAACCCTAAATAACTGGAAAAAAAAGACTTTGGGGAATATGCTGGGAGAAAAGACTAGGGGATAATGCAATGTTAGCAATCAGAACATTAAAAAAATAAAATAAAAAATAAAATAGAATAAAAATAAAAACAAAACACAGCAAAAGAAATAAGAAAAAACACAAACGTTGAGGGCTAGGACATTCAAGGAACTCAGATGGACCTCAGGGCGTGATGGATTCAGGGATGGAAAGTCTGAGATATTGAAGACTCAGGAGGTGTGAGTCTCTGGGGTGTGGGCCATCAGGGTTTAGGGGACTCAGACCTGGCAACCTCAAGTCCCGTTAACAGGAAGCCTGGGAGCACCGCATTGCATCACAGCCTTCAGGGATCCCCACAGCTGGGTGCCAGCCCTATGGGTGAGGTCACATCTGCAAGCTCTATCCTGTGTTCTCTACCCCACAATTCACTCACTCACTGGGGTCTATTCTGTGGATGTATCACCAATTGACTTCAGGACCCCTCCCACTCTGTGATCCCCCGGAATGGCCACCTGAGGGCACCTCTAGACTGCAGCTAATTTAATGACGCAGCTCAACAGCCAGCCCTGGGGATGAGGCTCCAGCCAGAAATGCTAATAACAGAGTCCAAACCCGAAATTCCCACGCTTTGCAAAATATTCCCCTAATCAGCTTCCAAACGTCTCCCACCCTGCCAGAGCCTGGTAGCGTCTCTTTATTGCTATCAATTTAAGTCCACTGTAAATCAGCAGCCAGGTTTGGGGGGGCTGGGTTTAGGCAGAAGCACTATTGTTTGTGTCCACAATCAAAAATTCCCCCCGCTTTGCAATGAAACTCCCGTTTGTCTCCCCAAATCAGTCTGCAAGCACCTCCTGTCCTATTAACCCCCCAATAGGCCTCTCAGGGCTTATGAATTCCCCAGTATTGCAGAGCCTCAAAAAAAAAAAAAAAAGAAAGAAAATGCCGCTGCAGCCCCTGGTGCCGTAGCCACACTCAGTGCCTCAGCTCCGCCCACCCAAGGAGGAAGCTTTCTGCGCGCAGCCGGGACCTCTGTGTATATTTTATAGACGTATTTTCTCTGTTACCTTCCCACCAAATCAATGTCCAGATATCTCCTGACCTGCAAAAATCCTGAAACAACCTGGTCCCAAAGAGCCTCCAATGCTGCCCAGCCACCTCTTTGCAGGAGATATTATTAGGTAAGCTCACTCAGCCACCATCTTGCCAACTCCTCTCTAATGTACAGATATTGAGACAATAGCTTTCTAAGAAGATAACATTTGGGCTTACAATGTGGTTTATATTTTAGATGATACAATTTTCTAAATTTTTAGTTATTTTATGTTTTACATTATGATTTACATTTTAGCCTATCAGCCCCTATATATTTTTGGTGTAATTTTACATGTCTTATATCCATCCATGTGTAATCTTGTGGAACACTTCTATTGCCCACACAGTTACATTGGTTCAATCTATTCAATACCTCTTTCCCTCTCCCCTTAGGGCTCACAGTGACAGTCAATCTTCATTGCTTGAAGGGCCATGTTCAGAGATACTTGCAACAGTGTTGAGGGCTTGACATGCTCAACTTCCCTAATGCACTGGGAGACACCATTTCTCTTGAGAGATACAATTTCCTCTATTTGAGAACATCAGTCCTCCTCAGGATGTGGGTATACCTTCACTCTTATTATATGGGTCTCTATCCAATGATATAACCCACTATGGCAAAATGAGCATTCACATACCCCCTAGGAGCCTGTCCTGTGTCAGATTATCCCCTTTAAGCATCTTAAAGAGGTAACCTTCCTTATTATATTTTTGAAAAAGTTTTCTCAGTATTATACTCTCTACCAAATACCTGACAATCTCCTATGTTTGTATGTTGCCCCCCTCCCCACAATTTCTTGGGCAATATTACCCATCCTCCCATCCCTAGTGCCCCTCAAGCCCACAAAACCCCACCCAAAGGTAACCCTATTCCCCCATTTTAACCCTTCCTTGTACAAATATTTACCTCCAGCTTATCATAGATTTTACCCATGTAGGTATCAGCTTACATCTTTCCTCTAACCCCCATTTTCCTTTAAGCCTATCATCCAGTCTCTAGCTCTCTGAGGCAGGTTGGTTTACTTATTTCATATCATTGAGGTCATGTAGTATTTGTCCTTCAATGCCGGGGTTGCTTCACTCAACATAAGGTTCTCAAGATTCATCCATGTTATCACATGTGTTTGTAGTGTATTCGTTCTTAAAGCTGAGTAGTATTCCATTGTATGTATATACCACAATTTATTTATCCAATTATCTGTTGATGGGCATTTGGGTTGATTCCAACTTTTGGCAATAGTGAACAATGTTGCTATGAACATTGGCATGCATATATCAGTTTGTTTCCTTGTTTTCAGTTCTACTGGGTATATACCCAGCAGTGGAATTGCTGGGTCATATGGCAAATCTATAGCTAGTTTATTGAGAAACTGCCAAACTGTCCTCCAGAATGGCTGGATCCTTCTGCATTCCCACCAGCAGTGGATGAGTGTTCCCATTCTTCCACATCCTCTCCAGCATTTGTATTCTTCTGTTTTTTTTTCATAGCTGCTAATCTTATGGGTGTAAGATGGTATGTCATTGTAGTTTTGATTTGCATTTCCCTGATAGCTAGAGATTTGGAGCATTTTTTCATGTGCTTTTTAGCCATTTGTATTTCTTCTTTGGAGAAGTGTCTGTTTAAAATTTTTCCCATTTTTTAAATGGGTTGTTTATCTTTTTATTTTCATGATATAGGAGTTCTTTATATATGCAGGTTATGTCTCCTATCAAATATATGGATACCAAATATTTTCTCCCGTTGTGTAGGCTCTCTTTTCACTTTCTTGACAAACTCCTTTGAGGTGCAGAAGGCTTTAATATTGAGGAAGTCCCATTTATATATTTGTTCTTTTGCTGCTCGTGCTTTTGGTGTGAAGTTCATGAAGCCATTTCATATTACAAGGTCTTGTATAAGCTTCCCTACACTGCTTTCCAAAGTCTTTATGATCTTGGCTCATATATTTAGGTCTTTGATCCATCTTGAGTAGATTTTTGTATAAGGTGTGAGATGGTAATCCTCTTTCATTCTTTTACATATGGATGTCCAATTCTCCAGGCACCATTTGTTGAATAGACCATTCTCTCCCAGTTGAGAGGGTTTGGTGACTTTATCAAATATTATATGACTATATATATGAGGATCTAATACAGAACTCTCAATTTGGTTCCATTGGTATGTGTCTCTCCTTGTGCCAATACCATGCTGTTTTCACTACTGTAGCTTTGTAGTATGTTTTGAAATCAGGTAGTGTGATTCCTCCAATTTCATTTTTCTTTTTCAGGATGTCTTTGGCATTCAGGGCCTCCTTCATTTCCAAGTAAATTTCATACCTAGTTTTTCTAGTTCCTTAAAGAATACTGTTCATTTTTATTGGGATTGCATTGAATGTGTATATCAGTTTTGGTAGGATAGACATCTTAATAATATTTAGTCTTCCTATCCATGAACAGGGAATATTCTTCCATTTATTTAGGTCTTCTTTAATTTCCTTGAACAGTGTTGTGTAGTTCTCTGTGTATAAGTTTTTTACACCTTTAGTTAAATTTATTCCTAGGTATTTGATTTTTTAATTTACTATTGTAAATGGTATTTGTTTCTTGATTTCCTCCTGAGCTTGCTCATTATTGGTGTACAGAAACACTACTGATTTTTTTTCTCATTTTTTTGTCTTTATTTTTTTAATATTACATTCAAAAAATATTAGGTCCCCATATACCCCCCACCCCCTTCACCCCACTCCTCCCCCCATAGCAATAATCTTCTCCATCATCATGAGACATTCATTGCATTTGGTGAATACATCTCTGAGCATCACTGCACCTCATGGTCAATGGTCCACATCATAGCCCACACTCTCCCAATAGTGGGCATCCTTGTCTTTTTCCTGATCTTAGAGGGGAAGATTTTAGGATTTCACCATTATAAATGATGTTGGCTGTGGGTTTTTCATATACACTCTATCATGTTCAGAAAGTTTCCTTGTGTTCCAATCTTTTGCAGTGTTTTTATCAAGAAAGGGTGCTGTATTTTGCCAAAAGCTTTTTCTGCATCTATAGATATAATCATGTGATTTTTTCCTTCAATCTGTTTATATGGTGTATTATATTGATTGATTTTCTTATGCTGAACCATTCTTGCATATCAGGAATGAGTCCCACTTGGTCATGGTGTATAATTCATTTAATGTGTTGTTGAGTATAGATAGCAAGTATTTTTGTTGAGTATTTTTGCATCTAGGTTCATTAGAGAAATTGGTCTGTAATTTTCCTTTCTTGTGGTATCCTTGTTTGGCTTTGGTACTAGGGTAATGTTGGCATCATAGAACGAGTTAGGTAATGTTCCTTCTGTTTTGATTTTTGGAAGAGTTTCAGCAAGATTGGTGTTCTTTTCAGAATGTTTTGTCAAATTCACTTGTGTAGCCATCTGGCCCTGGACTCTTCTTAGTTGGGAGGTTTTTAATGACTGGTTCTATCTCTTTGCTTGTGATTGGTTTGTTGAGATCATCAATTTCTTCTTTCATCAATTTAGGCTGCTTATGTGTTCCTAGGAATTTGTCCATTTCCTCTGAATACTCATTTTTGTTGGAATATAGCTTTTCAAAGTATCCTCTTATGATAGTCTTTATTTTTGCGGGGTCAGTGGCAATATCTCCTTTCTTATTTCTTATTTTGTGTATTTGCATCTTCTCTCTTTTTTTCTTTGTCAGTCTTGCTAAGGGTTTGTCAATTTTATTGCTCTTCTCAAAGAACCAGCTCTTGGTCTTGTTTATATTTTCAAGTGCTTTCTTATTTTCTATTTCTTTTAGTTCTGTTCTTATCTTTGTTCTTTCTTTCTTTTTACTGTGGGTTTACTTTTCTGTTTTTTTAGTAATTCCTCTAAATGTGCAGTTAGTTCTTCAATTTTTGCTCTTTCTTCTTTTTTGATGTATTAATTTATGGCTATAAATTTCCCTCTCAGTACTGCTTTTGCTGCATCCCAAAAGTTTTGGTATGTTGTGTTATCATTACCATTAGTTTCAAGGTAGTTATTAATTTCTTTTGAGAGTTCCTCTTTGGCCCACTGTTTTTGTAAGAGTGTGCTGTTTAATTTCCATATCTTGGTGTGAAATCTGGGCCTCTGACCCTTGTGGATTTCCAGCTTCACTCCACTGTGGTCAGAGATATTATTTTGTATGATTTTGATCTTTCTGAGTTCATTGAGCCTTTCTCTGTGGCCTAGCATATGATCTATCTTGGAGAATGATCCATGTGCACTTGAGAAAAATGTATATCCTGCTATATTTGGGTGTAATGATCTGTATATGTCTATTAGGTCCAGCTCCTCTAATATATATAAACCTAAAGAAAATATGTTTAATGTAAGTAATTCCTGGACAGTAATAACATTAAATGTTAACAGATTAAACTCAACATTCAAAGACCCACACAGGCAGGATGGAGAAGGAAATATGATCCATCAATATGCTGTCTACATATGATACCCAGACCCAGAGCCTCAACAGACTTCAGCTCCTACACTCTGATTTATTGGACTTACCCCACTCAGCTAACATGGAGTTGAAGAAGGTCAACCACCACACCATGGAGCCTAGAGTGTCTCCAACTGAAAGCAGGAGGAGTGCATCCAGTATCCATGTGGAATCTAAGCCCCCACTTGACATAGATGTGCAATGGACACAACCAATCCAATGTCCTCAGAGAAAATGTGGAATGGGTGTGGGAAGGGTAGCCATGGTGGCTGCTGGGTTTGGGGAATGGGAGGAAGAGATGAGATGTGGAGGCGTTTTCGGGACATGGAGTTGTCCTGGGTGGTGCTTCACGGACAATTATGGGACATTGTAGATCCCCCCAGGGCCCACTGGATGGAACGTGGGAGAGTGTGGGCTATGATGTGGACCATTGACTATGGGGTGCAGTGATGCTCAGAGATGTACTTACCAGATGCAATGGATGCGTCACGATGATGGGAGAGAGTGTTGCTGTGGGGGAAGTGGGGGGCGGGGGCGGTGGGGTTGAACGGGACCTCATATTTTTTTAATGTAATTTTTAAAAATAAATAATTAAAAAAAAAAGGCACCTTCAAGTTCAAAAGCCAGTGCTTCTGCTGCTGAAGGAGCAGGCTCGACCTCTAGAGAGGGCAGTGCTGTTAAGTATAGAGGCAGCAAGGTAGGTGAAGGTGGACTTGCTTCCAGCTCTGGAACTTGTGCTCTTGATTGTGATGTAGCTGCCTTCAGCTCCTTAAGAGGTGCTCCAGCTGATGAGGTAGGATTGTCTAGCTCCAGGGAGAGCATAGGCCTTATCTCTGTGGGTGGCTGTTGTGGTAGTGTTAGAGTCACCTTCAACTCAGGAGCTGGCTCCAGAGCACACAGTCTGTCAAACTCTATTTTCAGAAAAGGCGCTGCTACAACATGGAAACTGGCAGTAAAGGTGGTGATGGAGGTGACTCAGGCCCTGGCACTGCCCTGGTGTCTGCCACACACCTTGGAACTTGTGCTATAGGTCACAGTGGAGGCATTTGCTGCCCTGGGGGATGAGGATGACAAAAGAGCTGGAGAAGAGGCAGTTTCTCCACCATGAATGGCTCTGAGTGTCTTTCCAATACAGAGAAGATCCCAATACCTCTAGCAGAAGATCCAGCCCATAAAAGTGTTCCCAGCCTACAGGCACCCAAGTCATATATGTGGGGCTCTTCCATGATCCCAGTCCAAGGGCAACCTCTGCTAGTTCCAGCCTCTGTGGTGGAATCCTGGCCTTCACCCCACAAGTTCATGTGCCCTACCCTGAGGCCTCCTCACCCTCTAGGTCTGCCTCAGTGGACTCTGGGTGGCCCATCTCTGAAAGAAGAACCATGGCACAGTGCTCCAGAACAGAGCCAATCAGTTACATGGGCATGGGCCACCAGCAGCTTGAGGCACAAAAGTCTGGAGGCTGCAGGAAATCTTCAGAGTACTGGTCCATCCAGGTGTCCTGCTGGGAGCAGATGGTGTTAATGGCAGGTCTGGGCTGCACAGTAAGACTCTGGTCTTTCCCTCCACAACACACCCAGGGGACCCTCCCACTGAACATAAAGTCCATAAGGACTGGCAAAACTTCAGACTGTTCTGTTCATTGTCTGGTGTTGACACACAGTAGAAGCTTCTACTGACCCCTCATTACTGTGTGAGTAATGAGGGGTCAGGGCCTCCTGTTCCAGTCGCTCATGGCCCCCTGCCAGTACACTTGGCCCAAAGAGCTGCCTCATCTTTTGCCATGTGTTGTGTGTGTCTCCCCTTCCCACTGACACCGGCCTTCCCATGACTTGGATGCATCCATCCCTGCCAACCATTCAGGAGGCAGACAGGATTGAGGTCCACAGCAGATTTGAAGCAGGCTGCTCATCACCTCCTGTTGGGGGTCTGCATGAGGTGGTGTTGGTGGCCTGGGGTCTTTGAGGTGCCAAAGGAGGGGGAAGGTTCTCTCATGGACTGAGTCCCCTGATGTCCTCTGCAGACAGTGCCCAGCGTCCTTACTCCTCTACAAGGGGAGAGGGATGCCCTCTGGTTTGGCCTTCCAGGGGTCTCAGGATGTATGGGCCCAGATCCTGCCTAGCTGTACCCTGTCACCCACCACCTGACTCCCCACAATGCTGTCTGGAGAGGAGAGACCCCCACCCTCACCCACAGTGTGCTCACATTTTCATTTCAAGGCATCCACCAGACCCACCCCTTCCATGGAAGTCACGTCCATATCTAGGTGAGACAGTGAGGGTGTCACAACTTTTTCCTGAGTGTACCCTCTGCTGAAGATACTGCATCCTATTGCCTGCAGCCCCCACTCTAAAGGAACCCAGAAGGCAGGGATTGTTGTCTGCTTTGGTCACTGTATGAAGCTACAAGCCTAAGTAAGGAAGTGCATGTACCAAATGTTTACCAGGATGAGCCCTAAATCACACCTTCTCAGATATAGGGTGGGTCTGGACCCCTCTGGTGGACAACACTGATCCATGCTCTATTATACCAAGGTCTGAGGTCTGGAAAGGGCATGCAGACCTCCTTAAGAAATGAGAAAACTGGTTCAGTAGGGGCTGATGCCAAGAGCCTCTTCACTGGGCAGAGGAAAATCCTGCCCAGGACCAGACCTGTCCCTCCAGCCATGCTGTCCATGAGCCAGACTCAGGGCAGCCCTTCCCATGGATGCCCCCAGTCAGTCCTATATTCAAACTCATGGGTTGGTCCTTGTACCACCATCTTTCCAAGGAGGAAACTGAGGCCAGGGGTCCAATAGAATTTCTGAGACTCAAGCACATTGGGGCAGATCAGTCCAGGTGATGGGATGGGGTGGGCATTCACTGGTGGAGCACTTGTCCAGTCATGCTCAGTGGAGGTGCATGCGTAGGTGGCAATTGCAAGTGAAACAAGAGGAGCTCTGTCTCTCCCCATCAGACAAGTCCCTCAGCCTTGGTGGATGAGCTACATGGTGGTGGCTGTGGGGGTGGTGCTGCAGCCCCACCTTCCCAACAGCCACTATGTTCACTTGGCATCACTGCCCACCTGCCTCCAAGTCCTACTGTTCCTGGAACCTGTGTCCTCAGGGCACCAAATCTCCAACTCTCTCCCTCAGACAGGCCTTGTCTCAGGGCCCTGATGCCAACCCAGCCCTGAAGGGATGGAGGTCAAGGAGGAGCCTGGGGCTAAGGAATACAATAAGAACAAGGAGAGGTATGGAGGACCCACCCTGTGAGGCAGGAGGCCTGGGGACACACCTTGGGCTGACCTGTGCTTCAGGGCAGATACTGCAGGAGCAATGGGTGCAGCTCTGTTCTAATCATCCCTTAAGCACTTGGGGTGGTAGGGCAGCATCACTGTGGCTTCCTGTAATTCCCTGTGACCACAAGACCCACCAGCACCTGCAGCCACTGGGTAGTATTCCTCTCTCACATTGGCACAGCAGTCGTCCCCGTCCCTCAGCCCACCAATAGACACCATGGTTGCGAACTCCCAGCAGGTCAGTGGCAGGATGACCTGTGCTCCTCACTGTTCAGCCCTTCTGCCCCAAGTCCCAGGCCTTCCAATGGGCTCCATCTAAGCTCATACATGCTGTGACTACTTCAGGCTGGCTCTTCTTCCCAACCCAACAGCCCTGGAAAAAGGGAGGCCTGGGCAGATTGAGGGGAAGTAGTGAGAAGAGGCTGAAGAAGAGTCACTGCTTGCAAAGTCCTGGATGCAGCCCAGGAGGGACTTGCCAACATGATGCAGGACCACCTGCCCTAGATTTACCCAAGGGTATGCTGGAGAGGAGGAATCTCCTCCAAGCCTGGACAGCCAAGGGAGCACAGCCTCCTCACCACTTTCTGCAGGGTTTACTGCAGCCCAGAGACCTGAAAAAGGTCCACTGAGCACTGTCACCATGCTGATAACTGGCTACATGCAGAGTTTATGTGCACCCGGCCCATTCCCCATTCACAGCAATTTCATCAAGATCTGAGGAGCTGAAGTGAGCCATTTCATGTACTTCTAGAAGGGCACTGATACCACAACTTTCTGTCAGGAAGAGTTTATGATCAGGAGACCCTCCTAGCTAAGGCTCCCCACCTGCCAAGGGCTGGTGAGAGTTCTTGAGGGTACATTGAAAATGTAACACAGGCTAGTGCCAGAAAAGGCCTCCACCTGCATCACCTATTACCTGTGTCTTGTCCAGGTGACTGGGTCAGGACTTGAACAGTTTTCAAAAGGTAATCCACCTAGCAATCCCAGGAATTCCCCACAGGCAAACCTGGATGACTTGCCCTGGTCTCCAGGTCTGTTGGCACCAACATGAGGCACTGACAGGATTTGAAATTTTTCCAAGGTGTTCATAAAACCAAGGAGCAATAGCCAGTATCCAAACAAGATCTGTGGTCCATCTTGGGGAAGAATAAGCCAGACTCAAGCGTTTTCCATCAGTCAAAGTGAACATTAGAAAATGTTCGGTGGCATCATATGCCCTCAGGTGAGGGGCACAGAAAAGGGGTTTGAGTTGCACTCTAATAGGAAATTCCATCTGACTGGAAGGTCATGGCTTTAGAATTGTGACAGAAATTTCCTGGAGCCTCATCTGCAGATTGCCAGCTGAATGGATGTAAGTCATAGAGAACTTCCCAAAAGGCCAGACCTTCCATCAAAGGGGTCCAGTGTTCCCAGGAGGGGAAGAGCTCTCTGATGAAAAGCACTGTGGGGGAGCACTCCCTCCTGAGCAAGACATTCAAGCTCTCCCCATCTACAGGACATGGAGAATCTGCAACCATGCTCTTCCCCAACAGCCCAGCCACCTGTTCATTTTCTGCTCCTCTCACACCCTTGACCCTCTTAGGCAAGCTCATGGGGACGACAGAGCAAGAAGGTGGCTCTAACCTTAAATGTATGCCCTCGGTCAGAAAGAGGATGTAATCCCAAAATTTGAACCATGATCTCTACTTAACTACTTTTCTACTATACTACTTTTCCAAAAAGTAAAAAAGAAAACCCAAAAAAGGAAAGAAAATATTTGGAAACCATGTTTCTGCTAAAAGCGTAATAAACAGAATATAAGGAGAATTACTATAACTCAACAAAAGGACAATCAGCCCCATTAAGAAATGGGAATAGGGCTTGAATAGACATATCTGACAAGAATATATATAAATGCCCAAAAAGCATGTAAACACATGCTCAACATCATTAGCCATTAGAGAAATGCACATAAGATACCAAAAATAAAAATAAGGTGCTACTACACATGTGCTTTAATGTTGGTATTAGAAAAAAAAATGGTTTTGAGGATGTGGAAAAATGGACCCCTTATAAATTATTGGTTTGAAATAAAATAAAAGTCACACAACCCACTTAAAAATGGTCAAGAGATTTGAACTTACACTTTCTCAAAAAAGAATTCCAAATGGCCAAAAAGCACATGAAGGGAAGCAGACTTGGCCCAGTGGTTAGGGCATCTGTCTACCACATGGGAGGTCCGTGGTTCAAACCCCGGGCCTCCTTGACCCGTGTGGAGCTGGCCCATGCACAGTGCTGATGTGCACAGGGAGTGCTGTGCCACACAGGGAGTGCTGTGCCACACAGGGGTGTCCCCCACGTAGGGGAGCCCCACGCGCAAGGAATGCACCCCATAAGGAGAGCCGCCCAGCATGAAAGAAAGTTCATCCTGTGCAGGAATGGCACTGCACACACGGAGAGCTGACACAACAAGATGACACAACAAAAAGAAACACAGATTCCTATGCCACTGACAACAACAGAAGTGGACAAAGAAGACGCAGCAAATAGACACAGAGAACAGACAACCAGGACAGGGGGGAGAAGTAAATAAATAAATAAATCTTAAAAAAAAAAAGCATGTGAAAAGATGCTCAAAATCACCAGCTATTAGGGAAATGCAAATCACAATTTCTAGCAGATACCATGTTACTCCCATCAGACTGGCAGCTATCAAAAAATAGAAGACTATATGTGTTTGAGGAGGTGTGAAGGAATGGGAACACTCATCCAGTGCTATTGGGATTGTAGTAGAATCCAGCCATTCTGGAGGACAGTTTGGCAGTTTCTCAAAAAACTATACCTGTAGATTTACCATATGACCCAGCAATCACTCTACTGGGTATATGTGCAGGACAACTGAAAACAAGGACACAAACCTATGCACACCAATGTTCATAGTGCAACTTTTCATTATTGCTAAAATTTGGAATCAACCCAAAACCCATCAACAGATGAATGGATAAACAAAATGTTGTATATACATACAATGGAATACTACTCAGCTATAAGAAGAAATACAGTACAAACAAATGGGTAACATGGATGAATCTTAAGGACCTTATGTATATAGTGAGGCAAGCCATGCCTTAAAGTACAAATGCTACAGGACCTGTCTGATATGAAATAATCAAACCAAACTGTCTCAGAGAGCTAGTGACTGGATGATAGGCTTACAGGAAATTGGGGGGAGAGGAAGGTTGTGCACTAATGTCTACATGAGTGAGATCTATGATAAAGTGGACGTTAAGCAGTTGTACATGGAAGGGATAAGATGGGGGCATAGGGATAATATTGGGTGGGTCTTTGCAGGTCTGAGGGGGTCTAGGGTGGGTCAGATGGGTCAGATGGCCTAAGGAATCAGGGGGAGGGCTGGGGGAACAACTGACCATGGGAGATTGTTGGGTATGTGGTTTAAACTATAATGTTGAGAAAACTCTTTGGAAAATTTAATAAAGAAGGATTACCTGATTAAAGTCCTTAAGATGGGGGCATCTGGTACAGAGGCAGGCTTCTAGGGAGTGTGTGAATGCTCATCTTCTCATAGTGTTATAGTGTGTTATATCACTGGGTGGAGACTCATACAATAAGTGGGAAGGTGTGCCCACATCCTGGGAGGCCTGATCTTCTGAAATAGATGGAATTGTGTCTCTCAAGAGAATTGGTGGCTCCCAATGGGGGAGGGTAGTCTAGTATGTCAAGCCCTCAGCATTGTTGTAAGTATCTGTGAATCTGGTCCTTCAAGCAGTGAAGATTGGTTGTCACTGTGGATCCTGAGGGGAGGGAGAGAGAGAAATAGAATAGATGGAAGCAGAGTAACTGGGGGTCAGTGTTCCACAAGCTCATGCAATGATGGATATAAAACACATTAAATTACACCAAAAATGTATAAAAGTCTATAGGCTAAAATGTAAACCATAATGTAAAACATAAGGTAATTAAAATTTTAGAAAATTTGGGAAGTGGTCTTTGCTCACCTGATAGAGCATCTGTCTACCACATGGGATGTCCAGAGTTCAAATCCAGCACCTTCTGACCCATGTGATGAGATGGTCCACATGCAGCACTGATGCACGCAAGGAATGCCATGCCATGCAGGGGTGTCCCCCATGTAGGGGAGCCCCATGCACAAAGAGTGCACCTCATAAGGAGAGCTGTCTCTCATGAAAGAAAGTACAGCCTGCCCAGAAGTGGCACAGCACACATGGAGAGGTGATGCAGCAAGATGATGCAACAAAAAGAGACACAGATTCCCGGTGCCACTGACTGGAATGCAAGCAGACACAGAAGAACACACAGCAAATGGATGCAGAGCAGACAACTGGGGGGAGGGGGAGAAAAAGAAATAAAAATCTTAAAAAACTGAAAATAAAAAATAAAAGATTAGAAAAATTGTACAGTCTAAAATATAAACCATAATGTAACCCCAAATGAAACCGTGTTTGATAGCTAAGTTTCAGTATCTTTACATCAGCTGCAGTAACTATAGCATGAACATGTAAACAGATCGTTGCTGGGGAAGGGGGTAAAGGATTTGATTTTGGATATATGGGAGTCCCCAATATTTTATATGTGACTTTAACATGATCTAAAACTTTTTTGAAGACAAAATTAAAAGTTAGAAGAAAAAAGAAAGGATGTAGACACTGAGGAAGAAATGAAAGAAACTGCCTTGCCACTGTACATACATGGCAACATCTATTAGAGTGATGAAAGGCAAAATGTCAAAAACAAAGTTTTATGATATTTTGCACTTTTTAATACCCCAATTTATTTTTACTTTATTTTAGTATTTCTAAATTAATATGCATTCTACTACTAATCTTTAAACCTATCACTACTACTTCATTTTCATATTAATTGAATTTGGCAATATATTAGGGTTCATTTTTGAAGAAGTTTTGGACCACAGAGGGGTCCAACTATGGCAGGGGAGGAACTCTGGTGTGGGGTGTTATTGATGGGGGACACATGGTCGGGAGGGAGTTCTCCAGGGCATGTATATAGGGTACATAAAATGTTCGGATATATTTTGTGTATATTCATAGTAGTTACAGTTACAAATGACAACTGAGGGGGTGCTAAGTTCCTAGCCAGGGAAGTGTGTCACATTCCCCAATGAAACAGCAACAACCTCCAAGTGCAAGGGCGAAGACCAGTGAAGAAGAATGCTCCAATGATGAGCCCTTGATACTGAAGGCTATGTTTATGAGCCTGTGCACCTGAAATGTGAACCAGGCCCAGAGCTGCAGGGTGCCTAAGAGTTACCTCCTGAGAACCTCCATGTTGCTGAAATGTGGCCACTCTCTAAGCCAAACTCAGCATGTAAACATATTACCTTCCCACCACCATGGGACATGACTCCCGGTGATGAGATCCCTTGCACTGAAGGATTATTACCAGTCACTAACTGGTGATGCAACTAGAAAAGGACCTTGAATAATAGGGGGAAATGGTAAAGACAAATGAGTTTAGATGGCAAAGAGTCTTCAAAAAAAGTCAGAAGGTCATCAGAGGGGTTGTGCTTATGCATGCCTTAGCAAGATCCCAGAGATAGCCAAAGCAGATACAACTCCAGGTACTGGTTCTCCTGAGGGCTATAGAGACACACAGGTTCTATGGTTTAGGCGGCTGGCCCTGGAGTTCAGTGCCTTGTCAGTGGGCCCTACTTTGGAATTTGTGTTCTTGAGTGTAATGGAGTTGGACTTAGGTGAGATCCTTCTACACATGCCACTTCTGTCGCTTTTACTGAACCTGTAGTTGGCACTGGGGTTGGTGTATACCGAGAAGACTTGAATCTCTGGACTGGCCATGTGCCAGCTGGGCCCTGAGCCTCAGCAGAGTTGCAATTCCTACTCTCCATTTTGTTGGACTTACACAGGTCAGCTAACAGGGAAGTGAATATTGTCAACCACCATACCAGGGAACCAAGAGTTCCTAGAACTGCAAGCAGGAGATTCACATCCATCAATCATGTGGGATCTAAACCCCCTCTCAACATAGAGGTCCAGTGGACATCACCAACCCAGTGTATACAGGATGGATGAATAAAATACGAATTAGAGTGAACTTATAGTATTCTACTATAGAACAATTGTGACTAGTAATGGAAGAAACTATAGCATTTATCTGCAGAAAGTGGCCACAGGAGCCTGGCAGACTGATGGGCAGACCTATAGGATGGAAAAGCAGGGCTGACAAGAGGACAAAGAAGAGATGCTGCCTCTGAGGCAGTGGATGTATCCCAGGAGGATCTTGCCAAGGTGGTGCATGACCACGTGTCCTAAATTTACCCATCCAGGTGTTTGCAGGTGTATAGGGGACAGTTCCCAGCCTGGACAGTCAGGATGCATGGCCTCCACACCTGGTGCAGAAGAGACCACATGCAGCCCAGTGGCCTGAGGAAGGTACCTTGGGACAATATCTCCAACCTGAAAGCCCCTTACACACAGAGTTTAGGTGTATTCTTCTTTAGGACAAGTTCATTTAGACCCCAGGAGCTGAAGGGAGACTTTGAATGTTTTTTCAGAAGGGCACTAAAGCCAACAGTTTCTATCAGTAACAGCTAATGATCAGGAGACACTCCCAGCAAAGGCCTCGCTGCCCAGCAAGGGTTGTTGCCAGCTCCCTAAGGGGTCTTTGACAATCTTAGAGAGGATGGCTGCAGAAAAGACCTCCACCAGCCTCTTCTGTTACCTGTGCTTTTTCTAGGTGACTGGAGTGGGACTTTCAGGATGCTAATCCACCTAGTTATGCCACAGATTACCTTCAAGCAAAACTGGATCACTCTTAGGGATTCCATTAGTGCTGGCATGAGAATGACACCATAAGAGGATTGAACATTTTCCAGAATGGTCATATAAGCAAGGAGCATCAACCAATATCCAGGCCAGACCTGTGGTGCCATCTCTGAGCCCAGAAGTCAGAATCCAGCAGTTTCCATCACCCAATGTGAATATTAGAAATGTTATGAGCAATCACATGCCCTCTGATAACAAAAGAGCACTGAAAAGGATTGTGGATTATCTTGTCACAAGAAATTCCACATATCTGGAAGGAAATGGCATAAGTGTGACTGAAAATTCCTGGCTGCTCCACTGTGGATTTCCAGGTGAAGTGGTATGTTGTATAGACCTTGCCCAAAGCCCACAGACCTGTACTAGTGTCACAGGAACAATTTCAAGACACAGGTTCATATCTGACCAGGTACCTCCAGAGGAGATTTTAAGGAAAACTATTTCTAACCATCACCCTAGCCACACCCTTGTCCTTACCTCTCTAGCTATAAACTTAAACCTCACTGCCTCTCAAAGCTTAACCCTCAATCTAACTCTGTAAGTGCACACTGGAATCTCTTGAGTAGTCCACAATCTTGACAATATAAATGCTCAGCTACTGCCACCCAGACATCTATGGAAAAACATCATTTAGAATGTCCTATTGACTTTGAAGACAATAAGCAATCTGACAGTTGGAACTGGAAAATAGGCCTGTAAGGGCACATGAACTATGAGATCACTTTTCTTGGCCAGGGCAGAGAGAGACAGTTGTTTTTACCCAGGCCATCCTCTCAGGGCATATCAGCCTGAAGGGTCTGGCAGGGCAACATTCCAGCCATTGAAGAGGCCTGGGAGAAATTTTTCATGTTTCCCTTGGAATCCCTGTCCCACCACTGACAGCTGCTGCTCAGGGCAAAGACCCTGGGAACTCCCTGGCAAGCTGACTTGGTTCTGGCTGTGAGACCATCTTCCAGAAACTTAGACCATCTGGGGGCTGCCTCATGGGGCCTCCAAACAGATGGCTGGTCTTGGCAGATGCTGGCTGGGTGGTGTGGATGTGCACCTTGGACCACTGTCTGGAGCCTCAGCAAAGGGTAGAAAGGAGGCTCCTGTGTCAGGTAAAGTGAATCTACTGCTCAGAGCCCTGAAGCAAGCTGGCTCTGATCTGTCCTCTGCAGTGGATTTGGAGAATTTGTTTGATGTTCACCCAAAAAGGCATCAAAGTGTACACTGGATGGGACAACAAGCCTCCCCCCCCATGGCCCTGCAGGCCATCACCAGCAATTCCTGGTCTCCAAATGGAGACTTAACTTAGTTTTGGGGGAGGCATCAACTGCCAGGTACAAGTGTGAGCAAGGTCTTGCATGGATGGCTTGGGGTTTTGCTGGAGGCTCCTGACATGAAAGGACATTGAGCATGGCTTTGGGAGACACATACAAAGGTTGTATGTGTGGGGAGGAAACTCTGACCTTCTTGTCAATAAAGGGTAAAAATGTCACAGACACAGAAACTCAACAGTTTTTAGTAACACTGACCACAAATGAAGACCAATAATAATGCATGATACTGGGAAGCAGACTTGGCCCACTGGATAGGGTGCCTGTCTACCACATGGGAGGCCTGCAGTTCAAACCCTGGGCCTTCTTGACCCACGTGCAGCTGGCCCATTTACAGTGTTGATGCATGCAAGGAGTGCCATGCCACGCAGGTGTGCACCTTGTGTAGTGGAGCCCCATGTGCAAGGAGTATGCCTCGTAAGGAGAGCCGCTCAGCATGAAAGAAAGTGCAGCCTGCCCAGGAATGGCACCACACACACAGAAAGCTGACACAACAAGATGATGCAACAAAAAGAAACACAGGCAGCAGACTTGGCCCAGTGGTTAGGGTATCTGTCTACCACATGGGAGGTCCGCGGTTCAAACCCCGGGCCTCCTTGACCCATGTGGAGCTGGCCCACATGCAGTGCTGATGCACACAAGGAGTGCCCTGCCATGCAGAGTGTCCCCCAAGTAGGGGAGCCCCATGCACAAGGAGTGTGCCCCATAAGGAGAGCCACCCAGCACAAAAGAAAGTGCAGCCTGCCCAGGAATGGTGCCGCACACACGGAGAGCTGACACAATAAGATGATGCAACAAAAAGAAACACAGATTTCACTGACAACAACAGAAGCAGACGAAGAAGATGATACAGCAAATAGACACAGAGAACAGACAACCGGGGTGGGGGTGGAAGAGGAGAGAAATAAATAAATAAATAAATCTTTTAAGAAAAACAGAATACATACATACATACATAGTCTACACTACACTGTTAATCCTAACTTAAACCATGGACTACAGTTAGTAGTTCAATTATACAAATATGATATCATCAATTGTAACGAATGTTTCATACTAATGCAAGGTGATAATAACAGTGGTACATGGGAATCCTTTATTTTTTGGATGGGTGTGCTCTAAACCATCAACTTCTCCAAAAAGTAATTAAAAACTAGAATCAGTTACAAGACAAAACAGGAGACTCTCTATTAATGAAAGGCATAGTAAAACAGGATGAAATAAACATTTTTGCATTTAAAAATAGTGCCCCAGGGGAGGAGACAAGATGGTCGCTGAATGAACTTGCCTTTGTGGTCTGTCCCGGGAAGAGACGGCTGGGCGCGGTGGCAGGTTCTCCAAGGCGAGGCTTTTTCAGGATTTTTGCAGGGCAGAAGTGCCGGGACATCGATCGGGTGGAAAGGTAACGGAGAGGATTGGTCTAGTAGATATAATTTGGGTTCTATTGCCCGCAGGTGAGACCCCCGCATGGGCTCCTCCCTGTTGGGGGTAGGGGGAACCACGGTCCTGTCCTGGGGTTCTGCTTTTGGATGGCTCTGATGGGCTAAGGAGTTCGCGAGCTCTGGGCAAACTGTTGACAGATTGATGTGACAGATCGCCTTTGTGGATCGATTTGGGAAGATAGACGGTGTTTTGTTGTGAAGCGGGAGAAACTTTTGAGTGAGAATATAAACAATAGCCCTTCCGCCTGAAGCCCCACCCCCAAAAGCCCGGCAACCGTTCTCCAACCCAAATAGGCTGTAGGCAATAAAGAGAAGTAATTGGAAAATTGTTCTAGGCTGCGGCAAGGGGGGGGGGACACGTCTGGAAGCAGATTAGGGAATATTCTGCGAAGCTTGAGAATTCCGGTTTTCTAATCTGTTTTCGGGGTCACAGGCCAGGCACGGATCTGTACTAGTAAATTGACTGCAGTGTAGAGGCGCCCTCTAGTGGTAGTGGTTTGGAATCACAGGACGGGAGCTGTCCAAAAGCTGAAGTGAAAGATAACATACTAAGGAGTCCAGCAAAGTAAGTGAATTGCAGGGTTCAGTCACAATATAGAGTTTGCGGATCTGACTTCCCCCATAGCGTTGGCACCCAGCTGGGGGGATCCCTGAGGGCTGTGTTACACTGCGGGGCTCCCAGGCTTCCTGTTGACCAGATTGGAGGCTGCCAGGTCTGAATTCCCTAAATTCTGGTGGCCCACACTACAGAGACTCACACCTCTTGAGTCCTCATTATCTCAGACTTTCCATCCCTGAATCCATCACGCACTGAGGTCCATCTGAGGTCCTTAAATGCCCTAGCCTTCAACGTTGGCGTTTTTTCTTTATCGTTTTATTTTGTTTTGTTTTTATTTTCATTGTGACTTATTCTTTACTTTTTTCAATTTCCTGATTGCTAACACCGCATTATCCCCTAGTCTTCTCTCACAGCGTATCCCCCAAAGTCTTTTTTTACTCAGTTATTTAAGGGTTTTTTTTGTGTGTGGTAGGTGCTGTGTAGTGGGTGTTTTAATTCTGGTTCGTGTATATCTGTTTTGTTTTGTTTTTTTTCTTTCTTTCCCCTACCTGTTCCCCACCCCTTGCCCACCCTCTTTTCCTTTCTTCCTCTCATCCCTTCCTCCCCCCCTTTTTTTTCTCCCCCTTTTTTTTCTGTTGTCTCTATCCCTCTTGTCCCTCATATTCTACTTAGTTTATTTTAACTCAATTATACAATAGGTGCGGCAGGAAACACCTCACATTCGCTGGGTTTTCTCATCCTTCACTGCCTCATTTCTGTGTGAACTGATTTAGGCTACCTACACTATCCTCTTTCCCCTACATCTTGATATCCATCACCATCTACTGGCTCTCCTATATTCCACCTCCCACCTCCCTTTCTTTGATCCACGAATGGTCTAAGTCTTAATTTGTAATACCTATGTTTTGTTTTCTGTCTGTTATCCACTCTTGAAACTATTACCTTTCTTTTCTCTTTCCCTCTCTCATGAAATCAATAGCTTTTTAGCTCATACCATATTCCTCCCATATTCAATCATCTACCTCATAATAGGTACTCTACCTACTGCTATAACTCTACACAATTTACATGAATCTAACCTCCATCCTCCCAGATCTCATATTCTTGCTTTGTTAACATATATCACCAATACTACTTTACACTTTTCCCTAGCTTACACAATTGCCTTTCCCCAACACTAATACTTTCCTTTAAAGTGAACTTAACCAACAACAAGAAACTAGAATAAGAAGAAAAAAGTGACAAAGAGAAGATATAACACCTATGCAAAAATAACAGCTAATTAACCTCCAAGAGCAGACAAAGAAGCTAAGGAACTGATTAAATCTGTCAAGATAAAGAGATGACCAGAAAGCAACAAAAATCTACAAACCAAACCAGTAATCAGGAAAACATGGCTGAATCCAATCAACAAACCAATAATCACGAAGGGGAGCAAAACTTGGCACAAGCAATGAAAGATCTCAGAACATTTATCACCGACAAATTTGACGAAGTAATGAAAGAGGTTAACAACATGAAGACATCACTTGGAGGGGAAATTGCAGACATACGCAAAAACATAACAGATATGATGGGAATGAACACCACAGTTCAAGAAAACAAAATACACTTGCAGCAAATATCAGCAGACTAGAAGAGACAGAGCAGAGAATTAGTGATGTGGAAGACAGTACATCAGAAATCAAACAGATAGTAGAAGGGGTCAATAAGAAGATAGAAAAAATCCAATTAGGACTTAGGGACCTGAATGACAATGCAAAACGCTCAAACATACGTATTATAGGCATTCCAGAAGGTGAAGAGAAGGGAAAGGGGTCAGAAAGAGTGTTGCAGGAAATAATGGCTGAAAACTTCCCAAATCTACTGAAAGAGACAGATGTACATATCCAAGAAGCACAGCGCACTCCACTAGTCATAAACCCCAACAGGCCCACCGCAAGACATATACTTGTCAAATTATCCAATGCTCAAGACAAAGAGAAAATCCTAAAAGCAGCAAGAGAAAAGAAAACCATCACATACAAGGGAAGCTCAATTAGATTAAGTGCTGATTTCTCTTCTGAAACCATGGAGGCAAAAAGGCAGTGGTATGATATAGTCAAGGTACTAAAGGAAAAAAATTTCCAACCAAGAATACTCTATCCAGCTAAACTAGCATTCAAACATGATGGAGAGTTCAAAATATTCGCAGACAAACAGAAACTGAAAGAGTATACCAACAAGAAACCTCCCCTTCAAGAAATTCTAAAGGGAGTTCTGCAGGAAGAAAGGAAAAAACAGGAAAGGCAGAGTTGGAGGAGAGTATAAGACCAACAACAACAACAAAAAAGACAAAAAAAATATACAAACAAAATATGACAAACACAAATCCAATCAAAATATGGCTAACACAAATAATTCCTTGATAGTAATAACACTGAATGACAACGGATTAAACACATCTATCAAAAGATTCAGACTGGGACATTGGATAAGGAAATATGACCCATCCGTATGCTGTCTACAAGAGACACATCTTAGACCCAGAGATGCATGGAGATTGAAAGTGAATGGCTGGAAAACAATCATACAAGCTAACAATAACCAAAAAAAGGCAGGAGTAGCTATATTAATATCAGACAAAATAGACTTTAAATGTGAAACAATTGTCAGAGACAAAGAAGGATACTACATTTTAGTGAAAGGGAAAATCTGTCAAGAAGATCGAACAATCATAAATATTTATGCCCCTAACAAGGGTGCCTCTAAATACGTCAGGCAAACACTGGAAAAACTAAGTGAAAGAATAAATACATCTAAAATTATAGCGGGGGAATTTAATACACCAGTATCAACTCTGGACAGAACATCTCAAAAGAAAAACACCAAAGAAACAAAACATCTGAATAGTATATTAGAGGAGCTGGATCTAACAGACATATATAGATCGCTACACCCAAACACAGCAGGATATACATTTTTCTCAAGCGCACATGGATCATTCTCCAAGATAGATCATATGCTAGGCCACAAAGAAAGGCTGAATGAATTCAGAAAGATTGAAATCATACAAAACATTATCTCTGACCACAGTGGAGTCAAGCTGGAGATTCGCAAGGGACAGAAGCCCAGATTTCACACCACGATTTGGAAATTAAACAGCACACTCTTACAAAAACAGTGGGTCAAAGAGGAAATCTCAAAAGAAATCAATGACTACCTTGAAACAAATGATAATGATAACACAACATACCAAAATTTATGGGATGCAGCAAAAGCAGTACTGAGAGGGAAGTTTATAGCCATAAATTCATATATCAAAAAAGAAGAAAGAGCAAAAATTGAAGAACTAACTGCACATTTGAAGGAATTAGAAAAACAACAACAAAGTAACCCAACAGGAAGAAGAAGGAAGGAAATAACAAAGATAAGAGCAGAACTAAATGAAATAGAAAATAAGAAAGCACGTGAACAGATAAACAAGACCAAGAGCTAGTTTTTTGAGAAGATTAACAAAATTGACAAACCTTTAGTGACACTAACAAAGAAAAAAAGAGAGAAGATGCAAATACACAAAATAAGAAATGAGAAAGGCAATATCACCACTGACCCCACAGAAATAAAGACTATCATAAGAGGATATTTTGAAAAACTATATTCCAACAAAAATGACAATCTAGAGGAAATGGACAAATTCCTAGAAACACATAAGCAGCCCATATTGACGAAAGAAGAAATTGATGATCTTAACAAACCAATCACAAGAAGAGAGATAGAATCAGTTATTAAAAATCTCCCAACTAAGAAGAGCCCAGGGCCAGATGGCTTCACAGGTGAATTCTACAAAACATTCTGGAAAGAACTGACACCAATCCTGCTGAAACTATTCCAAAAAATCGAAACTGAAAGAACATTACCCAACTCCTTCTATGATGCCAACATTACCCTAGCACCAAAGCCAAACAAAGATATCACAAGAAAGGAAAATTACAGACCAATTTCTCTAATGAACCTAGACGCAAAAATACTTAACAAAATACTTGCTAATCGTATTCAACAACACATTAAACATATTATACACTACTACCAAGTGGGATTCATCCCAGTTTTGCAAGGATGGTTCAACATAAGAAAATCAATCAATGTAATACACCATATAAACAGATTGAAGGAAAAAATCACATGATTATATCTATTGATGTAGAAAAAGCATTTGACAAAATACAGCACCCTTTCTTGATAAAAACACTCCAAAAGATTGGAATACAAGGAAATTTTTTGAACATGATAAAGAGTATATATGAAAAACCTAAAGCCAATATTGTTTACAATGGAGAAATCCTAGACTCCTTCCCTCTAAACTCAGGAACAAGACAAGGATGCCCACTGTCTCCGCTCCTATTTAACATTGTCTTAGAAGTACTTGCTCGAGCACTGAGGCAAGAACCAGAAATAAAAGGCATTCAAATTGGAAAGGAAGAAGTCAAAATTTCATTATTTGCAGATGACATGATCCTATATATAGAAAACCCTGAGAGATCTACAACGAAGATTGTAAAACTCATAAATGAGTTTAGTAAAGTCGTAGGTTATAAGATCAATGCACAAAAATCAGTAGCATTTCTGTACACCAATAATGAGCAAGATCAGGAGGAAATCAAGAAACAAATATCATTCACAATAGTAAATAAAAAAATCAAATACTTAGGAATAAATTTAACTAAAGAGGTAAAGAACTTATACACCAAGAACTATACAAGATTGTTCAAGGAAATCAAAGAAGACCTAAATAAATGGAAGACTATTCCTTGTTCATGGATAGGAAGACTGAACATTATTAAGATGTCTATCCTACCAAAACTGATCTACACATCAATGCAATCCCAATAAAAATCAATGCAGCCTTCTTTAAGGAACTAGAAAAACTATCTATGAAATTTATTTGGAAAGGAAAGAGACCCCGAATAGCCAAAGACATACTGAAAAAGAAAAACGAAATTGGAGGAATCACACTACCTGACTTCAAAACATACTACAAAGCTACGGTGGTGAAAACAGCATGGTATTGGCATAAGGAGAGACACATAGACCAATGGAATCGAATTGAAAGCTCTGATATAGAACCTCACATATACAGCCACATAATATTCGATAAACCCACCAAACCCTCTCAACTGGGAGAGAGTGGCCTATTCAACAAATGGTGTCTGGAGAACTGGATAGCCATATGTAGAAGAATGAAAGAGGATTACCATCTCACACCTTATACAAAGATCAACTCAAGATGGATCAAAGACCTAAATATAAGAGCCAAGACCATAAAAACCTTAGAAAGCAGTGTAGGGAAACATCTACAGGACCTTGTAATAGGAAATGGATTTATGAATATCTCACCAAAAGCACGATCAGCAAAAGAACTAATAGATAAATGGGACTTCCTCAAAATTAAAGCCTTCTGCACCTCAAAGGAGTTTGTCAAGAAAGTAAAAAGGGAGCCCACACAGTGGGAGAAAATATTTGGCAATCATATATCTCATAAGAAACTTATAACTTGCATATATAAAGAACTCCTATATCTTGAAAATAAAAAGATAAACAACCCATTTAAAAAATGGGAAAAAGACTTAAATAGATACTTCTCCGAAGAAGAAATACAAATGGCAAAAAAGCACATGAAAAAATGTTCCAAATCTCTAGCTATCAGGGAAATGCAAATCAAAACTACAATGAGATACCATCTTACACCCATAAGATTGGCAGCTATGAAAAAAACAGAAGAATACAAGTGCTGGAGAGGATGTGAAGGAAGGGGAACACTCATCCACTGCTGGTGGGAATGCAGAAGGATCCAACCATTCTGGAGGACAGTATGGCGGTTTCTCAAAAAACTAGCCATAGATTTGCCATATGACCCAGCAATACCACTGCTGGGTATATACCCAGCAGAACTGAAAACAAGGACACAAACCGATATATGTACACCAATGTTCATAGCAGCATTGTTCACTATTGCCAAAAGTTGGAATCAACCCAAATGCCCATCAACAGATGAGTGGATCAATAAAATGTGGTATATACACACAATGGAATACTACTCGGCTGTAAGAACAAACACATGTGATAACATGGATGAATCTTGAGAACCTTATGTTGAGTGAAGCAACCCAGACATTGAAGGACAAATACTACATGACCTCAATGATATGAAATAACCAAGCTGCCCTAGATAGCAAGAGACTGAATGATAGGCTTACAGGAAATTGGAGGGTGGAGGAAGGATGTGAGCCGATGTCTGCAGGGGTGGAATTTAAGATGAGTTGGTGGTAAGTATGAACACAAAGAAGAGATAAAAGGGGGGCAGGGGTTGCCTTTGGTTGGGGCTTTGCGGGTTTGAGGGTGGCTGGGGAGGGACGGATGGGTAACATTGCCCAAAAGTGGGGGGAGGGAGGGGTAGCATATGAACACAGGAGAGGGTCAGGTGTTGGTGGAGAGTAAAATGCTGAGAAAATCATATCAAAATATAATAAAGAAGGTTACCTGTTTAGAATGCTCGGAGGGGAGGGTCTGATGCAGGACGGGCTCCTGGGGAATGTCTAAATGCTCATTCTGCCAGAGTGGGTGACACCATGGGGTAGAAACCCAAGTAGTGAGAGTGGGGGTGGACCCACATCCTGGGGAGGACTAATGCCATCAAATAGAGGGAACTGTATCCCTCGAGAGAAAGGGTGGCTCCCAGGGCATTGGGGCAGTTGAGCAAGTTAGGCCCTGAACACTATTCCATCTATCTCTGGAAGTGGCTCCTCAGGAAACGGAGGTTGGCTGTCACTGTGGGCACCAAGGTGGAAGGGAAAATGGACGTTAAATGTGTGGAACCAAAGTAAATGGGGGGTAAGAGAGGAGTTTCTTGAGAGTACACAAGGATGGATATAAAACATGTAATATTACACCATAACATATAGGAGATGACAGACTGATAATGTAAACCATAATGTAAAACATAGGATAACTAAAAATGTAAAGAACTGTGTATCTTAAAGTATGCACCATAATGTAAGCACAGATGTCACCTTGTTAGAAAGCTAATGTCTCAGACTCTGTACATCACTTTAAGTAAATATGATATGAATAGGGCGTAAGAGTATCACTGTGGAAGGGAAAAGGTTTTCTGGTGGATGTGTGGGAGTGCTGTATATTATATATATGCATTGCTGTGGTCTAGGACTCCTGTGAAGAAAAGCTGAATAATTAGGGGGGGAAAAAAAAAAAAAGATAGGATGTGGAATTTTTTCAAGTCAACATTCTTTATCTAAGTTCTTTATCTAACTTTATCCAAGTTCTGTATCTATCCTTTAAACCCATCGCTATATGCCATTCCCTAGTAAGGGACCCTGACATTATATTGGGCTTCAAATTTCAGGGAGTTCTGGATCACAGAGTGTTTCAACAATGGCAATGGAGGGATACTGGTATGGGATGCCATTGACAGGTGATATATGGCTGACAGGGAGCTGTACAGAACATATGTCCAGGGTGCATGGCAATGTTTGGATATACTCATAGTGGTAACAATTAAAAACCACAGCAGGGGGGTTACTGGGTTCCTGGCCAGTGGTGCTCTGTCGTGGTCCCTAGGGGAGCAGCGATAGTCTCCCAGGTGCAGCGGCGGGGACCGGGAGGGAGTGAGGGTTCAACAGTGAGCCCCTGATGCTAATGACTATGCTTGTGAGCTGATAAGCCTAAAATAAGAACAAGGCCTAGAGCAACATTGTGCCTGGGAATTTCCTCCTGTCAGCCTTCATGTTACTCAAATGTGGCCAGTCTCGAAGCCAAACTCAGTATGTAAATGCAATGCCTTCCCCCCAGCGTGGGACATGACACCCGGGGATGAGCCTCCCTGGCACCGAGGGACCACTATCAACTACCAACTGATGATGCAACTGGAAAATGACCTTATACAGAAGGTTCAATGCGGATCAGCAGAATATCCCTGTCTGCATAAAATAACATGACTTTAAAATGCTGTTTGACCTAAAGTAAGGGGGAAATGGAAAGGAGAAATGAGTTTATATGGCTACGAGTTTCTAAAAAAGAGTCTGGAGGCTGGCAGAAGAATTGCCCTTATGCACAACTGAGCAGAGTCAGAGAGACAGATAAAGCAGATACAACCCCCAGATATTGGTTCCTTTGAGGGCTAAAGAGACCCATGGGAGTTATGGTCATGGCCGATGGGGTTAACTACCAGGTCAGATGGCCCCTCTTTGGAAATGGTGTTTATGTGTGATGAATCTGGACTCAGATGGGATCTCCCTTCATAAGACTTTCATGCTAATGTGCTGGAGGTGCAGTTAATGTTGGGGTTTAAGATATATTTAGGGGATTTGAATCTCTGGACTGACAATGTGATAGCCAGGTCCTGAGCCTCAACAGACTCCAGCACCTACAATCTGTTTTATTGGACTTACCACACTCAGCTAAGATGGAGTTGAAGAAGGACAACCACCACACCATGGAGCCTAGAGTGATTACAACTGAAAGTGGGAGGATTGCATCCAGCATCCATGTGGAATCTGAGCCTCCTCTTGACATAGAGGTGCAATGGACACAACCAATCCAATGTCCACATAAAAGAGGTGGCATTGGATTGGGAAAAGTGGACATGGTGGCTGATGGGTATGGGGAAAGGCAGGAAGAGATGAGAGGTGGAGGCGTCTTTGGGACATGGAGCTGCCCTGGATGGTGCTTCATAGGCAATCACTGGACATTGTATATCCTCACAGGGCCCACTGGATGGAATGGGGGAGAGTATGGGCCATGATGTGGACCATTGACTATGAGGTGCAGAGGTGCCCAAAGATGTACTTACCAAATCCAATGGATGTGTCATGATGATGGGAGGGAGTATTGCTGGGGGGGGGCGAGAGGTGGGGTGGGAGGGGGGGGTTGAATGGGACCTCACATATATATTTTTAATGTAATATTATTACAAAGTCAATAAAATAAAAAAAAATAGTGCCCCAAAATACATAACTTAGAGATTAAAAAATTGTTTAAAGTCTATGTTAACAGGCATGCAAAGATGTAATCTAAGACAGTAAGAACACAAGAGGTGGATTATTGTGGGGATAGACTATTACTGAAATGAGGTTAGTACTAGTCTATCTAGGTTTTTTATTTTAAGCAGTTATTGTTAAATACAAAGGTAACCAATAACAACATAAAAATATAAAGAAGAAAAGGGAAGGAAATCCAAATAGTACAGTGCAGAAAGCCACAAAAAGAAAAAAAAAACATAGCATTACAGCAGTCACTGAGGAACAATAAACATACATGATATGCAGAAATCAAATAGCAAAATTGAAGATATAATTTCTTCCTTCTTCTATTGTCTTACCTGTCAAAGGATTAAACTCCCCTATTAAAAGAAAGAGATTGATAGACTGGATGGAAAACCCGATCCTGCTAAATGTGGTCTACAAAAGACTCACTTTAAGTACAATCTCAAAAAGTTGTAAATGAAAAATAAGGAGAAAAATTATTTCCATGAGAATGGTAATCACAAGAAGCCCCAGAGGCTATATTATTTTCAGAAATAGAGTCTTCAGGTATAAAAATTTTTACATTAATAAAAGGTCCAATTAACAAAGATATAATGGTGATAACCATATATACAACCAATAACATCAGAGTACAGTGTACAATACATATGGAAATTTTTCCAGGGTACACCATATATTGGACCATTTATAAAATGAAAATAATATTTAAAATATTGGAATCATACAAAGGATCTTCTAAAAAATCAATAGCAGGGAAAAACTGGAAAATTTACAAACATGCAGAAATCAAACAGTACATTACTAAACATCCAAGGAGTTGAAGAAGAAATCTCAAGGGACTAATGAAGTATCTTGAGATACTGAAATATAAAGCATTGCTGAAAGAAATTATGAAAGACCTAAAAAATTGGGTATACATCCAGTGTTCATGAATTGAAAGACAACACTATTAATATATCAATATTGCCAAAAGAATCTACAAGTTCAATGCAATCCCTATCAAAATTCCAGTAGCATTTGCAAAAATGCTAAAGCTGATCATCAAATTCATAGGCACTCTAAGAGGTACTACATAAGCAAAACAAACTTGAAATAAGGAAAAATCTAAAGGAATCAGACTTCCTGATTACAAAGCTTGCTATGAAACTACAGGAATTAACACTGTGTGGTACTGGCATATGAACAGACAAATATACCAACGGACTATAATTTAAAGTCCAGTCTAAAATCCACACATCTATGGGCAGTTAATTTTTGACAAGTGCCCAAGTATGTGCAATGGGGAAACAATAAATAATCTCTTCAAAATATGGTACTGGAACTACAAGAAAACCATATGAAAAGAATGAATGTGAATACCCCCTTATCATTATATGGAAAAATTAATTCAAAATAGCTCAAAGATCTAAATATAAGAGCTAATACCATACAACTCTTAAAATAAAAGAGATGACTAACTTTAGCACCTTGAAGTAAGCACTAATTTTGTATTTTACAACAATGCACACAAGCAAAATGAAAAAATTAGGTAAACTGGACTTGATCAAATATACCTTTTTTTTTTAAGGTTTAATGAATTTTAGTACCTACTGAACACTGGTAAGCATTCACAATGGTATATCTCACTTCTTTCACTGCAACGTCATTTAGCAGGTGTGTCCTATGTCACAGATGAAGCTGAAGAGCAGAGTGACCACCTGTGCAAGACCAAAAGGCAGCAAGGGAAGGGCAGGGATCCACAGGCTGAAGCCTAGCTCCAGACACTGCCTTCCCTTCATCACAGTTTAACTCAAACAATCCCAAACAATCCACAATCCACAGCCATTCAATTTTTCCCTGTAGGAGTACTAAAAAAAAAAAAGAGTAGTGAGAGTAGGGTAATAGGATTAGGGGTGTTGAGAAAGGGATACTGAGGATAGAATGCTGAAAATAGGGAGCAATGGCCTTCTCCAAACCCCAGCTCTACCAAGGGAAAGTGTCTCTGCTGCTGTTGGATGATCACACAGCCCTCACTGCCTACCTGTTCTCCCAGTCCTGCCCCAGAGCTCTCAAATGGCAGATGTACTGTCACCCAGCCTGAGATTCCTTCCCTGCCCTGGCTGCACCTCCAGCCTCATGCTGCCACACCACCACTGCCCAGGGGCCTGGTCACTTTTCCCCTTGTACCTGTCCTTGTGCATCTTGTCATGGTGCTTCTTGACATCCACAGCTTGTGCTGCTTGGCCACTGGCTCTGGTCTCGCCACAGCCCTCGAAGGTGCATGTCTTGCTGGCCACATTGCTGCCAGCACTGCTACCCTCACTGGGGTCTCTGCTCCTCCAAGATGGCCATGCCACTCTGCTTCCACCCCCACATGCACCAGGGCCTCCTGCTCCTCAAGATGGCCATGCCACCCTCACCCCCATGCCTTCTGGGGTGGCTCCTCCTCCTGCTCCTCCGAGATGGCCATGCCCTCTCTGTCCAGTGGGCCCAGATGGCCAGTGACTCTGCCTCATCCTCACCACCCATGCCATGCATGGGGCCCCCACCATGGCCTCGCAGGACTGCATCAGGAGCAGGGTGAGTGGTGGTTGGGACCCTGGTGGTCCCTGTGCCTGTGTGCTGCTGGGACATGCACAGGTCCTTGACACTACCTCTCCCCCACCTGCAGCCCCAAGTCATATGTGCATTGAGGCTCTGAACCTGAGTGGAAGGCTGCTGGGGATGCACAGGCCTCTGGTGTGCCTGCATGGTGCCACCTCATGCAAGAGCATCTGTGCAGCTGCTGGGGACCCATGAAACACAACTTCTGAGAGTCAAAGGACATTATCAATAAAATGAAAATAAAATGTACAGAATGGAAGAAAATATTTGGAATGTATTTCTGTTAAGAGTATGATATACAGAATATTTAAGGTATTATTAAATCTCAGTAAAAATCCAAACATCCCAACTTAAAAACTGTAAGAAATTACATTAATTATATTTTTCACATGCATCACTCTATTCTTAGCATCACATAATAGTGACATTATTTGTGGTAGTTCATAGAAGAGCATTCTTATATTTGTATTATTAACCACAATTCTCATTAACCTCTGGGTTTACGATGTTATTCAGGCCCTAGATTACTCTCTAGCTTTCTTTCAATCAACATTTACATGACTAGACATCCCTTTCAGTCACAGTAACTTATGGACTATAGTTAAAAGCAATTTTATGATACTCTTGGATCAGTGTCAAAGAAGGTACTATATCAATGCTAAGGGTCAATAATGGGGGGGGCGTATGGTATTTTTTTTCTTTGGGACTAAAGAAAATGTTATTTTATTGAGGGAATGACTACAATTCTGTGATGAAAGTGAGAGTCACTGAGTGTACAGTGAACCATGTGGTTAACAGTACAAATAGGAGAGTGTTCTCTCATGTACCAGAACAAATGTACAATACTAATACATAGCATTAATAGAGATTGCATGGAAAAATATACCAAGTGTACACTATGGACTATAATTAGTTGTCACAGTCTGATCGTGTCCTTTCATAATCTGTAGCAAATATAAGGTGCCAGTGGAGGGGTGATAATGGGAATTCTGTACATTATGCATATTGTTTTATAGGCTCACAAGCTCTCTAATAAAACAAACAAAAAGTAATGTACCTTGGATGGAATTCTGAGACAGGAAAAGTTTATTAAGATGAAGGGAATGTAAATAAAGTATGGAATTTGGTTCATAATAGCATGGCAATATTTGTTCACCATAGTACTCTTTAAATGTAAGATGTTAAAAGTCGATTAAACTAGGGGAATTCTATGGATTATCCTTGCAACTTTCTATAATTAAAACTGTTCTAAAACAAAATACTTACTGAAAACAAAAACATTATATGTGGTGGTAGCAGGAAAGGAAAGAGATGAGCTCAAGAAGAAGAATGAAACTTTGTGTAGTTGGAGATACAAGAGGAGAACCAGAATCAAGAACAAAATAATATTTCCATCTACACTAAGCCCACATTCAATCACAAACTAAATGTTTGAATTATATCAATTTAAATGAATTCATATAAGGATTAATAGAATTTTAGCTAGTATGTACTTTCCATTTTCTGCTTTCCAGTAAGATCTTTCCTTTCATTTTAATCTAAAGAAAAAATATATAGCAAAACAGGACTCTTCTTCTCCACCCCTATTCTGTCTCCAACACAGCCTCCTCTTTCTCTGCTCCCCATCTTAGGGAGGACAAGAAATTGAAGTCATCCATGACTCTGCCTAATTCCTCACTTCCTGCCCAGGCATCTGGACCTGGAGATTCCATCTAGATTTACATTTATATATTTATTTACATTTCCCTCCCTCTCCCATTTCTGCTATTCAGGCATCATCACTTCTGAGTTAATTTCTCACCATAAAACCTCCTAAGAGAAAATAGGGCACCAAGAGTGTAAGGATTCTGTTTGGGGAGAATTACTAATGGAATTGGGTAAGGATACTGAAATATTGTGAATGTGATTAATCCCATTGAATTGTATGCTTGGGAGTGGTTGGGATGGAAAGTTTATGATATATATATGTTCTCACAGTTAGAATAAAAAGTACAAATAAAGAGACAATGACAAATATAATACATGATCTTGGATGGGGTCTAGCAAGGGAGGAAAAAGAATTAAAGGGACATTATTGGTACATAAGAAAAAATAGAATATAAACTGTGAACTTTATATTAGTGTTGAATTTATGAACTTAACTATTATTTAAGGTGGTTGCATAAGTGAATATCCTTCTTCCTAGGAAATGTACATTGAAGTATTGAGTGCTCAAGGAGCATGGTATATATACCCTTCAGTTAAGTGATGATAAAATGGATGGATGGATATAATGGATAGATAGAAGATAGGTAGGTAGGTAGATAGATAGGTAAATAAATGATGTGGAAAATGTGGCAAAGTTGGGTAGGGCTATGTAGGATTCTCTGTATCGGGTTTGGGCTATTTTTGTAAATATCCTCTAACGTTTTTGTTAGTGATATATGGCCTATTTATCAATTTAATAAAGCTTATATCTGAAAACATTTCAGAAATTTTATCACAAGCACATTATTAAGGTTGAAAACCTGTTACAGGAAGTGACCCATGATTTCTCCTAGAAGGCAAAAAAAACTCTAAACTCCCTCCAACAAGGACATTAATAGTCCTATAATTTTTAATGCTGTGTGAAATATTTGAAAGATTTGCTAAAATTGGTGTGAGCAGATATATTAGAGATTTTATCACAATGACATCACAATGACAAAATCATACAACAGAAAGTTATCGACCATACAAAATTGCTGGAAATATCATGTTAGTTTATTTTATGACAACAGCATTAATTACTCATTAAAATATAAAATGTTCATTTATCTCAAAACAATTCTTGTGTTTTATGTGATTTTTTCTATTTAATGTTGCAGATAACACCATTTAGAACATTACTCTGTTGTAGAGACCAAATATTTGACTGACAAACTCATATACTTAATATGCAATAAAATGGGCAAATATAGACACCTATTTTGGTTTTTCTACTGTCTCTACCATAACTGTGTCATGTATTCTATAATCATTTCCATAAATGTGTTTATACGGTGAGAAGCTAATCTTGTCCAGGAATGGTTTTAGCATCACTATTTGCACAAGCCAAAGGTGGAGGCAACTCAAATGCCCATAACCTGATGAATAAACAAAATGGTATATAGATATGATAGAATAATATGCAGCTGTAAAAAAAAGTAGTTCCAATGAGAACTGAAACATGAGTAAACCATGAAAACATTATGTTAATAGTATTAAGAACTAAATATATTTTGTAAACTCATGTAGTTAATAATTAGAATATGTCACCATAAAAAAGACTGAGGTTAGAGAATGGAAAGCTGAGGTTTAACCTGTGCATAATTTGTAAAAAGTTTTTTTGTAAATCTTTGGTAATGAATAGAGATGGGGAAAGGACATCATGGTGTTTGAAACTAGTAGTGCTATTGTATGGTTAGGACAGTGGTGGAAAGGGAATGTCTAAGGTCATGGATATCACTAAAAGGAAAGCTAGAAACTGTAATATGGGACTGCACATGACAATAAAACTTCATGTCAAACACAAATATGAGTGACATTGCCTATGTAAGACAGTTTTTACAAAATATAAATATAAATATACTGTATTATTATACACCTGTATAACTGATTTTTAAAATGATATGGACAGAGAAAAATGTTACAGAATAATTCTTCATTTGCATTAAAAAACCATTATGTTAAGTGAAATAATCAAGATTCAAAAATATTAGAGAATTGCTCTTATATGAGATGTGTAGAATAATGAAGTTCACTGAAGAAAAGTAGATTACAGGTTACCGAGGGCTTGGGGGTGGATGATGGGAAGTAAGGAGTTTCTATTTTGTGTGATGAAAAAGATTTGGTAATGGAGGGAGGTGATAACAGAACAGCAAGGAATTATACACTTACAAATGGTTAAAACAGAAGAGAAAAAAAGACAAAGCAAAGGATTGTAATTTATTTCCCTTGGCTCCTATGGAGCCCAGACTATTCAGCTGTGGTTTTAAAACAAGGATTTAGTGTCTCATTGCTGAGTTGAAAGTGATGGAAAATCACCCTCTATGCATCCTCTGCATAGATTTAGTTAAATACAGGTAAGAGTATTTTCAAAGTTATGGACAAAAAGCTAACTTGATATAACCTGAAGTGAAATCTGCTTACCTGGGTTACCACTTATTGGTGGTAAAAATGTGTGTGGAGCAGGAAAAGGCTTATATAGACAAATTCATGTAGATAGTGGAAATATAAGCCCTTTAATACCCATAGCTTTTTAAAAATATATTATTCATGGGCTGGTATTTGATGGAAATATTTGAAGCTCACATGTGTTAAAGAATGATGGGAAACGGACTTGGCCCCGTGGTTAGGGCATCCATCTACCACATGGGAGGTCTGCAGTTCAAACCCTGGGCCTCCTTGACTCATGTGGAGCTGGCCCATGCACAGTGCTGATGTGTGCAAGGAGTGCCCGTGCCACACAGGGGTAACCCCGCATAGGGGAATCCAACGTGCAAGGAGTGCACCATGTAAGGAGATCCACCCAGTGTGAAAGAAAGTGCAGTCTACCCAAGAATGGCACCACACACATGGAAAGCTGATGCAGCAAGATGATGCAACAAAAAGAAACACAGATCCCATGCCGCTGACAACAACAGAAGTGGACAATAAAGAAGAACATGCAGCAAATGGACACAGAGAACAGACAACTGGGGTGGGGAGAGAAGGGGAGAGAAAAAAATAAAATAAATTAAAAATAAATAAATAATAATGGGTCTGATTGTCCCATCACATCACAGACAAAAAAAAAAAAAAAGACAGAGAATGGGAGGTACTTGATATTTAACGTGAAACTCTCTGAACCCCTCTTGTATTTACACACAAAAGTAGGGAGAGATGCCTCTCCAGAACTGACAGGTAGCCAAGACAGATGCCATCAGGCAAACAATTCACCAGGCCAGGTTTTACTTAAAAAGATGGACATGATGCAATTCCCTGGCAGCCTGGATCAACCAAGACTCTTACTACCAGCAATGGTATGTCCACATAACCTATCTGCACAAGAGAGGGTCTCACAACATTCACAAATAAGGCTTAGGCAGCCACCTTACAGGGGCCCACACAGCCCCTTTCTTGAAGAGTCCCAGTCCCTCTTCCTACATTGAAAAGCCAATTCCATGCTCCTCCAGGAAATTTCAGAATGGAAGAATTCCTATCCAACAGCAGCACCTAGTGGTGGCTTTTTGCTCTTACTTTCAGAACTGTAGCTATTTTTATTTTTCATTTTTGAGTTTTTTAATTTAAATGTTTCATTGTACTTTTTGAAGATATATAGATCACAAAAATGTTAAATTACAAAATAGAAGAGGCTCCCATATACCCCATACCCCACACCCCCTCCCACATCATTGACATCTTTCATCATTGTGGCACATTCATTTCATTTGGTGAATTCATTTTGGAGCACTGCTGCACCTCATGTATAAGAGTTTACATTGTAGTTTACACTCTCCCACAATACCTTCAGTGGGAAATGGTAGGATATATAATGTCCAACATCTGTCCCTGCAATATCATTTAGGATAACTCCAAGTCCCAAAAATGACCCCACATCACATCTCTTCTTCCCTCTCTACTCCCAGCAGCTACCATGACCACTTTCTCCACATCAATGCTACAATTTCTTCCATCACTAATCACAATAGTTCCATAGTAGAATATCAGTAAGTGCACTCTAATCCGTACTCTATTCCTCCATCCTGTGGACCCTGGGATGGTTATGTCCACTCCACCTCTATAT
Organism: Dasypus novemcinctus; assembly: GCF_030445035.2. Taxonomy (NCBI): domain Eukaryota; kingdom Metazoa; phylum Chordata; class Mammalia; order Cingulata; family Dasypodidae; genus Dasypus; species Dasypus novemcinctus. Next base: position 95,425,524 of record NC_080678.1, read on the forward strand.
AGAAAGGGGCTTAGATTCCACATAGATGATAGATGCAATTTGTAGGCATTCTTGGCTCCCTGGTATCATGGTTCACCTTCTTCGCATCCCTGTTAGCTCGCTGGGGTAAGTCTAATAAACCAGAGGGTAGGAGTTGCAAGTCTTTTGAGGCTCAGGGTCAGGTTGTCACATGGACAGTCCAGAGATTCAGGTTTCCTGAGCATACACCAACCCCAGCACCAACCACATGTCTGGTAAAAGTAACAGAAGGTCACATCTGAGCCTAACTCCATCACATTCAGGAACACAAACTCTAAAGTAGGGCCAACTGACATGGCACTGAATTCCAGAGTCATCTGCCATGACCATAGAACTTGTGGGTCTCTGTAGTCCTCAAGAGAACCAGTACCTGGGGTTGTATCTACTTTGTCTCAGGGATCCTGCTGAGGTGTGCACAAGTACGACCCCTCTGTTGACCCCCCAACTCTTTTTTGGAGACTCATAACCATGTAAACTCATTTGTCCTTTCCACTTCCCCCTTTTATTTAAGGTCAAAAAGCAGTTTTTAACACCTGATACTATGTGTAGGCTGAGATATTCTGCTGGTCTCGGGATCAGCCCGGGAAGGTCCACATTATTACTAATGAATACCTATACCCTCGACTTGGTTTTATTTCTGTAAAGTCCATTGCTAAGTTTTTAAAAGGGGCAGTTCCTGTGTGCTGGATGCTGCTGGGGCCTGGGGACCTTGGGAGGGGTTGTTCTTAGGACAGATTTGGCATTGGCTACTAATGGTAGTGCAGGGCAAGGCCATCCGGGCAATGTAGTAATATTTTCTGAGCAGGGCTCCTAAAGCAGCTTTTCCCAGGTGGGTGAGCTGGTGGTATTGTTGAACAAGGGTGTGGGCAGCCCCCTTTGGGATGAAGACTCAGCCACCTGGGAGTAGCCAGTTTCCCTCTGGTGCTTTTTTGAAATGACGAACTTTAGATACCAAACTTGTTGCTGGCAAATCTGAGCCTATTTCCATTTCTGAGAAAACTGCTGCTGTCTGTGAATAGGGTTTGATCTGGGCAAGAAAATGGCCTGTCCTGGAGGTCAGAGCAGCTGGCATACACTTTTTTTGTTACTTCTGCAGAGTCATGTTCAGGAGTTTTTCTTTTGGTCAGCAGGAAAGTGGCAGGATTCAGGAAAAGGGGTGGGGGAGTTTTTGAAACCCTGTGGGAGTTAAGTCCAAGTTAACTGAATTTTTTTGTTGAGTTTTGGGATTCTCCCATTCAAGAGCAAATAGGGATTGGTTCTGGGGAACCACCCACAGGCAGAAAAAAAGGATTTTTTTAAGTTCAGACAAGAAAATCAGGTGGTCCCAGGCCATAACTGTCCCATTAAGGGGTACTGGCAGCAGCGGCAGTGTTTCAGGGTGAAGTATTCCTCCCTTTTCAGGGTGGCCTTTTGTGATTGGTTGGGTCTGGATTTTTTAAGGCTGCTGTAAACAGGGAGACCTACTGTTTTATTCACTTTTTTCTTCCCTTTCAGCAATTTTGTCCCTATTGACAAATACTGTTTGAGACTTTGAGGAGTTGGGAGATGTTTATTTCTGTTAACCCATTTAGCTTTCAAAGTTTCCATTTGATGTCTGATGCCTCCTGGGTAACAAGAGCTGCACTGACCATTCTCTGGCTTTTTGGGGCTTCTGGGTTGAAGGGAGTGTAGATCCTGAAGGCTTTGCAGAGTTGCTCATTAAAATCTCCCAGAGGTTCTTCAGGCTGTTGAGTGATGGAGGCCTTTTAGGATATGTATTTGGGCTGCCTCGCTCCTTCTTGTACCATTCTGATGAGGGCTTTTTGATACCACTGAAGGGCAGCCTATCCCTGATTTGTGTTAAAGTTTCAGGCTGGTCGAGCTTTTGGTGCTGCTTCTGGGGCCCATTCCTCTGGTTTCAAGACAGTTGTGGTGGCCTGTTCTCACAACCAGTTTCTGGCTTCTGTGGGGATCTGGCATCTCTGCTCCATATTGAACAGGGTTAGGAGGAGTTGGAGGCAATCACCCCAAGTGGGGTGGTGGGTTTGGAAAACGGACTCCATGAGGTGGATAAGAGCCTGAGGCTTTTCCAAATGTGAAGGGGTGTGATGTTTCCAGTTTAAGAGTTCTGCAGTTGTGAAAGGCTGATGAAACAGGATGGCCTCCTGGTTGTTCAGTCCCATCTGCACTGATCTGGGTGGACCCTGTGTTTCATGGAGGGGCTTCTGAAGTGCAGGCTGCACTGACTGAAGTATTCTCACCAAGGGTACCTCAGGATCCCCCTCAGGGCTGACAGGCCTGGGGGCCTGAAGGTGGAGTCATCTCTGGGAGATCTGCCTATTGAGGCTCCCGGGCAGGGAAATGTTCTGGAATGGCTGTACTATACAGCAGGAATAGTGGATTTCCTTCTGGAGATTTTTGTAGAATAATAAGTTTTCAAAGTCTGGCTGTTTGTGTTACTAGGACCCTACTCTGACCCTTCCTTCCAGCACAGAATCAAACCTAAGAGGGCAGGGTTTGGGTGATTTCTAACCAGGAATTGAAGTAGGGAAACTGATCGGGGTGGCTGGGGGCTTCAGTGACTGTCTGCCAAACTGCATGAACCTTGGCCATCTCTAGGGTTCCCTCTGAGGACTAATTAACACTAAACTTAGGCCACTTGACTTTGCACAGAATCCAGGGAGTTGTGGGGGACATACCATAATCCCTGGAAAAGGCCGTTTTGAAAATTTTTAACATACCATCTAAGATGGTGAGTTTGGATTGTGATGATCCCATCCCTGAGCTGGATGTTTCTCAGGAGCACTTAGCTTCACCTTAGCTAAGGCATCATATAGAGTCTGGATTATCCATTATGCCATATGACATAGCCACTGAGTGCAGGTTGGGACCCACTTGGGCTCTGTAGCACAGGCCATGGGGCCACAGACTGGATCAGCAGAGGCCTCTGCAGTCCCCAGTCATTCACTCAATCACTCAGAGGTTACACAGTCCCACCCAAAGGACTACCCTATTCTGGAATCTTGAATCTTGATATTTTGGGAGGTGATCAGTTTTCACTTCTGTCTGGAGATGGGCCTGACTGGGACTCAGAGCCCCAGGGCCTTACCTTTCCAGCATCTTCTTATGTTGTTCAATCCTCCCCTCCACTGAGTCAGGCTGGGTCAGAGGACATGGCCAACAGGGATCCTTTTCCTGAAGGAGGCCCCATCAAGGGGACAGGAGGTATTGCCTTGTTCATGTGGAGATCACCAGCCATGCCTGCCAGTCCCAAACCAGAGGCTCAAAGGGCCAGTGTGGTTGGGTTTCCCAGTCAGGGAACCAAGTGTTGCAGCAAAGCTGGGAGTTCTGAGTGGTAGAAACACCCAAGTGGTACTCAGATTAACAGAGGAACAGACTTATAACACACAGGCCCAGAGGAGAGTCACTCTCCAAGTTCTGAGCCCTGTTTTTCAGTTTTCATAGGTTTATAAAAGATTTTATGTGGGACTAAGCATGGCTCTCACTCATTGGCTAATGTGTTGCTAGGTGGAATTTTGCAAGTGGGGTTACAGAAGCAGAAGGTAGGTGCAAGGTCATGCTTTTGTGGGCTGATTTACAGAAGCAGGGGCAGGAGTGGTTTGTTAGATTACAGAAGTGGGGGGGGCAGGTAGGAGTGGTTCATTTGATAATCTCCTGCAAGGCCATGTTCTCATGGGCTGATTTACAGAAGCAGGGTGCAGGAGTGGCTTGTTAGATAATTTTCTGCAAGGTTATGCTTTTTATTTCATAACAGCCAGGATACAAAGGAAAGAATTATATGTAAATCAGAAGGTAATGAGATGCAACCCTCTCTTTCTACTAAATTCTGCTCTTGGTGGTCAAGAATATCCTGCTGAAGCAATGAAGTAGGAAAACCAGCTTTTACCAGTTGGCTGGACCTGCACAGAAGCAGCCCCTGGCTGTCCTCACTTCAACTTGTTAATTAGCATAGTAAATTTCCCTCCCAGGGATGGAGTTATCTGCCTCATTCTTGATCACCCAAAGTATGTGCATGATTTCCTGAACATACTAATCATGCAATTATATAACCAGCTATGTGTGTTCATCCATAAGCAGAAAAACTAATGTATAATCAAAGAAAATGCTAAATAGTAACTAGGCATTTAAGCAAGAGAGAAACTGCAGCATGGGGAGTTGAGTCTGAGTCACTTTCAACTGGCCTTGGCTCCTTACCTCTGCAGAGATAATAAATGTAAGTTTGCCTAGCTCTCATGTGAAAGTTTTCTTCATGTCATCTCTGCTTATCCACAGAGGCCCTTCTCTGAGGCCTAACAACTATATCTTTCATTATATAAGAAAAGAGAATAACTGAGAAGTATTTAAAATGACTAAATTCATTTACAGGAGCTGAAACATTAGAAGTACAGACTAGATCTCCTATTCGTTCAATCCCCAAATATAATGTGTTCACACACACCAACTCAAGTAAACCTCATACACTAAATATCTCAATCTATATAAAAGATACACCAGGAACTTATTATTTCAATTTAAAAATCCACAAAAAAACCATTCATAAAGACTATTTCATTTATTTAAAAAACTGAAAAGGAAGGAAATATAGTTTCTGAACTGATAAGGCCATAATTATCCAATTAATTATCAATGATTAGTAGTAACTCATAAAGTTTAGTTTCAACAAATAGGTTACTAGTTAAAACTTATTTACTTTCTGACTTGGGGTATTTGTGGGAAGGGCCAATTATCTATCTTCTTCATGCTTAGCAGTATTGTATACCACTATAGTTATTTACATTAAACTTCACAGATAAAACCCAAACAGATTAAAAAACAAACAAAACATTGGTATAGTCTCTTGTAATAATATTAGCCACCATTTACGGAATGGCCCCTACGTGTTAGACATATGTAATCTCAGTTTATTCTATAGACAAGGAAAATGGAATTTAGAGAAATGTAGTGATTTCTGAAGGATGCACAGGTATTACATGGAGAAACTGGGATTCAAAACCAGGCTTTGTGATTTCAAAGACTCCTGCTTTTAACCACTCATTATGCTGAAAATGTTGCTTACCAAAAAAACAAGAGTCGGTCACCAACTGCTTCCACCTCATTAAAACGGATTATTCAAAATTGGACCTGTTAAACATTTATTTAGCACTTAGTATATATCTCACACCCTGCAAGGTTCTGGAGATCTGGCCTCTGTCATTGGGAGGCTCATGGTCTATCTGGAAAGATAGGCAATAGAAATGCTTTGCTTTGTTTATTGAAGGAAGTAGAAAAAGATGGCATACAAAATAACTGTAATGCATTTTAACAAATAATTTTCAAATCTATTGTAATTGGGAAGCTTTATTAATTGTCAGATGTAGTGACTGAAATGAGTTTATGAAGTCTTTTGCTCTATACACAGGTTCATGTAGGAATTGTGGATGCAAAGATTAAAATAAATGAAGCCAAGAGTTTCAAATGAATTGAGCAAGTGGAGGACCAAGAAAAGAAGAGAATATAAATTTAGGTTACCATGTTTATTATTAACGCTTTAATAGCTTTAATTTAGATGTTTCCCTAAGCATTTATTTTATTTTTTTTAAGATTTATTTATTTATTTAATTCCCCCCCTCCCCCCGTTGTCTGTTCTCTGTGTCTATTTGCTGCGTCTTGTTTCTTTGTCTGCTTCTGTTGTAGTCAGCGGCACAGGAAGTGTGGGCGGTGTCATTCCTGGGCAGGCTGCACTTTCTTTTGCACTGGGTGGCTCTCCTTACGGGGTGCACTCCTTGAGCGTGGGGCTCCCCTACGCGGGGAACACCCCTGCGTGGCAGGGCATTCCTTGCATGCATCAGCACTGCGCATAGGCCAGCTCCACATGGGTCAAGGAGGCCTGGGGTTTGAACCACGGACCTCCCATGTGGTAGACGGATGCCCTAACCACTGGGCCAAGTCCGTTTCCCCCTAAGCATTTATTTAATCTGAATTCCTCGATCACATTTGTGATAATGATAAAGTAAATCATATGTTGCTTCCTCAAGGGAGTCATCCTGGATTCCCAGCATGAATAAAGCAACTTTATTTGCACAGCAGGATGTCCCAGAAAACTTTAACACTCACTGATGAGAGCTAGGCCTTTTTAACTATAATGTCTGCACCACCAATTAACATTTCCACCCTGAAAGGATCACAAACTAAGAAAGACTCCTTTAACAAATTCTTTGGTCTTATTTCTCTGAATTCTTGGGCATTTGTAACTAATTTAAAGTATTAGGATATATTCCTGAATATTCTATAGCACCTTCAAATTCTGACTTTGATGTTTAGTCATAAAAGAAACTTTCTAATAAGCTCTAATGAGCTTTGTATTACTACAGGGGTATGTGTAAATCCACACTTTCCTGAATTTAGGATGCTAGCTGAAAGTAGAAGCCAGCTGTTAAATGTCATGCCCTGGATCCTTGCGTGTGATATGGAAACAAGGGTCAGCATGTTCTGGAAAAGTACTGAGAGCTGCCACAAAATTGTAGCCTCAAAGAAAATCATAGTTTGGTACCTTAACTTTTGGCCAGTTTGCAATAAAATGGTGTCATATTTTCTTTGTTAAAAAAAACCTCAGATGCTGTATCCTGGCCTCAGGACTTACACAACTCAATTTCAGTCAATTATGTGTAATTGGTTGCTTTCATCTGTGGAGTTGATTCCACCTGAGGAAAACACCTCCATTTCCTGGATAACGGATTTGAGGATCCAGTTTCACTTTGTAGGGGGGGCCAGTGTGCCCTCTCAGGGCTCACCCCAACCCTCCATGGTGCTCTCCAGCTCCTCACGGGACCAGGCCTTGGAGCCTGGAGCCTCCTGCTCTCAAGGCGCCTTCCTCCTCATCCGTGTGGCCCAGGAGCCGCGGGCCCTGGGAGCCCAGGGGGCTCTGCTGGCTTCCCTTGGAGAAGGTGAAGGTCACAAGGGGGCCTCCACCCGGCGCCACCTGAGGGCTCAGCAGAACCCAAAGACGCACACTGAGCTCTCCAGGCTCCGAGGGGGCGCTGCAGGGCGAGGCCGAGCAGGGGCCCTTCTGGAGGAGCCGAGCGGCATTGAGGGGCTGCACGACCACCCAGGCCACGAGGACCAGCCTCCGTGCAGGACCAGGAGCCCAGGACCGTGTCCTCTGCAGTCAGGAAAGTGGCTGCAGTGCTGCCAGTGGCCAGTGTGGCCCAAGACCGTAACCACCCCAGGGAGTGGAGGCTTTGGGGACCAGCCCAGGTGCTGCCAGTCACCTGCTGGCAGCCAGGGCTCCTCCCACTGCAGAGCAGAGGCTCCTCCCTCAGCCACCCTGAGCTCCAGGGCAGCTACTTTCCCTGCACCCTTATCTTTCCACAGGCTCCTCCCACCTGCAGCCCTCCCCTCCAGGTGCCCCTGCGTCTCTGACCCACCTCCGACCCTAGGAGACATGGACCTCCCAGGAAGGGCCCCCCCCGCTCTGTCATCCTTGCCTGCCTTGTTGGACCCCACGGTTCCTGTCCCCCCTTCACTGTGATTTATCACCCTCATGATGTCCTACATACCTTATCTCATTTCATCATGGAGGAAAATTTAAGCCTTTGCAGAAAAACACGGTTGTTCCCGAAGATAATTTCTAAAGAAAAGATACAGAGAAGAGTTACACTCACAAGACAATCATTCATGTCATTACCAAACTACCAATTTAATGCAAACCTAAAGCTGATTCCATGAGCGTCCATCCAAAGTACCATTTTATTCTTAGACTTGTACATAGAACAGTCTCAAATAATGCCCTTGTTGGAGCCAAGAGACAAAAGGACTCTGCCCTCCACCATTCTTTCTTCTGTTTGATCAATCATAAATCAAAGCAAAAATACAGCTCCATAAAAATTACAACACTGACTTTTTTTTGGAAATCTTAGTTCTCAGGAAGTGCCAAAAAGTTTTATGTATTTCACCGCATATATTTGTTAGTTCAATACAAATATATGATCTCCCAGACTATACTCGAATGCCCATCTTTCAAAAAGGACCTGGTTTTCTGGATTATTTAGACAATTCACTGCCTTCTTCAGGTAGGGAGGTAGAAAAGAGAAGATTCCCTTCTGTGCTCCAGGAAAGTCGCCTTCCAGTGGATTATAAAAGATGGCTATCATAGCCGGCAAAATAAATTCAGTCTGCAATACAAACTCGTGCACACACACGTACATACACACACACACATACACAGAAACACACAGAGTTAACACTCTCATTAACACTTGACAAAGCAGAAAGCCTAAATACATTCAAAATTGAATTCTTAAGGAAAAATGATTTGAATCTAATTTTTAAAAACTTAAGCCTTCAATATTGAATCTACTCCATAAGATCATGTTTCCATTTAAAAAGTAGAGAAGTTAACTCAAACAGAAATGAAACAGAATAATGTGGTTTTTTAGTTTGACAAAGAGCTCCCAATGCAAAGTACCAGAAAGGGGGTGGCTTTTACAACCCATTTATTAGGGTACAATCTTACAGTTCTGTGGTTGTGAAATAGCCAAATCAAGGCACCATCAGAGATGCTTTCTCATCAAATTCAGCCACTGGTGACCCTGGCACTCTGCCACGTGGAGGGACAAGACAGCAGCAGATCTCTGCCTGGTCCCTGCCTTCGCTCAAGGCTCACCATTTTCCAGAGCTTGGCTGTGGGTGATCAGGCATGTGGCTCATCTCTTCAGCCTTGAGCTGCTCCATGAGCCTAGCCTCTTGGGGGCTTCAGGCTTCAGCTTCAGCTGCTAGTGATCCTCGAGGTCTCTCTCACATGGCAGGGTCAAAATGTGACTTCCTTTCTCTAAGTCTCCTCCCTGTGCCTCCATTTATGTAAGGCCCAGGAAAAGGGGGGAAACCAAATGTGGGTCATGCCTCACTGATGGAGTCCCATCAAAATGAACTGATCAAGTGATTTATTCAGGGTGAGAACCAAATCAAAGGCAATCAAAAGGTCTCACCACTATAGGAATGAATTAAAAAACATAAATTTTGGGGGGGGGAGTCACCAAATTCAAACTCTCACACCTGGACATCACTCTCTCACTAAATAGATTTACAAAAAAACTAGAGAAAGCATATGTAGGATAAATAAGCCAATAGAAGGAAAAATCCTCCACTCATGGGATTGCTCAGCACACTATTATTTCTAATGAATAGCTCTTGGAAACAATGCAGTGTCCAGGACTAGAAGTCTCTCTGACAGGTAGACTTCCACAAAGCCCCTTGTTTTAAGTGGTGTCTTACTGCACACAGGGGCGAATGGTCCTTAGCTCAGGGCGTCACTGAATCCGCATCTCTGGAAAGTCTTCTGCTGTCTTCTGCAGTGGGCAGGAGCTATGGGCTGCTGACCATTCTGTTCAGACTCCTACTCTCCTGGTCTACATTTCTCCCCACCTGTTCCACCACAGGGTCCCTGATATCTGCAGTGCTGAGCCCCATGGTCCTGCCTTTTCCTCAGCCACTGCAGGACCCCACTGTCTATGAATGAAGGCAGGAAACAGAGGGATGGCCCAGGGAGGTGGGGAGGATCACCAGGAGCTGTGTGGATCACAGCAAGGGCACCCTGAGGGAAGAGCAGAATATCTGCTCTCTCCAGGCCTGGGTCAGTCCCTCTTTCCACCTGGAGTGCTGGGGGAGGTGGGAGCACAGGCTCTTTGGAGGACAGGACCCGACAGCAGCTTGGGGAGGAATATACCCAACTCTGGGGAAGGGGACAGTGTTTGGTACGGGAGGTCACCAGCACCCCTCACCCTCACCTCTGCATCCTAGAGCAGCTGCCAGCCCCTCCTGCTCAGATTTGCACCAGGCCAGGTGCAGAGATACCCAGACATGGGTCCCAGGGTCCTGAGGTGAGGGACAGGCCACAGGATGGTTTGCTTGAGGGGAAGGAGGGAGGAGAGGGTAGAAGCCTAAATGGGCTTTGCAAGGGCTAACAGGGAATCCCGTCACCAGGGCAGGACCCCAGGGATGCAGTGCCCACTTTCTGCTTGGAGCTGGAGAAAAAGGGGACCTCTGAATTTTATTTTTTGTTGTTGTGCATATTATTGTCCTTTAGAGGGAGCCCCATGTGCTGCCTGTTTTGTGAGAGAGCCCTGTTGTATCTTCCCCTCCTCCACTTCCTTGGACCACTGTAGAGGAAAGGGTGGGAGAGGGAATTTCTGAGCAGGGAAAGAACAGAGAGACCCTAAAACCTCTGTAAGCATCAGGCTCCCGAGGGGAGGAATTTTGTCAATGACACCCAGCCTCTCTGTGTTCACCCTATGGAAGTCAACCATTCTCCCAAATAAGGACCTACCAGGGGAAGCCAAATGAGTTCCCCAAACAATCACATAAGATACCTCTCAGGTGACCTTCACTGCCCACCACCTGCATCAGGAGCCCCCCTGAGCCTTCTTGCTGCTCACTGTGATGCTTCCCCATGCTCCTGCCTACCTTGGGGTCTCTTCCCAAACTAGAGATCAAGCTTTGAATAAACAGACTCTGCTCTCATTTGAATTCTCTTTATTTCTCCAGAATGAATTCCACTCTCCTACAAAGAGGAAAAGATGGAGAAGGCAGAAGAGGGGTGCAGAGCCCCAGGGGACACAGGCCAGTCCAGTCTCTGCAGCAGCATAGGTGGGGTGAGTGGCCCCCTGGCAGCGAGGCTCTGCAGACCACTCCTCTGGTCCCCCAGAAGGTTCCCTTCACCTTTGGAAGCTGAAGCCCCTGGATCTTAGGAGCCGATGCTTGGAAGGGCTTGTGGATGAGGATCTCCTCTGCAGGTGGACCTGCTGAGACCCGCCCAGCACTGCAGACCTCTGTCCTCCACTGCCCTAAGCCCTCCAGCACATGTGGTGCTCATGCCCAGCAGCTGAAACTGTTGCTCAGGTCCAACTACAGCTGCTGTGTCCAGCACCTGCTCATCTCCCCCACTGTCCTTTCAGGCTCCGTGTGGCACATGATCTTGTTCCTCCACAGAAAGTCTAGGGAGAGCAGCCTGGACTCTTCCCATGGTTTCCATTTTGGTCACTGCCTGTGCTTCTCACCACCAGAGGTGGGAGCATCTCTATGTGCTTTTTGCTTTCAGGTTCACAACAGATTTCTTATTTCACTGCCATCTCCCAGACTCACTCGCCAGGACCAGGAATCAAAGACAGCTCAGGCACAGGTGGCTGCAGCCCCTCTGGCTCTCTGGACTGGGCCCCACAGATGCTCAATGGAGAGGCCAAGAACCAGGAACCCTGCAGCACAGCCTCATGGCCTCACCACCCCACAGCAGCAGCATAGATGGAGTCCAAAAACAAAACATCTTCCCAAGCTAGGTCAAAGAAAGCTCTGTCCACATAGGGCAGCTCCCACAGCAAGGCACCTAGGAAAATATTCCCTGCATTGGGTCCCCAGCCTCTTGTTCTAGAATAGCCAGGCTAGAACACACCAAAAGGGAACCTGTTCAAGGTTAAATGAAGATATAAGCAGATCAGGTTTGCCAGGAGGTCACTGAACCTCAGCAAATACCGAGGGGAGAAACCAAGGTCCACTCAGTAGACTTACCATGGAGGACAGAGGCCAGGAACCCCATGGAGCCCACAGAGGAGACACAGGAGACAATCACCAGCAGCCACGAGGGGGACCTCAACAGCCAAAACATGCTGCAGTGGTGTATGTCACACGGGGCTGGGGGATGTACATAGGGCAGGATGGAGGTGTGCAGAGGCAATGGTGGGCTCGCAGTGGGGGTCCACTGAGGAGGATCCCAGCACCTCCACAGCATGCAGAACATTACCAGTAACTAAGGAGCTTCTGCTTTATTGGGCTCCCAGGAGATGTGGGGTCAAGGGGTAGCCCCTGGGCCTCACCACCAGCCTGGGAGGACAGGAGAGGGAAATGAGCCCAGGGCACAACCAGTGCAGCCTCTGGGGTTCTGTCTGGGGGTGTGGGCAGTGGTCTCCTGGGTAGTGAGGGCCTGCACCCCTTCCCTGGTCTCCCAGTGGGTGCCTGGGAGTGCTTTAAACCTGAAGCAGCTTTGTTAGTCTGGCCACAATGTCTCTAAAGGCCCTGGAGCTCCCAGATACCCTTTAGACCTTGCATCCTGTGGAACCCCTGCCATGGCAGCCTGCACACCTCCATCCTCCACTGGAGGAAGTCCTCCTGGCCTGGCATGCCACACATGCTCAGCAGCCCATGGCACCCCATCAGGTCCCACTCACAGCCAAGTACATAAAGCACCGAGCAGATCTCCCCTATTATCTTGTGTGGCTCCAGGGAGCTCATGACCTTCATCCTCCACTCTGGGTCCCATGACCATGGCAGGGCCCCCTGAGGGCCCACTTCGTTGTTCCTCCTCTAGTGCTGCTCCTTGCAGGCACACCCTAGGCACAGGTGATGCTTCAGGAAAGTCCAGAATTGCCTCCAGGTGCTTGGCTGGCCCTGGTCGTTGGCGGGAGGGGAGGCAGGCCTCCCCCTGCAGGGCAAGTTCTGCTGCTCACCCCTGACTTGGGGTGTTCCCCCAGGGATGGCTTCACCCGTGCCAACAGTGGGCAGAATTGCTTCCTCGAGGTCCTCCATCCCCACCGCAGATGACGTGGGAGGAGGTGGTGACCACAGGGACAAGCAGGGGACTCTCCTGTTGATGCTCCTTGGGGCAGGGCCTGGCAGTCTGGCTGGGCTTCACCCAGGCCATCCAGGGCTGCTGGTGCACATGAGGCAGGGCCAGGGGCCCTGTGGGTGAAGCTGACGTCTTGGAGGCTCCTGTCTCTGGTGTGCACTGGCTCTCCCGGCCCTCGTCAATGATGGCCTGGCTGAGGCTGGTCCTCTGCAGGAAAGGAGAGCTGCAGGGTGGACTGGGACAGGGGGCAGGCTGTGGTAGGAGGGTAGAGAGGTGGGCTTCTCCCACTCCTGGCCTGGCAGGGGGCTGGGTCTGCGGGGCACTGGTGGAGGTCTCCTGCTCCCATCTGCTGTGGCCCAGCAAGAGATAGATGACCATAATTTCATGTTTGCCATCTCTCAAGGACACCTGTATCTCCTCCTCTTTGTAGCCCATGGTAACCATCACTCCTATCCAGTGGGGGTCCTGGCAAGTGGGAGGGGCCCCACATATGGCTTCAATTCTGTGTGCTCATAGCCTGTATTGACCCATGGGTCAGTCATTATGTCTGGGAGGCTTGACCTCTTACAGGGATCCACTGTCAGGCACTTTTTGAAGAGATTCCTACAATCCACAGACAGGTGGTCTGGGATGCAGAGCTTGAAGCTCTGTGCAACAAAAGGGACCTTCCCACTGACCATGGTGTACAGAATCACCCCCAGGCTCCAGACGTCCTCAGCCGGCCCATCGTACGTGTGACCCTTAAGTATTTCAGGGCCAGTATAACAGGGAGTGCCGCACAGAGTTTTCAGCTTTTGGTTGATGTCAAATGTGTTACTCAAGCTGAAATCGGCAACTTTCACATTCCCAGCGGCATCCAAAAGGAGGTTGTCTGCTTTCAAGTCTCTGTGTGAAATAAACTGGTGACAGTACTGGACAGCAGATATGACTTGGTCAAATTTCGCTCAGGCTTCCTCTTCTAATAGAGGGCCATGGGCCACCAAATAATGAAAGAGATCACCTCCACGGGCGTACTCCATGATGAGGTAGAGCTCCTTGGTGCTGTCAATGATTTCAAAGAGCCAGATGATGTTGGGGTGGCTCAAGCTCTTCATTATGCTCACCTCTCTGGAGCACATGCAGAGACTGCTGGGGCCATCATTCTTGTGTATGATTTTCACAGCTACCACATGGCCAATGAGGACATGCCATGCTAATTTGATGGCAGAAAAGGCACCCTTGCCTATTGTTCTCAGGAACCGGTAGGTCTTGAGGTGGGTTTCCTCCTTAGCTCTCAAGGCTGCGAGAGGCCGGAGCATGCTGGAGCTTATGCTGGGCTGGAGACCTGGTGACTCTAGGCAGACTTTCCAATGGGAAAGACTGAATAACTGATCTAATAAAAAAATAAATAAAATGCTAGAAAAAAATGAAAATAAAAAAATATGAAAATAAAAAATAAATAGGAGTAAAAGAAAAAGGAAAAGATTAAAAAAAAGAAACAGGAATAATTGAAAAGCAAAATAATTTTTTAAAAAAGGAAAGAATAAAGAAAACAAAATCTGGGAAAAAAGAATTAAGACAAAAAAGAAAAAAATAAGAAATAAAATAAATCCACAAATGAGAAATAAACCAGTGAAGAGCAGTCCTAGTCCACAGGTCACCAAAAACAGCTTCCTGGGTAAGCAGACCCTGAGCCCCAGCTGCAGGGCCTTATATAGGGGCAGCAGGTCCTGTACAATGGCTCCTTGTGAGGTCATCCAAGCAATGGGGCAATCCAGGCTGTAGTCATCCTCATGGGTTTCTCCTCACTTTCTGGTCTCAGAAACCCTCTACACTTTTCACAAAATTATGGAGGATCCCACAGAACTTTGGGTTTATGTGGGTTCTAGATCTTCCTAGTTCCTTATCAGAAATCATAACCTAGAATGCCACAGTGGCTTCTACATTTCTAGTTTGAAAACCTTAATGATATCTGGCTTTGAAAGAGCTCAGAATATCTACATTGGAAATATCCAATTCTTTTTCTATAACTCTACACAATCTGACCCAAAGTGATCCATAGCTCAAGTGATAGCGTGGTTCTTTCTGAAAATGTTCAGTTGCTTAAAGCATAATAAGGTACATTATTGGCATCTATTATGCTGAGGGAAAGATTGCTTTCATCTTATTTTCATTTTTTTCAGTTTTGCCCAGGTTCTCTGTTGTAGCTATCTCCCTTCCACAAGCCAGAAAACTCACTGGAAGACCTCCTTTTTCCTGTCTTTACAAGTAGAGAGTGAAGCTGTGCATGAAGAAAGCAAGTCTTCTACCTTTTCTTCTCCAAGTCAACAGTCTGTGCTCTGTCTCCCTCATACTCAGCATGGTGGTGGTGTCTGGGAGGTGCGCATGGCACTGACACCTCATGAGAGAGAATGGTAATTCCTACATGATTCTTAAAAACTTCTCTGAAATATAATATAGCCATGCCACTTGGCGTTGTATGTCTTCAATCTTTTTGATACCTCAGTTCTTTCATTATTGCCTACTTTCATACTGATTTATGAAGTAAACCATTTTCAGTCCCTTCTTAATTCTTTCTCTGTATATTTTTCAGGTGATTGTTTTGTGGATATAGAGGGCTTAAATTCAACATCCTAACTCGACAACAATAGTTTGATGTGATAACAACTTAACTGCCACTGTTTATCAGTCAGGGTTTTCTATTCATGTGTCCAAATTCCATAGGGCAGGCACTGTGTTTTGTCTGTGAAGCACAAGGTGTAGTGGAGCCAAAGAGATACACACATTATGCAAGTCTGCCATTATTCTTTGCCAACCCATTAGCATGTCACATTCACAACATCCCATGAGCACAAAATCACAATGACTCTATGATGGGTGGAAGTTCAGCAAGTCTCTGCTCCAAAAGGCCACACTTTTCTTTCAAACTAGAGATACTTCCAAAGCAGAAGGTAGAAAATGGCCTTCAAAGAAATACAAAACCACCAAGGATTCCTATCAGATCCTTTCTTCCTCCTGTAAGTCAACCTCTTACAGTGAAAATGATGACAAAAGGGAAGGGAGGAAGTGGACTTGGCCCAATGGATAGGCGTCCATCTACCACATGGGAGGTCTGCGGTTCAAACCCCGGGCCTCCTTGACCAATGGTGATGTGTGCAAGGAGTACCCTGTCACACAAGGGTGTCCCCAGCATAGGGGAGGCCCCATGTACAAGGAGCATGCCCCATAAGGAGAGTCACCCAGCTTGAAAAAAAGTGCAGCCTGCCCAGGAAAGGCGCCACACACACGGAGAGCTCACACAGCAAGATGATGCAAGAAAAAAAGAAACAGATTTCTGGTGCTGCTAATAAAGATAAGAAGTGGTCATAGAAGAACACAGTGAATGGACACAGAGAGCAGACAATGGGGAGAGGGGTTGGCAGGGAAAGGGAAGAGGAATAAATCTTTAAAAAAAAAAAGGGAAGGGGAAGATAGGGCAACTAATAGTTCCTTTCCTTCTAGCCCTTCCTGATTAAGTAAAGGGGGAAGTGTTGGTCAAATGTGTACATATCAAAATGTAAAACAATTTGTGCTTCCAAAGACTTTGTCAAGAAGGTGAAAAGGCAGCCCAATCAATGGCAGAAAGTACTTGGAAACCAAATATCCATTAAGGGTTTGATTTCAATGCTATATAAAAAGACACTACAACTCAAAAATAAAACAGCAAGGAATCCAATTTAAAAATGTACAAAAGACTTAAATGGCCATTACTTGAAAGAAGAAATACAAATGCAAAAAAGCACATGAAAAAAATGTTCCATATCACTAGCTATTAGGGAAATGCAAATCAAAACTATGAGATACAATCTCACACCTCATAGAATGGCCATTACTAAAAGAGAGAGAAAACAATAAGCACTGGAGAGGATGTGGAGAAATAGGAACACGCCTTCACTGTTGTTGGGATTTTAAAATGGTGCAGCCTCTGTGGAAGCCAGTTTGGCAGCTCCTCAGGAAGCTAAATATGCAACTGCCATATGGTCCAGCAATTCCTCTACTAAGAATATACCCAGAAGAACTGAAAACTGTGATGCAAACAGACAACTGTCCACCGATGTTCATAGCAGCATGATTTGCAATTGCCAGAAGATGGAAACAACCCAAGTGTCCATCAACCAAAGAATGGATAAATGAAATGTCATATATTCATATGATGGAATATTAAGAAGAAATTAACAACCTTTTGAATGGCCTCAGAAGTGGACTTTCCCTAGAACCTCCAGGAAAAACAGCCCTGCACACCCTGGATGACTACCTCCCACATGGGAGGTCCTGGATTCAGTTCCCATGACTCCTAAAAGGAAAATGAGGACAAAATAGACATAGCAAGTGCAAACAAGGGGGTGGGGAGAAATAAAAAATAAATCTTAAAAAAAAATAAAGAGTTGAGGTAGTTTTGTTTAGGTTTCCACTATTCTTGTAAGAACTAAATACATGCACAGTGAAATACAGCTTTGAACCAAGAATTGTGTAATTTTCGTGATTCCACATACAAGATAAATGCTCTTGTATTTGTATTTATAAGTGACACTGCACAATATAAAGAGCAACAGTACAATTCGTGGTAATTAAATTTTAAATTTTTCTTTAGTTAGAATGGTATTAAGTAGTAAGTAAAGCATACCATGAAAAGTAGAGATATTGTGGGAGAAGGAAAAAAGCCTTATATTTTTTGCCTTTTTAGAACAAGTGTCCTGCTATCACTTTTTACTGGGACCTGCTGATTAAGTAGTTGGTCCTCAGGTGAATTTGCGGTTTTCAATATATACAGATATAGAATAAATATAGATGTAAACTTACCCACTTACATATATATACATACAGATATATACATACATAGTATAAATATTCATAAATTTCTTAGCTATGTCTACTGAAAACTGTAAACAGTGACAACACAATAGCACTGAGCTCCCTATCACCTAGATGTTGGTATCTAAATATCAATCTCGACTCCAGCACCTACAATCTGATTTATTGGACTTACCACACTCAGCTAAGATGGAGTTGAAGAAGGACAACCACCACACCATGGAGCCTAGAGTGATTACAACTGAAAGTGGGAGGATTGCATCCAGCATCCATGTGGAATCTGAGCCTCCTCTTGACATAGAGGTGCAATGGACACAACCAATCCAATATCCACATAGAAGAGGTGGCATTGGATTGGGAAAAGTGGACATAGTGGCTGATGGGTGCGGTCACCCCTAGGGCTGAAGTGTGGTTTTCTGGCCTGGCGAGGGGAGCGGCCGCGGTAGGCATAATTCCGCTGCCCCCCTAATAGGGTGGTTGGTCGGGCCCACCGCCACCCCTGAAGGAAGCTCGGCATGGGCGCAGAGTGCCCTCGGGTCTCCCCTTCTCGGCAGCCGTGCTTCCACTGCTGCCCCTCCTCCCAGATGGCGCCACCCGATGCCTTGTGGGGCGGCACCCTTCTTCTTCCTTCTCCCTGCGCAGGCGCAGGGTGGAAAATTCCAGTCTGCCCTTTTCTCCTCCCCCAACAGCAGCAACAGCCAGGCATGGGCGGAGAAATCCAGTCTGCCCTTTTCCCCTCCCCCAACAGCAGCAACAGCCAGGTGTGGGTGGAAAAATCCAGTCTGCCCTTTTCCCTCCCCCCGACAGCAGCAACAGCCAGGTGTGGGCGGGAAACTCCAGTCTGCCCTCCACCCCAGCAACAGCAGCCACCAATCCCTAAACCCTGCCCCTTCCCCCAGCAACAGCGACAGCCAATCCCTAACCACCACCCCTCCCCCATCCAGTACCACCCACTGACCTTTCACTGGCAACCAATCAGAACAGGGCGTGGCTTCGACCAATCAGCCTTCCCCAGCCCCTATAAAACTGTTGCCTCTCCCTCAATAAAGTGGACTTGTGTGTTTACCTTGTCTCCGAGGTAGTTCTTCTGCCATGCGCCCTCCAGTCCTGAGAGCCCCCGACAAGGGCCTGGCCTCCCTTGTCCCCAGTTCATCGCCTGCTTCTCCGGGCGACCCCTTCATCGCCGGCTTCGCCGGGCAACCCGTCAGCCGAACCGCGCAACCCCTTGTGAGACCGATCCCTCGTCTGCTGCCGGACCGACCCCTCATCCCAAGTGGGACTGACCCCTCATCCCAAGCGGGACCGACCCCTCATCCAGAGCTGGACCGACCCCTTGTCCGCAGCCAGACCCCACCTCTACCGACCGAGCAAGCCGCCGCAGATGGGTATGGGGAAAGGCAGGAAGAGATGAGAGGTGAAGGTGTCTTTGGGACATGGAGCTGCCCTGGATGGTGCTTCAGGGGCAATCACCGGACATTGTAAATCCTCACAGGGCCCACTGGATGGAATGGGGGAGAGTATGGGCCATGATGTGGACCATTGACCATGAGGTGCAGAGGTGCCCAAAGATGTACTTACCAAATGCAATGAATGTGTCATGATGATGGGAACGAGTGTTGCTGGGGGGGGGGGGAGAGGTGGGGTGGGGGGTGGGGTTGAATGGGACCTCATATATATATTTTTAATGTAATATTATTACAAAGTCAATAAATAAATAAATAAAAATAAAAAATAATAAAAAAATAAAAAATAAAAATAAAAAAATAAATAAATATCAATCTCCACTAAAAGCACACATCCCTTCTTGAAAAATAGCTGGTTCCAGGCTGGGTCACGAAAAGTACTTCTTGAGTCTTGAAGACTTCGTTTTGTCATAAATTAATGAAGGAAAAATGTCAAGAAGACAGTTTGAAGTGGATTCCACTGATTAATCTGAAACATTTTGAGAATCAAAATATATAATGATAACCCATTGAATATAATAGGAATATAATAGGAATTCATGAATCCATACCAAAAGAAATAAATGAATGGATAATTTGAAAGTTTAATGAAGAGGATATTTGCATGGTCTCTGTATTAGTCAGTCAAAGGGGTGCTGATGCAAAATAACAGAAATTGGTTCATTTTTATAACAGGTATTTATTTGGGGTAGGAGCTTACCATTACCAGGCCATAAAGCATAAGTTACTTCCCTCACCAAAGTCTATTTTCACATGTTGGAGCAAGATGGCTGCCAAAGTCCATGAGGGTTCAGGCTTCCTGGGTTCCTCTTGAGCTCAGCTCTTCTGTTAGCTCCACAAGGTCAGCTCTAGATGATGAGGCTTTCTAGACTTGCCTCTCTCCCCGGGGCTCCAGCTTCAGCATCAAACTCCAACAACAAAACTACAACATTAAAAGTTCTCAACTCTGTCCTTTGCCATACCTTTTATCTACTGGCACCCTACTGGCACAAGAGGTTTACATGATTACTTAATCTTAACCTATGAATCCAATATAATCTAATATGCCCAGAGGAAAAGATCAGTTTACAAACATAATCCAATATTTCTTTTTGGAATTCATCAATAATATCGAACTGCTACAGTCTCGGGTTGAACTTCCTGCTGCCTCCCTTTCTTTCTTGTAATTCTTCCACCTCTAAGTTCATGTATTAGGTCCCTGTGACACCATTCCATAAATTTTAGAGAGACTGTTGCATATACCTCTGCCAAACCCCCTAGGGAGTACTTGCTAGAAGATTCTCAAGGTGCAGATGGGAAGGCAGTGGCAGTTTGATATTATTGATGAATTTCAAAAAGAAATATAGAGTATGTCTGTAAACTGGCCTTTTCCACTGGTCATATAACCCTTTGATTATATTAGATTAGATTGGGTTGAGATATCTGATTGAATTACATTAAGATTAGGGCTCTGATCGAACCACATTGCCCCCTAGGGCTGATAAAACAGACTCTCACAAGGTAGCAGACACACAGGAGAAGATACACAGAGGATCCTGCAGCCTGGAAAAAGAGATGAGCCTGAGAGTTAGCAGCTGAAGAGAACAGAGCAGCTAAGCCCAGACAGAAATGAGTCAAGGAAGAGAGGCGAGCCCTATGCCAGCCTCCAGCTGTGATCAGAAGCTGGGACCATGAGCCTGAAGAGGAAGAGGGAGGCTGAGCCCTCACAGACACCAGCAGCCACCCTGCTTCAAAAGGGAGCAGCAGGCTTTGGTGAGAAAAGTAACATACTCTTTATGACCTTGTGACTGTAAGCCTCTACCCCAAATAAATACCCCATAGAATAGGCAGCAGAGTTCTGGGACTTGGCATCAGCACCTCTTTGGCTGACTTATAAAGATGAGGAGACTGAGAAGACCTAAGAGGCCCAGTCACTTTCCAGGGCCACACAACTGGGAGGAGGAGGAGTGAGGTCTGATGGAGCTCCACCCCCTCAATACTGGGGTCTTGAATTTCCCAGGCCTTCCACTGCCCATAGGGATGACTAAATTGATGTAAGTGTAGGTCTTTCTGGCCATTTAGCAGGAGACAACCCAAGATAACACAAGGTGATGCAGGGCAGAGCACTGGAGACCAGCTGGCAGTTGTGACCATCTGGGCACCCTCCCAGCAGTTCTCCCTCCCAGGATGTGTGGGGCCTGGAGGATATTGGATGGGCAGGCCCTGGCAGGAGCAGGTTATTGGTGGGATGGGGTCCTGGTGGGCCTCTATGTCCACATGCAGCACATGGCTGGCAGGGTAGGAAGGGAGTGCTGGGACAGCTTCATCAATAGCTGTCACCTCCTTACCTCAAGAGCTGCAGGTCTGTGAAGACAGGATTCTGTTTCTAATCTGGGGAAATGGACATCATGTGATGGGCAGGCAGGGACTGGATGCCTCCAGGCCTGGCTGCTGAGCACTGTCTTAGCGGAGCTCCCCCAGGAAATGGGTGAGAGGCTGAACAAGACAGTTGTCTACACCAGATCATCATGCAGGGAGCAGGCACAGCACATTGCCCAAAGGGCCAGTGCAGGCAGAGGTGAGAGCAGCTGCACAGCAGTCTCCACACTCAGGGTCAAAGCCAGTAAAGGCTTTAAATCTTTTTTAAAAGAAGAAAGAATAGGTGATTCAGAAGGCAGAAGAGCTGAAATTAGAGAGACAAAAGAACACAGAGAGAAAAGAATGGAAGGATTTGATCAAGAGCTCAAAAAATTGAATAACACAAAATGTAAAAACATACACGCCATGGCTGTTCCAGAAGGAGAATATAAGGGAAAAGGAGCAGAAAGAGTATTTGAGGGAATAAGAGTTGAAAATTTCCCAACTTTCATGAAAGAAATGAACTTACATGTCAGAAAGCACAGGGTACCCCAATAAGAATAGATGTGAATAGACTTACTCCAAGACACATACTACTCAGAGTGTCAAATGTCCAAGATTAAGAGAAACTTCTGAGGGCAGCAATGGAGAAGCAAATCACATACAAGGTATGCCCCATAAGTTATATATGCAGAAAACTACATGGCAATGCTAAAAGAAATCAATGAGGACCTAAACAGAAAGACAGTTCATGTTCCTGGGTTGGAAGGCTATGATGATGTCAATCCTACCCAACCTGATCTACAGGTTCAATGCAATACCAATCAAAATTCCAACAACCTACTTTTACAGAAATAGAAAAGGCAAATACCAAATTCTTTTGGAAGGGAGTAGCCAAAAGCACTCTAAAAAAGAAGAACCACATGGGAGGAATTTCACTGCTTGACATTGAAACTTACTACAAGGCTACAGTCTTCAAAACAGCATGGTATTGGCATCGATCAGTGGAATAGATCGAGAGTTCAGAAATAAAGCCTCACCTCTACAGCCAACTGGTTTTCGACAAACCTACCAAAGCCATGCTAATGGGACAAAACAGTCTTTTCAACAAATGATGCTGGGAAAACTTGGATATCCATAACCTGAAGAATGAAAGAGGACTCCTATCTCACTCCCTGTACAAGAATCAATTCAAAATGGATCAAAGGCCTAAATATAAAAGCTAGGATCATAAAACTACTAGGAGAAAATGTAGGGCAGCATATTAGAGACCTTGTGGTAGGTGCTTTTTCTTGGACCTTGCACCCGAAGCAAACACAACAAAAGAAAAAATTGATAAACGGGACTTCCTCAAAATTACTTTTAAACCTCACAGGACTTTGTGGAGAGGGTGAAAGGCAACTATCTCAGTGGAAGAAAATATCTGGCTCTCAAGCATCTGACAAGGGTTTAATATCCATGATATAACTCAACAATAAAAAGACAATGCAATTAAGAAATGGGAAAAAGCTTGAATAAATATTTGCCCAAAGAGGAAATATAAATGGAAAAAGAAAAAACCACACATGAAAAAATATTCAACACTAGCTATTAGGGAAATGAAAATAAAAATTACAATGAGATATCATTTCACACCTACTAGAATGGCCACTATTAAAAAGACAAGAAAAAAGTGGAGAGGATGTGGAGAGTTTGGGACACTTATTTACTCTTGGTGGGAATGTAGAATGGTACAGGCCACTATGGAGGACTGTTTGGCAGTTCCTAAAGAAGTTGAATTTGCCATGTATCCCAGCAATACCACTACTGGGTATGTACCCAGAACAACTGAAAGCAGATATTTGCACACCAATGTTCATAGCAGCATTATTCACAATTGCCAAAAGTTGGAAACAACTCAGTGGATAAACTGGTGTTCACATAATGGAATATAATGCAGCTGTATGAAGAAATTAATTTGGAAGAATTGTGGGAACAGGCCATTGGATTAGGGAGGTAAGACAGAGCTCTCACTAAAACCATGGGAAAAGAGCCAAAAGCTACCTTGAAGACAGCTTGGTGGTATGGCAGACCAGGACACTGCTTCACAACTCCCAGGAAAGTGGGCAACAGAAAGACAAAGAAGCCCAAACAACACACTGTGAGTTATTAAACCTCCCAGTGGCTGAGAAGGGCTCCCCTCCCCCACCCCTGAAATAGTAAGGAAGGATAAAACTCCTGGTGAATTGCATCTGAGAGGAGAGCAGACTTCTTCCTCCCTGCCAGCTGCTTTGGATATATAGAGAATGGGAAGGTGTTCTGAGTCCTCTAGGAGGTTACTGGAAAGACAAGCCAAAGGAAAACTGTGTGATACTCACCCCTGTGGCTGGGCAAACAGCCGAGGTGAAGGCAAGCTTCCTGGGAGGAAGAGGGGTCTGGAGTGTGGGGAGTGATTTCTTGACAGTGAGTTTGGCCAGTTGAGCCCACCTTTGAATATTGGAAGTTGAGCCCACCTTTGAATATTGCCAAATCGACAGGGAGAAGGAAGGGAGATCTCCTCAGGCAGGCTGTCATGCCCAGCCACCCAGGTAAAGAGAGGAATTAGATTAGAGAGGAGGCAGGGACAAACAGGTGCCTCATCAGCAAGATTCTGGCTAAACTGCAAGGAATCAACCCTGCCCAAGGGAAAGGGGACAGACAGCCTTGTGAAAGGCTAACTACCTGAAGGAGACAGGCTAGCTCACTGGAAGCATTCCTGCCTTAAATATATGAGGTCCCTGGTTTGAAACCCCACTGGGTTACCAGGCATCCGGCTGAAACTTCATGACAGGGGTCCTACAGACATTCCTTTTATATTAGCTTTTCTTGGATCTCTCTCTCTTTTTAAGTTCCTTTTAAAATTTTCCTTATTTTATTCACTAAAACCTGGTTCAAAGCTTGCAGAGGGCAGACTGCAGGCTGGTTAAATGATGAACACCAACAACCTGAAAAGATTCTTAGAGGTTTAAGAGGGAAGGCTGTTTTTCTGTTAATTTTTGTTTCTTGTTCTTTTTCTTTCTTTCTTTTTTAAAATGTGTTGCTGCTGAGTTGTTTCTTGTTTATGTCTCTCCTTTGTTTCTGTTTCTTTTTTGTTTACTGAATTTTTTTAACCTACACTATTTCTTTTCTCTCCTGCATCTTCCTGTCTTCTGTTTTCTGTTCTTTCATTCCAATTCTTTTGTTTGGTCTTCAATTTTTCTTGTTTTTATTTCTGCTTTTTTCTGTTTTCTTTCTTTTTTCTTTCTCTCTTTTCTTTATTCTTTTCCTCTTTTCTCATCCCAGCCTTTGACTTCATTTTACATATTTTTCTCTATTCTGCTACTCATTTCATTGTTTCTATCCTACTTTTTAATTCTTTTTCCTCTGCACTTTTTACTCATGTTAATTACTCATTTTCCTAGGCCTTGTATGGTTCCTCTCTTACCTTTTAGTACTATTACTATTATTCTTTTTCTCTTCCTATCTCTTTCCTCTCACTGGTCCTATTTTTTTCAAAGGAATGCAGACAACAGCAAAGAAAGAGAATAAGAATGAAATGTCAAAGTGAAACTTTACAACAAACAACGAAATAAAACCCCAGAGTAGAGAGAGAACATAATCAACTGAATAAACCAATCAAAATAAACAGATGCCTAGATGACAAGAAAAAATTACAAAGTACTTGCTCGAGCACTGAGGCAAGAACCAGATATAAAAGGCATTCAAATTGGAAAGGAAGAAATCAAAATTTCCTTATTTGCAGATGACATGATCCTATACATAGAAAACATTGAGAGGTCTACAACAAAGCTTCTAGAACTCATAAATGAGTTTAGTAAAGTCACAGGTTATAAGATCAATGTGCAAAAATCAGTAGCATTTCTGTACACCAATAATGAGTGAGCTCAGGAGGAAATCAAGAAACAAATACCATTCACAATAGTCAATAAAAAAATCAAATATTTAGGAATAAATTTAACTAATGATGTATACACCGAGAACTATACAAGACTGTTCAAGGAAATCAAACAAGACCTAGATAAATGGAAGAATATTCCCTGTTCATGGATAGGAAGACTAAATATTACTAAGATGTCTATTCTACCAAAACTGATGTACACATTCAATGCAATCCCAATAAAAATCAACACAGCCTTCTTTAAGGAACTAGAAAAACTATGAAATTTATTTGGAATAGAAAGAGGCCCCGAATAGCCAAAGACATATTGAAAAAGAGAAACGAAATTGGAGGAATCACACTACCGGACTTCAAAACATACTACAAAGCTACAGTAGTTAAAACAGCATGGTATTGGCATAAGGAGAGACACACAGACCAATAGAATTGAATTGAAATTTCTGATATAGAACCTCATACATATAGCCATATAATATTCAATAAAGCCACCAAACCCTCTCAACTGGGAGAGAATGGCCTATTAAACAAATGGTGCCTGGAGAACTGGATATCCATATGTAGAAGAATGAAAGAGGATTACCATCTCACACCTTATACAAAGATCAAATCAAGATGGATCAAAGACCTAAATATAAGAGCCAAGACCATAAAGACCTTGGAAAAAAGTGTAGGGAAACATCTACAAGACCTTGTACTAGGAAATGGCTTCATGAACTTCACACCAAAAGCACGAGCAGCAAAAGAACAAATAGATAAATGGGACTTCCTCAGAATTAAAGCCTTCTTCACATCAAATGAGTTTGTCAAGAAAGTGAAAAGGGAACCTACACAATGGGAGAAAATATTTGGCAACCATATATCTGATAAGAGACTTATAACTTGCATATATAAAGAACTCCTATATTTTGAAAATAAAAAGATAAACAACCCATTTTAAAAAGTGGGAAAAAGATTTAAACAGACACTTCTCTAAAGAAGAAACACAAATGGCTAAAAAGCACATGAAAAAATCCTCAAAATATCTAGTATCAGGGAAATGCAAACCAAAACTACAATCTTACTCCCATAAGATTGGCACCTATGAATAAAACAGAAGAATACAAATGCTGGAGAGGATGTGAAGAAATGGGAACACTCATCCACTGCTGGTGGGAATGCAGAAGGATCCAACCATTCTGGAGGACAGTTTGGCAGTTTCTCAAAAAACTAACCATACATTTGCCATATGATCCAGCAATTCCACTGCTGGGTATATACCCAGCAGAACAGAAGGCAGGGACACAAACCGATATATGCACACCAATGTTCATAGCAGCATTGTTCACTATCACCAAAAAGTTGGAATCCACCCAAATGCCCATCAAAAGATGAGTGGATCAATAAAATGTGGTATATACATACAGGAATACTACTCGGCTTTAAGAACAAATACACTACAAACACACGTGATAACATGGATGAATCTTGAGAACCTTATGTTGAGTGAAGCAACCCAGGCATTGAAGGACAAATACTACATGACCTCAATGATATGAAATAAGCAAGCTGCCTCAGAGAGCTAGAGACTGGAAGATAGGTAGGCTTACAGGAAATTGGGGGGTAGAGGAAGGATGTAAGCTGACATCTACATGGGTGAAATCTATGATAAGCTGGAGGTAAGTATGTGTACAAGGAAGGGATAAAATGGGGGCTTAGGATTACCTTTGGGTGGGGCTTTAGGGGTTGGAGGGGCTAGGGATGGGCAGATGGGCAATATTGCCCAAGAAATTGGGGGGGAGCGTGGGGCAACATACGAACATAGGAGATTGTCAGGTGTTGGTTGAGAGTATAATGTTGAGAAAACCTTTTCAAAATATAATTAGGAAAATTACCTGTTTAAGATACTCAAAGGGGAAAATCTGATGCAGGACAGACTCCTAGGGAATATCTGAATACTCATTTTGCCAGAGTGGGTTATACCATTGGGTAGAGACCCATATAATGAGAGTGAAGGTAGACCCACAACCTGGGGAGGACTAATGCCATCAAATAGAGGGAACTGTATCTCTCAAGAGAAAGGGTGGCTCCCAGGGCATTAGGGCAGTTGAGCAAGTCAAGCCCTCAACTCTGTTGCAAGTATCTCTGAACGTGGCTCTCCTCAAGAAATGTAGATTGACTGCCACTGTGGGCCCCAAGGGGAGGGGGAGATAGATATTGAATAGATGGAACCAAAGTAACTGTGAGGGCAAAAGAAGTGTTTCACAAGAGTACACAAGGATGGATATAAAACATGTACTATTACACCAAAAACATATAGGGGACGACAGACTAATAATGTAAACCATAATGTAAAACATAGGATAACTAAAAAGTTTAGAAAACTGTATAGCCTAAAGTATAAACCACAATGTAAACACAAATGTTATCTTGTTTGAAAGCTATTGTCTCAATATCTGTACATCACTTTCAGTAAATATGATATGAATAAGTTAAAAGATTATCGCCGTGGAAGGGAAAAGGTTTTATAATGATATGTGGGAGTACTGTATATTGTATATATGAATTACTGTGATCCAGGGCTCTTGTGAAGAGAAGCTCAATAATTAGGGAAAAAAGAAAAGAAAAAGATAGGGTGTAGAATTATTCCAAATCAATATGTATTCTATATCTAACCTTTAAACTCATCGCTATATTCCATTTTACTATTAAGGGAACCTGGCATTATATTGGGCTTCACTTTTCAGGAAGTTTTGGATCACAGAGTGGTTCAATAATGGCAGCGGAGGAATACTGGTATGGGACGTTATTGACAGGGGACATATGGTTGACAGGGAGTTATACAGGGCATGTGTCCAGGGTGCATGGAAATGTTTGGATATACTCATAGTGGAAACAATTAAAAACAACAGCTGGGGGGGTACTGGGTTCCTAGCTCAGGGGGGTTCTGTCATGGTCCCTAGGGGAGCAGTGGCAGTCCCCTGGGTGCAACGGTAAGGACCAGGAAGGAATGAGGGTCCAACAGTGAGCCCCTGATACTAATGACTATGCTTGTGAGCCTATACACCTGAAATAAGAACAAGGCCTAGAGCAGCACTGTACCTAGGAGTTCCCTCCTGACAGCCTCCATGTTACTCAAATGTGGCCAGTCTCAAAGCCAAACTCAGCAGGTAAATGCAATGCCTTCCCCCCAGCATGGGACATGACACCCGGGGATGAGCCTCCCTGGCACTGAGGGATCACTACCAAGTACCAGCTGATGACGTAACTAGAAAATGACCTTGAATTAAAGGTTCAACGTGGACCAGCAGAATATCCCTGTCTACATATAATAACAGGAGTTAAAAATGCTGTTTGACCTAAAGTAAGGGGGAAATGGAAAGGACAAATGAGTTTATATGGCTATGAATCTCTAAAAAAAGAGTCTGGAGGTTGTCAGAAGGATTGTCCTTATGCACACCTGAGCAGAGTCTGAGAGACAGATAAAGTAGATACAACCCCAGGTATTGGTTCTTTTGAGGGCTGAAGAGATGCACAGGTTCTATAGTCATGGCGGATGGAGTTCACTGTCATATCAGTTGGTGCTTCTTTGGAGCTGGTGTTTCTGCATGATGGAGCTGGACTCAGGTGTGATCTCTTTTCACAAGACTGTCATGCTACTTTACTGGAATTGTAGTTGGTGCTGGGGTTTAAGATATATCTAGGGGATTTGAATCTCTGGACTGACAATATGATAGCCAGGCCCTGAGCCTCAACAGACTTCAGCTCCTACACTCTGATTTATTGGACTTACCCCACTCAGCTAACATGGAGTTGAAGAATGTCAACCACCACACCATGGAGCCTAGAGTGCCTACAACTGAAAGCAGGAGGATTGCAGCCCGTATCCATGTGGAATCTAAGCCCCTTCTTGGCATAGATGTGGAATGGACACAACCAAGCCAAGGTCCACAGGAAGGAGGAATACAGTAAGGATTAGAGTGGACTTAATGATATTCTATTCATGATCTATTGTGGTTAATAATCAAGAAAATGTGGCACGGTGTGGAAAAAGTGGCCATGTTGGCTGCTGGGTGTGTGGAATGGGAGGAAGAGAAGAGATGTGGAGGCATTTTTGGGACTTGGAGTTGTTCTGAGTGGTGCTGCAGGGACAATTGCTGGACATTGTATGTCCTCCCATGGCCCACTGGGTGGAATGTTGGAGAGTGTGGGCTATGGTGTGGACCACAGGCCATGGGGTGCAGCGATTCCCAGAGATGTACTCACCAGATGCAATGGATGTGTCATGATAATGGGGGAGAGTGTTACTGTTGGGGGAGTGGTGGGGTGGGGGTGGTGGGGGTGAATGGGGACCTCATATTTTTTGAATGTAATATTTTTTTAAAAATGAATAAATAAAAAAAAATTACAAGCCATCATAAGAAACAGGAAGACATGGCCCAGTGAAATGAACAAACTAAAATGCAGGAGGAGACGCAGAACATGGAACAACAATCAGACATGTCCAAATAAGTATCATGAGCAGCTTATGAAGGGAAGGAAGAGATTAAGGATATTAAGAGGACACTGGGAAAAACATACTGAAGAAATTGTAAATACACATTAAATAGATAATGGATATGATGGTGATGAATGACACAACCCAAGAAATCAAAAATACAATGGAAGCACATTAGATTTTAGCAAGCAGAAGAAATGATCAATGACATGGAACACAGTACATCTGAAATGAAGCAGATAGTAGAACAGATAGATTAAAAAAATAGAAAAAATCCAGCAGGGATGTAGGAATTTGAATGACAACATAAAATGCTCAAATATATGCATTATAGGCATCCCAGAGAGAGAAGAGAAAGGAAAGGGGACAGAAGGAGTATTGGAGGAAATGATGGCTGAAAACTTCCCAAATCTATTGAGGGAGATGGATGTACATGTCCAGGAAGTGCAGCACACCCCAACAAGTATAAATCATAACAGTCCTACTCTAAGACATACACTTGTCAAATTGTCCAATGGTAAAGACAGAGAATACCTAAAGCAGCAAGAAAAAAGAGATCCATCTCATACAAGGGAAGCTTGGTAAGATTAAGTGCAAATTCTCATCTGAAACCATGGAGGCAAGAAGGCCATAGTATGGCATAGGTACCATGCTAAAAGAAAAAAGCTGTCAGCCAAAAATACTTTAAACAGCAAAGCTGGCACTCAAAAATGAGGGAGAGTTCAAAATATTCACAGATAAACAGAAATTAAGACATTATGTCAATAAGAAACCTGCCTTTCAAGAAATACTAAAGGCTCCATGGTGTGGTGGTTGCCCTTCTTCAACTCCATCTTAGCTGAGTGAGGTGAGTCCAATAATTCAGATTGTAGGAGCTGGAGTCTGTTGAGGCTCAGGGCCTGGCTATCATATTGTCAGTAAAAAGATTCAATCCCCTAAATATATCTTAAACCTCAATACCAACTACAATTCCAGTAAAGTAGCATGATAGTCTTATGAAAAGAGATCCCCTCTGGGTCCAGTTTCATCATGCAGAAACACCAGCTCCATAGAAGGGCCATTTGACATGGCAGTGAACCCTATCTGCCATGACTGTAGAACCCATGGGTCCCTTTAGCCCTCAAAGGAACCAATACCTGGGGATTGTATCTACTTTATCTGTCTCTTAGACTCTGCTCAGTTGTGCATAAGGGAAATCCTTCTGACAGCCTCCAGACTCTTTTTTTTTTTTTAGAGACGCATAGCCATATAAACTCATTTCTCCTTTCTATTTCCCCCTTACATTAGATCAAACAGCATTTTAAAGTCATATTATCCTATGTAGACAGGGATATTCTACTGATCCGCATCGAACCTTCAATTCAAGGTCATTTTCCAGTTGCATTATCAGTTGTTAGTTGATAGTGATCCATCGGTGCCAGGGAGGCTCATCCCCGGGTGTCATGTCCCACGCTGGGGGGAAGGCATTGCATTTAGATGCTGAGTTAGGCTTCGAGACGGCCACATTTGAGTAACATGAAGGCTGTCAGGAGGAAATTCCCAGGCACAGTGCTGCTCTAGGCCTTGTTCTTATTTCAGGCCTATAGGCTTACAAGCATAGTCATTAGTATAGAGTGTCTACAACTGAAAGCAGGAGGATTGCATCCAGTAACCATGTGGAATCTGAGCCTCCTCTTGACATAGAGGTGCAACGGACACAACCAATCCAAGGACCTCAGAGAAAAGGTGGCAATGGAGTGGGAAAAGTGGACATGATGGCTGATGGGTATGGGGAATGGCAGGAAGAGATGAGATGTGGAGGCGTTTTTGGGACTTGGAGTTGCCCTGGATGGTGCTTCAGGGGCAATCACCAGACATTGTAAATCCTCCCAGGGCTCACTGGATGGAATGGGGGAGAGTGTGGGCCATGATGTGGACCAATGACCATGAGGTGCAGAGATACCCAGAGATGTACTTACCAAATGCAATGGATGTGTCATGATGATGGGAGTGAGTGTTGCTGGGGGGGGGTGAGGGGTGCGGTGGGGGTGGTGGGGTCGAATGGGACCTCATATTTTTTAATGTAATATTTTTACAAAATCAATTAAAAAAAAGACATTAAAAAAAAAAAGAAATACTAAAGGGAGTCCTCAGGTTGAAAGGAAAAAACAGGGGAGAGAGAGAGTTGGAGGAGAGTGTAAGATCAATAATTTCTCATTTTAAAAAGAGAAATAAAAACAATATGTAGCATATATAAACTTAAAGAAAATATGGATAATGCAAGTAATTGCTTGACAGTAATAAAATTGAACATTAACGGATTAAACTCACCCATCAAGATACACAGATTGGCAGAATGGATAAGGAAATATGACCTCTCAATATGCTATCTACAAGAAATGCACATTAGACCCAGGGATGAAAGGAGGCTGAAAGTGAATGGTTGGAAAACAATTTTACAAGCAAATAATAACCAAAAAACAGTGGAAATAGCTATACAAATATCTGATAATTAGACTTTAAATTGAAACTACTGTAAGAGACAAAGAAGGACACTATATATTAATAAAAGGGACACTCTATCAAGAACAAAGAACAACCATAAACATTTAGGCATCTAACCAGGGTGCATCAAAATACATGGAAAGACTAAATGGAGAAATACATGTCTTTACAATTATAGTGGGGGATTTTAATACACCATTATCACCATTAGACAGAACATCTTGACAAAGAATCAATAAAGAAACAAAGATTTTGAATTATACATTAGTGGATCTGGGCTCAATACACAATTACAGAACATTACACCCAAATACAGCAGGATATACATTCTTCTCAAGTACACATGGATCATTCTCCAGGATAGACCTCATGCTAGGTCACAAAACAACTCTCAGTGAATTCAGAAAGATTGAAGTTATACAAAATCATTTCCCTGACCACAATGGAATGAAGGTGGAAATCAGTTAAGGGCAGACAACCAGATCAGGCACAAAGATATACATTTTAAATGACACATTCTTAGACAAGCAGTGGGTCAATGAGGAAATCATAAAAAAATTAGTAACTACCTTGAAAGAATGAAAATAACAACATGATGTATCAAAACCTATGGTTTTGCAGCAACAGGTATACCAAGAGGGAAATTCATAGCTATAAATGCCTATATTAGGAAAGAAGAAACCGTAAGTTGCAAAACAATAGGAAAAAGCCCGAGGAGGTCTGAAAACCAGAGAATGGAGTTTGGACTTGATCCAATAAGCATAGATCAAGCCACTAACTAAAGATTTTGGGCTAAAAGGAAAGTCATGAGGAGTAAATGGTCCACACTGAATAGAACTGTTACAGACTGAAGAAGGAAGAAATGGAAAGTGAAAAGATCACTTACTTTAGTTAATATACAGTGGTGATGGTAACACAACATGGTGAATATAATTAACACCACTGTATTATATATCTAAATGTGGATAGAAGGGGAAATTTAGGGTGGTACAAACGTAGATAGAATAAAAATTAAAAGTAAACAACCATAAGACTACACAATACCGTGAACTGTAAAGGAAACTAGGAACTATAATTAATAGGACAATTATATTATTCACAATTGCTAAAAGATGGAAAAACCTAAGTATCCATCAACCAATGAATTGATAAGCAAAATCTGATATTTTCATACAGTGGAATATTATTCAGAAGTAAGAAAAAATCAATTGGGGAAGCAAAGACAATGTGGGGGAACATTGAAGATATTAGGTTGAATAAAAGAACCAGACACAAAAGGGCAAATATTTTATGGCCTCACTAATATGATCTCAACACAATGAGTAGACTTATGGAGTTGGGACTATGAAATGAATTTTGGTGGGAGATGGAATGTGGGTGAAAGGGGAAGATGATTCTGGGTATATAGAGAATGCTTAATCAGGTAAAATGTAAATATATGGTAATGCTTGAACTTGATTGCAATACATTATAATGAATGTAAAAAACACTGATGATTTATGAATGAGAATGTGGCCAAAAACAGTATCTAGGAAAATTAACGTTAGTTGGAGGACAGCTGGAGGATATTGGGAATGTAGAACAATGATTTTGACAGGAGATTGTGGTTAATAAGGTAGAGGAATGGACTTCAACTACATGTTAAGAATGTGTTGATACAATGGAAAAATATAAATTATTTGGAACTATAAGAACACCATTGTAATGATTTTCTAGCAAAAGCAAGGTTGATACTACATTAATGCTCAGGGTGAAAAAAAGATAGGAGTTTGGTTTTGTGAAATCTGAATAGGATTAAGCAGTTTTTCTCTTCATTATTTTTTCATTAATACTGCATAATTATGTTATTTAACTAATCTCTGTATCTTTATGAACACTACAGGAACAACTGAGTTAGAATTTGCAATTAGATGAGAAAGAACTTTTTAGGAGGAATGTATCCATAACTTGTTGAGCTGCATTTTTGTTATTTTTTTCTGATTTGAATAAGGTTATAAAAAAATAGTACAATGATAATATTTACTCGTTGATTGTAACAAAGGTACCACACTAATGTAAAATGTTTAAAATGGGGGCTGGAAATGGGAACACTGTATGCATCTTTCTGGAAATCTACAACCTCTCTAATAAAAAAATCTTGAAGGCAAAAGATAAAGACCTCTTAATACATGGAGCAATAAAGTGGTATTAAGAATTTTAAAAAGGACAGAATTTGCAGAATGTAAGCAAATGCTTACATTTTTCAAGGCAGGGATGAGGTGAAGGATGACATATGAGTTTCCAATCCTAGAGGAGACTTCAAGATCAGTTCCCAAAGGGCAGTTGGTTTCACAGAAAGATAAGAAACTACATTTTAGACACAGTACATCAGACACAAAGAGGGGACACTCATGTAAAAGCTACCAAAGAAAAAAGGTGGATGCTGGATTCAAACAAATTGATGAAAAACCAATGCTTAAGTTGCAGATTTGTGGGTAATTGTATAAAAAACACAAGTAAATGTGGGTAAATAAGAGATCTGCAAAGGGAAAAATAGTGGAAGGGGTAAAAAGCAAAAGTAAAAAGGCTTAACTAGTAATATGAAACTGAGAATATGAAGGAAGTGTAAAGGAGGGAGAAATAAGGTCCCAAGAGGATCTGAACAATGGGGCTGCAGAAATGAAGAAAGAGCAACGATTCAGGAAGAATCTGTCATAGCGATGAAAAGGCTTTTTATGACTTTGAAAGTCTGACTTTCTAACCACTTTGAGAAATAACGTGATACAGTAAGAAGAAACACTGGATTTTGAATCACTTTTTTGACTCTTAGACCATTAGAACTACAGAATATTTTCACCAAAAAAAGTATGTAGGTTGATATAGATAAATGGATGACCAAAACTTACAAGGGCATGTAGAAAGATTTACTGGATCATATCAAGGCTCAATATTGTAGCCAAGGGATACTTATTTCTTCTACCACAATTTTTCCAATAGAAAAATTCCAAGTCCTCTAAATTCATTCTGAGCATCCAAAAAAAAAAAAAAAACAAAACACCAACCACAAAAATCACATTACTTAGAAAGAATAAGAGAAGTGTGGTCCTTCAACTATAACAAAAGAAGGGTGTCATAATAAAATATATCACTAATTCAGAATTAAAAGCATTTCTTTGAAGGTATAAAACTATAATTAGCATTATACTTTTAAATATATGTCCCAGAGACTTAAATCTTTGGTCTGTTCATGTGCTAGTTGAGCCCTGAATTTCAGCAGAGTTGAAACAACTACTCACCAGTTCACTGGACTCACCCAGGACAACTAATGAGGAGATGATGATGGACAACACCCATCCCAAGGAATAGAGAGTGTGTGCAGCTGCAAGCAAGATGGTTCCATCCATCTGCCCCACGGGATCTAATCCCCTCTCAATTAAAAACAAGAGTGGGCATCACCATTCCCAAATCCTCAACATTGGGGAGTGAAACAGTGGAATAAAGTAGACTTAGTAGTATACAATTAAAGACTTATTGCTATTTTATTCTAGCAATGGAATTACTTTTATCATTGTAAAGGCAGTGGTCACCAGAGATTCTGAATGGGAGGGAAAGAGAAGAATAGATTCAACATGGGTGCATTTTCAGGACATTGGAATTGTCCTGCATAACACTGCAATGACAGATACAGCCCTCTACACATTTTGTAACCTATAAAGTTGTGGGGAGCAGAGTGTAAACTACAGTCCATGCTTAGTAGCAATGCTTCAATATGTGTTCAACGATTGGAACCAATGTACCACACTAATGAAAGATTTTCTTAATGGAGGAAAGTGGGGGAGAGTTTCAGACTCTTGCTGCAGCCAACAATGGTCCAAAATGGTGAGATATACAATGATATCACCTCCAGACTGGCACAGTTTCATGGTGCTGAAGGGCACTATGCACCAGGCTGGTGGAATACTGGAGCCTACCTTCCTAGCTTTTCTCTAGGGTCAATGGTGCTGCAACATGCTGGCTGGATGAAGGGCATACCAAGTGGAGCAATGATTACCAGAGACATATAAGTAGAACTTAAATACAATTGGCACTATAGCCTCCTCCCATGGAGAGATAACATGTATAGTATTGTAAATCTGGAGCTTAGATCTATTAATTGCCACTCAAGAAACATGCATTAGTTGGTGCATTAATTAGTATTAAGTACAGTACCTATATGCCTAACAATTATAATGAGACATTTCTGTTCTAGATCATATGCAGAGGGATATTGAACATGCTAAAAGGTCCTGGTAAGCTTCATTTTCTAAGTAGTTAAAGGCATGCTTAACCCAGGTCTCTTCCTAGCCCTTATTCCAAAACCTGTCCCACTCATATCCTGGGGCTGACTGGCAAACCCACATGCCACCCTAACAGGGCTAAGCATTTTCCCACCAGGAAGGAAATGGCAAACAGGCAGCTGCCACAGCATGGACTCCACAGGGTACAGGTCAAAAGGCTATCTGGGGGCTCCTTTAGAGACATTGCACCCACACTAACAAAACTGCTTCAGCTTTAAAGCAATTTCATGTTCCACCTATTCTTCCCTACTCCTCCTCTCATGACCTTTGGTACCTACTATTTTATATATATTTTACAAGTTCTTCAGTTATACATGCTAATAACTACAATAGCAATAAATCTACAGTGGTCCATGGTTGCACTCCCCACTTACGTTTGTTTATCCCTCAGTCTTGAGGTATTGGGGATGACATCCACTCTGCTTAAGAATGAGAGGAGACTTAGATCTTATTTGGCAGATAGAAGGAATTGTCTTGCTTGAAGTTGTATATACTCTTTGGGTTTTTTTGGATGGGGGTTGTCCATCCAAAATTTGAGATATCAAATTTGATAACTGTCATCTATGTAGAAGTTCCATCACCCAAGTTAAAACTTTTTAAAGTTTCTTAGTGACAGGACAAAACACCACCTGTATCTGGTTTTATCCATTTCTAATCCTGGAAAGAATTCCTGAACTCTCAGCAGCCTGTCCCTCCTGAGAAGGCTGCACACTGACAGGTGCTCACTCTGCTCTCCAGCCCTAGCTGCGTACTCTGCTGCCTGTTCTGCAGCAGACTCTTTGGTGACACTTGCCTCATGGGTTCACATGGAAGTCAGAGAAGGAGGGAAGCTCCCCATCCTGTCTGCCTTTATAGCCCAATTTCTCCTATTAGAAATGGAGGTATCTTCAAGGATACTGCAAGAGATGGACTATAGATTCCATGTGATGTCACTACATCCCACACCATTTAAGAGCTAACCTGATTCCTTCTTTCCCAATATCCTTTTGATGTATGGAGAGAAACTGCTAGCTTTATCTTCCTATCTCCTATTGCCTCACTCAGCTCTAGTTACATTTCACACACATATAATTATATATAATATTTTACACGCAAAAGCTAAATGTCTGGCTTTCCTACAGGTTGAGAGTTGCTCACAGTCATGCAATAAATTTAGGACCAGCATTCCAAACTTATAATCATGTCTTCCTTTTTGTTCAAGTTTCTCTCCAGTGCTTCTCAAAACACATGAGAGGCTTGCTTTTGAATGAGGTAAGTGCTTACAGAGCTCAGATGAAAATATACCAAAATGAATGCTCTTGAACAATCAGAAATGCAAAGAATCATAAATAGAAATTGAAATATTCAGCCCATATTATATGAAGAGTTACAAATAAACATAAACAACTGATCTACATATCATTCACTAGAAGGAATTTATATATTTTTAAATATTTTATGACCTATGTATGTGGATTTGG
This sequence comes from Dasypus novemcinctus, assembly GCF_030445035.2. Lineage (NCBI taxonomy): Eukaryota > Metazoa > Chordata > Mammalia > Cingulata > Dasypodidae > Dasypus > Dasypus novemcinctus. The sequence continues at coordinate 95,463,411 of NC_080678.1, forward strand.
GTACCTTGACACTATATATCTAACATGAGTAAAAACTAAAATATAAAAATTTAAATGCACATCACTCCTCTAATGATACCAAATGAACCAGGCACATCTGAGACATACACATAAAGAATTACATAGAAAAATCCAATATTAATTGGGTAAAAATAAAAAGATATATGCAGAACTTTAAGAGACTCATATCTAACCATTTTTCCCAACTATTTAAAACATTTACTAAAAAATAAGATATTTCTTAGTAAATTGTTGTGTTTGATATAAAAATAAGTATTTATAGTAGCGGTGAGTATTATATACTAAAAGGTAGTTGGTGTCCAAGAAAATTTCCTTATTAAAACTTATTGGCAAAAGATTTATCCCTTTTGTTCCTATGAAACTCTCATCAATGTTCCAAGACTACAGGCTAGATTTGTACAAAGTCACTTCAAAATGATACCAAGCAGTGGTTTAAATTGCTTGAGGCATTTTCTTTGGTCACACTCCTGACACACCTTCCTCCAAAGCCAGAGATATATTTATACATGAGTAAAAGCTTATACCATGGAAAACCATCATACAAATAGCTTATAGATACTTGTGTCAACTGTGACCAAAAATAATCAGACTATTTGTAGTATGCAAAATAAATTCAGTAAAAGATAAATCCACTTAAAAGTATTCACAATTTTTAAAAGTTTAGAAGTCAGATCACATGTTACTAGATCTACCATTCTATTTTATTCTGGTAAAAATAGTTATGGTAGGACCATGAAGACTTAAATCTAAGAATCACAGAACTATGAACTAAAGTCACTGTGGCAGATAAGATCAAAGAACATTTCAAAAGTTTCATCCTTAGATATGAAAACTAAACACAGAAATGACAAAAATAATTCTTTAAAAAATAAGAGTTAACATAAATTAGTATATTATAGATTTAAAATAGTTTGCTTAAATAAAAAATATTGATTGGGATAGTATTGATTAGAATGTTTCTTAATATTGTCTTCTTTAAAAGAGTTTTCATGGGAAAATTGATGTAGGGAACTTGCCTCAATTTCACATTTTATGAGTTTAATACACTACATAATAAAAATGTGGGAAAAATGACTCTGGGAGCTTTGGGACATGTATTTTCTCTTAAAATGTTTCTCTGTTTCTGAAAATAGTGGAATAAAATGTATTCCTTCAACATAATTCTGACCAGTTTCTAGAAATAATCCTTCACTTAACATCCTATTATTTGAGAGTGCACACACCATATTTTAAATTGCAAATACCTATTTAACAATTCAATATTCTGGCATGTTTTTGAGAGTCATGGTTACTCTATTAGTCAGGGTTCTCTAGGGAAACAAAATCAATAGGAGATATCTGTCAATACTAAGAGATTTTATAAGAGTCTCTCACATGACCATGGGGATGCACAAGTCCAGGTTCCACAGTCAGGCTGCAAACCAAGGGCTCTGATGAAAGTCCAATGAAGGTCCTTGATCACTTTCTGGGAGACAGTGGTTGTCCAAACATGAGCTGGGAAATTCTCCTGGAATGCTGGAATCACTTTCCCTTTTAAGGCATTCAACTGATTGGATAAAGCATTACTCATTGCTGATGGCAATTTCCCTGATTGACATAGATGCAATCAGCTATCTATGCAGTAATGTCACTGGTGACTAAAGTCACATATACCACATGGTCCAAAAACTCATCAGTAACTTTTGCACATACTGTATTTAAACACTTTATTTTAGAAATAACCTCGAGCAAGAAAGAATAGATATAATTTTGTTTACTGATATTTAAAATTTTTCCATCTACACATAATAATCCTGCCAGCCACAAGACACCTTGATTCTTACTGAGCATCTTGAAAACATGGACATTACTAGGAATTGTGTGGATTGAAACCATGAAAATGTTGGTCTCCTACTTATAGGATAACATTCTGGGATTTCAGAATTGCACATCCAGGCTTCCTGTACCCTGGGGACATTCTGCTGCTAAGTGGACTGTCATTTGTGGAAGTCACTAAACCCTATTCACAGCTCCATCTGTAACATCTATTGTGAAATCTCTCTTTTTTCTTTCTTTCTTATTTAGTCAGGCCAGGAAAAAGATTTTATTTAGAAATGGGAGAAAGAAGAGAACTTGCTGAGAAATGGAGAGGATGGAAATAAGCACCAATATCGGTGTCAGCTCCTCTAGGCAGAGAAAGTGAGTTCTGGCTTGTGTGGTCACCTTCAAAGCTATTAATTATTCTTCCCCTTACTAATGCTAATGGGAGGGGCCCAAGCTGCTATCGGGTTATCCTACCAATAGTGGGGATCAAAGTTGAGTAGTCTTTGGAATATGCAGTGCTTCCCCTCAGCCAAGGAGAGAGTCCCAATTGGAAACTGAAAGTCAAGGTCAAGGACTCAGTAGGGTCTCATGGCCTCATAGTCTGTTGGCCATGTTGTGGCTCATCTCATTTCCCTGTACTAAACTGTCTGAACTCACCCTCAGAGAGTTCATGCCATTATTCTTAAAGGGGCACTGAGGGGTCAAGGTCATTCTTCTGTAGTTGCTTCCTGCTGGTTAGGGCAGTAGTCCCTGCCTGACAGGGCATGAACCTCTCTCACTATTCTATTGTGTTTGAGGGAAGATGGGTCCACATCCTGGTTGGAACTGGATGAAATCCCCACATGATTAATAAGCCATTGATTCATAAGAAATAAACTTAATTCCAATTTTGAAAATCCATGGTTCCAATAAAGAGATAAAGAGGATGGTGGCAAACAGACCCAAAAAGGGGTGTAGTCATGACATACTAGACCACAAGAGTGAGAAAGGCCAGGTACCTTCAGAGGCTGCTCCCTCCCAAAGTTGATGGAAACAGCATTCTTCCTTGAATTCTTTATGCTCCTGGTTAACTCCAGGGAGAGACTGTAGTAGTCCTGCTAGGTTTCAGTATGAACTTCAATCCCAGTTCCTACAGCAGTGGTTATGCTTAGGACAGCTAGGAGAGGTGTGAAGAGGGACTGCCCTAGACATAAACTCACAGAGACAATATAGGCAACAAGATAAGCACATGGCAAAGAAAATAAAGATGGTACTTAAGAGAGGCATTCCTTTATCTTACAGCTACATTCTTTACCTACTTATAAAATGAATTAAGTTTATCAAGATTTTTAACATGCTCAAAACCCTTCTGCATATGATCTAGAATTGAAGAGATATTATCATATTCATCAGTATGTAGGTAAGTATTTAATACTAATCAATGCACAAATTCCTCTTTGAGCTGCAGTTAATAGATCTAAGCTCCAGGTTTACAATACCATACATATTATCTCTCCATGGGAGCAGGCCATAGTGCCAATTGTGTTTAAGTTCTATTCACAGTACTCTGATCATTGTTGCTCCACATGGTGAGTCCTTCACACAGCCAGCATGCTGCAGCACAGTTGATCTTAGAGAGAGACTAGGAAGGTAAGGCTCCAGTGTTTCACATGCCTGGTGCACAGTGCCCTTTAACACTATGAAACAGAGCCACCATGGAGGCAATGTCCATTGTATATCTCGCCATTATCAATGCTGGCTGCTGCAGGAGTCTGAAGCTGCAATGTACTCTTCATCCACTTCAGGAGCATACCAGAGATCAGGTAGATACCTTTATTTTGTAGAGGTCAGTGATCAACTAGAGATCAGGTAGATACCTTTATTTTGTAGAGGTCAGTGATCAACTTGGCCAACAACTCAAATGGAAAGGCAACATGCAGGGTATTTCAGCCAGGTTTGGATGCACAAGAGAGTTTAAAAGAGATAGACTTCAGTATTGTCAATCTTTATATATTTTCTAAATACTTCCAATATAATACATAACATATTAAATGATATTACTTTTGCCACAATTATGTAAATGAACAGGTATTTTACTTTCGCAGTATAGGAGAAACTACTTTCTCCAGTATTTTATGAAAACTAAGGGTTCGCAATGCAATCAAGATTATCTTTCCATACCACCACTTTAACATGCAGATTGAGGTGGCCTCTGACAGGTTTCCCTGCTATGAAGTTACCTTTCATTATTAATATCAATTTACATTTCTAATTAATAATGGGTTCCTGGAATTAGTCATTTAAATGCTTCCATTTAGAAGATGTTTTTTTAAACTTCATATAATTTACCATAACCATATGGAATGGATATTTCACATTAAAACAAAGCTTATTAAATTACAATTAGGGAGGTATATGTAGCTCAAGTGACTGGGCTCCCATCTACCATATAGGAGGCTCCAGCTTCAATTCCCAGGGCCTCCTGGTAAAGGCAAACTGGCCTGAGCACCGTAGAGAGCTGAAAGTCCATTGACATGGAGAGCTGATAGCCCACACAGCAGAGAGCTGACAGCCCATGCTGCACACAGCTGGTGCAGCAAGGTGACACAACAAAGTGAGAACCAGAGGAGAGACACTGAGAGATGCAGCAGACTGGAGAGATGAGTCAGTGTGTGCAACTGAATGCCTCTCTCGCACATCAGAGGTCCTGGGATGGGTTCCCAGAGGCTCTTAAAGAAAAGACATGGGGGTGGCAGACTTGGCCCAGTGGTTAGGGCATCCGTCTACCACATGGGAGGTCTGCAGTTCAAACCCCGGACCTCCTTGAGTGTGGAGCTGGCCCATGTGCAGTGCTGATGTGGGCAAGGAGTGCCCTGCCACACAGGGGTGTCCCCCCTGTAGGGGAGCCCCATGCACAAGGAGTGTGCCCTGTAAGGAGAGCCACCCAGTGTGAAAGAAAGTGCAGCCTCCCCAAGAATGGTGCCGCACACATGGAGAGCTGACACAGCAAGAAGACGCAACAAAAAGAAACACAGTATTCCCATGCCGCTGAAAACAGAAGTGGACAAAGAAGACGACGCAGTGAATGGACAGAGAGTAGACAACTGGTGTGGGTGGGTGAGCAGGGAAGAGAAGAGAAATAAATAAAGAAATCTTAAAAAAAAAAAGAAAGAAAGAAAGACACAGAAAGCAGATGCAAGTGCAAAAACAAAAAGGTGGGGGAATAAATAAATCTTAAAAAAATTTACAATTAGCAACCAACGAAGTTTACTTTATTCATTGAAGAGAGGGCAGATCTACATTTCCTCCTTTTAACTTAATTCCATTAAACATGAATGTACAATTTCATTGTCTTAAGGACTTAATATAATATTAATTTATTTAATTAGCATTCTATAAATGTAGGGAGATTACACCTAAGTTAAATAAAATTGAAATCATTATAGTTTTTTCCAGGAATGTCCTTTTTCCTTCCTTTACATAAGGTTTAAAATTTCTCTTCTTTAATAAAACTCTAAAACTGTGAATAATCTTAAAAGCATACTGAATGCTAGGTTCTGGAATATATTACAATTGTTTAATTTGTTTTAATTATAATTTAGAAAAGATATTCCATAGATTTCAAGGATTTTTCATTTGCTTCCTGAAATTCATTAATAGGATTATTTATTTATTTTGTCTTTATTTTTTTAATGTTACATTAAAAAACGAGGTCCCCATATACCCCCCATCCCCTTCACCCGACTCCTCCCCCCATAACAACAACCTCCTCTATCATCATGAGACATTCATTGCATTTGGTGAATACATCTCTGAGCACCGCTGCACCTCATGGTCAGTGGTCCACCTCATAGCCACACTCTCCCACAGTCCACCCAGTGGGCCATGGGAGGACATACAATATCCAGTAACTGTCCCTGCAGCACCACCGAGGACAACTCCAAGTCCTGAAAATGCCCCCACATCACATCTCTTCCTCCCACTCCCTACTCCTAGCAGCTACCATGGCCACTTTCTCCACACCAGTGCCACATTTTCTTCAATTACTAATCACAATAGTTCATGAATAGAATATCAGTAAGTCCACTCTAATCCATACTCTATTCCTCCATCCTGTGGACATTAGAATGGTTGTGTCCACTCCACATCTATATCAAGAGGCGGCTTAGATTCCACATGGATTCTGGATGCAATGCTCCTGTTTTCAGTTGTAGGCACTCTTGGCTCCCTGGTGTGGTGGTTGACCATCTTCACTTCCATGTTAGCTGAGTGGGGTAAGTCCAATAAACCAGAGTGTAGGAGTTGCAAGTCTTTTGAGGCTCAGGGCCTGGCTATCACATGGTCAGTCCAAAGATTCAGGTCCCCTGGGTATACATTAAACCCCAGCACCAACTTCAGTTCCAGTAAAAGTAACAGGAGAGACTTGTGGACAAAGATCACATCTGAGACCAGCTCCATCACACAGAAACACAAACTCCAAAGTAGGGCCAACTGAGATGTCACTGAACTTCATCTGCCATGACCATAGAACCTGTGGGTCTCTGTAGCCCTCAAAAGAACCAATACCTGGTGTTGTATCTACTTTATCTGTCTCTGGAATAACAGGATTATTAACCACCTTTACTTTAAGGCTATTAAAAGGTTTAAATTGGGGAACCACAGGACAAACTGATTTTTAATTCTACAGCCTAGATGACTGTTTTAATCTGCCACACCTAGCCCCTCACTCAGAGCTCTGGCAAAGAGAAGGCCCAGGGGGCTGGGAAGGTTAAAGAGCTCAGGAAAACCTTTCCCTTTCCCAATTCCCAAATGCCCCACTCCCTTCCCTTCCCACACTTTCCCACATTAACAACATCCCTCATTAGTGTGGTACATTTGTTACAATTGGTGACCACATATTGGAGCACTGCCACTAAGTGGGGATTATACTTTTCATTATAGTTTAAATTCTCTCCCATACAATTTTATAAGTATGACAAGATATATAAAGACCTGTACCTGACACTGCAACATGATTGAGCACAATTCCAATGTACTGAAAATGCCCCCTTATTATACCTATACCCTCTCCCTCCCCTCAGAACCTCCGGTGGCCACTGCTTCCTCATCAATGATAAAAGTTCTTCCATTACTAGAATCACAATAAGTCTGTAACAGAATAACAGTAAGTCTACCGTAGTCCATCATTCATTCCCCAATTGTAAGGATTCTGGAATGGTGATGCCCAGTCTGTCTCTAACTGAGAGGAGGCTTAGATCCCAAGGGGCAGGCAGATGGGACTATCTTCTTGAAGTTGCAGATTCTGTTCTTTGGAATGGCTGTTGTCCATTCTCATCTCCCTATCAGATGTCCTTGGTAAGTTCAATGAACAGGAGAGTAATTGTTGCAAATCTCTTGAGTTTCAGAGCCCAATTGGCACATAGAAAGCCCAAAACTATAAGTCTCTTGGACATAAACCTATCAATTCTATTACTAACTGTAGGTTCAAATACAATGGGCAGAAGAGCCATGTGTTTGGAAACCACAACTTAGTCCAACTCTGTCACACTGGGGAGCATAAATTCCAAAGTAGGACCCAATGGTGGGGTGCCCAACTCCTCAAACGTCGACCCAGTCTATAGTGTCTGGCTGTCTCCAGAGCCCTTGGGAACCTAACTATTTGAGGCAATTATTTACTATGGCAGTCAAGCAGATCCTGCTAAGATATGCATAAATGTAACCTCTAGAATGACCTCCCCACTCACTTTGAAGTCTCTTAACCATATAAACTCATTTGTCTTTACTCTTTCCTCCTTTTGATCAATGTCCAGTTGCATTGCTACTTGGTGCTTGGTGGTATCCCTTGGTGCAAGGGAGCCTCATCCCTGGGCATTATGTCCCATGCCAGGGGGAAGATTTATATGCTGAATTTGGCTAAGAGGCCACACTAGAACAACAAGGATGCTCTCAGGAGGTAACTCTTAGGCAGCCTATAACACTAAGCTTGGTTTCAATTTCAAAAGTAAAGGTTCAAAAGTATAGTCATCAATATCAAGGGCCCATCAATGGTCCATCCTGTTTTATTAGTCACTGCCTGTATACTCAGGGGATTCTTGCTGTCCCATTAAGGAATATGGCAGAACTGGAAATTTAATGTTCTTCTGGTTATTGTGTGAATCTTCACCCACTGTGACAATGCCCCATGAACATCTGACCACATGCCTTACATATATGCCCCAGGTGAACCTCTTCCCATGAATCCCCCATCATCAGCACCCCATACCAATGATCCTCCCCTGCCACAGTTGGAACCCTTCTTAGATCCAACATTTATTAAAAAAATGAAGCCAATGAAATAGCCAAACACAATAAGAAAATGAAATGATAGGTTAAAAAATAAAAATTGAAAAAAATTAAAAATTAAAAATTTTCATTGTGCCTTTCATCACTATAAGATCTGTTGTCTTGTATGTGCAGTGACATTTTCTTCCATTTATTCCTCCAGTGTCTTATTTTCTTCATTGTACCTTCAGAGAAGCTTTAGGTTATTAAAAAAAAGCCATGTACAGAATATAGGGTATTCCCATATACCCAATATCTTTCCCCTTTTCCTGTTTCCCCTATCAATAACATTTTACATGTGGATGGTACATTTGTTAAAACTGATGTACAAATACTGAAGCATTGCTACTAACCATGGACAATGATTTACATTATGGTTTATAATTTAGACCCTACACTTTTATAAATTTTGATGACATTTAACAAGGCCTGCATCCATCACTGTAAGACCATGTGGAACAATTCCATCACCCCAAAAAATGCCCCAAGTTCCACCTATTTTATTTCTCTCTTGCCTCCCCTTGGGACCTGGGCAAGCATCATGCTTCATTCCTTAAGAATGAGATTCATAGTAACTTACAACACTGAGGGCTCCATACACTGGCCTGTCCTCCCATTTAAAGGACTGCCTATGATCTCAAGAGACTCCTGCCACTCTATTTGAGAACACAGCAGGACTGACTCCCCAGGAGACCACAACTTCCCTCTCATTATTTGGGTCTCCACCCTCTGATAACACATACTATGATGGGATGAACACTCACACACTCCCTAGAAGCCTGCCTCAGGTGCACCCTGTCCTGAATGCTCCCCACATCCAAAACCCTAAACCAATAACTCTCCCTTCCATATTTGCCAAAATAACATTCTCAATGTTGTCGTTTCAACCACATACCCACAAATCCCCAGTGTTCACCTGCTCCCTCCCCCAACCCTCCTCCCAGTTTCATGTACAGTCCAACCCACCCTCCCCTCCCCAACCCCTCACAAACCAGCACCACCCAACCCAACAGCATCACTGCACCACTGTCACACCCATTCACTACACAACTAATCCCCAGAGCTCATCTGTTCCCTCCCCCAACCCTCGCCCCAGTTCCATGGACAGTGCAACCCACCTCCACCCTACCCCCTTGCAGACCAGCACCACCCATCCCAATAGCCTCACTGCACCACCGTCATGCCCATCCACTGCACAGCTACACCCTTCCACCTTATCAGTTTTCCCTATAAGGGCACTGGCTCACAACCCTCTACACCATTTCTGACAGACACTTAAGTTTAAGAAAGGATTAAAATAAAGTGGTCATTTATTGGCAAAGCAGCTATGTTTCATGGATAGGGCACTGACCTTGGAGTTTCCACTCCCAGGTGTGAATCCAGCTCTGAGTCACATTAAGTTGTGAGATCTCAGGCAAGACATTGGGCCTTTAATTAACCTTCCCAAGCATCTACACTACATACATTATATACATTAAGTCATTCATAGACAAATGTCATGGTTGATATATTCTCCTCCTCCTCAGGTGGAAAAACTGAGGTACAGAATTATACATGCAACAATCACAAAAAAACAGAAGTGAACTTCATCAGAAGTCAAAAGTTTTATCAGTCAAAGGATATTATCAAGAAAGTGTTAAGAAACTACAGAAAAGTTGCAAATCTTATTTCTAGTATGGGTTTAAATAGCCAGTATGTATAAAAGAACATCTACAACTCAACAACAAAAAGAAAAACAACCCAATTAAAAATGGGCAAAGGACTTGAATAGATAATTCTCCAGAGGATATATCAAGTACCAATAAGCACATGAAAAGATATTCAAAGTCATTATTCATTAGGGAAATTCCTATAGAACATACAGTATCTACAGGGTCAGCATTTGTGGATCAATGGAGATTGAAATGATCTGGAAGATGTCAAGAAGATACTGCCAATTTTGGAAATTTAGGCGAGATACAGAACAAATGGGAAGGCACCATGGGAACCTGTCATTGAATTTTAGAACCATTTGTAGGCTGATTATTACAACTTACTTTAGGTTGCCACTAACTACAATTCTTTTCTTCTATTGTCTTTGCTATTCTTCTTACAGTAAGGATGGCCCAGCAGCAGCTCATACTGTACTTATTAATCCAAAAACCCCACTCTACCCTCCTGCCCAAGGCTAGAATACTACTTCAGTAATTCATGGTTAAACATTAATGTGCTCGCAGATACTCTGTGTCATCCATGCTCCCAAGGAATAAATGATAGTGGAGCTTCCCAAAGGCCAAGAAGATGAGGTAGCCCAACTAATGCTGACGTGAGGTCACTATTCTTTGTCTAAGATATAGGTGGGGTTGAATGGGACCTCACATATATATTTTTAATGTAATATTATTACAAAGTCAATAAAAAAAAAAAGAAACCAAAAAAAAAAGATATAAATATTACCCTTTTTGTTTCTTTCTCTTTCCATTGACTTCAGATAAGTTTATCTAATTACATATAATATATTTCATACATACAATTTCCTAGGAGAGGCAAGTGTCAAGTGGGGTCCTCTTCAAACTGACCCCTTCTTTAAAAGAGCATCCACAAAAGGCAGCAGATTATAAACTATGTGGTTGGGGTCTTTACCTCAGCAAAAATTTTCCCTCCACTGATTAAGAATTTTGTAATCACAAAGCAAAATGGACTTGAGAGATTTATGTTCAAGCAAAGCATGTGCCCTACCACAGATGTCCCTCCACTTGCTTATGGGGTCTTCGACTTGACCAGAGTTTCCCATCCGTTCTTCTAAAGCACCAAGGGAACAAAGTACCTGAGCAAACACTACACAGCATGATCCACTATGGAGTTTTCATTTCTGTAATTGGGAATGACACTAAGCAGAAGCAAAAACAGCACATATTTTGGAAGCACTCATGTTTCAGGAAATATCTGCATAAGAAAATTAGAGCATTCTTGCTGGCTTTGTCTGGAGAGTCATTCTGTTTCCATATCCCAGAAGAAATAAAGATTGGGGTATGGCTAAAGAAAAGAGAGTTTCCAGGTAAAGAACTAGGTCTTACAAGCATCAGTGTTCCCTTAGATGGCATGGACTCTGTTTACAGGGACTGAGGACTGTCTATGTGCAAGTCTGAGTGGTGTGCTTGTGAATGTGGGGGCAGGGGAGGGGGTGTGAGTGTGTGTCCTGGAGAGGGACAGTGGGATGCATATCCTTGAACACACTTCTAGCCTCCACTCTACACCCAGATCCAAAATTCAAGGATTAGGAATAAAACCTGAACTTGTTCTCAGTTGAGAGGGATTGCTGTCCAGCTGCCCCTCAATACTTCCCAAGACCTGGCAGGCTTTCTGGAGGACTTGTGTGAAGGGGCTATATTGCCTGGCTTGTTCCACACACTGGCTCTCACACTCCTGCTGACATGGTCTCCTGGAATGAACCAGACCCACCACAGAATCTCTGGACCACAGGGCCCAGGGCTCCCTGCTCTTCTCAGAACCCACAGCTCCAGTGAGACAGGTCAGCCTTGTCCCCCAGACTCTACCAATGCCCCTCCCTGTGAACTTTCCTCAGGCCATAGTTTTCCTGCACTGGGTCACTCCAACAGGCATAAATGTTTTCTTCCTTCCCCCAGCTGTCAACACTGTTCCAGAGCAAGTCTGGTTCCAAAAATTATTCTGCACTTGTTCAAGAGAAGAGACTTGGGAAGAATGAAGAGTTGAAGAGAAAGAAGAGGAAATGTGGAGCAGGTCAGAAGAAGGGAAGGGAAATAAGTGTATATGGAATCCACTGCTTTTCTAGCTTTCTTTTTGGCATTTCAGGAAATTCAGCAAAACTGAGGGGAACACTAGGTAACTGCAATTAACATTTTATGTGAACATGCAAGTTGAGCTGGGAACTAGCTGGTAAAAATAGGCACAGGAGGTAAAGATGCCCTGACAACTTCTACCCAGGGGACAGAAACGCTTTCCATAAAAGCCCTTTAGTTGCTTGGCCATCCATCCAATGACTCCTTAATTTGGGCAAGAGAGCTGTAGGTGCATGTAGGGTCACTGTATACAGCTTCCTCTTCCATTAATCTGTGCCTTTCCAGATTCTAGAACTTGTGTTTGCGTTCCAGATTCTAGTATCAACAGCTACAAAGACCATGCATGAACTGAAGGTCTTTGCCAGAGCCTCAGAGGAGCTGGTGTTTGCAGACTGAAAGGCATAATTCCATGAAATGGAGAAACCTCAGTACTCAACCCTTTATACCCATTCTCTAATCAGCTGATTTAGTGAAAGTCTGGTTTTTAGTTTGACAGATTTAAAGTGAGGTTTATAGACTTTACTTTTAATGTTAGGTATTATTATATTAAACAATATTTATCTCCTACAAGTTTTCTTAATATTTATCAAGCACCCTAAAGAGAGTTAGAACTTCCTGAATTATCCTATGTCTGTTTCCCTAGTAGCTTTCACCAAAGACACTCTCTTTCATACAACCCTCATTTAGTCATAGTGGAACAAGTGTAAATGTAATACTTAGTTAAGCATCTGTCCTCAGGTCAATGTTTTTCTAAACATACCTTTACTGAATTTTGTTCACTCAGCTGGAAGGGAATGTGGGAACAATATTACCCAGGGTCTAACATAACTTGGACTTCCTGTCTTTTATACTTGCAAATTAATTTTGTTGGGTATAAAATTAATGGCTCCATTTTCTTCTGACACAATGCACTGTCTTCAAAAACCTTGATGGGGATCTAATTTTCTTTCTATTGTGCTAAACGCACAAATGATTTTTCTTTTTCTGCAAAGCCCATCAATTCTACTACACTATATATTGTCATTATATTCATTCTTATTCAGTGCTCAGTATGTACTTTTAATAAGAAACTTCAAAGCATTCCTTCTACTTACAGACAAAAATGACATCTTAAAATTTGTTTCAGGTCTCTGCTTTGGTTTTGTCTTTTCATGCACTCCAGTTATTAACATACTGGCTCTCTGTACCTATCATTAGCTTCTGACACTTTTTCTCAAATCTTTAAACAAATTTTTATTTCTCTTGAATATTTTTTCTCTTCATCAATTTCTATTTCTTATAAGGCATTATCATTCACTGTGTTTCTTCTAGCTTGCATTACATTTTGAAGTGATTTTTCCTTCTTCTTTTCCATCTTCTTTCCACATTTCTGTCCCTTCATTTTTTATTTCTTATCTGATGTCTTTTCATATCTTCCTTCATTTTCTTAATGCCTTATGCCATGTTTTTTTGAAAAACTACAACATAAAGCACACTGAAATGAAGATTTTTCATTTCATTCTATGCTGTTACTCTGCATTTATTCCTTTTTTTGCCCTCTATTACCTTTGTATGTCGATTGACATGAGTATTTTTTCTATTGGTCAATTTATATGATTTTCCCCCTTGAATTTGTAGGCAGTATTATGATTCAGAATAGCTTTCCCAACCTCACAGAGCTGTCTCTCCTGTAGTTTCTGTAAAATGCTCAAAAATATGGCAGTTTAATTCTGGGTATTTCCTGGTTCCATATTTTTCCCACTCTTAAATATAGGTCTTTGTTCTCTCTGCCTCTATTGTACCCTGTTGTTTCCATTCTGCATATGATTATTGGGGTTTTTTTTAGATTTTTAAAAAATTTATTTCTCTTCCTCCCCCCTGTTGTCTGTTCTCTGTGTCTGTTTGCTGTGTGTTCTTCTTTGTCTGCTTCTGTTGTTATCAGCAGCACAGGAATCTGTGTTTCTTTTTGTTGTGTAATCTTGCTGAGTCAGCTCTCTATGTGCGTGGTACCATTCTTGGGCAGACTGCACTTTTTTCATGCTGGGTGGCTCTCCATATTGCATGCACTCCTTGCCTGTGGGGTTCCCCTATGCTGGGGACATCCCTGCGTGGCACAGCACTCCTTGCATGCATCAGCACTGCATGTAGGCCAGCTCACTACATGGGTCAGGAGGCCCTGGGTTTGAACCTTGGACCTCAGATGTGGTAGGCAGATGCCCTAACCGTTGGGCCAAATCTGCTTCCCTTTAGTTTCTTATTACTGTTGAAACTGAAGGTAAGTTCAAGTCAATTCAAAGACGAGTATCATCAATTTGTGATGTTAAATATAAACTCCAACATAACCCTGCAAATAAAATATCTAAAAAATTTATCTATAAAAAAGAAATAAGAATGGGAAAAAAACTGTTTCACTACAAAAGATCAACTATACACAAAAGAAGGCAGGAATGGAGAAAATGAGGGGAAAAAGTATAAGATGTATAAAAAATGAATTTAAAATGCCTAAATGAATCCTGCTTTTCAAAGTACTTGCTTCAAAATAAATAGATTATAAGGTGTACACCCAAGAGACTTCAGTCTTTGGACTGTCCATGTCTTTGGACTGTCCATGTCACAGCTGGGCTTTGAATCTCAACAGTTCATTGGACTCACCCAGTACAACTAACTAGAAAATGATGGCACAATAACGATGGGTTGATGACACAACAACGGTCCCAAGAAACAGAAAGAGTCTACAGCTGTAAGCAAGATATTCTCATGCATCTTGCTCTATGGGAGGAAAGCCCCCTCTCAATTAGAGGTGGAATGGGCATCCATCCCAGAATCCTCAGCACTGGGGGAATGAACTATGGACTAAAGTATACTTACTGGTATCCTACTACAGACTTGTGATTCTAGCAATGGAAGATTTATATCATTGATGTGAAGGCAGTGGCCATTAGAGGTTCTGAGGGAAAGGACAGGGAAAAACAGATGTAAAATGGGTGCATTCTTGGGACTTGGGAATTGCCCTAAATGACATTGCAATGACAGATACAGGCCATTATATATCTTCCCATAACCTATAAAATTGTGTGGGGGAGAATATAAATTACAATGTTAACTATAATCCATGATTAGAGGCAATGCTCCAAAATGTGTTCATCAACTGTAATGAATGTACTGCACTGATGGAGGACGTTAATGTTGGAAAATGGGGGAGGTATATGGAGGGTGGCATACAGAAATCCCCTATGTTTTTTATACATAATTTATGTAATCTAAGTATCTTTTAAAAAATAAAGAAGTAGATTAAACTCACCAATCGAAATACACATATTGGCAGAATGTATTGTAAAAAATACTTCAAACACCTATGTTATTTTAAAGACACTCACTTTAGATCCAAAGAAACAAATAGTTTGGAAATTTTGAAAAGAAAAAAATGTTACATACTAAGAGTAACTAGAAGAGAGCAGGGGTGGCTAAACTACTAGCAGAATAAAATAGCCTTGTAGTCCAAAACTACAACAAAAGAAAATGGAGGACACTATATATTAAGAAAAGGGTCAATCCACCAGAAGGTATAGCAATAGACAACATATATACACAGAGCCACAAAATACATGAAACAACATTGGCAAAACTGAAAGACAAAATAGTTATACAGTAATAGTTGGAGACTTCAAAAGCACCACTTTCAAGAATGAATCAACAGGAAGCAGACTTGGCCCAGTGGTTAGAGTGTCTGTCTACCACATGGGAGGTCCACGGTTCAAACCCCGGACCTCCTTGACCTGTGTGGAGCTGGCCCATGCGCAGTGCTGATGTGCACAAGGAGTGCCGTGCCACGCAGGGGAGCCCCATACGGAAGGAGTGTGCCCCATAAGGAGAGCCGCCTAGTGAGAAACAAAGTGCAGCCTGCCTAAAAATGGCACCATCAACATGGAGAGCTGGCACAAGATAACTCAACAAAAGAGACACAGATTCCCATGCCGCTGAGAACAACAGAAACGGACAAAGAAGATGCAGCAAATAGACACAGAACAGACAACCTGGGGTGGGGTGAGGGGAAATAAATAAATAAATAAATAAATCTTAAAAAAAAAGAGAGAGAATGAATCAGGGAAGTGGATGTGCCTTAACTGATAGAATGTCTGCCTACCATATAGGAAGTCCAGGGTTCCATAATCAGGGCCTTGAGGCCCATGTGGTGAGCTGGCCCATGCACAGTACTGCCATGTGAAAGGAGTGCTATGCCACGCATGGGTGCCCCCCGTGTAGGGGTGCCCCATGCACAAGGAGTGCACCCCTCAAGGAGAGTCACCCCACATGAAAAACACAGCCCACCCAGGAGTGCCACCACACACAATGCAGACCTGACACAGCAATATGATGCAACCAAGAGACACAAATTCCCAGTGCCACCTGACAAGAATGCAAGCAGACACAAAAGAACACACAGCTAATGGACACAGAGAGCAGACAACTGAGGGGAAGGGGAAAGAAATTAAATAAATCTTAAAAAAAAGAATGAGTCAATCATTAAGACAGAGTTTCAGAACAGAAAATGAGGATGTGAACAATATTAAAAACAAACTGCACCTAATATATATAGAACGCCACTCAACAACAGTAGAATACTCATTCTTCTAAAGAGTCCATGGATCATTTTCCAGGCTAGGCACAAGACAACAAAAATTAAAAGATAGAAATCACAAAAAATCCTCTCCTACCCCAATGGATTTATATAAAAATCAATAGAAAGAAAACTGGAATTATACGATTAAGTGGAAAATATATGACCCATTTTTAAATAACTAATGGGCTAATTTTCTGAAATCCACCTACAAAGAAAACCAGAAAATTCTTAGAGAAATTTTTTTTTTAATGTACAAAAAACTATATGGAAAGGAGCAAGATAGTACTCACTAGGAAACATAACTATAAATTCTTATATTAAGGAAGAATGATATTAAAATCAATAACCTAATTTCATATGTTGAGGAAAGAAGAGAAAACCAAACCTAACATTAGTAGGAGGAAGGAAATAATAAAGATTATAGAGTGGAGACAAGTGAGATAAAAAATAGAAAAACAAATGAGAGGATCAATGAAACCAAACTTTGGTTCTTTGAAAAGATTAATAAAATTGACAAACCTTTATCCAGACAAACAGAGAGAAATGAGAGAAGATGCAAATAACTATTTAAGGAATGAAAGTGGGAACATTAACAGTCACCTGGCAGAATTTAAAGGGTTATAAGAGAATACTATAAACATTCATATGTCAACAAACTAGATAACCAAGAAGACATGAACAAATTCCTAAAACATAAAAATAACCTGCCTTGACACAAGAAGATATAAAAGATCTTAACAGACATATGAAAGCAAAGAGATTGAATAAATAATCAAAAACCTCCCATCAAGGAAAGGTCAAAGTCCAGATGGCTTCAGGGAGAATTGTAACAAACACTCAAACAAGAATTAACACCAATCCTTCCCAAACTCTTCCAAAAAACTGAAGAGGTAGGAATTCTTCCTACCTCATTCCATAAGGCTACTATTGTTCTAATACCCAAACCAGATAGACACATCAAAAGACAAAGAATAACTTCCATATGAATAGAGAAGCAAAAACTCCCAACAAAACACTGGCAAATCAAATCAAACTACATATATTATAAGGATTATACCCCATGGCCAAGGGTGACATATCCCCAGAATGCAGTGGTGGGTCAACCTAAGAAAATCACTCACTGTAGTAACACCACATTAAAACAAAGGAGGGAAAAACCTATGATCACTTCAATAGCACTGAGAAGGCTTCTGATGAAAGCTACCATGATTTCATAATAAAATCACTCAGAAAAAAGAAATGAAAGGTAACAACCATAACAAGTAAATACAAAAAACTCACAGCTAACATCATAATCAACATGAGAATGAAAGCTTGCAATGAAAGAATGAAGCCTGAGGTCAAGAACAAGACAAGGATGCCCACTGTTACCACTTCTATTCAAAATTAAACTGGAAGTTCTAGCCAGGGTTATTAGGCAAAAAAAGAGAAAGGCATTCAATTCAGAAATCAAAAACTACCACTATTCTCAGATGGTATGATCCTTCATATTGAAGATCTCAAAGAATCCACAAGAAATCTACTACAGGAAATAAATTCAGAAAAGTTACAGGGTATAAGATAAACACTAAAAAAAAATCAGTTTTGTCTTTCCATACCAGGAAAGAACAATCTGAAATGGGCATTAAACATCAATTCCAGTAGCTGCAACACCTACTCTGCAGTTCATTGGCGTCACCCAGGGTAACTAACAAGGAGGCGAGGATGGACAACCACCATACCAAGGAAATGAGAGTCTACAACTGCAAGCAAGAGAGTCCCATCCATCAGCCATATAGGACTGAAGCCTCCTCTCAATTAGAGGTGGAGTAGGTATCCCCATCCCAGAATCCTTAGGATTGGGAATAAAATATGGATGAGAGTGGACTTACTGATATTCTACCATAGACTTATTGGTATTCCAGCAATGGAAGAAATTATATCATTGATGTGGAGACAGTGGCTGCTGGAGGTGCTGAAGGGGCATTTTTGGAACATGGAACTGTCTTTAATGACACTGCAAAAACAGATACAGGCCACTATATATCCTAAAGAATTGAGTGAAAGTGAGTATAAAGAATATAAACTATAACCCATGCTTCATGGCAATGCTCCAAATGTGTTCATCAATTGCAATGAATGTACCACATTAATGAAAGAAGTTGTTAATGTGGGGAAGGGTGGGAGGTGTTTGGAATGGGGCATTTAGAAATCCTTTATATTTTTTGTGTAACATTTTCTGTAATCTAAGTACATTTGAAAAAATAAAAACTGTCTTACATAAAATTTCATTCACTATAGACTCTAAAAGAATAAAATAATAAAATACCTGGTAATGAATTTAAATAAAGAGATGAATGGCCCATACACTGAAAACTCCAAAGCACTTAATTAAATCTGACCTAATTAATTTTAATTAATGATGACCTAAATAAATGACAAGATATATGTCCTTTTTTCAGATTTAATATTGTTACAATATTAGTACTATCTGAAGTGATCTACAGATTAAATACAATACCTATCAAAATCTCCACAACCTTTTTTTAGGAATGGAAAAAGATCCTCAAATTCATATGGAATAGCAAGGCATCAACTAGTCAAAACAATCTTTCAGAAGTCTCTAACTATATAATAAGCACACACAACCAAGATATCATCCCAAATTATACAACATAATGTAGACCAACTAGTCAAAACAATCTTTCAGAAGTCTCTAACTATATAATAAGCACACACAACCAAGATATCATCCCAAATTAAACAACATAATGTAGAAAGAACAAGAAAAATCTCATCTATTCTCCAGGGGAAAAAACAATCAGCCAATACAGTCCCAAATGAACCAGAGAAGGAATTATCTGACAAAGCAGTCTCTGCTCAATGAGAAAGGTAAATCCTCCTGGAATGAAAGAAAAGATAGTTCTCAACAAAGAAACATAAACAACAAAAATGTAAAAGGAAACTTTAGACCTATATATAAAATATCCAAAATTCAAGGAAAACTAACAAGATGGTGGCAGAGTAAGGAGTTCCTAGAGTCAGTTCCTGCTATGGGGCAGTTAGTAATCACACAACACTATCTAAAGCACCTGTTTGGGGACTCCAGGAAGCCAGAAGAGCATCCTGCAGCATCCTTGAAAGAATGGAAGGAAGGAGACTGCCCATCTGCAGAAAAGATTCAAAAGTAGAGCACACCATGCCCTGGAGGCCAGTGCCCATCCTCCACTGGAGGCACAAGCCACCTCAGGAGGTATTCCGCAGCTGGAATTGGAAGCTCCATTTCCCAGAAATGGGCAGGAAGATAAGACTGGACACCAGCTTCAGCTTTTGATTAGTAATTTCGGCAGGTGAAAGTATAATCCTTAGAATGGCTAAAATTTGAACCTATCCAAGTCAGAAGATTTTGGTATCCACCATGTTAACTCCACCCCAGGCACAAGGGAGGCAGATGGACTGAACATCCCAGTGCTGGTAGGGACCAACTTCTTTCCATCCAGATCAGATTGCAGCTCTAGCCCAAGCCCCAGCCCTGCCTCCAGCATGGAGAAAGTTGGAGGGAACTTTGCCAGCCTCTCTGGAAAAATACAGGCCACACAATTGATGCCAGTTATCATCCTACACTGGTGGTGCAAGCCATCTAAGGAGCTCTTCTGTGGCTGGAATTGGAAACTCTATTTCCCAAAAACAGGAAAGGAAGAGATGCTTGGCCACCAATTTCATCTACTAATTAGTAAATTCAGCAGGCTGAAGTACAACCCTAAAAACAGCTAAAGTTTTCACCTATCCAAGTCAGAAAGAGGACAGTAGATATCATCTGAAGCTGGGCTACCTGAAAATCAAGGTGCTGGTAGAGACCAGCTTTTTTCACCCAGATTAGCCTGCAGGCCTACCCCAGGCTTCAGCCCCACCTCTAGCAGAGAGCACACAGATGGAGCCTGCACCACCCTCTCCAGGTAACTGCAGGTACATTCAGTGAGGAGACTGAATAGTGGGAACTCTACTGGGGCAACTACAGTCATGTTGGACATGCATGGCGTAGATTATTGCCTACACCTGCAGCTCCATCTCCCCTAGGCAGGGGAGAAAAGGACTTGAAGCTTAATCAGTCACTCTGGGTGACCACAATTGAGGCCTGCAAAACTTGGATTATTACACACAGCTGTGGATCTGTCCCAACACCTGGCAAAGGAGAAAGTTTGGAGAAGCTTCATCAGTCCCTGGGGAAATGAGGGCAGCCTGAGCCTCCACAGCTCACAGCACCAACTATATCCTTGGCTCCTACTGCACAATCAACAAGGGAGAAAGGGCAGGAAGCCCTAAACTAAAGAGAAAGAATGCATCCAGAATAAATACTTCTAACAAGTCAGATGTGGAAACACCAACAAAAAAACTACAATCCACACCAAGGAACAGAAAGACACAGCCCAGTTGAAGGAACAAAATAGGCCTCCAGATGACATAAAGGAGTTGAGACAACTAATCATAGATGTTCAAACAAATCTTAACAAATTCAATGAGATGGCTAAAAAGATTAAGGATATTAAGAAGACGTTGGATGAGCACAAAGAAGAATTTGAAAGAATACATAGAAAAAGAGAAGATCTTATCAGAATGAAAGGAACAATAAATGAATTTAAAAATACACATGAATCATATAATAACAGATTTCAGGAGACAGAAGGATTGGTGAGCTTGAAGAAATGGCCTTTGAAATAAAACAGACAAAAGAACAGATGAGGAAAAGAATGGAAAAAATTGAACAAGGTCTCAAGGAACTAAATGATAGCAAGAGATATGCAAACAGTGACATGGGTGTCCCAGAAGAAGAAGAGAAGAGAAGAGAAAAAAGGCAGAAGGAATATTTGAAGAAATAATGGTAGAAAATTAACCAACCCTATTGAAGGACATGGATATCCACATTCAAGAAGCACAACATACTCCCATCTGAATAAATCCAAATAGACCAACTCAGATATATATTAATCAGAATGCCAAATGCCAACGATGAAGAAAGAATTCTGAGGGCAGCAAGAGAAGAGCAACACATAATATATAAGCGATACCCAATAAGATTAAATGTCAATTTCTCATCAGAAACCATGGAGGCAAGAAGACAGTGGTATTATATATTTAAGATACTGCAGGAGAAAAACTGCCAGAGAAGAATCTTACACCTGGCAAGATTGTCTTTAAAAATTGAGGGTGAGTTTACAATATTCACAGATAAAAAGAAAAGGAGAGAACTTATAACCAAGAGACCAGCTTTGCAGTAAAGGTTAGGGTGTGTTATAGCCTGTAAAGAAAAAACAGGAAAGAGAGGCTTGGAAGAGAGTCTAAAAATGAAGATTATATCAGTCAAAGTAACTGAAAATCTAAAAACAGTGGTAAAAATAAAATATGACAGATAAAACCCCAACACTTACAAATAAACTTAACCAACATTCTAAAGCACTTGTATTCAGAAAACCACACCTCATTGCTAAAAGAAATTTTAAAAAGACCTATATATTTGGAAGAACATTCCATTCTCATTAATTGGAACACTACATGTCACTAAGATGTCATTTCTACTCAAATTGATATAAAGATTCAGTGCATTCCTGATAAAAATTCCACCAGCATTTTAAAAATAAATGGAAATTTATTTGGAAGGGTAAGGGGTCCTGAAAAGCCAGAAACATCTTTAAATAGAAAAGCAAAGTTGGAGGACTCTCACTTCTGGACTTTAAACTATATTACCTAGCTACAGTGGTTAAAAACAGCATGGTATTGGTATAAAGACAGACTCAGAGACCGATAGAACTAAATTGATGGTTTCAGAAACAGACCCTCACATTTAAGGTTAAGAGATTTCTGACTAGCCTGCCAAACCCATCCAGGGCAGGCAGACAGTCCATTCAACAAATGGTGCTGGGAGAACTGGATATCCATAGTTAAATGAAGGAAAAAGTATCCCTACCTGACAACTTATACAAAAATTAACTCAAAATGGAACAAAAACTTAAATATAAAGTCAAGAACCATAAGGCTTTTAAAAGAAGATGTAGGAAAATACCTTCAAAACCTGGTGGTTGGTGGTGGATTCTTTTTTTTTTTTTTTTAATACTTTTTTAAAATTAAAGTTAATAGAGCACAAAGAATGTTACATTAAAAAACATCAGAGGTTCCCATATAATCCACTCCCCATGCCCCAACCCCATCATTTTTGTAAATTGTTATTTTTTGAAGATATATACATCACAAAAAATGTTACACTAAAAATTGTACTCCCCACACCCCCTACCCCACTCCTCCCACACCAACAACCTCCCCCATCATTGTGGCACACTCATCACACTGGCTGAACACATTTTGGAGCACGGCTGCAGGTGGTAGATTCTTAAAGGAGATAAGAGCAGGGCTGAGATGGACTACTGATGTTTAATGTATGTAAAAGTTTTAATTAACCCTACTGTAAAAGGGTGGAAATATAGAGAGTTGATGGTAATATATTATAGTGAGTTACAGTTGGTGTATAAATGGGAATGTGGCTGAAAAGTGTAGTCTAGGGATATATATGTCAATTCACAGAAAGCTAGAGAATATTCTAGGGAATGAATAACACAGTAAACCCAGAGGTGGATGAAAATTGTGGTTGATGGTACAGATGCAAGAGTGTCCTTTGTGAACTAGAGAAGATACATATCTGCAGATATACATAATGCAGGGTGGTGGGAATGTGGAGAAGCATGAAAAACATACAACTGGAATGACCTATGGACTGTGGTTAACAGTAATAAAGTACCATTTATGCATCTATGCCTAGGATGTACTGTTTAGATAATGGGGAAGCATGGAAAAAGTGTGCCAAATGTAAGCTATGGACCTGGTAATAATCTGATGATATCATCACATAATTTGTAACAAATGTGCCACCACAGTGTGGTGTATTGTTATAAGGGAATTCTACACATATGTATGATTGTTTTGTAAGCTTACAACTTTGTCATAAAAAAATGTAAAAAGTAATAATAGGGTATGTTGGAGTAATAACATACCAAATGAAAGATAAGGACTGTAGTTAGTGAGATTTTGACAATATTCTTTCATAATTTGAACAAATGTCTCATAACAATGCAAGGTGTTAGTGTTGGGTTAATGTATTGGACCCCTGTATGATGTTATGCATGTTTGTTTTGTAAGTTCACAACTTTTACTATATACATTGTTTATGCCTGTAAATGTATAAATCATATAAAAAATAAAAGAGTGGGTTAGGGGAAAAATACACCAAATGTAAGATACTTTGGTTAGTAGTAATATTTTGATGATGCTCTTTATTCATTAGTTATAAATGATTCACAACAATGTTAGGCATTGGTGACAGAGTGAAGTATGAGAGCCCCATATGATGTTACTTGTTTTGCAAGTTCACAACTATTACTATACACTTATTGTTTATATATTTTGTGTATAAGTGATATATTTCAATAAATTAAAAAAAAAAAGAATTCCACAAGTCAACCAGCATATCTGTAGGCTTGGTTTCCTGCCATCTTCCAACCTTGGGGTCACCCTGATGAATACACATCCCTTCCCCCACTACTCCTCTGTGGGCCAACCGCTGGCTCCAGTGCCTTCTTCCCATCTGATCAAGCCCTTCAGAAAACACAAGTGGCAGCACTGCCTCAGCCACAGGCACCCCCAGTCGACCCACATTTGGGTCCTGCAACCCCACCCCAAAGTGTAAAGACCCCTTTCACCCTAAGTTCCTGGTGGGCAGCCTCATGGAGTCATCAGCACTGACCATTCTTTCCAGTTTATGAACCTGGCAGCTCCCACCTCAACCTCTCCTCAAGGCCAGACACCCCTGAGTAGCACCAGTTAGCTTTGGGGGGTTGATACCCACAAGTTCCACCTTGGGCACCCATGCCAGGCTCCAGCGGGCCTGTGGGTCCATCCCCCCATATTGTCCTCTGGCACAGCCAATGCCTCTGGCTTTGCAGCTGCCACCAACAGGCCCTTTGCTGTGACCAATTTCAATCCCAACATGAGGCAGTGATGCTCAACATTTGGCAGTACCCCCCAGCCAGCTCCAGGTCAGGGGTTTCAGCAGGATGTAAGAGCTCTGGGAGACAAGTGGAGGTCACAGATCTGTGCTCCAGCATTCAAGCACTCAGTGTAAGAGCAGAAATGAGTGGGGCCCCACACGACAAACTGCTATAGGGTAAGCTTGGGCCTGACGCCCTGGGGCCCTGGAGCCAGAGCACTCCTATAGCCATTGTGGCAGCTGGCACCCCTGAGAGGAACCCTGTGTTTGGAGGCATTAATGCCCCTACTAGCTGCCAGACACCCAGGGGCCTGCTCCAGCAGGGTCCCCTTACTTCTTCTGGTGGAGGCCCAGCACCTCTCAGAGCCATACTGGATTTACATGCACATCCATCCCAACCTGTATTCCCACCAACCCACCAGGAGCAGCCTTGCCTTCAGGGTTCTGTCATCATGAGGCAGGGCTTTTCATGAGACAGAACTGTGGGCCCTTGGCCCATTCACTTCTCTCCAGGTGGGGCTCCACCATCTCAGGGTCTAAGAGGAGAATGCTGGCTTGAGGAGTGGAACCTCAAGTAGCCCTGGGAAGCAGATGGGGCTCAAGCAATTGAGCGCTCACCTACCATACAGGAGGTCCAGGGTTTGATGCCCAGGGCCCCCTGGTGAAGGCAAACTGGCCCATATGGCAAGCTGGCACATATGGAGTGCTGCCCCACTCAGGGGAGATGCACCATGCAGGAGTGCTGGCCCACATGGAGAGCTGGTGCAGCAAGATGATGCAACAAAAAGAGATATAGAGGAGACACAATAAGAGATAAAGCAAATCAGGGAGCTGAGGTGGCACAAGAAAATGATCACCCCTCTCACACTCTGGAAGGTCCCAGAATTGGTTCCCAGAGCTGCCTAATGAGAATACAAGCAGACACAGAAGAACACACAAAAAATGGACACAGAGAGCAAAAATGGAGGGATGGCAGAAATAAATAAAATTTTTAAAAAACCCAAAAAACAGCCTTGTCCACAGGCTGGATCTGAGGTTGCCCAGTTTAAATGTGTCATACAAATCAATCCCTGTTCTCTTCACTTCTAGAGCCAGCTGGAGCCTCAAAGATAAAGGTTTCCATTTCCTCTGCATTCCCTGCAGGTTTGTTCCTGAAGTTGGGGGTTTGGGTTGTCATCTAGGAGGATACCAGCAGCCAGATTACTCAGGCAGGAGAGGAGGCCTCGACCTGTCCTGCTGCAGACATGGTACCACTGCTGCCACAGGTACCTCCTGCCCTGCCCATCTTCCTTGTCAGGCTTCCAGATGTTTTATAAATAAAACCTAATTCTTTTTCTTTTCCATAATATATCTCTGATCTGTAAATCAACTACAGAGAAGCCATTGACTTGCACAACTGGAGAGGGATGAAGCCAGGCTTAACTCTTTAAAGTTTCTGATGTCCCAGCTAATGGGGTGGGGAAAGCAGCAAAATAAATGAAACCTGAGTATGAAGCCTGACACATAAATATTAAAAATGTGTTTGGACTTTAAGGTCTGGGAGTCCAATATATAGTGGATCCAGGGAAAGGATAGATGGAGTGCCCTGGGTAAAAATGACCTGGGGAAGGGAATGGTAGATGGGGAGCAGAAGGTGAAGAGGTCCCTTCTCCTCCCCTGAAGAGGGGGAGATACAGGTGGCGGCCCAAGACAGTGGGCCCAGGGAAGGGGACTCTGACTGTGGAACGGGTTGCATCATCACTTGTACATACAATAAAACACAAGTGATACACTCAGTGTTTTGAAGCTGGTGATTTTTTTGCTTTTAATTAAAGTTTAGACAAATCACAGCTCACCTAGAGAGTGTGGGCCTGGCATCAAGGCACTAGGACCAGAGTGAACAAGAGATGAAAATTCACCTCTGCTCTGTAAACAGTGAAATGCATATGTCTAAGATATGAAATATTCTTGTACAATTTGTCTTAAAAAAAAAAAAGCATAGGACAGGACAACCAGCAAGATGGTGGCAGAGTGAGGAGCTCCTAGAGTCAGCTCCTGCTACAGGACAGTTAGTAAACACCCTGAGCTATCTGGAGCTAGCTAAGCACCTGTTTAGGGGCCCCAGGGGACCAGAAAAGCATCCTGCAACATCCTGAAGGAATGGAAGAAGGAGTCTGCCCATGTGCAGAGAAGATTTTTAAGTAGAGCACATCATGCCCCAGAGGCCAGTGCCCATCCTCCACTGGTGGCACAACCTACCTCAGGAGCTATTCCATGACTGTAATTGAAAGCTACACTTCCCAAAAATGGGGAGGGAAAAGGTAGTTGGGCACCAACTTCAGCTACTGATGAGTAAATTCAGAGGGCTACAGTATATAATCCTAAGAACAGCTAAAGTTTGAACCTGACTAAGTCAGAAAGAGGCTGGGAGCTGCCATCTTAACTCCATGCCAGGCACAAGGGGAAGGTCAGAATAAAAATCCCAGTGCTGGTAGGGACCAGCACCTTTCCATCCAGATCAGATTGCAGCTCTAGCATAGGACTCAGCCTCACCTCCAGCAGGGAGGAAGCTGGGGGACCTGCATTAGCCTCTTTGGGAAATTACCAGCCAAGTTGCAGACACCACTGAATATCCTACTATAGCAGCACAAGTCACCCCAAGAGCTATCCTGTGGCTGGAAATGCAAGCTCCATTTTCCCAAAAAACAGGGGAGGAAGAGATAGTTGGCCACTGATTTCAGCTAATCATTAGTAAATTCAGCTTGCTAGAGTCTAACCCTAAGAACAGCTAAAGTATGAACCTGTCCAAGTCAGAAAGAGGCTGGTGACCACCATTTTAACTCTGCCCCCAGCAGGAGGGGAAGCTGGGCTGACTGAAAATCATGGTGACCATAGGGACCAGTTTCTTTCATCCAGATCAGGTGGCAGTCCTATTGTAGGCTTCAGCCCCACCTCTGGCAGGGAGGAACCTAGTGGACCCTGCAACAGCCTATACAGGTAACCACAGGAACCTTTAGCTGACACGGACTGAATAATCAGAAGTCTACCAGGACAACTGTGGTCATCTTGGACCTGCAATGCATAGATTGCTGCCCATGCCTGCAGCTCTGTCCCTGCCCCAGGCAGGATTGAAAGGGGTGTGAAGCTTCATCAGTCTCTCTGGGCAACTATGGTCTAGGCCTGCATATCTTGAATTATTCCACAGAGCTGTGATTCTGTCCCTACCCCTGGCAAAGGAGAAAGTTGAAAGAAGCTTCATCAGTCCCTTAGTAATGAGGGCACCTTAAGCCTCCACAGCTTAGAGCACCAACGACATCCTTGGCTCCTACTGCACAACCAGCAAAGGAGAAAGGGCAGAAAGCCATAAACTAAAGAGAAAAACTACACCCAGAATAAATACTTTACTACTCCAGATGCCAAGACACCAACAAAAAATTATAATCCACACCAAGAAATAGGAAGATATGACCCAGTTAAAGGAACAAGATAACCCACCAGATTACAGAAAGGAGTTGAGACAACTAATAATAGAAGTTCAAACAAATCTCATTAATAAATCCACTGAGATGGCTAAAGAGATTAAGGATATTAAGAAGACATTGAAGGAGAACAAAGAAGAATTTGAAAGCGTACATAGCAAATTAGCAGATCTCAGAATGAAAGGTGCAATAAATGAAATTTTAAAATATGGGAATCATATAATAGCAGATTTGAGAAGGCAGAAGAAAGGATTGGTGAGCTGGAAGAAATGGCCTCTGAAAGTGAACATACAAAAGAACAGATAAAGAATGGGAAAAAATGAACAAGGAATCAGGGAACTAAATAACAGCAAAAGATGTGCAAACATACATGTCATGGGTGATCCAGAGGAGAAGAGAAGGGAAAAGGGGCAGAAGGAATATTTGAAGAAATAATGGTAGAAAATTTCCCAACCCTATTGAAGGACATAGATATCCATGTCCAAGAAGCACAATGTACTCCCATCCAAAAAATTCTGAATATATCAACTCTGAGGCACATACTAACCAGAATATCAGATGCCAAAGACAAAGAGAATTCTGAAAACAACAAGAGAAAAGCAATGCATAATATCAGGGATGCCCAATAAGATTAAGGGCTGATTTCTCTTCAGAAACCAGGAGGGCAATAAGACAGTGGTCTGATATATTTAAGATACTACAAGAGAAAAACTTCCAGCCAAGGATCTTATATCCAGCAAGACTGTCTTTCAAAACTGAGGGTGAGATTAGAATATTCACAGACAAAGAGAAACTGAGAGAATTTCTAACTGAGAGGCAAGATTTTAAGGAAATACTAAAGGGTGTGCTAGACCCTGACAAGAAAAGACAGGAGAGAGAGGCCTGGAAGAGAATCTAGAAATGAAGATTATATCAATAAAAGTAAAAGTGGAAAAGAATGGTGAAAATAAAATACGGCAGATAAAACTCAAATAGTCAAGAATAAACTTAACCAATGATGTAAGGTACTTGTATTCATAAAACTGCAACTCAATGTTAAAAATTTTTTTAAAAAGTTCTAAATAACTGGAAGACTATTCCATGCTCATGCATTGTAAGACTAAATATCATTAAGATGCCAATTCTACTCAAATTGATATACAGAGTCAATGCAAGCCTGATGAAAATTCCACCAGATTTTTTTTTAATTGAAAACACAATTATCAAATTTATTTGGAAGGGTAAGGGATCCTGAATAGCCAGAAACATCTTAAAAAGGAAAAGTGAACTCTCACCTCCAGACTTGAAATCATATTTCCTAGCTATAGTCTTTTAAAAAAGCATGGTACTGACATAAAGACAGACACATAGATCAATGGAATCAATTTGATGGTTCAGAAACAGACCCTCACAGGTATGGTCAAGCCATTTTTGACTAGCCTGTCAATCCCACACAGCTCAGGCAGAATAGTCCACTCAACAAATGGTGTTGAAAGAACTTGATATCCATAGCCAAAAGAAGGAAAGAGGACCCCTATCTCACACCTTATCCAAAAATTAACTCAAAATGGGCAAAAACCTAAAAATAAAGGCAAGAACCATAAAACTTCTAAAGAAATTGTAGGAAAGTATCTTCAAGACTTGGTGGTATGTGGTGGATTCTTAAAGAAGATAAGAGGAGGACTGAGATGAACTACTGACGGTTAATGTATATAGAAGTTTTGATTAGTTTTGCTGTAAAAGTGTGGAAATGTACAGAGTAGATG
Organism: Dasypus novemcinctus; assembly: GCF_030445035.2. Taxonomy (NCBI): domain Eukaryota; kingdom Metazoa; phylum Chordata; class Mammalia; order Cingulata; family Dasypodidae; genus Dasypus; species Dasypus novemcinctus. The sequence goes on from NC_080678.1 coordinate 95,493,149, forward strand.
ATAACATATAGTGAGTAAAAGCTAGTTTATAAATGGGGATGTGGCTGAAAATGGTATTCTAGATATGAAATGCCAATTGACAAAATGCTAAAGAATAATCTAGGAACTGAATAGCACAGTAAACCAAGAAGTGGATGAGAATTGTGTTTGATGGTACTGATGCAAGAGTGTCTGTTAGCTAAAACAAATGTACATCACTACTGTAAGGTGGTGGGAATGTGGAGAAGCATGGGAAAAATACAACTGGAGGGAGCTATGGACTCTTGTTAGCATTGATGATATAATATTCTTACATCTATGCCAAAGATGTACTGTGTTGATAATGGGGCAGTATGGAAAATGTGTGCCAAATGTACCCTATGGTCATGGTAACAATCAGATGATATTATCTGGTCTGTAACAAATGTTCAGATAGAGGGGTGTTGTTTGGGAATTCTGTACATGTGCATGATTGTTTTGTAAGTTTACAACTTCTGCCATAAAAATATACTTAAAAAATAATAATAGGGTGGGTTGCGGGAAAAATACACCAAATGTAAGATAAGGACAATAAGATTTTGACAATAATCTTTCATAATTTGTAAGAAACATCACACGAAAATGCAAGGTGTTGGTGGTGGTGTATGGGACCCCTGCATGATGGTATACATGTTTGCTTTCTAAGTTCACAATTTTTACCATACTTATTATGAATGATCATATATTAATGATATAAAGATAATAATAGGGTGGGCTGGGGAAAATACTTTGGTTAGTAGTAATATTGTGACAATGCTCTTTAATCATTAGTTAAAAATGTTTAACAACAATTCAAGGTATTGGTGGTAGGGTGAGGTATGAGAGTCCTGTATGATGTTATATATGTTTGTTTTGTAAATTCACAACTATTATTATACACTTATTGTTTATGTATGCTTATGTATGAGTGGTATACTTTAATAAATTAAAAAAAATTTTTTTTAAATCATGGGGCCCACTGAGTCCATCACTCTCCTTTCTGGGGAACAGTGCTGGAAGGAGACTATCTGGGGAGTCAGGCAAGCTAAAATTAGATTTCAATTATAAAACAAAGTAAAAATTAGGTATTTTTTAAAATCACCATTGTACATATGAGGGATAGGTACAAAGATCTCAAAGTACTTCTCCTGAAGTGACCCACCAAGTACATGTCAGGATGTAAGTACAGGGATGTGTGACTTTAGGCTAAACCACTGTGGAAACGACTTCACAAGAGTCACAATTCCATCCAAGTTGGGCTGCCCTCAAAACCCATGGTTGATGGTCTAGGGCTCCTGTGAGGAGAAGCTCAATAATTAGGGAAAAAAAAAAAAAAAGAAAAAGATACGATGTAGAATTTTTTCCAAGTCAACACGTATTCTTTATCTAACCTTTAAACCCATCGCTATATGCCATTCCCTAGTAAGGGACCCTGACATTATATTGGGCTTCAAATTTCGGGGAGTTCTGGATCACAGAGTGTTTCAACAATGGCAATGGAGGGATACTGGTATAGGATACCATTGACAGGTGATATATGGCTGACAGGGAGCTGTAAAGAACATATGTCCAGGATGCATGGTAATGTTTGGATATACTCATAGTGGCAACAATTAAAAACCACAGCAGGGGGGGTACTGGGTTCCTGGCCAGTGGTGCTCTGTTGTGGTCCCTAGGGGAGCAGTGACAGTCTCCCAGGTGCAGCGGCGGGGACCGGGAGGGAGTGAGGGTTCAACAGTGAGCCCATGATGCTAATGACTATGCTTGTGAGCTGATAAGCCTAAAATAAGAACAAGGCCTAGAGCAGCATTGTGCCTGGGAATTTCCTCTTGTCAGCCTTCATGTTACTCAAATGTGGCCAGTCTTGAAGCCAAACTCAGCATGTAAATGCAATGCCTTCCCCCCAGCGTGGGACATGACACCCGGGGATGAGCCTCCCTGGCACCGAGGGACCACTATCAACTACCAAATGATGATGCAACTGGAAAATGACCTTATACGGAAGGTTCAATGCGGATCAGCAGAATATCCCTGTCTACATAAAATAACATGACTTTAAAATGCTGTTTGACCTAATGTAAGGGGGAAATGGAAAGGAGAAATGAGTTTATATGGCTACGAGTCTCTAAAAAAGAGTCTGGAGGCTGTCAGAAGGATTGCCCTTATGCACAACTGAGCAGAGTCTGAGAGACAGGTAAAGCAGATACAACCCCCAGATATTGGTTCCTTTGAGGGCTAAAGAGACCCATGGAAGTTATGGTCATGGCCGATGGGGTTAACTACCAGGTCAGATGGCCCCTCTTTGGAAATGGTGTTTATGTGTGATGAATCTGGACTCCGATGGAATCTCTTCATAAGACTTTCATGCTAATGTGCCGGAGGTGCAGTTAGTGTTGGGGTTTAAGATATATTTAAGGGATTTGAATCTCTGGACTGACAATGTGATAGCCAGGTCCTGAGCCTCAACAGACTCCAGCACCTACAATCTGATTTATTGGACTTACCACACTCAGCTAAGATGGAGTTGAAGAAGGACAACCACCACACCATGGAGCCTAGAGTGATTACAACTGAAAGTGGGAGGATTGCATCCAGCATCCATGTGGAATCTGAGCCTCCTCTTGACATAGAGGTGCAATGGACACAACCAATCCAATATCCACATAGAAGAGGTGGCATTGGATTGGGAAAAGTGGACATGGTGGCTGATGGGTATGGGGAAAGGCAGGAAGAGATGAGAGGTGAAGGCATCTTTGGGACATGGAGCTGCCCTGGATGGTGCTTCAGGGGCAATCATCGGACATTGTAAATCCTCACAGGGCCCCCTGGATGGAATGGAGGAGAGTATGGGCCATGATGTGGACCATTGATCATGAGGTGCAGAGGTGCCCAAAGATGTACTTACCAAATGCAATGGATGTGTCATGATGATGGGAACGAGTGTTGCTGGGGGGGGGGGGGGAGAGGTGGGGTAGGGGGAGTTGAATCAGACCTCATATATATATTTTTAATGTAATATTATTACAAAGTCAATTAAAAATATATATATAAATAAAATAAAGTAAAATATAAAAACAAAAAAAACCCCATGGTTGAGCTTCAACTACATCCAAGGGCTGCAAATATTATGGTCTGAGATCACCTCCCCAGCCAGGAGAGTCTTCATAGAGATGGTGGAAAGAGCCACTATCTCCACTCTTTATACTCTATTAAATAAGCAGTGAGTGCATGGTGACAGTTTAGATGACCCTGTGCTAGGCACAGGGCAAGGAGAGATGAATTAAACCTTATGGGAGTGACTTACAGTCCAGAGAACAAGAGATAAAGAATCAGCAAATACAACTTGAAGAAGAGTGGTCAGTGGTAGGGTAACAGAGCAGGTAAGAAAGATGCTGTGAATTAATGAAGGTCAACCTGCTGCCCACATAGGATGTCCAAGGCTTGGTTCCTGGTGCCTCCTAAAAACACAAGGAAACAAATGAATAAACCAACTCAAAGGAGCCTATGTGGCTCAGTGGTTCAGTGCCAGCTTCCCACATACAAGGTCCCAGTTTCAAAGCCCAGTCCTGGTACTTCAAAAAAAAAATGTTACCAAAGTCAGAAAAGACAAGACTGGAGCAGGGGATTAAAAGAGGAGGAGAAAGCAACTAAGTGGCAAGGGGCTATTTCCACATCAAGGAAATAGGCAGTGACAAGTGGAGAAGGAAGACAGAGCTTGATCACTGCATGACCTCCAAGGGAGGTGGGTATGGCAAATAAGCCCATTAAAAATGGGCAAAGTATTTAAATAGACATTTCTACAAAGATGATACACAAATGGTAAATAAGCATATGAAAATGTGCTCAAGTCCACTAGCCATTAGGGAAAGGCACATCAAAAGCATGATGAGCTATCCTTCACACCATTCAAAAGGCTATTATTTTTAAAATTGGAAAATAGCAAGTGCTGGTAAGGATGCATAGAAATAGGAAACCTTGTACACTGTTGGTAGGAATATAAAATAATGTGCTGGCTGTGGAAAACAGCTTGGCAGTAACTCAAAAATTTAACCTAAAATTACCATATGAACTGGCAATCCCACTTCTGGATATATTTCCAAAAGGATTGAAAGCAAGTACTCAGACAGGTATTTGTATGCCAATGTTCAGAGCACAATAAAGAAAAGGTAGAAGTCAAATAACTACCAGCAGATGAATAGATAAACAAAATGTGGTAAATATATACGATGGAATATTATTCAGCTGTAAGAAAGAATGAAGTCCTGATACATGCATCAACATGGATGAACCATCAGGACATTAAGTTTGGTAAAATAAGCCAGACACAAAAGGACAAATATTGTATGATCTCACTGATATGAACTAAGGATAAGAACCAAACTCACAGAATTAGAATCTAGAATATGTTACCAAGGGATAGAATGGGGGTAGAGAATGGAGAGCTGATACTTAAATTGTGCCGAATTTCTATTAGGTTGATTGTAAATGTTTGGGAATGGTTAGTGGCAATGGCAGGACCTTACTGTGAATTATATGTTGGTGAATGTGGTTGAGAGAATTTGTTTAAGGTCATGTACATTAGTAGAAGGAAAGCTAGAAGCCTAAAGATGGGATTGTTTAACTAAGTGAAAACTGTTATGGATGATGGACTGAGGTTAATAGTACAAATATAAGATTGTTCTTTCATGAATTACAACAAATGTATGGCACTATTAAACATTGTTAATAATAGGAAGGTAGATGAAAAAATATACCTAATGTAAACTAAGGATTATAGTTACAAGTAATATCTTATATTCGTTCATCAATCCTCACAAAGCTGACACACTAATGCAGAGTCAACAATAGAGGTATACACAGGAACACTATTTTTTTACATGAATTTTCTGTAAACATACAACTTCCCTCATTTAAAAAAATTGCAGTAATTTAAAAAAGCATTAAGCTAAGTGAAAGAAACTAGACACAAAGTACCACATATTCTATGATTTCATTAATATATATGTAAAGATAAGTCTATAGAGATGGAATGAGATTAGTGGTTATGTAGGGCTGGGGAATGGCAGAGGGACTGAGAGGTGACTTCTAAGGAGTATAGGGCTTTCCTTCTAGGAGTGATGAAAATGTCCTAAACTTGATTGTGGTGAGGAATGCACACATCTGTAATTATACTAAAGTGCACTTTGGATAGATTATATGGTATGTAACTATATCTCATATAACTGCTTTTAAAACTTGGGGCACACATTGTGGAGGTTCTTGTAGTCCAGTGTAATACCCTTGCATTTTACTGTAAGCTGGGAATGCATGGGGGTTTTGGTAAAGAAAGACAAGGGCCAAGACTTGCCTGAGGTTTTAACAGGATCATTCTGGCTGCTAGGTAAGAATGGACCACAGTCACAAGCAGGTCAAAGGGCAGACCAGTTAGGGAGCTATCACAGTAGTCCAGGCAAGTGATATGGTTGATTAGACAGCGCAGCAGCCGTTAGGGAAACCAGGTGGTTGGGTTTTACACATATTTGAAGTAGCTGTTGTTGGATTACTGTGGGGTAAGAAAGTGACACAATCCCAACTCCAAAAGACAGAGGAATGAACAAACAGGAGGAATGCAACTAAGCACGAAAGTAGACTATTATTATTCTAATAATGTAAGAACTTGTAACAATGATATAAAGGCAGTGGACACAGAGGTTCTGAGGGGAGGGAGAGGGAAGAATAAGTATAACATGGGGCATTTTTCAAACACTGGAATAATTTTGCATACTGCAATAACAGAGATAAGTCATACATTTTCTTAAAACATATTAAAATGTGCTGTGCAAAGTGTGAAACATAATGCAAAGTATAGACCATGCTTAACAGCAATACTTCAATATGTGATCATCCCATGAAACAAATGGACCACACTAATGAAGGATGATGTTCATGGGGAAAACTGTGTTAGGGGCAGGGAGTAGGGTATATGGGAATCCACTATATTTTTGATGGAATATCTATGGCATCTAAAGCTCCTTTAAAAATAAAGAAAACAAAATGCTTTTTTAAATTGTGACATTTAAGCAGAGGTATCAATGGAGTTGTGATGTTAGGCAAGAGAAAGACTGGGGTATCATCAAAACTATTTGATATTTGAAAACATGGAAACAGATTCTGAAGAGAGAGTGCATTGAATGAAATCCATAAAAAATAAAAATGATACATGGCTCTTCACCAAAATTTTAAAACTACAGATCTGAAAAAAAGAAACTATAAAGGCAAACTACAGACAGGGAATAATATTTGCAAACTTAACTATGACAAAGAAAGAACACATATCTAGACTATCTGAAACTGATACCTGGAATAGGTATCTACAATATTGGGAGTGGCTATGGCTCAAGCAGTTGAGCACTTGCTTCCCACAAGAGAGGTTCTGGGTTCAGATCCAAGTACTTGCTAAAATAAAAACAAAAAACAAGCAAACAAAAAATTTTCAGGGGAGCCCATGCGACTTGGTGGTAGAGAACTGGCTTCCCACTTATGAGGCCCTGGGTTCAACCCCTGGGCTTAATACCAAGAAAATAAAAATAAAAATAAAAAAACACACAGGTATCTAGAATAAATTAAAAGAATTTCCAAAATTCTCAAAATTCAACCATGAAAAAACAATCCAGGGTGTAGCGACACTGCTACCATTTTTCACTGGACTGAGGCATCCCTCAGGCTGGTGGTCTTGAACTAGTTGGCCCCAGGGGAGTGAGGATGGATACAGAGACTATGCACACTCCGGAGACAGGGTTCTGGACCAAGTCTAACTTTATTACATAGAAACAGCAATTTATAGTTCAGGGCAATAGGGAAGGGGGGCTAGGTGGTATTAGATTGGCGGGGGTGAATATATGCCCAAACAAAGAGAGGGGTAAGCTAAGGGGGATGGTTAGTTTGATCATGTAGGCTGAGCTTTTTCACACCATACTGCCTGATTAGTGGGGATCAAACAAAGGGAGAGGGGTTTAGAGAGGAGGAAGAAGATGTGGTGAAGCTGGACAGGGCCTGGTTGCCATCCTGAATGACCTCGTGGTCAGCGGTTATTTTGTTTAGCTGTGTGGGTGCCTTAGAGACAGCATGTTGGTAACTGACAAGCTATGCCTTGTCGACTGTGCACAGGGTGATCTTGGGCGCTTTTATTTCTCCTACACCAGGGAAGTGGCTGTGGCTCAATCAGTTGGGCTCCCATCTGCAGGGCCTCCTTGTGAAGGCAGGCTGGCCCACAGGCTGCGGATCGCTGCCTGGCCCGCACATGCTGCAGAGAGCCAATTCAGCAAGGTGACACAACAAAGGAGGGAGACAAGGAAAAAAAAAACACAACAAACACAGAAGATTGCACAGTGAATGGACACAGAGAGCAGACAGCAAGCAAGTGCAAGGGGGGAGGGGAAATAAGAAAAAATAAAAAAGAAACAATCCTATTAGAAAATGGGCAATGTATATGAACAAACATTTCACCATAGTAGATAAATGGTTGGGAAATAAGTACAGGAAGAGATGCTGGATATAATTAGCCATTAGGGAAATGCAAACTACACCATTATGATATATAACTACAAGCTATTAAAACAACTGAAACATAAAGTGACAATACCAAATGCTGGTGAGAATACAGAAAAACAATCTCTCATACATTGCATAAGGGAATGTAAAATGGTACAGTCATTCTAAAAACTAGTTAGCAGTTTCTTATAAAACTAAACATATACTTACCATACGGCCCAGTAAGTGCACTCCTGCACATTAATCACATAGAAATGAAAATGTATGCCCAAACTAAAGTCTTAGTTTGTTGTTTGAAAAGATTTAACCAAACTGATAAACCTCTAGCTAGGCTAACCAAACATAAAATAGAGAAGATATAAATTACCAATACCAGGAATGGAAGAGGTCATCACTACTGCTTCCACAGACATTAAAAGGATAATCAGGGTGGTGGACTTGGCCCAGTGGTTAGGGCATCTACCTACCACATGAGAGGTCCATGGCTCAAACCCCAGGCCTCCTTGACCCATGTGCAGCTGGGCCACGTGCAGTGCTGATGCATGCAAGGAGTGCCACCCCACGCAGGGGTGTCTCCCACATAGGGGAGGCCCATGTGCAAGGAGTGTGCCCTGTAAGGAGATCTGCCCAGTGCAAAAGAAAGTGCAGCCTGCCCAGAAATGGTGCCACACACACGGAGAGCTGATGCAGCAAGATGATGCAACAAAAAGAAACACAGATTCCCATGCTGCTGACAACAACAGAAGTGAACAAAGAAGATGCAGCAAATAGACACAGAGAACAGACAACTGGTGTGGGGGAGGAAGGGAGTGAAATAAATAAATAAATCTTTTAAAAAAAAGGATAATCAAACAAGACTTATGAACATCTCTATGTCCAATAATTTGATAACTTAGATGTAATGACTCAAAAATTCTTGAGAGAAGCAATTATCAAAACTCACAAGAACAAATATATCATCAGAATAGCCCTATAACCATTAAAAATTTGAATCAATAATTAATAACATTCCAAAAAACAAAGGACCTGGTTCAGATAGTTTAATAGTAAATTCTACCAAACTTTTAAGGAAAAATGAAACCAATTCTCCACAATCTCTTTCAGAAAACAAAGCAGAGGGAACATTTCCTAACTTACTCAATGAGGTCAGCATTACACCAATGGCAAAATCAGAAAAAAGATATTAAAAGAATGGAAAACCACATACCAATATTTCTCATGAACATAAAACCAAAATTTTGTCCCATTGTCTGGGATTGTCCAGCTGACTAGGGGTCTCTTGGAAGGAAAATTCACAAAACAGGACATATGTCAAATGCCTGTAATGATCTCTTCCCAGAATCTTATTATTGTGTATTTTTTAGGAAAAACTCATTTTTAATAAAAATCAAACACTGAAAAAGCTACACAATGAAAGGTAAACCTCCCTCTCATCCAGCCCCTGTTCCCACAGTTCTACCCCTGCCCAGACACCCACTTACCAATGTCACACATATTCTTCCTGGATAGGCCATCCAGGCACAAGTATATATGCCTGTGTCTCATTGTACAGCCTATATTTTGCAAGTTTTTAACTTAAGTTATTCAGTTGTTAAGTCAACCTTTCTTAAAGAAATGCCCAAAACAGACCTAATAGCATGACCATGTAACATAAAGTCACATTAGGATACTCAGTGAGAGGGGGTGACATGAAAAGACAGCACAAAGGACATAAACCAGGACTTCCCTCAACAAGGGGGAGCACACAGTCATCCTGGAGCTCATCCATCTGTTTAATGGCTCTGTGGAAATCCAGTTCATGGACTTACTTTAATTGACAAATCAGTGATCTGGAGTCCCCCAGGTCCACGAAGACAAATACACCACCTCCTGCTCCAGCAGCAGGAGGTCCAGTATTAAAGGATAAGAAACTCAGCACAGGTCTGCACCCTCCCCAGTGCACAGGACTAACACCTCCTGCAAACATCCCCAGGGTACAGAGCTCAAGGCGGCCTAGCACCTGAGGAGCCACAGCCATCACCAAAGGCCGGGCTGAAGGAGCCTGGACACCACCTGCCAAGGCCTGCAGGCTGGAGCTGAGCATCATGGGAGGGAGGGCTGGGGCAGCTTCCAGCACTGCCCATGTGCAGGCCCCACCCAAGGCCTCCAGACTGGGGATGGCCCCACCCACTTCCTGCTTCAGGCACCCAGGGTTCAGCTAGTGAATCATCGGAACCATTCCTCAACTTCTGAGTGTTCTACTTTAATCTTGAACATTTTCCATTTACTATTTCAGCCCTTTCAGCTTTTCAATTTATCTACTTAAGCATTATCTTGTCACCCTATTTCTTAGAGATTATACTTCAATTTTCAACTGTATTTCCATTTTTCTTATTTCTTCTCATTCATTTTTTGAGTTTTTAAAATTTATATCTTATCATGTATTTCATTTTCTTAATGCCTATTATGTACTTTTCAGAAAGCATATTTCAGTACATAATATAGATCATGACAAAGAGCTTTCATTCATTTGTTGTGGATTACTCTGCACTTACTCCTTTTCTCCCTATATTACTTTGATACTTGAAAATAAGTGTTTTTTCTCTTGGTTTCCATATGATTAAAAAAATTTTATAGACAGAAGTGAGACTGAAAATAGCTTTCCAACAATACAGATCTGTTTCTCTTTCTACATGTTTTATGAAATGTTTTAAAGTATGGATGCTTTCTTCCTGATATTTTCAGATTCTGTACTTCCACCACTCTTCCAAAAGGGTCTTCACTCAATTCATTACCTCTCCTGCACCTTTTGTCTATTTTCTTTCTCCATCTGACCACTGAATGTTCCTTTTACATGTACTCCTCTCTGGAGAAACATTTCCATGTTGCCAAAATCTAGTCATTCTCTATACATGTCTACAGATTTTCAAAATCAATGATCTATAAAAATCTATATATATTCAAAAGTAATATGTATATGCTATTTCAATAAGTTATACTGTATTTCATTTCTGAATTATCTTGTTTTTGTATATTTAATGCATTGTATTCCTACAATCATTAGTTTTAGTTTCTTATACTTTATGACTACAGTTACTAATTTTCTATTTAGTTTTAAATCAATCTATTTTCATACATATTTGGTGTTAGGAATCACAATTCATATTCTGCAAATTTTGAAAAATTTTTATTGCTTTAGATTCATAATCAAATAGGTTCAGGGTCATTTCTATCTGGACTACAATATTACAACCATATGGCTTTACACCTATCACCAGGCACACATATGGTCCTCAAGGATTCTGGTTAATACTTGTTCTTACTCTAGTTAAAGTACTGTTTTATAAATAACCTATAGAAAAAAAATTTATTTAATAGGGTTTATTGAATTTTTAAAATTTAAGAACACATCAACATATTTCAGGCATAGTCTATCATGATCTTATTATTAAACATTGAATATATGGACATTAGTGAGAATTAAGTTATTCAAAATCATAAAAATGTAGGTATCCAACAATTAACTCACATTCCAGGATTTCAAAAATGCACTCACAGGATGCCTATAATCTGGGGACTTTCTGCTGCTCACTACGTGGATGGTCATTTGTGGAAGTCATTCTACTCTGTTCACAGCTGCATTTAAAAAATCCACAGTGGCCTGGGAGAGCAGCGGCAATCCTCCAGGTGCAACGGCAAGAATCAGGAAGGAAGGAGGGCCCAACAGTGGGCTCTTGATACTAATGGCTACACTTTTGAGCCTATGCACCTGCAATAAGAACAAGGCCTAGAGTAGCATTGTGCCTGGGGGTTTCCTCCTGACAGCCTTCATGTTACTCAAATGTGGCCTCTCTCACAGCCAAACTCAGCGTGTAGATGTGATGCATTCCCCCCAGCGTGGGACACGACACATTCGGGGATGAGCCTCCCTGGCACCGAGGGATCACTACCACATACCAGCTGAAGAAGCAACTAGAAAATGACCCTGAATTAAAGATTCAATGCGGAACAGCAGAATATACCTGTCTACATATAATAACATGACTTCGGGAAGCGGTTTGACCTAATGTAAGGGGGAAATGGAAAGGAGAAATGAGATTATAAGGCTGTGAGTCTCTAAAAAAGAGTCTGGAGGTTGTCAGAAGGAATAGCCCTATGTACAACTGAACAGAGTCTAAGAGACAGATAAGGTAGATACAACCCCAGGTACTGGTTCTTTTGAGGGATAAAGAGACCCACGGGTTCTATGGTCATGGCAGAAGGGGTTCACTGCCATGACAGATGGCCCTTCTTTGGAGCTGGTGTTTCTGCATGATGGAAATGGACTCAGAGGGGATCTCTTTTTTTTTTTTTTTTTTTTTTTAATATTTTTCATTTTATTAATACACCAATTTATTTTTATTTTATTTTAGTATTTCTAAATTACTATGTATTCTATTTCTTTTTTTTTTTAAATTTTTTAATTTTTTATTGACTTTGTAATAATATTACATTAAAAATATATATGTGAGGTCCCATTCAACCCCACCCCCCCACCCCCCCTCTCCCCCCCCCCCCAACAACACTCGTTCCCATCATCATGACACATCCATTGGATTTGGTAAGTACATCTTTGGGCACCTCTGCACCTCATATACATTGGTTCACATCATGGCCCATACTCTCCTCTATTCCATCATGTAGGCCCTGTGAGGATTTACAATGTCCGGTGATTACCTCTGAAGCACCATCCAGGGCAGCTCCATGTCCCGAAGACGCCTCCACCTCTCATCTCTTCCTGCCTTTCCCCATACCCTTTGTCCATTATGTCCACTTTTCCCAATCCAATGCCACCTCTTCTATGTGGACACTGGATTGGTTGTGTCCATTGCACCTTTATGTCAAGAGGAGGCTCAGATTCCACCTGGATGCTGGATGCAATCCTCAGAGGGGATCTCTTTTCACAAGACTTGCATGCTACTTTATTGGAATTGTAGTTGGTGCTGAGTTTAAGATATATGTAGGGGATTTGAATCTCTGGACTGATAATATGACACCCAGGCCCAGAGCCTCAACAGACTTCAGCTCCTACACTTTGACTTATTTGACTTACTCCACTCAGCTAACATGGAGTTGAAGAAGGTCAACCACCACAACATGGAGCCTAGAGTGTCTACAACTAGAAGCGGGAAGAGTGCATCCAGTACCCATGTGCAATCTAAGCCCTCACTTGACATAGGTGTGCAATGGACACAACCAATCCAATGTCCACAGAGAAAATGTGGAATGGGTGTGGGAACGGTAGCCATGGGGGCTGCAGGGTGTGGGGAACGGGAGGAAGAGATGAGATGTGGAGGCGTTTTCGGGACGTGGAGTTGTCCTGGATAGTGCTTCACGGACAATTACGGGACACTGTAGATCCCCCCAGGGCCCACTGGATGGAACGTGAGAGAGTCTGGGCTATGATGTGGACCATTGACTATGGGGTGCAGTGATGCTCAGAGATGAACTTACCAGGTACAATGGATGTATCACGATGATGGGAGAGAGTGTTGCTGTGGGGGGAGTGGGGGGCGGGGGCAGTGGGGTTGAATGGGACCTCATATATTTTTTTTAATGTAATTAAAAAATAATAATAATAAATAAATATTAAAAAAAAAAAAGATCTATTTAAGGGAAACGGACTTTGGCCCAGTGGTTAGGGCGTCCGTCTACCACAGGGGAGGTCCAAAGTTCAAGCCCCGGGCCTCCTTGACCCGTGTGGAGCACCGATGAGCAGCGCTGATGCGCTCAAGGAGTGCCGTGCCACATATGGGTGTCCCCCGCGTAGGGGAGCCCACGCGCAAGGAGTGCACCCATAAGGAGAGCCGCCCAGCGCGAAGGAGGGAGCAGCCTGCCGAGGAATGGCGCCACCCACACTTCCCGTGTGCTGACGACAACAGAAGCGGACAAAGAAACAAGACGCAGCAAAAAGACACAGAAAACAGACAACCGGGGGAGGGGAGGGGAATTAAATAATAAAAATAAATCTTTAAAAAAATAATAAAAAATAAAAAATCCACAGCTAACATCACACTCAAGAGTGAAATAATGAAACTCTTTCCTAAGAGTTCATGAACAAGATAAGTTAACTCACTTTCATCACTGATTTTCGACATTGTACTATAAGTTCTAGCCAGAGCAATTGGGTAAGAAAAAGAAATAAATTCATCCATACTGGAATAGAAGAAGGAAAGCTATCCCTATAAATGACATACTCCTTTAAATACACAATTCCAAAGAAGCCACAACAATAACAATACTAATGCAACAATAAAGGCATAAAGCAAACTTGCATAGTATAAGATAAATGCACAAAAGTCAGTTTTGTTCATACAGCACAACAAAAAATAAGTCCACTCAATCAGCTGCTAACAAATAAAATAGCTAAGAATGAATTTAATGAAAGGATGAAACACATGAACACTAGCAAAAAACTGAATGAAACTAAAGAAGACCTAACATATGGCAAGACATCCATTGTTCAATGATGATAAGATTATATTATTCTACTATCAATACTTAACACAGGGAGCTACAGATTCAATATAATAATTATAAAAATCCCAGCTGCCATTTTTGTTTACAGAAATGGAAAAACCGATTTTCAAATTTAAATGGCTCTAATAAGTGTCTTTAATAGAGAAAACAACCACTTTCTTCCTTGTGAGACTGGAATAGACTAATTTAAATAACATGAGGAGGGCTTTCATTGAGATCTGGTTGACCTGGGTAGGGATATGTGGGATTCTCTGAGGGATACTGGGGTTCACAGAAATTTGAGTCCTAATTCTCCCTGTTAATGGAGGGCAATATATTCCTGTAAATTTCATGGGGACTCAGAGGCCAGGATGTGGAATATCTCTGAGTACAGATCTGTGTCTCCATTGCCATATTTTCATTCAGGCTGGGTGAAGGTTTTGGTTCTCAGAAGGAAGTAGAGGTCTCTGAACACAATAATTGACCAAGTCTCCTCCTCTTTATACCCTAAATCACAGGATCTGCAGTGAGTTAAGCATGAGCAAGGGTATGAAAATTCACTCAACATCACTAGTGACCAGTAAAATTAATAAGAAAATTAGAAGGTCTCACTGCCACATCTTCTGGAGTGCACATGATCTGGGAGAGGAAGGACTGAAATAGGAAGGTGCACACTCCAGGCTGCTGAGGGAGTTGTTTAGTTCTTTAGACAGGGAAACACCTGTTGTTGACCACCTCTAGAGTTCTCATATCATTCTACTTTTCAACTCCAGAATTTCTATTTCCACTAAATTTATACTTTCTAGCCCTTTATGGATATTCTCTACTTGGGGAGATATCATTCTCATGTTTTTCTTTCACTCACAGAGCAGATTAAAAATTTGTAGATGCACTAATCTGGACAATGGTGTTGATGGAAGTGGGTACTGCTCATCTCTTTTGAAAAAAAAATGGTTCAAACCCCGGGCTTCCTTGACCTGTGTGGAGCTGGCCCATGGGCAGTGCTGATGTGCACAAGGAGTGCTGTGCCACACAGGGGTGTCCCCTGTGTAGGGGAGCCCCACACACAAGGAGTGTGCCCCATAAGGAGAGCTGCCCAGTGTGAAAGGAAGTGCAGCCTGCTCAAGAATGTGCTGCACACATGGAGAGCTGACATAAGATGATGCAACAAAAAGAAACACAGATTCCCTTGTTGCTGACAACAACAGAAGTGGACAAAGAAGATGCAGCAAAATAGACACAGAGAACAGACAACCGGGGTGGGGGGGGGGATGGGAGAGAAATAAAAATAAATAAATATTTAAGAAAAAAAAAAAGAACAATCATGAACACTTATGCACCAAAGCAGGGCACCTCAAAATACATAGGCAAACAAGGAAAAAAACTAAGTGGGGAAATGCATGCCTCTACAATTACTCTGGGGGACTTTAATACACCAATATCATCATTAGGCAGAACATCTCAATGAGAATCAATAAAGAAGCAAAGACCCTGAATAATACATTAGAAGATCTGGACCTAATAGACAAATACATAACATTACACTCAAATACTGTGGGATATATATTATTCTTGAGTGCACATGGATCATTCTCAAGGATAGACCACATGCTAGGCAACAAAACACCTCTCAATGAATTCAGAAAGACTGAAATTATACAAAGTAATTTCACACAAAGTAATTTCACACAAAGTAATTAAATAACTAAAATGGACAGCAGCTGGAAATCAGCAAGGGGCTGAGAAGCAGATTAGACACAAAGATATGGAAGTTAAACAGTACACTCTTAGACAAACAGAGGGTCAAGGAGAAAATTGCAAAGAAATCAGTAACTACCTTGAAATGAATAAAAAAACAACACAACAACATAGCATAACCTCTGGGATGCAGCAAAAACTGTACTAAGAGGAAAACTCACAGCTATAAATGCTGATATTAAAAAAGAAGAAAGTGCTAAAATCAAAGACTTAACTGCACATCTGGAGGAACCAGAAGAACAACAACTAACCCCAAAGGAAGTAGAAAGAAGGAAATAACAAAGATTAGTGCAGAACTAAATGAAATTTAAAATAAGAAAGGACTAGAAAAAATAAAACCAAAAGCTGGTTCTTGGAGATCAATAAAATTGATAAACCCTTAGCTACACTAACAAGGGGGAAAAAAAGAAGATGCAAATACAAAAAATAAGGAATGAGGAAAGGAATATCATCACTGACCCCACAGAAATCAAGTTTATCATAAGAGGATACTTAGATAAACTGTATGCCAACAAGAATAATTTAGAATGAGCAAATTCCTAGAAACACACAAGCAGCCTACATTGATGAAAGAAGAAAGATGAACTCAACAGACTAATCAGAAGTAAGCAGATACAGTCAACAAAAACCTCCGAACCAAGAGCCCAGACTTGTTTCACATGTGAATTCCAGGAAACATTCCAGAAAGAACTAACATCAATCCTGCTCAAACACTTCCAAAAAATCGAAGTAGAAGGAACATTGCCTAACTCATTCTATGATGCAAACATTAACCTAAAACCAAACCCAAACAAAGATGCTACAAGAAAGGAAAATTACAGGCCAATCTAATGAATCTAGATGCTAAAATCCTCAACAAAATACTTGCTAATCATATTCAACAAAACACCAAGCAAATTACACACCATGACTAAGTGAGTTTCATCCTGGGTATGCAAAGAGTGTTAAACATAAGAAAATCAATCAATAAAATACACCTCATAAAGAGATCAAAGGAATAGAAACACATGATAATCTCTACAGATGCAGTAAAATCATTTGACAAAATACATCCTTTCCTGATTAAAACACTCCAAAAGACAGGAATAGAAGGAAACTTCCTCAACAGAACATAAGGTATATAAGAAAAACCAACAGCTAAATCATATACAATGGTGAAATCCTAAGAGCTTTTGCTCTAAGACTGGACACAAGACAAGGATGTCCTCTGTCACCGCTCCTATGTAACGTTGTGTTAGAAGTGCTTGCATGAGCACTGCTGCCAGAAAAAGATGTAAAAAGCCTCAAAATTAGAAAGGAAGAAGCACAAGTTAATTTACAGACAACATGATCCTATACATAGAATGCCCTCAGAAACAAAGCTTCTAGAACTTATGAGTTCAGTAAAGTCACAGATATAAGAACAAAGCAAAAAAAAAAAATCAGTAGCATTCTTGTATACCAATAATGAGCAATCTGATGAGGAAATCAAGAAAAAAAAAACCATTTACAATAGAAACTAAAAAAACCAAATACCTAGGAACAGTTTAACTGAAGAAGTAAATGACTTATACACAGAAAACTACAAAGCACTGTTACAGGAAATCAAAGAAGACTTAAATAAATGGAAGAATATTCCCTGCTCATGGATAAGAAACTAAATATCATTAGATGTCTATCTTACCCAAACTAATCTACAAATTTAATGCAATCCCAATAAAAATCAACACAGCATTTTTTAATGACTTGGAAAGACTATGAAACTTATTTGGAAGGGCAAGAGTCCCCAAGTATTCAAAGACATATTGAAAAAGTAAAATGAAATTGGAGCAATCACATTACCTGACTTTAAAACATACTACAGAGCTAGAGTGGTCAAAACTGCATGGTACTGTCACAAGAATAGACATACTAGCCAATGGAACTGAACTGAGAGTTCTGATATAGATCACTGCATATACAGTCATTTGATATTCAACAAGGTCACCAACTCCACTCAGCTGGGAGAGAATAGCCTCTTCAACAAATGGTGCTTGGAGACTGGACATAAATAACCAAAGACAGAAGGGGTTCACTGCCATGACAGATGGCCCTTCTTTGGAGCTGGTGTTTCTGCGTGATGGAAATGGACTCAGAGGGGATCTCTTTTCACAAGACTTGCATGCTACTTTATTGGAATTGTAGTTGGTGCTGAGTTTAAGATATATGTAGGGGATTTGAATCTCTGGACTGATAATATGACACCCAGGCCCAGAGCCTCAACAGACTTCAGCTCCTACACTTTGACTTATTTGACTTACTCCACTCAGCTAACATGGAGTTGAAGAAGGTCAACCACCACAACATGGAGCCTAGAGTGTCTACAACTAGAAGCGGGAAGAGTGCATCCAGTACCCATGTGCAATCTAAGCCCTCACTTGACATAGGTGTGCAATGGACACAACCAATCCAATGTCCACAGAGAAAATGTGGAATGGGTGTGGGAACGGTAGCCATGGGGGCTGCAGGGTGTGGGGAACGGGAGGAAGAGATGAGATGTGGAGGCGTTTTCGGGACGTGGAGTTGTCCTGGATAGTGCTTCACGGACAATTACGGGACACTGTAGATCCCCCCAGGGCCCACTGGATGGAACGTGAGAGAGTCTGGGCTATGATGTGGACCATTGACTATGGGGTGCAGTGATGCTCAGAGATGAACTTACCAGGTGCAATGGATGTATCACGATGATGGGAGAGAGTGTTGCTGTGGGGGGAGTGGGGAGCGGGGGCGGTGGGGTTGAATGGGACCTCATATATTTTTTTAATGTAATTTAAAAAAATAATAATAAATAAATATTTTTAAAAAATTGACATAAAAAAAAAATAACCAAAGAATTAGAGGAACACCATCTCACACCTTATATGAAACCTAAAGATGGATCAAAGATCTAATTATAAGAGCCAAGACCATTAAGACCTTGAAAGATAAGCAGGGAAGCTTCTATAGGACCTTGTAATAGCAAATGTCTTCATGAACTTCAAACCCAAAGCATGAGATGCAAAAGAAAAAAATAGATAAATGGGACCTCCTCAAAATTAAAACCTTTTGCACCTGAAAGGAGTTTGTGAAGAAAGTGAAAAGACAGGCTCAACAATGGTAGAAAATATTTGGAAACACCAAATATCTGATAGGAGCCTAATATCCAGCATATGTAAAGAAATATCTCAGGGAAACGGACTTGGCCCAGCATTTAGGGCGTCCGTCTACCACATGGGAGGTCTGCGGTTCAAACCCCGGGCCTCCTTGATCCGTGTGGAGCTGGCCCATGCACAGTGCTGATGCGTGCAAGAAGTGCCATGCCATGCAGGGATGTCCCCCGCGTAGGGGAGCCCCACATGCAAGGAGTGTGCCCCGTAAGGAGAGCTGCTCAGTGTGAAAGTGCAGCCTGCCCAGGAATGGCACCACCCACACTTCCCAGGCCCCTGACCACACAGAAGCTGACAAAGAAACAAGACACAGCAAATAGACACAGAGAACAGACAACCGGGGGAGGGGGAGGGAATTAAATAAATAAGTCTTTAAAAAAAAAGAAATATCTCAAAATAAAAAGACAAACAACCCATTTAAAAAATGGACAAGTGATATGAACAGACACTTCTCCAAAGAAGGAAGACAAAAGCCTAAAAAGCATATGAAAACATGCTCAACATCACTAGCTATTAGGGAAATGCATATCAAAACAACAAGATACCATCTTACTTCCATTAGACTGGTGGACATTAAAAAAATCAGAGGACTAAGGTGTTGGAGAGGATGTGGAGTAATGGACACCTTCATCCACTGCTGGTGGGAATGCAGAATGGCCCAGCCATTGTGGATGACAGTTTGGGGTTTCCTCAAAAAACTAACTATAGTTCTGCCATATGACCCATCAATTCCACTGCTGGGTATATACCCAGAACTGAAAACAAGGACAAGAACCAATTATGCACAACAATGTTCATAGCACCATTATTCACTATTGCCAAAACTGGAATCAACCCAAATGCCCATTAAGAGATGAATGGATAATCAAAATGCAGTAGATACATACAATGGAACACTACCAATTGTAAGAAGGAATACAGTACAACACATGGGATAACATGAATGAATCTGAAGGGCCTTATGTTAAGTGAAGCAAGCCAGGTATTGAAGGACAAATATTGCATGACCTCTTTGATAAGAATTAAGCGAATTGAGCCAACACAGAGAGCTAGAGTCTGGAAGATAGGTTTACAGGAAATAGAAAGGGAGAAGGTTGTAAGCCAATGCCCATAGGGGTGCAATCTATGATAAGGTATGAGTAGTTGTGCAGTGAAGGTGTATGACAGGGGTGTAAGGAAACTATTGGGTTGGGTGGTGCAAGCTTGATGGGGCTAGGGTAGGGAGGATGGGTTGGATAGTCCATGGAAATGGGGAAAGGGTTGAGGGGGGAGGTAGCAGGTGAACACTGGGATTGGCAGGTATGTGGTTGAAACTACAATGCTGAGAATATTGTTTTGGCAATATGACAAGGAAGGGCTACTGGTTTAGGGTGTTGGATGGAAATACATTTGGGAGAGGGCACACCTGGGGCAGTCTTCTAAAGAAGGTGCAAGATGATTTTGTCATAGTGTGATGGATCAGTGGAGGGGGAACCACATAATGAGTGGAAAGGAGTTAAGCTCCCATACAGGGGAGTCTTGATATGTTCTCAAACACAGGGGAGGATGTCTCTGGAGAGTATGGGTGGTTCCTAATAGGGGAGGACAGACTACTGTGTCAAGTCAGCAACACTGTTGCAAATATCTACAAATTTTGTTCTTCAAGGAGTGAAGCCTGGTGGTCACAGTGGGTCCTGAGGGGAGGGAGAGGAAGAACAGGATCAACAGAAGAGTGAGTATTTAGGGGGCAAAGGAAGAGTTCTGCATGATCTTGCAATGATGGATACAGGCCATGCTAAATTTCATCAAAAATTTATAAAAGTGTATGGTGTAAAATGTAAACAATAATATAAACCACTGACCATAGTTTGCAGCTATGTTTTAATACTTGTACATCAGTTGTAACATACATAGTATCCACATGTAAAAAGATTATTAACAAAGAAAGGGATAAAAGGGAGGATGTTGGGTATATGAGAGTCCCCTCTATTCTGTATATGACTTCACTGTGACCTAAAACTTCTTTGAAGACAAAATGAAAAAATAAAATACTGGGGAAGTAATGGAAGAAAATGCAACTGTACATACAGCACAACATATATTACAGTGATGAAAGGCAAAACTTAAAAAACAATTTTTTACTATTTTCATTTTTTAAATACCCCTTTTTAACCTTATTTTAGTTTTAGTTTTCTTAAATTATCATGTATTTTTTCTTATGTTTAAGCCTTTCGTTATTATTTCAGTTTCCTATTAAGCAAATTTAAAAATATTCTTAGTTTCATTTTTAAAGAACTTTTAGATCACAGAAGGGTTACAACTATGGTAGGGGAGGACCATTGGTGTGGGGTGTCTGTGATGGGGGATATATGGAAGGAAGTTCATGTGGGGATATATATAAGGTATATAAATATGTTCAAATGTTCATGGGGCATTGCCGCAGTGTGTAGAGATTCACACAACAACTGAAAGAATACTGAAGTCCTATCCTTGGGAGCTCTGCCACATTCTCTAATGCTACAGCAACAATCCTCCAAGGACCAAGGACCAGTGAAAAAGGATGGTCCACTGATATACCATTGAGATTGATGACTATGCTTATGCACTTTTTGCTCTTAAATTTGCAAGGTAGTATAGTGATGTAGGGTACCGAAGAGTTACTTCCTGAGAGCCTCCATGTTACTCAAATGTGGCCTCTCCCTAAGTCAAACTCAGCATATAAATGCATTACCTTCCTCCCCAATGTGGGACATGACTCCCAGGAATGAGCCTCCCTGACACTGAGGGATTACTACCAAGCACCAGCTGATGATGCAATTGGAAAAAGACACTGAACTAAAGGGGGAAAAGGTAAATATACATGAGTTTATATGGCTAACAGACTTCAAAGTAAGCCAGGAGGCCATCAGAGAGTTATCCTTATAAAAGTCTCCACAGGATCTCATAGGCTGCCAAAGCAGATACTACCACAAATAGTGGGACATCTGAGGGATCCAGAGACACCCAGCTTATACGGTCAGGGCAGATAGCTTTGGACATTGATGCCTGGTCACTGGATCCTACTTCGGAGTTTGTGCTCCTGAGTGTGACAGAGTTGGACTCAAACGTGGCTTCTCTACACATGCCTCTTCTATCTCTTTTATTTGAAACTATAGTTGATGCTGGAATTGGTAGGTGTACATCCAAAAGACTTGAATCTCTGAAATGTTCCTGTACCAGCTGGGCCCTGAAGCTCAGTGGAGTTGTAACACCTACTCTCCAGTTCATTGGACTCACCTAGGTCAACTAACAAGGTGAGGATGGACAACCACCACACCAAGGAACTGAGAAAGTCTACAACTGCAAGCAAGAAAGTCCCATTTATCAGCCAAATAGGATCAAAGTCCCCTCTCTGGTAGAGTAGGCATCACCATTCCAGAATCCTCAGGATTGGAGAATAAAATATAGACTAGTGTGGACTTACTGGTATTCCACTATAGACTTATTGTGGTTATATCAATGGAAAATCTATCATCGATGTGGAGACAATGGCCACTGGAGGTGCTGAAGTCATGGAGAGGGAAAAAGAGGTATAATATGGGGGCATTTTCAGGACTTGGAATAGACCTAACATTGCAATGACAGAAACAGGCTGTAGCATGTTTGATATTATTGATGAATTCCAAAAAGAAATATTGGATTATGTTTGTAAACTGATCTTTTCCTCTGGGCATATGAGATTATATTGGATTTATAGGTTTACTTGATTAGGTAATTATGTTAATCACTTGTGCCAGAAGGGCATTGAGTCCCAACCCTTTGGTGGGTGGAAAAAAGGCATGGCAAAGGACAGAGTTAAAGGTTCTTAATGTAGGAGTTTTTATGTTGGAATTTGATGCTGAAGCGGGAGTCCTAGGAAGCAAGGAACCCTGAACTCACAGAGGAGCAAGACCCCAGAAGGGAGGAAACCCAGGAAACCTGAACCCTTGCAGACGTAGGCAGCCTCTTGCTCCAACATGTGAAAACAGACTTTGGTGAGGGAAGTAACTTATGCTTTATGGTCTGGTATCTGTAAGCTCCTACCCCAAATAAATATCTTTTATAAAAAAAAACAACAACAACCAATTTCTGGCATTTTACATCAGTATGCCTTTGACTGATTAATACTCAGGCCATTATATATTCTGCCGTAACCTACAGAATTGAATGCAAGAAAATGTAAACTACAATGTAAACTATAATCCATGCTTAGTTGCAATGCTTCAAAATCTGTTCATCAATTTTAATGAGTGTAGCACACTAATGCTAGAAGTTGTTAATGTTGGGAACAGTGGGAGGTATAGGGAGTGGGGCATATGGGAATGTCTTATATTTTTCAATGCAACAATTTATGTAATCTAAGTATCTTTTTAAATTAAATTTTAAAAATGATACAAAGGCCTCTGAGCTGACTACAAAGGGGTATCCAGGGATCTACCATCCTGGGAAAGGTGAAAGAGAGGGACACAGCCTAAGGCTGACAGCTTCTGACCGACAATTCTGGTCTGCTGTGTCCCACCAGCTTTTCCAGGTTGACTGGGACCACACTGTTGTCTACCTTGGGCTACTAAAGAGAAGTGGAGAAATCCAACATGCTCAATCTCCCTCTCTTATAGCCGGGACTGATTGTTGAGGATGTACCTTCCCAGGAAACAGGAGAGAGAGGGACACAATCTAAGGCTGATTCAGCTTTGGACCCACAAATTTGGTCTGTTGTGTCCCTTGGGCCCTTCCAGGTCAGAGAGGCCTTGCCATTGTTTGCCTTAGGAGGCTGCAAGGGAGTAAAGAAATCTGACCCTCTCAATCTCCTCCATGAACAGGGACTGATTGTTGAAGATGCAGAAGGGAGCAGAATTATTTCCTACCCAGGAAATGGGAGGGTGCTGCCAGAGAAGGCTAGAGACTTTTTTATAAGAAAGTCCAAATTACAAGGATCTTAGCCTCCAGGCAGGATCTTCTCACATTGATCCAGGCTGTGTTACAGTAAAAACACATTAAACAGGCATTGAACTGAGGGCTGCCAAAGAGTGTCATCTGCTGGCAGAACTTGGTAGTACATATGAGAAAATTAAAAATAAATGAGGCATTTTCTGACCTTTATAGCTTGCCTCCCACGACCCTAGGAAGTAAGTCTGCAAAACATTACTGGGTGCAGAGCACACTTTTGAGCAACTAACAAGGACAAGCCTAATGATCCAGGTTGAATCAAGAATCAAAGAGCAACAGTAACACACAGCCTCCTGCCACTAAATTCCAACAGAAGACAAAGAAATTGAGCATCTGAGTAAACTACATACTAATCAGGTGCCTAGACATCAGCAAAAATTTATGAGCCAGAATAAGAAAATGGAAGGCATAGCCCAGGAAAAGGAATATATCAAAGTCCCAGAAGAGATGCAGGAATTGAGAGAACTAATTAATGAGATGCATACCAACTTTGAAAATTAAATTCATGAGTTAAAAGACAATATGGTTGAAGAGATGAATGTCATTCAAGAAGATGTTCAGCAAGCACAAAGAGAACTTGAAATGTGGAAGAGAAAAGCAACAGAGCTCATGGGAATGAAAGATGCAATAGGTGAAATCAAAAACAACATTAAAGGTTTACAACAATTTCAAGCAGACTTGAAAGGATAAAAGAAAGAATAAGTGATACCAAAGACAGAAAACAGCTGTAACTGAAGAGAGAAAAGAACAGAGGGAGGAAAAAAATGGAAAAAAAATTGAGCAGAGCCTCAGGGAGATGAATGACAAGAGAAAACACAACAACGTACATATCATGGGAGTTCCAGAAGGAGAAGGGAAAAGGATTAGAAAGAGTATTTAAGGGAATAGTTAAAATTTCCCAATGCTTACAAAAGGAATGACCCTGCATGTCCAAGAAGATCACCTTATCCTAATCTGAATAAACCCAAATAGACATACTCCAAAGCATATATTATTCAGAATGTCAAATGAGAAAATTCTGAGAGCAGTAATGGAAGCAAATCATCACATACAACGGATGCCCAGTAATAGTGCGGATTTCTCATCAGAAACCATGAGGCAAGAAGACAGTGGTATG
Source organism: Dasypus novemcinctus (assembly GCF_030445035.2). Taxonomy (NCBI): domain Eukaryota; kingdom Metazoa; phylum Chordata; class Mammalia; order Cingulata; family Dasypodidae; genus Dasypus; species Dasypus novemcinctus. Next base: position 95,518,136 of record NC_080678.1, read on the forward strand.
ATGCAATTAGGAGACTGAAAGAGAAAAATTGCCAGCCAAGAATTCTGCACCCAGCAAAACTGTCCTCCAAATATGTAGGTGAGTATAAAATATCCACAAACAAACAGAAACCATAAGAGTTTGTAAAAAAGAATCCAAATTGAAGGAAATAGTGAGGAAGCTATAGAGCCTGAAAGAAAAAAACAGAAGAGAGAGGCCTGGAGCAGAGTAGAGAAAAAAGAACAGCAGAAAGGATAACCAAGAGTAAAAAGATAAGACCAAAATATGATATCAACATGAAAACCAAAGAATAAAATGTTGGAAATAATGCATTTACAGTAGTATCATTGTGAATTGATTAAATGCACCAGACAAAAGATATAGATTGACAGAATGGATAATAAACACAAGAGCCATCCACATGATGCTTACAAGAGACCCACCTTAGACTCATGGATACAAACTGGCTGAAAGTAAAAGGTTGGAAAAAGATACTCCATGCAAATAGAAACCAAAAAAGAGCAGGGATTGCTATACTATTATTGGACAAAACAAAGTTTAAGTGAAAAGAAGTTATGAGACAGAGAAAGCCATTATATATTAATAAAAAGGACAACCTTCCAGGAAGATATATTTATACACCTAACCAGGGTGCCCCAAAATACATAAGACAAACTCTGACCAAACCAGAGGGAGAAACAGGCATCTCTGCAATAATCACTGGAGACTCTAATACACCACTCACATCATGAGACAGAACAACTGGACAGAAGATCAACAAGGAAACAGAGAACTTAAAGAATAATAAATGAGTTAGACCTAAAAGACACACAGAATGCTGCATCCAAACGCAGCAGGTTATACATTCTTCACACATGCCGATGAATCCTTCACCAGGATACACCACATGCAGGGCACAATGCAGGTCTCAATAAATGTGAAAAGACTGAAATTATACAAAGCACCTTCCTTGATCATAATGGAATAAAACTGGAAATCAATAATAGACAAGAAAAAGGCAACTTCACAACTGTGTGGACTCTAAACAACATACTCTTAAATGATCAGTGGATCAAAAAAGAAATTCCAAGTGAAATCAGGAAATGTATTGAGAAAAATGAAAATGAGAACACAAATTACCAAAACTTATGGGATACAGCAAAGACAGTCTTGAGAGGGAAATTTATGGCACTAAACACCTATATTAAAAAAGAAGAGCTAAACTCAGACTTAACTGAACACCTAGAGAAATCAGAAAAAGGACAGCAAACCAATCCTCAAAGCAAGCAGAAGGAAAGAAATAATAAAGATTAGAGAAGAAATAAATGAAATTGAAAACAACAACAAAAAAGAGAAAATCAAAAACAAAAGCTGGTTCTTTGAGAGGCTCAGTAAAATTGACAAATTGCTAGCAAGATTAACAAAGGAGAAAAAGGAGGCCAAAAAAAAAACAATCGGAAATGAAAGGAGGGAAGTAATGACTGACCCCACAAAAATAAAAAGAATCAAAAGACGATATTCTGAAAAATTGTATGCCAACAATCTAGACAACCTAGAAATGGGCAAATTCCTAGAAATGCACAACCTGCACTGACACTACAAGAAATTCAAGAACTTAACAAACCAATCACATTTAAAGAGACTGAATCCATCATCACACACCTCCCAACAAAGTAAAGCTCAGGACCAGATGACTTCAGAGATGAATTCTACCAAGTATTTTGAAAAGAATTAACACCAATCCAGTTTAAACTCTTCCAAAATGATGAAGAGGAGGGAAAATAACCCAACTCTTTTTATGAAGCCAACATCACCCTAATACCAAAGCCAGATAAAGACACTATAAGGAAAGAAAAGTACAGACCAATCTCTCTAATGAAATAGAGATACAAAAATTCTCAACAAAATGTTGACAAATTGAATCCAGTAGCATTATCAATGACTTACCATCGCAACCAAGTGGGATTTATTCCTGCTAGGCAAGGCTAGTTCAACATAAGAAAATCAATCAACATAATACACCACATTAACAAATTAAAGGGAAAAAAAACACATGATCATCACAATAGACACAGAAAAGGCATTTAACAAAATCCAGCATTCTTTCTTGATAAAAAACACTTCAAAAGATATGATTAGAAGGAAAATGCCACAATATGATAAAAGGCATATGTGAAAAACCAACAGCCAACATTGTACTTGGTGGGGAAATGTTGAAAGCTTTCCATCAAAGATCAGGAACAAGACAAGGATGCCCACTATCACCACTGTTATTCAACATTGTACTATAAGTTCTAGCTAGAGTAATTAGAGAAGAAAAAAAATTAAAGGCATACAAATAAGAAAAGAGGAAGTAAAACTCACACTATTAGCAGATGATATCATCCTATATTTAGAAAATTCTGAAATGTCTACAATGAAGCTACCTGAGCTAATAAATGAGTTCAGCAAAGTGGCAGAATACAAGAGCAACATGCAGAAATCAGTGTTTTTTGTACACTAGTACTGCACAATCTGAGGAGAAATCAGGGAAAAATTCCATTTACAATAAGCAAGAAAAAGACTCAAATATGTAGGGGTCAACTTAATCAAAGACGTACAGGGCCTATATGCTGAAAATTACAAAACAGTGGTAAAAGAAATTTAAAATGACCTAAACAAATGGAATGACATTCTGTGTTCATGTACTAAAAGATTAAATATCATGAAGTCAATCCAACCTAAACTGATTTATAGGCTCAATGTAATACCAATCAAAATTCCAACAGCCTACTTGACAGAAATAGAGAAGGCAATTACCAAATTCATTTGGAAGGGAATGTGCACCTAAATAACCAAAAGCATTCTAAGAAAGGGCAACATGGTGGGAATTTCACTGTCAGATCTTAAAACATATTACAAACAGCACGTAAAAACAGCACGGTGCTGGCATACAGAAAGACTCATTGATCAGTGTAATAGAATTTAGAGTCCAGAAATAAACCCTCACCTTGATGGTCAACTAGTGTTTGACACATCTACCAAGTCCATGTTAATGGGAAAAAAGTCTCTTCAAAAAATGGTGCTGGGAGAACTGGATATCTATAACCAAAAGAATGGAATAGGACCCCTATCTTACGTCCTATACAAGAATCAACTCAAAATGGATCAGAGACCTAAATATAAAAGTAAGGACCATAAAACTACCTGAAGAAAATATAGGGAAACATCTTAAGGACCTTGTGCTACATGGTGGTTTCTTGGACATTACACCAAAGCACATGAAACAAAAGAAAAAAATAGATAAATGGGACCTCCTCAAAATTAAACACATGTGCACCTCACAGGACTTTGTCAAAAGGGTGAAAAGGCAGCTGCCTCAGCATAAGGAAATGCTTGGAAATCATATGTCCAATAAGGGTTTAATATCTATAATATATAAAGAAATGTTACCACTCAATAATAAAAAAAGACTCAATTAAAAAATGGGCAAAAGACATGAATAGACATTTGTCCAAGGAAGAAATACAAATGGCAAGAAAACACATGAAAAAATGTCCAACATGAGTAAAAATTAGTGAAATGCAAATCATAACTAAGAAATATCATTTCACATCTATCAGAATGGCCACTATTAAAAAGTCAGAGAACTACAAATGTTGGAGAGGATGTGGAGAGATAGGAACACTTATTCCCTATTGGTGGGAATGCAGAATGGTATAGCCACTGTGGAGGACTGTTGGGCAGTTCCTAAAGAAGTTGAATACAGATTTGCCAGTGACCCAGCAATATCACTATTGGGTCTACACCCAGAACTGAAAGCAGTGATACAAACAGACATCTTCACACCTATGTTCATAGCAGTGCTACTCACAACTGTCAAAAGCTGGAAAGAACCCAGTTGTTCATCAACTGAGGAATGGATAAACAAACAGTGGTATATTCCCATGATGGAATATAATGCAGCTGTAAGAAGAAACAGAGTCATAAAACATTTGACAATGTGGATGCACCTGGAGGACGTTATGTTGAGTGAAACCAGACACAAAGGACAAATACAGTAAATACAGCATGACTATGAATTAAATATATTGTATAACACACTGTATGATTTCATTTATATAAAATGTAAATATAAATCAATTTATAAAGGGGAAAAAAGTATTTGTGCAAGAATATTAAAAAATGGGAGTTGTGAAGAGTAGGGGAGGCACAGATGGAGAAGTGATGAATTTTCTTTCTTTATTATTATTGAAATTATGAAAATGCTCTAATAATGATAGAGGTGAGGAATGCACAACTATGTGATGCTGCCGAATACCAATGATTGTGCACTTTGGATGAATTGTATGCTTCCTTGATACGTACCAATAAAAATGATTTTTTTAAAAAAATTGACAAACAGCACTTAAATATGGGAAAATATGTAAATAACACTTTCACCAGAGAAGAAACATTCAATTCTTTTCATCACTAGGGAAATACAAATTAAAACCTGCTATGACTTATCATATAGACATAGTAAAATGGCTAAAATCAAGAAAGATGGTTGTTAAAGAAGATACGGAAAACCTAGAGTCCTCGTACATTTCTAGTGAGAATGCCAAATGGTGCTGCCACTTTGGGAAACATTTTGTCAGTTTCTTAAAAATATAAACTTACATCATTGTTGCTAGTTCCACTCCGAGATATCTATCCCAGACAAATTGCTGTACCATGATTCCCACAGCAAGTTCATGGCTGCCAAAACTGGAAAAAAATAGAAATGCCTATTAACCGGGGCTTGGATAAGAGAAGATGGTACATCGTAAATAGCTCTGCAGCTCTAACTAGATAATTTCATTCAATTAACTTTCACAGAATAAACAAGTAATCAGCATCTGGAAAAATGCCAAAGACTGAAGCAAGCAGCCCCCAACCTCCTAGCCCCAAACCGCACAGAGAGCGCAGGACCAGCGGGGGCGCTGCGCACAACGGTCCAGCGAACAGGAGCTTCGGGCAGCCGTGCGGCGGGACGCTCCCACAGCGCAGCGCAGGGACGGCCGCTCCCCTGCTTTTCAGCACCGCCAGCGGCCACAGCAGCCCCGCCCCGCAGCCGCCAGGTGGGGTTCGCACACGTACTGGGCTCAGACCGGGCGCAGGCGGGCGTCTGAGGAGAGGCCCCTCGCTCCGCCTGAGGGTTCCGGGACGGCGCTCGCTGCCCGGGGGCCAGACATGCCCCGCCCCGCACACGGGGAGCCGCGCACACGGGGAGCCCCGCAGGGCCTCGGCCCTGCTGGAGCACCAGGTCAGCGCGAGCGACGACCCCGAACACCGGAGCTTCCAAGGGCCGCGGCAGCGCCGCATGCCAGGCGGGGCCTGAGGGGGCGGGGCTGAGTGCCCAGTCACGCCCCTGCCAGGCGGACCCGCGCCCTCGCGCTCCTGGGCTCTCCCGTTCCACGCGCCTTCGGGGCCCCTACCTGTGTTCTCCTGGGCCGAGTGTCTCCCCGCCCGCGAGACCTGGCTGAAGCCCGGCAGCCACGCGGATCCCCCTGACCAGGAGTGGGGATGCCTCCCAGGAAGAGCTGCCTGCCCCCCCCTGTTGTGAGATAAATAATCTTCTACATCACAGAAGACTGAAGCTCAGGTTGCAGCGCAATAAAGGGCAGCAGGAGGTGCGCTGGGTGGGGGAAGTGGGGAGTCTCATTGTAAACAGATGGTTACTGGCGCCTTTTCAACTAACAGGTCATGATTCTAGGACCCAGGATGATAAAAATAGTTAAAATGGGCAGAAATGTAGTTTCTCAAGATACACAGGATTTTTAAAGTGGAAAATCTTTAGGGGAAATTAAGACCTATGAAATGCTATGGTTATAAGTGAATCAACACTTGGAATATTTTAGAGCAATACTTGGGTCAAACTGTCAGTAATTCATCTTTTAGGACTTGTGTAATCACTCCAAACAGATTATTCCTGTAATGTCAAAAAACTATCAAGTAAATGGAAACATTTTTAATAATTTTTATTTAATTGCCCTTTTTTTAAAGCTACATTGATCACAAAAAAGTTACATTAAAAAATATAAGAGGGAAGGGGCAAAATGGCGGCTGAGTGAACTTCCCTGTTAGGGTTTCCTGCAGGGAATTGGCTGGGCGGTGTTGGAGACTCTTTGGGACCGGGTTGTTTCGGGATTTTTGCTGGTCTGGAGGTGTCTGGACATCGATTTGGAGGGAAGGTAACAGAGAGGATCTGTCTGTGAAATATACACGGAGATCCCAGCTACGTGTGGAGGATTCCCTCCTTGGGTAGGCGGATCCAAGGCATCTAGCGCCGGCGGGGGGGGGGGGGGGGGGGGAGCCGGGGGGGCTGCAGCGGGGCGGAGCCAGGGGGCCCCGGGGCAGGGTTTCTGTTTTTTTTTTGGAGCCTCTGCAGTACTGGGGAGTTCGTGGGCCCTGGGCGGCCTATTGGGGGGTTGGTGGGAAAAGGGAGGTGCTTGCAGACCCATTTGGGCAGACAGACGGGGGATTTAGGGCAAAGCAGGGGGAATTTGTGATTGCAGGCACAAACAATAGCGTTTCTGCCTAGAGCCACGCCCTCCCCCCAAGCCCGGCTGCTGACCTACAGCAGTCTCAAAGTAATAGCAACAAAGAGACGCTACCAGGGTCTCACGGGGTGGCAGACGTTTGGAAGCTGATTAGGGGAATATTTTGCGAAGCGTGGGAATTTCGCTGATTAGGGGAATATTTTGCGAAGCGTGGGAATTTCGGATTTGGACTCTGTTATTAGCGTTTCTGGCTGGAGCCCCACCCCCGGACCTGGATATTTGATCTGCGTCATTAAATTGGCTGCAGCCTAGAGGAGACCCCAGGTGGACGTTCCCGGGGACCACAGGGTGGGAGGGTTCCTGAAGTCAATTGGTGATATATCCACACAATAGACCCTAGTAAGTGAGTGAATTGTAGGACACAGAACACAGGATAGAGCTTGTGGATGAGACCTCAACCATAGGGCTGGCACCCAGCTGCAGGGATCCCTGAAGGCTGTGATGCACTATGGTGCTCCCAGGATTCCTGTCAACTGGACTCAAGGTTGCCAGGTCTGAGTTCCCTGGACTCTGGTGGCCCACATGCCAGAGACTCACACCTCTTGAGGCCTCAATACCTCAGACTGTCCATCCCTGAATACACCACGCCCTGAGGTTCATCTGAGGTCCTTGAGTCCTGCAGGAAACACCTCACATTTGCTGGGTTTCCTCATCCTCCACTGCCTCATTTCTCTGTAAATAGGCTATCTACACTATCCCCTTTCCCCTACAACTTGATATCATCCACCATCTGCTATCTCTCCTACATTCCACCTCCTTTTCTTTGATCCACTAAGCATCTAACTCTTAATTTCTAATACCTTTGTTTAGTTTTCCATCTGGTATCCGCCCTTGAAACTATTACCTTTCTTTTCTCTTTCCCTCTCTCATGAAAACAATAGCTTCCTAGTACGTACCATATCCCTCCAATATTCAGTCATCTACCTCATTATAGGTACTTTCCTACTACTATAACTCCAGACAATTTACATGATCTAACCTCATCCTCCCAGAACTCATATTGATGCTTTGTTAACATATATCACAAATACTACTCTGCACTTTTTCCTTCCTTACACAATTGCCTTTCCCCAGCACTAATACTTTCCTTTAAAGTGAACTTAACCAGCAATAAGAAATTGGAATAGGAAGAACAAAGGGACAAAGAGAAGATATAACACTTACGCAAAAACAACAGCTAATTAATCTCCAAGACTAGACAAAGAAGCTATGGAACTGATTAAACCCATCAAGGAAAAACGATGACAAGACAACAACAAAAATCTACAAACCAAACCAGTAATCAGGAAAACATGGCTGAATCCAATCAACAAACTAAAAATCAGGAAGGGGAGCAGAACTTCACACAAGCAATGAAAGATCTCAGAACATTTATCACCGACAAATTTGATGAAGTAATGAAAGAGGTTAACAAAATGAAGACAACACTTGGAGGGGAAATTGCAGACATGCACAAAAAAATAACAGATATGATGGAAATGAACACCACAATTCAAGAAATCAAAAATACACTTGCAGCAAATATCAGCAGACTAGAAGAGGCAGAGCAGAGAATTAGTGATGTGTAAGACAGTGCATTGGAAATCAAACAGATAGTATAAGTGGTCAATAAAAAGGTAGAAAAAAATCCAGATAGGACTTAGGGACCTGAATGATAATGCCAAACACTCAAACATACATATTATAGGATTCCAGAAGGAGAAGAGAAGGGAAAGGGGTCAGAAGGAGTGTTGCAGGAAATAATGACTAAAAACTTCCCAAATCTACTGAAAGAGACACATGCACATATCCAAGAAGCACAGTGCACTCCACTGGTCAGAAACCCCAACAGGCCCACCCCAAGACATATACTTGTCAAATTATCCAATGCTCAAGACAAAGAGAAAATTCTAAAAGCAGCAAGAGAAAAGAAAACCATCACATACAAGGGAAGCTCCATAAGATTAAGAGCTGATTTCTCATCTGAAATGATGGAGGCAAGAAGGCAGTGGTATGATATAGTAAAGGTACTTAAGGAAAAAAATTTCCAACCAAGAATACTCTATCCAGCTAAACTAGCATTCAAAAATGATGGAGAGTTCAAAATATTCACAGATAAACAGAAACTGAAAGAGTATATCAACAAGAAACATCCCCTGCAAGAAATTCTTAAGGGAGTTCTGCAGGAAGAAAGGAAAAAACAGGACAGTCAGAGATGGAAGAGAGTGTAAGAGCAACAAAAAAGACAAAAATAGAAGGAGAAAATATAATAATACAAAAAATATATAACAAACACAAATCCAACCAAAATATGGCTACTACAAATAATTCTCTGAATGTAATAACACTGAATGTCAACGGATTAAACTCACCTATCAAAAGATTCAGACTGGGACACTGGATAAGGAAATATGACCGATCTATTTGCTGTCTACAAGAGACACATCTTAGACCCAGAGACGCATCGAGATTGAAAGTGAATGGCTGGAAAACAATCATACAAGCAAACAACAACCAAAAAAAGGCAGGAGTAGCTATATTAATATCAGACAAAATAGACTTTAAATGTGAAACAATTGTGAGAGACAAAGAAGGATACTACATTTTAGTGAAAGGGACAATCTGTCAAGAAGATCGAATGATCATAAATATTTATGCTCCTAACAAGGGTGCCTCTAAATACGTGAGACAAACGCTGGAAAAACTAAGTGAAAAAATAGATGCATCTACAATTATAGTGGGGGATTTTAAATACACCACTATCAACTCTGGACAGAACATCTCAAAAGAGAATCACTAAAGAAACAAAACATTTGAACAGTATATTAGAAGAGCTGGATCTAATACACATATATAGATCATTACACCCAAACACAGCATATATACATTTTTCTCAAGCACACATGGAACATTCTCCAAGATAGACCATATGCTAGGCCACAAAGAAAGGCTTAATGAATTCAGAAAGATCAAAATCATACAAAACAATATCTCTGACCACAGTGGAGTCAAGCTGGAAATTCACAAGGGATGGAGGCCCAGACCCATCACACCACAATTTGGAAATTAAACATCACACTCTTAGAAAAACAGTGGGTCAAAGAGGAAATCTCAAAAGAAATTAATGACTACCTTGAAACAAATGATAATGATAACACAACATACCAAAATTAATGGGATGCAGCAAAAGCAGTACTGAGAGGGAAATTTATAGCCATAAATTCACATATCAAAAAAGAAGAAAGAGCAAAAATTGAAGAACTAACTGCACTTTTGACGGAATTAGAAAAACAACAACAAAGTAACCCAACAGGAAGAAGAAGGAAGGAAATAACAAAGATAAGAGCAGAACTAAATGAAATAGAAAATAAGAAAGCACTTGAAAAAATAAACAAGACCAAGAGCTGGTTTTTTGAGAAGATCAACAAAATTGACTAACCTTTAGCGAGACTAACAAAGAAAAAAAGAGAAAAGATGCAAATACACAAAATAAGAAATGAGAATGGTGATACCACCACTGACCCCACAGAAATAAAGACTATCATAAGAGGATACTTTGAAAAACTATATTCCAACAAAAATGAAAATTTAGAGGAAAGGGACAAATTCCTAGAAACACATAAGCAGCCCATATTGACGAAAGAAGAAATTGATGATCTTAACAAACCAATCACAAGCAGAGAAATAGAATCAGTCATTAAAAATCTCCCAACTAAGAAGAGCCCAGGGCCAGATGGCTTCACAGGTGAATTCTACAAAACATTCCGGAAAGAACTAACACCAATCCTGTTGAAACTATTCCAAAAAATTGAAACAGAAGGAACACTGCTGAACTCCTTCATGATGCCAACATTATCCTAGTACCAAAGCCAAACAAAGACACCACAAGAAAGGAAAAGTACAGACCAATTTCTCTAATGAACCTAGACGCAAAAATACTTAACAAAATACTTGCTAATCATATTCAACAACACATTAAACGAACCATACACCACGACCAAGTGGGATTTATTCCAGGTATGCAAGGATGGTTCAACATAAGAAAATCAATCAATGTAATACACCATATAAACAGATTGAAGGAGAAAAAGCACATGATTATATCTATAGATGCAGAAAAGGCATTTGACAAAATACAGCACCCCTTCTTGATAAAAACACTCCAAAAGATCGGAATACAAGGAAACTTTTTGAACATGATAAAGAGTATATATGAAAAACCTACAGCCAACATTGTCTACAATGGCGAAATCTTGAAATCCTTCCCTCTAAACTCAGGAACAAGACAAGGATGCCCATTGTCTCCGCTCCTATTTAACATTGTCTTAGAAGTACTTGCTTGAGCACTGAGGCAAGAACCGGATATAAAAGGCATTCAAATTGGAAGGGAAGAAGTCAAAATTTCATTATTTGCAGATGACATGATCCTATACATAGAAAACCCTGAGAGATCTACAACAAAGATTCTAGAACTCATAAATGAGTTCAGCAAAGTCGCAGGTTATAAGATCAATGTGCAAAAATCAGTAGCATTTCTGTACACCAATAATGAGCAAGATCAGGAGGAAATCAAGAAACAAATACCATTCACAATAGTAAATAAAAAAATCAAATACTTAGGAGTAAATTTAACTAAAGAGGTAAAAAACTTATACACCGAGAATTATACAAGACTATTCAAGGAAATCAAAGAAGACCTAAATAAATGGAAGAATATTCCTTGTTCATGGATAGGAAGACTGAATATTATTAAGATGTCTATCCTACCAAAACTGATCTACACATTCAATGCAATCCCAATAAAAATCAACACAGCCTTCTTTAGGGAACTAGAAAAACTAACTATGAAATTTATTTGGAAAGGAAAGAGGCCCCGAATAGCCAAAGACATATTGAAAAAGAAAAATGAAATAGGAGGAATCACACTTTCTGACTTCAAAACATACCACAAAGCTACAGTAGTGAAAACAGGATGGTATTGGCATAAGGAGAGACACACAGACCAATGGAATCGAATTGAAAGTTCAGATATAGAACTTCATGTATATAGCCATATAATATTCAATAAAGCCATCAAACCCTCTCATCTGAGAGAGAATGGCCTATTCAACAAATGGTGCCTGGAGAACTGGATATCCATATGTAGAAGAATGAAAGAGGATTACCATCTCACACCTTATACAAAGATGAACTCAAGATGGATCAAAGACCTAAATATAAGAGCCAAGACCATAAAGATCTTGGAAAGCAGTGTAGGGAAACATCTACAGGACCTTGTAATAGGAAATGGCTTCATGAATATCACACCAAAAGCACGAGCAGCAAAAGAACAAATAGATAAATGGGACTACCTCAAAATTAAAGCCTTCTGCACCTCAAAGGAATTTGTCAAGAAAGTAAAAAGGGAACCCACACAATGGGAGAAAATATTTGTCAACCATATATCTGATAAGAGACTTATAACTTGCATACATAAAGAACTCATATATCTTGAAAACAAAAAGATGAACAACCCATTTAAAAAATGGGAAAAAGATTTAAACAGACACCTCTCCAAAGAAGAAATACAAATGGCTAAAAAGCACATGAAAAAATGCTCCAAATCTCTAGCTATCAGGGAAATGCAAATCAAAACCACAATGAGATACCATCTTACTCCCATAAGATTGGCAGCTATGAAAAAAACTGAAGAATACAAATGCTGGAGAAGATGTGAAGAAAGGGGAACACTCATCCACTGCTGGTGGGAATGCAGAAGGATCCAACCATTCTGGAGGACAGTTTGGCGGTTTCTCAAAAAACTAACCATAGATTTTCCATATGACCCAGCAATACCACTGCTGGGTATATACCCATCAGAACTGAAAACAAGGACACAAACCGATATATGTACACCAATGTTCATAGCAGCATTGTTCACTATCGCCAAAAGTTGGAATCAACCGAAATGCCCATCAACAGATGAGTGGATCAATAAAATGTGTTATATACACACAATGGAATACTACTCAGCTGTTAAGAACAAATACACTACAATCACACATGATGACATGGATGAACCTTGAGAATCTTATGTTGAGTGAAGCAACCCAGGCATTGAAGGACAAATACTACATGACCTCAATGATATGAAATAAGCAAACTGCCTCAGAGAGCTAGAATCTGGAAAAGAGGCTTACAGGAAATCGGGGGGTGGAGGAAGGATGTGAGTTAACGTCTGTAGGGGTGGAATCTGTGATGAGCTGGCGGTAAGTATGAGCACAAAGAAGGGACAAAATGGGGGCAAGGGGTTGCCTTTGGGCGGGGCTTTGTGGGTTTGAGGGGGGCTGGGGATGGGAAGAGGGGTAATATTGTCCAAAAATTGGCGGGAGGGAAGGGCAACATACGAACATGGAAGAGTGTCAGGTGTCTGTTGAGAACAAAATGTTGAGAAAATCGTATCAAAGTATAAGTAGGAGGGTCACCTGGTTAGGATGCTCAGGGGGTATGGTCTGATGCGGGACAGAATCCGGGGGAATGGCTGAAGGCTCCTTTTGCCAAGGTGGTTTGTACCATTGGGAAGAGACCCAAGAAGTGAGAGTTGAGGTGGACCCACATCCTGGGGAGGACTAATGCTGTCAAATAGAGAGAACTGTATCTCTCATGAGAAAGAATGGCTCCCAGGGCATTAGGGCAGTTGAGAAAGTCAGGTCCTGAATACTGCTGCAAGTATCTCTGGACATGGCTTCTTGGGAAATGGAGATTGGCTGGTGTTGTGGACCCCAAGGGGAGGGGAAAATGGATGTGGAATGGATGGAACCAAGGTAAACATGGGGGCAAGAGAGGAGTTCTGTGAGAGTACACGAGGATGAATATAAAACATGTAATATTACACCAGAAACATATAGGGGATGACAGACTAATAATGTAAACCATAAGGCAAAACATAGGATAAGTAAAAAATTTAGAAAACTGTACAATCTAAAGTATGGACCACATAGTAAGCACAGATGTCACCTTGTTTGAAAGCTATTGTCTCGGAATCTGTACATCAGTTTCAGGAAATATGATATGAATAAGCTAAAAGATTATCGCTGTGGAAGGGAAAAGGTTTTATGGTGGATCTGGGGAAGTACTGTATATCGTATATATGAATTTCGGTGATCTAAGACTCTTGTGAAGCTGACATTATGTTGGGATTCACTTTACAGGAAGTTTTGGATCACAGAGTGGTTCAACAATGGCAGCGGAGGAATACTGATATAGGATGTTATTGACAGGATATATATGGCTGACAGGGAGTTGTACAGGGCATATGCCCAGGGTATATAGTAATGTCTAGATATACTCATAGTGGAAACAATTAAAAACAACAGCTGGGGGGGGTACTGGGCCCCTGGCCGGGGGGGTCACTGTCATGGACCCTGGGGGAGCAGCGGCAGTCCCCCAGGTGCAACGGCAAGAACCAGGAAGGAAGGAGGGCCCAACAGTGGGTTCCTGATACTAATGGCTATGCTTTTGAGCCTATACACCTGCAATAAGAACAAGGCCTAGAGCAGCACTATGCCTGGGAGTTTCCTCCTGACAGCCTTCATGTTACTCAAATGTGGCCTCTCTCACAGCCAAACTCAGCATGTAGATGCAGTGCATTCCCCCCAGCGTGGGACATGACACCCGGGGATGAATCTCCCTGGCACCGAGGGATCACTACCACATACCAGCTGAAGATTCAACTAGAAAATGACCTTGAATTAAAGGTTCAATACGGATCAGCAGAATATCCCTGTCTACATATAATAACATGACTTCAAAATGCTGTTTGACCTAATGTAAGGGGGAAATGGAAAGGAGAAATGAGATTATAAAGCTATGAGTCTCTAAAAAAGAGTCTGGAGGTTGTCAGAAGGAATGCCCTTATGCACAACTGAGCAGAGTCTAAGAGACAGATAAAGTAGATACAACCCCAGGTATTGGTTCTTTTGAGGGATAAAGAGACCCACGGGTTCTATGGTCATGGCAGATGGGGTTCACTGCCATGGCAGATGGCCCTTCTTTGGAGCTGGTGTTTCTACCTGATGGAATTGGACTCGGACGGGATCTCTTCTCACAAGACTTGCATGCTACTTTATTGGAATTGTAGTTGGTACTGGGGTTTAAGATATATTTAGGGGATTTGAATCTCTGGACTGATAATAAGACACCCAGGCCCAGAGCCTCAACAGACTTCAGCTCCTACACTTTGATTTATTGGACTGACCCCACTCAGCTAACATGGAGTTGAAGAAGGTCAACCACCACACCATGGAGCCTTGAGTGTCTACAACTGAAAGCAGGAGGAGTGCATCCAGTATCCATGTGGAATCTCAGCCCCCACTTGACATAGATGTGCAATGGACACAACCAATCCAATGTCCACAGAGAAAATGTGGAATGGGTGTGGGAAGGGTAGCCATGGTGGCTGCTGGGTTTGGGGAATGGGAGGCAGAGATGAGATGTGGAGGTGTTTTCGGGACGTGGAGTTGTCCTGGGTGATGCTCCATGGACAATTATGGGACATTGTAGATCCCCCCAGGGCCCACTGGATGGAACGTGGGAGAGTGTGGGCTATGATGTGGACCATTGACTATGGGGTGCAGTGATGTTCAGAGATATACTTACTGGGTGCAGTGGATGTCTCACGATGATGGGAGAGAGTGTTGCTGTAGGGGGAGTGGGGGGTGGGGGTGGTGGGGTTGATTGGGACCTCATATTTTTTTAATGTAATTTTTAAAAATAAATAATTTTAATAAAATATATATATATAAGAGGTTCCCATACTCCCCACCCCCACCATAATATGCAAATACAGAGAGAGAGAAAGATGATTAATGGCTGGCAGGGGTTGAGGGGACTGGGGAAGGTGGAGTAACTCCCTTTGGGTCTATGAGAGCTCCTTTGGAGTGGATAAAAATGTTCTGAAACTAGATAAATTTGATGCACAACATAATGAATATACTAAATGCCGCAGAATGTACTCTTAAAATTGTTAATTTTATGTTATGTTAATTTCACCTAACAAAAAAAAAAATACAGATAATGTGAAGTGGAGGAAAAAGAAACTGTCATAATTATAATGCTCTTTGGTGCTTAAAAGGAACACTTTCTTTCTACTATATCTCTCACCTGCACAGTTCTGAATTGTCACCTGCTGATGGTAGTCCCATGCCATCCAAAAGGAGAAGGTGTGCCTACATTGGAAAGGAGCCACAAAAATCCTGACTGGTTCCTGTTCAAGGAATAGATTTCTCTAGTTCTAAAAATGGCTAAAAGTTAGGGTATTAAGTTAAAAAAGTATCAACACAGACATAGGTTGTAGAATTTGAGAGAGGTTTACTTATTTGTGTATAGAGAGGTCAGGACTCAGGAATGATTTTGAGAAGGAAAAATCGTTTATAGATGGCTGGCTGGACTTGGGAACTTCCTGTTGCAAACCCAGGCCGTGAAAACTTTCAAGTTTCTTTTATACAGAGAGGAAAGGTTAAATGGTCCTTCTGTTTCAGTTCTCAATAGGCTTGAATTAGCATATATATCTTCCACATCTTAGGTAAGCTTTTAGCATGGACTCCAGACATTCTAGATAAGTTTTTAGCATATTTGTTTTGCATTTTCTCTGAATACTTAAAGTTAGTAGACCTTGCATTGTTAAACTGTTTCCTGGGACTGGAGTCGTTGCCATGGTCACCAAGGGCAGGACTGCAGACAGGTTAGGTTATCTCTGAAGAGACAAAGAACCTCCCATCCATAACCCACATCACATACTCAAGAATGAATTAGAAAGAAAAAGGAATTTTGTAATTGAGCAAGTCTCTGGCTAGTCTTCATTACTAGAACCAATTAAAGCATTTTTCTTTTCTGCTCTAGTACAGAACCTGGTCAGAGGGTTTTTCTCCTAGCTCACTTAAGCTTCCCCTCTTCTATTAGTGCCTTTGCAGGGTCCTCTCTGACCACATGAACCTTCCCTGCCATTCTTTATGTCCCATTTCTCCCCTCCTCCCTCCAGTTCCTCCTCCCCCTTCTCCCCCTCCTCCTCCTGCCTCTTCTCTCTCTTCTCTCAGGCTTTTCTAAACCACAAGAGGCCGAGGCTTCTTTTCTATTGTCATAGAACCCTCAAATCCCAAAGAACTGCAGAATCACTCATCAACGTTTGCAAGTTTTTTCTATTACTTGTGTAGAGGACATGATCTTTTTTGGTTACTGTTAGCATGGAGTATCTTTTTCAAAGATTTTACTTTCAGGCAGTTTTTATCCTGGATCTAAGGTGAGTGTCTTGTAGGCAGCACATGGATGGCTCATGTTTTTTCATCCATTCTGTCAACCTGTATCCATTCACATGCAATGATATTATGGTAAATGCATTATTTACTTCTATCACTTTACTCTTTGGTTTTCATATGTCATGTCTTATTTCTGTCTGTATTTTCTCTTTTGGTTATTTGTTCTGGTATTCTTTCTTCTCTAATCTCTTCCAAGCCCCTGTCTCCTGTCTTTTTCTGTTAGTTGTAAGGCTTCCTTTAATATTTCCTACAAAATGGAATCACTTTTATGAATTCTCTTAATTTCTGTTTTGTTTGTAATTTAAATTCACCTTCATATTTGAAGGCCAATTTTGCTTGATAAAGAATTCTCAGCTATAAGTTTTTCTCTTTTAATATCCTAATTATATCATACCACTGTCTTCTCTCCTCCAAGTTCTGAGGATAAATCCATACTAAATCTTTCTGGGCATCCATTGTATGTGATAGTTTCCTTCTCCATTGCTGCTCTCAGAATTTTCTTTGTCTTTGATGTTTGACATTTGGAGTAGTCCTATTAGACCTACTATGAATCTGAATAGACCTGTGGGAGTAGGTCTATTCAGATTTATTCTGATTGGGGTACACTGTGTGTGCTTCCTGGACATGCAAGGTCATTTCTTTCATGAGGGTTGGGAAATTTTCAGCTTTTCTTTCCTCAGATACTCTTTCTGCCACTTTTCCCTTCTCTTCTCCTTCTGGAACTCCCATTGTTGTAGAATTTGAGAGAGGGTCAATTATTTGTGCATAGAGAGGCCAGAACTCAGGAATGATTTTGAGAAGGAAAAATGGTTTATTGACAGCCAGCTGGACTCGGGAGCTGTCTGTTTCAATCCCGAGCCCCAAACAAGATTTTTGAATCCCTTTTATACAGAGAGGAAAGGCCAAATGGTCCCTTTGCTTCAGTTCTCAATAGGCTTCAATTAGCATATATATCTTTCACATCTTAGGTAAGCTTTTAGCATGGACTTCATCCATTCTAGATAAGCTTTTAGGATATTTTGTTTGCATTTCCCCTAAATACTTAAAGTTTATAGACCTTGCATTGTTAAACTGTTTCCTGGGACTGGAGTCCTTGCCATTGTTACCAAGGGCAGGACTGCAGCCTCTTACTGTTCCACACCCACAAGGCAGAGAGCTTAGGTTATCTCTAAAGAGACAAAGAGCCTCCCACCCATAGCCCATATCATTTCCCCCCTTTGCCAAAGTTTAACTTGCTAAGCTTTGGCATAATTATTGTTGGAGCTATGAGGTGGATGGCTGTTTGTTGTTTTGATTGATTATTTATCAATATTTAGTGTAGCATCCAGGACTGTTTTTAGAAGTTTAGAACTTTTTATTCTGGACAGCAGAATCTTGGGGCAGGGGCCTCCTGCAGTCATCTTGTGGCCACCAGCACTCACGTGAATTTCCAGTCAGGTTCCAGATCCATCTATTAATTTTATTTTACCCTTAAAGAGTTTACACCTTTAATTTAAAAGGGGTGCTGAAGGGAGATGATCTCTTTTCTGTAACTGCTTCCTGCTGGCCATGGGCTGTAGCCATTGCCTAATAAGGTGTAAAACTCTTATTTTAACTGGAGGAAGATGGATCTGGCATTCTGTGCAAAGTTGGATGAAGTCTTCGTATGGTTAATAAGATGTTCATTCTGAAAGAAACAAACTTAATCAAAAATTTGGAATATCTGTTTCTAAAAGAGCGGACACTGGACCAAAGAGGCAGACAAGGTCAGGTGATTAGAAAGATGGCATTCCTTTTTAAAAGCTGGTGGGAACAGCATATATACTTTTTTTAAGTTATTTATCTTTAGAGAGAAATTACAACAGACACTTAGCTTTGTCTGAAGACACATTCCAAGCTGTTTAATGATTGGCACTCATACGCTCCATCAGATGATCCTGGTGAACTGGCACTCCCTGGGCAATGGGCTTCATTCAGGATTAGAACACCAAGTTGGAAATTCCCTTAGTTTTTAGCTGTGGGAGTGATCAGAACTACAGAATAAAGGCTTTTTTACACCTTGGTGTTAATTGTACAATTTCTAGCAATTTTGATTTGTTCAATAGGTGACTCACCATCAGCAAGCAAGCCTCACCCTTGCTATACAGTAGAGTACAGTAGAATGTAGTAAGTTTACTGAGTCTGGCTGAGATTGCCACCCCATTCTACAGACATGTTTATTAACTGTTTAGAAAATGAATTCACTAGGAATTTAACATGTCCAATATACTTTCACACTTGATCCAAAACAGAAAAGATAACGTTATAATTATTAGGCATACATTTAGCACAGGATAAGAGTACAGCACTTAATATTAATTAATGTATTATTACTTAATGCAAAGGATTTAAAGTTGCAATTAATAGTTTTAAGTTTCAGGTTTGTAATACTTTACATGTTATCTCTCCATGAGAGCAGGCCATAATGCCAACTGTGTTTAAGTTTCACTTACAGTATCCTGGTATCATGGCTTTACTTAGCATGTTCTTCAATGCAGTGAGCAAGTCACAGCATCCTTGATCTTAGAGAGATTTTTCAGTATTCTACTAGCCTGGTGCATAGTGCTCTCTGGCACTATGGAACAGTGCCAGTTTGGAGGCGATATCCATTGTACATTTGGCTATACCGAGTCATTATTGGCTGCTGCAGGAGCTTTAGACTACAATTTAGTTTCCATTGACTTCAGGAACAGAACAAGAGGCTGATATAGCAAATATTTTTAATTAAGGGGTCAGTGACCAGCCTAGCCAATAACTCACATGGAGAGGCCCCCTGTAATGTATTCAAGGCCTGGTTTCTGAATGCACAAGAGTTTGACAATGTTAAAGTTTGAGGGGAGGCTATCCAGGCAAGCTGCGGTGGACCAAGGAAACTGGTAGAATGGACGGGCTTCCTGCTCTCCACAGGGGCATGGGCAAGTCCCACCCTCCCTGTCTGGCCAATGGGCCGCCCGCTCTTCGCCGAGGTACGGGCAAGCCACGCCCTCTCAACCGTTCCCACCTAACCACCAAGCCCGACCTACTGCCTCTCCCTCTTCCCCCTCGCCGGGGCCACGTCATCCAACGACCACTAGCCAATTCCTTTCGGCCAACTTTCACATTGCCTAGCTTCCACCAGCCCCAACCAACCAACGCCCCACATGCCACCTCCTGCCTGCCCCATCCCCTCACCCCACAATATATATTGTCCAGCACTTCCTCAATAAAGCAGACTGCATATTGCCACCACTTGCCGTCTCCGCAGCATTCTTCGTGCCCGCTGTGCGTCCATCTAGCCCCTCGCCTCAAGCAGCCTGGGCAAAGCCAGAGAAACCCCCAACCTCAAATGGCACCCAACGTGGGGCAGGTAAGGACCCCTGTCTCCTCCACCTAACCGCCGTTAGAGGAGACCCCACCGTCTGCCTTTGGCGGACCCCCTCGACCTGCCCCAATCAGGCGAGGTCTCTTCTGCCTGGCACTCTGCGCAGGCCCCTTCATCCTCCATCTCCGGAGGACTCTGGCACACGGCAGCTCCGGCCTCTCAACCCCGGCTGCCACTACGAACTTCCCTGAGAACCCCTCTCTTCACCGCCTTGCTCCATAACTTGGCGGCCCCCCGACCTCAGTGCCTGTCCCCCACCCTCTAACCTACAGCGTCCAGACGCGGGAGCCGACCCGCAATCCCTGAGTGACCTCATACGATCAAAGGAGGTCTGGGGGGTCCCTGCACAGGGACCCTCTTCCATGTCGGGGGATTATACCGACCCGCTACGGTCAAGAGGCACCTAGGATTCCCGCGGAGTCAACAACTCTCTCCCTTTTGCCGGTGCTGGCCACACCTCTCTCCACCTCTCTTGGCAGATGAACCCCCACAACCTTTTCCCTTGCCTCCTCCTCTCCCCTCTTTGCGCCCTCGTCCTCACAGTTCTCCTCTGCTGCTCCAACCCCCGCCTGGCATTTCTCTTTTTCCTTGCAGTGCTAATCACCCTCCCCCCGCTCACCCTCCTTTTGCTCGGTGAGCTCTCGTTGTAAGTCATGGGAGCCTCTCTTTTGCGCAAATAGGTGCCCCAAGTCCGCGCCCTGGCGGCCCTGCTTGACTATCACCAATGCAAGGTTTCCGTCTGGCAGCTGCAATCCTTCTGGGACCTCCTTCTCCCCTTTAATCCCTGGCTTGCGACCGCTAACCTTTGGGACCCAGATACTTACTGGCTCCTAGTTGATTGAGTAGTGGCAGCTACGCAACACGAGAATAAGCGTTTCCCCCCGGGCCTTATTCCCGCTCTCATTACGCTTCAGTCCTGCCTCCAAGGGGCGCGTCCCCCCGAGGCCTTTGTTGCGGAGGAGGAAGGCAGCACTCCCGCCGTGCCCAGCCCTGATTCTGTCTCGGCATGGGTTCAGTTGGAGCAAGTGCTAGACCAAGGCCCGCCAGACCAAAATGGCAAACAGGGCCCGCTAGGCCAAAATGGCGAACTTCCGCCTTCTTCCTCTGCGAGCGGCCCGCCAAAACTGCGGGGCCACATACAGCTCGAGTACCCGGATATCTCCAAGGCGGGGCTTCCTAACAAAGGAGAAGTGGGCACAGCTCCCCCTCCACCGCCTTATGGGACCACCTCCATCCCGCCCAGCACACCCCCAGCGCCTGCGCCATCTGGCTGGGCAAAATCCCTCCCTCCCCTTCTGCCCCTGCCCCTTGGGATCCGCCCGCTTCTATGTCATTGGAGGGGCGGGCCTCACTTGCAGGCTCCGACCCCTGGGCTCCGCCTCCCTGCAGCACTTCCTCTCTCGCCCCCCCCAGACTTCCCTTCTGCTTACCTGCATGCCGCCTCTTAACACCTCCCCCTTTCCCCAACCCCGCCCTCTATTTTCCCCATCAATGTTATATGGTCTCGCAACCGGCCACTAGCCTGGTACCCCCAAGACCCCAAGACCATCAAGCGCCTTCGCAAGGCTGTTAAGGAGGACGGGCTCCACAGTCCTTATGCCAAGCAGCTCCTAGAGGATCTCTCAGGGGAACTTAATATCCCATATGATTGGTTCTCTCTTGCCCGCGCCATCCTCACCCTGGGGCAATACGTTACCTGGCGGGCTCACTTTCAGGATCAGGCCAAACAGCAGGCCACCGAGAACCAGCATGCAGGGGTCCCTGGCACTCTGCCGGCATTCATGGGTACTGACATCTATGCCAACCCTGCCGTCTATGATCACGCACACCTACACTTCTGGGGCCAGCTGCGCACCTGTGCCATGAAGGCCTTTTCAGAGTCTGCCAACCCGGCAGGCCAAAACTTTGCCAAACTCACCCAAAAAGCCGGGGAAGATTTTGCCTCTTTTGTCTCTCGAGTCCAAGAGGCCTGCAAACGTAAGGTTGAGGACCCCCAGGCACAGATTGCTCTGGCCAAGGAACTTGTACGGCAAAGAGCCAATCCCGCCTGTCAGCAGACCTTGCTCCCCGTCCGCGACAAGGATCTTCATGACTGGGTCCTAGCCTGTCGAGATCTCAACCCCTCCCCACAGGCTACCCGCGCCTTAACCGAGTCCTTGCAAAAAGGCACTGAGACCATGGCCTCCTCATTGGCCTCCTCCCTCGCGCAAGCACTGGCCATTACTGCTGGCTGCTTCAAATGCGGCCAAGTCGGCCACTTTGCGCGAGACTGCCCCAATCCTGCCCCGCCTCCTACTGGGGGTAACAGGGGCCCTGGGGGCCTGCGCCCCGGCCGGCCCACCACCCCCTGACCCCGCTGCGGCTGCGGCTACCACTGGGCCCGAGAGTGCCGCGTAACCTCCCTCCAGCCTGCGCCGCCTTTAAACTCCCAGCAGGGCAGGTCTCAGCCCCAACACCAAGAGACCACCGTGCAGCCTCCAAAGCCCTGATGTGGGCGCTCTCCATCGGGAACGACCACCCAACCCTAGCGCTCAAAGTAGACGGGCAATGGTTTCACGGTACCCTGGACTCGGGAGCGGAAGTTTCCTGCTTCCCCTCCCTTTATGAAAATTACTGGTACCTAGTGGATGGCCCCTCCCGTCCAAGGGGCCACAGGGGCCGCCGCCTCTAAGCAGGCGCGCAATACCCTCACCTGGGAGGATGAGGAGGGACATTCTGGCACCTTTCGGCCCCTCTTCCTCCCCATGCTCCCCACCGTCCTTTGGGGGAGAGATGTCCTCTCACAGGCTGGAGCGTCCATCACCACGGCCCCCCCCCAATAGAATGGGCCACTACTCGCGGCACTCGGCCAAAACCCGCCCCTCTGCAGTGGGACACAGAGGAGCCCATTTGGGTTGAGCAGTGGCCTTTACCGCCCCACAAGCTTGAAGCTCTGGCACAACTAGTGCAAGAACAACTAAAAAAGGGGCACATAGAGCCTTCCACCAGCCCCTACAATTTGCCTGTCTTTGTTATTCATAAGAAATCCACAGGTAAATACCGGCTTTTACATGACCTCAGGGAGATTAACAAACACATTATTCCCATGGGTTCTGCGCAGCCCGGCTTACCTCACCCATCAGCCATCCCTGCACACTATCATATACTCATCCTAGACATCAAGGATTGTTTCTTCTCCATCCCATTACACCCTAGGGACAGGCCCAAGTTTGCCTTCACGGTGCCCCTGGGCAACCACAAGGGGGCTAACCCCCGCTATCAGTGGCGCGTCCTTCCACAAGGCCTGTGCAACAGCCCCACCATCTGTCAGAATTTTGTCAACTACGCGGTCGCCCCGCTTCGGCCAGAGGCATATATCATCCATTGTATGGACGATGTCCTTCTAGCCCATCAGGACGCAGAACATCTGCAAACCGTTATGACTAAGCTCATTGATAACCTGTTGGCACTAGGCCTCACCGTCAGCAGAGAAAAGGTCCAACATGCACTCCCATTTACATTTCTGGGGTTCCGCATATCCTCTCATGTGCAGCCCACTGCCCAGTAACTGCGCATACCCGATCGCTTATCGCTAGCCGAGCTGCAACAACTGTGCAGCAACATTAATTCGGTTCGCACTGCTATCCCAGCCACCACCGCCCAACTCGAGCCGCTGTTCTCCCTCCTCAGGCAACCAGGACCTATGACATCTGCAGCTGCCCAGAGCATCAAGCTCTCGCCAGAAGCTAAGGGTGCCATTAATTTAGTCAATGAGGCCCTAACCAGCATGTCCCTACAGAGGCATGACCCCAGCAAGCCCATCTTGGCCCTTGTACTCCGCACCCCCGGAACGCCTACTGGCGTCCTCTGGCAAGAGGGCCCACTCCAATGGGTGCACTTATCTAAGAGCCGACTTCCCAAAATTTGCCGCTGCACCCACGCCTGGCTCAGCCTGGCCCACGACCTCCTAACACTCAGCCTCCACACCTACAACACCACACCCTCCACCATAGTCTGGCCCTTCACAGCGCAAGGGTTCAGCCAGCTTCTTCAAGAGGATCCTTCAGCTCAAATCCTCCTGTCACGCTTCCAGGGGTCCTTTGATAACCACTACCCCCCCCACAAACTCCTCCAGGGACTTACTCATATGCCCTTGGCAGCCCAGCGACACTCTTTCCCTTCCTCTACACTGCTGCCTCACTGTACCACTGCCTTTACCGATGCCTCTAAAACTAAGTTTGCATTTGTTGCCTATGTCAAGCACCAAAACCAGCCCATTAGGTGAGTCTTTACTAACTCTCACTCAGTGCAGGCGGGCGAACTCTCGGCCGTTGTCACCTGCCTCCAGGCCTTTGCAGACCAGCCCCTTAACATCTTCACAGACAGCTTATATATGCTGCAGGTATGCAAGTCCCTCACCTATGCGGTATTCTTCCTGAGAGATACACCCATTGACTTGGCCCTTGCCATGCTCCAGCGCCTCCTTGAAGGGAGGTCCCACCCCTGGTACATTGCTCACGTTCGGAGTCACACAGCCCTGCCTGGCCCCTTGGCCGCAGGCAACGCGGAGGCCGATCGGGCAGTCTCTGCCTTTGCCCTCGCCGCCGCTGGGGATCATATTAACCAGGCTAAGTCCCTACATGCCCGTTTTCATTTCTCTGCTGCCTCGCTGAGGCATCTACTGCCAGACTTACCTATTGAGACGTGCAAGCACCTCTTGCGCTCATGTCAGACCTGCGCGCCATTCCTTCCGCTTGGGCCCTTGCAGCCTCAAGGAGTAAACCCTCGAGGTCTAAAACCCAACTCTCGATGGCAAATGGATGTTACCCACGTCCCCTCATTCGGGAGGCTCAAATATGTCCACGTCGCTATTGACACTTACTCACACCTCACCTATGCGGCTGCCCTCCCAGAAGAATCAGCCAAATACTGCATCAAGGCCCTTCGACAGGCCATCCTGTTCATGGGCGTCCCCTGGGATCTAAAAACCGATAATGGACCCACATACCACAGCAGCAGCTTTAAATTATTCCTGCAGGCCTATAACATCAAGCACCATTTTGGCATTCTTTACAACCCACAGGGGCAAGCGCTCATTGAAAATACGCACCGCCGCCTAAAAACCCAAATAGAGAAAGAGAGAACAATTGCCCCCCAAAATTCTGCAGATGAAATCATTACAACATGCCTCATCCACCTAAACCTTCTAACCTTCGACAACAAGGACCTCTCGCCCACCCATAAGCACTGGGGGCCATCTTATCTGCCCACCCCCATGCCCATGGTCTATTGGAAAGACCCAGAGAAGAACACATGGGAAGGGCCATGCCCCCTCCTTACCCAAGGGAGAGGTTTTGCTTGTGTTTTTCCAGAAACCGCCTCACAGCCAATCTGGATCCCCGGAGGCAACATCCGGCCCGCCACCACCGCCCACAATGACTCGACGAGACAAGCGCAAGCTGCGGTTCCTCGCCCATCGGGTGTCCAAGATGACGCTGAGCGAAGAAACCTCTCCAATCGCCCCAACCAATGACCCCCAACTCTTGCAGGTAATCCAGCTCTACCACCGAGCTCGTGCCATCTCAGGTCACAACCCCCCCCCCACCGGGTACTCCCCCGCTTAAATCTTTGCTCCTCCTAATGCTCGTGCTCCTATCCAACCCTGCACCTGTCCTCTCTAACCCATCACACCAACCCTTCAATTGGACAGTCAGAGTCATTGGGGTCGAAGATAAAATCTTGTTGCATAACGTCACCGCCCAAGCCCCATCGTTCACAACACATATCTGCTGCCTTATGGATCGTTCCTACACAGAACAGGATGACTATTCTGGGACATGCCATGCCTTGCCCACTAATGGGCGTCCGGTAGGTCTAGCCTTCGGTAGCAGTTATCTAGTCTCCGGCTTTTACATCTGTCCTTCCTCCGCCAGAGGCTGCCACGACCCTGCACACTTCTATTGCCCCTCCTGGGGATGCGAAACCATGGTGTACGGCTGGAGCAATGCTCCAAATCGGGACCCCTACCTCTCATTTCGCACTGCAAATTCTACCCAATGGGATATAATTGTCCTCACCGTTAAAGACCCTTCCAGCACTGCCTGGCTGCAGGGCCGTACATACGGCATCCAGCTGCACATGGAAGGCTATGATTATGGAGGCCTGTTCATAATACAAAAGAGGGCCCCCACTTCCACCCCTCCAGTTGCCATTGGTCCCAACCTAGTCCTCAACCCTCTACCCCCTCCTCCTCCCCCTACAACAAAAACCAGCAGTCAGCCTCCTCCTCCCCCTGCAACAAAAACCAGCAGTCAGTCTCCTCCTCCCCCTACAATGAAAACCAGCAGTCAGTCTCCTCCTCCCCCTGTAACGAAAACCAGCAATCAGTCTTCTAGCTCCATCACCACCCCTCCTACCCCCCTACCCCCGCTGCAAATCCAAAACCCGCTTCTGTCCTTAGTCAAAGCCACCTTTCTCACTCTTAACTCCTCCAATGCCAACCTTATCGCTAGCTGTTGGCTGTGCCTCTCCTCTTCAATGCCTTACTACGAAGCTATAGCCACCAATGCCTCTTATCAAGCCTCCCCAGACGATGCTCCTGCCTCTTGCAATTGGAACCAAACCCAAGTAGGACTAACAATCCAATCCGTCTCTCAAAGCGGGCTCTGTATCACTAAAATCGGGGGCACCATTACCCCCTCCATGAAAACTCTCTGCAACCATACAACTACCCCTGATGCAACCGCAAAATTTCTATTACCCGCCGATAACACAAAATGGCTATGTTCCTTCACCAGCCTTACCCCATGCCTTAATGTTCGCAACCCTCAACTCCACCAACGAAACCTGCGTGCTCGCTCTCTTACTCCCCCGCATTTTCTATCATATCAATAACCAATTTTTTGACTCCTGGCAGCGTCACCTTCTACCGACCTACGCGCAGAAAAGAGAAGTCATCACCGCCATTACAATTGCCTCACTTCTAGGTCTTGCAGGAGCCAGCACCAGAATTGCGGCCCTAACCCTGCACACTAATGCCTTTTCCTCGCTCAGGGCAGCCGTCGACCAAGATGTCGCCCGTCTCAAAACAGCCATTAACCACCTAGAAAAATCACTTAAATCCCTCTCCGAGGTAGTCCTTCAAAACCACAGAGGGTTAGACCTCCTCCTTAAAGAAGGAGGCCTCTGTGCCGCACTAGGTGAGGAATGCTGTTTCTATGCTAATTACTCCAGCCTCATTCAAGACAATCTAGCCCAAGTCAGGGCCGGACTGGAAAAATGAAAAAGGGAGAGAGAAACCCAAGGAGGCCTCTCCCAAGGAGGCCTCTTCTGGGGATTCAATGGAATCCTCCCCTACATCCTCCCTATTTTGGGCCCCCTAATTATTCTCCTCTTCGCAGTGGCAGTCGGACCATGGGCCAACTCGCCAAGGATCAGGCTAACGCAATTTTTAGCTCACACGTACAGGTCAACTATCAGCGACTCGCCACCACCGAGAACGCCCCCCCCCATCTCGTCTTCCCGGCCTCCTCCCGCCCGTTCTCCGTGCAGGTGCCCTACGCCTCCTGTAACCCCGGCACCCCCTGCTGCCCTCGCTCTCAAGCAGCTACGGCCCCGCTAAACTGTCCACCACACCATGCACTCCCACTTCCCCCAGCCCATGGCCTACCTGCCTTTTAGCCCCCATTAACTTTTCAGGAGACGGATCTTCCAAAACTTCATTCGCCCCAGGCCCCGCCAATACCGCCGCTGCCCTCCAGAACCAAGCAGCCATTCGCCTGTCCCATCACCGGACCACCTTCGAGCTGCGGACCTGCCGACCGGCTACCTGCTAGCCCCAGATTGCCACTATGCCCTCCCCCTCCCCCCTCTTTCCTTTGCTGATGCAAACTTTGCCCACCTCCCTGCCACTCTCCCGGCCCATTTTTATGTATAAGAGAGGGGGAATTGAGGGGAGGCTATCCAGGTGAGCTGCGGTGGACCAAGGAAACTGGTAGAACGGACGGGCTTCCTGCTCTCCACAGGGGCATGGGCAAGTCCCACCCTCCCTGTCTGGCCAATGGGCTGCCCACTCTTCACTGAGGTATGGGCGAGCCACGCCCTCTCAACCGTTCCCACCTAACCACCAAGCCCAACCTACTGCCTCCCCCTCTTCCCCCTCGCCGGGGCCACGTCATCCAACGACCACTAGCCAATTCCTTTCGGCCAACTTTCACATTGACTAGCTCCCACCAGCCCCAACCAACCAATGCCCCACATGCCACCTCCTGCCTGCCCCGTCCCCTCACCCCACAATATATATTGTCCAGCACTTCCTCAATAAAGCAGACTGCATATTGCCACCACTTGCCATCTCCGCAGCATTCTTTGTGCCCGCTGTGCGTCCATCTAGCCCCTCGCCTCAAGCAGCCTGGGCAAAGCCAGAGAAACCCCCAATCTCAAAAGTTTATTCCTTGTTTTTATATATATATTTTAAACAATTTAATCCAACACATCATATATCAAATGACTGTTTACTTACAGAATTTTACCATGAAGATAACGGTAGGTACTTTGCTTTAGTAATAGAGGAAAAAAAATTTTTCATTTTTAAAATGAAAACAGAATATTTCCAATAGAATCAAGATAAGTTTTATTACCATTTACTGAAATATGTACCTTGTGGTGGCCTTAACAGGTTTTATTATCACGAAGTTATTTTTTTTGCCACCAATACCAATCTAAGTTTTAGTTAACAAGGACTTTTAGAAGTAGAACTATTTAAATGTTTTCAGTTTGGAAGATGTTTTACAAACTCTTTATAATTGACTATAACCACATTTACTAGCCACCTCATGTTTAAATAAACTTATTAAATTACAATTACCAAACAAAGAAATTTACTCTATTTATTTAAGAGAGCATATCTACAATTTTTCTTTTAGCCTAATTCCACCAATGTGAACTTACAATTTTCATTTCTCTAAAGATTTCATACATATAATGTTAATTTAGTTTATAAATTAACTATGGGGGATTACACTCAAGTTAAATAAAATTGAAACCATTATAGTTTATGCAAGGAATGTTTTCTTTTTCCCTTACAGGAAGCTAAAACTTCTTTTCTTTAAGTTATGAAAATGAATAATTTAAATGCATACTGACTACCAGGTTTTAAAACACATTACACAATTACTTAATTTGTTTAATCATAACCCAGGAAAGATCTCTCCATAGTTTTCATGGACTTTACTTACTGAAATTTGTTAATAGAGCCACTAATTACCTTTATTTTGTTGGAAAGAAATCTTCTGGAAGAAAATAAGGCTCACCAGATTGTGGAGAAGAAAAGAATTTATTCTCAATCTTGCAAGAAGGGGCGCAGAGCCAGATATGGCTGGTGCCCCAAACAAAGAAAAATGACGCAATTTATACACCTAAGCCTAGCTCGCAAGCTCTTCCTCTGTTTTTCCATAGATTGGATACTTCAGAAATTACAGCTTATCTGAGATCTAACTTTCCCAAGCAAAAGTTTGTGATTTAACTGCTTCCTGTATCACATTCCAACCATTTTAGTTTTTACCTGCTCCCCTTTGTCAAATAAGGAATAGAATTTGTGCTGAAATGGCACCGACCTAGCTCCTTCTTGGGCAACCTTTTACTGCTCATAGGACTGGCCTAAGCTGGTCTCCCCCACTGCTGTCCAACCTGGGAGTGGGAGACTGAGGCAGCAGGCCGCCAGGTTACACCAATCAACTTTTTTTTTCCCTTTATGTGAAAAATAATCTAATCCTTGTTTTTTTACATTTTATGGCTGACAAAAGGTTTAAACTGGGAAATTACCAGGCAAACTGATTCTTAATTAACTAGCCTAGTAGATAGGTTTAATCTGCCACACCTAGTCTTGCCTTTAAAGCTTTTGCAAAGAGGAGACCCTTTCCCAATTGTTTCTATAATCAGATTTCTATGTGACTTTTTCATCCTGCTTAGTTTAATTTGGGCTTTAAGAATATTTACATATATAACTGTATATTTAATTTTTAACAATTTGAATAGAGCTCTTTTAAGAATTTTCATTTGTTAATTTGATATTGTTATCCCAATGTAGGAAGACATACACTGAGCAAATGGGCAGACACAAAGAGTTAGACACAGAAACACAACTCATTGATATTACTTATAATTTGCATCATTTTATATACTGTTTAGCTTAATTTGGGGTCCAGAAATATATATTACTTATATAACTGCATATTTAACCTCAACAATTTGAGGAAATAGGCAGACATGAAGAGTTTGACACAAAAACATAACTTTAGTTACTTTAAACTTCTAATTTTTACAAAACAAGTGTGACTGCAAAACATTTCAAAGACTCCTGAAACTTTTCTTAGTTTGCACTATGACTGTGCAGTTTTACACTATGACCATGCAGTTTTACACAAGAATTTTCTTTCTTAATTAATGGATTGTAACTAAAATGTTCTCAATGCTTTAGCAGTATTTTTTTGTTTCAGAACTTTATATTTTACTTTGAATTTAGCAGAATTTTGGATAAGCAACAAGATTAATTTTATATATATTTACTGAGGCTATTTGAAGCCTCAGGGAGACAGACTGGTTTCTCTCATGAATTACTACTCTTAGGAACACTGACCATCAAGGCAGGAGACTTCTTTCCCTCCACCCCCCTTTTTGATTTTGGAGATAATAAAACTCCAGTGGTCATTTAACTGTATTCCATCAGGCAGCAATTTATTTAGTTTACACTTGAATTCATGAGAGAAAAGGTTACTAATACCAGGACAGGAGACAGTGATGTCCCAGTGTTGTAGAATTTGAGAGAGGTTCAATTATTTGAGTATAGAGAGGCCAGGACTCAGGAATGATTTTGAGAAGGAAAAATGGTTTATTGATGGCTGGCTGGACTTGGGAGCTTTCTGTTTCAATTCTGAGCCTTGAACAAGATTTTCAAATTTCTTTTATACAGAGAGGAAAGGCTAAATGGTCCCTTTGTTTCAGTTTTCAATAGGCTTGAACTAGCATATATATCTTCCACATCTTAGGTAAGCTTTTAGCATGGATTCTAGACATTTTAGATAACCTTTTAGCATATTTTGTTTGCATTTCCCCTAAATACTTAAAGTTTATAGACTTTGCATTGTTAAACTGTTTCCTGGGACTGGAGTCCTTGCCATTGTCACTAAGGGCAGGACTGCAGCCTCTTACTGTTCCACACCCACAAGTTAAACAACTTAGGTTATTTCTGAAGAGACAAAGAGCCTCCCACCCATAGCCCACATCATTTCCCCCTTTGCCAAAGTTTAACTTGCTAAGCTTTGGCATAATTATTGTTGGAGCTATGAGGTGGATGGCTGTTTGTTGTTTTGATTGATTATCAGATTTTAGTGCAGCATCCAGGACTGTTTTTAGAAGTTTAGAACTTTTTATTCTGGACAGCAGAATCTTGGGGCAGGGGCCTCCTGCAGTTATCTTGCTGCCACCAGCACTCACGTGGATTTCCGGTCAGGTTCTAGATCCATCTATTACTTTTATTTTACTCTTAAAGAGTTTATACATTTAATTTAAAAGGGGTGCTGAAGGGAGATGGTTTCTTTTCTGTAACTACTTCCTGCTGGCTATGGGCTGTAGTTATTGCCTAACAAGGTGTAAACTTCTTATTTTAACTGGAGGAAGATGAATCTGGCATTTTGTACAAAGTTGGATGAAGTTTTCATATGGTTAATAGGATGTTCACTCTGAATGAAACAAACTTATTTAAAAATTTGGAATACCCATTTTTAAAAGAGGATATTGGATTACAAAGGTAGACAAGGTTAGGTGCATATAAAGATGGCACTCCTTCTTAAAAGCTGGTGGGAACAGCATATATATATATATTTAAGTTATTTATCTTTAGAGAGAAATTGCAACAGACACTTAGCTTTGTTTGAAGACACATTCCAAGCTGTTTAATGATTGGCACTCATTTGCTCTGTTAGATGCTCCTGGTGAACTGGCACTCCTTGGGCAACTGGCTTCATTCAGGATTAGAACACTAAGTTGGAAATTCTCTTAGTTTTCATCTGTGGGAGTGATCAGAACTACAGAATAAAGGTTTTTTACACCTTAGTTTTAATTGTATGATTTCTAGCAATTTTGACTTGTTTAATAGGTGACTCACGATCAGCAAGCAAGCCTCACCTTTGCTACACAGTAGAGTACAGCAGAATATAGTAAGTTGACTGAGCCTGGCTGAGACTGCCATCTTATTCTATAGACATGTTTATTAGCTGTTTAGAAAATGAATTTACTAGGAATTTAACATGTTTAATATACTTCTGCACTTGATCTAAATAGAAAAGATAATGTTATAATTATTAGGCATATATTTAGTACAGGATAAAAGTACAGCACTTAATATTAACTAATGTATTACTCAATGCATAAGGATTCAGAGTTGCAATTATTAGTTTTAAGTTTCAGGTTTGTAATACTTTACATGTTATTTCTCCATGAGAGCAGGCTATAATGCCAGTTGTGTTTAAGTTTTACTTACAGTATCCTGGTATCATGGCTCCACTTAGCATGTTCTTTATGCAGTGAGCAAGTGGCAGCATCACTGATTCTACAGAGATTTTCCAGTATTCCACTAACCTGGTGCATAGTGATCTCTGGCACTATGGAACAGTGCCATTCTGGAGGCGATGTTCATTGTACATTTGGCTGTACTGAGTCATCATTGACTGCTGCAGGAGCTTGAAACTGCAACGTAATTTCCATCAACTTCAGGAGCAGAACCAGAGGCTGATAAAGCAAATATTTTAATTGAGGGGTTAGTGACCAGCCTAGCTAATAACTCACATGGAGAGGCAAAATGCAATGTGTACAAGGCCTGGTTTGAATGCACAAGAGTTTGATAATGTTAATGTTTATTCCTTGTTTTTATATATATATTTTAAACAATTTAATGCAACACATCATATATTAAATGACTGTTTACTTACACAATTTTACCATGAAGATAACAGTAGATACTTTAGTAATAGAGGGAAAAAAATTATTTTTCATTGTTAAAATGAAAACAGAATATTTCCAATAGAATCAAGATAACTTTTTATTACTATTTATTTAAATATGTACCTTTAGGTGGACTTCAGACAGATTTTATTATTATGAAGTTATTTTTTTTTTGCAACTAATACTATTCTTTTAGTTAACAATGACTTTTAGAAGTAGAACTATTTAAACGTTTTTAGTTTGGAAGATGTTTTACAAACTCTTTATAATTGCCTATAACCACATTGACTAGCCACTTCATGTTTAAATAAACTTATTTAAATTACAATTACCAACCAAAGATATTTACTCTATTTATTTAAGAGAGCATATTTACAATTTTTTCTTTTAGCCTAATTTCACCAATGTGAACTTATAATTTTATTACTCTAAAGATTTCATACATATAATGTTAATTTAGTTTATAAATTAACTTGGGAGATTACACTTAAGATAAATTGATGTGGGCTATGGGTGGGAGGCTCTTTGTCTCTTCAGAGCTAAGCTGTCTGACTTGTGGGTGTGAAATGGTAAGAGGTTGCAGTCCTGCCCTTAGTGACAATGGCAAAGACTCCAGTCCCAGGAAACAGTTTAACAATGCAAGGTCTTTAAACTTTAAGTATTTAGGGGAAATGCAAACAAAATATGCTAAAAGCTTATCTAGAATGTATGAAGTCCATGCTAAAAGCTTACTTAAGATGTGGAAGATATATATGCTAATTCAAGCCTATTGAGAACTGAAACAAAGGAACCATTTGGCCTTTCCTCTCTGTATAAAAGAAATTTAAAAATCTTGTTACGGGGCTCCAGATTGAAACCAAAAGCTCCTGAGTCCAGCTGGCCATCAATAAACCATCTTTCCTTCTCAAAATCATTCCTGAGTCCTGGCCTCTCTATACTCAAATAATTGAATCTCTCTCAAATTCTACAACATTTTTGCAACCCAGATGGGACAGCAAACGAAGGCAGAAACAGTAGCATTTTGCTGCCCCTTCCAAATCCCTGAGGAAGCCGGGAGGACTCGGGTGAACCCCAAATCTGGGTACCCCTGGATTAAATTTAATCCAGAAATGATGTGGGCCCCAGCAGAATGTTCCCAACAAAAATTGAGGGCAATGGAAGGTCTGAAGAGAAAGATTCTGAGAATGAAAAAGAACTCTGAGCATGGAAGAAGGTAAGACTCCCCGGGTGAGCACAGTCTGGAAAGCCCTAGCTTTAATTGCTAGGAAGCGGAGGCTGATCACCTCCTAGAGAACCCTAGTAGCCCCAGAAAACTGGGGGGAAGCCATTCTCTCTAGGCCTGGGAAAAGGAGAAAAACTGGGGAAAAGTCCTGGTGTTTTAGGTTTGTCTAACTGCATGTTAAAAGCTGGTACTGGTCTCACATCCACTAAAGGAGTGAAGGCTTGATTTTTATAGGAAGGGCTGTTTATAGGTTCGAGTCCTAACGTCCTGGAAATTGGTCTGGAATAAAAAAAAAACTTGGTTACAGGAAAATGGATTGGTTTTTTAGTGGAGCTTGGTCTGGGTGTAAAGTTAAACAGTGGAAAAAGTCTAGCTGAAATCTTTTGTTATAGTGCTAAATTGTGACTGAATTCACTTTATACCAAATGTTAAGTGTTCTAAGGTTTGTGATGGCTGTGGGGGCAGCAGTGCTTAAAATATATATATATAGAATTTGTGGTTCAGATTAGTGACCTTTGTGCTTCTGTCTGTGTCAGCTCAATGCTACTGTTGTGTGGTTATGTAAAGTAGAATTCAGTGGAGCTGAGCCCTCCATTGCCATTGGCAAGGGGGTGCAGTGATTATTTGGCAAAACTGAGGAGTCTGGATGTTTGCAGAGTCTAGATATGTATGCATGCTCTGCTGTCTTGTCTCTGGTCTGCCCTTTTACCAGGGCTTGGAGGCCGTCTCTGTCCATGCCATGCACCCAAGTTTCTTGGGGCTGCCCCAGTCAAGGTGGCTGGGTCCCAGGAAGAGTTACCAAATTTGAGTAGGTTCTGTCTGCTCATTTTGGCTGAAAGCTGGAAAGGGGGGAGTGGCTTGCCCCTTTCCAGTGAGTCCACACCTTCTATTCATAAGCCACATTCCTGTTTGACTGTTGTGCACCAGACTGCCTGGAAGGGGGAGAAGTGAACGGGGTGAAAAGCAGAATCAGAATAAATGCAGTAAAAATTCCCTCCATAGGGTGTCAAAGCCAAAATATGTTTGCATCCTGCCCAGGTTTTTAGAAGGTATTGTAGCAACTTTAAGTAAGAGAATGTATTCTGCGAAAGTAAAATTTGTCTTAAAGGTATAAATAGTTATAAAAGTTTTAACAAAGCATTGTTTAAATTAAGGTATTTAAATGGCTAATTGCAGAAAGTCATTATTAAACAAAAACTGAATTGATAATATCAGCCTTCCCTGCCAACTTGCATCAAAAAAAAAACTGTTTCTAGTATTACATGCTACTAAGTATTAAAAGTGAAGAAAAGTTCATTATTTTAACAAGCTTGTTTAGTATTAATGGCAATTATATGTTGTAAGTTTGCCTGGTAACTTAGTATGTGGGATAGTTGGAATGTGTTTTTATTGTTAAGGAAACAGAAGATTATTTTGTCCTAAGATAAAATAATTAAGTATTGGAAAGAGCAGAGTGTGGGACAAAACCTGAATGAATACTGAAAGTGTAGAAGGTTTGTGGAAGGAAACTTTTATGATTAAAATTGAGTAAGATCAGTATACAAGGAAAATCTGTTTTATCAAAATTGCTTCTTGTGCTTTAACCTCATCATTTCCTTAGTGTTTGAAGAAGGGTCTTATCTCTTTTAAAAGAACATTATGTTCTAGAAATCAAATACTGAAAAGTAGCTTTTTATTTCAAGCTAACTGCAAGAGATTTATTCTTTTACCTTAAAAGAAAAATTAAAGTAATGGTTAAGTTCATTTAATATGTTATAAGTCGAATGAAAGGTGTTTAAAAGTGTTATAAAATTAACAGTTTTTAAAAAAAATTAATAAAAACTCTAACTAAGAGTTAAAATCATTTATAAATGAATTTATATTATAAAACAGTGAAAAGATAATAACTGAAATTATACCTGAGTGAATTTAGTCTGAAACTATTATTTAAGTGTAAATTCCAAACTAACCTTGCCTTTGTTTATGGTTACTTCAAGCCTAACCTCACCCTTTGCCTTTGCCTATGGTTATTTCATAATAGCTTCTGCCCCTACAGGCCAGAGAAGAGCTGGGACATCACTGTCTCCTGTCCTGGTATTAGTAACTCTTTCTCTCATGAATTCAAGTGTAAACTAAATAAATTGCTGCCTGATGCAATAAGTAAGGTTAAATGACCACTGGAGTTTTATTATCTCCAAAATCAAAAAGGGGGGTAGAGGAGGAGAAGTCTCCTGCCCTGATGTCAGTGTTCCTAAGAGTAGTAATTCATGAGAGAAACCAGTCTGTCTCCCTGAGGCTTCAAATAGCCTCAGTAAATATATATAAAATTAATCTTGTTGTTTACCCAAAATTCTGCTAATTTCAAAGTAAAATATAAAGTTCTGAAACAAAAAAAAATACTGCTAAAAAATAAAAAAAAATAATGCTAAAGCATTGAGAACATTTTAGTTACAATCCATTAATTAAGAAAGAAAATTCTTGTGTAAAACTGCATGGTCATAGTGTAAAACTGCACAGTCATAGTGCAAACTAAGAAAAGTTTCAGGAGTCTTTGAAATGTTTTGCAGTCACACTTGTTTTGTAAAAATTAGAAGTTTAAAGTAACTAAAGTTATGTTTTTGTGTCAAACTCTTCATGTCTGCCTATTTCCTCAAATTGTTGAGGTTAAATATGCAGTTATATAAGTAATATATATTTCTGGACCCCAAATTAAGCTAAACAGTATATAAAATGATGCAAATTATAAGTAATATCAATGAGTTGTGTTTCTGTGTCTAACTCTTTGTGTCTGCCCATTTGCTCAGTGTATGTCTTCCTACATTGGGATAACAATATCAAATTAACAAATGAAAATTCTTAAAAGAGCTCTATTCAAATTGTTAAAAATTAAATATACAGTTATATATGTAAATATTCTTAAAGCCCAAATTAAACTAAGTAGAATGAAAAAGTCATATAAAAATCTGATTATAGAAACAATTAGGAAAGGGCCTCCTCTTTGCAAGAGCTTTAAGGCAAGACTAGGTGTGCCAAATTAAACCTATCTACTAGGCTAGTTAATTAAGAATCAGTTTGCCCAGTAATTTCCCAGTTTAAACCTTTTGTCAGCCATAAAATATAAAAAAAAACAAAGATTTTTCACATTAAAAAAAAATGTTGATTGATGTAACCTAGTGGACTGGTGCCTCAGTCTCCCACTCCCAGGTTGGACAGCAGTGGAAGAAACCAGCTTAGGCCAGTCCTATGGGCAGTAAAAGGTTGCCCAAGGAGCTAGGTCAGTGCCATTTCAGCACTAAATTCTATTCCTTATTTAACAAAGGGGAACAAGTAAAAACTAAAATGGTTAGAATGTGATAAAAGAAACAGTTAAATCACAAACCTTTGCGTGGGAAAGTTAAATCTTCTTAGATAAGCTGTAACTTCTGAAGTATCCAATCTATGGAAAAACAGAGAAAGAGCTTGTGTGCTAGGCTTAGGGGTATAAATTGTGTCATTTTTCTTTGTTTGGGGCACCAGCCATATCTGGCTCTGTGCCCCTTCTTGCAAGATTGAGAATAAATTCTTTTCTTCTCCACAATCTGGTGAGCCTTATTTTCTTCCAGAAGATTTCTTTCCAACAAAATAAAGGTAATTAGTGGCTCTATTAACAAATTTCAGTAAGTAAAGTCCATGAAAACTATGGAGAGATCTTTCCTAGGTTATGATTAAACAAATTAAGTAATTGTGTAATGTGTTTTAAAACCTGGTAGTCAGTATGCATTTAAATTATTCATTTTCATAACTTAAAGAAAAGAAGTTTTAGCTTCCTGTAAGGGAAAAAGAGAACATTCCTTGCATAAACTATAATGGTTTCAATTTTATTTAACTTGAGTGTAATCCCCCATAGTTAATTTATAAACTAAATTAACATTATATGTATGAAATCTTTAGAGAAATGAAAATTGTAAGTTCACATTGGTGGAATTAGGCTAAAAGAAAAATTGTAGATATGCTCTCTTAAATAAATAGAGTAAATTTCTTTGTTTGGTAATTGTAATTTAATAAGTTTATTTAAACATGAGGTGGCTAGTAAATGTGGTTATAGTCTATTATAAAGAGTTTGTAAAACATCTTCCAAACTAAAAACGTTTAAATAGTTCTAATTCTAAAAGTCATTGTTAACTAAAACTTAAATTAGTATTGATGTGGCCTATGGGTGGAAGGCTCTTTGTCTCTTCAGAGATAACCTAAACTATCTGTGACTTGTGGGTGTGGGATGATAAAAGCCTGCAGTCCTGCCCTTTGTGAGCAGGAAACAGTTTAACAATGCAAGGTCTATAAACTTTAAGTATTCAGGGGAAATGCAAACAAAATATGCTAAAATCTTATGGAATGCCTGAGGGCCACCTAAAAGCTTGCCTAAGATGTGGAAATATATGCTAATTCAAGCCTATTGAGAACAGAAACAAAAGGACCATATACTCAAATAATTGATTGAACCTCTCTCAAATTCTACAACAGTTGCAAAAAAATAACTTCATAATAAAACCTGTCTGAAGGCCACTGCAAGGTACATATTTAAGTAAATAGTAATAAAAAGTTATAATTCTATTGAAAATATTCTGTTTTCATTTTAACAATAAAAAATATTTTTTTTCCATTACTAAAGTAAAGTATCTACTGTTACCTTCATGGTAAAATTGTGTAAGTAAACAGTCATTTAATATATGGTGTGTTGCATTAAATTGTTTAAAATATATATATATAAAAACAAACAAAGAATAAACTTTAACATTATCAAACTCTTGTGCATTCAAACCAGGCCTTGTATACATTGCATTTTGCCTCTCCATGTGAGTTATTGGCTAGGCTAGTCACTGACCCCTCAATTAAAATATTTGCTGTATCAGCCTCTGGTTCTGCTCCTAAAGTCGATGGAAACTACGTTGCAGTTTCAAGCTCCTGCAGCAGCCAATAATGACTCAGTACAGCCAAGTGTACAATGAACATTGCCTCCAGACTGGCACTATTCCATAGTGCCAGAAAGCACTATGCACCAGGCTAGTAGAATACTAAAAAATATCTGTAGAATCAATGATGCTGCCACTTGCTCACTGCATGAAAAACATGCTAAGTGGAGCCATGATACCAAGATACTGTCAGTAAAACTTAAACACAATTGGCATTATGACCTGCTTCCATGGAGAGATAACATGTAAAGTATTACAAACCTGAAACTTAAAACTAATAATTGCAACTCTGAATCCTTAAGCATTAAGTAATACATTAGTTAATATTAAGTGCTGTACTCTTATCCTGTGCTAAATATATGCCTAATTATTATGTTATCTTTTCTGTTTTGGATCAAGTGCGAAAATATATTGGACATGTTAAATTCCTAGTGAATTCATTTTCTAAACAGTTAATAAACACGTCTGTAGAATGGGGTGGCAGTCTCAGCCAGGCTCAGTCAACTTACTATTTCTACTGTACTCTACTGTGTAGCAAGAGTGAGGCTTGCTTGCTAATGGTAAGTCACCTATTAAACAAGTCAAAATTGCTAAAAATTGTACAATTAAAACCAAGGTATAGAAAACCTTTATTCTGTAGTTCTGATCACTTCCACAGCTGAAAACTAAGAGAATTTCCAACTTAGTGTTCTAATCCTGAGTGAAGCCAGTTGCCCAAGGAGTGCCAGTTCACCAGGAGCATCTGACAGAGTGAATGAGTGCCAATCATTAAACAGCTTGGAATGTGTCTTCAGACAAAGCTAAGTGTCTGTTGTGATTTCTCTCTGAAGATGAATAACTTAAAAAAGAATTTATATGCTGTTCCCATCAGCTTTTAAGGAGAGCCATCTTTATAGGCCCCTAACCTTGTCTACCTCTGTAATCCAATGTCCTCTTTTAAAAACGGGTATTCCAAATTTTTAATTAAGTTTGTTTCTTTCAGAGTGAACATCTTATTAACTATATGAAAACTTCATCCAACTTCATACAGAATGCCAGATCCATCTTCCTCCAGTTAAAATAAATTAAGAGTTTTACACCTTATTAGGCAATGGCTACAGCCCATGGCCAGCAGGAAGCAGTTACAGAAAAGAGATCATCTCCCTTCAGCACCCCTTTTAAATTAAAGGTGTAAACTCTTTAAGGGTAAAATAAAATTAATAGATGGATCTGGAACCTGACTGGAAATCCATGTGAGTGCCGGTGGCCACAGGATGACTGCAGGAGGCCCCTGCCCCAGGATTCTGATGTCCAGAATGAAAACTTCTAAACTTTCAAAACAGTCCTGGATGCTACACTAAAGATTGATAAATCAATCAAAACAACAAACAGCCATCCACCTCATAGCTCCAACAATAATTATGCCAAAGCTTAGCAAGTTAAACTTTGGCAAAGGGGGGAAATGATGTGGACTATGGGTGGGAGGCTCTTTGTCTCTTCAGAGATAACCTAAACTATCTGTGACTTGTGGGTGTGGGATGATAAAAGGCTGCAGTCCTGCCCTTGGTGAGCAGGAAACGGTTTAATAATGCAAGGACTATAAACTTTAAGTATTCAGGGGAAATGCAAACAAAATATGCTAAAAGCTTATCATTGAATCCCTGAGGTCCATGCTAAAAGCTTACCTAAGATGTGGAAATATATGCTAATTCAAGCCTATTGAGAACTGAAACAAAAGGAGCATTTGGCCTTTCCTCTCTGTATAAAAGGGACTAAAAAATCTTGTTCCAGGCTGGGGATTGAAACAGAAAGTTCCCAAGTCAGGCCAGCCATCAATAAACCATTTTTCCTTCTCAAAATCATTCCTGCGTCCTGGCCTCTCTTTATACAAATTATTGAACCTCTCTCAAATTCTACAACAGTACCAGATGAGCCATATTGAAGCCCAAGGAGAAAGTGATCATGGGTGGCCCTGTTTACATGTTTTCATCAATTTTTAATGTGCAGTAATTCCTCCAACATTACTGTAGTGAAAAGTATTTAAAATTGAGAAGTATGTGGAATTTAAAATAAAACAATATTTTAAGTATGAAATTTTATATGTAACCAATCCAGGATTTATTTTAATATTTATTTCTTGAATTTAGGAAATAGGCATTTCAAAAGTGTTTTCTAATTTTACTATATGTTCATCTCATTTTCAATTGCAGCATTTTCAATTGCAGCCATAATTGCAGCATTTAACTATTTCTCATGAACCAGTAATGGTTTTTTTTTAACTTCTCACATATTTATGTATTTATAAGTTTTCATTCACGTTACCTTCTGTGATGGTTACACTATTGTGTCAACTCAGCCAGGAATTTGTGCCCAGTTGCTTGTATTACTGGGCTGACTGTAATACAAGGATATTTGTGGACTTTAGTCACCATTGGCTTTACTGAAGCCTTAAATCATAGACAGCTGATTACAATTACATCAATCAGGGAGATTACTATCAGCAATGAATGACACTTAGCCCAATCAGTTGAGTTCCTTAAAGGGAAAGTGATTCCAGCATTGAGAGAGAATTTCCCAGCTTGTCTTTGGACAGTCAACATCTCCCAGAACTCATCAAGAACGTTCACTGGACTTTCTTTGCAGCCCCTGGTTGTAGCCTGCCTGCAGAACCTTGGCTTGTGCATCCCTATGGCTGCATGAGATACTAAAAAAATCACATACTATTGACAGATACCTCTTGTTGATTCTGTTTCCCTAAAGAACCCTGACTAATACACCTTCCTAAAATGTCTTCCCCAGGTTCCCCTTCTTTAATATATTTCAA
Organism: Dasypus novemcinctus; assembly: GCF_030445035.2. NCBI lineage: Eukaryota > Metazoa > Chordata > Mammalia > Cingulata > Dasypodidae > Dasypus > Dasypus novemcinctus. The sequence goes on from NC_080678.1 coordinate 95,560,259, forward strand.
GAATCGTTTGTCATTTTCAAGTTACAAATCTTCCACCTCCTTGGTTAAACTTCTTCCTGAGTATTTTGTTCTTTTGATGCTGTTGTTAAATAAATTGCTTTTTAAATTTGTTTTTCATATTATTTTTGCTGTGGTATAGAAATACAAGAAACTTTTCTGCAACTTTGCTGAAAATACTTTAGCTGTAGAAGTGTTTTTGTGAATTCTAGATGATTTTTTATGTGTAAATCATGTCATCTGCACGTAGAAGTAGTTTTACTTCTTCCTTTCCTGTTTGGATGCCTATTCTATTTTTCTTGCCTAATTGCTGTGGCTGTTATGTCCAGGACAATGATCAATAGCAGTGATGAAAGATATCATCTTTGGTTTGTTTCTTATTCCATTGGGAAACCTTTTAGTCTTTCCCAATGAGTAGAGAGCTAAATTTCTACTGATTTTGTTTCCGTATTTGTTTTTAAGCACAAATGGTTACTGGATTTTGTCAAATAGTTTTTCTGTGGTGATAGACATGATCAAATTTTTTTGTTTTGTTTTCTTTGAATTAATGGTATGTGTTATTTTGTATTTTAATAGACTTCAATTATTTTGTGAGAAGTTTTTTTACAGAGAAATCGTGCAGAAAGTACAGAATTCCCATGTCCCTCTCACAGACACATAGATTTCCCTATACTTAACACTGCATTAATGTGGTAATTTAGTTAAAATTGATGAAACCCTGTGACAAGATTTATATGTTTAACTGTAATTCATAGCTTATGTTAGGATTCACTGTTTTTGTTGTGCAGTTCTATGATTTTTTAATCCTTTTCTTCTGGTAGCATATATACAACCTAACATGTTCCATTTTAACCACTTTCCAATATACAATTCAATGCTGTTATTTACATTCACAATATTATCACTACATCTGCCACCCAAATTTTCCCATCACCCCAAACAGAAAATTTTTATCAATTTAGAATGACCCCAATTCCTATACCCACCCTGACACAGGTAACCTGGATTTTAATTTCCTATAATAAAATTCATTTTTCAGAGCACTTTTAGGTCTCTGGGAAAAGTATATAGAAGGTATACTTACTTCTAATACCCACCTCTTTATCCTCTGCCCACAGTTGTCTTTTTTATTCACATCTTGCATTAGTGTGGTACATTTTTTTACAGTTGATGAATCAATATTGATCCATTTTTGTCAATGAAAGTCCATAGGTTAGGTTAGAGTTTACTCTGGATTGTGTAGTTCTATGGGTTTTGACAAATGTGTAAGGTCATGTGTTCATTGTAGCACCATAGGGAACAGTTCACTCACCTAAAAATGCCAGTGCTCCACCAACTCACCCTTCACTCCCTTCCCCAGAAACCTGGCTACCTTGGACATTTTATTGATTCTATAGTATTGCCTTTTCCAGAATATCATATAGTTGGAATTAGATGGTATGTAGGCTTTTCTAGACTGGCTTCTTTCACATAGTCATATGCATTCATGATTTCTCTATGCTTTTACATGCCTTGATAGCAAATTTGTTTTTGTTGTTGTTCTTTTTAAAGATCTATTTAATGACCTCATTGTTTGCACTTGCAGTCTGTCTTCTCTGTCCATTTGCTGTGTGTTCTCTGTCTGCTTATCTTCTCTTTAGGCAGTACTGGGAACTTATTCTGGGCCCTTCCAGAGTGGGAGAGAGGCACTCATTCTCTTGCACACCTCAGCTCCCTGGGCTGCTGTGTCTCTTATTGTCTCTCCTGTGTGACTCTTTTTATTGTGTCTTCTTGCTGTGCCAGCACTCCATGTTGGCTAGCACTCCATGTGGGCAAGCACTACTGCACAGGCCAGCACTCTGTGGACAAGCACTCCATGTGGACTAGCACTCCACGTGGGCTAGCACTACTGCACAGACCAGCACTCCCCAAGGGCAGGCACTCTGAATGGGCAGCACTACTGTATAGGCCAGGACTCCATGCAGGTTAGCACTCCACATGGGCCAGCCTGCCATTTGAGCCAGTACTCTGCATGGGCCAACTTTCCACTCAGGCCAGCATCCCTTCACCAGGAGTCTCTGAGATCAAACCCTGGACCTCCTATATGGTAGAAGGGAGCCCAATCGCTTGAGCCACATCAGTTTCCTACTAATTTGTTTTGATCACTGGAAAACACTCACTCTATGGATGTATCATGCATTGTTTATCTGTGCACCTATTGAATGGCATATTGATTATCCCAATTTTTGGCAATTATGAATATGCTGCTATAAACAATTTGTGCAGGTTTTTGTGTGGATGTACATTTTCAAGTAATTTGTATGAATAGTTAGCCATATTAGTGCTGGATTGTGTGGCAAGCCTATGTTTAGCTTTTAAAAAACTAGCAGACTTTTTGGAAATGACTGTTCTGTTTTCCTTTATCACAATCAATGAATGGGTTACTATGTGAGGAGCTCCACATCCTCACCAGCATTTGCAGTTGTCAGCTTTTGGGTTTCTAACCATTCAAATAGTTGTGTAGTGGTATCTAACTTTTAAAATTTTGTATTTCCCTAAATACCCACATTCTAAAGACAATGCAAATCCTTTCATATGCTTCTATGTCATCTGTATATCTTTTTTGGTGAGGTTTTGTACAGATCTTTTGTCCATTTTAATTGGATTGTTTTTTTTATTGTTGAGTTTTAAATGTTGGATATAAATACTTTATCAGACAAATGTATTGCATATACTTCCTCTCACTCTGTAGTTTATCTTTTCATTTTCTTAATAGTGTCTTTTGCAGAGTACAGTTTTTAGATTTTTAATAAAGTCCAACCTAACATTATTTTTTCTTTCAATGTATCATGCTTTTAGTATTCTGCATAAAAGTCATGCTAAACCCAATGCCACCTATAATTACTCTTTTAAAAATTGTATATTTTTGCATTTTACTTTTGAATAATGATGCATTTTGAGTTTGTTTTAGAGAAACTTATATAGTATATGTCTATATTCTTTTTGCATTTGGTTGTCCAGTTTTTCCAGCACCATTTCTTGGAAACTCTGTCCTTACATCTTTGAATTGCCTTTGCTCCTTTATCATAGATTAGTTGACTGTTCACTATATACATATGGAGGATATGCTTCTTTTCTCTCTATTCTGTTCCAATTATCTGCCCGTCTATTGTTTCACCATGACCACACTGTTTTATTGACAATAGGTTTATAATTTTGTTTTGTTTTGTTTGGAATGCAGTATATTTTTAAGCATAGTGAAAGCCACCTGGCAGTTAACTTGACAAGTTAATAGAGCTTAAGATTTAGCAGGTCATATCAACATTCAGTCTTTTTACCCACATGAGAGCTATATGCGGTAGTGTTTACCTGGAATGTGTGTACATTTATAGAGGCAAGAAACCTTTGGAAATTCATATTTAAAGGAGCTGAAAACAGGAACTGGATGTCCAGGGTGGTGTAGCTTTGATTTGGAGAAACTCTACTTCCTCCAAAGTTTGTGCACTTCTTGAAAGTTGAGCCATTAGGAATCCAGCAAGCAGCTGTGGCACTTGTAAGAGCTTGGCTACCAATCTTGCAGGCTTTCCAAAGCTCCAGAAGAGGAATATGAACTCTCTACTCTTACCAAAGTATGAAACCCTTAATGTGCCCACTGTGGGTGTCAGAAGAAGACAGGCATCTGGATGGAAAAGTCATCTGGGAGGCTCCCTGGCTTAAATGTCTTTGCCATGGAGGGCAGCTGGGGTAGTGAGGGAAGGTGGAAGGGAGAGAGAGGGTGGGAAAGAAGATAAAATGAACACTATGTGCTTACAGAGAGGATCACTCACTGTAAGCATGCTCTTTCCACCAAATTTCATTACATAAAGAATGTGGGTGATTCTATGAGGAAGAAAGACTTGCACATGGGGCACCAGCATTACAGCAAGTTCACATGAGCAAAAGTTTCCATCACATTCTCTAGAACTGGTGAGGCAGTCCTTGGGCGGGCAACTTGGCTCAATCTGATACATTGAGACTCATGTCCCTCAGGAAATTAGCATGAGGTTTATTTAGTGGTTAGTTACATTTTTATTATTGAATTATATTGTAAAGGCTTAAGTAGTATGTCTACAATTTAATCAAGACAAAATGATTTGCATTTATATCAAGGACACATTTACTGTAGTGGCATAAAAGAGACAGACAAAAGACCAAGTATGTGTTTTTAAAAATAAAGACTACGTGTTTTACCTGCTCCCACTTTTGCTATTTTGGACTGCACTATTCCTCCTAGAGAACTAACACATTCATGTTAAATCTGATCTATCTTCCCACATTTAAAAAAAATACAGCTTCTCAAATTTCTAAGTTATAAGCAAAAGGAAAATGGTTTAAAAGCAAAGTAAATCTGCTGTTATCCTATAGTGGAAAGGTTGACTAAAACATAGCCCCTCTGTGGCTCATCTCAAGGGAACACATTTACTCAGAGGCTAGCATTTGTGATCTGGGGGTAAGTTTCCCACTTCCTCTGCAGGACCAGATCTTCAAGTGTTTCTGGTCTCAATTGCAAAGTAAGTGAAAATGTCTGCATAACATGTATAAGTCAAAAATCAAAACAGGGCTAATTAAAATCAAAATTCTAAGCAAGTTTAAATACATATCTTCAGCTTTTTCATTTGTTATTGCAGATGGTACTTAAAAATAACTTACAGTTTTTAGTGTTTTATATTCAATAAGTTTGAAACTCAAATGAATAAGTTTAAAAATTTTATATTTCACTTGATTCTATTGAAATTTCAATTACCTACTACTTTACTTCCATGACACATACATGAGGTAAGTTTCAGCTAAAAAAACACCATCACTAAGATAAAACTAACTGGTTCAAGCATATGCAAAATCATAGTCGCCTACTCATGTTCTGAGTTTACAACTTTTACTATTGTGTATCCAAGAAAAATCCAAATGGAACATAAGAGTTGTGTTTGAGGGTGGTGGACTTGACCCAGTGGTTAGGGCATGCATCTACCACATGGGAGGTCTGCGGTTCAAACCCCAGGCCTCCTTGACCCATGTGGAGCTGGCCCATGTGCAGTGCTGATGCATGCAAGGAGTGCCCTGCCACTCAGGGGTGTCCCCCAAGTAGGGGAGCCCCATACACAAGGAGTGAGCCCCGTAAGTAGAGCTGCCCAGCATGAGAGAAAGTGCAGACTGCCCAGGAATGGTGCATGGTGCGGCACACAGGGAGAGCTGACACAAGATGACACAACAAAAAGAAACACAGATTCCCATGCCACTGACAACAACAGAAGCGTACAAAGAAGATGCAGCAAATAGACACAGAGAACAGACAACCGGGGTGGGAGGGGAGGGGAGTGAAATAAGTAAATAAATATACCTTTAAAAAAAATAGTGTTTGCAGTTTCTAACTTCTAAACACACATCTATCTAAAAAATATTTTGGTACCAAATTGTTTAGAATTAGTGTTTTACTGTAAATAAAGAGGACACATTTCCAATATTGCTTGATAGCCAGCTGTCAGTTTTCTGAAACACTGTTTTTGCAGTAAAATATCCCTGCTAGAAATCAAATGTATTTAAATATATCTTAACAGAAGTAAGATGTTCATCATACTAGAAATCTTTTAAAAAGTGAGTTCAATAGGGCTACAATAACATTGACATGAATAAAAATTACAGGAGAGATTACTGCTGTACTTTTCCCCATAACCACTATCAAACTTTGTTTAAATTGTGCAACCCCAAATTATTCATGTTTACTCTTGCTGAATTTCATTATGTTTCACAGAGAAGGAATCCTAAAATCTGTTCTGTAAGAACTCAAGATTTTGAAATGTGTAGCTTCGCATTATACTACCTTCTTGTTTCCCAAATACACAGAAAGAGTATAGTTTTTCTCAAAAAATGAAATAAGATGTCCACGTGAAAACAAACCCACAAAAAGTTCCACAGCTAAAAAAGTTTATCATATGGCCACAAAGTGACCTCTAGTTTAAAGTACAAAACATTTAAATGAAGTCCATTTAAGTTTTGTTTTCTTTTCAAAGGAATACTGTAAAATAATCAAATTATTTTAGTTCTTGAGCCAACAAGTGTACACAAATGTTCTTATACAGTTAAAATGAGAAGACCAATTTCAGTGTGCCAAAGATAACAGCGTTCAGTTGACTTTGCAGAGTTCACGGAATGAAATTCAGAGATTTCTTAGAGAAGTGACCAAGTTCCGGGTTGTTCCTACAACAGGGGCAGGATCCACTCCCTATTTCAGAGTTGCTCTGTGACAGCTGGATCATGTTCATCTTCTCACCTAGGTTCATCAGTTTTCTTTGTGGCTTTCCTGGCAGGGGCGGGCCTACTTAGTCCCGCAGTGGCTGCCCCTGCCAGACCGGGAAGGGCTCGCCCTGTCGCTGCTGCTGGCGCCAGCAGGAGCGCGGCCAGGTGTGCACGGAGGCTGCAGATGGAGCTCACCTGCACCTGTCTGTGCTGCTCCCTGGGAGGTTCACCTTGGGGCTCAGCTCACTCCTCGACTTCTCTTTCATGGGCACCAGGGTCTCCAGTAACCCGGGTCCCCGCAGGAAGCCCCTCTCTCGTAGCCCCAGCGAGCGGCTCCCGCACCTTGCTCTACTGCGCCTGCGCCGCTGGGCTCCTCTGCAGGTCCTGCCTCGTGGCCCCAGGGGGCGGGGGAGCGTTGTGGGACAGCAGAGCTGAGAGCCCCCAGCCATGGCAGCCCCGTGACCCGCGCCTGGGCAGCTCTGCCCCTACACCCCCAGCCGCTGATGGGCCAAGCTGAGGAGCCCAAGGTGCTGTTCAGTGCTTGATCTTCCTGTGCAGACCCTGCTGAGTTCCTGGGTGACTCCTACTCCTCCACTCCTCCTGCTCAAGACCCTGCAGACAAGCAGCGGGGGTTGCTGTGCCAGCCTGTTCAGGAGTTTGCAGACAAATTCAAGTAACTCTTGGTCTGTAGGGTCCTGTGGAATCTTTGATATCAGGATGATGGTGGCCTCAGGCAAGGAATGAGGAAATTCTCTCACTTTCTATATTTATATTTGGAAGAGTTTGAAAACTATTAGTTTTGAATTATTCTGTATATTTTTAGTATAATTGACCAAGGAAGCCATCTGGTCCTGGACTCTTCTGGGTAGGGAAATTTTTGATGATCGTTCAATCTCTAGTTAGAGGTCTGATCTTATTTTCTATTTATTCTTCAGTCCGTTTTGGTAGTTTGTATGCTTGTAGGAAGTTGTGTGTTCTACCTAAGTTATCTAGTTTGTTGTACTATTGTTCATGATATTCTTTTACTGACCTTTTACTCCTCTAAAGTCTGTAGCTTGAGTGTAGTTCATAATTTTCACTGAGTTGTGAATTTTCCAGTTTCCTCTCTCTTTGGCAGGAAGTTCAGGTGCAGCGTGCAGCGGCAAGGGAGGCTCGGCTGGGCCTGGCTCGGCTCCGCTCAATAAGGTTTCGCTCAGTTGGGTTCGGCTCGGCTCGGCTCGGCTGGACCGGGCTCCTTGGGCTGGGCTCCCTAGGCTCTGCTCGGCCAGGCTTGCCTCCGCTGGGCTCGGCCGGGCTCTGCTGGACTGGGCCCAGCTCGGCTGGATTCAGCAGGACTCCGCTCAGTTGCGCTCATCAGGGCTCGGCTCGGCTGGGCCTGGCTCGGTAGGGCTTCACTCGGTTGGGCTCATCTGGCTCCATTCATCTGGTCCCTGCTCGGCCGGACAGGGCTCGGCTCACCTGGGCTGGGCTCGCATGGGCTGGGCTCACATGGGCGCAGTGGGCTGGGCTCGGTGGACCTCGACTCGCCCTGGCTGGGCTTGGCTGGGCTCGGCTGGGCTCAGCTGGGATCGGTTCCGGCTGGTACCGCCGCCTGGATGCGGGCTTCGCGTGTCCCGGGCTCCAGCTGGACCGCGCGGCGACCGCGAGTAGATCGGCTCCCACAGACCTTCCCCTCCCGCCCACAGCACCTCTCCCCCAATAGCCTCATGCAGTTTTTGAAGGCTAAAACAAGTTGATGCTTAGAGAGGGCTTTGGCCTAAGCTTGGCAAACTGTTGACTTCATTTTCTTATTATCATGTCTTCAGGTCAAGAAGTTCTTTCAAGTCCCAGATGTGAAAATTCTTGTCCCCAGTATGAGAAGTAGGAAGATTCTATTCAATACAATAGAAAAGTTCATATAAAAATTGATCAGGGATGTATTACTTTAAATAGTGATAAAATTTTATGAAACACAGAAATGGCACAATCCTGGAAAGATTGAGGAGAATTGCTGAACATATTAAATTTTATAAAGAGTGCCAAGGTTTTGCAAGTTGATTATTACCAGAAAGAAAAATCCTAATAAGAGCAATAGCTTCACAAGATAAATTAAGGAATTGCTAATATTTCATTGATAAATTTCAATCTTCAAAAATCTGAATGTCATTAAAATATTTAGAAGATAATTCTCAAAAGAAAAGATGCCATCATTTAAGATAGAAACTCCATGACGTGTTTTCATGATTTAGATTTAAAGCATGAAAATAATTTTGATAAAATGTAAAAAGGAATACTTAGAATTAATGTAATGGCTCACCAATGAACAGGGGAAAAATAGAATATATACCCTTCTCTAGAGCAAATGCCCTCTTGATGAGAACTTCCTGTGATTGGTGTTTGTTAAGTTCTGTTAGGAGAGCTATTTGACCTGAGAAAAGAAACCTCTCAGTATTCACAGATTTGGACTTTGTGGTAAGCCTTTCCCTCTCACTGTCCAGTTCTCAGCAGTCTTTGCTCAGTGATCTCTGAAATGGTTTGGCTCAGTAAGCCTGGATGGCTGTGAGTGCATTGGCTTTGACACTGACTCTTTAAGCCAAATCTGCACCCAAGTAACTGCCCAGCATTGCCTGGTTTAACACTGACTCTTTTTTTTTTTCCAGCACTGACTGCTTTATGACTTCTTCAGCACAGAGCACCCAAAGGGCCCGGGAAGAGACCCCTCTTCGCCAGTCCCCCGAGAAAGTCCACAGCTGAGGTCAGCCTGTTGGACGTCAGCTCCCCACACACAGCTTTGCTTTGGAGAGGCAGGACATCCAGTGGGAGTGGGCCTTGCCCCTGAGGATGAAGCAAGTATCACACAACCTTTGTGCAGTTCCCACCCTGAGAAGCAGCTGGGGCTTCTGTTCCCTGTTTGGGTCTCAAGGTGTGCTCAGGCTGTTCCATTAGACCTATGACCTCCCAGGGTTCTAGAATGGAGACATGAAGCCTCTGCACACCAAGGTGAGGAGGGGAGGCAAGGCTGAGAAATGGCTCTGAGCATGTCGCTGACTTGCCGGCACAGCTAGAAACTGAAAGAGCTGTTTAATCTCCTTCCCTGGAGTTCATTAATAGTCTCATTCACCATATTGTAACTACTTTCTAATTATGGGAAAGAAAAGTCTTAAGTCAGTGTATTAGTCAGCCAAAGGAGTGCTGATGTGAAATACCAGAAATTGGTTGGTTTCTATACAGGGTATTTATTTGGGATAGGAGCTTACAGATACTAGGCCATAAAGCATAAGTTACATCCCTCATCAGTCTATTTGTTTGGGTTGTTTTTTTTTTTGTGTGGGTTTTTTTGTTTTCTTTTTTTAAAGGGCCCAGGGATTGAACCTGGGACCTTATATGTGGAAAGCCAGCACTCAACCACTAAGCTAAACTGGCTCCCCTTCACCAGTCTATTTTCATGTGTTGGAGCAAGATGGCTGCTGACAGCTGTGAGGATTCAGGCTTCCTGGGTTCATCCCTTCCAGGGTCTTGCTTCTCTCTGGATTCAAAGTTCCTTTATTCCCAGGGCTTGCTTCTTCCTGGGCTCAGGGTTCCTCTCTTCCTGGGGCTGCTTCTCTTTCCTCTGTCAGCTTACTTCCCAGGACTCCAGCTTAAGGCTTCAGCATCAATCTCCAACATCAAAACTCCAACTTCAGACACCCTCAACTCTGTCCTTTGCTATGCCTTTTATCTGTGAGTCCCCACCCACCAAGCAGTGGGGACTGAACACCCTAATGACATGACCCAACAAAGCTCTAATCATAACTTAATCATGCCCATATACAAGCCAGACCACAAACTTCATCCAATATCAATTTTTGGAATTCATAACCATATCAAACTGCTACAGTCAGTATGTGGCTGTTTGAGGTTATTTATAAATCCCCAAAAGGAAAAGATTATGTTTGTAAATGAATCTATTCCTCTGGGTATGATACCAACAAAAAAACACCTTCCAATCTCTTTATACTTCTTTATACTTTATACTCTTTTTACTTTTTAAAAGATACTTAGGCTACATAAATGTTACAGAGAATATAGGGCATTCTCACATGCCCTGCTCCTCACACCTCCCACATTTTCCCACATTAGCAACACCTTTGATTAGTGTGGTACATTGATTGCAATTGAAAACACATTTTGGAGCATTGACACTAAGCATGGATTATAGTTTGAATTGTACTTTACAGTTTCTCCCACTCAATTCTGTAGCTTATGGTAAGATATATAATGGCCTGTGTCTGTCATTGTAATGCCATGCAGGTTGATTCCCAAGTCTTGAAGATGCTCTCATATTACACCTGTTTTTCCCTCTCCCTACCCTCAGAACCTCCTGTGGCCACTGCCTCCACATCAATATTTCCTCCATTGCTAGAATTACAGAAGGTCTAGAGTAGAATAGAGTAAATCTACTTTAGTCCATAGTTCATTCCCCAATCCTGAGGATTCTAGGATGGTGATGCCCACTCCACCTTTATTTGAATCCTGTACAGCTTGAATTCTGTACAGCCAGTGCATGGAACTCTCTTGTCTGCAGTTGTAGGCACTCTTGATTCCTTGGTATGTTGGTTCTCCTTCATCTTCTCCTTGTTACTTGTCCTGGGTCAGTCCAATGAACTGGAGAAGAGGTGTTGTAACTCTTTTAAGATTCAGGGCTAGGCTAGCACATAGGCAGCCCAGAAATTTATGTCTCTTAGAGGCATACCTACCAACTTCAGTACTAATTATAAGTTCAAACAGAAGGACAGAGGATCCATGTGTAGGGAAACCACAAGGGAGACTGACTCTGTCACACTGGAGAGCATAAATTGCAAAGTAGGTCCCACTGGCAAGGAACCAAACTCCTGAGCTATCTGCCCTGACTATAGTGTCTGGATGTCTCCAGAGCCCTCAGGAGCCCCACTATTTGGGTAGTATCTACTTTGGCAGTCTATGTGATCATGCTGAGATGTGCATAAATGTTACCTCTGGGATTCCCTCCCAAGTAACTTTGAAGTCTCTTAAGCAAATAAACTCATTTGTCTCCACTTTTCCACCATTTGGTCAAGGGCTTTTTTTTCCCACTTGCTTTGTTTGTTGGTACTTGGTAGCAATCCCTGGGTGCCAGAGAGTCTCATCCCCAGGAGTCATTTCCCTTGGGGTAATTTATTACATTTATAAACTGAGTTTTGGCTTAGAAGGGGCCACATTTAAGCAACAAGGAGGCTCCCTGTAGGTAATTCTTAGGCATCCTACAATACTAGGCCAAGTTTCAATTTCAAAAGCAAAGGTTCATAATCATAGTCATCAGTATCAATGGCCCATCAATGGACCATTCTCCTCCACTAGTCATTGCCCCTGTATTTGGGGCTCCAGGAAAGAATGTGACAGAGCTCCCCAGGATGGGCATTTGATATTCTTTGGTTGCTGTGTGAATCTCCAGCCACTGTGGCCATGCCCCATGAACCTTTAAATACATTTATATACCTTATATTTATGCCCAGTGAACCTCCTCCCATGTATCTCCCATCACTGACACCCTGCCCCACTGATTCTCCCCTGCCACAGTTGTAACCCTTCTGTGATCCACAACTTCTCAAAAGTGAAGCAAATAAGTAGCCAAATACAATTAATAAGAAAATGAAATAATATTGATAGTTTTAAACATAAGAAAGAAAATTCAGAAAGTTTTAAAAATTAAAAACATAATAAAAATTGGGATTAAAAAATAATGAAAAATATTTAAGAAAAAAATTTTTTGACATATTTTTCCTTTCATCACTGTAAGATCTGTTGTCCTATATGTACACTGACTTTTTCTTCCATTTGTTCCCATAGTGTTTTCCCTTTTTTTGTTTTGTCTTCAAAGAAGTTTTAGGTCACAATAAAGTCACATAAAAAATACAGGGGATCCCATTTACCCAACATCCTGCCCATTTTCCCTCTTCCCATATTAAAAACCTTTTTAAATGTGGATGATACATTTCTTACAACTGATGAACACAGCTACTAACCATGGTCAATAGTTTACATTATGGTTTACATTTTTGACCATATACTTTTATATATTTTGATGAAGTTTAACATGGCCTGTATCCATCATTGCAAGATCATTTAGAAAACTTCTGTTGCCCCAAAACATCCCCTGTTTCATCTATTCTATTCCTCCCTACCCCTCCCCTGTGGCACACAGAGACCACCAAGCTTCACTCCTTGAAGGACAAGATTCATAATTGTTTGCAGCAACACTGAGGGCTTGACACACTGGTCTGTCCTCCCCTATTAGGCACCACCCATGCTCTCAAGAGACTCCTGTCCCTCTATTTGAGAACATAATGGACCTCCCTAGGATGGGAGTCCAACTCCTTCCCACTCTTTATTTGAGTTTCCACCCACTGATATAACACACTATGGCAAAATGATCCCTTGCACACTCCCAACAAGCCTGCCCTGACCCAAATGCCTCCCCATAAAAGACCCTAAACTAGTAACCCTTTCTTGTCATATTGCCAAAAGAGCTTTCCCCGCATTGTAGTTTCAGCTATGTACCCACGAATCCCCATTGTTCACCAGCTCTCTCCCCCAACCTTCTCTCCAGTTCCATGGACCATTCAACACATTTACCCACCCTACCCACCTGTCAAAACTGTACCACCCAACCCATTAGTATCCCTACACCCCTGTCATGTCACTTCACTGCACAAGTACAAACTTTCACATTATCATAAGTTTTACCTTATGGGCATTGGCCAACAACCTTCTTCTCCCTTTCTATTTCTTGTAAACATATCTTACAAATCTAGCTCTGTGAGTCTGCTCAATTTGCTTAATTCTTATCAGTGAGGTCCTTCAATACCTGGCTTGCTTCAATCAATATAAGGCAGCCTACTCAATGGGGGAAAATATTTGGTAACCATATATCTGATAGGAGCTTAATATCCTGCATATATAAATAAATCCTATGCCTTGAAAATAAAAAGACAACCCATTTAAAAAAATGGGCAAGTGATTTGTATAAACACTTCTCCAAAGAAGAAATACATATGGCTAAAATGCACATTAAAAGATGCTCAACATCACTAGCTATTAGGGAAATGCCAATCAAAACTGCAATGATATAATAATCTTTCACCCATTAGACTGGCAGCTATTGAAAAACAGGGAACTACAAGTGGTGGAGAAGATGTGGAAGAACAGGAAACCTGGTCCTCCACTGCTGGTAGGAATGTGGAATGATGCAGTGATTGTTGAGGACAGTTTAATGGTTCCTCTAAAAACTAACTGTAGATCTGGCATATGACCCAGCAATTCCACAGTATGGTGTATAACCAGAAAAATTGAAAGCAAGGACATGGACAGATAAATGCACACCAATGTACATAGTGGTATCGTTCACTATTGTTAAAAGTTGGAATCAACCCAAATGCCCATCAAGAAATAAATGGATATGGGAGGCGGACATGGCTCCACTGATAGAGCACCCATCTACCATATGGAGGGTCCAGAGTTCGATCCCCTGGGCCTCCTGACACATGTGGTAAGCTGGCCCATACACAGTGCTGCCCCTGTGCAAGGAGTGCACCCCACAAGGAGATCCACTCCACTTGAAAATCTCAGCCCACCCAGGAGTGGCACCACACACATAGAGAGCTGATGTATCAAGATGATGCAACAAAAAAGAGACACAGTTTTCCCAGTGCTGCCTGATAATGCAAGTGGATGCAAAAGAACACACAGTGAATGGGCACAGAGAGCAGACAACAGGAGGGAAGGGGAGAGAAATAAATAAAAATAAGTCTTTAAAAAATAAAAAATAAAAGTAAATTGAATGTTATTATATTTACCATTCAGTGGTTAGTACACTTTAAAAAGAAATTAATGGATAAACAAAATGTGGAATAAGCATACAATAGAATATCACTCATTTGTAAGAAGGGATACAGTACTAACACATGGGATAACATGGACGAATCTTCAGGACCTTATATTTAGTTCTTAATAGCACAATGATACACTCTTTGTCCTTTTGTGTCTGGTTTGCTTCACTCAATGTCTTATAGATTCATCCATATTGTCATATGCTTCATGACCTCATTTTTTCTTATTGCTACATAACATTCCATCACGTATATACACCACAGTTTGTTTATCTACTCATCAGTTGATTGACACCTAGATTGTTGCCAACTTTTGGAAATCATGAATAAAGCCATGATCAACGTCAGCAGGTAGATGTCTCTTTGTGTCACTGCTCTCAGCCTTCTGGGTATGTAGCTAGTAATGACATTGCCACGTCACATGGCAAGTCTATGTTCAACTTCTTTAGGAACTGACAGGCAGTCTCCCACAGTTGTAGTACCATTCTACATTCCACCAACAGTGAATAAGTTTCCTGTCTCTCCACATCCTCTCCAACACTGAGAGATTTCTCACTTTTTAATAGTATCCATTCTAATAGGTGTGAAATGATACCTCATTGTAGTTTTTTTAAACAAATCTATTTTATTGATACATATTACTAAAGCATACATCGATCCAACATATTCAATCAGTGGTACTTGGTAGAAACACATAGTTGTGCATTCATCACCTCAGTCATTTTTAGAGCAATTTCATTATTCCAATAATATAGTAATAATAATAATAAAGCAATCTCAGCACCTCCCAATCTCTCTATGCTTCCCCTGCCACACATAGCTGCTATTCTTTTTCATTTTTTCTAGGTTATTTTTATTTATATTTTGTAAAAACAGTTTTATGCATGCAATATCACCCATATTCGTGTTTTATGTGAGGTTTTATTATGTTACACAGTCCCATTTTACAGTTTTTAGCTTTCCTTCTAGTAATGTACATGACCTTGGACCTTCAACCACTGTCAAACCCATGTAATAGCTCTGCTAGTTACAAACAGTATGATGTTCTCTCACCATTTCTATTAATTTTCTAAGATTTACAAACAACCTTTTTACCAGTTCTGCACAGATTAACCTACAGCTTTCCATTCTCTGTCTTCATTCTATTTTCTGGTGGCCTGTATTCTAATTATTAACTCCTTAAGTTTACACAATATATTTAGTTCATAATAGCATAATCATACATTATTTGTCCTTTTATGTCTGGCATGCTTTGCTCAAAATAATATCCTCCATGTTCATCCATGTTGTCATATGCTTCATGACTTCATATCTTGTTATAGCTGCATAACATTCCATCATGTGCACATACTACAAATGTTAATCCATTCATCAACTGATGGACACATGGGTTGTTTCCAACCTCTGGCAATCGTGAATAATCCTAATATGAACATTGGTGTGCAGATGTCTGTGTCTCTGCTCTCAGTCCTACTGGGTATATAGCTAGTAATGATGTTGTCAGGTTATATGGCAAGTCTATATACAACCTCCTTAGAAACTGCCAAACAGTCCTCCACAGTAGCTGTACCATTATACATTCCCACCAATAGTAAATAAGCATCACTGTCTCACTTCCTCTCTAACATCTACAGGTTCTGACTTTTTATGGCAGTCAATCTAATAGTTTTGAAATGATATCTCGTGGTTTTAATTTGCATTTCCCTAATTGCTAGTGATGTTGAATCATTTATTTATGTGTTTCTTTGCCATTTGTATTTCTTCTTCAGACAGTTATCTTGTCAAGTCACTTGCCCATTTTTAATTGTTTAGTTTGTCTTTTTATAGCACATATTGAGTAACAGTGGTGACAGTAGGCCTACAGTCTTGTTCTAGATCTCAGTGGGAAAGCTTTGTCCTTCCCATCGAGTACAAGGGTAGCTGTAGGTTTTTCGTATCTATAGTTTACCATATTGAGAAAGCTTCCTTCTATTCCTATCTTTCAAGAGTTTTTAACAAGAAAGGGTGTTGTATTTTGTGAAATACCTTTTCTGCATCAATGAATAGGATCATGTGATTATTCTTCTTCAACGTATCAATATGGTTTATTACATAAATTGATTTTATTCTATTGAACCACCCTTCCATACCTGGGATAAAACCCATTTGCTCCTGGTCTGAAACTCTTTGAATGTGCTTTTGGAATCTGTTTGCAAGTATATTGTTGGGGATATTTGCATTTCTATTCATTAGAGATATTGGTCTGGAATTTTAAAACTTTTCTAATGTCTTTATCTAGGCTTAGTATTAGGGTGATGTTGGTTTCATGGAATGAGTCTGGTAGTATTCTTTCCTTCTGAAATGTTTTGGAAGAGCTTGAGCAAGATTGGTATTAGATCATATTTGAATGGTTGGTAATTTCACCTGTTAAGGCATCTGGTCTCCGGCTTTTCATCCTTTCAAGGCTTTTGATAACTGTTTCAATCTCTAACAATATGTTGTGCTCTTCCAATTCTTCCAGGGTCAATATAGGTGGTTCATATGTTTGTAGGAAATTATCCGTCTCCTCAACATTGTCTGTTTTTTTCATATACAGTTGTTCATAGTATCCTCTTTTTTTTTTTTAAGATTTATTTATTTATTTATTTATTTTTCTCCCCTCCCTCCCACCCCGGTTGTCTGTTCTCTGTGTCTATTTGCTGCATCTTGTTTCTTTGTCCGCTTCTGTTGTTGTCAGCAGCATGGGAATACAGATTCTCTTTTCTTGTGGCGTCATCTTGTTGTGTCAGCTCTCCATGTGGGTGGCACCATTCTTAGGCAGGCAGCAGCACTTTCTTTCAGTCTGGGCGGCTCTCCTTACAGGGCACACTCCTTGCACGTGGGGTTCCCTTACGCATGTGGCTACCTTACATGGGAGACACCCCTGCGTGGCATGGCACTCCTTGCGCGCATCAGCACTGGTCATAGGCCAGCTCCGCACAGGTCAAGGAGGTCTGGGGTTTGAACCGCAGACCTCCCATGTGGTAGACGGACGCCCTAACCACTGGGCCAAGTCCACTGCCCCCATAGTATCATCTTATTTCTGCAGGATCATTAGTAATGTCCCCTCTCTCAATTCTGATTTTACTTATCTGTGTCTTCTCTCGTATTTCTTTGTCAGTCTCGGTAAGGGTTTGTTGATTTTGTTGATCTCAAAAAACCAACTTTTGGTTTTCTTATTTTCTGTATTGTTTCTTTGTTCTTTTTTTTTTAAAGATTTATTTCTTTCTTTCCCCTCCCCCCACCCTGGTTGTCTGTTCTTTGTGCCTATTTGGTGTGTCTTCTTCTTTGTCCACTTCTGTTGTTGTCAGCGGCATGGGAATCTGTGTTAGGGAATCTGTGTTTCTTTTTGCTTCTTTCCTACTTGGAAAGAAGCTTGGTTTGGTATTAGTTTGTTGCTTTTTTCCTAGTTCCTCCAAGTGTGCAGTTAGATCTTCAATTTTAGGTCTTTCCTCTTTTTTAATCTAACACTGCCTTTGAAGTGTCCCATAAATTTTGATATGCTGTGTTCTCATTACATTCATCTCAAGATATTTGCTGATTTCTCTTAATTTCTTCTTTAACTCACTGATTATTTAAGAGTGTGTTGTTTAATTTCCATATGTTTAAGAATTTCCCTTTTTCCATCCATTACTGATTTCCAGCTTCATTCCAATATCAGATAAAGTGTTTTGTATAGTTTCAATCTTTATAAATTTATTGAGACTTGTCTTGTGACCTACAAATTGTCTCTCTTGGAGTACGATTGATGAGCACTAGAAAAGTAAAGTACACCCTGCTGTTTGGCGATGCAGTGCTTCATAGATGTTTGTTAGGTCCAGTTCATTTATCATATTATTCACACTCTTTATTTCTCCTCTGTCCTAATTTTCTATCCAGTACTGAGACAGGTGTATTGAAGTCTCCACATATTACTATAGAGGCATCTATTTCTCCCTTCAGTTTTACCACTGTGTTCCTCATGTATCTTTGGTCACTCAGGTTAGGTGTATAAATATTCAATACAGCTATTTCTTCTTTGTGAATGGCCTCTTTTAAAATATATAATGACCTTCTTCATCCTTTATAACAGCTCTTCGCTTGAAATTTATTTGTCCAATACTAATATCATTACTCCAGTCTCTTTTGTTTACTATTTGCATGAAATATATTTTTCCAACATTTTACATTTAACATTTTACATTTGACCTTATATCTGAAGTGGGTCTTTTGTAGAAAACATATAGATGGCTCATATTTTTAAATTCATTCTATCAGTCTATGTCTTTGGATTGGGGAATTTAAGCCATTAACATTTAATGTTATTATTATAAAGGCATTACTTACATCATCCATTTTGTCCTTTGTTTCCCTCAGAATATCATTCTATGGTCTGCCTTTTTACACTTTAATTTTTACCCTTCCTAATATCTTCATTTCTATACTCTTCTGGAAATCTCACCATTGCTTTTTCCTTGGAAGCTGCAGCACTCCCTTCAATATCTCTTGTAATTCTGGTCTTCCAGTAATATATTTCATCAATTTTTATTTGTCTGTTAAAACATTGAAATCACCCTCATTTTTGAAGTACAGTTTTGCCAGATATGGAACCTCCATGGTTTCTGATAAGGGTTCTGCACTTAATCTTTTCAAGTATTTTTTGTATGTGTTGCTTTCCTTTTCTCTTGATGCTTTCAGAATCCTCTATCTCTGATATTTGTCATTCTGAATAGTAGGTGTCTCAGGGTAGGTTTATTTGGATTTATTCTTTCTGGGAGGCATTGTCCTTCTTGGATATTGATCTTTATGTTTCAGAAGGGTTGGGAAGTTTTCAATCATTATTTCCACAAATATTCTTTACCCCCCATTTCCAATCTCTTCTCCTTCTGGAGCGCTGACAATGTATGTAAACATTTATCATTTCCATTCAATTTTCTGAGACTCGGTTTCATTTTTTCCATTCTCTTCTCTTTCTGTTCTCCTGACTTTTCAATTCAGATATTGTGTCTTTGAAATCACTAATTCTGCCCTAGAGCAATTAAAATCTGCTCATATATGTCAATATCTTTTTATTCTCATCCATCATGTCTTTCATTCCCATAAGGTATGTTACTTTTCTTTGCAGGCTTTCAAATAGTTCTTTATGCTCACTCAGTATCTTCTTAATATCCTTTATTTCTTTAGTCATATTTTCTTTAAATTCTTTGAATTGATTTAGGAGAGTTGTGTGATTATCACTTATGAATTATCTTAAGTCCTGTATCTCTTCAGGTCATTTAGTTTGTTTCTTTGGCTGGGCCATCTCTTCCTCTTTCCTAGTATGGCTTGTGATTATTTGCTGATGTCTATCTATCTGAATATGTCGGTGAATTTACTCTGATGACCAAATTCTCTCTTCCATGTTTTTTTTCACAGCTCTTCTTTGTTATTTGTTTCAACTTATTCTATGTTGTTTACCCCATACTTACCTAGCAGGAGAGATACAAAGATCATGAAGGTGTTTTTTCCCAGGGTGAGGTCTACCAATTGTACTCTGGATGTGTGATTTCTCTGAGTATGGGAAAATCTCCTGCCTAATTTGTGGTAGTGGGTGACTGCATTTGTGTTCTCCCATTTTAAAAAAATCACCCAGCTTAGGTTATCAAAAGGGTCCACCAATGGGTGTAGACTTTCTCCCAGTGGTTAGGATACAGAGAGAAGTAGAAACTTTTTTTCCCATCCAATTTTCAGACATGTTGGCAGATGGCACTCAACACCACATAATTCCATGGAAGTGTTTCGGTCTTGGCTTTCCTGTGTCTTGGTCTATCTAGAGCTGAAATTCTTATGGGGCTTTGCTGGTCAAATTCACAAAAAGTCTCCTGCCTCCTTATCCATTTTGCCTTGAATGAGCTGAAAAGGAGGAAGAAATATGTTCCCAACTCAGTCAGCTGCAGTGAACCAGGTGTTTTACCCTAGCTTAATATCTTTGGGGTGGGGAGGGGAGCCAGCCCAAACATTGCAGGCATTTGGTAACTGCCATTTATTGTTTTGGGTTCTTCCTCTCTCTGTCCCTTGCCCTCCTGGCACTTGTGTAGCACTGTACTGTTTTGCTGACCCCCTGTTCCCTCAGATAGCTTTTGACACTTTCTCCATTGTTTTTGTGAAAGAATCGAGTCTTACCTACCTAATCTAATACCATCTTTTCATAATTCTCTCTCAGTGTAGTTTTCACTTCAATTTCCCTAATTGCTACTGATGTGGAGCAATATTTCATGCGGGTTTTTTTCTTCATTTTTATTTCTTCTTTGGACAACTGTCTTTTCAAATCTTTTGCCCATTTTTTAAATCCAGTAGTTTGTCTTTTTATTGTTGAGCTGTATGATCTCTATATATCATGGATATTATATCCTTATTTGATATGTGATTGCCAAATATTTTCTCCCATATACTTGCCTGCCTTTTCACCCTTTTGACAAAGTCCTTTGAGGTACAAAAGTGTTTAATTTTGAGAGGTCCCATTTATCTATATTTTCCTTTTTTGCTTGTGCTTTGCATGTAAGGTTTAAGAAGCCACCACCCACCACAAGATCTTGAAGCTCTTTCTCTATAACATCTTCTAGTATTTTTTATGGTTGTTGGTTTTATATTTAGGCCCTTGATACATTTTGAGTTAATTTTTCTATAAGGTGTGAGATATGGGTCACATTTCTTTCTTTTGGATATGCTATTATTTTTCCATCACCATTTGTTGAATAGACTCTTCCAGTCCAGTGGGGATGACTTGATAGCCTCATCAAAAATCCCTCGACTGTAGCTGTGAGGCTCTATTTCTGAGGTCTTTATTCAGTTCCATTGGTCAATCTGCCTGTATTTATGCTGACACATACTTCTTTATATCTCTTGAAGTACTACCTTGTGGATGTTTTCTTTCTTAAACATCATAAAATGTCTGAAAATAAAATCTGTAATTCAGCCAATAAAATTCTTGAGCTGCTCTTTTTGCCAAGATTTGGTATAAAAGATGACATTGACATACATGATTTCTACTCCGCATGAGTCAATGACTGGGAGAGTAGATGTCACTAATAATATTGTATAATAAATGAGTATATCATACTTTGATGTTAGAAAAGTAAATTTTTGTGAGTCCAATGTAGGCACCAGTGTTTGACTTGAATAACCAAGAAAATCTTCCAAATTATTAACATCTAGGCAGGAATTGAATGACATTATTACTAGATTTTTTTTTTTAAGTTTTAATTATTTGTGCTCCACACACTCCATTCATAACATACAATCCATGGCTCTCAGCATAATCACATATCTTTGCATTCATCAACACAATGAATTTAGAACATTTTCATTACTTCAAAAAGAAGGCTACCATACTCTTTATTTCTTCTATTAATGCTCTTTAGCATTGTTTTTTTTTTAAAGATTTATTTATTTATTTAATTTCCCTCCCTCCCATGGTTGTCTGTTCTTGGTGTCTATTTGCTGTTTCTTGTTTCTTTGTCCACTTCTGTTGTCGTCAGCGGCACGGGAAATGTGGGCGGCGCCATTCCTGGGCAGGCTGCTCCCTCTTTTCATGCTGGGCGGCTTTCCTCATGGGTGCACTCCTTGCGCGTGGGGCTCCCCCACGCAGGGGACACCCTTGTGTGGCACGGCACTCCTTGCGCGCATCAGCACTGAACGTGGGCCAGCTCCACATGGGTCAAGGAGGCCCGGGGTTTGAACCGCGGACCTCCCATATGGTAGATGGATGCCCTAACCACTGGGCCAAAGTCCGTTTCCCTTTAGCATTGTTAAGATATGTTTGTTACAATTGATGAAAATATTACAATATTACTGTTAAGTATAGTCAGAATTTGCATTTTTTGTATTGTTCCCCTATAACACCCTATTATTAGCATCTTGTATGAGTGGCATACATTTATTATAGTTCATTAAAGACCATTCTTATATTTGTATTATTGACTACATTCATCAACCACAACTGAATTCATTATGTTATATAGTGCCAAGTTCATTGTCTAGTTTCCTTCTAATGACATAAACAACCATAAACTTCCCCTTTCAACCACAATCATGCCCATATAGGAACACTCACAATAATTTGTTACCATGATGTGTATCCATTTAAAAACCTTTACAGTCAACCTTGTTAAAAAGTCTACACACATTAAGTATCAGTTCCCCAATTATCTATCCTTATTGTATCTCCTGGTAACTTATGCTCTAGATCTTAGCTCCATGAGTTTACTTATTAGTTTGTATTACTGAGGCCATAAAAGATTTGTCTTTTTGCATGTGACTTATTTCATTCAACATGATGTCCTCAAGATTCATCCATGTTGTTGCATACATCAGGACTTCATTGTTTCACCAGTGTCCCTCCCAGTCCTCTGGAGAACACCCATTTCAATCCTTCCAGTTCCTGCCCCTTTATATACACTTCCCCTAAATCATTTTGGTTGTCCCACTTGGGATTTCAGGAATTATCACTCCCTCAAGCTTGACTTTTAGATAGTTCTCCTGTACATTTCGATATCATTCATGCAAATTAAAATCTATGTCATGAAGGAGTTAATAAGCTAAAAATGTATTCATTTGGAGTGACCAATGTCACCCGTCCTCCAAGTCCAGCTCTGAAAATACCATTTATTAGAAATTAGCAGAAATACATAGATTATAATATTGTGCCTAGAGACACAATCCTTGTAGGGCAAAGAGGCTCAGAAAATATAGGTTGGACGGGTGTTTGCCCATCTCATCTTTTAAGAAAATGCTTGCTGAAATCCTGTCCTATATTTATCAATATTGCTGCAACATCCTTCTATTTATATATAAATATACATAAGTGTAAAAACAATTGTTTATAAACTGTAACTTCATCCCTTAAAACTTTGCTAATAATGAGCTGCATTGAAAGGACAAAAATGTTCATGTATCATAAATGATGTAAACACCCATTTTTACCTCAAGTCTAGAAAAAGAAAAATATTTACATAGATTCCTTTCATTTATTGTCACAGTAATCCTTTTGATTGCTTTTCTTAAACAATTTAACAGAGACTGTGATGAGAAGTATACCAAACTTTAATAACATGATCAAATTACATACCTAGAAGATTACACAGCTAGAATTTGAATGCTGCTCAGCCTGTGTGCCAAGCTTATATTCCTGGCATGTTATTCACCACACTTAGGCTTTACCTGGACTGTCCCATCTCACATTGCTCATCAGAGGCCACACCTGTGGTCATGACTGCGGTCACCTCTCGGGCTGAAGTGTGGCCCGGCGGGGGAGCGGCCGCAGCAGGCCAAGCCGCTGCCCCCATAATAGGGTGGCTGGTCGGACTCACCGCCACCCCTGAAGGGAGCTCGGCATGGGCGCAGAGTGCCCTCAGGTCTCCCCTTCTCGGCAGCCATGCTTCCGCGGCCGCCCCTCCTCCCAGATGGCGCCACCCGATGCCTTGTGGGGCGGCACCCTTCTTCTTCCTTCTCCCTGTGCAGGCGCAGGGCAGAAAATTCCAGTCTGCCCTTTTCCCCTCCCCCGACAGCAGCAACAGCCAGGCATGGGCGGGAAACTCAAGTCTGCCCTCCACCCCAGCAACAGCAGCCACCAATCACTAAACCCTGCCCCTTCCCCCAGCAACAGCGACAGCCAATCCCTAACCACCACCCCTCCCCTGTCCAGTACCGCCCACTGACCTTTTGCCGGCAACCAATCAGAACAGGGTGTGGCTTCGAGCAATCAGCCTTCCCCAGCCCCTATAAAACTGTTGCCTCTCCCTCAGTAAAGTGGACTTGCGTGTTTACCTTGTCTCCGCGGTAGTTCTTCTGCCGTGCGCCCTCCAGTCCTGAGAGCCCCCGACAAGGGCCTGGCCTCCCTTGTCCCCAGTTCATCGCCTGCTTCTCCGGGCGACCCCTTCGTCGCCAGCTTCGCCGGGCGACCCCATCAGCCGAACCGCGCAACCCCTTGTGAGACCGATCCCTCGTCTGCTGCCGGACCGACCCCTCATCCCAAGCGGGACCGACCCCTCGTCCAGAGCTGGACCGACCCCTCGTCCGCAGCCAGACCCCACCTCTACCGACCAAGCAAACCGTCGCAGCTGGCGCCCAACGTGGGGCAAGGCAACCCCACCACAGCCTCACTCCATAACCTGGCGGCCCCCCCCCTCCTCTCTTCTCACCGTGGGACTTCTCTCGTGCAACATTGCTGCTACCTGAGCCTTGGCTACCTCATACGATCCACGGCGGTCTGGGAGAATCGCTGGATGGCTTTCTCCTTCCATGTCGGGGGCTTATACCGACCCGCTATGATTAAGAGGAGCCTTGGATTTCTTGGGAGCGCGCGCTTGCGCGTCTGAAGTAATCCTACCACAGCCCTACCCCCCCCTCTCTTCTCACCTTGGGACTTCTCTCGTGCAACATTGCTGCTACCTGAGCCTTGGCTACCTCATACGATCCACGGCGGTCTGGGAGAATCACTGGATGGCTTTCTCCTTCCATGTCGGGGGCTTATACTGACCCGCTATGATTAAGAGGAGCCTTGGATTTCTCTGGAGCGTGCGCTTGCACGTCTGAACTAATCCTACCACAGCCCTACCCCCTCCTCTCTTCTCACCTTGGGACTTCTCTCGTGCAACATTGCTGCTACCTGAGCCTTGGCTACCTCATACGATCCACGGCGGTCTGGGAGAATCGCTGGATGGCTTTCTCCTTCCATGTCGGGGGCTTATACCGACCCGCTATGATTAAGAGGAGCCTTGGATTTCTCGGGAGCGCGCGCTTGCACGTCTGAAGTAACCCTACCACTCCGCTCCACTGCGCGTCATCCCGCCCTCCCCTCGTCGGGGCCTTCTCTTGGCCCACGACCACCGTCGGAGTCCCATCAGCTCCGACCCCTCGTCTCACCGCGCACCTCGGCTCCCATCGCCGCGCTCTCAAGGTAAGAGCCCCTTTTCTTATCGGCTCCAAAAGGCCATTAGCAATGGGTAACATCCTATCTGCTAAGCAAGCCCCACAAGTTCGGGCCCTCGGCCGGTCTCCTAGACACTCACCAGTGTAAGATCTCTTTGAAACAGCTCCAAGTATATTGGGACCTTCTTCTCCCCTTTAATCCGTGGCTTACCACGTGTCAGCTTTGGGACCCGGACACCTATACTCGCCTTATAGATAGGGTCACTTTTGCTGTGGAGCAGGAAGGTAAAAGATTCCCTCCTGGCTTATTGCAGGCAACATGAAGTCCAGAAGAAATCTTGAAGGGTATAATCTATGATATGCTATATAAAAAAGGATTTAAAAGCAGCTATACCAAGAGAGTAAGAATTATGAGTCAACTGTAAATAAATTATATATTTCTGTTAATGTGTTGTAATTGTTCTGTGTTTGTCTGTCTGTTCGTTCAATGTCAACATATATTGTGATACCTCCGGATGGTAAATATAAATTACTAGAAATCTTTAAAAGAGCTCTATTCAAATGGCCAAAAATTAAATAAGCGCTTATATTAATACTTAAGTTTATTATATTAATACATAAGTTTAAATGTTAATAAGATATCTACAATTTAAAAAAAAATTGTAAGTCTTAATTAACAAAATTAACTGTACGTCTTCATAAAAAGTTGTTCTTGCCTAGATTAAAATGAATAACTTATTTTTCTTCACAGGATAATATGAAGAATGTAAAACTTATATGAATATTAAAAAGGTTAAAAGTTTGTAAAAATGCTAACGGAAATGTAATAAGTTTTGCAAAAAGACGTATTTTGTCCTAAAGTAAGATGGCTAATTTTTCATAAACTCTTGAAATTTAATTTGCATGCGGCAAGTGTAAAAGGTATTGTGATAACTTTACGTAAGGGAATGTGTTCTGTAAAGATAAAATTTATCTTCAATAGTTTACATTAAGGTATTAAATGGCTAATTCCAAAAGGTCATTCTTAAATATATATATATATTAAACTGAATTGATGATAATAATAATAAAAGGTAATTTTATAACAGGAAAGATTAACAGCAACCAAGCTCCCCTGCCAACTTGCTTTTAGGAAACGGTTTCTAATATTGCATGCTACTAAGTATTTAAAGAAAAGTTATTCTTAAGGAAACAGAAGATGATTTTGTCTTTGCAGCCATTGTCTATTTAGCAACACCCCTCGCTATCGGCCTAGCCACTGTTGCGCCGGACGATTGGAACCTTAAACAAAGACTCCTCCTCACTGTCATCTTCCTATCTATCGTTACTATATTTACTGCCCTCATTCTCCTTTGTTTATAAAGCAGTCTCCTACAAACCACAAAGCTTCTGTCTTAAACATACCATTCTCAACCCTATCCTCTAAATGATCTTCTCACTTCCCCCACAGCCTTTAATACTTTATTTCTTCCTCATAACCTTTGCTTTCTTGATAATATTTTCCGCCATCTGTCTAGCTGCTACCGCCCCAGAAGATTGGAACCTCGGCCAACGAATTCTACTCTCCATCGCCTTTCTGTTTATTATCCTCTTTTAACAAGCAGATGGACCTTATAGCCACTGAGATCAACGAGAATTGGACATTGGCCACCCTTGCTTGCAATGGCAAGATACCGCCCCCCAAATTGTACATTTATCCCCGGCATACTCACCTCCCTCTTCAGCCCCGCTTCCCTCATTGCTTACTGCCTCTTGGGCCTCAGCTACTTGTTGCTGCTGCCATCCTGGCCCTTATTTGAAAAGAAGGGGGAAATGCGGTCACCTCTCAGGCTGAAGTGTGGCCCGGCGGGGGAGCGGCCGCAGCAGGCCAAGCCGCTGCCCCCATAATAGGGTGGCTGGTCGGACTCACCGCCACCCCTGAAGGGAGCTCGGCATGGGCGCAGAGTGCCCTCGGGTCTCCCCTTCTCGGCAGCTATGCTTCCGCGGCCACCCCTCCTCCCAGATGGCGCCACCCGATGCCTTGTGGGGCAGCACCCTTCTTCTTCCTTCTCCCTGCGCAGGCGCAGGGCAGAAAATTCCAGTCTGCCCTTTTCCCCTCCCCCGACAGCAGCAACAGCCAGGTGTGGGCAGAAAAATCCAGCCCGCCCTTTTCCCTTCCCCCGACAGCAGCAACAGCCAGGCGTGGGCAGGAAACTCAAGTCTGCCCTCCAGCCCAGCAACAGCAGCCACCAATCCCTAAACCCTGCCCCTTCCCCCAGCAACAGCGACAGCCAATCCCTAACCACCACCCCTCCCCTGTCCAGTACCGCCCACTGACCTTTCACCGGCAACCAATCAGAACAGGGCATGGCTTCGACCAATCAGCCTTCCCCAGCCCCTATAAAACTGTTGCCTCTCCCTCAGTAAAGTGGACTTGCATGTTTACCTTGTCTCCGCGGTAGTTCTTCTGCCATGCGCCCTCCAGTCCTGAGAGCCCCCGACAAGGGCCTGGCCTCCCTTGTCCCCAGTTCGTTGCCTGCTTCTCCGGGCGACCCCTTCGTCGCCTGCTTCTCCGGGCGACCCCTTCGTCGCCGGCTTCGCCGGGCGACCCCTTCGTCGCCGGCTTCGCCGGGCGACCCCTTCGTCGCCGGCTTCGCCGGGCGACCCCGTCAGCCAAACCGCGCAACCCCTTGTGAGACCGATCCCTCGTCTGCTGCCGGACTGACCCCTCGTCCCAAGTGGGACTGACCCCTCGTCCCAAGCGGGACCGACCCCTCGTCCAGAGCTGGACTGACCCCTCGTCCGCAGCCAGACCCCACCTCTACCGACCGAGCAAACCGTCGCACATGACCACCTCCCTTTTGGCTTGCTCACAGGAATCTCCTCATGCCTTCATGCCTCTCACCAAACATCAGCCTGTGACCTAGCTCTCTCCTGATTTTCACTGTCTAGTTTAATCCAATTATACATTTCAACATTACAAGTTCAACATTTAATTTCTTATGTCCCTTGTACTAACTGCTACCTCTAGTGATCAAGACCCAAATACCTGCATTTTTGCATGATTGCCTCTGACACATCATGAGATTCAGATATTGTTCCTGGTATAAACATAAACTCACTACTCTAGTGATATTCAAATATATCTGGCAAATCTAGTGTCTTGATAATTGAATTATTGCTTTGGTCTCAATAAATACATGAAGTCTTCTCCATGACTTTTGATCATGCTTATTCTAACCTAATGCCTCATTTTTAATAGTAGAATAACCTCCTAATAAACAGATGGATCATCAATTTTCAAATTACCCTTTCATATCATAACATCTTCAAATATTCCTTGCAATCACAAATACTGGCTACACTTTCTCTCCTATTAAATTGAGAAGTCATGTTACCTCTGGCTGAGACTAATGTCTCCACTGAACTTTCCTCTCCTGACTTTTTTGCTAACTATAGAATTGAGGGGAAAGGAGGAATAGAAGATGGGGCAGGGGGTATTTTGGGGGCAATGGAAGAGCTCTAAATGATCTTGCAATGATAGATACAGGCCATGTTAAATTTCACCAAATTTTGTAAAAATGTATGATTAAAAATGTAAAGCATAATGTAAACTATTGACCATGGTTAGTATCTACATTCATCAATTGTAAGAAATGTATCATCCACATGTAAAAAGATTAATATGGGAAGGGGGAAACAGGGAGGATGTGGGATAAATGGGATCCACTGTATTTTTTATGTGACTTTACTGTGACCTAAAACTTCTTTGAAGACCAAATGAAAAAAGTAAGACACTATGGGAACAAATGGAAGAAAATGTCAGTGTACATATAGGACAACAGATCTTACAGTGATGAAAAGCAAAATGTCAAAAAAAATTTTCTTAAATATTTTTCATTATTTTTTAAATCCCAATTTTTAACTTTATTTTTTTTTAAATTTTCTGAATTTTATTTCTTATGTTTAAAACTATTATGGGAAGCAGACATGGCTCAATTGATAGAGTGTCCACCTACCATATGGGAGGTCCAGGGTTTGAACCCAGGGTCTCCTGACCCATGTGGTGACCTGGCCCACACATAACACTGCCATGCACAAGGAGTGCTGTGCCACACAAGGGTGTCCCCCGTGTAGGGGATCCCCATGCACAAGGAGTGCTCCTCACATTCAAATACCCTGCACCTAACAGTGCAGTCTGCCCAGGAGTGGTGCCACACAGAGAGCTGATGCAGCAAGATGATGCAACAAAAAGAGATGCAGATTTCTGGTGCTGCTGAGAATGCAAGAGGACATAGAAGAACACACAGTGAATGGACACAGAACACAGACACAGGGGGTGGGAGGGAGAAAGGTAGAGAAAAAATGAAATAAATAAATAAATAAATAAATAAACAAATAAATAAATAAATAAATAAAATTATTATCTCATTTTCTTATTAATTTTATTTGGCTCCAGATATCGATGGCTGACCCATCATACCTGTGTCCCTTAAAGTTTTGGGGGGCAGTACAATAGAGACTGCCGCACAAGGCTTTCAGCTTCTGGTCAATGTTAAATGTATTACTTAGGCCAAAATTGATAAGCATGATATTCTCAGCAGCATCCAAAACCAGATTTCCTCTTTTCAAGTCCCTGTGGGCAATAAACTTAGGTGGCAATTCTGCATAGCAGATACTGCTTGGTGACTATTCTCTTGGGCTTCTTGTTCTAACAGAGGGCCTTGAGCCATGAGGTAGTCAAAGAGTTCTCCTCTTCTGGTGTACTTCACTCTATGATGTTCTCAGTACCTTCAGACAACTGGATGATGTTTGGAGGTTTCAAGGCCTTCAATGTGCTCACCTCTCATGAGAGCATGCAGAGACTGGTGGAGTTTTCAGTTTTCTGGATGATTTTCATGGCTGTCTTGTGACCAGTGAGAAGGTTCCATGCTAATTTCACCATGGAAAAGCCACCCTTTCCAACAGTTCTGAGGAACCGATAGTTCCCAGTGAGGGTGTCCTCCTCAGCACACATGGGTAAATAGAAAAATATAAAAATAAAAATATTTATATAAATACAAAAACATTGCTAAAAGAAATTAAAAGCCTAAATAAATGAAACTGCATTCTGTGTTCATAGATTAGAAGACTAAATATTAAGATATCAAGTCTTCCCAAATTGATTTACAGATTCAATGCAATCCCAATCAAAATCCCAACAGCCTACTTGGCAGAAATGGAAAAGAAATTATAAAATTTATTTCAAAGGGTAAGGGGTCCTAAATAGCCAAAAAAAACTTCATTAAGAAGAACAAAGCTGGTGGACTCACTTCCTGACTCTAAAGCATATTACAAAGCAATGGTGGTAAAAACAACATGGTACTGGCATAAAGACAGATGGATTGACCAATAGAATAAAATTGAACATTCAGAAATAGACCCTCACATCTATGGTCAATTAATTTTTGACAAGGCTGCCAACGCCATCAAACTGGGTCAGAGGAGTCTCTTCAACAGATGGTGTTGGGAGAGCTGGATATCCATATCCAAAAGAATCAAGAAGTACCCCTACCTCACACCTTATTTAAAAACTAACTAAAAATGGATCAAAGACCTAAATATAAAAGGAAAAACCATAAAGATCCTAGAAGACAATGTTGGAAAACCTCTTCAAGACCTGGTGGTAGGTGGTGCATTCTTAACTCTTACACTGCAAACATGAGCAATGAAAGAAAATATGGATAATATGACTATCTCAAACTTAAAACACTTTTGTGATTCAAAGGGCTTTGTCAAGAAGGTGAAAAGAAAGCCCACTCAATGGGAGAAAATATTTGAAACCATATATCTGATAAGTGTTTGATTTTCATTCTATATAAAGAGATCATACAACTCATTAAAAGAGCAAGCAATCCAGTTTAAAAATGGGCAAAAGATTTAAATAGACATTTCTACAAAAGGAAGTACAATTGGGCAAAAACATATGAAAAAAGCTCCATATCAACTAGCTACTAGGGAAATGCAAATCAAAATAACAATGAGATATCATCTCACATCACATACAATTGCCATTACTAAAAAACAGAAAACAATAAGTGCTGGAGAGGATGTGGAGAATAAGGAACACTCCTTCACTGTTGATGGGATTGTAAAATGGTGCAGCCTCTGTGGAAGTTTAGCAGTTCCTCAGGAAGCTAACTAGAGAACTGCCATATGACTGAGCAATTCCTCTACTAGGAATATATCCAGAAGAACTAAAAAGTGACATGAGCAGAGCACAGAGATATTCATAGCGGCATTATTCACAATTGCCAAAAGATGGAAACAATCCAATTATCCATCAATCAATGAATGGATAAGAAAAATGTGGTATTATATATGCATATGATGGAATACTATAATTCAGTAAGGAGAAATGAAATTGGGACACATATGATAACATAGATGAATCTCGAAGACATTATGCTAAGTGAAGCAAGCCAGAACAAAAGGATAACTATTGCACAGTCTCATTAACATGAACTAAATACCAAGAATAAATGCATGAATTTAAAACCTAGGGGATAGGTCATTAGGAGATAAAAGGAGGGCTGAGAAGGACTACTGATGCCTAACATACAGAGAAGTTTTAATTAGCAAAAATGTAAAAGTGTAGAAATGGATAGAGTTGATGGTAACACATTAGAGTGAGTAGCAGTTGGTTTATAAATGGGATTGTGGCTGAAAAGGGTAGTTTAGGATGTAAATGTCAATTGAAAGAAAGCAAGAGAATGATCTAGGAACTAACACGGTGAACTCAGAGGTGGATGAACATTGTAGTTGAAGGTTCAGATGGAAGAGTGTGTTTCTGTGAACTAGAGCAGATGAATATCAATATTGCAGGGCAGTGGGAATGTGAAGAAGCATGGGAAAAATATAACTGGTGTGACCTATGGAAGGTAGTTAACAGCAATACTATAATATTCTTGCATCAATGCCAAAGGTACTGTGTTGATAATGGGAGGGTGGGGTGTGGACATGGGAGGAGTGTGCCAAATGCATGCTATGGACCATGGTTCATGGTAATAGTCTGATGGTATTACCTCATAATCTGTAACAAATATTACACTACAGTGTGGTGTGTTGGTGAAGGTGTGTTAGTACAGGAATTATACAAATGTGCATGATTGTTTTATAAGTTCACAATCTCTAATAAAAATATGCTGTAAAAATAATAGGGTGCATTCTGGGAAAAATAAAGCAATTGTAATATATGGACTACAGTTAGTAATATTTTGATGATGCTTTTGCATAGTTTGTATCAAATGTTTCACAACAATGCAAGGTGTTGGTGGTGGGATGATGTATGGTACCCCTGTATGATGTAAGTTCACAACTTTTACTACATACTTAATGTCTATGTATATCCATGTGTGAATTATATGCTTCAATAAAAGAAAAATAAATATATGCATAAAATTCATCCCCAAGTTAGCAGCTTCAAACAATAAAGCTTTATTATCTCACAAGTTTCTGTGGGCCAGAAATCCAGAAGTGGCCTTGCTGGCTGACTGGGGCTCAGGGTCTCTCAGGAAGCTGCAGTCAAGACCTCGTTTGGGCAGCCTCACCTGAAGGCTTGACTGAGGCTGGAGAATCCCTGGGCAAGATCACTCACTGTCAGGGCTGTGGGCAGAAAGTTCCAGGTCCTTACTGCCTGTGGGAAGAGGCCTCAGTTCCTTGCTACATGGCTCTCCTCATAGGGCTGCCTGAGTGTCCTCATGCCATGGCAGCTGGATTCCCCCAGAGTGAGTGACCTGGAAGAGCACAATGAGGAAGCTGCAATGCCTTTTATGACTTAGCACTGGCAGGAAGCACCATCACTTCTGCCACATTCTATTTATTAGAAGTGAGCCACTAGGGCAGCCTGTGCTCAACAGGGGAGGAATTAAGCTCCACTTCTTGAAGGCAGGGGCATAACATAATTGGTGGACATAATTTTTAAACTACTATATCCATGAGTTTACTGCCACATTAAGACATTGAATATATCCATCATTCAACAAAGTTTTCTCATGCTCCTTTGTAACTGGCAATGTGAAGAAGCCCATAAAAAGGAATGAGCCTTGAAAACATTATGTTGAATGAAATTAGCAGACACAAAAGTACCTATATTTGGGGGGGTGGGAAGTGGGGTATATGAGAACTTATGTTTTTTAATGTAACATTTTGCATAATCTATTAACTTTTTAAAGAGATAATTAAAAAATAAAATAAAATAATAAAATATTTGATTAACAGTTAAAATAAATAAATGAATGTAAACAATGGAAGCAAACAACAAAAGGTACCTATATTGTATGATCTCACTGATACAAAATAAATAGAATAAGCAGACTCAGAGTCAGAATCTAGAATAAAGTTACCGGGGGACAGGGTAGGGTTGGGGAATAGGAAGTCCAGGGTTAAACTCTACAGGGCCTCTGTTTTGGGTGATTGTAAAGTTTTGGTAATAGATGGTGGTGAGAGGAGAACAATATTGTGAATGTAATTAACAGCACTGAAATATCTGAATGAGGTTAGAAAAAGAAATGTTAGGTTGCATAGATGGTAGTAGAATAAAGTCTTTCAAAAGATCCATGGCACTGCACTACACAAGCATGAACCCTAAGTCAAGCCATTGCCTGTAGCCAATAGTACACTTATAAAATGTGCCATCATCAATTGTAAGAAATATTCTGAACCAAGGCAAGGTGTCAATACTAGCACGGTAGGTGGGAATCCTGTATTTTATGCTAGATTGTTCTGTAAACCAAGCACTTCTTTAATAAAGAAAAGGAAAAGGGAGTAAGATCACACATATGAAGATACTTCCTGTTTATTTTTTTCAAGTTTCACTCGGGTAAAGTCCATCAAGTAGCCTGCATCAGATTGTGTCTTGTGTGGTTCTTTGTTTAGGTTTGGTTTTGGCTTTTTGCCATACAGCAAGTTACCACAAATGTAAAGGCTTTAAATAGCACCCATTACCCAGCACCTTCTGTGGGTCAGAAGTCTGGGTGAGCTCAGCTGGGCCCTGCACTCAGGATCTTACCAGGCAGAAATCCAGGGTCTGCAGAGCTGTTTTTCCTGGAGATTCTAGGGAAAGTCCACTCCTAAGGCCATTCAGGAGGTTGGCAAATTCTATTCCTCAAGCTTTCCACATCTCCCTCCCTCTTCAGGGCAGCAGTGGCACCTGGGGTCCTTCTCGTGCTTCCAAGCCCCTGGCTTCCTCTTCTCCCTGCTTCCCTGCACTAGGAGGCTCAGGTGATTACACTGGTCCTCACCTCCTCTTTAGAGTTTTAGGACACACAAAGCCCCATCAGCCTGCAGCAGTTTAACTGACAACTGCCCCTTCCCTGCTGCCTGTCCTGCTTCCTGCCTTCCAGTCCACAGCTCCCTGTGTCTATGACCTCTGTCTGTGACCCCATCATGACCTCTACTCCCACTTTTGTTCTTGGCAATCCCCAACAATCTACTTGCTGCCAAATCCAGGGTCAAGTCTGGCCCAGTTCGCCTAATCTGGAGGCACCTGGCCCCCCTGTCACACTTCCCAAGGCTAAGGCTCCCCTGGGGAAGGATCCACCTCCAAGATCACTCAAGTTATTGGCAGGATTCAGTTTCTACTGAGGGCCTTTGTCCCTTTCTGTTTTTAGGCACTGCCTCTGTTTTATTCTATGTGGGCCTCTGCACAAGGCAGCCCATAACACTGCAGCTTGTTTCCCAGATGAGGGATAGAGGGAGGGAGGGAGAGTAAGAGAAAGATAGAGACAGAAGGATTGATAGATATAGACACATACATCCATAGAGAAAGAACAAAGGGAACTAGCAGGACAGTCATCACAAATGGCTTCTTGGAAGTGACACATCATTTTTTTGGTCCATATTATTTGATTAGAAGAGTCCCTAATTCCAGACAAAGTTGTGTAAACCAGGAGGCAGAGATCCTTAGAAGCCAATTACAGGCTGCTCACCACATAAACTAAAATGAGCACTTAATCCGATTCTAACTATAATGGGTAACCATGAACATGCTATAAGCCAGAGGATGCTATCACATTCCAGAGTAATTAGGGCTTAGTAATTTGTAATAAAAGGGTGCACACCACTTTTTTATGAAGAATTAGCCCTATGCTTGGCAGAAAGTAAGACCGCAGTAAGTGCAAGTCATAATTATTTGTCTGTGTTAGGGTACTGTAAAATGCAAATTATGAGCTAATATGTATGGCATTTATCAACCATAGTAGCAACAGTTATAATAGTTGCCAATTAAAGAGCACCTAATATATGTTTTGTGCTCTACATATATATTTTTCTAAAATTTTAATGAACTATATCATACAGGCACCTACCTAAACTGTAAATACACCGTAAAATTTGTGAACTTATATAACATGCATGCTCCCATATATCACCATACCACCAACACCTTGCATTGTTGTGAAACATTTTACAAACTATGAACTGACAATAGCCATGTCTTATATTTGGTGTATTCTCCCCCAACCCTTTTGTTTATGAACACACTAAATTAGTATTATATATTTGTTATAGTTCATGAGAGAATGTTTTAATATTTGATCTTAACCACAGTCCTTCTGCCACCAGGTTCCCTGTGTTATACAGTCTCATGATTTGGACAGTCCATTCAAAGTGTATGCTCAGTGGCTCTCACATTCATCACACAGTTATTCTGTCATCACTTTGGTCAATTTTAGAACACTTCATTATTCCAGAAGGAAAAATCCCTTACCCTAGATATTCCCCTATTGCTGCAAAAACATTACAATATTACTGTTAACTGTCATCTTTAACTTACATTTGTTGTACTTTCCCCATATATCACCATATTCTTAATCCTTTGTAAAAGAACATTGTTATGTTTATACTATTAATCACCATCTCATTCAACACTGAAATGACTATATGTTCGCTAGATTATTCTCTAGTTTCCTTTCAGTTTCTTAATTTCCCTTGTGATTTTTTCTTTGACCCATGGGTTAATAAGAACATTGGGAAATGTCCAAATAGTTGGGGTTTTTCCAGTTATCTTTGTCATTGACTTCTAGTTCAATTCCACTATGATCACAGAAGATACTTTGTGTTATTTATATTATGCTTTGTGTTATTTATATTATTTTATATTTGAAACAGTGTGTTTTATTGTTCTGAAGATATTCTGACTTGTTGCATATTCCATGTGCACTTGAGAAGAATATATATTCTGCTCTGGTGTGGTTTAGTGTTCTATATGTGTATCAAGTTGATTGTACTATTTTTCAAGTCCTGTATACCCATATTGATTTTATACTTATTTCTTTTATCAATTATTGAGAGAAAAATGTTGAAGACTTCAAATATAAGAATAGATGTGTTTTTTTCTCCTTTCATCTTTTATTTTGAATTTCTGTTGTTAGGGGCATTCACATTTAGGATTATGTCACCTTGCAGAACTGACTGCTTTACCATTACGTACTGTCCCTCTCTATCCCTAACAAAATTTCCTGTTCTGTAGTCTACTTTGTGTGCTATTAATAGAGCTAGTAGTGATATTTTGAAATGTTATTCCAATCTATAAATAAGGTATGTCCATCCATTTAATTTGACCCTCTGTGATATTTCTTAGTAATACACAGTAGTTTTAAGAGGAATTATTTAACCGTGTGTTTGGCCTTGATTCCTAGGTTATTTATGTTTGAAATTTTTGTAAGTATTGAAACATTCCTCTCATTATCCATTTCCTTCATCAAAGAAAAGAAACATGAGTAAATATTGCTTATAAATATTGTATTTAGGGGTATTAGTTAAATACTAATTCTTATTATTTGTCTATACATTTTAATTTGTTTCTGTGAAAATACTCTTGTCACCTATGAATATGAAGGAAAATATTTTCCTTACATTCATTCATGTATTTACTTGCTTTCACCACATTGAAAATATCAAATAGAATTTCTGCCTGAAAAAAAAAAAAAATAGAGCTACTCCATCATTCTTCAGTTAGCATTTATATGGTTTTTTAAAAAATACCCTTTCAATTACTTGTTTTTATTTTTGGTGTTTTATCTTTGTCCTTTCAATTTTTAAACTTATCTATTTTTTAATATTTAAGTGGATTTCTTATAAAGAGCATATGGTCACATTTTGCTTTGTATCCAGTCTAATAATTTCTGTCATTTATCTGATGTATTTAGATCTTGGATTGTGTGGGAGATGATGTTTCCCACCTCTTTTTGCAGTCTTTGAGCCAAGAATGTTTTTGCATTTTTAAATGGCTGGAAAAAAAGAACAATATTTCATGAATACCGGAAAATTACATGATATTCAAATGTCTGTGTCCATAGATAAGGTCTCATTAGAACACAGTCACACTCATTTAATACATATTGTCTATGGTGTTTCTGTGCCAAAATAGTAGAGTTGAGTAATTGTCACAAGTTTCTGTTTCTATTCTTTTTTTAAAAAATTTATTTTATTTATTTCTCTGCCCTTCCCCTCCCCCCCCCCCCCAGATGTCTGGTCTGTGTCCATTCACTGTATGTTCTTCTGTGACTGCTTCTACCCTCATCAGTGGCACCTGTTGCATCATCTTGTTGTGTCAGCTCTCCATGTGTGCAGTGCCATTTTTGGGCAGGCTGCACTTTCTTTCGTGCAGGGTGGCTCTCCTTACAGGTCACACTCCTTACAGGTCACACTCCCCTATGTAGGAGACAACCCTGCATGGTACAGCACTCCTAGCATGCATCAGCACTGTGCATGGGCCAGCTCCACATGGGTCAAGGAGGCCAGGGGTTTGAACCATGGGCCTCCCATGTGGTAGGCGGATGCCCTAGCCATTGGGCCAAGTCCGCTTCCCTCTGTTTCTATCCTTTCAACCTGAAAGCCTAAACTCCCTTTAACATCTCCTTTAGGGTAAGTCTGTTGTAAGTGTCTGTATGTATCTTTGTGTGACTACATATATTTGTGGAAAGTCTGTCTATATATGTGTGTATATGTGTGTATATATATATGTATTTATATTTATACATACATATTATTTCATATGTAAACACATACAAAGATTGAGCCATGTCCCCACAAAAAGCATGTTCATGTCTGAAATCTGAGTCCCATGCATGTGAATATATCTGTAAATAGAGAATTGAAGATGTTTTTGGTTAAGGTGTGGCCAAACTGAATGGGGGTGGATTACTCCAATATGGCTGGGTCTTTATAAGCAGAGGATGTTCGGATGTCATTAGGCCAATACCCTGTTCTCTGAATATCCCTTACAATTTGATGTTCCCCAAGGTTTAAGTTCCTGCCCACTTCCCTCCCACTCTGAGTGACCACACCAAAGCCCATGGCTTCAACTCAGTCCACATGCCAGGGAGCCCAGTCCTTCATGTCCAGCCCAGAACACTCTCCTGAGCTCCACATCTGAATTCCCAAGTGGACTCTCATGGGCACCCAAACTAAAGATCTTCTCTGTCTGGATGAATATCACCAACAATTCTCTAAGCCAGAAAAGGGCAGGTTTCCTTAACTACTCCCACTCTCTTTGGTGTAATTTAATCATGAAAATATGTCAACCCTAATTCTTAAATGTTTCCTTAATTTCACCCCTCCACCCATTCCTGTTTTCAAGTCTTAGGGTCATTGTCAAAAACTTCCCTCTACTTCCTCTGGGCTGGTCTGACTCCAATTCATCTCTATGTGGCTGCTAGGATATTAATAAAATGCCTATTAGACAGTTACTCCCAGATCTAAAATCTTTCAATGGTTTATGTAGTCTGCACAATAAAGTTCAAATTCCCCACCATGGCCTAGCATGATCCACCTCTCCAGGCTCATCCCCCACCACCTCAGAGCTATCCGACTCTAGAGGTCAGAATATTACAAAGAAGGTTCTAAAGGGCAGTTCTCAAGATCTTAATAAAATTCAGGTAAAATAAGTTTGCAAAAGTGAAGAAATGGATTTAAACACAGCAATGAGAATATCCAAGCAAGGAATAGAGATGCTAAAGGTTGAGTACCACATTCCTGTTTTTCAATGAATTCCTATTAACAAGTTTAGGAATTTCACTTGGACTACAGAAGGCATCCAAATATTTTATTATAGTTCCTATAACAAATTATGGTCCCTTGCTTCCCCATCTCTGGCAGAGGTTGCATTCATTTATTCACTGCTTACTAATTCATTCATTCAGTAACACTCATTGCACATCAAATGTACATGCTACAGAGAGCTATAGGCCGAGCATTTAGAGGAAGATCCTCCTCTATATGAGCCAAACTAATAGATGATTAAAACAATCATGATAAATGCTGTTTGTTGGCAGCATAAAGTGGGAGGAACTGACAATAACCTTGCCTCCTCCTCACTTCATTATCTCTGCACTAGGTGCCAGTCCTTTTCCTTTATGTATTAATACATGAAGGCATAGTTGTTAATTATGCATATAATTACAATGGTCATATCTTTCTCATGTATTGACCCTTTCATTATTATACAATGTTTCCCTGTATCTTTACGTGATATTTCTTGCTGTAACATCTATATTTTGCCTGATTATAATATAACTACTCCAGATCTTTAATGGATACTATTTAAATTGTATATCTTTTTCTATTATGGTACTGAATTTGTGTCTTTAAATGTAAGATGTATCTCTTATAGACAGTACATAATTGGGTCTTGCAATTTCATCCAGCATGACAAGCTCTGACTTTGGAGTGTTTAGGCTATTCATATTTAATATAGTTATTGTCATGTTCAGATGTATATTTCCCACATTGGGATTTGTTTTCTGTCTCTCTCTCTTTTTTGTTTTTCTGTTCCTTTTGACCACCTTTGTTGTGTTAGACATTTGTATAGCCCTACATAAATTAATTTTAACTTTTTTAGTTATTCTTTAAGGATTTTAACTGAAAGATAAGACTATATGTATCAATTCACCACAGTTTACTTTCAGAAAAATGTAGAAAATTTTCTCCAGTGTACCTCCATGTCTTCCCCTGTGGCAGCTTGCTCTGTCGGTGGCAGTGGGGTCTGGCTGCAGATGAGGGGTTGGTCCAGTTTGGGATGAGAGGTCGGTCTGGCAGCAGACGAGGGGTCGGTCTCACAGGGATTGCGTGGTTCGACTGACGGGGTCACCCAGCGAAGCCGGCGACGAAGGGGTCACCAGGAGAAGCAGGCGATGAACTGGGGACAAGGGAGGCCAGGCCCTTGTCGGGGGCTCTCAGGACTGGAGGGTGCACGGCAGAAGAACTACCGTGGAGATGAGGTAAACACGCAGGTCCAACTTTATTGAGGAAGTGGCTACAGTTTTATAGGGGCTGGGGAAGGCTGATTGGTCAAAGTTATGCCGTGTTCTGATTGGCTGCCACAAGCAGTTACTGGGGAAAAAGGTTGGTGGGAGGTACTGGAAGGGGGAGGGGTGGTTAGGGATTGGCTGTTGCTGTTGCTGGGGGAAGTGGCAGGGTTTAGGGATTGGTGGCTGCTGTTGCTGGGGGAAGTGGCAGGGTTTAGGGATTGGTGGCTGCTGTTGCTGGGGTGGAGGGCAGACTTGAGTTTCCCGCCTTGTGCCTGGCTGTTGCTGCTGGGGGAGGGGGGAATGGCAGACTGGAATTTTCCACCCTGCACCTGCGCAGGGAGAAAGAAGAAGAAGGGTGTTGCCTCATAAGGCATCGTGTGGCACTATCCGGGAGGAGGGGTGGCTGCGGAAGCATGGCTGCCGAGAAGGGGAGACCTGAGGGCACTCTGCACCCATGCCGAGCTCCCTTCAGGGGTGGTGGTGAGTCTGACCAGCCACCCTATTATGGGGGCAGTGGCTTGGAATTAGGCCTACCACGGCCACTCCCCCGCCAGGCCAGCAAACCACACTTCAGCCCGAGGGGTGACCGCATTCCCCTTTTCTGTATGCCATTCTCAATATATCTATGTATGTTATGAATATACCATATAAAATTAAAATTACTGATTTAGATAATCTTACATCTTTTATAGAAGTTAAGGTAAGAAATGAGAAAAAGTATATCTCTATAGTCTTTTCTATTAACTCAAGTAATTATAATTTCTGATGTTCTTTATTTCTCCCTGTGAATTTGAGCCCTTGTCTGGAGTAATTTCTTTGAAATATTAAACATTAGCTTTAAGATGTTTTTGGTAAGGTATGTTTTGGGTGGTTGAATTATATATCCCCAAGAAGACATGTTCTCATTCTTAATCCAAGTTCCTCTTTGGATCTATTTGTAATAGGACCCTTTGAAGTTGTATTATCAGTTAAAGTATGAACTCATTTGTGAATAGGAGCTTCTAGGATTCTATTTGGGTGTGGTGTGAATGAATCAGGGTGGACTTGAATCTGTGATACTGGGTCCCTTATAAACAGAAGAAATGTAGCCACAGACAGTAGAGAAAGCCACAGGAGGACATACAGGATATCACTGTGAAATGAGAGACTACCATCACCAGAATGCTTCAACTCCAGGGGGAAGCATGACCTTGCTGACAACTTGATTTTGGACATAGAGTCTTAAAACTATCAGGCAGGAGGAGGAGGCAAGATGGTCACTGAGTGAACTTGCCTTTGCGGTCTGTCCCAGGAAGAGACGGCTGGGTGCGGCTGCAGGTTCTCCAAGGCGGGGCTTTTTTGGGATTTATGCAAGGCAGAAGTGCCTGGACATCAATTGGGTGGAAAGGTAACAGAGAGGACTGGTCTAGTAGATATAATTTGGGTTCTATTGCCCACAGGTGAGACCCGTGCACAGGCTCCTCCCTATTGGGGGTGGGGGGAACCATGGTCCTGCCCGGCGGCTCCGCTTTTAGATGACTCTGAGGTGCTAAGGAGTTCGTGAGTTCTGGGTGAGCTGTTGGCGGGTTGATGCAACGGGTTGCCTTTGCGGATCGATTTGGGAAGATAGACGGTGTTTTGTTGTGAAGCGGGAGAAACTTTTGATTGCGAATACAAATAATAGCGCTTCCGCCTAAAGCCCCACCCCCAAAAGCCCGGCAGCTGATCTCCAACCCAAATAGGCTGTAGGCAATAAAGAGACGTAAATGGAAAATTGTTTTAGGCTGCGGCAAGGGAGGGGGACACGTCTGGAAGCCGATTAGGGAATATTCTGCAAAGCTTGGGAATTCCGGTTTTGGAATCTGTTTTTGGCGTCACAGGCTGGGCTTCGGATCTGTACGAGTAAAGTGGCTGGGTGTAGAGGCGCCCTCTAGTGGCAGTGGTTTGGAATCACAGGACGAGAGCTGTCCAAAAGCTGAAGTGAGATATACCCATACTAATGAGCCCAGCTAAGTAAGTGAATTGCAGGGTTCAGTCATAATATAGAGTTTGCGGATCTGACTTCCCCCATAGGGCTGGCACCCAGCTGTGGGGATCCCTGAGGGCTATGTTACACTGCGGGGCTCCCAGGCTTCCTGTTGGCCAGATTGGAGGGTGCCAGTTCTGAATTCCCTAAACTCTGGTGGCCCACACCACAGAGACTCACACCTCTTGAGTCCTCAATATCTCAGACTTTCCATCCCTGAATCCATCACACACTGAGGTCCATCTGAGGTCCTTAAATGCCCTAGTCTTCAATGTTAGCATTTTTTCTTTATCATTTCATTTTGTTTTGTTTTTATTTTCATTTTGACTTATTCTTTACCTTTTTCAATTTCCTGATTGCTAACACTGCATTATCCCCTAGTTTCTCTCACAGTGTATCCCCCAAAGTCTTTTTTTACTCAGTTATTTAAGGTTTTTTTTTTGTGGTAGGTGCTGTGTAGCAGGTGTTTTAATTCTGGTTCATGTATATCTGTTTTTTTTTTTCTTTCCCCTTCCTGTTCCCTACCCTTTGCCCACCCTCTTTTCCTTTCTTCCTCTCGTCCCTTCCCCCCCCTTTCTTTTTTCTTTTTTCTGTTGTCTCTCTCCCTCTTGTCCCTCATATTCTACTTAGTTTATTTTAACTCAATTATACAATAGGTGCGGCAGGAAACAC
This sequence comes from Dasypus novemcinctus, assembly GCF_030445035.2. Taxonomy (NCBI): domain Eukaryota; kingdom Metazoa; phylum Chordata; class Mammalia; order Cingulata; family Dasypodidae; genus Dasypus; species Dasypus novemcinctus. The sequence goes on from NC_080678.1 coordinate 95,603,221, forward strand.
CTCACATTCGCTGGGTTTTCTCATCCTCCACTGCCTCATTTCTGTGTGAACTGATTTAGGCTACCTACACTATCCTCTTTCCCCTACATCTTGATATCCACCACCATCTACTGTCTCTCCTATATTCCACCTCCCACCTCCCTTTCTTCAATCCATGAAGGGTCTAAGTCTTAATTCCTAATACCTTTGTTTTGTTTTCTGTCTGTTATCCACTCTTGAAACTATTACCTTTCTTTTCTCTTCCCCTCTCTCATGAAAACAATAGCTTTTTAGCTCATACCATATTCCTCCCATATTCAATCATCTACCTCATAATATGTACTCTACCTATTGCTATAACTCTACACAATTTACATGAATCTAACCTCCATCCTCCCAGATCTCATATTCTTGCTTTGTTAACATATATCACCAATACTACTTTACACTTTTCCTTGCTTACACAATTGCCTTTCCCCAACACTAATACTTTCCTTTAAAGTGAACTTAACCAACAACAAGAAACTAGAATAAGAAGAAAAAAGTGACAAAGAGAAGATATAACACCTATGCAAAAATAACAGCTAATTAACCTCCAAGAGTAGACAAAGAAGCTAAGGAACTGATTAAATCTGTCAAGATAAAGAGATGACCAGAAAGCAACAAAAATCTATAAACCAAACCAGTAATCAGGAAAACATGGCTGAATCCAATCAACAAACCAAAAATCACAAAGGGGAGCAAAACTTTGCACAAGCAATGAAAGATCAGAACATTTATCACTGACAAATTTGACAAAGTAATGAAAGAGGTTAACAACATGAAGACATCACTTGGAGGGGAAATTGCAGACATATGCAAAAACATAACAGATATGATGGGAATGAACACCACAGTTCAAGAAATCAAAAATACACTTGCAGCAAATATCAGCAGACTAGAAGAGACAGAGCAGAGAATTAGTGATGTGGAAGACAGTACATCAGAAATCAAACAGATAGTAGAAGGGGTCAATAAGAAGATAGAAAAAATCCAATTAGGACTTAGGGACCTGAATGACAATGCAAAACGCTCAAACATACGTATTATAGGCATTCCAGAAGGTGAAGAGAAGGGAAAGGGGTCAGAAGGAGTGTTGCAGGAAATAATGGCTGAAAACTTTCCAAATCTACTGAAAGAGACAGATGTGCATATCCAAGAAGCACAGCACACTCCACTAGTCATAAACCCCAACAGGCCCACCCCAAGACATATACTTGTCAAATTATCCAATGCTCAAGACAAAGAGAAAATCCTAAAAGCAGCAAGAGAAAAGAAAACCATCACATACAAGGGAAGCTCAATTAGATTAAGTGCTGATTTCTCTTCTGAAACCATGGAGGCAAGAAGGCAGTGGTATGATATAGTCAAGGTACTAAAGGAAAAAAATTTCCAACCAAGAATACTCTATCCAGCTAAACTAGCATTCAAACATGATGGAGAGTTCAAAATATTCGCAGACAAACAGAAAATGAAAGAGTATACCAACAAGAAACCTCCCCTTCAAGAAATTCTAAAGGGAGTTCTGCAGGAAGAAAGGAAAAAACAGGAAAGGCAGAGTTGGAGGAGAGTATAAGAACAACAACAACAACAAAAAAGACAAAAAAAAATACAAACAAAATATGACAAATATCGCAGTGTGGGCTCACCCGGAGGGCCGCTGCAGGGGCAGTGTGGGCTTGGGCAGAGGGCTGCAACACACGGAGGGGCCTTCCGAGAAGGCGCTCCGGGGCCGGCAAGGTGTGGAGGACGCGCGGTAGGAAGAAGACTACCAAGGAGACCAGGATCTGTGCGCAAGTCTGATTTATTCAGGAAGTACAGCGGTTAATATAGGGCGAAGATGGGGGAGGGGCAGGGGCGTGGCTGGGGGGCGGCAGACGGCTGATAGGTTCATGCAGGGGTGCATCACTGGTTGTGGGCAGAAGACGGGGTAGCCAGGGTTCTCGGCGACAGCGAGGCGGGGCTGTCATGGCGCAGCAGTGGCCCTTGGGGGAGAGGCGGGGTTAGGCCACCGAGGGGGAAGCTGGTGCAGCTGGGCAGAGGGGCAGGCAGTACACCCAAACCCCAAGCGGAGGGCCTTAATGCCTGTTCCCACCACCTGGGTCCGACTCGCACCGGCGCCTGGAGACGAGCCGACCCTTGCTGTCGCCGCGCTCCCACACGGTGCCACCCTACAAAACACAAATCAATCAAAATATGGCTAACACAAATAATTCCTTGAAAGTAATAACACTGAATGTCAACGGATTAAACTCACCTATCAAAAGATTCAGACTGGGATATTGGATAAGGAAATATGACCCATCCGTATGCTGTCTACAAGAGACACATCTTAGACCCAGAGACGCATCGAGATTGAAAGTGAATGGCTGGAAAACAATCATACAAGCTAACAATAACCAAAAAAAGGCAGGAGTAGCTATATTAATATCAGACAAAATAGACTTTAAATGTGAAACAATTGTCAGAGACAAAGAAGGATACTACATTTTAGTGAAAGGGAAAATCTGTCAAGAAGATCAAACAATCATAAATATTTATGCCCCTAACAAGGGTGCCTCTAAATACGTGAGGCAAATGCTGGGAAAACTAAGTGAAACAATAGATACATCTACAATTATAGTGGGGGATTTTAATACACCACTATCAATTCTGGACAGAACATCTCAAAAGAGAATCACCAAAGAAACAAAACATCTGAACAGTATATTAGAGGAGCTGGATCTAATAGACATATATAGATTGCTATATATCAAACACAGCAGGATGTACATTTTTCTCAAGCGCACATGGATCATTCTCCAAGATAGATCATATGCTAGGCCACAAAGAAAGGTTGAATGAATTCAGAAAGATTGAAATCATAAAAACAATATCTCTGACCACAGTGGAGTCAAGCTGGAAATTTGCAAGGGACAGAAGACCAGATTTCACACCACGATTTGGAAATTAAACAGCACACTCTTAGAAAAACAGTGGGTCAAAGAGGAAATCTCAAAAGAAATCAATGACTACCTTGAATCAAATGATAATGATAACACAACATACCAAAATTTATGGGATGCAGCAAAAGCAGTACTGAGAGGAAAATTTATAGCCATAAATTCATATATTAAAAAAGAAGAAAGAGCAAAAATTGAAGAACTAACTGCACATTTGAAGGAATTAGAAAAACAACAACAAAGTAACCCAACAGGAAGAAGAACGAAGGAAATAACAAAGATAAGAGCAGAACTAAATGAAATAGAAAATAAGAAAGCAGTTCAAAAGATAAACAAGACCAAGAGCTGTTTTTTTGAGATCAACAAAATTGACAAACCTTTAGCAAGACTAACAAAGAAAAAAAGAGAGAAGATGCAAATACACAAAATAAGAAATGAGAAAGGCAATATCACCACTGACCCCACAGAAATAAAGACTATCATAAGAGGATACTTTGGAAAATTATATTCCAACAAAAATGACAATCTAGAGGAAATGGACAAATTCCTAGAAACACATAAGCAGCCCATATTGACAAAAGAAGAAATTGATGATCTTAACAAACCAATCACAAGCAGAGAGATAGAATCAGTCATTAAAAATCTCCCAACTAAGAAGAGCCCAGGGCCAGATGGCTTCACAGGTGAATTCTACAAAACATTCCAGAAAGAACTGACACCAATCCTGCTGAAACTATTCCAAAAAATCGAAACGGAAAGAACATTACCCAACTCCTTCTATGATGCCAACATTACCCTAGAACCAAAGCCAAACAAAGACATCACAAGAAAGGAAAATTACAGACCAATTTCTCTAATGAACCTCGATGCAAAAATACTTAACAAAATACTTGCTAATCGTATTCAACAACACATTAAACAAATTATACACCACGACAAAGTGGGATTCATCCCAGGTATGCAAGGATGGTTCAACATAAGAAAATCAATCAACGTAATACACCATATAAACAGATTGAAGGAAAAAAATCACATGATTATATCTATTGATGCAGAAAAAGCATTTGACAAAATACAGCACCCTTTCTTGATAAAAACACTCCAAAAGATTGGAATACAAGGAAATTTTTTGAACATGATAAAGAGTATATATGAAAAACCTAAAGCCAATATTGTTTACAAAGGAGAAATCCTAGACTCCTTCCCTCTAAACTCAGGAACAAGACAAGGATGCCCACTGTCTCCACTCCTATTTAACATTGTCTTAGAAGTACTTGCTCGAGCACTGAGGCAAGAACCAGAAATAAAAGGCATTCAAATTGGAAAGGAAGAAGTCAAAATTTCATTATTTGCAGATGACATGATCCTATACATAGAAAACCCTGAGAGATCTACAACAAAGATTCTACAACTCATAAATGAGTTTAGTAAAGTTTCAGGTTATAAGATCAATGCGCAAAAATCAGTAGCATTTCTGTACACCAATAATGAGCAAGATCAGGAGGAAATCAAGAAACAAATACCATTCACAATAGTAAATAAAAAAATCAAATACTTAGGAATAAATTTAACTAAAGAGGTAAAGAACTTATACACCGAGAACTATACAAGATTGTTCAAGGAAATCAAAGAAGACCTAAATAAATGGAAGACTATTCCTTGTTCATGGATAGGAAGACTGAACATTATTAAGATGTCTATCCTACCAAAACTGACCTACACATTCAAAGCAATCCCAATAAAAATCAACACAGCCTTCTTTAAGGAACTTGAAAAACTAACTATGAAATTTATTTGGAAAGGAAAGAGACCCTGAATAGACAAAGACATACTGAAAAAGAAAAACGAAATTGGAGGAATCACACTACCTGACTTCAAAACATACTACAAAGCTACGGTGGTGAAAACAGCATGGTATTGGCATAAGGAGAGACACATAGACCAATGGAATTGAATTGAAAGCTCTGATATAGAACCTCAGATATACAGCCACATAATATTCGATAAAGCCACCAAACCCTCTCAACTGGGAGAGAGTGGCCTATTCAACAAATGGTGTCTGGAGAACTGGATAGCCATATGTAGAAGAATGAAAGAGGATTACCATCTCACACCTTATACAAAGATCAACTCAAGATGGATCAAAGACCTAAATATAAAAGCCAAGACCATAAAAATCTTAGAAAGCAGTGTAGGGAAACATCTACAGGACCTTGTAATAGGAAATGGATTTATGAATATCTCACCAAAAGCACGAGCAGCAAAAGAACAAATAGATAAATGGGACTTCCTCAAAATTAAAGCCTTCTGCACCTCAAAGGAGTTTGTCAAGAAAGTAAAAAGGGAGCCCACACAGTGGGAGAAAATATTTGGCAACCATATATCTGATAAGAAACTTATAACTTGCATATATAAAGAACTCCTATATCTTGAAAATAAAAAGATAAACAACCCATTTAAAAAATGGGAAAAAGACTTAAACAGACACTTCTCCAAAGAAGAAATACAAATGGCTAAAAAGCACATGAAAAAATGTTCCAAATCTCTAGCTATCAGGGAAATGCAAATCAAAACCACAATGAGATACCATCTTACACCCATAAGATTGGCAGCTATGAAAAAAACAGAAGACTACAAGTGCTGGAGAGGATGTGAAGAAAGGGGAACACTCATCCACTGCTGGTGGGAATGCAGAAGGATCCAACCATTCTGGAGGATAGTATGGCGGTTTCTCAAAAAACTAGCCATAGATTTGCCATATGACCCAGCAATACCACTGCTGGGTATATACCCAGCAGAACTGAAAACCGATATATGTACACCAATGTTCATAGCAGCATTGTTCACTATCGCCAAAAGTTGGAATCAACCCAAATGCCCATGAACAGATGAGTGGATCAATAAAATGTGGTATATACACACAATGGAATACTACTCGGCTGTAAGAACAAACACACTACAAACACATGTGATAACATGGATGAATCTTGAGAACCTTATGTTGAGTGAAGCAACCCAGACATTGAAGGACAAATACTGCATGACCTCAATGATTTGAAATAACCAAGCTGCCCTAGATAGCAAGAGACTGAATGATAGGCTTACAGGAAAATGGAGGGTGGAGGAAGGATGTGAGCCGATGTCTGCAGGGGTGGAATTTAAGACGAGATGGTGGTAAGTATGAACACAAAGAAGAGATAAAGGGGGGCAAGGGGTTGCCTTTGGTTGGGGCTTTGCGGGTTTGAGGGTGGCTGGGGATGGGCGGATGGGTAACATTGCCCAAAAGTGGGGGGAGGGAGGGGTAGCATACGAACACAGGAGAGGGTCAGGTGTTGGTGGAGAGTAAAATGCCGAGAAAATCATATCAAAATATAATAAAGAGGGTTACCTGTTTAGAATGCTCTGAGGGGAGGGTCTGACACAGGACAGGCTCCTGGGGAATGTCTAAATGCTCATTCTGCCAGAGTGGGTGACACCATGGGGTAGAAACCCAAGTAGTGAGAGTGGGGGTAGACCCACATCCTGGGGAGGACTAATGCCATCAAATAGAGGGAACTGTATCCCTCAAGAGAAAGGGTGGCTCCCAGGGCATTGGAGCAGTTGAGCAAGTTAGGCCCTGAACACTATTCCATCTATCTCTGGAAGTGGCTCCTCGGGAAACGGAGGTTGGCTGTCACTGTGGGCACCAAGGTGGAAGGGAAAATGGATGTTAAATGTGTGGAACCAAGGTAAATGGGGAGTAAAAGAGGAGTTTCGTGAGAGTACACAAGGATGGATATAAAACATGTAATATTACACCATAACATATAGGAGATGACAGACTGATAATGTAAACCATAATCTAAAACATAGGATAACTAAGAATGTAAAAAACTGTGTATCCTAAAGTATGCACCACAATGTAAGCACAGATGTCACCTTGTTAGAAAGCTATTGTCTCAGACTCTGTACATCATGTTAAGTAAATATGATGTGAATAGGGTGTAAGAGTATCGCTGTGGAAGGGAAAAGGTTTTGTGGTGGATGTATGAGAGTGCTGTATATTATATATATGCATTGCTGTGGTCTAGGGCTCCTGTGAAGAGAAGCTCAATAATTAGGGAAAAAAAAAAAAAAAAGAAAAAGATAGGATGTAGAATTTTTTCCTAGTCAACACGTATTCTTTTTCTAACCTTTAAACCCATCGCTATATGCCATTTCCTAGTAAGGGACCCTGACATTATATTGGGCTTCAAATTTCAGGGAGTTCTGGATCACAGAGTGGTTCAACAATGGCAATGGAGGGATACTGGTATAGGATACTATTGACAGGTGATATATGGCTGACAGGGAGCTGTACAGAACATATGTCCAGGGTGCATGGTAATGTTTGGATATACTCATAGTGACAACAATTAAAAAGCACAGCAGGGGGCATACTGGGTTTCTGGCCAGTGGTGCTCTGTCATGGTTCCTAGGGGAGCAGCGACAGTCTCCCAGGTGCAGCGGTGGGGACCGGGAGGGAGTGAGGGTTCAACAGTGAGCCCCTGACACTAATGACTATGCTTGTGAGCTGATAAGCCTAAAATAAGAACAAGGCCTAGAGCAGCATTGTGCCTGGGAATTTCCTCCTGTCAGCCTTCATGTTACTCAAATGTGGCCAGTCTCGAAGCCAAACTCAGCATGTAAATGCAATGCCTTCCCCCCAGCATGGGACATGACACCCGGGGATGAGCCTCCCTGGCACCGAGGGACCACTATCAACTACCAACTGATGATGCAACTGGAAAATGACCTTATACGGAAGGTTCAATGTGGATCAGCAGAATATCCCTGTCTACATAAAATAACATGACTTTAAAATGCTGTTTGACCTAATGTAAGGGGGAAATGGAAAGGAGAAATGAGTTTATATGGCTACAAGTCTCTAAAAAAGAGTCTGGAGGCTGTCAGAAGGATTGCCCTTATGCACACCTGAGCAGAGTCTGAGAGACAAATAAAGCAGATACAACCCCCAGATATTGGTTCCTTTGAGGGCTAAAGAGACCCATGGGAGTTATGGTCATGGAAGATGGGGTTAACTACCAGGTCAGATGGCCCCTCTTTGGAAATGGTGTTTATGTGTGATGAATCTGGACTCAGATGGGATCTCTCTTCATAAGACTTTCATGCTAATGTGCTGGAGGTGCAGTTAGTGTTGGGGTTTAAGATATATTTAGGGGATTTGAATCTCTGGACTGACAATGTGATAGCCAGGTCCTGAGCCTGAACAGACTCCAGCACCTACAATCTGATTCATTGGACTCACCACACTCAGCTAAGATGGAGTTGAAGAAGGACAACCACCACACCATGGAGCCTAGAGTGATTACAACTGAAATTGTAATCAGTGGGATTACAATTGTAATCCAAGTCAACACGTATTCTTTATCTAACCTTTACATCCTATCTCTTTCTTTTTTTTTTTTTCCCCCTTGCGGCGGCTTGCTCGGTCGGTAGAGGTGGGGTCTGGCTGCGGACGAGGGGTCGGTCCAGCTCTGGACGAGGGGTCGGTCCAGCTCTGGACGAGGGGTCGGTCCCGCTTGGGATGAGGGGTCGGTCCCACTTGGGACGAGGGGTCGGTCCGGCAGCAGACGAGGGATCGGTCTCACAAGGGGTTGCGCGGTTTGGCTGACGGGGTCGCCCGGCGAAGCCAGCGATGAAGGGGTCGCCCAGAGAAGCAGACGACGAAGGGGTCACCTGGAGAAGCAGGCGACAAACTGGGGACAAGGGAGGCCAGGCCCTTGTCGGGGGCTCTCAGGACTGGAGGGCGCATGGCAGAAGAACTACCGTGGAGACAAGGTAAACACGCAAGTCCACTTTATTGAGGGAGAGGCAACAGTTTTATAGGGGCTGGGGAAGGCTGATTGGTCGAAGCCATGCCCTGTTCTGATTGGCTGCCGGCGAAAGGTCAGTGGGCGGTACTGGACGGGGGAGGGGTGGTGGTTAGGGATTGGCTGTCGCTGTTGCTGGGGGAAGGGGCAGGGTTTAGGGATTGGTGGCTGCTGTTGCTGGGGTGGAGGGCAGACTGGAGTTTCCCGCCCACGCCTGGCTGTTGCTGCTGTCGGGGGGAGGGAAAAGGGCAGACTGGATTTTTCCGCCCACGCCTGGCTGTTGCTGCTGTCGGGGGAGGGGAAAAGGGCAGACTGGATTTTTCCGCCCACGCCTGGCTGTTGCTGCTGTCGGGGGAGGGGAAAAGGGCAGACTGGAATCTTCCGCCCTGTGCCTGCGCAGGGAGAAAGAAGAAGGGTGCCGCCCCACAGGCATCGTGTGGCGCCATCTGGGAGGAGGGGCGGCCGTGGAAGCATGGCTGCCGAGAAGGGGAGACCCGAGGGCACTCTGCGCCCATGCCGAGCTCCCTTCAGGGGTGGCGGTGAGTCCGACCAGCCACCCTATTATGGGGGCAGCGGCTTGGCCTGCCGCGGTTGCTCCCCCGCCAGGCCAGCAAACCACACTTCAGCCCAAGGGGTGACCGCATTTCCCCCTTCTTTTCAAATAAGGGCCAGGATGGCAGCAGCAACAAGTAGCCGAGGCCCAAGAGGCAGTAAGCAATGAGGGAAGTGGGGCTGAAGAGGGAGGTGAGTGTGCCGGGGATATAAATGTACAATTTGGGGGGCGGTATCTTGCCGTTGCAAGCAAGGGTGGCCAATGTCCAATTGTCGTTGATCTCGGTGGCTATAAGGTCCATCTGCTTGTTAAAAGTCCAGGATATAGCATGTTACAGGTGGTTGATCTCTTCTTGGTGGCGAAGAGCGGCAGAGGCAGACTGTGTGATGGTCTGGCGGATCACAGCGGTGAGGACAAGTCACGTCAGGGAATCAGCAACAGTGGTGGCGGCAGCGTCAGGAGTGGTGGAGACGTAGGCGAGGACAGCAAGAAAGCCAAAGTCTTCACGGGCGCGAGAGAGGCCGATGTTAATGGGGCGGGCCGACATGGGGCGGCCCAATCTGCAACGCAGTGGGGGTTCAGGCAAAAAAAAAGGAGGGGGGCGGGGGACGAGAAAGGATGCTTTGGATGGCTGAGAAGAGGAGTGAGGTCAAGACAGGAGGAAGCTCCGCAGAAGTATGGGGAGGCAAAGGCAGAAACATTATTAGATGCTAGAAAGCAGGCCGCAGGCTGGGGAAAGCGGGTTGCGGCCGTTTTGTGGGGCTGGAGCTGCTTGAGAGCGATGGCGGCATGGGGGGGTCGTGGTTACAGAAGACTTGGGGCTGTTTCAGAGAGATCTTACACCGGTGAGTGTCTAGGAGACCAGCGAGGGCCCGAACTTGCGGGGCTTGCTTAGCAGATAGGATGTTACCCATTGCTAATGGCCTTTTGGAGCCGATAAGAAAAGGGGCCCTTACCTTGAGAGCGCGGCGATGGGAGCTGAGGTGCGCGGTGAGACGAGGGTTCGGAGCCGGTGGGGCTCCGACGGTGGTCGCGGGCCAAGAGAAGGCCCTGACGAGGGGTGGGCAGAACGACGAGCAGTGGAGCAAGGCAAAGGGGAGCAAGCGCGGAGGGGAGGAGGCAGAGGTGAAGGCAGGGGTGGAGGTGCTCAGGCACGCGCTCCTGAGAGTTTTATTGGCACCTCTTAATCATAGCGGGTCAGTATAAGCCCCTGACATGGAAGGAGAAAGCCATCCAGCGATTCTCCCAGATCGCCGTGGATCATATGAGGTCACCAAGGTTCAGGAGCAGCAATGCAGAGCGAAAAGATAGGGGTGAGAAGAGAGGAGGGCATAGGGCTGTGGTAGGGTTACTTCAGACGTGCAAGCACGCGCTCCCGAGAAATCCAAGGCTCCTCTTAATCATAGCGGGTCGGTATAAGCCCCCGACATGGAAGGAGAAAGCCATCCAGTGATTCTCCCAGACCGCCATGGATCGTATGAGGTAGCCAAGGCTCAGGTAGCAGCAATGTTGCACGAGAGAATTCCCAAGGTGAGAAGAGAGGAGGGGGGGGCTGCCAGGTTATGGAGTGAGGCTGTGGTGGAGTTGCCTTGCTCCACGTGGTGCTGTGGTGGGGTTGCTTTGCCCCACGTTGGGTGCCAACTGCGGCGGCTTGCTCGGTCGGTAGAGGTGGGGTCTGGCTGCAGACGAGGGGTCGGTCCAGCTCTGGATGAGGGGTCAGTCCAGCTCTGGACGAGGGGTCGGTCCAGCTCTGGACGAGGGGTCGGTCCCGCTTGGGATGAGGGGTCGGTCCCACTTGGGACGAGGGGTCGGTCCGGCAGCAGACGAGGGATCGGTCTCACAAGGGGTTGCGCGGCTTGGCTGACGGGGTCACCTGGCGGAGCCAGCGATGAAGGGGTCGCCCGGAGAAGCAGGTGACGAAGGGGTCGCCCAGAGAAGCAGGCGATGAACTGGGGACAAGGGAGGCCAGGCCCTTGTCGGGGGCTCTCAGGACTGGAGAGCGCACGGCAGAAGAACTACCGCGGAGACAAGGTAAACACCCAAGTCCACTTTATTGAGGGAGAGGCAACAGTTTTATAGGGGCTGGGGAAGGCTGATTGGTCGAAGCCATGCCCTGTTCTGATTGGCTGCCGGCGAAAGGTCAGTGGGCGGTACTGGACGGGGGAGGGGTGGTGGTTAGGGATTGGCTGTCGCTGTTGCTGGGGGAAGGGGCAGGGTTTAGGGATTGGTGGCTGCTGTTGCTGGGGTGGAGGGCAGACTGGAGTTTCCCGCCCACGCCTGGCTGTTGCTGCTGTCGGGGGGAGGGAAAAGGGCAGACTGGATTTTTCCGCCCACGCCTGGCTGTTGCTGCTGTCGGGGGAGGAGAAAAGGGCAGACTGGAGTCTTCTGCCCTGCGCCTGCGCAGGGAGAAAGAAGAAGAAGGGTGCCACCCCACAGGCATCATGTGGCGCCATCCGGGAGGAGGGGCGGCCGTGGAAGCACGGCTGCCGAGAAGGGGAGACCCGAGGGCACTCTGCGCCCATGCCGAGCTCCCTTCAGGGGTGGCGGTGAGTCCAACCAGCCACCCTATTATGGGGGCAGCGGCTTGGCTTGCCGCGGCTGCTCCCCCACCAGGCCAGCAAACCACACTTCAGCCCGAGGGGTGACCGCACCCCTAATTATTGAGCTTCTCTTCACAGGAGCCCTAGACCACAGCAATGCATATATATAATATACAGCACTCCCATACATCCACCACAAAACCTTTTCCCTTCCACAGCGATACTCTTACACCCTATTCACATCATATTTACTTAACGTGATGTACAGAGTCTGAGACAATAGCTTTCTAACAAGGTGACATCTGTGCTTACATTGTGGTGCATTACAATGTAATGTGGGAGGATTGAATCCAGCATCCATGTGGAATCTGAGCCTCCTCTTGACATAGAGGTGCAATGGACACAACCAATCCAAAGTCCACATAGAAAAGGTGGCATTGGATTGGGAAAAGTGGACATGGTGGCTGATGGGTATGGGGAAAGGCAGGAAGAGATGAGAGGTGGAGGCGTCTTTGGGACATGGAGCTGCCCTGGATGGTGCTTCAGGGGCAATCACCAGACATTGTAAATCCTCACAGGGCCCACTGGATGGAATGGGGGAGAGTATGGGCCATGATGTGGACCATTGACCATGAGGTGCAGAGGTGCCCAAAGATGTACTTACCAAATGCAATGGATGTGTAATGATGATGGGAATAAGTGTTGCTGGGGGGGGGGGGGGGAGAGGTGGGGTGGGGGTGGTGGGGTTGAATGGGACCTCATATATATATATATTTTTTTTAATGTAATATTATTACAAAGTCAATAAAGAAACTATCAGGCAATAAATTCCATTTGATTAGGCCAAGAATGTGTGATATTTTTCAGAGCAACCTGGTAAACCAAGACAGCATATTTGTTAATGAAAAATTCTCTTACTCTTTGTCTATCTTGGATTGTCTTTATTTCACTTTCAGTTTGCTGGATATAGAAATCATGGCTGACAGTTTTTTCCTTCAGTGCTTTGAATATGTCATTCCTCTCACTCAGGACAACTAACAATATGATGATGGTCAATGCCATTCCAAGGTACAGACAGTACCTAGCAAGACAGTCCCATCCATCTCTCCCCTGGATCTAGGCCCCCTCTATATTAGAAGCAGAGGGGGCATCACCAACCCCAAATCCTCAAGAATGGGGAATGACCAATGGACTAAAGTACCCTTATTATTATTCTACTATAAAATGTGTTATTATTCTAACAATGGAAGAACACTTATCACTGATGTAAAGACAGTGGCCACCAGAGGTTCTGAGGGATGGGAAAGGGAAGAATAGGTGTAACATGGGGACACTTTAAGTACATTGGATTTATCCTCCATGACATTGCAGGGATGGATACAGGCCATTGTATATTTTGTCATAACTTATAAAATTGTGCAGGACAAAGTATAAACTATAAATTTTACTTCATGGTTAGTAACAATGCCTCAATATGGGTTCATCAATTGTAACAAATATACCACACTACTGAGGATTTTGTTAATGTCACAAAGTGTGGGAGGGGGAGGGAAGGGGACATAGGGGAATTCCTTACATTTTTTATGTCATATTTCAGTAATCTAAAGCTCCTTTAAAAATAAAATTTTCATTATAAGAAAGGCAAAAAAATGTGTTTGACTTTCATAGTTTGACTGTGATGTGTCATTTGTATCATATATGATGAAGCATAAGTATCCACAGCATGCAAAGGGTGCCCACAAATCAAAGAGGGGAAAATCTTCAATATAAGGCTAAGAAACTTCAAAATGAGTCAGGAGGTCCTCAGAGGAGTGATGTGAATGCACGTCCCAGCAGGATCCCAGAGACAACAAAGTAGATACAACCTCAGCTCCTGAGGGCTACAGAGACACACAGGTTCTACAGTCATGGAAGATGGCTCTGGAGTTCAGTGCCTTGCCAGTGGGCCCTACTTTGGAATTTGTGCTCCTGAGTTTAATGGAGTTGGCTCAGATGTAACCTCTCTACACATGCCTCTTCTGTTACTTTTACTGAACCTGTGGTCAGTGCTGGGGTTGGTGGATGCTCAGGAGACTTGAATTTCTGGACTGTCAATGTGCCAGCTGGGCCCTGAGCCTCAGCAGAGTTGTAATACCTACTCTCCAGTTCGTTGGGACTCACCCAGGTCAGCTAACAGGGAGGTGAGGATGGACAACCACCACACAAGGAAGCTGAGAGAATCTACAACTGCAAGCAGGAGAATTCCATCCAGCAGTCATGTGGGATCTAAGCACCCTCTTGATTTAGAGGTGGAGTGGACATGGCCATCCCAGAGTGCACAGAATGGAGGAATAAAATATGGATTAGAGTGGACTTACTGGTATTCTACTATAGAACTATTGTGACTCTAGCAATGGAAGAAATTGTATCATTGATGTGGAGACAGTGGCCATGGGAGTTGTTGAAGGCAGGGAGAGGGAAAAAGAGGTGTAATATTGGGGCATTTTCAGGACTTGGAGTTGTCCCGAATGATATTGCAGGGACAGATGCAAGACATTATATATCCTGCCATAACCCACTGAATAAACTGTGGGAGAGTGTAAAGTACAATGTAAACTATAATCTGTGTGGTGCAGCAGTGCTCCAAAATGTATTCACCAAATGCAATGAATGTGCCACACTGATGAAGGAGGTTGTTAACATGTGAGAAGTTTGGGGAGGGCAGTGGGATATATGGGAACCTTTTATATTTTTTAATGTACCATTTAGTGTGATCTATGTATCTTTAAAAAAAGACAATAAAAATTTGCTAAAAAATAAGTAAAAATAAATATTATACTAAAAAAATTGGCAGGAAAAATGGAAAGGCAAATTCCAGAAGAATAAAGAAAATGGTAAATAAACACGTGAAAACCATTCTGGAAAATTATTGTCAGTAACCTCTAAAGCTGAACCTACATGTGCACTCTGACTCAGCAATTCCACAGCCAACAGATATCCATACATATGTCCACCAGAAGGCATGTATCAGAATGTTTACAGCATCATTATTTCTAAAATCCCTGTTTTAGTGCCCTAGGGCTGCTGGAACAAAGAACAACAAACTAGGTGGCCTAAAACTACACATCCATCATCTCACAGTTCTGAAGTCAAAGTGTCAGCAGGGCCATACTTCCTTCAAAACACACAGTGAAGAATCTGTTTATATCTCTTCCAGCTTCTGGCAATTAAATGCAAACCTTGGTGCTCCTTGACTTGTGGCAGAATGACTCCATCTCTGCCTTGATCACATGGCATCTTCTCTCTCTGTGCCCAATTCTTTCCTTCTTATAAGTTCACCAGTCACACGGGATTAGTGCCAGCCCTAATCCAGTTTGGCCCCATCTTAACTAATCACATCTTCCAATACTCTATTTCCAAATAGAGTCATGCCCATGGTGCTTGGGGTTAAGACTTGAACACATCTTGTTTTGGGAACACAATTTAACCCATAGCAAACTGCAAACTGGAAATAACCTAAATTGACCAGTTAATTGCATATATTCATTAAATGAAATAAAGCCATGAAAAAGAATATTGACATTCTAGGATCTTTGGTGAGATTTTGCCATTTTGTTTCATAAGCACAGGTTCCAGCCAAATAATTTTTGATCATGAATATGCCAGAGTTCCAGAGGGTGGAGAATCAAAAATTTAAGAGTATGAGAACCCTGTCTTTATTATTTTGCTTCTTACCTTGCTTATGGGGTAATGAAAACCAGCAGTAGCGAAAATGAAACTGGACTGTATCTTAACGGTAGAGACTCAGGCTCAAAATTTGAGTTTTCTCATCAGTAAGATTAACCCACTGACCTTGGACTAAGAGCTAGTGAGATCAGAGAGTCAAACACAAAAAGAGTGGAGTTCAAATTCAAGAGAACTCACCCATAAATTGTGGAGATAGTAGGGAAGACAGAGAACTCAAAAGATTCAGCAGGTTCCTTTTTCTGTCTTTCCTATCTCCAGAGTCCTCAGCAGTGGCCTTCAGATTCTGTTCTCATTACCAGAAACTGAAAGGAAAGAAAATATAATGAGGTTAATTTTTTGGTTCTTACAACTTTAGTAAGTGATTCATGATTTTGGCAAGATTCTTTTAGGCAGAACAAGTTTGTCTTAAAGAAAATAATCTGATTGATGTAGGGTAGTTTCCCTTACTTAGTTTAGGCTTGACTTAGAGCATATATATCTTTCTCTTTTTTAGGTAATAGTATTATTTTTAATTATCTTTCTTTTTTATATGTCTCTTAATTGGTCCATTCATTAAATTTAATCTGGTCATCCTTACTTTTAACATGCACAGAGTTCTTCATATAAATCTAGGTCACCAAAAACTTTTTAAAAACTACTTCAGCACAACACATGCTTTATTCTCATTGAAATCTTAACCTCCATCAGTTCTCAATCATTGTAAACTTAGGATAGTCCTCCAAAGAAACACAAACAAAAGTTTGATTCTCTTAGTTTATTGGACACTTTACATAGAAACAAACATTACTATTTTTCTTTAAAAATTAGGTCAACTTATTGCATATTCACTCCCAGAATGAACATTAAATTAGAACTGAAGCAGCATATTGCCATAACTTATCTTGAAGGTCCATAGGCTCTACTGTATTCCTAGAACTTAGACTGGAGTCATTCCAGGTAATCTCCAGTACAAGAGCTTTTAAGCAGAACCTTTGACATAACATAGGGTAAACCCTATAAAATTCATTTTGTTTTCTAAAATAATGAAAGATTCTTTTGAAACTTAATATCTTTACTTACCAATCTTACTGTATTATGGATCTAGTGCATAGACTTGGTGAAAAAGACAAGGCACATAGACACACACAAATTAAAGTATTATATAAATCAGAGAAGTCATTGAAGATCATCTACAGCCTTAAAGTAAATTAAGAATATAATCAGTCTAATTTAAAGCTGAAGAGTAAGCCATAAATTATCCACCTGTAAAGCAAACAATAGGCTTATTCAGCTTCTTTTCTGTGGACAATATAATAGAAGAAACTTTTGCTTATGATTTGTGTATTAGAATCATTCTGAACCCGGAGAAGTAAAAGTCAATTCCTCAGTTCCATTGTTTTACAATTCATGGAAGTTTTCAGGACTGTTTTAGCTGTTTGGGTGGATTTGCCAAAGTGTGGACACTGCAGATGCCAGTGCTTAGAAGGCTCCTGCTACTACTTGAGGGTGAGTGAATTGTGGACTTCCACCCCGATGTTTCCAGTTTTTCCATCTTTACCCCACGTTGTCCAAGTACACTGCACCTATTAATAAAGCCTATGGCTTGTGCTTTCAACTGCTCTGCACTGTGCAAATCAGCACCCTTTTCTCTGAGAGGTTACTACTCAAGCTTCTTCCTACATGACCTTCAGCAGTTCCAGGGCATACTGTCTGCAGCTGCCAACAGGCGTCAGCCACTTTGTCAAGGTTTGGTGCATTCCCTGTATAAAATGAATCTCATTTCCTTAAATACCTCATGGACCACACCAATATTTTCACTTGATTCTTTCTGCTTTCATCCAGAAAGAACATTCATCCAATGTTCAAAATTGCATTAAAAACTGGGGAACCAACTCACAAAATAATGAAAACTTGTCATCAGGTAAAACACCATTAGCTTCATCAAGAAAAAATGCCTTCTGATGAATCTTTCAAAACTCCAGTCTTTCCCTAGTACAAGTCAATATGCTCTCTGGCTCACATTACACTTTTACTGGGGTCAGATGAAAATTGTGAACTTTCTAACCTTCATCCATTTCTTCCGGACTAAAACTGAGTTATTAACGGTACAGGTAGGAAGGTTTTACTTCTTTAAACTATGTGGGCCGCTGACTTCTGGCTACAGGAAGAGCAGCCATCTCCCAGTGGAGGGGCGTGGGCTCCTGAGACATCGCCCTGCATCGCAGGCTCTTAGGGCTTATGCAGTTTCCCACACAGCTGAGCAGTTTACCTGGAGGACAGGGCGACGGGCGGCCCGTGGGGGTCTCCTGGGCTGACATGGGGCCTGAGACTGTGGGGATGGAGGGGATGGCGGGAGTCCTGTGGAAGCTGCCTTCCCAAGCCCCGGCCCAAGACATCTCCTCCCCAAGCCCCGCCCCAAGACACCTCCTCCCCAAGCCCCTCCGCAAGTCCCCTCCTCCTCCCCAGGGCCCCTCCTCTCCAGGCCCTACTTCTCCCAAGGCCCCTCCTTCTCCCCAAGTCCCCTCCTCCCCAAGCTTCCTCTCCAGGCCGCCTCCTCCCTAAACCCCCTCCTCCCTAAGGCCCCTCCTCCCCCTCGCCCCTCTTCCCTGCGAGAATCAAATCCACCTCCAGGGGTCGCCCTCTTCCCCCCATCTCGGGCCCTTCCAGGTCCCAGATTCCGAGTTTCGACTGCCCAAGTGTTTCTTTTGCATTTCCCATTTTTATTTTATTATCTCAGAATATATTCTCTTTTTGTATGAAAAAGTATTATGAGAAAATAACTTTATAAATCTTTGAACTATTAATGTTTATACTCACATATATATATATCACAATATATGTTTTATGTTGAAGAGAAAATTGAATTTCCTTGAATAAAGTATCATGCAGTTACTGTACTTGAGCTCTCAGCACATTTTTTATGAGGTGAAATTCACGAGCATACATGGCCCACTGGGTGGGCTGGGGCAGAGTGTAAACGACAATATAAACCACTGTCCATGAGATGCTGTAGTGCTCCACAATGTATTCACAAAATGCAATGAATGTTCCACGATGATGAAAGAGGTTGTTGATGTAGGAGGAGTGGGTGAGGGGTGTGTGGGGTATAATGGGAACCACTTATATATATATATTTAAAGATTTATTTATTTATTTAATTCCCCCCCTTCCCCGGTTATCTGCCCTCTGTGTCTATTTGCTGTGTCTTGTTTCCTTGTCCACTTCTGTTGTCGTCAGTGGCACGGGAAGTGTGGGCGGTGCCATTCCTAGGCAGGCTGCACTTTCTTTCGCGCTGGGCGGCTCTCCTTACGGGTGCACTCCTTGCTCATGGGGCTCCCCTACGCGGGGGACACCCCTGCGTGGCGCGGCACTCCTTGCGCACATCAGCACTGCGCATGGGCCAGCTCCACAAGTGTCAAGGAGGCCCGGAGTTTGAACCTCGGACCTCCCATGTGGTAGACGAACGCCCTAACCACTGGGCCAAGTCCGTTTCCCCACTTATATTTTTTTAATGTAACATTTTAAAATAATAAAGGGAAAAAATAAATTTAAAAAAATGCACTAGCATAAAATTAACCATTTTAGAGGTGATTCAGTTTGAAGGACTGGTGTGACAAGAAATAATCGAGTCTGAAAATTACCCTTAAGCTGAGAGAGGGGATGAAGATACCAGAAATGCAATGCTAATAAGGAGCTTGTATTTCCCAAAGAAATTGAAAATGGGAGACATCATGCCAGAACCAGCTAGGAATGGCTTTCAGTGCAGCGGTCTCAAGAGCACCTGGCTCGTGTTTCTGAACTCTTTGACCTGACACCTCAAAAAGATACCAGTTGTGTAGGTATGAGAGAGGCAATAATACCTGCTGACCCTAAGTTCTCTAGGAAATCTGTTCATTCTGAAGAATGCTGGATATTGGCCCCATAATCTTTTTGTCATTTTAATAAATGCAAGGTGATCTCCAGTATTTAATGAGTGCATATTAGGAAGTATTTAACCATTAGTTCGTTGGAACTTTCAACATTCCTAACAAACTGGAAACTGTTTTGCAAAAGGGAACTTGAGGATGCTATTCTCAACATTCCTAACAAATTGGAAAACTGTTTTGCAAAAGGGACCTTGACGATGTTATATACAAATAATTTACCCATGGAGTCTTAAAGAGTTACACATCATGTACATTGCTTGTCTTCTGATGAACTTCTAGTTACTTGAAACTGGTGGTGAGGAGTGTTAGAGATATGAATTCTCAAGTAAAACTTTTGTTATCAACAGATGGAGGTCACCAGTTATTGGAAGTTACACAGGAAATTAGCAGGTTATTCAGGGAGTGGCTAGGAGATTTCACACAATACCTCATGTGTTACTCTATAAGAATGAAGTTAAAGCACTTTCAGAGTGTGTTCTGTGCCTCTGTGGGGAAGGAATATTCTGGATCAGCCCAGACAACATTTGCCTGGAACAACAATCATGATTGGAGTTATCCACAAATACAGCATTGCATTCCCAGGGCTCTCATCCTGATCATCATCCTTTGGACATGGTTGAGGATGGCCCTGGGTTACCTATAATGTCACTATGTTTTTGGGATCAGTGATCTTTGATGATGTAGCTACAGACCTCATCATGAAGGGTGGGCCTTCCTGGCAGTTCTGAGAGCTGTTCAAATATGTGAGGCTGGGAAGCATCACTCATTTGTTTCTCTGTGGTTGATTATCTCTACATTTCCTCTTTGTTTTGTTTTGAAGATTTATTTTATTTTTTAAAATTTCCCTCCCCTTCCCCCCCTCAATTGTCTGCTCTGTGTCCATTCACTGTGTGTTCTTCTGTGTCCCACTTGTATTCTTGTCAGCAGAACTGGGAATCTGTGTCCCTTTTTGTTGCATAATCTTGCTGTGTCAGCTGTCCATATGTGCAGTGCCACTTCTGGGCAGGCTGCACTTTTTTCATGTAGGATGGCTCTCCATATGGGATGCACTCCTTGCACCCAGGGCTTCCCTATGTGGGGGACATCCCTGCATGGCATGGCACTCCTTGGGTGCATCAGCATTACACATGGGCCAGCTCACCACGTGGGTCAGAAAGCCCTGGGTTTGAGCCCTGGACTTCCCGTGTGGTTGGCAGATGCTCTATCAGTTGAGCCAAATCTATTTCCCTCTACATTTCTTATACATTTATCAGCAAATATCCAGAACATCTTCCCCCTATTCTGCTCCACAACTTGCCAATTCTTTCATGACCCTGACAACTACATGAAGGAAACATGTTTTTTCATTTATTAACGTACATGTAGTTTGTCAACTTTAAAAGTTGTCCTTGCTACTCAATCTTCAATACCCAGAATTGTGTTGGGAAGTCAATGAATATTTTTAAATAGTAAATCAATGAATTAAACTCTAAAGTTACTATTCTACTCTAAGAAAAAACCTGAGGTTTGAGACTACAGTAATAAAAATAATGAGAATATCCTTTTCCATATAACCCTTTTATGGTGAAACTCCTGTTTATTGGGGTTAATTTTATAATAATTTAACTTCTGCATTATTAAGTCATTGGTGGTTTTGCACTCTGTCTTTGAACTTGGACATGGAAATCATCAACCAGTAGAACTTACTGTCTTTAGAAGAGGGCCAGGTATACTTCCTTCACTGAGGAAAAATTGTCAATGTTTTTGATGTTTAAAATGCTCCTCCCTGGACCAAACTCTATATATTCAGTTTTTGTCCCCTTGGTTCCAGCCCTGGACTTGAAGATCATGCAGTAGTCTCAGCACAGAACTCATGGTCTAAATGCAGGTAGGTTATCAGTCCTGTGAATAGGGTGTGCTTTTCCATTGCAGTAAAAATGAGCTGTGGACTGAAGAGAGAACATTTCTCCAAGGCTCAAGTCTAGGAGAGCTCCCAGAACATGTGCTTTAAGATGAGAAAGAGCCTCATCAGCAGGAATGCAAGAGCTTGGAAGTGTCAAATCCAACCTTCTTGAGTGAAGAATGTTGGGAGAAATTCTAAAGATGGTGTCATATTTTTCTCTTATTCTCTATTTGCATGTGCTTTTTTATTTACCTAGGCCTCAGGAAAGTAATGCATGTGTGTGTGTGTGTGTGTGATAACTATTACATAATTGCTTTCAACTAGGTCCTCCATAGTGATGACTTTCCCTTTCTTTACCTCCCTAACATCCCATCTTCATTTTTATCTTTCTCTTATCCTGATCCAGGAAATACTTCCTAATTGTCAATGTCCTAAAAGGTGTTTCCATTAGCATGTTTATTACAGTATTTTCTCATTCTTTTGCCACTTAAGGGATGTATTAATTATATTTCTCCAGAGAAATAAAAACAAAATTATATATATATGCATATATGTATACATAGAGAGAATGAGATTTGCGATAGGAATTAGCTCATGGGAATGTGGGAAGTAGCAAGTCTGAATTCTGTATGGCCGGCTGCAAGATAATATCTCTGATTAGCCTGAATTTGAATAGCACAGTGGAAACTGAAGTAGAGGCACAAATGGTTTCTGACTCCTGAAATCCTGTTTGCTTTTTAAAACTTCCAACTTATTGGATAAGGACACTCCCTACATTGATGAAGACAATCCCCTTTGCTGGCTGTAGATGCAATAAGTCAAATATAGAATCAATTTATTATAGATGCAAATCCATTTATGAAATACCTTCACAGTAACGATCAGGCTAGTACTTGCTTGAACTAATGCTTGGAAAACATAACCTTGTAAAATTGATACATTTTACATCACAATGCCAATATTTTAAATACCTTACATTTGGTTCTTTTCCTACATTTTCATTCTTCTAATAATATTCTACCAATTTAATTTTTTAAACAAATCAATTTTATTGATACATGTTAATGAAAAGGATACAATTTATCCAAAGTGTACAATCAATGGTATCGGCTCTAGTCACATAGTAGTACATTCATCACTTCAATCATTGTTAAAGTATTTTCATTATTTTCATAATAATAATAAACAAAAAACCAGACAAGAATGTTGAAAATGCAAGAACCTAGATTGACTATGTATTATTAAATTAAATTGAAATTGTTTCCTATCTACTTTTTGCTAGATTTTAATTGTATTTCATATTCAAAACCAAGCCTCAGTTCTCAATAGGATTATCTAGAATATAAGCAGAACACACAAAGCTAAGTAAAAATAGTACCTGGCTGTATCATGTGTTTACACATTGTCCTGGGAGGACAAAATGGAGAATAGATTTGTCTTGGGATGACCCATGATCATCTCAATACATGCAAACGAGGGCATTTGATAAAATACAACATCATTTCCTGATAAAAACCTTCCAAAAGATAGGAATAGCAGGAAACATTCTTAATACAATAAAGTACATATATGAAAAACTGAAAACTTTCCTGCTAAGATGAGGTATAAGAGAAGGGTGTCCACTCTGTCCACTGTTATTTAATAATGTGTACAAGTTCTAGATAGAACAATTAGACAAGAAAAGAAAAGACACCCAAATAAGAAAGGAAGATGTAAAACATTCACTATTCACTGATAATATAATCTTATACCTAGTAAATTCCAGAAAATCCACAACTACACTACTAGAACTAATAGACAATTTCACCAAAGTGGCTGGATACAAGGCTAATTCACAAAAATCAATATTGTTTATATACATTATTATTCTTTTTTAATTTCTCTCCCCTTCCCCCCCACCCAGTTGTCTGCTCTCTGTGTCCATTCACTGTGTGTTTTTCTTGTGTCTGCTTGTATTCTTGTCAGTGGCACCCAGGATCTGTGTCTCATTTCATTGTGTCATCTTGCTGCATTAGCTCTCCATGTGTGCACCACCAATTCTAGGCAGGCTGTGCTTTTCTTGTGCTGAGTGGCTCTTCTTATGGGGTGCATTCCTAGCACATGGGGCCCCCCTATGCTGGGGATTCCCCTACATGGCACGGCACTCCTTGTGCACATCAGCACTGTGCATGGGCCAGCTCATCACATGAGTCAGGAGGCCCTGGGTTTGAACTTTGGACCTCCCATGTGGTAGGAGGACGCCCATCTGTTGGGTGAAATCCACTTCCCTATATATACATTATTAATGATAAATCTGAGGAGGAAGTCAAAGAAAAAATGTCATTTACCATAATGTCTAAAATATTCAAATACTTAGGAATAAATTTAACCAAGACTGTAAACTACCTATATTCAGAAAACTATAAAACACAACTAAAAGAAAGAAATATGATATAAATAAAAGGATGCATATACTCCTGACACCATTCTGTCTGGTTTTGCTTTGAGGATTTTTGTTATTCCAGTAAGCAAAACTGAGAAGGTTTGGTTAATATTCTTCAGGGAACCAGGTGCAAAGAGTAAACTTCTAAAATTAGATGAATAGAAAATTAGCTCAGTTATGTCTGGGCAGACCCAGGGCTGCTTAAGTGAAGAAATTTTTAGGAAGTATTTATCCTAGCTATCACTCTCACTTAAGGAATCCAGTAGTAGTAGATCCATTCTTGGAATGATCCTTTCACAACTGCATGGATTCCTCTAGCTCTCAGGCATGTCCCAATTTTTATTTCCACATTCCAGGTGCACTGCCCTATCCTTTGATGCTGGCCCTTCTCCTGACCCCACACTGCCTACTGAGCTTCACTCCTCATCTGCAGGGCTGTCTACATCCAGAGCACAGATGGAAATTTTCTATATCTTCTCAGGTGGGAGAAGAAATTTCCAACATTACTTGATGACTGCCTTCCATCTACATATCATATAGGACCTTATATACCAAATCCCTGGCTAGGTCTCTATTTAGAAAAACTGTAATTCAGACAAAAATGCTTGCAGCTTCTAGGAGGTTTGGTTATGGCTTTGGGGGAGGCAACAGAGTAGGAAGGACACCATGAATATTTGTGCATACTGTTTGCAAGTCTACATAAAATGAATTATTTTTCAGAAAATATAAGCTTCTGTCTTGACTGTCATTCTCCTCTGTGGAAGATGACATCTGAGAGGGATCACACTTGGCCCTTTGCCCAGAGACCTGAAAGTCACTGGACCACTGAGTCATGTTTAGGACATGCTCGCAGAGAAGCTTCTGTGGACAAGAAGACATAAACTTGAGTGCAAGGGTCACTTTGTCCTGCCAGAGGTCACATGATCCCCAGCAGACTCCTGCAGCCACCAGTCAACTAGCCAGTGTGTTTCTCTGGGATTCCTCTTTGCACCTGGTCTTTCTAAGCACCAGGACACACTCCAGTTGCTCCAAACAGCAACAGCAGCAGTTCCACTAGTTGCCATGTCTTTTCAGAAAGCAGCTGTGTGTGTTTCTGTGTGTGTGCACATGTGTGTCTGAGTGTGGGTAAGAGAGAGACAGAGAGAGAGAGGGGGAGAGAGAGAGAATGTGTGTATGACAATAAACATCCTCGATTTGCTCTGACTCCTATTATGATAATAAAAGCAGCATCAACAACTCACTGCCTGGACCCAATTAGGAAATTCATAAGCATGTCCTCATAAACACGGGTAATTATTGCCATTCCCATGTGAGGAAAAGAAGTATTAGAGAAAAATATAAGTAGCAAGCATGGAATTTGGACACGATCTGCTCCTGATTTCAAGTCCAAGTACCCTTTCCATGTGAACTTCTTTGATTCGCTTAAGTTCTCAGTGCCAGTTTTCTCAATGTACCCTGAGAATGCATCTACTGTGAAAGTTTGAGAAATTGAGGAAGAGAATGAATACAAGCTCACCATCAACTATGGCATTCAGCATCCTGAAAACATATATCTTTGATCATTCATTTTAATATTATATGTCACTGAATGGAGTAGATAGAAGAAGGAGGGGTTTGCAATGGAAGTAGAAAACTTTATGAGTAGGCACCATGGACTGAACTTACAAAGGTCATTATATCTGAAAAATGCTGTCCTTTAAAAGAAGAGGACCAAGTTCTATCTCTTTCCAGCAGGCATGAGGAATGCTGGGAGTGGGCAGGGATTGACTGCAAAGGGGCAAGAAGGAAACATTCTTTGATTGGTTTGTTGGTTTCATTGGGGGTAGGCCTTTTCAAAGTGTCCTGGTGTGAACAGGGAAAGGGTGTATCTATATCAGTCAAATCTCTAAATAGTTGAGAAAAAGAATATTAGAAGGTAAAATAAGAATCCTAGAAACAGTAAAATAAAGGATAATTGAAAAAGTTCAGAGGGTAACTGAGCACTTGGAAGGAAATTTACTTAGAGTAAATTTTAAGCTTTAAGGAAACTTATTCATGAGGCAAAGAACATATGGATTTAATTTCATCACCAAAACACTTCCTAGATCCCCCAGTGACTACAGTTTAATCATTTACCTTAAAGCGAGGTTTTTAAGGTGAATCACAGTCTAAAGTAAACCCCACAAGGAAACAGCTTTCCTGTGCCAGTGCAGGTCACAGAAGAAATACTCCTTTGTAAGTTTTGCATTTCGATGAAACAAAACAAATGAACAAATGTATGGGTGAGGAGCATCTGAACAATGAAAGCCTCCAGTAATTCGAGCCCATAGGAAAGCCCAGGGGTTTCCTCCGGTGCCCGGACCACCTGCTTCCTCTGCAGCGCCCCCTACCGGTGGCCCTCACAGTGCCCTGGGCCGGTCCTTGGACCTGGAGTGCGGGGTGGGGTCTGCAGCACCTGCTGTGGAGAAGGAAGGAGAGGTGCCACTGTGAGCCCACAGCCTCTCGGGTCTCCTGTCCACCCTCACCTCCCCAGCCCTGCCCTCGCCCCTCCCTCTGTGGTTCCTCCTGCTCAACTGTGCCAGCTCATCCCAGCTCAAGAAAAACCTGTGCCTGGCCCTGAGGCTTCCTCGGTCCTCAGGGCTCTGACTGCACCCCCCAGGGCCACTTCTCCATCAGGCCCTCCGGCTCCTGAGCACTCAGGAGCACCCACGCTCCCCCCCCATCCCCACAGTGCTCCCCCCAGCCCGGGCACCTGCCTCCTTGGAGTGGCCTCCTGCTCGGCTGGACTCCAGCCTGTCCTCTCCTCTGCCTTGGCCTCTGGTGGTCATCCCTCTGCCTCCCTCCCGTGTCTCCAACTGCTCTGCTAGGAGCTCCATTGGACCTCTCTGCCCTTTGTGCCCAGCGCCTTGTCTGCCTGGCTCTGCCTGGTGCTGGCTGTGGTGACCTGGAAGAAGCACAGTGTGTCCCTAACCCATCTCTGGACGTCTGGGGGAGAGACGGCCACAGCAGGCTCCACGTGGACCAGAAGCCCACAGCGGCCGCCCCCAGGCGCCTGATTTCCTCGAGGAAATTTCCAGCTCCAAGCCCAGCCCCAGGTCCTGGCCCCTTCACTCTGCACAGGCTGGGGGCTGCCCACCAGCACCCTCTGCTGGTTTGCCCAATTATTGCCAAAGGGCCACACCCAGGGATTGCTCAGACCTGGTGACAGTTGCAATGGTTTCTTGGGGCTCAGTCTACCTGCAAGAGGAAATCAAAGGGCTTTCTAGGGCCAGGTAGGAGAAGCGAGTGAGTGGAAAGGTGAAAGGGCCTGGCATGGGGAAGAAATTTCCCCAATCATTTCTCAAGACTTCAAACCTAATTCTGATGCTGTAAGGTTTCATTTCCCCATCTCTTTAAGGAAAGGATTACAATGAGGAGAGTAAAGTCCATCCTGTACCCTTCCTAGGTACCAGGACCCAATTTTAACTGCACCACATGCAACATTTTTCCTTCCAGTTCTGTCAGGAACATGCCAAATCTCCAAATTATGCAAATGAACTTCTGAGACCCATGCATGATTTATCATGGGCTATGGCATGATTAGATTAGGCCCCTTTGGGGTGTTTTACTTTCCTCCTTGTCATTACACCTCTTTATATGTGAATTTAGGGACCAGGGATGCCCATGTGGCTTACTACAGGGCAATGTGGGCAGCCCCTGCATATGTATTTCTATTTTGTACCTCTTGCCATTTTCTCCACAAGCATTTACAGATTTGGTCATGTCTGTGTGCGTAGCTGTCTATCTTTTTATCATACCATCTACAGGGATCTGCAAAAATATTCTGCAAGTTGTTGAGTGGTTTAGGCCTTGTGGGTCTGAAGACTGTCACTACTATTGCTTTCTGCCATTTTGGCAGGAAGCAGGCATAGACCCTCTATAAATGAAGAAGGAGCAGGTGTCTCCAATTAAATGTTGTTTACAAAAACAAACAGCAGAGCAGATTGAATTTAGGGTCACAGTTTTTGCACCACTGCTTGATCCAACACATCAAGATTTAGTTGGCTATTCTAGCCTTCTACTTCCCAGTTTCTCTTATTCAACTAAGTTTGACAACTATGACACAAGCACATGAGAAATATCAAAAAACCTGTTGCCATGATCATTTCTTTTTGTTTTTAACAACCTATAAGCTTCATGCTCAAGCATGTTAACAGAAAATGTGACACAACCATGAACAAAGCCAAATGAAAATCATGACAGGAAAGAAATTAGAATCAGATTTGTGTGTCAGGAGACTTGTAGCTTCAAGCAACAGAAACCCCCTATGAAATTCACTCCACCCAAAGGGAAGATTTGGTGTCTCCCCTTGTTTCAGCTTGCTAAAAGCTTCTGGGAGCAATAGACCAGGAATTGGTTGGCTATTCTACTGGGTATTTATTCAGGTAAAAGCTTTCAGTTCTGTGGCTGTGAAATTGCCAAAATCAAGGCATCATCATAGGTGCCATCTCTCAGAAGGTGGGCTGCTGGCAACCCTGGAGTCCTGCCATGGAGCAAGACATGGCAGTGGCCCTGCCACCTGGGCCCCTCCTTCTCCTGCAGGCTCACTTTCTCCCTGAGCTCAGCTGAGGCTTCAAGCACATGCTCATCACCCTCTCCTCCAGCCTCCCCTCAGCCTCTCAGGAGCCTCCTCCCATGCCTCTGAGCTTTGCTGCTTCTGGATTCCTACCCCCAGGACATCTCACTCAGCCTCTCAGGGTTTCTCTGTCTCTCTTGCTTTTGTCTTGTTTGTGGCTGTTTAGTCTGTTTAAAAAGGACTCCAGTAAGAGGATTAAGACCCACCTGGGTCCTGCAATCCAATCAAAAGCCCATCTACAATTGGTTACTGGCAGAGGAAAGGGCTTTCATGAAGAACAGGATTGTTGGGGGGTCTACAATAGGCTCAAACCAGCATTCTCATAAAAAAACATCTGGTAGCAATACAGCTGCCCTAGAGTGGATGGATTCACAGGCTGCATGATTTCCTCTAGGTCTTCCCACTTTCACTTTGAGGTTCACTGGTTTTTCCTGTTACACTGACTCCTCTCCTTATCCCTGCTGCCTGCCTATACTTCACTCATCACCTGCAGGGGGCTGTCTACACCCAGGGCAGAGATGGAATGGTCTATCTTGTATCTTCTCAGAATGGAGAAATTACTTTCTGAGGCTCCCAGAAGAATGAATCTCCTATATTGTTCTTATGTGCCAATCCCTAATTAGGTCTTGCTTTAGAAAAATTATGATTTAGAAAAAAACTCTTGCAGACTTTGAGGAAAATCTCCCAAAGGCACATAGTTCATGGTGTAAGACAAAGAAGAAATACACCTTTGTTAGTTTTATTTTTTGAGACGAGCCATGAAGAAATCAGTGGATGAAAGAGTTCCCATCAGTGAAAGTGAGTAACTTCAGCATCTCTTGTGTAATTACCCTGCTGGTAATTCCAATTGTGTGCATTAAAACTGCATATATGTATTTTGGGACCATCATTATTTAGGGCAGGATGGATGTTGGTGGTATTGGTCCTTGTTTCATGGGATCCATGGGACTCAGCTTCAGCAAGACTATGCACAACATCAGCTAATTTGAGCCACTTGGTTCTGATTCTAAATATAATGGGAAGTCATTGGAAGGTTTCCTGCCAGATAGTAATCATATCTGACTTTCATTTAATTTCAACCTCTTCAAAGTGCAGACAGACAAATGAGATCAAGAAGGAAATTATCTTTCTCAAAACCACATAGTCAGTACCCAGTGCTGTTGGGTGTGGTAGTTCATGTTATGAAATAGCTCTTCTTATAATTCATCCATCTCTAAGATTCTTTTACCTATTGAGACACCAGCCCATGACTTTTACAATGACCTCACATACACTTGATGACCCAGGAATAAGAAGCTAGAATGTTTCCCATTGCATAGGTGAGAAGCCTGGGGAGAGGCTGAGAGGTAAAATGAAAAGACCAGGGTCAGAAAACTGATAAGAAGTAGTATCAAGGTTTGACAGCAGCTCTGTCTCTTCATGCCAGGAGCCCTGTCTGCACCCAGCCCTTCTCAGGTAGCTGTGGGAAGGGATACATGGTGAAACTCTGTCCAGTTTACAGGATGACATGGTTGAGGAGGATGAGTAGCCAGCAGTCCTGAAGAGATGGAACACAACAGAATTTGAAAGCCTAGTAACCAGGCACCAAGAACCCACAGAAAACCCCCACCCACCTCACTTGACCTGAGACACTCGAGAGGGCAGGATGTTCTCCTGCTTTGTGTGTAATTCCAGAAGTCCTGGCCTCAGGAATACTGGGAATAAGACATTTTTTCTTTGATGTAGACATTGGATTAGTCCTCAACCTTGAAGCCACTGGCCCTTGACCAGTGGGTTCCCAAAGGTAGCACAGTGTGGCTCAGGGTCATCCAACTCAAGTCAAGCCACTACTTTCCTCCTACCTGGGCACCCCGACCATCTTGGAGAGGAGCTCATTGTCAGGGTTTGGAAATCTGGTGGACCCTTCAGGTTCACATCTCCAGTCATGGCTGAGTGGTGGGAAGGCAAGTGGGGGGGGGGACAATGACCATTATAAACACCAGACCTGGCACCCACTCCAAGTGAGCCAGAGGTGCTTGCAGACACCCTTCTGTGCCTCATCTGGGTCACAGAGGTAGTAGGGCTCCTAAAGTCAGGAAGGGGGTGGTATGAGAGCATGCATGGGGATTGTAGCCTTTCCAGGCAGTGAAACAGGGAGTCCTCCTCCTTGGCTAGGGGAGTGACAGGAAGGGGCTGAGAACTGACTCCTTCCCTCGGGTCAGTTTTATTTTTGAGGCTGGGGCCTTGCTCTTCCACAGGCACTCCTGCCCCACTTCTCACCTCAAGGCACAGAGGGCTGGTGGAAGGTCTGCTCTGCCACTGCTCCTGGGGTTCAGGGTCAAATGCTGACCTGCACTCCTGCTCTTCCTCTCTCCAGTGTGGAAACAATTAAGCACTGAGGAGGGCCCAGCACAGCCAGGTGCACACCCCCAAGGCGGGCACATGGGAGATGCTCGTGCAGCTCCTGGGTGCCCGCCATCCTGGAGGGTGACTGAGCCTTCCTGAACATCTTCCTGACCAATTACTGGGCCTTCGCCTCCATCACAGGTGCTGGAGCAGCTGTTTATCAGTGAACCCTGCCCTCCTCCACAGTGGGTACTCTGCCACCCACCAGCTGTCACAGCAGCCTCTGGCCTCAGTTTGCTCCTCTGAAGAGTGGGGTGGGAGCAATAACTTCCCAGGGTCCTCGTTGAACTAAAATAGGCTGAGCCACTGAAGGTGCTTCCCTGAGCCTGCTATGCAGAAAGGGTGGTCAAGGGGGAGAGGGCTTGTCCCTGTAGAATAATTCCCTCTCCACCTGAAGAGGCTCTGCCTCAACGTGACTTTGGAATCCTGATTGCCATTGAATAGAGGCTTGAGCACCCATCTCTGTGGGCCCTGTACTTCTGCAGCCTGAGGGGTCCTGGCAGCTGGCAGAGGAGCCAGGGGCCCTGACCCTTTTCAGGGATGGGCCGGCTCAGGTCTCCCTTCAATTATTTTACTATTTACAGTTATAGCCACAGCATTTATAGGCTACATCCTACCATGAGGACAAATATCATTCTGAGGAGCCACAGTAATTATCAACTTATTATCCGCTATTCCCTACATTGGGACCAATTTAGTAGAATGAATCTGAGGGGGCTTCTCAGTAGATAAAGAAACCCTAACACGCTTCTTCACTTTCCACTTTATTCTCCCATTCATTATTACAGCACTCGTAGCAATTCACCTATTATACCTACATGAAACAGGATCCAACAACCCCACAGGAATCTCATCAAATATAGACACAATTCCATTCCATCCATATTATACAATTAAAGATATCCTAGGACTAATCTTTATAATTCTACTTTTAATAACACTAGTATTATTTTACCCAGATCTACTAGGAGACCCAGATAATTATATCCCAGCAAACCCACTTAACACCCCACCCCACATTAAACCAGAATGATATTTCCTATTTGCCTGCGCAATCCTATGATCCATCCCAAACAAACTAGGAAGGGTACTCGCCCTAATTTGCTCAATCCTAATCTTAGCCATTATTCCACTACTCCACACAGCAAAACAACGAAGCCTTATAGTCCGACCAATTAGCCAATGCTTATTCTGACTCCTAGCAGCAAACTTAATAATCCTTACATGAATTGGAGGTCAACCAGTCGAACACCCACTTATTATCATTGGACTACTAGCATCTATCCTATACTTCACAATTATCTTAATCCTAATACCAATCACAGGCCTTATTGAGAATAAACTCATGAAATGAAGATACCCTAGTAGTATAAATATTACCATGGTCTTGTAAACCATAAATGATGAACTATTACTTCCTAGGACAACTCAAGGAGGAAGCATTATATCAACCCCACTGTCAACTCCCAAAGCTGACATTCTAATTAAACTACTCCTTGACAATAAGTATAACATAATAAACATAGCGCTAGCCCAGCGTTATGTAATTCGTGCATACATTTATCTACCCCATACATATCATTATATACTAACCATTATTAATCTTACATAGCACATACTATGTATAATCACACATACATCTATTTACCCCATGCATATCACAACCCAATTACACCTACAAACCAGACATAACGAGTACCAAGTTACAAGCATACACCGATCACCTCCAACCAACACTCTAATCCACCAGCTCCCGAGAAACCAGCAACCTGCCAAACAGGTATCCCTCTCCCTGCTCTGAGCCCATCAATCATGGGGGTTTCTAAAATGAAACTATATCTGGCATCTGGTTTTTTCTTCAGGGCCATCTCACCTAAAACCGCCCACTCGGTCCCCTTAAATAAGACATATCGATGGACTTATGCCATATTAAATCGTGACCTTGCATCCCCTTATCTGTCATACATTTGGTACCTTTTTTTTGGGGGGGGAGGGGGCAGAAATCGCACCGACTCAGCTATGGCCTACGCCGGCTTCGACGCAGTCAATTAAATTGTAGCTGGACTTTAATTGCACATTATTTACCCGCATGCTTCATACATGGTATTATTCAGTCAATGGTTACAGGACATAAAAATTTTTACGCCTTTCGAGCATATGCATAGGCATATGCAATTTACTATATACTATTTTCTCTTGCCAACCCCCCCACCCCCTTGCAAATAAGCCAGAATTTAAGTGTTACTTTTAGCCCTGTCAAACCCCAAAAGCAAGGCAATAACACCAAAAACTATACAGCTCAGCAAAAAATTTCTATGTATATATATATTACCCAAACCCAAAATTTTCACTGAAAAATTAGAATTAAATTTATACATTTAAATTTTATCGTAATTTTTTTCAAAATTTTCACTGAAAAATAGAATTAAATTTATACATTTAAATTTTATCATAATTTTTTTCAAAATTTTCACTGAAAAATAAGAATTAAATTTATAGCCAACGTAGCTTAAATTCAAAGCGAGGCACTGAAAATGCCTAAACGAATCATAATGATTCCGCAGACACACAGGTCTTGTCCTAGCCTTACTATTAATGTATAACAAAATTACACATGCAAGTATCAGCACGCCAGTGAGAATGCCCTCTAACTCTTGTAGATCAAAAGGAGCAAGCATCAAGTGCACATTATTCCTTATAGTACCTCACAATGCTTTGCTCAACCACATCCCCACGGCATACAGCAGTGATAAAAATTAAGCAATAAGCGAAAGTTTGACTAAGTTATGTTATCATTAAGGGTTGGTAAATTTCGTGCCAGCAACCATGGTCATATGATTAACCCAAATTAATAATTGCCAGTGTAAAGTGTGTTTAAGATATCCAAACAATAAAGTTAAAGCCTTAGTTAAAAACATAAACCCTCGACGAAAGTGACTTTAATTAATCTGACTACACGATAGCTAGAACCCAAACTGGGATTAGATACCCCATTATGCCTAGCCCTAAACCAAAACAGTTCACAAACAAAACTGTTCGCCAGAGTACTACTAGCAACAGCTTAAAACTCAAAGGACTTGGCGGTGCTTTACATCCTTCTAGAGGAGCCTGTTCTATAATCAATAAACCCCGATATACCTCACCATCTCTTGCTAATATAGCCTATATACCGCCATCTTAAGCAGACCCTAATAAGGCACCACAGTGAGCACAATAATATACTTAAAAATGTTAGGTCTAGGTGTAGCTTATTAGATGGGAAGAAATGGGCTACATTTTCTAAAAAGAACACACAAATGGGCTACATTTTCTAATAAAGAACACACAAAATTGTTAATGAAACAATTAAGACTAAGGTGAATTTAGTAGTAAGCTAAAAATAGAGAGTTTAGCTGAACTAGGCCATAAAGCACGCACACACCTCCCGTCACCCTCTTCAATTATAAATGCCACAAAACCAAAACATATTAACTCAGTAGCAACCATATAAGAAGAGACAAGTCGTAACAAGGTAAACACACTGGAAAGTGTGTTTGGATAACCAAAGTGTAGCTTACAACCAAAGCATCCGCTTACACCCAGAAGACTTCAGATAAACTGACTTTGAACTAGACCTAGCCCTAACCCTGCAACAACCCTACTACCACACAACAATTAATTAAAACATTCACCAATTATTATCTAAAGTATAGGAGATAGAAATTTTACTCGAGCGCTATAGAAAAAATACCGCAAGGGAAAGATGAAAAGATCCCCTAATACTAAAAAAACAGCAAAGACTAACACTTTTACCTTTTGTATAATGAATTAACTAGACCAATTTTGGCAAAGAGAACTTTAGTCAAATACCCTGAAACCAGACGAGCTACTTACAGACAGTAATTAGTACTAACTCATCTATGTCACAAAATAGTGAGACGATCCATAAGTAGAGGTGAAAGACCTATCGAGCCTGGTGATAGCTGGTTGCCCAGAACAGAATCTTAGTTCAACTTGAAACTTATCTCAAGAAACACACCCTAATCTCACTATAAATTTTAAATATACTCAACAGAGGTACAGCTCTATTGAAACAGGCATTAAACCTGCACAGGAGAGTAAGCTACTAAAACACTTACATAGTTGGCCTAAAAGCAGCCACCAATAAAGAAAGCATTAAAGCTCAACAATAAAACAACCACAAATACCAAAAACCACTGCCACCTCCCAATCTAATACTGGGTCAATCTATTAAAATAGAAGAGATAATGTTAATATAAGTAACAAGAATATTTTCTCCGTGCATAAGTGTATATCAGATCAGATAGCCCACTGATAGTTAACAAACAGGCACTAAACCACCACTAAATAATAACAATGCCACACACACATCTTGTTAATCCAACACAGGCATGCAGAACTAACAGAAAGATTTAAAGGAATAAAAGGAACTCGGTAAACCCGAATCCCGCCTGTTTACCAAAAACATCACCTCTAGCATTACAATTATTAGAGGCACCACCTGCCCAGTGACACACGTTTAACGGCCGCGGTACCCTGACCGTGCAAAGGTACCATAATCACTTGTTCTCTAATTAAGGACCCGTATGAATGGCTAAAAGAGGATTCCACTGTCTCCTATTCCCCATCAGTAAAATTGACCTTCCCGTGAAGAGGCGGGAATAATCCTGTAAAATGAGAAGATCCTGTGGAGCTTAAATGAACTAGATCAACAACACTAACATATTAACCAACAGATACAAAACAAAATGATATGAGCTACTAATTTTGGTTGGGGTGACCTCGGAGCACAACAAAACCTCCGAACGACAGCGCCAAGACCTCACTCAGTCAAGGCCCATAACAAAACCAATTGATCCAAAAATTGACCAATGAAACCAGTTACCCCAGGGATGACAGCACAGTCCTATTCCAGAGCCCATATCAACAACAGGGTTTATGACCTCGATGTTGGATCAGGACATCCAAATGGTGCAGCCGCTATTAAAAGTTCGTTTGTTCAACGATTAAAGTCCTACATGATCTGAGTTCAGACCGGAGTAATCTAGTTCGGTTTCTATCTATAACCAATTTCTCCCAGTACAAAAGGACAAGAGAAATAAGGCCAACTTTATAAAAAGCGCCTTAAACCAAAATAGATGAAATAATCTCAACCTAAAATATTATAGAAACATAGTCCTAAACCAGGACCCAGTTGAGATGGCAGAGACAGGTAATTATGTAAGACTTAAACCTTTATAACCAGAGGATCAAATCCTCTTCTTATCATCATGAATATAATTAATATTCTATGTCTAATTATCCCAATTCTCCCAGCAGTAGCTTTTCTAACATTACTAGAATGAAAAATCCTAGGCTACATACAACTACGCAAAGGTCCAAACATTGTAGGACCATACGGACTGCTACAACCAATCAGAGACGCCACTAAACTATTCATCAAAGAACCATTATGACCATCCACATCATCAAAACTGATATTCACCTTAGCCCCCACACTAGCACTAACCCTCGCACTATCACTCTGAATTCCCATTCCCATACCGTACCCATTAGTTAATTTAAACCTAGGAGTATTATTTATTCTAGCTATATCAAGCCTAGCAGTCTACTCAATCCTATGATCAGGATGAGCATCAAACTCTAATTACGCCCTAATCAGAGCCCTCTGAGCAGTAGCACAAACAATTTCATATGAAGTAACCCTTGCTATCATCCTACTGTCAATCATAATAACAAATGGCTCATTTACTTTATCTACCCTAACAACAACACAAGAACACATATGACTAATTTTCCCCCTTTGACCACTAGCAATAATATGATTTATCTCAACACTAGCAGAAACCAACCGAGCCCCCTTGGACCTAACAGAAGGGGAATCAGAACTAGTATCTGGGTTCAACGTTGAGTATGCAGCAGGACCATTTGCCCTATTCTTCCTAGCTGAATATGCTAACATTATTATAATAAATACACTAACAACTATTTTATTTTTTGGTGCCCTACATAATCCAATATTCCCAGAACTGCATACCCTAAGTTTAATTACAAAAACCCTGATTCTCACCATAACATTCTTATGAGTACGAGCATCCTACCCACAATTCCGTTACAACCAATTAATGCACCTATTATGAAAAAGCTTCCTTCCACTAACACTAGCACTATGCATATTTCACGTATCAGCTCCAGTAACATTCGCAGGAGTACCACCACACATATAGGAATATGTCTGACAAAAGAATTACTTTGATAGAGTAAAACATAGAGGTTCAAACCCTCTTATTCCTAGAGTTGCAAGAATTGAACCTCCACCTGAGAACTCAAAAATCTCCATGCTACCATATTACACCACTCTAAGTAAGGTCAGCTAACAAAGCTATCAGGCCCATACCCCGAAAATGTAGGTTCATAATCTTCCTGTACTAATAAATCCTTTAATTTTCATTATTATTATATTCACCTTAATCTCAGGAACAATAATTACCATAATCAGCTCCCATTGATTGCTAATTTGAATAGGACTAGAAATAAATATATTCTCAATAATTCCTATTATAATTAAATCACATCTCCAATCAATGGAAGCTGCCACCAAATATTTCATAACACAAGCAAGAGCATCCATGCTTCTAATAATAGCTATAATCATTAACCTATACTACTCAGGACAATGAACAATTATAAATTCACTTAATCCCATTACAGCATGCATAATAACCATCACACTAGCCATAAAACTAGGACTAGCTCCATTCCACTTCTGAGTACCAGAAGTAACACAAGGTACTCAACTAATATCAGGAATAATTCTCCTTACATGACAAAAACTAGCCCCAATAACAATTCTCTACCAAATCCATTCATCCCTAAACCTAAATCTAATATTAACCCTAGCTATTCTCTCCATCCTAATTGGAGGATGAGGAGGACTAAACCAAACCCAACTACGAAAAATCATAGCTTATTCATCCATTGCACATAAAGAATGAATAACAGCTATCATCACCCGTAAGGAGAGCCGCCCAGCGCGAAGGAGGGAGCAGCCTGCCGAGGAATGGCGCCACCCACACTTCCCGTGCCGCTGACGACAACAGAAGCGGACAAAGAAACAAGACGCAGCAAAAAGACACAGAAAACAGACAACCGGGGGGAGGGGAGGGGAATTAAATAAATAAAAATAAATCTTTAAAAAAAAAAAAACAAAAAAAAAACAGCTATCATCATATTTAATACCTCACTGATAGTACTAAATCTAGTAATTTACCTAATAATAACAATTACAATATTTACTCTCTTTATAAATTCCACATCAACAACTGCCCTATCCCTATCACTTACATGAAACAATACACCAATCTTAACAACAATACTTCTAACAACTCTACTTGGAGGCCTACCCCCATTATCAGGCTTCACACCAAAATGAATAATTATCCAAGAATTAACAAAAAACAATATACTCCTACTACCAACAAAAATAGCTATTCTAGCATTACTAAATCTTTACTTCTACATACGACTTATTTACTCAACATCACTCACCATATTCCCAACCACTAATAATACCAAAATAAAATGAAAACACAAAACACAAAAATTCATTCCCCTATCACCAACACTAATTACACTCTCCACAATACTAATCCCCCTCACACCAATAATATTAATTTTAAATTAGGGATTTAGGTTAAGCAAGACCAAGAGCCTTCAAAGCCCTCGGCAAGTATAAATTACTTAATCCCTGATGTAAGGACTGCAAGATTTAATCCCACATCTCCTGAGCGCAAATCAGACACTTTAATTAAGCTAAATCCTCCCTAAATCGATGGGCTCCAACCCCATGAAATTTTAACAGCTAAATACCATAATCACCTGGCTTCAATCTACTTCTCCCACCTTTAATAAGAAAGAAAAAAGGCAGGAGAATAAAGCTCTGGCAGAGTTTGAAGCTGCTTCTCTGAACTTGCAATTCAAATAGTCTTCAAGTCTTGTTTAATGGCAAAAAAAGGACTTTACCTTTGTCTTTAGATTTACAGTCTAATGCTTACTCATCCATTTTACCTATGTTCATCACCCGTTGACTATTTTCAACCAACCACAAAGATATCGGAACCCTATACTTACTGTTTGGCGCCTGAGCTGGAATAGTGGGTACTGCCTTAAGCCTACTAATTCGTGCCGAACTAGGACAACCAGGCACGTTACTAGGAGATGATCAAATTTACAATGTAATTGTCACCGCCCATGCATTCATCATAATTTTCTTTATAGTCATACCAATTATGATTGGAGGTTTTGGAAACTGACTGGTCCCACTAATGATTGGCGCACCCGACACAGCCTTCCCACGAATAAACAACATAAGCTTCTGGTTACTACCTCCTTCATTCTTACTTCTATTAGCCTCTTCCATAGTAGAAGCTGGAGCAGGAACAGGCTGAACAGTCTACCCCCCACTAGCAGGAAACTTAGCCCACACCGGAGCTTCCGTAGACCTCACAATCTTCTCCCTTCACCTTGCAGGAGTATCATCCATCCTAGGGGCTATCAACTTCATTACCACTATTATTAACATAAACCCCCCTGCAATAACACAATATCAAACACAGTTATTTGTCTGATCAGTCCTAGTAACAGCAGTTCTACTCTTACTATCCCTCCCAGTCCTAGGTGCTGGTATGACTACACTCCTAACAGACTGAAACCTTAATACTACATTCTTTGACCCAGCAGGCGGAGGAGATCCAATCTTATACCAATACCTATTTTTATTTTTTGGCCACCCAGAAGTATATATTCTAATTCTACCAGGATTTGGCATTATTTCACACATCGTCACATATTATTCAGGAAAAAAAGAACCATTCGGTTATATGGGTATAGTTTGAGCCATAATATCTATTGGCTTTCTAGGATTTATGGTATGAGCTCACCACATATTCACAGTAGGGACAGATGTAGATACACAAGCCTATTTCACATCAGCCACAATAATCATTGCTATTCCAACAGGAGTAAAAGTATTTAGCTGATTAGCCACTCTACACGGTGGGAACATCAAATGATCACCAGCAATCCTGAGACTTAGGATTTATTTTCTTATTCACAGTAGGAGGTCTTACAGGAATCATACTAGCTAACTCCTCCTTAGACATTGTACTACATGACACATATTATGTAGTAGCCCATTTCCACTATGTCTTATCCAAAGGAGCTGTATTCGCCATCATAGGAGGATTTGTTCACTGATTCCCACTATTCTCAGGATATACTTTAAACCTAACATGAGCAAAAATTCACTTTATCATTATATTTGTCCGTGTTAATTTAACATTCTTCCCCCAACGTTTCCTAGGCCTATCAGGAAGACCACGACGCTATTCAGATTACCCCGATGCGTATACAATATGAAATACTGTGTCATCAATAGGCTCATTCATTTCACTAACAGCAGTAATACTAATAATCTTCATAATCTGAGAAGCATTTGCATCAAAACGAGAAGTAGATGTAGTAGAACTAACACCTACCAACATCAAATGACTTCACGGATGTCCACCACCATACCACACATTCGAAGAACCTGCCTTCGTAAAAGTATAACCAAGAAAAGAAATCGAACCCCCAAAAACTAGTTTCAAGCCAGTTCCATAGCCTCTATACTCTCTCAATAAGGTATTAGTAAAACAATTATATAACTTTGTCAAAGTTAAATTATAGGTTAAAACCCTTTATACCTTTTATGCCTTACCCATTACAATTAGGATTCCAAGACACAACCTCACCAATTATAGAAGAACTACTACACTTCCATGATCACACACTAATAATCATATTCCTAACTAGCTCTTTAGTCCTATATTAACAATGAAACTAACCCACACAAGCACAATGGACGCACAAGAAGTAGAAACAGTATGAGCCATCTTACCTGCCATTATCCTAATCCTAATCACACTACTTTCATTGCGAATCTTATACATAATAGACGAAACCAACAACCCACTTTTAACCACTAAAGCTATAGGTCACCAATGATACTGAAGTTATGAATATACAGACTACGAAGACCTAAACTTTGATTCCTACATAATTCCAACATCAGACCTTAAACCAGGAGAACTATGACTACTAGAAGTTGATAATCAACTTGTTTTACCAATAGAGCTATCAATCCGTATATTAATCTCATCTGAAGACGTACTCCACTCATGAGCCATACCATCCCTAGGATTGAAAACAGATGCAATTCCAGGATGCCTAAACCAAGCCACATTAATAGTTACATGACCAGGACCGTATTATGGTCAATGCTCAGAAATCTGCAGATCAAACCACAGCTTCATGCCTATTGTACTTGAACTAGTTCCCCTAAAACATTTTGAAGACTGGTCAACATCAATACTTTAATTTCCTTGAGATGCTATAATAGCATTAACCTTTTAAGTTAAGGACTGTGAGTGTAACAAATCTCTCCTCAATGAATGCCCCAACTAGATACATCCACATGATTTATCACAATTACATCAATACTACTATCACTATTTATCCTAATACAACTAAAATTTATTAAATTTAGCTCCTTTTCACCTCCACACCCAACAACAATAGAAGAAGCAAAACACCTAACTCCTCGAGAAACAAAATGAATGAAAGCCTATTTGCCTCATTTGCTACCCCTACCATAATAGGCCTACCAATCGTAATACTAGTTATCATATTCCCAAGTATTCTTTTCTCCTCTCCTAAATGAATAATTACTAACCGAGTAGTATCAATCCAACAATGACTGATTAACATGATTATAAAACAAATAATGAACATCCACAATAATAAAGGACGTACATGAACCCTCATACTAGTTTCCCTCATTACATTTATTGGTACCACCAACCTACTAGGCCTATTACCTCACACCTTTACCCCCACCACACAACTCTCCATAAACCTAGGCGTAGCTATCCCACTATGAGCAGGTACAGTAGTAATAGGCTTCCAACACAAAACCAAAGCATCACTAGCACACTTCTTACCACAAGGCACACCAATTCCACTGATCCCTATACTAATTATTATTGAAACTATTAGCTTATTTATTCAACCAATAGCCCTAGCTGTCTGACTCACAGCAAACATTACGCCTGTTAATTCACTTAATTGGGGGTGCCACATTAGCATTAATATCAATTAGCCCAACCACAGCCTCAATCACATTTATTATCCTAATTCTACTAACAATTTTAGAGTTCGCAGTAGCCCTAATCCAAGCATACATATTTACACTAATAGTAAGCCTATACCTACATGATAACACCTAATGGCCCACCAGACACATGCTTACCACATAGTAAACCCAAGCCCTTAACCCTTAGCAGGTGCACTATCAGCCCTATTAATAACATCAGGCCTAGTAATATGATTCCATTTTAACTCCCCCTTACTACTAACATTAGGCTTAACCACTAATTTCTTAACTACATACCAATGATGACGAGATGTTATCCGAGAAAGCACATTCCAAGGCCCCCACACAACCATTGTACAAAAAGGCCTATGATATGGTATAATCTTATTTATTGTATCAAAAGTATTCTTTTTTGCAGTCTTCTTCTGAGCCTTCTACCACTCAAGCCTAGCACCTACTCCAGAATTAGGAGGCTGCTGACCACCAACAGGAATTAACTCCCTAAACCCCCTAGAAGTACTTCTACTAAATACATCAGTCCTTCTTTCCTCAGGAGTATCAATCACATGAGCCCATCATAGCTTAATAGAAGGCCACTGAAAACACATACTACAAGCCCTATTTATTACCATTGCCCTAGGTGTATACTTCACTCTATTACAAGCCTCAGAATATTATGAAGCACCATTTACAATCTCCGATGGCATTTATGGCTCCACATTCTTCATTGCAACCGGATTCCATGGACTACATGTAATTATCGGATCATCATTCCTAATCATCTGCTTCATACATCAACTAAAATATCACTTCACATCTAGCCACCACTTTGGTTTCGAAGCCACAGCTTGATAGTGACACTTCATAGACGTAGTCTGACTATTCCTATACGTATCCATCTATTGATGAGGATCATGCTCCATTAGTATTAAACAGTACAGTTGACTTCCAGTCAACCAGATTTGGTATAAACTCGAAATGAAGCTATAAACATTATAATTACACTATTTGTCAACATATCTCTAGCTTCCTTACTAGTTCTAATTGCATTCTGATTACCCCAATTAAATATCTACACAGAAAAATCAAGCCCATACGAATGTGGATTTGACCCAATAGGATCAGCCCGACTATGTTTCTCCATAAAATTCTTTCTAGTAGCCATTACATTCTTACTATTCGACCTAGAAATTGCACTACTACTACCTCTACCATGAGCTACACAAGCAAACACTATATAACACCTATATTAAAAACAGCCTAGTACTAATTTTACTCCTAGCTCTAGGCCTAGCCTACGAATGAGTACAAAAAGGATTAGAATGAAAAGATATGATAGCTAGTTTAACACAAAATAATTGATTTCAACTCAATAGACTATGATTAATCTCATAGCTACCACATGCCATCAATTTACCTAAATATTATTATAGCATTTTCCATCACCGTAATAGGAGTATTAGTATACCACTCACATATAATATCATCCCTACTATGTCTAGAAGGCATAATACTATCCCTATTCATCCTCAGCACTCTTATAATCTTAAGTATACACTTTACAATAGCTATAATAATACCAATCATTCTAATAGTGTTCACTGCATGTGAAGCAGCAGTAGGACTAGCCCTACTAGTTATAGTATCCAGTACATATGGCCTAGACCACATACAAAACCTAAACTTCTTACAATGCTAAAATTAATTATACCCACTATTATGCTTATCCACTTGACATGTATCAAAAAAGAACATAATTTGAATTAACTCAACCACACACAGCATTCTAATTAGCTTGATCAGCCTTTCCATGCTCTTCCAAACAACAGACTCCAACAAAAACTTCTCACTAATATTCTTTGCCGATCCTCTATCAATATTATTGGGTCTCCTCGGGGCAGGCACTTTCTAAGGCCCTTCGCTGACATCACTGGACAAAGCTGGAAAAGTTCCTGCACTCCTAAGGCTTCCCTTCTAGGCAGGGAGTTGGGCAGCAATGCTAAACAACAGCAAAAGGGGTGCACCCGGGAACTTATAGGTGGCACCTTTATTTCTCTTCCAGACTTTGGTGATGGGTCTGGACAATGCCAGGAATGTCTGAAAAGGTGAGTGAGCTCTGGTGAGGACAAGGGCCTCCTCCTTCCCCGGTAGGATGGGGAGGGCAGGGCTGGTGGTGGAGGATCAGAGAGAAACCTGGCTCCCATGATTCCCACTGCAGAAGAGGCTAGGGGTAAATGCCGTGTGTGAAGAACTGTGCAAGGGTTCTGGTGTGCAGGGTGCAGAGGGCACCCTGGAGGCTTTGAGCCTGCCCAGGCCCTGCCCCAGATCTGCTGGCCTTCCACCCCACCACATGCAAGCACCCCAATCTGGAGATGTGGTGAGAGAGCAGCTCACACACCTGCCTCACTACACAGTCCTGGGAACTGAGCTGCCGGGGGCTGGGGTGGCTGTGCCCATGCCCTTTGGAAGGCCAGTGTCAGGGGCAAGAAGACCCCAGACATGGACTGGAGAGGAAGAGGCAGGACCGGTGTGCACCAACAAGACTGGGGGCTCATGAGGGACCATGACGGCTGTGACAGGAGGACAGGGCTTGTACCTCATGGGTCAGATGTGTAGGAAGCTCACACCATGTGCCAGTGCTGTGCAAGGAGCAGAGCAGACAGAATCCCTCCCTGTCCTCATGGAGGTCACGTTCCAGTGGGAGGACTTGGGGAGGCAGAAGAGAAGGAGGTCTGGCTTCTCTGGCCTAGGGCCCTGCCATGGGAGGTAGCCATTGGGCGCCATGTGGCAGCAATGGCCTCTCCATTCACTCTGCTGCTTGGCCCCCAACACCATCTCCTGCATCCTGTGCACCTGGCTGGATAGACACCCAGGGGATTTCTTCCAGCCCCAGACTTCCCCTGCCTCCAGCAGCCGGTGGCCTTC
Source organism: Dasypus novemcinctus (assembly GCF_030445035.2). Lineage (NCBI taxonomy): Eukaryota > Metazoa > Chordata > Mammalia > Cingulata > Dasypodidae > Dasypus > Dasypus novemcinctus. The sequence continues at coordinate 95,648,156 of NC_080678.1, forward strand.
GTGCAGGTCAGCCTGCCTGGGTCTGCCCTGGAGAGCCATGCTCAAGCCCTCCTTGCTCAGCTGGAGCCCATGGAGCTCAGGGAGACAGACGCAGAGGGTAAGGAGCCCTGGGGCTGAGTGCACATGAGCTGTGGGAAGGGGATGGGGTCACACAAGGCAGAACCTCCAGAGGGGGCCTTACTGCCCAGAGGAAAGAGTAACTCGGACCACTGACCAGGGGACTTGCAATTTGGGGAGACTTCCTGGGGGCTGCTGGTACAGACAATGTGATCATTCCTGATTGGGGAAGGCTTCTAGAGAGGCAGTCCTGATGTTGCATCTTCTTCCTTTTCCTGCTCTATGTCAGACCCAGAGTTACAAACTGCTGCGGTGCCTCCTCCAGAACCACTCCCATCACAGGCACTAGACATTAGGCCTACTCTAGAGCTGCAGGCACCTCTGGCCCCACCTCCAGGGCTATCTCCAGAGCTTGCCTCATCGCTGGCTCCAGAGCTGGAGCCTGTGACTCATCAGCTGCAACATCTTATACAAAACTGGAAGAAGCTCTGATGCCACCTCACCTGCCACCTCCAGATGTTCAGTTGTTGATGACTGCTAATCTGGAGGGACCACTGCACCAGCAGAAGCACCATGTCCAGTGCTGGAGGCAGCTCCATCACTGCCTCCTCTGCCACCTCCAGAAGTTGTGTCATTGCCAAACAGAGCTGGAGCCAGTTACTTCACTACCAGTAGTACCAGGGCCAGTGCTGGTGATAAACCCGATGTCACCTCCACTGCCACCTCTGGATTTGAAATCCATGACAGACAGTTATAAGAATTATTCAGGAATCTCATGACTCATGGTGGCTTGTGTAAAATAGGAAAACAGGAAGCAAGATATAATGTCCAGTGCTGTGGGCAGCCTGTGTTTTACTTGGCCAGTCAGAGCTGATACATCAGGAGACCACTTCCTGGGTGGATGAGAGAAAGTTCTCTGCAGGAAGAACTTGCCAAAGGGCTGTTTGGGATAGGAACAGCATATGGCATGGCCGTGGTCAGAGACTGTGGGGCAGAGGCTCCATGTTTAAGGCAGAAGGAGATGCTCAACCAGGCTTCAGACACGCTGCTTCCCTTCCCTCTGTGTTTCTTCTGGCAGCATTCCTGGCTACCCACTGTGAGGGTGGATTAGCTGAACCCTGGTCAGTGGCGGTGCATTGAGGTGACTTCAGCTGGGACAAGGCCTGACCTGAAGGTGGAGCCAAGGACTCCTCCAAGTCCCTGTGTGGCTGGGGGAAGTCACTGCTTTCTTGGGCCTGTGTCTCCTCATCTGGAAATGAAGTCAGGACAAAGTGTAGGACCTTCTTCACGGAGAGGGGAGAGGTTCAAGGGAGGACAGGAATGTCAGGGAGCTTTCCCGTGGCTCCAATTTGGAGAAGGTGCCACAGAGAGCACCACAATCACAGGAGGCAGCCCTTAGTCTCTGTGGGTGCAGTTCTCACCTGCACTGTACATACCAGCCAGCAAGCTCAGGGAGGCCAGGCAGTTCATCAAGCCACATGCCCAGAATGAGCTGGAGCTGGGATTCACACCTCCAACCAGAGCTCACAGCTGGTGGCAGCAGCATTTCTGCCAATCGAGGCAGGCAGCCTGCTAAGGCCCCAGGTCAGTATCTAGGGTCAATTGGGTGAGGGGAGGATGGCCTCACTGACCTCATTCTCACCCCTGAAAAAGAGTGGACCTCCAAGGATTCCACCCTTGGAATGACGAAGCCAAAGAAAGCCCAGCAGATGCAGCCACCAGAGAGGCTGAGTGTCTGTGAGGCCATTGTGTGCTGGGAGTGGGGGCTGGCCTTCAAGACATCAAGGGGGCCCCTTTTCTGGGTAACTAGAAGAGATATTTGGATTCTAGGTGCTTGGAGGGGTACTAGGAAGGAGATGGTGAAGATTCCCAGACTCTCCCAGTGAGAACTCTCAGTGGGGGTATGAGTCTGAGCCTGGGGAGTTTCCCCACCTGATGCCACATATTGTCACACAGGGCACTGTCCCCTACCTGGGACATTCCTCAGGGAACTGGCCATGCTGGACTCTTCTCTCCAGGACCACCTGGATGTAAGTGGGCTTGGGGTCATGGTGGGGGTAAGTTAGGATGCAGAGGTTTGGGGAAGAGAGGCACTTCCAGTTCTCAGCACTGGGCTACCTGCTCCATGGGGGCCCCACTGACCCCTCTGAGTTGGAGGTGTCAGGTCCATTTTCCAGATGAGGAAGCAAACATGTCCCCTCTGACTGCACAATGAATAAGGCTCTGGCTGAGCTGGGCATGGCCTCTGCCCCAGGCCCAGCCAGTGGGAGAGGGAGGTTGGTCCCCTAAATGGATGGGAATTATGGGAGAGACTGGGCAGCTTCTACACCCTGATATACAGTCTATCCCTCTGTCATCAGAGAGGGGTGAATAGATGGTCCCTTAGCCTCTGCCCCAGGTCCCCTCCTCTAGTACCCCAAACCTGAAGAACTCCAAGTCCTGGGGGTGCTGGCCTGTCCCCTGGTGGGTCTTCCCAGTAGTGCACATGAGAAGGGATGAGGGGAGCTGGTAATGGCATGAGGAGCCTCTTCTGATGGAGCTGGGATGTCTGTCTTCCAGGAGAGAATGATCTACTATGAAAAAAGGAGGAAGTTGAGTAGCTGTGGGCATCACGGCAAGGGAAGGGTGTGGTTTGTGGGTGCAATCGGAGACCCACCTGGTCAGGACATTCCATTGCTCCATCAGCCTTCCACTTTTTAAAGGGGAGCATTTGATTCAAGTAGATGAGGTAGACCTGCCACACTGGGGTGGGGTAGGAGGAGGTATCTGGGACCCTTTCCTGGAGAAAGAGCTGTGTGACTCCTGATTTGAGAACAGGAGTTCTCAAATTGGAGGAGAGTCCAGGTGAAGAGGGAGCCCATGTGAGCAAGTCCCTGTCACTGGAGGAGCCCCTGTCCTGCCAGGCACACCCACCATGGCCTTCTCTCCATCTGCTCTTTCTCTCTCATCCCAGGAATACCAGGTCCTTTTGCAGATCCAGCTCCCTCAGTCAAGCTGCACCTGTGACTACCTGGTGCCTGATGAGAAATTTTGTTCCTGGTTTGGAGCATTGGGGCACCTCAGTGAGACTGAGAGGTAAGGGCAGGCCCCAAAGGGGAAATGGGAGGGCACATCCACCCTGTCACCCATTCCAGAGGATCTGCAGCCAGGGCTCTTGGTCACCATCAGAACCATGGATAGGAGATATCTGGGTTCCAGGACTTCTTCAGATGAAACTCTGGGAGCCCCAAGGTGTGGGTTCTAGTAGTCTCACAGCAGACATCACCTCTGTAGCTACCAGCTGATTCGTGAATTGTGTCCCTATCCCTGTCAACCAGCAGCACACTCCAGACCAAAAACCTCCCAGATGTGTTCCCAATCCAGGGCAGACAAGTGCGGATGCCTTGGTGCTCAGCATCACGTTGGGTTAAGAGAGGGCTCGGGAAATGGACAGTTTAGTTCATGGTCCTTGCTCCACTCTTGACCAGCTCTGTGACAGGGTCGAGTCCCCATCATTCTTGGTCTTGTTTTCCCTTGCAGAAAATGGGTGATGCTGGGTGCTCTCTCTGGTGGCTGGTGCCCATGGCTCCTGTCGACTGAAGGAGTACATGGCACGGGGCCCAGAGAGCAGTGGTGCATGAGGACAGGGATGGGGTCTTGCTAGAGGACTCAGCTGTGCCACATTTCCTCCAGCCAGCAGGGACCCAGCACTGAGCCCAGCAGTAGTGAGACCTCCCACTCCAGTGTACAGCTCCAGCGTGGATCCGACCTCAGCAGCGGGGATGCAGCTGCCTCCCACCCCACATATGTGGCCAAGGCACCCAGCCATGACCAGGAAATCCACATGGGCCTTGACCCTGAGTCCCCTAATGGCCAGGAGAAGGTGCCTGCCCACAGCTCCTCCCTAAAGGTTCCTCCCTGGTCCTCCATTCCCAGTGCCCATGTTCCCTTCTCCACAACCACAAAAGGATGGGGGTCCCTCCTTGAAAGAGAGGTCCTTAAAGCCCCCTGGAGACTATCAGCAGCCTGGGTTTCCTCCAGGCTCCAGGGCTTCTCCTGATCTTGCTGTCTCCCACAGTTTGGGGACTCAACCCCCACTTCATACCTGGATGTGTCAGGAGTCACCTCAGCCTCCATCAAAGCCTCCTCCTCTTCAGCCTGCCCCATGCCTGGGGCCACACTATGCACCTCCAGAGCCTTGTGCGTGGGGCCACTCTACAACAAGCAGGTGGACGACTCCTGCATCATCTGCATCAGCCTGGATGTGTTCAATGGCAAAAATTGCAAGAGCCTGCTGGTGAGCTGGGCAGGTGCAGTCCCTGGGTCCAGTCACTGGGTCAGGCAGTGGATGGGGATGAGTTAATGTGCCCTTCCTGCCCCCTTGGAGCTGCTATACCAGCAGATTGGGAAGATCAGACAATCAGATCCAGAAGGAGCAAAGACTGTGGGTACAAAGGCAGTCAGGGCTGAGCATGGTGGCTGGAGATTTGAAACTTCCATCCTGAGGTCACAAAGCCTGGGATGACCTCACTGGGGCAGCCTTTGAGGGGAAGGATGGGGGGGGGCCAGCCCAGAGAGCCCCAAGCACAGCATGTGCCTGGACTGTATGAGGAGCAGTGAGGAGCACAGAGGTGAAGGTGCAGAGGTTAGGGGTGAATGAGGTCAGAGAGGAGATAGGGCCGGGTCACGGGCCCTGTGGGGACAGACCAGGGAAGTCAGGTGACACCCACCTGTGTAGTGAAGTGGCTGCCCCCAGGGTGGTGGTGGTGAGGGGACCTGGTCCTGAATAGATGGCAGATCCCACCATCCACCCCCACCTGTGCACATGCTGACCCAGGTGAGGCACATCTGCCTGGGGCTGCACTTCTCTGGCCACCTGGAGCTCAGGGGTTGTAAGCTGTGACTTGAATGACACTTCATGTGAGACCTGCCTGTGCCCAGGAATCCGGGGCCAGACAGGTGAGGTCTGTCACCTGCTTGGTCTAGATGTCTGCTCCAGGATTCACTCATATCGTCTTCCTTGAGGAGCTCGTTCCAGGGTGCAAATCCCAGGGGCAGTGAGTGGCCTAGGTGTGCTGGGAGGAGAGGCAGCTAGGCAAGCAGGCTCTCCACACCACCTCCACCACTCTCCTTTACGGGGCCCTATGTCCTTGGGGCCCTGGACAGTCATAGGAGCTGTGCAGGCCAAGGAAGAGGGAGATGGCCCATCCCCAGGGAAGGAGCTGTGAGGTGGGGAGGGGTTCTTACTGGAGACGGATGCTCAAAGGACTTGAGAAGACCCCCTCATTCCATGGCAGTCTCCCAGGGGAGCATGAGAAGTCAGTGCATCCCCCCTTCACCCAGCCCCGCCTGGAGACTCAGAGCCCTGTGCTCAGTGCTGACCGCCCCAAAGGCCTTCTGGCTGCTGCTCTTGAGGGAGCCAGCTCCAGGGCCAAGTCCTGATGGTCTGTCCTCTGACACTCCCCAGCTGACCTGCCAAGATAGGGCTCCAGCCGTGATCGGCCAGACCATGGAGAAGTACAACCTGAAGGACAGCCCAGAGGACTACAAACTGGTGCAGCTGATTTCACAGGATTGAAGTACATCATGGGGATCGATGGAGAGTGCAGCGGGGGTGGTGATCCCCACACTATATCCCAGCCCCCAGGACTGAGGCCTTCTGCCACAGTTAACCTGCCAGAAGGGCAGTGGCCAGCATCCTGCACACACCTCCACCTGTCCTCGGAAGCCCTTAGTGCCCACAGTGAACTCCCCTTTCAGACACTGTCCCCCAGTCTTGTACCCTCCCTGGATATGACCCAGGCAGTGGGGAACTGGGAGAGAACCATTATTTCAGGAGCCAAAAATAAGGTCCTCTCCACTTGGCCATTGGCCATGAGGCCAAGTGCACAGGCTCCTCTCACAGGACGTCCTCTGGCCAGGATATGATGTGTTGTGCATCCATTAATGGTCATTACTGCTGTGGACACAGATATTAAAATCCATGCATGGATGACACTAAAAATGAAGCAAAACCACCTCAATCCCCTTTGGGGCCTCTGAGGAGCCAAGTCAGTGTTCCCAGGACACACAGAGGCAGGCAGGCTGGGGTCTGGGCCCCTGGGGAGGTCAGTGCAGACCTCTCTGCCTGGGTCTCAGCCCCAGTGGGTGAGGACTGCAGTCAGTGTGGGGCACATCACACGTCCCTGTGCCTGAAGGATAACTGCATTTATCTTTGGTGAGCTGATCATGCTTTCTCAAACATTGACCTTGGGTACCATTCCTTACTCCCTGCAAGTTGTTTTTTAAATTTCCTCTTTTCTTCCATCACCATCATGGTAAGATGGCCAGGGTGTGTGGGACCATGTCCTACAGGAAAGGAAGACTGGGACTAGAGGGGATAGGGGGTAGGAAAAGAAGCCCACTTTCAAACAGGAGCAGGAATTCCAGCCCAGCAGGGCCTCACAGCAGGCTCTAGGCCAGAGGACGCAGGTGAAAACAGGATCAGGGAGGAAGTCCTTGCTTGCAGTGAGGTGCCCAGGTGGGGAGGCCTCACTGACTCCCTGCTCAAGAGGCCTGCCCTTGGCCATCATTTCCTGGGCTCCACCAGCCTTGGACCAAGGAGCGTGGCACTTGGGGGCTGTGTCTGCCTTCTGTAAGGCTTGCTCCAACTCCAAGGTCTCCTTCAGTGAAGGCCTCAGGGCGTGGGACACCCAGAAAGGGGGGCCCTCTGACAGTACTCAGTCAAGGCTGCCAGGGGTGGAGCCTGGTCACTTTTGAAAAATATCCCTTGGGATCAAAACTTCTTGAGTTTGGGCACCTTTGGGCAGGTGTACATCAGAGGTGTCATTGGTGGTCCTGGATCTGGACTGGGTGACTCATGTGTCTGGCTCATGGGGACCAGAAGGGGTGGGGTGGCCAGTGTCCCCCAGTAGCTCACCTGACTGCCCCTCTTCCCATCTCCCCAGAGCTGTAGATCCCTGATGATGTCAACATCTTTTATGCAATGGCCTTGTCAGGAAACTATCACTTCCTCCTGACCAAGCAGAACTTTCCCATGGGAACAAACACCAAAAAAGGAGCCTTTTCCACCATTCTTTGAAGGAATAAGAAGGGACTCAAGTTCCCAAAGAGCATGTACTAAGAGGCTGCCAACATCAGGGTCAACCTTGGTCTCCTGGTCAGCAAGGCTAGCCATCCTTAAACTGAATATGCCAAGCCAGAGGAGTGCTGGTTTGTGGGAGGGTATATTCCAGGGGATGAGAGGATAACTGAATTTTTTGTGTGTTTAAAACAAAATCTTACCTATTTTATGGATATAATATTTATTTTTTGTAAATAGCAAATCCTGCATTTGAATACCACATTAAATCCTTTTTTCTAGTGCAGCCAGGGAGTTGAGTTTTGTTTTTTTCTTGTACTGTGGTGGTTTGAATGCTCTACCTGCTCTTTCATGGTCCTTCAAGTGAGAAATCCTGCAGGGCGGCAGTGCCTTGTACACAGGAGGAGTAAGCAGGGCCAGGGAACCTTTACTGTTTTACTGAAGCAAACACACAAGCCACCTTCCTGGAGTGACTTAGTTTTCTCTAAGAAAAGAGAACAGACAGGAGATATCTATAAATATTAGGACTTTTTATAAGATTATCTCACACAACTATGGGGTTGCCCACGTCCAAATTCCATAGGGCAGGCTACAAAGAGGAACTCCTACGATGGCCAAGATGAATTCCCCTGGGGGCACTGGCTGGCTGAACTAATGATTATAATTCCCTCTTTTGACTGTGGAAATCATTACTTCTCCACATAATGTCTTCATCTGATTGGATGAGACATCTCTCATTGCTTAAGAAAATCTCCTTGCTCAACTATAACATAAATACAATCAACTTTTTAATTATTTAAGTGCACAAACTGTACTCATAGTAACAAGCCAGTGTTTGTGCGCCAAGCTCACAAGCCCCATTCCCAGGCCCATCTGACACCTGAGTATGAGCACTGCACAGGGCAAATGTGCACTTCAGCAGCAGCAGTGTGGTCAGGAGCTGAGGTTGACCAGCTAACCTCCCTGGCATTAGAGTCACAGGACCTTCCTCAAAGCACAGCAGCCAGCTCAGGAATTTGGGTGTTATTCCACAGTACATTTGGAAGGGTGGGTCCCTAACCCAGCACAATAGCTGCCTGTATACAGAAGTATATGCAAAAGTAATGCTGCTTTCAAACAACTATCTGGTTTTGGGAAACGTCTAAAAATGGTTCTTAAGTGTTGGGGATGGTAAGGAAGCAGGTGGGAGATTCTAGGCAACAGAAAACTAAGTGTGAGCTTCCAGGTGGCAGCGAGTGTAGACCCCATGGGAAAGAGTGTGGAGACTGGCATGTTGGGGCAGGGGTTGCTGGGGGGATGGGGGTGGGTGAGAAGTAGGGTGCAGGAGAATGGCAGCCTGCAGGATTCCTACCAGGTCCTGTGGCCTGGAGGCCTGGAGAATGAGGAAAGCAGAGTTTCCACCACACTTTTGGAATATTCTTGCAAGGTAATAGGTAAGTGGGAGGAAGATACACATGAGAAGACAAGGCTTAAGTTAAGGAGACCTTTCTCTTTCCTTTCTCTGGATTCATTATAGAGTAAGGTTAAGGAAAGAGGAGTGTGTGGATTGAGATGGTGTTTCTTTGCTAAACTTTTTTTTTTAATCTTAACTGCTATCTCTTCTTTTTTCTTTTTTTTTAAAGATTTATTTATTTATTTAATTCCCCCCCCCCCCCCGGTTGTCTGTTTTTGTTGTCTATTTGCTGCGTCTTGTTTCTTTGTCCGCTTCTGTTGTCGTCAGCGGCACGGGAAGTGTGGGCGGTGCCATTCCTGGGCAGGCTGCACTTTCTTTTTTTTTTTTTTTCCTCTCTGAAGTTTTCTTTCTTTTTTTTTTAAATTATTTATTTATTTTTTAAAAAATTACATTAAAAAAATATGAGGTCCCATTCAACCCCACCGCTTCCGCCCCCCACTCCCCCCACAGCAACACTCTCTCCCATCATCATGACACATCCATTGCACCTGGTAAGTTCATCTCTGAGCATCACTGCACCCCATAGTCAATGGTCCACATCATAGCCCAGACTCTCTCACGTTCCATCCAGTGGGCCCTGGGGGGATCTACAATGTCCCGTAATTGTCCGTGAAGCACCATCCAGGACAACTCCACGTCCCGAAAACGCGTCCACATCTCAGCTCTTCCTCCCGTTCCCCACACCCAGCAGCCACCATGGCTACCCTTCCCACACCCATTCCACATTTTCTCTGTGGACATTGGATGGGTTGTGTCCATTGCACACCTATGTCAAGTGAGGGCTTAGATTCCACATGAGTACTGGATGCACTCCTCCCGCTTCCATTTGTAGACACTCTAGGCTCCATGTTGTGGTGGTTGACTTTCTTCAACTCCATGTTAGCTGAGTGGAGTAAGTCCAATAAATCAAAGTGTAGGAGCTGAAGTCTGTTGAGGCTCTGGGCCTGGGTGTCATATTATCAGTCCAGAGATTCAAATCCCCTACATATATCTTAAACCCAGCACCAACTACAATTCCAATAAAGTAGCATGCAAGTCTTGTGAAAAGAGATCCCCTCTGAGTCCAATTCCATCACGCAGAAACACCAGCTCCAAAGAAGGGCCATCTGTCATGGCAGTGAACCCCTTCTGCCATGACCATAGAACCCGTGGGTCTCTTTATCCCTCAAAAGAACCAATACCTGGTGTTGTATCTACCTTATCTGTCTCTTAGACTCTGTTCAGTTGTACATAGGGGTATTCCTTCTGACAACCTCCAGACTCTTTTTTAGAGACTCACAGCCTTATAATCTCATTTCTCCTTTCCATTTCCCCCTTACATTAGGTCAAACAGCTTCCCAAAGTCATGTTATTATATGTAGACAGGGATATTCTGCTGATCCGCATTGAACCTTTAATTCAAGATCATTTTGTAGTTGCATCTTCAGCTGGTATGTGGTAGTGAGCCCTCGGTGCCAGGGAGGCTCATCCCCGGGTGTCATGTCCCACGCTGGGGGGAATGCTTTGCATCTACACACTGAGTTTGGCTGTGAGAGTGGCCACATTTGAGTAACATGAAGGCTCTCAGGAGGAAACCGCCAGGCACAATGCTACTCTAGGCCTTGTTCTTATTGCAGGTGTATAGGCTCAAAAGTGTAGCCATTAGTATCAAGAGCCCACTGTTGGGCCCTCCTTCCTTCCTGGTTCTTGCCGTTGCACCTGGAGGATTGCCTCTGCTCTCCCAGGGCCCACAACAGTGACCCCCGGCCAGGAGCCCAGTACCCCCCCAGCTGTTGTTTTTAATTGTTTCCACTATGAGTATATATAGACATTACCATATACCCTGGGCATATGCCCTGTATAACTCCCTGTCAACCATATATATCCTGTCAATAACATCCCATATCAGTATTCCTCCACTGCCATTGTTGAACCACTCTGTGATCCAAAACTTCCCACAAAGTGAATCCCAACATAATGTCAGCTTCAGAAGAGTCTTAGATCACCGAAATTCATACATACAATATACAGTACTTCCCCAGATCCACCATAAAACCTTTTCCCTTCCACAGCAGTAATCTTTTAACTTATTCATATCATATTTCCTGAAACTGATGTACAGATTCCGAAACAATAGTTTTCAAACACGGTGACATCTGTGCTTACTATGTGGTCCATACTTTAGGTTGTACAGTTTTCTAAATTTTTTAGTTATCCTATGTTTTGTCTTATGGTTTTCATTATTTCATCTGTCGTCCCCTATATGTTTTTGGTGTAATATTAGCTGTTTTATATTCATCCTCGTGTACTCTCACATAACTCCTCTCTTGCCCCCTTATTTACCTTTGTTCCATCCATTCCACATCCATTTTCCCCTCCCCTTAGGGCCCACAACGCCTGCCAATCTAATGCCCTGGGAGCCGTCCTTTCTCACGAGAAATACAGTTCTCTCTATTCGACGGCATTAGTCTTCCCCAGGATATGGGTCCGCCCCACCCAATGGTAGAACCCACCTTGGCAAAATGAGCCTTCAGCTATTCCCTCCGGAGTCCGTCCTGCATCAGACCATACCCCCTGAGCGTCCTAACCAGGTAACCCTCCTACTTATACTTTGATACGTTTTACTCAACATTTTGTTCTCAAAGAACGTCTGACACTCTCCCATGTTCGTATGTTGCCCCTCCCTCCCCCCTATTTCTTGGACAATATTACCCCTCTGCCCATCCTCAGCCCCCCTCAAACCCAGAAAACCCCACCCAAAGGTAACCCCTTGCCCCCATTTTGTCCCTTCTTTGTGCTCATACTTACCACCAGTTCATCACAGATTCCACCCCTGCAGACATTAACTCACATCCTTCCTCCACCCCCCGATTTCCTGTAAGCCACTTTTCCAGACTCTAGCTCTCTGAGGCAGTTAACTTATTTCATATCATTGAGGTCATGTAGTATTTGTCCTTCAATGCCTGGGTTGCTTCACTCAACATAAGATTCTCAAAGTTCATCCATGTTATCACGTGCGATTGTAGTATATTGGTTCTTACAGCTGAGTAGTATTCCATTGTGTGTATATACCACATTTTATTGATCCACTCATCTGTTGATGGACATTTGGATTGATTCCAACTTCTGGCGATAGTGAACAATGCTGCTATGAACATTGGTGTACATATATTGGTTTGTGTCCTTGTTTTCAGATCTGATGGGTATATACCCAGCAGTGGTATTGCTGGGTCATATGGCAAATCTATGGATAGTTTTTTGAGAAACCACCAAACTGTCCTCCAGAATGGTTGGATCCTTCTGCATTCCCACCAGCAATGGATGAGTGTTCCCCTTTCTTCACATCCTCTCCAGCATTTGTATTCTACTGTTTTTTTCATGGCTGCCAATCTTATGGGAGTAAGATGGTATCTCATTGTAGTTTTGATTTGCATTTCCCTGATAGCTAGAGATTTGGAGCATTTTTTCATGTGCTTTTTAGCCATTTGTATTTCTTCTTTGGAGAAGTGTCTGTTTAAATCTTTTTCCCATTTTTTAAATGGGTTGTTTATCTTTTTGTTTTCAAGATATATGAGTTTTTTATATATGCAAGTTATAAGTCTCTTATCATATATATGGTTGCCAAATATTTTCTCCCATTGTGTGGGTTCCCTTTTTACTTTTGACAAACTCCTTTGAGGGGCAGAAGGCTTTAATTTTGAGGTAGTCCCATTTATCTATTTGTTCTTTTGCTGCTCATGCTTTTGGTGTGATATTCATGAAGCCATTTCCTATTACTAGGTCCTGTAGATGTTTTCCTACACTGTTTTCTAAGGTCTTTATGGTCTTGGCTCTTATATTTAGGTCTTTGATCCATCTTGAGTTGATCTTTGTATAAGGTGTGAGATGGTAATCCTCTTTCATTCTTCTACATATGGCTATCCAGTTCTCCAGGCACCATTTGTTGAATAGGCCATTCTCTCCCAGTTGAGAGGGTTTGGTGGCTTTATCAAATATTATATGGCTATATACATGAGGTTCTATATCTGAACTTTCAATTCAATTCCATTGGTCTGTGTGTCTCTCCTTATGCCAGTACCATGCTGTTTTCACTACTGTAGCTTTGTAGTATGTTTTGAAGTCAGGAAGTGTGATTCCTCCTATTTCGTTTTTCTTTTTCAATATGTCTTTGGCTATTCGGGGCCTCTTTCTATTACAAATAAATTTCATAGTTAGTTTTTCTAGTTCCTTAAAGAAGGCTGTGTTGATTTTTATTGGGATTGCATTGAATGTGTAGATCAGTTTTGGTAGGATAGACATCTTAATAATATTCAGTCTTCCTATCCATGAACAGGGAATATTCTTCCATTTATTTAGTTCTTCTTTAATTTCCTTGAACAGTCTTGTATAGTTCTCGATGTATAAGTTTTTTACCTCTTTAGTTAAATTTATTCCTAAGTATTTGATTTTTTAATTTACTATTGTGAATGGTATTTGTTTCTTGATTTCCTCCTGATCTTGCTCATTATTGGTGTACAGAAATGCTACTGATTTTTGCTCATTGATCTTATAACCTGCGACTTTGCTAAACTCATTTATGAGTTCTAGGAGCTTTGTTGTAGATCTCTCAGGGTTTTCTACATATAGGATCATGTCATCTGCAAATAATGAAATTTTGACTTCTTCCCTTCCAATTTGAATGCCTTTTATATCTGGTTCTTGTCTCAGTGCTCGAGCAAGTACTTCCAAGACAAATGTTAAATAGGAGCGGAGACAATGGGCATCCTTGTCTTGTTCCTGAGTTTAGAGGGAAGGATTTCAGGATTTTGCCATTGTAAACAATGTTGGCTGTAGGTTCCTCACGGGCACACTCCTTGCGCATGGGGCTCCCTCACGCGGGGGTCACCCTTGCGTGGCAAGGCACTCCTTGCGCGCATCAGCACTGTGCATGGCCAGCTCCACACGGGTCAAGGAGGCCCGGGGTTTGAACCGCGGACCTCCCATATGGTAGACAGATGCCCTAACCACTGGGCAAAAGTCTGTTTCCCTGCTATCTCTTCTTGAGAAAAGGATCTTTTGTCAGGTTGAAAGAACAATCCTCCTTTACCTAAGAGAACACTTGTGCCCAAGGTGAAGTCTCCATCAGTGTCAGAGAAACAACTAGAGGCCAGAAAGTCATCAATAAATTTCAGAGTCCTTGACTGAAGGCCAGAGTCCCAAGATTCTCACACTGTGTTAGTCATGATACTGGCTTTTGTCTAAGTTCTTGGCCATGATGCAGAAATGAATTTCAAGAGCACATCAGGTGAGTTAGGCCAGTCATTTATTCAGGGAGGGAGGGAAGAGAAATGGGAGTAAAAAACAGATCATGGGTCCCAGGTAGAAAGGAAGGTGTTGAAAAGTGATAAAGTGGGCTGTTTTACAGACTACAACTCTCCATTAGAGATTATAAAAACCCAGGTTTACTTGGATGGCCATCATGGCAGAAGAAAAAGGGTGAGAGCAGGGCACAGAGGCAGGAACAGAGGACCAAAGGCAAGGCAAGCTCAGGCCTTGTGCCTGCTTTTTGAGCCTTTAATTATTCCACCCCTTTGTGAATGGCAGGGGAGGAGTTCCAGCTGTTTACCATTTTGATTGATTACCCACTATTGATCCTCCATGAGGTTCCAATGATCAAGTCCTTGGGGAATATCTGGGGCTTCTCCTGACTTCCAGATGAAGTGTTGTTCTGGATGCCAGAATCTTGGGGAGGGTCTGCCAGCAGCCATCTTGGGGGTTATTGATGTTGCTGTGGACTTCTTGCCAGGTTCCAGATCCATCTACTGATTCCCTATCTTACTAGCCAGCTTCAGTGGGATAGCAAACCTGTAAGACATTTTTCAGTGGAATCATGATGCATCATCAATGAATATTTGATGACTATATGCATCAATTGGAAAAATTACAATATTATTAGAACCAACAATTTTATTATATATTTATGTACCTTGACTGATGAAAAACAAGTGCATATCTACAAGGAAGCATGTGAAGTTATACAAGGGTAAATGGCTTGTATTAGCAAAATAGAAGCTAACTGTACATGACAATCAACTAGAAACATTTTAATAAAGTACAGTCAGACATTATATGGAATATTATGTGATAATTAAAAATAATGGGAAAATATAATAATGAGATGGATGTACACTTACCTACCTGAAGATATCTCTAAACCTTACAAGTTAATAAAATGTGTGGAAGAACATTACCCATGTTATATACTATAATGCTCATGTGTGTGTGTGTATACTGGCTTATTTCACTCAACATATCTTTAAGGTTCACCCATTTTGTTGCAAGAATTAGAACTCCATTCCTTTTCCTGGCTGAGTAATATTCCATTGTATGTATGTACTGTGTTTTATTTATCCTTTCATCAGGTGATGGACACTTGGGTTGCTTCCATCTTTTAGTAATTGTAAATCATGCTGCTATGAACATTGTGTCCAAATAACTGTTTGAGTCCCTGCTTTCAATTCTTTGGGGAATATACTAGAAGTGGGATTTCCAGGTATTTTAGTTTGCCAAAGCTGCCAACACAAAAGTACCAGAAACAGTTTGGCTTTGTTAGTGGGGATTTATTAGGGTAAAAAGCTTACAGTTCTGCAGCTATGAAAATGTCCAAGTCAATGCAGATCCTGGAATCATGCCACCTGCACATTGGCAGCTCTGATAGTCTCTGTCTGCCTTCTTCTCCAGGCCCAGCTTATCTTCAGCTTTGAGCTGATCCATGGGCCTCAACTCTTGGGTGCTACAATTTCCAGCTTCTCCACTGATTCCAGCCTCTGGAGTCTCTCTCAGCTGCTCAAGGCTGCTCTGTCTTTCTGCAGCCGTAGGTGGTTCTGGAGTCCTTTCTCTCACATGGCAGGGGCAAAATCCTGTCTTTCTCTGTGTTTTTCTGTTTTCAGTTCTTGGTTTTATACAAGACCCAGCAAGAGGGCAGAGACCTTACCTGTGTAATGTCTCATTGGTAGAGTCCAAAGACCCCAAAGGAATTCATTCAAGGTTCCTTTACTAAATCTAATAAAATAGGTCCCACATACTATAGGCTTCCATGCACAAGAATGGGTTAGCTTCAGAGCATAATTTCCTAGGGTCCACAAAAGACTCAAACTGGGACTGTGGGTAATACAGTAATTCAATACTTTACTTTCTGAGGAACCACCAAACTTTTAAAAAAAATTTTTTTTAAAGATTTATTCATTTATTTCTCTCCCCTCCCCTCCACCTCGGTTGTCTGTTCTCTGTGTCTATTTGCTGCATCTTCTTCTTTGTCTGCTTCTGTTGTTGTCAGTGGCATGGGAATCTGTGTTTCCTTTTGTTGTATCATCTTGTTGTATCAACTCTCTGTGTGGGTGGTGCAGTTCTTCAGCAGGCTGCACTTTCTTTCACTCTGGGTGGCTCTCCTTATGGGGCACACTCCTTGCATGTGGGGTTCCTCTATGCGGGGGACACCCCTACATGGCAGGGCACTCCTTTCATGCATCAGCACTGCACATGGACCAGCTCCACACGGGTCAAGGAGGCCCAGGGTTTGAACCGTGGACCTCCCATGTGGTAGACAGACACCCTAACCACTGGGCCAAGTCCGCTCCCCCCATCAAACTTTTCAACAGCTGTACCTTTTACAGTTCTACCTGCAATGAATGGGTGCTCCTGTTTTCCCACATCTTAACATTTGTTGTTTTCCTTTTTTCCCACTGATTGTAGCTGTGCTAGTGATTGTGAATTGGTATCTCATTGAGTTTTGCTTTGCATTACACAAATGGGTAATGATGGTGGCCATCTGCTCATGTGTTTATTGGCTATTTGGATACTGTTTTGGAGAACTGTCTATTCAAGTGTTTTGCCCTGTTTTTGATGGAATTGTCTTTTTTTGTTTGGAATTGTCTTTTTTTGATGTTGTTGAGTTGTAGGTTTTTGTTTTAAATTCCAGATAGTAAACCCTGTTTTAGTTTCCTTGGTTGCTCAAGCAAATACCATTCAATGGGTTGGCTTAAGCAATGGGAATTTGTTAGCCCCCATATTGAAGCTATGAAAAAGCTCAAATCAAGATGTTATCAAGGTGATTCTTCCTTCTCAATGATGGGAATTCTAGGGCTGGCTGCCAGTGACTCCTGGTGCTGGCCTTCTCTGTCACATGGCAATGCACATGGACACCTCCCCTCAACTCTCCAGTTCCTTGCAGGCTCCAGTGACCTTCAACTTCTTGGTCCTGTGGCTTTCTAGCTACTGAATCTCACTCTGAGTATAAAGGACCCCAGGAATAGGATAAGGCCAATCCTGATTATTTTGGGCCACATCTTAACTGTAGTAACTGCATCAAAATGTCCTCTTAACAATTGATTCACACTCCCAGGAATGGATTCGGTTTAAGAACATATGTTACTGGGATACACAGCTGAAAACCACCACTCTTCACCCTTTTGACCAAAAGACACATTTTCTTTCCACCACATGCAAAATACATTCATTCCACCATAACATACCAAAGACTTTAAGTCATTTCAGAATCAATGGCAAATACAGTCACATGAAAACCAGTTATGAGTGTGGTCTGTCCTGGAGCACAATTCCCCTCGGTGTGTTAACTTGTGAAATCTAGAAAACAAGTTATCTTCTTCCAATGTTCAATGGACAGACAAGTATTGGATAGACATAACCATTTTAATAGGGAGAAATTGTAAAGAAACAGCCATCACTGCTCCCAAACAATCTGCAATCCAGCAGGGCAACCTCCAGTAGATTTCATGGTCTGAGTGTTTTCTGTAGATCCATGTTCTATACTCCAGGCCTGATGGAGTCTCACCCCTCTTAAGTGCTTATACAATGGACACAGTATCCCCCAAAACTGGGGTGAAATTTCCACCCTTTATGAATATCAGGATTTTGGTGAGGCTCTCTGCAAACCCTGTGGCACAGTCCCCACAATTTCTGAGCATTGTGGTGGTAGCACTCTACCTGAACAATGGGGCAGGAATCATGCCACCTCTGAGTGCATGGGTGGATCAACTGCCCCCTCCAGGTGATGGGGTGTATGCACCCTTTTCAAACACATGGGTAGGTCCCCTCTCTTGGCCAGAGGATATATCTTTGGTCCAGTCTTTGCTTCCATGTTTCTGCCCATGAAGTCATGCTTCCTTCAGTTTGTCCATTCTTTGTGCCTTTCTGTTCCTGCTGGCAGTGGTTTGCTGATACAAATTTCACAAAAATTACTTGTCAGCTTTGTATATCATTCAATGGATCCAAAGCATCAGACAACAGAACCTTCCACAAATCTTTCCTGCATAACTGCTTTTCCAATCCTGACTTCCATTGAAATGACTGACAGGTTCTATGTTCAGTGAAACCATCACATGGAGCCATCTTCTCTGAGAATGTGCTTTCTGAAAGCTGAGGAAGACCCCTCATAAACCACTTTTGGCCCTAATCATGGAGTACACAATGTGGATAGGCTCAGAACTTTCCAAACCATCAATTTCTGGTTTCTTTGTTCTTATGAGTCATTTTCAGCTTATTATTTTCCTCTTACATTTTACTGTAAGCTGCAATGAAAATCCAGGCTGTACTGCCATACTTAGCTTGACAATGTGTTCAGTTAAATAGTCAAGTTCATTGCTTTCCAGTTCTGTCTTCTGTCTGACATCAGAACTCGATTTATCCAAGTTCTCTCCACTTGAAAACAAGGAATACCTTTTCTTCAGATTCCAATAACACATTCATCATTTCCTTCTAAGGCTCTTTGGAAGTGCCTTTAGCATTCTGATTTTTACCAACAGTCTTTTGAAAGGAGTCTAGGCTTTTTCTATCAAGCACCGTATAATTCACCCAGCATCTAGTTATTACCCAATTCCAAAGCTGTTTCTACATTTTGGTATTTGCTTGAGCAGGACTCAACTTTCCTGGTTGAATCTGTTTTGGATTTCTTGATTGCTCAAGCAAATACCATGCATGGGGTTGGCTTCAACAATGCGAATTTGTTAGCTCTTAGTTTTGAGGCCAGGGAAAAGTCCAAATCAAGGTGTGATCAAAGCACCTTCTCTGATCTGCAGAGAGATCCAAGAATTTATATCTTGCTGATTTTGTAGAACAATATGTCTTTTTTTTAAACATTGTTAAAATACTGAATTTGTATCACACATATATTCTGTGTCCCCACCATTTCAATTTGACTGAGCACTGCTACTTCTATGTCCTGTCATAACCTTCCATACATACTTAAAACCAAGAAAAGGGTGCAGTTCCATCTGTAAAAACTAAATAGTCATTTTGGATAACACATTCTTGCAAAAGAATCTGGACAACATTTATCAGACATGGTAGGGAAAGTGCTTTCTCTGCATCATAGAAAGGACAGCCAGATATCAACTGTTATAGAAATGAAATAAGAAAGAAATTTTTAACCAATTGTATAAGCTATTTTCTGAAAGAGACTTCCCCCACTGCCAGAGATCTTGAATAGCTTCCTGGTCATTCATCCAAGAAGCAGTTCTTTTCATAATTGATGAATTTGGCTTCCACTTTGGGAAGAGAACCACCTTTTTCTATCCTTGCTTGCATTTTTGCTTTAAAGTCTTCTACAGAACTAGATCCCTTCAGTGTTTTAGGAGCTTTTTCTTGTTTATGAACAATTCTTGACATTTTGATTTTGGTATTGATGGTTTTGAGTCTTTTCCTTTCTGGTTTGACTTTTGTGCATTTTTGGCTGGGTTTCTCTGATAGATTTTTTTCACTGGAGATATTCTGTTTCCTCCTCCTCCTCATGTTAATCATCATCTTCATCTTCATCTTCATCTTCATCATCTTATCAGCAAGTTTTACCTTTTTCTGTGGAACCTTGCTAACACTTCCAGGGGCAGATCACTTTCAAGGTATTCTTTTTTTTTTTAAATATTTATTTATTTATCTCCCTTCCCCCCCCACCCCAGTTGTCTGTTCTCTGTGTCTATTTTGCTGCGTCTTCTTTGTCTGCTTCTGTTGTTGTCAGTGGCATGGAAATCTGTGTTTCTTTTTGTTGTGTCATCTTGCTGTGTCAGCTGTCCATGTGGGTGGTGCCATTCCTGGGCAGGCTGCATTTCTTTTGTGCTGGGCGGCTCTCCTTATGGGGCACACTCCTTGTGCATGGGGCTCCCCTACATTGGGGAAACCCCTGCATGGCACAGGCATCAGCACTGCACATGGGCCAGCTGCACAAGGGTCAAGGAGGCCCGGGGTTTGAACCGTGGACTTCCCAAGTGGTAGACAGATGCCCTAACCACTGGGCCAAGTCTGCTGTCCTCAAGGTATTCTTAAGAGTTTCACATCCTCCTCTTCTTCACCTTCTTTCTCTGCATCTTCCTCCACAGCTAATAAGTACCATCCATTAATATGCACTCTCCTGGAACTACACTTCAAACAAAATTCAACAGGTTTTATTTTCATGCCTCCAAGGAAACCATTGGCTGTATGGACATTTTCAAAGTGGCCATCATTAATTTAATTGGACTGCCTTCATAATTCATTGTCTGCTTCAACAATGTGCAATTCATCCTTTGTACCAGCCCCTAAACTGACCATTCTTAAAGGTAACTGGTGCTCATTTTTGCCATTATCCACCTTAAAGTGATAATCTTTATTGGCCTTTAGTCTTTAGTTCACAATTGAAAAGATAGTTCTGGAGCCTCAGGGAGCTCATGTCCATGTCCATCAAATCTTCCATGGGGTGCTAGCATGCACTTAGGTGGGAGAGAAGTCAGGTGGAGATAGACAACCGCCGTCCCAGAGAACAGCCGCATAGGATGGAACCACACCAGGGATTTACATGTTTTTTAGGTCTAGTTAGTTAACTATCTTTTTCCTTGTTGATCCTGTCTGGCCATTCTATCTGTTGATGTGAATGGAGTACTATTACTGCCAGATACACCTATTTCTCCTTTCGGTTTTGCAAGAGTTTTCCTCATGTGTCTCGTAGCACCCTTGTTAGGTGCACAGATATTTATGATTACTATTACTTCCTGGTGGATTATTCCTTTTGGTAATAGGTAATGACCTTCAACATATTTTATAACATTGGCATTTAAAGTGTTTTGTCTAAGATTATTATAGCTACCCCTGCTCTTTTTGACTTTTTGCTTCCATGAGGTATCTTTTCCCAATTTTTCACTTTCATCTTATTTGAATCCTTGGGTCTAAGGTGAGTCTCTTCTAGACAGCATTTGGATGGATTATATTTTTTAATCCATTCTATTAGCCAGTATTTTTTATTGGGAGGTTTAATCCACTAACACTCAATGTTATTTATTTAAAGGCATTACTTATTTTGATCTTTTTGTCCTTTGCCTTTCATATGCCATATCTTATTTTAGTATTTTTACCCTTTGGTTTCTCTTTCTGGTAGTTTTCATTTCTACGCTCTCCACAAAGCCTCTATCTGATGTCTTTTTCTTTCAGCCAGCAGAACTCCCTTTATTATTTCTTGTAGAGCCAGCCTCTTGTTTACTAATTCTTTTAGTTTCTGTTTATCTGTGAATATTTTAAACTCGTCCTCATTATAGCAGTACAATTTTGCTGGATAAAGAATTCTTGGCTGGCAGTTTTTCTCTTTCAGTATCTTAAATATATCATACCACTGTCTCTTTCCTCCATGGTTTCTGATGAGAAAACTGTACTGTCTTTTTGAACTCCCTTGTATTCGATGGATCATTTTCTCTTGCTTTCAGAATTCTCTCTTTATCTCTTGCATTTTACATTCTCAATGGTATGAGTCTCTAAGTAGATCTGTTTTAAATACATTGTGCTTCTTGGATTCATATATTTATATCTCATAAGAGCTGGGAAATGAGTATCCATTATTTCCTCAAATATTCTTTCTTTCCCTTTTCCCTACTCTTCTTTTTCTGAAATTCCCATGATACATATATTAGTACACTTTGTGCTATCATTCAATTTCCTGAGCCCCTGCTCAATTTTTTTCCCATCATATTCTCTCTGTTCTTCTATTTCTTTTCAATTTCAGCTATTTTTTCTTCCAATTCTCTTATTATTTCTTCTAGCACTTAAAATACACTGCTATATGCCTCTAATTTTTTAAAAAAAATTTCTCTCCCCTTCCCCCCTGGTTGTCTGCTCTCTGGGTCCATTTACTGTGTGTGTGTTCTTCTGTGATTGCTTCTATCCTTATCAGTGGCACTGGGAATCTATGTTTCTTTTTGTTGCATCATCTTGTTGTGTCAGCTCTGTGTGTGTGGTGCCATTCTTGGGCAGGCTTTCACACTGGGCAACTCTCCTTATGGGGTGCACTCCTTGTGTGTGGGACTCCCCTATGCAGGGGACATCCCTGCATGGCATGGCACTCCTTGCATGCATCAGCCCTGCACATGGGTCAGCTCCACATGGGTCAAGAAGGCCCGGGGTTTGGACCATGGACCGCCCATGTGGTATGTGGATGCCCTATCCATTGGGCCAAGTCTGCTTCCCTCTAATGTATTTTAATCTCATCCATTGTCCTTTTTTTTTCAGATTTCAATTCCTTGTTTTATTTATTTATTTATTTATTTTTAAATTTATTTCTTTCCCCTTCTCCCCCAGTTGTCTGCTGTGTCCATTTGCTGTGTGTTCTTCTGTGTCCACTTGTATTCTTGTCAGCAGCACCAGGAATCTGTATCTCTTTTTGTCATGTCATCTTGCTGCATCAGCTCTCCATGTGTGTGGCACCACTCCTGGGAAGGCTGCACTTTTTTTGCACAGGATGGCTCCCCTTATGGGGCACACTCCTTGCCTGTGGGGCTCTCCTACTCAGGGGACACCCCTGCATGGCACAGCACTGCTTGCACTCATCAGCACTGGGTGTGGGTCAGCTCACCACAAGGGTCAGGAGGCCCTGGGTTTGAACCCTCAACTACCCAGGTAGTAGGCAGATGCTCTATCAGTTGAGCCAAATCCACTTCCCCCATTGTGCCTTTATTCCCATAAACACACTTATGTTTCTATTCAAGCTTTCAAATTCTTTGACCACATCCAGTGTCTTCTTAATGTCATTTTTCTCTTTACCCATATTTTCCTTCAGCTCCTTGAATTGATTTAGATTTAGATGGTTTGAACATCATTTGTTAGTTGTTTCAAATCTAGTGTCTCATCTTGTGTTTTGATTTATTCCTTTGACTGGTCCAAATTTTCCTGTTTCCTAGTATGTCTCATAGATTTTTGCTCATGTCCTGGCATCTAATTATGATGGAGAGCTTACTCTGATGTTCAGTTTCTTTATCTTGCCTAGGATATAACTGTTTCCAATCTTTGTGTGATGGCTCTTCTTTGATTCTTGATTCAACTTATTCTAGCACCTCAAAGGGCTTTGTAAAAGAGTGAAAAGGCAGCCATATCAATGTGAGGAAATATTTGGAAATCATATATCTGATAAGGATTTAATATACATGATACATACGGATTCTACTACTCATCAATAAAAAGACAAATGACGTGATCAAAAAATGGGCAAAACACTTGAATAGACATTTTTCTAAAGAAGAATTACAAGTGGCAAAAAAGTGTTCAACATCGCTGGTGATTAGGGAAATTCAAATCAAAACTGCAGTGAGATATCACTTCATACCTATTAGAATGGCCATTATTAATAAGACAGAAAACTACAAATGTTGGAAAGAATGCGCAGAGGTAGGAATACTTATTTATTGTTGACAGGACTGTAGAATGGTACAGCCACTATGGAGGACTGCTTGACAATTCCTAAGGAAGTTGCATATAGATTTGTGACATGACTGAGCAACATGACTACTAGGTATATAAATGGAAGATGACAGCAGTGACACAAACAGACTTCTGCAAACTGATGTTCATAGCAGCCTTATTCATAATTGCCAAAAGAATGAAAAACACAAGTGTCCATCAATTGATAAATGAATAGACAAACTGTGGTACATACATATTATGGAATATGATGCAGCTGTCAAGAATAAATGAAGTCATAAAGCATATGACAACATGATGAACCCAGAGAACATTAAGTTGAGTGAAGCAAGCCAGACACAGAAGGACAAATATTGTAAGATTGTGCTAGTATGAGCTAAATATATTGTATAAACTCATGGATTTAATAATACAATACAGGTCACTAGAAAATAGAATGAGGTTAGAGAATGGGAAATCTGAGGTTTAACCTGGGCAGAATTGGTAAAAAACATTGTTTATAAATCTCTGGAAATGAAAAGAAATGGTAAAAGCATGTCTTCCTGTTTGTAACTATAGTGCTCATCTATGGGTATGATAGTAGCTGAAAAGGAAAGTCCTAGGTAACATATATGGCCAGAAGGAAAGCTAACTAATGTAACATGGTAATGAATATCATAGTGAAGGAAGATCATGTGAAATATGAGTATGTGTAATATTGTATATATTAAACTATTTCTTGAAACTGAACAAACGTATGTTAATGTTAAAATATTTAACTCTCAGGTAAAAATACAAACTATGGGCAGTAGTGTATAGGAATATATTAATAATCTTCCATTAATGGTAAAAACTTGAAATATACTAAGTGAAAGAAACTAGAGATAGGTACTACATATTGTTTGACTCCATCAGTATGATATATATATATATACACAAATAGAGAGACAGAAACAGAATAGCAACTATGGCAGATGAAGGATAGAGAGATTGAGAAGTGCTTATTAAGGGTTAGAGTTTTTTGTTTATCTGTTTATTACTATTACTGGAATAATGCTCTAATAATAAATGAAGTGATAAATGCACAACTATGTGATCATACCAAATACCACTTTGGATGGACTTTATGATTTATGAAAATGTATCAACAAAAATTATTTTAAAAGAACTGTGAAGAATTAAAAGATGCCTCCTATTTGCACAAAATAACCCTCTGAAAATAAGGGCCCAAGTAGAATATGGGACGTTTCTCTTGATAACTGAGTTTCAGCCCCAGATAAAAATGGCATAATCCTAAAATGTAAAGAGCTAATATTTAAAATAATAAGAAGAAAGAGCTAAAGATTAGGAGTTTCCATGCTCTGAGGAAGAACTAAATGCATCAGCAATGGAAATCTCCTAATTTTTTGAATTAGTGCTCTGGTTGGTTGGCATCAGATCTTTGACCAGATTATTTGAGAAAAATAGAACACCAAGAGAAGAACACATAAGTAGCTGAAAGTTGGAAGAAGGCATAATTATGCTGGTTTTGCCAAGGGAAAGGAAGCACATTTTTTTGGCCTCTGGAAGCACACCCTAGTTGTCAATCAACTGATTCTTTTTTATTATTTATTATATAATTTTTTAAATGAACTTAACTGGGGTATGGCTTATGAACAGAAATGTGCATAAATCATAAGTCTACAGATTCAGCAATTTCCACAAAGAGAAGACTCCCCTGAAATCACTCCCTGATCAACAATGAGAACATGATCAGCACCTCAAGACTCTCCCAATCATGAGGCCCCTGTGTCTCCCCAGAGGAAACTGGCATAAAGTCTTCTCAAACCTTAGTATGGTTTTGTCTCTTTGGAATTTGACATAAATAGAAACATAGTGCATGAGAAAAAACTTGGCCAGGGACCCACTTATGTGATGCAGACCAGTTCCCAAGGGCTTGGAGTTGAGGACCAGAAAGCCACCAAGAAACCTCTTGTTTTTTTCTTGGTGTGCACTTTCCTGGCACTCTTTGACAAGCAAACCTCTCTGCTCAAACACACTGCTCAAACCCAAAGGGGGATGCATTCAATGAAACCATGAGCTATCAGGTGGTGCCTAAGCAATGTCTGGCAAAGGTCCCTTCTGGGTGAGCGAAACCTCACAGTAGAAATACATTGATTACCTCTCAGCTGCCCCCTCAGCTTTCCCAGGGAGGAAACAAATCTCTCCCCTCTGTATTAACAGGAACCAGTCCTGGTCAATAAGGAGGGGCTTTGAGAAGTCAGGCTATCTTTAGCACTCTGCCAGCACCCAGGTGGGACAGTGGCACAGCCATGCCCAATCTGGATGGGTGGGAAGTGTGGCACCCAGCAGATCAGATTAGTCATCCAGAAGCTGAACTCTCAGTAGATTTGTCCCTGTCCCTCCCCTTTCCTGGGGGCATGGACCTAGCAGCTTTCTCTCCATAGCCATCCACCAGAGCTGTGTGCTCTGTGAGTGGGGTCAGGTGCCTCCAGCAGCAGTGGCTTGAGTTACTCAAAGACCCTCCCTGCAGAGTCTTCTCCTCCTTACCTCTCTCTTTTCTGGGTGCTGCTGAGCCCTCTCCTGATCTGCAGATCCCTAGAACTGTTCTTCCAGACAGTTGCTGCCTGTCCTCTCACCATTTGTCAGGAGAGAAGTGATCCCTGTAACTGTGTGATCTTCTATATTCTCACATTCAGATGAATGCATTAAATTCATGACTTACCCCTATTTGAATGATCAGCTCTCACAAATATTAAGCTTATATCACTGATGTCATGGTGGGTGTGTTCTTCTTGCAGATATGCTGCATGGGTATCATTTCTTGTTTATCAAGGCCTTCTTCCCTGCCTGAAATAATGGCAAAAACTAAATTGGTAGAGGGTGATGGACTAACAGGCAGAGCCAAATGCTCTCACAAAGATGGAGAAAGAGCCAAAAGCTGGCTGAGGAACCTGCTTTGGGGAATCAGCAGACCAAGACAGTGCTACACAAGTGCAACTCCAAGGAGGGTGAGGGACAGAAAGATGAAGAAACTGAAAAGACAAACATGAGACACCAAGCCCTGTAGTGGCGAGGAAGGGCTCCCACCCACACACATGAGACATTGAGCTTGGTTAAAACCCCTGGGTCACTACAGCCAACTGAGAGGGAAAAGACATCTTCCTCCCTGTCAGCTGTTTCAAGGGAAAAGGGAGGAGAGGTGGGTGCTTTTATTCAGTGAATGCTGCCAGTACAGTCCACTTTGAACCTCCAATCTGGAAATTCAACACAGAAACACAGGTAAGTTGAGACTGACATGCTGGAAAGGTGTGATGACTAGCACCATCTCTTGCCTGGTCTGGAGATTGCATGGATAAACACTGTTCTCCACACAGTCTGTATCCAACCCCTGGGAGAAAATCTGTGCCCACTAGTGCATCTTTGGCCTGATTTTGAAAACGTAAGTTGGGCAATTTTAAAGTCTGTGTATAAGTTGAACCAAATGTCAAAGAAGTGCTGTAAGTAAAACACATAAAAACAATAGGCAAGGGACAGAAATCAGCCATCAGAGTAAATTCACCAACATATTCAGATGCCTAGACAACAGGAAAAACATTACAAGCCATACTTGGAAAGAGGCCCAGCCAAAAGGACAAACTGCTTATCCTGAAGGCATACAGGATTTAAGACAATAAATCAGTCATAATCACACAACTCTTCTAAATCAATTCAAAGAATTTAAGGAAACTATGACTAAAGAAATAAAGGATAATAAGAAGACCCTGGAGGAGCAGAGGTGGCTCAAATGATTCCATGCGCCCCTCCCACATGGGAGGTCTCAGGTTCAGAGCCCTAAAAAAAAGATGAAGAGACAGAGAGAGCACACAATGAGCAGACAGCAATTGCAAACAACAAGGGGAGAGGGAGAAATAAATAAAATGAATCTTAGAAAAAAAGAAGACACTGGGAAAGCATAAAGAAGAATTTGAAAGCCTGCAAAGAAAACTAACAGACCTTATGGGAATGAAAGACACAATGGATGAGATTAAAAATACATTAGAGGGGGAAGCGGATGTGGCTCAATCAGTTGGGCTACTGTCAACCATATGGGAGGCCCTGGATTCACATCCCAGGCCCTCCTTGTGAAGGCAGGCTTGCCAACATGCTGCAGAGAGCCAGCAGCCCAGGCGTCACAGAAGGCAGGCCTGCCCACCAGTGCCACCAAGCTGACTCAGCAAGGTGATGCAACAAAAAGGGAGACAAGGAAAAAACACAGAAGAGCATGCAGCAAATGGACACAGAGAGCAGACAACAAGCAAGCTACAAGGGGGGTGGGGAATATATTAGAGGCACATAAAAGCAGATTTGAATTGCTTGAAGACAGAATTCATGATTTTCAAGACAGAACATCTGAACTGGAAAACACAGGAGAACACAGTCAGGAAAAAAAAAAAAGGAACAGAGAGTCTTGGGGAATTGAATGACAACAGAAAACAGTCAAACATTTGTTATTATTGGAGTCCCAGAATGAGAAAGGAATGGAAAAGGGGCAGAAAGAATATCTGAAGAAATAATGTCCAAAAACTTGCCAATGTCTATGAAGGACACAAATATCAATATCCAAGAAGGACAATGCACCCCAAACAATAAATCCGAATAGACCTACCCCAAGACACCCACTATTCAGAAAGACAAATATCAGAGCTAAAGAGAGGATTCTGAAAGCAGCAAGAGAAAAGGAAAGCATCACATACAAGGGAAACTTGAGAAAATTAAAAGCAGACCTCTCATCAGAAACCATGGAGGAAAGAAGAAAGGAGTACGATGTATTAAGGTACTGAAGAAGAAAAACTGCCAGCCAAGGATGCTGTATCCAGCAAAGCTGTACTTCAAAAACGAGGGTGAGTTTAAAGTCTTCAAAGATAAACAAAAACCAGTAGAATATCTTACCAAAAGACCAGATTCGCAAAAGATACTAGAGGGGGTGCTGCAGCCTGAAAGGTAAAAATAAAAGGGCCGGGGATTTGCAGAAGTGTTTAAAAATGATTATTAGGAAGGCTAAACTGAAGTATGAGAAGAGAGACAACAGAACGATATGACAGCAGAGAGACAAAGGACAAGCGGATGAAGTAAGTCATGCCTGTACAGGAATAGCAGTGAATGTTAATGGATTGAGCTCCCCTAGCAAAAGACATAGACTGATAGAAGGGATTAAAACACGTGAGCTCTGTGTATGTTGTCTACAAGAGACCCAGTTCAAGTGTAAGGACACAACCAGGTTCAAAGGGAAAGGTTGAAGGAAGGTATTCCATGTGAATAGCAACCAAAGAGGAGCTGCAGTAGACCAGATCAATGCAATTTAAGAATCTTACAGAATATGAGAAACAAATGCTCAGTGCAACTGGCGCAAGGGCCAGGCGAGGCAGGAGTGTCCGCAATTGTCGGCTGCAGGGAGCCCAGCTCTGGGCGGCTTTGGGCAGGCAAAGGAGTGGGGGGGGGGGGGGAGGAAAGGGGGGAGAGGAAGGAGACCCCGCGTCGGCAGAACCGCGCAGACCCCGCGCTCAGAGTGCCCTGGCCTTGGGGCCCCGCTGGGGAGCCCCAGCTGGCCCGGCACTGCCCGGGACCCCGTGGCGGCCCAGAGGTCTAGGGCGCCCTCTGCCCACATCCCACGGGGTCCCGGGGACCCTGCCACGCGGATCCCACCCAGAAGGCCTCCGCTCGGCTTCCGACACCCCACATATGCGGGGACACCACGGGGCTGTGCCGTCAGGACCTCCGCGCAGCCCCTGCCTGCTCACTCCCTGGACGGCCCTGCGCCCACCCCATCACCACGCATAGCCCCACTCCCGCCCCGCCCGCCCCGCGAGACCAGCTTTCCTACCCCCCACCGCCCGCGCCCCGCCCCCGACGTCCCCTGCGGCGCCTCCTCCTTAGCCCGCTGGACCGACCCCCGGGGCACCACCCACCCAGCAGAACGGACTCAGCCCCGACCAGTGGCAGGGGGCGCCCGAGGCCCGTCCCCCTCGTCTCCAGCCCCGGGGTTGAGGAAGTCCCATTTATCCTTTTTCCCTTCATTGCTCCTGCTTTCAGTGGAACATTTAGGAAACCACCACCTTCCACCAAGTCTTGAAGATGTATCCCTGTATTTTCTTGTTATGGCTCTACTCTTACATTTCGGTCTTTGATCCATTTTGAGTTAGATTTTGTGTAAGGACTGAGATCGGGGTCCACTTTCCTTCTCCTGGATATGGATATCAAGCTCTCCCAACACCATTTTTGAATAGACGGCTCTGCCCCAGCTGGGGCGCTTGACTGCCTTGACAAAAATGACCTGACCTGTGATGTGAGGGTCTGTTTCTGAGCCATCTATTCGGGTCCATTGGTCTATATGTCTAACTTTATGCCAGAATCATGTTCTTTTTACCATTGTAGGTAGGTGATATATTTTTTATTTTAATGATAGGTGGAATATGCATTTACTCTTTCTGATTTTTCCCTTTATTTTTAAAGAAGTTTTAGATTACATAACAGAAATACAGGGAAATGCCATATACCTCATCCCCTTCCCTTCGTATATTGTCCCGTTAGTAACATCTTTGATGAGGGTGGTACTTTTGTTACACTTGATAAACAAATATTGAAGCACTGCTCCTAACCATGTTTATTGTATACATTATGGTTTACGCTGTGCATCATACAATTTTATAGGTTTTGACAAAGTGTATAACAGCCTGTATCTGACAGTGCAAAATCCTGCAGAAGAATTCCAATGCCCTATGTTCCACCTATCTTCCCTCCCCCTCCACTCAGAGCTTATAGTAACCAATAAGTTTCAATTCTTTAAATAAGGTTCAGAGTTACATGCATTAACATTGAGGGTCTCATATATTGCTCTGTTTTCTTTTATTAGGCACTGCCTATGGAGAGATTCTTGCCCCTCTATTTGAGAATGTAGCAGGACTCTCCAGGATCGGAGTTCATTATTTTCTTGTTTACTGTGTGAATCTTCACCCACTCAGATAACACCCTATGACAAGTTGAACACCACCATATTCCATAGACGCATGCCCCAGGCGCACCCTTTCCCCTGTATCGTTCACCACGGACACCCTGAACCCATGACCCTCCCCTGACATATTTGCCAAAAGAACATTCCCACCACTTTAGTTTCAAGCACAGACCTACACATCCCCAGGGTTCACCTGTTCCTTCCTGCAGTCCTCCCGCAGTTGCATGGACAGTCCCACCCGGCCCACATCCTGATCAGCCTCACACTCCAGCCCTGTCAACCCCATCCATCTGGGCTCCACCTTCACCCCATCCACCTCAGCCCAGGGTCTGCCCAGGGTTAGCATCCACTCACCCAGGACCCTCCCTTCTGTCTCCTGATAACCTCAGCTCAATATGCTCAGGTCATATCAGTGAGGTTAGTGACTGGCTTATATGACTCAACCAGGTTTTTATGTTTTTATTCAAGTGTATTTTTAAATTTTTAATTATTCCTTGTATTTTTAATTATTAAATGTACAAAATAAAGTTTTAAAAAATAAGGTCTTCAAGGTTCGACCATGTTTTCCCATGTCAATACTTTATTCCTTCTTAAAGTTGAGTAATACCATTGTATGGAAATACACATTTTTGCATATCCATTCATGTGTTGATGGACACTTGGGTTGAGTCCAACTTTTGGCAATAGTGAATAATTACCCTATGAAAACTGGTGTGCATAAATCTGTTCCTGTCCCTACTTTCATTCTTCTGGGTATATGCTCAGAAGTGAGAATGCTGATCCTATGGCAATTGTACAGTTTTCTTCCTGAGGAACAGTGAAACCATCCTCCACAGTGGCTGCTCCATTCTACAATCCCACCAGCAGGTATTATGGTTACCTTTCCTCCACACCCTCTCCAATACTTGTAGTTTTCTGATTTTTTTTTCTATTTTTTAAATTATTCTATTTTGTTTTAGTTTTCTGCTTTTTTGATATCCAACACTAATAGGTATAAGATGGTATTTCATTGTAGTTTGATTAGCATTTCCCCAATAGGTGATGATTTTGAGCATCTTTTCAGGTGCTTTTTAGCCATTTGTATGTATTTCCTCTTTGGAAAAGTGTCTATTCAAATCTCTTGCCCATTTGAAAAATGGGTTGCCTTTTAATTCTTGAGTTGTAGGATTTTTTATATATGCTTGATATTAAACCCTTATTGGAAAAATTGTCCCCAAATATTTTCACCCATTGGGTAGGCTGACTTTCCACTTTCCAAACAAACTCCTTTGAAGTGCAATTTTTTTATCCCTCCCCCTTGTGGCTTTTTGCTTGCTGTCTGCTCTCTGTCCATTAGCTGTGCATTCTTCTGTGTCTGTATTTATTTGTTTACCACCTCCACCCTTTGTGGCTTGCTTTACTGTCTGCTCTCTGTGTCCATCCACTGTGCATTCTTCTGTGTTTTTGCTTGTTTCCATTTTTGTTGGGTCATCTTACTGAGTCAGCTCTCCATGGGGTTTGTGGGCCAGCAGCTCTCCACAGCATTCGGGCCAGGCTGACTTCACAAGGAGGCCCCAGGATGCAAACCCAAGGCCTCCCATATGGTAGATGGGAGGCCAACTGATTGAGCCAGTCACTTCCCACAACTTTTTTTTATCTTGAGGAAGTCCTTTTTATCCTTTTTTCCTTTTGTTGCATGCAACTTGGGTGTAAAGTTCTGGGAATGGGAGACAGGAATCAGAATTTTAATCTCTCAAATTTATTTCAGACTGCAGAGAGAACTGATATCGACTGACTCACAGATGTGAGGCCACATGGGAAACATCTTCCTCTACAAATGTGGAGATGGTTGCAAATATAAATTTTCCATATATTTTAATTACGGGCATTTCCTTTGTTTCTTTTTTCATTTGAATTTGTTTACAATTGTTTAAATGATGGTGGAAGAGAGCAGATAGCATGCTTTTTGCTGGGACTGGAAATACACATCTTGAAAAGTGATAAACAATGGATTCAATTCACCAAAGTCTAATTTTTCTCACACTATTTTTTTCACAATTGAATAAAAACATACATTTCTCAAGTCAATGTACAGGATACATATAAATTTTCTTGAATCATACAAAATGTTACACAATATATTTGGTTCATAATAAAGCAAACTACAGTATTTGTCCTTTTGTTTCTGGCTTGCTTCACTCAATATAATGTCTTCCAGGTTCATCCATGTTGGCATATGCTTTACTACTTCATTTCTTTTTTTTCAAAGATTTATTTTTTAATTTATTTTTCTACCTTCCCCCCCTACAGTTGTCTGCTCTCTGTGTCCATTTGCTGCATGTTCTTCTGTGTCCACTTGTATTCTTGTCAGCAGCACCCAGAATCTGTGTCTCTTTTAGTTGTGTCATCTTGCTGCATCAGCTCTCCATATGTGCGGCATCATTCCTGGGCAGGCTGCACTTTTTTTGCACTGGGTGGCTCTCCTTACAGGTCACACTCCTTGTGTGTGGGGCTCCCTTATGTGGGGGACACCTCTGCATGGCAGGGCACTCCTTGCATGCATCAGTACTGCACATGGGCCAGCTCATCACACGGGTCAGGAGGCCCTTGGTTTGAACCTTGGACCTACCATGTGCTAGGCAGATGCCCTATCCATTGGGCCAAATCCGCTTTCCATCATTTCTTCTTATAGTTGCATAACATACCATTGTGTGAATACACCATGGTTTGTTTACCCATTCATCGGATGATGGACATCTGGATTGTTTCCAATTTTTGACAATGATAAATTATGCTGCTATGAACATCAGTGTGAGATGTCTGTTCATGTTATTGCTCTCAGTTCTTCTGGATATATACCCAGTAGTGGTATTGCGGGGTCAAGTGGCACATCTATGTTCAACTTCCTTATGAAACGCCAAATAGTCCTCCGCATTGACTGTACCATTCTATATTCCCCAAAACAGTGAATATGTGTTCCTATCTCTCCACATTCTCTCCAACATTTGTAGTTCTCTGTCTTTTTAATAGTGGCCATTCTAATAGGTGTGAAATGATATCTCATAGTAGCTTTGACTTGCATTTCCCTAATCATTAGTGATTATGAGCATTTCCTCTTTTTTTTGCTATTTATATTTTTTCTTTGGAAAAAATGTCTATTCAAGACTTTGGCCCATTTTTTAATTGGGTCATTTGTCTTTTTATTGTTGAGTTATAACATCTCTTTATATATCCTAGATATTAAAACCTTATCGGATATGTGATTTCCAAATATTTTCTCCCATTGAATTGGCTGCCTTTTCACCCCTTTGACAAAGTCTGGTGAGGTGCAAAAGTGTTTACTTTTGAGGAGGTCCCATTTATTTACTTTTTCTTTTGTTGCATATGCTTTGGGTGTACGGTCAAAGAAACCATCAAATACTACAAGATCTTGAAGACGTTTCCCTACATTTTCTTCTAGTAGTTTTATAGTCTTAGGTTTTATATATAGGTCTTTGATCCATTTTGAGTTGACTCTTTTACAGGGAGTGAGATAGGTGTCCTCTTTCATTCTTTTGGTATGGATATCCAGTTACCCCAGCACCATTAGTTGAAGAGACTCTTTTGTCCCAATAACATTAACTTGACAGGTTTGTCATAAACAAGGTTTATGTTTGGATTCTCAATTCTATTCCACTGATAGATGTGTCTATCTTTAAACCACTAGCATGCTGCTTTGACCACTGTAGCTTTGTAACATGTTTCAAGGTCAGGCAGTAAAATTCCCCCCATATTGCTTTTTTTTTAGAATGCTTATGGTCATTTTCACTTTCCCTTTCAAATGAATTTGCTAATTGCCTTTTCTCACACTGTAAAGTAAGCTGTTGGGATTTTGATAGGTATTGCATAGAAACTATACATCAGTTTGGGTAAGACTGACACCTTCATGATATATATTCTTCCAATCCATCACCTCAGAATGTATTTCCATTTGTTTAGGTCTTTTAAAATTTCTTTTATCATTGTTTTGTATTTTTGTGCATATAGGTCCTGTTAATTCTTTGGTTAAATTCAGTCATAGGTGTTTGAGTCTTTTTGTTGCTATTGTAAATGGAATTTTCCCTGATTTCCTCCTCAGATGGTTCAGTATTCAAGTACAAATACATTAGTGATTTTTGCATACTGATGTTGTATCCCACCACTTTGCTAAATGCATTTATTAGCTCAAGTAGGTTTGTCATGGGTACTTCAGAATTTTCTAAATACAGGATTCATGTCATCCACAAAGAGTGAGAGTTTTACTTCCTCCATTTGTATTTGGATGCTTTTCTTTCTTGTCTAATTGTCCTAGCTAGAACTTCTAGTACAAAACTGAATAACAACGGTTACAGTGGGCATCCTTGTCTAGTTCCCAATCTTAGAGGGAAGGCTTTCAACCTTTTCCCATTGAGTATGAAGTTGGGTCTGGGTTTTTCATGTGTGCTTTATATTATAGTGAGGAATTTTACTTCTATTCCTATCCTTTGAAGTGTTTATGAAAAGGATGTTGGATTTTCTCAAATGCCTTTTCTGCATCAGATAACATGATTGTGTGCATTTTCCCTCCAACTTGTTAATGTGGTGTATTACACTGCATAACTAACTGAAGTAGAGGTAGCATAATCAAAACCCTCACACATTGAGGAGAGAAAGTTCAAATGGTGAAGACACTGTGGATTCATTTGGTGATGCCTCAATTAGTTACCGATAGAATTTCCATAGGACTTAGCAGTTGCACTCCTACTTTTATACCAAAAGGTCAGAAGAGGTATTCAAACCAAACGTTATCCATGGATGATATCAGTGTCTTTACTTGCAATAGCCAAACGTGGAAGCAACTCAAATGTCCATCAACGAATGAATCAACTAAATAGTATACAGAGACAACAGAGAACTCTAGAGCTGTAAAAAGGAAGGCGGTTCTGCAAAGAGCTGAAATATGGACAAACCATGAAAGCACTGTGCTAACTGAAGTAAGCACAAGGAAAAGCACTGCAGAACTGCACCAAAAGCAGCTAGGTAAATGGTGAACTCCACAGAGACAAAATATCGATGACCACACAGACTCGGGGCAGGCTGACAGGCAGTAAAGGATTTCAGTTTTGTGTGATGGTGTTGCAGAATTTGAGAGAGATTCAATTATTTGCGTATAGAAAGGCCAGGACTCAGGAATGATTTTGAGAAGGAAAAATGGTTTATTGATGGCTGGCCAGACTCAGGAGCTTTCAGTTTCAATCCCGAGCCCTGAACAAGATTTTCAAATTTCTTTTATACAGAGAGGAAAGGTCAAATGGTCCCTTTGCTTCAGTTCTCAATAGGCTTGAATTAGCATATATATCTTCCACATCTTAGGTAAGCTTTTAGCATGGACTCCAGACATTCTAGATAGGCTTTTAGCATATCTTGTTTGCATCTCCCCTAAATACTTAAAAGTTTATAGACCTTGAACTGTTAAACTGTTTCCTGGGACTGGAGTCATTGCCATTGTCACTAAGGGCAGGACTGCAGCCTCTTACCTTCCACACCCACAAGTCAAACAGCTTAGGTTATCTCTGAAGAGACAAAGAGCCTCCCACCCATAGCCCACATCATTTCCCCCCTTTGCCAAAGTTTAACTTGCTAAGCTTTGGCATAATTATTGTTGGAGCTATGAGGTGGATGGCTGTTTGTTGTTTTGATTGATTATTTATCAGTCTTTAGTGCAGCATCCAGGACTGTCTTTAGAAGTTTACAACTCTTCATTCTGGACAGCAGAATCTTGGGGCAGGGGCCTCCTGCAGTTATCCTGCTACCACTGGCACTCATGTGGATTTCCAGTCAGGTTTCAGATCCATCTATTACTTTTATTTTACCCTTAAAGAGTTTACACCTTTAATTTAAAAGGGGTGCTGAAGGGAGATGATCTCTTTTCTGTAACTGCTTCCTGCTGGCCATGGGCTGTAGTCATTGCCTAATAAGGTGTAAAACTCTTATTTTAACTGGAGGAAGGTGGATCTGGCATTCTGTATGAAGTTGGATGAAGTCTTCATATGGTTAATAAGATGTTCATTCTGAAAGAAACAAACTTAATCAAAAATTTGGAATACCAATTTCTAAAAGAGCGGACACTGGACCACAGAGGCAGACAAGGTCAGGTGATTAGAAAGATAGCACTCCTTCTTAAAAGCTGAAGGGAACAGCATATATATTCTTAAGTTATTTATCTTTTGAGAGAAATTGTAAGAGACACTTAGCTTTGTCTGAAGACACATTCCAAGCTGTTCAATGATTGGCACTCATTCGCTCCATTAGATGCTCCTGGTGAACTGGCACTCCCTGGGCAACGGGCTTCATTCAGGATTAGAACACCAAGTTGGAAATTCCCTTAGTTTTTAGCTGTGGGAGTGATCAGAACTACAGAATAAAGGATTTTTACATCTTGGTTTTAATTGTACAATTTCTAGTGATTTTGAATTGTTCAATAGGTGACTCACCATCAGCAAGCAAGCCTCACCCTTGCTACACAGTAGAGTACAGTAGAATATAGTAAGTTTACTGAGCCTGGCTGAGACTGCCACCCCATTCTACAGACATGTTTATTAACTGTTTAGAAAATGAATTCACTAGGAATTTAACATGTCCAATATACTTTTGCACTTGATCCAAAACAGAAAAGATAACGTTATAGTTATTAGGCATACATTTAGCACAGGATAAGAGTACAGCACTTAATATTAATTAATGTATTATTACTTAATGCAAAGGATTTAAAGTTGCAATTAATAGTTTTAAGTTTCAGGTTTGTAGTACTTTACATGTTATCTCTCCATGAGAGCAGGCCATAATGCCAACTATGTTTAAGTTTCACTTACAGTAACTTGGTATCATGGCTCCACTTAGCATGTTCTTCAATGCAGTGAGCAAGTCGCAGCATCCTTGATCTTAGAGAGATTTTCCAGTATTCTACTAGCCTGGTGCATAGTGCTCTCTGGCACTATGGAACAGTGCCAGTCTGGAGGCGATATCCATTGTACACTTGGCTGTACCAAGTCATTATTGGCTGCTGCAGGAATTTGAAACTGCAACGTAGTTTCCATTGACTTCAGGAGCAGAACCAGAGGCTGATATAGCAAATATTTTTAATTGAGGGATCAGTGACCAGCCTAGCCAATAACTCACATGGAGAGGCCACCTGTAATGTATTCAAGGCCTGGTTTGAATGCACAAGATTTTGACAATGTTAAAGTTTATTCCTTGTTTATATATATATATTTTAAACAATTTAATGCAACACATCATATATCAAATGACTGTTTACTTACAAAATTTTACCATGAAGATAACAGTAGGTTCTTTACTTTAGTAATAGAGGAAAAAAGTTATTTTTCATTGTTAAAATGAAAACAGAATATTTCCAATAGAATCAAGATAACTTTTTATTACCATTTACTTAAATATGTACCTTGCGGTGGCCTTCAGACAGGTTTTATTATCACGAAGTTATTTTTTTGCAACCAATACTAATTTAAGTTTCAGTTAACAATGACTTTCATAACTAGAACTATTTAAACATTTTTAGTTTGGAAGATGTTTTACAAACTCTTTATAATTGACTATAACCACATTGACTAGACACCTCATGTTTAAATAAACTTATTAAATTACAATTACCAACCAAAGATATTTACTCTATTTATTTAAGAGAGCATATCTACAATTTTTCTTTTAGCCTAATTTCACCAACGTGAACTTATAATTGTATTACTTTAAAGATTTCGTACATATAATGTTAATTTAGTTTATAAATTATGGGAGATTACACTCAAGTTAAATAAAATTGAAACCATTATAGCTTATGCAAGGAATGTTCTCTTTTTCCCTTACAGGAAGCTAAAAACTTTTCTTTGTTTAAGTTATGAAAATGAATAATTTAAAAGCATACTGACTACCAGGTTTTAAAACACATTACACAATTACTTAATTTTTTAAATCATAACCCAAGAAAGATCTCTCCATAGTTTTTATGGACTTTTCTTTACTTACTGAAATTTGTTAATAGAGCCACTAATTACCTTTATTTTCTTGGAAAATCTTCTGTAAGAAAATAAGGCTCACCAGGTTGTGGAGAAGAAGAAAATTTATTCTCAATCTTGCAAGAAGGGACGCAGAGCCAGATATGGCTGGTGCCCCAAACAAAGAAAAATGACACAATTTATACCCCTAAGCCTAGCACATAAGCTCTTCCTCTTCTTCTCCATAGATTGGATTCTTCAGAAGTTACAGCTTATCTGAGATCTAACTTTCCCATGCAAAAGTTTGTGATTTAACTGCTTCCTCTATTACATTCTAACCATTTTAGTTTTTACCTGTTCCCCTTTGTTAAATAAGGAATAGAATTTAGTGCTGAAATGGCACCGACCTAGCTCCTTCTTGGGCAACCTTTCACTGCCCATAGGACTGGCCTAACCTGGTCTCCTCCACTGCTGTCCAACCCGGGAGTGAGGCAACAGGCTGCCAGGTTACACCAATCAACATTTTTTTTTTCCTTTTATGTGAAAACTAACCTAATCTTTGTTTTTTTTTACATTTTATGGCTGACAAAAGGTTTAAACTGGGAAATTACTGGGCAAACTGATCTTAATTCCCTAGCCTAGTAGATAGGTTTAATTTGTGACACGTAGTCTTGCCTTAAAGCTCTTGCAAAGAGGAGGCCCTTTCTCAATTGTTTCTATAATCAGATTTCTATATGACTTTTTCATCCTGCTTAGTTTAATTTGGGCTTTAAGAATATTTATTTACATATAAAACTTCATTATTTAATTTTTAACAATTTGAATAGAGCTCTTTTAAGAATTTTCATTTGTTAATTTGATATTGTTATCCCGATGTATGAAGACATACACTGAGCAAATGGGCAGACAAAGAGTTAGACACAGAAACACAACTCATTGATATTACTTACAATTTGCATTATTTTATATACTGTTTAGCTTAATTTGGGGTCCAGAAATATATATTACTTATATAACTGCATATTTAACCTCAACAATTTGAGCAAATAGGCAGACATGAAGAGTTTGACACAAAAACATAACTTTAGTTACTTTAAACTTCTAATTTTTACAAAACAAGTGTGACTGCAAAACATTTCAAAGACTCTTGAAATTTTTCTTAATTTGCACTATGACTGTGCAGTTTTACACTATGACCATGCAGTTTTACACAAGAATTTTCTTTCTTAATTAATGGATTGTAACTAAAATGTTCTCAATGCTTTAGCACCATTTTGTTTTACAACTTTATATTTTACTTTGAAATTAGCAGAATTTTGGATAAGCAACAAGATTAATTTTATATATATTTACTGAGGCTATTTGAAGCCTCAGGGAGACAGACTGGTTTCTCTCATGAATTGCCACTCTTAGGAACACTGACCGTCAAGGCAGGAGACTTCTGCCCTTCCACCCCCCTTTTTTGATTTTGGAGATAAAACTCCAGTGGTCATTTAACCTTATTCTATCAGGCAGCAATTTATTTAGTTTACACTTGAATTCATGAGAGAAAGGGTTACTAATACCAGGACAGGAGACAGTGATGTCCCAGCTCTTCTCTGGCCTATAGGGGCAGAAGCTATTATGAAATAACCATAGGCAAAGGCAAGGGGTGAGGTTAGGCTTGAAGTAACCATAAACAAAGGAAAGGTTCGTTTAGAATTTACACTTAAATAATAGTTTCAGGCTAAATTCACTCAGTTATAATTTCAGTTATTATCTTTTCACTGTTTTATAATATAAATGCATTTATAAATGACTTTAACTTAGTTACAGTTTTTATTAATTTTTTAAAACCTGTTAATTTTATAACACTTTTAAACACCTTTCATTCGACTTATAACATATTAAATGAACTTAACCACTACTTTAATTTTTCTTTTAAGGTAAAAGAATAAATCTCTTGCAGTTAGTTTGAAACAAAAAGCTACTTTTCAGGATTTGATTTCTAGAACATAATTTTCTTTTAAAAGAGATAAGACCCTTCTTCAAACACTGAGGAAATGATGAGGTTAAAGCACAAGAAACTATTCTGATCAAACAGATTTTCTTTGTATACTGATCTTACTCAATTTTAATCATAAAAGTTTCCTTCCACAAACCTTCTACACTTTCAGTATTCATTCAGGTTTAGTCCCACACTCTACTCTTTCCAATAATCAATCATTTTATCTTAGGACAAAATCATCTTGTTTCCTTAACAAAAAAAGCACATTCCATATATCCCACATACTAAGTTACCAGGCAAACTTCTTACAACATATAGTTGCCATTAATACTAAACAAGCTTGTTAAAATAATGAACTTTTCTTCACTTTTAATACTTAGTAGCATGTAATACCAGAAACAGTTTTTTTGGAAGCAAGTTGGCAGGGAAGGCTGGTATTATCAATTCAGTTTTTGTATAATAATGACTTTCTGCAATTAGCCATTTAAATACCTTAATTTAAACAATGCTTTGTTAAAACATTTATAACTATTTATACCTTTAAGACAAATTTTACCTTCACAGAACACATTCTCTTACTTAAAGTTACTACAATACCTTTTAAGAACCTGGGCAGAATGCAAACGTATTTTGGCTTTGACACCCTATGGAGGGAACTTTACTGCATTTATTCTGATTCTGCTTTTCACCCCCTTCACTCCCCCCCCCCTTCTAGGCAGTCGGGTGCACAACAATCAAACAGGAATGTGGCTTATGAATAGAAGGTGTGGACTCACTGGAAAGGGGCAAGCCGCTCCCCCCTTTCCAGCTTTCAGCCAAAATGAGCAGATGGATCCTACTCAAATTCGGCAACTCTCCCAGGGACCCAGCCACCCTGACTGGGGCAGCCCCAACAAACTTGGGTGCATGGCGTGGACACAGATGACCTCCAAGCCCTGGCAAAGGGGCAGACCAGAGACAAGACAGCAGAGCATGCACAAATATCTAGACTCCACAAACATTCAGACTCCTCACAGTTTTTGCCCCATAATCATTTCACCCCCTTGCCAATGGCAAGGGAGGGCTCCAGCTTCACAGAATTCTACTTTACACAACCACACAACTCCAACACTAGCAT
The DNA here is from genome assembly GCF_030445035.2 of Dasypus novemcinctus. Lineage (NCBI taxonomy): Eukaryota > Metazoa > Chordata > Mammalia > Cingulata > Dasypodidae > Dasypus > Dasypus novemcinctus. Next base: position 95,689,470 of record NC_080678.1, read on the forward strand.
TGAGCTGACACAGACAGAAGCACAAAGGTTACTAATCTGAACCACAAGTTCTATATATATATTTTCAGCACTGCTGCCCCCACAGCCATCACAAACCTTAGAACACTTAACATTTGGTATGAAGAAAATTCATTCACAATTTAGCACCATATCAAAAGATTTCAGCTAGACTTTTTCACACTGTTTAACTTTACACCCAGACCAAGCTCCACTAGAAAAGCCCATCCATTTTCCTGTAACCAATTTTTTTTTTCAATCTAGACCAATTCCAGGACGTTAGGACTCGAACCTATAAATAGCCCTTCCTATTAAAATCAAGCCTCCACTCCTTTAGTGGATATAAGACTAGTACCAGATTCTAACATGCAGTTAGACAAACCCAAAACACCAGGGCTTTTTCCCGGTTTTTCTCCAGGACATTAGGACTCAAACCTATAAACAACCCTTCCTATGAAAATCAAGACTCCACTCCTTCAGTGGATGTGAGACCAGTACCAGCTTTTAACATGCAGTTAGACAAACCTAAAACACCAGAGCTTTTCCCCGGTTTTTCTCCTTTTCCCAGGTCTAGAGAGAACAGCTTCCCCCCAATTTTCTGGGGCTACTAGGGTTCTCTCGGGAGGTGATCAACCTCCCCTTCCTAGCCATTAAAGCTTGGGCTTTCCAGACTGTGCTCACCTGGGGAGTCTTACCTTCTTCCACATTCAGAGTTCTTTTTCATTCCCAGAATCTTTCTCTTCAGACCTTCCACTGCCCTTGATTTTTGTCAGGAAGATTCTGGTGGAGCCCACATCTTTTCTAGATTAAATTTAATCCAGAGGCACCCAGATTTGGGGTTCACCTGAGTCCTCCTGGCTTCCTCGGGGATTTGGAAGGGGCAGTAAAATGCTACTGTCTCTGGCCTTCATAGTCTGTCCCACCAGAGTCGCCAAAAATGTTGTAGAATTTGAGAGAGATTCAATTATTTGCGTATAGAGAGGCCAGGACTCAGGAATGATTTTGAGAAGGAAAAATGGTTTACTGATGGCCGGCCAGACTTGGGAGCTTTCTGTTTCAATCCTGAGTCCCGAACAAGATTTTCAAATTTCTTTTATACAGAGAGGAAAGGCCAAATGGTCCCTTTGTTTCAGTTCTCAATAGGCTTGAATTAGCATATATATCTTCCACATCTTAGGTAAGCTTTTAGCATGGACTCCAGACATTCTAGATAAGCTTTTAGCATATTTTGTTTGCATCTCCCCTAAAACTGTTTCCTGGGACTGGAGTCATTGCCATTGTCACTCTTACCTTCCACACCCACAAGTCAAACAGCTTAGGTTATCTCTGAAGAGACAAAGAGCCTCTCACCCATAGTGCACATCAATGGAACATGTCTGGTAATGATGGAAGGGGAAAAGAGCACAGCATTGTGAAGGCTAACAAGATGACAGAGCTGTGTGCTGTACTAGTCAGCCAAAGGGGTGCTGATGCACAGTTCCACAAGCCTGCTAGTCTCCACAAAAGGTATTGATTTCCAGTAGGAGCTTACAGATACCAGGGCTAACATGCTTCCCTCAACAAAGTCTATTTCCACGTGTTGGAGCAAGAGGACTGGCAACATTAGCCAGGGCGCAGGCTTCCTGGCTTCCTCTCTTCCCAAGTCTTGCTTCTCTCTGGGCTAAGCTCCTGTTTGCTCCACAAGGGCAGCTGTAGGCTATGAGGCTCTCTAGGCTTTGCCTCTCTGCACAAGGTCAGCTGGAGACAATCAGGTGAACGGCTCTGCCTCTCGCTCACTGCGGGAATTCTGCCATGTCGAAGAGGCTGTTTCTATTCCTCTGTGTTCTTCCCCTGCCTCAAGTCCTGTCTTCCTGAGGCTTGCTTCTCTTTCCTCTCTGAGCTTATTTCCCAGGATTCCAGCTAAGGCTTCAGCATCAAACTCCAACTTCAACTCTGTTCTTTGCCATGCCTTTTCTCTGCCAGTCACCACTGCCCACAGGATGGGGTCTCCAAGTCCTAGTGATGTGGCCCAATCAAAGCCTGCCTCATAGCTTAATCTTTCCCAAGTATGAACCAGATGACAAACACTGCAATATCAATTTTTGGAATTCATAACCATAGCAAACTGCTATGTATACTGAAAATTGGTTCAAATGGAAGATAATGAAGGCAACGGATTATCAGGGGCTTGTTCCTGTTGAGGACAGACTGCTCAGTTGAGCTTATCAAAGAAGAGCTCGGGGTTTCCTGCCAAAGTCAAACTGTTGGAAAATCACCCTCTATGCATAGATTGCACAGAATGTATTACAGAAGATTACTGCAAGACAGGTAAGAATATATTGAAAGATATGGATAAAACACTAACTTGGGATAACCTGAAGTGGAATCTGCTCACATGGGCCACCACTGATGGTGGAAAAGTATGTGACAGGCAGCAACAGGAGAGTCAGACAACTGCAGGTGGCTGTTGGAAATATAAGTCATTTAACACCTACAGCCTTTTTATTCTATTATTCCCAAGCTGGTATTGGAGGGAACTCTATACCTCTCATGAATTAAAGGAGGGTAGGGCCTCATGAAACTTCCTCTGCTCTGAGGCACACAGCCAGCATTAGGAGAGGCACTTTTGCAAGCAATTTGCAGATAAAGAACACTAACTTGGAAGCTCCCTTAAATGAAATGAGGATATCCATTCCTCTCATTTAAGACCTGTAATGCAAAGAGTTATATTCAGCTATTATTATTAGATTTGAGTTTTTGTCAAAAAAAGTTGTCGTTCATGTTTTAATTTTATGTAGTGCCTGCTGGCAAAATAATATTTTTTGAAAATGCAGAAATTTGAATACTTGTCACCATATACCCTCTATTCAAATGATGGCATAACCTAAAAAGAGCTGAGGCTTGAACCTAGTTTTATGCAGCAGGATCCTGAGTATATTTGAAGGTAGGAAAGTAGCCAGAGAGAAAGCACAGAGGGGCTGAAGGTGAAGTGCTGGAGAGACCCACCTTGCATTAAGTTATGCATGCTCTGATGGCCATTGCTGTTGTAGAATTTGAGAGAAGTTTAATTACTTGAGTATAGAGAGGCCAGGACTCAGGAATGATTTTGAGAAGGAAAAATGGTTTATTGATGGCCGGACTCGGGAACTTTCTGTTTGAATCCCTAGCTCCGAACAAGATTTTTTAGTTCCTTTTATACAGAGAGGAAAGGCCAAATGGTCCTTTTGTTTCAGTTCTCAATAGGCTTGAATTAGCATATATTTCCACATCTTAGTAAGCTTTTAGCATGGACCTCAGGCATTCGATAAGCTTTTAGCATATTTTCTTTGCATTTCCCCTGAATACTTAAAGTTTATAGACCTTGCATTGTTAAACTGTTTCCTGCTCACCAAGGGCAGGACTGCAACCTTTCATCATCCCACACCCACAAGTCACAGATAGTTTAGGTTACCTCTGGAGACAAAGAGCCTGCCACCCATAGCCCACATCATTGCCAGTGAAGCAAGGGGAGCTCTGTTTCTCCCCATCAGCCGAGTCCCTCAGCCTTGGTGGATGAGCCACAGGATGGTGGCTGCGAGGATGGGGCTGCAGCCCGACCTTCCCAATATTCACTTGGCAGCACTGCCCACCTGCCTCCAAGTCCCATTGTTCCTGGAAATTGCCTCCTCAGGGCACCAAACTTCCAAATCTATTCCTCAGACCAGCCAGAGCAGCCTGGGGCTAAGGAATACAAAAGGACAAGGAGATGTTATGGAGGCTTCACCCTGTGATGGGGGAAGTGGGAGGCCTGGGGACACACCTTGTGCTGACCTGCACCTCAGGGCAGATACAGGAGAAATGGGGGCAGCTCTGTCCCAATCAGCCCTTAAGTACTCGTGGGCAGTCTGGCAGCCTGACAGTGGCTTCCCATAATTCTCTGTAGCCAGAAGACCCACGAGCACCTTCAGCCACTGGGCACTATACCTCTCTCTCCCATTGGCACAGCAGTCATCCCTGTCCTCAGTCTACCAATATTCACCATGGTTATGAACCCCCAACATGTCAGTGGCAGAATGACCTTTTCTCATCACTACTCACACCTTCTGCTCCAAGCATCAGGCCTTCCAATGGGCTCCAACCACACCCATACATGCTTTGACTGCTTCACCCTGACTATCTTTCCCAATGGCCCTAAAACAGCGGAGACCTGGGCAGATGGATGGGAAATTGTGGGAAGAGGTTGAAGGAGAGTCATTGCCTCTGAATTCATGGATGCAGCCCAGGAGTGCCTTGCCAACATTGTGCAGGACCACCTGCCCTTGAGTTACCCATCCAGGTGTGTGCTGATGATCTCCTCCAGTCCTGGATAGCAAGGGCAGCATGGCCTCCTCACCAGTTTCTACAAGGTCTAATTGCAGCCCAGAGACCTGGAAAAGGTGTACTGAGCACTGTCACCATGCTGACAACCTCCTACATGCAGAGTTTACATGCACCTGGCCCATTCCCCATTCACAGAAGTTTCATCAAGATCCAAGGAGCTGATGCATGCAAGGAGTGCTGTGCCATGCAGGTGTGTCCCCCACATAGGGGAGACCCATGCACAAGGAGTGCGCCCTGTAAGGAGAGCCACCCAGCATGAAAGAAAGTGCAGCCTGCCCAGGAATGGTGCCACACACATGGAGAACTGACACAAGATGATGCAACAATAAAAGAAACACAGATTCCCATGCCGCTGGCAACAACAGAAGTGGACAAAGAAGATGCAGCAAATAGACACAGAGAACAGACAACCGGAGTGGGGGGAGGGAAGTGGAGAGAAATAAATAAATAAATCTAAAAAACAAAAACAACTTTCAAAAATAAAGATAACATTGACTTTAAAAAAAAAATCCGAGGAGCTGAAGTTAGCCATTTCATGTACTTTCAGAAGGGCACTGAGACCACAACTTTCTGTCAGGAACAGCTAACTATCAGGATACATTCCTAGCTAAGCCTGCCCACCTGCCAAGTGTTGGTGACAGTTCCTGAGGGCACACTGAAAATCTTATGCAGGCCAGTGCCAGAAAAGTCCTCCACTTGCATTTTCTACTACCTGTGTCTTGTCCAGGTGACTGGATCAGGACTTTAACAGCTTTCAAAGGTAATCCACCTAGCAATCCCAGGAGTTCCCCATAAGCAAACCTGAATGACCTACCCTGGGCTCCCGGTGTGTTGGCATGAGAATGACACACTGAGAGGATTTGAAAATTTTCCAAGGTGTTCAGAAAACCAAGGAGTAACAAGTATTCATTCAAGATCTGTGGTCCATCTCAGAAAGAAAAAGCCAGACTCAATCATTTTCCATCAGTCAACGTGAACATTAGAAAATGTTCAGAGGCATCATATGCCCTCAGGTGAGTGCCACAGAAAAGGGGTTTGGGTTGCACTCTAATGGGAAATTCCTTCTGACTTGGCTTTAGGATTGTGACAGAATTTTCCCGGAGCCTCATCTGCAGATTGCCAGCTGAATTGATTTGCCATAGAGAACTTCCCAAAAGGCCAGACCTTCCATCAAAAGGGTCCAGTGTTCCCAGGATGGGAAGAGCTCTCTGATGAAAAGCACTGTGTGGGAGCACTCCCTCCTGAGCAAGGCATCCAAGCTCTCCCCAGCAACAGGACATGGAGAATCTGCAGTCATACTCTTCCCCAACAGTCCAGCCACATGTTCATTTTCTGTTCCTTTTGCACCCTTGACCCTCTTAGGCAAGCTCATGGGGACCACAGAGCAAGAAGGTGGCTCTAACCTTAAATATAAGCCCACTTATTGTATGAGTCTCCAGAAGTCAGAAAGAGGACCTAATCCCAAAATTTGAACCCTGATCTCTACCTAACTACATTACTACTATACTACTTTTCCAAAAACTAAAAAAGTAATCGTAAAAAGGGAAAGAAAATATTTGGAAACCCTGTTTCTGCTAACAACATAATATACAAAACATAAAGAGAATTACTATAACTCAACAAAAGGACCAACAGCCCTATTAAAAAATGAGAGAATGGCCTGAATAGACATATCTGCCAAGAATATATACAAATGCCCAAAAAGCATGTAAACAGATGCTCGGCATCATTAGCCATTAGAGAAATGCACATATGATACCAAAAATAAAAATGAGGTACTACTACACGCATGCTTTAATGCTGGTTTTAGGGAAAAAAAATGGTTTTGAGGATGTGGAAAAATGGACCCCTTGTAAATTATGGGTTCAAAATAAAATAAAAGTCACACAACCTACTTAAAAATGGTCAAGAAATTTGAACTGACCCTCTCTCAAAGAAGAAATTCAAATGGCCAAAAAGCACATGAAAAGATGCTCAAAATCACTAGCTATTAGGGAAATACAAATCAAAATTTCTAGGAGATAACCATGTTACTCCCATCAGACTGGCAGTTATCAAAAAACAGAAGACTACACGTGTTTGAGGGGATGAGGAGGAATGGGAACACTCACCCAGTGCTATTGGGAATGCAGTAGAATCCAGCTATTCTAGAGGACAGTTTGGCAGTTTCTCAAAAAACTACCTGTAGATTTGCCATATGACCAGCAATCACTCTACTGGGTATATATGCAGAAGAACTGAAAACAAGGACACAAACCTATGCACACCAATATTCATAGCGCCACTTTTCATTATTGCTAAAATTTGGGATCAACCCAAAACCCATCAACAGATGAATGGATTACCAAAATGTTGTCTATACATACAATGGAATACTACTCAGCTATAAGAAGAAATACAGTACAAACAAATGGGAAAACATGGATGAATCTTGAGGACCTTATGTATAGTGAAGCAAGCCATGCATTGAAGTACAAATACTACATGACCTGTCTGATATGAAATAATCAAACTAAGCTGTCTCAGAGAGCTAGAGACTGGGTGATAGGCTTACAGGAAATTGGGGGGAGGGGAAGGATGTGCATTGATGTCTACATGAATGAAATCTATGATAAAGTGGAGGTTAAGCAGTTGTACAGGGAAGGGATAAGATGGGGGCATAGGGATAATATTGGGTGGATCTGTGCAGGTCTGAGGGGGTTTCGGGTGGGAGGATGGGTCAGATGGCCTAAGGAATCAGGGAGAGGGCTGGGGGAACAATTGAACATGGGAAATTGTTGGGTATGTGGTTTAAACTATACTGTTGAGAAAACTCTTTAGAAAATTTAATAAAGAAGGATTACCTGGTTAAGGTCCTTAAGGTGGGGGCATCTAGCACAGGGGCAGGCTTCTAGGGAGTGTGTGAATGCTCATCTTCTCATAGTGTTATAGTGTGTTATATCACTGGGTGGAGACTCATACGATAAGTGGGAAGGCGTGCCCACATCCTAGGGAGGCCTGATGTTCTGAAATAGATGGAATTGTGTCTCTCAAGAGAATTGGTGGCTCCCAATGGGAGAGGACAGTCTAGTATGTCAAGCCCTTGGCACTGTTGTAAGTATCCATGAATCTGGTCCTTCAAGCAGTGAATATTGGTTGTCACTGTGGGTGCTGAGGGGAGGGAGAGAGAGAAGAATAGAATAGATGGAAGCAGGGTAACTGAGGGTCAATGGAAGTGTTCCACAAGCTCATGCAATGATGGATATAAGACATGTTAAATTACACCAAAAATGTATAAAAGACTATAGGGTAAAATGTAAACCATAATGTAAAACATAAGGTAACGAAAATTTTAGAAAATTTGGGAAGTGGATTTGGCTCACCTGATATAGCATCTGTCTACCACATGGGATGTCCAGGGTTCAAATCCTGCACCACCTGACCCATGTGGTGAGATGACCCACATGCAGCACTGGTGCACACAAGGAGTGCCATGCCACACAGGGGTGTCCCCCATGTAGGGAAGACCCATGCACAGAGTGCACCCCGTAAGAAGAGCTGTCCCTCATGAAGCAAAGTGCAGCCTGCCCATGAGTAGCACAGCACGCATGGAGAGCTGATGCAGCAAGATGATGCAAAGAGAGACACAGATTCCCAGTGCTGGTGACAAGAATACAAGCAGACACAGAAGAACACACAGCAAATGGACACAGAGCAGACAACTGGGGGAGAGGGGAAGAGAAATAAATTAAAATCTTGAAAAAATGAAAATAAAAAATAAAAGATTAGAAAAATTGTACTGTCTAAAATATAAACCATAATGTAATCCAAAATGAAACCGTGTTTGATAGCTATGTTTCAATATCTTTACATCAGCTGCAGCAACTATAACATGAACATGTAAAAAGATCATTGCTGGGAAGGGTGAAAATGGTTTGATGTTGGAGGTATGGGAGTCCCCTATATTTTATATGTGACTTTTTTTTTTAAAGATTTATTTATTTATTTAATTTCCCCCCCTCCCCTGGTTGTCTGTTCTTGGTGTCTATTTGCTGCGTCTTGTTTCTTTGTCTGCTTTTGTTTCTTTGTCCCCTTCTGTTGTCGTCAGTGGCACGGGAAGTGTGGGTGGCACCATTCCTGGGCAGGCTGCACTTTCTTTTCATGCTGGGCGGCTTTCCTCACGGGCGCACTCCTTGCGTGTGGGGCTCCCCCAGCGGGGGACACCCTTGCGTGGCACGGCACTCCTTGCGCGCATCAGCACTGCACATGGCCAGCTCTACACGGGTCAAGGAGGCCCGGGGTTTGAACCGCGGACCTCCCATATGGTAGACGGACGCCCTAACCACTGGGCCAAAGTCCGTTTCCCCTATATGTGACTTTAACATGATCTAAAACTTCTTTGAAGACAAAATTAAAAATTAGGGAAGAAAAGAAAGGATGTAGACACTGAGGAAGAAATGAAAGAAACTGCCTTGCCACTGTACATACATGGCAACACCTATTAGAGTGATGAAAGGCAAAATGTCAAAACAAAGTTTTGTATTTTGCACTTTTTAATACCCCAATTTATTTTTACTCTATTTTAGTATTTCTAAAATAGTATGCAATCTACTACTAATCTTTAAACCTATCACTACTACTTCATTTTCATATTAATTGAATTTGGAAATATATTAGGGTTCATTTTTTAAGAATGTTTTGGACCACAGAGGGGTCCAGCTATGGCAGAGGAGGAACTCTGGTGTGGGGTGTTATTGATGGGGGACACAAGGTTGGGAGGGAGTTCTCCAGGGCATGTATATAGGGTACATAAAATGTTCGGATATATTTTGGATATATTCATAGTAGTTACTGTTACAAATGACAACTGAGGGAGTGCTGAGTTCCTAGCCAGGGAAATGTGTCACACTCCCCAATGAAACAGCAACAACCTCCATGTGCAAGGGCAAAGACCAGTGAAGAAGAATGCTCCAATGATGAGCCCTTGATACTGAAGACTATGCTTATGAGCCTATGTGCCTGAAATTTGAACCAGACCCAGAGCTGCAGGGTGCTTAAGAGTTACCTCCCGAGAACCTCCATGTTGCTGAAATTTGACCACTGTCTAAGCCAAACTCAGCATGTAAACATATTACCTTCCCCCCACCATGGGACATGACTCCCAGTGATGAGCATCCCTTGTACTGAAGTATTATTACCAGCCACTAACTGGTGATGCAACTAGAAAAAGACCTTGAATAAAAGGGGGAAATGGTAAAGACAAAAGTGTTTAGATGGCAAAGAGTCTTCAAAAAGAAGTCAGAAGGTCATCAGAGGGGTTGTGCTTATGCATGCCTTAGCCTGATCCCAGAGATAGCCAAAGCAGATACAAACTCAGGTACCGGTACTCGTGAGGGCTCTGGAGACACACAGGTTCTATGGTTTAGGCAGTTGGCTCTGGAGTTCAGTGCCTTTTCAGTGGGCCCTACTTTGGAATTTGTGTTCCTGAGTGTGATGGAGTTGGACTTAGGTGAGACCTTTCTACACATGCCGCTTCTGTCACTTTTACTGGCACTGGGGTTGGTGTATACTCAGGAGACTTGAATCTCTGGACTTGCCATGTGCCAGCTGGGCCCTGAGCCTCAGCAGAGTTGCAATTACTACTCTCCATTTTGTTGGACTTACACAGGTCAGCTAACAGGGAAGTGAAGATTGTCAACCACCATATCAGGGAACCAAGAGTGCCTACAACCCTAAGCAGGATATTCACATCCTTCAACCATGTGGGATCTAAACCCTCTCTCAACATAGAGGTTGAGTGGACATCTGAATCCAGGGTACACAGGATGGATGAATAAATTATGGATTAGAGTGAACTTACTGGTATGCTACTATAGAACAATTGTGACTAGTAATGGAGGAAACTATAGCATTTATCTGAAGAAAGTGGCCACAGGAGCCTGGAAGACAGATGGACAGACCTATAGGATGGAAAAGCAGGGGTGACAAGAGGACAAAGAGGAGATGCTGCCTCTGAGGCAGTGGATGTATCCCAGGAGGACCTTGCCAAGGTGGTGCATGACCACCTGCCCTGAATTTACCCATCCAGGTATGTGCAGGTGTATAGGGGACAGTTCGCATCCTGGACAGCCAGGGTGCATGGCCTCCACATCTGGTGCAGAAGAGACCACTGCAGCCCAGTGGCCTGAGGAAGGTACCTTGGGACAATATCTCCAACCTGAAAACCCCTTACACACAAAGTTTAGGTGTGTTCTTCTTAGGACAAGTTCACTGAGACCCCAGGAGCTGAAGGGAGACTTCGAATGTTTTTTCAGAAGAGCACTAAAGCCAACAGTTTCTGTCAGGAACAGCTAATGATCAGGAGACACTCCCAGCAAGGGCCTCACTGCCCAGCAAGGGCTGTTGCAAGCTCCCTAAGGAGTCTTTGACAATCTTAGAGAGGACGGCTGCAGAAAAGACCTCCACCATCCTCTTCTGTTACCTGTGCTTGCCTAGGTGACTGGAGTGGGACTTTCAGGATGCTAATCCACCTAGTTATGCCATAGATTACCCTCAAGCAAAACTGGATCACTCTTGGGGATTCCATGAGTGCTGGCATGAGAATGACACCGTAAGAGGATTGAACATTTTTCAGAATGGCCATACAACCAAGGAGCATCAACCAATATCCAGACCAGACCTGTGGTGCCATCTCTGAGCCCAGAAGTCAGAGTCCAGCAGTTTCCATCACAAAATGTGAATATTAGAAATGTTGTGAGCAATCACATGCCCTCAAATAACAAAAGAGCACTGAAAAGGATTTTGGATTATCCTATCACAAGAAATTCCACCTCTCTGGAAGGAAATGGCATTAGAAGTGTGACTGAAAATTCCTGGCTGCTCCACTGTAGATTTCCAAGAGAAGTGTTATGTTGTATAGACCTTGCCCAAAGCCCACAGACCTGTACCAGTGTCACAGGAACAATTTCAAGACACAGGTTCATATCTGAACAGGTACCTCCAGAGGAGATTTAGAGGAAAACTATTTCTAACCATCACCCTAACCACAACCTTGTCCTTACTTCTCTAACTATAATTTAAACCTCAATGTCTCTCAAAGCTTAACCCTCAATCTAACTCTGTAGGTGCACACTGGAATCTCCTGAGTAGTCCACAACCTTGACAATATAAATGCTCAGCTACTGCCACCCAGACATCTATGGAAAAACATCATTTAGAATGTCCTATTGACTTCCAAGACAATAAGCAATCTGACAGTTGGAACTGGAAAATAGGCCTGAACTGCTGTAAGGGCACATGAACTATGAGACCACTTTTCTTGGCCAGGGCAGAGAGAGACAGGTGTTTTTACACAGGCCATATCAGCTTGAAGGATCTAGCCATTGAAGAGGGCCTAGGAGAAATTTTTCATGTTACCCTTGGAAACCCTGTCCCACCACTGACAGGTGCTGCTCAGGGCAAAGACCCTGGGAACTCCCTAGCAAGCTGACTTGGTTCTGGCTGTGGGACCATCTTCCAGAAGTGTAGACCATCTGGGGGCTGCTTCATGGGGCCTCCAAACAGATGACTGGTCCTGGAAGATTCTGGCTGGGTGGTGTGGATGTGCACCTTGGACCCCTGTCTGAAGCCTCAGCAAAGGGTAGAAAGGAGGCTCCTGTGTCAGGTAAAGTGAATCTATTGCTCAGAGCCCTGAAGCAAGCTGGCTCTGATCTGTCCTCTGCAGTGATATGGAGAATTTGGTTGATGTTCACCCATAAAGGCATCAAAGGGTACACTGGGTGGGACAACAAGCCTCCCCCCATAGCCCTGCAAGCCATCACCAGCAATTCCTGGTCTCCAAATGGAGACTTAACTTAGTTTTGGGGGAGGCATCAACTGTCAGGTACAAGTGTGAGCAAGGTCTTGCATGGATGGCTTGGGGGTTTGCTGGAGGTTCCTGACATGAAATGACATTGAGCATGGTTTTGGGAGGCCATGAAAAGGCTGTATGTGTGGGGAGGAAACTCTGACATCATTGTTAATGAAGGGTAAAAATGTCACAGACACAGAAACTCAACAGTGTTTAATAACATTGACCACAAATGAAGAACAATAATAATGCATGATACCGGGAGGTGAACTTGGCCCAATGGATAGGGCATCTGCCTACCACATGGGAGGTCCATGGTTCAAACCCTGGGCCTCCTTGTCCCATGTGGAGCTGGCCCATGCATAGTGCTGATGTGTGCAAGGAGTACCGTGTCATGCAGGGGTGTGTAGGGGAACCCCATGCACAAGGAGTGCACCCAGTAAGGAGAGCCACCCAGTGCAAAAGAAAGTACGGTCTGCCCAGGAATAGCACCACACACACAGAGGGCTGACACAACAAGATGATGCAACAAAAAGAAACACAGATTCCTGGTGCTGCTGATAAAGCTAGAAGCGGTCACAGAAGAACACAGAGTGAATGGACACAGAAAGCAGATATCGGGGGGCTTGGGGGAGAAGGGGAGAGAAATAAATTTTTAAAAATCTACTTAAAAAATGCATGATACCATTACTAAGACAATCCTAGTAAGATTTCTTACAGAGATTAGACTGTGACCCAGGTTTGAGGTTAAACTCGCTGGTGTTGGGATGCACGTTAAGAATTCTTTCTAAGTAAACTAGCACATGGTCTGATTGCTACTCACTGCTTTTGAGACCACTGAGGAACCAGAACTAAGGGCAGCCATTGTTCTACACCCCTCACTTGAAACTGGCAGAGGTGCTTTGAAACAGGGCTTTTTATTCCTGTTATCTTTTCATGTCCAGGAATCAACAAAAAATTACAAGACAAACAAAAATGGAACTATAACCCATTCACAGAAAAAAAAAATGTTTGCAAGAAAACATTCCTGAGGAAGCTCATAAAATAGAGCAATTAGGTATAAGATGTTTAATGACATCTTAAAAATTCACATAACCTAAGTGAATCCATATGGAAAGAAATAAAGGAAAGCAGGAAAACAGAAAACTCACAGAATAAACTAGAGATAGAAATTATAAAAGAAGAGAAATTTGGAGCTGCAAAAGTACAGTAATTGAATTTATTCAAGCAAAGAATGTAGTGAAAGGATGCAAAAATATTTTCACACAGTTATTAGCTAAATGAGAACACAAGTGGATATAACAATACTGGACAAAATAGACTAATTCAACTGTCTTACAAAACAATACATACATAGTCTACACTACACTGTTAATACTAACTTAAACCATGGACTACAATTAATAGTACAATTACACAAATACAATATCATCAATTGTAAGAAATGGTTCATACTAATGCAAGGTGATAGTAACAGTGGTACATGGGAATCCTTTATTTTTTGGATGGGTATGCTCTAAACCATCAACTTCTCCAAAAAACAATTAAAAACTAAAATCAGTTGCAAGACAAAACAGGAGGCTATCTATTAATGAAAGGCACAGTAAAATAGGATGAAATAAACATTTATGAATTTAAAAATAGTGCCCCAAAATACATAATTTAGAGAAATAAAAATTCTTTAAAATCTGCGTTAACAGGCATGCAACATACAAAGATGTAATCTAAGACAGGAAGAACACAAAAAAGAGATAGAGTATTGTGGGGATAGACTGTTTATTACTGAGATGAGGTTGGTACTAGTCTAACTAGGTTTTTTATTTTAAGCAGTTATTGTTAAATACAAAGGTACCCAATAATAACATAAAAATATAAAGAAGAAAATGGAAGGAAATCCAAATAGTACAGTGCAGAAAGCCACAAAAAGGAAAAAAAAATAGCATTACAGCCGTCACTGAGGAACAGTAAATGTACATGACACGCAGAAATCAAATAGCAAAATTGAAGATATAATTTCTTCCTTCTTCTATTGTCTTAATTGTCAAAGGATTAAACTCCCTATTAAAAGAAAGAGATTGATAGACTGGATGAAAAACCTGATCCTGCTAAATGTGGTCTACAAAAGACTCACTTAAGGTACAATCTCAAAAAGATATAAATGAAAAATAAGAAAAATTATTTCCATGAGAGTGGTAATCACAAGAAGCCCCAGAGGCTATATTATTTTCAGAAATAGAGTCTTCAGATATAAAAATTTTTACATTAATAAAAAGTCCAATCAACAAAGATATAATGATGATAACCATATACACAAACAATAACAACAGAGTACATGTGTACAATACATATGGAAATTTTTCCAGGGTACCCCATATATTAGACCATTTATAAAATGAAAATAATATTTAAAATATTGGAATCATACAAAGGATCTTCTCAAAAATCAATAGCAGGGGAAAACTGGAAAATTTATGAACATGTAGAAATCAAACAGTACATTACTAAACATCCAAGGAGTTGAAGAAGAAATCTCAAGGGTCTAATGAAGTATCTTGAGATATCAAGATGATGCAACAAAAAGAAACACAGATTCCCATGCCACTGACAACAACAGAAGCGGACAAAAGAAGAAGATGCAGCAAATAGACACAGAGAACAGACAACTGGGGTGGGGGGGAGGGGAGAGAAATAAATAAAATAAAATATTAAAAAAAAAGAAATATAAAGGATTGCTGAAATTATGAAAGACCTAAACAAATTGAGTATACATCCAGTGTTCATGAATTGAAAGACAACACTATTAATAAATCAATATTGCCAAAAGAATCTACAAGTTCAATGCAATCCCTATCAAAATTCCAGTAGCATTTACAAAAATGCTAAAGCTGATTGTCAAATTCATAGGCACTCTAAGAGGTACTACATAAACAAAACAAACTTGAAAATAAGAAAAAATGTAAAGGAATCAGACTTCCTGATTATAAAGCTTGCTATGAAGCTACAGGAATAAACACTGTGTGGTACTGGCATATGAACAGACAAATATACCAATGGACTAGAATTTAAAGTCCAGTCTAAAATCCACACATCTATGGGCAGTTAATTTTTGACAAATGCCCAAGTATGTCCAACGGGGAAACAATAAACAATCTCTTCAAAATATGGTGCTGGGACTACAAGAAATCCATATGAAAAGAATGAATGTGAATACCCCCTTATCATTTTATGGAAAAATTAATTCAAATTAGATCAAAGATCTAACTATAAGAGCTAAAACCATACAACTCCTAAAATAAAAGAGATAACAAACTTTAGCATCTTGAAGTAAGCACTGATTTTGTATTTTACAACAAAGCACACAAACAGAAAATGAAAAAAATAGCTAAACTGGACTTGATCAAATATACCTTCTTGTTTTAAAGGCTTAATGAATTTTACTACCTACTGAACACTGATAAGCATTCACAATGGTATATCTCACTTCTTTCACTGCAACATCATTTAGCAGGTGTGTCTATGTCACAGATGAAGCCAAAGAGCAGACTGACCATCTGTGCAAGACCAAAAGGCAGCAAGGGAAGGGCAGGCATCCACAAGCTGAAGCCCAGCTCCAGACACTGCCTTCCCTTCATCGCAGTTTAATTCAAACATTCCCAAACAATCCACAGCCATTCAATTTTTCCCTCTAGGAGTACTAAAAAAAAAAAAAAAAAAGGGTATTGAGAGTAGGGTAATAGGATGTAGGTAATAGGTATTGAGAATGGGATACTGAGGAGAGAATGCTGAAAATAGGGACTGATGGCCTTCTCCAAACCCCAGCTCCACTAAGGGTAAGTGTCTCTGCTGCTGTTGGATGATCACACAGCCCTCACTGCCTACCTGTCCTCCCAGTCCTGCCCCAGTGCTCTCAAATGGCAGGTGTGCTGTCACCCAGCCTGAGATTCCCTCCCTGCCCCAGCCACATCTCCAGCCTGACACCACCACACTGCCACTGCCCAGGGCCTGGTCGCTCTTCCCCTTGTACCTTTCCTTGTGCATCTTGTCGTGGTGCTTCTTGACATCCACAGCTTGTGCTGCTGTCTTGCTCTGGTCTTGCCACAGCCTTCAAAGGTACATATCTTGCTGGCCACACTGCTGTCACCACTGCTGCCCCCACTGGGGCCTCCTGCTCCTCCAAGATGGCCATGCCTCCTCTGCTGCCACCCCCACACCCACCAGGGCCTCCTGCTCTTCCTGCTGGTGCTGGCTCCTCCACTTGCTCCTCTAAGATGGCCATGCCCTCTCTGCCCAGTGGGCCCAGATGGCCAATGACTCTGCCTCATCCTCACCACCCATGCCATGCATGGGGCCACCACCATAGCCTTGCAGGACTGCATCAGGAGCAGGGTGAGTGGTGGGTGGGACTCTGGTGGTCCCTGTGCCTGTGTGCTGCTGGGACATGCACGGGTCCTTGACACTACCTCTCCCCGACCTGCAGCCCAAAGTCACATGTGCATTGTGGCTCTGAACCCGAGTGGAAGACTGCTGGGGGTGCACAGCCCTCTGGTGTGCCTGCATGGTGCCACCTCATGCAAGAGCATCTGTGCAGCTGCTGCGGACCCATGAAACACAACTTCTGAGAGTCAAAGGACATTATCAATAACATGAAAATAAAATGTACAGAATGGAAGAAAATATTTGGGTTGTATTTCTGTTAAGAGTATGATATACAGAGTATTTAAGGTATTACTAAATCTCAACAAAAATCCAAACATCCCAACTTAAAAACTGTAGAAATTATATTAATTATATTTTTCACATGCATCACTCTATTCTTAGCATCATGTAATAGTGTTATTTGTGGTAGTTCGTAGAAGAGCATTCTTATATTTGTATTATTAACCACTGTTCTCATTAACCTCTGGGTTCACTATGTTATTCAAGCCCTAGATTACTCTCTAGCTTTCTTTCAATCAGCATTTACATGACTAGACATCCGTTTCAGTCACAGTAACTTATGGACTATAGTTAAAAGCAATTTTATGATACTCTTGGATCAATATCAAAGAAGGTACTATATCAATGCTAAGGGTCTATTATAGAGGGGTATGGTATTTTTTTCTTTGGTACTAAAGAAAATGTTAGATTTATTGAGGGAATGACTGTAAAATTCTGTGATGAAAGTGAGAGTCACTGAGTGTACACTTTGGATAGAATGTGTTATACATGGAACTGTATAACACAGTGAACCATGTGGTTAACAGTACAAATAGGAGAGTGTTCTCTCATGTACCAGAACAAATGCACAATACTAATACATAGCATTAATAGAGATTGCATGGAAAAATATGCCAAGTGTACACTATGGACTATAGTTAGTTGTCATAGTCTGATCGTGGCCTTTCATAATCTGTAACAAATATAAGGTGCCAGCTGAGAGGTGATATATGGGAATTCTCTATATTATGCATATTGTTTTATAAGCTCACAAGCTCTCTAATAAAACAAACAAAAAGTAACGTATCTTGGATGGAATTCTGAGACAGGAAAAGTTTATTAAGATGAAGGGAATGCAAATAAAGTATGGATTTTGGCTCATAATAGCATGGCAATACTTGTTCACTGTAGTATTGTTTAAATGTAAGATGTTAAAAATCTATTAGACTAGGAGAATTCTATGGATTATCCTTGCAACTTTCTGAAATTCTAAAACTGTTCTAAAACAAAATACTTAATGAAAACAAAAAAATAATATGTGTGGTGGTAGCAGGAAAGGGAAGAGATGAACTCAAGAAGAAGATTGAGGGAAACGGACTTGGCCCAGTGGTTAGGGCATCTGTCTACCACATGGGAGGTCCACGGTTCAAACCCCAGGCCTCCTTGACCCATGTGGAGCTGGTCCATGCGCAGTGCTTATGCGCACAAGGAGTGCCCTGCCACGAAGGGGTGTCCCCCGCGTAGGGGAGTCCCACGAGCAAGGAGTGCTCCCCATAAGGAGAGCCACCCAGCATGAAAGAAAGTGCAGCCTGCCCAGGAATGGCGCTGCCCACACTTCCCATGCCGCTGACAACAACAGAAGCGGACAAAAGAAACAAGACGCAGCAAATAGACACAGAGAACAGACAACCGGGGGAGAGGGGGAATTAAATAAATAAATCTTTAAAAAAAAAAAAAAGAAGATTGAAATGTATAGTTGGAGATACAAGAGGAGAACCAGAATCAAGAACAAAATAATATTTCCATCTACATTAAGCCCCACATTCAATCACAAACTAAATGCTTGAATTTATATCAATTTAAATGAAATCATATAGGGATTAATAGAATTTTAGCTAGTATGTACTTTCCATTTTCTGCTTTCCAGTAAGATCTTTCCTTTCATTTTAATCTAAAAGAAAAAATATATACCAAAAGGACTCATCTTCTTCTCCACCTCTATTCTGTCTCCAACACAGCCTCATCTTTCTCTGTTCCCCATCTTAGGGAGGACAGGAAACTGAAGTCATCCATGACTCTGCCTAATTCCTCACATCCTGCCCAGGCATCTGGACCTGGAGATTCCACCTAGATTTACATTTACACTTATAGATGTATTTACATTTCCCTCCTCTCCCATTTCCACTATTCAGGCATCATCACTTCTGAGTTAATCTCTCACCATAAAACCTCCTAAGAGAAAATAAGGCACCAAGAGTGTAGGGATTCTGTTTGA
Organism: Dasypus novemcinctus; assembly: GCF_030445035.2. Taxonomy (NCBI): domain Eukaryota; kingdom Metazoa; phylum Chordata; class Mammalia; order Cingulata; family Dasypodidae; genus Dasypus; species Dasypus novemcinctus. The sequence continues at coordinate 95,708,324 of NC_080678.1, forward strand.
GGAGAATTACTAATGGAATTGGGTAAGGATATTGAAATATTGTGAATGTGATTAATCCCATTGAATTGTATGCTTGGGAGTGGTTGGGATGGAAAGTTTATGATATGTTCTCACAGTTAAAAGAATAAAAAATACAAATAAAGGGACAATGACAAATATACTACATGATCTTGGATGGGGTCTAACAAGGGAGGGAAAAGAATTAAAGGGACATTATTGGTACATAAGAAAAAATAGAATATAAACTGTGAACTTTATATCAGTGTTAAATTTATGAGCTTATTATTTAAGGTGGTTGCATAAGTGAATATCCTTCTTCCTAGGAAATGTACATTGAAGTATTGAGTGCTCAAGGAGCATGGTATATATACCCTTCAGTTAAGTGACCATAAAATGGATGGATGGATATAATGGATAGATAGAAGATAGGAAGGTAGGTAGATAGATGATAGATTGATAGATAGATAGATGATAGATAGAGAGATAGATAGATAGATAGATAGATAGATACATAGATAGATACATAGATAATGATGTGGAAACTGTAGCAAAGGTGGGTAGAGTTATGTAGGATTCTCTGTATGGGTTTTTTGCTATTTGTATAAATATCCTTACCTTTTTTGTTAGTGATAAATGGCCTATTTATTAATTTAATAAAGCTTATGTCTGAAAACATTTCATAAATTTTATCACAAGCACATTATTAAGGTTGAAAAACTGTTACAGGAAGTGACCCAAGATGTCTCCTACAAGGCTAAACAAACTCTAAACTCCCTTCAACAAGGACACTAATAGTCCTATAATTTTTAATGCTGTGTGATATATTTGAAAGATTTGCTAAAATTGGTGTGAGCAGATGTATTAGAGATTTTGTTATCACAATGACATCACAATGACAAAATCATACAACAGAAAGTTATCTACTATACAAAATTGCTGGAAATAAACAGGACAGGCAGAGTTAGAGGAGAGTGTAAGAGCAACAAAAAAGACAAAATAGACGAAAAAAATGCAAACAAAATATGACAAAAACAAATCCAATCAAAATATGGCTAACACAAATAATTTCTTGAAAGTAATAACACTGAATGTTAATGGATTAAACTCACCTATCAAAAGATTCAGACTGTGACATTGGATAAGAAAATATGACCCATCTATATGCCGTCTACAAGAGACACATCTTAGACCCAGAGACTCATGGAGGTTGAAAGTGAATGGCTGGAAAACAATCATACAAGCAAACAATAACCAAAAAAAGGCAGGAGTAGCTATATTAATATCAGACAAAATAGACTTTAAATGTGAAACAATTGTAAGAGACAAAGAAGGATACTACATTTTAGTGAAAGGGACAATCTGTCAAGAAGATCGAACAATAACAAATATTTATGCTCCTAACAAGGGCGCCTCTAAATACGTGCGGCAAACGCTGGAAAAACTAAGTGAAAAAATAAATGCATCTACAATTATAGTGGGGGATTTTAATACACCACTATCAATTCTTGACAGAACATCTCAAAAGAGAATCACTAAAGAAACAAAACATTTGAACAGTATATTAGAGGAGCTGGATCTAATAGACATATATAGATCATTACACCCAAACACAGCAGGATATACATTTTTCTCAAGCGCACATGGATCATTCTCCAAGATAGACCATATCTTGGCATATTTGTGGCTAGGCCACAAAGAAAGGCTGAATGAATTCAGAAAGATTGAAATCATACAAGACAATATCTCTGACCACAGTGGAGTCAAGCTGGAAATTTGCAAGGGACAGAGGCCCAGATTTCACACCACGATTTGGAAATTAAACAGCACACTCTTAGAAAAACAGTGGGTCAAAGAGGAAATCTCAAAAGAAATCAATGACTACCTTGAAACAAATGATAATGATAACACACCATACCAAAATTTATGGGATGCAGCAAAAGCAGTACTGAGGGGGAAATTTATAGCCATAAATTCATATATCAAAAAAGAAGAAAGAGCAAAAATTGAAGAACTAACTGCACATTTGAAGGAATTAGAAAAACAACAACAAAGTAATCCAACAGGAAGAAGAAGGAAGGAAATAACAAAGATAAGAGCAGAACTAAATGAAATAGAAAATAAGAAAGCACTTGAAAAGATAAACAAGACCAAGAGCTGGTTTTTTTAGAAGATCAACAAAATTGACAAACCTTTAGCGAGACTAACAAAGAAAAAAAGAGAGAAGATGCAAATACACAAAATAAGAACTGATAAAGGTGATATCACCACTGACCCCACAGAAATAAAGACTATCATAAGAGAATACTTTGAAAAACTATATTCCAACAAAAATGACAATTCAGAGGAAATGGACAAATTCCTAGAAACACATAAGCAACCCATATTGATGAAAGAAGAAATTGATGATCTTAAGAAACCAATCACACTCAAAGAGATGGAATCAGTCATTAAAAACCTCCCAACTAAGAAGAGCCCAGGGACAGATGGGTTCACAGGTGAATTCTACAAAACATTCCAGAAAGAACTAACACCAATCCTGCTGAAACCATTCCAAAAAATTGAAACAGAAGGAACATTGCCTAACTCCTTCTATTATGCCAAAATTACCCTAGTAGCAAAGCCAAACAAAGACACTACAAGAAAGGAAAATTACAGACCAATTTCTCTAATGAACCTAGATGCAAAACTACTTAACAAAATACTTGCTAATCATAATCAACAACACATTAAACGAATTATACAGCACGACCAAGTGGGATTTATTCCAGGTATGCGAGGATGGTTCAACATAAGAAAATCAATGTAATACACCCTATAAACAGATTGAAGGAAAAAAATCACATGATTATATCTATAGATGCAGAAAAAGCATTTGACAATATACCGCACCCTTTCTTGATAAAAACACTCCAAAAGATCAGAATACAAGGAAATTTTTTGAACATGATAAAGAGTATATATGAAAAACCTACAGCCAACATAGCTTACAAAGGAGAAATCCTAAAACCCTTCTCTCTAAACTCAGGAACAAGACAAGGATGCCCATTGTCTCCCCTTCTATTTAACATTGTCTTAGAAGTACTTGCTCGAGCACTGAGGCAAGAACCAGATATAAAAGGCATTCAAATTGGAAAGGAAGAAGTCAAAATGTCATTATTTGCAGATGACATGATCCTACACATAGAAAACCCTAAGAGATCTACAACAAAGCTTCTAGAACTCATAAACGAGTTTAGTTAAGTCACAGGTTATAAGATCAATGAGCAAAAATCAGTAGCATTTCTGTACACTAATAATGAGCAAGATCAGGAGGAAACCAAGAAACAAATACCATTCACAATAGGAAATTAAAAAATCAAATACTTTGGAATAAATTTAACCAAAGAGGTAAAAAACTTATACACTGAGAACTATACAAGACTGTTCAAGGAAATCAAAGAAGACCTAAATAAATGGAAGAATATTCCTTGTTCATGGATAGGAAGACTGAATATTATTAAGATGTCTATCCTACCAAAACTGATCTACACATTCAATGCAATCCCAATAAAAATCAACACAGCCTTCTTTAAGGAACTGGAAAAACTAACTATGAAATTTATTTGGAAAGGAAAGAGGCCCCGAATAGCCAAAGACATATTGAAAAAGAAAAATGAAGTTGGAGGAATCACACTTCCTGACTTCAAAACGTACTACAAAGCTACAGTAGTGAAAACAGCATGGTATTGGCATAAGGAGAGACACACAGACCAATGGAATCGAATTGAAAGTTCTGATATAGAACCTCATATATATAGCCATATAATATTCGATAAAGCCACCAAACCCTCTCAACTGGGAGAGAATGCCCTGTTCAACAAATGGTACCTGGAGAACTGGCTATCCATATGTAGAAGAATGAAAGAGGATTACCATCTCACACCTTATACAAAGATCAACTCAAGATGGATCAAAGACCTAAATATAAGAGCCAAGACCATAAAGATCTTGGAAAGCAGTGTAGGGAAACATCTACAGGACCTTGTAATAGGAAATGGCTTCATGAACATCACACCAAAAGCACGAGCAGCAAAAGAACAAATAGATAAATGGGACTTCCTCAAAATTAAAGCCTTCTGCACCTCAAAGGAGTTTGTCAAAAGTAAAAAGGGAACCCACACAATGGGAGAAAATATTTGGCAACCATATATCCGATAAGAGACTTATAATTTGCATATATAAAGAACTCCTATATCTTGAAAATAAAAAGATAAACAACCCATTTAAAAAATGGGAAAAAGATTTAAACAGACACTTCTCCAAAGAAGAAATACAAATGGCTAAAAAGCACATGAAAAAATGCTCCAAATCTCTAGCTATCAGGGAAATGTAAATCAAAACTACAATGAGATACCATCTTACTCCCATAAGATTGGCAGCTATGAAAAAAACAGAAGAATACAAATGCTGGAGAGGTTGTGAAGAAAGGGGAACACTCATCCACTGCTGATGGGAATGCAGAAGGATCCAACCATTCTGGAGGACAGTTTGGCGGTTTCTCAAAAAACTAACCATAGATTTGCCATATGACCCAGCAATACCACTGCTGGGTATATACCCATCAGAACTGAAAACAAGGACACAAACCGATATATGTACACCAATGTTCATAGCAGCATTGTTCACTATCGCCAAAAGTTGGAATCAATCCAAATGTCCATCAACAGATGAGTGGATCAATAAAATGTGGTATATACACACAATGGAATACTACGCGGCTGTAAGAACAAATACACTACAATCACACGTGATAACATGGATGAACCTTGAGAATCTTATGTTGAGTGAAGCAACCCAGGCATTGAAGGCCAAATACTACATGACCTCAATGATATGAAATAAGCAAGTTGCCTCAGAGAGCTAGAGACTGGAAAATAGGCTTACAGGAAATCAGGGGATGGAGGAAGGATGTGAGCCGACGTCTGCAGGGGTGGAATCTATGATGAGCTGGTGGTAAGTATGAGCACAAAGAAGAGATAAAATTGGGGCAAGGGGTTGCCTTTGGGTGGGGCTTTGTTTGAGGGGGGCTGGGGATGGGTGGATGGGTAATATTGCTCAAAAAATTGGGGGGAGGGAGGGGCAACATACGAACATAGGAAAGTGTCAGGTGTTTGAGAGTAAAATGCTGAGAAAACTGTATCAAAATATAATTAAGAGGGTTACCTGTTTAGGATGCTCAGAGGGGATGGTCTGATGTGGGACGGACTCATGGGGAATGTCTGAATGCTCATTTTGCCAGGGTGGGTTGTACCATTGTGTAGAGACCCAAGTAGTGAGAGTTGGGGTGGACCCACATCCTGGGGAGGACTAATGCCACCAAATAGAGGGAACTGTATCTCTCGACAGAAAGGGTGGCTCCCAGGGCATTAGGGCAGTTGAGCAAGTAAGGCCCTGAACACTGTTGCAAGTATCTCTGGACGTGGCTCCTCAGGAAATGGAGATTGGCTGTCACTGTGGGCCCCAAGGGGAGGGGAAAATGGATGTTGAATGGATGGAACCAAGGTAAATGTGGGGGCAGAAGAGGTGTTTCACGAGAGTACACGAGGACGAATATAAAACATGTAATATTACACCAAAAACATATAGGGGACAACAGACTAATAATGTAAACCATAATGTAAAACATAGGATAACTAAAAAATTTGGAAAAGTGAATATTCTAAAGTATGGACCACAATGTAAGCACAGATGACACCTTGTTTGAAAGCTATTGTTTCAGAGTCTGTACATCAGTTTCAGTAAATATGATATGAATAAGTTAAAAGATTATCGCTGTGGAAGGGAAAAGGTTTTATGGTGGATGTGTGGGAATACTGTATATTGTATATATGAATTACTGTGATCTAAGGCTCTTGTGAAGAGAAGCTCAATAATTAGGAAAAAAGAAAAGAAAGATAGGATGTAGAATTTTTCCAAATCAATATGTATTCTAGATCTAACCTTTAAAGTCATCGCTATATTCCATTTTACTAGTAAGGGAACATGACATTATATTGGGCTTCACTTTACAGGAATTTTTGGATCACAGAGTGGTTCAACAATGGCAGCAGAGGATTACTGGTATGGGATGTTATTGACAGACTATATATGGTTGACAGGGAGTTATACAGGGCATATGTCCAGGGTGCATGGTAATGTTTGGATATACTCATATGGAAAAAATTAAAAACAACAGCTGGAGGGGTACTGGGTTCCTGGCTGGGGGTGCTCTGTCGTGGTCACTAGGGGAGCAGTGGCAGTGCCCAGGTGCAACGGTAAGAACCAGGAAGTAATGAGGGTCCAACAGTGGGCTCCTGATACTAATGACTATGCTTGTGAGCCTATATGCCTGAAATAAGAACAAGTTCTAGAGCAGTACTGTGCCTTGGAGTTTCCTCCTGACAGCCTTCATGTTACTCAAATGTGGCCAGTCTCGAAGCCAAATTCAGCATGTAGATGCAGGGCATTCCCCTCAGTGTGGGACATGACACCCAGGATGAGCCTCCCTGGCACCGAGGGATCACTACCAAATACCAGCTGATGATGCAACTAGAAAATGACCTTGAATTAAAGGTTCAACGCGGATCAGCAGAATATCCCTGACTACATATAATAGCATGACTTTAAAATGCTGTTTGACCTAAATTAAGGGGGAAATGGAAAGGAGAAATGATTTTATATGGCTATGAGTCTCTAAAAAAGAGTCTGGAGGTTGTCAGAAGGATTGCCCTTATGCACACCTGAGCAGAGTCTCAGAGACAGATAAAGTAGATACAACCCCAGCTATTGGTTCTTTTGAGGGCTAAAGAGACCCACGGGTTCTATGGTCATGGCAGATGGGGTTCACTGCCATGTCAGATGGCCCTTCTTTGGAGCCGGTGTTTCTGCGTGATGGAGCTGGACTCAGATGGGATCTCTTTTCACAAGACTTTCATGCTACTTTACTGGAATTGTAGTTGGTGCTGGGGCTTAGGATATATCTAGGGGATTTGAATCTCTGGACTGCCTACAACTGAAAGCAGGAGGATTGCATCCAATATCCATGTGGAATCTAAACCCCCTCTTGACATAGAAGTGCAATGGACACAACCATTTCATTGTCCAAAGTCCACAGAGAAAATGTGGCATTGGTGTGGGAAGGGTGGCCATGCTGGCTGCTGGGTGCAGGGAATGGGAGGAAGAGATGAGATGGGGAGGCATTTTCAGGACTTGGAGTTGTCCTGGGTGGTGCTTCATGGACAATTATGGGACATTGTAGGTCCCCCGGGGGCCCACTGGATGGAACGTGGGAGAGTGTGGGCTATGATGTGGACCATTAACTATGAGGTGCAGTGATGCCCAGAGATGTACTTACCAAATGCAATGGATGTGTCATGATGATGGGAGAGAGTGTTGCTGTGGGGGGAGTGGGGAGTGGGGGGGGTGGGTTGAATGGGACTTCATATTTTTTTAATGTAATATTTTTTAAAAAGTGAATTAAAAAATTGCTGGAAATATCATGACAGTTTATTTTAGGACAACAGCATTAATTACTCATTAAAATACAAAATGTTCATTTATCTCAAAACATCTTGTGTTTTTTGTGAGTTTTTTCTATTTAATGTTGTAGATAACACCATTTGGAACATTGGTCTGTTGTAAAGACCAAATATTTGACTGACAAACTCATATCTTTAATATGCAATAAAATGGACATATATAGACATCCATTTTGTTTTTTCCAGGTCTCTACCATAACTGTGTCATGTATTCCATAATCATTTCCATAAATGTGTTTATACAGTGAGAAGCTAATCTTGTCCAGGAATGTTTTTAGCATCATTATTTGCACAAGCCAAAGGTGGAGGCAACTCAAACGTCCATAACCTGATGAATAAATAAAATGGTATATAGATATAATAGAATAATATGCAACTGTAAAAAAGTAGTTCCAATGAGAACTGAAACATGAGCGAGCCATGAAACATTATGCTAATAGTATTAAGGATTAAATATATTTTGTAAACTCATGTAGTTAATAATTAGAATATAAGTCACCATAAAAAGGACTGAAGTTAGAGAATGGAAAGCTGAGGTTTAACCTGTGCATAAATGGTAAAAAGTTTTTTTGTAAATCTTTGGTAATGAATAGAGATGGGGAAAGGACATCGTAGTGTTTGAAACTAGTAGTGCTATTGTATGGTTAGGACAAGGGTGGAAAGGGAATGTCTAAAATTATGAATATCACTAAAAGGAAAACTAGAAACTGTAACATGGAACTGCACATGACAGTAAAACTTCATGTCAAACACAATGAGTGACATTCCTATATAAGACAGTTTTTACAAAATATAAATACACTGTATTATTATACACCTGTATAACTGATTTTTAAAATGATATGGACAGAGAAAAATGTTACAGAATAATTCATTTGCATTAAAAAAACATTATGTTAAGTGAAATAATCAAGATTCAAAAATATTAGAGAATTGCTCTTATATGAGATGTGTAGAATAATGAAGTTCACTGAGGAAAAAGTAGATTACAAGTTACCAGAGGCTTGGGGGTGGATGATGGGAAGTAAGGAGTTTCTATTTTGTGTGATGAAAAAGATTTGGTAATGGAGGGAGATGATAACAGCACAACAAGGAGTTATACACTTACAAATGGCTAAAACAGAAGAGAAAAAAGACAAGGCAAAGAATTGTAATTTATTTCCCTTGTCTCCTGTGGAGCCCAGACTGTTCAGCTGTGGTTTTAAAGCAAGGATTCAGGGTCTCATTGCTGAGTTGGAAGTGATGGAAAATCACCCTCTAAGCATACTCTGCATAGATTTACTTAAATACAGGTAAGAATATTTTCACAGTTATGGATAAAAAGCTAACTTGGTATAACCTGAAGTGGAATCTGCTTACCTGGGTTATGGTGGTAAAAATGTGTGTGGAGCAGGAAAAAGCTTATATGGAAAAATTCATGTAGCTGGTGGAAATATAAGCCCTTTAATACCCACAGCTTTTTAAAAATGTATTATTCATCAACTGGTATTTGATGGAAATATTTGAAGCTCACATGTGTTAAAGAATGATAGTTCCACATGAACTTTTATTGCTCTCATGCACACAATCAGTATTCACAGATATAGATTAGCAATCAATTTTGAAGATAGGGAACACTTACCCATAAGCTCAGCAAAGCAAAATGGTAGTATTCATTCTTCTCATTATGAGAACTATATCACAAAACATTGCACTCATTATTATTATGCTTTGGGTTTTGTAAATAAAAACTGGTGTTTTTTCATTTGAATTTTATGCAGTACATATGTTAACAGAATAAAACAAATTTAAATTTTTAAAAAATTGACAAAGGACTAACAAAAACATTCAAAGGTTTAGTTGACAAGGACTGCACAACTCTGTGAAGAAAGTGAGAGCCACTGAGTATACACTTGGAATAGAATGTAAAAAGCATGGGACTCTATAACACAGTGAGCCATGTGGTGGAAGATGGACTGTGGTTAACAGTACAAATAGGAGAGTGTTCTCTCATGAAGTATCACAGATGTACAATACTCATACCTGGTATTAATAATAGGGGGGCATATGGAAAAAATACACCAAATATATGCAATGGACCATGGTGGTAATACTATAATATTTTTTCATAATCTGTAACAAATATTCTGCAACAACGTAAGATTTTGGTTGAGGGGTGATATATGGGAATTCTGCACGTTATGCATGATTGTTTTGTAAGCTCAAAACTTCCATAATAAAAAACGGGGGGAGGTGAGGAAAATTGAATACTCTGCACTATGCACTATCTCCACAAGTGATATGATAACCTAATACAAGCTGAGGCTTGGAGCCAGTTAGACACATCTGGATTTTGCGTATATTTGAAGGTATGGAAATGGGTGTCAGAAAGAGCAGAAGGGCTGACTCCAGAGTGTTGGAGATGGAGCTGTGATTGATGAAGCAGGGAGACCTGGGGGACCCACCTTACTTTAAGTTATGCATGGGGAGGCGGGAATTGCCAGTGAAACAAGAGCAGCTGTGTCGGTCCTCATCAGTCCATTCCCTCAGCCAGGAAGGAAGGACAACAGGGCGGTGGCTGCCTGATAGCCCCTGCAGCCCCACCTCCCCACCAGCCACCATGGCTGCTTGGTCCCACAGCCCGCCTGTCTAGTATTCCCATTGTTAGTGGAAACTGCCCCCAAGCACATAAACCTCTTCCTCTCTCCCTCAGACAGGCCTTGCCTGAGGGGCCTGATGCTGAAGCCAGCCCCGAGGAGGGGAAGCCAGGGAACAGCCTGGTGCTAAGGACAAGAGGAGGCAGGGAGGGTGCCCTCTGTGAAGTGAGAGAAGTGAGAGACCTGGTGACCCACCTTGGGCTGATGTGCATCATGGAGCAGGTACTGCAGCAGAGCAGGAGCAGTTCTGACCCTCCTCAGCCTTTTTCCAGTCAGGGCAGGAGGGCAGCATGTCTGTCACTTCCCTTCTCATCATTTGCTGCAGTCCCAAGACCCAGCAGCCCCTGCAGCCACTGGGCTCTAAAGCCTGCTCCGCCTCCACCTCGCATTGGCTCAGCAGGCACCCAGCCTTCAATCCACCAATAGACACTGTGGTTACAAGCTCCCAGCCAGTCATAACCTGCAGGATGACGCAAGCTCCTCCTTGGTCTGCACCTCCGCCTCAAGCCCCAGGCCCTCCAGCGGGCTGTGACCCCGCCCACACATGCTCTGCCTATCTTCCGCCGACTGCCCTTGCCCTGGGTCCCAGCCATACTAGAGCTGAAAGGAAAGTAGTGAGAAGAGGTTGAAGAAAGGGCACCACGTCCAAGGTGGTGGAAGGAGGTGCAGGACCACCTGCTCTGGATTTATCCCTCCAGGTGTGTGTGGGTGTGGAGGGAACCATTCCCAGCCTGGATAGTGGCAGGATTCCTAGCCAACGCGTGGCCGCTCCAACCCTCCTCCTCAGCCCGTTCCTCAGACAGGGCAGAAGAGCAACATGGTGGCGGCTCCCCGGCCGGACCTGTTGCCCCGCCTTCCAGCAGTCATCATGGCCTCAGTGCGCCATTGCCTGCCTCCCTTCAAACTCCCTTTTTCCCCTGCAGCTGCCACACCTGTGCATACATGTATGTACGCCCTCACTCTCCCTCTCTCCCTCTCCCCTGTGGAGCTCAGTCAGAAGAGCTGCCCTGAGGAGGTAGGACAGGTATTGCAAGGAAGTCATTGCAGCTCCAGTCGGATAGAAGAGCAGCATGGTGGCATTTTGTTGTCACTCCCTGCAGGCCCTTGTAGCGGTAGCCCCCATGGTTACTGAGCGCTAATGCTCACCTCTCCTGAAACTCACAATCCCTTAGACAATTGCAGCTCTTTGCACATTTTTTTTTCCAGAAAGGTTACTAACACAACTAGATTCTAGCGGTTACAGCTACTGATCAGGAGACACACCAGCAAAGGCCTCCTGCCTGCTAAGTGCTTATGCCATTTCCCTAAGGAAAACTGGATACCCCATTGGTGGGGTAACCAATAACAGCTGGAACCCTCCCCTTACCATTAACAAGGGAAAGAATAATTAATAGATTAAAGGGTGACCACAAAAGCCAAAGCCCTCTCTGTCTGCCTAGAGGAGCCTGTAATAAATCACAGTGTATATTTCCATCCTTCTCTTCCATTTCTCAGCAAGTTCTGTTCCTTTCCCCCATTTTCCAATAAATTCTTTTTACTGCATAAACTAAACTGCAAGTTATTAAATTCATAGCCAAGAACATAGAATAATCCAACACTTTCCTGGCTTCAAATCTCTCAGCGTTTGGTGCCAGGAAAGACCTCCATGGGCCTCTCTCCTAAGCTATATCTTGTCCAGGTCAATGGAGTGGGACTTTAAAACATTTCTGGAGGCTCATCCACCAGTGAACCCTGGGATTGGATTCCCATTGAGTGACACTGTGTAAGAGACAGGGATGAGTTTAGTTTTCACATAAAGATACTGAAAAGCAGGGAGGAAGAAAATATTAATTAATGTAACCCAGCAGACTACTGCCTCAGTCTCCCAGTCCAAAGTTAAGCAGGAACAAAGGAAACCACCTTAAGCCAGTCCTATAGCTGGTAAAAAGGATGCACACATGATTAATTGACTGCAATGGGCTTTCTCTTACAAGCAGTGGGACCACCATTTTTTCAGCTGGTGTTCAGCCAAAAGCTTATATGTTTTAGTTTTTTTTTCTTTAATCTCTTCCCTCCCCCCCCCACCCTGGTTGTCTGTTCTCTGTGTCTATTTGCTGCATCTTCTTGTCCAGTGGCACAGGAATCTGAGTTTCTTTTTGTTGTGTCATCTTGTTGTGTCAGCTCTCCATGTGTGCAGCACCATTCCTGGGCAGGCTGCACTTTCTTTTGCACTGGGCGGCTCTCCTTATGGGGTGCACTCCTTGCGTGTGGGGATCCCCTATGTGGGGACATCCCTGTGTGGCAAGGCACTCCTTGCGCGCACCAGCACTGGGCATGGGCCAGCTCCCCACATGTCAAGGAGGCCCGGGGTTTGAACCGTGGACCTCCCATGTGGTAGATGGATGCCCTAACCACTGGGCCAAGTCCACTGCCCTACATGTTTTAGTTTTGAAATCCTGACAACATGCATGCTAATTGCCTGCTATGGTGTGGCTATTCACTACAATCAATATGAACAAACTGGTTTACATTTAGTGCTCTGAAAGAGCAACATGTGCTTTAGTTTTGTACTTTTTGAAGATACATAGATCACAAAAAATGTTAAATTAAAAAATAGAAGAAGCTCCCATATACCCCACACTCCATGCCCTCTACTGCCACATCAACAACCTCTTTCATCATTGTGGCACATTCATTGCAATTGGTGACACCTTTTGGAGCACTGCTGTACCACATGGATAATAGTTTACATTGTAGTTTGCATTCCCCCACAGTACATTCAGTGGGTTATGGCAGGATATGATATGCCCAACATCTGTCCCTGCAAGATCATTTAGGAAACTCCAAGTCCTGAAAATTTCTCCATGTCACATCACTTCTTCCCTCTACTTGCCTTCAGCAACTACCATAGCCACTTTCTCCATGTCAATGCTACAATTTCTTCCATTACTAAACACAATAGTTCTATAGTAGAATACCAGTATGTCTATTCTAATCCATATTTTATTCTTCCATGCTGTGGACCCTGGGACAGTGATGTCCAATCCAACTCTATATTGAAAGGGGGCTTAGATACCACATGGTGTTTTAATGTGATTCTCCTGCTTGCAGTTGCACACACTCTTTTTTTTTTTGAAACCTGTTTATTTATTTATTTTTCAAATTCTACTCAATTTATTCATTTTTTAAAAAGATATTACATTAAAAAATATGAGTTCCCCATTCACCCACACTGCCCCCACCTCCGACTCCCCCTGCCCCCCCAATAACACTCTCCCCCATCATCATGTCACATCCATTGCATCTGGTGAGTACATCTCTGGGCATTGCTACACCCCATGTCCCGTGTTCCACACCATAGCCCACACTTCCCCCCTTTCCATTCAGTGGTCCATGGGAGGACATACAACATCTGGCAATTGTCCGTGGGGCACCAACCAGGACAACTCCAAGTCCCAAGAATGCCTCCACTTCTCTTCTCTTCCTCCCCTTCCCCACACCCAGCAGCCACCATGGCCACTTTTTCCACATCAATGCCACATTTCCTCGATTATTAACCACAATAGTTCATGAATAGAATATCATTAAGTCCACTCTGATCCTTACTGTATTCCTCCTTCCTGTGGACCTTGGCTTGGTTGTGTCCATTCCACATCTATGTCAAGAGGGGGTTTAGATTCCACATGGATATTGGATGCAATCCTCCTGCTTTCAGTTGTAGGCACTTTAGGCTCCATGGTGTGGTGGTTGACATTCTTCAACTCCATGTTAGCTGAGTGGAGTAAGTTGTACACACTCTTGGGTCCCTGGTGTGGTGTTGACCATCTTCCCCTCTCTGTTAGCTAACCTAGGTAAGTCCAGTGAACAGGAGAGTAGGACTTGCACCTCTGCTGAGGCTCAGGGCCCAGTTGGCATATATGTTCAGGCTAGAGATTCATGTCTCCTGAGTATATAGCAAACCCAGCACCAACCATAGGTTCTGTAAAAGTGACAGAAGACACATGTGTAGAGAAGTCACACCTGAGTCTGACTCCATTACACTCAAGGACACAAATTCCAAAGTAGGACCCAATGACAGAAACTGAACTCCAGAACCATCAGCCATGACCATAGAACCTGTGTGTCTCCATAGCCCTTGGGAGAACAAGTTAATTGTCTCTTATTTTAAAGATACATAGATTACAAAAAGTGATACATTAAAAAATACAAGAATGCCTTATACACCACAGTCTATGAGCCCACTCATCCCACATCAACAACCTCTTTCAACATTGTGGCACATTCAGTGCATATATTTTGGAGATCTGCTACACCACACAGATTATAGTCTACATTGTAGTTTATACTCACCCCCAGTGCATTCATGGGTTATGGCAGAATATATAACATCCTGCATCTGTCTCTGTAATATCATTCAGGACAACTCCAAGTCTCAAAAATGTCCCCACATCACACCTCTTTTTCCATCTCCTGCCCTCAGCAAATCCTATGACTGCTGTCTCCACATCAATGATACAATTTCTTGGTTGCTAGAGTCACAATAATACTATAGTAGAATAACAGTAAGCCCATACTTATATATATATTTTTTCCTCCATCCTGAAGACACAGGGATTGTGAGGTCCACTCCACCTCTAACTCAAGAGGGGGCTTTGATCCCAAATGTTTAATGGGTATGATTCATCTACTGGAAGTTGTAGACTTTCTCAGCTCCCTGGTGTTGTGGTGGAATATCTTAACCTCTCTGTTAGCAGAACTCAGTAAGTCCAATGAACCAGATTTTAGTGTTGCAAATTTGCTGAGGCTAAGGGTCCAGATGGCACGTGGCTAGTCCAAAGATTAAAGTCTCCTTGGTATACAGCAATCCCAGCACCAACCACAGGTTAGTAAAAGTGACAGAAGAGGAATGTGCAGAAAGGTCACATCTAAGTCCAACTTCATCACACTCAGGAGACCAATTCCAGAGTAGGGCCCACTGGCAAGTCCCTGAACTCCAGAGTCATCTGCCATGACTATAGAACCTGTGTGTCTCTGTAGCCCTCAGGAGCACCAGTACCTGGAGTTGTATCTACTCACCCGGTGATTGGAAAGAATCTAAAGTGTTTAGTTTTGAAATATTGACAATATACATGTTGAATTGCCCACTATAGGGTAGCTTTTCACTACAGCCAATAGGAATTAAATGATTCCAATTAGTCCTATGACTGAGCAACATGTGTTTAGTTTAGTTTTGTTTCTTTTAGTCATTCAAATTTATTACTTATGACAATGCAGGACAATGAAATACAACCAGTTTAAAAGGTAATGGCAGTTTCATGTCTTGTAAATCCCATGCTTAATAAATGGTCCTGTAACCCCACTTGTACATATTTACTCAAGTGAACAGAAATTATTTCCACAAATAATTTTGCCCCAAATGTTTAAGCAGCTTTGGGTTTTGACACCAAAAACTGGGAAAAAATAAAAAAGGGCATTAACAGGTGAAAAAAAATGAGTGGAAAGAGGAGAAAAGGCTGGTGCATTAATACAAATAATATGGGGTCTGAGTGGCCCATGTCATCACAGAATAAAAAGACATAGAAAGGGAGGTAATTGATTATTAAAATGAACTGAAAGCAGGAGGATTGCATCCAGTAACCATGTGGAATCTGAGCCTCCTCTTGACATAGAGGTGCAACGGACACAACCAATCCAAGGTCCACAGAGAAAGGGTGGCAATGGAGTGGGAAAAGTGGACATGGTGGCTGATGGGTATGGGGAATGGCAGGAAGAGATGAGATGTGGAGGCGCCTTTGGGACTTGGAATTGCCCTGGATGGTGTTTCAGGGGCAATCGCCGGACATTGTAAATCCTCCCAGGGCTCACTGGATGGAATGGGGGAGAGTGTGGGCCATGATGTGGACCAATGACCATGAGGTGCAGAGATACCCAGAGATGTACTTACCAAATGCAATGGATGTGTCATGATGATGGGAGTGAGTGTTGCTGGGGGGGGGAGGGGTGCGGTGGGGGTGGTGGGGTCGAATGGGACCTCATTTTTTTTTAATGTAATATTTTTACAAAATCAATAAAAAAAAAAAGGCCAATCCCTGCTCCTCCAGGAATTTTGAGTATGGAAGAATTCTTACCCAACAGCATCACCTAGCAGTGACTTTTTGTTCTCACTTTCAGAGTTGTAGTTGTTTATTTTTATTTGCTTTTTTTATTTAAAATTTTTATTGTATTTTTTGAAGATACATAGATCACAAAAAATGTTACATTAAAAATACAGGGAAATGGACTTTGGCCCAGTGGTTAGGGCGTCTGTCTACCATATGGGAGGTCCGCGGTTCAAACCCCGGGCCTCCTTGACCCTTGTGGAGCTGGCCATGCGCAGCGCTGATGCGCGCAAGGAGTGCCGTGCCACGCAAGGGTGTCCCCCGCGTGGGGGAGCCCCACGCGCAAGGAGTGCGCCCGTGAGGAAAGCCACCCAGCATGAAAAGAAAGAGCAGCCTGCCCAGGAATGGCACCGCCCACACATCCCATGCCGCTGATGACAACAGAAGTGGACAAAGAAACAAGACGCAGCAAATAGACACCAAGAACAGACAACCAGGGGAGGGGGGGGAATTAAATAAATAAATAAATCTTTAAAAAAAAAAAATACAAGAGGTTCACATATACCCCACCCCCTATTCTTCCCACTCAACAACCTCTTTCATAATTGTGACACATTCATTGGATTGGTGAATACATTTTTTAGCACAGTTAAACTGCATGGATAATGATTTACATTTTACTTTACACTCTCCCACAATACTTTCAGTGGCTTATGGCAAGATATATAAAGTCCAACATCTGTCCCTGCAATAGCATTTAGGACAACTCCAAGTCATGAAAATTCCTCCACATCACATCATTTTTTCCCTCTACCTGCCCTCAGCAACTACAGTTGTCACTTTCTCCACCTCAATGCTACAATATCTTACATTGCTAGACACAATAGTTCCATAGTAGAATACCAGTGAGTCCATTCTAATACATATTTTATTCCTCCATTCTGTGGACCCTGGAATGTTGATGTCCCCTCCACCTCTAAATTGAGAGTAGGCTTATATTCCACATGGTGTTTGGATCAACTTCTCCTATTTGCAACTGTAAGCATTCTTTTTTTTTTTTTTTAAAAGATTTATTTATTTATTTAATTTCCCCTCCTCCCCTGGTTGTCTGTTCTTGGTGTCTATTTGCTGGGTCTTGTTTCTTTGTCCGCTTCTGTTGTCGTCAGCGGCACGGGAAGTGTGGGCGGCGCCATTCCTGGGCAGGCTGCTCTTTCTTTTCACGCTGGGCGGCTTTCCTCACGGGCGCACTCCTTGCGCGTGGGGCTCCCCCACGCGGGGGACACCCTTGCGTGGCACGGCACTCCTTGCGCGCATCAGCGCTGTGCATGGCCGGCTCCACATGGGTCAAGGAGGCCCGGGGTTTGAACCGCGGACCTCCCATATGGTAGACGGATGCCCTAACCACTGGGCCAAAGTCCATTTCCCTGTAAGCATTCTTGATTGCAGGGTATGGTGTTTGACAATCTTCACTTCCCTATTAACTGACCTGGGTAAGTCCAACAAATGAGAGATTAGGAGTTGAAACTCTGCTGAGGCTCAGAGCCCAGGAACCATTTGACCAGTGTAGAGATTCATGTCTCCTGAGTATACAGCAACTCCAGCACCAACCTCAGATTCAGGAAAAGTGACAGAAGAGGCATGTGTAGAAAGGTCACATCTGAGTCCAACTCCATCACACACAGGAACACAAATTCCAAAGGGCCCATTGGGAGGGCCTGAATCCAGAACCATATGACATGACCATAGAATCTGTGTGTCTCCAGGAGTCATCAGTAGTGAAGTTCATTGTCTTTACTTTTAAAGATATATAGATCACAAAAAAATGTTACATTAAATAGTATGAGGCTCCCCTATAACCCCAAACCCAACACCCCAAATCCTCCAACATCAACATCTTTCATCATTGTGGCATATTCAATGCATTGGGTGAATATATTTTGGAGCTCTGCTACACAACACAGATGGTTATGGCAGGATATATAATGTCCTACATCTGTCTCTGCAATATCATTCAGGACACCTCCAAGTCCCAAAAATGATGCCACATCACAGCTCTTTTTCCCTCTCCTGCACTCAGCAAATCCTGTGACTGTTGTCTCCACATCAGTGATAAAATTTCTTGATTGCTAGAGTCACAATAGTACCGTAGTAGAATAATAGTAAGTCCATGCTAATATATATTTTATTCCTCCATCCTGAAGACACAGGGATTGTGATGTCCACTCCACCTCTAAATCAAGAGGGAACTTAGATACCATAAGGCTGATGGATGTGATTCATCTACCAGAAGATGCAGACACTCTCAACTCTGATGTGGTGGTGGATAAATTTTGCCACCCTATTAGCAGACCTTGGTAAATCCAATAAACCAGAGATTAGGAGTTGCAAATCTGTTGAGGCTAAGGGTCTAGATGGCATGTGGCCAGTCCAAAGATTAAACTCTCCTAGATATACACCAACCCCAGTGGAAAGAGCAGGTTCAGTAAAGTGACAGAAGAGACAAGTGCAGAAAGGTCTCATCTAGGTCTCCATAACCCCTAGAGCACAAATTCCAGAGTAGGAGCCATTGGGAGGGCCCTGAACTGCAGAGCCATCTGCCATGACTGTAGAACTTGTGTGTCTCTGTAGCCCTCAGTAATACCAGTACCTGAGGTTGTGTCTACTCAGCTGGTGATCGGAAAGAATCTAAAGTGTTTAGCTTTGAAATCTTGACAATATACATGCTGAATTGCCTGCTATGGGGTAGATTTTCACTACAATCAATAGGAATAATTGGTTACAATTAGTCATATGACTGAGCAATGTGTGTTTAGTTTTGTTAATTTTTTTAGTAATTCAAATTTATTACCCAGGACAATGCAAAACAAAACAATACAACCAGTTTGAAGATAATGGAAGCCTCATACCCTGTAAATCATACACTTAACAAATGGTCCTGTAACCCCACTTGTACATATTTATTCACGTGAACATAAATTATTTCCACAAAAAGTCCTGTCCCCAAATATTTCAGCAGCTTTGGTTTTAGTCACCAAGAACTGGAAATTATAAAGAAGGTCATTAATCAGTGAAAATAATGGGTGGGCACAGGAGAAAAGCCAGACACTTTAGGACAAATAATAATGGGTCTGGGGAAGCGGACTTGGCCCAGTGGATAGGGCATTCATCTACCACATGGGAGGTCTATGTTTCAAACCCCAGGCCTCCTTTACCCATGTGGAGCTGGCCCATGCACAGTGCTGATGCACACAAGGAGTGCCATGCCACGCAGGGGTGCCCCCACATAGGGGAGCCTCACACACAAGGAGTGGGCCATGTAAGGAGGGCCACCCTGAGTAAAAGAAAGTGCAGCCTACCCAAGAATGGTGCCACACACATGGAGAGCTGACACAGTAAGATGATGCAACAAAAAGAAATACAGATCCCATGCCGCTGACAACAGAAGCAGACAAAAAGAAGAACACGCATCAAATGGACACAGAGAACAGACAACTGGGGTGGGGGGGAAAGGGAAGAGAAATAAATAAAATAAATTAAACAAATAAATAATAATGGGTCTGAGTGTCCCATCACATCACAGGGAAAAAAAGACAGAATGGGAGGTACTTGATATTTAACATGAAACTCTCTGAGCCCCTCTTGTATTTACACACAAAAGTAGGGAGAGATGCCTCTCCAGAGCTGACAGGTAGCCAAGACAGATGCCATCAGGCAAACAATTCACCAGGCCAGGTTTTACTTAAAAAGATGGACATGATGCAATTCCCTGGCAGCCTGGATCAACCAAGACTCTTACTACCAGCAATGGTGTGTCCACATAACCTATCTGCACAAGAGAGGGTCTCACAACATTCACAAATAAGCCTTAGGCAGCCACCTTACAGGGGCCCACACAGCCCCTTTCTTGAAGAGTCCCAGTCCCTCTTCCTACATTGAAAAGCCAATTCCATGCTCCTCCAGGAAATTTCAGAATGGAAGAATTCCTATCCAACACCACCACCTAGCGGTGGTTTTTTGCTCTTACTTTCAGAGCTGTAGCTACTTTTATTTTTCATTTTTATTTGAGTTTTTTAATTTAAATGTTTAATTGTACTTTTTGAAAATATATAGATCACAAAAATGTTAAATTACAAAAAAGAAGAGGTTCCCATATACCCCATACCCTACACCCCCTCCCACATCAGCGACATCTTTCATCATTGTGGCACATTCATTTCATTTGGTGAATTCATTTTGTAGCACTGCTGCACCTCATGTATAAGAGTTTACATTGTAGTTTACACTCTCCCACAATACCTTCAGTGGGATATGGCAGGATATATAATGTCCAACATCTGTCCCTGCAGTATCATTTAGGACAACTCCAAGTCCCAAAAATGACCCCACATCACATCTCTTCTTCCCTCTCTCTACCCTCAGCAGCTACCATGACCACTTTCTCCATATCAATGCTACAATTTCTTCCATTACTAATCACAATAGTTCCATAGTAGAATATCAGTAAGTGCACTCTAATCCATACTCTATGCCTCCATCCTGTGGGCCCTGAGATGGTTATGTCCACTCCACCTTTATATAGAAAGGGGCTTAGATTCCATATGGATGATGGGTGCAATTCTCCTGCTTGCAATTGTAGGCATTCTTGGCTCCCTGGTGTCATGGTTAACCTTCTTTGCCTCCCTGTTAGCTCGCTGGGGTAAGTCTAATAAACCAGAGGGTAGGAGTTGCAAGTCTGTTGAAGCTCAGGGTCAGATTGTCACATGGACAGTCCAGAGATTCAGGTTTCCTGAGTATACACCAACCCCAATGCCAACCACATGTCTGGTAAAAGTAACAGAAGAGGCATGTGTAGAAAGGTCACATTTGAGTCAAACTCCATCACATTCAGGAACACAAACTCCAAAGTAGGGCCAACTGACATGGCACTGAACTCCAGAGCCATCTGTCATGACCATAGAACCTGTGGGTCTCTGTAGTCCTCAGGAGAACCAGTACCTGGGGTTGTATCTACTTTGTCTGTCTCAGGGATCCTGCTGAGGTGTGCATAAGCATGACCCCTCTGATGACCTCCCAACTCTTTTTTGGAGACTCATAACCTTGTAAACTCATTTGTCCTTTCCATTTCCCCCTTTTATTCAAGGTCAAAAATCATTTTTTAACACCTGATATTACATGTAGGCTGAGATATTCTGCTGGTCTGAGTTGACCCTTTTATTCAAGGTCTTTTTCTAGTTGCATCATCAGCTGATACTTGGTTGTAGTTCCTCAGTGCCAGGGAGGTTCATTCTCAGGAGTCATGTCCCATGCTGGGGGGAAGGTAATACATTTACATGTTGAGTTTGACTTAGAGAGTGGCCACATTGAAGCAACATGGAGGCTCTTGGGAGGTAACTCTTAGGCACCCTGCAGCTCTAGGCCTTGTTCATATTTCAGGCACACAGGCTCATAAGCATAGTCATCCATATCAAGGGCTCATTGTTGGACCATCATTCTTTATTGGTCTTTGCCATTGCACTTGGGGGATTGTTCCTGTTCACTTGGGGAATGTGATACAGCTCCCCTGACTAGGAACTCAGCACTCCCTCACTTTACATTTTTAACTCTAACCACTATGAAAATATCCAAACACTTTTATGTACCCTGTATACATGCCCTGAAGAACTCACTCCCAACCATGTGCCCTCTATCAATAACACCCCACACCAGTGTTCCTCCCCTGCCATAGATGAACCTCTCTGTGGTCCAAAACTTCCTAAAAATGAAGCCTAATATATTGCCAGTTTCCATTAACAGTAAAATGAAATATAGTGATGGGTTTAAAGGTTAGATATAGAATATATACTAATTTAGGAAAATAAATAAAGTAAAAAATTGGGGTATCAAAAAATGAAAAAGGTCTGTTTTGACATTTTGCCTTTCATGCTGTGTATGTACAGTGACAAAGCAATTTCTTCCATTTCTTCCTCAGTGTCTACATCCTTTCTTTCTCTTTTTATTTCTAATTATTAAGTTAGGACAGAATAGCATGTGCATTAGTTTTTCGAACTAAGCAAGGTACACAATTGACTAACTGCTAAGTGCTTTCTATCACTTACACTAAAACCTAAACAGAACACTATTCTTCACTTAGAGAGAAACCTGAGCAGATCTCTAACCCTAAGCCTAACCTAATCCCTGTGTTCAATATCTGCTAATTCTTTAAGCTGAGTTCTATAACAAAGGTACATATGCGTTACTATTCTGAACTAAGCAGCATATACCCTTTGTTGCCTGCATATGCTTTCTTTCACTTACAGTAAAAGCTAAGCCTATCCCTAACACTAACCCTAACATTCACCTTAAGCCTATCTTTATCCCTAACCCTGTCCCAAATCCCAAGCACTAACCCAAAAGTCTATATTAGCTCACTCTTTAAACTTAGTTCTGTGCTCGAGTAACATGTGTGCTATACAGTACACACACTTCTTTGCCATCTCTGTGCTTTTATTCACTTACACAACATGTGTATATATACCTGAGCTACTACAATGACATGTAAAAGTTAACTTATTCAATATGGTTGCAGTAAACATATCTCACTGACAGCAATGGGTTATCTCTTAGAATCAATGAGGCACAATGCTTGCATCTCATCCACATTCAAAAGTAATGTGTTTTAACATTGTCCATTTTACAATACAGTTTTTTATGTGTAGGCTCTTAACTACACTTATAATGAACTCACTCTTTAAACTTAGTGCTGGAACAGAATAGCATGTGGATTCATTTTGTGAACTAAGAAGGGCACACATTTGATTAACTGCTCAGTGCTATCACTTACACCAACACCTAAACAGAACCCTATTCTTCACTTAGAGTGAAAACTAAATAGAACTCTAACCCTAAACCTAACCCAATCCCTGTGGTCAATATTAGTTCATTCTTTAAATTTAGTTCTATTACAAAGGTACATAGGCTTTACCATTGTGAATTAAGCCGCATATATACTTCATTGCCTGCTTTGTGCATTTTTTCACTTAGTGAAAGTTAATCCTATTCCTAACACTAACCCTCTCACCCTAATGCTATTCTTATCCCTAACACTATCCCTCACCCTGTCTAACCCTAACATAACACTAACCCAAAAGTGTATATTAGCTCACTCTTTAAACAGAGTTCTATGCTTTACTACTGTGAACTAAACAGCATATACATTTATTTCACTGCTATGTGCTTCCTTTCATTTCCAGTGAAAGCTAAGCTGATCCCTAACACTAATCCTAACTCTAACCCTAAACCTAACATTAACCCTATCCCTATCCCTAAACCTGTCCCTAACCCTAAGTTTAACCATAGCAAAACACTAACCCAAAAGTCTATATTAGCTCACTCTTTAAACATGGTTCTATGACAGAGGTACATAAGCTTTACTATTGTGAACTAAGCAGCATATACGCTTTGTTGTCTGCTTTGTGATTTCTCACTGAGTGAAAGCTAAGCCTATACCTAACACTAAACCTCACTCTCACCCTAACTCTATCCGTACACTGACCCTGTCCCTAACCCTAAGTCTAACCTTAACATAACATTAATCAAAAGGACAATATTAGCTCACTCATTAAACTTAGTTCTATGACAGAGGTACATATGCTTTACTAATATGAACTAAGCAGCATATACACTTATTTGCTTGCTATGTGCTTTCTTTCACTTATACTGGAATCTAAATTTATCCCTAACTGTAAACCTAACTAAAACCCTAACCCTATCCCTATCCCTATCTCTAACCCTATCCCTAACCCTAAGTCTAACCCTAACATAACATTAACCCTAAAGCCTTTATTAGCTCACTCCTTAAAATTAGATCTATGGCAGATATACTTATGCTTTACTATTGTTAACTAAGCAGCATATACACTACATTGCCTGCTATGTGCTTTCTTCCACTTACAGTGAAAGCTGAGCCTATCCCTAACACTAACCCTAACTCTAATCCTAACTTTATCCCTAATCCTCACCCTGTCCATAACCCTAAGTCTAACCCTAACATAACACTAACCCAAAAGTCAATATTAGATCACACATTAAACTTATTTCTATGAATGAATAACAGGTGTTTTACCTTTGAGAATTAGGCAGTACACACACTTCATTGCAGTCTATATGCTTTTTTTTCACTTACTCAACATGTGTATATATGATTGAGCTACCACAATGACATCAAAGAAATTAATTTACTTTCAATATGAATGCAGGAAACATGTCTCATTGGCCACAATGGGTTTTCTCTTAGAAGCAATGACACGTTTGCATCTTGTCCACATTCAAGAGTCACGTGTTTTAACATTGTTCTTTTTGCAATACACAGGTTTTTTTGCCTGCTATGTGTAGACTCTTAACTACACTCATAATGAACTCACTCTTCAAACTTAGTGCTAGGGTGGAGTAGCAGGTGCATTCGTTTTGCAAACTAAGAAAGACACACATTTGTGTAACTGCTAAGTGCTTTCTATCGCTTACATTAAAACTGAAACCTATTCTTTACCTAGAGTAAAATCAAATCTGATCTCTAACCCCAAGCCTAATCCAATACCTGTGGTCAATATTAGCTCACTCTTTAAACTTAGTTCTACGACAAAGATACATATGCTTTACTATTGTGAACTAAGTAGCATATACACTTCATGGCTGGCTTTGTGCATTTTTTTCAATTACTGAAAGCTAAGCCTATCCCTAAAATTAACCCTAACTCTAACCCAAACCCTATCCCATCCTTAATACTGTCCCTAATCTGAAGTCTAACATAACACTAACCCAAAAGTCAATATTAGCTCACTCTTTAAAACTTAGTTCTATGCTCGAGTAACTTGGGCTTTACTTTTGAGAAGTATGCAAGATGCACACTTCTTTGCTATCTATGTGCTTTTCCTCACTTACACAACTTGTGTATATATGACTGAACTACCACAGTGAGACATAAGTAATCAATTTACTTTGCATAGGAATGCAGGAAACATACCTTATTTACAGCAGAGTGTCTTCTCTTAGAAGCAATGAAGTACCATGCTTGCATCTCGTCCATGATTCAAAAGTAATGTGTTTTAATGTTATCCTTTTCATAATACACGGGTTTTATTTGCCTACTATGTTTAGATTCTTAACTACACTCAAAATGAACTCACTCTTTCAAATTAGTGCTAGGACAGAATAGCATGTGCATGAGTTTTATGAACTAAGCAATGTACAAATTTGATTAAATGCTAAGGACTTTCTATTACTTAGAGGAAAACCTAAACAGAAGCCTATGCTTCACATAGAGAGAAAATGAACCAGACCTCAACCCTGAGCCTAACCCAATCCATGTGGTCAATATAATGTCACTCTTTAAGCTTAGTTCTATGACAATGGTACATATGCTTTACTACTGTTAACAAGGCAGTATATACACTTATTTGCATGCTACGTGCTTTCCTTCACATACAGTGAAAACTAAGCCTATCCCCAAAACTAACCCTGGCTCTCACCCTAACCCTATACCAATCCCTAACCCACCCTAACCCTATTTCTAACCCTAACATAACATTAACCCAACTGTCTATATTAGCTTAGTTTAAACTTAGTTCTATGACAGAGTTACATATGCTTTACTATTGTGAACTAAACAGCATATACACTTTGTTGCCTGCTATGTGCTTTCTTTGACTCATAGTGAAAGGTAAGAATATCCTTACTACTAACCCTAACTCTAACCCAAACCCTAGCCCTATCCTTAACTCTGTCCCTAACCTTAAGTCTAACCTTAACATAACACTAACCCAAAAGTCAATATTAGCTCACTATTTAAGCTTAATTCTATGCTCAAATCAATTGTGCATTACTTTTGAGAACTATACACTTCTTTGCCATCTATGTGCTTTTTCTCACTTACACAACTTGTGTATATATGACTGAGCTACCACAATGATGTACAAAATTTCCTTACTTCTATATGGATGTAAGAAACATGTCTCATTGACAACAATGGGTTATCTCTTAGGCAATGAGGCACGATGCTTGCATCTCATCCACATTCAAAAGTAATGTGTTTTAACATTGTCCTTTTCATTACACACAGGTTTTATTGCCTGCTATGTGTAGGCTCTTAACTATACTCATAATAAGCTCACTCTTTAAACTTAGACCTAGGACATAGTAGCATGGGCATTAGTTTTGCAAATGAAGCAATGTACACATTGCATTAACTGCTAAGGGCTTTCTGTCACTTACACTAAAAACTAAACTGAGGCCTATTCTTCACTTAGAGAGAAACCTAACTGGATTTCTAACCCTAAGCCTAACCCAATCCTTGTAGTCAATATTAGAACACTCTTTGTACTTAGTTCTAAGACAAAGGTACATGTGATTTACTACTGTGGCATAAGCAACATATACACTTATTTACCTTGTATGTGCTTTCTTTCACTTACAGTGAAAGCCAAGGCTATCCTTAAAACTAAACCTAGCTCTAACCCTATCCCTAATGCTGTCCCTAACCCTAGGTCTAAACCTAACATAACATTAACCCAATAGTCTTATTAGCTCACTCTTATACTTAGTTCTACACATAGGTACATATACTTTACTATTGTGAATTAAGCAGCATAGACACTTCATTGCCTGCTATGTGCTTTCTTTTACTTATACTGAATGGTAAGCATACCCTAACACTAACCCTAACTATAACCCTAACACTATCCTTATCCCTAACCTAAAATCTAACCCTAACAAAGCACTAACCAAAACGTCAATATAAGCTCACTCTATAAATTTAGTTCTATGCTCGAGTCACTTGTACTTTTGTTTGATAACTATGTACTACACACAATTCTATACCTTCTATGTACTTTTTCTCACTTACACAACTTGTGCATATAAGACTGAGTTACCACAATGACATGTAAGAAATTAACTTACTTTCAATAGGAATGCAAGAAACATGTTTAATTGACATAAATAGGTTTTCCAATAGAAGGAATGAGGCATGAAGCTTGCATCACATCCACATTAAAAAGTAATGAGTTATAAAATTGTTCTGTTTGTAATACAAGGGTTTTACTGCCAGCTATGTGTTGGCTTATTAACTACACTCATAAAAAGCTCACACTTTAAATTTAGTGCTAGGACAAAATAGCATGTGCATTAGTTTTGTGAACTAAGATACGTACACATTTCATTAACAGATAAGGGCTTTCTATCACTTACACTAAAACTTAAACAGAAGCCTATTCTTCACATAGAGAGAAATCTGACCAGAACAAAAACCCTAAGCCTAATGCAATCCCTGTGGTCAATATTATCTCACACTTTAAGCTTAGTTCTATGACAATGTACAAATGCTTTACTTCTGTGAACTAAGCAGGAGATGCACAGATTTGTCTGCTATGTGCTTTCTTTCACTTACAGTGCTGGCTAACCGTCTCCGTAAAACTATCCCTAAGCATATACATATCCATATCCCTATCTGTGTTAAGCTCAAAAGTCAATGATAAAAGTCAATGATAGCTCACTCATTAAGCTTAGTTCTATGCTCAAGTTACTTAGGACTTACTTTTGAGAACCATGCAGTAGTCACACTTCTTTGCCATCTATGTGCATTTACTCACTTACAAAACTTGTGTATATATGACTGAGATACCAGAATGAGTTGTAAGTAATTAATTTATTTTCAATAGGAATGCAGGAAACATGTCTCATTGACAGCAATGCATTTTCTCTCTGAAGTAATCTGGAATGATACTTGAACATCATCCACATTGAATGTAATGTGTTTTCACATTGTCTTTTTGTAATACACAGGGTTTTTTTGCCTGTTAGGTATTGGATCTTAACTAAAATTCTATTGAACTCACTCTTAAAACTTAGTTCTAGGACTGAATCACAAGGGCATTACTTTTGGGAACTAAGCATGGTACACATTTGGTTAACCCCTAAGGATTTTCTCTCATACTGACACCTAAAACGAAGTCCATTCTTCATCTAGAGGGAAACCTAACTGAATCTGGACCCTAAGCCTAACACAAATCCTGGGGCAATATTAGCTGGCTCTTTAATCTTAGTTATTTGAAAATAGTACATATGCTTTACTTCTGTAAAGCAGCATGTGGGGAGATTTCCCTGCTATGTGCTTTCTTTCACTTATACTGCCAGTTAAGCCTATTTCTAAAACTAACCTATCTCTATCCCTAAACATATCCATATCCATATCGCTGCCCCTAACCCATACCAAAGCCTAGCATAACACAAACTCAAAAGTCAATCGTAGCAATCTCTTTAAACTTAGTTCTATGCTCGAGTAACTTGTGCTTTACTTTTGACAACTATGCAGTACACACACTACTTTGCTGTCTATGGGCTTTTCCTCAATTACACAACTTGTGTATATATGACTGAGATACCAGAATGAGTTATAAGTAATTAACTTACTTTCAATAGGAATGGAAGAAACATGTCTCATTGACAGCAATGTGGTTTCTCTTTGAAGGAATCTGGCACAATACTTGAAATTCATCTACATTGAAATGTAATGTGTTTTCACATTGTCCTTTTCATAATACATGGGTTTTTTGCCTGCTATGTATAGGCTCTTGACTGTAATCCTATTGAACTCACTCTTCAAACTTAGTGCTAGGACTGAATGACAAGGGCATTAGCTTCAGGAACTAATCAAGGTACACCTTTGGTTAACTGCCAAGGGTTTTCTATCACTTACACTGACACCTAAATAGAAGCCTAAACTTCACCTGCAGAGAAATCTAATCAGAGAGAATCCTAACAGGATCAGGCCCCTAATCCTAACACAAGTCCTGTGGCAATATTAGCTGGCTCTTTAATCTTAGTTGTATGACAACAGTACATATGCTTACTTCTGTGAACTAAGCAGCATATGCAGAGATTTCCTTGCTATGTGCTTTCTTAAACTTATAGTGCCAGCTAAGCCTATCTCTATCCCTAAACATATCCATATCCATATCACTGCCTCTAACCCATACCAAAGCCTAGCATACCTCGAACTCAAAAGTCAATCTCACCTCACTCATTTATTTTAGTTCTAAGCTTGAGTAACTTGTGCTTTACTTTTGAGAACTATGCAGCACACAGATTTCTTTGCTGTCTATGGGCTTTTCCTCACTTATGCAAATTGTGTATATATGATTGAGATACCAGAATGAGTTGTAAGCAATGAACTTACTTTCAATAGGAATGCACTAAACATGTCTCACTGACAGCAATGTGTTTACACTTTGAAGCAATCTGACACGGTACTTGAACCTGGTCCACATTGAAATGTAATGTGTTTTCACAATGTCCTTTCCACAATACATGGGGTTTTTTTGCCTGCTATGTGTAGGCTCTTAACTGCAACCCTACTGAATGCACTCTTCAAATTTCATGCTAGGACTGAATCACAAGGGCATTAGTTTCGGGAACCAAGCGAGGTACACATTTGGTTAACTGCTAAGGTTTTTTTTTTTTAACGATTTACTTTTTAAATTTATTTCTCTCCCCTCCCCCCCCACCCCAGTTGTCTGTTCTCTGTGTCCATTTGCTGCATGTTCTTCTTTTGTCCACTTCTGTTGTTGTCAGCAGCATGGGAATCTTGTCTCTTTTTTTTGTTGTTGCATCATCTTGCTGCATCAGCTCTCAGTGTGTGCAGTGCCATTCCTAGGCAGGCTGAACTTTCTTTCATGCTGGGCGACTCTCCTTATGGGGTTCACTCCTTGTGCATGGGGCTCCCTATGTGGGGGCACCCTTGCATGGCATGACACTTTTTGCATGCATCAACACTGCATGTGGGCCAGCTCCACATGGGTCAAGGAGGTCCAGGGTTTGAACTGTGGACCTCCCGTGTAGTAGACAGATTCCCTATCCATTGGGCCAAGACCACCTCCCTGCTAAGGGTTTTCTATCCCTTCCACTAGCACCTAAACAGAAGACTATTTTTCACCTAGAGAGAAACCTAACAGGATCTGGAAGCTAAGCCTTACCCAAGTCCTGGGGCAATATTAGCTGGATCTTTTATCTTAGTTGTATGACAATGGTACATATGCTTTCCTTCTTTGAACAAAGCAGAGTATGCAGAGATTTCCCTGCTATGTGCTTTCTTTCACTTATAGTGCCAGCTAAACCTATCTCTAAAACTGACCCTATCACTATCCCTAAGTATATCCACATCCATATCCCTGCCACTAACCCATAACTAAGCCTATCATACATGAACTCAATAGTCAATCTTAGCTCACTCTTTAAACTTGGTTCAATCCTTGAGTAACTTGTGCTTTACTTTTGTGAAAAATTCAGCACACAGACTTCTTTGCCTTGTATGGGCTTTTCCACACTTACACAGCATGTGTGTATATATATATATATATGAGTGAGGTACCAGAATGAGTTGTAAGTGATTAACTTACTTTCAATAAGAATGCAGGAAACATGTCTCATTGACAGCAATGCATTTTCGCTTTGAAGCAATCTGGCACGATACTTGAACATCATTCCCATTGAAATATAATGTATTTTCACATGGTCCTTTTCATAATACATGGGTTTTTTGCCTGCTCTGTGTGGGTTCTTAATGACAATACTATTGAACTCACTCTTCCAACTTAGTGCTAGGATCAGATCACTGGGCATTAGGTTCAGGAACTAAGTTAGGCACACATTTGGTTAACTACTAAGGGTTTCCTATTACTTACACTGACACTTAAACAGAAGCCTAATCTGCACCTAGAAAGAAACCAAACAGGATCTAGACACTAAGCCTAACCCACATCCAGGGGCAATATTAGCTCACTCTTTAATCTTAGTTCTATGATGATGGTACATATGCTTTACTTCTGTGAACTAAGTAGCATATGCAGAGAATTCCTTGCTATGTGCTTTCTTTCAATTATAGTGCCAGCTAAGCCTATCCCTACCGCTAATCCAATCTATACCCCTAAGCATATTCATATCCATATCCCTGACCTTAGCATAACAGGAACTCAAAATCAGTTTTACCTCACTCTTTAATCTTAGTTCTATGCTCGAGTAATTATTTGTGCTTTACTTTTCAGAACTGTGCAGTACACACACTTCTTTGCCACCTATGGGCTTTTCCTCACTTACACAACTTGTGTATATATGACTGAGATACCAGAATGAGATGTAATTAACAGACTTTCAATAGGAATGCAGTAAACATGTCTCATTGACAGCAATATGTCTTCTCTCTAAAGCAACCAGGCATGATACTGGAACCTCATCCACATTCAAAAGTAATGTGTGTCAACATTACCCTTTTTGAAGTACATGGTGTTTTGTTTTGTTTTGTTTTTGCCTGTTGTGTGTAGGCTCTTAACTACAATCATACTGAAGTCACTCTTCAAACTTATGCAAGGACTGAATTGCAAGGGCCATAGCTTTGGGAACTAAGCAGGGTACACATTGGGTTAACTGCTAATGGTTTCCTCTCACTGACACTGACACCTAAACAGAAGTCTATTCTTCAACTAAAGAAAAAACAAGATCTGGACTGTAGGCTTCATCCAAGAATTGGGTCTATAGACCTCACTCTTTAATCTTAGTTCAATGACAATGGTACATGTGCTTTATTTCTGTGAACTAAGCAGCATATGCAGAGATGTCCCTGCTATGTGCTTTCATTCACTTATAGTGCCAGCTAAGCCTATTCCTAAAACTAATTGTATCTCTATCCCTAAGCATATCCATATGCATATCCCTGCCCCTAACCCATAACTAAGCCTACCATAACAGGAACTCTAAAGTCAAGCTTAGCACACTCTTTAAACTTAGTTCTATGCTCAAGTACCTTGTGCTTTACTTTTGAGAACTATGCAATACTCACTTTGCCATCCATGGGCTTTTCCTCACTTATACAACTTGCACATATATAACTGAGATATCACAATGAGTTGCATGTAATTAACTTATTTTCTATAGGAATGCAGGAAACATGTCTCATTGACAGCAGTGTGTTTTCTCTTTGCAGGAAACTGGCAATATACTGGAACCTCTACCACATTGAAATGTATTTTCACATTGTCTTTTTCATAGTACATGAGATTTTGTGCCTGCTACATGTAGGCTCTTAGCTACAATCATACTGAACTCACACTTCAAACTTAGTGCTAGGACCGAATTGCTAGGGTATTAGGTTTGGGAATGAAGCGATGTACACATTTGGTTAAATGCTAAGGGTTTTCTATCACTTACACTGACATTTAAACAGAAGCTAAATCTGCACCTAGAAAGAAACCTAGCTAGATTTAGACCTAAGCCTAACACACATCCTGGGACAATATTAGCTCACTCTTTTATCTTGGTTCTATGACAGTGGTACATATACTTTATTTCTGTGAGTTAAGAAGCATATGCAGAGATTTCCCTTCTATGTGCTTTCTTTCAATTATACTGCCAGCTAAGCCTAGCCCTATGACTAAGCCAATCTATACTCCTAAGCATATTCATATCCATATTCCTGACACTAACATGACATGAACTCAAAATCACACTTACCGTACTCTTTAAACTTAGTTCAATGATCGAGTAACGTGTGTTTCCATTTCAGAACTATGCAGTACTCAATTCTTTGCAATTGATGGGATTTTCCTCACTTACACAATTTGTGTGTATATGACTGAGATACCAGAATGAGAAGTAAATAATTGACTGGCTTTCAATAAGAATGCAGTAAACAGGTCTCATTAACAGCAATGCAATTTTTTTTAAATATTTATTTATTATTATTATTATTTTTTAATTACATTAAAAAAATATATATGAGGTCCCATTCAACCCCACCGCCCCCGCCCCCCACTCCCCCCACAGCAACACTCTCTCCCATCATCGTGATACATCCATTGCACCTGGTAAGTTCATCTCTGAGCATCACTGCACCCCATAGTCAATGGTCCACATCATAGCCCATTTTCTGTAAAGGAACCAGGCACAATACTGAAACCTCATCCACATTGAAATGTAATGTGTGCTAACATTGTCCTTTAGGTAGTACATGGGACTTTTGCCTGCTATGTGTAAGCTCTTACCTACAATCATATTGAACTCACACTTCAAAAATAGTGATATAACCAAATTGCAAAGGTCAAAGCAAGGTACACATTTGGTAAACTGATAAGGGTTTTCCAACATTTACATGGAGACCTAAGCAGAAGCCAAGCCTTAACCCAGAGAGGAAACTGTATATAGAACCTGAGCCTCACTGAAGACCTGCGGGAATATTAGCTTGCTAATTAATCTTCGTTGTATGACCATGGAACATATACTTTACATCTGTGAACTAAGCAACATTGGAACAGATTTCCCTGTTATAGTCTTTCATTCATTTTTATTGCCAGCTATGCTGTCTCTAAAACTAACCCTGTCTCTATCCTCAATTATATCCATAACATATCCTTCCGCTGTACCATGTCTAAACTTAGCATACCCCGAACCACTAAGTCAATCTTAGCCCACTCTTTAAACTGAGTTCTATGATCGAGTTCCTTGTGTTTCACTTTTAATAACTATTAAGGAAATGCAACTCTTTGCTGTCTATGGGCTTTTCATCTCTGTCACAATGTCTATATATATGGCTGAGATACCAGAATGAGGTGTAAGAATTTAACTTTCCATAGGCATGCAGTACTCCTTGACAGCAAGGTGTTTTCTACTCAAAGCAATCAGTCACTCTCCTGGATCCTCATTCCCATTGAAATGTAATGTGTTTTAATGCTGTCCTTTCATACCACATGGGATTTTTTGCCTGCACCCTGTGGGCTTTTAACTACAGTCACATTGATCTCACTATTCCCTCTTAGTGCTTGGACTGAATCGCTAGTGCATTAGTTTTGGGAACTAAACAAGGTACACATGTGGTAAACTGCAAAGGGTTTCCACCACTTACCCTGATACCGAAACAGAAGCCTGTTTTCACCAAGAGATAAAACCGTTTCTAGATGATATGCCTCACCCAAGTCCTGGGACAGTATTAGCTTGCTCTTTAATCCTAGTTGTACAATCATGGAACATATGACTTACTTCTGCAAATTAAGCAAGGTGTGAAGAGATTTCCCTGCTATCAGCTTTCATTCACTTTTAGTGCCAGCTTTGCCTATTCCTAAAACTAACCCTATGTCTATCCCCAAGTATAGCCTTATCCATATCTCTGCCACTCTACCCTATCTAAACCTAGCATAAAATGAACCCCAAAGTCAGTATTCCTCACCCAGGGAGACAATACTAAGTGCACCCTAACTGCACCCAAGACCTGGGGCAGAATCAGCTTTCTCTTTAAACTTAGTAGAATGACCATGGCACATGTGCTTTACTTCAATGAACTAAGCAGCATAGGCAGAGATATCCCTGCTATGTGCTTTTTTCACCCTTAATGACAGCTAGACCTATCTCTAAAAGAAAACCTATTTCACCAAGCATATCCACAAGGATTTCCTGGCTTGTAGCCCATATCTAAGCCTAGCATAAACCAAACTCCAAAGTCAATCTGAGCTCACCCTTTAAACTTATTTCTATGCTCAAGTTATTTGTGTTTTACTTTTAATAATTATGAAGGAAACAAACATATTTGCTGCCTAAGGGCTTTTCCTCTCTGTCACAATATCTGTATATATGGCTGAGATACCAGAACAAGATGTAAGAATTTAACATACATTCCAAAGAAATGCAGTATTCCTTTACAGCACTGCGTTTTCTACTCAAAGCAATCAGGCACGCTCCTGGATTCTCCTTCCCATTTAAATGTAATGTGTTTTAACATTATCCTTTCATACCACATGAGATTAAGTGCCTGCTCCCTGTGGCCTCTTAACTGCAGTCACATCGATCTCACTCTTCCCACTTAGTGCTGGGACAGAATTGCTAGGGAATTAGTTTGGGGAACTAAGCAAGGTACACATATGGTAAACTGCTAAGGCTTTTTGAACACTTACACTGACACCTGAACATAAGCCTATTTTCACCCAGAGAAACCATTTCTAGAGCCTAAGGGTCACCCAAATCCTGGGACAATATTAGCTTGCTCTTTGTTCCTAGGTGCATGATGGTGACATATATGCCTTACTTCTGCAAACCAAGCAAGGAGTGCAGAGATTTCCCTACTACCTTCTCTCATTCCCTTCTACTGCCAGCTTTCCTATCCATAAAAATAACCCTATCTCTATCCCCAAGTATGACCTGGGGCAGTAGCAGCTTACTCTGTAAACCTAGATGAATGACCATGGCACATATTCTTTACTTCTGTGAATTAAGCAAGGTGTGCAGAGAATTTCATGCTATCTGCTTTCCTTCAATTTAGTGCCAGCTTTGCCTATCCCTAAACTAACCCTATCTCTATGCCCAAGTATGACCTGGGGCTCTAGCAGCGTACTCTTTAAACCTACTTGAATGACCATGGCACATGAGCTTTACTTGTGTGAACTAAGCAAGGTGTGCAGAGAATTTCATGCTATCTGCTTTCCTTCACTTTTTTAAAAAGATTAATTAATTAATTAATTAATTAATTTAATTCCCCTCCCCTCCCCCGGTTGTCTGTTTTCTGTGTCTTTTTGATGCGTCTTGTTTCTTTTGCCCACTTCTGTTGTTGTCAGCTTCACGGGAAGTGTGGGCGGTGCCAGTCCTCGGCAGGCTGCACTTTCTTTCACACTGGGTGACTCTCCTTATGGGTGCACTCCTTGCACGTGGGGCTCCCCTACACAGGGTCACCCCTGTGTGGCAGGGCACTCCTTGTGCGCACCAGCACTGCGCATGAGCCAGCTCCACATGAGTCAAGGAGGCCCGGGGTTTGAACTGCGGATCTCCCATGTGGTAGATGGATGCCCTAACCACTGGGCCAAAATCCGTTTTCCTTTCCTTCACTTTTAGTTTCAGCTTTGCATATCCCTAAAACTAATGCTACCTCTATCCCCAAGTATAACCTGGGGCAGTAGCAGCTTACTCTTTAAACCTAGTTGAATGACCATGGTGCATGTGCTTTACTTCCGTGAACTAAGCAGGGTGTGCAGAGATTTTCCTGTTATCTGCTTTCATTCACTTTTAGTGCTGGATTTGCCTATCCCTAAAACTAACCGTATCTCTATCCCCAAGTATAAAATTATCCAAATCCCTGATGATGTATCCTATCTAAAAATAGCATAACACAAACTCCAAAGGCAGTCTTCCTCACCCAGGGTGACAATAGTAAGAGCACCCTAACCAAAACCAAGACATGGGGCAGTAGCGGATTGCTCTTTATTTTTTTATTTTATTTTATTTTATTTTATTTTTTTATTGACTTTGTAATAATATTACATTAAAAATATATATGTGAGGTCCCATTCAACCCCACCCCCCCACCCCCCCTCTCCCCCCCCAACAACACTCGTTCCCATCATCATGACACATCCATTGGATTTGGTAAGTACATCTTTGGGCACCTCTGCACCTCATAGACAATGGTCCACATCATGGCCCATACTCTCCTCCATTCCAGCGGATTGCTCTTTAAACATAGCTGAATGATCATGGCTCATGTGCTTTTATTCTGTTAACTAAGCATCATAGGCAGAGAGATTTCTGCTATGTGCTTTCTTTCACTCTTAGTGATATCTAGGCATATCTCTAAAAGGAAACCAATCTATATCACCAAGCATACCCGTAAGCATTTGCCATCTCCCAGACCATATCTAAACCTAGCATAATCCGAACCCCAAAGTCTATCTTAGCCCACTCTTTAAACTTAGTTCTATGCTTGAGTTCCTTGTATTTTACTTTTAATAACTATGAAGGAAACAGATGTCCTTGGTGTCTATGGGCTTTTCCTCTCTGTCACAATGTCTGTATATATGGCTGATATACCAGAAGGAGGTGTAAAAACTTAAAATACTTTCCATAGGAATGCAGTACTCCTTGACAGCAATGCGTTTTCTCCTCAAAGCAAACAGTCACTTTGCTGGATCCACCTTCCCATTGAAATGTAATGTGTTTTACCATTCTCCTTTCATACCACACGGGATTTTTTACCTGCTCTCTGTGGGCCCTTATCTACAGTCACATTGATCTCACTCTTCCCACTTAGTGCTAGAGCCGAATTGCTAGTGCATTAGGTACACATTTGGTAAACAGCTAAGGCTTTTCCACCACTTACACTGATACCTAAACAGAAGCCTGTTTTCACTGAAAAAGAAAACTGTTTCTAGAGCCTAAGGCTCATGCAGGTCCTGGTACAATTTTAGATTTCTCTTTATTCCTAGGTGTATAATGGTGGCACATATGCTTTACTTCTGCAAACTAAGCAAGGTGTGCAGAGATTTCCCTGAAATTTGCTTTCATTCACTTTCAGTGGGGGCTTGGCCTATCCCTAAAACTAGCCATATCTCTACTCCCAAGTATGACCTGGGGCAGTAGCAGCTTACTCTTTAAAGCTAGTTGAATGAGCATGGCACATGTGCTTTACTTCTATGAACTAAGCAAGGACTGCAGAGATTTCCCTGCTATCTGTGTTCATTCACTTTCAGTACCGGCTTTGCCTATCAATAAAACTAACCCTATCTCTATACCTAAGTATGACCTGGGGCTGTAGAAGCTTACTCTTTAAATCTAGTTGAATGACCATGGCACATGTGCTTTACTTCTGTGGACTAAGCAATGTGTGCAGAGAATTTCATGCTATCTGCTTTCCTTCACTTTTAGTGCCAGCTTTGCTGTCCCAAAAACTAACCTTCTCTCTAACCTCAAGTAGAGCCTTATCCAAATCCCTGCTGCTGTACCCTATTTAAACCTAGCATAACACGAACTCCAAAGTCAGTCTTCCTCACCCAGGGCAACAATTGTAAGAACACCCTAACTGCACCCAAGACCTGGGGCAGTAGCAGATTACTCTTAAAACTTAGATGAATGACCGTGGCTCATGTGCTTTACTTGTGTGAACTAAGCAGCACAGGAAGGGAGTTTTCTACTATGTGCTCTCTTTCACTCTTAGTGCCCCCTACGCCTAACTCTAAAAGGTACTATATCTATATCACCAGGCATATTCAAAAGCATTTGCGGTCTCCCAGACCATATTTAAACCTAGAATAACACGAACCTCCAATTTAATCTTAGCCCACAGTTTAAAATTAGTTCTATGTTCAAGTTCCTTGTGTTTTACCTTTAAGAAGTATGAAGGAAACATACCTTTTTGCTGTCTATGGGCATTTCCTCTCTGCCACAATGTCTGCATACATGGCTGAGATACCAGAATGAGATGTAAGTATTTAACTTACTTTCCATAGGAAATGCAGTACTCCTTCACAGCAATGCGCTTTCCCCTCCAAGCAATCAGGCACTCCCCAGGATCATACTTCCCATTGAAATGTAATGTGTTTTACCATTCTCATTTTGAACCACATGGGATTTTAGGCCTGCTCCCTGTGGGTTCTTATCTACAGTCACATTGACCTCACTCTTCCCACTTAGTGCTAGGGCTGAATCGCTAGTGCATTACATACACATTTGGTAAACGGCTAAGACTTTTCCCCCACTTACACTGCTACTTAAACAGAATGCTGTTTTCACCCAGAGACAAAACCGAATATAGAGTCAAAGGCTCACGCAAGTCCTGGGACAATATTAGCTTGCTCTTTATTCCTAGGTGTATGATGGTGGCACATATGCTTTACTTCTGCAATGTAAGCAAGGTATGCAGAGACTTCCCTGCTATCTGCTTTCATTCACTTTCAGGGCCAGCTTGGTCTATCCCTAAAACTAAGCCTAACTCTATTCCCAAGCATGACATGGACAGTAGAACCTTACTCTTTAAACCTAGTTGAATGACCATGGCACGTTTGCTTTATTTCTGTGAACTAAGCAAGGTGTGCAGAGATTTTCTTGCTATCTGTTTTCATTCACTTTTAGCTTGGCCTATCCCTGAAATTAACCCTTTCTCTATACACAAGAATGACCTGGGGCTGTAGCAGCTTCCTCTTTAAATGTAGTTGAATGACCATGGCACATATATTTTACTTCTGTGAACTAAGCAGGGTGTGCAGAGATTTTGCTGCTATCTGCTTTCCAAAAGTTTTTGTGCCAGCTTTGGCTATCCCTAAAATTAATCCTGTCTCTAACCCAAAGTATACCCTTATCCAAACCCTGCCGGTTTACCCTATCTAAAACTAGCATAACACGAAACTCCAATTCAATCTTAGACCACTGTTTAAACTTAGTTTTATGCTCCAGTTCTTTGTGTTACACTTTAAGAATTATGAAGGGAACACACCTTTTTGCTGTCTATGGGATTTTCCTCTCTGTCACAATGTCTGCCTATATGGCTGAGATACCAGAATGAGACAAGAGAATTTAACTTACTTTCCATAGGGAATGCAGTACTCTTTGACAGCAATGTACTTTCTCCTCCAAGCAATCAGGTACTCTGCTGGATCCTCCTTCCCATTGAAATGTAATGTGTTTTACCATTCTCCTTTCCTACCACACAGGATTTTTGGCCTGCTCCCTGTGGGCTCTTATCTACAGTCACAATGATCTCACTCTTCCCAATTAGTGCTAGGGCCCAAATCACTAGTGCATTAGGTACAGATTTGGGAAACAGCTAAGGCTTTTCCACCACTTACACTGCTACTTAAACAGAATGCTGTTTTCACCCAGAGAGAAAATGATTTCTAGAGCCAAAAGCTTATGCAAGTTCAGGGACAATATGAGCTTGCTCTTTATTCCTAGGTGTATTATGGTGGCACACATATGTTTTAACTCCTGCAAAGTAAGCAAGGTGTGCCGAGATTTCCCTGCTGTCTCCTTTCATTCATTTTCAGTACCAGCTTGGCCTATCCCTAAAAGGAAGCCTATTTCTATTCCCAAGTATGACCTGGACAGTAGCAGGTACTCTTTAAACCTAGTTGAAAGACCAAGGCACGTGTGCTTTATTTCTGTGAACTAAGCAAGGTGTTCAGAGATTTTCTTGCTATCTGCTTTCATTCATTTTAGAGCCTGCTTGGCCTATCCCTGAAACTAAACCATTCTGTATATGCAAGAATGACCTGGGGCTGTAGCAGCTGACTCTTTAAACCTAGTTGAAGGACCATGGCACATTTGTTTTACTTCTGTGAACTTAGCAGTGTGTGCAGATATTTTCCTGCTCTTGGCTTTCCTTCAGTATTTGTGCCACCTTTGCCTATCTCTAAAAGTAGCCTTTATTCTATAGGCAAGCATGACCTGGGGCTGTAGCAGCTTACTCTTTAAACCTTCTTGAATGAGCATGGCACATGTGCTTTACTTCTCTGAACTAAGCAGGGTGTGCAGAAATTTTCCTGCTATGTGCTTTCCTTCAGTTTTTGTGCCAGCTTTGCCTATCCCTAAAAACAACACTTACTCTATATTGCAGATTGACCTGGGGATGTAGCAGCTTACACTTTAAACCTACTTGAATGACCATGGTGCATGTGCTTTACTTTGTTTTTTTTCAAATTCTACTCAATTTATTCAGTTTTTAAAAAGATATTACATTAAAAAAATATGAGGTCCGCATTCATCCCCACTGCCCCCACCCCACCACTCCCCTACCAATAACACTCTCCCCCATCATCATGTCATATCCATTGTGTCTGGTGAGTACATCTCCAGGCATCGCTGCACTCCATGTCCCGTGTTCCACACCATAGCCCACACTTTCCCACGTTCTATCCAGTGGGCCATGGGAGGACATACAACATCCGGCAATTGTCCGTGGGGCACCAACCAGGACAACTCCAAGTCCTGAGAATGCCTCCACATCTCTTCTCTTCCTCCCTTTCCCCACACCCAGCAGCCACCATGGCCACTTTTTCCACATCAATGCCACATTTTCTTGATTATTAACCACAATAGTTCATGAATAGAATATCATTAAGTCCACTCTGATCCTTACTGTATTCCTCCTTCTTGTGGACCTTGGCTTGGTTGTGTCCATTCCACATCTATGTCAAGAGGGGGTTTAGATTCCACATGGATATTGGATGCAATCCTCCTGCTTTCAGTTGTAGGCACTTTAGGCTCCATGGTGTGGTGGTTGACATTCTTCAACTCCATGTTAGCTGAGTGGAGTAAGTCTAATAAATCAGAGTGTAGGAGCTGAAGTCTGTTGAGGTCAGGGCCTGGCCATCATATTGTCAGTCCAGAGATTCAAATCCCCTAGATATATCTTAAGCCCCAGCATCAACTACAATTCCAGTAAAATAGCATGAAAGGCTTCTGAAAAGAGATCCCATCTGAGTCCAGCTCCATCATGCAGAAACACCAGCTCCAAAGAAGCGCCAACTGATATGGCAGTGAACCCCATCTGCCATGACCATAGAACCTGTGGGTCTCTTTAGCCCTCAAAAGGACCAATACCTGGAGTTGTATCTACTTTATCTGTCTCTGAGACTCTGCTCAGGTGTGCATAAGGGCAATCCTTCTGACAACCTCCAGACTCTTTTTTTAGAGACTCAAAGCCATATAAACTCATTTGTCCTTTCCATTTCCCCCTTAATTTAGGTCAAACAGCATTTTTAACTCTTGTTATTATATGTAGACAGGGATATTCTGCTGGTCCATGCTGAACCTTTAATTCAAGGTCATTTTCTAGTTGCAGCATCAGCTGGTACTTGGTAGTGATCCCTCGGTGCCAGGAAGGCTCATCCCCGGGTGTCATGTCCCAAGCTGGGGGGAAGGCATTGCATTTACATGCTGAGTTTGGCTTTGAGACTGGCCACATTTGAGTAACATGGAGGCTGTCAGGAGGGAACTTCTAGGTGCAGTGCTGCTCTAGGCCTTGTTCTTACTTCAAGCATATAGGCTCACAAGCATAGTCATTAGTATCAGGGGCTCACTGTTGGACCCTCATTCCTTCCTGGTCCTTACCGTTGCACCTGGGGGACTGCCACTGCTCCCCTAGGGACCACAACAGAGCCCCCCATGGCCAGTAACCCAGTACCCCCCCATTTGTTGTTTTTAATTGTTTCCACTATGAGTATATCCAAACATTTCCATGCCCCCTGGACATATGCACTGTATAAATCCCTGTCAACCATATATCGCCTGTCCATAACATCCCATACCAGTATTCCTACACTGCCATTGTTGAACCACTCTGTGATCCAAAACTTCCTGAAAAGTGAAGCACAATATAATGTCAGGTTTCCTTACCTGGAATATAGAGATGAGTTGAAAGGTTAGATGTAAAATAAATACTGATTTGGAAAAATTCTACATCCTATCTTTTTCTTTTCTTTTTTCCTAATTATTGAGCTTCTCTTCACAGGAGCCCTAGATCACAGTAATTCATATATACAATATACAGTACTCCCACACATCCACCATAAAACATTTTCCCTTCCACAGCGATAATCTTTTAACTTATTCATGTCATTGGGCTTTACTTTTGTGAACTAATCAGGGTGTGCAGAGATTTTCTGGCTATCTGCTTTCCTTGAGTTTTTGTGCAAGCTTTGCCTATCCCTAAAACTAACCCTATCTTAAACACTTGTATACCCCTATCCAAATCCCTACTGCTTTACCCTATATAAACCTAGCATAACATGAACCTGAAATTCAATCTTAACCCACTGTTTAAACTTAGTTCTAGGCTCGAGTTCCTTGTGTTTTTCTTTTAATAACTATGAAGGAAACACACCTCTTTGCTGTCAATGGGCTTTTCCTGTCTGTCACAATGTCGGCATATATGGCTGAGATACCAGAAGGAGATGAAAGAATTGAACTTACTTTCCTTAGGAAATGCAGTACTCCTTGAGAGTGATGTGTTTTCTCCTCCAAGCAAGCAGGCCCTCTGCTGGATCCTCGTTCCCAGTGAAATGTAAAGTGTTTACAATTCTCATTCTGTACCACACGGTATTTTTCGCATGCTCACTGTGGGCTGTTATCT
Source organism: Dasypus novemcinctus (assembly GCF_030445035.2). Lineage (NCBI taxonomy): Eukaryota > Metazoa > Chordata > Mammalia > Cingulata > Dasypodidae > Dasypus > Dasypus novemcinctus. Next base: position 95,751,492 of record NC_080678.1, read on the forward strand.
ACAGTCACAATTATTTCACGCTTCCCACTTAGTGCTAGGGCCAAATCACTAGAGCATTAGGTGCACATTTGGAAAACAGCTAAGGCTTTTCCCCCACTTACACTACTACTTAAACAGAATGCAGTTTTCACACAGAGAGAAAACTGTTTCTAGAGCCAAAGGTACACACAGTCCTGAGTCAATATCAGCTTGCCCTATATTCCTAGGTGTATGACAGTGGCACATCTGCTTTACTTCTGCAAAGTAAGCAACGTGTGCAGAGATTTCCCTGCTATCAGCTTTCATTCACTTTCAGTCCCAGCTTGGCCTATCCATGAAAGTAAGCATATCTCTATTCCCAACTATGACCTGGACAGAAGCAGCTGACACTTTAAACCTAGTTGAAATACCAAGGAACATCTGCTTTATATCTGTGAACTAAGCAAGGTGTGCAGAGATTTTCTTGCTGTCTGCTTTCATTCACTGTTAGTGCCTGCTAGGCCTATCCCTGAAACAAACCCATTCTCTATAAGCAAAAATTACGTGGGCCTGCAGCAGCTTACTCTTTAAAGCTACTTGAATCAGCATGGCCCTCGTGCTCTACTTCTGTGAACTAAGCAGGGTGTGCAGAGATTTTGCTGCTATCTGCTTTCTTTCAGCTTTTGTGCTACCTTGGCCTAGCTCTAAAACTAGCCTTTATTCTATATGCAAGCATGACCTGGGCCTGTATCTGCTTTCTCTTTAAACCTACTTGAATGAGTATGGCAAATATGCTTTACTTCTGTGAACTAAGCGGGGTGTGCAGAGATTTTCCTGCTATCTGCTTTCCTTCAGTTTTTGTGCCAGCTTTGCCTATGACTAAAACTAAACCATTCCCTATTGCAGAATGACCTGGGGATGTAGCAGCTTACACTTTACACCTACTTGCATGACCATAGCGCATGTGTTTTACTTCAGTGAATTAAGCAGGTTGTGCAGAGATTTTCCTGCCACATGCTTTCCTTCAGTTTCTGTGCCAGCTTTGCCTATCTCTAAAATTAACCCTTTTTTTAACCACTTATATACCCCTTTACAAAGACTTACAACTCTACCCTATATAAACCCATTATAACATGAAACTGAAATTCATTCTTAGCCCACTGTTTAAACAGTTCTAGGCTCGAGTTCCTTGGGTTTTACTTTGAAGAACTAGGAAGGAAACACACCTCTTTGCCATCTATGGGATTTTCCTTTCAGTCACAATGTCTGCATATATGGCTGAGATACAAGAATGAGATGCAAGAATTGAACTCACTTTCCTTAGGAAATGCAGTACTCCTTGACAGCAATGCGTATTCGCCTCCAAGCAATCAGGCTCTCTGCTGGATCGTCCCTCCCAGTGAAATGTAATGTGTTTTACCATTCTCATTTCATACCACACAGGACGTTTGGCCTGCACCCTCTGGGCTCTTATCTACAATCACAATTTTCTCACTCTTCCCACTTAGTGCTGGCGCTGAAACACTAGTGCATTAGGTACACATTTGGTAAACAGCTAAGTCTTTTCCCCCACTTTCACTGCTACTTAAACAGAATGCTGTTTCACACACAGAGAAAACTATTCCTAGAGACAAAGTCCCGTGGAAGTCCTGAGGCAATATCATCAAGCTCTTTATTCCCATGTGTACGACGGTGACACATCTGCTTTACTTCTGCAAAGAAAGCAAGGTGTGCAGGGAATTCCCAGCTATCTGCTTTCATTCACTTTCCATACCGGCTTGGCCTATCCCTGAAAGTAAGCCTATCTCTTTCCCAAGTATGACCTGGACAGTAGCAACTAACCATTTTAACGTAGTGGAAAGACCAAGGCACGTCTGCTTTATTTCTGTGAACTAAGCAAGATGTGCAGAGATTTTCTTGCTATCTGCTTTCACTCACTTTTAGTGCCTGCTAGGCCTATCCCTGAAACTAACCCATTCTCTATAAGCAAGAATTACCTGGTCCTGTAGCAGCATACTCTTTAAAGCTACTTGAATGAGCATGGCCAATGTGCTTTACTTCTGTGAACTAAGCAGGGCATGCAGAGAGTATTCTACTATCTTCTTTCCTTCAGTTTTTTGCTGCCTTTGCCTATCTTAAAAATCAGCCTTTATTCTATAGGCAAGCATAACCTGAAGCTGTAGCAGCTTACAGTTTAAACCTATTTGAATGAGGATGGCACATGTGCTTTACTTATGTAAAATAAGCAGGGTGTGCAGAGATTTTGCAGATATCTGCTTTCCTCAGTTTTTGTGCTAACTTGGGCTATCTCTAAAACCAGGTTTTATTCTATATGCAAACATAACCTGGGGCTGTAGCAGCTTCCTCTTTAAACCTACTTGAATGAGCATGGCACATCTCCTTTTGCACTGTGAACTAAGCAGGATGTGCAGAGATTTTGCTGCTATCTGCTTTCCTTCAGTTTTTGTGCTAACTTGCCTGTCTCTAAAACTAGCCTTTATTCTATATGCAAGCATAACCTGGGGCTGTAGCAGCTTACTCTTTAGGCTTACTTAAATGAGCATGGCACATGTGCTTTACTTCTGTGAACTAAGTAGGGTGTGCAGAGATTTTGCTGCTACCTGCTTTCCTTCAGTTTTTGTGCTAATTTGCCTATCCCTAAAACTAACCCTTTCTTTAAACACTTGTATACCCCTTTCTAAATCCTTACTGCTCTACCCTATATAAACCCATCATAAGATGAACCTGCAATTCATTCTTAGTCCACTGTTGAGACTTAGTTCTAGGCTCAAGTTCCTTGGGTTTTACTTTGAAGAACTAGGAAGGAAACACACCTCTTTGCCGTCTATGGGATTTTCCTCTCAGTCACAATGTCTGCATATATGGCTGAAATACCAGAATGAGAAGCAAGAATTGAACTTACTTTCCCTAGGAAATGCAGTACTCCTTGACAGCAATGCATTTTTCCCTCCAAGCAATCAGGCCCTCTGCTGGATCATCTTTCCCAGTGAAATGTAATACGTTTTAACATTCTCATTTCGCACCACACAGGATTTTTGGCCTCCTCCCTCTGGGCTCTTATCTACAATCACAATTTTCTCACTCTTCCCACTTAGTGCTAGGGCTGAAACACTAGTGTATTAGGCACACATTTGGTATACAGCTAAGTCTTTTCCACCACTTACCTTGTTACTTAAACAGAATGCTGTTTTCACACAGAGAGAAAAGTGTCTCTAGAGACAAAGGCTCAGGCAAGTCTGAGTCAATATCAACTTGCTCTTTATTCCTAGGTACATGTCGGTGGCACATCTGATTTACTCTGCTAAGGAAGCAAGGTGTGCAGAGATTTCCCTGCTATCTGCTTTCATTCACTTTCAGTGCCGGCTTGACCTATCTCTGAAAGTAAGCCTATCTCTATTCCCAAGTATGACCTGGACAGTAGCAACTAACTCTTTAAACCTAGTTGAAAGACCAAGGCACATCTGCTTTATTTCTGTGAACCAAGCAAGATGTGCAGAGATTGTCTTGCTATCTGCTTTCACTCACTTTTAGTGCCTGCTAGGCCTATCCCTGAAACTAACCCATTCTCTATAAGCAAGAATTACCTGTGCCTGTAGCAGCTTACACTTTAAAGTTACTTGAATGAGCATGACCTTTTGCTCTACTTCTGTGAACTAAGCAAGGTATACAGAGATTTTGGTGCTATCTGCTTTCCTTCAGTTTTTGTGCTAACTTGGCTATCTCTAAAACTAGCCTTTATTCTATATGCAAGCATAACCTGGGGCTGTAGCAGCTTCCTCTTTAAACCTACTTGAATGAGCATGGCACATGTGCTTTACTTCTGTGAACTAATCAGGATATGCAGAGTTTTTGCTGCTATCTGCTTTCCTTCAGTTTTTGTGCTAAATTGCCTATCTTTAAAACTAGCCTTTATTCTATATGCAAGCATAACCTGGGGCTGTAGCAGCTTCCTCTTTAAACCTACTTGAATGAGCATGGCACATGTGCTTTCCTTCTGTGAACTAAGCAGGGTGTGCAGAGATTTTGCTGATGTCTTCTTTCCTTCAGTTTTGTGCTAACTTGCCTATCTCTAAAACTAGCCTTTATTCTATGGGCAAGCATAATCTGGAGCAGGAGCATCTTCCTCTTTATACTTACTTGAATGAGCATGGCACATGTGCTTTACTTCTGTGAACTAAGCAGGATATGCAGAAAGTTTAGTGCTCTCTGCTTTCCTTCAGGTTTTGTGCTAACTTGCCTATCTCTAAAACTGGCCTTTATTCTATATGGAAACATAAACCTGGGGTTGTAGCAGGTTACTTTTTAAACCTACTTGAATGAGCGTGGCACATGCGCTTTACTTCTGTGAACTAAGCAGGGTGTGCAGAAAGTTTGCTGCTATCTGCTTTTGTTCAGTTTTTGTGCTAACTTGCCTATCTCTAAAACGAGCCTTTTTTCTAGGTGCAAGCATAACGTGGGGCTGTAGCAGCTTCCTCTTTAAACCTGCTTGAATGAGCATGGCACATGTGCTTTAATTTGGAGAACTAATCAGGGTGTGCGGAGATTTTGCTGCTACCTGCTTTCCTTCAGTTTTTGTGCCAGCTTTGCCTTTCCCTAAAACTAACCCTTACTTTAACCACTTCTATACCCCTTTCCAAATCCTTACTACTCTACCCTATACAAACCCATCATAACATGAACTTCCAATTCATTCTTAGCCCACTGTTTAAACTTAGTTCGAGGCTAGAGTTTCTTGGGTTTTACTTTGAGGAACTGTGAAGGAAACACACCTCTTTGCTCTCTATGGGATTTTCCTCTCAGTCACAATGTCTGCATATATGGCTGAGATACCAGAAGGAGATGAAAGAATTGAACTTACTTTCCTTAGGAAATGCAGTACTCCTTGACACCAATGCATTTTCCCCTCCAAGCAATCAGGCCCTCTGCTGGATCCTCCTTCCCAGTGAAATGGAATGTGTTTTACCATTCTCATATCAAACCACACGAGATTTTGGCCTGCTCCCTCTGAGCTCTTATCTACAGTCACAATGTTCTCACGCTTCCCACTTAGTGTTAGGGCTGAAACACTAGTGCATTAGGCACACATTTGGTCAACAGCTAAGTCTTTTCCCCCACGTACACTGCCACTTAAACAGAATGCTGTTTTCACACAGAGAGAAAAGTGTCTCTAGAGACAAAGGCTCACACAAGTCTTGAGTCAATATCAGCTTGCTCTTTATTCCTAGGTATATGACAGTGGCACATCTGCTTTACTTCTGAAAAGAAAGCGATGTGTGCAGAGATTTCCCTACTATCTGCTTTCATTCACTTTCAGTGCCAGCTTGGCCTATCCCTGAAAGTAAGCCTATCTCTATTCCCAAGTATGACCTGGACAGTAGCAACTAACTCTTTTAACATAGTGGAAAGACGAAGGCACGTCTGCTTTATTTCTGTGAACTAAGCAAGATGTGCAGAGATGTTCTTGCTATCTGCTTTCACTCACTTTTAGTGCCTGCTAGGCCTAGCCCTGAAACTAACCCATTCTCTATAAGCAAGAATTACCTGGGCCTGTAGCAGCTTTCTCTAAGCAGGGTGTGCAGAGATTTTGCAGCTATCTGCTTTCCCTCAGTTTTTGTGCTAACTTGCCTATCTCTAAAACTAGTCATTATTATATATGCAAGCATAACCTGGGGATGTAGCAGTTCTCACTTTAACCTACTTGAGTGAACATGGTACATGTGCTTTACTTCTGTGAACTAAGCAGGGGGTGTAGAGATTTTGCTGCTATCTGCTTTCCCTCAGATTTGTGCTAACTTGCCTTCAGTTTTTGTGCTTGTTTGACCTATCTCTAAAACCAGCCTTTGTTCTATATGCAAACATAACCTGGGGCTGTAGCAGCTTAGTCTTTAAAGATTTTGCTGCTATCTGCTTTCCTTCAGGATTTGTGTTTCTGGCCTATATCTAAAACCAACCTTTATTCTATATGCAAGCATAAACTAGGCCTGTAGCACCTTACTCTTTAAACCTACTTGAGTGAGCATGGCACATGTGCTTTACTTCAGTGAACTAAGCAGGGTGTGCAGAGATTTTGTTGCTATCTGGTTTCCCTCAGATTTGTGCTAACTTGCCTATCTCTAAAACTAGCCATTATTCTATATGCAAACATAACTTGGGGCTGTAGCAGCTTAGTCTTTAAACCTACCTGAATGAGCATGGCAGATCTGCTTCACTTCTGTGAACTAAGCAGGGTGTGCAGATATTTTGTTGCTATCTCCTTTCCTTCAGTTTTTGTGTTTTTGCCCTATCTCTAAAACCAGTCTTTATTCTATATGCAAGTATAACCAGGGGCTGTAGCACTTTACACTTTAAACCTACTTGAATGAGCATGGCACATATGCAAGCATAACCTGGGGCTATAGCACCTTACACTTTAAACCTGCTTGAATGAGCATGGCACATGTGCTTTACTTCTGTGAACTAATCAGGGTGTGCAGAGGTTTTGCTGCTGTCTGCTTTCCTACAGTTTTTGTGCTATCTTGCCTATCTCTAAAACTAGCTTTTAATATATATGCAAGCATAACCTGGGGATGTAGCAGCTCTCTCTTTAAACCTACTTGAATGAGCATGGCATATGTGCTTTACTTCTGTGAACTAAGCAGAGTGTGCAGAGATTTTGCTGCTATCTGCTTTCCTTCAGGTTTTGTGCTTGTTTGGCCTATCTCTAAAACTAGCCTTTGTTCTATATGCAAGCGTAACCTGGGGCTGTAGCAGCTTACTCTTTAAACCTACTTGAATGAGCATGGCATATGTGCTTTCCTTTTGTGAACTAAGCAGGGTGTGCAGAGATTTCATGCTTTTCTTCAGTTTTTGTGCCAGCTCTGCCTATCCCTAAAACCAACCCTTTCTTTAACCACTTGTATACCCCTTTCCAAGTCCTTACCACTCTACCCTATATCAACCCATCCTAACATGAACCTGCAATTCAATCTCAGCCCACTGTTGAAACTTAGTTCTAGGCTCGAGTTCATTGGGTATTACTTTGAAGAACTAGGAAGGAAACATACCTCTTTGCTGTCTATGGGATTTTCCTCTCAGTCACAATATCTGTATATGTGGCTGAGATACCAGAATGAGATGCAAGTTTTCCCTTCCAAGCAATCAGGCCCTCTGCTGGATCCTCCTTCCCAGCGAAATGGAATGTGTTTTACCATTCTCATTTCATACCACACGGGATTTTTGGCCTGTTCCCTCTGGGTTCTTATCTACACTCACAATTTTCTCACTCTTCCCACTTAGTGCTAGGGCTGAAACACTAGTGCATTAGGTACACATTTGCTAAACAGCTAAGTCTATTTCCCCACTTACACTGCTACTTAAACAGAACATTGTTTTCACACAGAGAGAAACCTGTTTCTAGAGACAAAGGCTCACTCAATGAGTCAATATCAGCTTGCTCTTAATTCCTAGGTGTATGACGGTGGCACATCTGCTTTACGTCTGCTAAGAAAGCAAGGTGTGCAGGGATTTCCCTGTTATCTGCTTTCATTCACTTTCAGTGCTGGCTTGGCCTATCCCTGAAAGGAAGGCTATCTTTATTCCCAAGTATGACCTGGACAGTAGCTGAGGGACAAAACGGGGTCCCTGTTACGGGATGAGTGGGGTCCCTGTTGCGGGATGAGTGGGGTCCCGTTGTGGGACGAGCGGGGTCCCTGTTAAGGGATGAGTGGGGTCCCGTTGTGGGACGAGAGGGGTCCCTGGCGTGGGGAAGAAAGCCTCGTATGGCCGCTGAGGCTTCCCTCGGGGGCTCCGAAGGCGTGGAGGGCGCACGACCCAGGAAGGAGTCGTGGAGACAGGCTTATGGCACAAGTCTGGTCTATTGTGGAAGGGGATGCAGATTTATAGGATTGGGGAGTGGTGTGGTGGGTTCTGATTGGCTAGGGCAAATGCTGTTTCCATATAAGGCAATGTTCTGGCATTGGGCTAGTGATTGGCCAGTAGAGTATGTGCTAACTCTTGATAGGCTGACACTGTTACTAAGCTGATAGGTGGTTGTAAGCTGTTGCTGGGCAAACAGCGTACTAAGAGATTAGGTTTAAGGGAGGGGGGAGGGGAAGTGAGAGCTGGGCTAGGCAGGAGATAGGAAGGGGGAGGGCGGTTCCGGCTAACCGTTAGCAGCAAAGGCCTAGTCATGAGTGGTCACCTTGTCTAGGCCCAGTGGGCAGAGGCGGTGTCACCTCTTGCCGCACTGTTTGCCACTAAGGCAAGCCGGGTGCCCCTCCTCCCACAGTAGCAACTAACCCTTTAAACCTAGTTGAAAGACCATGGCACATCTGCTTTATTTCTGTGAACTAAGCAAGATGTGCTGAGATTTCCTTGCTATCTGCTTTCACTCAATTTTAGTGCCTGTTAGACCTATCCCTGATACTAACCCATTCTCTATAAGCAAGAATTACTTGGGCCTGTAGCAGTTTTCTCTTTAAAGCTACTTGAATGAGCATGCAGATCTGCTTTACCTCTGTGAACTAAGCAGAGTGTGCAGAGATTTTGCTGCTATATGTTCTCCTTCAGGATTTGTGTTTTTGGCCTATCTCTAAAACCAGCCATTATTCTACATGCAAGCATAACCTGGGGCTGTAGCACCTTACACTTTAAACCTACTTGAATGACCATGGCATATGTGCTTTTCTTCTGTGAACTAAGCAGTGTGTGCAGAAATTTTCCTGCTTTCGGCTTTCCTTTAGTTTTTGTGCTATCTTGCCTATATCTATAACTGGCCTTTATTATATATGCAAGCATAACTTGGGGATGTACCAGCTCTCTCTTTAACCTGCTTGAGTGACCATGGCACATGTTCTTTACTTTTGTGAACTAAGCAGGGTGTGCAGAGATTTTGCTGTTATCTGCTTTCCTTCAGTTTTTGTGCTTGTTTGGCCTATCTCGAAAACCAGTCTTTGTTCTATAAGCAAGTGTAACCTGGGACTTAGCAGCTTACTCTTTAAACCTACTTGAATGAGCATGGCATATGTGCTTTACTTCTGTAAACTAAGCAGGGTGTGCAGAGATTTTGCTGCTATCTGCTTTCCTTCAGTTTTTGTGCTTGTTTGGCCAATCCCTAAAAATAACCCTTTTTTAACCACTTGTATACCCCTTTCCAAATCCTTACCACTCTACCCTATATCAACCCACCCTAACGTGAACCTGCAATTCAATCTCAGCCCACTGTTGAAACTTAGTTCTAGGATTGAGTTCCTTGGGTTTTACTTTGAAGAACTAGGAAGGAAACACACCTCTTTGCTATCTATGCGATTTTCCTCAGTCTCAATATCTGTCTCTATGGCTGAGATACCAGAATGAGATGCAAGAATTGAACTTAATTTCCCTAGGAAATGCAGTACTCCTTGACAGCAATGCGTTTTCCCCTCCAAGCAATCAGAACCTCTGGTGGATCCTTGTTCCCAGTGAAATGGAATGTGTTTTACAATTCTATTTTGTACCACATGGGATTTTTAGCTTGCTCCCTCTGGGCTCTTATCTACAGTCACAATTTTCTCACTCTTCCCACTTAGTGCTAGGGCTGAAACACTAGTGCATTAGGTACACATTTGTTAAACAGCTAAGTCTTTTCCCCCACTTACACTGCTACTTAAACAGAACACTGTTTTCACACACAGAGAAAACTGTTTCTAGAGGCAAAGGCTTACTCAAGTCCTGAGTCAATATCAGCTTGCTCTTAATTCCTAGATGTATGATGGTGGCACATCTGCTTTACTTGTGCAAACAAAGCAAGGTGTGCAGAGATTTCCCTGCTATCTGCTTTCATTCACTTTCAGTGCTGGCTTGGTCTATCCCTGAAAGAAAGGCTATCTCTATTCCCAAGGATGACCTGGACAGTAGCAACAAACCCTTTAAACATAGTTGAAAGACCACGGCATGTCTGCTTTATTTCTTTGAACTAAGAAAGATGTGTTCAGATTTCCTTGCTATCTGCTTTTACTCAATTTTAGTGCCTTTTAGGCCTATTCCTGAAACTAACCCATTCTCTATAAGCAAGAATTACCTGGGCCTGTAGCAGCTTTCTCTTTAAAGCTACTTGAATGAACATGGCAGATCTGCTTTACTTCTGTGAACTAAGCAGGGTGTGCAGAGATTTTGCTGCTATCTGCTTTCCTTCAGTTTTTGTGTTTGGGGCCTATCTCTAAAACCAGGCTTTATTCAATATGGAAGCGTAACCAGGGGCTGTAGCACCCTACACTTTAAACCTACTTGAATGAGCATGGCACATGTGGTTTACTTCTGTGAACTAAGCAGGGTATGCAGAGATGTTGCTGCTATCTGCTTTCCCTCAGTTTTTGTGCTAACTTGCCTATCTGTAAAACTAGCCATTATTCTATAGGCAAACATAACCTGGGGCTGTAGCAGCTTAGTCTTTAAACCTACACAAATGAGCATGGCAGATCTGCTTCACTTCTGTGAACTAAGCAGGGTGTGCAGAGATTGTTGCTATCACTTTTCCTTCAGTTTTTGTATTATGGGCCTATCTCTAAAACGAGCCTTTATTCTATATGCAAGCACAGCCTGGGGCTGTAGCACATTACACTTTGAACGTACTTGAATGAGCATGGCACATGTGCTTTACTTCAGTGAACTAAGCAGGGTGTGCAGAGATTTTGCTGCTATCTGCTTTCCTTCAGTTTTTGTGCTATCTTGCCTATCTCTAAAACTAGCCTTTAATATATATGAAAGCATAACCTGGGGCTGTAGTGAGGTCACCCCTTGGGCTGAAGTGTGGTTTGCTGGCCTGGCGGAGGAGCAGCCGCGGCAGGCCAAGCCACTGCCCCCATAATAGGGTGGCTGGTTGGACTCACCGCCACCCCTGAAGGGAGCTCGGCATGGGCACAGAGTGCCCTTGGGTCTCCCCTTCTCGGCAGCCATGCTTCCGCGGCCGCCCCTCCTCCCAGATAGCGCCACATGATGCCTTCTTTCTCCCTGCACAGGCGCAGGGCGGAAAATTCCAGTCTGCCCTTTTCCCCTCCCCTGACAGCAGCAACAGCCAGGCGTGGGCGGAAAAATCCAGTCTGCCCTTTTCCCCTCCCCCGACAGCAGCAACAGCCAGGTGTGGGCGGGAAACTCAAGTCTGCCCTCCACCCCAGCAACAGCAGCCACCAATCACTAAACCCTGCCCCTTCCCCCAGCAACAGCGACAGCCAATCCCTAACCACCATCCCTCCCCCGTCCAGTACCGCCCACTGACCTTTCACCGGCAACCAATCAGAACAGGGCGTGGCTTCGACCAATCAGCCTTCCCCAGCCCCTATAAAACTGTTGCCTCTCCCTCAATAAAGTGGACTTCCGTGTTTACCTTGTCTCCGCGGTAGTTCTTCTGCCGTGCGCCCTCCAGTCCTGAGAGCCCCCGACAAGGGCCTGGCCTCCCTTGTCCCCAGTTCGTTGCCTGCTTCTCCGGGTGACCCCTTCGTCGCCGGCTTCGCCGGGCGACCCCGTCAGCCAAACCGCGCAACCCCTTGTGAGACCGATCCCTCGTCTGCTGCCGGACCGACCCCTCATCCCAAGCGGGACCAACCCCTCATCCAGAGCTGGACCAACCCCTCGTCCGCAGCCAGACTCCACCTCTACCGACCGAGCAAGCCGCCACAGCTGGCGCCCAACGTGGGGCAAAGCAACCCCACCACAGCACAACGTGGGGCAAGGCAACTCCACCACAGCCTCACTCCATAACCTGGCGTCCCCCACTCCTCTCTTCTCACCTTGGGACTTCTCTCGTGCAACATTGCTGCTACCTGAGCCTTGGCTACCTCATATGATCCACGGTGGTCTGGGAGAATCACTGGATGGCTTTCTCCTTCCGTGTCGGGGGCTTATACTGACCCGCTATGATTAAGAGGAGCCTTGGATTTCTCGGGAGCACGCGCTTGCACGTCTGAAGTAACCCTACCATAGCCCTACGCTCTCCTCTCTTCTCACCCCTATCTTTTCACTCTGCATTGCTGCTCCTGAACCTTGGTGACCTCATATGATCCACGGCGGTCTGGGAGAATTGCTGGATGGCTTTCTCCTTCCATGTCGGGGGCTTATACCGACCCACTATGATTAAGAGGCGCCAATAAAACTCTCAGGAGTGCGTGCCTGAGCACCTCCACCCCTGCCTTCACCTCTGCCTCCTCCCCTCTGCGCTTGCTCCCCTTTGCCTTGCTCCACTGCTCGTCATCCTGCCCTCCCCTCGTCGGGGCCTTCTCTTGGCCCGCGACCACCGTCGGAGTCCCATCAGCTCCGACCCCTCGTCTCACCGCGCACCTCGGCTCCCATTGCCGCGCTCTCAAGGTAAGGGCCCCTTTTCTTATCGGCTCCAAAAGGCCATTAGCAATGGGTAACATCCTATCTGCTAAGCAAGCCCCGCAAGTTCGGGCCCTCGCCGGTCTCCTAGACACTCACCGGTGTAAGATCTCTTTGAAACAGCTCCAAGTATATTGGGACCTTCTTCTCCCCTTTAATCCGTGGCTTACCACGTGTCAGCTTTGGGACCCAGACACCTATACTCGCCTTATAGATAGGGTCACTTTTGCTGTGGAGCAGGAAGGTAAAAGATTCCCTCCTGGCTTATTACAGGCAACATGAAGTCCAGAAGAAATCTTGAAGGGTATAATCTATGATATGCTATATAAAAAAATGATTTAAAAGCAGCTATACCAAGAAAGTAAGAATTATGAGTCAACTGTAAATAAATTATATATTTCTGTTAATGTGTTGTAATTGTTCTGTGTTTGTCTGTCTGTTCGTTCAATGTCAACGTATATTGTGATACCTCCGGATGGTAAATATAAATTACTAGAAATCTTTAAAAGAGCTCTATTCAAATGGCCAAAAATTAAATAAGCGCTTATATTAATACTTAAGTTTATTATATTAATACATAAGTTTAAATGTTAATAAGATATCTACAATTTTAAAAAAATTGTAAGTCTTAATTAACAAAATTAACTGTACGTCTTCATAAAAAGTTGTTCTTGCCTAGATTAAAATGAATAACTTATTTTTCTTCACAGGATAATATAAAGAATGTAAAACTTATATGAATATTAAAAAGGTTAAAAGTTTGTAAAAATGCTAACGGAAATGTAATAAGTTTTGCAAAAAGACGTATTTTGTCCTAAAGTAAGATGGCTAATTTTTCATAAACTCTTGAAACTTAATTTGCATGCGGCAAGTGTAAAAGGTATTGTGATAACTTTACATAAGGGAATGTGCTCTGTAGAGATAAAATTTATCTTCAATAGTTTACATTAAGGTATTAAATGGCTAATTCCAAAAGGTCATTCTTAAATATATATATATAAAACTGAATTGATGATAATAATAATAAAAGGTAATTTTATAACAGGAAAGATTAACAGCAACCAAGCTCCCCTGCCAACTTGCTTTTAGGAAACAGTTTCTAATATTGCATGCTACTAAGTATTTAAAGAAAAGTTATTCTTAAGGAAACAGAAGATGATTTTGTCTTTGCAGCCATTGTCTATTTAGCAACACCCCTCGCTATCGGCCTAGCCACTGTTGCGCCGGACGATTGGAACCTTAAACAAAGACCTCCTCCTCACTGTCATCTTCCTATCTATCGTTACTATATTTACTGCCCTCATTCTCCTTCGTTTATAAAGCAGTCTCCTACAAACCACAAAGCTTCTGTCTTAAACATACCATTCTCAACCCTATCCTCTAAATGATCTTCTCACTTCCCCCACAGCCTTTAATACTTTATTTCTTCCTCATAACCTTTGCTTTCTTGATAATATTTTCCGCCATCTGTCTAGCCGCTACCGCCCCAGAAGATTGGAACCTCGGCCAACGAATTCTACTCTCCATCGCCTTTCTGTTTATTATCCTCTTTTAACAAGCAGATGGACCTTATAGCCACCGAGATCAACGAGAATTGGACATTGGCCACCCTTGCTTGCAATGGCAAGATACCGCCCCCCAAATTGTACATTTATATCCCCGTCATACTCACCTCCCTCTTCAGCCCCACTTCCCTCATTGCTTACTGCCTCTTGGGCCTCAGCTACTTGTTGCTGCTGCCATCCTGGCCTTTATTTGAAAAGAAGGGGGAAATGAGGTCACCCCTTGGGCTGAAGTGTGGTTTGCTGGCCTGGCGGGGGAGCAGCCGCGGCAGGCCAAGCTGCTGCCCCCATAATAGGGTGGCTGGTTGGACTCACCGCCACCCCTGAAGGGAGCTCGGCATGGGCGCAGAGTGCCCTCGGGTCTCCCCTTCTCGGCAGCCATGCTTCCGCGGCCGCCCCTCCTCCCAGATAGCGCCACATGATGCCTTCTTTCTCCCTGCGCAGGCGCAGGGCAGAAAATTCCAGTCTGCCCTTTTCCCCTCCCCTGACAGCAGCAACAGCCAGGCGTGGGCGGAGAAATCCAGTCTACCCTTTTCCCCTCCCCCGACAGCAGCAACAGCCAGGCGTGGGCGGAAAAATCCAGTCTGCCCTTTTCCCCTCCCCCGACAGCAGCAACAGCCAGGTGTGGGCAGGAAACTCAAGTCTGCCCTCCACCCCAGCAACAGCAGCCACCAATCACTAAACCCTGCCCCTTCCCCCAGCAACAGCGACAGCCAATCCCTAACCACCATCCCTCCCCCATCCAGTACTGCCCACTGACCTTTTGCCGGCAACCAATCAGAACAGGGCATGGCTTCGACCAATCAGCCTTCCCCAGCCCCTATAAAACTGTTGCCTCTCCCTCAATAAAGTGGACTTGCGTGTTTACCTTGTCTCCGCGGTAGTTCTTCTGCCGTGCGCCCTCCAGTCCTGAGAGCCCCCGACAAGGGCCTGGCCTCCCTTGTCCCCAGTTCGTCGCCTGCTTCTCCGGGCGACCCCTTCATTGCCGGCTTCGCTGGGCGACCCCGTCAGCCAAACCACGCAACTCCTTGTGAGACCGATCCCTCATCTGCTGCTGGACCGACCCCTCATCCCAAGTGGGACCGACCCCTCATCCCAAGCGGGACCAACCCCTCATCCAGAGCTGGACTGACCCCTCGTCCACAGCCAGACCCCACCTCTACCAACCAAGCAAGCCGCCACACTGTAGCAGTTTACTCTTTAAACGTACTTGAATGAGCATGCCATATGTGCTTTACTTCTGTGAACTAAGCAGTGTGTGCAGAGATTTTGCTGCTAACTGCTTTCCTTCAGTTTTTGTGCTAAAATGCCTATTTCTAAAACTAGCCTTTATTATATATGCAAGCATAACCTGGTGATGTAGCAGCTCTCTCTTTAACCTAATCAGTGACCATGGCACATGTGCTTTACTTCTGTGAACTAAGCAGGGTGTGCAGAGATTTTGCTGCTATCTGCTTTCCTTCAGTTTTTGTATTTGTTTGGCCTATCTCTAAAACCAGGCTTTGTTCTTTATGCAAGGGTAACCTGGGGCTGTAGCAGCTTGTTCTTTAAACCTACTTGAAGGAGCATGGCATATGTGCTTTACTTCTGTGAACTAAGCAGGGTGTGCAGAGATTTTGCTGCTATCTGCTTTCCTTCAGTTTTTGTGATTTGGGCCTATCTCTAAAACCAACCTTTATTCTATATGCAAGCATAACCTGGAGATGTAGGAGCTCTCTCTTTAACCTACTTGCATGACTATGGCACATAGGCTTTACTTCTGTGAACTAAGCAGGGTGTGCAGAGATTTTGCAGTTATCTGCTTTCCCTCAATTTTAGTGCTAACTTGCCTATCTCTGAAACTAGCCATTACTCTATAGGCAAACATAACCTGGGGCTGTAGCAGCTTGTTCTTTAAACCAACATGAATGAGCATGGCATTTCTGCTTCACTCCTGTGAACTAAGCAGGGTGTGCAGAGATTTTGTTGCTATCTCCTTTCCTTCAGTTTTTGTATTATTGGCCTATCTCTAAAACCAGCCTTTATTCTATATGCAAGCACAACCTGGGGCTGTAGCACTTTACACTTTGAACCTACTTGAATGAGCATGGCACATGTGCTTTACTTCTGTGAACTAAGCATGGTGAGCAGAGATTTTATTGCTATCTGCTTTCCCTCAGTTTTTGTGCTATCTTGCCTATCTCTAAAACTAGCCTTTAATATATAGGCAAGCATAACCTGGGGCTGTAGCAGCTTGCTCCTTAAACCTACTTGAATGAGCATGGCATATGTGCTTTACTTCTGTAAACTAAGCAGTGTGTGCAGAGATTTTGCTGCTATATCCTTTCCTTCAGTTTTTGTGCTATCTTGCCTATCCCTAAAACTAGCCTTTATTATATATGCAAGCATAACCTGGGGATGTAGTAGCTCTCTCTTTAACCTACTTGAGTGACGATGGCACATGTGCTTTACATCTGAGAACTAAGCATTGTGTGCACAGATTTTACATCTATCTGCTTTCCTTCAGTTTTTGGGCTAACTTCCCTATCTATAAAACTAGCATTTACTCTACAGGAAAGTATAAACTGGGGTATAGCAGCTAACGCTTTAAATCTTCTAGAAATAGGATTGCACATGAGCTTTATGTCTGTGGACTAAGGATTCTGTGTGGAGATTTTGATGCTATCTTCTTTCTTTCAGTTTTTGTGCTAACTTCCCTATCTCTAATACTAGCCTAAACAGTATACGAAAGCATAACCTGGGGTATAGCAGCTAACTCTTTAAACCTACTTGAAAGAGCATGGCACATGTGCTTTACTTCTGGGAACAAAGCATTCAGTGCAGAGATTTTGCAGCTATCTCCTTTCCTTCAGTTTTTGTGCTAACATGCCTATCTCTAAAACTAGCATTTTCTATATATGAAAACATTACTGGGGTTATAGCAGCTAACTCTTTAAACCTACCTGAAAGAGAATGGTGTATATGATTTACTTCTGTGGACTAAGCATTGTGTGCAGAGATTTTGCTGCTACCACCTTTCCTTCACTTTTTGTGCTAACTTGCCTATCTCTAAAACTAGCATTTACTATATATGAAAACATTAACGGGGGTATAGCAGCTAACTCTTTAAATCTACCTGGAAAAGCATGGTACATATGATTTACATCTGTGAACTAAGCATTGTGTGCAGAGATTTTGCTGCTATCGCCCTTCCTTCATTTTTTTGCTACCTTCCCTATCTCTAAAACTAGCATTTACTCAGTAGGAAAGCATAACCTGGGCTATAGAAGCTAATCTTTAAACCTAATTGAAAGAGCATAGCACATGTGCTTTACTTCAGGGAATTAAGTATTATGTGCAGAAATTTTGTGGCTACGTCCTTTCCCTCAGTTTCTGTGCTAACTTCCCTATGTGTAAAACTAGCATTTACTCTATAGGAAAGCATAACGTGGGGTATAGAAGCTAATGCTTTAAATCTACTTGAAATAGGATTGCACATGAGCTTTACATCTTTGAACTAAGCATTGTGTGTAGAGATTTTGCTGTTATCTCCTTTCGTACAGTTTTTGTGCTAACTTGCCTATCTCTAATACTAGCCTATACAGTATATGAAAGCATAAGCTGCGGTATAGGAGCTCACTCTTTAAACATACTTGAAAGATCATGGCACATGTGCTTTACTTCTGGGAACTAAGCATTGGGTGCAGAGATTTTGCAGCTATCTCCTTTTCAGTTGTTGTGCTAACTTCCCTATCTCTAAAATAAGCATTTACTCTATATGAAAGCGTAACCTGGGATATAGCAGCTAACTCTTTAAACCCACGTGAAAAAGCATGGCACATTTGCTTTACTTCAGGGAACTAAGCATTACGGGCAGAGATTTTGCAGCTATCTCCTTTCCTTCAGTTTTTGTACTAAATTCCCTATCTCTAAAACTAGGATTTACTCTATATGAAAGCATAACTTGGGGTATAGCAGCTAACTCTTTAAACCTACTTGAAAGAGCATGGCACATGTGATGTACTTCTGTGAACTAAACATTGTGTGCAGAGATTTTGTTTCTACCGCCTTTCCTTCAGTTTTTGTGCTAACTTCACTATCTCTAAAACTAGCATTTACTCAATAGGAAAGCATAACCTGGGCTATAGCAGCTAACTCTTCAAACCTAATTGAAAGAGCATGGCACATGTGCTTTACTTCAGGGAACTAAGTGTTTTGCGCAGAGATTTTGCAGCTATGTCCTTTCCTTCAGTTTTTGTGCTAACTTCCCGATCTGTAAAACTAGCTTTTACTCTATAGGAAAGTATAACCTGGTGTATAACAGCTAACACTTTAAATCTACTTGAAATAGGATTGCACATGAACTTTAAGTCTGTGAAATAAGCATTGTGTGGAGAGATTTTGCTGTTATCTCCTTTCCTTCAGTTTTGTGCTAACTTGCCTATCTCTAATACTAGCCTATACAGTATATGAAAGCATAACCTGGGGTACAGCAGCTCACTCTTTAAACCTACTTAAAAGAGCATGGGACATGTGCTTTACATCTGGGAACTAAGCATCGTGGGCAGAGATTTTGCAGCTATCTCCTTTCCTTCAGTTTTTGTGCTAAATTTCCTATCTCTAAAACTAGCATTTATTCTTTATGATAGCATAACCTGGGGTATAGCAGCTAACTCTTTAAACCTACTTGAAAGAGCATGGCACACATGATATACTTCTGTGAACTAAGCATTGTGTGCAGAGATTTTGATGCTACCACCCTTCCTCAGTGTTTTTGCTAACTTTCCTATCTCTAAAACTAGCATTTACTCTATAGGAAAGCATAACACGGGATATAGCACCTAACTCTTTAAACGCACTTGAAAGAGCATGGCACATGTGCTTTACATCAGGGAACTAAGCATCATGTGCAGAGATTTTGCTGTTATCTCCTTTCCTTAAATTTTATTGCTAACATGCCTATCTCTAAAACCAGCATTTAATATATGTGAAAGCATAACCGGGGGTATAGTATCTAACACTTTAAACCTACCTGAATGAGTATGATACATATTATTTACTTCTGTGAATTAAGCAATGTGTGCAGAGATTTTATTTCTACCGCCATTCATTCAGTTTTTGTGCTAACTTCCCTATCTATAAAACTCACATTTACTCTACAGGAAAGCATAACCTGGGGTATAGCAGCGAACTCTTTAAACCCACTTGAAAGAGCATGGCACATGTGCTTTACTTCAGGGAACTAAGCATTGTTTACAGAGATTTTGCAGCTGTCTCCTTTCCTTCAGTTTCTGTGATCACTTCCCTATCTGTAAAACTAGCATTTACCCTATAGGAAAGTATAACCAGGGGTATAGCAGCTAATGCTTTAAATCTACTAGAAATAGGATTGCACATGAGCTATATGTCTGTGAACTAAGGATTGTGTGCAGAGATTTTGATGTTATCTCCTTTCTTTCAGTTTTTGTGCTAACTTGCCTATCTCTAATACAAGCCTATACAGTATATAAAAGCATAACCTGGAGTATAGCAGCTAACTCTTTAAACCTACCTCAAAGAGTATGGCACATGTGCTTTACTTCTGGGAAATAAGCATTTGGTGCAGAGATTTTGCAGCTATCTCCTTTCCTTCAGTTTTTGTGCTAACATGCCTAGCTCTAAAACTAGCATTTAATATATATGAAAGTATTACCGGGGGTATAGCAGGTAACTCTTTAAACCTACCTGAAAAAGCATGGTACATATGATTTACTTCTGTGAACTAAGCATTGTGTGCAGAGATTTTGCTGCTACCGCCCTTCCTTCAGTTTTTGTGCTAACTTCCCTATCTTTAAAACTAGCATTTCATCAGTAGGAAAGCATAACCTGGGCTATAGCAGCTAACTCTTTAAACCTAATTGAAAGAGCATGGCACATGTGCTTTACTCCAGGAAACTAAGTATTGTGTGAGAGATTTTGTGGCTATGTCCTTTCCTTCAGTTTTTGTGCTAACTTCTCTATGTGTAAAACTAACATTTACTCTATAGGAAAGCATAACCAGGGGTATAGCAGCTAACGCTTTAAATCTACTTGAAATAGGATTGCAAAAGAGCTTTACATGTGTGAACTAAGCATTGTGTGCAGAGATTTTGTTGTAATCTCCTTTCCTTCAGTTTTTGTGCTAACTTGCCTATCTCTAATACTAACCTATACAGTATATGAAAGCATAACCTGGGGTAGGAGTTCACTCTTTAAACACACTTGCAAGATCATGGCACATGTACTTTACTTCTGGGAACTAGGCATTGGGTGCAGAGATTTTGCAGCTATCTCTTTTTCTTCAGTTTTTGTGCTAAAATGCCTATCTCTAAAACTAGCATTTACTATATATGAAAGCATTACCGGGGGTATAGCAGCTAACTCTTTAAACCTACCTGAAACAATGGTATACATGATTTACTTCTGTGGACTAAGGGTTGTGTGCAGAGATTTTGCTGCTACCTGCTTTCCTTCAGTTTTTGTGCTAACTTCCCTATCTCAAAAACAAGCATTTACACTATATGAAAGCATACCCGGGGTTATAGCAGCTAACTCTTTACACTTACCTGAAAGAGCATGGTACACATGATTTACTTCAGGGGATGAAGCATTGTCTGCAGAGATATTGCGGCTCTCTCCTTTCCTTCAGTTTTTGTGCTAACATCCCTATCTGTAAAACTAGCATTTACTGTATAGGAAAGCATAACGTGGGGTATAGCAGGTAAAGTTTTAAATCTACTTGATATATGATTGCACATGAGCTTTACATCTGTGAACTAAGCATTGTGTGCAGACATTTTGCAGTTATCTCCTTTCCTTCAGATTTGTGCTAACTTGCCTATCTCTAAAACTAGCCTATACAGTATATTAAAACATAACCTGGGGTATAGCAGCTCACTCTTTAAACCTACTTGAAAGAGCATGGCACATGTGCTTTACCTCTGGGAACCAAGCATTGCCTGCACAGATTTTGCGGCTATCACCTTTCCTTCAGTTTTTTTTGCTAACTTCCCTATCCATAATACTAGCATTTACTGTATAGAAAAGCATAACCTGGGGTATAGTAGGTAATGCTTTAAATCTACTTGAAATATGATTGCACATGAGCTTTACATCTGTGAACTAAGCATTCTTTGCAGAGATTTTGCTGTTATCTCCTTTTCATCAGTTTATGTGCTAACTTGCCTATCTCTAATACTATCCTATACACTATATGAAAGCATAACCTGGGGTAGAGCAGCTCACTCTTTAAACCTACTTGAAAGAGCATGACACATTGGCTTTACTTCAGGGAAAAAAGCATTGGGTGCAGAGATTTTGCGGATATCTCCTTTCCTTCAGTTTTTGTGCTAAATTGCCTATCTCTAATACTAGCATTTACTATATATGAAAGCATAACTGGGGGTATAGCAGCTAACTTTTTAAACTAACTTGAAAGAGCATGGTACATATGATTTACTTCTGTGAGATAAGCATTGTGTGCAGAGATTTTGCTCCTACCTCCTTTCCTTCAGTTTTTGTGCTAACATTCCTAACAGTAAAACAAAAATTTACTCTATATGAAAGCATAGCCAGGGGTATAGCAGGTAACTCTTTAAACTTTCCTGAAAGGGCATGGTACATATGATTTACGTCTGGGAACTAAGCATTGTGTGCAGACATTTTGTGGCTATCTCCTTTCCTTCAGTTTTTATGTTAACATGCCTATCTCTAAAAGTAGCATTCACTATATATGAATGTATAATGAGGGGTAGAGCAGCTAACACTTTAAACCTACCTTAAAGGGCATGGTACATATGATTTACTTCTGTGAACTAAGCAATGTGTGCAGACATTTTGCTGCTACCCTCTTTTGTTGCTGCCTTTCTCCACCCCTCCTCCCCTTCCAGCCCCCGCCATCCTTCCCACCAGTCCTGCCCATATTGCCAACCCACAATCTGCCCTCTTCCCCAGTAACTGCTTACCTCAGGTCTGTCCATCAGCTTCAGCCTGTCCACAGCCGCCCCTTAGCCAACCCTCCCTTCATCACACCCCTCCCTCTACCCAACCCTATATAGCTAAGTGTACTTCCGTAATAAAGCAGACCTGTTCTTGCGCTCAAGCGGTCTCCGTGGTTTTTCCCCAACCGCACGTCCCCCATGCCTGGAGAACCGGTGCTCCCTCTTGGGGCACCCCCCGCCAGCTGATCGGCAGGAGCAAGCCCCCCCAACTCTTGGGCCTGAGCGAGGACGAAACCCCCACGCTCAGCTACAACTGGCGCCCAACGTGGCAGGTCCTCCCCCGGCCCCTCTCTGCTGCTGCTGCTGCTGTGATCGTCCTCCTCTCCAGGTAGGGACCCCTCACCCGGACGAGCCCCAAGGGACCCCTCGCCGTCGTCCCGTCCCTATCCCATCATGGGCGCCTCTTTGTCATTGCGTCAGGCGCCGCAAGTCAGAGCCCTCGCTGCCCTGCTCGATGCCAATGGAGTCCACGTCTCCTTGTGGCAGCTCCAAAAATACTGGGATCTCTTGCTCCCTTTTAATCCGTGGCTCGCCACCTGCCAACTCTGGAGCTCGGACACATACTCGCGACTCATAGATCGAGTCACCTCCGCCATGGAGCACAAGAAACGCACCTTCCCAGCAGGCCTCTTACCCGTTCTCATTGCCATTCGCGCCTGTCTCCTTGGCGCTCCGACCGAGGCCGTTTATGAAGCTTCTCCTAAACGGCCTCTAGACTGTGATCCCAATGAGCCCGCTGACACTGACTCTCTGTCTAACCAACTTGCTGCCACTCTCGAGCACAAACCTCCCCGCCCGAGCTCCCCACAGCAGACAGAAACCATTCCTGCCGCTCCCCAAGATGGCGGACTTCCACCTTCTTACCCCACTTCTGCCCAAGATGGCACGCATCCGGCTTCTTCTTCGCCAGTGTCCTCTTCCCTCCTCTACCCGCCTCTTCCTGCCCAGTCAACATCCGGTTCAGGCCCGGAAACTGCATTGTCGCCATCTTCCACTAAACCGGAAGCACCCCTCGCGCCATCTTGTCCGCTGCCAGATGTCGCAGCTTCGCCATCTTGGCCAGCGCCCAGAAGGGTCCCACCACCATTTTGTTGTCACCTGGAAGCCACTAAGCCGCCATTTTCTCACCCGTGTTCCGCTTATCCCTTGCCTCCGCCGTACGGCAATAGCCCTTCACCTGCCTTGGCTGCTCCATCAGTCCCCGGTGCCATGTCTTCTCAAAACCCCCAGCTGTATCCGCTGAATCCGCAGCCCACGCTGCAGTGACCCCAAACTTGGCTGCCCTTTACAGCGGAAGAGGTCAGAACCCTCTGCAAAGCTGTAAAGGAAGACGGGATTGGCAGCCCTTATGCGCAACAACTACTTGAGGAGTTGGGGACCCAACTCATTCTCCCATATGACTGGATTGCACTAGCCCATGCCATCCTGACGCCGGGTCAATTTATTGAATGGCGCGCCCATTACCAAGCGGCTGTTGACCGGCAAATCGTGGAGAATGCCCAAGCCGGCGTCCTCGATCCCTCCAATGCATACACGGGTACCAACAATTATGCAGACCCTCGTTCTTACCTCCAAATTGACCCAGGGTTTTGGCACCAGGTAAAAGTCCTCATCCAGTGGTCTTTCTCTCTAGTCTCCACCAAGCAGCCCACCAAGCTCGCGCAACTGCTTCAAGACTCTAATGAGACTTTCCCAGCATTTGTCGCCCGCGTCCTGGAAGCCTGTCAGCGGAAGATTTCCAGCAAGGATGCCCAGTTTGTGCTGGCCAAAGAACTTATCATAGACGGATGCCTTGCACCATTCCGAGCCGTAGTCCTTCCCATACGTGATAAAGCTCTGCACGAGTGGGTCCTTGCTTGCCGTGACGTCGACCCACAAGTCAAAACGCTCACCGCTGCCTTTGCGTCTGCCATGGCTGTTTCATCCACCTCCACTTCCGTCTGCTTTTGATGCGGCCAGCCCGGCCATTTTGTCCGCGAGTGCTCTCAGCCAGGCCCAGCGCCTTGCTCCGACCCGCCGTCTCGGCGACCAAGGGGCCCTTCTACACCATGTCCGCATTGTGGGAAAGGATATCACTGGGCCCGTGACTGCCATTCTGTCCAAAGTCCTCAGCAGCCTTTAAACTCCCAGCGGGGCAGGCCTCAGCCCCACCCCCAAGAGGCCCCCAGAAGAATTCCCAAGCCATAATGTGGACAATGCCCATCACATGCCACCAGAAACCTTCACTGGAGCTCAAAATCAATGGGCAATGGCTCGATGGGCTTCTGGATTCTGGCGCTGAAGTCTCCTGCATTCCCCTTAAGATCGCCGCGTTCAATCACTGGCCCCTAGAAACTGGCCCTCAAGTCATCGGTGCCACTGGGGCCGCCACCTCCTGGAAAACATCCCAGCCTCTGCATTGGAGCAACTGAGAAGGCCACGAAGGCCAAATTCGCCCACTCGTCCTTTCATCTGTCCAAACCATCTTATGGGGGAGAGATGTCCTCAGCCAGCTAAAGGCCCGAATCACCACAGAAGCCTTCTCAGCTGCGCTGCCCCTCCCTTCTAGGGGCCACTGCTCCCATCTCAAAACCTGACCCTATCCCTCTGGAATGGGACACAGAGGAGCCCATCTGGGTCGAGCAGTGGCCCTTGCCAGCTCACAAGCTGCAAGCTCTCTCTGCCCTCATTGAAGAGCAGCTACAAGCAGGGCATATAGAGTCATCTACTAGTCCCTACAATTCACCGGTCTTTGTCATTAGCAAGAAGAACACCGGCAAATACCGTCTTCTCCATGACCTCCGTGAGATCAACAAACATATTAAGCCAATGGGATCACCTCAGCCAGGATGCCTGCATCCCACTGCCGTCCCCCAGCATTTTCACGAGGCAACCATTGACATTAAGGACTGCTTTTTTCTCTATTTCTCTTCACCCCTGGGACTGTCCACGATTTGTGTTCACAGTTCCACGCATCAACAACCAAGGCGCAGCTCAGTGATTTCAGTGGCGAGTATTGCCTCAAGGCATGCGCAACAGCCCGACTATGTGCCAACTGTATGTCAACCATGCTGTTGAGTCGCTGCGCTCCAAGTTCAATCCGGAGCACACATACATTCTCCACTACATGGACGACCTCCTTTTAGCAGCGAGCTCCAGTGCACTCCTCAATGATCTGCTCTCAGCAATAATAAACCTCTCCAGCCTTGGGCTTACTGTGCAGTCTGACAAAATAAACCTCCAGCCTCCTTTTCAATTCCTAGGCTTTCATTTTCATCGGTTCATCCAACCCGCAAGCCCAAAAATCCACCTTTCTGATAAGATGACGCTAACCGAGCTCCAGCAACTTTGCGGGCAAATCAATTGGCTTCGCTCGGTGCTTCCCACCACAACAGCGCAAATGCAGCCCCTCTTCAAGCTCTTGCAGACCAAGGATAGCCCACCAACTGCAGCCACTCGCAGCATCACCATCACCCCCGCTGCCCGAGAAGCCGTCCAACAGGTCAGCGCCGCTCTGCAGCAATGCCGCCTAGAGCGGTTCTCCCCTAACCTTCCAATTTTGGCTTTAGTTCTGCCAACGCCAATCACTCCCACAGGTCTCTTGTGGCAAGATGGACCTCTCCTTTTTCTGCATACATCAAAGAGCAAACTCCCGAAAATCTGCCCTTTTATAAGGGCCTGGATCGTGCTGGCCACTGACTTAGTACTTCTCTCCATACAAACGTATGGCATCCCGCCACACACCATTGTTTGGCCTTTAGACACCAAAGAAATTACCTCCCTCATAATGAACAATGCCCAAATGCAAAGCCTAATAGAGCTCTTTCGTGGCTCCTTTGACAACCACTATCCTCATCACCGATTGCTGCAGGGAATGTTTCAATTGGCGTTTTCCAACCCGTTCCGTCCATTGCCCGCATGGAACCCGATCCCTTCAGCCATCACTGCCTTTACAGATGCCTCAAAAACGGCGTTTGCTGCCATCATATACACTCCTGGGAATCCTGAGCCACAGCAACTGCTGTTTGCAAATGACTTTTCTGTTCAAGTGGGCGAGCTTCTAGCTGTCGCTGCAGTCCTTAACCTCCACCCAAACCAGTCTCTCAACATCTTCACTGACAGCCTATACACTCTTCAAGTGTGCCGCAGCCTCCTGCTTGCCACTTTCTTACCGGGTGACTCAAACATTGATCTAGCGCTCGCTTTCGTACAGCGACTTCTTGAAGCGAGGCAACAGCCCTGGTTCATTGTTCATATCAGAAGCCATTCTAGCCTACCAGGACCGCTGGCTCAAGGGAATGACCTTGCTGATGCTTCTGTGTCAAGCCGCCGGATACCACACCATCAGATGATGCCTCCATACAGCCTCGCGGCCGTCTTCTTCATCCTGGCTTCCCTCGTTCTCCCAGCCACCGCCAACCCGAGTCACCAGCCCTTCAATTGGACGCTCTCCCTCTGGCAACAAAAAAGACTCCTCACCTCGAACGTAATCGCCTCTGCCCCCTCTTTCACAACTGATGTCGCCAACCTCACTGGATGCATGAACCTTCCGTCTTATGAGTGGGGGGGACACAACCCCGCTGCCACAGGTTTCTACATGTGCCCATCCTCCGCCAGAGGATGCCATGACCCAGCGCACTATTACTGTCCTCTCCTTTGTACAAGTTCACTACCAACGCATCGCCACCACTGAGTCCCCCCCCGCCGTCCACCACGCCCCTTCCGCCCGCGCCACCTACTCCAGACCGCACGCCTATAGCTTCTTGTCTTCCTCCCCTCACTTCTCCCCAACTATTCCTCCCCCTTGGGCGAGGGATTCAGGGGCATCATGGGCCCGTTTCGCTGGCAAGGCTCGGCGCGCGCCAGGCACCGGCATGCGCCGACCCTAATGGCGGGCACATGCGTCCTGGCCAGATGCTATGTCGTCCGCTCATGGCCGGCCGGTCCTCGTGGTCTCCCCCCACCCCTCGTCCTATTCCAGTACCCGTCCTTATAACCTCCTTTTCCTCCTCCTCCTCATAATCCTTGTCTTTTGTTGCTGCGCACACCGAGTTATTCACACCCACAGTGCGCACCAAAACTTGTTGCCTCTATTTCCTTATAAAAACAAAAGGAGCAATTGTTGCTGCCTTCCTCCACCCCTCCTCCCCTTCCAGCCCTCGCCGTCCTTCCCACCAGTCCCGCCCATATTGCCAACCCACAATCTGCCCTCTTCCCCAGTAACTGCTTACCTCAGGTCTATCCATCAGCTTCAGCCTGTCCACAGCCGCCCCTTAGCCAACCCTCCCTTCATCACGCCCCTCCCTCTACCCAACCCTATATAGCTAAGTGTACTTCCGTAATAAAGCAGACCTGTTCTTGCACTAAAGCGGTCTCCGTGGTTTTTCCCCAACCGCACGTCCCCCACGCCTGGAGAACCGGTGCTCCCTCTTGGGGCACCCCCCGCCAGCTGATTGGCAGGAGCAAGCCCCCCCAACTCTTGGGCCTCAGTGAGTACGAAACTCCCATGCTCAGCTACACTCTTTCCTTCGGTTTTTCTGCTAACTTGCCTAGCTCTAAAACAAGCATTTACTCTATCTGAAAGCATAACCTGGGGTATAGCAGTTAACTGCTTAAACTCACTTGAAAGAACATGGCACATATGCTTTACTTCAGGGAAATAAGCATTGTGTGCAGAGATTTTGCAGCTATCTCCTTTCGTTCAGTTTTTGTGCTAAATTGCCTATCTCTAAAACTAGCATTAACTCTATATGAAAGCATAACCTGGCATATAGCAGCTAACTCTTTAAACCTCCTTGAAAGAGCATGACACATGTGATGTACTTCTGGGAACTAGGCATTGTGTGCAGAGATTTTGCTGCTCCCGCCATTCCTTCAGTTTTTGTGCTAACTTACCAATCTTTAAAACTGGCATTTACTCTATAGGAGATCATAAACTGGGGTATAGCAGTTGACTCTTAAAACCTACTTGAAAGAGCATGGCACATGGGCCTTACTTCTGGGAACTAAGGACTCTGTGCAGAGATTTTGTGGCTACCTACTTTCCTTCAGTTTTTCTGCTAACATTGCTATCTCTAAAACTAGAATTTACTATATATGAAAGCATAACTGGGAATATAGCAGGTAACTCTTTAAACCTACTTGAAAGAGGATGGCACATATGCTTTACTTTAGGTAACTAAGCATTGTGTGAAGAGATTTTGTGGCTATCTCCTTTCCTTCAATTTTTTTTTTTAATTTTTTTATTTTTTATTGACTTTGTAATAATATTACATTAAAAATACATATGTGAGGTCCCATTCAACCCTACCCCCCCACCCCCCCTCTCCCCCCCCCAACAACACTCGTTCCCATCATCATGACACATCCATTGGATTTGGTAAGTACATCTTTGGGCACCTCTGCACCTCATATACATTGGTTCACATCATGGCCCATACTCTCCTCTATTCCATCAAGTAGGCCCTGTGAGGATTTACAATGTCCGGTGATTACCTCTGAAGCACCATCCAGGGCAGCTCCATGTCCCGAAGACGCCTCCACCTCTCATCTCTTCCTGCCTTTCCCCATACCCTTTGTCCATTATGTCCACTTTTCCCAATCCAATGCCACCTCTTCTATGTGGACACTGGATTGGTTGTGTCCATTGCACCTTTATGTCAAGAGGAGGCTCAGATTCCACCTGGATGCTGGATGCAATCCTCCCATTTTCAGTTGTAATCACTCTAGGCTCCATGGTGTGGTGGTTGTCCTTCTTCACCTCCATCTTAGCTGAGTGTGGTAAGTCCAATAAATCAGATTGTAGGTGCTGGAGTCTGTTGAGGCTCAGGATCTGGCTTTCACATTGTCAGTCCAGAGATTCAAATCCCCTAAATATATCTTAAACCCCAACATTAACTGCACCTCCAGCACATTAGCATGAAAGTCTTATGAAGGGAGATCCCATCTAAGTCCAGATTCATCACACATAAACACCATTTCCAAAGAGGGGCCATCTGCCCTGGTAGTTAACCCCATCGGCCATGACCATAACTCCCATGCCTTTCCTTCAATTTTTGTGCTAACATGCCTACCTCTAAAACTAGCTTTTACTATAGATGAAAGCATAACAGGGGTATAGCAGCTAACTCTTTAAACCTACCTGAAAGAGCATGGTACATATGATGTACCTCTGGGAACTAAGCATTGTGTGCAGAGATTTTACAGCTATGTCCTTTCCTTCACTATTTGTGCTAACATTCCGATCTCTAAAACTAGCATTTACTATATATGAAAGCATAACTGGGGGTATAGCCGCTAACTCTTTAAAACTACTTGGAATAGGATGGCATATGTACTTTACTTTAGGAAACTAAGCATTGTGTGCAGATGTTTTGCGGCTATCTGCTTTACTTCAGGTTTTGTGCTAACATGCCTATCTCTAAAACTAGACTTTACATTATATGAAAGGGTATCTGGGGATAAAGCAGCTAATTCTTTAAACCTACTTGAAAGCGCATGGTACATATGATTTACTTCTGTGAATTAATCATTGTGTGTGGAGATCTCCTTTACTTCAGTTTTTGTTCTAATATTCCTATCTCTAAAACTAGCATTTATTATATATGAAAGCCTAGCTGGGGTTATAGCAACTAACTCTTTAAACCTACCAGAAGGAGCATGGTACATATGATATACTTCTGGGAACTAAGCATTCTCTGTAGAGATTTTGCAGCTATGTCCTTTCCTTCAGTTTTTGTGCTAACATGCCTATCTGTAAAACTAGCATTTACTATATATGAAAGCATAACCGGGGGTATACCAGCTATTTCCTTAAACCTAAATGAAAGAACATGGTACGTTGATTTACTTCTGGGAACTAACCATTGTGTGCAGGGATTTTACAGCTATCTCTTTTTTCAGTTTTTGTGCAAACATGACAATCAATAAAAATAGATTTTACTATACATGAAAGCATAACCTGGGGTATAGCAGCTAACTCTATAAACCAACTTGAAAGAGGATGGCACATGTGCTTTCCTTTAGGGAACTAAGCACTGTGTGCAGAGATTTTGCAGCTATCTCCTTTCCTTCAGTTTTTGTGCTAAGATGCCTATCTCTAAAATTAGCATTTACTATATATGAAAGGATAACTGGGGGAATAGCAGCTAACTCTGTAAATTTCCTACAAAGAGGATGGCA
Source organism: Dasypus novemcinctus (assembly GCF_030445035.2). Taxonomy (NCBI): domain Eukaryota; kingdom Metazoa; phylum Chordata; class Mammalia; order Cingulata; family Dasypodidae; genus Dasypus; species Dasypus novemcinctus. The sequence goes on from NC_080678.1 coordinate 95,781,517, forward strand.
CATGTGCTTTACTTTTGGGAACTAAGCATTGTGTGCATAGATTTTGCAGCTATCTCCTTTCCTTCAGTTTTTATGCTAACATGACTATCTCTAAAACTAGCCTTTACTATATAGGGAAGCATGACCGAGGGTATAGCAGCTAACTCTTTAAACCTAAATGAAACAACATGGCACATATGATTTACTTCTCAGAACTAAGCATTGTGTGCAGAGATTTTGCAGCTATCTCCTTTCCTTCAGTTTTTGTGCTAACATTCCTATCTCTAAAACTAGCATTTCATATATAGGAAAGCATAACCGAGGGTATAGCAGCTAACTCTTTAAACCTAAATGAAACAACACGGCACATATGATTTACGTCTGAGAACTAAGCATTGTGTGCAGAGATTTTGCAGCTATCTCCTTTCCTTCAATTTTGTGCTAACATTCCTATCTCTAAAACTAGCATTTACTATATAGGAAAGCATAACCGAGGGTAAAACAGCTAACTCTTTAAACCTAAATGAAACAACATGACACATATGATTTATCTCTGAGAACTAAACATTGTGTGCAGAGATTTTGCAGCTATCTCCTTTCCTTCGGTTCTATGTGCTAACATTCCTATCTCTAAAACTATCATTTCCTCTATAGGAAAGCATAAGCGAGGGTATAGCAACTAACTCTATAAACCTAAATGAAACAACATGGAACATATGACTTAGTTCTGAGAACTAAGCATTGAGTGCTGAGATATTGTGGCTATCTCCTTTCCTTCAGTTTTTGTGCTAACATTCCTATCTCTGAAACTAGCATTTACTATAGAGGAAAGCATAACCGAGGGTATAGCACCTAACTCTTTAAACCTAAACCAAACAACATAGCACATATGATTTACTTCTGGGAACTAAGCATTGTATGCAGAGACTTTGCAGCTATCTCCTTTCCTTCAGTTTTTGTGCTAACATTCCTATCTCTAAAACTAGCATTTACACTATAGGAAAGCATAACCGAGGATATAGCACCTAACTCTTTAAACCTAAATGAAACAACATGGCTCATATGATTTACTTCTGAGACCTAAGCATTGAGTGCAGAGATTTTGCAGCTATCTCCATTCCTTCAGTTTTTGTGCTAACATTCCTATCTCTAAAACTAGCATTTCCTATATAGGAAAGCATAACCAAGGTATAGGACCGAACTCTTTAAACCTAAATGAAGCAACATGGCGCATATGATTTACTTCTGAGAACTTAGCATTCTGTGCAGAGATTTTGCAGCTATCTCCTTTCCTTCAGTTTTTGTGCTAACATTCCTATGTGTAAAACTAGCATCGACACTATAGGAAAGTATAACCGAGGGTATAGCACCTAACTATTTAAACGTAAATGAAACAACATGGCACATATGATTTTACTTCTGAGAACTAAGCATTGTGTGCAGAGATTTTGCAGCTATCTCCTTTCCTTCAGTTTTTATGCTAACATGCCTATCTCTAAAACTAGCCTTTACTATATAGGGAAGCATGACCGAGGGTATAGCAGCTAACTCTTTAAACCTAAATGAAACAACATGGCACATATGATTTACTTCTCAGAACTAAGCATTGTGTGCAGAGATTTTGCAGCTATCTCTTTTCCTTCAGTTTTTGTGCTAACATTCCTATCTCTAAAACTAGCATTTCCTATATAGGAAAGCATAACCGAGGGCATAGCAGCTAACTCTTTAAACCTAAATGAAACAACATGGCACATATGATTTACGTCTGAGAACTAAGCATTGTGTGCAGAGATTTTGCAGCTATCTCCTTTCTTTCAGTTTTTGTGCCAGCATTCCTATGTCTAAAACTAGCATTGAACATATAGGAAAGCATAATCGAGGGTATAGCACCTAACTCTTTAAACCTAAATGAAACAACATGGCACATATGATTTACTTCTGAGAACTAAGCATTGAGTGCAGAGATTTTGCAGCTATCTCCTTTCCTTCCGTTTTTGTGCTAACATTGCTATCTCTAAAACTAGCTTTTCCTATATAGGACAGCATAACCGACGGTATAGCACCTAACGCTTTAAACCTAAATGAAACAACATGGCACATATGATTTACTTCTGAGAACTAAGCATTGTGTGCAGAGATTTGCAGCTATCTCCTTTCCTTCCGTTTTTTTGCAAATTTGCTATTTCTAAAACTAGCATTTCCTATATAGGAAAGCATAACCGAGGGTATAGCACCTAACTCTTTAAAGCTAAATGAAACAATATGGCACATATGATTTACTTGTGAGAACTAAGCACTGTGTGCAGACATTTTGCAGATATCTTCTTTCCTTCAGTTTTTGTGCCAGCATACCTATGTCTAAAACTAGCATTGACACTATAGGAAAGCATAACCGAGGGTATAGCACCTAACTTTTCAAACCTAAATGGAAAAACATGGCACATATGATATACTTCTGAGAACTAAGCACTGTTTGCAGATTTTGCAGCTATCTCCTTTCTTTCAGTTTTTGTGCTAACATTCTATCTCTAAAACTAGCATTTCCTATATAGGAAAGCATAACCGAGGGTATGGCACCTAACTCTTTAAACCTAAATGAAACAACATGGCACATATAAATGACGTCTGACAACTAAGCATTCTGTGCAGAGGTTTTGCAGCTATCTCCATTACTTCAGTTTTTGTGCTAACATTCCTATCTCTAAAACTAGCATTTCCTATATAGGAAAGCATAACCGAGGGTATAGCACCTAACTCTTTAAAACTAAATGAAACAACATGGCACATATGATTTTCTTCTGAGAACTAAGCATTGTATACAGAGATTTTGCAGCTATCTCCTTTCCTTCAGTTTTTGTGTTAACATACCTATCTCTAAAACTAGCATTTCCCATATAGGAAAGCATAACCGAGGGTATAGCACCTAACTCTTTAAACATAATTGAAACAACATGGCACATATGATTTATGTGTTTTAACTAAGCATTGTGTGCAGAGATTTTGCAGCTATCTCCTTTCCTTCAGTTTTTGTGCTAACATTCCTATCTCTAAAACTAGCATATACACTATGGGAAAGCATAACCGAGGGTATAGCACCTAACTATTTAAACCTAAATGAAACAACATAGCACATATGATTTACTTCAGAGGACTAAGCCTTGTGTGCAGAGATTTTGCAGCTATCTCCTTTCCTTCAGTTTTAGTGCTAACATTCGTATCTGTAAAACCAGCATTTCCTATATAGGAAAGCATAACCGAGGGTATAGCACCTAACTCTTTAAACCTAAATGAAACAACATAGCACATATGATTTACTTCTGAGAACTAAGCATTGTGTGCAGAGGTTTTGCAGCTATCTCCTTTCCTTCAGTTTCTGTGCTAACATTCCTCTATCTAAAACTAGCATTTACACTATAGGAAAGCATAACCAAGGGTATAGCACCTAACTCTTTAAACCTAAATGAAACAACATGGCACATATGATTTACTTCTGAGAACGAAGCATTGTGTGCAGAGATTTTGCAGCTATCTCCTTTCCTTCTGTTTTGGTGCTAATATTTGTATCGGTAAAACTAGTATTTCCTATATAGGAAAGCATAAAAGAGGGTATACCACCTAACTATTTAAACCTAAATGAAACAATATGGCACATATGATTTACTTCTGAGAACTAAGCAATGTGTGCAGAGATTTTGAAGCTATCTCCTTTCCTTCAGTTTTTGTGCTAACATTCCTATGTCTAAAACTAGCATTTCCAAAATAGGAAAGCATACCCGAGGGTATGGCACCTAACACTTTAAACCTAAATGAAACAACATGGCACATATGATTTACTTCTGAGAACTTAGCATTGTGTGCAGAGATTTTGCAGCTATCTCCTTTCCTTCAGTTTTTGTGCTAACATTTCTATCTCTAAAACTATCATTTCCTACGTAGGAAAGCATAACCGAGGGCATAGCACCTAATTCTATAAACCTAAATGAAACAACATGGCACATATGATTTACTTCTGAGAACTAAGCACTGTGTGCAGAGATTTTGCAGCTATCTCCTTTCCTTCAGTTTTTGTGTTAACATATCTATCTCTAACACTAGCTTTTCCTATATAGGAAAGCATAACCGAGAGTATAGGACCTAACTCTTTAAGCCTAAATGAAACAATCTTGGACATATGATTTACTTCTGAGAACTAAGCATTGTGTGCAGAGATTTTGCAGCTATCTCCTTTCCTTCAGTTTTTGTGCTAACATTCCTATATCTAAAATTAGCATATACCCTGTAGTAAAGGATAACCGAGGGTATAACACCTAACCCTTTAAACCTAAATAAAACAACATGGCACATATGATTTATTTCTGAGAACTAAGCACTGTGTGCAGAGATTTTGCAGGTATCTCCTTTCCTTCAGTTTTTGTGCTAACATACGTATCTCTAAAACTAGAATTTCCTATATAGGAGAGCATAACCGAGGGTATAGCACATAACTCGTTAAACCTAAATGAATCAACATGGTACATATGATTTAGTTCTGAGAACTAAGCATTGTGTGAAGAGGTTTTGCAGCTATCTCCTTTCCTTCACGTTTTGTGCTAACGTTCCTATCTCCAAAACTAGCATTTCCTATATAGGAAAGCATAACCGAGGGTATAACACCTAACTCTTTAAACCTAAATGAAACAACATGGCACATATGATTCACTTCTGAGAACTAAGCACTGTGTGCAGAGATTTTGCAGCTATCTCCTTTCCTTCAGTTTTTGTGTTAACATACCTATCTCTAGCACTGGCATTTCCTAAATAGGAAAGCATAACCGAGGGTATAGCACCTAACTCCTTAAACCTAAATGAAACAACATGGCACATATGATTTACTTCAGAGACTAAGCATTGTGTGCAGAGATTTTGCAGCTATCTCCTTTCCATCAGTTTTTGGGCTAACATTCGTTTCTGTAAAACTAGCATTTCCAATATAGGAGAGCATAACCGAGGGTATAGCACCTAACTCTTCAAAGCTAAATGAAACAACATGGCAAATATGATTTACTTCTGAGAACTCAGCATTGTCTGCAGAGATTTTGCAGCTATCTCCTTTCCTTCAGTTTTTTTGCTAACATTTCTATGTCGAAAACTAGCATTTACACAATAGGAAAGCATAACCGAGGGTATAGCACCTAACTCTTTAAACCTAAATGAAACAACATGGCCCATCTGATTTACTTCTGAGAACTAAGCATTGAGTGCAGAGATTTTGCAGCTATCTGCTTTCCTACAGTTTTTGTGCTAACATTCCTATGTCTAAAACTAGCATTTACACTATAGCAAAGCATAACCGTGGGTATATCACCTAACCCTTTAAACCGAAGTAAAACAACATGGCACATATGATTTGCTTCTGAGAAATAAGCATTTAGTGCAAAGATTTTGCGGCTATCTCCATTCTATCAGTTCTTGTGCTAACATTCGTATCTGTAAAACTAGCATTTCCTATATAGGAAAGCATAACCGAGGGTTTAGCACCTAACACTTTAAACCTAAATGAAACAACATGGCACATATGATTTACTTCTGAGAACTAAGCATTGTGTGCGGAGATTTTGCAGCTATCTCCTTTCCTTCAGTTTTTGTGCTAGCATTCGTATCTGTAAATTAACTTTTCCTATATAGGAGTTCATAACCGAGGGTATAGGGCCTAACTCTTTAAACCTAAATGAAACAACATGGCCAATATGATTTCCTTCTGAGAACTAAGCATTGAGTGCAGAGATTTTACAGCTATCTCCTTTCCTTCAGTTTTTATGCTAACATTCCTATATCTAAAACTTGCATTTGCACTATAGCAAAGCATAACCGAGGGTATAGCACCTAACCCGTTAAACCTAAATGAAACAACATGGCACATATGATTTACTTCTGACCAGTAAGCATTGTGTGCAGAGATTTTGCAGCTATCTCCTTTCCTTCAGTTTCTGTGCTAACATTCCTATATCTAAAACTAGCATTTGCACTATAGCAAAGCATAACCGTGGGTATAGCCCCCAACCCTTTAAACATAAATATAACAACATGGCACATATGATTTACATCTGAGAACTAAGCATTGAGTGCAGAGATTTTGCAGCTATCTCCTTTCCTTCACTTTTTGTGCTAACATTCCTATCTCTAAAACTAGCATTTCCTATATAGGAAAGGATAACCGAGGGTATAGCACCTAACTCTTTAAACCTAAATGAAAGAACATGGCATATATGATTTACTTCGGAGAACTAACCATTGTGTGCAGAGATTTTGCAGGTATCTCCTTTCCTTCAGGTTTTGTGCTAACATTCCTATATCTAAAACCAGCATTTACACTATAGGAAAGCTTAATGGTGGGTATAGGACCTAACTCTTTAAACCTAAATGAAACAACATGGCCCATATGATTTACTTCTGAGAACTGAGCATTGAGTGTGGAGATTTTGCAGCTATCTCCTTTCCTTCAATTTTTGTGCTAACATTCCTATCTCTAAAACTAGCATTTGCTAAATAGGAAAGCATAACCGAGGATATAGCACCTAACTCTTGAAACCTAAATGAAACAACATGGCACATATGATTTACTTCTGAGAACTAAGCATTGTGTGCAGAGTTTTTGCAGCTATCTCCTTTCCTTCAGTTTTTGTGCTAACATTCCTATATCTAAAATTAGCATTTACACTATAGGAAAGCATAACCCAGGGTATAGCACCTAACCCTTTAAACCAAAATAAAACAACATGGCCCATATGATTTACTTCTGAGAACAAAGCACTGTGTGCAGAGATTTTGCAGGTATCTCCTTTCCTTCAGTTTTTGTGCTAACAGAAATATATCTAAATCCATCATTTACACTGTAGGAAAGCATAACCGAAGGTATAGCACCTAACCCTTTAAACCTTAATGAAACAACATGGCACATATGATCTAGTAATGAGAACTAATCATTGAGTGCAGAGATTTTGCAATTATCTCCTTTCCTTCAGTTTTTGTGCTAACATTCGTATCTGTAAAACCAGCATTTCCTATATAGGAAACCATAACCGAGGGTATAGAACCTAACTCTTTAAACCTAAATGAAACGACATGGCCCATGTGATTTACTTCTGAGAACTAAGCATTGTGTGCAGAGATTTTGCAGCTATCTCCTTTCCTTCTGTTTTTGTGCTAACATTTCCATCTCTAAAACTAGCATTTCCTACGTAGGAAAGCATAACCGAGGGCATATTACCTAACTCTTTAAACCTAAATGAAACATATGGCCCATATGATTTACTTCTGAGAAATAAGCATTGAGTGCAGAGATTTTGCAGCTATCTTCTTTCCTTCAGTTTTATTTCTAACATTCGTATTTGTAAAACTAGCATTTCCTATATAGGAAAGCATAACCGAGGGTATAGCACCTAACTCCTTAAACCTAACTGAAACAACTTGGCATATATGATTTACTTCTGAGAACTAAGGATTGTGTGCAGAGATTTTGCAGCTATCTCCTTTCCCTCAGTTTTTGTGCTAACATTCCTATCTCTAAAACTAGCATTTACAGTATAGGAAAGCATAACCGAGGGTATAGCACCTACCTCTTTAAACCTAAATGAAATAACATGGCCCATATGATTTACTTCTGAGAACTAAGAATTGAGTGCAGAGATTTTGCAGCTATCTCCTTTCCTTCAGTTTTTGTGCTAACATTCCTACCTCTAAAACTAGCATTTCATATATAGGAAAGCATAAATGAGGGTATAGCACCTAACTCTTTAAACCTAAATGAAACAACATGGCACATATGATTTACTTGTGAGAACTAAGCATTGCATGCAGAGATTTTGCAGCTATCTCCTTTCCTTCAGTTTTTGTGCTAACATTCGTATCTGTAAATCTAGCATTTCCTAAATAGGAGAGGATAACCGAGGGTATAGCACCTACCTGTTTAAACCTAAATGAAACAACATGTCACATATGATTTACTTCTGAGAACTAAGCATTGAGTGCAGAGATTTGCAGCTATCTCCTTTCCTTCAGTTTTTGTGCTAACATTCCTATCTCTAAAATTAGTATTTACACTATAGGAAAGCATAACCGAGGGTATAGCACACAACCCTTTAACCCTAAATGAAAAAACATGGCATGTCCCCTGCTCCCACCCTGACTTTCGCTTCCTTACACTTTACCCGCCTGTTCTCGTAACCTCCCTGTATTATGGCCCTTCTCAGCAGCAGTTTGTGCTGCTGCCTCCCTCTGCCCCTCCTCCCAGCCACTGTTATCTTCCCCCTCCCAGCCGATCGCTGTTCTCCCCGCCTCATTTCAACCGCCCTCATCCCGTATCCTCCCCGGCACAACCTCGGAAACAACCCCCTCTGCCATCAATGGCTTACGTCATAAACCGCAGGTCCACCCTTGCCTCTGCAGCCAATCCTCAGTTGCCCCGCGGACATGCCCCTCCCACAACCTCCCCGCCTCCATGACACTATAAAACCCCATGTACTTCCCGAATAAAATCAGACCTGCACATAGACCTCGTCTCCGTGGTTTTTCCTCCATCGAACCGCGCGTCCCCCAAGCCTTGAGCCGCCCGCTGCCGCCCCGGTCCGGCCGTGGCGTAGGCCCGATCCCCGGCAGCGACTCACCTGCAGCAACCTGCCTGCAGTGCAGCAGCGGAGGCCAACAGGTGGTGCCCGAACAGGGACCCCAGCTACGGCCCCTTGTCTGGCCAGCCCGCTGCTGACCCCTCACACGGGACCCATCGCCGTCCTCCCGTGCCGCCGCTCAAGGTAGGGACTCTCCGGCGTTGCTCCCTTCACCCCCCTCCTGAGCCCTCTGCCGCGATGGGGGCCTCCCTCTCATCCCGTCAGGTTCCTCAAGTCTGCCTGCTTGCTGCCCTCTTAGAGACTCACCACGTGAAGGTCTCTCTCCGTCAGCTACAGCGGTATTGGGACCTTCTCCTACCCTTTAACCCTTGGCTCGTCACCTGTGCTCTCTGGAGCCCAGAGACCTATGAACGTTTAATTCAGCGGGTGACGTCCGCTATGGAGCACGATCGCAAGCAGTTTCCCCCCCGGCCTTATCCCGACCCTCGTCGATATCCGCGCCTGTCTCCAAGGTGTGCCCTCCCCTGCCTCCGCTCTCGCCTGTGAGCCTAGCCACCCTCTCACCTGCGATCCTGATGGAGACGACGATGCTCGTTCTCTGTCCGCCCAGCTAGAGGCCGCGCTCGAACTGGATCCCCCCACAGCCTCCGATCCGGACCCCAACCAACATGGCGACCCCCCGCCTTCTCCCCCCCCACCGCGTCCTGCAAACAATGCCAACATGGCGCACCTCCTCCTTCTTCTTCCTCGGCGCCCTCTTCCCGCCTTTACCCACCTCTTCCTGTCTCGTCGCCATCCGGTCCCGTCCCGGATGCCTGCCGATCGCCATTTTCGGCTAAACCGGCAGAGCCTCCGGTGCCATCTTGGCCTGTACCTGGAAATGACGTGGCCACTCCTCCATCTTGGCCCGAGGCCAGAAGTGATGTCAGGCGTGACGTCACCGTGCCGCCATCTTGGCCAATCAGAAACGCCGTTGCCGCCGCACCCTCCTGGCCGGCGCCCGGTGGCACCGCCAATGCCTCACCTCCATGGCCCGCTTCGCATCCCGCCTGCTCCAGCAATAGCGGGAGCATCAGGAATCCTCCTCCACCAGCGTACGACACCGCCTTTCTCACCTCCCCCACTCCGCCTCTGGCTCAGATGTTCCCCCTCAATCCCGCTCGCACTCCGCAGAGCCCACAAGCGTGGGTCCCCTTTTCCCCCAAAGACATCCAAATGCTCCGCAACGCGATAAAAGAGGATGGCCTTGCCAGCCCTCATGCCCAAGACCTTCTCGAGCGTATGGCCATCCCTCGTTGCATCCCTTATGATTGGATCTCTCTAGCCCGAGCGGTTCTCTCCCCCGGGCAATTCATTGACTGGCGAGCCCATCTCGGTGTCCTGATCGACAATCAGATTGCCGACAATGCTCGTCAGGGTGTGCATTACCCTGCAAACGCATTTCTCAGGTTCGACCCTTATTGCGATCCCAGTGCCTACACTGCCACCCCGCCTGGGTTTTTCATCCAGCTCCATGACTGTGTTTTTCGAGCCTTCCGTTCGTGCGCCGCGGCCGCCCCAGAGCCCCTCGTGAAGCTTTTCCAAAAACCCGAGGAGCCGTTTAATGAGTTCGTAGCTCGTGTGCAGGCCGCTGCAGAGAGGCGAGTTGTCGGCAATGCAGCCCGCGAGTCCTTCGTTAAGGACATCCTGCAGGAGGGGGCTAACCCAGCTTGCAAAGCCATCATTCGTCCCCTTCATGACAAGCCGCTCCAAGACTGGGTCCTCGCATGCTCCGGAGTTTCTGGGCAAGCATCTGCGCTTGCAGCGGCTATTGTCGCGGCAGTCCAAACAACCAACACCTGCTTCCGCTGCAGCGAATTGGGCCACTTCGCTCGGGAGTGCCCCAACCTTCCGGCTCCGCCACAACCCGTAGTCCAGCCTATGGTGCCACCACCGCACCCTATTCCTGCCGCCCGGCCACCCTCCACCCCCTGCCCGCGCTGTGGAAAATGGTATCATTGGGCTCGCGATTGCCGTGTTCCGAGACAGCCTTTAAACGGGCAGCGGGGCAAGCCTCAGCCCCGCCATCAAGAGGCTCCAATCGCCCCGCGCCAGCCCCGCCCATAGGCATCCACTGGTCCGTTCCCATGTCGCCCGCTTCGCAGCTGCGCCTCACCATCAAGGTCAATGGAAAGTGGATGGACGGCCTTCTTGACACCGGCGCCGAAATCTCCTGCATCCCACTCTCCCAAGCTCGTGACTTCCCACTCACAGCCGGACCTGTCATCGTAGGCGCCACAGGCCAGTCCTCCTCGCAACAGGCGGCTGAAGATCTTGCCTGGCATGACACCAATGGATGGTCAGGGTTCTTCCGTCCCCTGGTTCTCAGGGATATCAAGCAAGTCCTTTGGGGGCGCGACATTCTTCACCAGTCAGGCGCCGTTCTTTTTACTTCGCAGCCATCGCTGCCCCCCCAATAGTTTTGGCCGTTGCTCGCGTTCGACCTCCAGCACCCGTTCCTCTGCAATGGGACACAGAGGAACCCATTTGGGTGGAGCAATGGCCTATGACTGCCCCGAAACTAGCTATTCTTCAGGACCTCGTGGAAGAGCAGCTCCGTGCTGGCCATGTTGAGCCCTCCACCAGTCCATACAATACTCCCATTTTTTTCATCATCAAAAAATCTGGCAAGCCACGCCTCCTCCACGACCTGCGAGAGGTTAACAAGCACATCAAACCCATGGGCTCTCCTCAGCCCGGCATGCCTCACCCGTCAGCCTTCCCGCGAGATTGGTATGTGGCAGTCCTCGACATCAAGGACTGCTTCTTCTCTATCCCCCTGCATCCGGATGACCGCCCACGGTTCGCCTTTACTGTTCCCCAGCCCAACCACCACCGGCCTGCCAAACGGTATCAGTGGAAAGTCCTCCCCCAGGGCATGAAGAACAGCCCTGCCATCTGCCAGCTGTTTGTGGCTACTGCTATTGAGCCCTTAACCTCCGAGGCCACTATCGTGCATTACATGGATGACATCCTTGTAGCCCATCCGAGCGAGCCAAAACTACAAGCTATAGTTGCCAGTCTTCTCTCCAATCTGAAAGATATCGGTCTTCAGGTCAACATAGAGAAAGCCATTTTCCACCCACCGTTTCAATTCTTGGGCTTTGAAATCTCGGAAACGGTCACGCCCATGGCGCCGCTTATAAACGTCCCCAAAACCATGACGCTCCATGATCTCCAACAGCTTTGTGGCCAGCTCAACTGGCTGCGCCCGTCGCTGCCAGTCACCACACATCAGCTGCAGCCTCTGTTCCAGCTCCTTCAGACCACTGGCCCACCATCGCAGGCACCCACAAAGAGGGTCACCCTGTCGTATGAAGCAGAGTGCGCCCTGAGCTGTGTCAACTCTGCCCTAATGGACTGCTTGCTCCAGCGAATAGACCCAGACAAGCCATTCGCAGGACTTGTCCTTCCCACCCGTGGGACCCCCACTGGCCTCATCTGGCAGGACGGTCCACTCCTGTGGGTCCATTTAGCCAAAAGCAAGCTTCGCAAAATCACCCCCCAATCCATCCTGTTCACGCAGCTCGCCATCGCCCTTGTTGAGCGCTCCACCCACCATTACGGGCGTCATCCAGATGTCATCATTTGGCCCCTTACAACTCAGCAGGTCACTCACTTGCTAAAGGACTCCATAGATATGCAGGCACTGTTCCTCCTATTCTCCGGCCCATTCGATAATCACTTCCCCCAGCACCGCCTCATACAAGGCCTCAGCACGCTCCCCGTCGCAGCTCCTGACCATTTCCCGTTCCCGTCCTCCAAGCCACTCCCCAACGCTGCCATCGCCTTCACTGACGCCTCCAAGCACTGCCTTGCTATAGTCCTCTACAAGCCCAACTCCACACAACCCCTCTGCCACACCCGCCGACATAGCAGCTCTGTCCAAGTGGCCGAATTGAAAGCCGTCACTCTGGCTCTCCAATACCTCCAGGACCAGCCAGTAAATATCTTCACGGACAGTCTCTACTGCCTGCAGGTCTCTCGTATCCTTGCCTTTGCGGCCTTCCTGCCGCCTGCTAGCATCGGCAACCGGGACATCAACCTGGCCTTAGCTGACCTTCAACTCCTCTTAGAGAGGCAGCGACAACCCTGGTTCATTGCCCATGTTAGGAGCCACTCAGGCCTCCCAGGCCCCTTGGCTCACGGCAACCATCTCGCTGACCAGGCCGCCCAAGGTGCTTCCATCAATGCCCTCAGCCCCGCAGCTGCTGTAGGAGACATTACCAACCAGGCAAAGACCTTGCATGCGCGCTTCCATCTTGGTGCGCCCGCCCTCCATCGACTCCTCCCAGAACTTCCCATCGAGACATGCAAACATCTGGTGCGTGCGTGCCGCTCCTGCGCACCTTTGCTGCCCCTGGGGCCACTCCAGCCCCAGGGTGTCAACCCGCGCGGATTGCGGCCCAACTCTAGATGGCAATTAGATGTCACTCACGTCGCTTCCTTTGGCCGATGGAAGTTCCTTCATGTTGCCATCGATACGTTTTCGCACCTCTGCTACGCCGTCGCCCTCCCGGGAGAGTCTGCCAAGTATGCCACTCAAGCGCTCCGGGAAGCCATCCTCTTCATGGGAGTCCCTTGGGACATAAAGACAGATAATGGCCCCGCCTACCGCAGCGCCGCCTTTGCCGAGTTTGTGAAGCTCTACAACATCACCCACCACTTCGGCATCGCATACAACCCGCAAGGCCAAGGGCTTGTTGAAAGAATTCACCAAACCCTCAAGATCCTCGTCCAGAAGACTAGAGAGACTCAACCCCGCCTCACCCCATGTGAAACAGTCACGCAAGTGCTCATCCAGCACAACCTGATGACCTTTGACTCTGAGGGGCTTTCGCCCGTCCACAAGCACTGGGGGCCCTCTTACCGGCCCACTCCGGACCCTCTCGTCCTCTGGCGCGACCCGCTCACTAGCAAGTGGACCGGACCAGTGCCCCTTCTCACCCAAGGGCGAGGATTTGCCTGCATCTTCCCGGAATCTGCACCCCAGCCTGTCTGGATCCCTGCTCGTCTTGTTAAGCCCTTCACTCCACACGGTCCTGCCGACCTTCCACCTCCCGACCCCCTTCCCCCTGATGATTCCCCCCTGCCATAATGATGGCCCCTCTCCGCACCTCACCCCCCCGTGAGGTTTTTCTCCTCTTGTCATTGCAGATGATGCCTCCAGTCGCCCAGTCAAGCCCGCCTGAGTCTGCCCCTCCCGCGCCATCACCCGCAGGGACCACGCCAGCTCTCTCCCGCCGCGAGTGACGTCGACGTCGTCTTCTTGTCCGCCGCTTGAGCCGTCTCTCCCTCGAAGATGCCTCCATCGAGCAGCAAATTCTCCAGCTTCTCCGTCGTGCTCACGCCTCCCCTGCCCCGTGCCCTCCTACCACCCCCCCTACACCTTCTCATCATTATGCTCTCCTTAGCCTCCTCAGCCCAGGCCACACCCCTTTGGGCCACCCTTCTTCAACCGCCTGGTTTCCTCTTTCTCTCCCCTCACTCCCCCACCTTCCCCACCATGTACTCCCCCAACTGCGACTTCCTCCCAGAAAGCTGCAAACCCCTCGCCCTTCCTGTCTCCTCGTCGTTGCCAAATGTCTCCATCCCTATTCCCCTCGCACAGCTGTCCTAGTCCTCTCCCAAAGCCATCCCCTTCCCGAGGAGGCCCGGCACGCCCAGGTGTGGCTCACGGAGGTGGCAGGAGGTGGCCATCAATAGGGCCCATCGTGGTCGCCTCGAGCTGCGGGTACGGGTTCTCTGCCCTCCGCATGGGGAATCGGGCATTTCAGCCGCCCTCCCCTCTGCTCACGCCCCCCTCGTGCCCCCACACCCCCTGCCGGTAGCCACTCCTCGTTCCTTTCTCTCCTATTTCCCCTCCTCTCACCCCCCTCATCTTTCCTCCCTACAAAATGTCAATCCTGCAAAATCTGCGCTTTCTTCAAAGCCGCCAATGGTTCTTATTTTTGAAAGAGGGAGCAATTGTCCCCTGCTCCCACCCTGCCTTTCGCTTCCTTACACTTTGCCCGCCTGTTCCTCGTAACCTCCCTGTATTATGGCCCTTCTCAGCAGCAGTTTGTGCTGCTGCCTCCCTCTGCCCCTCCTCCCAGACACTGTTATCTTCCCCCTCCCAGCCGATCGCTGTTCTCCCCGCCTCATTTCAACCGCCCTCATCCCGTATCCTCCCCGGCACAACCTCGGAAACAACCCCCTCTGCCATCAATGGCTTATATCATAAACCGCAGGTCCACCCTTGCCTCTGCAGACAATCCTCAGCTGCCCCACGGACATGCCCCTCCCACAACCTCCCGGCCTCCATGACACTATAAAACCCCATGTACTTCCCGAATAAAATCAGACCTGCGCATAGACTTCGTCTCCGTGGTTTTTCCTCCATCGAACCGCGGGTCCCCCAAGCCTTGAGCCGCCCGCTGCCGCCCCGGTGCGGCCGTGGCGTAGGCCCGATCCCCGGCAGTGACTCGCCTGCAGCAACCTGCCTGCAGTGCAGCAGGGGAGCCCAACAATGGCACATATGATTTTCTTCTGAGATCTAAGCATTGAGTGCAGAGATTTTGCAGCTATCTCCATTCCTTCAGTTTTTGTGCTAACATTCCTACCTCTAAAACTAGCATTTCCTATATAGGAGAGCATAACCGAGGGTGTAGCACCTAACTCTTTAAACCTAAAAGAAACTACATGGCACATATGATTTACTTCTGAGAACTAAGCATTGTGTGCAGAGATTTTGCAGCTATCTCCTTTCCTTCAGTTTTTGTGCTAACATTCGTATCTGTAAATCTAGCATTTCCTATATAGGAGAGGATAACCGAGGGTATAGCACCTACCTCTTTAAACCTAAATGAAACAACATGGCACATATGATTTTCTACTGAGAACTAAGCGTTGAGTGCAGAGATTTGCAGCTATCTCCTTTCCTTCAGTTTTTGTGCTAACATTCCTATATAAAAAATTAGCATTTACACTATAGGAAAGCATAACCGAGGGTATAGCACACAACCGTTTAACCCTAAATGAAAAAACATGGCAAACATGATTTATTTCTGAAAACTAAGCATTGTGTGCAGAGATTTTGTAGCTATCTCCTTTCCTTCAGTTTTTCTGCTAACATTCCTATCTCTAAAACTAGCATTTCCTATATAGGAAAGCAAAACCGAGGGTATAGCACCTAACTCCTTAAAGCTAAATGAAACAACATGGCTCATATAATTTACTTCTGAGAACTAAGCATTGTTTGCAGAGATTTTGCAGCTATCTCCATTCCTTCAGTTTTTGTGCTAACATTCGTATCTGTAAAACTAGCATTTCCTATATAGGAAACATAACCGAGTGTATAGCACCTAACTCTTTAAACCTAAATGAAAGAACATGGCACATATGAGTTACTTCGGAGAACTAAGCATTGTGTGCAGAGGTTTTGCAGCTATCTCCTTGCCTTCAGTTTTAGTGCTAACATTAGTATCTGTAAAACTAGCATTTCCTATATAGGAAAGCATAATCGAGGGTATACCACCTAACTCTTTAAACCTAAATGAAAGAACATGGCACATAAGATTTCCTTCGGAATACTAAGCAATGTGTGCAGAGATTTTGCAGCTATCTCCTTTCCTTCAGTTTTAGTGCTAACATTCGTATCTGTAAAACCACCATTTCCTATATAGGACAGCATAACAGAGGGTATAGCACCTAACTCCTTAAACCTACGTTAAACAACATGGCTCATATAATTTACTTCTGAGAACTAAGCATTGTGTGCAGAGAGTTTGCAGCTATCTCCTTTCCTTCAGTTTTTGTGCTAAAATTCCTATATCTAAAACTAGCATTTACACTATAGGAAAGCATAACCAAGGGTATAGCACCTACTTCTTTAAACGTAAATGAAAGAACATGTCACATATGATTTTCTTCTGAGAACTAAGCATTGTGTGCAGAGATTTTGCAGCTATCTCCTTTCCTTCATTTTCTGTGCTAACATTCCTATATCTAAAACTAGCATTTACACTATAGGAAAGCATAACCGAGGGTACAGCACCTAACTCTTTAAACCTAAATGAAACAACGTGGCACATATGATTTACTTCTGAGAATTAAGCATGAGTGCAGAGATTTTACAGCTATCTCCTTTCCTTCATTTTTTGTGCTAACATTCGTTTCTGAAAAACTAGCATTTCCTATATAGGAGAGCATAACGGAGGGTGTAGCACCAAACTCTTTAAACCTAAATCAAACAACATTGCACATATGATTTACTTCTTAGAGCTAACCATTGTGTGCAGAGATTTTGCAGCTATCTCCTTTCCTTCAGTTCTTGTGCTAACATTCCTAACTCCAAAACTAGCATTTCCTATATAGGAAAGCATAACCAAGGGTATAGCACCTAAATCTTTAAATCTAAATGAAAGAACATGGCACATATGATTTACTTCAGAAAACTAAGCATTGTGTGCAGAGATTTTGCAGCTATCTCCTTTCCTTCAGTTTTAGTGCTAACATTCGTATCTGTAAAACTAGCATTTCCTATATAGGACAGCATAACCGGGGTTATAGCACCTAACAACTTAAACCTAAATGAAACAACAAGGCTCAATAATTTTCTTCTGAGAACTAAGCATTGTGTGCAGAGATTTTTCAGCTATCTCCTTTCCTTCAGTTTTTGTGCAAACATTCGTATCTATAAAACTACCATTTCCCATATAAGAAACCATAACTGAGGGTATAGCACCTAACTCCTTAAACCTAAATGAAACAACATGGCACATATGATTTACTTCTGAGAACTAAGCATTGTGTGCAGAGATTTTGCAGCTATCTCCTTTACTTCAGTTTTTGTGCTAACATTCCTATCTCTAAAACTAGCATTTCCTATATAGGAAAGCATAAGCGAGGGTATAGCACCTAACTCCTTAAACCTAAATGAAACAACATGGCACATATGATTTACTTCTGAGAACTAAGCATTGTGTGCAGAGATTTTGCAGCTATCTCCTTTCCTTCAGTTTTAGTGCTAACATTAGTATCTGTAAAAGTAGCATTTCCTATGTAGGAAACCATAACCGAGTGTATAGCACCTAACTCCTTAAACCTAAATGAAACAACATGGCACATATGATTTACTTCTGAGAACTAAGCATTGTGTGCAGAGATTTTGGACCTATCTCCTTTCCTTCAGATTTGTGCTAACATTCCTATATCTAAAACTAGCATTTACACTATAGGAAAGCATAACCGAGGGTATAGCAGCTAAGTCTTTAAACCTAAATGAAAGAACATGGCCCATATAATTTACTTCTGAGAACTAAGCATTGAGTGCAGAGATTTTGCACCTATCTCCATTCCTTCAGGTTTTGTGCTAATATTCGAATTTGTAAAACTATCATTTCCTATATAGGAGAGCATAACCCAGGGCGTAGAACCTAACTCTTTAAACCTAAATGAAACAACATGGCAAATATGATTTACTTCTGAGAACTAAGCATTGTGTGCAGAGATTTTGCAGCTATCTCCTTTCCTTCAGTTTTTGTGCTAACATTCATATCTGTAAAACTAGCATTTCCTATATAGGAGAGCATAACCGAGGGTATAGCACCTACCTCTTTAAACCTAAATGAAACAACAAGGCACATATGATTTATTTCTGAGAACTAAGCATTTTGTGCAGAGATTTTGCAGCTATCTCCTTTCCCTCAGTTTTTGTGCTAACATTCGTATAATAAAACTAGCACTTCCTATATAAGAAAGCATAACCAATTGTATAGCACCTAACTCCTTAAACCTAAATGCAACAACATGGCAAATATGATTTACTTCTGAGAGCTAAGCATTGTGTGCAGAGATTTTGCAGCTATCTCCTTTCCTTCAGTTTTAGTGCTAACATTCGTATCTGTAAAACTAGCTTTTCCTATATAGGAGAGCAAACAGAGGGTATACCACCTAACTCCTTAAACCTAAATGAAACAACATTTCCCATATGATTTACTTCTGAGAACTAAGCATTGTGTGCAGAGATTTTGCAGCTATCTCCTTTCCGTCACTTTTTGTGCTAACATTCGTATCTATAAAACAAGCATTTCCTATATAGGAAAGCATAACTGAGGGTATAGCACCTAACTCCTTAAACCTAACTGAAACAACATGGCCCATATGATTTACTTCTGAGAACTAAGCATTGAGTGCAGAGATTTTGCAGCTGTCTCCTTTCCTTCAGTTTTTGTGCTAACATTCCAATATATAAAACTAGCATTTACACTATAGGAAAGCATAATCGAGGGTATAGCACATAACTCTTTAAACCTAAATGAAAGAACATGTCACATATGATTTTCTCCTGAGAACTAAGAATTGTGTGCAGATATTTTGCAGCTATCTCCTTTCCTTCAGTTTTTGTGCTAACATTCCTGTATCTAAAACTAGCATTTACACTATAGGAAAGCATAACCGAGGGTATAGCACCTAACTCTTTAAACCTAAATGAAACATCATGGCCCCTATGATTTACTTCTGAGAACTAAGCACTGAGTGCAGAGATTTTGCAGCTCTCTCCTTTCCTTCAGTTTTTGTGCTAACATTCCTATATATAAAACTAGCATTTACACTATAGGAAAACATAACCGAGGGTATAGCACCCAACCCTTTAAACCTCAATGAAACAACATGGCACGTATGATTTTCTTCTGAGAACTAAGCATTGAGTGCAGAGATTTTGCAGCTATCTCCTTTCCTTCAGTTTTTGTGCTAACATTCGTATCTGTAAAACTAGCATTTCCTATATAGGAGAGCATAACCGAGGGTGTAGCACCTAACATGTTAAACCGAAATGAAACAACATGGCACATATGATTTACTTCTGAGAACTAAGCATTGAGTGCAGAGATTTTGCAGCTATCTCCTTTCCTTCAGTTTTTGTGCTAACATCCCTATATATAAATTAGCATTTGCACTATAGGAAAGCATAACCGAGGGTATAGCAAACAACCCTTTAACCTAAATGAAAAAACATGGCACGTATGATTTTCTTCTGAGAAGTAAGCATTGAGTGCAGAGATTTTGCAGCTATCTCCTTTCCTTCAGTTTTTGTGCTAACATTCGTTTTTGTAAAACAAGCATTTCCTATATAGGACAGCATAACCGAGGGTATAGCACCTAACTCCTTAAACCTACATGAAACAACATGGCTCGTATAATTTACTTCTGAGAACTAAGCATTGTGTGCAGAGATTTTGAAGCTATCTCCTTTCCCTCAGTTTTTGTGCTAACATTCGTATCATAAAACTAGCATTTCCTATATAGCAAAGCATAACCGATGGTATAGCACCTAACTCCTTAAACCTAAATGAAACAACATGGCACATATGATTTACTTCTCAGAACTAAGCATTGTGTGCAGAGATTTTGCAGCTATCTCCTTTCTTTCAGTTTTTGTGCTAACATTCCTATCTCTAAAACTACCATTTACACTATAGGAAAGCATATCCGAGGGTATAGCACCTAACTCTTTAAACCTAAATGAAATAATATGGCCCATATGATTTACTTCTGAGAACTAAGCATTGAGTGCAGAGATTTTGCAGCTATCTCCTTTCCTTCAGTTTTTGTGCTAACATTCCTACCTCTAAAACTAGCATTTCATATATAGGAAAGCATAACCGAGGGTATTGCACCTACCTCTTTAAACCTAAATGAAACAACATGGAACATATGATTTACTTCTGAGAACTAAGCATTGAGTGCAGAGATTTGCAGCTATCTCCTTTCCTTCAGTTTTTGTGCTAACATTCCTATATATAAAATTAGCATTTACACTATAGGAAAGCATAACCGAGGGTATAGCACACAACCCTTTAACCCTAAATGAAAAAACATGGCACATATGATTTTCTTCTGAGAACTAAGCATTGAGTGGAGAGATTTTGCAGCTATCTCCTTTCCTTCAGTTTTTGTGCTAACATTCGTATCTGTAAAACTAGCATTTCCTATATAGGAGAGCATAACGGAGGGTGTAGCACCTAACTCTTTAAACCTAAATGAAACAACATGGGACATATGATTTACTTCTGAGAGCTAAGCATTGTGTGCAGAGATTTTGCAACTATCTCCTATCCTTCAGTTATTGTGCTAACATTCCTATCTCTAAAACTAGCATTTCCTATATAAGAAAGCATGACCGAGGGTACAGCACCTGACTCTTTAAACCTAAATAAAACAACATGGCCCATATGATTTACTTCTGAGAACTAATCATTAAGTGCAGAGATTTTGAGGCTATCTCCTTTCCTTCAGTTTTTGTGCTAACATTCCTATATATAAAACTAGCATTTACCCTATAGGAAAGCATAACTGAGGGTATAGCACCCAACACTTTAAAACTAAATGAGTCAACATGGCACATATGATTTTGTTCTGAGAACTAAGCATTGAGTGCAGAGATTTTGCAGCTATCTCCTTTCCTTCAGTTTTTGTGCTAACATTCCTATCTCTAAAACAAGCTTTTCCTATATAGGAAAGCATAACCGAGGGTATACCACCTAACTCTTTAAACCTAAATGAAAGAACATGGCACATATGATTTACTTCGGAGAACCAAGCATTGTGTGCAGAGATTTTGCAGCTATCTCCTTTCCTTCAGTTTTTGTGCTAAAATTCCTATATCTAAAACTAGCATTTACACTATAGGAAAGCATAACCAAGGGTATAGCACCTACTTCTTTAAACGTAAATGAAAGAACATGTCACATATGATTTTCTTCTGAGAACTAAGCATTGTGTGCAGAGATTTTGCAGCTATCTCCTTTCCTTCAGTTTCTGTGCTAACATTCCTATATCTAAAACTAGCATTTACACTATAGGAAAGCGTAACCGAGGGTATAGCACCTAACTCTTTAAACCTAAATGAAACAACGTGGCACATATGATTTACTTCTGAGAATTAAGCATTGAGTGCAGAGATTTTACAGCTATCTCCTTTCCTTCATTTTTTGTGCTAACATTCGTTTCTGAAAAACTAGCATTTCCTATATGGGAGAGGATAACCGAGGGTATAGCACCTACCTCTTTAAACCTAAATGAAACAACATGGCACATATGATTTACTTCTAAGAACTAAGCATATTGTGCAGAGATTTTGCAGATATCTCCTTTCCTTCAGTTTTTGTACTAACATTCGTATCTGTAAAACTAGCATTTCCTATATAGGAGAGCATAACCGAGGGTGTAGCACCTAACACGTTAAACCGAAATGAAACAACATGGCACATATGATTTGCTTCTGAGAACTAAGCATTGAGTGCAGAGATTTGCAGCTATCTCCTTTCCTTCAGTTTTTGTGCTAACATCCCTATATATAAAATTAGCATTTGCACTATAGGAAAGCATAACCGAGGGTATAGCACACAACCCTTTAACCCTAAATGAAAAAACATGACACGTGTGATTTTCTTCTGAGAAGTAAGCATTGAGTGCAGAGATTTTGCAGCTATCTCCTTTCCTTCAGTTTTTGTGCTAACATTCGTTTCTGTAAAACAAGCATTTCCTATATAGGACAGCAGAACCGAGGGTATAGCACCTAACTCCTTAAACCTACATGAAACGACATGGCTCATATAATTTACTTCTGAGAACTAAGCATTGTGTGCAGAGATTTTGAAGCTATCTCCTTTCCCTCAGTTTTTGTGCTAACATTCGTATCATAAAACTAGCATTTCCTATATAGGAAAGCATAACCGATGGTATAGCACCTAACTCCTTAAACCTAAATGAAACAACATGGCACATATGATTTACTTCTCAGAACTAAGCATTGTGTGCAGAGATTTTGCAGCTATCTCCTTTCCTTCAGTTTTTGTGCTAACATTCCTACCTCTAAAACTAGCATTTCATATATAGGAAAGCATAACCGAGGGTATAGCACCTACCTCTTTAAACCTAAATGAAACAACATGGAACATATGATTTACTTCTGAGAACTAAGCATTGTGTACAGAGATTTTGCAACTATCTCCTTTCCTTCAGTTATTGTGCTAACATTCCTATCTCTAAAACTAGCATTTCCTATATAAGAAAGCATGACCGAGGGTATAGCACCTGACTCTTTAAACCTAAATGAAACAACATGGCCCATATGATTTACTTCTGAGAACTAATCATTAAGTGTAGAGATTTTGAGGCTATCTCCTTTCCTTCAGTTTTTGTGCTAACATTCCTATATATAAAACTAGCATTTACCCTATAGGAAAGCATAACCGAGGGTATAGCACCCAACACTTTAAAACTAAATGAGTCAACATGGCACATATGATTTTGTTCTGAGAACTAAGCATTGAGTGCAGAGATTTTGCAGCTATCTCCTTTCCTTCAGTTTTTGTGCTAACATTCCTATCTCTAAAACAAGCTTTTCCTATATAGGAAAGCATAACCGAGGGTATACCACCTAACTCTTTAAACCTAAATGAAAGAACATGGCACATATGATTTACTTCGGAGAACCAAGCATTGTGTGCAGAGATTTTGCAGCTATCTCCTTTACTTCAGTTTTTGTGCTAACATTCCTATCTCTAAAACTAGCATTTCCTATATAGGAAAGCATAACCGAGGGTGTAGCACCTAACTCTTTAAACCTAAATGAAACAACATGGCACATAAGATTTACTTCTGAGAACAAAGCATTGTGTGCAGAGATTTTGCAGCTATCTACTTTTCTTCAGTTTTTGTGCTAAAATTCCTATATCTAAAACTAGCATTTACACTATAGGAAAGCATAACCAAGGGTATAGCACCTACTTCTTTAAACGTAAATGAAAGAACATGTCACATATGATTTTCTTCTGAGAACTAAGCATTGTGTGCAGAGAGTTTGCAGCTATCTCCTTTCCTTCAGTTTTTGTGCTAACATTCCTATATCTAAAACGAGCATTTACACTATAGGAAAGCGTAACCGAGGGTATAGCACCTAACTCTTTAAACCTAAATGAAACAACGTGGCCCATATGATTTACTTCTGAGAATTAAGCATTGAGTGCAGAGATTTTGCAGCTATCTACTTTCATTCATTTTTTGTGCTAACATTCGTTTCTGAAAAACTAGCATTTCCTATATAGGAGAGGATAACCGAAGGTATAGCACCTACCTATTTAAACCTAAATGAAACAACATGGCACATATGATTTACTTCTGAGAACTAAGCATTGAGTGTAGAGATTTGCAGCTATCTCCTTTCCTTCAGTTTTTGTGCTAACATTCCTATATATAAAATTAGCATTTACACTATAGGAAAGCATAACCGAGGGTATAGCACACAACACTTTAACCCTAAATGAAAAAACATGGCACATATGATTTTCTTCTGAGAAGTAAGCATTGAGTGCAGAGATTTTGCAGCTATCTCCTTTCCTTCAGTTTTTGTGCTAACATTCGTATCTGTAAAACTAGCATTTCCTATATAGGAGAGCATAACGGAGGGTGTAGCACCTATCTCTTTAAACCTAAATGAAACAACATGGGACATATGATTTACCTCTGAGAGCTAAGCATTGTGTGCAGAGATTTTGCAGCTATCTCCTTTCCTTCAGTTATTGTGATAACATTCCTATCTCTAAAACTAGCATTTCCTATATAAGAAAGCATGACCGAGGGTATAGCACCTGACTCTTTAAACCTAAATGAAACTACATGGCACATATGATTTACTTCTGAGAACTAAGCATTGTGTGCAGAGATTTTACAGATAACTCTTTTCCTTCAGGTTTTGTGCTAACATTCCTATCTCTGAAACTAGCATTTCCTATATAGGAAAGCATAACCAAGGGAATAGCAACTAACTCTTTAAACCTAAATGAAACAACATGGCCCATATAATTTACTTCTGAGAACTAATCATTGAGTGCAGAGATTTTGAGGCTATCTCCTTTCCTTCAGTTTTTGTGCTAACATTCCTATATATAAAACTAGCATTTACACTATAGGAAAGCATAACCGAGGGTATAGCACTCAACACTTTAAAGCTAAATGAGTCAACATGGCACATATGATTTTGTTCTGAGAACTAAGCATTGAGTGCAGAGATTTTGCAGCTATCTCCTTTTCTTCAGTTTTGGGGTAACATTCCTATCTCTAAAACAAGCTTTTCCTATATAGGAAAGCATAACCGAGGGTATACCACCTAACTCTTTAAACCTAAATGAAAGAACATGGCACATATGATTTACTTCGGAGAACCTAGCATTGTGTGCAGAGATTTTGCAGCTATCTCCTTTCCTTCAGTTTTGTGCTAACATTCCTATCTCTAAAACTAGCATTTCCTATATAGGAAAGCATAACCGAGGGTGTAGCACCTAACTCTTTAAACCTAAATGAAACAACATGGCACATAAGATTTACTTCTGAGAACAAAGCATTGTGTGCAGAGATTTTGCAGCTATCTACTTTCCTTTCAGTTTTTGTGCTAAAATTCCTATATCTAAAACCAGCATTTACACTATAGGAAAGCATAACCAAGGGTATAGCACCTAATTCTTTAAATGTAAATGAAAGAACATGTCACATATGATTTTCTTCTGAGAACTAAGCATTGTGTGCAGAGATTTTGCAGCTATCTCCTTTCCTTCAGTTTTTGTGCTAACATTCCTATATCTAATACTAGCATTTACACTATAGGAAAGCATAATCGAGGGTATAGCACCTAAGTCTTTAAACCTAAATGAAACAACGTGGCCCATATGATTTACTTCTGAGAATTAAGCATTGAGTGCAGAGATTTTGCAGCTATCTCCTTTCCTTCATTTTTTGTGGTAACATTCGTTTCTGTAAAACTAGCATTTCCTATATAGGAGAGGATAACCGAGGGTATAGCACCTACATCTTTAAACCTAAATGAAACAACATGGCACATATGATTTACTTCTGAGAACTAAGCATTGAGTGTAGAGATTTGCAGCTATCTCCTTTCCTTCAGTTTTTGTGCTAACATTCCTATATATAAAATTAGCATTTACACTATAGGAAAGCATAACCGAGGGTATAGCACACAACACTTTAACCCTAAATGAAAAAACATGGCACATATGATTTTCTTCTGAGAAGTAAGCATTGAGTGCAGAGATTTTGCAGCTATCTCCTTTCCTTCAGTTTTTGTGCTAACATTCGTATCTGTAAAACTAGCATTTCCTATATAGGAGAGCATAACGGAGGGTGTAGCACCTATCTCTTTAAACCTAAATGAAACAACATGGGACATATGATTTACCTCTGAGAGCTAAGCATTGTGTGCAGAGATTTTGCAGCTATCTCCTTTCCTTCAGTTATTGTGATAACATTCCTATCTCTAAAACTAGCATTTCCTATATAAGAAAGCATGACCGAGGGTATAGCACCTGACTCTTTAAACCTAAATGAAACTACATGGCACATATGATTTACTTCTGAGAACTAAGCATTGTGTGCAGAGATTTTACAGATAACTCTTTTCCTTCAGGTTTTGTGCTAACATTCCTATCTCTGAAACTAGCATTTCCTATATAGGAAAGCATAACCAAGGGAATAGCAACTAACTCTTTAAACCTAAATGAAACAACATGGCCCATATAATTTACTTCTGAGAACTAATCATTGAGTGCAGAGATTTTGAGGCTATCTCCTTTCCTTCAGTTTTTGTGCTAACATTCCTATATATAAAACTAGCATTTACACTATAGGAAAGCATAACCGAGGGTATAGCACTCAACACTTTAAAGCTAAATGAGTCAACATGGCACATATGATTTTGTTCTGAGAACTAAGCATTGAGTGCAGAGATTTTGCAGCTATCTCCTTTTCTTCAGTTTTGGGGTAACATTCCTATCTCTAAAACAAGCTTTTCCTATATAGGAAAGCATAACCGAGGGTATACCACCTAACTCTTTAAACCTAAATGAAAGAACATGGCACATATGATTTACTTCGGAGAACCTAGCATTGTGTGCAGAGATTTTGCAGCTATCTCCTTTCCTTCAGTTTTGTGCTAACATTCCTATCTCTAAAACTAGCATTTCCTATATAGGAAAGCATAACCGAGGGTGTAGCACCTAACTCTTTAAACCTAAATGAAACAACATGGCACATAAGATTTACTTCTGAGAACAAAGCATTGTGTGCAGAGATTTTGCAGCTATCTACTTTCCTTTCAGTTTTTGTGCTAAAATTCCTATATCTAAAACCAGCATTTACACTATAGGAAAGCATAACCAAGGGTATAGCACCTAATTCTTTAAATGTAAATGAAAGAACATGTCACATATGATTTTCTTCTGAGAACTAAGCATTGTGTGCAGAGATTTTGCAGCTATCTCCTTTCCTTCAGTTTTTGTGCTAACATTCCTATATCTAATACTAGCATTTACACTATAGGAAAGCATAATCGAGGGTATAGCACCTAAGTCTTTAAACCTAAATGAAACAACGTGGCCCATATGATTTACTTCTGAGAATTAAGCATTGAGTGCAGAGATTTTGCAGCTATCTCCTTTCCTTCATTTTTTGTGGTAACATTCGTTTCTGTAAAACTAGCATTTCCTATATAGGAGAGGATAACCGAGGGTATAGCACCTACATCTTTAAACCTAAATGAAACAACATGGCACATATGATTTACTTCTGAGAACTAAGCATTGAGTGTAGAGATTTGCAGCTATCTCCTTTCCTTCAGTTTTTGTGCTAACATTCGTATCTGTAAAAATAGCATTTCCTATATAGGAGAGCATAACGGAGGGTGTAGCACTTAACTCTTTAAACCTAAATGAAACAACATTGCACATATGATTTACTTCTTAGAGCTAAGCATTGTGTGCAGAGATTTTGCAGCTATGTCCTTTCCTACAGTTTTTGTGCTAATATTCCTATATCTAAAACTAGCATTTACACTATAGGAATGCATAACCGAGGGTATCGCACCTAAGTCCTTAAACCTAAATGAAACAACATGGCCCATATGATTTACTTCTGAGAACTAAGCATTGAGTGCAGAGATTTTGCAGCTATCTCCTTTCCTTCAGGTTTGTGCTAACATTCGTATCTGTAAAACAAGCATTTCCTTTATAGGAAAGCCTAACTGAGGCTATAGCACCTAACACCTTAAATCTAACTGAAACAACATGGCATATATGATTTACTTCTGAGAACTAAGCATAGTGTGCAGAGATTTTGCAGCTATCTACTTTCATTCAGTTTATGTACTTACATTCGTATCTGTAAAACTAGCATTTCCTATATGAGAGCATAGCCGAGGGTATTTTACCTAAGTCTGTAAACCTTAATGAAACCACATGGTACATATGATTTACTTCTGAGAACTAAGCATTGTGTGCAGAGATTTTACAGCTATCTCTTTTCCTTCAGGTTTTGTGCTAACAACCCTATCTCTGAAACTAGAATTTCCTATATAGGAAAGCATAACTGAGGGTATAGCACCTAACTCTTTAAACCTAAATGAAACATATGGCCCATGTGATTTCCTTCTGAGAACTAAGCATTGAGTGCAGAGATTTTGCAGCTATCTCCTTTCCTTCAGTTTTTGTGCTAACATTCCTATATATAAAACTAGCATTTACACTATAGGAAAGCATAACCAAGGGTATAGCACCCAACCCTTTAAAACTAAATGAGTCGTCATGGCACATATGATTTTCTTCTGAGAACTAAGCATTGTGTGCAGAGATTTTGCAGCTATCTCCTTTCCTTCAGTTTTTGTGCTAACATTCCTATATCTAAAACTAGCATTTACACTACAGGAAAGCATAACTGAGGGTATGGCACCTAACCATTTAAACCTAAATGAAACAACATGGCCCATATGATTTACTTCTGAGAAGTAAGCATTGAGTGCAGAGATTTGCAGCTATCTCCTTTCCTTCAGTTTTTGTGTTAACATTCCTATATATAAAATTAGCATTTACACTATAGGAAAGCATAACAGAGGGTATAGCACACAACCCTTTAACCCTAAATGAAAAAACATGGCACATATGATTTTCTTCTGAGAACTAAGCATTGAGTGCAGAGATTTTGTAGCTATCTCCTTTCCTTCAGTTTTTCTGCTAACACTCGTATCTGTAAAACTAGCATTTCCTATATAGGAGAGCATAACGGAGGGTGTAGCCCCTAACTCTTTAAACCTAAATGAAACAACATGGCACATATGATTTACTTCTGAGAGCTAAGCATTGTGTGCAGAGATTTTGCAGCTATCTCCTTTCCTTCAGTTATTGTGGTAACATTCCTATCTCTAAAACTAGCATTTCCTATATAAGAAAGCATTACCAAGGGTATAGCACCTGACTCTTTAAACCTAAATGAAACTACATGGCACATATGATTTACTTCTGAGAACTAAGCATTGTGTGCAGAGATTTTACAGCTATCTCTTTTCCTTCAGGTTTTGTGCTAACATTCCTATCTCTGAAACTAGCATTTCCTATATAGGAAAGCATAACCGAGGGTATAGCACCTAACTCTTTAAACCTAAATGAAACAACATGGCCCATATGATTTACTTCTGAGAACTAATCATTGAGTGCAGAGGTTTTGCAGCTATCTCCTTTCCTTCAGTTTTTGTGATAACATTCCTATATATAAAACTAGCATTTACACTATAGGAAAGCATAACCGTGGGTATAGCACCCAACACTTTAAAACTAAATGAGTCAACATGGCACATATGATTTTCTTCTGAGAACTAAGCATTGAGTGCAGAGAATTTGCAGCTATCTCCTTTCCTTCAGTTTTTGGGCTAACATTCCTATCTCTAAAACAAGCTTTTCCTATATAGGAAAGCATAACCGAGGGTATAGCACCTAACTCTTTAAACCTAAATGAAAGAACATGGCACATATGATTTTCATTGGAGAAGTAAGCATTGTGTACAGAGATTTTGCAGCTATCTCCTTTCCTTCAGTTTTAGTGCTAAAATTCGTATCTGTAACTAGCATTTCCTATATAGGAAAGCATAACCGACGGTATAGCACCTAACTCCTTAAACCTAAATGATACAACATGGCCCATATGATTTACTTCTGAGAACTAAGCATTGTGTGCAGAGTTGTTTTTTTTTTTCTTTTTTTTTATTGACTTTGTAATAATATTACATTAAAAATATATATGTGAGGTCCCATTCATCCCCACCCCCCCCTCCCTCTCCCCCCCCAACAACACTCGTTCCCATCATCATGACATATCCATCGGATTTGGTAAGTACATCTTTGGGCACCTCTGCACCTCATAGACAATGGTCCACATCATGGCCCATACTCGCCTCCATTCCATCCAGTGGTCCCTGTGAGGATTTACAATGTCCAGTGATTACCTCTGAGGCACCATCCAGGGCAGCTCCATGACCCAAAGACGCCTCCACCTCTCATCTCTTCCTGCCTTCCCCACACCCATCGTCCACCATGTCCACTTTTCCCAATCCAATGCCACCTCTTCTTTGTGGACATTGGATTGGTAGTGTCCATTGCACCTCTATGTCAAGAGGAGGCTCAGATTCCACATGGATGCTGGATGCAATCCTCCCATTTTCGGTTGTAATCACTCTAGGCTCCATGGTGTGGTGATTGTCCTTCTTCAACTCCATCTTAGCTGAGTGTGGTAAGTCCAATAAATCAGATTGTAGGTGCTGGATTCTGTTGAGGCTCAGGACCTGGTTATCACATTGTCGGTCCAGAGATTCAAATCCCCTAAATCTATCTTAAACCCCAACGTTAACTGCACCTCTATCACATTAGCATGAAAGCCTTATGAAGGGAGATCCCATCTGAGTCCAGATTCATCACACATAAACACCGTTTCCAAAGAGGGGCCATCTGCCCTGGTAGTCAACCCCATCGGCCATGACCATAACTCTCATGGGTCTCTTTAGCCTTCATAGGAACCAATATCTGGGGGTTGTATCTGCTTTATCTGTCTCTCTGACTCTGCTCAGTTGTGCATGAGGGCAATCCTTCTGCCAGCCTCCAGACTCTTTTTTAGAAACTCGTAGCCATATAAACTCATTTCTCCTTTCCATTTCCCCCTTACTTTAGGTCAAACAGCATTTTAAAGTCATGTTATTTTATGTAGACATTGATATTCTGCTGATCCGCATTGAATCTTCCATATAAGGTCCTTTTCCAGTTGCATCATCAGTTGGTATTTGATAGTGGTCCCTCATTGCCAGGGAGGCTCATCCCTGGGTGTCATGTCCCACGCTGGAGGGAAGGCATTGCATTTACATGCTGAGTTTGGCTTCGAGACTGGCCACATTTGAGTAACATGAAGGCTGACAGGAGGAAATTCCCAGGCACAATGTTGCTCTATGCCTTGTTCTTATTTTAGGTTTATCAGCTCACAAACATAGTCATTAGCATCAGGGGCTCACTGTTGAACCCTCACTTCCTCCCGGTCCCCTCCGCTGTACCTGGGAGACTGTCGCTGTTCCCCTGGGGACCACGACAGAGCACCACTGGCCAGAAACCCAGTACCCCCCCTGCTGTGGTTTTTAATTGTTGCCGCTATGAGTATATCCAATCATTGCCATGCACCCTGGACATATGTTCTGTACAGCTCCCTGTCAGCCATATATCACTTGTCATTGGTATCCCATACCAGTATCTCTCCATTGCCATTGTTGACACACTCTGTGATCCAGAACTCCCCGAAATTTGAGGCCCAATATAATGTCATGGTCCCTTACTAGGGAATGGCATATAGCGATGGGTTTAACGGATAGATAAAGAACTTGGATAAAGTTAGATAAAGAACTTAAGGAATGTTGACTTGAAAAAATTCCACATCTTATCCTTTTTTTTTTTTCCCCCCCCCTAATTATTCAGCATTTCTTCATAGGCGTCCTAGACCACAGCAATGCATATATATAATATACAGCATTCCCATACATCCACCATATAACCTTTTTCCTTCTACATCGATACTCTTACACCCTATTCATATCATATTTACTTAAGGTGATGTACAGAGTCTGAGATATTAGATTTCTAACAAGGTAATATCTGTGCTTACATTATGGTGCATACTTTAGGATACACAGTTCTTTACATTTTTAGTTATCCTATGTTTTACAATATGGTTTACATTATCAGTCTGTAATCTCCTATATGTTATGGTGCAATATTACATGTTTTATATCCGTCCTTGTGTACTCTCAAGAAACTCCTCTCTTTCCCCCCATTTACTTTGGTTCCACACATTTAACGTCCATTTTCCCTTCCACCTTGGTGCCCACAGTGACAGCCAACCTCCGTTTCCTGAGGAACCACTTCCAGAGATAGATGGAATAGTGTTCAGGGCCTAATTTTGTGTGCAGAGTTTTTGCAGCTATCTCCTTTCCTTCAGTATTTGTGCTAACATTCATATCTGTAAAACAAGCATTTCATATATATGAAAGCATAACTGAAGGTATAGCACCTAACTCCTTGAACCTAACTGAAACAACATGGCATATATGATTTACTTCTGAGAACTAAGCATAGTGTGCAGAGATTATGCAGCTATGTCCTTTCCTACAGTTTTTGTGCTAATATTCCTATATCTAAAACTAGCATTTACACTATAGGAATGCATAACCGAGGGTATCGCACCTAATTCCTTAAACCTAAATGAAACAACATGGCCCATATGATTTAATTCTGACAACTAAGCATTGAGTGCAGAGATTTTCAGCTATCTCCTTTCCTTCAGTTTTTGTGCTAACATTCGTATCTGTAAAATAAGCATTTCCTATATAGGAAAGAATAACTGAGGGTATAGCATCTAACTCCTTAAACCTAACTGAAACAACTTGGCATATATGATTTACTTCTGAGAACTAGGCATAGTGTGCAGAGATTTTGCAGCTATCTCCTTTCCTTCAGTTTTTGTGCTAACATTCCTATATGTAAAACTAGCATTTACACTATAGGATAGCATAACCGAGGGTATAGCACCTAACTCTTTAAACCTAGATGAAACAACATGGCCCATATGATTTACTTCTGAGAACTAAGCATTGAGTGCAGAGATTTTGCAGCTGTCTCCTTTCCTTCAGTTTTTGTGCTAACATTCCTATATCTAAAACTAGCATTTACACTACAGGAAAGCATAACCGAGGGTATAGCACCTAACCATTTAAACCTGAATGAAACAACATGGCCCATATAATTTCCTTCTGATAACTAAGCATTGAGTGCAGAGATTTCGCAGCTATCTCATTTCCTTCAGTTTTTGTGCTAACATTCCTATCTCTAAAACAAACTTTTCCTATATAGGAAAGCATAACCGAGGGTATATCCCTTAACTCTTTAAACCTAAATGAAAGAACATGGCACTTATGATTTATTTCGGAGAACTAACCATTGTGTACAGAGATTTTGCAGCTATCTCCTTTCCTTCAGTTTTAGTGCTAACATTCGTATCTGAAAACAAGCTTTTCCTATATAGGGAAGCATAACTGAGGGTATAGCACACAACTCCTTAAGCCTAACTGAAACAACATGGCACATATGATTTACTTCTAAAAACTAAGCATATTGTGCAGAGATTTTCCAGCTATCTCCTTTCGTTCAGTTTTTGTGCTAACATTCCTATATATAAAACTAGCCTTTACACCATAGGAAAGCATAACCGAGGGTATAGCACCTAACTCTTTAAACCTAAATGAAACAACATGGCCCATATGATTTACTTCCGAGAACTAAGCATTGAGTGCAGAGATTTTGCAGCTATCTCCTTTCCTTCAGTTTTTGTGCTAACATTCGTATCAGTAAAACTAGCATTTCCTATATAGGAGAGGATAACCGAGGGTACAGCACCTACCTCTTTAAACCTAAATGAAACAACATGGAAAATATGATTTACTTCTGAACTAAGCATTGTGTGCAGAGATTTTGCAGCTATCTACTTTCCTTCAGTTTTTGTGCTTACATTCGTATCTGTAAAACAAGCATTTCCTATATGGGAAAGCATAACTGAGGGTATAGCACCTAACTCCTTAAACCTAAATGAAACAACATGGCATATATGATTTACTTCTGAGAACTAAGCATAGTGTGCAGAGATTTTGCAGCTATGTCCTTTCCTACAGTTTTTGTGCTAATATTCCTATATCTAAATCTAGCATTTACATTATAGGAATGCATAACCGAGGGTATCGCACCTAACTCCTTAAACCTAAATGAAACAACATGGCCCATATGATTTGCTTCTGAGAACTAAGCATTGATTTCAGAGATTTTGCAGCTATCTCCTATCCTTCAGTTTTTGTACTAACATTCGTATCTGTAAAACAAGCATTTCCTATATAGGAAAGCATAACTGAGGTTATAGCACCTAAATCCTTAAACCTAACTGAAACAACATGGCATATATGATTTACTTCTGAGAACTAAGCATACATAGTGTGCAGAGATTTTGCAGCTATCTCCTTTCCTTCAGTATTTCTGCTAACATTCCTATATGAAAACTAGCATTTACACTATAGGAACGCATGACCGAGGGTATAGCACCTAACTCTTTAAACATAACTGAAACAACATTGCCCATATGATTTACTTCTGAGAACTAAGCATTGAGTGCAGAGATTTTGCAGCTCTCTCCTTTCCTTCAGTTTTTGTGCTAACATACCTATATATAAAACTAGCATTTACACTATAGGAAAACATAACCGAGGGTATATCACCCAACCCTTTAAACCTAAATGAAACAATATGGCACATATGATTTTCTTCTGAGAACTAAGCATTGAGGGCAGAGATTTTGCAGCTTTCTCCTTTCCTTCAGTTATTGTGCTAACATTCGTATCTGTAAAACTAGCATTTCCTATAAAGGAGAGCATAACCGAGGGTGTAGGACCCAACTCTTTAACCTAAATGAAACAACATGGCAAATATGATTTCCTTCTGAGACCTAGCATTGAGTGCAGATATTTTGCAGCTATCTCCTTTCCTTCAGTTTTTGTGCTAACAATCCTATATCTAAAACTACCATTTACACTATAGGAAAGCATTACCGAGGGTAGAGCACCTAACTGTTTAAACCTAAATGAAACAACATGGCACATATGATTTACTTCTGAGAACAAAGCATTGTGTGCAGAGATTTTGCAGCTATCTCCTTTCCATCAGTTTTTGTGCTAACATTTCTATATCCAAAACTAGCATTTACAGTATAGGAAAGCATAACCGAGGGTATAGCACCTAACTCTTTAAACCTAAATGAAACAACATGGCCCATATTATTTACTTCTGAGAACTAAGCATTGAGTGCAGAGATTTTGCAGCACTCTCCTTTCCTTCAGTTTTTGTGCTAAGATCCCTATATATAAAAATAGCATTTGCACTATAGGAAAGCATAACCGAGGGTATAGCACACAACCCTTTAACCCTAAATGAAAAAACATGGCATGTATGATTTTCGTCTGAGAACTAAGCATTGAGTGCAGAGATTTTGCAGCTATCTCCTTTCCTTCACTTTTTGTGCTAACATTTGTGTCTGTAAAACAAGCATTTCCTATATAGGACAGCATAACCGAAAGTATAGCACCTAACTCCTTAAACCTAAATGAAACAACATAGCCCATATGATTTACTTCTGAGAACTAAGCATTGTGTGCAGAGATTTTGCAGCTATCTCCTTTCCTTCAGTTTTTGTGCTAACATTCGTATCTGTAAAACAAGCATTTCCGATATAGGAAAGCATAACTGAGGGTATAGCACCTAACTCCTTGAACCTAACTGAAACCACATGGCATATATGATTTACTTCTGAGAACTAAGAATAGTGTGCAGAGATTTTGCAGCTATGTCCTTTCCTACAGTTTTTGTGCTAATATTCCTAAATCTAAAACTAGAATTTACACTATAGGAATGCGTAACCGAGGGTATCGCACCTAACTCCTTAAACCTAAATGAAACAACATGGCCCATATGATTTACTTCTGAGAACTAAGCATTGAGTGCAGAGATTTTGCAGCTCGCTCCTTACCTTCGGTTTTTGTGCTGACATTCCTATATATAAAACTAGCATTTACACTATAGGAAAACATAACTGAGGGTATAGTACCCAACCATTTAAACCTAAATGAAACAACATGGCACATATGATTTTCTTCTGAGAACTAAGCATTGAGTGCAGAGATTTTGCAGCTTTCTCCTTTCCTTCAGTTTTTGTGCTAACACTCGTATCTGTAAAACTAGCATTTCCTATATAGGAGAGCATAACGGAGGGTGTAGCACCTAACTCTTTAAACCTAAATGAAACAACATGGCACATATGATTTTCTTCTGAGAACTAAGCATTGAGTGCAGAGATTTTGCAGATATCTCCTTTCCTTCAGATTTTGTGCTAACATTCCTATGTCTAAAACTAGCATTTCCTATGTAGGAAAGCATAACCGAGGGTATAGCACCTAACTCTTTAAACCTACCTGAAACAACATGGCCCATATGATTTACTTCTGAGAACTAAGCATTGAGTGCAGAGATTTTGAGGCTCTCTCCTTACCTTCAGTTTTTGTGCTGACATTCCTATATATAAAACTAGCATTTACACTATAGGAAAACATAACCGAGGGTATAGTACCCAACCATTTAAACCTAAATGAAACAACATGACACATATGATTTTCTTCTGAGAACTAAGCATTGAGTGCAGAGATTTTGCCGCTTTCTCCTTTCCTTCAGTTTTTGTGCTAACATTCGTATCTGCAAAAGTAGGATTTCTTATATAGGAGAGCATAACCGAGGGTGTAGCACCCAACTCTTTAAACCTAAATGAAACAACATGACAAATATGATTTCCTTCTGAGAACTAAGCATTGTGTTCAGAGATTTTACAGCTATCTCCTTTCCTTCAGTTTTTGTGCTAACATTCCTATATCTAAACCTAGCATTTACACTTTAGGAAAGCATAACCGAGGGTATAGCACCTAACTCTTTTAACCTAAATGAAACAACATGGCACATATGATTTACTTCTGAGAACTAAGCATTGTGTACGGAGATTTTACAGCTATCTCCTTTCCTTCAGTTTTTGTGCTAACATTCCTATATCTAAACCTAGCATTTACACTTTAGGAAAGCATAACCGAGGGTATAGCACCTAACTCTTTAAACCTAAATGAAAGAACATGGCACATATGATTTACTTCTGAGAACTAAGTATTGAGTGGAGAGATTTTGCATCTATCCCCTTTCCTTCAGTTTTTGTGCTAACATTCCTATCTATAAAACTAGAATTTCTTATATAGGAGAGCATAATCGATGGTGTAGCACCTAACTCCTTAAACCTAAATGAAACAACATGGCTCATATGATTTACTTCTGAGAACTAAGCATTGTGTTCAGAGATATTGCAGCTATCTCCATTCCTTCAGTTTTTGTGTTAACATTCGTATCTGTAAAACTAGCATTTCCTATATAGGAGACCATAACCGAGGGTGTAGCACCTAACTCTTTAAACCAAAATGAAACAACATGGCACATATGATTTACTTCTGAGAACTAAGCATTTTGTTCAGAGATATTGCAGCTATCTCCATTCATTCAGTTTTTGTGTTAACATTCGTATCTGTAAAACTAGCATTTCCTATATAGGAGAGCATAACCGAGGGTGTAGCACCTAACTCTTTAAACCTAAATGAAACAACATGGCACATATGATTTACTTCTGAGAACTAAGCATTGTGTGCAGAGGTTTAGCAGCTGTCTCCTTTCCTTCAGTTTTTGTGCTAACATTCCTAACTCTAAAACTAGCATTTCCTATATAGGAAACCTAACAGAGAGTATAGCACCTAACTCTTTTAACCTAAATGAAACAACATGGCACATATGATTTACTTGTGAGAACTAAGCATTGGGTGCAGAGATTTTGCCGCTATCAACTTTCCTTCAGTTTTTGTGCTAACATTCCTATATCTAAAACTAACATTTACACTATAGAAAAGCACAACCGAGGGGATAGCACCTAACTCTTTAAACCTAAATGAAACAACATGGCCCATATGATTGAGTTCTGAGAACTAAGCTTTGAGTGCAGAGATTTTGCAGCTATCTCCTTTCCTTCACTTTTTTGCTAACATTCGTATCTGTAAAACTAGCATTTCCTATATAGGAGAGCATAACCAAGCGTGTAGCACCTAAAGCTTTAAACCTAAATCAAACAACATGACAAATATGATTTACTTCTGAGAACTAAGCATTGAGGGCAGAGATTTTGCAGGTATCTCCTTTCCTCCAGTTTTTGTGCTAACATTCCTATCTGTAAAACTAGCATTTCCAATATAGGAAAGCATAATCTAGGGTATAGCACCTAACTCTTTAAACCTAAATGAAAGTACATGGCACACATGATTTACTTCTTAGAACTAAGCATTGTGTGCAGAGATTTTGCAGCTATCTCCTTTCCTTCAGTTTTTGTGCTAACATTCCTATCTCTAAAACTAGCATTTACCCTATAGAAATGCATAACCGAGGGTATAGCACATAACTCTTTTAACCTAAGTGAAACAACATGGCACATATGATTTACTTCTGAGAACTAAGCATTGACTGCAGAGATTTTGCACCTCTCTCCTTTCCTTCAGTTTTTGTGCTGACATTCCTTTATATAAAGCTAGCATTTAAACTATAGGAAAACATAACCGAGGGTATAGCACCCACCACTTTAAACCTAAATGAAACAACATGGCACATATGATTTACTTCTGAGAACTAAGCTTTGAGTGCAGATTTTTTGCATCTATCTCCTTTCCTTCAGTTTTTGTGGTAACATTCGTATCTGTAAAACTAGCATTTCCTATAAAGGAGAGCATAACCAGGGTGTAGCACCTAACGCTTTAAACCTAAATCAAACAACATGGCCCATATGATTTACTTCTCAGAACTAAGCTTTGAGTGCAGAGATTTTGCAGCTATCTCCTTTCCTTCAGTTTTTGTGCTAACATTCCTATCTGTAAAACTATCATTTCCAATATAGGAAAACATAACCTTGGGTATAGCACCTAACTCTTTTAACCTAAATGAAACAACATAGCACATATGATTTACTTCTGAGAAATAAGCATTGTGTTCAGAGATATTGCAGCTATATCCTTTCCTTCAGTTTTTGTGCTAACATTCCTATCTCTAAAACTAGAATTTCCTATGTAGGAAAGCATAACCGAGGGTATAGCACCTAACTCTTTTTACCTAAATGAAACAACATGGCACATATGATTTACTTCTGAGAACTAAGCATTGTGTGCAGAGATTTTGCAGCTATCTCCTTTCCTTCAGTTTTTGTGCTAACATTCGTATCTGTAAAACTAGCATTTCCTGTATAGGAGAGAATACTCGAGGGTGTAGCACATAACTCTTTAAAACTAAATGAAACAACATGACAAATATGATTTACTTCTGAGACCTAGCATTGTGGGCAGAGATTTTGCAGTTATCTCCTTTCCTTCAGTTTTTGTGCTAACATTCCTATCTCTAAAACTAGCATTTACACTATAGGAAAGCATAACCGAGGGTATAGCACCTAACTCTTTAAACCTAAATGAAACAACATTGCCCATATGATTTACTTCTGAGAACTAAGCTTTGAGTGCAGAGATTTTGCAGCTATCTCCTTTCCTTCAGTTTTTGTGCTAACATTTGTATCTGTAAAACTACCATTACCTATATAGGAGAGCATAACCGAGGGTGTAGCACCTAACTCTTTAAACCTAAATGAAAGAACATGGCACATATGATTTTCTTCTGAGAACTAAGCATTGAGTGCAGAGATTTTGCAGCTTTCTCCTTTCCTTCAGTTTTTGTGCTAACATTCGTATCTGTAAAACTAGCATTTCCTATATAGGAGAGCATAACGGAGGGTGTAGCACCTAACTCTTTAAACCTAAATGAAACAACATGGCACATATGATTTTCTTCTGAGAACTAAGCATTGAGTGCAGAGATTTTGCAGATATCTCCTTTCCTTCAGATTTTGTGCTAACATTCCTATGTCTAAAACTAGCATTTCCTATGTAGGAAAGCATAACCGAGGGTATAGCACCTAACTCTTTAAACCTACCTGAAACAACATGGCCCATATGATTTACTTCTGAGAACTAAGCATTGAGTGCAGAGATTTTGAGGCTCTCTCCTTACCTTCAGTTTTTGTGCTGACATTCCTATATATAAAACTAGCATTTACACTATAGGAAAACATAACCGAGGGTATAGTACCCAACCATTTAAACCTAAATGAAACAACATGACACATATGATTTTCTTCTGAGAACTAAGCATTGAGTGCAGAGATTTTGCCGCTTTCTCCTTTCCTTCAGTTTTTGTGCTAACATTCGTATCTGCAAAAGTAGGATTTCTTATATAGGAGAGCATAACCGAGGGTGTAGCACCCAACTCTTTAAACCTAAATGAAACAACATGACAAATATGATTTCCTTCTGAGAACTAAGCATTGTGTTCAGAGATTTTACAGCTATCTCCTTTCCTTCAGTTTTTGTGCTAACATTCCTATATCTAAACCTAGCATTTACACTTTAGGAAAGCATAACCGAGGGTATAGCACCTAACTCTTTTAACCTAAATGAAACAACATGGCACATATGATTTACTTCTGAGAACTAAGCATTGTGTACGGAGATTTTACAGCTATCTCCTTTCCTTCAGTTTTTGTGCTAACATTCCTATATCTAAACCTAGCATTTACACTTTAGGAAAGCATAACCGAGGGTATAGCACCTAACTCTTTAAACCTAAATGAAAGAACATGGCACATATGATTTACTTCTGAGAACTAAGTATTGAGTGGAGAGATTTTGCATCTATCCCCTTTCCTTCAGTTTTTGTGCTAACATTCCTATCTATAAAACTAGAATTTCTTATATAGGAGAGCATAATCGATGGTGTAGCACCTAACTCCTTAAACCTAAATGAAACAACATGGCTCATATGATTTACTTCTGAGAACTAAGCATTGTGTTCAGA
Organism: Dasypus novemcinctus; assembly: GCF_030445035.2. NCBI lineage: Eukaryota > Metazoa > Chordata > Mammalia > Cingulata > Dasypodidae > Dasypus > Dasypus novemcinctus. The sequence continues at coordinate 95,822,105 of NC_080678.1, forward strand.
GATATTGCAGCTATCTCCATTCCTTCAGTTTTTGTGTTAACATTCGTATCTGTAAAACTAGCATTTCCTATATAGGAGACCATAACCGAGGGTGTAGCACCTAACTCTTTAAACCAAAATGAAACAACATGGCACATATGATTTACTTCTGAGAACTAAGCATTTTGTTCAGAGATATTGCAGCTATCTCCATTCATTCAGTTTTTGTGTTAACATTCGTATCTGTAAAACTAGCATTTCCTATATAGGAGAGCATAACCGAGGGTGTAGCACCTAACTCTTTAAACCTAAATGAAACAACATGGCACATATGATTTACTTCTGAGAACTAAGCATTGTGTGCAGAGGTTTAGCAGCTGTCTCCTTTCCTTCAGTTTTTGTGCTAACATTCCTAACTCTAAAACTAGCATTTCCTATATAGGAAACCTAACAGAGAGTATAGCACCTAACTCTTTTAACCTAAATGAAACAACATGGCACATATGATTTACTTGTGAGAACTAAGCATTGGGTGCAGAGATTTTGCCGCTATCAACTTTCCTTCAGTTTTTGTGCTAACATTCCTATATCTAAAACTAACATTTACACTATAGAAAAGCACAACCGAGGGGATAGCACCTAACTCTTTAAACCTAAATGAAACAACATGGCCCATATGATTGAGTTCTGAGAACTAAGCTTTGAGTGCAGAGATTTTGCAGCTATCTCCTTTCCTTCACTTTTTTGCTAACATTCGTATCTGTAAAACTAGCATTTCCTATATAGGAGAGCATAACCAAGCGTGTAGCACCTAAAGCTTTAAACCTAAATCAAACAACATGACAAATATGATTTACTTCTGAGAACTAAGCATTGAGGGCAGAGATTTTGCAGGTATCTCCTTTCCTCCAGTTTTTGTGCTAACATTCCTATCTGTAAAACTAGCATTTCCAATATAGGAAAGCATAATCTAGGGTATAGCACCTAACTCTTTAAACCTAAATGAAAGTACATGGCACACATGATTTACTTCTTAGAACTAAGCATTGTGTGCAGAGATTTTGCAGCTATCTCCTTTCCTTCAGTTTTTGTGCTAACATTCCTATCTCTAAAACTAGCATTTACCCTATAGAAATGCATAACCGAGGGTATAGCACATAACTCTTTTAACCTAAGTGAAACAACATGGCACATATGATTTACTTCTGAGAACTAAGCATTGACTGCAGAGATTTTGCACCTCTCTCCTTTCCTTCAGTTTTTGTGCTGACATTCCTTTATATAAAGCTAGCATTTAAACTATAGGAAAACATAACCGAGGGTATAGCACCCACCACTTTAAACCTAAATGAAACAACATGGCACATATGATTTACTTCTGAGAACTAAGCTTTGAGTGCAGATTTTTTGCATCTATCTCCTTTCCTTCAGTTTTTGTGGTAACATTCGTATCTGTAAAACTAGCATTTCCTATAAAGGAGAGCATAACCAGGGTGTAGCACCTAACGCTTTAAACCTAAATCAAACAACATGGCCCATATGATTTACTTCTCAGAACTAAGCTTTGAGTGCAGAGATTTTGCAGCTATCTCCTTTCCTTCAGTTTTTGTGCTAACATTCCTATCTGTAAAACTATCATTTCCAATATAGGAAAACATAACCTTGGGTATAGCACCTAACTCTTTTAACCTAAATGAAACAACATAGCACATATGATTTACTTCTGAGAAATAAGCATTGTGTTCAGAGATATTGCAGCTATATCCTTTCCTTCAGTTTTTGTGCTAACATTCCTATCTCTAAAACTAGAATTTCCTATGTAGGAAAGCATAACCGAGGGTATAGCACCTAACTCTTTTTACCTAAATGAAACAACATGGCACATATGATTTACTTCTGAGAACTAAGCATTGTGTGCAGAGATTTTGCAGCTATCTCCTTTCCTTCAGTTTTTGTGCTAACATTCGTATCTGTAAAACTAGCATTTCCTGTATAGGAGAGAATACTCGAGGGTGTAGCACATAACTCTTTAAAACTAAATGAAACAACATGACAAATATGATTTACTTCTGAGACCTAGCATTGTGGGCAGAGATTTTGCAGTTATCTCCTTTCCTTCAGTTTTTGTGCTAACATTCCTATCTCTAAAACTAGCATTTACACTATAGGAAAGCATAACCGAGGGTATAGCACCTAACTCTTTAAACCTAAATGAAACAACATTGCCCATATGATTTACTTCTGAGAACTAAGCTTTGAGTGCAGAGATTTTGCAGCTATCTCCTTTCCTTCAGTTTTTGTGCTAACATTTGTATCTGTAAAACTACCATTACCTATATAGGAGAGCATAACCGAGGGTGTAGCACCTAACTCTTTAAACCTAAATGAAAGAACATGGCACATATGATTTCCTTCTGAGAATTAAGCATTGTGTGCAGAGATTTTGCAGCTATATCCTTTCCTTCAGTTTTTGTGCTAACATTCCTATCTCTAAAACTAGCTTTTCCTATATAGGAAAGCATAACTGAGGGTATAGCACCTAACTCTTTTAAAATAAATGAAACAACATGGCACATATGATTTACTTCTGAGAACTAAGCATTGTGTGCAGAGATTTTGCAGCTATCTCCTTTCCTTCAGTTTTTGTGGTAACATTCCTATCTCTAAAACTATCATTTACACTATAGAAAAGCATAACCAAGGGTATAGCACCTAACTATTTAAAACTAAATGAAACAACATAGCCCATATGATTTACTTCTGAGAACTAAGCTTTGAGTGCAGAGATTTTACAGCTATCTCCTTTCCTTCAGTTTTTGTGTTAACATTCGTATCTGTATAACTAGCATTTCCTATATAGGAGAGCATAACCGAGGGTGTAGCACCTAACTCTTTAAACCTAAATGAAACAACATGGCACATATGATTTACTTCTGGTAACTAAGCTTTGAGTGCAGAGATTTTGCAGCTATCTCCTTTCCTTCAGGTTTTGTGCTAATATTCCTATATGTAAAACTAGCATTTCCAATACAGGAAAACATAACCTACGGTATAGCACCTAACTCTTTTAACCTAAATGAAACAACATAGCACATATGATTTACTTCTGAGAAATAAGCATTGTGTTCAGAGATATTGCAGCTATATCCTTTCCTTCAGTTTTTGTGCTAACATTCCTATCTCTAAAACTAGCATTTCCTATATAGGAAAGCATAACCGAGGGTATAACACCTAACTCTTTTAACCTAAATGAAACAACATGGCACATATGATTTACTTGTGAGAACTAAGCATTGTATGCAGAGATTTTACAGCTATCTCCTTTCCTTCAGTTTTTGAGCTAACATTCCTATATCTAAACCTAGCATTTACACTTTAGGAAAGCATAACCGAGGGTATAGCACCTAACTCTTTAAACCTAAGTGAAAGAACATGGCACATATGATTTACTTCTGATTACTAAGTATTGAGTACTCAGATTTTGCATCTATCTCCTTTCCTTCAGTTTTTGTACTAACATTCCTATCTCTAAAACTAGCATTTCTTATATAGGAGAGCATAACCGAGGGTGTAGCACCTAACTCCTTAAACCTAAATGAAACAACATGGCTCATATGATTTACTTCTGAGAACTAAGCATTGTGATCAGAGATATTGCAGCTATCTCCATTCCTTCAGTTTTTGTGTTAACATTCGTATTGTAAAACTTGCATTTCCTATATAGGAGAGCATAACCGAGGGTGTAGCACCTAACTCTTTAAACCTAAATGAAACAACAAGGCAAATATGATTTACTTCTGAGAACTAAGCATGGTGTGCAGAGATTTTGCAGCTATCTTCTTTCCTTCAGTTTTTGTCCTATCTCTAAAACTAGCATTAACTATATAGGAAAGCATAACCGAGGGTATAGCACCTAACTCTTTTAACCTAAATGAAACAACATGCCACATATGATTTACTTCTGAGAACTAAGGATTGTGTGCAGAGATTTTACAGCTATCTCCTTTCCATCAGTTTTTGTGCTAACATTCCTATATCTAAAACTAGCATTTACACTTTAGGAAAGCATAACCGAGGGTATACCACCTAACTCTTTAAACCTAAGTGAAAGAACATGGCACATATGATTTACTTCTGAGAACTAAGTATTGAGTGCAGAGATATTGCATCTATCTCCTTTCCTTCAGTTTTTGTGCTAACATTCCTATCTCTAAAACTAGCATTTCTTATATAGGAGAGCATATCCGAGGGTGTAGCTCCTAACTCCTTAAACCTAAAAGAAACAACATGGCTCATATGATTTACCTCTGAGAACTAAGCATTGTGATCAGAGATATTGCAGCTACCTCCATTCCTTCAGTTTTTGTGTTAACATTCGAATCTGTAAAACTAGCATTTCCTATATAGGGGAGCATAACTGAGGGTGTAGCACCTAACTCTTTAAACCTAAATGAAACAACATGGCACATATGATTTACTTCTGAGAACTAAGCATTGAGTGCAGAGATTTTGCAGCTATCTCCTTTCCTTCAGTTTTTGTGCTAACATTCTTATCTCTAAAACTAGCATTTACACTATAGAAAAGCATAACCGTGGGTATAGCACATAACTCTTTTACCCAAAGTGAAACAACATGGCACATATGATTTACTTCTGAGAACTAAACATTGTGTGCAGAGATTTTGCAGCTATCTCCTTTCCTTCAGTTTTTTTGCTAACATTCCTATCTCAAAACTAGCTTTTACCCTATAGGAAAGCATAACCGAGGGTATAGCACCTAACTCTTTAAACCTAAATGAAACAACATGGCCCATATGATTTACTTCTGAGAACTAAGCTTTGAGTGCAGAGATTTTGCAGCTATCTCCTTTCCTTCAGTTTTTTGCTAACATTCGTATCTGTAAAACTAGCATTTCCTATATAGGAGAGCATAACCAAGCGTGTAGCACCTAACGCTTTAAACCTAAATCAAACAACATGACAAATATGATTTACTTCTGAGAACTAAGCATTGAGTGTAGAGATTTTGCAGCTATCTCCTTTCCTTCAGTTTTTGCGCTTACATTCCTATGTCTAAAACTAGCATTTCCTAAATAGGAAAGCATAACCGAGGGTATAGCACCGAACTCTTTAACCCTAAATGAAAGAATATGGCACATATGATTTACTTGTGAGAACTAATCATTGGGTGCAGAGATTTTGCAGCTATCAACTTTCCTTCAGTTTTTGTGCTGACATTCCTATATATAAAACTAGCATTTAAACTATAGGAAAACATAACCGAGGGTATAGCACCCACCCCTTTAAACCTAAATGAAACAACATGGCACATATGATTTTCTTCTGAGAACTAAGCATTGAGTGCAGAGATTTTGCAGCTTTCACCTTTCCTTCAGTTTTTGTGCTAACATTCGTATCTGTAAAACTAGCATTTCTTATATAAGAGAGCATAACGGAGGGTGTAGCACCCAACTCTTTAAACCTAAATGAAACAATATGACAAATATGATTTCCTTCTGAGAACTAAGCATTGTGTTCAGAGATATTGCAGCTATATCCTTTCCTTCAGTTTTTGTGCTAACATTCCTATCTCTAAAACTAGAATTTCCTATATAGGAAAGCATAACCGAGGGTATAGTACCTAACTCTTTTAATCTAAATGAAACAACATGGCACATAAGGTTTACTTCTGAGAACTAATCATTGTGTGCAGAGATTTTGCAGCTATCTCCTTTCATTCAGTTTTTGTGCTAACATTCCTATATCTAAAACTACCTTTTACACTATAGGAAAGCACTACCGAGGGTATAGCACCTAACTCTTTAAACCTAAATGAATCAACATGGCCCATATGATTTACTTCTGAGAACCGAGCATTGAGTGCAGAGATTTTGCAGCTATCCACTTTCCTTCAGTTTTTGTGCTAACATTCCTATCTGTAAAACTAGCATTTCCAATATAGGAAAGCATAACCTAGGGTATAGCACCTAACTCTTTAAACCTAAAAGAAAGAACATGGCACATATGATTTACTTCTGAGAACTAAGCATTGTGTTCAGAGTTATTGCAGCTATATACTTTCCTTCAGTTTTTGTGCTAACATTCCTACCTCTAAAACTAGCATTTCCTATATAGGAAAGCAAAATCGAGGGTATAGCACCTAACTCTTTTAACCTAAATGAAACAACATGACACATATGATTTACTTCTGAGAACTAAGCACTGTGTGCAGAGATTTTACAGCTATCTCCTTTCCTTCAGTTTTTGTGCTAACATTCCTATTTCTAAACTTAGCATTTACACTTTAGGAAAGCATAACCGAGGGTATAGCACCAACTCTTTAAACCTAAGTGAAAGAACATGGCACATATGATTTACTTCTGAGAACTAAGCATTGTGTGCAGAGATTTTTGCAGCTATCTCCTTTCCTTCAGTTTTTGTGCTAACATTCCTATCTCTAAAACTAGCATTTACACTATAGAAAAGCATAACCAAGGGTATAGCACATAACTCTTTTAACCTAAGTGAAAGAACATGGCACATATGATTTACTTCTGAGAACTAAACATTGTGTGCAGAGATTTTGCAACTATCCCCTTTCCTTCAATTTTTTTGCTAACATTCCTATCTCTAAAACTAGCATTTACACTATAGGAAAGCATAACCGAGGGTATAGCACCTAACTCTTCAAAACTAAATGAAACAACATGGCCCATATGATTTAATTCTGAGTACTAAACTTTGAGTGCAGAGATTTTGCAGCTATCTCCTTTCCTTCAGTTTTTGTGGTAACTTTCCTATCTCTAAAACTACCATTTCCTATATAGGAAAGCATAACCGAGGGTATAGTACCTAACTCTTTAAACATAAATGAAACAACATGGCCCATATGATTTACTTCTGAGAACTAAGCATTGAGTGCAGAGATTTTGCAGCTCTCTCCTTACCTTCGGTTTTTTTGCTGACATTCCTATATATAAAAATAGCATTTACACTATAGGAAAACATAACCGAGGGTATAGTACCCAACCATTTAAACCTAAATGAAACAACATGGCACATATGATTTTCTTCTGAGAACTAAGCATTGAGTGCAGAGATTTTGCAGCTTTCTCCTTTCCTTCAGTTTTTGTGCTAACATTCGTATCTGTAAAACTAGCATTTCCTATATAGGAGAGCATAACCATGGGTGTAGCACCTAACTCTTTAAACCTAAATCAAGCAACATGGCAAATATGATGTACTTCTGAGAACTAAGCATTGAGTGCAGAGATTTTGCAGCTATCTCCTTTCCTTCAGTTTTTGTGCTAACATTCCTATATCTAACCCTACCATTTACACTATAGGAAAGCATTACCGAGGGTATAGCACCTAACTCTTTAAACCTAAATGAAATAACATGGCCCATATGATTTACTTCTGAGAACCAAGCATTGAGTGCAGAGATTTTGCAGCTATCTCCTTTCCTTCAGTTTTTGTGCTAACATTCCTATCTGTAAAACTAGCATTTCCAATATAGGAAAGCAAAACTTAGGTTATACCACCTAACACTTTAAACCTAAATGAAAGAACATGGCACATATGATTAACTTCTGAGAACTAACCATTGTGTTCAGAGTTATTGCAGCTATATCCTTTCATTCAGTTTTTGTGCTAACATTCCTATATCTAAACCTAGCATTTACACTTTAGGAAAGCATAACCGAGGGTATAGCACCTAACTCTTTAAACCTAAGTGAAAGAACATGGCACATATGATTTACTTCTGAGAACTAAGTATTGAGTGGAGAGATTTTGCATCTATCTCCTTTCCTCCAGTTTTTATGCTTACATTCCTATCTCTAAAACTAGCATTTCTTATATAGGAGAGCATAACAGAGGGTGTAGCACGTAACTCCTTAAACCTAAATGAAACAACATGGCTCATATGATTTACTTCTGAGAACTAAGCATTGTGTTCAGAGATATTGCAGCTATCTCCTTTCCTTTAGTTTTTAGTGCTAACATCCCTATCTCTAAAACTAGCATTTCCTATATAGGAAAGCATAACCGAGGGTATAGCACCTAACACTTTTAACCTAAATGAAAAAACATGGCACATATGATTTACTTCTGAGAACTAAGCATTGTGTGCAGAGATTTTGCAGCTATATCCTTTCGTTCAGTTTTTGTGCTCATATTCCTATACCTAAAACTACCATTTACACTATAGGAAAGCATTACCGAGGGTATAGCACCTAACTCTGTAAACCTAAATGAAATAACATGGCCCATATGATTTACTTCTGACAACTAAGCATTGAGTGCAGAGATTTTGCAGCTATCTCCTTTCCTTCAGTTTTTGTGCTAACATTCCTATATCTAAAACTACCATTTACACTATAGGAAAGCATAACCGAGGGTATAGCACCTAACTCTTTAAACCTAAATGAAACTGCATGGCCCGTATGATTTACTTCTGAGAACTAAGCATTGAGTGCAGAGATTTTGCAGGTATCTCCTTTCCTTCAGTTTTTGTGCTAACATTCCTATCTGTAAAACTAGCATTTCCAATATAGGAAAACATAAAGTAGGGTATAGCACCTATCTCTTTAAACCTAAATGAAAGATCATGGCACATATGATTTACTTCTGAGAACTAAGCATTGTGTGCAGAGATTTTACAGCTATCTCATTTCCTTCAGTTTTTGTGCTAACATTCCTATACCTAAACTAGCATTTACACTATAGGAAAGCATAACCGAGGGTATAGCACCTAACTCTTTAAACCTACCTGAAACAACATGGCCCATATGATTTACTTCTGAGAACTAAGCTTTGAGTGCAGAGATTTTGCAGCTCTCTCCTGTCCTTCAGTTTTGGTGCTAATATTCGTATCTGTAAAACTAGGATTTCTTATATAGGAGAGCATAACCGAGGGTGTAGCTCCCAACTCTTTAAACCTAAATGAAACAACATGACAAATATGATTTCCTTCTGAGAACTAAGCAATGTGTTCAGAGATATTGCAGATATATCCTTTCCTTCAGTTTTTGTGCTAACATTCCTACCTCTAAAACTAGCTTTTCCTATATAGGAAAGCATAACCGAGGTTTTAGCACCTAACTCTTTTAACCTAAATGAAACAACATGGCACATATGATTTACTTCTGAGAACTAAGCATTGTGTGCAGAGATTTTGCACCTATCTCCATTCGTTCAGTTTTTGTGCTAAAATTCCTAAATCTAAAACTACCATTTACACTATAGGAAAGCATTCCGGAGGGTATAGCAACTAACTCTTTAAATCTAAATGAAATAACATGGCCCATATAATTTACTTCTGAGACCCAAGCATTGAGTGCAGAGATTTTGCAGTTATCTCCTTTCCTTCAGTTTTTGTGCTAACATTCCTATCTGTAAAACTAGCATTTCCAATATAGGAAAGCATGCCCTAGGGTATAGCACCTAACTCTTTAAACCTAAATGAAAGTACATGGCACATATGATTTACTTCTGAGAACTAAGCATTGTGTGCAGAGATTTTGCAGCTATCTCCTTTCCTTCATTTTTTGTGCTAACATTGCTATATCTAAAACAAGCATTTGCACTACAGGAAAGCATAACCGAGGGTATAGCACCTAACTCTTTAAACCTAAATGAAAGTACATGGCACATATGATTTACTTCTTAGAACTAAGCATTGTGTGCAGAGATTTTGCAGCTATCTCCTTTCCTTCATTTTTTGTGCTAACATTGCTATATCTAAAACAAGCATTTGCACTACAGGAAAGCATAACCGAGGGTATAGCACCTGACTCCTTAAACCTAAGTGAAAGAACATGGCACATATGATTTACTTCTGAGAACTAAGCATTGTGTGCAGAGATTTTGCAGCTATCTCCTTTCCTTCAGTTTTTGTGCTAACATTCCCATCTCTAAAACTAGCATTTCCGACATAGGAAACCTAACTGAGGGTATAGCACCTAACTCTTTTAACCTAAATGAAACAACATGGCACATATGATTTACTTGTGAGAACTAAGCATTGGGTGCAGACATTTTGCAGCTATCAACTATCCTTCAGTTTTTGTGCTAACATTCCTATATCTAAAACTAAAATTTACACTGTACAAAACCATAACCGAGGTTATAGCACCTAACTCTTTAAACTTAAATGAAACAACATGGCCCGTAGGATTTACTTCTGAGAACTAAGCATTGAGTGCAGAAATTTTGCATCTCTCTCCTTTCCTTCAGTTTTTGTGCTAACATTCCTATCTCTAAATCTAGCATTTACACTATAGGAAAGCATAACCGAGGGTATAGCACATAACTCTTTTAACCTAAGTGAAACAACATGGCACATATGATTTACTTCTGAGAACTAAACATTGTGTGCAGAGATTTTGCAGCTATCTCCTTTCCTTCAGTATTTGTGCTAACATTCCTATTTCTAAATCTAGCATTTGCACTATAGGAAAGCATAACCGAGGGTATAGCACCTAACTCTTTAAACCTAAATGAAAGAACATGGCCCATATGATTTACTTCTGAGAACTAAGCATTGAGTGCAGAGATTTTGCAGCTCTCTCCTTTCCTTCAGTTTTTGTGCTGACATTCCTATATATAAAACTAGCATTTAAAGTATAGGAAAACATAACCGAAGGTATGGCACCCACCCCTTTAAACCTAAATGAAACAACATGGCAGATATGATTTTCTTCTGAGAACTAAGCATTGAGTGCAGAGATTTTGCAGCTTTCACCTTTCCTTCAGTTTTTGTGCTAACATTCGTAGCTGTAAAACTAGCATTTCTTATATGGGAGAGCATAACCGAGGGTGTAGCACCCAACTCTATAAACCTAAATGAAACAACATGACAAATATGATTTCCTTCTGAGAACTAAGCATTGTGTTCAGAGATATTGCAGCTATATCCTTTCCTTCAGTTTTTGGGCTAACATTCCTATCTCTAAAACTAGCACTTCCTATATAGGAAAGCATAACCGAGGGTATAGCACCTAACTCTTTTAACCTAAATGAAACAACATGGCACATATGATTTACTTCTGGGAACTAAGCATTGTGTGCAGAGATTTTGCAGCTATCTCCTTTCATTCAGTTTTGGTGCTAACATTCCTATACCTAAAACTACCATTTACACTATAGGAAAGCATTACAGAGGGTATAGCACCTAACTCTTTAAACCTAAATGAAATAACATGGCCCATATGATTTACTTCTGAGAACCAAGCATTGAGTGCAGAGATTTTGCAGGTATCTCCTTTCCTTCAGTTTTTGTGCTAACTTTCCTATCTGTAAAACTAGCATTTCCAATATAGGAAAGCATAACCTAGGGTATAGCACCTAACTCTTTAAACCTAAATGAAAGTACATGGCACATATGATTTACTTCTGAGAACTAAGCATTGTGTGCAGAGATTTTGCAGCTATCTCCTTTCCTTCATTTTTTGTGCTAACATTGCTATATCTAAAACAAGCATATGCACTACAGGAAAGCATAACCGAGGGTATAGCACCTAACTCCTTAAACCTAAGTGAAAGAACATGGCACATATGATTTACTTCTGAGAAAAAAGTATTGAGTGCAGAGATTTTGCAGATATCTCCTTTCCTTCAGATTTTGTGCTAACATTCGTATCTGTAAAACTAGGATTTCTTATATAGGAGAACATAACCGAGGGTGTAGCACCCAACTCTTTAAACCTAAATGAAACAACATGACAAATATCATTTCCTTCTGAGAACTAAGCATTGTGTTCAGAGATATTGCAGCTATATCCTTTCCCTCAGTTTTTGTGCTAACATTCCTATCTCTAAAACTAGCATTTCCTGTATAAGAAAGCATAACCGAGGGTATAGCACCTAACTCTTTTAACCTAAATGAAACAACATGGCACATATGATTTACTTGTGGGAACTAAGCATTGGGTGCAGAGATTTTGCAGCTATCAACTTTCCTTCAGTTTTTGTGCTAACATTCCTATATCTAAAACTAACATTTACACTATAGGAAAGCATAACCTAGGTTATAGCATCTAACTCTTTAAACCTAAATGAAACAACATGGCCCGTATGATTTACTTCTGAGACCTAAGCATTGAGTGCAGAGATTTTGCACCTCTCTCCTTTCCTTCAGTTTTTGTGCTAACATTCCTATCTCTAAAACTAGCATTTACACTATAGGAAAGCATAACCGACGGTATAGCACATAACTCTTTTAACCAAAGTGAAACAACATGGCCCATATGATTTACTTCTGAGAACTAAGCATTGAGTGCAGAGATTTTGCAGCTATCTCCTTTCCATCAGTTTTTGTGCTAACATTCCTATATCTAAAACTACCATTTACACTATAGGAAAACATTACCAAGGGTATAGCACCTAACTCTTTAAACCTAAATGAAAGAACATGGCCCTTATGATTTACTTCTGAGAACTAAGCATTGAGTGCAGAGATTTTGCAGCTATCTCCTTTCCTTCAAGTTTTGTGCTAACATTGCTCTCTGTAAAACTAGCTTTTCCAATATAGAAAAGCATAACCGAGGGTATAGCACCTAACTCTTTAAACCTAAATGAAACAATATGGCACATATTATTTTCTTCTGAGAACAAAGCATTGTTTGCAGAGATTTTGCAGCTCTCTCCTTTCCTTCAGTTTTTGTGCTGACATTCCTATCTATAAAACTAGCATTTAAACTATAGGAAAACATAACCGAGGGTATAGCACCCACGCCTTTAAACCTAAATGAAACAACATGGCACATATGATTTTCTTCTGAGAACCAAGCATTGAGTGAAGAGATTTTGCAGCTTTCACCTTTCCTTCAGTTTTTGTGCTAACTTTCGTATCTGTAAAACTAGCATTTCTTATATAGGAGAGCATAACCGAGGGTGTAGCACCCAACTCTTTAAACCTAAATGAAACAACATGGCAAATATGATTTCCTTCTCAGAACTAAGCATTGTGTTCAAAGATATTGCAGCTATCTCCTTTCCTTCAGTTTTTGTGCTAACATCCCTATCTCTAAAACTAGCATTTTCTATATAGGAAAGCCTAACCGAGGGTATAGCACCTAACTCTTTTAACCTAAATGAAAAAACATGGCACATATGATTTACTCCTGAGAACTAAGCATTGTGTGCAGAGATTTTGCAGCTATCTCCTTTCGTTCAGTTTTTGTGCTAACATTCCTATCTCTAAAACTAGCATTTACACTATAGGAAAGCATATCCGAGGGTATAGCACCTAACTCTTTAAACCTAAATGAAACAACATTGCCCATATGATTTACTTCTGAGAACTAAGCTTTGAGTGCAGAGATTTTGCAGCTATCTCCTTTCCTTCAGTTTTTGTGCTAACATTTGTATCTGTACAACTAGCATTTCCTATATAGGAGAGCATAACCGAGGGTGTAGCACCTAACTCTTTAAACCTAAATGAAACAACAAGGCAAATATGATTTACTTCTGAGAACTAAGCATTGCTTGCAGAGATTTTGCAGCTATCTTCTTTCCTTCATTTTTTGTCCTATCTCTAAAACTAGCATTAATTATATAGGAAAGCATAACCGAGGGTAAAGCACCTAACTCTTTTAACCTAAATGAAACAACATGGCACATATGATTTCCTTCTGAGAACTAAGCATTGTGTGCAGAGATTTTACAGCTATCTCCTTTCCTTCAGTTTTTGTGCTAACATTCCTATATCTAAAACTACCATTTACACTATAGAAAAGTATTACCGAGGGTATAGCACCTAACTCTTTAAACCTAAGTGAAAGAACATAGCACATATGATTTACCTCTGAGAACTAAGTATTGAGTGCAGAGATTTTGCATCTATGTCCTTTCCTTCAGTTTTTGTGCTAACATTCCTATCTCTAAAACTAGCATTTCTTATATAGGAGAGCATAACCGAGGGTGTAGCACCTAACTCCTTAAACCTAAATGAAACAGCATGGCTCATATGATTTACTTCTGAGATCTAAGCATTGTGATCAGAGATATTGCTGCTATCTCCATTCCTTCAGTTTTTGTGTTAACATTCGTATTGTAAAACTAGCATTTCCTATATAGGAGAGCATAACCGAGGGTGTAGCACCTAACCCTTTAAACCTAAATGAAACAACATGACAAATACGATTTACTTCTGAGAACTAAGCACTGTGTGCAGAGATATTGCAGCTATCTCCTTTCCTTCAGTTTTTGTGCTAACATTCCTATCTCTAAAACTCGCATTTCCTACATAGGAAACCTAACTGAGGGTATAGCACCTAACTCATTACACCTAAATGAACCAACATGGCACATATGATTTACTTGTGAGAACTAAGCATTGTGTGCAGAGATTTTGCAGCTATCAACTTTCCTTCAGTTTTTGTGCTAACATTCCTATATCTAAAACTAGCATTTACATAATAGGAAAGCATAACCCAGGGTATAGCACATAACTCTTTTAACCTAAATGAAACAAGATGGCACATATGATTTACTTGCGAGAACTAAGCATTGTGTGCAGAGATTTTGCAGCTATCAACTTTCCTTCAGGTTTTGTGCTAACATTACTATATCTAAAGCTAGCATTTACACTATAGGAAAGCATAACCGAGGGTTTAGCACCTAACTCTTTAAAACTAAATGAAAAAACATGGGCCATATGATTTACTTCTGAGAACTAGCATTGAGTGCATAGATTTTGCAGCTATCTCCTTTCCATCAGTTTTTGTGCTACCATTCCTAACTGTAAAACTAGCATTTACATTAGAGGAAAGCATAACCGAGGGTATAGCACCTAACACTTTAAACCTAAATGAAACAACATGGCCCATATAATTTACTTCTGAGAACTAAGCATTGAGTGCAGAGATTTTGCAGCTCTCTCCTTTCCTTCAGTTTTTGTGCTAACATTCCTTTCTCTAAAACTAGCATTTACAGTATAGGAAAGCATAACTGAGGGTATAGCACATAACTCTTTAAACCTAAGTGAAAGAACATGGCACATATGATTTACTTCAGAGCACTAAACATTGTGTGCAGAGATTTTCCAGCTATCAACTTTCCTTCAGTTTTTGTGCTAACATTCCTATATCTAAAGCTAGCATTTACACTGTAGGAAAGCATAACCGAGGGTATAGCACCTAACTCTTTAAAACTAAATGAAAAAACATGGGCCATACGATTTACATCTGAGAACTAAGCATTGAGTGCATAGATTTTGCAGCTATCTCCTTTCCATCAGTTTTTGTGCTAACATTCCTAACTGTAAAACTAGCATTTACATTATAGGAAAGCATAACCGAGGGTATAGCACCTAACTCTTTAAACCTAAATGAAACAACATGGCCCATATGATTTACTTCTGAGAACTAAGCATAGAGTGCAGAGATTTTGCAGCTCTCTCCTTTCCTTCAGTTTTTGTGCTAACATTCCTATCTCTAAAACTAGCATTTCCTATATAGGAAAGCATAACCGAGGGAATAGCACCTAACTCTTTAAACCTAAGTGAAAGAACATGGCACATATGATTTACTTCTGAGAACTAAGTATTGAGTGCAGAGATTTTGCATCTATCTCCTTTCCTTCAGTTTTTGTACTAACACTCCTATCTCTAAAACTAGCATTTCTTATATAGGAGAGCATAACCGAGGGTGTAGCACCTAACTCCTTAAACCTAAGTGAAACAACATGGCTCATATGATTTACTTCTGAGAACTAAGCATTGTGATCAGAGATATTGCAGCTATCTCCATTCCTTCAGTTTTTGTGTTAACATTCGTATTGGAAAACTAGCATTTCCTATATAGGAGAGAATAACCGAGGGTGTAGCACCTAACTCTTTAAACCTAAATGGAACAACATGGCACAAATAATTTACTTCTGAGAACTAAGCATTGTGTGCATTGATTTTGCAGCTATATCCTTTCCTTCAGTTTCTGTACTAACATTCGTATCTGTAAAACTAGCATTTCCTATATAGGAGAGAATACCCGAGGGTGTAGCACCTAACTCTTTAAACCTAAATGAAACAACATGACAAATATGATTTACTTCTGAGAGCTAAGCATTGTGGGCAGAGATTTTGCAGCTATCTCCTTTCCTTCATTTTTTGTGCTAACATTCCTATCTCTAAAACTAGCATTTACACTATAGGTAAACATTACCGAGGGTATGGCACCTAACTCTTAAAACCTAAATGAAACAACATTGCCCATATGATTTACTTCTGAGAACTAAGCTTTGAGTGCAGAGATTTTGCAGCTATCTCCTTTCCTTCAGTTTTTGTGCTAACATTAATATGTGTAAAACAAGCATTTCCTATATAGGAGAGCATAACCGACGGTGTAGCACCTAACTCTTTAAACCTAAATGAAACAACAAGGCAAATATGATTTACTTCTGAGAACTAAGCATTGTGTGCAGAGATTTTGCAGATATCTTCTTTCCTTCAGTTTTTGTCCTATCTCTAAAACTAGCCTTAACTATATAGGAAAGCATAACCATGGGTAAAGCACCTAACTCTTTTAACCTAAATGAAACAACATGGCACATATGATTTCCTTCTGAGAACTAAGCATTGTGAGCAGAGATTTTACAGCTATCTCCTTTCCTTCAGTTTTTGTGCCAACATTCCTATATCTAAAACTACCATTTACACTATAGAAAAGCATTACCGAGGGTATAGCACCTAACTATTTAAAGCTAAATGAAACAACATGGCCCGTATGATTTACTTCTGAGAACTAAGCATTGAGTGCAGAGATTTTGAAGCTATCTCCTTTCCTTCAGTTTTTGTGCTAACATTCCTATCTCTAAAACTAGCATTTCCTATATAGGAAAGCATAACCAAGGGTGTAGCACCTAACTCTTTAAACCTAAATGAAACAACATGGCACATATGATTTACTTCTGAGAACTAAGCATTGTGTGCAGAGATTTTGCAGCTATCTCCTTTCCTTCAGTTTTTGTGCTAACATTCCTATCTCTAAAACTAGCATTTCCTTTATAGGAAACCTAACTGAGGGTATAGCACCTAACTCTTTTAACCTAAATGAAACAACATGGCACGTATGATTTACTTCTGAGAACTAAGCATTGTGTGCAGAGATTTTGCAGCTATCTCCATTCCTTCAGTTTTTGTGGTAACATTCGTATCTGTAAAACTAGCATTTCCTATATAGGAGAGCATAACGGAGGGTGTAGCACCTAACCCTTTAAACCTAAATGAAACAACATGACAAATACGATTTACTTCTGAGAACTAAGCACTGTGTGCAGAGATTTTGCAGCTATCTCCTTTCCTTCAGTTTTTGTGCTAACATTCCTATCTCTAAAACTCGCATTTCCTACATAGGAAACCTAACTGAGGGTATAGCACCTAACTCATTACACCTAAATGAACCAACATGGCACATATGATTTACTTGTGAGAACTAAGCATTGTGTGCAGAGATTTTGCAGCTATCAACTTTCCTTCAGTTTTTGTGCTAACATTCCTATATCTAAAACTAGCATTTACATTATAGGAAAGCATAACCCAGGGTATAGCACCTAACTCTTTTAAACTAAATGAAACAACATGGCACATATGATTTACTTGCGAGAACTAAGCATTGTGTGCAGAGATTTTGCAGCTATCAACTTTCCTTCAGTTTTTGTGCTAACATTCCTATACCTAAAGCTAGCATTTACACTATAGGAAAGCATAACCGAGGGTTTAGCACCTAACTCTTTAAAACTAAATGAAAAAACATGGGCCATATGATTTACTTCTGAGAACTAAGCATTGAGTGCATAGATTTTGCAGCTATCTCCTTTCCATCAGTTTTTGTGCTAACATTCCTAACTGTAAAACTAGCATTTACATTAGAGGAAAGCATAACCAAGGGTATAGCACCAGCACTTTAAACCTAAATGAAACAACATGGCCCATATGATTTACTTCTGAGAACTAAGCATTGAGTGCAGAGATTTTGCAGCTCTCTCCTTTCCTTCAGTTTTTGTGCTAACATTCCATTCTCTAAAACTAGCATTTACAGTATAGGAAAGCATAACTGAGGGTATAGCACATAACTCTTTTAACCTAAGTGAAAGAACATGGCACATATGATTTACTTCAGAGAACTAAACATTGTGTGCAGAGATTTTCCAGCTATCAACTTTCCTTCAGTTTTGGTGCTAACATTCCTATATCTAAAGCTAGCATTTACACTGTAGGAAAGCATAACCGAGGGTATAGCACCTAACTCTTTAAAACTAAATGAAAAAACATGGCACATATGATTTACTTCTGAGAACTAAGCATTGAGTGCATAGATTTTGCAGCTATCTCCTTTCCATCAGTTTTTGTGCTAACATTCCTAACTGTAAAACTAGCATTTACATTAGAGGAAAGCATAACCGAGGGTATAGCACCTAACTCTTTAAACCTAAATGAAACAACATGGCCCATATGATTTACTTCTGAGAACTAAGCATTGAGTGCAGAGATTTTGCAGCTCTCTCCTTTCCTTCAGTTTTTGTGCTAACATTCCTTTCTCTAAAACTAGCATTTACAGTATAGGAAAGCATAACTGAAGGTATAGCACATAACTCTTTAAACCTAAGTGAAAGAACATGGCACATATGATTTACTTCAGAGCACTAAACACTGTGTGCAGAGATTTTCCAGCTATCAACTTTCCTTCAGTTTTTGTGCTAACATTCCTATATCTAAAGCTAGCATTTACACTGTAGGAAAGCATAACCGAGGGTATAGCACCTAACTCTTTAAAACTAAATGAAAAAATATGGGCCATACGATTTACATCTGAGAACTAAGCATTGAGTGCATAGATTTTGCAGCTATCTCCTTTCCATCAGTTTTTGTGCTAACATTCCTAACTGTAAAACTAGCATTTACATTATAGGAAAGCATAACCGAGGGTATAGCACCTAACTCTTTAAACCTAAATGAAACAACATGGCCCATATGATTTACTTCTGAGAACTAAGCATAGAGTGCAGAGATTTTGCAGCTCTCTCCTTTCCTTCAGTTTTTGTGCTAACATTCCTATCTCTAAAACTAGCATTTCCTATATAGGAAAGCATAACCGAGGGAATAGCACCTAACTCTTTAAACCTAAGTGAAAGAACATGGCACATATGATTTACTTCTGAGAACTAAGTATTGAGTGCAGAGATTTTGCATCTATCTCCTTTCCTTCAGTTTTTGTACTAACATTCCTATCTCTAAAACTAGCATTTCTTATATAGGAGAGCATAACCGAGGGTGTAGCACCTAACTCCTTAAACCTAAGTGAAACAACATGGCTCATATGATTTACTTCTGAGAACTAAGCATTGTGATCAGAGATATTGCAGCTATCTCCATTCCTTCAGTTTTTGTGTTAACATTCGTATTGGAAAACTAGCATTTCCTATATAGGAGAGAATAACCGAGGGTGTAGCACCTAACTCTTTAAACCTAAATGGAACAACATGGCACAAATAATTTACTTCTGAGAACTAAGCATTGTGTGCATTGATTTTGCAGCTATATCCTTTCCTTCAGTTTCTGTACTAACATTCGTATCTGTAAAACTAGCATTTCCTATATAGGAGAGAATACCCGAGGGTGTAGCACCTAACTCTTTAAACCTAAATGAAACAACATGACAAATATGATTTACTTCTGAGAGCTAAGCATTGTGGGCAGAGATTTTGCAGCTATCTCCTTTCCTTCATTTTTTGTGCTAACATTCCTATCTCTAAAACTAGCATTTACACTATAGGTAAACATTACCGAGGGTATGGCACCTAACTCTTAAAACCTAAATGAAACAACATTGCCCATATGATTTACTTCTGAGAACTAAGCTTTGAGTGCAGAGATTTTGCAGCTATCTCCTTTCCTTCAGTTTTTGTGCTAACATTAATATCTGTAAAACAAGCATTTCCTATATAGGAGAGCATAACCGACGGTCTAGCAGCTAACTCTTTAAACCTAAATGAAACAACAAGGCAAATATGATTTACTTCTGAGAACTAAGCATTGTGTGCAGAGATTTTGCAGCTATCTTCTTTCCTTCAGTTTTTGTCCTATCTCTAAAACTAGCATTAACTATATAGGAAAGCATAACCGTGGGTAAAGCACCTAACTCTTTTAACCTAAATGAAACAACATGGCACATATGATTTCCTTCTGAGAACTAAGCATTGTGAGCAGAGATTTTACAGCTATCTCCTTTCCTTCAGTTTTTGTGCCAACATTCCTATATCTAAAACTACCATTTACACTATAGAAAAGCATTACCGAGGGTATAGCACCTAACTATTTAAAGCTAAATGAAACAACATGGCCCGTATGATTTACTTCTGAGAACTAAGCATTGAGTGCAGAGATTTTGAAGCTATCTCCTTTCCTTCAGTTTTTGTGCTAACATTCCTATCTCTAAAACTAGCATTTCCTATATAGGAAAGCATAACCAAGGGTGTAGCACCTAAATCTTTAAACCTAAATGAAACAACATGGCACATATGATTTACTTCTGAGAACTAAGCATTGTGTGCGGAGATTTTGCAGCTATCTCCTTTCCTTCAGTTTTTGTGCTAACATTCCTATCTCTAAAACTAGCATTTCCTTTATAGGAAACCTAACTGAGGGTATAGCACCTAACTCTTTTAACCTAAATGAAACAACATGGCACATATGATTTACTTCTGAGAACTAAGCATTGTGTGCAGAGATTTTGCAGCTATCTCCATTCCTTCAGTTTTTGTGGTAACATTCGTATCTGTAAAACTAGCATTTCCTATATAGGAGAGCATAACGGAGGGTGTAGCACCTAACCCTTTAAACCTAAATGAAACAACATGACAAATACGATTTACTTCTGAGAACTAAGCACTGTGTGCAGAGATTTTGCAGCTATCTCCTTTCCTTCAGTTTTTGTGCTAACATTCCTATCTCTAAAACTCGCATTTCCTACATAGGAAACCTAACTGAGGGTATAGCACCTAACTCATTACACCTAAATGAACCAACATGGCACATATGATTTACTTGTGAGAACTAAGCATTGTGTGCAGAGATTTTGCAGCTATCAACTTTCCTTCAGTTTTTGTGCTAACATTCCTATATCTAAAACTAGCATTTACATTATAGGAAAGCATAACCCAGGGTATAGCACCTAACTCTTTTAAACTAAATGAAACAACATGGCACATATGATTTACTTGCGAGAACTAAGCATTGTGTGCAGAGATTTTGCAGCTATCAACTTTCCTTCAGTTTTTGTGCTAACATTCCTATACCTAAAGCTAGCATTTACACTATAGGAAAGCATAACCGAGGGTTTAGCACCTAACTCTTTAAAACTAAATGAAAAAACATGGGCCATATGATTTACTTCTCAAAACTAAGCATTGAGTGCATAGATTTTGCAGCTATCTCCTTTCCATCAGTTTTTGTGCTAACATTCCTAACTGTAAAACTAGCATTTACATTAGAGGAAAGCATAACCAAGGGTATAGCACCAGCACTTTAAACCTAAATGAAACCACATGGCCCATATGATTTACTTCTGAGAACTAAGCATTGAGTGCAGAGATTTTGCAGCTCTCTCCTTTCCTTCAGTTTTTGTGCTAACATTCCTTTCTCTAAAACTAGCATTTACAGTATAGGAAAGCATAACTGAGGGTATAGCACATAACTCTTTTAACCTAAGTGAAAGAACATGGCACATATGATTTACTTCAGAGAACTAAACATTGTGTGCAGAGATTTTCCAGCTATCAACTTTCCTTCAGTTTTGGTGCTAACATTCCTATATCTAAAGCTAGCATTTACACTGTAGGAAAGCATAACCGAGGGTATAGCACCTAACTCTTTAAAACTAAATGAAAAAACATGGCACATATGATTTACTTCTGAGAACTAAGCATTGAGTGCATAGATTTTGCAGCTATCTCCTTTCCATCAGTTTTTGTGCTAACATTCCTAACTGTAAAACTAGCATTTACATTAGAGGAAAGCATAACCGAGGGTATAGCACCTAACTCTTTAAACCTAAATGAAACAACATGGCCCATATGATTTACTTCTGAGAACTAAGCATTGAGTGCAGAGATTTTGCAGCTCTCTCCTTTCCTTCAGTTTTTGTGCTAACATTCCTATCTCTAAAACTAGCATTTCCGATATAGGAAAGCATAACCGAGGGTATAGCACCTAACTCTTTTAACCTAAGTGAAACAACATGGCACATATGATTTACTTCTGAGAACTAAGCATTGTGTGGAGAGATTTTACAGCTATCTCCTTTCCTTCAGTTTTTGTGCTAACATTCCTATATCTAAACCTAGCATTTACTCTTTAGGAAAGCCTAACCGAGGGTATAGCACCTAACTCTTTAAACCTAAGTGAAAGAACATGGCACATATGATTTACTTCTGAGAACTAAGTATTGAGTGCAGAGATTTTGCATCTATCTCCTTTCCTTCAGTTTTTGTACTAACATTCCTATCTCTAAAACTAGCATTTCTTATATAGGAGAGCATAACCGAGGGTGTAGCACCTAACTCCTTAAACCTAAATTAAACAAAATGGCTCATATGATTTACTTCTGAGAACTAAGCATTGTGATCAGATATATTGCAGCTATCTCCATTCCTTCAGTTTTTGTGTTAACATTCGTATTGTAAAACTAGCATTTCCTATATAGGAGAGAATAACCGAGGGTGTAGCACCTAACTCTTTAAACCTAAATGGAACAACATGGCACAAATAATTTACTTCTGAGAACTAAGCATTGTGTGCATTGATTTTGCAGCTATATCCTTTCCTTCAGTTTTTGTACTAACATTCGTATCTGTAAAACTAGCATTTCCTATATAGGAGAGAATACCCGAGGGTGTAGCACCTAACTCTTTAAACCTAAATGAAACAACATGACAAATATGATTTACTTCTGAGAGCGAAGCATTGTGGGCAGAGATTTTGCAGCTATCTCCTTTCCTTCATTTTTTGTGCTAACATTCCTATCTCTAAAACTAGCATTTACACTATAGGTAAACATTACCGAGGGTATGGCACCTAACTCTTTAAACCTAAATGAAACAACATTGCCCATATGATTTACTTCTGAGAACTAAGCATTGTGTGCAGAGATTTTACAGCTATCTCCCTTCCTTCAGTTTTTGTGCTAACATTCCTATCTCTAAAACTAGCATTTCCTATATAGGAAAGCATAACCGAGGGTATAGCACCTAACTCTTTTAACCTAAATGAAACAACATGGCACATATGATTTGCTTCTGAGAACTAAGCATTCAGTGCAGAGATTTTGCAGCTATCTCCTTTCCTTCAGTTTTTGTACTAACATTCCTATCTGTAAAACTAGCATTTCCAATAGAGGAAAGCATAACCTAGGGTATAGCACCTAACTCTTTAAACCTAAATGAAAGTACATGGCACATATGATTTACTTATTAGAACTAAGCATTTTGTGCAGAGATTTTGCAGCTATCTCCTTTCCTTCATTTTTTGTGCTAACATTGCTATATCTAACATAAGCATTTGCACTTCAGGAAAGCATAACCGAGGGTATAGCACCCAACTCTTTAAACCTAAGTGAAAGAACATGGCACATATGATTTACTTCTGAGAACAAAGTATTGAGTGCAGAGATTTTGCAGATATCTCCTTTCCTTCAGATTTTGTGCTAACATTCTTATGTCTAAAACTAGCATTTCTTATGTAGTAAAGCATAACCGAGGGTATAGCACCTAACTCTTTAAACCTACCTGAAACAACATGGCCCATATGATTTACTTCTGAGAACTAAGCATTGTGTGCAGAGATTTTGCAGTTATCTCCTTTCATTCAGTTTTTGTGCTAACATTCCTATATCTAAAACTACCATTTACACTATAGGAAAGCATTACCGAGGGTATAGCACCTAACTCTTTAAACCTAAATGAAATAACATGGCCCATATGATTTACTTCTGAGAAAGAAACATTGTGTGCAGAGATTTTGCAGCTATCTCCTTTCCTTCAATTTTTTTGCTAACATTCCTATCTCTAAAATTAGCATTTACACTATAGGAAAGCATAACCGAGGGTATATCACCTAACTCTTTAAAACTAAATGAAACAACATGGCCCATATGATTTACTTCTGAGTACTAAGCTTTGAATGCAGAGATTTTGCAGCTATCTCCTTTCCTTCAGTTTTTGTGCTAACATTCCTATCTCTAAAACTAGCATTTCCTATATTGGAAAGCATAACCGAGGGTATAGCACCTAACTCTTTAAACCTAAATGAAACAACATGGCCCATATGATTTACTTCTGAGAACTAAGCATTGAGTGCAGAGATTTTGCAGCTCTCTCCTTACCTTCGGTTTTTGTGTTGACATTCCTATATATAAAACTAGCATTTACACTATAGGAAAACATAACCGAGGGTATAGTACCAAACCATTTAAACCTAAATGAAACAACATGGCACATATGATTTTCTTCTGAGAACTAAGCATTGAGTGCAGAGATTTTGCAGCTTTCTCCTTTCCTTCAGTGTTTGTGCTAACATGCGTATCTGTAAAACTAGCATTTCCTATATAGGAGAGCATAACCAAGGGTTTAGCACCTAACTCTTTAAACCTAAATCAAACAACATGACAAATATGATTTACTTCTGAGAACTAAGCATTGTGTGTAGAGATTTTGCAGCTATCTCCTTTCCTTCATTTTTTGTGCTAACATTGCTATATCTAAAACATACATTTGCACTACAGGAAAGCATAACCGAGGGTATAGCACCTAACTCTTTAAACCTAAGTGAAAGAACATGGCACATATGATTTACTTCTGAGAACAAAGTATTGAGTGCAGAGATTTTGCAGATATCTCCTTTCCTTCAGATTTTGTGCTAACATTCTTATGTCTAAAACTAGCATTTCCTATATAGGAAAGCATAACCGAGGGTATAGCACCTAACACTTTAAACCTACCTGAAACAACATGGCCCATATGATTTACTTCTGAGAACTAAGCATTGTGTGCAGAGATTTTGCAGTTATCTCCTTTCATTCAGTTTTTGTGCTAACATTCCTATACCTAAAACTACCATTTACACTATAGGAAAGCATTACCGAGGGTATAGCACCTAACTCTTTAAACCTAAATGAAATAACATGGCCCATATGATTTACTTCTGAGAAATAAACATTGTGTGCAGAGATTTTGCAGCTATCTCCTTTCCTCCAATTTTTTTGCTAACATTCCTATCTCTAAAACTAGCATTTACACTATAGGAAAGCATAACCGAGGGTATATCACCTAACTCTTTAAAACTAAATGAAACAACATGGCCCATATGATTTACTTCTGAGTACTAAGCTTTGAATGCAGAGATTTTGCAGCTATCTCCTTTCCTTCAGTTTTTGTGCTAACATTCCTATCTCTAAAACAAGCATTTCCTATATAGGAAAGCATAACTGAGGGAATAGCACCTAACTCTTTAAACCTAAATGAAACAACATGGCCCATATGCTTTACTTCTGAGAACTAAGCATTGAGTGCAGAGATTTTGCAGCTCTCTCCTTACCTTCGGTTTTTGTGCTGACATTCCTATATATAAAACTCGCATTTACACTATAGGAAAACATAACCTAGGGTATAGCACCTAACTCTTTAAACCTAAATCAAACAACATGACAAATATGATTTACTTCTGAGAACTAAGCATTGAGTGCAGAGATTTTGCAGCTATCTCCTTTCCTTAAGTTTTTGTGCTAACATTCCTATTTGTAAAACTAGCATTTCCTATATAGGAGAGCATAACCAAGGGTGTAGCACCTAACTCTTTAAACCTAAATCAAACAACATGACAAATATGATTTACTTCTGAGAACTAAGCATTGAGTGCAGAGATTTTGCAGCTCTCTCCATTCCTTCAGTTTTTGTGCTAACATTCCTATCTCTAAAACTAGCATTTACACTATAGGAAAGCATAACCGAGGTTATAGCACATAACTCTTTTAACCTAAGTGAAACAACATGGCCCATATGATTTGACTTCTGAGAACTAAGCATTGAGTGCAGAGATTTTGCAGCTCTCTCCTTTCCTTTCGTTTTTTTGCAGACATTCCTATATATAAAACTAGCATTTACACTATAGGAACACATAACCGAGGGTATAGCACCCAACCCTTTAAACCTAAATGAAACAACATGGCACATATGATTTTCTTCTGAGAACTAAGCATTGAGTGCAGAGATCTTGCAGCTTTCACCTTTCCTTAAGTTTTTGTGCTAACATTCGTATCTGTAAAACTAGCATTTCTTATATAGTAGAGCATAACCGAGGGTGTGGCACCCAACTCTTTAAACCTAAATGAAACAACATGGCAAATATGATTTCCTTCTGAGAACTAAGCATTGTGTTCAGAGATATTGCAGCTATCTCCTTTCCTTCAGTTTTTATGCTAACATCCCTATCTCTAAAACAAGCATTTCCTATATAGGAAAGCATAACCGAGGGAATAGCACCTAACTCTTTAAACCTAAATGAAACAACATGGCCCATATGCTTTACTTCTGAGAACTAAGCATTGAGTGCAGAGATTTTGCAGCTCTCTCCTTACCTTCGGTTTTTGTGCTGACATTCCTATATATAAAACTCGCATTTACACTATAGGAAAACATAACCTAGGGTATAGCACCTAACTCTTTAAACCTAAATCAAACAACATGACAAATATGATTTACTTCTGAGAACAAAGCATTGAGTGCAGAGATTTTGCAGCTATCTCCTTTCCTTAAGTTTTTGTGCTAACATTCCTATTTGTAAAACTAGCATTTCCTATATAGGAGAGCATAACCAAGGGTGTAGCACCTAACTCTTTAAACCTAAATCAAACAACATGACAAATATGATTTACTTCTGAGAACTAAGCATTGAGTGCAGAGATTTTGCAGCTCTCTCCATTCCTTCAGTTTTTGTGCTAACATTCCTATCTCTAAAACTAGCATTTACACTATAGGAAAGCATAACCGAGGTTATAGCACATAACTCTTTTAACCTAAGTGAAACAACATGGCCCATATGATTTGACTTCTGAGAACTAAGCATTGAGTGCAGAGATTTTGCAGCTCTCTCCTTTCCTTTCGTTTTTTTGCAGACATTCCTATATATAAAACTAGCATTTACACTATAGGAACACATAACCGAGGGTATAGCACCCAACCCTTTAAACCTAAATGAAACAACATGGCACATATGATTTTCTTCTGAGAACTAAGCATTGAGTGCAGAGATCTTGCAGCTTTCACCTTTCCTTAAGTTTTTGTGCTAACATTCGTATCTGTAAAACTAGCATTTCTTATATAGTAGAGCATAACCGAGGGTGTAGCACCCAACTCTTTAAACCTAAATGAAACAACATGGCAAATATGATTTCCTTCTGAGAACTAAGCATAGTGTTCAGAGATAATGCAGCTATCTCCTTTCCTTCAGTTTTTATGCTAACATCCCTATCTCTAAATCTAGCATTTCCTATATAGGAAAGCATAACCGAGGGTATAGCACCTAACTCTTTTAACCTAAATGAAAAAACATGGCACATATGATTTACTTCTGAGAACTAAGCATTGTGTGCAGAGATTTTGCAGCTATCTCCTTTCGTTCAGTTTTTGTGCTAACATTCCTATATCTAAAACTACCATTTACAGTATAGGAAAGCATTACCGAGGGTATAGCACCTAACTCTTTAAACCTAAAAGAAATAACATGGCCCATATGATTTACTTCTGAGAACCAAGCATTGAGTGCAGAGATTTTGCAGCTATCTCCTTTCCTTCAGTTTTTGTGTTAACATTCAAATCTGTAAAACTAGCATTTCCTATATAGGAGAGCATAACCGAGGGTGTAGCGCCTAACTCTTTAAACCTAAATGAAAGAACATGGCACATATGATTTACTTCTGAGAAATAAACATTGTGTGCAGAGATTTTGCAGCTATCTCCTTTCCTCCAATTTTTTTGCTAACATTCCTATCTCTAAAACTAGCATTTACACTATAGGAAAGCATAACCGAGGGTATATCACCTAACTCTTTAAAACTAAATGAAACAACATGGCCCATATGATTTACTTCTGAGTACTAAGCTTTGATTGCAGAGATTTTGCAGCTATCTCCTTTCCTTCAGTTTTTGTGCTAACATTCCTATCTCTAAAACAAGCATTTCCTATATTGGAAAGCATAACCGAGGGAATAGCACCTAACTCTTTAAACCTAAATGGAACAACATGGCCCATATGCTTTACTTCTGAGAACTAAGCATTGAGTGCAGAGATTTTGCAGCTCTCTCCTTACCTTCGGTTTTTGTGCTGACATTCCTATATATAAAACTCGCATTTACACTATAGGAAAACATAACCTAGGGTATAGCACCTAACTCTTTAAACCTAAATCAAACAACATGACAAATATGATTTACTTCTGAGAACTAAGCATTGAGTGCAGAGATTTTGCAGCTATCTCCTTTCCTTAAGTTTTTGTGCTAACATTCCTATTTGTAAAACTAGCATTTCCTATATAGGAGAGCATAACCAAGGCTGTAGCACCTAACTCTTTAAACCTAAATCAAACAACATGACAAATATGATTTACTTCTGAGAACTAAGCATTGAGTGCAGAGATTTTGCAGCTCTCTCCATTCCTTCAGTTTTTGTGCTAACATTCCTATCTCTAAAACTAGCATTTACACTATAGGAAAGCATAACCGAGGTTATAGCACATAACTCTTTTAACCTAAGTGAAACAACATGGCCCATATGATTTGACTTCTGAGAACTAAGCATTGAGTGCAGAGATTTTGCAGCTCTCTCCTTTCCTTTCGTTTTTTTTGCAGACATTCCTATATATAAAACTAGCATTTACACTATAGGAACACATAACCGAGGGTATAGCACCCAACCCTTTAAACCTAAATGAAACAACATGGCACATATGATATTCTTCTGAGAACTAAGCATTGAGTGCAGAGATCTTGCAGCTTTCACCTTTCCTTAAGTTTTTGTGCTAACATTCGTATCTGTAAAACTAGCATTTCTTATATAGTACAGCATAACCGAGGGTGTAGCACCCAACTCTTTAAACCTAAATGAAACAACATGGCAAATATGATTTCCTTCTGAGAACTAAGCATTGTGTTCAGAGATATTGCAGCTATCTCCTTTCCTTCAGTTTTTATGCTAACATCCCTATCTCTAAATCTAGCATTTCCTATATAGGAAAGCATAACCGAGGGTATAGCACCTAACTCTTTTAACCTAAATGAAAAAACATGGCACATATGATTTACTTCTGAGAACTAAGCATTGTGTGCAGAGATTTTGCAGCTATCTCCTTTCGTTCAGTTTTTGTGCTAACATTCCTATATCTAAAACTACCATTTACACTATAGGAAAGCATTACCGAGGGTATAGCACCTAACTCTTTAAACCTAAATGAAATAACATGGCCCATATGATTTACTTCTGAGAACCAAGCATTGAGTGCAGAGATTTTGCAGCTATCTCCTTTCCTTCAGTTTTTGTGTTAACATTCAAATCTGTAAAACTAGCATTTCCTATATAGGAGAGCATAACCGAGGGTGTAGCGCCTAACTCTTTAAACCTAAATGAAACAACATGGCACATATGATGTACTTCTGAGAACTAAGCATTGTGTGCAGAGATTTTGCAGCTATCAACTTTCCTTCAGTTTTTGTGCAAACATTCCTACCTCTGAAACTAGCATTTCCTAAATACGAAAGCATAACCGAGGGTATAGCACCTAACTCTTTTAACCTAAATGAAACAACATGGCACATATGATTTACTTCTGAGAACTAAGCACTGTGTGCAGAGATTTTACAGCTATCTCCTTTCCTTCAGTTTTTGTGCTAACATTCCTATTTCTAAACCTAGCATTTACACTTTAGGAAAGCATAACCGAGGGTATAGCACCAACTCTTTAAACCTAAGTGAAAGAACATGGCACATATGATTTACTTCTGAGAACTAAGTATTGAGTGGAGAGATTTTGCATCTATCTCCTTTCCTTCAGTTTTTGTGCTAACACTCCTATCTCTAAAACTAGCATTTCTTATAGAGGAGAGCATAACCGAGGGTGTAGCACGTAACTCCTTAAACCTAAATGAAACAACATGGCTCATATGATTTACTTCTGAGAACTAAGCATTGTGTGCAGAGATTTTGCAGCTATCTCCTTTCCTTCAGTTTTTGTGCTAACATTCCTATCTCTAAAACTAGCATTTACACTATAGAAAAGCATAACCAAGGGTATAGCACATAACTCTTTTAACCTAAGTGAAAGAACATGGCAGATATGATTTACTTCTGAGAAGTAAGCACTGAGTGCAGAGAATTTGCAGCTCTCTCCTTACCTTCGGTTTTTGTGCTGACATTCCTATATATAAAACTAGCATTTACACTATAGGAAAACATAACCGAGGGTATAGTACCCAACCTTTTAAACCTAAATGAAACAACATGGCACATATGATTTTCTTCTGAGACCTAAGCATTGAGTGCAGAGATTTTGCAGCTTTCTCCTTTCCTTCAGTGTTTGTGCTAACATTCGTATCTGTAAAACTAGCATTTCCTATATAGGAGAGCATAACCAAGGGTGTAGCACCTAACTCTTTAAACTTAAATCAAACAACATGACAAATATGATGTACTTCGGAGAACTAAGCATTGAGTGCAGAGATTTTGCAGCTATCTCCTTTCCTTCAGTTTTTGTGCTAACATTCCTATCTGTAAAACTAGCATTTCCAATATAGGAAAGCATAACCTAGGGTATATCACCTAACTCTTTAAACCTAAGTGAAAGAACATGGCACATATGATTTACTTCTGAGAACAAAGTATTGAGTGCAGAGATTTTGCAGATATCTCCTTTCCTTCAGATTTTGTGCTAACATTCTTATGTCTAAAACTAGCATTTCTTATGTAGGAAAGCATTACCGAGGGTATAGCACCTAACTCTTTAAACCTACCTGAAACAACATGGCCCATATGATTTACTTCTGAGAACTAAGCATTGTGTGCAGAGATTTTGCAGTTATCTCCTTTCATTCAGTTTTTGTGCTAACATTCCTATATCTAAAACTACCATTTACACTATAGGAAAGCATTACCGAGGGTATAGCACCTAACTCTTTAAACCTAAATGAAATAACATGGCCCATATGATTTACTTCTGAGAAAGAAACATTGTGTGCAGAGATTTTGCAGCTATCTCCTTTCCTTCAATTTTTTTGCTAACATTCCTATCTCTAAAACTAGCATTTACACTATAGGAAATCATAACCGAGGGTATATCACCTAACTCTTTAAAACTAAATGAAACAACATGGCCCATATGATTTACTTATGAGTACTAAGCTTTGAATGCAGAGATTTTGCAGCTATCTCCTTTCCTTCAGTTTTTGTGCTAACATTCCTATCTCTAAAACTTGCATTTCCTATATAGGAAAGCATAACCGAGGGTATAGCACCTAACTCTTTAAACCTAAATGAAACAACATGGCCCATATGATTTACTTCTGAGAACTAAGCATTGAGTGCAGAGATTTTGCAGCTCTCTCCTTACCTTCGGTTTTTGTGCTGACATTCCTATATATAAAACTCGCATTTACACTATAGGAAAACATAACCGAGGGTATAGTACCCAACCATTTAAACCTAAATGAAACAACATGGCACATATGATTTTCTTCTGAGAACTAAGCATTGAGTGCAGAGATTTTGCAGCTTTCTCCTTTCCTTCAGTTTTTGTGCTAACATTCCTATATCTAAAACTACCATTTACACTATAGGAAAGCATAACCTAGGGTATAGCACCTAACTCTTTAAACCTAAATCAAACAACATGACAAATATGATTTACTTCTGAGAACTAAGCATTGAGTGCAGAGATTTTGCAGCTATCTCCTTTCCTTCAGTTTTTGTGCTAACATTCCTATCTGTAAAACTAGCATTTCCTATATAGGAGAGCATAACCAAGGGTGTAGAACCTAACTCTTTAAACCTAAAACAAACAACATGACAAATATGATTTACTTCTGAGAACTAAGCATTGAGTGCAGAGATTTTGCAGCTATCTCCTTTCCTTCAGTTTTTGTGCTAACATTCCTATCTGTAAAACTAGCATTTCCAATATAGGAAAGCATAACCTAGGGTATAGCACCTAACTCTTTAAACCTAAATGAAAGTACATGGCACATATGATTTACTTCTTAGAACTAAGCATTGTGTGTAGAGATTTTGCAGCTATCTCCTTTCCTTCATTTATTGTGCTAGCATTGCTATATCTAAAACAAGCATTTGCACTACAGGAAAGCATAACCGAGGATATAGCACCTAACTCTTTAAACCTAAGTGAAAGAACATGGCACATATGATTTACTTCTGAGAACAAAGTATTGAGTGCAGAGATTTTGCAGCTTTCTCCTTTCCTTCAGTTTTTGTGCTAACATTCGTATTTGTAAAACTAGGATTTCTTATATAGGAGAGCATAACCGAGGGTGTAGCACCCAACTCTTTAAACCTAAATGAAACAACATGACAAATATGTTTTCCTTCTGAGAACTAAGCATTGTGTTCAGAGATATTGCAGCTATATGCTTTCCCTCAGTTTTTGTGCTAACATTCCTATCTCTAAAACTAGCATTTCCTGTATAGGAAAGCATAACCGAGGGTATAGCACATAACTCTTTTAACCTAAGTGAAACAACATGGCACATATGATTTACTCCTGAGAACTAAACATTGTGTGCAGAGATTTTGCAGCTATCTCCTTTCCTTCAATTTTTTTGCTAACATTCCTATCTCTAAAACTATTATTTACAGTATAGGAAAGCATAACCGAGGGTATAGCACCTAACTCTTTAAAATTAAATGAAACAACATGGCCCATATGATTTACTTCTGAGTACTAAGCTTTCAGTGCAGAGATTTTGCAGCTATCTCCTTTCCTTCAGTTTTTGTGCTAACATTCCTATCTCTAAAACTAGCATTTCCTATATAGGAAAGCATAACCGAGGGTATAGCACCTAACTCTTTAAACCTAAATGAAACAACATGGCACATATGATTTACTTCTGAGAACTAAGCATTGAGTGCAGAGATTTTGCAGCTCTCTCCTTACCTTCGGTTTTTGTGTTGACATTCCTATATATAAAACTAGCATTTACACTGTAGGAAAACATAACCGAGGGTATAGTACCCAACCATTTAAACCTAAATGAAACAACATGGCACATATGATTTTCTTCTGAGAACTAAGCATTGAGTGCAGAGATTTTGCAGCTTTCTCCTTTCCTTCAGTGTTTGTGCTAACATTCGTATCTGTAAAACTAGCATTTCCTATATAGGAGAGCATAACCAAGGGTTTAGCACCTAACTCTTTAAACCTAAATCAAACAACATGACAAATATGATTTACTTCTGAGAACTAAGCATTGAGTGCAGAGATTTTGCAGCTATCTCCTTTCTTTCAGTTTTTGTGCTAACATTCCTATCTGTAAAACTAGCATTTCCAATATAGGAAAGCATAACCTAGGGTATAGCACCTAACTCTTTAAACCTAAATGAAAGTACATGGCACATATGATTTACTTCTTAGAACTAAGCATTGTGTGTAGAGATTTTGCAGCTATCTCCTTTCCTTCATTTTTTGTGCTAACATTGCTATATCTAAAACATATATTTGCACTACAGGAAAGCATAACCGAGGGTATAGCACCTAACTATTTAAACCTAAGTGAAAGAACAAGGCACATATGATTTACTTCTGAGAACAAAGTATTGAGTGCAGAGATTTTGCAGATATCTCCTTTCCTTCAGATTTTGTGCTAACATTCTTATGTCTAAAACTAGCATTTCCTATATAGGAAAGCATAACCGAGGGTATAGCACCTAACACTTTAAACCTACCTGAAACAACATGGCCCAGATGATTTACTTCTGAGAACTAAGCATTGTGTGCAGAGATTTTGCAGTTATCTCCTTTCATTCAGTTTTTGTGCTAACATTCCTATATCTAAAACTACCATTTACACTATAGGAAAGCATTACCGAGGCTATAGCACCTAACTCTTTAAACCTAAATGAAACAACATGGCCCATATGATTTACATCTGGGAACTAAGAATTGACTGCAGAGATTTTGCAGCTATCTCCTTTCCTTCAGTTTTTGTGCTAACATTCCTATCTGTAAAACTAGCATTTCCAATATAGGAAAACATAACCTAGGGTATAGCACCTAACTCTTTAAACCTAAATGAAAGAACATGGCACATATGATTTACTTCTGAGAACTAAGCATTGTGTTCAGAGATATTGCAGCTATATCCTTTCCTTCAGTTTTTGTGCTAACATTCATATCTCTAAAACTAGCATTTCCTATATAGGAAAGCATAACCGAGGGTATAGCACATAACTCTTTTAACCTAAATGAAACAACATGGCACATATGATTTACTTCTGAGAACTAAGTACTGTGTGCAGAGATTTTACAGCTATCTCCTTTTCTTCAGTTTTTGTGCTAACATTCCTATATCTAAACCTAGCATTTACACTTTAGGAAAGCATAACAAAGGGTATAGCACCTAACTCTTTAAACGTAAGTGAAAGAACATGGCACATATGATTTACTTCTGAGAACTAAGTATGGAGTGCAGAGATTTTGCATCTATCTCCTTTCCTTCAGTTTTTGTGCTAACATTCCTATCTCTAAAACTAGCATTTCTTATATAGGAGGGCATAACCGAGGGTGTAGCACCTAACTCCTTAAACCTAAATGAAACAACATGGCTCATATGATTTATTTCTGAGAACTAAGCATTGTGATCAGAGATATTGCAGCTATCTCCATTCCTTCAGTTTTTGTGTTTACATTCCTATTGTAAAACTAGCATTTCCTATATAGGAGAGCATAACCGAGGGTGTAGCACCTAACTCTTTAAACCTAAAAGAAACAACATGGCCCATATGATTTACTTCTGAGAACTAAGCATTGAGTGCAGAGATTTTGCAGCTCTCTCCTTTCCTTCAGTTTTTGTGCTAACATTCCTATCTCTAAAACTAGCATTTACACTATAGGAAAGCATAACCCAGGGTATAGCACATAACTCTTTGAACCTAAGTGATACAACATGGCACATATGATTTACTTCTGAGAACTAAACATTGTGTGCAGAGATTTTGCAGCTATCTCCTTTCCTTCAGTTTTTGTGCTAACATTCCTATCTCTAAAACTAGCATTTACACTATAGGAAAGCATAACCAAGGATATAGCACCTAACTCTTTAAAACTAAATGAAACAACATGGGCCGTATGATTTACTTCTGAGAACTAAGCATTGAGTGCAGAGATTTTGCAGCTCTCTCCTTTCCTTCAGTTTTTGTGCTAACATTCCTATCTCTAAAACTAGCATTTACACTATAGGAAAGCATAACCGAGGGTATAGCACATAACTCTTATAACCTAAGTGAAACAATATGGCACATATTATTTACTTCTGAGAAGTAAACATTGTGTGCATAGATTTTGCAGCTATCTCCTTTCCTTCAGTATTTGTGCTAACATTCCTATCTCTAAATCTAGCATTTACACTATAGGAAAGCATAACCGAGGGTATAGCACCTAACTCTTTAAACCTAAATGAAACAACATGGCCCATATGATTTACTTCTGAGAACTAAGCATTGGGTGCAGAGATTTTGCAGCTCTCTCCTTTCCTTCAGTTTTTGTGCTGACACTCCTATATATAAAAATAGCATTTAAACTATAGGGAAACATAACCGAGGGTATAGCACCCAACCCTTTAAACCTAAATGAAACAACATGGCACATATGATTTTCTTCTGAGAACTAAGCATTGAGTGCAGAGATCTTGCTGCTTTCAACTTTCCTTCAGTTTTTGTGCTAACATTCGTATCTGTAAAACTAGCATTTCTTATATAGGAGAGCATAACCGAGGGTGTACCACCCAACTCTTTAAATCTAAATGAAACAACATGGCAAATATGATTTCCTTCTGAGAACTAAGCATTGTGTTCAGAGATATTGCATCTATCTCCTTTCCTTCAGTTTTTGTGCTAACATCCCTGTCTCTAAAACTAGCATTTCCTATATAGGAAAGCATAACCGAGGGTATAGCACCTAACTCTTTTAACCTAAATGAAAACACATGGCACATATGATTTACTTCTGAGAGCTTAGCATTGTGTGCAGAGATTTTACAGCTATCTCCTTTCGTTCAGGTTTTGTGCTAACATTCCTATATCTAAAACTGCCATTTACAATATAGGAAAGCATTACCGAGGTTATAGCACCTAACTCTTTAAACCTAAATGAAATAACATGGCACATATGATTTACTTCTGAGAACCAAGCATTGAGTGCACAGATTTTGCATCTATCTCCTTTCCTCCAGTTTTTGTGCTTACATTCCTATCTCTAAAATTAGCATTTCTTATATAGGAGAGCATAACCGAGGATGTAGCACCTAACTCCTTAAACATAAAAGAAACAAAATGGCTCATATGATTTACTTCTGAGAACTAAGCATTGTGTTCAGAGATATTGCAGCTATCTCCATTCCTTCAGTTTTTGTGTTAACATTCGAATCTGTAAAACTAGCATTTCATATATAGGGGAGCATAACTGAGGGTCTAGCACCTAACTCTTTAAAGCTAAATGAAACAACATGGCAACTATGATTTTCTTCTGAGAACTAAGCATTGTGTTCAGAGATATTGCAGCTATCTCCTTTCCTTCAGTTTTTGTG
Source organism: Dasypus novemcinctus (assembly GCF_030445035.2). NCBI lineage: Eukaryota > Metazoa > Chordata > Mammalia > Cingulata > Dasypodidae > Dasypus > Dasypus novemcinctus. The sequence goes on from NC_080678.1 coordinate 95,858,936, forward strand.
CTAACGTTCCTATCTCTAAAACTAGCATTTAAACTATAGGAAAGCATAACCGAGGGTATAGCACATAACTCTTTTAACCTAAGTGAAACAACATGGCACATATGATTTACTTCTGAGAACTAAGCATTGTGTGCAGAGATTTTGCGGCTATCTCCTTTTCTTCAGTTTTTGTGCTAACATTCGTATCTGTAAAACTAGCATTTCCTATATTGGAGAGCATAACCGAGGGTGTAGCACCTAACTCTTTAAACCTAAATGAAACAATATGACAAATATGATTTACTTCTGAGAACTAAGCATTGTGGGCAGAGATTTTGCAGCTATCTCCTTTCCTTCAGTTTTTGTGCTAACATTCCTATCTCTAAAACTAGCATTTCCTATGTAGGAAACCTAACTGAGGGTATAGCACCTAACTCTTTTAACCTAAATGAAACAACATGGCACATATGATTTACTTGTGAGAACTAAGCATTGTGTGCAGAGATTTTGCAGCTATCAACTTTCCTTCAGTTTTTGTGCTAACATTCCTATATCTAAAACTAGCATTTACACTATAGGAAAGCATAACCGAGGGCATAGCACCTAACTATTTTAACCTAAATGAAACAACATGGCACATATTATTTACTTCTGAGAACTAAGCATTGTGTGCAGAGATTTTGCAGCTGTCAACTTTCCTTCAGTTTTTGTGCTAACATTCCTACATCTAAAACTAGCATTTACACTATAGGAAAGCAATACCGAGGGTGTAGCACCTAACTCTTTAAACCTAAATGAAACAACATGACCCATATGATTTACTTCTGAGAACTAAGCATTGAGTGCAGAGATTTTGCAGCTCTCTCCTTTCCTTCAGTTTTTGTGCTGACATTCCTATATATAAAACTAGCATTTACACTATAGGAAAACATAACCGAGGGTATAGCACCCAACCCTTTAAACCTAAATGAAACAACATGGCACATATGATTTTCTTCTGAGAACTAAGCATTGAGTGCAGAGATTTTGCAGGTTTCTCCTTTCCTTCAGTTTTTGTGCTAACATTCATATCTGTAAAACTACCATTTCCTATATAGGAGAGCATAACCGAGGGTGTAGCACCTAACTCTTTAAACCTAAATGAAACAACATGACAAATATGATTTACTTCTGAGAATTAAGCATTGTGTGCAGAGATTTTGCAGCTATCAACTTTCCTTCAGTTTTTGTGCTAACATTCCTATATTTAAACTAGCATTTACACTATAGGAAAGTATAACCGAGGGTTTAGCACCTAACTCTTTAAAACTAAATGAAACAACATGGCACGTATGATTTACTTCTGAGAACTAGGCATTGTGTGCAGAGATTTTGCAGCTATCTCCTTTCCTTCAGTTTTTGTGCTAACTTTCCTATATCTGAAAATAGCATTTACACTATAGTCTAGCAATACCGCGGGTATAGCACATAACTCTTTAAACCTAAATGAAACAACATGGCACATATCATTTACTTCTGAGAACTAAGCATTGTGTGCAGAGATTTTGCGGCTGTCTCCTTTCCTTCAGTTTTTGTGTTAACATTCCTATCGCTAAAACTAGCATTTCTTATATAGTAGAGCATAACCGAGGGTGTAGCACCTAAGTCCTTAAACCTAAATGAAACAACATGGCTCATATGATTTACTTATGAGAACTAAGCATTGTGTTCAGAGATATTGCAGCTATCTCCAATCCTTAAGTTTTTGTGTTAACATTCGAATCTGTAAACCTAGCATTTCCTATATAGGGGAGCATAACTGAGAGTGTAGCACCTAACTCTTTAAACCTAATTGAAACAACATGGCCCATATGATTTACTTCTGAGAACAAAGCATGGAGTGCAGAGATTTTGTAGGTCTCTCCTTTCCTTCAGTTTTTGTGCTAACATTCATATCTCTAAAACTAGCATTTATGCTATAGGAAAGCATAACCGAGGGTATAGCACATAACTCTTTTAACCTAAGAGAAACAACATGGCACATATGATTTACTTCTGAGAACTAAACATTGTGTCCAGAGATTTTGCAGCTCTCTCCTTTCCTTCAGTTTTTGTACTAACATTCCTATATATAAAACTAGCATTTACACTATAGGAAAACATAACCGAGGGTATAGCACCCAACCCTTTAAACCTAAATGAAACAACATGGCACATATGATTTTCTTCTGAGAACTAAGCATAGAGTGCAGAGATTTTGCAGGTTTCTCCTTTCCTTCAGTTTTTGTGCTAACATTCATATCTGTAAAACTACCATTTCCTATATAGGAGAGCATAACCGAGGGTGTAGCACCTAACTCTTTAAACCTAAATGAAACAACATGACAAATATGATTTACTTCTGAGAATTAAGCATTGTGTGCAGAGATTTTGCAGCTATCAACTTTCCTTCAGTTTTTGTGCTAACATTCCTATATTTAAACTAGCATTTACACTATAGGAAAGTATAACCGAGGGTTTAGCACCTAACTCTTTAAAACTAAATGAAACAACATGGCACGTATGATTTACTTCTGAGAACTAGGCATTGTGTGCAGAGATTTTGCAGCTATCTCCTTTCCTTCAGTTTTTGTGCTAACTTTCCTATATCTGAAAATAGCATTTACACTATAGTCTAGCAATACCGCGGGTATAGCACATAACTCTTTAAACCTAAATGAAACAACATGGCACATATCATTTACTTCTGAGAACTAAGCATTGTGTGCAGAGATTTTGCGGCTGTCTCCTTTCCTTCAGTTTTTGTGTTAACATTCCTATCGCTAAAACTAGCATTTCTTATATAGTAGAGCATAACCGAGGGTGTAGCACCTAAGTCCTTAAACCTAAATGAAACAACATGGCTCATATGATTTACTTATGAGAACTAAGCATTGTGTTCAGAGATATTGCAGCTATCTCCAATCCTTAAGTTTTTGTGTTAACATTCGAATCTGTAAACCTAGCATTTCCAATATAGGGGAGCATAACTGAGAGTGTAGCACCTAACTCTTTAAACCTAAATGAAACAACATGGCCCATATGATTTACTTCTGAGAACAAAGCATGGAGTGCAGAGATTTTGTAGGTCTCTCCTTTCCTTCAGTTTTTGTGCTAACATTCATATCTCTAAAACTAGCATTTATGCTGTAGGAAAGCATAACCGAGGGTATAGCACATAACTCTTTTAACCTAAGAGAAACAACATGGCACATATGATTTACTTCTGAGAACTAAACATTGTGTCCAGAGATTTTGCAGCTCTCTCCTTTCCTTCAGTTTTTGTACTAACATTCCTATATATAAAACTAGCATTTACACTATAGGAAAACATAACCGAGGGTATAGCACCCAACCCTTTAAACCTAAATGAAACAACATGGCACATATGATTTTCTTCTGAGAACTAAGCATTGAGTGCAGAGATCTTGCTGCTTTCAACTTTCCTTCAGTTTTTGTGCTAACATTCGTATCTGTAAAACTAGCATTTCTTATATAGGAGAGCATAACCGAGGGTGTACCACCCAACTCTTTAAATCTAAATGAAACAACATGGCAAATATGATTTCCTTCTGAGAACTAAGCATTGTGTTCAGAGATATTGCATCTATCTCCTTTCCTTCAGTTTTTGTGCTAACATCCCTGTCTCTAAAACTAGCATTTCCTATATAGGAAAGCATAACCGAGGGTATAGCACCTAACTCTTTTAACCTAAATGAAAAAACATGGCACATATGATTTACTTCTGAGAGCTTAGCATTGTGTGCAGAGATTTTACAGCTATCTCCTTTCGTTCAGGTTTTGTGCTAACATTCCTATATCTAAAACTGCCATTTACAATATAGGAAAGCATTACCGAGGGTATAGCACCTAACTCTTTAAACCTAAATGAAATAACATGGCACATATGATTTACTTCTGAGAACCAAGCATTGAGTGCACAGATTTTGCATCTATCTCCTTTCCTCCACTTTTTGTGCTTACATTCCTATCTCTAAAACTAGCATTTCTTATATAGGAGAGCATAACCGAGGATGTAGCACCTAACTCCTTAAACATAAAAGAAACAAAATGGCTCATATGATTTACTTCTGAGAACTAAGCATTGTGTTCAGAGATAGTGCAGCTATCTCCATTCCTTCAGTTTTTGTGTTAACATTCGAATCTGTAAAACTAGCATTTCATATATAGGGGAGCATAACTGAGGGTGTAGCACCTAACTCTTTAAAGCTAAATGAAACAACATGGCAACTATGATTTTCTTCTGAGAACTAAGCATTGTGTTCAGAGATATTGCAGCTATCTCCTTTCCTTCAGTTTTTGTGCTAACGTTCCTATCTCTAAAACTAGCATTTAAACTATAGGAAAGCATAACCGAGGGTATAGCACATAACTCTTTTAACCTAAGTGAAACAACATGGCACATATGATTTACTTCTGAGAACTAAGCATTGTGTGCAGAGATTTTGCGGCTATCTCCTTTTCTTCAGTTTTTGTGCTAACATTCGTATCTGTAAAACTAGCATTTCCTATATTGGAGAGCATAACCGAGGGTGTAGCACCTAACTCTTTAAACCTAAATGAAACAATATGACAAATATGATTTACTTCTGAGAACTAAGCATTGTGGGCAGAGATTTTGCAGCTATCTCCTTTCCTTCAGTTTTTGTGCTAACATTCCTATCTCTAAAACTAGCATTTCCTATGTAGGAAACCTAACTGAGGGTATAGCACCTAACTCTTTTAACCTAAATGAAACAACATGGCACATATGATTTACTTGTGAGAACTAAGCATTGTGTGCAGAGATTTTGCAGCTATCAACTTTCCTTCAGTTTTTGTGCTAACATTCCTATATCTAAAACTAGCATTTACACTATAGGAAAGCATAACCGAGGGTATAGCACATAACTCTTTAAAACTAAATGAAACAACAGGGCCCATATGATTTACTTCTAAAAACTAAGCATTGAGTGCAGAGATTTTGCAGCTATCTCCTTTCCATCAGTTTTTGTGCTAACATTCCTATCTGTGAAACTAGCATTTACACTATAGGAAAGCATAATCGAGGGTATAGAACCCAACTCTTTAAACCTAAATGAAACAACACGGCCCATATGATTTACTTCTGAGAACTAAGCTTTGAGTTCAGAGAATTTGCAGGTATCTCCTTTCCTTCAGTTTTTGTGCCAACATTCGTATCTCTAAAAATAGCATTTCCCATATAGGAAAGCATAACCGAGGGCATAGCACCTAACTATTTTAACCTAAATGAAACAACATGGCACATATTATTTACTTCTGAGAACTAAGCATTGTGTGCAGAGATTTTGCAGCTGTCAACTTTCCTTCAGTTTTTGTGCTAACATTCCTACATCTAAAACTAGCATTTACACTATAGGAAAGCAATACCGAGGGTGTAGCACCTAACTCTTTAAACCTAAATGAAACAACATGACCCATATGATTTACTTCTGAGAACTAAGCATTGAGTGCAGAGATTTTGCAGCTCTCTCCTTTCCTTCAGTTTTTGTGCTGACATTCCTATATATAAAACTAGCATTTACACTATAGGAAAACATAACCGAGGGTATAGCACCCAACCCTTTAAACCTAAATGAAACAACATGGCACATATGATTTTCTTCTGAGAACTAAGCATTGACTGCAGAGATTTTGCAGGTTTCTCCTTCCTTCAGTTTTTGTGCTAACATTCATATCTGTAAAACTACCATTTCCTATATAGGAGAGCATAACCGAGGGTGTAGCACCTAACTCTTTAAACCTAAATGAAACAACATGACAAATATGATTTACTTCTGAGAATTAAGCATTGTGTGCAGAGATTTTGCAGCTATCAACTTTCCTTCAGTTTTTGTGCTAACATTCCTATATTTAAACTAGCATTTACACTATAGGAAAGTATAACCGAGGGTTTAGCACCTAACTCTTTAAAACTAAATGAAACAACATGGCACGTATGATTTACTTCTGAGAACTAGGCATTGTGTGCAGAGATTTTGCAGCTATCTCCTTTCCTTCAGTTTTTGTGCTAACTTTCCTATATCTGAAAATAGCATTTACACTATAGTCTAGCAATACCGCGGGTATAGCACATAACTCTTTAAACCTAAATGAAACAACATGGCACATATCATTTACTTCTGAGAACTAAGCATTGTGTGCAGAGATTTTGCGGCTGTCTCCTTTCCTTCAGTTTTTGTGTTAACATTCCTATCGCTAAAACTAGCATTTCTTATATAGTAGAGCATAACCGAGGGTGTAGCACCTAAGTCCTTAAACCTAAATGAAACAACATGGCTCATATGATTTACTTATGAGAACTAAGCATTGTGTTCAGAGATATTGCAGCTATCTCCAATCCTTAAGTTTTTGTGTTAACATTCGAATCTGTAAACCTAGCATTTCCTATATAGGGGAGCATAACTGAGAGTGTAGCACCTAACTCTTTAAACCTAATTGAAACAACATGGCCCATATGATTTACTTCTGAGAACAAAGCATGGAGTGCAGAGATTTTGTAGGTCTCTCCTTTCCTTCAGTTTTTGTGCTAACATTCATATCTCTAAAACTAGCATTTATGCTATAGGAAAGCATAACCGAGGGTATAGCACATAACTCTTTTAACCTAAGAGAAACAACATGGCACATATGATTTACTTCTGAGAACTAAACATTGTGTCCAGAGATTTTGCAGCTCTCTCCTTTCCTTCAGTTTTTGTACTAACATTCCTATATATAAAACTAGCATTTACACTATAGGAAAACATAACCGAGGGTATAGCACCCAACCCTTTAAACCTAAATGAAACAACATGGCACATATGATTTTCTTCTGAGAACTAAGCATTAACTGCAGAGATCTTGCTGCTTTCAACTTTCCTTCAGTTTTTGTGCTAACATTCGTATCTGTAAAACTAGCATTTCTTATATAGGGGAGCATAACCGAGGGTGTACCACCCAACTCTTTAAATCTAAATGAAACAACATGGCAAATATGATTTCCTTCTGAGAACTAAGCATTGTGTTCAGAGATATTGCATCTATCTCCTTTCCTTCAGTTTTTGTGCTAACATCCCTGTCTCTAAAACTAGCATTTCCTATATAGGAAAGCATAACCGAGGGTATAGCACCTAACTTTTTTAACCTAAATGAAAAAACATGGCACATATGATTTACTTCTGAGAGCTTAGCATTGTGTGCAGAGATTTTACAGCTATCTCCTTTCGTTCAGGTTTTGTGCTAACATTCCTGTATCTAAAACTGCCATTTACAATATAGGAAAGCATTACCGAGGGTATAGCACCTAACTCTTTAAACCTAAATGAAATAACATGGCACATATGATTTACTTCTGAGAACCAAGCATTGAGTGCACAGATTTTGCATCTATCTCCTTTCCTCCACTTTTTGTGCTTACATTCCTATCTCTAAAACTAGCATTTCTTATATAGGAGAGCATAACCGAGGATGTAGCACCTAACTCCTTAAACATAAAAGAAACAAAATGGCTCATATGATTTACTTCTGAGAACTAAGCATTGTGTTCAGAGATATTGCAGCTACCTCCATTCCTTCAGTTTTTGTGTTAACATTCGAATCTGTAAAACTAGCATTTCATATATAGGGGAGCATAACTGAGGGTGTAGCACCTAACTCTTTAAAGCTAAATGAAACAACATGGCAACTATGATTTTCTTCTGAGAACTAAGCATTGTGTTCAGAGATATTGCAGCTATCTCCTTTCCTTCAGTTTTTGTGCTAACGTTCCTATCTCTAAAACTAGCATTTAAACTATAGGAAAGCATAACCGAGGGTATAGCACATAACTCTTTTAACCTAAATGAAACAACATGGCACATATGATTTACTTGTGAGAACTAAGCATTGTGTGCAGAGATTTTGCAGCTATCAACTTTCCTTCAGTTTTTGTGCTAACATTCCTACCTCTAAAACTAGCATTTCCTATATAGGAAAGCATAACCGAGGGTATAGCACCTAACTCTTTTAACCTAAATGAAACAACATGGCACATATGATTTAGTTCTGAGAACTAAGCACTGTGTGCAGAGATTTTACAGCTATCTCCTTTCCTTCAGTTTTTGTGCTAACATTCCTATTTCTAAACCTAGCATTTACACTTTAGGAAAGCATAACCGAGGGTATAGCACCAACTCTTTAAACCTAAGTGAAAGAACATGGCACATATGATTTACTTCTGAGAACTAAGTATTGAGTGGAGAGATTTTGCATCTATCTCCTTTCCTTCAGTCTTTGTGCTAACATTCCTATCTCTAAAACTAGCATTTCTTATAGAGGAGAGCATAACCGAGGGTGTAGCACGTAACTCCTTAAACCTAAATGAAACAACATGGCACATATGATTTACTTCTGAGAACTAAGCACTGTGTGCAGAGATTTTACAGCTATCTCCTTTCCTTCAGTTTTTGTGCTAACATTCCTATATCTAAAACTAGCATTTACACTACAGGAAAGCATAACCGAGGGTATATCACCTAACCATTTAAACCTGAATGAAACAACATGGCCCATATAATTTACTTCTGATAACTAAGCATTGAGTGCAGAGATTTTGCAGCTATCTCATTTCCTTCAGTTTTTGTGCTAACATTCCTATCTCTAAAACAAACTTTTCCTATATAGGAAAGCATAACCGAGGGTATATCCCTTAACTCTTTAAACCTAAATGAAAGAACATGGCACTTATGATTTATTTCGGAGAACTAACCATTGTGTACAGAGATTTTGCAGCTATCTCCTTTCCTTCATTTTTAGTGCTAACATTCGTATCTGAAAACAAGCTTTTCCTATATAGGGAAGCATAACTGAGGGTATAGCACACAACTCCTTAAGCCTAACTGAAACAACATGGCACATATGATTTACTTCTAAAAACTAAGCATATTGTGCAGAGATTTTCCAGCTATCTCCTTTCGTTCAGTTTTTGTGCTAACATTCCTATATATAAAACTAGCCTTTACACCATAGGAAAGCATAACCGAGGGTATAGCACCTAACTCTTTAAACCTAAATGAAACAACATGGCCCATATGATTTACTTCCGAGAACTAAGCATTGAGTGCAGGGATTTTGCAGCTATCTCCTTTCCTTCAGTTTTTGTGCTAACATTCGTATCAGTAAAACTAGCATTTCCTATATAGGAGAGGATAACCGAGGGTACAGCACCTACCTCTTTAAACCTAAATGAAACAACATGGAAAATATGATTTACTTCTGAACTAAGCATTGTGTGCAGAGATTTTGCAGCTATCTACTTTCCTTCAGTTTTTGTGGTTACATTCGTATCTGTAAAACAAGCATTTCCTATATGGGAATGCATAACTGAGGGTATAGCACCTAACTCCTTAAACCTAACTGAAACAACATGGCATATATGATTTACTTCTGAGAACTAAGCATAGTGTGCAGAGATTTTGCAGCTATGTCCTTTCCTACAGTTTTTGTGCTAATATTCCTATATCTAAAACTAGCATTTACATTATAGGAATGCATAACCGAGGGTATCGCACCTAACTCCTTAAACCTAAATGAAACAACATGGCCCATATGATTTGCTTCTGAGAACTAAGCATTGATTTCAGAGATTTTGCAGCTATCTCCTATCCTTCAGTTTTTGTACTAACATTCGTATCTGTAAAACAAGCATTTCCTATATAGGAAAGCATAACTGAGGGTATAGCACCTAAATCCTTAAACCTAACTGAAACAACATGGCATATATGATTTACTTCTGAGAACTAAGCATACATAGTGTGCAGAGATTTTGCAGCTATCTCCTTTCCTTCAGTATTTCTGCTAACATTCCTATATGAAAACTAGCATTTACACTATAGGAACGCATGACCGAGGGTATAGCACCTAACTCTTTAAACATAACTGAAACAACATTGCCCATATGATTTACTTCTGAGAACTAAGCATTGAGTGCAGAGATTTTGCAGCTCTTTCCTTTCCTTCAGTTTTTGTGCTAACATACCTATATATAAAACTAGCATTTACACTATAGGAAAACATAACCGAGGGTATATCACCCAACCCTTTAAACCTAAATGAAACAATATGGCACATATGATTTTCTTCTGAGAACTAAGCATTGAGGGCAGAGATTTTGCAGCTTTCTCCTTTCCTTCAGTTTTTGTGCTAACATTCGTATCTGTAAAACTAGCATTTCCTATAAAGGAGAGCATAACCGAGGGTGTAGCACCCAACTCTTTAAACCTAAATGAAACAACATGGCAAATATGATTTCCTTCTGAGACCTAGCATTGAGTGCAGATATTTTGCAGCTATCTCCTTTCCTTCAGTTTTTGTGCTAATATTCCTAAATCTAAAACTAGAATTTACACTATAGGAATGCGTAACCGAGGGTATCGCACCTAACTCCTTAAACCTAAATGAAACAACATGGCCCATATGATTTACTTCTGAGAACTAAGCATTGAGTGCAGAGATTTTGCAGCTCTCTCCTTACCTTCGGTTTTTGTGCTGACATTCCTATATATAAAACTAGCATTTACACTATAGGAAAACATAACCGAGGGTATAGTACCCAACCATTTAAACCTAAATGAAACAACATGGCACATATGATTTCCTTCTGAGAACTAAGCATTGAGTGCAGAGATTTGCAGCTTTCTCCTTTCCTTCAGTTTTTGTGCTAACATTGGTATCTGTAAAACTAGCATTTCCTATATAGGAGAGCATAACGGAGGGTGTAGCACCTAACTCCTTAAACCTAAATGAAACAGCATGGCACATATGATTTACTTCTGAGAGCTAAGCATTGTGTGCAGAGATTTTGCAGCTATCTCCTTTCCTTCAGTTATTGTGGTAACATTCCTATCTCTAAAACTAGCATTTCCTATATAAGAAAGCATTACCAAGGGTATAGCACCTGACTCTTTAAACCTAAATGAAACAACATGGCCCATATGATTTACTTCTGAGAACTAAGCATTGAGTGCAGAGATTTTGCAGCTCTCTCCTTACCTTCGGTTTTTGTGCTGACATTCCTATATATAAAACTAGCATTTACACTATAGGAAAACATAACCGAGGGTATAGTACCCAACCATTTAAACCTAAATGAAACCACATGGCACATATGATTTTCTTTAAGAACTAAGCATTGAGTGCAGAGATTTTGCAGCTTTCTCCTTTCCTTTAGTTTTTGTGCTAACATTCGTATCTGTAAAACTAGCATTTCCTATATAGGAGAGCATAACCAAGGGTGTACCACCTAACTCTTTAAACCTAAATCAAACAACATGACAAATATGATTTACTTCTGAGAACTAAGCATTGAGTGGAGAGATTTTGCATCTATCCCCTTTCCTTCAGTTTTTGTGCTAACATTCCTATCTATAAAACTAGAATTTCTTATATAGGAGAGCATAATCGATGGTGTAGCACCTAACTCCTTAAACCTAAATGAAACAACATGGCTCATATGATTTACTTCTGAGAACTAAGCATTGTGTTCAGAGATATTGCAGCTATCTCCATTCCTTCACTTTTTGTGTTAACATTCGTATCTGTAAAACTAGCATTTCCTATATAGGAGAGCATAACCGAGGGTGTAGCACCTAACTCTTTAAACCTAAATGAAACAACATGGCACATATGATTTACTTCTGAGAACTAAGCATTGTGTGCAGACGTTTAGCAGCTGTCTCCTTTCCTTCAGTTTTTGTGCTAACATTCCTATATCTAAAACTAACATTTACACTACAGAAAAGCACAACCGAGGGGATAGCACCTAACTCTTTAAACCTAAATGAAACAACATGGCCCATATGATTGAGTTCTGAGAACTAAGCTTTGAGTGCAGAGATTTTGCAGCTATCTCCTTTCCTTCACTTTTTTGCTAACATTCGTATCTGTAAAACTAGCATTTCCTATATAGGAGAGCATAACCAAGCGTGTAGCACCTAAAGCTTTAAACCTAAATCAAACAACATGACAAATATGATTTACTTCTGAGAACTAAGCATTGAGGGCAGAGATTTTGCAGGTATCTCCTTTCCTTCAGTTTTTGTGCTAACATTCCTATCTGTAAAACTAGCATTTCCAATATAGGAAAGCATAACCTAGGGTATAGCACCTAACTCTTTAAACCTAAATGATAGTACATGGCACACATGATTTACTTCTTAGAACTAAGCATTGTGTGCAGAGATTTTGCAGCTATCTCCTTTCCTTCAGTTTTTGTGCTAACATTCCTATCTCTAAAACTAGCATTTACCCTATAGAAAAGCATAACCGAGGGTATAGCACATAACTCTTTTAACCTAAGTGAAACAACATGGCACATATGATTTACTTCTGAGAACTAAGCATTGACTGCAGAGATTTTGCACCTCTCTCCTTTCCTTCAGTTTTTGTGCTGACATTCCTATATATAAAGCTAGCATTTAAACTATAGGAAAACATAACCGAGGGTATCGCACCCACCACTTTAAACCTAAATGAAACAACATGGCACATATGATTTACTTCTGAGAACTAAGCTTTGAGTGCAGATTTTTTGCATCTATCTCCTTTCCTTCAGTTTTTGTGGTAACATTCGTATCTGTAAAACTAGCATTTCCTATATAGGAGAGCGTAACCAAGGGTGTAGCACCTAACGCTTTAAACCTAAATCAAACAACATGGCCCATATGATTTACTTCTCAGAACTAAGCTTTGAGTGCAGAGATTTTGCAGCTATCTCCTTTCCTTCAGTTTTTGTGCTAACATTCCTATCTGTAAAACTATCATTTCCAATATAGGAAAACATAACCTTGGGTATAGCACCTAACTCTTTTAACCTAAATGAAACAACATAGCACATATGATTTACTTCTGAGAAATAAGCATTGTGTTCAGAGATATTGCAGCTATATCCTTTCCTTCAGTTTTTGTGCTAACATTCCTATCTCTAAAACTAGAATTTCCTATATAGGAAAGCATAACCGAGGGTATAGCACCTAACTCTTTTTACCTAAATGAAACTACATGGCACATATGATTTACTTCTGAGTACTAAGCATTGTGTGCAGAGATTTTGCAGCTATCTCCTTTCCTTCAGTTTTTGTGCTAACATTCGTATCTGTAAAACTAGCATTTCCTGTATAGGAGAGAATACCCGAGGGTGTAGCACATAACTCTTTAAAACTAAATGAAACAACATGACAAATATGATTTACTTCTGAGACCTAGCATTGTGGGCAGAGATTTTGCAGCTATCTCCTTTCCTTCAGTTCTTGTGCTAACATTCCTATCTCTAAAACTAGCATTTACACTATAGGAAAGCATAACCGAGGGTATAGCAGCTAACTCTTTAAACCTAAATGAAACAACATTGCCCATATGATTTACTTCTGAGAACTAAGCTTTGAGTGCAGAGATTTTGCAGCTATCTCCTTTCCTTCAGTTTTTGTGCTAACATTTGTATCTGTAAAACTAGCATTACCTATATAGTAGAGCATAACCGAGGGTGTAGCACCTAACTCTTTAAACCTAAATGAAAGAACATGGCACATATGATTTCCTTCTGAGAACTAAGCATTGTGTGCAGAGATTTTGCAGCTACATCCTTTCCTTCAGTTTTTGTGCTAACATTCCTATCTCTAAAACTAGCTTTTCCTATATAGGAAAGCATAACTGAGGGTATAGCACCTAACTCTTTTAAAATAAATGAAACAACATGGCACATATGATTTACTTCTGAGAACTAAGCATTGTGTGCAGAGATTTTGCAGCTAACTCCTTTCCTTCAGTTTTTGTGTTAACATTCGTATCTGTAAAACTAGCATTTCCTATATAGGAGAGCATAACCGAGGGTGTAGCACCTAACTCTTTAAACCTAAATGAAACAACATGGCACATATGATTTACTTCTGGTAACTAAGCTTTGAGTGCAGAGATTTTGCAGCTATCTCCTTTCCTTCAGGTTTTGTGCTAACATTCCTATATGTAAAACTAGCATTTCCAATACAGGAAAACATAACCTACGGTATAGCACCTAACTCTTTTAACCTAAATGAAACAACGTAGCACATATGATTTACTTCTGAGAAATAAGCATTGTGTTCAGAGATATTGCAGCTATATCCTTTCCTTCAGTTTTTGTGCTAACATTCCTATCTCTAAAACTAGCATTTCCTATATAGGAAAGCATAACCGAGGGTATAACACCTAACTCTTTTAACCTAAATGAAACAACATGGCACATATGATTTACTTCTGAGAACTAAGCATTGTATGCAGAGATTTTACAGCTATCTCCTTTCCTTCAGTTTTTGAGCTAACATTCCTATATCTAAACCTAGCATTTACACTTTAGGAAAGCATAACCGAGGGTATAGCACCTAACTCTTTAAACCTAAGTGAAAGAACATGGCACATATGATTTACTTCTGATTACTAAGTATTGAGTGCAGAGATTTTGCATCTATCTCCTTTGCTTCAGTTTTTGTACTAACATTCCTATCTCTAAAACTAGCATTTCTTATATAGGAGAGCATAACCGAGGGTGTAGCACCTAACTCCTTAAACCTAAATGAAATAACATGGCTCATATGATTTACTTCTGAGAACTAAGCATTGTGATCAGAGATATTTCAGCTATCTCCATTCCTTCAGTTTTTGTGTTAACATTCGTATTGTAAAACTAGCATTTCCTATATAGGAGAGCATAACCGAGGGTGTAGCACCTAACTCTTTAAACCTAAATGAAACAACAAGGCAAATATGATTTACTTCTGAGAACTAAGCATGGTGTGCAGAGATTTTGCAGCTATCTTCTTTCCTTCAGTTTTTGTCCTATCTCTAAAACTAGCATTAACTATATAGGAAAGCATAACCGAGGGTAAAGCACCTAACTCTTTTAACCTAAATGAAACAACATGGCACATATGATTTCCTTCTGAGAACTAAGCATTGTATGCAGAGATTTTACAGCTATCTCCTTTCCTTCAGTTTTTGTGCTAACATTCCTATATCTAAAACTACCATTTACACTATAGAAAAGCATTACCGAGGGTATAGCACCTAACTATTTAAACCTAAATAAAACAACATGGCCCGTATGATTTACTTCTGAGAACTAAGCATTGAGTGCAGAGATTTTGAAGCTATCTCCTTTCCTTCAGTTTTTGTGCTAACATTCCTATCTGTAAAACTAGCATTTCCAATATAGGAAAACATAACGTAGGGTATAGCACCTAACTCTTTAAACCTAAATGAAAGAATATGGCACATATACTTTACTTCTGAGAACTAAGCATTGTGTTCAGAGATATTGCAGCTATATCCTTTCCTTCAGTTTTTGTGCTAACATTCCTATCTCTAAAACTAGCATTTCCTATATAGGAAAGCATAACCGAGGGTATAGCACCTAACTCTTTTAACCTAAATGAAACAACAGGGCACATATGATTTACTTCTGAGAACTAAGGATTGTGTGCAGAGATTTTACAGCTATCTCCTTTCCATCAGTTTTTGTGCTAACATTCCTATATCTAAAACTAGCATTTACACTTTAGGAAAGCATAACCGAGGGTATACCACCTAACTCTTTAAACCTAAGTGAAAGAACATGGCACATATGATTTACTTCTGAGAACTAAGTATTGAGTGCAGAGATATTGCATCTATCTCCTTTCCTTCAGTTTTTGTGCTAACATTCCTATCTCTAAAACTAGCATTTCTTATATAGGAGAGCATACCCGAGGGTGTAGCTCCTAACTCCTTAAACCTAAATGAAACAACATGGCTCATATGATTTACCTCTGAGAACTAAGCATTGTGATCAGAGATATTGCAGCTATCTCCATTCCTTCAGTTTTTGTGTTAACATTCGAATCTGTAAAACTAGCATTTCCTGTATAGGGGAGCATAACTGAGGGTGTAGCACCTAACTCTTTAAACCTAAATGAAACAACATGGCACATATGATTTACTTCTGAGAACTAAGCATTGAGTGCAGAGATTTTGCAGCTATCTCCTTTCCTTCAGTTTTTGTGCTAACATTCTTATCTCTAAAACTAGCATTTACACTATAGAAAAGCATAACCGTGGGTATAGCACATAACTCTTTTAACCAAAGTGAAACAACATGGCACATATGATTTACTTCTGAGAACTAAACATTGTGTGCAGAGATTTTGCAGCTATCTCCTTTCCTTCAGTTTTTTTGCTAACATTCCTATCTCAAAACTAGCATTTACACTATAGGAAAGCATAACCGAGGGTATAGCACCTAACTCTTTAAACCTAAATGAAACAACATGGCCCATATGATTTACTTCTGAGAACTAAGCTTTGAGTGCAGAGATTTTGCAGCTATCTCCTTTCCTTCAGTTTTTTGCTAACATTCGTATCTGTAAAACTAGCATTTCCTATATAGGAGAACATAACCAAGCGTGTAGCACCTAACGCTTTAAACCTAAATCAAACAACATGACAAATATGATTTACTTCTGAGAACTAAGCATTGAGTGTAGAGATTTTGCAGCTATCTCCTTTCCTTCAGTTTTTGTGCTTACATTCCTATGTCTAAAACTAGCATTTCCTAAATAGGAAAGCATAACCGAGGGTATAGCACCGAACTCTTTAACCCTAAATGAAACAATATGGCACATATGATTTACTTGTGAGAACTAATCATTGGGTGCAGAGATTTTGCAGCTATCAACTTTCCTTCAGTTTTTGTGCTGACATTCCTATATATAAAACTAGCATTTAAACTATAGGAAAACATAACCGAGGGTATAGCACCCACCCCTTTAAACCTAAATGAAACTACATGGCACATATGATTTTCTTCTGAGAACTAAGCATTGAGTGCAGAGATTTTGCAGCTTTCACCTTTCCTTCAGTTTTTGTGCTAACATTCGTATCTGTAAAACTAGCATTTCTTATATAAGAGAGAATAACGGAGGGTGTAGCACCCAACTCTTTAAACCTAAATGAAACAATATGACAAATATGATTTCCTTCTGAGAACTAAGCATTGTGTTCAGAGATATTGCAGCTATATCCTTTCCTTCAGTTTTTGTGCTAACATTCCTATCTCTAAAACTAGAATTTCCTATATAGGAAAGCATAACCGAGGGTATAGTACCTAACTCTTTTAATCTAAATGAAACAACATGGCACATAAGATTTACTTCTGAGAACAAATCATTGTGTGCAGAGATTTTGCAGCTATCTCCTTTCATTCAGTTTTTGTACTAACATTCCTATATCTAAAACTACCTTTTACACTATAGGAAAGCACTACCGAGGGTATAGCACCTAACTCTTTAAACCTAAATGAATCAACATGGCCCATATGATTTACTTCTGAGAACCGAGCATTGAGTGCAGAGATTTTGCAGCTATCCACTTTCCTTCAGTTTTTGTGCTAACATTCCTATCTGTAAAACTAGCATTTCCAATATAGGAAAGCATAACCTAGGGTATAGCACCTAACTCTTTAAACCTAAATGAAAGAACATGGCACATATGATTTACTTCTGAGAACTAAGCATTGTGTTCAGAGTTATTGCAGCTATACACTTTCCTTCAGTTTTTGTGCTAACATTCCTACCTCTAAAACTAGCATTTCCTATATAGGAAAGCAAAATCGAGGGTATAGCACCTAACTCTTTTAACCTAAATGAAACAACATGACACATATGATTTACTTCTGAGAACTAAGCACTGTGTGCAGAGATTTTACAGCTATCTCCTTTCCTTCAGTTTTTGTGCTAACATTCCTATTTCTAAACTTAGCATTTACACTTTAGGAAAGCATAACCGAGGGTATAGCACCAACTCTTTAAACCTAAGTGAAAGAACATGGCACATATGATTTACTTCTGAGAACTAAGCATTGTGTGCAGAGATTTTTGCAGCTATCTCCTTTCCTTCAGTTTTTGTGCTAACATTCCTATCTCTAAAACTAGCATTTACACTATAGAAAAGCATAACCAAGGGTATATCACATAACTCTTTTAACCTAAGTGAAAGAACATGGCACATATGATTTACTTCTGAGAACTAAACATTGTGTGCAGAGATTTTGCAACTATCCCCTTTCCTTCAATTTTTTTGCTAACATTCCTATCTCTAAAACTAGCATTTACACTATAGGAAAGCATAACCGAGGGTATAGCACCTAACTCTTCAAAACTAAATGAAACAACATGGCCCATATGATTTAATTCTGAGTACTAAGCTTTGAGTGCAGAGATTTTGCAGCTATCTCCTTTCCTTCAGTTTTTGTGGTAACTTTCCTATCTCTAAAACTACCATTTCCTATATAGGAAAGCATAACCGAGGGTATAGCACCTAACTCTTTAAACATAAATGAAACAACATGGCCCATATGATTTACTTCTGAGAACTAAGCATTGAGTGCAGAGATTTTGCAGCTCTCTCCTTACCTTCGGTTTTTGTGCTGACATTCCTATATATAAAAATAGCATTTACACTATAGGAAAACATAACCGAGGGTATTGTACCCAACCATTTAAACCTAAATGAAACAACATGGCACATATGATTTTCTTCTGAGAACTAAGCATTGAGTGCAGAGATTTTGCAGCTTTCTCCTTTCCTTCAGTTTTTGTGCTAACATTCGTGTCTGTAAAACTAGCATTTCCTATATAGGAGAGCATAACCATGGGTGTAGCACCTAACTCTTTAAACCTAAATCAAGCAACATGACAGATATGATGTACTTCTGAGAACTAAGCATTGAGTGCAGAGATTTTGCAGCTATCTCCTTTCCTTCAGTTTTTGTGCTAACATTCCTATATCTAACCCTACCATTTACACTATAGGAAAGCATTACCGAGGGTATAGCACCTAACTCTTTAAACCTAAATGAAATAACATGGCCCATTTGATTTACTTCTGAGAACCAAGCATTGAGTGCAGAGATTTTGCAGCTATCTCCTTTCCTTCAGTTTTTGTGCTAACATTCCTATCTGTAAAACTAGCATTTCCAATATAGGAAAGCAAAACTTAGGTTATACCACCTAACTCTTTAAACCTAAATGAAAGAACATGGCACATATGATTTACTTCTGAGAACTAACCATTGTGTTCAGAGTTATTGCAGCTATATCCTTTCCTTCAGTTTTTGTGCTAACATTCCTATATCTAAACCTAGCATTTACACTTTAGGAAAGCATAACCGAGGGTATAGCACCTAACTCTTTAAACCTAAGTGAAAGAACATGGCACATATGATTTACTTCTGAGAACTAAGTATTGAGTGGAGAGATTTTGCATCTATCTCCTTTCCTCCAGTTTTTATGCTTACATTCCTATCTCTAAAACTAGCATTTCTTATATAGGAGAGCATAACCGAGGGTGTAGCACGTAACTCCTTAAACCTAAATAAAACAACATGGCTCATATGATTTACTTCTAAGAACTAAGCATTGTGTTCAGAGATATTGCAGCTATCTCCTTTCCTTTAGTTTTTAGTGCTAACATCCCTATCTCTAAAACTAGCATTTCCTATATAGGAAAGCATAACCGAGGGTATAGCACCTAACACTTTTAACCTAAATGAAAAAACATGGCACATATGATTTACTTCTGAGAACTAAGCATTGTGTGCAGAGATTTTGCAGCTATATCCTTTCGTTCAGTTTTTGTGCTCATATTCCTATATCTAAAACTAACATTTACACTATAGGAAAGCAATACCGAGGGTATAGCACCTAACTCTGTAAACCTAAATGAAATAACATGGCCCATATGATTTACTTCTGACAACTAAGCATTGAGTGCAGAGATTTTGCAGCTATCTCCTTTCCTTCAGTTTTTGTGCTAACATTCCTATATCTAAAACTACCATTTACACTATAGGAAAGCGTAACCGAGGGTATAGCACCTAACTCTTTAAACCTAAATGAAACTGCATGGCCCGTATGATTTACTTCTGAGAACTAAGCATTGAGTGCAGAGATTTTGCAGGTATCTCCTTTCCTTCAGTTTTTGTGCTAACATTCCTATCTGTAAAACTAGCATTTCCAATATAGGAAAACATAAAGTAGGGTATAGCACCTATCTCTTTAAACCTAAATGAAAGATCATGGCACATATGATTTACTTCTGAGAACTAAGCATTGAGTGCAGAGATTTTGCAGCTATCTTCTTTCCTTCATTTTTTTTCCTATCTTTAAAACTAGCATTAATTATATAGGAAAGCATAACCGAGCGTAAAGCACCTAACTCTTTTAACCTAAATGAAACAACATGGCACATATGATTTCCTTCTGAGAACTAAGCATTGTGTGCAGAGATTTTACAGCTATCTCCTTTCCTTCAGTTTTTGTGCTAACATTCCTATATCTAAAACTACCATTTACACTATAGAAAAGTATTACCGAGGGTATAGCACCTAACTCTTTAAACCTAAGTGAAAGAACATAGCACATATGATTTACCTCTGAGAACTAAGTATTGAGTGCAGAGATTTTGCATCTATGTCCTTTCCTTCAGTTTTTGTGCTAACATTCCTATCTCTAAAACTAGCATTTCTTATATAGGAGAGCATAACCGAGGGTGTAGCACCTAACTCCTTAAACCTAAATGAAACAGCATGGCTCATATGATTTACTTCTGAGAACTAAGCATTGTGATCAGAGATATTGCAGCTATCTCCATTCCTTCAGTTTTTGTGTTAACATTCGTATTGTAAAACTAGCATTTCCTATATAGGAGAGCATAACCGAGGGTGTAGCACCTAACCCTTTAAACCTAAATGAAACAACATGACAAATACGATTTACTTCTGAGAACTAAGCACTGTGTGGAGAGATTTTGCAGCTATCTCCTTTCCTTCAGTTTTTGTGCTAACATTCCTATCTCTAAAACTCGCATTTCCTACATAGGAAACCTAACTGAGGGTATAGCACCTAACTCATTACACCTAAATGAACCAACATGGAACATATGATTTACTTGTGAGAACTAAGCATTGTGTGCAGAGATTTTGCAGCTATCAACTTTCCTTCAGTTTTGGTGCTAACATTCCTATATCTAAAACTAGCATTTACATAATAGGAAAGCATAACCCAGGGTATAGCACCTAACTCTTTTAACCTAAATGAAACAACATGGCACATATGATTTACTTGCGAGAACTAAGCATTGTGTGCAGAGATTTTGCAGCTATCAACTTTCCTTCAGTTTTTGTGCTAACATTCCTATATCTAAAGCTAGCATTTACACTATAGGAAAGCATAACCGAGGGTTTAGCACCTAACTCTTTAAAACGAAATGAAAAAACATGGGCCATATGATTTACTTCTGAGAACTAGCATTGAGTGCATAGATTTTGCAGCTATCTCCTTTCCATCAGTTTTTGTGCTACCATTCCTAACTGTAAAACTAGCATTTACATTAGAGGAAAGCATAACCGAGGGTATAGCACCTAACACTTTAAACCTAAATGAAACAACATGGCCCATATAATTTACTTCTGAGAACTAAGCATTGAGTGCAGAGATTTTGCAGCTCTCTCCTTTCCTTCAGTTTTTGTGCTAACATTCCTTTCTCTAAAACTAGCATTTACAGTATAGGAAAGCATAACTGAGGGTATAGCACATAACTCTTTAAACCTAAGTGAAAGAACATGGCACATATGATTTACTTCAGAGCACTAAACATTGTGTGCAGAGATTTTCCAGCTATCAACTTTCCTTCAGTTTTTGTGCTAACATTCCTATATCTAAAGCTAGCATTTACACTGTAGGAAAGCATAAACGAGGGTATAGCACCTAACCCTTTAAAACTAAATGAAAAAACATGGGCCATACGATTTACTTCTGAGAACTAAGCATTGAGTGCATAGATTTTGCAGCTATCTCCTTTCCATCAGTTTTTGTGCAAACATTCCTAACTGTAAAACTAGCATTTACATTATAGGAAAGCATAACCGAGGGTATAGCACCTAACTCTTTAAACCTAAATGAAACAACATGGCCCATATGATTTACTTCTGAGAACTAAGCATAGAGTGCAGAGATTTTGCAGCTCTCTCCTTTCCTTCAGTTTTTGTGCTAACATTCCTATCTCTAAAACTAGCATTTCCTATATAGGAAAGCATAACCGAGGGAATAGCACCTAACTCTTTAAACCTAAGTGAAAGAACATGGCACATATGATTTACTTCTGAGAACTAAGTATTGAGTGCAGAGATTTTGCATCTATCTCCTTTCCTTCAGTTTTTGTACTAACATTCCTATCTCTAAAACTAGCATTTCTTATATAGGAGAGCATAACCGAGGGTGTAGCACCTAACTCCTTAAACCTAAGTGAAACAACATGGCTCATATGATTTACTTCTGAGAACTAAGCATTGTGATCAGAGATATTGCAGCTATCTCCATTCCTTCAGTTTTTGTGTTAACATTCGTATTGTAAAACTAGCATTTCCTATATAGGAGAGAATAACCGAGGGTGTAGCACCTAACTCTTTAAACCTAAATGGAACAACATGGCACAAATAATTTACTTCTGAGAACTAAGCATTGTGTGCATTGATTTTGCAGCTATATCCTTTCCTTCAGTTTTTGTACTAACATTCGTATCTGTAAAACTAGCATTTCCTATATAGGAGAGAATACCCGAGGGTGTAGCACCTAACTCTTTAAACCTAAATGAAACAACATGACAAATATGATTTACTTCTGAGAGCGAAGCATTGTGGGCAGAGATTTTGCAGCTATCTCCTTTCCTTCATTTTTTGTGCTAACATTCCTATCTCTAAAACTAGCATTTACACTATAGGTAAACATTACCGAGGGTATGGCACCTAACTCTTTAAACCTAAATGAAACAACATTGCCCATATGATTTACTTCTGAGAACTAAGCTTTGAGTGCAGAGATTTTGCAGCTATCTCCTTTCCTTCAGTTTTTGGGCTAACATTAATATCTGTAAAACAAGCATTTCCTATATAGGAGAGCATAACCGACGGTGTAGCACCTAACTCTTTAAACCTAAATGAAACAACAAGGCAAATATGATTTACTTCTGAGAACTAAGCATTGTGTGCAGAGATTTTGCAGCTATCTTCTTTCCTTCAGTTTTTGTCCTATCTCTAAAACTAGCATTAACTATATAGGAAAGCATAACCGTGGGTAAAGCACCTAACTCTTTTAACCTAAATGAAACAACATGGCACATATGATTTCCTTCTGAGAACTAAGCATTGTGAGCAGAGATTTTACAGCTATCTCCTTTCCTTCAGTTTTTGTGCCAACATTCCTATATCTAAAACTACCATTTACACTATAGAAAAGCATTACCGAGGGTATAGCACCTAACTATTTAAACCTAAATGAAACAACATGGCCCGTATGATTTACTTCTGAGAACTAAGCATTGAGTGCAGAGATTTTGAAGCTATCTCCTTTCCTTCAGTTTTTGTGCTAACATTCCTATCTCTAAAACTAGCATTTCCTATATAGGAAAGCATAACCAAGGGTGTAGCACCTAACTCTTTAAACCTAAATGAAACAACATGGCACATATGATTTACTTCCGAGAACTAAGCATTGTGTGCAGAGATTTTGCAGCTATCTCCTTTCCTTCAGTTTTTGTGCTAACATTCCTATCTCTAAAACTAGCATTTCCTTTATAGGAAACCTAACTGAGGGTATAGCACCTAACTCTTTTAACCTAAATGAAACAACATGGCACATATGATTTACTTCTGAGAACTAAGCATTGTGTGCAGAGATTTTGCAGCTATCTCCATTCCTTCAGTTTTTGTGGTAACATTCGTATCTGTAAAACTAGCATTTCCTATATAGGAGAGCATAACGGAGGGTGTAGCACCTAACCCTTTAAACCTAAATGAAACAACATGACAAATACGATTTACTTCTGAGAACTAAGCACTGTGTGCAGAGATTTTGCAGCTATCTCCTTTCCTTCAGTTTTTGTGCTAACATTCCTATCTCTAAAACTCGCATTTCCTACATAGGAAACCTAACTGAGGGTATAGCACATAACTCATTACACCTAAATGAACCAACATGGCACATATGATTTACTTGTGAGAACTAAGCATTGTGTGCAGAGATTTTGCAGCTATTAACTTTCCTTCAGTTTTTGTGCTAACATTCCTATATCTAAAACTAGCATTTACATTATAGGAAAGCATAACCCAGGGTATAGCACCTAACTCTTTTAAACTAAATGAAACAACATGGCACATATGATTTACTTGCGAGAACTAAGCATTGTGTGCAGAGATTTTGCAGCTATCAACTTTCCTTCAGTTTTTGTGCTAACATTCCTATACCTAAAGCTAGCATTTACACTATAGGAAAGCATAACCGAGGGTTTAGCACCTAACTCTTTAAAACTAAATGAAAAAACATGGGCCATATGATTTACTTCTGAGAACTAAGCATTGAGTGCATAGATTTTGCAGCTATCTCCTTTCCATCAGTTTTTGTGCTAACTGTAAAACTAGCATTTACATTAGAGGAAAGCATAACCAAGGGTATAGCACCAGCACTTTAAACCTAAATGAAGCAACATGGCCCATATGATTTACTTCTGAGAACTAAGCATTGAGTGCAGAGATTTTGCAGCTCTCTCCTTTCCTTCAGTTTTTGTGCTAACATTCCTTTCTCTAAAACTAGCATTTACAGTATAGGAAAGCATAACTGAGGGTATAGCACATAACTCTTTTAACCTAAGTGAAAGAACATGGCACATATGATTTACTTCAGAGAACTAAACATTGTGTGTAGAGATTTTCCAGCTATCAACTTTCCTTCAGTTTTGGTGCTAACATTCCTATATCTAAAGCTAGCATTTACACTGTAGGAAAGCATAACCGAGGGTATAGCACCTAACTCTTTAAAACTAAATGAAAAAACATGGCACATATGATTTACTTCTGAGAACTAAGCATTGAGTGCATAGATTTTGCAGCTATCTCCTTTCCATCAGTTTTTGTGCTAACATTCCTAACTGTAAAACTAGCATTTACATTAGAGGAAAGCATAACCGAGGGTATAGCACCTAACTCTTTAAACCTAAATGAAACAACATGGCCCATATGATTTACTTCTGAGAACTAAGCATTGAGTGCAGAGATTTTGCAGCTCTCTCCTTTCCTTCAGTTTTTGTGCTAACATTCCTATCTCTAAAACTAGCATTTCCTATATAGGAAAGCATAACCGAGGGTATAGCACCTAACTCTTTTAACCTAAATGAAACAACATGGCACATATGATTTACTTCTGAGAACTAAGCATTGTGTGGAGAGATTTTACAGCTATCTCCTTTCCTTCAGTTTTTGTGCTAACATTCCTATATCTAAACCTAGCATTTACTCTTTAGGAAAGCCTAACCGAGGGTATAGCACCTAACTCTTTAAACCTAAGTGAAAGAACATGGCACATATGATTTACTTCTGAGAACTAAGTATTGAGTGCAGAGATTTTGCATCTATCTCCTTTCCTTCAGTTTTTGTACTAACATTCCTATCTCTAAAACTAGCATTTCTTATATAGGAGAGCATAACCGAGGGTGTAGCACCTAACTCCTTAAACCTAAATGAAACAACATGGCTCATATGATTTACTTCTGAGAACTAAGCATTGTGATCAGAGATATTGCAGCTATCTCCATTCCTTCAGTTTTTGTGTTAACATTCGTATTGTAAAACTAGCATTTCCTATATAGGAGAGAATAACCGAGGGTGTAGCACCTAACTCTTTAAACCTAAATGGAACAACATGGCACAAATAATTTACTTCTGAGAACTAAGCATTGTGTGCATTGATTTTGCAGCTATATCCTTTCCTTCAGTTTTTGTACTAACATTCGTATCTGTAAAACTAGCATTTCCTATATAGGAGAGAATACCCGAGGGTGTAGCACCTAACTCTTTAAACCTAAATGAAACAACATGACAAATATGATTTACTTCTGAGAGCGAAGCATTGTGGGCAGAGATTTTGCAGCTATCTCCTTTCCTTCATTTTTTGTGCTAACATTCCTATCTCTAAAACTAGCATTTACACTATAGGTAAACATTACCGAGGGTATGGCACCTAACTCTTTAAACCTAAATGAAACAACATTGCCCATATGATTTACTTCTGAGAACTAAGCATTGTGTGCAGAGATTTTACAGCTATCTCCCTTCCTTCAGTTTTTGTGCTAACATTCCTATCTCTAAAACTAGCATTTCCTATATAGGAAAGCATAACCGAGGGTATAGCACCTAACTCTTTTAACCTAAATGAAACAACATGGCACATATGATTTGCTTCTGAGAACTAAGCATTCAGTGCAGAGATTTTGCAGCTATCTCCTTTCCTTCAGTTTTTGTACTAACATTCCTATCTGTAAAACTAGCATTTCCAATATAGGAAAGCATAACCTAGGGTATAGCACCTAACTCTTTAAACCTAAATGAAAGTACATGGCACATATGATTTACTTATTAGAACTAAGCATTTTGTGCAGAGATTTTGCAGCTATCTCCTTTCCTTCATTTTTTGTGCTAACATTGCTATATCTAACATAAGCATTTGCACTACAGGAAAGCATAACCGAGGGTATAGCACCCAACTCTTTAAACCTAAGTGAAAGAACATGGCACATATGATTTACTTCTGAGAACAAAGTATTGAGTGCAGAGATTTTGCAGCTATCTCCTTTCCTTCAGTTTTTGTGCTAACATTCGTATCTCTAAAACTAGCATTTCCTATATAGGAGAGCATAACCGAGGGTGTAGCACCTAACTCTTTAAACCTAAATGAAACAACATGGCACATATGATTTACTTCTGAGAAGTAAGCATTGGGTGCAGACATTTTGCAGCTATCAACTATCCTTCAGTTTTTGTGCTAACATTCCTATATCTAAAACTAAAATTTACACTGTACAAAACCATAACCGAGGTTATAGCACCTAACTCTTTAAACTTAAATGAAACAACGTGGCCCGTAGGATTTACTTCTGAGAACTAAGCATTGAGTGCAGAAATTTTGCATCTCTCTCCTTTCCTTCAGTTTTTGTGCTAACATTCCTATCTCTAAAACTAGCATTTACACTATAGGAAAGCATAACCGAGGGTATAGCACATAACTCTTTTAACCTAAGTGAAACAACATGGCACATATGATTTACTTCTGAGAACTAAACATTGTGTGCAGAGATTTTGCAGCTATCTCCTTTCCTTCAGTATTTGTGCTAACATTCCTATTTCTAAATCTAGCCTTTGCACTATAGGAAAGCATAACCGAGGGTATAGCACCTAACTCTTTAAACCTAAATGAAAGAACATGGCCCATATGATTTACTTCTGAGAACTAAGCATTGAGTGCAGAGATTTTGCAGCTCTCTCCTTTCCTTCAGTTTTTGTGCTGTCATTCCTATATATAAAACTAGCATTTAAAGTATAGGAAAACATAACCGAAGGTATGGCACCCACCCCTTTAAACCTAAATGAAACAACATGGCAGATATGATTTTCTTCTGAGAACTAAGCATTGAGTGCAGAGATTTTGCAGCTTTCACCTTTCCTTCAGTTTTTGTGCTAACATTCGTAGCTGTAAAACTAGCATTTCTTATATGGGAGAGCCTAACCGAGGGTGTAGCACCCAACTCTATAAACCTAAATGAAACAACATGACAAATATGATTTCCTTCTGAGAACTAAGCATTGTGTTCAGAGATATTGCAGCTATATCCTTTCCTTCAGTTTTTGGGCTAACATTCCTATCTCTAAAACTAGCACTTCCTATATAGGAAAGCATAACCGAGGGTATAGCACCTAACTCTTTTAACCTAAATGAAACAACATGGCACATATGATTTACTTCTGGGAACTAAGCATTGTGTGCAGAGACTTTGCAGCTATCTCCTTTCATTCAGTTTTGGTGCTAACATTCCTATACCTAAAACTACCATTTACACTATAGGAAAGCATTACAGAGGGTATAGCACCTAACTCTTTAAACCTAAATGAAATAACATGGCCCATATGATTTACTTCTGAGAACAAAGCATTGAGTGCAGAGATTTTGCAGGTATCTCCTTTCCTTCAGTTTTTGTGCTAACTTTCCTATCTGTAAAACTAGCATTTCCAATATAGGAAAGCATAACCTAGGGTATAGCACCTAACTCTTTAAACCTAAATGAAAGTACATGGCACATATGATTTACTTCTGAGAACTAAGCATTGTGTGCAGAGATTTTGCAGCTATCTCCTTTCCTTCATTTTTTGTGCTAACATTGCTATATCTAAAACAAGCATTTGCACTACAGGAAAGCATAACCGAGGGTATAGCACCTAACTCCTTAAACCTAAGTGAAAGAACATGGCACATATGTTTTACTTCTGAGAACAAAGTATTGAGTGCAGAGATTTTGCAGATATCTCCTTTCCTTCAGATTTTGTGCTAACATTCGTATCTGTAAAACTAGGATTTCTTATATAGGAGAACATAACCGAGGGTGTAGCACCCAACTCTTTAAACCTAAATGAAACAACATGACAAATATCATTTCCTTCTGAGAACTAAGCATTGTGTTCAGAGATATTGCAGCTATATCCTTTCCCTCAGTTTTTGTGCTAACATTCCTATCTCTAAAACTAGCATTTCCTGTATAAGAAAGCATAACCGAGGGTATAGCACCTAACTCTTTTAACCTAAATGAAACAACATGGCACATATGATTTACTTGTGGGAACTAAGCATTGGGTGCAGAGATTTTGCAGCTATCAACTTTCCTTCAGTTTTTGTGCTAACATTCCTATATCTAAAACTAACATTTACACTATAGGAAAGCATAACCTAGGTTATAGCATCTAACTCTTTAAACCTAAATGAAACAACATGGCCCGTATGATTTACTTCTGAGACCTAAGCATTGAGTGCAGAGATTTTGCACCTCTCTCCTTTCCTTCAGTTTTTGTGCTAACATTCCTATCTCTAAAACTAGCATTTACACTATAGGAAAGCATAACCGACGGTATAGCACATAACTCTTTTAACCAAAGTGAAACAACATGGCCCATATGATTTACTTCTGAGAACTAAGCCTTGAGTGCAGAGATTTTGCAGCTATCTCCTTTCCATCAGTTTTTGTGCTAACATTCCTATATCTAAAACTACCATTTACACTATAGGAAAACATTACCAAGGGTATAGCACCTAACTCTTTAAACCTAAATGAAAGAACATGGCCCTTATGATTTACTTCTGAGAACTAAGCATTGAGTGCAGAGATTTTGCAGCTATCTCCTTTCCTTCAGGTTTTGTGCTAACATTGCTCTCTGTAAAACTAGCTTTTCCAATATAGAAAAGCATAACCGAGGGTATAGCACCTAACTCTTTAAACCTAAATGAAACAATATGGCACATATTATTTTCTTCTGAGAACAAAGCATTGTTTGCAGAGATTTTGCAGCTCTCTCCTTTCCTTCAGTTTTTGTGCTGACATTCCTATCTACAAAACTAGCATTTAAACTATAGGAAAACATAACCGAGGGTATAGCACCCACGCCTTTAAACCTAAATGAAACAACATGGCACATATGATTTTCTTCTGAGAACCAAGCATTGAGTGAAGAGATTTTGCAGCTTTCACCTTTCCTTCAGTTTTTGTGCTAACTTTCGTATCTGTAAAACTAGCATTTCTTATATAGGAGAGCATAACCGAGGGTGTAGCACCCAACTCTTTAAACCTCAATGAAACAACATGGCAAATATGATTTCCTTCTCAGAACTAAGCATTGTGTTCAGAGATATTGCTGCTATCTCCTTTCCTTCAGTTTTTGTGCTAACATCCCTATCTCTAAAACTAGCATTTTCTATATAGGAAAGCCTAACTGAGGGTATAGCACCTAACTCTTTTAACCTAAATGAAAAAACATGGCACATATGATTTACTTCTGAGAACTAAGCATTGTGTGCAGAGATTTTGCAGCTATCTCCTTTCGTTCAGTTTTTGTGCTAACATTCCTATCTCAAAAACTAGCATTTACACTATAGGAAAGCATATCCGAGGGTATAGCACCTAACTCTTTAAACCTAAATGAAACAACATTGCCCATATGATTTACTTCTGAGAACTAAGCTTTGAGTGCAGAGATTTTGCAGCTATCTCCTTTCCTTCAGTTTTTGTGCTAACATTTGTATCTGTACAACTAGCATTTCCTATATAGGAGAGCATAACCGAGGGTGTATCACCTAACTCTTTAAACCTAAATGAAACAACAAGGCAAATATGATTTACTTCTGAGAACTAAGCATTGTTTGCAGAGATTTTGCAGCTATCTTCTTTCCTTCATTTTTTGTCCTATCTCTAAAACTAGCATTAATTATATAGGAAAGCATAACCGAGCGTAAAGCACCTAACTCTTTTAACCTAAATGAAACAACATGGCACATATGATTTCCTTCTGAGAACTAAGCATTGTGTGCAGAGATTTTGCAGCTATCTCCTTTCCTTCAGTTTTTGTGCTAACATTCCTATCTCTAAAACTAGCATTTCCTTTATAGGAAACCTAACTGAGGGTATAGCACCTAACTCTTTTAACCTAAATGAAACAACATGGCACATATGATTTACTTCTGAGAAATAAGCATTGTGTGCAGAGATTTTGCAGCTATCTCCATTCCTTCAGTTTTTGTGGTAACATTCGTATCTGTAAAACTAGCATTTCCTATATAGGAGAGCATAACGGAGGGTGTAGCAACTAACCCTTTAAACCTAAATGAAACAACATGACAAATACGATTTACTTCTGAGAACTAAGCACTGTGTGCAGAGATTTTGCAGCTATCTCCTTTCCTTCAGTTTTTGTGCTAACATTCCTATCTCTAAAACTCGCATTTCCTACATAGGGAACCTAACTGAGGGTATAGCACCTAACTCATTACACCTAAATGAACCAACATGGCACATATGATTTACTTGTGAGAACTAAGCATTGTGTGCAGAGATTTTGCAGCTATCAACTTTCCTTCAGTTTTTGTGCTAACATTCCTATATCTAAAACTAGCATTTACATTATAGGAAAGCATAACCCAGGGTATAGCACCTAACTCTTTTAAACTAAATGAAACAACATGGCACATATGATTTACTTGCGAGAACTAAGCATTGTGTGCAGAGATTTTGCAGCTATCAACTTTCCTTCAGTTTTTGTGCTAACATTCCTATACCTAAAGCTAGCATTTACACTATAGGAAAGCATAACCGAGGGTTTAGCACCTAACTCTTTAAAACTAAAAGAAAAAACATGGGCCATATGATTTACTTCTGAGAACTAAGCATTGAGTGCATAGATTTTGCAGCTATCTCCTTTCCATCAGTTTTTGTGCTAACATTCCTAACTGTAAAACTAGCATTTACATTAGAGGAAAGCATAACCAAGGGTATAGCACCAGCACTTTAAACCTAAATGAAACAACATGGCCCATATGATTTACTTCTGAGAACTAAGCATTGAGTGCAGAGATTTTGCAGCTCTCTCCTTTCCTTCAGTTTTTGTGCTAACATTCCTTTCTCTAAAACTAGCATTTACAGTATAGGAAAGCATAACTGAGGGTATAGCACATAACTCTTTTAACCTAAGTGAAAGAACATGGCACATATGATTTACTTCAGAGAACTAAACATTGTGTGCAGAGATTTTCCAGCTATCAACTTTCCTTCAGTTTTTGTGCTAACATTCCTATATCTAAAGCTAGCATTTACACTGTAGGAAAGCATAACCGAGGGTATAGCACCTAACTCTTTAAAACTAAATGAAAAAACATGGGCCATATGATTTACTTCTGAGAACTAAGCATTGAGTGCATAGATTTTGCAGCTATCTCCTTTCCATCAGTTTTTGTGCTAACATTCCTAACTGTAAAACTAGCATTTACATTAGAGGAAAGCATAACCGAGGGTATAGCACCTAACTCTTTAAACCTAAATGAAACAACATGGCCCATATGATTTACTTCTGAGAACTAAGCATTGAGTGCAGAGATTTTGCAGCTCTCTCCTTTCCTTCAGTTTTTGTGCTAACATTCCTATCTCTAAAACTAGCATTTCCTATATAGGAAAGGATAACCGAGGGTATAGCACCTAACTCTTTTAACCTAAATGAAACAACATGGCACATATGATTTACTTCTGAGAACTAAGCATTGTGTGGAGAGATTTTACAGCTATCTCCTTTCCTTCAGTTTTTGTGCTAACATTCCTATATCTAAACCTAGCATTTACTCTTTAGGAAAGCCTAACCGAGGGTATAGCACCTAACTCTTTAAACCTAAGTGAAAGAACATGGCACATATGATTTACTTCTGAGAACTAAGTATTGAGTGCAGAGATTTTGCATCTATCTCCTTTCCTTCAGTTTTTGTACTAACATTCCTATCTCTAAAACTAGCATTTCTTATATAGGAGAGCATAACCGAGGGTGTAGCACCTAACTCCTTAAACCTAAATGAAACAACATGGCTCATATGATTTACTTCTGAGAACTAAGCATTGTGATCAGAGATATTGCAGCTATCTCCATTCCTTCAGTTTTTGTGTTAACATTCGTATTGTAAAACTAGCATTTCCTATATAGGAGAGAATAACCGAGGGTGTAGCACCTAACTCTTTAAACCTAAATGGAACAACATGGCACAAATAATTTACTTCTGAGAACTAAGCATTGTGTGCATTGATTTTGCAGCTATATCCTTTCCTTCAGTTTTTGTACTAACATTCGTATCTGTAAAACTAGCATTTCCTATATAGGAGAGAATACCCGAGGGTGTAGCACCTAACTCTTTAAACCTAAATGAAACAACATGACAAATATGATTTACTTCTGAGAGCGAAGCATTGTGGGCAGAGATTTTGCAGCTATCTCCTTTCCTTCATTTTTTGTGCTAACATTCCTATCTCTAAAACTAGCATTTACACTATAGGTAAACATTACCGAGGGTATGGCACCTAACTCTTTAAACCTAAATGAAACAACATTGCCCATATGATTTACTTCTGCGAACTAAGCATTGTGTGCAGAGATTTTACAGCTATCTCCTTTCCTTCAGTTTTTGTGCTAACATTCCTATATCTAAAACTACCATTTACACTATAGAAAAGCATTACCGAGGGTATAGCACCTAACTATTTAAACCTAAATGAAACAACATGGCCCGTATGATTTACTTCTGAGAACTAAGCATTGAGTGCAGAGATTTTGAAGCTATCTCCTTTCCTTCAGGTTTGTGCTAACATTCCTATATCTAAAACTACCATTTACACTATAGGAAAGCATAACCTAGGGTATAGCACCTAACTCTTTAAACCTAAATCAAACAACATGACAAATATGATTTACTTCTGAGAACTAAGCATTGAGTGCAGAGATTTTGCAGCTATCTCCTTTCCTTCAGTTTTTGTGCTAACATTCCTATTTGTAAAACTAGCATTTCCTATATAGGAGAGCATAACCAAGGGTGTAGCACCTAACTCTTTAAACCTAAATCAAACAACATGACAAATATGATTTACTTCTGAGAACTAAGCATTGAGTGCAGAGATTTTGCAGCTCTCTCCATTCCTTCAGTTTTTGTGCTAACATTCCTATCTCTAAAACTAGCATTTACACTATAGGAAAGCATAACCGAGGTTATCGCACATAACTCTTTTAACCTAAGTGAAACAACATGGCCCATATGATTTGACTTCTGAGAACTAAGCATTGAGTGCAGAGATTTTGCAGCTCTCTCATTTCCTTTCGTTTTTTTGCAGACATTCCTATATATAAAACTAGCATTTACACTATAGGAACACATAACCGAGGGTATAGCACCCAACCCTTTAAACCTAAATGAAACAACATGGCACATATGATTTTCTTCTGAGAACTAAGCATTGAGTGCAGAGATCTTGCAGCTTTCACCTTTCCTTAGTTTTTGTGCTAACATTCGTATCTGTAAAACTAGCATTTCTCATATAGGAGAGCATAACCGAGGGTGTAGCACCCAACTCTTTAAACCTAAATGAAACAACATGGCAAATATGATTTCCTTCTGAGAACTAAGCATTGTGTTCAGAGATATTGCAGCTATCTCCTTTCCTTCAGTTTTTATGCTAACATCCCTATCTCTAAATCTGGCATTTCCTATATAGGAAAGCATAACCGAGGGTATAGCACCTAACTCTTTTAACCTAAATGAAAAAACATGGCACATATGATTTACTTCTGAGAACTAAGCATTGTGTGCAGAGATTTTGCAGCTATCTCCTTTCGTTCAGTTTTTGTGCTAACATTCCTATATCTAAAACTACCATTTACACTATCGGAAAGCATTACCGAGGGTATAGCACCTAACTCTTTAAACCTAAATGAAATAACATGGCCCATATGATTTACTTCTGAGAACCAAGCATTGAGTGCAGAGATTTTGCAGCTATCTCCTTTCCTTCAGTTTTTGTGTTAACATTCAAATCTGTAAAACTAGCATTTCTTATATAGGAGAGCATAACCGAGGGTGTAGCGCCTAACTCTTTAAACCTAAATGAAAGAACATGGCACATATGATTTACTTCTGAGAACTAAGCATTTTGTTCAGAGATATTGCACCTATCTCCATACCTTCAGTTTTTGTGTTAACATTCGTATCTGTAAAACTAGCATTTCCTATATAGGAGAGCATACCTGAGGGTGTAGCACCTAACTCTTTAAACCTAAATGAAACAACATGGCACATATGATGTACTTCTGAGAACTAAGCATTGTGTGCAGATATTTAGCAGCTATCTCCTTTCCTTCAGTTTCTGTGCTAACATTCCTATCTCTAAAACTAGCATTTCCTATATAGGAAACCTAACTGAGGGTATAGCACCTAACTCTTTTAACCTAAATGAAACAACATGGCACATATGATTTACTTGTGAGAACTAAGCATTGTGTGCAGAGATTTTGCAGCTATCAACTTTCCTTCAGTTTTTGTGCTAACATTCTTATATCTAAAACTAGCATTTACATTATAGGAAAGCATAACCCAGGGTATAGCACCTAACTCTTTTAAACTAAATGAAACAACATGGCACATATGATTTACTTGCGAGAACTAAGCATTGTGTGCAGAGATTTTGCAGCTATCAACTTTCCTTCAGTTTTTTTGCTAACATTCCTATATCTAAAGCTCGCATTTACACTATAGGAAAGCATAACCGAGGGTTTAGCACCTAACTCTTTAAAACTAAATGAAAAAACATGGGCCATATGATTTACTTCTGAGAACTAAGCATTGAGTGCATAGATTTTGCAGCTATCTCCTTTCCATCAGTTTTTGTGCTAACATTCCTAAATGTAAAACTAGCATTTACATTAGAGGAAAGCATAACCGAGGGTATAGCACGAGCACTTTAAACCTAAATGAAACAACATGGCCCATATGATTTACTTCTGAGAACTAAGCATTGAGTGCAGAGATTTTGCAGCTCTCTCCTTTCCTTCAGTTTTTGTGCTAACATTCCTTTCTCTAATACTAGCTTTTACAGTATAGGAAAGCATAACTGAGGGTATAGCACATAACTCTTTTAACCTAAGTGAAAGAACATGGCACATATGATTTACTTCAGAGAACTAAACATTGTGTGCAGAGATTTTCCTGCTATCAACTTTCCTTCAGTTTTTGTGCTAACATTCCTATATCTAAAGCTAGCATTTACACTGTAGGAAAGCATAACCGAGGGTATAGCACCTAACTCTTTAAAAGTAAATGAAAAAACATGGGCCATATGATTTACTTCTGAGAACTAAGCACTGTGTGCAGAGATTTTACAGCTATCTCCTTTCCTTCAGTTTTTGTGCTAACATTCCTATATCTAAAACTACCATTTACACTATAGGAAAGCATTACCGAGGGTATAGCACCTAACTCTTTAAACCTAAATGAAATAAAATGGCCCATATGATTTACTTCTGAGAACCAAGCATTGAGTGCAGAGATTTTGCAGCTATCTCCTTTCCTTCAGTTTTTGTGCTAACATTCCTATCTGTAAAACTAGCATTTCCAATATAGGAAAGCATAACCTAGGGTATAGCACGTAACTCTTTAAACCTAAATGAAAGAACATAGCACATATGATTTACTTCTGAGAACTAAGCATTGTGTTCAGAGTTATTGCAGCTATATCTTTTCCTTCAGTTTTTGTGCTAACATTCCTACCTCTAAAACTAGCATTTCCTATATAGGAAAGCAAAACCGAGGGTATAGCACCTAACTCTTTTAACCTAAATGAAACAACATGGCACATATGATTTACTTCTGAGAACTAAGCACTGTGTGCAGAGATTTTACAGCTATCTCCTTTCCTTCAGTTTTTGTGCTAACATTCCTATATCTAAACCTAGCATTTACACTTTAGGAAAGCATAACCGAGGGTATAGCACCAACTCTTTAAACCTAAGTGAAAGAACATGGCACATATGATTTACTTCTGAGAACTAAGTATTGAGTGGAGAGATTTTGCATCTATCTCCTCTCCTTCAGTTTTTGTGCTAACATTCCTATCTCTAAAACTAGCATTTCTTCTATAGGAGAGCATAACCGAGGGTGTAGCACGTAACTCCTTAAACCTAAATGAAACAACATGGCTCATATGATTTACTTCTGAGAACTAAGCATTGTGTTCAGAGATATTGCAGCTATCTCCATTCCTTCAGTTTTTGTGTTAACATTCGAATCTGTAAAACTAGCATTTCCTATATAGGGGAGCATAACTGAGGGTGTAGCACCTAACTCTTTAAACCTAAATGAAACAACATGGCACATATGATTTACTTCTGAGAACTAAGCATTGTGTGCAGAGATTTTGCAGCTATCTCCTTTCCTTCAGTTTTTGTGCTAACATTCCTATCTCTAAAACTAGCATTTACACTATAGAAAAGCATAACCAAGGGTATAGCACATAACTCTTTTAACCTAAGTGAAAGAACATGGCACATATGATTTACTTCTGAGAAGTAAGCATTGAGTGCAGAGATTTTGCAGCTCTCTCCTTACCTTCGGTTTTTGTGCTGACATTCCTATATATAAAACTAGCATTTACACTATAGGAAAACATAACCGAGGGTATAGTACCCAACCATTTAAACCTAAATGAAACAACATGGCACATATGATTTTATTCTGAGACCTAAGCATTGAGTGCAGAGATTTTGCAGCTTTCTCCTTTCCTTCAGTGTTTGTGCTAACATTCGTATCTGTAAAACTAGCATTTCCTATATAGGAGAGCATAACCAAGGGTGTAGCACCTAACTCTTTAAACCTAAATCAAACAACATGACAAATATGATGTACTTTGGAGAACTAAGCATTCAGTGCAGAGATTTTGCAGGTATCTCCTTTCCTTCAGTTTTTGTGCTAACATTCCTATCTGTAAAACTAGCATTTCCAATATAGGAAAGCATAACCTAGGGTATATCACCTAACTCTTTAAACCTAAGTGAAAGAACATGGCACATATGATTTACTTCTGAGAACAAAGTATTGAGTGCAGAGATTTTGCAGATATCTCCTTTCCTTCAGATTTTGTGCTAACATTCTTATGTCTAAAACTAGCATTTCTTATGTAGGAAAGCATAACCGAGGGTATAGCACCTAACCCTTTAAACCTACCTGAAACAACATGGCCCATATGATTTACTTCTGAGAACTAAGCATTGTGTGCAGAGATTTTGCACTTATCTCCTTTCATTCAGTTTTTGTGCTAACATTCCTATATCTAAAACTACCATTTACACTATAGGAAAGCATTACCGAGGGTATAGCACCTAACCCTTTAAACCTAAATGAAATAACATGGCCCATATGATTTACTTCTGAGTACTAAGCTTTGAATGCAGAGATTTTGCAGCTATCTCCTTTCCTTCAGTTTTTGTGCTAACATTGCTATATCTAAAATAAGCATTTGCACTACAGGAAAGCATAACCGAGGGTATAGCACCCAACTCTTTAAACCTAAATGAAACAACATGACAAATATGATTTCCTTCTGAGAACTAAGCATTGTGTTCAGAGATATTGCAGGTATATCCTTTCCTTCAGTTTTTGTGCTAACATTCCTATCTCTAAAACTAGCATTTCCTATATAGGAAAGCATAACCTAGGGTATAGCACCTAACTCTTTAAACCTAAATGAAAGAACATGGCACATATGATTTACTTCTGAGAACTAAGCATTGTGTTCAGAGTTATTGCAGCTATATCCTTTCCTTCAGTTTTTGTGCTAACATTCCTACCTCTAAAACTAGCATTTCCTATATAGGAAAGCATAACCGAGGGTATAGCACCTAACTCTTTTAACCTAAATGAAACAACATGGCACATATGATTTACTTCTGAGAACTAAGCATTGTGTGGAGAGATTTGACAGCTATCTCCTTTCCTTCAGTTTTTGTGCTAACATTCCTATATCTAAACCTAGCATTTACACTTTAGGAAAGCCTAACCGAGGGTATAGCACCTAACTCTTTAAACCTAAGTGAAAGAACATGGCACATATGATTTACTTCTGAGAACTAAGTATTGAGTGCAGAGATTTTGCATCTATCTCCTTTCCTTCAGTTTTTGTACTAACATTGCTATCTCTAAAACTAGCATTTCTTATATAGGAGAGCATAACCGAGGGTGTAGCACCTAACTCCTTAAACCTAAATGAAACAACATGGCTCATATGATTTACTTCTGAGAACTAAGCATTGTGATCAGAGATATTGCAGCTATCTCCATTCCTTCAGTTTTTGTGTTAACATTCGTATTGTAAAACTAGCATTTCCTATATAGGAGAGAATAACCGAGGGTGTAGCACCTAACTCTTTAAACCTAAATGGAACAACATGGCACAAATAATTTACTTCTGAGAACTAAGCATTGTGTGCATTGATTTTTGCAGCTATATCCTTTCCTTCAGTTTTTGTACTAACATTCGTATCTGTAAAACTAGCATTTCCTATATAGGAGAGAATACCCGAGGGTGTAGCACCTAACTCTTTAAACCTAAATGAAACAACATGACAAATATGATTTACTTCTGAGAGCTAAGCATTGTGGGCAGAGATTTTGCAGCTATCTCCTTTCCTTCATTTTTTGTGCTAACATTCCTATCTCTAAAACTAGCATTTACACTATAGGTAAACATTACCGAGGGTATGGCACCTAACTCTTTAAACCTAAATGAAACAACATTGCCCATATGATTTACTTCTGAGAACTAAGCATTGTGTGCAGAGATTTTACAGCTATCTCCTTTCCTTCAGTTTTTGTGCTAACATTCCTATCTCTAAAACTAGCATTTCCTATATAGGAAAGCATAACCGAGGGTATAGCACCTAACTCTTTTAACCTAAATGAAACAACATGGCTCATATGATTTACTTCTGAGAACTAAGCATTGAGTGCAGAGATTTTGCAGCTATCTCCTTTCCTTCAGTTTTTGTGCTAACATTCCTATCTCTAAAACTAGCATTTCCTATATAGGAAAGCATAACCGAGGGTATAGCACCTAACTCTTTTAACCTAAATGAAACAACATGGCACATATGATTTACTTCTGAGAACTAAGCATTGAGTGCAGAGATTTTGCAGCTATCTCCTTTCCTTCAGTTTTTGTGCTAACATTCCTATCTGTA
The DNA here is from genome assembly GCF_030445035.2 of Dasypus novemcinctus. Lineage (NCBI taxonomy): Eukaryota > Metazoa > Chordata > Mammalia > Cingulata > Dasypodidae > Dasypus > Dasypus novemcinctus. Next base: position 95,898,669 of record NC_080678.1, read on the forward strand.
AAACTAGCATTTCCAATATAGGAAAGCATAACCTAGGGTATAGCACCTAACTCTTTAAACCTAAATGAAAGTACATGGCACATATGATTTACTTCTTAGAACTAAGCATTTTGTGCAGAGATTTTGCAGCTATCTCCTTTCCTTCATTTTTTGTGCTAACATTGCTATATCTAAAATAAGCATTTGCACTACAGGAAAGCATAACCGAGGGTATAGCACCCAACTTTTTAAACCTAAGTGAAAGAACATGGCACATATGATTTACTTCTGAGAACAAAGTATTGAGTGCAGAGATTTTGCAGATATCTCCTTTCCTTCAGTTTTTGTGCTAACATTCCTATGTCTAAAACTAGCATTTCCTAAATAGGAAAGCATAACCGAGGGTATAGCACCTAACTCTTTAACCCTAAATGAAACAATATGGCACATATGATTTACTTGTGAGAACTAAGCATTGGGTGCAGAGATTTTGCAGCTATCAACTTTCCTTCAGTTTTTGTGCTGACATTCCTATATATAAAACTAGCATTTAAACTATAGGAAAACATAAGCGAGGGTATAGCACCCACCCCTTTAAACCTAAATGAAACAAAATGGCACATATGATTTTCTTCTGAGAACTAAGCATTGAGTGCAGAGATTTTGCAGCTTTCTCGTTTCCTTCAGTTTTTGTGCTAATATTCGTATCTGTAAAACTAGCATTTCTTATATAAGAGAGCATAACCGAGGGTGTAGCACCCAACTCTTTAAACCTAAATGAAACAACATGACAAATATGATTTCCTTCTGAGAACTAAGCATTGTGTTCAGAGATATTGCAGGTATATCCTTTCCTTCAGTTTTTGTGCTAACATTCCTATCTCTAAAACTAGCATTTCCTATATAGGAAAGCATAACCTAGGGTATAGCACCTAACTCTTTAAACCTAAATGAAAGAACATGGCACATATGATTTACTTCTGAGAACTAAGCATTGTGTTCAGAGTTATTGCAGCTATATCCTTTCCTTCAGTTTTTGTGCTAACATTCCTACCTCTAAAACTAGCATTTCCTATATAGGAAAGCATAACCGAGGGTATAGCACCTAACTCTTTTAACCTAAATGAAACAACATGGCACATATGATTTACTTCTGAGAACTAAGCATTGTGTGGAGAGATTTGACAGCTATCTCCTTTCCTTCAGTTTTTGTGCTAACATTCCTATATCTAAACCTAGCATTTACACTTTAGGAAAGCCTAACCGAGGGTATAGCACCTAACTCTTTAAACCTAAGTGAAAGAACATGGCACATATGATTTATTTCTGAGAACTAAGTATTGAGTGCAGAGATTTTGCATCTATCTCCTTTCCTTCAGTTTTTGTACTAACATTCCTATCTCTAAAACTAGCATTTCTTATATAGGAGAGCATAACCGAGGGTGTAGCACCTAACTCCTTAAACCTAAATGAAACAACATGGCTCATATGATTTACTTCTGAGAACTAAGCATTGTGATCAGAGATATTGCAGCTATCTCCATTCCTTCAGTTTTTGTGTTAACATTCGTATTGTAAAACTAGCATTTCCTATATAGGAGAGAATAACCGAGGGTGTAGCACCTAACTCTTTAAACCTAAATGAAACAACATGACAAATATGATTTACTTCTGAGAGCTAAGCATTGTGGGCAGAGATTTTGCAGCTATCTCCTTTCCTTCATTTTTTGTGCTAACATTCCTATCTCTAAAACTAGCATTTACACTATAGGTAAACATTACCGAGGGTATGGCACCTAACTCTTTAAACCTAAATGAAACAACATTACCCATATGATTTACTTCTGAGAACTAAGCATTGTGTGCAGAGATTTTACAGCTATCTCCTTTCCTTCAGGTTTGTGCTAACATTCCTATATCTAAAACTACCATTTACACTATAGGAAAGCATAACCTAGGGTATAGCACCTAACTCTTTAAACCTAAATGAAACAACATGACAAATATGATTTACTTCTGAGAGCTAAGCATTGTGGGCAGAGATTTTGCAGCTATCTCCTTTCCTTCATTTTTTGTGCTAACATTCCTATATCTAAAACTACCATTTACACTATAGAAAAGCATTACCGAGGGTATAGCACTTAACTATTTAAACCTAAATGAAACAACATGGCCCGTATGATTTACTTCTGAGAACTAAGCATTGAGTGCAGAGATTTTGAAGCTATCTCCTTTCCTTCAGGTTTGTGCTAACATTCCTATATCTAAAACTACCATTTACACTATAGGAAAGCATAACCTAGGGTATAGCACCTAACTCTTTAAACCTAAATCAAACAACATGACAAATATGATTTACTTCTGAGAACTAAGCATTGAGTGCAGAGATTTTGCAGCTATCTCCTTTCCTTCAGTTTTTGTGCTAACATTCCTATCTGTAAAACTAGCATTTCCAATATAGGAAAGCATAACCTAGGGTATAGCACCTAACTCTTTAAACCTAAATGAAAGTACATGGCACATATGATTTACTTCTTAGAACTAAGCATTTTGTGCAGAGATTTTGCAGCTATCTCCTTTCCTTCATTTTTTGTGCTAACATTGCTATATCTAAAATAAGCATTTGCACTACAGGAAAGCATAACCGAGGGTATAGCACCCAACTTTTTAAACCTAAGTGAAAGAACATGGCACATATGATTTACTTCTGAGAACAAAGTATTGAGTGCAGAGATTTTGCAGATATCTCCTTTCCTTCAGTTTTTGTGCTAACATTCCTATGTCTAAAACTAGCATTTCCTAAATAGGAAAGCATAACCGAGGGTATAGCACCTAACTCTTTAACCCTAAATGAAACAATATGGCACATATGATTTACTTGTGAGAACTAAGCATTGGGTGCAGAGATTTTGCAGCTATCAACTTTCCTTCAGTTTTTGTGCTGACATTCCTATATATAAAACTAGCATTTAAACTATAGGAAAACATAAGCGAGGGTATAGCACCCACCCCTTTAAACCTAAATGAAACAAAATGGCACATATGATTTTCTTCTGAGAACTAAGCATTGAGTGCAGAGATTTTGCAGCTTTCTCGTTTCCTTCAGTTTTTGTGCTAATATTCGTATCTGTAAAACTAGCATTTCTTATATAAGAGAGCATAACCGAGGGTGTAGCACCCAACTCTTTAAACCTAAATGAAACAACATGACAAATATGATTTCCTTCTGAGAACTAAGCATTGTGTTCAGAGATATTGCAGGTATATCCTTTCCTTCAGTTTTTGTGCTAACATTCCTATCTCTAAAACTAGCATTTCCTATATAGGAAAGCATAACCTAGGGTATAGCACCTAACTCTTTAAACCTAAATGAAAGAACATGGCACATATGATTTACTTCTGAGAACTAAGCATTGTGTTCAGAGTTATTGCAGCTATATCCTTTCCTTCAGTTTTTGTGCTAACATTCCTACCTCTAAAACTAGCATTTCCTATATAGGAAAGCATAACCGAGGGTATAGCACCTAACTCTTTTAACCTAAATGAAACAACATGGCACATATGATTTACTTCTGAGAACTAAGCATTGTGTGGAGAGATTTGACAGCTATCTCCTTTCCTTCAGTTTTTGTGCTAACATTCCTATATCTAAACCTAGCATTTACACTTTAGGAAAGCCTAACCGAGGGTATAGCACCTAACTCTTTAAACCTAAGTGAAAGAACATGGCACATATGATTTATTTCTGAGAACTAAGTATTGAGTGCAGAGATTTTGCATCTATCTCCTTTCCTTCAGTTTTTGTACTAACATTCCTATCTCTAAAACTAGCATTTCTTATATAGGAGAGCATAACCGAGGGTGTAGCACCTAACTCCTTAAACCTAAATGAAACAACATGGCTCATATGATTTACTTCTGAGAACTAAGCATTGTGATCAGAGATATTGCAGCTATCTCCATTCCTTCAGTTTTTGTGTTAACATTCGTATTGTAAAACTAGCATTTCCTATATTGGAGAGAATAACCCAGGGTGTAGCACCTAACTCTTTAAACCTAAATGGAACAACATGGCACAAATAATTTACTTCTGAGAACTAAGCATTGTGTGCATTGATTTTGCAGCTATATCCTTTCCTTCAGTTTTTGTACTAACATTCGTATCTGTAAAACTAGCATTTCCTATATAGGAGAGAATACCCGAGGGTGTAGCACCTAACTCTTTAAACCTAAATGAAACAACATGACAAATATGATTTACTTCTGAGAGCTAAGCATTGTGGGCAGAGATTTTGCAGCTATCTCCTTTCCTTCATTTTTTGTGCTAACATTCCTATCTCTAAAACTAGCATTTACACTATAGGTAAACATTACCGAGGGTATGGCACCTAACTCTTTAAACCTAAATGAAACAACATTGCCCATATGATTTACTTCTGAGAACTAAGCATTGTGTGCAGAGATTTTACAGCTATCTCCTTTCCTTCAGTTTTTGTGCTAACATTCCTATATCTAAAACTACCATTTACACTATAGAAAAGCATTACCGAGGGTATAGCACCTAAATATTTAAATCTAAATGAAACAACATGGCCCTTATGATTTACTTCTGAGAACTAAGCATTGAGTGCAGAGATTTTGAAGCTATCTACTTTCCTTCAGTTTTTGTGCTAACATTCCTATCTCTAAAACTAGCATTTCCTATATAGGAAAGCATAACCGAGGGTATAGCACCTAACTCTTTTAACCTAAATGAAACAACATGGCTCATATGATTTACTTCTGAGAACTAAGCATTGAGTGCAGAGATTTTGCAGCTATCTCCTTTCCTTCAGTTTTTGTGATAACATTCCTATCTCTAAAACTAGCATTTCCTATATAGGAAAGCATAACCGAGGGTATAGCACCTAACTCTTTTAACCTAAATGAAACAACATGGCACATATGATTTACTTCTGAGAACTAAGCATTGAGTGCAGAGATTTTGCAGCTATCTCCTTTCCTTCAGTTTTTGTGCTAACATTCCTATCTGTAAAACTAGCATTTCCAATATAGGAAAGCATAACCGAGGGTATAGCACCCAACTCTTTAAACCTAAGTGAAAGAACATGGCACATATGATTTACTTCTGAGAACAAAGTATTGAGTGCAGAGATTTTGCAGATATCTCCTTTCCTTCAGTTTTTGTGGTAACATTCCTATGTCTAAAACTAGCATTTCCTAAATAGGAAAGCATAACCGAGGGTATAGCACCTAACTCTTTAACCCTAAATGAAACAATATGGCACATATGATTTACTTGTGAGACCTAAGCATTGGGTGCAGAGATTTTGCAGCTATCAACTTTCCTTCAGTTTTTGTGCTGACATTCCTATATATAAAACTAGCATTTAAACTATAGGAAAACATAACCGAGGGTATAGCACCCACCCCTTTAAACCTAAATGAAACAAAATGGCACATATGATTTTCTTCTGAGAACTAAGCATTGAGTGCAGAGATTTTGCAGCTTTCACCTTACCTTCAGTTTTTGTGCTAATATTAGTATCTGTAAAACCAGCATTTCTTATATAAGAGAGCATAACCGAGGGTGTAGCACCCAACTCTTTAAACCTAAATGAAACAACATGACAAACATGATTTCCTTCTGAGAACTAAGCATTGTGTTCAGAGATATTGCAGGTATATCCTTTCCTTCAGTTTTTGTGCTAACATTCCTATCTCTAAAACTAGCATTTCCTATATAGGAAAGCATAACCTAGGGTATAGCACCTAACTCTTTAAACCTAAATGAAAGAACATGGCACATATGATTTACTTCTGAGAACTAAGCATTGTGTTCAGAGTTATTGCAGCTATATCCTTTCCTTCAGTTTTTGTGCTAACATTCCTACCTCTAAAACTAGCATTTCCTATATAGGAAAGCATAACCGAGGGTATAGCACCTAACTCTTTTAACCTAAATGAAACAACATGGCACATATGATTTACTTCTGAGAACTAAGCATTGTGTGGAGAGATTTGACAGCTATCTCCTTTCCTTCAGTTTTTGTGCTAACATTCCTATATCTAAACCTAGCATTTACACTTTAGGAAAGCCTAACCGAGGGTATAGCACCTAACTCTTTAAACCTAAGTGAAAGAACATGGCACATATGATTTACTTCTGAGAACTAAGTATTGAGTGCAGAGATTTTGCATCTATCTCCTTTCCTTCAGTTTTTGTACTAACATTCCTATCTCTAAAACTAGCATTTCTTATATAGGAGAGCATAACCGAGGGTGTAGCACCTAACTCCTTAAACCTAAATGAAACAACATGGCTCATATGATTTACTTCTGAGAACTAAGCATTGTGATCAGAGATATTGCAGCTATCTCCATTCCTTCAGTTTTTGTGTTAACATTCGTATTGTAAAACTAGCATTTCCTATATAGGAGAGAATAACCGAGGGTGTAGCACCTAACTCTTTAAACCTAAATGGAACAACATGGCACAAATAATTTACTTCTGAGAACTAAGCATTGTGTGCATTGATTTTGCAGCTATATCCTTTCCTTCAGTTTTTGTACTAACATTCGTATCTGTAAAACTAGCATTTCCTATATAGGAGAGAATACCCGAGGGTGTAGCACCTAACTCTTTAAACCTAAATGAAACAACATGACAAATATGATTTACTTCTGAGAGCTAAGCATTGTGGGCAGAGATTTTGCAGCTATCTCCTTTCCTTCATTTTTTGTGCTAACATTCCTATCTCTAAAACTAGCATTTACACTATAGGTAAACATTACCGAGGGTATGGCACCTAACTCTTTAAACCTAAATGAAACAACATTGCCCATATGATTTACTTCTGAGAACTAAGCATTGTGTGCAGAGATTTTACAGCTATCTCCTTTCCTTCAGTTTTTGTGCTAACATTCCTATATCTAAAACTACCATTTACACTATAGAAAAGCATTACCGAGGGTATAGCACCTAACTATTTAAACCTAAATGAAACAACATGGCCCGTATGATTTACTTCTGAGAACTAAGCATTGAGTGCAGAGATTTTGAAGCTATCTACTTTCCTTCAGTTTTTCTGCTAACATTCCTATCTCTAAAACTACCATTTCCTATATAGGAAAGCATAACCGAGGGTATAGCACCTAACTCTTTTAACCTAAATGAAACAACATGGCACATATGATTTACTTCTGAGAACTAAGCATTGAGTGCAGAGATTTTGCAGCTATCTCCTTTCCTTCAGTTTTTGTGCTAACATTCCTATCTGTAAAACTAGCATTTCCAATATAGGAAAGCATAACCTAGGGTATAGCACCTAACTCTTTAAACCTAAATGAAAGTACATGGCACATATGATTTACTTCTTAGAACTAAGCATTTTGTGCAGAGAATTTGCAGCTATCTCCTTTCCTTCATTTTTTGTGCTAACATTGCTATATCTAAAATAAGCATTTGCACTACAGGAAAGCATAACCGAGGGTATAGCACCCAACTCTTTAAACCTAAGTGAAAGAACATGGCACATATGATTTACTTCTGAGAACAAAGTATTGAGTGCAGAGGTTTTGCAGATATCTCCTTTCCTTCAGTTTTTGTGCTAACATTCCTATGTCTAAAACTAGCATTTCCTAAATAGGAAAGCATAACCGAGGGTATAGCACCTAACTCTTTAACCCTAAATGAAACAATATGGCACATATGATTTACTTGTGAGAACTAAGCATTGGGTGCAGAGATTTTGCAGCTATCAACTTTCCTTCAGTTTTTGTGCTGACATTCCTATATATAAAACTAGCATTTAAACTATAGGAAAACATAAGCGAGGGTATAGCACCCACCCCTTTAAACCTAAATGAAACAAAATGGCACATATGATTTTCTTCTGAGAACTAAGCATTGAGTGCAGAGATTTTGCAGCTTTCACCTTTCCTTCAGTTTTTGTGCTAATATTCGTATCTGTAAAACTAGCATTTCTTATATAAGAGAGCATAACCGAGGGTGTAGCACCCAACTCTTTAAACCTAAATGAAACAACATGACAAATATGATTTCCTTCTGAGAACTAAGCATTGTGTTCAGAGATATTGCAGGTATATCCTTTCCTTCAGTTTTTGTGCTAACATTCCTATCTCTAAAACTAGCATTTCCTATATAGGAAAGCATAACCTAGGGTATAGCACCTAACTCTTTAAACCTAAATGAAAGAACATGGCACATATGATTTACTTCTGAGAACTAAGCATTGTGTTCAGAGTTATTGCAGCTATATCCTTTCCTTCAGTTTTTGTGCTAACATTCCTACCTCTAAAACTAGCATTTCCTATATAGGAAAGCATAACCGAGGGTATAGCACCTAACTCTTTTAACCTAAATGAAACAACATGGCACATATGATTTACTTCTGAGAACTACGCATTGTGTGGAGAGATTTTACAGCTATCTCCTTTCCTTCAGTTTTTGTGCTAACATTCCTATATCTAAACCTAGCATTTACACTTTAGGAAAGCCTAACCGAGGGTATAGCACCTAACTCTTTAAACCTAAGTGAAAGAACATGGCACATATGATTTATTTCTGAGAACTAAGTATTGAGTGCAGAGATTTTGCATCTATCTCCTTTCCTTCAGTTTTTGTACTAACATTCCTATCTCTAAAACTAGCATTTCTTATATAGGAGAGCATAACCGAGGGTGTAGCACCTAACTCCTTAAACCTAAATGAAACAACATGGCTCATATGATTTACTTCTGAGAACTAAGCATTGTGATCAGAGATATTGCAGCTATCTCCATTCCTTCAGTTTTTGTGTTAACATTCGTATTGTAAAACTAGCATTTCCTATATAGGAGAGAATAACCGAGGGTGTAGCACCTAACTCTTTAAACCTAAATGAAACAACATGACAAATATGATTTACTTCTGAGAGCTAAGCATTGTGGGCAGAGATTTTGCAGCTATCTCCTTTCCTTCATTTTTTGTGCTAACATTCCTATCTCTAAAACTAGCATTTACACTATAGGTAAACATTACCGAGGGTATGGCACCTAACTCTTTAAACCTAAATGAAACAACATTACCCATATGATTTACTTCTGAGAACTAAGCATTGTGTGCAGAGATTTTACAGCTATCTCCTTTCCTTCAGGTTTGTGCTAACATTCCTATATCTAAAACTACCATTTACACTATAGGAAAGCATAACCTAGGGTATAGCACCTAACTCTTTAAACCTAAATGAAACAACATGACAAATATGATTTACTTCTGAGAGCTAAGCATTGTGGGCAGAGATTTTGCAGCTATCTCCTTTCCTTCATTTTTTGTGCTAACATTCCTATATCTAAAACTACCATTTACACTATAGAAAAGCATTACCGAGGGTATAGCACTTAACTATTTAAACCTAAATGAAACAACATGGCCCGTATGATTTACTTCTGAGAACTAAGCATTGAGTGCAGAGATTTTGAAGCTATCTCCTTTCCTTCAGGTTTGTGCTAACATTCCTATATCTAAAACTACCATTTACACTATAGGAAAGCATAACCTAGGGTATAGCACCTAACTCTTTAAACCTAAATCAAACAACATGACAAATATGATTTACTTCTGAGAACTAAGCATTGAGTGCAGAGATTTTGCAGCTATCTCCTTTCCTTCAGTTTTTGTGCTAACATTCCTATCTGTAAAACTAGCATTTCCAATATAGGAAAGCATAACCTAGGGTATAGCACCTAACTCTTTAAACCTAAATGAAAGTACATGGCACATATGATTTACTTCTTAGAACTAAGCATTTTGTGCAGAGATTTTGCAGCTATCTCCTTTCCTTCATTTTTTGTGCTAACATTGCTATATCTAAAATAAGCATTTGCACTACAGGAAAGCATAACCGAGGGTATAGCACCCAACTTTTTAAACCTAAGTGAAAGAACATGGCACATATGATTTACTTCTGAGAACAAAGTATTGAGTGCAGAGATTTTGCAGATATCTCCTTTCCTTCAGTTTTTGTGCTAACATTCTTATGTCTAAAACTAGCATTTCCTAAATAGGAAAGCATAACCGAGGGTATAGCACCTAACTCTTTAACCCTAAATGAAACAATATGGCACATATGATTTACTTGTGAGAACTAAGCATTGGGTGCAGAGATTTTGCAGCTATCAACTTTCCTTCAGTTTTTGTGCTGACATTCCTATATATAAAACTAGCATTTAAACTATAGGAAAACATAAGCGAGGGTATAGCACCCACCCCTTTAAACCTAAATGAAACAAAATGGCACATATGATTTTCTTCTGAGAACTAAGCATTGAGTGCAGAGATTTTGCAGCTTTCTCGTTTCCTTCAGTTTTTGTGCTAATATTCGTATCTGTAAAACTAGCATTTCTTATATAAGAGAGCATAACCGAGGGTGTAGCACCCAACTCTTTAAACCTAAATGAAACAACATGACAAATATGATTTCCTTCTGAGAACTAAGCATTGTGTTCAGAGATATTGCAGGTATATCCTTTCCTTCAGTTTTTGTGCTAACATTCCTATCTCTAAAACTAGCATTTCCTATATAGGAAAGCATAACCTAGGGTATAGCACCTAACTCTTTAAACCTAAATGAAAGAACATGGCACATATGATTTACTTCTGAGAACTAAGCATTGTGTTCAGAGTTATTGCAGCTATATCCTTTCCTTCAGTTTTTGTGCTAACATTCCTACCTCTAAAACTAGCATTTCCTATATAGGAAAGCATAACCGAGGGTATAGCACCTAACTCTTTTAACCTAAATGAAACAACATGGCACATATGATTTACTTCTGAGAACTAAGCATTGTGTGGAGAGATTTTACAGCTATCTCCTTTCCTTCAGTTTTTGTGCTAACATTCCTATATCTAAACCTAGCATTTACACTTTAGGAAAGCCTAACCGAGGGTATAGCACCTAACTCTTTAAACCTAAGTGAAAGAACATGGCACATATGATTTATTTCTGAGAACTAAGTATTGAGTGCAGAGATTTTGCATCTATCTCCTTTCCTTCAGTTTTTGTACTAACATTCCTATCTCTAAAACTAGCATTTCTTATATAGGAGAGCATAACCGAGGGTGTAGCACCTAACTCCTTAAACCTAAATGAAACAACATGGCTCATATGATTTACTTCTGAGAACTAAGCATTGTGATCAGAGATATTGCAGCTATCTCCATTCCTTCAGTTTTTGTGTTAACATTCGTATTGTAAAACTAGCATTTCCTATATAGGAGAGAATAACCCAGGGTGTAGCACCTAACTCTTTAAACCTAAATGGAACAACATGGCACAAATAATTTACTTCTGAGTACTAAGCATTGTGTGCATTGATTTTGCAGCTATCTCCATTCCTTCAGTTTTTGTACTAACATTCGTATCTGTAAAACTAGCATTTCCTATATAGGAGAGAATACCCGAGGGTGTAGCACCTAACTCTTTAAACCTAAATGAAACAACATGACAAATATGATTTACTTCTGAGAGCTAAGCATTGTGGGCAGAGATTTTGCAGCTATCTCCTTTCCTTCATTTTTTGTGCTAACATTCCTATCTCTAAAACTAGCATTTACACTATAGGTAAACATTACCGAGGGTATGGCACCTAACTCTTTAAACCTAAATGAAACAACATTGCCCATATGATTTACTTCTGAGAACTAAGCATTGTGTGCAGAGATTTTACAGCTATCTCCTTTCCTTCAGTTTTTGTGCTAACATTCCTATATCTAAAACTACCATTTACACTATAGAAAAGCATTACCGAGGGTATAGCACCTAACTATTTAAATCTAAATGAAACAACATGGCCCTTATGATTTACTTCTGAGAACTAAGCATTGAGTGCAGAGATTTTGAAGCTATCTACTTTCCTTCAGTTTTTGTGCTAACATTCCTATCTCTAAAACTAGCATTTCCTATATAGGAAAGCATAACCGAGGGTATAGCACCTAACTCTTTTAACCTAAATGAAACAACATGGCTCATATGATTTACTTCTGAGAACTAAGCATTGAGTGCAGAGATTTTGCAGCTATCTCCTTTCCTTCAGTTTTTGTGATAACATTCCTATCTCTAAAACTAGCATTTCCTATATAGGAAAGCATAACCGAGGGTATAGCACCTAACTCTTTTAACCTAAATGAAACAACATGGCACATATGATTTACTTCTGAGAACTAAGCATTGAGTGCAGAGATTTTGCAGCTATCTCCTTTCCTTCAGTTTTTGTGCTAACATTCCTATCTGTAAAACTAGCATTTCCAATATAGGAAAGCATAACCGAGGGTATAGCACCCAACTCTTTAAACCTAAGTGAAAGAACATGGCACATATGATTTACTTCTGAGAACAAAGTATTGAGTGCAGAGATTTTGCAGATATCTCCTTTCCTTCAGTTTTTGTGGTAACATTCCTATGTCTAAAACTAGCATTTCCTAAATAGGAAAGCATAACCGAGGGTATAGCACCTAACTCTTTAACCCTAAATGAAACAATATGGCACATATGATTTACTTGTGAGACCTAAGCATTGGGTGCAGAGATTTTGCAGCTATCAACTTTCCTTCAGTTTTTGTGCTGACATTCCTATATATAAAACTAGCATTTAAACTATAGGAAAACATAACCGAGGGTATAGCACCCACCCCTTTAAACCTAAATGAAACAAAATGGCACATATGATTTTCTTCTGAGAACTAAGCATTGAGTGCAGAGATTTTGCAGCTTTCACCTTTCCTTCAGTTTTTGTGCTAATATTAGTATCTGTAAAACCAGCATTTCTTATATAAGAGAGCATAACCGAGGGTGTAGCACCCAACTCTTTAAACCTAAATGAAACAACATGACAAACATGATTTCCTTCTGAGAACTAAGCATTGTGTTCAGAGATATTGCAGGTATATCCTTTCCTTCAGTTTTTGTGCTAACATTCCTATCTCTAAAACTAGCATTTCCTATATAGGAAAGCATAACCTAGGGTATAGCACCTAACTCTTTAAACCTAAATGAAAGAACATGGCACATATGATTTACTTCTGAGAACTAAGCATTGTGTTCAGAGTTATTGCAGCTATATCCTTTCCTTCAGTTTTTGTGCTAACATTCCTACCTCTAAAACTAGCATTTCCTATATAGGAAAGCATAACCGAGGGTATAGCACCTAACTCTTTTAACCTAAATGAAACAACATGGCACATATGATTTACTTCTGAGAACTAAGCATTGTGTGGAGAGATTTGACAGCTATCTCCTTTCCTTCAGTTTTTGTGCTAACATTCCTATATCTAAACCTAGCATTTACACTTTAGGAAAGCCTAACCGAGGGTATAGCACCTAACTCTTTAAACCTAAGTGAAAGAACATGGCACATATGATTTACTTCTGAGAACTAAGTATTGAGTGCAGAGATTTTGCATCTATCTCCTTTCCTTCAGTTTTTGTACTAACATTCCTATCTCTAAAACTAGCATTTCTTATATAGGAGAGCATAACCGAGGGTGTAGCACCTAACTCCTTAAACCTAAATGAAACAACATGGCTCATATGATTTACTTCTGAGAACTAAGCATTGTGATCAGAGATATTGCAGCTATCTCCATTCCTTCAGTTTTTGTGTTAACATTCGTATTGTAAAACTAGCATTTCCTATATAGGAGAGAATAACCGAGGGTGTAGCACCTAACTCTTTAAACCTAAATGGAACAACATGGCACAAATAATTTACTTCTGAGAACTAAGCATTGTGTGCATTGATTTTGCAGCTATATCCTTTCCTTCAGTTTTTGTACTAACATTCGTATCTGTAAAACTAGCATTTCCTATATAGGAGAGAATACCCGAGGGTGTAGCACCTAACTCTTTAAACCTAAATGAAACAACATGACAAATATGATTTACTTCTGAGAGCTAAGCATTGTGGGCAGAGATTTTGCAGCTATCTCCTTTCCTTCATTTTTTGTGCTAACATTCCTATCTCTAAAACTAGCATTTACACTATAGGTAAACATTACCGAGGGTATGGCACCTAACTCTTTAAACCTAAATGAAACAACATTGCCCATATGATTTACTTCTGAGAACTAAGCATTGTGTGCAGAGATTTTACAGCTATCTCCTTTCCTTCAGTTTTTGTGCTAACATTCCTATATCTAAAACTACCATTTACACTATAGAAAAGCATTACCGAGGGTATAGCACCTAACTATTTAAACCTAAATGAAACAACATGGCCCGTATGATTTACTTCTGAGAACTAAGCATTGAGTGCAGAGATTTTGAAGCTATCTACTTTCCTTCAGTTTTTCTGCTAACATTCCTATCTCTAAAACTACCATTTCCTATATAGGAAAGCATAACCGAGGGTATAGCACCTAACTCTTTTAACCTAAATGAAACAACATGGCACATATGATTTACTTCTGAGAACTAAGCATTGAGTGCAGAGATTTTGCAGCTATCTCCTTTCCTTCAGTTTTTGTGCTAACATTCCTATCTGTAAAACTAGCATTTCCAATATAGGAAAGCATAACCTAGGGTATAGCACCTAACTCTTTAAACCTAAATGAAAGTACATGGCACATATGATTTACTTCTTAGAACTAAGCATTTTGTGCAGAGAATTTGCAGCTATCTCCTTTCCTTCATTTTTTGTGCTAACATTGCTATATCTAAAATAAGCATTTGCACTACAGGAAAGCATAACCGAGGGTATAGCACCCAACTCTTTAAACCTAAGTGAAAGAACATGGCACATATGATTTACTTCTGAGAACAAAGTATTGAGTGCAGAGGTTTTGCAGATATCTCCTTTCCTTCAGTTTTTGTGCTAACATTCCTATGTCTAAAACTAGCATTTCCTAAATAGGAAAGCATAACCGAGGGTATAGCACCTAACTCTTTAACCCTAAATGAAACAATATGGCACATATGATTTACTTGTGAGAACTAAGCATTGGGTGCAGAGATTTTGCAGCTATCAACTTTCCTTCAGTTTTTGTGCTGACATTCCTATATATAAAACTAGCATTTAAACTATAGGAAAACATAACCGAGGGTATAGCACCCACCCCTTTAAACCTAAATGAAACAAAATGGCACATATGATTTTCTTCTGAGAACTAAGCATTGAGTGCAGAGATTTTGCAGCTTTCACCTTTCCTTCAGTTTTTGTGCTAATATTCGTATCTGTAAAACTAGCATTTCTTATATAAGAGAGCATAACCGAGGGTGTAGCACCCAACTCTTTAAACCTAAATGAAACAACATGACAAATATGATTTCCTTCTGAGAACTAAGCATTGTGTTCAGAGATATTGCAGGTATATCCTTTCCTTCAGTTTTTGTGCTAACATTCCTATCTCTAAAACTAGCATTTCCTATATAGGAAAGCATAACCTAGGGTATAGCACCTAACTCTTTAAACCTAAATGAAAGAACATGGCACATATGATTTACTTCTGAGAACTAAGCATTGTGTTCAGAGTTATTGCAGCTATATCCTTTCCTTCAGTTTTTGTGCTAACATTCCTACCTCTAAAACTAGCATTTCCTATATAGGAAAGCATAACCGAGGGTATAGCACCTAACTCTTTTAACCTAAATGAAACAACATGGCACATATGATTTACTTCTGAGAACTAAGCATTGTGTGGAGAGATTTGACAGCTATCTCCTTTCCTTCAGTTTTTGTGCTAACATTCCTATATCTAAACCTAGCATTTACACTTTAGGAAAGCCTAACCGAGGGTATAGCACCTAACTCTTTAAACCTAAGTGAAAGAACATGGCACATATGATTTACTTCTGAGAACTAAGTATTGAGTGCAGAGATTTTGCATCTATCTCCTTTCCTTCAGTTTTTGTACTAACATTCCTATCTCTAAAACTAGCATTTCTTATATAGGAGAGCATAACCGAGGGTGTAGCACCTAACTCCTTAAACCTAAATGAAACAACATGGCTCATATGATTTACTTCTGAGAACTAAGCATTGTGATCAGAGATATTGCAGCTATCTCCATTCCTTCAGTTTTTGTGTTAACATTCGTATTGTAAAACTAGCATTTCCTATATAGGAGAGAATAACCGAGGGTGTAGCACCTAACTCTTTAAACCTAAATGGAACAACATGGCACAAATAATTTACTTCTGAGAACTAAGCATTGTGTGCATTGATTTTGCAGCTATATCCTTTCCTTCAGTTTTTGTACTAACATTCGTATCTGTAAAACTAGCATTTCCTATATAGGAGAGAATACCCGAGGGTGTAGCACCTAACTCTTTAAACCTAAATGAAACAACATGACAAATATGATTTACTTCTGAGAGCGAAGCATTGTGGGCAGAGATTTTGCAGCTATCTCCTTTCCTTCATTTTTTGTGCTAACATTCCTATCTCTAAAACTAGCATTTACACTATAGGTAAACATTACCGAGGGTATGGCACCTAACTCTTTAAACCTAAATGAAACAACATTGCCCATATGATTTACTTCTGAGAACTAAGCATTGAGTGCAGAGATTTTGAAGCTATCTACTTTCCTTCAGTTTTTGTGCTAACATTCCTATCTCTAAAACTACCATTTCCTATATAGGAAAGCATAACCGAGGGTATAGCACCTAACTCTTTTAATCTAAATGAAACAACATGGCACATATGATTTACTTCTGAGAACTAAGCTTTGAGTGCAGAGATTTTGCAGCTATCTCCTTTCCTTCAGTTTTTGTGCTAACATTCCTATCTCTAAAACTAGCATTTCTTATATAGGAGAGCATAACCGAGGGTGTAGCACCTAACTCCTTAAACCTAAATGAAACAGCATGGCTCATATGATTTACTTCTGAGAACTAAGCATTGTGATCAGAGATATTGCAGCTATCTCCATTCCTTCAGTTTTTGTGTTAACATTCGTATTTTAAAACTAGCATTTCCTATATAGGAGAGCATAACCGAGGGTGTAGCACCTAACTCTTTAAACCTAAATGAAACAACATGGCACATATGATTTACTTCTGAGAACTAAGAATTGTGTGCAGAGATTTTGCAGCTATCTCCATTCCTTCAGTTTTTGTGCTAACATTCGTATCTCTAAAACTCGCATTTCCTACATAGGAAACCTAACTGAGGGTATAGCACCTAACTCATTACACCTAAATGAACCAACATGGCAAATATGATTTACTTGTGAGAACTAAGCATTGTGTGCAGAGATTTTGCAGCTATCAACTTTCCTTCAGTTTTTGTGCTAACATTCCTTTCTCTAAAACTAGCATTTACAGTATAGGAAAGCATAACCCAGGGTATAGCACCTAACTCTTTTAAACTAAATGAAACAACATGGCACATATGATTTACTTGCGAGAACTAAGCATTGTGTGCAGAGATTTTGCAGCTATCAACTTTCCTTCAGTTTTTGTGCTAACATTCCTATATCTAAAGCTAGCATTTACACTATAGGAAAGCATAACCGAGGGTTTAGCACCTAACTCTTTAAAACTAAATGAAAAAACATGGGCCATATGATTTACTTCTGAGAACTAAGCATTGAGTGCATAGATTTTGCAGCTATCTCCTTTCCATCAGTTTTTGTGCTAACATTCCTAACTGTAAAACTAGCATTTACATTAGAGGAAAGCATAACCGAGGGTATAGCACCAGCACTTTAAACCTAAATGAAACAACATGGCCCATATGATTTACTTCTGAGAACTAAGCATTGAGTGCAGAGATTTTGCAGCTCTCTCCTTTCCTTCAGTTTTTGTGCTAACATTCCTTTCTCTAAAACTAGCATTTACAGTATAGGAAAGCATTACTGAGGGTATAGCACATAACTCTTTTAACCTAAGTGAAAGAAAATGGCACATATGATTTACTTCAGAGAACTAAACATTGTGTGCAGAGATTTTCCAGCTATCAACTTTCCTTCAGTTTTGGTGCTAACATTCCTATATCTAAAGCTAGCATTTACACTGTAGGAAAGCATAACCGAGGGTATAGCACCTAACTCTTTAAACCTAAATGAAACAACATGTCCCATATGATTTACTTCTGAGAACTAAGCATTGAGTGCAGAGATTTTGCAGCTCTCTCCTTTCCTTCAGTTTTTGTGCTAACATTCCTATATCTAAAACTACCATTTACA
The DNA here is from genome assembly GCF_030445035.2 of Dasypus novemcinctus. Classification (NCBI taxonomy): domain Eukaryota; kingdom Metazoa; phylum Chordata; class Mammalia; order Cingulata; family Dasypodidae; genus Dasypus; species Dasypus novemcinctus. The sequence goes on from NC_080678.1 coordinate 95,916,835, forward strand.
CTATAGAAAAGCATTACCGAGGGTATAGCACCTAACTATTTAAACCTAAATGAAACAACATGGCTCATATGATTTACTTCTGAGAACTAAGCATTGAGTGCAGAGATTTTGCAGCTATCTCCTTTCCTTCAGTTTTTGTGCTAACATTCCTATCTCTAAAACTAGCATTTCCAATATAGGAAAGCATAACCTAGGGTATAGCACCTAACTCTTTAAACCTAAATGAAAGTACATGGCACATATGATTTACTTCTTAGAACTAAGCATTTTGTGCAGAGAATTTGCACCTATCTCCTTTCCTTCATTTTTTGTGCTAACATTGCTATATCTAAAATAAGCATTTGCACTACAGGAAAGCATAACCGAGGGTATAGCACCCAACTCTTTAAACCTAAGTGAAAGAACATGGCACATATGATTTACTTCTGAGAACAAAGTATTGAGTGCAGAGGTTTTGCAGATATCTCCTTTCCTTCAGTTTTTGTGCTAACATTCCTATGTCTAAAACTAGCATTTCCTAAATAGGAAAGCATAACCGAGGGTATAGCACCTAACTCTTTAACCCTAAATGAAACAATATGGCACATATGATTTACTTGTGAGAACTAAGCATTGGGTGCAGAGATTTTGCAGCTATCAACTTTCCTTCAGTTTTTGTGCTGACATTCCTATATATAAAACTAGCATTTAAACTATAGGAAAACATAACCGAGGGTATAGCACCCACCCCTTTAAACCTAAATGAAACAAAATGGCACATATGATTTTCTTCTGAGAACTAAGCATTGAGTGCAGAGATTTTGCAGCTTTCACCTTTCCTTCAGTTTTTGTGCTAATATTCGTATCTGTAAAACTAGCATTTCTTATATAAGAGAGCATAACCGAGGGTGTAGCACCCAACTCTTTAAACCTAAATGAAACAACATGACAAATATGATTTCCTTCTGAGAACTAAGCATTGTGTTCAGAGATATTGCAGGTATATCCTTTCCTTCAGTTTTTGTGCTAACATTCCTATCTCTAAAACTAGCATTTCCTATATAGGAAAGCATAACCTAGGGTATAGCACCTAACTCTTTAAACCTAAATGAAAGAACATGGCACATATGATTTACTTCTGAGAACTAAGCATTGTGTTCAGAGTTATTGCAGCTATATCCTTTCCTTCAGTTTTTGTGCTAACATTCCTACCTCTAAAACTAGCATTTCCTATATAGGAAAGCATAACCGAGGGTATAGCACCTAACTCTTTTAACCTAAATGAAACAACATGGCACATATGATTTACTTCTGAGAACTAAGCATTGTGTGGAGAGATTTGACAGCTATCTCCTTTCCTTCAGTTTTTGTGCTAACATTCCTATATCTAAACCTAGCATTTACACTTTAGGAAAGCCTAACCGAGGGTATAGCACCTAACTCTTTAAACCTAAGTGAAAGAACATGGCACATATGATTTACTTCTGAGAACTAAGTATTGAGTGCAGAGATTTTGCATCTATCTCCTTTCCTTCAGTTTTTGTACTAACATTCCTATCTCTAAAACTAGCATTTCTTATATAGGAGAGCATAACCGAGGGTGTAGCACCTAACTCCTTAAACCTAAATGAAACAACATGGCTCATATGATTTACTTCTGAGAACTAAGCATTGTGATCAGAGATATTGCAGCTATCTCCATTCCTTCAGTTTTTGTGTTAACATTCGTATTGTAAAACTAGCATTTCCTATATAGGAGAGAATAACCGAGGGTGTAGCACCTAACTCTTTAAACCTAAATGGAACAACATGGCACAAATAATTTACTTCTGAGAACTAAGCATTGTGTGCATTGATTTTGCAGCTATATCCTTTCCTTCAGTTTTTGTACTAACATTCGTATCTGTAAAACTAGCATTTCCTATATAGGAGAGAATACCCGAGGGTGTAGCACCTAACTCTTTAAACCTAAATGAAACAACATGACAAATATGATTTACTTCTGAGAGCGAAGCATTGTGGGCAGAGATTTTGCAGCTATCTCCTTTCCTTCATTTTTTGTGCTAACATTCCTATCTCTAAAACTAGCATTTACACTATAGGTAAACATTACCGAGGGTATGGCACCTAACTCTTTAAACCTAAATGAAACAACATTGCCCATATGATTTACTTCTGAGAACTAAGCATTGAGTGCAGAGATTTTGAAGCTATCTACTTTCCTTCAGTTTTTGTGCTAACATTCCTATCTCTAAAACTACCATTTCCTATATAGGAAAGCATAACCGAGGGTATAGCACCTAACTCTTTTAATCTAAATGAAACAACATGGCACATATGATTTACTTCTGAGAACTAAGCTTTGAGTGCAGAGATTTTGCAGCTATCTCCTTTCCTTCAGTTTTTGTGCTAACATTCCTATCTCTAAAACTAGCATTTCTTATATAGGAGAGCATAACCGAGGGTGTAGCACCTAACTCCTTAAACCTAAATGAAACAGCATGGCTCATATGATTTACTTCTGAGAACTAAGCATTGTGATCAGAGATATTGCAGCTATCTCCATTCCTTCAGTTTTTGTGTTAACATTCGTATTTTAAAACTAGCATTTCCTATATAGGAGAGCATAACCGAGGGTGTAGCACCTAACTCTTTAAACCTAAATGAAACAACATGGCACATATGATTTACTTCTGAGAACTAAGAATTGTGTGCAGAGATTTTGCAGCTATCTCCATTCCTTCAGTTTTTGTGCTAACATTCGTATCTCTAAAACTCGCATTTCCTACATAGGAAACCTAACTGAGGGTATAGCACCTAACTCATTACACCTAAATGAACCAACATGGCAAATATGATTTACTTGTGAGAACTAAGCATTGTGTGCAGAGATTTTGCAGCTATCAACTTTCCTTCAGTTTTTGTGCTAACATTCCTTTCTCTAAAACTAGCATTTACAGTATAGGAAAGCATAACCCAGGGTATAGCACCTAACTCTTTTAAACTAAATGAAACAACATGGCACATATGATTTACTTGCGAGAACTAAGCATTGTGTGCAGAGATTTTGCAGCTATCAACTTTCCTTCAGTTTTTGTGCTAACATTCCTATATCTAAAGCTAGCATTTACACTATAGGAAAGCATAACCGAGGGTTTAGCACCTAACTCTTTAAAACTAAATGAAAAAACATGGGCCATATGATTTACTTCTGAGAACTAAGCATTGAGTGCATAGATTTTGCAGCTATCTCCTTTCCATCAGTTTTTGTGCTAACATTCCTAACTGTAAAACTAGCATTTACATTAGAGGAAAGCATAACCGAGGGTATAGCACCAGCACTTTAAACCTAAATGAAACAACATGGCCCATATGATTTACTTCTGAGAACTAAGCATTGAGTGCAGAGATTTTGCAGCTCTCTCCTTTCCTTCAGTTTTTGTGCTAACATTCCTTTCTCTAAAACTAGCATTTACAGTATAGGAAAGCATTACTGAGGGTATAGCACATAACTCTTTTAACCTAAGTGAAAGAAAATGGCACATATGATTTACTTCAGAGAACTAAACATTGTGTGCAGAGATTTTCCAGCTATCAACTTTCCTTCAGTTTTGGTGCTAACATTCCTATATCTAAAGCTAGCATTTACACTGTAGGAAAGCATAACCGAGGGTATAGCACCTAACTCTTTAAACCTAAATGAAACAACATGTCCCATATGATTTACTTCTGAGAACTAAGCATTGAGTGCAGAGATTTTGCAGCTCTCTCCTTTCCTTCAGTTTTTGTGCTAACATTCCTATATCTAAAACTACCATTTACACTATAGAAAAGCATTACCGAGGGTATAGCACCTAACTATTTAAACCTAAATGAAACAACATGGCTCATATGATTTACTTCTGAGAACTAAGCATTGAGTGCAGAGATTTTGCAGCTATCTCCTTTCCTTCAGTTTTTGTGCTAACATTCCTATCTCTAAAACTAGCATTTCCTATATAGGAAAGCATAACCGAGGGTATAGCACCTAACTCTTTTAACCTAAATGAAACAACATGGCACATATGATTTACTTCTGAGAACTAAGCATTGAGTGCAGAGATTTTGCAGCTATCTCCTTTCCTTCAGTTTTTGTGGTAACATTCCTATCTGTAAAACTAGCATTTCCAATATAGGAAAGCATAACCTAGGGTATAGCACCTAACTCTTTAAACCTAAATGAAAGTACATGGCACATATGATTTACTTCTTAGAACTAAGCATTTTGTGCAGAGAATTTGCAGCTATCTCCTTTCCTTCATTTTTTGTGCTAACATTGCTATATCTAAAATAAGCATTTGCACTACAGGAAAGCATAACCGAGGGTATAGCACCCAACTCTTTAAACCTAAGTGAAAGAACATGGCACATATGATTTACTTCTGAGAACTAAGTATTGAGTGCAGAGATTTTGCATCTATCTCCTTTCCTTCAGTTTTTGTACTAACATTCCTATCTCTAAAACTAGCATTTCTTATATAGGAGAGCATAACCGAGGGTGTAGCACCTAACTCCTTAAACCTAAATGAAACAACATGGCTCATATGATTTACTTCTGAGAACTAAGCATTGTGATCAGAGATATTGCAGCTATCTCCATTCCTTCAGTTTTTGTGTTAACATTCGTATTGTAAAACTAGCATTTCCTATATAGGAGAGAATAACCGAGGGTGTAGCACCTAACTCTTTAAACCTAAATGGAACAACATGGCACAAATAATTTACTTCTGAGAACTAAGCATTGTGTGCATTGATTTTGCAGCTATATCCTTTCCTTCAGTTTTTGTACTAACATTCGTATCTGTAAAACTAGCATTTCCTATATAGGAGAGAATACCCGAGGGTGTAGCACCTAACTCTTTAAACCTAAATGAAACAACATGACAAATATGATTTACTTCTGAGAGCGAAGCATTGTGGGCAGAGATTTTGCAGCTATCTCCTTTCCTTCATTTTTTGTGCTAACATTCCTATCTCTAAAACTAGCATTTACACTATAGGTAAACATTACCGAGGGTATGGCACCTAACTCTTTAAACCTAAATGAAACAACATTGCCCATATGATTTACTTCTGAGAACTAAGCATTGAGTGCAGAGATTTTGAAGCTATCTACTTTCCTTCAGTTTTTGTGCTAACATTCCTATCTCTAAAACTACCATTTCCTATATAGGAAAGCATAACCGAGGGTATAGCACCTAACTCTTTTAATCTAAATGAAACAACATGGCACATATGATTTACTTCTGAGAACTAAGCTTTGAGTGCAGAGATTTTGCAGCTATCTCCTTTCCTTCAGTTTTTGTGCTAACATTCCTATCTCTAAAACTAGCATTTCTTATATAGGAGAGCATAACCGAGGGTGTAGCACCTAACTCCTTAAACCTAAATGAAACAGCATGGCTCATATGATTTACTTCTGAGAACTAAGCATTGTGATCAGAGATATTGCAGCTATCTCCATTCCTTCAGTTTTTGTGTTAACATTCGTATTTTAAAACTAGCATTTCCTATATAGGAGAGCATAACGGGGGTGTAGCACCTAACTCTTTAAACCTAAATGAAACAACATGGCACATATGATTTACTTCTGAGAACTAAGAATTGTGTGCAGAGATTTTGCAGCTATCTCCATTCCTTCAGTTTTTGTGCTAACATTCGTATCTCTAAAACTCGCATTTCCTACATAGGAAACCTAACTGAGGGTATAGCACCTAACTCATTACACCTAAATGAACCAACATGGCAAATATGATTTACTTGTGAGAACTAAGCATTGTGTGCAGAGATTTTGCAGCTATCAACTTTCCTTCAGTTTTTGTGCTAACATTCCTTTCTCTAAAACTAGCATTTACAGTATAGGAAAGCATAACCCAGGGTATAGCACCTAACTCTTTTAAACTAAATGAAACAACATGGCACATATGATTTACTTGCGAGAACTAAGCATTGTGTGCAGAGATTTTGCAGCTATCAACTTTCCTTCAGTTTTTGTGCTAACATTCCTATATCTAAAGCTAGCATTTACACTATAGGAAAGCATAACCGAGGGTTTAGCACCTAACTCTTTAAAACTAAATGAAAAAACATGGGCCATATGATTTACTTCTGAGAACTAAGCATTGAGTGCATAGATTTTGCAGCTATCTCCTTTCCATCAGTTTTTGTGCTAACATTCCTAACTGTAAAACTAGCATTTACATTAGAGGAAAGCATAACCGAGGGTATAGCACCAGCACTTTAAACCTAAATGAAACAACATGGCCCATATGATTTACTTCTGAGAACTAAGCATTGAGTGCAGAGATTTTGCAGCTCTCTCCTTTCCTTCAGTTTTTGTGCTAACATTCCTTTCTCTAAAACTAGCATTTACAGTATAGGAAAGCATTACTGAGGGTATAGCACATAACTCTTTTAACCTAAGTGAAAGAAAATGGCACATATGATTTACTTCAGAGAACTAAACATTGTGTGCAGAGATTTTCCAGCTATCAACTTTCCTTCAGTTTTGGTGCTAACATTCCTATATCTAAAGCTAGCATTTACACTGTAGGAAAGCATAACCGAGGGTATAGCACCTAACTCTTTAAACCTAAATGAAACAACATGTCCCATATGATTTACTTCTGAGAACTAAGCATTGAGTGCAGAGATTTTGCAGCTCTCTCCTTTCCTTCAGTTTTTGTGCTAACATTCCTATATCTAAAACTACCATTTACACTATAGAAAAGCATTACCGAGGGTATAGCACCTAACTATTTAAACCTAAATGAAACAACATGGCTCATATGATTTACTTCTGAGAACTAAGCATTGAGTGCAGAGATTTTGCAGCTATCTCCTTTCCTTCAGTTTTTGTGCTAACATTCCTATCTCTAAAACTAGCATTTCCTATATAGGAAAGCATAACCGAGGGTATAGCACCTAACTCTTTTAACCTAAATGAAACAACATGGCACATATGATTTACTTCTGAGAACTAAGCATTGAGTGCAGAGATTTTGCAGCTATCTCCTTTCCTTCAGTTTTTGTGGTAACATTCCTATCTGTAAAACTAGCATTTCCAATATAGGAAAGCATAACCTAGGGTATAGCACCTAACTCTTTAAACCTAAATGAAAGTACATGGCACATATGATTTACTTCTTAGAACTAAGCATTTTGTGCAGAGAATTTGCAGCTATCTCCTTTCCTTCATTTTTTGTGCTAACATTGCTATATCTAAAATAAGCATTTGCACTACAGGAAAGCATAACCGAGGGTATAGCACCCAACTCTTTAAACCTAAGTGAAAGAACATGGTACATATGATTTACTTCTGAGAACAAAGTATTGAGTGCAGAGGTTTTGCAGATATCTCCTTTCCTTCAGTTTTTGTGCTAACATTCCTATGTCTAAAACTAGCATTTCCTAAATAGGAAAGTATAACCGAGGGTATAGCACCTAACTCTTTAACCCTAAATGAAACAATATGGCACATATGATTTACTTGTGAGAACTAAGCATTGGGTGCAGAGATTTTGCAGCTATCAACTTTCCTTCAGTTTTTGTGCTGACATTCCTATATATAAAACTAGCATTTAAACTATAGGAAAACATAACCGAGGGTATAGCACCCACACCTTTAAACCTAAATGAAACAAAATGGCACATATGATTTTCTTCTGAGAACTAAGCATTGAGTGCAGAGATTTTGCAGCTTTCACCTTTCCTTCAGTTTTTGTGCTAATATTCGTATCTGTAAAACTAGCATTTCTTATATAAGAGAGCATAACCGAGGGTGTAGCACCCAACTCTTTAAACCTAAATGAAACAACATGACAAATATGATTTCCTTCTGAGAACTAAGCATTGTGTTCAGAGATATTGCAGGTATATCCTTTCCTTCAGTTTTTGTGCTAACATTCCTATCTCTAAAACTAGCATTTCCTATATAGGAAAGCATAACCGAGGGTGTAGCACCTAACTCCTTAAACCTAAATGAAACAGCATGGCTCATATGATTTACTTCTGAGAACTAAGCATTGTGATCAGAGATATTGCAGCTATCTCCATTCCTTCAGTTTTTGTGTTAACATTCGTATTTTAAAACTAGCATTTCCTATATAGGAGAGCATAACCGAGGGTGTAGCACCTAACTCTTTAAACCTAAATGAAACAACATGGCACATATGATTTACTTCTGAGAACTAAGCATTGTGTGCAGAGATTTTGCAGCTATCTCCATTCCTTCAGTTTTGTGCTAACATTCGTATCTCTAAAACTCGCATTTCCTACATAGGAAACCTAACTGAGGGTATAGCACCTAACTCATTACACCTAAATGAACCAACATGGCAAATATGATTTACTTGTGAGAACTAAGCATTGTGTGCAGAGATTTTGCAGCTATCAACTTTCCTTCAGTTTTTGTGCTAACATTCCTTTCTCTAAAACTAGCATTTACAGTATAGGAAAGCATAACCCAGGGTATAGCACCTAACTCTTTTAAACTAAATGAAACAACATGGCACATATGATTTACTTGCGAGAACTAAGCATTGTGTGCAGAGATTTTGCAGCTATCAACTTTCCTTCAGTTTTTGTGCTAACATTCCTATATCTAAAGCTAGCATTTACACTATAGGAAAGCATAACCGAGGGTTTAGCACCTAACTCTTTAAAACTAAATGAAAAAACATGGGCCATATGATTTACTTCTGAGAACTAAGCATTGAGTGCATAGATTTTGCAGCTATCTCCTTTCCATCAGTTTTTGTGCTAACATTCCTAACTGTAAAACTAGCATTTACATTAGAGGAAAGCATAACCGAGGGTATAGCACCAGCACTTTAAACCTAAATGAAACAACATGGCCCATATGATTTACTTCTGAGAACTAAGCATTGAGTGCAGAGATTTTGCAGCTCTCTCCTTTCCTTCAGTTTTTGTGCTAACATTCCTATCTCTAAATCTAGCATTTCCTATATAGGAAAGCATAACCGAGGGTATAGCACCTAACTCTTTTAACCTAAATGAAACAACATGGCACATATGATTTACTTCTGAGAACTAATCATTGTGTGGAGAGATTTTACAGCTATCTCCTTTCCTTCAGTTTTTGTGCTAACATTCCTATATCTAAACCTAGCATTTACACTTTAGGAAAGCCTAACCGAGGGTATAGCACCTAACTCTTTAAACCTAAGTGAAAGAAAATGGCACATATGATTTACTTCTGAGAACTAAGTATTGAGTGCAGAGATTTTGCATCTATCTCCTTTCCTTCAGTTTTTGTACTAACATTCCTATCTCTAAAACTAGCATTTCTTATAGAGGAGAGCATAACCGAGGGTGTAGCACCTAACTCCTTAAACCTAAATGAAACAACATGGCTCATATGATTTACTTCTGAGAACTAAGCATTGTGATCAGAGTTATTGCAGCTATCTCCATTCCTTCAGTTTTTGTGTTAACATTCGTATTGTAAAACTAGCATTTCCTATATAGGAGAGAATACCCGAGGGTGTAGCACCTAACTCTTTAAACCTAAATGAAACAACATGACAAATATGATTTACTTCTGAGAGCGAAGCATTGTGAGCAGAGATTTTGCAGCTATCTCCTTTCCTTCATTTTTTGTGCTAACATTCCTATCTCTAAAACTAGCATTTACACTATAGGTAAACATTACCGAGGGTATGGCACCTAACTCTTTAAACCTAAATGAAACAACATTGCCCATATGATTTACTTCTGAGAACTAAGCATTGTGTGCAGAGATTTTACAGCTATCTCCTTTCCTTCAGTTTTTGTGCTAACATTCCTATATCTAAAACTACCATTTACACTATAGAAAAGCATTACCGAGGGTATAGCACCTAACTATTTAAACCTAAATGAAACAACATGGCCCGTATGATTTACTTCTGAGAACTAAGCATTGAGTGCAGAGATTTTGAAGCTATCTACTTTCCTTCAGTTTTTGTGCTAACATTCCTATCTCTAAAACTACCATTTCCTATATAGGAAAGCATAACCGAGGGTATAGCACCTAACTCTTTTAACCTAAATGAAACAACATGGCACATATGATTTACTTCTGAGAACTAAGCATTGAGTGCAGAGATTTTGCAGCTATCTCCTTTCCTTCAGTTTTTGTGCTAACATTCCTATCTGTAAAACTAGCATTTCCAATATAGGAAAGCATAACCTAGGGTATAGCACCTAACTCTTTAAACCTAAATGAAAGTACATGGCACATATGATTTACTTCTTAGAACTAAGCATTTTGTGCAGAGAATTTGCAGCTATCTCCTTTCCTTCATTTTTTGTGCTAACATTGCTATATCTAAAATAAGCATTTGCACTACAGGAAAGCATAACCGAGGGTATAGCACCCAACTCTTTAAACCTAAGTGAAAGAACATGGCACATATGATTTACTTCTGAGAACAAAGTATTGAGTGCAGAGGTTTTGCAGATATCTCCTTTCCTTCAGTTTTTGTGCTAACATTCCTATGTCTAAAACTAGCATTTCCTAAATAGGAAAGCATAACCGAGGGTATAGCACCTAACTCTTTAACCCTAAATGAAACAATATGGCACATATGATTTACTTGTGAGAACTAAGCATTGGGTGCAGAGATTTTGCAGCTATCAACTTTCCTTCAGTTTTTGTGCTGACATTCCTATATATAAAACTAGCATTTAAACTATAGGAAAACATAACCGAGGGTATAGCACCCACCCCTTTAAACCTAAATGAAACAAAATGGCACATATGATTTTCTTCTGGGAACTAAGCATTGAGTGCAGAGATTTTGCAGCTTTCACCTTTCCTTCAGTTTTTGTGCTAATATTCGTATCTGTAAAACTAGCATTTCTTTTATAAGAGAGCATAACCGAGGGTGTAGCACCCAACTCTTTAAACCTAAATGAAACAACATGACAAATATGATTTCCTTCTGAGAACTAAGCATTGTGTTCAGAGATATTGCAGGTATATCCTTTCCTTCAGTTTTTGTGCTAACATTCCTATCTCTAAAACTAGCATTTCCTATATAGGAAAGCATAACCTAGGGTATAGCACCTAACTCTTTAAACCTAAATGAAAGAACATGGCACATATGATTTACTTCTGAGAACTAAGCATTGTGTTCAGAGTTATTGCAGCTATATCCTTTCCTTCAGTTTTTGTGCTAACATTCCTACCTCTAAAACTAGCATTTCCTATATAGGAAAGCATAACCGAGGGTATAGCACCTAACTCTTTTAACCTAAATGAAACAACATGGCACATATGATTTACTTCTGAGAACTAAGCATTGTGTGGAGAGATTTTACAGCTATCTCCTTTCCTTCAGTTTTTGTGCTAACATTCCTATATCTAAACCTAGCATTTACACTTTAGGAAAGCCTAACCGAGGGTATAGCACCTAACTCTTTAAACCTAAGTGAAAGAACATGGCACATATGATTTATTTCTGAGAACTAAGCATTGAGTGCAGAGATTTTGCATCTATCTCCTTTCCTTCAGTTTTTGTACTAACATTCCTATCTCTAAAACTAGCATTTCTTATATAGGAGAGCATAACCGAGGGTGTAGCACCTAACTCCTTAAACCTAAATGAAACAACATGGCTCATATGATTTACTTCTGAGAACTAAGCATTGTGATCAGAGATATTGCAGCTATCTCCATTCCTTCAGTTTTTGTGTTAACATTCGTATTGTAAAACTAGCATTTCCTATATAGGAGAGAATAACCGAGGGTGTAGCACCTAACTCTTTAAACCTAAATGAAACAGCATGACAAATATGATTTACTTCTGAGAGCTAAGCATTGTGGGCAGAGATTTTGCAGCTATCTCCTTTCCTTCATTTTTTGTGCTAACATTCCTATCTCTAAAACTAGCATTTACACTATAGGTAAACATTACCGAGGGTATGGCACCTAACTCTTTAAACCTAAATGAAACAACATTACCCATATGATTTACTTCTGAGAACTAAGCATTGTGTGCAGAGATTTTACAGCTATCTCCTTTCCTTCAGGTTTGTGCTAACATTCCTATATCTAAAACTACCATTTACACTATAGGAAAGCATAACCTAGGGTATAGCACCTAACTCTTTAAACCTAAATGAAACAACATGACAAATATGATTTACTTCTGAGAGCTAAGCATTGTGGGCAGAGATTTTGCAGCTATCTCCTTTCCTTCATTTTTTGTGCTAACATTCCTATATCTAAAACTACCATTTACACTATAGAAAAGCATTACCGAGGGTATAGCACTTAACTATTTAAACCTAAATGAAACAACATGGCCCGTATGATTTACTTCTGAGAACTAAGCATTGAGTGCAGAGATTTTGAAGCTATCTCCTTTCCTTCAGGTTTGTGCTAACATTCCTATATCTAAAACTACCATTTACACTATAGGAAAGCATAACCTAGGGTATAGCACCTAACTCTTTAAACCTAAATCAAACAACATGACAAATATGATTTACTTCTGAGAACTAAGCATTGAGTGCAGAGATTTTGCAGCTATCTCCTTTCCTTCAGTTTTTGTGCTAACATTCCTATCTGTAAAACTAGCATTTCCAATATAGGAAAGCATAACCTAGGGTATAGCACCTAACTCTTTAAACCTAAATGAAAGTACATGGCACATATGATTTACTTCTTAGAACTAAGCATTTTGTGCAGAGATTTTGCAGCTATCTCCTTTCCTTCATTTTTTGTGCTAACATTGCTATATCTAAAATAAGCATTTGCACTACAGGAAAGCATAACCGAGGGTATAGCACCCAACTTTTTAAACCTAAGTGAAAGAACATGGCACATATGATTTACTTCTGAGAACAAAGTATTGAGTGCAGAGATTTTGCAGATATCTCCTTTCCTTCAGTTTTTGTGCTAACATTCCTATGTCTAAAACTAGCATTTCCTAAATAGGAAAGCATAACCGAGGGTATAGCACCTAACTCTTTAACCCTAAATGAAACAATATGGCACATATGATTTACTTGTGAGAACTAAGCATTGGGTGCAGAGATTTTGCAGCTATCAACTTTCCTTCAGTTTTTGTGCTGACATTCCTATATATAAAACTAGCATTTAAACTATAGGAAAACATAAGCGAGGGTATAGCACCCACCCCTTTAAACCTAAATGAAACAAAATGGCACATATGATTTTCTTCTGAGAACTAAGCATTGAGTGCAGAGATTTTGCAGCTTTCTCGTTTCCTTCAGTTTTTGTGCTAATATTCGTATCTGTAAAACTAGCATTTCTTATATAAGAGAGCATAACCGAGGGTGTAGCACCCAACTCTTTAAACCTAAATGAAACAACATGACAAATATGATTTCCTTCTGAGAACTAAGCATTGTGTTCAGAGATATTGCAGGTATATCCTTTCCTTCAGTTTTTGTGCTAACATTCCTATCTCTAAAACTAGCATTTCCTATATAGGAAAGCATAACCTAGGGTATAGCACCTAACTCTTTAAACCTAAATGAAAGAACATGGCACATATGATTTACTTCTGAGAACTAAGCATTGTGTTCAGAGTTATTGCAGCTATATCCTTTCCTTCAGTTTTTGTGCTAACATTCCTACCTCTAAAACTAGCATTTCCTATATAGGAAAGCATAACCGAGGGTATAGCACCTAACTCTTTTAACCTAAATGAAACAACATGGCACATATGATTTACTTCTGAGAACTAAGCATTGTGTGGAGAGATTTGACAGCTATCTCCTTTCCTTCAGTTTTTGTGCTAACATTCCTATATCTAAACCTAGCATTTACACTTTAGGAAAGCCTAACCGAGGGTATAGCACCTAACTCTTTAAACCTAAGTGAAAGAACATGGCACATATGATTTATTTCTGAGAACTAAGTATTGAGTGCAGAGATTTTGCATCTATCTCCTTTCCTTCAGTTTTTGTACTAACATTCCTATCTCTAAAACTAGCATTTCTTATATAGGAGAGCATAACTGAGGGTGTAGCACCTAACTCCTTAAACCTAAATGAAACAACATGGCTCATATGATTTACTTCTGAGAACTAAGCATTGTGATCAGAGATATTGCAGCTATCTCCATTCCTTCAGTTTTTGTGTTAACATTCGTATTGTAAAACTAGCATTTCCTATATAGGAGAGAATAACCGAGGGTGTAGCACCTAACTCTTTAAACCTAAATGGAACAACATGGCACAAATAATTTACTTCTGAGAACTAAGCATTGTGTGCATTGATTTTGCAGCTATATCCTTTCCTTCAGTTTTTGTACTAACATTCGTATCTGTAAAACTAGCATTTCCTATATAGGAGAGAATACCCGAGGGTGTAGCACCTAACTCTTTAAACCTAAATGAAACAACATGACAAATATGATTTACTTCTGAGAGCTAAGCATTGTGGGCAGAGATTTTGCAGCTATCTCCTTTCCTTCATTTTTTGTGCTAACATTCCTATCTCTAAAACTAGCATTTACACTATAGGTAAACATTACCGAGGGTATGGCACCTAACTCTTTAAACCTAAATGAAACAACATTGCCCATATGATTTACTTCTGAGAACTAAGCATTGTGTGCAGAGATTTTACAGCTATCTCCTTTCCTTCAGTTTTTGTGCTAACATTCCTATATCTAAAACTACCATTTACACTATAGAAAAGCATTACCGAGGGTATAGCACCTAACTATTTAAACCTAAATGAAACAACATGGCCCGTATGATTTACTTCTGAGAACTAAGCATTGAGTGCAGAGATTTTGAAGCTATCTACTTTCCTTCAGTTTTTCTGCTAACATTCCTATCTCTAAAACTACCATTTCCTATATAGGAAAGCATAACCGAGGGTATAGCACCTAACTCTTTTAACCTAAATGAAACAACATGGCTCATATGATTTACTTCTGAGAACTAAGCATTGAGTGCAGAGATTTTGCAGCTATCTCCTTTCCTTCAGTTTTTGTGATAACATTCCTATCTCTAAAACTAGCATTTCCTATATAGGAAAGCATAACCGAGGGTATAGCACCTAACTCTTTTAACCTAAATGAAACAACATGGCACATATGATTTACTTCTGAGAACTAAGCATTGAGTGCAGAGATTTTGCAGCTATCTCCTTTCCTTCAGTTTTTGTGCTAACATTCCTATCTGTAAAACTAGCATTTCCAATATAGGAAAGCATAACCGAGGGTATAGCACCCAACTCTTTAAACCTAAGTGAAAGAACATGGCACATATGATTTACTTCTGAGAACAAAGTATTGAGTGCAGAGATTTTGCAGATATCTCCTTTCCTTCAGTTTTTGTGGTAACATTCCTATGTCTAAAACTAGCATTTCCTAAATAGGAAAGCATAACCGAGGGTATAGCACCTAACTCTTTAACCCTAAATGAAACAATATGGCACATATGATTTACTTGTGAGACCTAAGCATTGGGTGCAGAGATTTTGCAGCTATCAACTTTCCTTCAGTTTTTGTGCTGACATTCCTATATATAAAACTAGCATTTAAACTATAGGAAAACATAACCGAGGGTATAGCACCCACCCCTTTAAACCTAAATGAAACAAAATGGCACATATGATTTTCTTCTGAGAACTAAGCATTGAGTGCAGAGATTTTGCAGCTTTCACCTTTCCTTCAGTTTTTGTGCTAATATTAGTATCTGTAAAACCAGCATTTCTTATATAAGAGAGCATAACCGAGGGTGTAGCACCCAACTCTTTAAACCTAAATGAAACAACATGACAAACATGATTTCCTTCTGAGAACTAAGCATTGTGTTCAGAGATATTGCAGGTATATCCTTTCCTTCAGTTTTTGTGCTAACATTCCTATCTCTAAAACTAGCATTTCCTATATAGGAAAGCATAACCTAGGGTATAGCACCTAACTCTTTAAACCTAAATGAAAGAACATGGCACATATGATTTACTTCTGAGAACTAAGCATTGTGTTCAGAGTTATTGCAGCTATATCCTTTCCTTCAGTTTTTGTGCTAACATTCCTACCTCTAAAACTAGCATTTCCTATATAGGAAAGCATAACCGAGGGTATAGCACCTAACTCTTTTAACCTAAATGAAACAACATGGCACATATGATTTACTTCTGAGAACTAAGCATTGTGTGGAGAGATTTTACAGCTATCTCCTTTCCTTCAGTTTTTGTGCTAACATTCCTATATCTAAACCTAGCATTTACACTTTAGGAAAGCCTAACCGAGGGTATAGCACCTAACTCTTTAAACCTAAGTGAAAGAACATGGCACATATGATTTACTTCTGAGAACTAAGTATTGAGTGCAGAGATTTTGCATCTATCTCCTTTCCTTCAGTTTTTGTACTAACATTCCTATCTCTAAAACTAGCATTTCTTATATAGGAGAGCATAACCGAGGGTGTAGCACCTAACTCCTTAAACCTAAATGAAACAACATGGCTCATATGATTTACTTCTGAGAACTAAGCATTGTGATCAGAGATATTGCAGCTATCTCCATTCCTTCAGTTTTTGTGTTAACATTCGTATTGTAAAACTAGCATTTCCTATATAGGAGAGAATAACCGAGGGTGTAGCACCTAACTCTTTAAACCTAAATGGAACAACATGGCACAAATAATTTACTTCTGAGAACTAAGCATTGTGTGCATTGATTTTGCAGCTATATCCTTTCCTTCAGTTTTTGTACTAACATTCGTATCTGTAAAACTAGCATTTCCTATATAGGAGAGAATACCCGAGGGTGTAGCACCTAACTCTTTAAACCTAAATGAAACAACATGACAAATATGATTTACTTCTGAGAGCGAAGCATTGTGGGCAGAGATTTTGCAGCTATCTCCTTTCCTTCATTTTTTGTGCTAACATTCCTATCTCTAAAACTAGCATTTACACTATAGGTAAACATTACCGAGGGTATGGCACCTAACTCTTTAAACCTAAATGAAACAACATTGCCCATATGATTTACTTCTGAGAACTAAGCATTGAGTGCAGAGATTTTGAAGCTATCTACTTTCCTTCAGTTTTTGTGCTAACATTCCTATCTCTAAAACTACCATTTCCTATATAGGAAAGCATAACCGAGGGTATAGCACCTAACTCTTTTAATCTAAATGAAACAACATGGCACATATGATTTACTTCTGAGAACTAAGCTTTGAGTGCAGAGATTTTGCAGCTATCTCCTTTCCTTCAGTTTTTGTGCTAACATTCCTATCTCTAAAACTAGCATTTCTTATATAGGAGAGCATAACCGAGGGTGTAGCACCTAACTCCTTAAACCTAAATGAAACAGCATGGCTCATATGATTTACTTCTGAGAACTAAGCATTGTGATCAGAGATATTGCAGCTATCTCCATTCCTTCAGTTTTTGTGTTAACATTCGTATTTTAAAACTAGCATTTCCTATATAGGAGAGCATAACCGAGGGTGTAGCACCTAACTCTTTAAACCTAAATGAAACAACATGGCACATATGATTTACTTCTGAGAACTAAGAATTGTGTGCAGAGATTTTGCAGCTATCTCCATTCCTTCAGTTTTTGTGCTAACATTCGTATCTCTAAAACTCGCATTTCCTACATAGGAAACCTAACTGAGGGTATAGCACCTAACTCATTACACCTAAATGAACCAACATGGCAAATATGATTTACTTGTGAGAACTAAGCATTGTGTGCAGAGATTTTGCAGCTATCAACTTTCCTTCAGTTTTTGTGCTAACATTCCTTTCTCTAAAACTAGCATTTACAGTATAGGAAAGCATAACCCAGGGTATAGCACCTAACTCTTTTAAACTAAATGAAACAACATGGCACATATGATTTACTTGCGAGAACTAAGCATTGTGTGCAGAGATTTTGCAGCTATCAACTTTCCTTCAGTTTTTGTGCTAACATTCCTATATCTAAAGCTAGCATTTACACTATAGGAAAGCATAACCGAGGGTTTAGCACCTAACTCTTTAAAACTAAATGAAAAAACATGGGCCATATGATTTACTTCTGAGAACTAAGCATTGAGTGCATAGATTTTGCAGCTATCTCCTTTCCATCAGTTTTTGTGCTAACATTCCTAACTGTAAAACTAGCATTTACATTAGAGGAAAGCATAACCGAGGGTATAGCACCAGCACTTTAAACCTAAATGAAACAACATGGCCCATATGATTTACTTCTGAGAACTAAGCATTGAGTGCAGAGATTTTGCAGCTCTCTCCTTTCCTTCAGTTTTTGTGCTAACATTCCTTTCTCTAAAACTAGCATTTACAGTATAGGAAAGCATTACTGAGGGTATAGCACATAACTCTTTTAACCTAAGTGAAAGAAAATGGCACATATGATTTACTTCAGAGAACTAAACATTGTGTGCAGAGATTTTCCAGCTATCAACTTTCCTTCAGTTTTGGTGCTAACATTCCTATATCTAAAGCTAGCATTTACACTGTAGGAAAGCATAACCGAGGGTATAGCACCTAACTCTTTAAACCTAAATGAAACAACATGGCCCATATGATTTACTTCTGAGAACTAAGCATTGAGTGCAGAGATTTT
Organism: Dasypus novemcinctus; assembly: GCF_030445035.2. NCBI lineage: Eukaryota > Metazoa > Chordata > Mammalia > Cingulata > Dasypodidae > Dasypus > Dasypus novemcinctus. The sequence continues at coordinate 95,935,434 of NC_080678.1, forward strand.
GCAGCTCTCTCCTTTCCTTCAGTTTTTGTGCTAACATTCCTATATCTAAAACTACCATTTACACTATAGAAAAGCATTACCGAGGGTATAGCACCTAACTATTTAAACCTAAATGAAACAACATGGCTCATATGATTTACTTCTGAGAACTAAGCATTGAGTGCAGAGATTTTGCAGCTATCTCCTTTCCTTCAGTTTTTGTGCTAACATTCCTATCTCTAAAACTAGCATTTCCTATATAGGAAAGCATAACCGAGGGTATAGCACCTAACTCTTTTAACCTAAATGAAACAACATGGCACATATGATTTACTTCTGAGAACTAAGCATTGAGTGCAGAGATTTTGCAGCTATCTCCTTTCCTTCAGTTTTTGTGGTAACATTCCTATCTGTAAAACTAGCATTTCCAATATAGGAAAGCATAACCTAGGGTATAGCACCTAACTCTTTAAACCTAAATGAAAGTACATGGCACATATGATTTACTTCTTAGAACTAAGCATTTTGTGCAGAGAATTTGCAGCTATCTCCTTTCCTTCATTTTTTGTGCTAACATTGCTATATCTAAAATAAGCATTTGCACTACAGGAAAGCATAACCGAGGGTATAGCACCCAACTCTTTAAACCTAAGTGAAAGAACATGGCACATATGATTTACTTCTGAGAACAAAGTATTGAGTGCAGAGGTTTTGCAGATATCTCCTTTCCTTCAGTTTTTGTGCTAACATTCCTATGTCTAAAACTAGCATTTCCTAAATAGGAAAGTATAACCGAGGGTATAGCACCTAACTCTTTAACCCTAAATGAAACAATATGGCACATATGATTTACTTGTGAGAACTAAGCATTGGGTGCAGAGATTTTGCAGCTATCAACTTTCCTTCAGTTTTTGTGCTGACATTCCTATATATAAAACTAGCATTTAAACTATAGGAAAACATAACCGAGGGTATAGCACCCACACCTTTAAACCTAAATGAAACAAAATGGCACATATGATTTTCTTCTGAGAACTAAGCATTGAGTGCAGAGATTTTGCAGCTTTCACCTTTCCTTCAGTTTTTGTGCTAATATTCGTATCTGTAAAACTAGCATTTCTTATATAAGAGAGCATAACCGAGGGTGTAACACCCAACTCTTTAAACCTAAATGAAACAACATGACAAATATGATTTCCTTCTGAGAACTAAGCATTGTGTTCAGAGATATTGCAGGTATATCCTTTCCTTCAGTTTTTGTGCTAACATTCCTATCTCTAAAACTAGCATTTCCTATATAGGAAGGCATAACCGAGGGTGTAGCACCTAACTCCTTAAACCTAAATGAAACAGCATGGCTCATATGATTTACTTCTGAGAACTAAGCATTGTGATCAGAGATATTGCAGCTATCTCCATTCCTTCAGTTTTTGTGTTAACATTCGTATTTTAAAACTAGCATTTCCTATATAGGAGAGCATAACCGAGGGTGTAGCACCTAACTCTTTAAACCTAAATGAAACAACATGGCACATATGATTTACTTCTGAGAACTAAGCATTGTGTGCAGAGATTTTGCAGCTATCTCCATTCCTTCAGTTTTGTGCTAACATTCCTATCTCTAAAACTCGCATTTCCTACATAGGAAACCTAACTGAGGGTATAGCACCTAACTCATTACACCTAAATGAACCAACATGGCAAATATGATTTACTTGTGAGAACTAAGCATTGTGTGCAGAGATTTTGCAGCTATCAACTTTCCTTCAGTTTTTGTGCTAACATTCCTTTCTCTAAAACTAGCATTTACAGTATAGGAAAGCATAACCCAGGGTATAGCACCTAACTCTTTTAAACTAAATGAAACAACATGGCACATATGATTTACTTGCCAGAACTAAGCATTGTGTGCAGAGATTTTGCAGCTATCAACTTTCCTTCAGTTTTTGTGCTAACATTCCTATATCTAAAGCTAGCATTTACACTATAGGAAAGCATAACCGAGGGTTTAGCACCTAACTCTATAAAACTAAATGAAAAAACATGGGCCATATGATTTACTTCTGAGAACTAAGCATTGAGTGCATAGATTTTGCAGCTATCTCCTTTCCATCAGTTTTTGTGCTAACATTCCTAACTGTAAAACTAGCATTTACATTAGAGGAAAGCATAACCGAGGGTATAGCACCAGCACTTTAAACCTAAATGAAACAACATGGCCCATATGATTTACTTCTGAGAACTAAGCATTGAGTGCAGAGATTTTGCAGCTCTCTCCTTTCCTTCAGTTTTTGTGCTAACATTCCTTTCTCTAAAACTAGCATTTACAGTATAGGAAAGCATTACTGAGGGTATAGCACATAACTCTTTTAACCTAAGTGAAAGAAAATGGCACATATGATTTACTTCAGAGAACTAAACATTGTGTGCAGAGATTTTCCAGCTATCAACTTTCCTTCAGTTTTGGTGCTAACATTCCTATATCTAAAGCTAGCATTTACACTGTAGGAAAGCATAACCGAGGGTATAGCACCTAACTCTTTAAACCTAAATGAAACAACATGGCCCATATGATTTACTTCTGAGAACTAAGCATTGAGTGCAGAGATTTTGCAGCTCTCTCCTTTCCTTCAGTTTTTGTGCTAACATTCCTATCTCTAAATCTAGCATTTCCTATATAGGAAAGCATAACCGAGGGTATAGCACCTAACTCTTTTAACCTAAATGAAACAACATGGCACATATGATTTACTTCTGAGAACTAATCATTGTGTGGAGAGATTTTACAGCTATCTCCTTTCCTTCAGTTTTTGTGCTAACATTCCTATATCTAAACCTAGCATTTACACTTTAGGAAAGCCTAACCGAGGGTATAGCACCTAACTCTTTAAACCTAAGTGAAAGAAAATGGCACATATGATTTACTTCTGAGAACTAAGTATTGAGTGCAGAGATTTTGCATCTATCTCCTTTCCTTCAGTTTTTGTACTACCATTCCTATCTCTAAAACTAGCATTTCTTATAGAGGAGAGCATAACCGAGGGTGTAGCACCTAACTCCTTAAACCTAAATGAAACAACATGGCTCATATGATTTACTTCTGAGAACTAAGCATTGTGATCAGAGTTATTGCAGCTATCTCCATTCCTTCAGTTTTTGTGTTAACATTCGTATTGTAAAACTAGCATTTCCTATATAGGAGAGAATACCCGAGGGTGTAGCACCTAACTCTTTAAACCTAAATGAAACAACATGACAAATATGATTTACTTCTGAGAGCGAAGCATTGTGAGCAGAGATTTTGCAGCTATCTCCTTTCCTTCATTTTTTGTGCTAACATTCCTATCTCTAAAACTAGCATTTACACTATAGGTAAACATTACCGAGGGTATGGCACCTAACTCTTTAAACCTAAATGAAACAACATTGCCCATATGATTTACTTCTGAGAACTAAGCATTGTGTGCAGAGATTTTACAGCTATCTCCTTTCCTTCAGTTTTTGTGCTAACATTCCTATATCTAAAACTACCATTTACACTATAGAAAAGCATTACCGAGGGTATAGCACCTAACTATTTAAACCTAAATGAAACAACATGGCCCGTATGATTTACTTCTGAGAACTAAGCATTGAGTGCAGAGATTTTGAAGCTATCTACTTTCCTTCAGTTTTTGTGCTAACATTCCTATCTCTAAAACTACCATTTCCTATATAGGAAAGCATAACCGAGGGTATAGCACCTAACTCTTTTAACCTAAATGAAACAACATGGCACATATGATTTACTTCTGAGAACTAAGCTTTGAGTGCAGAGATTTTGCAGCTATCTCCTTTCCTTCAGTTTTTGTGCTAACATTCCTATCTCTAAAACTAGCATTTCTTATATAGGAGAGCATAACCGAGGGTGTAGCACCTAACTCCTTAAACCTAAATGAAACAGCATGGCTCATATGATTTACTTCTGAGAACTAAGCATTGTGATCAGAGATATTGCAGCTATCTCCATTCCTTCAGTTTTTGTGTTAACATTCGTATTTTAAAACTAGCATTTCCTATATAGGAGAGCATAACCGAGGGTGTAGCACCTAATTCTTTAAACCTAAATGAAACAACATGGCACATATGATTTACTTCTGAGAACTAAGCATTGTGTGCAGAGATTTTGCAGCTATCTCCATTCCTTCAGTTTTTGTGCTAACATTCGTATCTCTAAAACTCGCATTTCCTACATAGGAAACCTAACTGAGGGTATAGCACCTAACTCATTACACCTAAATGAACCAACATGGCAAATATGATTTACTTGTGAGAACTAAGCATTGTGTGCAGAGATTTTGCAGCTATCAACTTTCCTTCAGTTTTTGTGCTAACATTCCTTTCTCTAAAACTAGCATTTACAGTATAGGAAAGCATAACCCAGGGTATAGCACCTAACTCTTTTAAACTAAATGAAACAACATGGCACATATGATTTACTTGCGAGAACTAAGCATTGTGTGCAGAGATTTTGCAGCTATCAACTTTCCTTCAGTTTTTGTGCTAACATTCCTATATCTAAAGCTAGCATTTACACTATAGGAAAGCATAACCGAGGGTTTAGCACCTAACTCTTTAAAACTAAATGAAAAAACATGGGCCATATGATTTACTTCTTAGAACTAAGCATTGAGTGCATAGATTTTGCAGCTATCTCCTTTCCATCAGTTTTTGTGCTAACATTCCTAACTGTAAAACTAGCATTTACATTAGAGGAAAGCATAACCGAGGGTATAGCACCAGCACTTTAAACCTAAATGAAACAACATGGCCCATATGATTTACTTCTGAGAACTAAGCATTGAGTGCAGAGATTTTGCAGCTCTCTCCTTTCCTTCAGTTTTTGTGCTAACATTCCTTTCTCTAAAACTAGCATTTACAGTATAGGAAAGCATAACTGAGGGTATAGCACATAACTCTTTTAACCTAAGTGAAAGAAAATGGCACATATGTTTTACTTCAGAGAACTAAACATTGTGTGCAGAGATTTTCCAGCTATCAACTTTCCTTCAGTTTTGGTGCTAACATTCCTATACCTAAAGCTAGCATTTACACTGTAGGAAAGCATAACCGAGGGTATAGCACCTAACTCTTTAAACCTAAATGAAACAACATGGCCCATATGATTTACTTCTGAGAACAAAGTATTGAGTGCAGAGATTTTGCAGATATCTCCTTTCCTTCAGTTTTTGTGGTAACATTCCTATGTATAAAACTATCATTTCCTAAATAGGAAAGCATAACCGAGGGTATAGCACCTAACTCTTTAACCCTAAATGAAACAATATGGCACATATGATTTACTTGTGAGACCTAAGCATTGGGTGCAGAGATTTTGCAGCTATCAACTTTCCTTCAGTTTTTGTGCTGACATTCCTATATATAAAACTAGCATTTAAACTATAGGAAAACATAACCGAGGGTATAGCACCCACCCCTTTAAACCTAAATGAAACAAAATGGCACATATGATTTTCTTCTGAGAACTAAGCATTGAGTGCAGAGATTTTGCAGCTTTCACCTTTCCTTCATTTTTTGTGCTAATATTAGTATCTGTAAAACCAGCATTTCTTATATAAGAGAGCATAACCGAGGGTGTAGCACCCAACTCTTTAAACCTAAATGAAACAACATGACAAACATGATTTCCTTCTGAGAACTAAGCATTGTGTTCAGAGATATTGCAGGTATATTCTTTCCTTCAGTTTTTGTGCTAACATTCCTATCTCTAAAACTAGCATTTCCTATGTAGGAAAGCATAACCTAGGGTATAGCACCTAACTCTTTAAACCTAAATGAAAGAACATGGCACATATGATTTACTTCTGAGAACTAAGCATTGTGTTCAGAGTTATTGCAGCTATATCCTTTCCTTCAGTTTTTGTGCTAACATTCCTACCTCTAAAACTAGCATTTCCTATATAGGAAAGCATAACCGAGGGTATAGCACCTAACTCTTTTAACCTAAATGAAACAACATGGCACATATGATTTACTTCTGAGAACTAAGCATTGTGTGGAGAGATTTGACAGCTATCTCCTTTCCTTCAGTTTTTGTGCTAACATTCCTATATCTAAACCTAGCATTTACACTTTAGGAAAGCCTAACCGAGGGTATAGCACCTAACTCTTTAAACCTAAGTGAAAGAACATGGCACATATGATTTACTTCTGAGAACTAAGTATTGAGTGCAGAGATTTTGCATCTATCTCCTTTCCTTCAGTTTTTGTACTAACATTCCTATCTCTAAAACTAGCATTTCTTATATAGGAGAGCATAACCGAGGGTGTAGCACCTAACTCCTTAAACCTAAATGAAACAACATGGCTCATATGATTTACTTCTGAGAACTAAGCATTGTGATCAGAGATATTGCAGCTATCTCCATTCCTTCAGTTTTTGTGTTAACATTCGTATTGTAAAACTAGCATTTCCTATATAGGAGAGAATAACCGAGGGTGTAGCACCTAACTCTTTAAACCTAAATGGAACAACATGGCACAAATAATTTACTTCTGAGAACTAAGCATTGTGTGCATTGATTTTGCAGCTATATCCTTTCCTTCAGTTTTTGTACTAACATTCGTATCTGTAAAACTAGCATTTCCTATATAGGAGAGAATACCCGAGGGTGTAGCACCTAACTCTTTAAACCTAAATGAAACAACATGACAAATATGATTTACTTCTGAGAGCTAAGCATTGTGGGCAGAGATTTTGCAGCTATCTCCTTTCCTTCATTTTTTGTGCTAACATTCCTATCTCTAAAACTAGCATTTACACTATAGGTAAACATTACCGAGGGTATGGCACCTAACTCTTTAAACCTAAATGAAACAACATTGCCCATATGATTTACTTCTGAGAACTAAGCATTGTGTGCAGAGATTTTACAGCTATCTCCTTTCCTTCAGTTTTTGTGCTAACATTCCTATATCTAAAACTACCATTTACACTATAGAAAAGCATTACCGAGGGTATAGCACCTAACTATTTAAACCTAAATGAAACAACATGGCCCGTATGATTTACTTCTGAGAACTAAGCATTGAGTGCAGAGATTTTGAAGCTATCTACTTTCCTTCAGTTTTTCTGCTAACATTCCTATCTCTAAAACTACCATTTCCTATATAGGAAAGCATAACCGAGGGTATAGCACCTAACTCTTTAAACCTAAATGAAAGTACATGGCACATATGATTTACTTCTGAGAACTAAGCATTGAGTGCAGAGATTTTGCAGCTATCTCCTTTCCTTCAGTTTTTGTGCTAACATTCCTATCTGTAAAACTAGCATTTCCAATATAGGAAAGCATAACCTAGGGTATAGCACCTAACTCTTTAAACCTAAATGAAAGTACATGGCACATATGATTTACTTCTTAGAACTAAGCATTTTGTGCAGAGAATTTGCACCTATCTCCTTTCCTTCATTTTTTGTGCTAACATTGCTATATCTAAAATAAGCATTTGCACTACAGGAAAGCATAACCGAGGGTATAGCACCCAACTCTTTAAACCTAAGTGAAAGAACATGGCACATATGATTTACTTCTGAGAACAAAGTATTGAGTGCAGAGGTTTTGCAGATATCTCCTTTCCTTCAGTTTTTGTGCTAACATTCCTATGTCTAAAACTAGCATTTCCTAAATAGGAAAGCATAACCGAGGGTATAGCACCTAACTCTTTAACCCTAAATGAAACAATATGGCACATATGATTTACTTGTGAGAACTAAGCATTGGGTGCAGAGATTTTGCAGCTATCAACTTTCCTTCAGTTTTTGTGCTGACATTCCTATATATAAAACTAGCATTTAAACTATAGGAAAACATAACCGAGGGTATAGCACCCACCCCTTTAAACCTAAATGAAACAAAATGGCACATATGATTTTCTTCTGAGAACTAAGCATTGAGTGCAGAGATTTTGCAGCTTTCACCTTTCCTTCAGTTTTTGTGCTAATATTCGTATCTGTAAAACTAGCATTTCTTATATAAGAGAGCATAACCGAGGGTGTAGCACCCAACTCTTTAAACCTAAATGAAACAACATGACAAATATGATTTCCTTCTGAGAACTAAGCATTGTGTTCAGAGATATTGCAGGTATATCCTTTCCTTCAGTTTTTGTGCTAACATTCCTATCTCTAAAACTAGCATTTCCTATATAGGAAAGCATAACCGAGGGTGTAGCACCTAACTCCTTAAACCTAAATGAAACAGCATGGCTCATATGATTTACTTCTGAGAACTAAGCATTGTGATCAGAGATATTGCAGCTATCTCCATTCCTTCAGTTTTTGTGTTAACATTCGTATTTTAAAACTAGCATTTCCTATATAGGAGAGCATAACCGAGGGTGTGGCACCTAACTCTTTAAACCTAAATGAAACAACATGGCACATATGATTTACTTCTGAGAACTAAGCATTGTGTGCAGAGATTTTGCAGCTATCTCCATTCCTTCTGTTTTTGTGCTAACATTCGTATCTCTAAAACTCGCATTTCCTACATAGGAAACCTAACTGAGGGTATAGCACCTAACTCATTACACCTAAATGAACCAACATGGCAAATATGATTTACTTGTGAGAACTAAGCATTGTGTGCAGAGATTTTGCAGCTATCAACTTTCCTTCAGTTTTTGTGCTAACATTCCTTTCTCTAAAACTAGCATTTACAGTATAGGAAAGCATAACCCAGGGTATAGCACCTAACTCTTTTAAACTAAATGAAACAACATGGCACATATGATTTACTTGCGAGAACTAAGCATTGTGTGCAGAGATTTTGCAGCTATCAACTTTCCTTCAGTTTTTGTGCTAACATTCCTATATCTAAAGCTAGCATTTACACTATAGGAAAGCATAACCGAGGGTTTAGCACCTAAATCTTTAAAACTAAATGAAAAAACATGGGCCATATGATTTACTTCTGAGAACTAAGCATTGAGTGCATAGATTTTGCAGCTATCTCCTTTCCATCAGTTTTTGTGCTAACATTCCTAACTGTAAAACTAGCATTTACATTAGAGGAAAGCATAACCGAGGGTATAGCACCAGCACTTTAAACCTAAATGAAACAACATGGCCCATATGATTTACTTCTGAGAACTAAGCATTGAGTGCAGAGATTTTGCAGCTCTCTCCTTTCCTTCAGTTTTTGTGCTAACATTCCTTTCTCTAAAACTAGCATTTACAGTATAGGAAAGCATTACTGAGGGTATAGCACATAACTCTTTTAACCTAAGTGAAAGAAAATGGCACATATGATTTACTTCAGAGAACTAAACATTGTGTGCAGAGATTTTCCAGCTATCAACTTTCCTTCAGTTTTGGTGCTAACATTCCTATATCTAAAGCTAGCATTTACACTGTAGATAAGCATAACCGAGGGTATAGCACCTAACTCTTTAAACCTAAATGAAACAACATGGCCCATATGATTTACTTCTGAGAACTAAGCATTGAGTGCAGAGATTTTGCAGCTCTCTCCTTTCCTTCAGTTTTTGTGCTAACATTCCTATCTCTAAATCTAGCATTTCCTATATAGGAAAGCATAACCGAGGGTATAGCACCTAACTCTTTTAACCTAAATGAAACAACATGGCACATATGATTTACTTCTGAGAACTAATCATTGTGTGGAGAGATTTTACAGCTATCTCCTTTCCTTCAGTTTTTGTGCTAACATTCCTATATCTAAACCTAGCATTTACACTTTAGGAAAGCCTAACCGAGGGTATAGCACCTAACTCTTTAAACCTAAGTGAAAGAAAATGGCACATATGATTTACTTCTGAGAACTAAGTATTGAGTGCAGAGATTTTGCATCTATCTCCTTTCCTTCAGTTTTTGTACTAACATTCCTATCTCTAAAACTAGCATTTCTTATAGAGGAGAGCATAACCGAGGGTGTAGCACCTAACTCCTTAAACCTAAATGAAACAACATGGCTCATATGATTTACTTCTGAGAACTAAGCATTGTGATCAGAGTTATTGCAGCTATCTCCATTCCTTCAGTTTTTGTGTTAACATTCGTATTGTAAAACTAGCATTTCCAATATAGGAGAGAATACCCGAGGGTGTAGCACCTAACTCTTTAAACCTAAATGAAACAACATGACAAATATGATTTACTTCTGAGAGCGAAGCATTGTGAGCAGAGATTTTGCAGCTATCTCCTTTCCTTCATTTTTTGTGCTAACATTCCTATCTCTAAAACTAGCATTTACACTATAGGTAAACATTACCGAGGGTATGGCACCTAACTCTTTAAACCTAAATGAAACAACATTGCCCATATGATTTACTTCTGAGAACTAAGCATTGTGTGCAGAGATTTTACAGCTATCTCCTTTCCTTCAGTTTTTGTGCTAACATTCCTATATCTAAAACTACCATTTACACTATAGAAAAGCATTACCGAGGGTATAGCACCTAACTATTTAAACCTAAATGAAACAACATGGCCCGTATGATTTACTTCTGAGAACTAAGCATTGAGTGCAGAGATTTTGAAGCTATCTACTTTCCTTCAGTTTTTGTGCTAACATTCCTATCTCTAAAACTACCATTTCCTATATAGGAAAGCATAACCGAGGGTATAGCACCTAACTCTTTTAACCTAAATGAAACAACATGGCACATATGATTTACTTCTGAGAACTAAGCATTGTGTGGAGAGATTTTGCAGCTATCTCCTTTCCTTCAGTTTTTGTGATAACATTCCTATATCTAAACCTAGCATTTACACTTTAGGAAAGCCTAACCGAGGGTATAGCACCTAACTCTTTAAACCTAAGTGAAAGAAAATGGCACATATGATTTACTTCTGAGAACTAAGTATTGAGTGCAGAGATTTTGCAGCTATCTCCTTTCCTTCAGTTTTTGTGCTAACATTCGTATCTCTAAAACTCGCATTTCCTACATAGGAAACCTAACTGAGGGTATAGCACCTAACTCATTACACCTAAATGAACCAACATGGCAAATATGATTTACTTGTGAGAACTAAGCATTGGGTGCAGAGATTTTGCAGCTATCAACTTTCCTTCAGTTTTTGTGCTGACATTCCTATATATAAAACTAGCATTTAAACTATAGGAAAACATAACCGAGGGTATAGCACCCACCCCTTTAAACCTAAATGAAACAAAATGGCACATATGATTTTCTACTGAGAACTAAGCATTGAGTGCAGAGATTTTGCAGCTTTCACCTTTCCTTCAGTTTTTGTGCTAATATTCGTATCTGTAAAACTAGCATTTCTTATATAAGAGAGCATAACCGAGGGTGTAGCACCCAACTCTTTAAACCTAAATGAAACAACATGACAAATATGATTTCCTTCTGAGAACTAAGCATTGTGTTCAGAGATATTGCAGGTATATCCTTTCCTTCAGTTTTTGTGCTAACATTCCTATCTCTAAAACTAGCATTTCCTATATAGGAAAGCATAACCGAGGGTATAGTACCTAACTCTTTTAACCTAAATGAAACAACATGCACATATGATTTACTTCTGAGAACTAATCATTGCGTGCAGAGATTTTGCAGCTATCTCCTTTCATTCAGTTTCTGTGCTAACATTCCTATATCTAAAACTACCATTTACACTATAGGAAAGCATTACCGAGGGTATAGCACCTAACTCTTTAAACCTAAATGAAATAACATGGCCCATATGATTTACTTCTGAGAACCAAGCATTGAGTGCAGAGATTTTGCAGCTATCTCCTTTCCTTCAGTTTTTGTGCTAACATTCCTATCTGTAAAACTAGCATTTCCAATATAGGAAAGCATAACCTAGGGTATAGCACCTAACTCTTTAAACCTAAATGAAAGAACATGGCACATATGATTTACTTCTGAGAACTAAGCATTGTGTTCAGAGTTATTGCAGCTATATCCTTTCCTTCAGTTTTTGTGCTAACATTCCGACCTCTAAAACTAGCATTTCCTATATAGGAAAGCATAACCGAGGGTATAGCACCTAACTCTTTTAACCTAAATGAAATAACATGGCACATATGATTTACTTCTGAGAACTAAGCATTGAGTGCAGAGATTTTGCATCTATCTCCTTTCCTTCAGTTTTTGTACTAACATTCCTATCTCTAAAACTAGCATTTCTTATATAGGAGAGCATAACCGAGGGTGTAGCACCTAACTCCTTAAACCTAAATGAAACAACATGGCTCATATGATTTACTTCTGAGAACTAATCATTGTGATCAGAGATATTGCAGCTATCTCCATTCCTTCAGTTTTTGTGTTAACATTCGTATTGTAAAACTAGCATTTCCTATATAGGAGAGAATAACCGAGGGTGTAGCACCTAACTCTTTAAACCTAAATGGAACAACATGGCACAAATAATTTACTTCTGAGAACTAAGCATTGTGTGCATTGATTTTGCAGCTATATCCTTTCCTTCAGTTTTTGTACTAACATTCGTATCTGTAAAACTAGCATTTCCTATATAGGAGAGAATACCCGAGGGTGTAGCACCTAACTCTTTAAACCTAAATGAAACAACATGACAAATATGATTTACTTCTGAGAGCTAAGCATTGTGGGCAGAGATTTTGCAGCTATCTCCTTTCCTTCATTTTTTGTGCTAACATTCCTATCTCTAAAACTAGCATTTACACTACAGGTAAACATTACCGAGGGTATGGCACCTAACTCTTTAAACCTAAATGAAACAACATTGCCCATATGATTTACTTCTGAGAACTAAGCATTGTGTGCAGAGATTTTACAGCTATCTCCTTTCCTTCAGTTTTTGTGCTAACATTCCTATATCTAAAACTACCATTTACACTATAGAAAAGCATTACCGAGGGTATAGCACCTAACTATTTAAACCTAAATGAAACAACATGGCCCGTATGATTTACTTCTGAGATCTAAGCATTGAGTGCAGAGATTTTGAAGCTATCTACTTTCCTTCAGTTTTTGTGCTAACATTCCTATCTCTAAAACTAGCATTTCCTATATAGGAAAGCATAACCGAGGGTATAGCACCTAACTCTTTTAACCTAAATGAAACAACATGGCACATATGATTTACTTCTGAGAACTAAGCATTGAGTGCAGAGATTTTGCAGCTATCTCCTTTCAATCAGTTTTTGTGCTAACATTCCTATCTGTAAAACTAGCATTTCCAATAAAGGAAAGCATAACCTAGGGTATAGCACCTAACTCTTTAAACCTAAATGAAAGTACATGGCACATATGATTTACTTCTTAGAACTAAGCATTTTGTGCAGAGATTTTGCAGCTTTCTCCTTTCCTTCATTTTTTGTGCTAACATTGCTATATCTAAAATAAGCATTTGCACTACAGGAAAGCATAACCGAGGGTATAGCACCCAACTCTTTAAACCTAAGTGAAAGAACATGGCACATATGATTTACTTCTGAGAACAAAGTATTGAGTGCAGAGATTTTGCAGATATCTCCTTTACTTCAGGTTTTGTGCTAACATTCCTATGTCTAAAACTAGCATTTCCTAAATAGGAAAGCATAACCGAGGGTATAGCACCTAACTCTTTAACCCTAAATGAAACAATATGGCACATATGATTTACTTGTGAGAACTAAGCATTGGGTGCAGAGATTTTGCAGCTATCAACTTTCCTTCAGTTTTTGTGCTGACATTCCTATATATAAAACTAGCATTTAAACTATAGGAAAACATAACCGAGGGTATAGCACCCACCCCTTTAAACCTAAATGAAACAAAAAGGCACATATGATTTTCTTCTGAGAACTAAGCATTGAGTGCAGAGATTTTGCAGCTTTCACCTTTCCTTCAGTTTTTGTGCTAATATTCGTATCTGTAAAACTAGCATTTCTAATATAAGAGAGCATAACCGAGGGTGTAGCACCCAACTCTTTAAACCTAAATGAAACAACATGACAAATATGATTTCCTTCTGAGAACTAAGCATTGTGTTCAGAGATATTGCAGGTATATCCTTTCCTTCAGTTTTTGTGCTAACATTCCTATCTCTAAAACTAGCATTTCCTATATAGGAAAGCATAACCGAGGGTATAGTACCTAATTCTTTTAACCTAAATGAAACAACATGGCACATATGATTTACTTCTGAGAACTAATCATTGTGTGCAGAGATTTTGCAGCTATCTCCTTTCATTCAGTTTCTGTGCTAACATTCCTATATCTAAAACTACCATTTACACTATAGGAAAGCATTACCGAGGGTATAGCACCTAACTCTTTAAACCTAAATGAAATAACATGGCCCATATGATTTACTCCTGAGAACCAAGCATTGAGTGCAGAGATTTTGCAGCTATCTCCTTTCCTTCAGTTTTTGTGCTAACATTCCTATCTGTAAAACTAGCATTTCCAATATAGGAAAGCATAACCTAGGGTATAGCACCTAACTCTTTAAACCTAAATGAAAGAACATGGCACATATGATTTACTTCTGAGAACTAAGCATTGTGTTCAGAGTTATTGCACCTATATCCTTTCCTTCAGTTTTTGTGCTAACATTCCTACCTCTAAAACTAGCATTTCCTATATAGGAAAGCATAACCTAGGGTATAGCACCTAACTCTTTAAACCTAAATGAAAGAACATGGCACATATGATTTACTTCTGAGAACTAAGCATTGTGTTCAGAGATATTGCAGGTATATCCTTTCCTTCAGTTTTTGTGCTAACATTCCTATCTTTAAAACTAGCATTTCCTATATAGGAAAGCATAACCGAGGGTATAGTACCTAATTCTTTTAACCTAAATGAAACAACATGGCACATATGATTTACTTCTGAGAACTAATCATTGTGTGCAGAGATTTTGCAGCTATCTCCTTTCATTCAGTTTCTGTGCTAACATTCCTATATCTAAAACTACCATTTACACTATAGGAAAGCATTACCGAGGGTATAGCACCTAACTCTGTAAACCTAAATGAAATAACATGGCCCATATGATTTACTCCTGAGAACCAAGCTTTGAGTGCAGAGATTTTGAAGCTATCTCCTTTCCTTCAGTTTTTGTGCTAACATTCCTATCTGTAAAACTAGCATTTCCAATATAGGAAAGCATAACCTAGGGTATAGCACCTAAGTCTTTAAACCTAAATTAAAGAACATGGCACATATGATTTACTTCTGAGAACTAAGCATTGTGTTCAGAGTTATTGCAGCTATATCCTTTCCTTCAGTTTTTGTGCTAACATTCCTACCTCTAAAACTAGCATTTCCTATATAGGAAAGCATAACCGAGGGTATAGCACCTAACTCTTTTAACCTAAATGAAACAACATGGCACATATGATTTACTTCTGAGAACTAAGCACTGTGTGCAGAGATTTTACAGCTATCTCCTTTCCTTCAGTTTTTGTGCTAACATTCCTATTTCTAAACCTAGCATTTACACTTTAGGAAAGCATAACCGAGGGTATAGCACCAACTCTTTAAACCTAAGTGAAAGAACATGGCACATATGATTTACTTGTGAGAACTAAGTATTGAGTGGAGAGATTTTGCATCCATCTCCTTTCCTTCAGTTTTTGTGCTAACATTCCTATCTCTAAAACTAGCATTTCTTATATAGGAGAGCATAACCGAGGGTGTAGCACGTAACTCCTTAAACCTAAATGAAACAACATGGCTCATATGATTTACTTCTGAGAAGTAAGCATTGTGTGCAGAGATTTTGCAGCTATCTCCTTTCGTTCAGTTTTTGTGCTAACATTCCTTTCTCTAAAACTAGCATTTACACTATAGGAAAGCATATCCGAGGGTATAGCACCTAACTCTTTAAACCTAAATGAAACAACATTGCACATATGATTTACTTCTGAGAACTAAGCTTTGAGTGCAGAGATTTTGCAGCTATCTCCGTTCCTTCAGTTTTTGTGCTAACATTTGTATCTGTAAAACTAGCATTTCCTATACAGGAGAGCATAACCGAGGTTGTAGCACCTAACTCTTTAAACCTAAATGAAACAACAAGGCAAATATGATTTACTTTTGAGAACTAAGCATTGTGTGCAGAGATTTTGCAGCTATCTTCTTTCCTTCAGTTTTTGTCCTATCTCTAATACTAGCATTAACTATATAGGAAAGCATAACCGAGGGTAAAGCACCTAACTCTTTTAACCTAAATGAAACAACATGGCACATATGATTTCCTTCTGAGAACTAAGCATTGTGTGCAGAGATTTTACAGCTATCTCCTTTCCTTCAGTTTTTGTGCTAACATTCCTTTATCTAAAACTACCATTTACACTATAGAAAAGCATTACCGAGGGTATAGCACCGAACTCTTTAAACCTAAATGAAACAACATGGCCCGTATGATTTACTTCTGAGAACTAAGCATTGAGTGCAGAGATTTTGCAGCTATCTCCTTTCCTTCAGTTTTTGTGCTAACGTTCCTATCTGTAAAACTAGGATTTCCAATATAGGAAAACATAACCTAGGGTATAGCACCTAACTCTTTAAACCTAAATGAAAGAACATGGCACATATGATTTACTTCTGAGAACTAAGCATTGTGTTCAGAGATATTGCTGCTATATCCTTTCCTTCAGTTTTTGTGCTAAC
Organism: Dasypus novemcinctus; assembly: GCF_030445035.2. Classification (NCBI taxonomy): domain Eukaryota; kingdom Metazoa; phylum Chordata; class Mammalia; order Cingulata; family Dasypodidae; genus Dasypus; species Dasypus novemcinctus. The sequence continues at coordinate 95,952,051 of NC_080678.1, forward strand.
ATTCCTATCTCTAAAACTAGCATTTCCTATATAGGAAAGCATAACCGAGGGTATAGCACCTAACTCTTTTAACCTAAATGAAACAACATGGCACATATGGTTTACTTCTGAGAACTAAGGATTGTGTGCGGAGATTTTACAGCTATCTCCTTTCCTTCAGTTTTTGTGCTAACATTCCTATATCTAAACCTAGCATTTACACTTTAGGAAAGCATAACCGAGGGTATAGCACCTAACTCTTTAAACCTAAGTGAAAGAACATAGCACATATGATTTACCTCTGAGAACTAAGTATTGAGTGCAGAGATTTTGCATCTATGTCCTTTCCTTCAGTTTTTGTGCTAGCATTCCTATCTCTAAAACAAGCATTTCTTATATAGGAGAGCATAACCGAGGGTGTAGCACCTTACTCCTTAAACCTAAAGGAAACAGCATGGCTCATATGATTTACTTCTGAGAACTAAGCATTGTGATCAGAGATATTGCAGCTATCTCCATTCCTTTAGTTTTTGTGTTAACATTCGTATTTTAAAACTAGCATTTCCTATATAGGAGAGCATAACCGAGGGTGTAGCACCTAACTCTTTAAACCTAAATGAGACAACATGGCACATATGATTTACTTCTGAGAACTAAGCATTGTGTGCAGAGATTTTGCAGCTATCTCCATTCCTTCAGTTTTTGTGCTAACATTCGTATCTCTAAAACTCGCATTTCCTACATAGGAAACCTAACTGAGGGTATAGCACCTAACTCATTACACCTAAATGAACCAACATGGCACATATGATTTACTTGTGAGAACTAAGCATTGTGTGCAGAGATTTTGCAGCTATCAACTTTCCTTCAGTGTTTGTGCTAACATTCCTATATCTAAAACTAGCATTTACATTATAGGAAAGCATAACCCAGGGTATAGCACCTAACTCTTTTAAACTAAATGAAACAACATGGCACATATGATTTACTTGTGAGAACTAGGCATTGTGTGCAGAGATTTTGCAGCTATCAACACTCCTTCAGTTTTTGTGCTAACATTCCTATATCTAAAGCTAGCATTTACACTATAGGAAAGCATAACCGAGGGTTTAGCACCTAACTCTTTAAAACTAAATGAAAAAACATGGGCCATATGATTTACTTCTGAGAACTAAGCAATGAGTGCATAGATTTTGCAGCTTTCTCCTTTCCATCAGTTTTTGTGGTAACATTCCTAACTGTGAAACTAGCATTTACATTAGAGGAAAGCATAACCGAGGGTATAGCACCAGCACTTTAAACCTAAATGAAACAACATGGCCCATATGATTTACTTCTGAGAACTTAGCATTGAGTGCAGAGATTTTGCAGCTCTCTCCTTTCCTTCAGTTTTTGTGCTAACATTCCTTTCTCTAAAACTAGCATTTAAACTATAGGAAAGCATAACCGAGGTTATAGCACATAACTCTTTTAACCTAAGTGAAACAACATGACCCATATGATTTACTTCTGAGAACCAAGCATTGAGTGCAGAGATTTTGCAGCTATCTCCTTTCCTTCAGTTTTTGTGTTAACATTCAAATCTGTAAAACTAGCATTTCCTATATAGGAGAGCATAACCGAGGGTGTAGCGCCTAACTCTTTAAACCTAAATGAAAGAACATGGCACATATGATTTACTTCTGAGAACTAAGCATTTTGTTCAGAGATATTGCAGCTATCTCCATTCCTTCAGTTTTTGTGTTAACATTCGTATCTGTAAAACTAGCATTTCCTATATAGGAGAGCATACCTGAGGGTGTAGCACCTAACTCTTTAAACCTAAATGAAACAACATGGCACATATGATGTACTTCTGAGAACTAAGCATTGTGTGCAGATATTTAGCAGCTATCTCCTTTCCTTCAGTTTCTGTGCTAACATTCCTATCTCTAAAACTAGCATTTCCTATATAGGAAACCTAACTGAGGGTATAGCACCTAACTCTTTTAACTTAAATGAAACAACATATCACATATGATTTACTTGTGAGAACTAAGCATTCTGTGCAGAGATTTTGCAGCTATCAACTTTCCTTCAGTTTCTGTGCTAACATTCCTATATCTAAAACTAGCATTTACATTATAGGAAAGCATAACCCAGGGTATAGCACCTAACTCTTTTAAACTAAATGAAACAACATGGCACATATGATTTACTTGCGAGAACTAAGCATTGTGTGCAGAGATTTTGCAGCTATCAACTTTCCTTCAGTTTTTGTGCTAACATTCCTATATCTAAAGCTAGCATTTACACTATAGGAAAGCATAACCGAGGGTTTAGCACCTAACTCTTTAAAACTAAATGAAAAAACATGGGCCATATGATTTACTTCTGAGAACTAAGCATTGAGTGCATAGATTTTGCAGCTATCTCCTTTCCATCAGTTTTTGTGCTAACATTCCTAACTGTAAAACTAGCATTTACATTAGAGGAAAGCATAACCGAGGGTATAGCACCAGCACTTTAAACCTAAATGAAACAACATGGCCCATATGATTTACTTCTGAGAACTAAGCATTGAGTGCAGAGATTTTGCAGCTCTCTCCTTTCCTTCAGTTTTTGTGCTAACATCCCTGTCTCTAAAACCTGCATTTCCTATATAGGAAAGCATAACCTAGGGTATAGCACCTAACTCTTTTAACCTAAATGAAAAAACATGGCACATATGATTTACTTCTGAGAGCTTAGCATTGTGTGCAGAGATTTTACAGCTATCTCCTTTCGTTCAGGTTTTGTGCTAACATTCCTATATCTAAAACTGCCATTTACAATATAGGAAAGCATTACCGAGGGTATAGCACCTAACTCTTTAAACCTAAATGAAATAACATGGCACATATGATTTACTTCTGAGAACCAATCATTGAGTGCACAGATTTTTCATCTATCTCCTTTCCTCCAGTTTTTCTGCTTACATTCCTATCTCTAAAACTAGCATTTCTTATATAGGAGAGCATAACCGAGGATGTAGCACCTAACTCCTTAAACATAAAAGAAACAACATGGCTCATATGATTTACTTCTGAGAACTAAGCATTGTGTTCAGAGATATTGCAGCTATCTCCATTCCTTCAGTTTTTGTGTTAACATTCGAATCTGTAAAACTAGCATTTCATATATAGGGGAGCATAACTGAGGGTGTAGCACCTAACTCTTTAAAGCTAAATGAAACAACATGGCAACTATGATTTTCTTCTGAGAACTAAGCATTGTGTTCAGAGATATTGCAGCTATCTCCTTTCCTTCAGTTTTTGTGCTAACATTCCTATCTCTAAAACTAGCATTTAAACTATAGGAAAGCATAACCGAGGGTATAGCACATAACTCTTTTAACCTAAGTGAAACAACATGGCACATATGATTTACTTCTGAGAACTAAGCATTGTGTGCAGAGATTTTGCTGCTATCTCCTTTTCTTCAGTTTTTGTGCTAACATTCGTATCTGTAAAACTAGCATTTCCTATATTGGAGAGCATAACCGAGGGTGTAGCACCTAACTCTTTAAACCTAAATGAAACAACATGACAAATATGATTTACTTCTGAGAACTAAGCATTGTGGGCAGAGATTTTGCAGCTATCTCCTTTCCTTCAGTTTTTGTGCTAACATTCCTATCTCTAAAACTAGCATTTCCTATGTAGGACACCTAACTGAGGGTATAGCACCTAACTCTTTTAACCTAAATGAAACAACATGGCACATATGATTTACTTGTGAGAACTAAGCATTGTGTGCAGAGATTTTGCAGCTATCAACTTTCCTTCAGTTTTTGTGCTAACATTCCTATATCTAAAACTAGCATTTACACTATAGGAAAGCATAACTGAGGGTATAGCACATAACTCTTTAAAACTAAATGAAACAACAGGGCCCATATGATTTTCTTCTAAAAACTAAGCATTGAGTGCAGAGATTTTGCAGCTATCTCCTTTCCATCAGTTTTTGTGCTAACATTCCTATCTGTGAAACTAGCATTTACACTATAGGAAAGCATAATCGAGGGTATTAGAACCCAACTCTTTAAACCTAAATGAAACAACATGGCCCATATGATTTACTTCTGAGAACTAAGCTTTGAGTTCAGAGATTTTGCAGGTATCTCCTTTCCTTCAGTTTTTGTGCCAACATTCGTATCTCTAATACTAGCATTTCCCATATAAGAAAGCATAACCGAGGGCATAGCACCTAACTATTTTAACCTAAATGAAACAACATGGCACATATTATTTACTTCTGAGAACTAAGCATTGTGGGCAGAGATATTTCAGCTGTCAACTTTCCTTCAGTTTTTGTGCTAACATTCCTACATCTAAAACTAGCATTTACACTATAGGAAAGCAATACCGAGGGTGTAGCACCTAACTCTTTAAACCTAAATGAAACAACATGGCCCATATGATTTACTTCTGAGAACTAAGCATTGAGTGCAGAGATTTTGCAGCTCTCTCCTTTCCTTCAGTTTTTGTGCTGACATTCCTATATATAAAACTAGCATTTACACTATAGGAAAACATAACCGAGGGTATAGCACCCAACCCTTTAAACCTAAATGAAACAACATGGCACGTATGATTTTCTTCTGAGAACTAAGCATTTAGTGCAGAGATTTTGCAGCTATCTCCTTTCCATCAGTTTTTGTGCTAACATTCCTATCTGTGAAACTAGCATTTACACTATAGGAAAGCATAATCGAGGGTATAGAACCCAACTCTTTAAACCTAAATGAAACAACATGGCCCATATGATTTACTTCTGAGAACTAAGCTTTGAGTTCAGAGATTTTGCAGGTATCTCCTTTCCTTCAGTTTTTGTGCCAACATTCGTATCTCTAATACTAGCATTTCCCATATAGGAAAGCATAACCGAGGGCATAGCACCTAACTATTATAACCTAAATGAAACAACATGGCACATATTATTTACTTCTGAGAACTAAGCATTGTGGGCAGAGATTTTTCAGCTGTCAACTTTCCTTCAGTTTTTGTGCTAACATTCCTACATCTAAAACTAGCATTTACACTATAGGAAAGCAATACCGAGGGTGTAGCACCTAACTCTTTAAACCTAAATGAAACAACATGGCCCATATGATTTACTTCTGAGAACTTAGCATTGAGTGCAGAGATTTTGCAGCTCTCTCCATTCCTTCAGTTTTTGTGCTGACATTCCTATATATAAAACTAGCATTTACACTATAGGAAAACATAACCGAGGGTATAGCACCCAACCCTTTAAACCTAAATGAAACAACATGGCACGTATGATTTTCTTCTGAGAACTAAGCATTTAGTGCAGAGATTTTGCAGCTATCTCCTTTCCTTCAGTTTTTGTGCTAACATTTGTATCTGTACAACTAGCATTTCCTATATAGGAGAGCATAACCGAGGGTGTAGCACCTAACTCTTTTAAACCTAAATGAAACAACATGACAAATATGATTTACTTCTGAGAATTAAGCATTGTGTGCAGAGAATTTGCAGCTATCAACTTTCCTTCAGTTTTTGTGCTAACATTCCTATATTTAAACTAGCATTTACACTATAGGAAAGTATAACCGAGGGTTTAGCACCTAACTCTTTAAAACTAAATGAAACAACATGGCACGTATGATTTACTTCTGAGAACTAGGCATTGTGTGCAGAGATTTTGCAGCTATCTCCTTTCCTTCAGTTTTTGTGGTAACTTTCCTATATCTGAAAATAGCATTTACACTATAGGCTAGCAATACCGCGGGTATAGCACATAACTCTTTAAACCTAAATGAAACAACATGGCACATATCATTTACTTCTGAGAACTAAGCATTGTGTGCAGAGATTTTGCGGCTGTCTCCTTTCCTTCAGTTTTTGTGTTAACATTCCTATCTCTAAAACTAGCATTTCTTATATAGTAGAGCATAACCGAGGGTATAGCACCTAAGTCCTTAAACCTAAATGAAACAACATGGCTTATATGATTTACTTATGAGAACTAAGCATTGTGTTCAGAGATATTGCAGCTATCTCCAATCTTAAGTTTTTGTGTTAACATTCGAATCTGTAAACCTAGAATTTCCTATATAGGGGAGCATAACTGAGAGTGTAGCACCTAACTCTTTAAACCTAAATGAAACAACATGGCCCATATGATTTACTTCTGAGAACAAAGCATGGAGTGCAGAGATTTTGTAGGTCTCTCCTTTCCTTCAGTTTTTGTGCTAACATTCATATCTCTAAAACTAGCATTTATACTATAGGAAAGCATAACCGAGGGTATAGCACATAACTCTTTTAACCTAAGAGAAACAACATGGCACATATGATTTACTTCTGAGAACTAAACATTGTGTCCACAGATTTTGCAGCTCTCTCCTTTCCTTCAGTTTTTGTACTAACATTCCTATATATAAAACTAGCATTTACACTATAGGAAAACATAACCGAGGGTATAGCACCCAACCCTTTAAACCTAAATGAAACAACATGGCACATATGATTTACTTCTGAGAACTAAGCGTTGAGTGCAGAGATTTTGCAGCTATCTCCTTTACTTCATTTTTTGTGCTAACATTCGTATCTGTAAAACTAGCATTTCCTATATAGGAGAGCATAACCGAGGGTGTAGCACCTAACTTTTTAACCTAAATAAAACAACATGGCAAATATGATTTACTTCTGAGAACTAAGCATTGTGTGCAGAGATTTTGCAGCTATCTCCTTTCCTTCAGTTTTTGTGCTAACATTCCTATCTCTAAAACTAGCATTTCCTATATAGGAGAGCATAACCGAGGGTATAGCACCTAACTCTTTAAACCTAAAAGAAAGAACATGGCACATATGATTTACTTCTGAGAACTAAGCATTGGGTGCAGAGATTTTTCAGCTCTCTCCTTTCCTTCAGTTTTTGTGCTGACATTCCGATATATAAAACTAGCATTTACAGTATAGGAAAACATAACCGAGGGTTTAGCACCCAACCCTTTAAACCTAAATGAAACAACATGGCACATATGATTTACTTGTGAGAACTAAGCATTGTGTGCAGGGATTTTGCACCTATCTCCTTTCCTTCAGTTTTTGTGCTAACATTCCCATATCTGAAACTAGCATTTACACTATAGGATAGCAATACCGTGGGTATAGCCCTAACTCTTTAAACCTAAATGAAACAACATGGCACATATGATTTACTTCTGAGAATTAAGCATTGTGTGCAGAGATTTTGCGGCTATCTCCTTTCCATCACTTTTTGTGCTAACATTCGTATCTGCAAAACTAGCATTTCCTATATAGGAGAGCATAACCGAGGGTGTAGCACCTAACCCTTTAAACCTAAATGAAACAACATGGCTCATATGATTTACTTCTGAGAACTAAGCATTGGGTGCAGAGATTTTTCAGCTCTCTCCTTTCCTTCAGTTTTTGTGCTGACATTCCGATATATAAAACTAGCATTTACACTATAGGAAAACATAACCGAGGGTATAGCACCCAATGCTTTAAACCTAAATGAAACAACATGGCACATATGATTTACTTCTGAGAACTAGGCCTTGTGTGCAGAGATTTTGCAGCTATCCTCTTTCCTTCAGTTTTTGTGCTAACTTTCCTATATCTGAAACTAGCTTTACACTATAGGATAGCAATACCGCGGGTATAGCACCTAACACTTTAAACCTAAATGAAACAACATGGCCCATATGATTTACTTCTGAGAACTAAGCACTGACTGCAGAGATTTTGCAGGTCTCTCCTTTCCTTCAGTTTTTGTGCTAACATTCCTATCTCTAAAGCTAGCATTTACACTATAGGACACCATAACCGAGGGTATAGCACATAACTCTTTTAACCTAAGTGAAACAACATGGCACATATGATTTACTTCTGAGAACTAAACATTGTGTCCAGAGATTTTGCAGCTCTCTCCTTTCCTTCAGTTTTTGTGCTAACATTCCTATATATAAAACTAGCATTTACACTATAGGAAAACATAACCGAGGGTATAGCACCCAACCCTTTAAACCTAAATGAAACAACATGGCACATATGATTTTCTTCTGAGAACTGAGCATTGAGTGCAGAGTTTTTGCAGCTTTCTCCCTTCGTTCAGTTTTGTGCTAACATTCGTATCTATAAAACTAGCATTTCCTATATAGGAGAGCATAACCGAGGGTGTAGTACCCAACTCTTTAAACCTAAATGAAACAACATGGCAAATATGATTTCCTTCTGAGAACTAAGCATTGCTTTCAGAAATATTGCAGCTATTTCCTTTCCTTCAGTTTTTGTGCTAACGTTCCTATCTCTAAACCTAGCATTTCCTATATAGGAAAGCATAACCGAGGGTATAGCACCTAACTCTTTAAACCTAAATGAAACAACATGGCCCATATGATTTTCTTCTGACAACTAAGCATTAAGTGCAGAGATTTTGCAGCTTTCTCCTTTCCTTCAGTTTTTGTGCTAACATTCGTATCTGTAAAACTAGCATTTCTTATATAGGAGAGAATAACCGAGGGTATAGCACCCAACTCTTTAAACCTAAATGAAACAACATGGCAAATATGATTTCCTTCTGAGAACTAAGCATTGTGTTCAGAGATATTGCAGCTCTTTCCTTTCCTTCAGTATTTGTGCTAACATCCTATCTCTAAAACTAGCATTTCCAATATAGGAAAGCATGCCCTAGGGTATAGCACCTAACTCTTTAAACCTAAATGAAAGAACATGGCACATATGATTTACTTCTGAGAACTAAGCCTTGTGTTCAGAGTTATTGCAGCTATATCCTTTCCTTCATTTTTTGTGTTAACATTCGAATCTGTAAAACTAGCATTTCCTATATAGGGGAGCATAACTGAGGGTGTAGCACCTAACTCTTTAAACCTAAATGAAACAACATGGCACATATGATTTACTTCTGAGAACTAAGCATTGTGTGCAGAGATTTTGCAGCTATCTCCTTTCCTTCTGTTTTTGTGCTAACATTCCTATCTCTAAAACTATCATTTACACTACAGAAAAGCATAACCGAGGGTATAGCACATAACTCTTTTAACCTAAGTGAAACAACATTGCACATATGATTTACTTCTGAGAACTAAACATTGTGTGCAGAGATTTTGCAGCTATCTCCTTTCCTTCAGTTTTTGTGCTAACATTCCTATCTCTAAAACTAGCTTTTACACTATAGGAAAGCATAACCGAGGGTATAGCACCTAACTCTTTAAAACTAAATGAAACAACATGGCCCATATGATTTACTTCTGAGAACTAAGCTTTGAGGGCAGAGATTTTGCAGCTATCTCCTTTCCTTCAGTTTTTGTGCTAACCTTCGTATCTGTAAAACTACCATTTCCTATATAGGGGAGCATAACTGAGGGTGTAGCACCTAACTCTTTAAACCTAAATGAAACAACATGGCACATATGATTTACTTCTGAGAACTAAGCATTGTGTGCAGAGATTTTGCAGCTATCTCCTTTCCTTCAGTTTTTGTGCTAACATTAGTATCTGTAAAACTAGCATTTCCTATACAGGAGAGCATAACCGAGGGTGTAGCACCTAAGTCTTTAAACCTAAATCAAACAACATGACAAATATGATTTACTTCTGAGAACTAAGCATTGAGTGCAGAGATTTTGCAGCTATCTCCTTTCCTTCAGTTTTTGTGCAAACATTCCTATCTGTAAAATTAGCATTTCCAATATAGGATAGCATAACCGAGGGTATAGCACCTAACTCTTTAAACCTAAATGAAACAACATGGCACATATGATTTACTTCTGAGAACTAAGCATTGTGTGCAGAGATTTTGCAGCTATCTCCTTTCCTTCTGTTTTTGTGCTAACATCCCTATCTCTAAAACTATCATTTACACTATAGAAAAGCATAACCGAGGGTATAGCACATAACTCTTTTAACCTAAGTGAAACAACATTGCACATATGATTTACTTCTGAGAACTAACCATTGTGTGCAGAGATTTTGCAGCTATCTCCTTTCCTTCAGTTTTTGTGCTAACATTCGTATCTGTAAAACTAGCATTTCTTATATAGGAGAGCATAACCGAGGTTGTAGCACCCAACTCTTTAAACCTAAATGAAACAACATAGCAACTATGATTTCCTTCTGAGAACTAAGCATTGTGTTCAGAGATATTGCAGCTCTTTCCTTTCCTTCAGTATTTGTGCTAACATCCTATCTCTAAAACTAGCATTTCCAATATAGGAAAGCATGCCCTAGGGTATAGCACCTAACTCTTTAAACCTAAATGAAACAACATGGCCCATATGATTTACTTCTGAGAACTAAGCTTTGAGTGCAGACATTTTGCAGCTATCTCCTTTCCTTCAGTTTTTGTGCTAACATTCGTATCTGTAAAACTAGCATTTCCTATATAGGAGAGCATAACCAAGGGTGTAGCACCTAATGCTTTAAACCTAAATCAAACAACATGACAAATATGATTTACTTTGGAGAACTAAGCATTGAGTGCAGAGATTTTGCAGCTATCTCCTTTCCTTCAGTTTTTGTGCTAACATTCCTATCTGTAAAACTAGCATTTCCAATATAGGAAAGCATAACCTAGGGTATATCACCTAACTCTTTAAACCTAAATGAAAGTACATGGCACATATGATTTACTTCTTAGAACTAGGCATTGTGTGCACAGATTTTGCAGCTATCTCCTTTCCTTCAGTTTTTGTGCTAAGTTTCCTATATCTGAAACTAGCATTTACACAATAGGATAGCAATACCGCGGGTATAGCACCTAACTCTTTAAACCTAAATGAAACAACATGGCACACATGATTTACTTCTGAGAACTAAGCATTTTGTGCAGAGATTTTGCGGCTACATCCTTTCCTTCACTTTTTGTGCTTACATTCGTATCTATAAAACTAGCATTTCCTATATGGGAGAGCATAACCGAGAGTGTAGCAGCTAACTCTTTAAACCTAAATGAAACAACATGACAAATATGATTTACTTCTGAGAACTGGGCATTGTGGGCAGAGATTTTGTAGCTATCTCCTTTCCTTCAGTTTTTGTGCTAACATTCTTATATATAAAACAAGCATTTACACTATAGGAAAGCAATACCGAGGGTATAGCACCTAACTCTTTAAACCTAAATGAAACAACATGGCCCATATGATTTACTTCTGAGAACTAAGCATTTGGTGCAGAGATTTTTCAGCTCTCTCCTTTCCTTCAGTTTTTGTGCTGACATTCCGATATATAAAACTAGCATTTACACTATAGGAAAACATAACCGAGGGTTTAGCACCCAACCCTTAAACCTAAATGAAACAACATGGCACATATGATTTTCTTCTGAGAACTAAGCATTGAGTGCAGAGATTTTGCAGCTATCTCCTTTCCTTCAGTTTTTGTGCTAACATTCATATCTCTAAAACTAGCATTTATACTATAGGAAAGCATAACCGAGGGTATAGCACCTAACTCTTTTAACCTAAGAGAAACAACATGGCCCATATGATTTACTTCTGAGAACAAAGCTTTGAGTGCAGAGATTTTGCAGCTATCTCCTTTCCTTCAGTTTTTGTACTAACATTCCTATATATAAAACTCTCATTTACACTATAGGAAAACATAACCGAGGGTATAGCACCCAACCCTTTAAACCTAAATGAAACAACATGGCACATATGATTTACTTCTGAGAACTAGGCCTTGTGTGCAGAGATTTTGCAGCTATCCTCTTTCCTTCAGTTTTTGTGCTAACTTTCCAATATCTGAAACTAGCTTTACACTATAGGATAGCAATACCGCGGGTATAGCACCTAACACTTTAAACCTAAATGAAACAACATGGCCCATATGATTTACTTCTGAGAACTAAGCATTGAGTGCAGAGATTTTGCAGGTCTCTCCTTTCCTTCAGTTTTTGTGCTAACATTCCTATCTCTAAAACTAGCATTTACACTATAGGACAGCATAACCGAGAGTATAGCACATAACTCTTTTAACCTAACTGAAACAACATGGCACATATGATTTACTGCTGAGAACTAAACATTGTGTCCAGAGATTTTGCAGCTCTCTCCTTTCCTTCAGTTTTTGTGCTAACATTCCTATATATAAAACTAGCATATACACTATAGGAAAACATAACCGAGTGTATAGCACCCAACCCTTTAAACCTAAATGAAACAACATGGCACATAAGATTTTCTTCTGAGAACTGAGGATTGAGTGCAGAGTTTTGCAGCTTTCTCCCTTCGTTCAGTTTTTGTGCTAACATTCGTATCTGTAAAACTAGCATTTCCTATATAGGAGAGCATAACCGAGGGTGTAGTACACAACTCTTTAAACCTAAATGAAACAACATGGCAAATATGATTTCCTTCTGTGAACTAAGCATTGCTTTCAGAGATATTGCAGCTATTTCCTTTCCTTCAGTTTTTGTGCTAACATTCCTATCTCTAAAACTAGCATTTCCTATATAGGAAAGCATAACCGAGGGTACAGCACCTAACTCTTTAAACCTAAATGAAACAACATGGCCCATATGATTTACTTCTTAGAACTAAGCACTGAGTGCAGAGATTTGTCAGCTATCTCCTTTCCTTTAGTTATTGTGCTAACATTCGTATCTCTAAAACTAGCATTTCCTATATAGGAAAGCATAACCGAGGGCATAGCACCTAACTCTTTAAACCTAAATTAAACAACATGGCACATATGATTTACTTCTGAGAACTAGGCATTGTGTGCAGAGATTTTGCAGCTATCTCCTTTCCTTCAGTTTTTGTGCTAACTTTCCTATATCTGAAACTAGCATTTACACTATAGGATAAGAATACCGTGGGTATAGCACCTAACTCTATTCACATAAATGAAAAAACATGGCACATATGATTTACTTCTGAGAACTAAGCATTGTGTGCAGAGATTTTGCAGCTATCTCCTTTCGTTCAGTTTTTGTGCTAACATTCCTATATCTAAAACTACCATTTACACTATAGGAAAGCATTACCGAGGGTATAGCACCTAACTCTTTAAACCTAAATTAAACAACATGGCACATATGATTTACTTCTGAGAACTAAGCTTTGAGTGCAGAGATTTTGCAGCTATCTCCTTTCCTTCAGTTTTTGTGCTAACATTCCTGTCTGTAAAACTAGCATTTCCAATATAGGAAAGCATAACTTAGGGTATAGCACCTAACTCTTTAAACCTAAATGAAAGAACAGGGCACATATGATTTACTTCTGAGAACTAACCATTGTGTTCAGAGTTATTGCAGCTATATTCTTTCCTTCAGTTTTTGTGCTAACATTCCTATATCTAAACCTAGCATTTACACTTTAGGAAAGCATAACCGAGGGTATAGCACCTAACTCTTTAAACCTAAGTGAAAGAACATGGCACATATGATTTACTTCTGAGAACTAAGTATTGAGTGGAGAGATTTTGCATCTATCTCCTTTCCTCCAGTTTTTGTGCTTACATTCCTATCTCTAAAACTAGCATTTCTTATATAGGAGAGCATAACCGAGGGTGTAGCACCTAACTCCTTAAACCTAAATGAAACAACATGGCTCATATGATTTACTTCTGAGAACTAAGCATTGTGTTCAGACATATTGCAGCTATCTGCATTCCTTCAGTTTTTTTGTTAACATTCGAATCTGTAAAACTAGCATTTCCTATATAGGGGAGCATAACTAAGGGTGTAGCACCTAACTCTTTAAACCTAAATGAAACAACATGGCAAATATGATTTCCTTCTGAGAACTAAGCATTGTGTTCAGAGATATTGCAGCTATCTCCTTTCCTTCAGTTTTTGTGCAAACATTCCTATCTGTAAAATTAGCATTTCCAATATAGGAAAGCATAACCGAGGGTATAGCACCTAACTCTTTAAACCTAAATGAAACAATATGGCACATATGAGATTCTTCTGACAACAAAGCATTGTTTGCAGAGATTTTGCAGCTATCTCCTTTCCTTCAGTTTTTGTGCTAACATTCCTATGTCTATAACTAGCATTTACATTATAGGAAAGCATAACCAAGGGTATAGCACCTAACTCTTTAAACCTAACTGAAACAACATGGCCCATATGATTTACTTCTGACAACTAAGCATTGAGTGCAGAGATTTTGCAGCTATCTCCTTTCCTTCAGTTTTTGTGCTAACATTCCTATCCCTAAAATTAGCATTTACACTATAGGAAAGCATAACCGAGGGTATTGCACCTAACTCTTTAATCCTAAATGAAACAACATGGCCCATATGATTTACTTCTGAGAACAAAGCTTTGAGTGCAGAGATTTTGCAGCTATCTCCTTTCCTTCAGTTTTAGTGCTAACATTAGTATCTGTAAAACTAGCATTTCCTATACAGGAGAGCATAACCGAGGGTGTAGCACCTAAGTCTTTAAACCTAAATCAAACAACATGACAAATATGATTTACTTCTGAGAACTAAGCATTGAGTGCAGAGATTTTGCAGCTATCTCCTTTCCTTCAGTTTTTGTGCAAACATTCCTATCTGTAAAATTAGCATTTCCAATATAGGAAAGCATAACCGAGGGTATAGCACCTAACTCTTTAAACCTAAATGAAACAATATGGCACATATGAGATTCTTCTGAGAACAAAGCATTGTTTGCAGAGATTTTGCAGCTATCTCCTTTCCTTCAGTTTTTGTGCTAACATTCCTATGTCTATAACTAGCATTTACACTATAGGAAAGCATAACCAAGGGTATAGCACCTAACTCTTTAAACCTAACTGAAACAACATGGCCCATATGATTTACTTTTGAGAATTAAGCATTGAGTGCAGAGATTTTGCAGCTCTCTCCTTTCCTTCAGTTTTTGTGCTGACATTCCTATATATAAAACTAGCATTTACACTATAGGAAAACATAACCGAGGGTGTAGCACCCACCCCTTTAAACCTAAATGAAACAACATGGCCCATATGATTTTCTTCTGACAACTAAGCATTAAGTGCAGAGATTTTGCAGCTTTCTCCTTTCCTTCAGTTTTTGTGCTAACATTCGTATCTGTAAAACTAGCATTTCTTATATAGGAGAGAATAACCGAGGGTGTAGCACCCAACTCCTTAAACCTAAATGAAACAACATGGCAAATATGATTTCCTTCTGAGAACTAAGCATTGTGTTCAGAGATATTGCAGCTCTTTCCTTTCCTTCAGTATTTGTGCTAACATCCTATCTCTAAAACTAGCATTTCCAATATAGGAAAGCATGCCCTAGGGTATAGCACCTAACTCTTTAAACCTAAATGAAAGAACATGGCACATATGATTTACTTCTGAGAACTAAGCCTTGTGTTCAGAGTTATTGCAGCTATATCCTTTCCTTCATTTTTTGTGTTAACATTCGAATCTGTAAAACTAGCATTTCCTATATAGGGGAGCATAACTGAGGGTGTAGCACCTAACTCTTTAAACCTAAATGAAACAACATGGCACATATGATTTACTTCTGAGAACTAAGCATTGTGTGCAGAGATTTTGCAGCTATCTCCTTTCCTTCTGTTTTTGTGCTAACATTCCTATCTCTAAAACTATCATTTACACTACAGAAAAGCATAACCGAGGGTATAGCACATAACTCTTTTAACCTAAGTGAAACAACATTGCACATATGATTTACTTCTGAGAACTAAACATTGTGTGCAGAGATTTTGCAGCTATCTCCTTTCCTTCAGTTTTTGTGCTAACATTCCTATCTCTAAAACTAGCTTTTACACTATAGGAAAGCATAACCGAGGGTATAGCACCTAACTCTTTAAAACTAAATGAAACAACATGGCCCATATGATTTACTTCTGAGAACTAAGCTTTGAGGGCAGAGATTTTGCAGCTATCTCCTTTCCTTCAGTTTTTGTGCTAACCTTCGTATCTGTAAAACTACCATTTCCTATATAGGGGAGCATAACTGAGGGTGTAGCACCTAACTCTTTAAACCTAAATGAAACAACATGGCACATATGATTTACTTCTGAGAACTAAGCATTGTGTGCAGAGATTTTGCAGCTATCTCCTTTCCTTCAGTTTTTGTGCTAACATTAGTATCTGTAAAACTAGCATTTCCTATACAGGAGAGCATAACCGAGGGTGTAGCACCTAAGTCTTTAAACCTAAATCAAACAACATGACAAATATGATTTACTTCTGAGAACTAAGCATTGAGTGCAGAGATTTTGCAGCTATCTCCTTTCCTTCAGTTTTTGTGCAAACATTCCTATCTGTAAAATTAGCATTTCCAATATAGGATAGCATAACCGAGGGTATAGCACCTAACTCTTTAAACCTAAATGAAACAACATGGCACATATGATTTACTTCTGAGAACTAAGCATTGTGTGCAGAGATTTTGCAGCTATCTCCTTTCCTTCTGTTTTTGTGCTAACATCCCTATCTCTAAAACTATCATTTACACTATAGAAAAGCATAACCGAGGGTATAGCACATAACTCTTTTAACCTAAGTGAAACAACATTGCACATATGATTTACTTCTGAGAACTAACCATTGTGTGCAGAGATTTTGCAGCTATCTCCTTTCCTTCAGTTTTTGTGCTAACATTCGTATCTGTAAAACTAGCATTTCTTATATAGGAGAGCATAACCGAGGTTGTAGCACCCAACTCTTTAAACCTAAATGAAACAACATAGCAACTATGATTTCCTTCTGAGAACTAAGCATTGTGTTCAGAGATATTGCAGCTCTTTCCTTTCCTTCAGTATTTGTGCTAACATCCTATCTCTAAAACTAGCATTTCCAATATAGGAAAGCATGCCCTAGGGTATAGCACCTAACTCTTTAAACCTAAATGAAACAACATGGCCCATATGATTTACTTCTGAGAACTAAGCTTTGAGTGCAGACATTTTGCAGCTATCTCCTTTCCTTCAGTTTTTGTGCTAACATTCGTATCTGTAAAACTAGCATTTCCTATATAGGAGAGCATAACCAAGGGTGTAGCACCTAATGCTTTAAACCTAAATCAAACAACATGACAAATATGATTTACTTTGGAGAACTAAGCATTGAGTGCAGAGATTTTGCAGCTATCTCCTTTCCTTCAGTTTTTGTGCTAACATTCCTATCTGTAAAACTAGCATTTCCAATATAGGAAAGCATAACCTAGGGTATATCACCTAACTCTTTAAACCTAAATGAAAGTACATGGCACATATGATTTACTTCTTAGAACTAGGCATTGTGTGCACAGATTTTGCAGCTATCTCCTTTCCTTCAGTTTTTGTGCTAAGTTTCCTATATCTGAAACTAGCATTTACACAATAGGATAGCAATACCGCGGGTATAGCACCTAACTCTTTAAACCTAAATGAAACAACATGGCACACATGATTTACTTCTGAGAACTAAGCATTTTGTGCAGAGATTTTGCGGCTACATCCTTTCCTTCACTTTTTGTGCTTATATTCGTATCTATAAAACTAGCATTTCCTATATGGGAGAGCATAACCGAGAGTGTAGCAGCTAACTCTTTAAACCTAAATGAAACAACATGACAAATATGATTTACTTCTGAGAACTGGGCATTGTGGGCAGAGATTTTGTAGCTATCTCCTTTCCTTCAGTTTTTGTGCTAACATTCTTATATATAAAACAAGCATTTACACTATAGGAAAGCAATACCGAGGGTATAGCACCTAACTCTTTAAACCTAAATGAAACAACATGGCCCATATGATTTACTTCTGAGAACTAAGCATTTGGTGCAGAGATTTTTCAGCTCTCTCCTTTCCTTCAGTTTTTGTGCTGACATTCCGATATATAAAACTAGCATTTACACTATAGGAAAACATAACCGAGGGTTTAGCACCCAACCCTTAAACCTAAATGAAACAACATGGCACATATGATTTTCTTCTGAGAACTAAGCATTGAGTGCAGAGATTTTGCAGCTATCTCCTTTCCTTCAGTTTTTGTGCTAACATTCATATCTCTAAAACTAGCATTTATACTATAGGAAAGCATAACCGAGGGTATAGCACCTAACTCTTTTAACCTAAGAGAAACAACATGGCCCATATGATTTACTTCTGAGAACAAAGCTTTGAGTGCAGAGATTTTGCAGCTATCTCCTTTCCTTCAGTTTTTGTACTAACATTCCTATATATAAAACTCTCATTTACACTATAGGAAAACATAACCGAGGGTATAGCACCCAACCCTTTAAACCTAAATGAAACAACATGGCACATATGATTTACTTCTGAGAACTAGGCCTTGTGTGCAGAGATTTTGCAGCTATCCTCTTTCCTTCAGTTTTTGTGCTAACTTTCCAATATCTGAAACTAGCTTTACACTATAGGATAGCAATACCGCGGGTATAGCACCTAACACTTTAAACCTAAATGAAACAACATGGCCCATATGATTTACTTCTGAGAACTAAGCATTGAGTGCAGAGATTTTGCAGGTCTCTCCTTTCCTTCAGTTTTTGTGCTAACATTCCTATCTCTAAAACTAGCATTTACACTATAGGACAGCATAACCGAGAGTATAGCACATAACTCTTTTAACCTAACTGAAACAACATGGCACATATGATTTACTGCTGAGAACTAAACATTGTGTCCAGAGATTTTGCAGCTCTCTCCTTTCCTTCAGTTTTTGTGCTAACATTCCTATATATAAAACTAGCATATACACTATAGGAAAACATAACCGAGTGTATAGCACCCAACCCTTTAAACCTAAATGAAACAACATGGCACATAAGATTTTCTTCTGAGAACTGAGGATTGAGTGCAGAGTTTTGCAGCTTTCTCCCTTCGTTCAGTTTTTGTGCTAACATTCGTATCTGTAAAACTAGCATTTCCTATATAGGAGAGCATAACCGAGGGTGTAGTACACAACTCTTTAAACCTAAATGAAACAACATGGCAAATATGATTTCCTTCTGTGAACTAAGCATTGCTTTCAGAGATATTGCAGCTATTTCCTTTCCTTCAGTTTTTGTGCTAACATTCCTATCTCTAAAACTAGCATTTCCTATATAGGAAAGCATAACCGAGGGTACAGCACCTAACTCTTTAAACCTAAATGAAACAACATGGCCCATATGATTTACTTCTTAGAACTAAGCACTGAGTGCAGAGATTTGTCAGCTATCTCCTTTCCTTTAGTTATTGTGCTAACATTCGTATCTCTAAAACTAGCATTTCCTATATAGGAAAGCATAACCGAGGGCATAGCACCTAACTCTTTAAACCTAAATTAAACAACATGGCACATATGATTTACTTCTGAGAACTAGGCATTGTGTGCAGAGATTTTGCAGCTATCTCCTTTCCTTCAGTTTTTGTGCTAACTTTCCTATATCTGAAACTAGCATTTACACTATAGGATAAGAATACCGTGGGTATAGCACCTAACTCTATTCACATAAATGAAAAAACATGGCACATATGATTTACTTCTGAGAACTAAGCATTGTGTGCAGAGATTTTGCAGCTATCTCCTTTCGTTCAGTTTTTGTGCTAACATTCCTATATCTAAAACTACCATTTACACTATAGGAAAGCATTACCGAGGGTATAGCACCTAACTCTTTAAACCTAAATTAAACAACATGGCACATATGATTTACTTCTGAGAACTAAGCTTTGAGTGCAGAGATTTTGCAGCTATCTCCTTTCCTTCAGTTTTTGTGCTAACATTCCTGTCTGTAAAACTAGCATTTCCAATATAGGAAAGCATAACTTAGGGTATAGCACCTAACTCTTTAAACCTAAATGAAAGAACAGGGCACATATGATTTACTTCTGAGAACTAACCATTGTGTTCAGAGTTATTGCAGCTATATTCTTTCCTTCAGTTTTTGTGCTAACATTCCTATATCTAAACCTAGCATTTACACTTTAGGAAAGCATAACCGAGGGTATAGCACCTAACTCTTTAAACCTAAGTGAAAGAACATGGCACATATGATTTACTTCTGAGAACTAAGTATTGAGTGGAGAGATTTTGCATCTATCTCCTTTCCTCCAGTTTTTGTGCTTACATTCCTATCTCTAAAACTAGCATTTCTTATATAGGAGAGCATAACCGAGGGTGTAGCACCTAACTCCTTAAACCTAAATGAAACAACATGGCTCATATGATTTACTTCTGAGAACTAAGCATTGTGTTCAGACATATTGCAGCTATCTGCATTCCTTCAGTTTTTTTGTTAACATTCGAATCTGTAAAACTAGCATTTCCTATATAGGGGAGCATAACTAAGGGTGTAGCACCTAACTCTTTAAACCTAAATGAAACAACATGGCAAATATGATTTCCTTCTGAGAACTAAGCATTGTGTTCAGAGATATTGCAGCTATCTCCTTTCCTTCAGTTTTTGTGCAAACATTCCTATCTGTAAAATTAGCATTTCCAATATAGGAAAGCATAACCGAGGGTATAGCACCTAACTCTTTAAACCTAAATGAAACAATATGGCACATATGAGATTCTTCTGACAACAAAGCATTGTTTGCAGAGATTTTGCAGCTATCTCCTTTCCTTCAGTTTTTGTGCTAACATTCCTATGTCTATAACTAGCATTTACATTATAGGAAAGCATAACCAAGGGTATAGCACCTAACTCTTTAAACCTAACTGAAACAACATGGCCCATATGATTTACTTCTGACAACTAAGCATTGAGTGCAGAGATTTTGCAGCTATCTCCTTTCCTTCAGTTTTTGTGCTAACATTCCTATCCCTAAAATTAGCATTTACACTATAGGAAAGCATAACCGAGGGTATTGCACCTAACTCTTTAATCCTAAATGAAACAACATGGCCCATATGATTTACTTCTGAGAACAAAGCTTTGAGTGCAGAGATTTTGCAGCTATCTCCTTTCCTTCAGTTTTAGTGCTAACATTAGTATCTGTAAAACTAGCATTTCCTATACAGGAGAGCATAACCGAGGGTGTAGCACCTAAGTCTTTAAACCTAAATCAAACAACATGACAAATATGATTTACTTCTGAGAACTAAGCATTGAGTGCAGAGATTTTGCAGCTATCTCCTTTCCTTCAGTTTTTGTGCAAACATTCCTATCTGTAAAATTAGCATTTCCAATATAGGAAAGCATAACCGAGGGTATAGCACCTAACTCTTTAAACCTAAATGAAACAATATGGCACATATGAGATTCTTCTGAGAACAAAGCATTGTTTGCAGAGATTTTGCAGCTATCTCCTTTCCTTCAGTTTTTGTGCTAACATTCCTATGTCTATAACTAGCATTTACACTATAGGAAAGCATAACCAAGGGTATAGCACCTAACTCTTTAAACCTAACTGAAACAACATGGCCCATATGATTTACTTTTGAGAATTAAGCATTGAGTGCAGAGATTTTGCAGCTCTCTCCTTTCCTTCAGTTTTTGTGCTGACATTCCTATATATAAAACTAGCATTTACACTATAGGAAAACATAACCGAGGGTGTAGCACCCACCCCTTTAAACCTAAATGAAACAACATGGCCCATATGATTTTCTTCTGACAACTAAGCATTAAGTGCAGAGATTTTGCAGCTTTCTCCTTTCCTTCAGTTTTTGTGCTAACATTCGTATCTGTAAAACTAGCATTTCTTATATAGGAGAGAATAACCGAGGGTGTAGCACCCAACTCCTTAAACCTAAATGAAACAACATGGCAAATATGATTTCCTTCTGAGAACTAAGCATTGTGTTCAGAGATATTGCAGCTCTTTCCTTTCCTTCAGTATTTGTGCTAACATCCTATCTCTAAAACTAGCATTTCCAATATAGGAAAGCATGCCCTAGGGTATAGCACCTAACTCTTTAAACCTAAATGAAAGAACATGGCACATATGATTTACTTCTGAGAACTAAGCCTTGTGTTCAGAGTTATTGCAGCTATATCCTTTCCTTCATTTTTTGTGTTAACATTCGAATCTGTAAAACTAGCATTTCCTATATAGGGGAGCATAACTGAGGGTGTAGCACCTAACTCTTTAAACCTAAATGAAACAACATGGCACATATGATTTACTTCTGAGAACTAAGCATTGTGTGCAGAGATTTTGCAGCTATCTCCTTTCCTTCTGTTTTTGTGCTAACATTCCTATCTCTAAAACTATCATTTACACTACAGAAAAGCATAACCGAGGGTATAGCACATAACTCTTTTAACCTAAGTGAAACAACATTGCACATATGATTTACTTCTGAGAACTAAACATTGTGTGCAGAGATTTTGCAGCTATCTCCTTTCCTTCAGTTTTTGTGCTAA
Organism: Dasypus novemcinctus; assembly: GCF_030445035.2. Classification (NCBI taxonomy): domain Eukaryota; kingdom Metazoa; phylum Chordata; class Mammalia; order Cingulata; family Dasypodidae; genus Dasypus; species Dasypus novemcinctus. The sequence goes on from NC_080678.1 coordinate 95,974,346, forward strand.
CATTCCTATCTCTAAAACTAGCTTTTACACTATAGGAAAGCATAACCGAGGGTATAGCACCTAACTCTTTAAAACTAAATGAAACAACATGGCCCATATGATTTACTTCTGAGAACTAAGCTTTGAGGGCAGAGATTTTGCAGCTATCTCCTTTCCTTCAGTTTTTGTGCTAACCTTCGTATCTGTAAAACTACCATTTCCTATATAGGGGAGCATAACTGAGGGTGTAGCACCTAACTCTTTAAACCTAAATGAAACAACATGGCACATATGATTTACTTCTGAGAACTAAGCATTGTGTGCAGAGATTTTGCAGCTATCTCCTTTCCTTCAGTTTTTGTGCTAACATTAGTATCTGTAAAACTAGCATTTCCTATACAGGAGAGCATAACCGAGGGTGTAGCACCTAAGTCTTTAAACCTAAATCAAACAACATGACAAATATGATTTACTTCTGAGAACTAAGCATTGAGTGCAGAGATTTTGCAGCTATCTCCTTTCCTTCAGTTTTTGTGCAAACATTCCTATCTGTAAAATTAGCATTTCCAATATAGGATAGCATAACCGAGGGTATAGCACCTAACTCTTTAAACCTAAATGAAACAACATGGCACATATGATTTACTTCTGAGAACTAAGCATTGTGTGCAGAGATTTTGCAGCTATCTCCTTTCCTTCTGTTTTTGTGCTAACATCCCTATCTCTAAAACTATCATTTACACTATAGAAAAGCATAACCGAGGGTATAGCACATAACTCTTTTAACCTAAGTGAAACAACATTGCACATATGATTTACTTCTGAGAACTAACCATTGTGTGCAGAGATTTTGCAGCTATCTCCTTTCCTTCAGTTTTTGTGCTAACATTCGTATCTGTAAAACTAGCATTTCTTATATAGGAGAGCATAACCGAGGTTGTAGCACCCAACTCTTTAAACCTAAATGAAACAACATAGCAACTATGATTTCCTTCTGAGAACTAAGCATTGTGTTCAGAGATATTGCAGCTCTTTCCTTTCCTTCAGTATTTGTGCTAACATCCTATCTCTAAAACTAGCATTTCCAATATAGGAAAGCATGCCCTAGGGTATAGCACCTAACTCTTTAAACCTAAATGAAACAACATGGCCCATATGATTTACTTCTGAGAACTAAGCTTTGAGTGCAGACATTTTGCAGCTATCTCCTTTCCTTCAGTTTTTGTGCTAACATTCGTATCTGTAAAACTAGCATTTCCTATATAGGAGAGCATAACCAAGGGTGTAGCACCTAATGCTTTAAACCTAAATCAAACAACATGACAAATATGATTTACTTTGGAGAACTAAGCATTGAGTGCAGAGATTTTGCAGCTATCTCCTTTCCTTCAGTTTTTGTGCTAACATTCCTATCTGTAAAACTAGCATTTCCAATATAGGAAAGCATAACCTAGGGTATATCACCTAACTCTTTAAACCTAAATGAAAGTACATGGCACATATGATTTACTTCTTAGAACTAGGCATTGTGTGCACAGATTTTGCAGCTATCTCCTTTCCTTCAGTTTTTGTGCTAAGTTTCCTATATCTGAAACTAGCATTTACACAATAGGATAGCAATACCGCGGGTATAGCACCTAACTCTTTAAACCTAAATGAAACAACATGGCACACATGATTTACTTCTGAGAACTAAGCATTTTGTGCAGAGATTTTGCGGCTACATCCTTTCCTTCACTTTTTGTGCTTACATTCGTATCTATAAAACTAGCATTTCCTATATGGGAGAGCATAACCGAGAGTGTAGCAGCTAACTCTTTAAACCTAAATGAAACAACATGACAAATATGATTTACTTCTGAGAACTGGGCATTGTGGGCAGAGATTTTGTAGCTATCTCCTTTCCTTCAGTTTTTGTGCTAACATTCTTATATATAAAACAAGCATTTACACTATAGGAAAGCAATACCGAGGGTATAGCACCTAACTCTTTAAACCTAAATGAAACAACATGGCCCATATGATTTACTTCTGAGAACTAAGCATTTGGTGCAGAGATTTTTCAGCTCTCTCCTTTCCTTCAGTTTTTGTGCTGACATTCCGATATATAAAACTAGCATTTACACTATAGGAAAACATAACCGAGGGTTTAGCACCCAACCCTTAAACCTAAATGAAACAACATGGCACATATGATTTTCTTCTGAGAACTAAGCATTGAGTGCAGAGATTTTGCAGCTATCTCCTTTCCTTCAGTTTTTGTGCTAACATTCATATCTCTAAAACTAGCATTTATACTATAGGAAAGCATAACCGAGGGTATAGCACCTAACTCTTTTAACCTAAGAGAAACAACATGGCCCATATGATTTACTTCTGAGAACAAAGCTTTGAGTGCAGAGATTTTGCAGCTATCTCCTTTCCTTCAGTTTTTGTACTAACATTCCTATATATAAAACTCTCATTTACACTATAGGAAAACATAACCGAGGGTATAGCACCCAACCCTTTAAACCTAAATGAAACAACATGGCACATATGATTTACTTCTGAGAACTAGGCCTTGTGTGCAGAGATTTTGCAGCTATCCTCTTTCCTTCAGTTTTTGTGCTAACTTTCCAATATCTGAAACTAGCTTTACACTATAGGATAGCAATACCGCGGGTATAGCACCTAACACTTTAAACCTAAATGAAACAACATGGCCCATATGATTTACTTCTGAGAACTAAGCATTGAGTGCAGAGATTTTGCAGGTCTCTCCTTTCCTTCAGTTTTTGTGCTAACATTCCTATCTCTAAAACTAGCATTTACACTATAGGACAGCATAACCGAGAGTATAGCACATAACTCTTTTAACCTAACTGAAACAACATGGCACATATGATTTACTGCTGAGAACTAAACATTGTGTCCAGAGATTTTGCAGCTCTCTCCTTTCCTTCAGTTTTTGTGCTAACATTCCTATATATAAAACTAGCATATACACTATAGGAAAACATAACCGAGTGTATAGCACCCAACCCTTTAAACCTAAATGAAACAACATGGCACATAAGATTTTCTTCTGAGAACTGAGGATTGAGTGCAGAGTTTTGCAGCTTTCTCCCTTCGTTCAGTTTTTGTGCTAACATTCGTATCTGTAAAACTAGCATTTCCTATATAGGAGAGCATAACCGAGGGTGTAGTACACAACTCTTTAAACCTAAATGAAACAACATGGCAAATATGATTTCCTTCTGTGAACTAAGCATTGCTTTCAGAGATATTGCAGCTATTTCCTTTCCTTCAGTTTTTGTGCTAACATTCCTATCTCTAAAACTAGCATTTCCTATATAGGAAAGCATAACCGAGGGTACAGCACCTAACTCTTTAAACCTAAATGAAACAACATGGCCCATATGATTTACTTCTTAGAACTAAGCACTGAGTGCAGAGATTTGTCAGCTATCTCCTTTCCTTTAGTTATTGTGCTAACATTCGTATCTCTAAAACTAGCATTTCCTATATAGGAAAGCATAACCGAGGGCATAGCACCTAACTCTTTAAACCTAAATTAAACAACATGGCACATATGATTTACTTCTGAGAACTAGGCATTGTGTGCAGAGATTTTGCAGCTATCTCCTTTCCTTCAGTTTTTGTGCTAACTTTCCTATATCTGAAACTAGCATTTACACTATAGGATAAGAATACCGTGGGTATAGCACCTAACTCTATTAACATAAATGAAAAAACATGGCACATATGATTTACTTCTGAGAACTAAGCATTGTGTGCAGAGATTTTGCAGCTATCTCCTTTCGTTCAGTTTTTGTGCTAACATTCCTATATCTAAAACTACCATTTACACTATAGGAAAGCATTACCGAGGGTATAGCACCTAACTCTTTAAACCTAAATTAAACAACATGGCACATATGATTTACTTCTGAGAACTAAGCTTTGAGTGCAGAGATTTTGCAGCTATCTCCTTTCCTTCAGTTTTTGTGCTAACATTCCTGTCTGTAAAACTAGCATTTCCAATATAGGAAAGCATAACTTAGGGTATAGCACCTAACTCTTTAAACCTAAATGAAAGAACAGGGCACATATGATTTACTTCTGAGAACTAACCATTGTGTTCAGAGTTATTGCAGCTATATTCTTTCCTTCAGTTTTTGTGCTAACATTCCTATATCTAAACCTAGCATTTACACTTTAGGAAAGCATAACCGAGGGTATAGCACCTAACTCTTTAAACCTAAGTGAAAGAACATGGCACATATGATTTACTTCTGAGAACTAAGTATTGAGTGGAGAGATTTTGCATCTATCTCCTTTCCTCCAGTTTTTGTGCTTACATTCCTATCTCTAAAACTAGCATTTCTTATATAGGAGAGCATAACCGAGGGTGTAGCACCTAACTCCTTAAACCTAAATGAAACAACATGGCTCATATGATTTACTTCTGAGAACTAAGCATTGTGTTCAGACATATTGCAGCTATCTGCATTCCTTCAGTTTTTTTGTTAACATTCGAATCTGTAAAACTAGCATTTCCTATATAGGGGAGCATAACTAAGGGTGTAGCACCTAACTCTTTAAACCTAAATGAAACAACATGGCAAATATGATTTCCTTCTGAGAACTAAGCATTGTGTTCAGAGATATTGCAGCTATCTCCTTTCCTTCAGTTTTTGTGCAAACATTCCTATCTGTAAAATTAGCATTTCCAATATAGGAAAGCATAACCGAGGGTATAGCACCTAACTCTTTAAACCTAAATGAAACAATATGGCACATATGAGATTCTTCTGACAACAAAGCATTGTTTGCAGAGATTTTGCAGCTATCTCCTTTCCTTCAGTTTTTGTGCTAACATTCCTATGTCTATAACTAGCATTTACATTATAGGAAAGCATAACCAAGGGTATAGCACCTAACTCTTTAAACCTAACTGAAACAACATGGCCCATATGATTTACTTCTGACAACTAAGCATTGAGTGCAGAGATTTTGCAGCTATCTCCTTTCCTTCAGTTTTTGTGCTAACATTCCTATCCCTAAAATTAGCATTTACACTATAGGAAAGCATAACCGAGGGTATTGCACCTAACTCTTTAATCCTAAATGAAACAACATGGCCCATATGATTTACTTCTGAGAACAAAGCTTTGAGTGCAGAGATTTTGCAGCTATCTCCTTTCCTTCAGTTTTAGTGCTAACATTAGTATCTGTAAAACTAGCATTTCCTATACAGGAGAGCATAACCGAGGGTGTAGCACCTAAGTCTTTAAACCTAAATCAAACAACATGACAAATATAATTTACTTCTGAGAACTAAGCATTGAGTGCAGAGATTTTGCAGCTATCTCCTTTCCTTCAGTTTTTGTGCAAACATTCCTATCTGTAAAATTAGCATTTCCAATATAGGAAAGCATAACCGAGGGTATAGCACCTAACTCTTTAAACCTAAATGAAACAATATGGCACATATGAGATTCTTCTGAGAACAAAGCATTGTTTGCAGAGATTTTGCAGCTATCTCCTTTCCTTCAGTTTTTGTGCTAACATTCCTATGTCTATAACTAGCATTTACACTATAGGAAAGCATAACCAAGGGTATAGCACCTAACTCTTTAAACCTAACTGAAACAACATGGCCCATATGATTTACTTTTGAGAATTAAGCATTGAGTGCAGAGATTTTGCAGCTCTCTCCTTTCCTTCAGTTTTTGTGCTGACATTCCTATATATAAAACTAGCATTTACACTATAGGAAAACATAACCGAGGGTGTAGCACCCACCCCTTTAAACCTAAATGAAACAACATGGCCCATATGATTTTCTTCTGACAACTAAGCATTAAGTGCAGAGATTTTGCAGCTTTCTCCTTTCCTTCAGTTTTTGTGCTAACATTCGTATCTGTAAAACTAGCATTTCTTATATAGGAGAGAATAACCGAGGGTGTAGCACCCAACTCCTTAAACCTAAATGAAACAACATGGCAAATATGATTTCCTTCTGAGAACTAAGCATTGTGTTCAGAGATATTGCAGCTCTTTCCTTTCCTTCAGTATTTGTGCTAACATCCTATCTCTAAAACTAGCATTTCCAATATAGGAAAGCATGCCCTAGGGTATAGCACCTAACTCTTTAAACCTAAATGAAAGAACATGGCACATATGATTTACTTCTGAGAACTAAGCATTGTGTTCAGAGTTATTGCAGCTATATCCTTTCCTACAGTTTTTGTGTTAACATTCGAATCTGTAAAACTAGCATTTCCTATATAGGGGAGCATAACTGAGGGTGTAGCACCTAACTCTTTAAACCTAAATGAAACAACATGGCACATATGATTTACTTCTGAGAAATAAGCATTGTGTGCAGAGATTTTGCAGCTATCTCCTTTCCTTCAGTTTTTGTGCTAACATTAGTATCTGTAAAACTAGCATTTCCTATACAGGAGAGCATAACCGAGGGTGTAGCACCTAAGTCTTTAAACCTAAATCAAACAACATGACAAATATGATTTACTTCTGAGAACTAAGCATTGAGTGCAGAGATTTTGCAGCTATCTCCTTTCCTTCAGTTTTTGTGCAAACATTCCTATCTGTAAAATTAGCATTTCCAATATAGGATAGCATAACCGAGGGTATAGCACCTAACTCTTTAAACCTAAATGAAACAACATGGCACATATGATTTACTTCTGAGAACTAAGCATTGTGTGCAGAGATTTTGCAGCTATCTCCTTTCCTTCTGTTTTTGTGCTAACATCCCTATCTCTAAAACTATCATTTACACTATAGAAAAGCATAACCGAGGGTATAGCACATAACTCTTTTAACCTAAGTGAAACAACATGGCCCATATGATTTACTTCTGAGAACTAAGCATTGTGTGCAGAGATTTTAGAGCTATCAACTTTCCTTCAGTTTTTGTGCTAACATTCCTATATCTAAAACTAACATTTACACTGTACGAAAGCATAACCGAGGTTATAGCACCTAACTCTTTAAACCTAAATGAAACAACATGGCCCATATGATTTACTTCTAACAACTAAGCATTGAGTGCAGAGATTTTGCAGCTCTCTCCTTTCCTTCAGTTTTTGTGCTGACATTCCTGTATATAAAACTAGCATTTAAACTATAGGAAAACATAACCGAGGGTATGGCACCCACCCCTTTAAACCTAAATGAAACTACATGGCACATATGATTTTCTTCTGAGAACTAAGCATTGAGTGCAGAGATTTTGCAGCTTTCACCTTTCCTTCAGTTTTTGTGCTAACATTCGTATCTTTAAAACTAGCATTTCTTATACAGGAGAGCATAACCGAGGGTATAGCACCCAACTCTTTAAACCTAAATGAAACAACATGACAAATATGATTTCCTTCTGAGAACTAAGCATTGTGTTCAGAGATATTGCAGCTATATCCTTTCCTTCATTATTTGTGCTCACATTCCTATCTCTAAATCTAGGATTTACACTATAGGAAAGCATAAGCGAGGGTATAGCACATAACTCTTTAAACCTAAATTAAACAACATGGCACATATGATTTACTTCTGAGAACTAGGCCTTGTGTGCAGAGATTTTCAGCTATCCTCTTTCCTTCAGTTTTTGTGCTAACTTTCCTATATCTGAAACTAGCTTTACCCTATAGGATAGCAATACCGCGGGTATAGCACCTAACACTTTAAACCTAAATGAAACAACATGGCCCATATGATTTACTTCTGAGAACTAAGCATTGAGTGCAGAGATTTTGCAGGTCTCTCCTTTCCTTCAGTTTTTGTGCTAACAATCCTATCTCTAAAACTAGCATTTACACTATAGGACACCATAACCGAGGGTATAGCACATAACTCTTTTAACCTAAGTGAAACAACATGGCACATATGATTTACTTCTGAGAACTAAACATTGTGTCCAGAGATTTTGCAGCTCTCTCCTTTCCTTCAGTTTTTGTGCTAACATTCCTATATATAAAACTAGCATTTACACTATAGGAAAACATAACCGAGGGTATAGCACCCAACCCTTTAAACCTAAATGAAACAACATGGCACATATGATTTTCTTCTGAAAACTGAGCATTGAGAGCAGAGTTTTTGCAGCTTTCTCCCTTCGTTCAGTTTTTGTGCAAACATTCGTATCTGTAAAACTAGCATTTCCTATATAGGAGAGCATAACCGTGGGTGTAGTACCCAACTCTTTAAACCTAAATGAAACAACATGGCAAATATGATTTCCTTCTGAGAACTAAGCATTGCTTTCAGAGATATTGCAGCTATTTCCTTTCCTTCGGTTTTTGTGCTAACATTCCTATCTCTAAAACTAGCATTTACACTATAGGAAAGCATAACCGAGGGTATAGCACATAACTCTTTTAACCTAAGTGAAACAACATGGCCCATATGATTTACTTCTGAGAACTAAGCATTGAGTGCAGAGATTTTGCCGCTATCTCCTTTCCATCAGTTTTTGTGTTAACATTCCTATCTTTAAAACTAGCATTTACCCTATAGGAAAGCATAACCGAAGGTATAGCACCTAACTCTTTAAACCTAAATGAAACAACATGGCCCATATGATTTACTTCTGAGAACTAAGATTTGAGTTCAGAGATTTTGCAGCTATCTCTTTCCTTCAGTTTTTGTGCTAACATTCGTATCTCTAAAACTAGCATTTCCTATATAGGAAAGCATAACCGAGGGGATAGCACCTAACTCTTTTAACCTAAATGAAACAACATGGCACGTATGATTTACTTCTGAGAAGTAAGCATTGTGTGCAGAGATTTTGCAGCTATCAACTTTCCTTCAGTTTTTGTGCTAACATTCCTTTATCTAAAACTAGCATTTACACTATAGGAAAGCAATACCGAGGGTGTAGCACCTAACTCTTTAAACCTAAATGAAACAACATGGCAAATATGATTTACTTCTGAGAACTAAGCATTGATTGCAGAGATTTTGCAGCTATCTCCTTTCCATCACGTTTGTGCTAACATTCCTATCTGTATACCTAGCATTTACACTATAGGAAAGCATAACCGAGGGTATAGCACCTAACTCTTTAAAACTAAATGAAACAACATGGCCCATATGATTTACTTCTGAGAACTAAGCTTTGAGTGCAGAGATTTGTCAGCTATCTCCTTTCCTTTAGTTATTGTGCTAACATTCGTATCTCTAAAATTAGCATTTCCTAAATAGGAAAGAATAACCGAGGGCATAGCACCTAACTCTTTAAACCTAAATTAAACAACATGGCACATATGATTTACTTCTGAGAACTAGGCATTGTGTGCAGAGATTTTGCAGCTATCTCCTTTCCTTCAGTTTTTGTGCTAACTTTCCTATATCTGAAACTAGCATTTACACTATAGGATAGCAATACCGTGGGTATAGCACCTAACTCTATTAACATAAATGAGAAAACATGGCACATATGATTTACTTCTGAGAACTAAGAATTGTGTGCAGAGATTTTGCAGCTATCTCCTTTCGTTCAGTTTTTGTGCTAACATTCCTATCTCTAAAACTAGCATTTCCTATATAGGAACCCTAACTGAGGGTATAGCACCTAATTCTTTTAACCTAAATTAAACAACATGGCCCATATGATTTACTTGTGACAACTAAGCATTGTGTGCAGAGATTTTGCAGCTATCAACTTTCCTTCAGTTTTTGTGCGAACATTCCTATATCTAAAACTAACATTTACACTGTACGAAAGCATAACCGAGGTTATAGCAGCTAACTCTTTAAACCTAAATGAAACAACATGGCCCATATGATTTACTTCTGAGAACTAAGCATTGAATGCAGAGATTTTGCAGCTATCTCCTTTCCATCAGTTTTTGTGCTAACATTCCTATATCTAAAATTACCATTTACAATATAGGAAAGCATTACAGAGGGTATAGCACCTACCTCTTTAAACCTAAATGAAACAAGATTTCCCGTATGATTTACTTCTGGGAACTAAGCATTGAGTGCAGAAATTTTGCATCTCTCTCCTTTCCTTAAGTTTTTGTCCTAACATTCCTATCTCTAAAACTAGCATTTACACAATAGGAAAGCATAACCGAGGGTATAGCACATAACTCTTTTAACCTAAGTGAAACAACATGGCACATATGATTTACTTCTGAGAACTAAACATTGTGTGCAGAGATTTTGCAGCTATCTCCTTTCCTTCAGTATTTGTGCTCACATTCCTATCTCTAAATCTAGCATTTACACTATAGGAAAGCATAACCGAGGGTATAGCACCTAACGCTATAAACCTAAATGAAACAACATGGCCCATATGATTTACTTCTGAGAACTAAGCATTGAGTGCAGAGATTTTGCAGCTCTCTCCTTTCCTTCAGTTTTTGTGCTGACATTCCTATATATAAAACTAGCATTTAAACTATAGGAAAACATAACCTGGGGTATGGCACCCACCCCTTTAAACCTAAATGAAACTACATGGCACATATGATTTTCTTCTGAGAACTAAGCATTGAGTGCAGAGATTTTGCAGCTTTCACCTTTCCTTCAGTTTTTGTGCTAACATTCGTATCTGTAAAACTAGCATTTCTTATATAGGAGAGCATAACCGAGGGTGTAGCACCCAACTCTTTTAAACCTAAATGAAACAACATGAGAAATATGATTTCCTTCTGAGAACTAAGCATTGTGTTCAGAGATATTGCAGCTATATCCTTTCCTTCAGTTTTTGTGCTAACATTCCTATCTCTAAAACTAGCATTTCCTATATAGGAAAGCATAACCGAGGGTATAGCACCTAACTCTTTTAACCTAAGTGAAACAACATGGCACATATTATTTACTTCTGAGAACTAAACATTGTGTGCAGAGATTTTGCAGCTATCTCCTTTCCTTCAGTTTTTTTGCTAACATTCCTATCTCAAAACTAGCACTTACACTATAGGAAAGCATAACCGAGGGTATAGCACATAACTCTTTAAACCTAAATGAAACAACATGGCCCATATGATTTACTTCTGAGAACTAAGCTTTGAGTGCAGAGATTTTGCAGCTATCTCCTTTCCTTCAGTTATTGCGCTATCATTCGTATCTCTAAAACTAGCATTTCCTATATAGGAGAGCATATCCGAGGGTGTAGACCCTACTCTTTAAACCTAAATGAAACAACATGACAAATATGATTTACTTCTGAGAACTAAGCATTGTGGGCAGAGATTTTGTAGCTATCTCCTTTCCTTCAGTTTTTGTGCTAACATTCCTATCTCTAAAACTAGCATTTCCTATATAGGAAACCTAACTGAGGGTATAGCACCTAACTCTTTTAACCTAAATGAAACAACATGGAACATATGAGACACTTGTGAGAACTAAGCATTGTGTGCAGAGATTTTGCAGCTATCAACTTTCTTCAGTTTTTGGGCTAACATTCCTATATCTAAAACTAGTTTTTACACTATAGGTAAGTATAACCGAGGGTATAGCACCTAACTCTTTAAAACTAAATGAAACAACATGGCACTTATGATTTACTTCTGAGAACTAGGCATTTTGTGCAGAGATTTTGCAGCTATCTCCTTTCCTTCAGTTTTTGTGCTAACTTTCCTATATCTGAAACTAGCATTTACACTATAGGATAGCAATACCACGGTTATAGCACCTAACGCTTTAAACCTAAATGAAACAACATGGTCCATATGATTTACTTCTGAGAACAAAGCATTGAGTGCAGAGATTTTGCAGGTCTCTCCTTTCCTTCAATTTTTGTGCTAACATTCGTATCTGTAAAACTAGAATTTCCTATATAGGAGAGCATAACCGAGGGTGTAGCACCTAACTGTTTAAACCTAAATGAAACAACATGGCCCATATGATTTACTTCTGAGAACTAAACATTGTGTCCAGGGATTTTGCAGCTCTCTCCTTTCCTTCAGTTTTTGTCCTAACATTCCTATATATAAAACTAGCATTTACACTATGGGAAAACATAACCGAGGGGATAGCACCCAACCCTTTAAAAGTAAATGAAACAACATGGCACATATGATTTTCTTCTGAGAACTGAGCATTGAGTGCAGAGTTTTTGGAGCTTTCTCCCTTCGTTCAGTTTTTGTGCTAACATTCGTATCTGTAAAACTAGAATTTCTTATATAGGAGAGCATAACCGAAGGGGTAGCACCCAACTCTTTAAACCTAAATGAAACAACATGGCAAATATGATTTCCTTCTGAGAACTAAGCATTGCTTTCAGAGATATTTCAGCTATTTCCTTACCTTCAGTTTTTGTGCTAACATTCCTATCTCTAAAACTAGCATTTCCTATATAGGAAAGCATAACCGAGGGTATAGCACCGAACTCTTTAAACCTAAATGAAACAACATGGCCCATATGATTTAACTCTGAGACCTAAGCATTGAGTGCAGAGATTTTGCAGGTCTCTCCTTTCCTTCAGTTTTTGTGCAAACATTCCTATCTCTAAAACTAGCATTTACACTATAGGAAAGCATAACCGAGGGTATAGCACATAACTCTTTTAACCTAAGTGAAACAACATGGCACATATGATTTACTTCTGAGAACTAAGCTTTGAGTGCAGAGATTTTGCAGGTCTCTCCTTTCCTTCAGTTTTTGTGCAAACATTCCTATCTCTAAAACTAGCATTTACACTATAGGAAAGCATAACCGAGGGTGTAGCACCTAACTCTTTAAACCTAAATGAAACTACATGACAATTATGATTTACTTCTGAGAACTTAGCATTGTGTGCAGAGATTTTGCAGCTATCTCCTTTCCTTCAGTTTTTGTGCTAACATTCCTATCTCTATAACTAGCATTTCCTATATAGGAAAGCATAACCGAGGGTATAGCACCTAACTCTTTTAACCTAAATGAATCCACGTGGCACATATGATTTACTTCTGAGAACTAAGCATTGTGTGCAGAGCTTTTACAGCTATATCCTTTCCTTCAGTTTTTGCGCTAACATTCCTATATCTAAAACTACCATTTACACTATAGGAAAGCATTACCGAGGGTATAGCACCTAACTCTTTAAACGCAAATGAAACAACATGGCCCATATTATTTACTTCTGAGAACTAAGCATTGAGGGCAGAGATTTTGCAGCTATCTCCTTTCCTTCAGTTTTTGTCCTAACATTCCTATCCATAAAACTAGCATTTCTTATATAGGAAACCTAACTGAGGGTATAGCACCTAACTCTTTTAACCTAAATGAAACAACGTGGCACATATGATTTACTTGTGAGAACTAAGCATTGTGTGCAGAGATTTTGCAGCTATCTCCTTTCCTTCAGTTTTTGTGCTAACATTCCCATATCTGAAACTAGCATTTACACTATAGGATAGCAATACCGTGGGTATAGCACCTAACTCTTTAAACCTAACTGAAACAACATGGCACATATTATTTACTTCTGAGAACTAAGCATTGGGTGCAGAGATTTTGCAGCTATCTCCTTTTGTTCGGTTTTGGGCTAACATTCGTATCTGTAAAACTAGCATTTCCTATATAGGAGAGCATAACCGAGGGTGTAGCACCTAACCCTTTAAACTTAAATGAAACAACATGACAAATATCATTTACTTCTGAGAACTAAGCATTGTGGGCAGAGATTTTGCAGCTATCTCCTTTCCTTCAGTTTTTGTGCTAACATTCCTACCTCTAATACTAGCATTTTCTATATAAGAAACCTAACTGAAGGTATAGCACCTAACTCTTTTAACCTAAATGGAACAACATGGCACATATGATTTACTTCTGAGAACTAAGCTTTGAGTTCAGAGATTTTGCAGCTATCTCCTTTCCTTCAGTTTTTGTGCTAACATTCGTATCTCTAAAACTAGCATTTCCTATATAAGAAAGCATAACCGAGGGCATAGCACCTAACTCTTTTAACCGAAATGAAACAACAAGGCACATATGATTTACTTCTGAGACCTAAGCATTGTGTGCAGAGATTTTGCAGCTATCAACTTTCCTTCAGTTTTTGTGCTAACATTCTTTTATCTAGAACTAGCATTTACACTATAGGAAAGCAATACCGAGGGTGTAGCACCTAACTCTTTAAACCTAAATGAAACAACATGGTCCATATGATTTACTTTTGACTACTAAGCATTGAGTGCAGAGATTTTGCAGCTATCTCCTTTCCATCACTTTTTGTGCTAAAATTCCTATGTGTATAACTAGCATTTACACTATAGGAAAGCATAACCGAAGGTAAAGCACCTAACTCTTTAAACCTAAATGAAACAACATGGCCCATATGACTTACTTCTGAGAACTAAGCTTTGAGTGCAGAGATTTTGCAGCTATCGCCTTTCCTTCAGTTTTTGTGCTAACTTTCCTATATCTGAAACTAGCATTTACACTATAGGATAGCAATACCGCGGGTATAGCACCTAACTCTTTAACCCTAAATGAAACAACATGGCACATATGATTTACTTCTGAGAACTAAGCATTGTGGGCAGAGATTTTGTAGCTATCTCCTTTCCTTCAGTTTTTGTGCTAACATTCGTATCTCTAAACCTAGCATTTCCTATATAGGAAACCTAACTGAGGGTATAGCACCTAACTCTTTTAACCTAAATGAAACAACATGGCACATATGATTTACTTGTGAGAACTAAGCATTGTGTGCAGAGATTTTACAGCTATCAACTTTCCTTCAGTTTTTGTGCTAACATTCCTATATCTAAAACTAGCATTTACACTATAGGTAAGTATAACCGAGGGTATAGCACCTAACTCTTTAAAACTAAATGAAACAACATGGCACATATGATTTACTTCTGAGAACTAGGCATTTTGTGCAGAGATTTTGCAGCTATCTCCTTTCCTTCAGTTTTTGTGCTAACTTTCCTATATCTGAAACTAGCATTTACACTATAGGATAGCAATACCACGGGTATAGCACCTAACTCTTTAAACCTAAATGAAACAACATGGCCCATATGATTTACTTCTGAGAACAAAGCATTGAGTGCAGAGATTTTGCAGGTCTCTCCTTTCCTTCAGTTTTTGTGCTAACATTCCTATCTCTAAAACTTGCATTTACACTATAGGAAAGCATAACCGAGGGTATAGCACAGAACTCTTTTAACCTAAGTGAAACAACATGGCACATATGATTTACTTCTGAGAACTAAACATCGTGTCCAGAGATTTTGCAGCTCTCTCCTTTCCTTCAGTTTTTGTGCCAACATTCTTATATATAAAACAAGCATTTACACTATAGGAAAGCAATACCGAGGGTATAGCACCTAACACTTTATACCTAAATGAAACAACATGGCCCATATGATTTACTTCTCAGAACTAAGCATTGGGTGCAGAGATTTTTCAGCTCTCTCCTTTCCTTCAGTTTTTGTGCTGACATTCCGATATATAAAACTAGCATTTACACTATAGGAAAACATAACCGAGGGTTTAGCACCCAACCCTTTAAACCTAAATGAAACAACATGGCACATATGATTTTCTTCTGAGAACTAAGCATTGAGTGCAGAGATTTTGCAGGTCTCTCCTTTCCTTCAGTTTTTGTGCTAACATTCATATCTCTAAAACTAGCATTTATACTATAGGAAAGCATAACCGAGGGTATAGCACATAACTCTTTTAACCTAAGAGAAACAACATGGCACATATGATTTACTTCTGAGAACTAAACATTGTGTCCAGAGATTTTGCAGCTCTCTCCTTTCCTTTAGTTTTTGTACTAACATTCCTATATATAAAACTAGCATTTACACTATAGGAAAACATAACCGAGGGTATAGCACCCAACGCTTTAAACCTAAATGAAACAACATGGCACATATGATTTACTTCTGAGAACTAGGCCTTGTGTGCAGAGATTTTGCAGCTATCCTCTTTCCTTCAGTTTTTGTGCTAACTTTCCTATATCTGAAACTAGCTTTACACTATAGGATAGCAATACCGCGGGTATAGCTCCTAACACTTTAAACCTAAATGAAACAACATGGCCCATATGATTTACTTCTGAGAAGTAAGCATTGAGTGCAGAGATTTTGCAGGTCTCTCCTCTCCTTCAGTTTTTGTGCTAACATTCCTATCTCTAAAACTAGCATTTACACTATAGGACACCATAACCGAGGGTATAGCACATAACTCTTTTAACCTAAGTGAAACAACATGGCACATATGATTTACTTCTGAGAACTAAACATTGTGTCCAGAGATTTTGCAGCTCTCTCCTTTCCTTCAGTTTTTGTGCTAACATTCCTATATATAAAACTAGCATTTACACTATAGGAAAACATAACCGAGGGTATAGCACCCAACCCTTTAAACCTAAATGAAACAACATGGCACATATGATTTTCTTCTGAGAACTGA
The DNA here is from genome assembly GCF_030445035.2 of Dasypus novemcinctus. Lineage (NCBI taxonomy): Eukaryota > Metazoa > Chordata > Mammalia > Cingulata > Dasypodidae > Dasypus > Dasypus novemcinctus. The sequence continues at coordinate 95,990,709 of NC_080678.1, forward strand.
GCATTGAGTGCAGAGTTTTTGCAGCTTTCTCCCTTCGTTCAGTTTTTGTGCAAACATTCGTATCTGTAAAACTAGCATTTCCTATATAGGAGAGCATAACCGAGGGTGTAGTACCCCACTCTTTAAACCTAAATGAAACAACATGGCAAATATGATTTCCTTCTGAGAACTAAGCATTGCTTTCAGAGATATTGCCGCTATTTCCTTTCCTTCAGTTTTTGTGCTAACATTCCTATCTCTAAAACTAGCATTTCCTATATAGGAAAGCATAACCGAGGGTATAGCACCTAACTCTTTAAACCTAAATGAAACAACATGGCCCATATGATTTACTTCTGAGAACTAAGCACTGAGTGCAGAGATTTTGCAGGTCTCTCCTTTCCTTTAGTTATTGTGCAAACATTCCTATCTCTAAAACTAGCATTTACACTATAGGAAAGCATAACCGAGGGTATAGCACATAACTCTTTTAACCTAAGTGAAACAACATGGCCCATATGATTTACTTCTGAGAACTAAGCATTGAGTGGAGAGATTTTGCCGCTATCTCCTTTCCATCAGTTTTTGTGTTAACATTCCTATCTGTAAAACTAGCATTTACACTATAGGAAAGCATAACCGAGGGTATAGCACCTAACTCTTTAAACCTAAATGAAACAACATGGCCCATATGATTTACTTCTGAGAACTAAGATTTGAGTTCAGAGATTTTGCAGCTATCTCTTTCCTTCAGTGTTTGTGCTTACATTCGTATCTCTAAAACTAGCATTTCCTATATAGGAAAGCATAACCGAGGGGATAGCACCTAACTCTTTTAACCTAAATGAAACAACATGGCACGTATGATTTACTTCTGAGAAGTAAGCATTGTGTGCAGAGATTTTGCAGCTATCAACTTTCCTTCAGTTTTTGTGCTAACATTCCTTTATCTAAAACTAGCATTTACACTATAGTAAAGCAATACCGAGGGTGTAGCACCTAACTCTTTAAACCTAAATGAAACAACATGGCAAAGATGATTTACTTATGAGAACTAAGCATTGATTGCAGAGATTTTGCAGCTATCTCCTTTCCATCACGTTTGTGCTAACATTCCTATCTGTATAACTAGCATTTACCCTATAAGAAAGCATAACCGAGGGTATAGCACCTAACTCTTTAAACCTAAATGAAACAACATGGCCCAAATGATTTACTTCTGAGAACTAAGCTTTGAGTGCAGAGATTTGTCAGCTATCTCCTTTCCTTTAGTTATTGTGCTAACATTCGTATCTCTAAAACTTGCATTTCCTATATAGGAAAGCATTACCGAGGGCATAGCACCTAACTCTTTAAACCTAAATTAAAAAACATGGCACATATGATTTACTTCTGAGAACTAGGCATTGTGTGCAGAGATTTTGCAGCTATCTCCTTTCCTTCAGTTTTTGTGCTAACTTTCCTATATCTGAAACTAGCATTTACACTATAGGATAGCAGTACCGTGGGTATAGCACCTAACTCTATTAACATAAATGAAAAAACATGGCACATATGATTTACTTCTGAGAACTAAGAATTGTGTGCAGAGATTTTGCAGCTATCTCCTTTCGTTCAGTTTTTGTGCTAACATTCCTATATCTAAAACTACCATTTACACTATAGGAAAGCATTACCGAGGGTACAGCACCTAACTCTTTAAATCTAAATGAAATAACATGGCCCATATGATTTACTTGTGAGAACCAAGCATTGAGTGCAGAGATTTTGCAGCTATCTCCTTTCCTTCAGTTTTTGTGCTAACATTCCTGTCTGTAAAACTAGCATTTCCTATATAGGAAAGCATAACTTAGGGTATAGCACCTAACTCTTTAAACCTAAATGAAAGAACATGGCACATATGATTTACTTCTGAGAACTAACCATTGTGTTCAGAGTTATTGCAGCTATATTCTTTCCTTCAGTTTTTGTGCTAACATTCCTATATCTAAACCTAGCATTTACACTTTAGGAAAGCATAACCGAGGGTATAGCACCTAACTCTTTAAACCTAAGTGAAAGAACATGGCACATATGATTTACTTCTGAGAACTAAGTATTGAGTGGAGAGATTTTGCATCTATCTCCTTTCCTCTAGTTTTTGTGCTTACATTCCTATCTCTAAAACTAGCATTTCTTATATAGGAGAGCATAACCGAGGGTGTAGCACCTAACTCCTTAAACCTAAATGAAACAACATGGCTCATATGATTTACTTCTGAGAACTAAGCATTGTGTTCAGACATATTGCAGCTATCTCCATTCCTTCAGTTTTTGTGTTAACATTCGAATCTGTAAAACTAGCATTTCCTATATAGGGGAGCATAACTAAGGGTGTAGCACCTAACTCTTTAAACCTAAATGAAACAACATGGCAAATATGATTTCCTTCTGAGAACTAAGCATTGTGTTCAGAGATATTGCAGCTAACTCCTTTCCTTCAGTTTTTAATGCTAACATCCCTATCTGTAAAACTAGCATTTCCTATATAGGAAAGCATAACCGAGGTATAGCACCTAACTCTTTTAACCTAAATGAAAAAACATGGCACATATGATTTACTTCTGAGAACTAAGCATTGTGTGCAGAGATTTTGCAGCTATCTCCTTTCGTTCAGTTTTTGTGCTCACATTCCTATATCTAAAACTACCATTTACACTATAGGAAAGCATTACCGAGGATATTGCACATAACTCTGTAAACCTAAATGAAATAACATGGCCCATATGATTTACTTCTGACAACTAAGCATTGAGTGCAGAGATTTTGCAGCTATCTCCTTTCCTTCAGTTTTTGTGCTAACATTCCTATCCCTAAAACTAGCAATTACACTATAGGAAAGCATAACCGAGGGTATTGCACCTAACTCTTTAAACCTAAATGAAACAACATGGCCCATATGATTTCCTTCTGAGAACAAAGCTTTGAGTGCAGAGATTTTGCAGCTATCTCCTTTCCTTCAGTTTTTGTGCTAACATTAGTATCTGTAAAACTAGCATTTCCTATACAGGAGAGCATAACCGAGGGTGTAGCACCTAAGTCTTTAAACCTAAATCAAACAACATGACAAATATGATTTACTTCTGAGAACTAAGCATTGAGTGCAGAGATTTTGCAGCTATCTCCTTCTCTTCAGTTTTTGTGCTAACATTCCTGTCTGTAAAATTAGCATTTCCAATATAGGAAAGCATAACCGAGGGTATAGCACCTAACTCTTTAAACCTAAATGAAACAATATGGCACATATGAGATTCTTCTGAGAACAAAGCATTGTTTGCAGAGATTTTGCAGCTATCTCCTTTCCTTCAGTTTTTGTGCTAACATTCCTATATCTATAACTAGCATTTACACTATAGGAAAGCATAACCAAGGGTATAGCACCTAACTCTTTAAACCTAACTGAAACAACATGGCCCATATGATTTACTTTTGAGAATTAAGCATTGAGTGCAGAGATTTTGCAGCTCTCTCCTTTCCTTCAGTTTTTGTGCTGACATTCCTATATATAAAACTAGCATTTACACTATAGGAAAACATAACTGAGGGTGTAGCACCCAACCCTTTAAACATAAATGAAACAACATGGCACATACGATTTTCTTCTGACAACTAAGCATTAAGTGCAGAGATTTTGCAGCTTTCTCCTTCCCTTCAGTTTTTGTGCTAACATTCGTATCTGTAAAACTAGCATTTCTTATATAGGAGAGAATAACCGAGGGTGTAGCACCCAACTCTTTAAACCTAAATGAAACAACATGGCACATATGATTTACTTCTGAGAACTAAGCATTGTGTGCAGAGATTTTGCATCTATCTCCTTTCCTTCTGTTTTTGTGCTAACATTGCTATCCTTAAAACTACCATTTACACTATAGAAAAGCATAACCGAGGGTATAGCACATAACTCTTTTAACCTAAGTGAATCAACATTGCACATATGATTTACTTCTGAGAACAAAACATTGTGTGCAGAGATTTTGCAGCTATCTCCTTTCCTTCAGTTTTTGTGCTAATATTCCTATCTCTAAAACTAGCTTTTACACTATAGGAAAGCATAAACGAGGGTATAGCACCTAACTCTTTAAAACTAAATGAAACAACATGGCCCATATGATTTACTTCTGAGAACTAAGCTTTGAGTGCAGAGATTTTGCAGCTATCTCCTTTCCTTCAGTTTTTGTGCTAACATTCGTATCTGTAAAACTAGCATTTCCTATATAGGAGAGCATCACTGAGGGTGTAGCACCTAACTCTTTAAACCTAAATGAAACAACATGGCACATATGATTTACTTCTGAGAACTAAGCATTGAGTGCAGAGATTTTGCAGTTATCTCCTTTCCTTCAGTTTTTGTGCTAACATTCCTATCCCTAAAACTAGCATTTACACTATAGGAAAGCATAACCGAGGGTATTGCACCTAACTCTTTAAACCTAAATCAAACAACATGGCCCATATGATTTCATTCTGAGAACAAAGCATTGAGTGCAGAGATTTTGCAGCTATCTCCTTTCCTTCAGTTTTTGTGCTAACATTAGTATCTGTAAAACTAGCATTTCCTATACAGGAGAGCATAACCGAGGGTGTAGCACCTAAGTCTTTAAACCTAAATCAAACAACATGACAAATATGATTTACTTCTGAGAACTAAGCATTGAGTGCAGAGATTTTGCAGCTATCTCCTTTCCTTCAGTTTTTGTGCTAACATTCCTGTCTGTAAAATTAGCATTTCCAATATAGGAAAGCATAACCGAGGGTATAGCACCTAACTCTTTAAACCTAAATGAAACAATATGGCACATATGAGATTCTTCTGAGAACAAAGCATTGTTTGCAGAGATTTTGCAGCTATCTCCTTTCCTTCAGTTTTTGTGCTAACATTCCTATATCTATAATTAACATTTACACTATAGGAAAGCATAACCAAGGGTATAGCACCTAACTCTTTAAACCTAACTGAAACAACATGGCCCATATGATTTACTTTTGAGAATTAAGCATTGAGTGCAGAGATTTTGCAGCTCTCTCCTTTCCTTCAGTTTTTGTGCTGACATTCCTATATATAAAACTAGCATTTACACTATAGGAAAACATAACTGAGGGTGTAGCACCCAACCCTTTAAACATAAATGAAACAACATGGCACATACGATTTTCTTCTGACAACTAAGCATTAAGTGCAGAGATTTTGCAGCTTTCTCCTTCCCTTCAGTTTTTGTGCTAACATTCGTATCTGTAAAACTAGCATTTCTTATATAGGAGAGAATAACCGAGGGTGTAGCACCCAACTCTTTAAACCTAAATGAAACAACATGGCACATATGATTTACTTCTGAGAACTATGCATTGTGTGCAGAGATTTTGCATCTATCTCCTTTCCTTCTGTTTTTGTGCTAACATTCCTATCTCTAAAACTATCATTTACACTATAGAAAAGCATAACCGAGGGAATAGCACATAACTCTTTTAACCTAAGTGAAACAACATTGCACATATGATTTACTTCTGAGAACTAAACATTGTGTGCAAAGATTTTGCAGCTATCTCCTTTCCTTCAGTTTTTGTTCTAATATTCCTATCTCTAAAACTAGCTTTTACACTATAGGAAAGCATAAACGAGGGTATAGCACCTAACTCTTTAAAACTAAATGAAACAACATGGCCCATATGATTTACTTCTGAGAACTAAGCTTTGAGTGCAGAGATTTTGCAGCTATCTCCTTTCCTTCAGTTTTTGTGCTAACATTCGTATCTGTAAAACTAGCATTTCCTATATAGGAAAACATCACTGAGGGTGTAGCACCTAACTCTTTAAACCTAAATGAAACAACATGGCACATATGATTTACTTCTGAGAACTAAGCATTGTGTGCAGAGATTTTGCAGCTATCTCCTTTCCTTCAGTTTTTGTGCTAACATTCCTATATCTAAAACTAACATTTACACTGTACGAAAGCATAACCGAGGTTATAGCACCTAACTCTTTAAACCTAAATGAAACAACATGGCCCATATGATTTACTTCTGAGAACTAAGCATTGAGTGCAGAGATTTTGCAGCTATCTCCTTTCCATCAGTTTTTGTGCTATCATTCCTATATCTAAAATTACCATTTACACTATAGGAAAGCATTACAGAGGATATAGCACCTACCTCTTTAAACCTAAATGAAACAACATGGCCCGTATGATTTACTTCTGAGAACTAAGCATTGAGTGCAGAAATTTTGCATCTCTCTCCTTTCCTTAAGTTTTTGTCCTAACATTCCTATTCTAAAACTAGCATTTACACTTTAGGAAAGCATAACCGAGGGTATAGCACATAACTCTTTTAACCTAAGTGAAACAACATGGCACATATGATTTACTTCTGAGAACTAAACACTGTGTGCAGAGATTTTGCAGCTATCTCCTTTCCTTCAGTATTTGTGCTCACATTCCTATCTCTAAAACTTGCCTTTACACTATAGGAAAGCATAACCGAGGGTATAGCACATAACTCTTTTAACCTAAGTGAAACAACATGGCACATATGATTTACTTCTGAGAACTAAACATCGTGTCCAGAGATTTTGCAGCTCTCTCCTTTCCTTCAGTTTTTGTGCTAACATTCTTATATATAAAACAAGCATTTACACTATAGGAAAGCAATACCGAGGGTATAGCACCTAACACTTTAAACCTAAATGAAACAACATGGCACATATGATTTTCTTCTGAGAACTAAGCATTGAGTGCAGAGATTTTGCAGGTCTCTCCTTTCCTTCAGTTTTTGTGCTAACATTCATATCTCTAAAACTAGCATTTATACTATAGGAAAGCATAACCGAGGGTATAGCACATAACTCTTTTAACCTAAGAGAAACAACATGGCACATATGATTTACTTCTGAGAACTAGGCCTTGTGTGCAGAGATTTTGCAGCTATCCTCTTTCCTTCAGTTTTTGTGCTTACTTTCCTATATCTGAAACTAGCTTTACACTATAGGATAGCAATACCGCGGGTATAGCACCTAACACTTTAAACCTAAATGAAACAACATGGCCCATATGATTTACTTCTGAGAACTAAGCATTGAGTGCAGAGATTTTGCAGGTCTCTCCTTTCCTTCAGTATTTGTGCTCACATTCCTATCTCTAAAACTTGCCTTTACACTATAGGAAAGCATAACCGAGGGTATAGCACATAACTCTTTTAACCTAAGTGAAACAACATGGCACATATGATTTACTTCTGAGAACTAAACATCGTGTCCAGAGATTTTGCAGCTCTCTCCTTTCCTTCAGTTTTTGTGCTAACATTCTTATATATAAAACAAGCATTTACACTATAGGAAAGCAATACCGAGGGTATAGCACCTAACACTTTAAACCTAAATGAAACAACATGGCACATATGATTTTCTTCTGAGAACTAAGCATTGAGTGCAGAGATTTTGCAGGTCTCTCCTTTCCTTCAGTTTTTGTGCTAACATTCATATCTCTAAAACTAGCATTTATACTATAGGAAAGCATAACCGAGGGTATAGCACATAACTCTTTTAACCTAAGAGAAACAACATGGCACATATGATTTACTTCTGAGAACTAGGCCTTGTGTGCAGAGATTTTGCAGCTATCCTCTTTCCTTCAGTTTTTGTGCTAACTTTCCTATATCTGAAACTAGCTTTACACTATAGGATAGCAATACCGCGGGTATAGCACCTAACACTTTAAACCTAAATGAAACAACATGGCCCATATGATTTACTTCTGAGAACTAAGCATTGAGTGCAGAGATTTTGCAGGTCTCTCCTTTCCTTCAGTTTTTGTGCTAACATTCCTATCTCTAAAACTAGCATTTACACTATAGGACACCATAACCGAGGGTATAGCACATAACTCTTTTAACCTAAGTGAAACAACATGGCACATATGATTTACTTCTGAGAACTAAACATTGTGTCCAGAGATTTTGCAGCTCTCTCCTTTCCTTCAGTTTTTGTGCTAACATTCCTATATATAAAACTAGCATTTACACTATAGGAAAACATAACCGAGGGTATAGCACCCAACCCTTTAAACCTAAATGAAACAACATGGCACATATGATTTTCTTCTGAGAACTGAGCATTGAGTGCAGAGTTTTTGCAGCTTTCTCCCTTCGTTCAGTTTTTGTGCTAACATTCGTATCTGTAAAACTAGCATTTCCTATATAGGAGAGCATAACCGAGGGTGTAGTACCCAACTCTTTAAACCTAAATGAAACAACATGGCAAATATGATTTCCTTCTGAGAACTAAGCATTGCTTTCAGAGATATTGCAGCTATTTCCTTTCCTTCAGTTTTTGTGCTAACATTCCTATCTCTAAAACTAGCATTTCCTATATAGGAAAGCATAACCGAGGGTATAGCACCTAACTCTTTAAACCTAAATGAAACAACATGGCCCATATGATTTACTTCTGAGAACTAAGCACTGAGTGCAGAGATTTTGCAGGTCTCTCCTTTCCTTCAGTTATTGTGCAAACATTCCTATCTCTAAAACTAGCATTTACACTATAGGAAAGCATAACCGAGGGTATAGCACATAACTCTTTTAACCTAAGTGAAACAACATGGCCCATATGATTTACTTCTGAGAACTAAGCATTGAGTGGAGAGATTTTGCCGCTATCTCCTTTCCATCAGTTTTTGTGTTAACATTCCTATCTGTAAAACTAGTATTTACACTATAGGAAAGCATAACCGAGGGTATAGCACCTAACTCTTTAAACCTAAATGAAACAACATGGCCCATATGATTTACTTCTGAGAACTAAGATTTGAGTTCAGAGATTTTGCAGCTATCTCTTTCCTTCAGTTTTTGTGCTAACATTCGTATCTCTAAAACTAGCATTTCCTATATAGGAAAGCATAACCGAGGGGATAGCACCTAACTCTTTTAACCTAAATGAAACAACATGGCATGTATGATTTACTTCTGAGAAGTAAGCATTGTGTGCAGAGATTTTGCAGCTATCAACTTTCCTTCAGTTTTTGTGCTAACATTCCTTTATCTAAAACTAGCATTTACACTATAGTAAAGCAATACCGAGGGTGTAGCACCTAACTCTTTAAACCTAAATGAAACAACATGGCAAAGATGATTTACTTCTGAGAACTAAGCATTGATTGCAGAGATTTTGCAGCTATCTCCTTTCCATCACGTTTGTGCTAACATTCCTATCTGTATAACTAGCATTTACCCTATAGGAAAGCATAACCGAGGGTATAGCACCTAACTCTTTAAACCTAAATGAAACAACATGGCCCAAATGATTTACTTCTGAGAACTAAGCTTTGAGTGCAGAGATTTGTCAGCTATCTCCTTTCCTTTAGTTATTGTGCTAACATTCGTATCTCTAAAACTAGCATTTCCTATATAGGAAAGCATAACCGAGGGCATAGCACCTAACTCTTTAAACCTAAATTAAAAAACATGGCACATATGATTTACTTCTGAGAACTAAGCATTGTGTGCAGAGATTTTGCAGCTATCTCCTTTCCTTCAGTTTTTGTGCTAACTTTCCTATATCTGAAACTAGCATTTACACTATAGGATAGCAATACCGTGGGTATAGCACCTAACTCTATTAACATAAATGAAAAAACATGGCACATATGATTTACTTCTGAGAACTAAGAATTGTGTGCAGAGATTTTGCAGCTATCTCCTTTCGTTCAGTTTTTGTGCTAACATTCCTATATCTAAAACTACCATTTACACTATAGGAAAGCATTACCGAGGGTACAGCACCTAACTCTTTAAATCTAAATGAAATAACATGGCCCATATGATTTACTTGTGAGAACCAAGCATTGAGTGCAGAGATTTTGCAGCTATCTCCTTTCCTTCAGTTTTTGTGCTAACATTCCTGTCTGTAAAACTAGCATTTCCTATATAGGAAAGCATAACTTAGGGTATAGCACCTAACTCTTTAAACCTAAATGAAAGAACATGGCACATATGATTTACTTCTGAGAACTAACCATTGTGTTCAGAGTTATTGCAGCTATATTCTTTCCTTCAGTTTTTGTGCTAACATTCCTATATCTAAACCTAGCATTTACACTTTAGGAAAGCATAACCGAGGGTATAGCACCTAACTCTTTAAACCTAAGTGAAAGAACATGGCACATATGATTTACTTCTGAGAACTAAGTATTGAGTGGAGAGATTTTGCATCTATCTCCTTTCCTCTTGTTTTTGTGCTTACATTCCTATCTCTAAAACTAGCATTTCTTATATAGGAGAGCATAACCGAGGGTGTAGCACCTAACTCCTTAAACCTAAATGAAACAACATGGCTCATATGATTTACTTCTGAGAACTAAGCATTGTGTTCAGACATATTGCAGCTATCTCCATTCCTTCAGTTTTTGTGTTAACATTCGAATCTGTAAAACTAGCATTTCCTATATAGGGGAGCATAACAGAGGGTGTAGCACCCAACTCTTTAAACCTAAATGAAACAACATGACAAATATGATTTCCTTCTGAGAACTAAGCATTGTGTTCAGAGATATTGCAGCTATATCCTTTCTTTCAGTTTTTGTGCTAATATTCCTATCTCTAAAACTAGCATTTCCTATATAGGAAAGCATAACTGAGGGTATAGCACCTAACTCTTTTAACCTAAGTGAAACAACATGGCACATATGATTTACTTCTGAGAACTAAACATTGTGTGCAGAGATTTTGCAGCTATCTCCTTTCCTTCAGTTTTTTTGCTAACATTCCTATCTCAAAACTAGCATTTACACTATAGGAAAGCATAACCGAGGGTAGAGCACCTAACTCTTTAAACCTAAATGAAACAACATGGCCCATATGATTTACTTCTGAGAACTAAGCTTTGAGTGCAGAAATTTTGCAGCTATCTCCTTTCCTTCAGTTTTTGTGCTAACATTCGTATCTGTAAAACTAGCATTTCCTATATAGGAGAGCATATCCAAGGGTGTAGCACCTAACGCTTTAAACCTAAATCAAACAACATGACAACTATGATTTACTTTGGAGAACTAAGCATTGAGTGCAGAGATTTTGCAGCTATCTCCTTTCCTTCAGTTTTTGTGCTAACATTCCTATCTGTAAAACTAGCATTTGCACTATAGGAAAGCATAACCGAGGGTATAGCACCTAACTCTTTAAACCTAAATGAAACAACATGGCCCATATGATTTACTTCTGAGAACTAAGCATTGTGTGCAGTGATTTTGCAGCTATCTCCTTTCCTTCAGTTATTGTGCTAACATTCCTATCTCTAAAATTAGCATTTCCTATATAGGAAAGCATAAGCGAGGGTATAGCACCTAATTGTTTAAACCTAAATGAAAGAATATCGCACATATGATTTACTTCTGAGAACTAAGCATTGTGGGCAGAGATTTTGTAGCTATCTCCTTTCCTTCAGTTTTTGTGCTAACATTCCTATCCCTAAAACTAGCATTTCCTATATAGGAAACGTAACTGAGGGTATAACACCTAACTCTTTTAACCTAAATGAAACAACATGGCACATATGATTTACTTGTGAGAACTAAGCATTGTGTGCAGAGATTTTGCAGCTATCTCCTTTCCTTCAGTTTTTGTGCTAACATTCCCATATCTGAAACTAGCATTTACATATTAGGATAGCAATACCGCGGGTATAGCCCTAACTCTTTAAACCTAAATGAAACAACATGGCACATATGATTTACTTCTGAGAAATAAGCATTGTGTGCAGAGATTTTGCGGCTATCTCCTTTCCTTCAGTTTTTTTGCTAACATTCGTATCTGTAAAACTAGCATTTCCTATATAGGAGAGCATAACCGAGGGTGTAGCACCTAACCCTTTAAAGCTAAATGAAACAACATGACAAATATGATTTACTTCTGATAACTAAGCATTGTGGGCAGAGATTTTGCAACTATCTCCTTTCCTTCAGTTTTTGTGCTAACATTCCTATCTCTAAAACTAGCATTTCCTATATAAGAAACCTAAGTGAAGGTATAGCACCTAACTCTTTTAACGTAAATGAAACAACATGGCACATATGATTTACTTGTGAGAACTAAGCATTTTGTGCAGAGATTTTGCAGCTATCAACTTTCCTTCAGTTTTTGTGCTAAAATTCCTATATCTAAAACTAGCATTTACACTATAGGAAAGCACAACCGAGGGTAGAGCACCTAACTCTTTAAAACTAAATGAAACAACATGGCCCATATGATTTACTTCTCAGAACTAAGCATTGATTGCAGAGATTTTGCAGCTATCTCCTTTCCATGAGTTTTTGTGCTAACATTCCTGCCTGTATAACTAGCATTTACACTATAGGAAAGCATAACCGAGGGTATAGCACCTAACTCTTTAAACGTAAATGAAACAACATGGCCCGTATGATTTACTTCTAAGAGCAAAGCATTGAGTGAAGAGATTTTGCAGGTCTCTCCTTTCCTTCAGTTTTTGTGCTAACATTCCTATCTCTAAAACTAACATTTACACTATAGGAAAGCATAACCGAGTGTATAGCACATAACTCTTTTAAGCTAAGTGAAACAACATGGCACATATGATTTACTTCTGAGAACTAAACATTGTGTCCAGAGATTTTGCAGCTCTCTCCTTTCCTTCAGTTTTTGTGCTAACATTCCTATATATAAAACTAGCATTCACACTAGAGGAAAGCAATACCGAGGGTGTAGCACCTAACTCTTTAAACACAAATGAAACAACATGGCACATACGATTTTCTTCTGACAACTAAGCATTAAGTGCAGAGATTTTGCAGCTTTCTCCTTCCCTTCAGTTTTTGTGCTAACATTCGTATCTGTAAAACTAGCATTTCTTATATAGGAGAGAATAACCGAGGGTGTAGCACCCAACTCTTTAAACCTAAATGAAACAACATGGCACATATGATTTACTTCTGAGAACTATGCATTGTGTGCAGAGGTTTTGCATCTATCTCCTTTCCTTCTGTTTTTGTGCTAACATTCCTATCTCTAAAACTATCATTTACACTATAGAAAAGCATAACCGAGGGAATAGCACATAACTCTTTTAACCTAAGTTAAACAACATGGCACATATGATTTACTTCTGAGAACTAAACATTGTGTGCAAAGATTTTGCAGCTATCTCCTTTCCTTCAGTTTTTGTTCTAATATTCCTATCTCTAAAACTAGCTTTTACACTATAGGAAAGCATAAACGAGGGTATAGCACCTAACTCTTTAAAACTAAATGAAACAACATGGCCCATATGATTTACTTCTGAGAACTAAGCTTTGAGTGCAGAGATTTTGCAGCTATCTCCTTTCCTTCAGTTTTTGTGCTAACATTCGTATCTGTAAAACTAGCATTTCCTATATAGGAGAACATCACTGAGGGTGTAGCACCTAACTCTTTAAACCTAAATGAAACAACATGGCACATATGATTTACTTCTGAGAACTAAGCATTGTGTGCAGAGATTTTGCAGCTATCTCCTTTCCTTCAGTTTTTGTGCTAACATTCCTATCTCTAAAACTAGCATTTCCTATATAGGAACCCTAACTGAGGGTATAGCACCTAACTCTTTTAACCTAAATTAAACAACATGGCCCATATGATTTACTTGTGAGAACTAAGCATTGTGTGCAGAGATTTTGCAGCTATCAACTTTCCTTCAGTTTTTGTGCTAACATTCCTATATCTAAAACTAACATTTACACTGTACGAAAGCATAACCGAGGTTATAGCACCTAACTCTTTAAACCTAAATGAAACAACATGGCCCATATGATTTACTTCTGAGAACTAAGCATTGAGTGCAGAGATTTTGCAGCTATCTCCTTTCCATCAGTTTTTGTGCTAACATTCCTATATCTAAAATTACCATTTACACTATAGGAAAGCATTACAGAGGATATAGCACCTACCTCTTTAAACCTAAATGAAACAACATGGCCCGTATGATTTACTTCTGAGAACTAAGCATTGAGTGCAGAAATTTTGCATCTCTCTCCTTTCCTTAAGTTTTTGTCCTAACATTCCTATTCTAAAACTAGCATTTACACTATAGGAAAGCATAACCGAGGGTATAGCACATAACTCTTTTAACCTAAGTGAAACAACATGGCACATATGATTTACTTCTGAGAACTAAACACTGTGTGCAGAGATTTTGCAGCTATCTCCTTTCCTTCAGTATTTGTGCTCACATTCCTATCTCTAAAACTTGCCTTTACACTATAGGAAAGCATAACCGAGGGTATAGCACATAACTCTTTTAACCTAAGTGAAACAACATGGCACATATGATTTACTTCTGAGAACTAAACATCGTGTCCAGAGATTTTGCAGCTCTCTCCTTTCCTTCAGTTTTTGTGCTAACATTCTTATATATAAAACAAGCATTTACACTGTAGGAAAGCAATACCGAGGGTATAGCACCTAACACTTTAAACCTAAATGAAACAACATGGCACATATGATTTTCTTCTGAGAACTAAGCATTGAGTGCAGAGATTTTGCAGGTCTCTCCTTTCCTTCAGTTTTTGTGCTAACATTCATATCTCTAAAACTAGCATTTATACTATAGGAAAGCATAACCGAGGGTATAGCACATAACTCTTTTAACCTAAGAGAAACAACATGGCACATATGATTTACTTCTGAGAACTAGGCCTTGTGTGCAGAGATTTTGCAGCTATCCTCTTTCCTTCAGTTTTTGTGCTAACTTTCCTATATCTGAAACTAGCTTTACACTATAGGATAGCAATACCGCGGGTATAGCACCTAACACTTTAAACCTAAATGAAACAACATGGCCCATATGATTTACTTCTGAGAACTAAGCATTGAGTGCAGAGATTTTGCAGGTCTCTCCTTTCCTTCAGTTTTTGTGCTAACATTCCTATCTCTAAAACTAGCATTTACACTATAGGACACCATAACCGAGGGTATAGCACATAACTCTTTTAACCTAAGTGAAACAACATGGCACATATGATTTACTTCTGAGAACTAAACATTGTGTCCAGAGATTTTGCAGCTCTCTCCTTTCCTTCAGTTTTTGTGCTAACATTCCTATATATAAAACTAGCATTTACACTATAGGAAAACATAACCGAGGGTATAGCACCCAACCCTTTAAACCTAAATGAAACAACATGGCACATATGATTTTCTTCTGAGAACTGAGCATTGAGTGCAGAGTTTTTGCAGCTTTCTCCCTTCGTTCAGTTTTTGTGCTAACATTCGTATCTGTAAAACTAGCATTTCCTATATAGGAGAGCATAACAGAGGGTGTAGTACCCAACTCTTTAAACCTAAATGAAACAACATGGCAAATATGATTTCCTTCTGAGAACTAAGCATTGCTTTCAGAGATATTGCAGCTATTTCCTTTCCTTCAGTTTTTGTGCTAACATTCCTATCTCTAAAACTAGCATTTCCTATATAGGAAAGCATAACCGAGGGTATAGCACCTAACTCTTTAAACCTAAATGAAACAACATGGCCCATATGATTTACTTCTGAGAACTAAGCACTGAGTGCAGAGATTTTGCAGGTCTCTCATTTCCTTCAGTTATTGTGCAAACATTCCTATCTCTAAAACTAGCATTTACACTATAGGAAAGCATAACCGAGGGTATAGCACATAACTCTTTTAACCTAAGTGAAACAACATGGCCCATATGATTTACTTCTGAGAACTAAGCATTGAGTGGAGAGATTTTGCCGCTATCTCCTTTCCATCAGTTTTTGTGTTAACATTCCTATCTGTAAAACTAGCATTTACACTATAGGAAAGCATAACCGAGGGTATAGCACCTAACTCTTTAAACCTAAATGAAACAACATGGCCCATATGATTTACTTCTGAGAACTAAGATTTGAGTTCAGAGATTTTGCAGCTATCTCTTTCCTTCAGTTTTTGTGCTAACATTCGTATCTCTAAAACTAGCATTTCCTATATAGGAAAGCATAACCGAGGGGATAGCACCTAACTCTTTTAACCTAAATGAAACAACATGGCATGTATGATTTACTTCTGAGAAGTAAGCATTGTGTGCAGAGATTTTGCAGCTATCACCTTTCCTTCAGTTTTTGTGCTAACATTCCTTTATCTAAAACTAGCATTTACACTATAGTAAAGCAATACCGAGGGTGTAGCACCTAACTCTTTAAACCTAAATGAAACAACATGGCAAAGATGATTTACTTCTGAGAACTAAGCATTGATTGCAGAGATTTTGCAGCTATCTCCTTTCCATCACGTTTGTGCTAACATTCCTATCTGTATAACTAGCATTTACCCTATAGGAAAGCATAACCGAGGGTATAGCACCTAACTCTTTAAACCTAAATGAAACAACATGGCCCAAATGATTTACTTCTGAGAACTAAGCTTTGAGTGCAGAGATTTGTCAGCTATCTCCTTTCCTTTAGTTATTGTGCTAACATTCGTATCTCTAAAACTAGCATTTCCTATATAGGAAAGCATAACCGAGGGCATAGCACCTAACTCTTTAAACCTAAATTAAAAAACATGGCACATATGATTTACTTCTGAGAACTAGGCATTGTGTGCAGAGATTTTGCAGCTATCTCCTTTCCTTCAGTTTTTGTGCTAACTTTCCTATATCTGAAACTAGCATTTACACTATAGGATAGCAATACCGTGGGTATAGCACATAACTCTATTAACATAAATGAAAAAACATGGCACATATGATTTACTTCTGAGAACTAAGAATTGTGTGCAGAGATTTTGCAGCTATCTCCTTTCGTTCAGTTTTTGTGCTAACATTCCTATATCTAAAACTACCATTTACACTATAGGAAAGCATTACCGAGGGTACAGCACCTAACTCTTTAAATCTAAATGAAATAACATGGCCCATATGATTTACTTGTGAGAACCAAGCATTGAGTGCAGAGATTTTGCAGCTATCTCCTTTCCTTCAGTTTTTGTGCTAACATTCCTGTCTGTAAAACTAGCATTTCCTATATAGGAAAGCATAACTTAGGGTATAGCACCTAACTCTTTAAACCTAAATGAAAGAACATGGCACATATGATTTACTTCTGAGAACTAACCATTGTGTTCAGAGTTATTGCAGCTATATTCTTTCCTTCAGTTTTTGTGCTAACATTCCTATATCTAAACCTAGCATTTACACTTTAGGAAAGCATAACCGAGGGTATAGCACCTAACTCTTTAAACATAAGTGAAAGAACATGGCACATATGATTTACTTCTGAGAACTAAGTATTGAGTGGAGAGATTTTGCATCTATCTCCTTTCCTCTAGTTTTTGTGCTTACATTCCTATCTCTAAAACTAGCATTTCTTATATAGGAGAGCATAACCGAGGGTGTAGCACCTAACTCCTTAAACCTAAATGAAACAACATGGCTCATATGATTTACTTCTGAGAACTAAGCATTGTGTTCAGACATATTGCAGCTATCTCCATTCCTTCAGTTTTTGTGTTAACATTCGAATCTGTAAAACTAGCATTTCCTATATAGGGGAGCATAACCGAGGGTGTAGCACCCAACTCTTTAAACCTAAATGAAACAACATGACAAATATGATTTCCTTCTGAGAACTAAGCATTGTGTTCAGAGATATTGCAGCTATATCCTTTCTTTCAGTTTTTGTGCTAATATTCCTATCTCTAAAACTAGCATTTCCTATATAGGAAAGCATAACTGAGGGTATAGCACCTAACTCTTTTAACCTAAGTGAAACAACATGGCACATATGATTTACTTCTGAGAACTAAACATTGTGTGCAGAGATTTTGCAGCTATCTCCTTTCCTTCAGTTTTTTTGCTAACATTCCTATCTCAAAACTAGCATTTACACTATAGGAAAGCATAACCGAGGGTATAGCACCTAACTCTTTAAACCTAAATGAAACAACATGGCCCATATGATTTACTTCTGAGAACTAAGCTTTGAGTGCAGAAATTTTGCAGCTATCTCCTTTCCTTCAGTTTTTGTGCTAACATTCGTATCTGTAAAACTAGCATTTCCTATATAGGAGAGCATATCCAAGGGTGTAGCACCTAACGCTTTAAACCTAAATCAAACAACATGACAACTATGATTTACTTTGGAGAACTAAGCATTGAGTGCAGAGATTTTGCAGCTATCTCCTTTCCTTCAGTTTTTGTGCTAACATTCCTATCTGTAAAACTAGCATTTGCACTATAGGAAAGCATAACCGAGGGTATAGCACCTAACTCTTTAAACCTAAATGAAACAACATGGCCCATATGATTTACTTCTGAGAACTAAGCTTTGAGTGCAGAGATTTTGCAACTATCTCCTTTCCTTCAGTTATTGCGCTAACATTCATATCTCTAAAACTAGCATTTCCTATATAGGAGAGCATATCCGAGGGTGTAGCACCTAACTCTTTAAACCTAAATGAAACAACATGACAAATATGATTTACTTCTGAGAACTAAGCATTGTGGGCAGAGATTTTGTAGCTATCTCCTTTCCTTCAGTTTTTGTGCTAACATTCCTATCTCTAAAACTAGCATTTCCTATATAGGAAACCTAACTGAGGGTATAGCACCTAACTTTTTAACCTAAATGAAACAACATGGAACATATGAGACACTTGTGAGAACTAAGCATTGTGTGCAGAGATTTTGCAGCTATCAACTTTCTTCAGTTTTTGGGCTATCATTCCTATATCTAAAACTAGTTTTTACACTATAGGTAAGTATAACCGAGGGTATAGCACCTAACTCTTTAAAACTAAATGAAACAACATGGCACTTATGATTTACTTCTGAGAACTAGGCATTTTGTGCAGAGATTTTGCAGCTATCTCCTTTCCTTCAGTTTTTGTGCTAACTTTCCTATATCTGAAACTAGCATTTACACTATAGGATAGCAATACCACGGGTATAGCACCTAACGCTTTAAACCTAAATGAAACAACATGGTCCATATGATTTACTTCTGAGAACAAAGCATTGAGTGCAGAGATTTTGCAGGTCTCTCCTTTCCTTCAATTTTTGTGCTAACATTCGTATCTGTAAAACTAGAATTTCCTATATAGGAGAGCATAACCGAGGGTGTAGCACCTAACTCTTTAAACCTAAATGAAACAACATGGCAAATATGATTTACTTCTGAGAACTAAGCATTGTGTGCAGTGATTTTGCAGCTATCTCCTTTCCTTCAGTTATTGTGCTAACATTCCTATCTCTAAAATTAGCATTTCCTATATAGGAAAGCATAAGCGAGGGTATAGCACCTAATTGTTTAAACCTAAATGAAAGAATATCGCACATATGATTTACTTCTGAGAACTAAGCATTGTGGGCAGAGATTTTGTAGCTATCTCCTTTCCTTCAGTTTTTGTGCTAACATTCCTATCCCTAAAACTAGCATTTCCTATATAGGAAACGTAACTGAGGGTATAACACCTAACTCTTTTAACCTAAATGAAACAACATGGCACATATGATTTACTTGTGAGAACTAAGCATTGTGTGCAGAGATTTTGCAGCTATCTCCTTTCCTTCAGTTTTTGTGCTAACATTCCCATATCTGAAACTAGCATTTACATATTAGGTTAGCAATACCGCGGGTATAGCCCTAACTCTTTAAACCTAAATGAAACAACATGGCACATATGATTTACTTCTGAGAACTATGCATTGTGTGCAGAGATTTTGCATCTATCTCCTTTCCTTCTGTTTTTGTGCTAACATTCCTATCTCTAAAACTATCATTTACACTATAGAAAAGCATAACCGAGGGAATAGCACATAACTCTTTTAACCTAAGTTAAACAACATGGCACATATGATTTACTTCTGAGAACTAAACATTGTGTGCAAAGATTTTGCAGCTATCTCCTTTCCTTCAGTTTTTGTTCTAATATTCCTATCTCTAAAACTAGCTTTTACACTATAGGAAAGCATAAACGAGGGTATAGCACCTAACTCTTTAAAACTAAATGAAACAACATGGCCCATATGATTTACTTCTGAGAACTAAGCTTTGAGTGCAGAGATTTTGCAGCTATCTCCTTTCCTTCAGTTTTTGTGCTAACATTCGTATCTGTAAAACTAGCATTTCCTATATAGGAGAACATCACTGAGGGTGTAGCACCTAACTCTTTAAACCTAAATGAAACAACATGGCACATATGATTTACTTCTGAGAACTAAGCATTGTGTGCAGAGATTTTGCAGCTATCTCCTTTCCTTCAGTTTTTGTGCTAACATTCCTATCTCTAAAACTAGCATTTCCTATATAGGAACCCTAACTGAGGGTATAGCACCTAACTCTTTTAACCTAAATTAAACAACATGGCCCATATGATTTACTTGTGAGAACTAAGCATTGTGTGCAGAGATTTTGCAGCTATCAACTTTCCTTCAGTTTTTGTGCTAACATTCCTATATCTAAAACTAACATTTACACTGTACGAAAGCATAACCGAGGTTATAGCACCTAACTCTTTAAACCTAAATGAAACAACATGGCCCATATGATTTACTTCTGAGAACTAAGCATTGAGTGCAGAGATTTTGCAGCTATCTCCTTTCCTTCAGTTTTTGTGCTAACATTCCTATATCTAAAATTACCATTTACACTATAGGAAAGCATTACAGAGGATATAGCACCTACCTCTTTAAACCTAAATGAAACAACATGGCCCGTATGATTTACTTCTGAGAACTAAGCATTGAGTGCAGAAATTTTGCATCTCTCTCCTTTCCTTAAGTTTTTGTCCTAACATTCCTATTCTAAAACTAGCATTTACACTATAGGAAAGCATAACCGAGGGTATAGCACATAACTCTTTTAACCTAAGTGAAACAACATGGCACATATGATTTACTTCTGAGAACTAAACACTGTGTGCAGAGATTTTGCAGCTATCTCCTTTCCTTCAGTATTTGTGCTCACATTCCTATCTCTAAAACTTGCCTTTACACTATAGGAAAGCATAACCGAGGGTATAGCACATAACTCTTTTAACCTAAGTGAAACAACATGGCACATATGATTTACTTCTGAGAACTAAACATCGTGTCCAGAGATTTTGCAGCTCTCTCCTTTCCTTCAGTTTTTGTGCTAACATTCTTATATATAAAACAAGCATTTACACTGTAGGAAAGCAATACCGAGGGTATAGCACCTAACACTTTAAACCTAAATGAAACAACATGGCACATATGATTTTCTTCTGAGAACTAAGCATTGAGTGCAGAGATTTTGCAGGTCTCTCCTTTCCTTCAGTTTTTGTGCTAACATTCATATCTCTAAAACTAGCATTTATACTATAGGAAAGCATAACCGAGGGTATAGCACATAACTCTTTTAACCTAAGAGAAACAACATGGCACATATGATTTACTTCTGAGAACTAAACATTGTGTCCAGAGATTTTGCAGCTCTCTCCTTTCCTTTAGTTTTTGTACTAACATTCCTATATATAAAACTAGCATTTACACTATAGGAAAACATAACCGAGGGTATAGCACCCAATGCTTTAAACCTAAATGAAACAACATGGCACATATGATTTACTTCTGAGAACTAGGCCGTGTGCAGAGATTTTGCAGCTATCCTCTTTCCTTCAGTTTTTGTGCTAACTTTCCTATATCTGAAACTAGCTTTACACTATAGGATAGCAATACCGCGGGTATAGCACCTAACACTTTAAACCTAAATGAAACAACATGGCCCATATGATTTACTTCTGAGAACTAAGCATTGAGTGCAGAGATTTTGCAGGTCTCTCCTTTCCTTCAGTTTTTGTGCTAACATTCCTATCTCTAAAACTAGCATTTACACTATAGGACACCATAACCGAGGGTATAGCACATAACTCTTTAACCTAAGTGAAACAACATGGCACATATGATTTACTTCTGAGAACTAAACATTGTGTCCAGAGATTTCGCAGCTCTCTCCTTTCCTTCAGTTTTTGTGCTAACATTCCTATATATAAAACTAGCATTTACACTATAGGAAAACATAACCGAGGGTATAGCACCCAACCCTTTAAACCTAAATGAAACAACATGGCACATATGATTTTCTTCTGAGAACTGAGCACTGAGTGCAGAGTTTTTGCAGCTTTCTCCCTTCGTTCAGTTTTTGTGCTAACATTCGTATCTGTAAAACTAGCATTTCCTATATAGGAGAGCATAACCGAGGGTGTTGTACCCAACTCTTTAAACCTAAATGAAACAACATGGCAAATATCATTTCCTTCTGAGAACTAAGCATTGCTTTCAGAGATATTGCAGCTATTTCCTTTCCTTCAGTTTTTGTGCTAACATTCCTATCTCTAAAACTAGCATTTCCTATATAGGAAAGCATAACCGAGGGTATAGCACCTAACTCTTTAAACCTAAATGAAACAACATGGCCCATATGATTTACTTCTGAGAACTAAGCACTGAGTGCAGAGATTTTGCAGGTCTCTCCTTTCCTTCAGTTATTGTGCAAACATTCCTATCTCTAAAACTAGCATTTACACTATAGGAAAGCATAACCGAGGGTATAGCACATAACTCTTTTAACCTAAGTGAAACAACATGGCCCATATGATTTACTTCTGAGAACTAAGCATTGAGTGGAGAGATTTTGCCGCTATCTCCTTTCCATCAGTTTTTGTGTTAACATTCCTATCTGTAAAACTAGCATTTACACTATAGGAAAGCATAACCGAGGGTATAGCACCTAACTCTTTAAACCTAAATGAAACAACATGGCCCATATGATTTACTTCTGAGAACTAAGATTTGAGTTCAGAGATTTTGTAGCTATCTCCTTTCCTTCAGTTTTTGTGCTAACATTCCTATCCCTAAAACTAGCATTTCCTATATAGGAAACGTAACTGAGGGTATAACACCTAACTCTTTTAACCTAAATGAAACAACATGGCACATATAATTTACTTGTGAGAACTAAGCATTGTGTGCAGAGATTTTGCAGCTATCTCCTTTCCTTCAGTTTTTGTGCTAACATTCCCATATCTGAAACTAGCATTTACATATTAGGTTAGCAATACCGCGGGTATAGCCCTAACTCTTTAAACCTAAATGAAACAACATGGCACATATGATTTACTTCTGAGAACTATGCATTGTGTGCAGAGATTTTGCATCTATCTCCTTTCCTTCTGTTTTTGTGCTAACATTCCTATCTCTAAAACTATCATTTACACTATAGAAAAGCATAACCGAGGGAATAGCACATAACTCTTTTAACCTAAGTTAAACAACATGGCACATATGATTTACTTCTGAGAACTAAACATTGTGTGCAAAGATTTTGCAGCTATCTCCTTTCCTTCAGTTTTTGTTCTAATATTCCTATCTCTAAAACTAGCTTTTACACTATAGGAAAGCATAAACGAGGGTATAGCACCTAACTCTTTAAAACTAAATGAAACAACATGGCCCATATGATTTACTTCTGAGAACTAAGCTTTGAGTGCAGAGATTTTGCAGCTATCTCCTTTCCTTCAGTTTTTGTGCTAACATTCGTATCTGTAAAACTAGCATTTCCTATATAGGAGAACATCACTGAGGGTGTAGCACCTAACTCTTTAAACCTAAATGAAACAACATGGCACATATGATTTACTTCTGAGAACTAAGCATTGTGTGCAGAGATTTTGCAGCTATCTCCTTTCCTTCAGTTTTTGTGCTAACATTCCTATCTCTAAAACTAGCATTTCCTATATAGGAACCCTAACTGAGGGTATAGCACCTAACTCTTTTAACCTAAATTAAACAACATGGCCCATATGATTTACTTGTGAGAACTAAGCATTGTGTGCAGAGATTTTGCAGCTATCAACTTTCCTTCAGTTTTTGTGCTAACATTCCTATATCTAAAACTAACATTTACACTGTACGAAAGCATAACCGAGGTTATAGCACCTAACTCTTTAAACCTAAATGAAACAACATGGCCCATATGATTTACTTCTGAGAACTAAGCATTGAGTGCAGAGATTTTGCAGCTATCTCCTTTCCATCAGTTTTTGTGCTAACATTCCTATATCTAAAATTACCATTTACACTATAGGAAAGCATTACAGAGGATATAGCACCTACCTCTTTAAACCTAAATGAAACAACATGGCCCGTATGATTTACTTCTGAGAACTAAGCATTGAGTGCAGAAATTTTGCATCTCTCTCCTTTCCTTAAGTTTTTGTCCTAACATTCCTATTCTAAAACTAGCATTTACACTATAGGAAAGCATAACCGAGGGTATAGCACATAACTCTTTTAACCTAAGTGAAACAACATGGCACATATGATTTACTTCTGAGAACTAAACACTGTGTGCAGAGATTTTGCAGCTATCTCCTTTCCTTCAGTATTTGTGCTCACATTCCTATCTCTAAAACTTGCCTTTACACTATAGGAAAGCATAACCGAGGGTATAGCACATAACTCTTTTAACCTAAGTGAAACAACATGGCACATATGATTTACTTCTGAGAACTAAACATCGTGTCCAGAGATTTTGCAGCTCTCTCCTTTCCTTCAGTTTTTGTGCTAACATTCTTATATATAAAACAAGCATTTACACTGTAGGAAAGCAATACCGAGGGTATAGCACCTAACACTTTAAACCTAAATGAAACAACATGGCACATATGATTTTCTTCTGAGAACTAAGCATTGAGTGCAGAGATTTTGCAGGTCTCTCCTTTCCTTCAGTTTTTGTGCTAACATTCATATCTCTAAAACTAGCATTTATACTATAGGAAAGCATAACCGAGGGTATAGCACATAACTCTTTTAACCTAAGAGAAACAACATGGCACATATGATTTACTTCTGAGAACTAAACATTGTGTCCAGAGATTTTGCAGCTCTCTCCTTTCCTTTAGTTTTTGTACTAACATTCCTATATATAAAACTAGCATTTACACTATAGGAAAACATAACCGAGGGTATAGCACCCAATGCTTTAAACCTAAATGAAACAACATGGCACATATGATTTACTTCTGAGAACTAGGCCGTGTGCAGAGATTTTGCAGCTATCCTCTTTCCTTCAGTTTTTGTGCTAACTTTCCTATATCTGAAACTAGCTTTACACTATAGGATAGCAATACCGCGGGTATAGCACCTAACACTTTAAACCTAAATGAAACAACATGGCCCATATGATTTACTTCTGAGAACTAAGCATTGAGTGCAGAGATTTTGCAGGTCTCTCCTTTCCTTCAGTTTTTGTGCTAACATTCCTATCTCTAAAACTAGCATTTACACTATAGGACACCATAACCGAGGGTATAGCACATAACTCTTTAACCTAAGTGAAACAACATGGCACATATGATTTACTTCTGAGAACTAAACATTGTGTCCAGAGATTTTGCAGCTCTCTCCTTTCCTTCAGTTTTTGTGCTAACATTCCTATATATAAAACTAGCATTTACACTATAGGAAAACATAACCGAGGGTATAGCACCCAACCCTTTAAACCTAAATGAAACAACATGGCACATATGATTTTCTTCTGAGAACTGAGCATTGAGTGCAGAGTTTTTGCAGCTTTCTCCCTTCGTTCAGTTTTTGTGCTAACATTCGTATCTGTAAAACTAGCATTTCCTATATAGGAGAGCATAACCGAGGGTGTTGTACCCAACTCTTTAAACCTAAATGAAACAACATGGCAAATATCATTTCCTTCTGAGAACTAAGCATTGCTTTCAGAGATATTGCAGCTATTTCCTTTCCTTCAGTTTTTGTGCTAACATTCCTATCTCTAAAACTAGCATTTCCTATATAGGAAAGCATAACCGAGGGTATAGCACCTAACTCTTTAAACCTAAATGAAACAACATGGCCCATATGATTTACTTCTGAGAACTAAGCACTGAGTGCAGAGATTTTGCAGGTCTCTCCTTTCCTTCAGTTATTGTGCAAACATTCCTATCTCTAAAACTAGCATTTACACTATAGGAAAGCATAACCGAGGGTATAGCACATAACTCTTTTAACCTAAGTGAAACAACATGGCCCATATGATTTACTTCTGAGAACTAAGCATTGAGTGGAGAGATTTTGCCGCTATCTCCTTTCCATCAGTTTTTGTGTTAACATTCCTATCTGTAAAACTAGCATTTACACTATAGGAAAGCATAACCGAGGGTATAGCACCTAACTCTTTAAACCTAAATGAAACAACATGGCCCATATGATTTACTTCTGAGAACTAAGATTTGAGTTCAGAGATTTTGCAGCTATCTCTTTCCTTCAGTTTTTGTGCTAACATTCGTATCGCTAAAACTAGCATTTCCTATAAAGGAAAGCATAACCGAGGGGATAGCACCTAACTCTTTTAACCTAAATGAAACAACATGGCATGTATGATTTACTTCTGAGAAGTAAGCATTGTGTGCAGAGATTTTGCAGCTATCAACTTTCCTTCAGTTTTTGTGCTAACATTCCTTTATCTAAAACTAGCATTTACACTATAGTAAAGCAATACCGAGGGTGTAGCACCTAACTCTTTAAACCTAAATGAAACAACATGGCAAAGATGATTTACTTCTGAGAACTAAGCATTGATTGCAGAGATTTTGCAGCTATCTCCTTTCCATCACGTTTGTGCTAACATTCCTATCTGTATAACTAGCCTTTACCCTATAGGAAAGCATAACCGAGGGTATAGCACCTAACTCTTTAAACCTAAATGAAACAACATGGCCCAAATGATTTACTTCTGAGAACTAAGCTTTGAGTGCAGAGATTTGTCAGCTATCTCCTTTCCTTTAGTTATTGTGCTAACATTCGTATCTCTAAAACTAGCATTTCCTATATAGGAAAGCATAACCGAGGGCATAGCACCTAACTCTTTAAACCTAAATTAAAAAACATGGCACATATGATTTACTTCTGAGAACTAGGCATTGTGTGCAGAGATTTTGCAGCTATCTCCTTTCCTTCAGTTTTTGTGCTAACTTTCCTATATCTGAAACTAGCATTTACACTATAGGATAGCAATACCGTGGGTATAGCACATAACTCTATTAACATAAATGAAAAAACATGGCACATATGATTTACTTCTGAGAACTAAGAATTGTGTGCAGAGATTTTGCAGCTATCTCCTTTCGTTCAGTTTTTGTGCTAACATTCCTATATCTAAAACTACCATTTACACTATAGGAAAGCATTACCGAGGGTACAGCACCTAACTCTTTAAATCTAAATGAAATAACATGGCCCATATGATTTCCTTGTGAGAACCAAGCATTGAGTGCAGAGATTTTGCAGCTATCTCCTTTCCTTCAGTTTTTGTGCTAATATTCCTGTCTGTAAAACTAGCATTTCCTATATAGGAAAGCATAACTTAGGGTATAGCACCTAACTCTTTAAACCTAAATGAAAGAACATGGCACATATGATTTACTTCTGAGAACTAACCATTGTGTTCAGAGTTATTGCAGCTATATTCTTTCCTTCAGTTTTTGTGCTAACATTCCTATATCTAAACCTAGCATTTACACTTTAGGAAAGCATAACCGAGGGTATAGCACCTAACTCTTTAAACCTAAGTGAAAGAACATGGCACATATGATTTACTTCTGAGAACTAAGTATTGAGTGGAGAGATTTTGCATCTATCTCCTTTCCTCCAGTTTTTGTGCTTACATTCCTATCTCTAAAACTAGCATTTCTTATATAGGAGAGCATAACCGAGGGTGTAGCACCTAACTCCTTAAACCTAAATGAAACAACATGGCTCATATGATTTACTTCTGAGAACTAAGCATTGTGTTCAGACATATTGCAGCTATCTCCATTCCTTCAGTTTTTGTGTTAACATTCGAATCTGTAAAACTAGCATTTCCTATATAGGGGAGCATAACCGAGGGTGTAGCACCCAACTCTTTAAACCTAAATGAAACAACATGACAAATATGATTTCCTTCTGAGAACTAAGCATTGTGTTCAGAGATATTGCAGCTATATCCTTTCCTTCAGTTTTTGTGCTAATATTCCTATCTCTAAAACTAGCATTTCCTATATAGGAAGGCATAACTGAGGGTATAGCACCTAACTCTTTTAACCTAAGTGAAACAACATGGCACATATGATTTACTTCTGAGAACTAAACATTGTGTGCAGATATTTTGCAGCTATCTCCTTTCCTTCAGTTTTTTTGCTAACATTCCTATCTCAAAACTAGCATTTACACTATAGGAAAGCATAACCGAGGGTATAGCACCTAACTCTTTAAACCTAAATGAAACAACATGGCCCATATGATTTACTTCTGAGAACTAAGCTTTGAGTGCAGAAATTTTGCAGCTATCTCCTTTCCTTCAGTTTTTGTGCTAACATTCGTATCTGTAAAACTAGCATTTCCTATATAGGAGAGCATATCCAAGGGTGTAGCACCTAACGCTTTAAACCTAAATCAAACAACATGACAAATATGATTTACTTTGGAGAACTAAGCATTGAGTGCAGAGATTTTGCAGCTATCTCCTTTCCTTCAGTTTTTGTGCTAACATTCCTATCTGTAAAACTAGCATTTACACTATAGGAAAGCATAACCGAGGGTATAGCACCTAACTCTTTAAACCTAAATGAAACAACATGGCCCATATGATTTACTTCTGAGAACTAAGCTTTGATTGCAGAGATTTTGCAGCTATCTCCTTTCCTTCAGTTATTGCGCTAACATTCATATCTCTAAAACTAGCATTTCCTATATAGGAGAGCATATCCGAGGGTGTAGCACCTAACTCTTTAAACCTAAATGAAACAACATGACAAATATGATTTACTTCTGAGAACTAAGCATTGTGGGCAGAGATTTTGTAGCTATCTCCTTTCCTTCAGTTTTTGTGCTAACATTCCTATCTCTAAAACTAGCATTTCCTATATAGGAAACCTAACTGAGGGTATAGCACCTAACTTTTTAACCTAAATGAAACAACATGGAACATATGAGACACTTGTGAGAACTAAGCATTGTGTGCAGAGATTTTGCAGCTATCAACTTTCTTCAGTTTTTGGGCTATCATTCCTATATCTAAAACTAGTTTTTACACTATAGGTAAGTATAACCGAGGGTATAGCACCTAACTCTTTAAAACTAAATGAAACAACATGGCACTTATGATTTACTTCTGAGAACTAGGCATTTTGTGCAGAGATTTTGCAGCTATCTCCTTTCCTTCAGTTTTTGTGCTAACTTTCCTATATCTGAAACTAGCATTTACACTATAGGATAGCAATACCACGGGTATAGCACCTAACGCTTTAAACCTAAATGAAACAACATGGTCCATATGATTTACTTCTGAGAACAAAGCATTGAGTGCAGAGATTTTGCAGGTCTCTCCTTTCCTTCAATTTTTGTGCTAACATTCGTATCTGTAAAACTAGAATTTCCTATATAGGAGAGCATAACCGAGGGTGTAGCACCTAACTCTTTAAACCTAAATGAAACAACATGGCAAATATGATTTACTTCTGAGAACTAAGCATTGTGTGCAGTGATTTTGCAGCTATCTCCTTTCCTTCAGTTATTGTGCTAACATTCCTATCTCTAAAATTAGCATTTCCTATATAGGAAAGCATAAGCGAGGGTATAGCACCTAATTGTTTAAACCTAAATGAAAGAATATCGCACATATGATTTACTTCTGAGAACTAAGCATTGTGGGCAGAGATTTTGTAGCTATCTCCTTTCCTTCAGTTTTTGTGCTAACATTCCTATCCCTAAAACTAGCATTTCCTATATAGGAAACGTAACTGAGGGTATAACACCTAACTCTTTTAACCTAAATGAAACATCATGGCACATATGATTTACTTGTGAGAACTAAGCATTGTGTGCAGAGATTTTGCAGCTATCTCCTTTCCTTCAGTTTTTGTGCTAACATTCCCATATCTGAAACTAGCATTTACATATTAGGATAGCAATACCGCGGGTATAGCCCTAACTCTTTAAACCTAAATGAAACAACATGGCACATATGATTTACTTCTGAGAAATAAGCATTGTGTGCAGAGATTTTGCGGCTATCTCCTTTCCTTCAGTTTTTTTGCTAACATTCGTATCTGTAAAACTAGCATTTCCTATATAGGAGAGCATAACCGAGGGTGTAGCACCTAACCCTTTAAAGCTAAATGAAACAACATGACAAATATGATTTACTTCTGATAACTAAGCATTGTGGGCAGAGATTTTGCAACTATCTCCTTTCCTTCAGTTTTTGTGCTAACATTCCTATCTCTAAAACTTGCATTTCCTATATAAGAAACCTAAGTGAAGGTATAGCACCTAACTCTTTTAACGTAAATGAAACAACATGGCACATATGATTTACTTGTGAGAACTAAGCATTGTGTGCAGAGATTTTGCAGCTATCAACTTTCCTTCAGTTTTTGTGCTAACATTCCTATATCTAAAACTAGCATTTACACTATAGGAAAGCATAACCGAGGGTAGAGCACCTAACTCTTTAAAACTAAATGAAACAACATGGCCCATATGATTTACTTCTGAGAACTAAGCATTGATTGCAGAGATTTTGCAGCTATCTCCTTTCCATGAGTTTTTGTGCTAACATTCCTGCCTGTATAACTAGCATTTACACTATAGGAAAGCATAACCGAGGGTATAGCACCTAACTCTTTAAACGTAAATGAAACAACATGGCCCATATGATTTACTTCTAAGAGCAAAGCATTGAGTGCAGAGATTTTGCAGGTCTCTCCTTTCCTTCAGTTTTTGTGCTAACATTCCTATCTCTAAAACTAACATTTACACTATAGGAAAGCATAACCGAGTGTATAGCACATAACTCTTTTAAGCTAAGTGAAACAACATGGCACATATGATTTACTTCTGAGAACTAAACATTGTGTCCAGAGATTTTGCAGCTCTCTCCTTTCCTTCAGTTTTTGTGCTAACATTCCTATATATAAAACTAGCATTCACACTAGAGGAAAGCAATACCGAGGGTGTAGCACCTAACTCTTTAAACACAAATGAAAAAACATTGCCCATAAGATTTACTTCTGAGAACTAAACATTGAGTGCAGAGATTTTGCAGCTCTCTCCTTTCCTTCAGTTTTTGTGCTGACATTCCTATATATAAAACTAGCATTTATACTATAGGAAAACATAACCGAGGGTAGAGCACCCAACCCTTTAAACCTAAATGAAACAACATGGCACATATGATTTTCTTCTGAGAACTAAGCATTGAGTGCAGAGATTTTGCATCTCTCTCCTTTCCTTCAGTTTTTGTGCTAACATTCCTAACTCTAAAACTAGCATTTACACTATAGGAAAGCATAACCGAGGGTATAGCACATAACTCTTTTAACCTAAGTGAAACAACATGGCACATATGATTTACTTCTGAGAACTAAACATTGTGTGCAAAGATTTTGCAGCTATCTCCTTTCCTTCAGTATTTGTGCTCACATTCTTATCTCTAAATCTAGCATTTACACTATAGGAAAGCATAACCGAGGGTATAGCACCTAACCCTTTAAACCTAAATGAAACAACATGGCCCATATGATTTTCTTCTGAGAACTAAGCATTGAGTGCAGAGATTTTGCAGCTTTCACCTTTCCTTCAGTTTTTGTGCTAACATTCGTATCTGTAAAACTAGCATTTCTTATTTAGGAAAGCATAACCGAGGGTGTAGCACCCAACTCTTTAAACCTAAATGAAACAACATGACAAATATGATTTCCTTCTGAGAACTAAGCATTGTGTTCAGAGATATTGCAGCTATATCCTTTCCTTCAGTTTTTGTGCTAACATTCCTATCTCTAAAACTAGCATTTCCTATATAGGAAAGCATAACCGAGGGTATAGCACCTAACTCTTTTAACCTAAATGAAATAACATGGCCCATATGATTTACTTCTGAGAACCAAGCATTGAGTACAGAGATATTGCAGCTTTCTCCATTCCTTCAGTTTTTGTGTTAACATTCGAATCTGTAAAACTAGCATTTCCTATGTAGGGGAGCATAACTGAGGGTGTAGCACCTAACTCTTTAAACCTAAATGAAACAACATGGCCGTATGATTTACTTCTGAGAACTAAGCATTGTGTGCAGAGATTTTGCAGCTATCTCCTTTCCTTCAGTTTTGTGCTAACATTCCTAACTGTAAAAGTAGCATTTCCAACATAGGAAAGCATAACCTAGGGTATATCACCTAACTCTTTAAACCTAAATGAAAGTACATGGCACATATGATTTACTTCTTAGAACTAAGCATTGTATGCAGAGATTTTGCAGCTATCTCCTTTCCTTCATTTTTTGTGCTAACATTGCTATATCTAAAACAAGCATTTGCACTACAGGAAAGCATAACCGAGGGTATAGCACCTAACTCTTTAAACCTAAGTGAAGGAACATGGCACATACAATTTACTTCTGAGAACAGAGTATTGAGTGCAAAGATTTTGCAGATATCTCCTTTCCTTCAGTTTTTTTGCTAACATTCCTATGTCTAAAACTAGCATTTCCTAAATAGGAAAGCATAACAAAGGGTATAGCACATAACTCTTCAAACCTAAATGAAACAATATGGCACATATGATTTACTTCTGAGAACAAAGCATTGTGTGCGGAGATTTTGCAGCTATCTCCTTTTCTTCAGTTTTTGTGCTAACATTTCTATATCTTAAACTAGCATTTACACTATAGGAAAGCATAACCGAGGGTATAGCACCTAACTCTTTAAACCTACCTGAAACAACATGGCCCATATGATTTACTTCTGAGAACCAAGCATTGAGTACAGAGATATTGCAGCTTTCTCCATTCCTTCAGTTTTTGTGTTAACATTCGAATCTGTAAAACTAGCATTTCCTATGTAGGGGAGCATAACTGAGGGTGTAGCACCTAACTCTTTAAACCTAAATGAAACAACATGGCCGTATGATTTACTTCTGAGAACTAAGCATTGTGTGCAGAGATTTTGCAGCTATCTCCTTTCCTTCAGTTTTGTGCTAACATTCCTAACTGTAAAAGTAGCATTTCCAACATAGGAAAGCATAACCTAGGGTATATCACCTAACTCTTTAAACCTAAATGAAAGTACATGGCACATATGATTTACTTCTTAGAACTAAGCATTGTATGCAGAGATTTTGCAGCTATCTCCTTTCCTTCATTTTTTGTGCTAACATTGCTATATCTAAAACAAGCATTTGCACTACAGGAAAGCATAACCGAGGGTATAGCACCTAACTCTTTAAACCTAAGTGAAGGAACATGGCACATATAATTTACTTCTGAGAACAGAATATTGAGTGCAAAGATTTTGCAGATATCTCCTTTCCTTCAGTTTTTTTGCTAACATTCCTATGTCTAAAACTAGCATTTCCTAAATAGGAAAGCATAACAAAGGGTATAGCACATAACTCTTTAAACCTAAATGAAACAATATGGCACATATGATTTACTTCTGAGAACAAAGCATTGTGTGCGGAGATTTTGCAGCTATCTCCTTTTCTTCAGTTTTTGTGCTAACATTTCTATATCTTAAACTAGCATTTACACTATAGGAAAGCATAACCGAGGGTATAGCACCTAACTCTTTAAACCTACCTGAAACAACATGGCCCATATGATTTACTTCTGAGAACTAAGCTTTGAGTGCAGAGATTTTGCAGCTATCTCCTTTCCTTCAGTTTTTGTGCTGACATTCCTATATATAAAACTAGCATTTACACTATAGGAAAACATAACCGAGGGTATAGTACACAACCATTTAAACCTACATGAAACAACATGGCACATGTGATTTTCTTCTGAGAACTAAGCATTGAGTGCAGAGATTTTGCAGCTTTCTCCTTTCCTTCAGTTTTTGTGCTAATATTCGTATCTGTAAAACTAGGATTTCTTATATAGGAGAGTATAACCGAGGGTGTAGCACCCAACTCTTTAAACCTAAATGAAACAACATAACAAATATGATTTCCTTCTGAGAACTAAGGAATGTGTTCAGAGATATTGCAGATATATCCTTTCCTTCAGTTTTTGTGCTAACATTCCTATCTCTAAAACTAGCTTTTCCTGTATGGGAAAGCATAACCGAGGGTATAGCACCTAACTCTTTTAACCTAAATGAAACAACATGGCACATATGATTTACTTCTGAGAACTAAGCATTGTGTGCAGAGATTTTGCAGCTATCTCCTTTCATTCAGTTTTTGTGCTAACATTCCTATATCTAAAACTACCATTTACACTATAGGAAAGCATTACCGAGGGTATAGCACCTAACTCTTTTTTTTTTTTTTAATTTTTTTATTTTTATTGACTTTGTAATAATATTACATTAAAAATATATATGTGAGGTCCCATTCAACCCCACCCCCCCACCCCCCCTCTCCCCCCCCAACAACACTCGTTCCCATTATCATGACACATCCATTGGATTTGGTAAGTACATCTTTGGGCACCTCTGCACCTCATATACATTGGTTCACATCATGGCCCATACTCTCCTCTATTCCATCATGTAGGCCCTGTGAGGATTTACAATGTCCGGTGATTACCTCTGAAGCACCATCCAGGGCAGCTCCATTACCCGAAGACGCCTCCCCCTCTCATCTCTTCCTGCCTTTCCCTATACACTTTGTCCATTATGTCCACTTTTCCAAATCCAATGCCACCTCTTCTATGTGGACACTGGATTGGTTGTGTCCATTGCACCTTTATGTCAAGAGGAGGCTCAGATTCAACCTGGATGCTGGATGCAATCCTCCCATTTTCAGTTGTAATCACTCTAAGCACCTAACTCTTTAAACCTAAATGAAATAACATGGCCCATATGATTTACTTCTGAGAACCAAGCATTGAGTGCAGAGATATTGCAGCTATCTCCATTCCTTCAGTTTTTGTGTTAACATTCGAATCTGTAAAACTAGCATTTCCTATATAGGGGAGCATAACTGAGGGTGTAGCACCTAACTCTTTAAACCTAAATGAAACAACATGGCACATATGATTTACTTTTGAGAACTAAGCATTGTGTGCAGAGATTTTGCAGCTATCTCCTTTCCTTCAGTTTTTGTGCTAACATTCCTATCTCTAAAACTAGCATTTACACTATAGAAAAGCATAACCGAGGGTATAGCACATAAGTCTTTTAACCTAAGTGAAACAACATGGCACATATGATTAACTCTGAGAACTAAACATTGTGTGCAGAGATTTTGCAGCTATCTCCTTTCCTTCAGTTTTTTTGCTAACATTCCTATCTCAAAACTAGCATTTCCAATATAGGAAAGCATACCCTAGGGTATAGCACCTAACTCTTAAACCTAAATGAAAGAACATGGCACATATGATTTACTTCTGAGAACTAAGCATTGTGTTCAGAGTTATTACAGCTACATACTTTCGTTCAGTTTTTGTGCTAACATTCCTATATCTAAAACTACCATTTACACTATAGGAAAGCATTACCGAGGGTATAGCACCTAACTCTTTAAACCTAAATGAAATAACATGGCCCATATGATTTACTTCTGAGAACCAAGCATTGAGTGCAGAGATTTTGCAGCTATCTCCTTTCCTTCAGTTTTTGTGCTAACATTCCTATCTGTAAAACTAGCATTTCCAATATAGGAAAGCATAACTTAGGGTATAGCACCTAACTCTTTAAACCTAAATGAAAGAACATGGCACATATGATTTTCTTCTGAGAACTAAGCATTGAGTGCAGAGATTTAACAGCTATCTCCTTTCCTTCAGTTTTGTGCTAACATTCCTATACCTAAACCTAGCATTTACACTTTAGGAAAGCATAACCGAGGGTATAGCACCTAACTCTTTAAACCTAAGTGAAAGAACATGGCACATATGATTTACTTCTGAGAACTAAGTATTGAGTGGAGAGATTTTGCATCTATCTCCTTTCCTCCAGTTTTTGTGCTTACATTCCTATCTCTAAAACTAGCATTAATTATATAGGAGAGCATAACCGAGGGTGTAGCACCTAACTCCTTAAACCTAAATGAAACAACATGGCTCATATGATTTACTTCTGAGAACTAAGCATTGTGTTCAGACATATTGCAGCTATCTCCATTCCTTCAGTTTTTGTGTTAACATTCGAATCTGTAAAACTAGCATTTCCTATGTAGGGGAGCATAACTGAGGGTGTAGCACCTAACTCTTTAAACCTAAATGAAACAACATGGCCGTATGATTTACTTCTGAGAACTAAGCATTGTGTGCAGAGATTTTGCAGCTATCTCCTTTCCTTCAGTTTTGTGCTAACATTCCTAACTGTAAAAGTAGCATTTCCAACATAGGAAAGCATAACCTAGGGTATATCACCTAACTCTTTAAACCTAAATGAAAGTACATGGCACATATGATTTACTTCTTAGAACTAAGCATTGTATGCAGAGATTTTGCAGCTATCTCCTTTCCTTCATTTTTTGTGCTAACATTGCTATATCTAAAACAAGCATTTGCACTACAGGAAAGCATAACCGAGGGTATAGCACCTAACTCTTTAAACCTAAGTGAAGGAACATGGCACATACAATTTACTTCTGAGAACAGAGTATTGAGTGCAAAGATTTTGCAGATATCTCCTTTCCTTCAGTTTTTTTGCTAACATTCCTATGTCTAAAACTAGCATTTCCTAAATAGGAAAGCATAACAAAGGGTATAGCACATAACTCTTCAAACCTAAATGAAACAATATGGCACATATGATTTACTTCTGAGAACAAAGCATTGTGTGCGGAGATTTTGCAGCTATCTCCTTTTCTTCAGTTTTTGTGCTAACATTTCTATATCTTAAACTAGCATTTACACTATAGGAAAGCATAACCGAGGGTATAGCACCTAACTCTTTAAACCTACCTGAAACAACATGGCCCATATGATTTACTTCTGAGAACCAAGCATTGAGTACAGAGATATTGCAGCTTTCTCCATTCCTTCAGTTTTTGTGTTAACATTCGAATCTGTAAAACTAGCATTTCCTATGTAGGGGAGCATAACTGAGGGTGTAGCACCTAACTCTTTAAACCTAAATGAAACAACATGGCCGTATGATTTACTTCTGAGAACTAAGCATTGTGTGCAGAGATTTTGCAGCTATCTCCTTTCCTTCAGTTTTGTGCTAACATTCCTAACTGTAAAAGTAGCATTTCCAACATAGGAAAGCATAACCTAGGGTATATCACCTAACTCTTTAAACTTAAATGAAAGTACATGGCACATATGATTTACTTCTTAGAACTAAGCATTGTATGCAGAGATTTTGCAGCTATCTCCTTTCCTTCATTTTTTGTGCTAACATTGCTATATCTAAAACAAGCATTTGCACTACAGGAAAGCATAACCGAGGGTATAGCACCTAACTCTTTAAACCTAAGTGAAGGAACATGGCACATATAATTTACTTCTGAGAACAGAATATTGAGTGCAAAGATTTTGCAGATATCTCCTTTCCTTCAGTTTTTTTGCTAACATTCCTATGTCTAAAACTAGCATTTCCTAAATAGGAAAGCATAACAAAGGGTATAGCACATAACTCTTTAAACCTAAATGAAACAATATGGCACATATGATTTACTTCTGAGAACAAAGCATTGTGTGCGGAGATTTTGCAGCTATCTCCTTTTCTTCAGTTTTTGTGCTAACATTTCTATATCTTAAACTAGCATTTACACTATAGGAAAGCATAACCGAGGGTATAGCACCTAACTCTTTAAACCTACCTGAAACAACATGGCCCATATGATTTACTTCTGAGAACTAAGCTTTGAGTGCAGAGATTTTGCAGCTATCTCCTTTCCTTCAGTTTTTGTGCTGACATTCCTATATATAAAACTAGCATTTACACTATAGGAAAACATAACCGAGGGTATAGTACACAACCATTTAAACCTACATGAAACAACATGGCACATGTGATTTTCTTCTGAGAACTAAGCATTGAGTGCAGAGATTTTGCAGCTTTCTCCTTTCCTTCAGTTTTTGTGCTAATATTCGTATCTGTAAAACTAGGATTTCTTATATAGGAGAGCATAACCGAGGGTGTAGCACCCAACTCTTTAAACCTAAATGAAACAACATAACAAATATGATTTCCTTCTGAGAACTAAGGAATGTGTTCAGAGATATTGCAGATATATCCTTTCCTTCAGTTTTTGTGCTAACATTCCTATCTCTAAAACTAGCTTTTCCTGTATAGGAAAGCATAACCGAGGGTATAGCACCTAACTCTTTTAACCTAAATGAAACAACATGGCACATATGATTTACTTCTGAGAACTAAGCATTGTGTGCAGAGATTTTGCAGCTATCTCCTTTCATTCAGTTTTTGTGCTAACATTCCTATATCTAAAACTACCATTTACACTATAGGAAAGCATTACCGAGGGTATAGCACCTAACTCTTTTTTTTTTTTTTTTAATTTTTTTATTTTTATTGACTTTGTAATAATATTACATTAAAAATATATATGTGAGGTCCCATTCAACCCCACCCCCCCCACCCCCCCTCTCCCCCCCCAACAACACTCGTTCCCATTATCATGACACATCCATTGGATTTGGTAAGTACATCTTTGGGCACCTCTGCACCTCATATACATTGGTTCACATCATGGCCCATACTCTCCTCTATTCCATCATGTAGGCCCTGTGAGGATTTACAATGTCCGGTGATTACCTCTGAAGCACCATCCAGGGCAGCTCCATTACCCGAAGACGCCTCCCCCTCTCATCTCTTCCTGCCTTTCCCTATACACTTTGTCCATTATGTCCACTTTTCCAAATCCAATGCCACCTCTTCTATGTGGACACTGGATTGGTTGTGTCCATTGCACCTTTATGTCAAGAGGAGGCTCAGATTCAACCTGGATGCTGGATGCAATCCTCCCATTTTCAGTTGTAATCACTCTAAGCACCTAACTCTTTAAACCTAAATGAAATAACATGGCCCATATGATTTACTTCTGAGAACCAAGCATTGAGTGCAGAGATATTGCAGCTATCTCCATTCCTTCAGTTTTTGTGTTAACATTCGAATCTGTAAAACTAGCATTTCCTATATAGGGGAGCATAACTGAGGGTGTAGCACCTAACTCTTTAAACCTAAATGAAACAACATGGCACATATGATTTACTTTTGAGAACTAAGCATTGTGTGCAGAGATTTTGCAGCTATCTCCTTTCCTTCAGTTTTTGTGCTAACATTCCTATCTCTAAAACTAGCATTTACACTATAGAAAAGCATAACCGAGGGTATAGCACATAAGTCTTTTAACCTAAGTGAAACAACATGGCACATATGATTAACTCTGAGAACTAAACATTGTGTGCAGAGATTTTGCAGCTATCTCCTTTCCTTCAGTTTTTTTGCTAACATTCCTATCTCAAAACTAGCATTTCCAATATAGGAAAGCATACCCTAGGGTAT
Source organism: Dasypus novemcinctus (assembly GCF_030445035.2). Classification (NCBI taxonomy): domain Eukaryota; kingdom Metazoa; phylum Chordata; class Mammalia; order Cingulata; family Dasypodidae; genus Dasypus; species Dasypus novemcinctus. The sequence goes on from NC_080678.1 coordinate 96,030,202, forward strand.
AGCACCTAACTCTTAAACCTAAATGAAAGAACATGGCACATATGATTTACTTCTGAGAACTAAGCATTGTGTTCAGAGTTATTACAGCTACATACTTTCGTTCAGTTTTTGTGCTAACATTCCTATATCTAAAACTACCATTTACACGATAGGAAAGCATTACCGAGGGTATAGCACCTAACTCTTTAAACCTAAATGAAATAACATGGCCCATATGATTTACTTCTGAGAACCAAGCATTGAGTGCAGAGATTTTGCAGCTATCTCCTTTCCTTCAGTTTTTGTGCTAACATTCCTATCTGTAAAACTAGCATTTCCAATATAGGAAAGCATAACTTAGGGTATAGCACCTAACTCTTTAAACCTAAATGAAAGAACATGGCACATATGATTTTCTTCTGAGAACTAAGCATTGAGTGCAGAGATTTAACAGCTATCTCCTTTCCTTCAGTTTTGTGCTAACATTCCTATACCTAAACCTAGCATTTACACTTTAGGAAAGCATAACCGAGGGTATAGCACCTAACTCTTTAAACCTAAGTGAAAGAACATGGCACATATGATTTACTTCTGAGAACTAAGTATTGAGTGGAGAGATTTTGCATCTATCTCCTTTCCTCCAGTTTTTGTGCTTACATTCCTATCTCTAAAACTAGCATTAATTATATAGGAGAGCATAACCGAGGGTGTAGCACCTAACTCCTTAAACCTAAATGAAACAACATGGCTCATATGATTTACTTCTGAGAACTAAGCATTGTGTTCAGACATATTGCAGCTATCTCCATTCCTTCAGTTTTTGTGTTAACATTCGAATCTGTAAAACTAGCATTTCCTATATAGGGGAGCATAACTAAGGGTGTAGCACCTAACTCTTTAAACCTAAATGAAACAACATGGCAAATATGATTTCCTTCTGAGAACTAAGCATTGTGTTCAGAGATATTGCAGCTATCTTCTTTCCTTCAGTTTTTGTCCTATCTCTAAAACTAGCATTAACTATATAGGAAAGCATAACTGAGGGTAAAGCACCTAACTCTTTTAACCTAAATGAAACAACATGGCACATATGATTTCCTTCTGAGAACTAAGCATTGTGTGCAGAGATTTTACAGCTATCTCCTTTCCTTCAGTTTTTGTGCTAACATTCCTATATCTAAAACTACCATTTACACTATAGAAAAGCATTACCGAGGGTATAGCACCGAACTCTTTAAACCTAAATGAAACAACATGGCCCGTATGATTTACTTCTGAGAACTAAGCATTGAGTGCAGAGATTTTGCAGCTATCTCCTTTCCTTCAGTTTTTGTGCTAACATTCCTATCTGTAAAACTAGGATTTCCAATATAGGAAAACATAACCTAGGGTATAGCACCTAACTCTTCAAACCTAAATGAAAGAACATGGCACATATGATTTACTTCTGAGAACTAAGCATTGTGTTCAGAGATATTGCTGCTATATCCTTTCCTTCAGTTTTTGTGCTAACATTCCTATCTCTAAAACTAGCATTTCCTATATAGGAAAACATAACCGAGGGTATAGCACCTAACTCTTTTAACCTAAATGAAACAACATGGCACATATGGTTTACTTCTGTGAAATAAGGATTGTGTGCAGAGATTTTACAGCTATCTCCTTTCCTTCAGTTTTTGTGCTAACATTCCTATATCTAAACCTAGCATTTACACTTTAGGAAAGCATAACCGAGGGTATAGCACCTGACTCTTTAAACCTAAGTGAAAGAACATAGCACATATGATTTACCTCTGAGAACTAAGTATTGAGTGCAGAGATTTTGCATCTATGTCCTTTCCTTCAGTTTTTGTGCTAACATTCCTATCTCTAAAACTAGCATTTCTTATATAGGAGAGCATAACCGAGGGTGTAGCACCTAACTCCTTAAACCTAAATGAAACAGCATGGCTCATATGATTTACTTCTGAGAACTAAGCATTGTGATCAGAGATATTGCAGCTATCTCCATTCCTTCAGTTTTTGTGTTAACATTCGTATTTTAAAACTAACATTTCCTATATAGGAGAGCATAACCGAGGGTGTAGCACCTAACTCTTTAAACCTAAATGAAACAACATGGCACATATGATTTACTTCTGAGACCTAAGCATTGTGTGCAGAGATTTTGCAGCTATCTCCATTCCTTCAGTTTTTGTGCTAACATTCGTATCTCTAAAATTCGCATTTCCTACATAGGAAACCTAACTGAGGGTATAGCACCTAACTCATTACACCTAAATGAACCAACATGGCACATATGATTTACTTGTGAGAACTAAGCATTGTGTGCAGAGATTTTGCATCTATCAACTTTCCTTCAGTTTTTGTGCTAACATTCCTATATCTAAAACTAGCATTTACTTTATAGGAAAGCATAACCCAGGGTATAGCACCTAACTCTTTTAAACTAAATGAAACAACATGGCACATATGATTTACTTGCGAGAACTAAGCATTGTGTGCAGAGATTTTGCAGCTATCAACTTTCCTTCAGTTTTTGTGCTAACATTCCTTTCTCTAAAACTAGCATTTACAGTATAGGAAAGCATAACTGAGGGTATAGCACATAACTCTTTTAACCTAAGTGAAAGAACATGGCACATATGATTTACTTCTGAGAACTAAGCATTGAGTGCATAGATTTTGCAGCTATCTCCTTTCCATCAGTTTTTGTGCTAACATTCCTAACTGTAAAACTAGCATTTACATTATAGGAAAGCATAACCGAGGGTATAGCACCTAACTCTTTAAACCTAAATGAAACAACATGGCCCATATGATTTACTTCTGAGAACTAAGCATTGAGTGCAGAGATTTTGCACCTCTCTCCTTTCCTGCAGTTTTTGTGCTAACATTCCTATCTCTAAAACTAGCATTTCCTATATAGGAAAGCATAACCGAGGGTATAGCACCTAACTCTTTTAACCTAAATGAAACAACATGGCACATATGATTTACTTCTGAGAACTAAGCATTGTGTGGAGAGATTTTACAGCTTTCTCCTTTCCTTCAGTTTTTGTGCTAACATACCTATATCTAAACCTAGCATTTACACTTTAGGAAAGCCTAACCGAGGGTATAGCACCTAACTCTTTAAACCTAAGTGAAAGAACATGGCACATATGATTTACTTCTGAGAACTAAGTATTGAGTGCAGAGATTTTGCATCTATCTCCTTTCCTTCAGTTTTTGTACTAACATTCCTATCTCTAAAACTAGCATTTCTTATATAGGAGAGCATAACCGAGGGTGTAGCACCTAACTCCTTAAACCTAAATGAAACAACATGGCTCATATGATTTACTTCTGAGAACTAAGCATTGTGATCAGAGATATTGCAGCTATCTCCATTCCTTCAGTTTTTGTGTTAACATTCGTATTGTAAAACTAGCATTTCCTATATAGGAGAGAATAACCGAGGGTGTAGCACCTAACTCTTTAAACCTAAATGGAACAACATGGCACAAATAATTTACTTCTGAGAACTAAGCATTGTGTGCATTGATTTTGCAGCTATATCCTTGCCTTCAGTTTTTGTACTAACATTCGTATCTGTAAAACTAGCATTTCCGATATAGGAGAGAATACCCGAGGGTGTAGCACCTAACTCTTTAAACCTAAATGAAACAACATGACAAATATGATTTACTTCTGAGAGCTAAGCATTGTGGGCAGAGATTTTGCAGCTATCTCCTTTCCTTCATTTTTTGTGCTAACATTCCTATCTCTAACATTAGCATTTACACTATAGGTAAACATTACCGAGGGTATGGCACCTAACTCTTTCAACCTAAATGAAACAACATTGCCCATATGATTTACTTCTGAGAACTAAGCATTGTGTGCAGAGATTTTACAGCTATCTCCTTTCCTTCAGTTTTTGTGCTAACATTCCTATATCTAAAACTACCATTTACACTATAGAAAAGCATTACCGAGGGTATAGCACCTAACTATTTAAACCTAAATGAAACAACATGGCCCGTATGATTTACTTCTGAGAACTAAGCATTGAGTGCAGAGATTTTGAAGCTATCTCCTTTCCTTCAGTTTTAGTGCTAACATTCCTATCTCTAAAACTAGCATTTCCTATATAGGAAAGCATAACCGAGGGTATAGCACCTAACTCTTTTAACCTAAATGAAACAAATTGGCACATATGATTTACTTCTGAGAACTAAGCATTGAGTGCAGAGATTTTGCAGCTATCTCCTTTCCTTCAGTTTTTGTGCTAACATTCCTATCTGTAAAACTAGCATTTCCAATATAGGAAAGTATAACCTAGGGTATAGCACCTAACTCTTTAAACCTAAATGAAAATACATGGCACATATGATTTACTTCTTAGAACTAAGCATTTTGTGCAGAGATTTTGCAGCTATCTCCTTTCCTTCATTTTTTGTGCTAACATTGCTATATCTAAAATAAGCATTTGCACTACAGGAAAGCATAACCGAGGGTATAGCACCCAACTCTTTAAACCTAAGTGAAAGAACATGTCACATATGATTTACTTCTGAGAACAAAGTATTGAGTGCAGAGATTTTGCAGATATCTCCTTTCCTTCAGTTTTTGTGTTAACATTCCTATGTCTAAAACTAGCATTTCCTAAATAGGAAAGCATAACCGAGGGTATAGCACCTAACTCTTTAACCCTAAATGAAACAATATGGCACATATGATTTACTTGTGAGAACTAAGCATTGGGTGCAGAGATTTTGCAGCTATCAACTTTCTTTCAGTTTTTGTGCTGACATTCCTATATATAAAACTAGCATTTAAACTATAGGAAAACATAACCGAGGGTATAGCACCCACCCCTTTAAATCTAAATGAAACAAAATGGCACATATGATTTTCTTCTGAGAACTAAGCATTGAGTGCAGAGATTTTGCAGCTTTCACCTTTCCTTCAGTTTTTGTGCTAATATTCGCATCTGTAAAACTAGCATTTCTTATATAAGAGAGCATAACCGAGGGTGTAGCACCCAACTCTTTAAACCTAAATGAAACAACATGACAAATATGATTTCCTTCTGAGAACTAAGCATTGTGTTCAGAGATATTGCAGGTATATCCTTTCCTTCAGTTTTTGTGCTAACATTCCTATCTCTAAAACTAGCATTTCCTATATTGGAAAGCATAACCGAGGGTATAGTACCTAACTCTTTTAACCTAAATGAAAAAACATGGCACATATGATTTACTTCTGAGAACTAATCATTGTGTGCAGAGATTTTGCAGCTGTCTCCTTTCATTCAGTTTCTGTGCTAACATTCCTATATCTAAAACTACCATTTACACTATAGGAAAGCATTACCGAGGGTATAGCACCTAACTCTTTAAACCTAAATGAAATAACATGGCCCATATGATTTACTTCTGAGAACTAAGTATTGAGTGGAGAGATTTTGCATCTATCTCCTTTCCTTCAGTTTTTGTGCTAACATTCCTATCTCTAAAACTAGCATTTCTTATATAGGGGAGCATAACCGAGGGTGTAGCACGTAACTCCTTAAACCTAAATGAAACAACATGGCTCATATGATTTACTTCTGAGAACTAAGCATTGTGTTCAGAGATATTGCAGCTATCTCCATTCCTTCAGTTTTTGTGTTAACATTCGAATCTGTAAAACTAGCATTTCCTATATAGGGGAGCATAACTGAGGGTGTAGCACCTAACTCTTTAAACCTAAAAGAAACAACATGGCACATATGATTTACTTCTGAGAACTAAGCATTGTGTGCAGAGATTTTGCAGCAATCTCCTTTCCTTCAGTTTTTGTGCTAACATTCCTATCTCGAAAACTAGCATTTACACTATAGAAAAGCATAACCAAGGGTATAGCACATAACTCTTTTAACCTAAGTGAAAGAACATGGCACATATGATTTTCTTCTGAGAAGTAAGCATTGAGTGCAGAGATTTTGCAGCTCTCTCCTTACCTTCGGTTTTTGTGCTGACATTCCTATATATAAAACTAGCATTTACACTATAGGAAAACATAACCGAGGGTATAGAACCCAACCATTTAAACCTAAATGAAACAACATGGCACATATGATTTTCTTCTGAGACCTAAGCATTGAGTGCAGAGATTTTGCAGCTTTCTCCTTTCCTTCAGTGTTTGTGCTAACATTCGTATCTGTAAAACTAGCATTTCCTATATAGGAGTGCATAACCAAGGGTGTAGCACCTAACTCTTTAAACCTAAATCAAACAACATGAGAAATATGATGTACTTCGGAGAACTAAGCATTGAGTGCAGAGATTTTGCAGCTATCTCCTTTCCTTCAGTTTTTGTGCTAACATTCCTATATCTAAACCTAGCATTTACACTTTAGGAAAGCCTAACCGAGGGTATAGCACCTAACTCTTTAAACCTAAGTGAAAGAACATGGCACATATGATTTACTTCTGAGAACTAAGTATTGAGTGCAGAGATTTTGCATCTATCTCCTTTCCTTCAGTTTTTGTACTAACATTCCTATCTCTAAAACTAGCATTTCTTATATAGGAGAGCATAACTGAGGGTGTAGCACCTAACTCCTTAAACCTAAATGAAACAACATGGCTCATATGATTTACTTCTGAGAACTAAGCATTGTGATCAGAGATATTGCAGCTATCTCCATTCCTTCAGTGTTTGTGTTAACATTCGTATTGTAAAACTAGCATTTCCTATATAGGAGAGAATAACCGAGGGTGTAGCACCTAACTCTTTAAACCTAAATGGAACAACATGGCACAAATAATTTACTTCTGAGAACTAAGCATTGTGTGCATTGATTTTGCAGCTATATCCTTTCCTTCAGTTTTTGTACTAACATTCGTATCTGTAAAACTAGCATTTCCTATATAGGAAAGAATACCCGAGGGTGTAGCACCTAACTCTTTAAACCTAAATGAAAGAACATGACAAATATGATTTACTTCTGAGAGCTAAGCATTGTGGGCAGAGATTTTGCAGCTATCTCCTTTCATCCAGTTTCTGTGCTAACTTTCCTATATCTGAAACTAGCATTTACACTATAGGATAGCAGTACCGTGGGTATAGCACCTAACTCTATTAACATAAATGAAAAAACATGGCACATATGATTTACTTCTGAGAACTAAGCATTGTGTGCAGAGATTTTGCAGCTATCTCCTTTCGTTCAGTTTTTGTGCTAACATTCCAATATCTAAAACTACCATTTACACTATAGGAAAGCATTACCGAGGGTATAGCACCTAACTCTTTAAACCTAAATGAAATAACATGGCCCATATGATTTACTTCTGAGAACCAAGAATTGAGTGCAGAGGTTTTGCAGCTATCTCCTTTCCTTCAGTTTTTGTGCTAACATTCCTGTCTGCAAAACTAGCATTTCCTATATAGGAAAGCATAACTTAGGGTATAGCACCTAACTCTTTAAACCTAAATGAAAGAACATGACACATATGATTTACTTCTGAGAACTAAGCATTGTGTTCAGAGTTATTGCAGCTACATCCTTTCCTTCAGTTTTTGTGTTAACATTCGAATCTGTAAAACTCGCATTTCCTATATAGGGGAGCATAACTGAGGGTGTAGCACCTAACTCTTTAAACCTAAATGAAACAACATGGCCCATATGATTTACTTCTGAGAACTAAGCATTGAGTGCAGAGATTTTGCAGCTATCTCCTTTCCATCAGTTTTTGTGCTAACATCCCTATATCTAAAATTACCATTTACACTATAGGAAAGCATTACAGAGGGTATAGCACCTACCTCTTTAAACCTAAATGAAACAACATGGCCCGTATGATTTACTTCTGAGAACTAAGCATTGAGTGCAGAAATTTTGCATCTCTCTCCTTTCCTTCAGTTTTTGTGCTCACATTCCTATCTCTACATCTAGCATTTACACTATAGGAAAGCATAACCGAGGGTATAGCACCTAACGCTATAAACCTAAATGAAACAACATGGCCCATATGATTTACTTCTGCGAACTAAGCATTGAGTGCAGAGATTTTGCAGCTCTCTCCTTTTCTTCAGTTTTTGTGCTGACATTCCTATATATAAAACTAGCATTTAAACTATAGGAAATCATAACCGAGGGTATGGCCCCCACCCCTTTAAACCTAAATGAAACTACATGGCACATATGATTTTCTTCTGAGAACTAAGCATTGAGTGCAGAGATTTTGCAGCTTTCACCTTTCCTTCAGTTTTTGTGCTAACATTCGTATCTGTAAACCTAGCATTTCTTATATAGGAGAGCATAACCGAGGGTGTAGCACCCAACTCTTAAAACCTAAATGAAACAACATGACAAATATGATTTCCTTCTGAGAACTAAGCATTGTGTTCAGAGATATTGCAGCTATATCCTTTCCTTCAGTTTTTGTGCTAACATTCCTATCTCTAAAACTAGCATTTCCTACATAGGAAAGCATAACCGAGGGTATAGCACCTAACTCTTTTAACCTACGTGAAACAACATGGCACATATGATTTACTTCTGAGAACTAAACATTGTGTGCAGAGATTTTGCAGGTATCTCCTTTCCTTCAGTTTTTTTGCTAACATTCCTATCTCAAAACTAGCATTTACACTATAGGAAAGCATAACCGAGAGTATAGCACCTAACTCTTTAAACCTAAATGAAACAACATGGCCCATATGATTTACTTCTGAGAACTAAGCTTTGAGTGCAGAGATTTTGCAGCTATCTCCTTTCCTTCAGTTTTTGTGCTAAGATTCGTATCTGTAAAACTAGCATTTCCTATATAGGAGAGCATAACCAAGGGTGTAGCACCTAACGCTTTAAACCTAAATGAAACAACATGGCACACATGATTTACTTCTGAGAACTAAGCATTTTGTGCAGAGATTTTGCGGCTACATCCTTTCCTTCAGTTTTTGTGCTAACATTCGTATCTATAAAACTAGCATTTCCTATATAGGAGAGCATAACCGAGGGTGTAGCACCTAACTCTTTAAACCAAATGAAACAACATGACAAATATGATTTACTTCTGAGAACTGAGCATTGTGGGCAGAGATTTTGTAGCTATCTCCTTTCCTTCAGTTTTTGGGCTATCATTCCTATCTCTAAAACTAGGATTTCCTATATAGGAAACCTAACTGAGGGTATAGCACCTAACTCTTTTAACCTAAATGAAACAACATGGCACATATGATTTACTTGTGAGTACTAAGCATTGTGTGGAGAGATTTTGCAGCTATCAACTTTCCTTCAGTTTTTGTGCTAACATTCCTATATCTAAAACTAGCATTTACACTATAGGAAAGCATAACCGAGGGTAGAGCACCTGACTTTTAAAACTAAATGAAACAACATGGCCCATATGATTTACTTCTGAGAACTAAGCATTGAGTGCAGAGATTTTGCAGCTATCTCCTTTCCATCAGTTTTTGTGCTAACATTCCTATCTGTATAACTAGCATTTACACTATAGGAAAGCATAACCGAGGGTATAGCACCTAACTCTTTAAACCTAAATTAAACAACATGGCCCATATGATTTACTTCTGAGAACTAAGCTTTGAGTGCAGAGATTTTGCATCTATCTCCTTTCCTCCAGTTTTTGTGCTTACATTCCTATCTCTAAAACTAGCATTTCTTATATAGGAGAGCATAACCGAGGATGTAGCACCTAACTACTTAAACCTAAATGAAACAACATGGCTCATATGATTTACTTCTGAGAACTAAGCATTGTGTTCAGACATATTGCAGCTATCTCCATTCCTTCAGTTTTTGTGTTAACATTCGAATCTGTAAAACTAGCATTTCCTATATAGGGGAGCATAACTAAGGGTGTAGCACCTAACTCTTTAACCCTAAATGAAACAACATGGCAAATATGATTTACTTCTGAGAACTAAGCATTGTGTTCAGAGATATTACCGCTATCTCCTTTCCTTCAGTTTTTAATGCTAACATCCCTATCTGTAAAACTAGCATTTCCTATATAGGAAAGCATAACCGAGGTATAGCACCTAACTCTTTTAACCTAAATGAAAAAACATGGCACATATGATTTACTTCTGAGAACTAAGCATTGAGTGCAGAGATTTTGCAGCTCTCTCCTTTCCTTCAGTTTTTGTGCTGACATTCCTATATATAAAACTAGGATTTAAACTATAGGAAAACATAACCGAGGGTATGGCACCCACCCCTTTAAACCTAAATGAAACAACATGGCACATATGATTTTCTTCTGAGAACTAAGCATTGAGTGCAGAGATTTTGCAGCTATCTCCTTTCGTTCAGTTTTTGTGCTCACATTCCTATCTCTAAAACTAGAATTTACACTATAGAAAAACATAACCGAGGGTATAGCACATAACTCTTTTAACCTAAGTGAAACAACATGGCACATATGATTTACTTCTGAGAACTAAACATTGTGTGCAGAGATTTTGCAGCTATCTCCTTTCCTTCAGTTTTTGTGCTAACATTCCTATCCCTAAAACTAGCATTTACACTATAGGAAAGCATAACCGAGGGTATTGCACCTAACTCTTTAAACCTAAATGAAACAACATGGCCCATATGATTTACTTCTGAGAACAAAGCTTTGAGTGCAGAGATTTTGCAGCTATCTCCTTTCCTTCAGTTTTTGTGCTAACATTAGTATCTGTAAAACTAGCATTTCCTATACAGGAGAGCATAACCAAGGGTGTAGCACCTAAGTCTTTAAACCTAAATCAAACAACATGACAAATATGATTTACTTCTGAGAACTAAGCATTGAGTGCAGAGATTTTGCAGCTATCTCCTTTCCTTCAGTTTTTGTGCTGACATTCCTATCTGTAAAATAAGCATTTCCAATATACGAAAGCATAACCGAGGGTATAGCACCTAACTCTTTAAACCTAAATGAAACAATATGGAACATATGAGATTCTTCTGAGAACAAAGCATTGTTTGCAGAGATTTTGCATCTATCTCCTTTCCTTCAGTTTTTGTGCTAACATTCCTTTATCTATAACTAGCATTTACACTATAGGAAAGCATAACCAAGTGTATAGCACCTAACTATTTAAACCTAACTGAAACAACATGGCCCATATGATTTTCTTTTGAGAATTAAGCATTGAGTGCAGAGATTTTGCAGCTCTCTCCTTTCCTTCAGTTTTTGTGCTGACATTCCTATATATAAAACTAGCATTTACACTATATAAAAGCATAACCGAGGGTATAGCACATAACTCTTTTAAACTAAGTGAAACAACATTGCACATATGATTTACTTCTGAGAACTAAACATTGTGTGCAGAGATTTTGCAGCTATCTCCTTTCCTTCAGTTTTTGTGCTAACATTCCTATCTCTAAAACTAGCTTTTACACTATAGGAAAGCATAACCGAGGGTATAGCACCTAACTCTTTAAAACTAAATGAAACAACATGGCCCATATGATTTACTTCTGAGAACTAAGCTTTGAGTGCAGAGATTTTGCAGCTATCTCCTTTCCTTCAGTTTTTGTGCTAACATTCGTATCTGTAAAACTAGCATTTCTTATATAGGAGAGCATAACCGAGGGTGTAGCACCCAACTCTTTAAACCTAAATGAAACAACATGACAAATATGATTTCCTTCTGAGAACTAAGCATTGTGTTCAGAGATATTGCAGCTATATCCTTTCCTTCAGTTTTTGTGCTAACATTCCATCTCTAAAACTAGCATTTCCTATATAGGAAAGCATAACCGAGGGTATAGCACCTAACTCTTTTAACCTAAATGAAATAACATGGCCCATATGATTTACTTCTGAGAACCAAGCATTGAGTACAGAGATACTGCAACTTTCTCCATTCCTTCAGTTTTTGTGTTAACATTCGAATCTGTAAAACTAGCATTTCCTATGTAGGGGAGCATAACTGAGGGTGTAGCACCTAACTCTTTAAACCTAAATGAAACAACATGGCCCGTATGATTTACTTCTGAGATCTAAGCATTGTGTGCAGAGATTTTGCAGCTATCTCCTTTCCTTCAGTTTTGTGCTAACATTCCTATCTCTAAAACTATCATTTACACTATAGAAAAGCCTAACCGAGGGTATAGCACATAACTCTTTTAACCTAAGTGAAACAACATGGCACATCTGATTTACTTCTGAGAACTAAACATTGTGTGCAGAGATTTTGTAGCTATCTCCTTTCCTTCAGTTTTTTTGCTAACATTCCTATCTCAAAACTAGCATTTACACTATAGGAAAGCATAACCGAGGGTATAGCACCTACCTCTTTAAACCTAAATGAAAGTACATGGCACATATGATTTACTTCTTAGAAATAAGCATTGTGTGCAGAGATTTTGCAGCTATCTCCTTTCCTTCATTTTTTGTGCTAACATTGCTATATCTAAAACAAGCATTTGCACTACAGGAAAGCATAACCGAGGGTATAGCACCTAACTCTTTAAACCTAAGTGAAGGAACATGGCACATATAATTTACTTCTGAGAACAAAGTATTGAGTGCAAAGATTTTGCAGATATCTCCTTTCCTTCAGTTTTTTTGCTAACATTCCTATGTCTAAAACTAGCATTTCCTAAATAGGAAAGCATAACCGAGGGCATAGCACATAACTCTTTAAACCTAAATGAAACAATATGGCACATATGATTTACTTCTGAGAACAAAGCATTGTGTGCAGAGATTTTGCAGCTATCTCCTTTTCTTCAGTTTTTGTGCTAGCATTTCTATATCTTAAACTAGCATTTACACTATAGGAAAGCATAACCGAGGGTATAGCACCTAACTCTTTAAACCTACCTGAAACAACATGGCCCATATGATTTACTTCTGAGAACTAAGCTTTGAGTGCAGAGATTTTGCAGCTATCTCCTTTCCTTCAGTTTTTGTGCTGACATTCCTATATATAAAACTAGCATTTACACTATAGGAAAGCATTACCGAGGGTATAGCACCTAACTCTTTAAACCTAAATGAAATAACATGGTCCATATGATTTACTTCTGAGAACCAAGCATTGAGTGCAGAGATATTGCAGCTATCTCCATTCCTTGAGTTTTTGTGTTAACATTCGAATCTGTAAAACTAGCATTTCCTATATAGGGGAGCATAACTGAGGGTGTAGCACCTAACTCTTTAAACCTAAATGAAACAACATGGCACATATGATTTACTTTTGAGAACTAAGCATTGTGTGCAGAGATTTTGCAGCTATCTCCTTTCCTTCAGTTTTTGTGCTAACATTCCTATCTCTAAAACTAGCATTTACACTATAGAAAAGCATAACCGAGGGTATAGCACATAACTCTTTTAACCTAAGTGAAACAACATGGCACATATGATTTAATTCTGAGAACTAAACATTGTGTGCAGAGATTTTGCAGCTATCTCCTTTCCTTCAGTTTTTTTGCTAACATTCCTATCTCAAAACTAGCTTTTCCAATATAGGAAAGCATACCCTAGGGTAATGCACCTAACTCTTAAACTTAAATGAAAGAACATGGCACATATGATTTACTTCTGAGAACTAAGCATTGTGTTCAGAGTTAGTACAGCTATATCCTTTCCTTCAGATTTTGTGTTAACATTCGAATCTGTAAAACTAGAATTTCCTATATAAGAAAGCATAACCGAGGGTATAGCACCTAAATCTATTAACATAAATGAAAAAACATGGCACATATGATTTACTTCTGAGAACTAAGCATTGTGTGCAGAGATTTTGCAGCTATCTCCTTTCGTTCAGTTTTTGTGCTAACATTCCTATATCTAAAACTACCATTTACACTATAGGAAAGCATTACCGAGGGTATAGCACCTAACTCTTTAAACCTAAATGAAATAACATGGCCCATATGATTTACTTCTGAGAACCAAGCATTGAGTGCAGAGATTTTGCAGCTATCTCCTTTCCTTCAGTTTTTGTGCTAACATTCCTATCTGTAAAACTAGCATTTCCAATATAGGAAAGCATAACTTAGGGTATAGCACCTAACTCTTTAAACCTAAATGAAAGAACAGGGCACATATGATTTACTTCTGAGAACTAACCATTGTGTTCAGAGTTATTGCAGCTATATTCTTTCCTTCAGTTTTTGTGCTAACATTCCTATATCTAAACCTAGCATTTACACTTTAGGAAAGCATAACCGAGGGTATAGCACCTAACTCTTTAAACCTAAGTGAAAGAACATGGCACATATGATTTACTTCTGAGAACTAAGTATTGAGTGGAGAGATTTTGCATCTATCTCCTTTCCTCCAGGTTTTGTGCTTACATTCCTATCTCTAAAACTAGCATTTCTTATATAGGAGAGCATAACCGAGGATGTAGCACCTAACTACTTAAACCTAAATGAAACAACATGGCTCATATGATTTACTTCTGAGAACTAAGCATTGTGTTCAGACATATTGCAGCTATCTCCATTCCTTCAGTTTTTGTGTTAACATTCGAATCTGTAAAACTAGCATTTCCTATATAGGGGAGCATAACTAAGGGTGTAGCACCTAACTCTTTAAACCTAAATGAAACAACATGGCAAATATGATTTACTTCTGAGAACTAAGCATTGTGTTCAGAGATATTGCAGCTATCTCCTTTCCTTCAGTTTTTAATGCTAACATCCCTATCTGTAAAACTAGCATTTCCTATATAGGAAAGCATAACCGAGGTATAGCACCTAACTCTTTTAACCTAAATGAAAAAACATGGCACATATGATTTACTTCTGAGAACTAAGCATTGAGTGCAGAGATTTTGCAGCTCTCTCCTTTCCTTCAGTTTTTGTGCTGACATTCCTATATATAAAACTAGGATTTAAACTATAGGAAAACATAACCGAGGGTATGGCACCCACCCCTTTAAACCTAAATTAAACAACATGGCACATATGATTTTCTTCTGAGAACTAAGCATTGAGTGCAGAGATTTTGCAGCTATCTCCTTTCGTTCAGTTTTTGTGCTCACATTCCTATCTCTAAAACTAGAATTTACACTATAGAAAAGCATAACCGAGGGTATAGCACATAACTCTTTTAACCTAAGTGAAACAACATGGCACATATGATTTACTTCTGAGAACTAAACATTGTGTGCAGAGATTTTGCAGCTATCTCCTTTCCTTCAGTTTTTGTGCTAACATTCCTATCCCTAAAACTAGCATTTACACTATAGGAAAGCATAACCGAGGGTATTGCTCCTAACTCTTTAAACCTAAATGAAACAACATGACAAATATGATTTCCTTCTGAGAACTAAGCATTGTGTTCAGAGATTTTGCAGCTATCTCCTTTCCTTCAGTTTTTGCGCTAACATTCCTATCTCAAAAACTAGCATTTCCTATATAGGAAAGCATAACCGAGGGTATAGCACCTAACTCTTTAAACCTAAATGAAATAACATGGCCCATATGATTTATTTCTGAGATCCAAGCATTGAGTACAGAGATATTGCAGCCATCTCCATTCCTTCAGTTTTTGTGTTAAACATTCGAATCTGTAAAACTAGCATTTCCTATGTAGGGGAGCATAACTGAGGGTGTAGCACCTAACTCTATAAACCTAAATGAAACAACATGGCCCGTATGATTTACTTCTGAGAACTAAGCATGGTGTGCAGAGATTTTGCAGCTATCTCCTTTCCTTCAGTTTTGTGCTAACATTCCTATCTCTAAAACTAGCATTTACACTATAGAAAAGCATATCCGAGGGTATAGCACATAACTCTTTTAACCTAAGTGAAACAACATGGCACATCTGATTTACTTCTGAGAACTAAACATTGTGTGCAGAGATTTTGCAGCTATCTCCTTTCCTTCAGTTTTTGTGCTAACATTCCTATCTCAAAACTAGCTTTTACACTATAGGAAAGCATAACCGAGGGTATAGCACCTACCTCTTTAAAACTAAATGAAACAACATGGCCCATATGATTTACTTCTGAGAACTAAGCTTTGAGTGCAGAGATTTTGCAGCTATCTCCTTTCCTTCAGTTTTTGTGCTAACATTCGTATCTGTAAAACTAGCATTTCCTATATAGGAGAGCATAACCAAGGGTGTAGCACCTAACGCTTTAAACCTAAATCAAACAACATGACGAATATGATTTACTTTGGAGAACTAAGCATTGAGTGCAGAGATTTTGCAGCCATCTCCTTTCCTTCAGTTTTTGTGCTAACATTCATATCTGTAAAACTAGCATTTCCAATATGGGAAAGCATAACCTAGGGTATATCAACTAACTCTTTAAACCTAAATGAAAGTACATGGCACATATGATTTACTTCTTAGAACTAAGAATTGTGTGCAGAGATTTTGCAGCTATCTCCTTTCCTTCATTTTTTGTGCTAACATTGCTATATCTAAAACAAGCATTTGCACTACAGGAAAGCATACCGAGGGTATAGCACCTAACTCTTTAAACCTAAGTGAAGGAACATGGCACATATGATTTACTTCTGAGAACAAAGTATTGAGTGCAAATATTTTGCAGATATCTCCTTTCCTTCAGTTTTTTTGCTAACATTCCTATGTCTAAAACTAGCATTTCCTATATAGGAAAGCTTAACCGAGGGTATAGCACCTAACTCTTTAAACCTAAATGAAACAATATGGCACATATGATTTACTTCTGAGAACAAAGCATTGTGTGTAGAGATTTTACAGCTATCTCCTTTCCTTCAGTTTTTGTGCTAACATTCCTATATCTAAAACTAGCATTTACACTATAGGAAAGCATAACCGAGGGTATAGCACCTAACTCTTTAAACCTACCTGAAACAACATGGCCCATATGATTTACTTCTGAGAACTAAGCTTTGAGTGCAGAGATTTTGCAGCTCTCTCCTTACCTTTAGTTTTTGTGCTGACATTCCTATATATAAAACTAGCATTTACACTATAGGAAAACATAACCGAGGGTATACTACACAACCATTTAAACCTAAATGAAACAACATGGCACATGTGATTTTCTTCTGAACACTAAGCATTGAGTGCAGAGATTTTGCAGCTTTCTCCTTTCCTTCAGTTTTTGTGCTAATATTCGTATCTGTAAAACTAGGATTTCTTATATAGGAGAGCAAAACGGAGGGTGTAGCACCCAACTCTTTAAACCTAAATGAAACAACATAACAAATATGATTTCCTTCTGAGAACTAAGGAATGTGTTCAGAGACATTGCAGATATATCCTTTCCTTCAGTTTTGTGCTAACATTCCTATCTCTAAAACTAGCTTTTCCTATATAGGAAAGCATAACCGAGGGTAGAGCACCTAAATCTTTAAACCTAAGTGAAAGAACATGGCACATATGATTTACTTCTGAGAACTAAGTATTGAGTGGAGAGATTTTGCATCTATCTCCTTTCCTCCAGTTTTTGTGCTTACATTCCTATCTCTAAAACTAGCATTTCTTATATAGGAGAGAATAACCGAGGGTGTAGCACCTAACTCCTTAAACCTAAATGAAACAACATGGCTCATATGATTTACTTCTGAGAACTAAGCATTGCGTTCAGACATATTGCAGCTATCTCCATTCCTTCAGTTTTTGTGTTAACATTCGAAACTGTAAAACTAGCATTTCCTATATAGGGGAGCATAACTAAGGGTGTAGCACCTAACTCTTTAAACCTAAATGAAACACCATGGCAAATATGATTTCCTTCTGAGAACTAAGCATTGTGTTCAGAGATATTGCAGCTATCTCCTTTCCTTCAGTTTTTAGTGCTAACATCCCTATCTGTAAAACTAGCATTTCCTTTATAGGAAAGCATAACCGAGGGTATAGCACCTAACTCTTTTAACCTAAATGAAAAAACATGGCACATATGATTTACTTCTGAGAACTAAGCATTGTGTGCAGAGATTTTGCAGCTATCTCCTTTCGTTCAGTTTTTGTGCTCACATTCCTATATCTAAAACTACCATTTACACTATAGGAAAGCATTACCGAGGGTTTTGCACCTAACTCTGTAAACCTAAATGAAATAACATGGCCCATATGATTTAATTCTGACAACTAAGCATTGAGTGCAGAGATTTTGCAGCTATCTCCTTTCCTTCAGTTTTTGTGCTAACATTCCTATCTCTAAAACTAGCGTTTACACTATAGGAAAGCATAACCGAGGGTATTGCACCTAACTCTTTAAACCTAAATGAAACAACATGGCCCATATGATTTACTTCTGAGAACAAAGCTTTGAGTGCAGAGATTTTGCAGCTATCTCCTTTCCTTCAGTTTTTCTGCTAACATTAGTATCTGTAAAACTAGCATTTCCTATATAGGAGAGCATAACCGAGGGTGTAGCACCTAAGTCTTTAAACCTAAATCAAACAACATGACAAATATGATTTACTTCTGAGAACTAAGCATTGAGTGCAGAGATTTTGCAGCTATATCCTTTCCTTCTGTTTTTGTGCTAATATTCCTATCTGTAAAATTAGCATTTCAAAAATAGGAAAGCATAACCGAGGGTATAGCACCTAACTCTTTAAACCTAAATGAAACAACATGGCTCATATGATTTACTTCTGAGAACAAAGCTTTGAGTGCAGAGATTTTGCAGCTATCTCCTTTCCTTCAGTTTTTGTGCTTACATTCGTATCTGTAAAACTAGCATTTCCTATATAGGAGTGCATAACCGATGGTGTAGCACCTAACTCTTTAAACCTAAATGAAACAACAAGGCAAATATGATTTACTTCTGAGAACTAAGCATTGTGTGCAGAGATTTTGCAGCTATCTCCTTTCCTTCAGTTTTTGTGTTATCATTCCTATATCTAAAACTACCATTTACACTATAGGAAAGCATTACCGAGGGTATAGCACCTAACTCTTTAAACCTAAATGAAACAACATGGCCCGTATGATTTACTTCTGAGAACTAAGCTTTGAGTGCAGAGATTTTGCAGCTATCTCCTTTCCTTCAGTTTTTGTGCTAACATTCGTATCTGTAAAACTAGCATTTACTATATAGGAGAGCATAGCCAAGGGTGTAGCACCTAACACTTTAAACCTAAATCAAACTACATGACAAATATGATTTACTTTGAAGAACTAAGCATTGAGTGCAGAGATTTTGCAGCTTTCTCCTTTCCTTCAGTTTTTGTGCTAACATTCCTATCTGTAAAACTAGCATTTCCATTATAGGAAAGCATAACCTAGGGTATATCACCTAACTCTTTAAACCTAAATGAAAGTACATGGCACATATGATTTACTTCTTAGAACTAAGCATTGTGTGCAGAGATTTTGCAGCTATCTCCTTTCCTTCATTTTTTGTGCTAACATTGCTATATCTAAAACAAGCATTTGCACTACAGGAAAGCATAACCGAGGTTATAGCACCTAACTCTTTAAACCTAAGTGAAGGAACATGGCACATATGATTTACTTCTGAGAACAAATTATTGAGTGCAAAGATTTTGCAGATATCTCCTTTCCTTCAGTTTTGTGCTAACATTCCTATGTCTAAAACTAGCTTTTCCTAAATAGGAAAGCATAACCGAGGGTACAGCACCTAACTCTTTAAACCTAAATGAAACAATATGGCACATATGAATTACTTTTGAGAACAAAGCATTGTGTGCAGAGATTTTGCAGCTATCTCCTTTCCTTCAGTTTTTGTGTTAACATTCGTATCTGTAAAACTGGCATTTACACTATAGGAGAGCATAACCTATGGTGTAGCACCTAACTCTTTAAACCTAAATGAAACAACATGGCACATATGATTTACTTCTGAGAACTAAGCATTGTGTGCAGAGGTTTAGCACCTATCTCCTTTCCTTCAGTTTTTGTGCTCACATTCCTAACTCTAAAACTAGCATTTCCTATATAGGAAACCTAACTGAGGGTATAGCACCTAACTCTTTTAACCTAAATGAAACAACATGGCACATATGATTTACTTGTGAGAACTAAGCATTGGGTGCAGACGTTTTGCAGCTATCAACTTTCCTTCAGTTTTTGTGCTAACATTCCTATATCTAAAACTAGCATTTACACTATAGGAAAGCATAACCGAGGGTAGAGCACCTAACTCTTTAAAACTAAATGAAACAACATGGCCCATATGATTTACTTCTAAAAACTAAGCATTGAGTGCAGAGATTTTGCAGCTATCTCCTTTCCATCAGTTTTTGTGCTAACATTCCTACCTGTAAAACTAGCATTTACACTATAGGAAAGCATAACCGAGGGTATAGCACCCAACACTTTAAACCTAAATGAAACAACATGGCCCATATGATTTACTTCTGAGAACTAAGCTTTGAGTTCAGAGATTTTGCAGCTTTCTCGTTTCCTTCAGTTTTTGTGCCAACATTCGTATCTCTAAAACTAGCATTTCCCATATTGGAAAGCATAACCGAGGGCATAGCTCCTAACTCTTTTAAGCTAAATGAAACAACATGGCACATTTGATTTACTTCTGAGAACTAAGCATTGTGTGCAGAGATTTTGCAGCTGTCAACTTTCCTTCAGTTTTTGTGCTAACATTCCTATATCTAAAACTAGCATTTACACTATAGGAAAGCAATACCGAGGGTGTAGCACCTAACTCTTTAAACCTAAATGAAACAACATGGCCCATATGATTTACTTCTGAGAACTAAGCATTGAGTGCAGAGATTTTGGAGCTCTCTCCTTTCCTTCAGTTTTTGTGCTGACATTCCTATATATAAAACTAGCATTTACACTATAGGAAAACATAACCGAGGGTATAGCACCCAACCCTTTAAACCTAAATGAAACAACATGGCACATATGATTTTCTTCTGAGAACTAAGCATTGTGTGCAGAGATTTTCCGGCTGTCTCCTTTCCTTCAGGTTTTGTGCTAACATTCCTATCTGTAAAACTAGCATTTCTTATATAGGAGAGCATAACCGAGGGTGTAGCACCTAAGTCCTTAAACTTAAATGAAACAACATGGCTCATATGATTTACTTATGAGAACTAAGCATTGTGTTCAGATATTGCAGCTATCTCCAATCCTTCAGTTTTTGTGTTAACATTCGAATCTGTAAAACTAGCATTTCCTATATAGGGGAGCATAACTGAGAGTGTAGCACCTAACTCTTTAAACCTAAATGAAACAACATGGCACATATGATTTACTTCTGAGAACTAGGCATTGTGTGCAGAGATTTTGCAGCTATCTTCTTTCCTTCAGTTTTTGTGCTAACTTTCCTATATCTGAAACTAGCATTTACACTATAGGATAGCAATACCACGGGTATAGCACCTAACTCTTTAAACCTAAATGAAACAACATGGCCCATATGATTTACTTCTGAGAACAAAGCATTGAGTGCAGAGATTTTGCAGCTATCTCCTTTCCTTCAGTTTTTGTGCTAACCTTCCTATCTCTAAAACTAGCATTTCCTAAATAGGAAACCTAACTGAGGGTATAGCACCTAAGTCTTTTAACCTAAATGAAACAACATGGCACATATGATTTACTTGTGAGAACTAAGCATTGTGTGCAGAGATTTTGCAGCTATCAACTTTCCTTCAGTTTTTGTGCTAACATTCCTATATCTAAAACTAGCATTTACACTATAGGAAAGCATAACCCAGGGTATAGCACCTAACTCTTTAAACCTAAATGAAACAACATGGTCCATATGATTTACTTCTGAGAACAAAGCATTGAGTGCAGAGATTTTGCAGGTCTCTCCTTTCCTTCAGTTTTTGTGCTAACATTCCTATCTCTAAAACTACCATTTACACTATAGGAAAGCATAACCGAGGGTATAGCACATAACTCCTTTAACCTAAGTGAAACAACATGGCACATATGATTTACTTCTGAGAACTAAACATCGTGTCCAGAGATTTTGCAGCTCTCTCCTTTCCTTCAGTTTTTGTCCTAACATTTCTATATATAAAAGTAGCATTTACACTATAGGAAAGCATAACCGAGGGCTGATCAAATGACTCTTTAAAACTAAATGAAACAACATGGCCCATATGATTTACTTCTGAGAACTAAGCATTGAGTGCAGAGATTTTGCAGCTATCTCCTTTCCATCAGTTTTTGTGCTAACATTCCTATCTGTATAACTAGCCTTTACACTATAGGAAAGCATAACCGAGGGTATAGCACCTAACTCTTTAAACCTAAATAAAACAACATGACCCATATGATTTACTTCTGAGAACTACGCTTTGAGTGCACAGATTTTGCAGCTCTCTCCTTTCCTTCAGTTATTGCGCTAACATTCGTATCTCTAAAACTAGCGTTTCCTATATAGGAAAGCATAACCGAGGGCATAGCACCTAACTCTTTAAACCTAAAGTAAACAACATGGCACATATGATTTACTTCTGAGAACTAGGCATTGTGTGCAGAGATTTTGGAGCTATCTCCTTTTCTTCAGTTTTTGTGCTAACTTTCCTATATCTGAAACTAGCATTTACACTATTGGATAGCAATACCGCGGGCATAGCACCTAACTCTTTAAACCTAAATTAAACAACATGGCACCTATGATTTACTTCTGAGAACTAAGCATTGTGTGCAGAGATTTTGCGGCTATCTCCTTTCCTTCAGTTTTTGTGCTAACATTTGTATCTGTAAAACTAGGATTTCCTATATAGGAAAGCATAACCGAAGGCATAGCACCTAACTCTTTAAACCTAAATTAAACAACATGGCACATATGATTTACTTCTGAGAACTAGGCATTGTGTGCAGAGATTTTGTAGCTATCTCCTTTCCTTCAGTTTTTGTGCTAACTTTCCTATATCTGAAACTAGCATTTACACAATAGGATAGCAATACCGCGGGTATAGCACCTAACTCTTTAAACCTAAATGAAACAACATGGCCCATATGATTTACTTCTGAGAACTAAGCTTTGAGTGCAGAGATTTTGCAGCTATCTCCTTTCCTTCAGTTTTTGTGCTAACATTCGTATCTGTAAAACTAGCATTTACTATATAGGAGAGCATAGCCAAGGGTGTAGCACCTAACGCTTTAAACCTAAATCAAACAACATGACAAATATGATTTACTTTGGAGAACTAAGCATTGAGGGCAGAGATTTTGCAGCTATCTCCTTTCCTTCAGTTTTTGTGCTAACATTCCTATCTGTAAAACTAGCATTTCCAATATAGGAAAGCATAACCTAGGGTATATCACCTAACTCTTTAAACCTAAATGAAAGTACATGGCACATATGATTTACTTCTTAGAAATAAGCATTGTGTGCAGAGATTTTGCAGCTATCTCCTTTCCTTCATTTTTTGTGCTAACATTGCTATATCTAAAACAAGCATTTGCACTACAGGAAAGCATAACTGAGGGTATAGCACCTAACTCTTTAAACCTAAGTGAAGGAACATGGCACATATGATTTACTTCTGAGAACAAATTATTGAGTGCAAAGATTTTGCAGATATCTGCTTTCCTTCAGTTTTTGTGCTAACATTCCTATGTCTAAAACTAGCATTTCCTAAATAGGAAAGCATAACCGAGGGTACAGCACCTAACTCTTTAAACCTAAATGAAACAATATGGCACATATGAATTACTTTTGAGAACAAAGCATTGTGTGCAGAGATTTTGCAGCTATCTCCTTTCCTTCGGTGTTTGTGTTAACATTCGTATCTGTAAAACTGGCATTTACACTATAGGAGAGCATAACCTATGGTGTAGCACCTAACTCTTTAAACCTAAATGAAACAACATGACACATATGATTTACTTCTGAGAACTAAGCATTGTGTGCAGAGGTTTAGCACCTATCTCCTTTCCTTCAGTTTTTGTGCTAACATTCCTAACTCTAAAACTAGCATTTCCTATATAGGAAACCTAACTGAGGGTAAAGCACCTAACCCTTTTAACCTAAATGAAAAAACATGGCACATATGATTTACTTGTGAGAACTAAGCATTGTGTGCAGAGATTTTGCAGCTATCAACTTTCCTTCAGTTTTTGTGCTAACATTCCTATATCTAAAACTAGCATTTACACTATAGGAAAGCATAACCGAGGGTTGATCAAATGACTCTTTAAAACTAAATGAAACAACATGGCACATATGATTTACTTCTGAGAACTAAGCATTGAGTGCAGAGATTTTGCAGCTATCTCCTTTCCTTCAGTTTTTGTGCTAACATTCCTATCTCTAAAACTAGCATTTCCTATATAGGAAAGCATAACCGAGGGTATAGCACCTAACTCTTTAAACCTAAATGAAACAACATGGCCCATATGATTTACTTCTGAGAACTCAGCACTGAGTGCAGAGATTTTGCAGCTATCTCCTGTCTTCAGTTTTTGTGCTTACATTCCTATCTGTAAAACTAGCATTTCCAATATAGGAAAGCATAACCTATGGTATAGCACCTGACTCTTTAAACCTAAATGAAAGAACATGGCACATATTTTTTACTTCTGAGAACTAAGCATTGTGTTCAGAGTTATTGCAGCTATATCCTTTCCTTCAGTTTTTGTGCTAACATTCCTATCTCTAAAGCTACCATTTCCTATATAGGAAAGCATAACCGAGGGTATAGCACCTAACTCTTTTAACCTAAATGAAACAACATGGCACATATGATTTACTTCTGAGAACTAAGCATTGTGTGCAGAAATGTTACAGCTATCTCCTTTTCTTCAGTTTTTGTGCTAACATTCCCATATCTAAACCTAGCATTTACACTTTAGGAAAGCATAACCGAGGGTATAGCACCAAACTCTTTAAACCTAAGTGAAAGAACATGGCACGTATGATTTACTTCTGAGAACTAAGTATTGAGTGGAGTGATTTTGCAGCTTTCTCCTTTCCTTCAGTTTTTGTGCTAACATTCGTGTCTGTAAAACTAGCATTTCTTATATAGGAGAGCATAACCGAGGGTGTAGCACCCAACTCTTCAAACCTAAATGAAACAACATGGCAAATATGTATTCCTTCTGAGAACTAAGCATTGTGTTCAAAGATATTGCAGCTATCTCATTTTCGTCAGTTTTTGTGCTAGCATCCCTATCTCTAAAACTAGCATTTCCTATATAGGAAAGCTTAACCGAGGGTATAGCACCTAACTCTTTTAACCTAAATGAAAAAACATGGCACATATGATTTACTTCTTAGAACTAAGCATTGTTTGCAGAGATTTTGCAGGTATCTCCTTTCGTTCAGTTTTTGTGCTAACATTCCTATATCTAAAACTACCATTTACACTATAGGAAAGCATTACATGAGGGTATAGCACCTAAATCTTTAAACCTAAATGAAACAGCATGGCCCATATGATTTACTTCTGAGAACTAAGCATTGAGTGCAGAGATTTTGCAGCTCTCTCCTTTCCTTCAGTTTTTGTGCTAACATTCCTATCAATAAAACTAGCATTTCCTATATAGGAAACCTAACTGAGGGTATAGCACCTAACTCTTTTAACCTAAATGAAACAACATGGTACATATGATTTATTTGTGAGAACTAAGCATTGGGTGCAGAGATTTTGCAGCTATCAACTTTCCTTCAGTTTTTGTGCTAACATTCCTATATCTAAAACTAGCATTTACACTATAGGAAAACATAACCGAGGGTAGAGTACCCAACCCTTTAAACCTAAATGAAACAACATGGCACATATTATTTTCTTCTGAGAACTAAGCATTGAGTGCAGAGATTTTGCAGCTATCTCCTTTCCTTCAGTTTTTGTGCTAACTTTCCTATCTGTAAAACTAGCATATCCAATATAGGAAAGCATAAATTAGGGAATAGCACTTAACTCTTTAAACCTAAATGAAAGAACATGGCACATATGATTTACTTCTGAGAACTAAGCATTGTTTTCAGAGATATTGCAGCTATATCCTTTCCTTCAGTTTTTGTGCTCACATTCCTATCTGTAAAACTAGCATTTCCTGTATAGGAAAGCATAACCGAGGGTATAGCACCTAACTCTTTTAACCTAAATGAAACAACACGGCACATATGATTTACTTGTGAGAACTAAGCATTGTGTGCAGAGATTTTGCAGCTATCAACTTTCCTTCAGTTTTTGTGCTAACTTTGCCTAAATCTAAAACTAGCATTTACACTATAGGAAAGCATAACCGAGGGTATAGCACCTAACTCTTTATAACTAAATGAAACAACATGGCCATATGATTTACTTCTGAGAACTAAGCATTTAGTGCAGAGATTTTGCAGCTCTCTCCTTTCCTTCAGTTTTTGTGCTAACATTCCTATATATAAAACTAGCATTTACACTATAGGAAAGCATTACCGAGGGTATAGCAACTAACTCTTTAAACCTAAATGAAACAACATGGCCCATATGGTTTACTTCTGTGAACTAAGCATTGAGTGCAGAGTTTTTGCAGCTATCTCCTTTCCTTCAGTTTTTGTGCTAACATTATTATCTGAAAAACTAGTATTTCCAATATAGGAAAGCATAACCTAGGGAATAGCACCTAACTCTTTAAAACCTAAATGAAAGAACATGGCACATATCATTTACTTCTGAGAACTAAGCATTGTGTTCAGAGATATTGCAGCTATATCCTTTCCTTCAGTTTTTGTGCTAACATTCCTATCTCTAAAACTAGAATTTCCTATATAGGAAAGCATAACCGAGGGTATAGCACCTAACTCTTTTAACCTAAATGAAACAACTTGGCACATATGATTTACTTCTGAGAACTAAGCATTGTGTGCAGAGATTTTGCAGCTATCTCCTTTTCTTCAGTTTTTGTGCTAACTTTCGTATCTGTAAAACTACCATTTCCTATATAGGAGAGCATAACCGATGGTGTAGCACCTAACTCTTTAAACCTAAATGAAACAACATGACACATATGATTTACTTCTGAGAACTAAGCATTGTGTGCAGAGATTTTGCAGCTATCTCCTTTCCTTCTGTTTTTGTGCTAACATTCCTATCTCTAAACCTATCATTTACACTATAGAAAAGCATAACCGAGGGTATAGCACATAACTCTTTTAACCTAAGTGAAACAACATTGCACATATGATTTACTTCTGAGAACTAAACATTGTGTGCAGAGATTTTGCAGCTATCTCCTTTCCTTCAGTTTTTGTGCTAACATTCCTATCTCTAAAACTAGCTTTTACACTATAGGAAAGCATAACCGAGGGTATAGCACCTAATTCTTTAAAACTAAATGAAACAACATGGCCCATATGATTTACTTCTGAGAACTAAGCTTTGAGTGCAGAGATTTTGCAGCTATCTCCTTTCCTTCAGTTTTTGTGCTAACATTCGTATCTGTAAAACTAGCATTTCCTATATAGGAGAGCATCACTGAGGGTGTAGCACCTAACTCTTTAAACCTAAATGAAACAACATGGCCCATATGATTTACTTGTGAGAACTGAGCATTATGTGCAGAGATTTTGCAGCTATCAACTTTCCTTCAGTTTTTGTGCTAACATTCCTATATCTAAAAATAACATTTACACTGTACGAAAGCATAACCGAGGTTATAGCACCTAACTCTTTAAACCTAAATGAAACAACATGGCCCATATGATTTACTTCTGAGAACTAAGCATTGAGTGCAGAGATTTTGCAGCTATCTCCTTTCTATCAGTTTTTGTGCTAACATTCCTATATCTAAAATTACCATTTACACTATAGGAAAGCATTACAGAGGGTATAGCACCTACCTCTTTAAACCTAAATGAAACAACATGGCCCGTATGATTTACTTCTGAGAACTAAGCATTGAGTGCAGAAATTTTGCATCTCTCTCCTTTCCTTCAGTTTTTGTGCTAACATTCCTATCTCTAAAACTAGCATTTACACTATAGGAAAGCATAACCGAGGGTATAGCACATAACTCTTTTAACCTAAGTGAAACAACATGGCACATATGATTTACTTCTGAGAACTAAACATTGTGTGCAGAGATTTTGCAGCTATCTCCTTTCCTTCAGTATTTGTGCTGACATTCCTATCTCTAAATCTAGCATTTTCACTATAGGAAAGCATAACCGAGGGTATAGCACCTAACGCTATAAACCTAAATGAAACAACATGGCCCATATGATTTACTTCTGAGAACTAAGCATTGAGTGCAGAGATTTTGCAGCTCTCTCCTTTCCTTCAGTTTTTGTGCAGACATTCCTAAATATAAAACTAGCATTTAAACTATAGGAAAACATAACCGAGGGTATGGCACCCACCCCTTTAAACCTAAATGAAACAACATGGCCCATATGATTTACTTCTGAGAACTAAGCATTGAGTGCAGAGATTTTGCAGCTATCTCCTTTTCTTCAGTTTTTGTGCTAACATTCCTATCTGTAAAACTAGCATTTCCAATATAGGAAAGCATAACCTAGGGTATAGCACCTAACTCTTTAAACCTAAATGAA
Organism: Dasypus novemcinctus; assembly: GCF_030445035.2. Taxonomy (NCBI): domain Eukaryota; kingdom Metazoa; phylum Chordata; class Mammalia; order Cingulata; family Dasypodidae; genus Dasypus; species Dasypus novemcinctus. The sequence continues at coordinate 96,058,570 of NC_080678.1, forward strand.
GGAACATGGGACATATGATTTACTTCTGAGAACTAAGCATTTTGTTCAAAGTTATTGCAGCGATACCCTTTCCTTCAGTTTTTGTGCTAACATTCCTATCTCTAAAACTAGCATTTACACTATAGGAAAGCATAACCGAGGGTATAGAACATAACTCTTTTAACCTAAGTGAAACAACATCGCACATATGATTTACTTCTGAGAACTAATCTTTGAGTGCAGAGATTTTGCAGCTATCTCCTTTCCTTCTGTTTTTGTGCTAACATTCCTATCTCTAAAACTAGCATTTCTTATATAGGGAACCTAACTGAGGGTTTAGCACCTAACTCTTTTAACCTAAATGAAACAACATGGCACATATGATTTACTTGTGAGAACTAAGCATTGTGTGCAGAGATTTTGCAGTTATCTCCTTCCTTCAGTTTTTGTGCTAACATTCCTATATCTGAAACTAGCATTTACACTATAGGAAAGCATAACCGAGGGTATAACCCTAACTCTTTAAACCTAATGAAACAACATGGCCCATATGATTTACTTCTAAGAACTAAGCATTGTGTGCAGAGATTTTGCAGCTATCTCCTTTACTTCATTTTTTGTGCTAACATTGCTATATCTAAAACAAGCATTTGCACTACAGGAAAGCATAACCGAGGGTATAGCACCTAACTATTTAATCCTAAGTGAAAGAACATGGCACATATGGTTTACTTCTGAGAACAAAGCATTCTGTGCAGCGATTTTGCAGCTATCTCCTTTCCTTTAGTTTTTGTGCTAACATTTCTATATCTAAATCTAGCATTTACACTATAGGAAAGCATAAGCGACGGTATAGCACCTAACTCTTTAAACCTAACTGAAACAACATGGCCCATATGATTTACTTCTGAGAACTAAGCTTTGAGTGCAGAGATTTTGCAGCTCTCTCCTTTCCTTCAGTTTTTTTGCTAACATTCCTATATATAAAACTAGCATTTACACTATAGGAAAACATAACCGAGGGTATAGTACCCAACCCTTTAAACCTAAATGAAACAACATGGCACATATTATTTTCTTCTGAGAACTAAGCATTGAGTGCAGAGATTTTGCAGCTATCTCCTTTCCTTCAGTTTTTGTGCTAACTTTCCTATCTGTAAAACTAGCATATCCAATATAGGAAAGCATAAATTAGGGAATAGCACTTAACTCTTTAAACCTAAATGAAAGAACATGGCACATATGATTTACTTCTGAGAACTAAGCATTGTTTTCAGAGATATTGCAGCTATATCCTTTCCTTCAGTTTTTGTCCTCACATTCCTATCTGTAAAACTAGCATTTCCTGTATAGGAAAGCATAACCGAGGGTATAGCACCTAACTCTTTTAACCTAAATGAAACAACACGGCACATATGATTTACTTGTGAGAACTAAGCATTGCGTGCAGAGATTTTGCAGCTATCAACTTTCCTTCAGTTTTTGTGCTAACATTGCCTAAATCTAAAACTAGCATTTACACTATAGGAAAGCATAACCGAGGGTATAGCACCTAACTCTTTATAACTAAATGAAACAACATGGCCATATGATTTACTTCTGAGAACTAAGCATTTAGTGCAGAGATTTTGCAGCTCTTTCCTTTCCTTCAGTTTTTGTGCTAACATTCCTATATATAAAACTAGCATTTACACTATAGGAAAACATAACCGAGGGTATAGCACCCAACCCTTTAAACCTAATTGAAACAACATGGCACATATGATTTTCTTCTGAGAACTTAGCATTGAGTGCAGAGTTTTTGCAGCTTTCTCCTTTCCTTCAGTTTTTGTGCTAACATTCGTATCTGTAAAACTAGCATTTCCTGTATAGAAGAGCATACCCGAGGTTGAAGCACTCAACTCTTTAAACCTAAATGAAACAACATGTCATATATGATTTCCTTCTGAGAAATAAGCATTGTGTTTGGAGATATTGCAGCTATTTCCTTTCCTTCAGTTTTTGTGCTAACATTCCTATCTCTAAAACTAGCATTTCCTATATAGGAAAGCATAACCGAGGGTATAGCACCTAACTCTTTTAACCTAAATGAAAAAACATGGCACATGTGATTTACTTCTGAGAACTAAGCATTGAGTGCAGAGATTTTGCAGCTATCTCCTTTCGTTCAGTTTTTGTGCTAACATTCCTATATCTAAAACTACCATTTACACTATAGGAAAGCATTACCGAGGGTATAGCAACTAACTCTTTAAACCTAAATGAAACAACATGGCCCATATGGTTTACTTCTGTGAACTAAGCATTGAGTGCAGAGTTTTTGCAGCTATCTCCTTTCCTTCAGTTTTTGTGCTAACATTATTATCTGAAAAACTAGTATTTCCAATATAGGAAAGCATAACCTAGGGAATAGCACCTAACTCTTTAAAACCTAAATGAAAGAACATGGCACATATCATTTACTTCTGAGAACTAAGCATTGTGTTCAGAGATATTGCAGCTATATCCTTTCCTTCAGTTTTTGTGCTAACATTCCTATCTCTAAAACTAGCATTTCCTATATAGGAAAGCATAACCGAGGGTATAGTACCTAACTCTTTTAACCTAAATGAAACAACTTGGCACATATGATTTACTTCTGAGAACTAAGCATTGTGTGCAGAGATTTTGCAGCTATCTCCTTTTCTTCAGTTTTTGTGCTAACTTTCGTATCTGTAAAACTACCATTTCCTATATAGGAGAGCATAACCGATGGTGTAGCACCTAACTCTTTAAACCTAAATGAAACAACATGACACATATGATTTACTTCTGAGAACTAAGCATTGTGTGCAGAGATTTTGCAGCTATCTCCTTTCCTTCTGTTTTTGTGCTAACATTCCTATCTCTAAACCTATCATTTACACTATAGAAAAGCATAACCGAGGGTATAGCACATAACTCTTTTAACCTAAGTGAAACAACATTGCACATATGATTTACTTCTGAGAACTAAACATTGTGTGCAGAGATTTTGCAGCTATCTCCTTTCCTTCAGTTTTTGTGCTAACATTCCTATCTCTAAAACTAGCTTTTACACTATAGGAAAGCATAACCGAGGGTATAGCACCTAATTCTTTAAAACTAAAAGAAACAACATGGCCCATATGATTTACTTCTGAGAACTAATCTTTGAGTGCAGAGATTTTGCAGCTATCTCCTTTCCTTCAGTTTTTGTGCTAACATTCGTATCTGTAAAACTAGCATTTCCTATATAGGAGAGCATCACTGAGGGTGTAGCACCTAACTCTTTAAACCTAAATGAAACAACATGGCCCATATGATTTACTTATGAGAACTGAGCATTATGTGCAGAGATTTTGCAGCTATCAACTTTCCTTCAGTTTTTGTGCTAACATTCCTATATCTAAAACTAACATTTACACTGTACGAAAGCATAACCGAGGTTATAGCACCTAACTCTTTAAACCTAAATGAAACAACATGGCCCATATGATTTACTTCAGAGAACTAAGCATTGAGTGCAGAGATTTTGCAGCTATCTCCTTTCTATCAGTTTTTGTGCTAACATTCCTATATCTAAAATTACCATTTACACTATAGGAAAGCATTACAGAGGGTATAGCACCTACCTCTTTAAACCTAAATGAAACAACATGGCCCGTATGATTTACTTCTGAGAACTAAGCATTGAGTGCAGAAATTTTGCATCTCTCTCCCTTCGTTCAGTTTTTGTGCTAACATTCGTATCTGTAAAACTAGCATTTACACTATAGGAAAGCATAACCGAGGGTATAGCACATAACTCTTTTAACCTAAGTGAAACAACATGGCACATATGATTTACTTCTGAGAACTAAACATTGTGTGCAGAGATTTTGCAGCTATCTCCTTTCCTTCAGTATTTGTGCTGACATTCCTATCTCTAAATCTAGCATTTTCACTATAGGAAAGCATAACCGAGGGTATAGCACCTAACGGTATAAACCTAAATGAAACAACATGGCCCATATGATTTACTTCTGAGAACTAAGCATTGAGTGCAGAGATTTTGCAGCTCTCTCCTTTCCTTCAGTTTTTGTGCAGACATTCCTAAATATAAAACTAGCATTTAAACTATAGGAAAACATAACCGAGGGTATGGCACCCACCCCTTTAAACCTAAATGAAACTACATGGCACATATGATTTTCTTCTGAGAACTAAGCATTGAGTGCAGAGATTTTGCAGCTTTCACCATTCCTTCAGTTTTTGTGCTAACATTCGTATCTGTAAAACTAGCATTTCTTATATAGGAGAGCATAACCGAGGGTGTAGCACCCAACTCTTAAAACCTAAATGAAACAACATGACAAATATGATTTCCTTCTGAGAACTAAGCATTGAGTTCAGAGATATTGCAGCTATATCCTTTCCTTCAGTTTTTGTGCTAACATTCCTATCTCTAAAACTAGCATTTCCTATATAGGAAAGCATAACCGAGGGTATAGCACCTAACTCTTTTAACCTAAGTGAAACAACATGGCACATATGATTTACTTCTGAGAACTAAACATTGTGTGCAGAGATTTTGCAGCTATCTCCTTTCCTTCAGTTTTTTTGCTAACATTCCTATCTCAAAACTAGCATTTACACTATAGGAAAGCATAACCGAGGGTATAGCACCTAACTCTTTAAACCTAAATGAAACAACATGGCCCATATGATTTACTTCTGAGAACTAAGCATTGAGTGCAGAGATTTTGCAGGTCTCTCCTTTCCTTCAGTTTTTGTGCTAACATTCCTATCTCTAAAACTAGCATTTACACTATAGGACAGCATAACCGAGGGTATAGCACATAATTCTTTTAACCTAAGTGAAACAACATGGCACATATGATTTACTTCTGAGAACTAAGCATTGAGTGCAGAGATTTTGCAGCTCTCTCCTTTCCTTCAGTTTTTCTGCTGACATTCCTATATATAAAACTAGCATTTACACGATAGGAAAACATAACCGAGGGTATAGCACCCAACCCTTTAAACCTAAATGAAACAACATGGCACATATGAATTTCTTCTGAGAACTGAGCATTGAGTGCAGAGTTTTTGCAGCTTTCTCCCTTCGTTCAGTTTTTGTGCTAACATTCGTATATGTAAAACTAGCATTTCCTATATAGGAGAGCATAACCGAGGGTGTAATACCCAACACTTTAAACCTAAATGAAACAACATGGCAAATATGATTTCCTTCTGAGAACTAAGCATTGCTTTCAGAGATATTGCAGCTATTTCCTTTCCTTCAGTTTTTGTGCTAACATTCCTATCTCTAAAACTAGCATTTCCTATATAGGAAAGCATAACCGAGGGTATAGCACCTAACTCTTTAAACCTAAATGAAACAACATGGCCCATATGATTTACTTCTGAGAACTAAGCACTGAGTGCAGAGATTTTGCAGGTCTCTCCTTTCCTTCAGTTATTATGCAAACATTCCTATCTCTAAAACTAGCATTTACACTATAGGAAAGCATAACCGAGGGTATAGCACATAACTCTTTTAACCTAAGTGAAACAACATGGCCCATATGATTTACTTCTGAGAACTAAGCATTGAGTGGAGAGATTTTGCCGCTATCTCCTTTCCATCAGTTTTTGTGTTAACATTCCTATCTGTAAAACTAGCATTTACACTATAGGAAAGCATAACCGAGGGTATAGCACCTAACTCTTTAAACCTAAATGAAACAACATGGCCCATATGATTTACTTCTGAGAACTAAGATTTGAGTTTAAGAGATTTTGCAGCTATCTCTTTCCTTCAGTTTTTGTGCTAACATTCGTATCTCTAAAACTAGCATTTCCTATATAGGAAAGCATAACCGAGGGGATAGCACCTAACTCTTTTAACCTAAATGAAACAACATGGCACGTATGATTTACTTCTGAGAAGTAAGCATTGTGTGCAGAGATTTTGCAGCTATCAACTTTCCTTCAGTTTTTGTGCTAACATTCCTTTATCTAAAACTAGCATTTACACTATAGTAAAGCAATACCGAGGGTGTAGCACCTAACTCTTTAAACCTAAATGAAACAACATGGCAAAGATGATTTACTTCTGAGAACTAAGCATTGATTGCAGAGATTTTGCAGCTATCTCCTTTCCATCACGTTTGTGCTAACATTCCTATCTGTATAACTAGCATTTACCCTATAGGAAAGCATAACCGAGGGTATAGCACCTAACTCTTTAAACCTAAATGAAACGACATGGCCCAAATGATTTACTTCTGAGAACTAAGCTTTGAGTGCAGAGATTTGTCAGCTATCTCCTTTCCTTTAGTTATTGTGCTAACATTCGTATCTCTAAAACTAGCATTTCCTATATAGGAAAGCATAACCAAGGGCATAGCACCTAACTCTTTAAACCTAAATTAAAAAACATGGCACATATGATTTACTTCTGAGAACTAGGCATTGTGTGCAGAGATTTTGCAGCTATCTCCTTTACTTCAGTTTTTGTGCTAACTTTCCTATATCTGAAACTAGCATTTACACTATAGGATAGCAATACCGTGGGTATAGCACCTAACTCTATTAACATAAATGAAAAAACATGGCACATATGATTTACTTCTGAGAACTAAGAATTGTGTGCAGAGATTTTGCAGGTCTCTCCTTTCCTTCAGTTTTTGTGCTCACATTCCTATATCTAAAACTACCATTTACACTATAGGGAAGCATTACCGAGGGTATTGCACCTAACTCTGTAAACCTAAATGAAATAACATGGCCCATATGATTTACTTCTGACAACTAAGCATTGAGTGCAGAGATTTTGCAGCTATCTCCTTTCCTTCAGTTTTTGTGCTAACATTCCTATCCCTAAAACTAGCATTTACACTATAGGAAAGCATAACCGAGGGTATTGCACCTAACTCTTTAAACCTAAGTGAAACAACATGGCCCATATGATTTCCTTCTGAGAACAAAGCTTTGAGTGCAGAGATTTTGCAGCTATCTCCTTTCCTTCAGTTTTTGTGCTAACATTAGTATCTGTAAAACTAGCATTTCCTATACAGGAGAGCATAACCGAGGGTGTAGCACCTAAGTCTTTAAACCTAAATCAAACAACATGACAAATATGATTTACTTCTGAGAACTAAGCATTGAGTGCAGAGATTTTGCAGCTATCTCCTTTCCTTCAGTTTTTGTGCTAACATTCCTGTCTGTAAAATTAGCATTTCCAATATAGGAAAGCATAACCGAGGGTATAGCACCTAACTCTTTAAACCTAAATGAAACAATATGGCACATATGAGATTCTTCTGAGAACAAAGCATTGTTTGCAGAGATTTTGCAGCTATCTCCTTTCCTTCAGTTTTTGTGCTAACATTCCTATATCTATAACTAGCATTTACACTATAGGAAAGCATAACCAAGGGTATAGCACCTAACTCTTTAAACCTAACTGAAACAACATGGCCCATATGATTTACTTTTGAGAATTAAGCATTGAGTGCAGAGATTTTGCACTCTCTCCTTTCCTTCAGGTTTGTGCTGACATTCCTATATATAAAACTAGCATTTACACTATAGGAAAACATAACTGAGGGTGTAGCACCCAACCCTTTAAACATAAATGAAACAACATGGCACATACGATTTTCTTCTGACAACTAAGCATTAAGTGCAGAGATTTTGCAGCTTTCTCCTTTCCTTCAGTTTTTGTGCTAACATTCGTATCTATAAAACTAGCATTTCTTATATAGGAGAGAATAACCGAGGGTGTAGCACCCAACTCTTTAAACCTAAATGAAACAACATGGCACATATGATTTACTTCTGAGACGTAAGCTTTGAGTGCAGAGATTTTGCAGCTATCTCCTTTCCTTCTGTTTTTGTGCTTACATTCGTATCTATAAAACTAGCATTTCCTATATAGGAAAACAGAACCGAGGGCATAGCACCTAACTCTTTAAACCTAAATGAAACAACATGGCACATATGATTTTCTTCTGAGAACTAAGCATTTAGTAATGAGATTTTGCAGCTTTCTCCTTTCCTTCAGTTTTTGTGCTAACATTCCTATCTCTAAAACTAGAATTTCCTATATAGGAAAGCATAACCGAGGGTGTAGCACATAACTCTTTTAACCTAAATGAAACAACATGGCACATATGATTTACTTCACAGAACTACGCATTGTGTACAGAGATTTTGCAGCTATCTCCTTTCCTTCACTTTTTGTGTTAATATTCCTAACTCTAAAACTAGCATTTACACTATAGGAAAGCATAACCGAGGGTATAGCACATAACTCTTTTAACCTAAGTGAAACAACATCGCACATATGATTTACTTCTGAGACGTAAGCTTTGAGTACAGAGATTTTGCAGCTATCTCCTTTCCTTCTGTTTTTGTGCTAACATTCGTATCTGTAAAACTAGCATTTCCTATATAGGAGAGCCTAACCGAGGGCATAGCACCTAACTCTTTAAACCTAAATGAAACAACATGGCAAATATGATTTACTTCTGAGAAATAAGCATTGTGTGCAGAGATTTTGCAGCTATCTCCTTTCCTTCAGTTTTTGTGCTAACATTCCTATCTCTAAAACTAGCATTTCCTATATAGGAAAGCATATCCGACGGTATAGCACCTAATTCTTTAAACCTAAATGAAAGAACATGGCACATATGATTTATTTCTGAGAACTAAGCATTGTGGGCAGAGATTTTGTAGCTATCTCCCTTCCTTCAGTTTTTGTGCTAACATTCCTATATATAAAATTAGCATTTACACTATAGGAAAGCAATACCGAGGGTGTAGTACCTAACTCTTTAAACCTAAATGAAACAACATGGCCCATATGATTTACTTCTGAGAACTAAGCATTGAGTGCAGAGATTTTGCAGCTCTCTCCTTTCCTTCAGTTTTTCTGCTGACATTCCTATATATAAAACTAGCATTTACACTATAGGAAAACATAACCGAGGGAATAGCACTCAACCCTTTTAACCTAAATGAAACAACATGGCACATATGATTTTCTTCTGAGAACTAAGCATTGAGTGCAGAGATTTTGCAGCTATCTCCTTTCCTTCAGGTTTGTGCTAACATTCCTATCTGTAAAACTAGCATTTCCAATATAGGAAAGCATAAACTAGGGTATAGCACCTAACTCTTTAAACCTAAATGAAAGAACATGGCACATATGATTTACTTCTGAGAACTAAGCTTTGAGTTCAGAGATTTTGCAGCTATATCCTTTCCTTCAGTTTTTGTGCTAACATTCCTATCTCTTAAACTAGCATTTCCTATATAGGAAAGCATAACCGAGGGTAAAGCAGCTAACTCTTTTAACCTAAATGAAACAACATGGCACATATGATTTACTTCTGAGAACTAAGCATTGAGTGTAGAAATTTTGCAGCTTTCTCCTTTCCTTCAGTTTTTGTGCTAACATTCATATCTGTAAAACTAGCATTTCCTATATAGGAGAGCATAACCGAGGGTGTAGCACCTAACTCCTTAAACCTAAATGAAACAACATGGCTCATATGGTTTACTTATGAGAACTAAGCATTGTGTTCAGAGATATTGCAGATATCTCCATTCCTTCAGTTTTTGTGTTAACATTTGAATCTGTAAAACTACCATTTCCTATATAGGGGCGCATAACTGAGAGTGTAGCACCTAACTCTTTAAACCTAAATGAAAAAACATTGCACATATGATTTACTTCTGAGAACTGAGCATTGTGTACAGAGATTTTTCAGCTATCTCCTTTCCTTCACTTTTTGTGTTAACATTCCTAACTCTAAAACTAGCATTTACACTATAGGAAAGCATAACCGAGGGTATAGCACATAACTCTTTTAACCTAAGTGAAACCACATCGTACATATGATTTACTTCTGAGAACTAAGCATTGAGTGCAGAGTTTTTGCAGCTTTCTCCTTTCCTTCAGTGTTTGTGCTAACATTCGTATCTGTAAAACTAGCATTTCTTATATAGGACAGCATAACCCAGGTTTTAGCACCCAACTCTTTAAACCTAAATGAAACAACATGTCATATATGATTTCCTTCTGAGAGCTAAGCATTGTGGGCAGAGATTTTGCAGCTATCTCCTTTCCTTCATTTTTTGTGCTAACATTGCTATACCTAAAACAAGCTTTTGCACTACAGGAAAGCATAACCGAGGTTATAGCACCTAACTATTTAATCCTAAGTGAAAGAACATGGCACATATGATATACTTCTGAGAACAAAGCATTGTGTGCAGAGATTTTGCAGCTATCTCCTTTCCTTCAGTTTTTGTGCTAACATTCCTGTATCTAAAACTAGCATTTCCACTATAGGAAAGCATAACCGAGGGTATAGCACCTAACTCTTTAAACCTAACTGAAACAACATGGCCCATATGATTTACTACTGAGAACTAAGCATTGAATGCAGAGATTTTCCAGCTCTCTCTCCTTTCCTTCAGTTTTTGTGCTAACATTCCTATATATAAAACCAGCATTTGCACTATAGGAAAACATAACCGAGGGTATAGCACCCAACCCTTTAAACCTAAATGAAACAACATGGCAAATATGATTTACTTCTGAGAACTAAGCATTGTGTTCAGAGATATTGCAGCTATCTCCATTCCTTCAGTTTTTGTGTTAACATTCGTATCTGTAAAACTAGCATTACCTATATAGGAGAGCATAACCGAGGGTGTAGCACCTAACTCTTTAAACCTAAATGAAACAACATGGCACATATGATTTACTTCTGAGAACTAAGCATTGTGTGCAGAGATTTTGCAGCTATCTCCTTTCGTTCAGTTTTTGTGCTAACATTCGTATCTGTAAAACTAGCATTTCCTATTTAGGAGAGGATAACCTAGGGTATAGCACCTACCTCTTTAAACGTAAATGAAACGACATGGCACATATGATTTGCTTCTGAGAACTAAGCATTTAGTGCAGAGATTTGCAGCTATTTCCTTTCCTTCAGTTTTTGTGCTAACATTCCTATATCTAAAACTACCATTTACACTATAGGAAAGCATTACCGAGGGTATAGCACCTAACTCTTTAAACCTAAATAAACAACATGGCCCATATGATTTACTTCTGAGAACTAAGCATTGAGTGCAGAGATTTTGCAGCTATCTCCTTTTCTTCAGTTTTTGTGCTAACATTCCTATCTGTAAAACTAGCATTTCCAATATAGGAAAGCATAACCTAGGGTATAGCACCTAACTCTTTAAACCTAAATGAAGGAACATGGGATATATGATTTACTTCTGAGAACTAAGCATTTTGTTCAAAGTTATTGCAGCGATATCCTTTCCTTCAGTTTTTGTGCTAACATTCCTATCTCTAAAACTAGCATTTACACTATAGGAAAGCATAACCGAGGGTATAGAACATAACTCTTTTAACCTAAGTGAAACAACATCGCACATATGATTTACTTCTGAGAACTAATCTTTGAGTGCAGAGATTTTGCAGCTATCTCCTTTCCTTCTGTTTTTGTGCTAACATTCCTATCTCTAAAACTAGCATTTCTTATATAGGGAACCTAACTGAGGGTTTAGCACCTAACTCTTTTAACCTAAATGAAACAACATGGCACATATGATTTACTTGTGAGAACTAAGCATTGTGTGCAGAGATTTTGCAGTTATCTCCTTCCTTCAGTTTTTGTGCTAACATTCCTATATCTGAAACTAGCATTTACACTATAGGAAAGCATAACCGAGGGTATAACCCTAACTCTTTAAACCTAATGAAACAACATGGCCCATATGATTTACTTCTAAGAACTAAGCATTGTGTGCAGAGATTTTGCAGCTATCTTCTTTACTTCATTTTTTGTGCTAACATTGCTATATCTAAAACAAGCATTTGCACTACAGGAAAGCATAACCGAGGGTATAGCACCTAACTATTTAATCCTAAGTGAAAGAACATGGCACATATGGTTTACTTCTGAGAACAAAGCATTCTGTGCAGAGATTTTGCAGCTATCTCCTTTCCTTTAGTTTTTGTGCTAACATTTCTATATCTAAATCTAGCATTTACACTATAGGAAAGCATAAGCGACGGTATAGCACCTAACTCTTTAAACCTAACTGAAACAACATGGCCCATATGATTTACTTCTGAGAACTAAGCTTTGAGTGCAGAGATTTTGCAGCTCTCTCCTTTCCTTCAGTTTTTTTGCTAACATTCCTATATATAAAACTAGCATTTACACTATAGGAAAACATAACCGAGGGTAGAGTACCCAACCCTTTAAACCTAAATGAAACAACATGGCACATATTATTTTCTTCTGAGAACTAAGCATTGAGTGCAGAGATTTTGCAGCTATCTCCTTTCCTTCAGTTTTTGTGCTAACTTTCCTATCTGTAAAACTAGCATCTCCAATATAGGAAAGCATAAATTAGGGAATAGCACTTAACTCTTTAAACCTAAATGAAAGAACATGGCACATATGATTTACTTCTGAGAACTAAGCATTGTTTTCAGAGATATTGCAGCTATATCCTTTCCTTCAGTTTTTGTGCTCACATTCCTATCTGTAAAACTAGCATTTCCTGTATAGGAAAGCATAACCGAGGGTATAGCACCTAACTCTTTTAACCTAAATGAAACAACACGGCACATATGATTTACTTGTGAGAACTAAGCATTGTGTGCAGAGATTTTGCAGCTATCAACTTTCCTTCAGTTTTTGTGCTAACATTGCCTAAATCTAAAACTAGCATTTACACTATAGGAAAGCATAACCGAGGGTATAGCACCTAACTCTTTATAACTAAATGAAACAACATGGCCATATGATTTACTTCTGAGAACTAAGCATTTAGTGCAGAGATTTTGCAGCTCTCTCCTTTCCTTCAGTTTTTGTGCTAACATTCCTATATATAAAACTAGCATTTACACTATAGGAAAGCATTACCGAGGGTATAGCAACTAACTCTTTAAACCTAAATGAAACAACATGGCCCATATGGTTTACTTCTGTGAACTAAGCATTGAGTGCAGAGTTTTTGCAGCTATCTCCTTTCCTTCAGTTTTTGTGCTAACATTATTATCTGAAAAACTAGTATTTCCAATATAGGAAAGCATAACCTAGGGAATAGCACCTAACTCTTTAAAACCTAAATGAAAGAACATGGCACATATCATTTACTTCTGAGAACTAAGCATTGTGTTCAGAGATATTGCAGCTATATCCTTTACTTCAGTTTTTGTGCTAACATTCCTATCTCTAAAACTAGAATTTCCTATATAGGAAAGCATAACCGAGGGTATAGCACCTAACTCTTTTAACCTAAATGAAACAACTTGGCACATATGATTTACTTCTGAGAACTAAGCATTGTGTGCAGAGATTTTGCAGCTATCTCCTTTTCTTCAGTTTTTGTGCTAACTTTCGTATCTGTAAAACTACCATTTCCTATATAGGAGAGCATAACCGATGGTGTAGCACCTAACTCTTTAAACCTAAATGAAACAACATGACACATATGATTTACTTCTGAGAACTAAGCATTGTGTGCAGAGATTTTGCAGCTATCTCCTTTCCTTCTGTTTTTCTGCTAACATTCCTATCTCTAAACCTATCATTTACACTATAGAAAAGCATAACCGAGGGTATAGCACATAACTCTTTTAACCTAAGTGAAACAACATTGCACATATGATTTACTTCTGAGAACTAAACATTGTGTGCAGAGATTTTGCAGCTATCTCCTTTCCTTCAGTTTTTGTGCTAACATTCCTATCTCTAAAACTAGCTTTTACACTATAGGAAAGCATAACCGAGGGTATAGCACCTAATTCTTTAAAACTAAATGAAACAACATGGCCCATATGATTTACTTCTGAGAACTAAGCTTTGAGTGCAGAGATTTTGCAGCTATCTCCTTTCCTTCAGTTTTTGTGCTAACATTCGTATCTGTAAAACTAGCATTTCCTATATAGGAGAGCATCACTGAGGGTGTAGCACCTAACTCTTTAAACCTAAACGAAACAACATGGCCCATATGATTTACTTGTGAGAACTGAGCATTATGTGCAGAGATTTTGCAGCTATCAACTTTCCTTCAGTTTTTGTGCTAACATTCCTATATCTAAAACTAACATTTACACTGTACGAAAGCATAACCGAGGTTATAGCACCTAACTCTTTAAACCTAAATGAAACAACATGGCCCATATGATTTACTTCTGAGAACTAAGCATTGAGTGCAGAGATTTTGCAGCTATCTCCTTTCTATCAGTTTTTGTGCTAACATTCCTATATCTAAAATTACCATTTACACTATAGGAAAGCATTACAGAGGGTATAGCACCTACCTCTTTAAACCTAAATGAAACAACATGGCCCGTATGATTTACTTCTGAGAACTAAGCATTGAGTGCAGAAATTTTGCATCTCTCTCCTTTCCTTCAGTTTTTGTGCTAACATTCCTATCTCTAAAACTAGCATTTACACTATAGGAAAGCATAACCGAGGGTATAGCACATAACTCTTTTAACCTAAGTGAAACAACATGGCACATATGATTTACTTCTGAGAACTAAACATTGTGTGCAGAGATTTTGCACCTATCTCCTTTCCTTCAGTATTTGTGCTGACATTCCTATCTCTAAATCTAGCATTTTCACTATAGGAAAGCATAACCGAGGGTATAGCACCTAACGCTATAAACCTAAATGAAACAACATGGCCCATATGATTTACTTCTGAGAACTAAGCATTGAGTGCAGAGATTTTGCAGCTCTCTCCTTTCCTTCAGTTTTTGTGCAGACATTCCTAAATATAAAACTAGCATTTAAACTATAGGAAAACATAACCGAGGGTATGGCACCCACCCCTTTAAACCTAAATGAAACTACATGGCACATATGATTTTCTTCTGAGAACTAAGCATTGAGTGCAGAGATTTTGCAGCTTTCACCTTTCCTTCAGTTTTTGTGCTAACATTCGTATCTGTAAAACTAGCATTTCTTATATAGGAGAGCATAACCGAGGGTGTAGCACCCAACTCTTAAAACCTAAATGAAACAACATGACAAATATGATTTCCTTCTGAGAACTAAGCATTGAGTTCAGAGATATTGCAGCTATATCCTTTCCTTCAGTTTTTGTGCTAACATTCCTATCTCTAAAACTAGCATTTCCTATATAGGAAAGCATAACCGAGGGTATAGCACCTAACTCTTTTAACCTAAGTGAAACAACATGGCACATATGATTTACTTCTGAGAACTAAACATTGTGTGCAGAGATTTTGCAGCTATCTCCTTTCCTTCAGTTTTTTTGCTAACATTCCTATCTCAAAACTAGCATTTACACTATAGGAAAGCATAACCGAGGGTATAGCACCTAACTCTTTAAACCTAAATGAAACAACATGGCCCATATGATTTACTTCTGAGAACTAAGCTTTGAGTGCAGAGATTTTGCAGCTATCTCCTTTCCTTCAGTTTTTGTGCTAACATTCCTATCTGTAAAACTAGCATTTCCTATATAGGAGAGCATAACCAAGGGTGTAGCACCTAACGCTTTAAACCTAAATCAAACAACATGACAAATATGATTTACTTTGGAGAACTAAGCATTGAGTGCAGAGATTTTGCAGCTATCTCCTTTCCTTCAGTTTTTGTGCTAACATTCCTATCTGTAAAACTAGCATTTCCAATATAGGAAAGCATAACCTAGGGTATATAACCTAACTCTTTAAAGCTAAATGAAAGTACATGGCACATATGATTTACTTCTTAGAACTAGGCATTGTGTGCAGAGATTTTGCAGCTATCTCCTTTCCTTCAGTTTTTGTGCTAACTTTCTTATATCTGAAACTAGCATTTACACAATAGGATAGCAATACCGCGGGTATAGCACCTAACACTTTAAACCTAAATGAAACAACATGGCACACATGATTTACATCTGAGAACTAAGCATTTTGTGCAGAGATTTTGCGGCTACATCCTTTCCTTCAGTTTTTGTGCTAATATTCGTATCTATAAAACTAGCATTTCCTATATAGGAGAGCATAACCGAGGGTGTAGCACCTAACTCTTTAAACCTAAATGAAACAACATGACAAATATGATTTTCTTCTGAGAACTGAGCATTGTGGGCAGAGATTTTGTAGCTATCTCCTTTCCTTCAGTTTTTGTGCTAACATTCCTATCTCTAAAACTAGCATTTCCTATATAGGAAACCTAACTGAGGGTATAGCACCTAACTCTTTTAACCTAAATGAAACAACATGGCACATATGATTTACTTGTGAGAACTAAGCATTGTGTGGAGAGATTTTGCAGCTATCAACTTTCCTTCAGTTTTTGTGCTAACATTCCTATACCTAAAACTAGCATTTACACTATAGGAAAGCATAACCGAGGGTAGAGCACCTGACTTTTAAAACTGAATGAAACAACATGGCCCATATGATTTACTTCTGAGAACTAAGCATTGAGTGCAGAGATTTTGCAGCTATCTCCTTTCCATCAGTTTTTGTGCTAACATTCCTATCTGTATAACTAGCATTTACACTATAGGAAAGCATAACCGAGGGTATAGCACCTAACTCTTTAAACCTAAATGAAACAACATGGCCCATATGATTTACTTCTGAGAACTAAGCTTTGAGTGCAGAGATTTTGCAGCTATATCCTTTCTTTCAGTATTTGTGCTCACATTCCTATCTCTAAATCTAGGATTTACACTATAGGAAAGCATAAGCGAGGGTATAGCACCTAACACTTTAAACCTAAATTAAACAACATGGCACATATGATTTACTTCTGAGAACTAGGCCTTGTGTGCAGAGATTTTGCAGCTATCCTCTTTCCTTCAGTTTTTGTGCTAACTTTCCTATATCTGAAACTAGCTTTACACTATAGGATAGAAATACCGCGGGTATAGCACCTAACACTTTAAACCGAAATGAAACAACATGGCCCATATGATTTACTTCTGAGAACTAAGCATTGAGTGCAGAGATTTTGCAGGTCTCTCCTTTCCTTCAGTTTTTGTGCTAACATTCCTATCTCTAAAACTAGCATTTACACTATAGGACAGCATAACCGAGGGTATAGCACATAATTCTTTTAACCTAAGTGAAACAACATGGCACATATGATTTACTTCTGAGAACTAAGCATTGAGTGCTGAGATTTTGCAGCTCTCTCCTTTCCTTCAGTTTTTCTGCTGACATTCCTATATATAAAACTAGCATTTACACGATAGGAAAACATAACCGAGGGTATAGCACCCAACCCTTTAAACCTAAATGAAACAACATGGCACATATGATTTTCTTCTGAGAACTGAGCATTGAGTGCAGAGTTTTTGCAGCTTTCTCCCTTCGTTCAGTTTTTGTGCTAACATTCGTATCTGTAAAACTAGCTTTTCCTGTATAGGAAAGCATAACCGAGGGTATAGCACCTAACTCTTTTAACCTAAATGAAACAACATGGCACATATGATTTACTTCTGAGAACTAAGCATTGTGTGCAGAGATTTTGCAGGTATCTCCTTTCATTCAGTTTTTGTGCTAACATTCCTATATCTAAAACTACCATTTACACTATAGGAAAGCATTACTGAGGGTATAGCACCTAACTCTTTAAACCTAAATGAAATAACATGGCCCATATGATTTACTTCTGAGAACCAAGCATTGAGTGCAGAGATATTGCAGCTATCTCCATTCCTTCAGTTTTTGTGTTAACATTCGAATCTGTAAAACTAGCATTTCCTATATAGGGGAGCATAACTGAGGGTGTAGCACCTAACTCTTTAAACCTAAATGAAACAACATGGCACATATGATTTACTTTTGAGAACTAAGCATTGTGTGCAGAGATTTTGCAGCTATCTCCTTTCCTTCAGTTTTTGTGCTAACATTCCTATCTCTAAAACTAGCATTTACACTATAGAAAAGCATAACCGAGGGTATAGCACATAACTCTTTAACCTAAGTGAAATAACATGGCACATATGATTTACTTCTGAGAACTAAACATTGTGTGCAGAGATTTTGCAGCTATCTCCTTTCCTTCAGTTTTTTTGCTAACATTCCTATCTCAAAACTAGCATTTCCAATATAGGAAAGCATACCCTAGGGTATAGCACCTAACTCTTAAACCTAAATGAAAGAATATGGCACATATGATTTACTTCTGAGAACTAAGCATTGTGTTCAGAGTTATTACAGCTATATCCTTTCCTTCAGATTTTGTGTTAACTTTCGAATCTGTAAAACTAGAATTTCCTATATAAGAAAGCATAACCGAGGGTATAGCACCGAAATCTATTAACATACATGAAAAAACATGGCACATATGATTTACTTCTGAGAACTAAGCATTGTGTGGAGAGATTTTGCAGCTAACTACTTTCGTTCAGTTTTTGTGCTAACATTCCTATATCTAAAACTACCATTTACACTATAGGAAAGCATTACCGAGGGTATAGCACCTAACTCTTTAAACCTAAATGAAATAACATGGCCCATATGATTTACTTCTGAGAACCAAGCATTGAGTGCAGAGATTTTGCAGCTATCTTCTTTCCTTCAGTTTTTGTCCTATCTCTAAAACTAGCATTAACTATATAGGAAAGCATAACCGAGGGTAAAGCACCTAACTCTTTTAACCTAAATGAAACAACATGGCACATATGATTTCCTTCTGAGAACTAAGCATTGTGTGCAGAGATTTTACAGCTATCACCTTTCCTTCAGTTTTTGTGGTAACATTCCTATATCTAAAACTACAATTTACACTATAGAAAAGCATTACCGAGGGTATAGCACCGATCTCTTTAAACCTAAATGAAACAACATGGCCCGTATGATTTACTTCTGAGAACTAAGCATTGAGTGCAGAGATTTTGCAGCTATCTGCTTTCCTTTAGTTTTTGTGCTAACATTCCTATCTGTAAAACTAGGATTTCCAATATAGGAAAACATAACATAGGGTATAGCACCTAACTCTTTAAACCTAAATGAAAGAACATGGCACATATGATTTACTTCTGAGAACTAAGCATTGTGTTCAGAGATATTGCTGCTATATCCTTTCCTTCAGTTTTTGTGCTAACATTCCTATCTCTAAAACTAGCATTTCCTATATAGGAAAGCATAACCGAGGGTATAGCACATAACTCTTTTAACCTAAATGAAACAATATGGCACATATGGTTTACTTCTGAGAACTAAGGATTGTGTGCAGAGATTTTACAGCTATCTCCTTTCCTTCAGTTTTTGTGCTAACATTCCTATATCTAAACCTAGCATTTACACTTTAGGAAAGCATAACCGAGGGTATAGCACCTAACTCTTTAAACCTAAGTGAAAGAACATAGCACATATGATTTACCTCTGAGAACTAAGTATTGAGTGCAGAGATTTTGCATCTATGTCCTTTCCTTCAGTTTTTGTGCTAACATTCCTATCTCTAAAACTAGCATTTCTTATATAGGAGAGCATAACCGAGGGTGTAGCACCTAACTCCTTAAACCTAAATGAAACAGCATGGCTCATATGATTTACTTCTGAGAACTAAGATTTGAGTTCAGAGATTTTGCAGCTATCTCTTTCCTTCAGTTTTTGTGCTAACATTCGTATCTCTAAAACTAGCATTTCCTATATAGGAAAGCATAACCGAGGGCATAGCACCTAACTCTTTTAACCTAAATGAAACAACATGGCACATATGATTTACTTCTGAGAAGTAAGCATTGTGTGCAGAGATTTTGCAGCTATCAACTTTCCTTCAGTTTTTGTGCTAACATTCCTTTATCTAAAACTAGCATTTATACCATAGGAAAGCAATACCGAGGGTGTAGCACCTAACTCTTTAAACCTAAATGAAACAACATGCCAAATATGATTTACTTCTGAGAACTAAGCATTGATTGCAGGGGTTTTGCAGCTATCTCCTTTCCATCACGTTTGTGCTAACATTCCTATCTGTATAACTAGCATTTACACTATAGGAAAGCATAACCGAGGGTATAGCACCTCACTCTTTAAACCTAAATTAAACAACATGGCACATATGATTTACTTCTGAGAACTAAGCTTTGAGTGCAGAGATTTGTCAGCTATCTCCTTTCCTTTAGTTATTGTGCTAACATTCGTATCTCTAAAACTAGCATTTCCTATATAAAAAAGCATAACCGAGGGCATAGCACCTAACTCTTTAAACCTAAATGAAACAACATGGCACATATGATTTTCTTCTGAGAACTGAGCATTGAGTGCAGAGTTTTTGCAGCTTTCTCCCTTCGTTCAGTTTTTGTGCTAACATTCGTATCTGTAAAACTAGCATTTCCTATATAGGAGAGCATAACCGAGGGTGTAGTACCCAACTCTTTAAACCTAAATGAAACAACATGGCAAA
The DNA here is from genome assembly GCF_030445035.2 of Dasypus novemcinctus. Classification (NCBI taxonomy): domain Eukaryota; kingdom Metazoa; phylum Chordata; class Mammalia; order Cingulata; family Dasypodidae; genus Dasypus; species Dasypus novemcinctus. The sequence goes on from NC_080678.1 coordinate 96,078,968, forward strand.
TATGATTTCCTTCTGAGAACTAAGCATTGCTTTCAGAGATATTGCAGCTATTTCCTTTCCTTCAGTTTTTGTGCTAACATTCCTATCTCTAAAACTAGCATTTCCTATATAGGAAAGCATAACCGAGGGTATAGCCCCTAACTCTTTAAACCTAAATGAAACAACATGGCCCATATGATTTACTTCTGAGAACTAAGCACTGAGTGCAGAGATTTTGCAGGTCTCTCCTTTCCTTCAGTTATTGTGCAAACATTCCTATCTCTAAAACTAGCATTTACACTATAGGAAAGCATAACCGAGGGTATAGCACATAACTCTTTTAACCTAAGTGAAACAACATGGCCCATATGATTTACTTCTGAGAACTAAGCATTGAGTGCAGAGATTTTGCCGCTATCTCCTTTCCATCAGTTTTGTGTTAACATTCCTATCTGTAAAACTAGCATTTACACTATAGGAAAGCATAACCGAGGGTATAGCACCTAACTCTTTAAACCTAAATGAAACAACATGGCCCATATGATTTACTTCTGAGAACTAAGATATGAGTTCAGAGATTTTGCAGCTATCTCTTTCCTTCAGTTTTTGTGCTAACATTCGTATCTCTAAAACTAGCATTTCCTATATAGGAAAGCATAACCGAGGGCATAGCCCCTAACTCTTTTAACCTAAATGAAACAACATGGCACATATGATTTACTTCTGAGAACTAACCATTGTGTTCAGAGTTATTGCAGCTATATTCTTTCCTTCAGTTTTTGTGCTAACATTCCTATATCTAAAACTAGCATTTACACTTTAGGAAAGCATAACCGAGGGTATAGCACCTAACTCTTTAAACCTAAGTGAAAGAACATGGCACATATGATTTACTTCTGAGAACTAAGTATTGAGTGGAGAGATTTTGCATCTATCTCCTTTCCTCCAGTTTTTGTGCTTACATTCCTATCTCTAAAACTAGCATTTCTTATATAGGAGAGCATAACCGAGGGTGTAGCACCTAACTCCTTAAAACTAAATGAAACAACATGGCTCATATGATTTACTTCTGAGAACTAAGCATTGTGTTCAGACATATTGCAGCTATCTGCATTCCTTCAGTTTTTGTGTTAACATTCGAATCTGTAAAACTAGCATTTCCTATATAGGGGAGCATAACTAAGGGTGTAGCACCTAACTCTTTAAACCTAAATGAAACAACATGGCAAATATGATTTCCTTCTGAGAACTAAGCATTCTGTTCAGAGATATTGCAGCTATCTCCTTTCCTTCAGTTTTTAATGCTAACATCCCTATCTGTAAAACTAGCATTTCCTATATAGGAAAGCATAACCGAGGGTATAGCACCTAACTCTTTAAACCTAAATGAAACAATATGGCACATATGAGATTCTTCTGAGAACAAAGCATTGTTTGCAGAGATTTTGCAGCTATCTCCTTTCCTTCAGTTTTTGTGCTAACATTCCTATATCTATAAGTAGCATTTACACTATAGGAAAGCATAACCAAGGGTATAGCACCTAACTCTTTAAACCTAACTGAAACAGCATGGCCCATATGATTTACTTTTGAGAATTAAGCATTGAGTGCAGAGATTTTGCAGCTCTCTCCTTTCCTTCAGTTTTTGTGCTGACATTCCTATATATAAAACTAGCATTTACACTATAGGAATACATAACCGAGGGTGTAGCACCCACCCCTTTAAACCTAAATGAAACAACATGGCACATATGATTTTCTTCTAACAACTAAGCATTAAGTGCAGAGATTTTGCAGCTTTCTCCTTTCCTTCAGTTTTTGTGCTAACATTCGTATCTGTAAAACTAGCATTTCTTATATAGGAGAGAATAACCGAGGGTGTAGCACCCAACTCTTTATACCTAAATGAAACAACATGGCAAATATGATTTCCTTCTGAGAACTAAGCATTGTGTTCAGAGATATTGCAGCTCTTTCCTTTCCTTCAGTATTTGTGCTAACATCCTATCTCTAAAACTAGCATTTCCAATATAGGAAAGCATGCCCTAGGGTATAGCACCTAACTCTTTAAACCTAAATGAAAGAACATGGCACATATGATTTACTTCTGAGAACTAAGCATTGTGTTCAGAGTTATTGCAGCTATATCCTTTCCTTCAGTTTTTGTGTTAACATGCGAATCTGTAAAACTAGCATTTCCTATATAGGGGAGCATAACTGAGGGTGTAGCACCTAACTCTTTAAACCTAAATGAAACAACATGGCACATATGATTTACTTCTGAGAACTAAGCATTGTGTGCAGAGATTTTGCAGCTATCTCCTTTCCTTCTGTTTTTGTGCTAACATCCCTATCTCTAAAACTATCATTTACACTATAGAAAAGCATAACCGAGGGTATAGCACATAACTCTTTTAACCTAAGTGAAACAACATTGCACATATGATTTACTTCTGAGAACTAAACATTGTGTGCAGAGATTTTGCAGCTATCTCCTTTCCTTCAGTTTTTGTGCTAACATTCGTATCTGTAAAACTAGCATTTCTTATATAGGAGAGCATAACCGAGGTTGTAGCACCCAACTCTTTAAACCTAAATGAAACAACATGGCAAATATGATTTCCTTCTGAGAACTAAGCATTGTGTTCAGAGATATTGCAGCTCTTTCCTTTCCTTCAGTATTTGTGCTAACATCCTATCTCTAAAACTAGCATTTCCAATATAAGAAAGCATGCCCTAGGGTATAGCACCTAACTCTTTAAACCTAAATGAAACAACATGGCCCATATGATTTACTTCTGAGAACTAAGCTTTGAGTGCAGACATTTTGCAGCTATCTCCTTTCCTTCAGTTTTTGTGCTAACATTCGTATCTGTAAAACTAGCATTTCCTATATAGGAGAGCATAACCAAGGGTGTAGCACCTAATGCTTTAAACCTAAATCAAACAACATGACAAATATGATTTACTTCTGAGAACTAGGCATTGTGGGCAGAGATTTTGTAGCTATCTCCTTTCCTTCAGTTTTTGTGCTAACATTCCTATCTCTAAAACTAGCATTTCCTATATAGGAAACCTAACTGAGGGTATAGCACCTAACTCTTTTAACCTAAATGAAACAACATGGAACATATGAGACACTTGTGAGAACTAAGCATTGTGTGCAGAGATTTTGCAGCTATCAACTTTCTTCAGTTTTTGGGCTAACATTCCTATATCTAAAACTAGTTTTTACACTATAGGTAAGTATAACCGAGGGTATAGCACCTAACTCTTTAAAACTAAATGAAACAACATGGCACTTATGATTTACTTCTGAGAACTAGGCATTTTGTGCAGAGATTTTGCAGCTATCTCCTTTCCTTCAGTTTTTGTGCTAACTTTCCTATATCTGAAACTAGCATTTACACTATAGGATAGCAATACCACGGTTATAGCACCTAACGCTTTAAACCTAAATGAAACAACATGGTCCATATGATTTACTTCTGAGAACAAAGCATTGAGTGCAGAGATTTTGCAGGTCTCTCCTTTCCTTCAATTTTTGTGCTAACATTCGTATCTGTAAAACTAGAATTTCCTATATAGGAGAGCATAACCGAGGGTGTAGCACCTAACTCTTTAAACCTAAATGAAACAACATGGCCCATATGATTTACTTCTGAGAACTAAGCATTGAGTGCAGAGATTTTGCAGGTCTCTCCTTTCCTTCAGTTTTTGTGCTAACATTCCTATCTCTAAAACTAGCATTTACACTATAGGAAAGCATAACCGAGGGTATAGCACATAACTCTTTTAACCTAAGAGAAACAACATGGCACATATGATTTACTTCTGAGAACTAAACATTGTGTCCAGGGATTTTGCAGCTCTCTCCTTTCCACCAGTTTTTGTGCTAACATTCCTATATATAAAACTAGCATTTACACTATGGGAAAACATAACTGAGGGGATAGCACCCAACCCTTTAAACGTAAATGAAACAACATGGCACATATGATTTTATTCTGAGAACTGAGCATTGAGTGCAGAGTTTTTGGAGCTTTCTCCCTTCGTTCAGTTTTTGTGCTAACATTCGTATCTGTAAAACTAGAATTTCTTATATAGGAGAGCATAACCGAGGGTGTAGCACCCAACTCTTTAAACCTAAATGAAACAACATGGCAAATATGATTTCCTTCTGAGAACTAAGCATTGCTTTCAGAGATATTTCAGCTATTTCCTTTCCTTCAGTTTTTGTGCTAACATTCCTATCTCTAAAACTAGCATTTCCTATATAGGAAAGCATAACCGAGGGTATAGCACCGAACTCTTTAAACCTAAATGAAACAACATGGCCCATATGATTTACTTCTGAGACCTAAGCATTGAGTGCAGAGATTTTGCAGGTCTCTCCTTTCCTTCAGTTTTTGTGCAAACATTCCTATCTCTAAAACTAGCATTTACACTATAGGAAAGCATAACCGAGGGTATAGCACATAACTCTTTTAACCTAAGTGAAACAACATGGCACATATGATTTACTTCTGAGAACTAAGCTTTGAGTGCAGAGATTTTGCAGGTCTCTCCTTTCCTTCAGTTTTTGTGCAAACATTCCTATCTCTAAAACTAGCATTTACACTATAGGAAAGCATAACCGAGGGTGTAGCACGTAACTCTTTAAACCTAAATGAAACAACATGACAAATATGATTTACTTCTGAGAACTAAGCATTGTGTGCAGAGCTTTTACAGCTATATCCTTTCCTTCAGTTTTTGCGCTAACATTCCTATATCTAAAACTACCATTTACACTATAGGAAAGCATTACCGAGGGTATAGAACCTAACTCTTTAAACGCAAATGAAACAACATGGCCCATATTATTTACTTCTGAGAACTAAGCATTGAGGGCAGAGATTTTGCAGCTTTCTCCCTTCGTTCAGTTTTTGTGCTAACATTCGTATCTGTAATACTAGCATTTCCTATATAGGAGAGCATAACCGAGGGTGTAGTACCCAACTCTTTAAACCTAAATGAAACAACATGGCAAATATGATTTCCTTCTGAGAACTAAGCATTGCTTTCAGAGATATTGCCGCTATTTCCTTTCCTTCAGTTTTTGTGCTAACATTCCTATCTCTAAAACTAGCATTTCCTATATAGGAAAGCATAACCGAGGGTATAGCACCTAACTCTTTAAACCTAAATGAAACAACATGGCCCATATGATTTACTTCTGAGAACTAAGCACTGAGTGCAGAGATTTTCCAGGTCTCTCCTTTCCTTCAGTTATTGTGCAAACATTCCTATCTCTAAAACTAGCATTTACACTATAGGAAAGCATAACCGAGGGTATAGCACATAACTCTTTTAACCTAAGTGAAACAACATGGCCCATATGATTTACTTCTGAGAACTAAGCATTGAGTGGAGAGATTTTGCCGCTATCTCCTTTCCATCAGTTTTTGTGTTAACATTCCTATCTGTAAAACTAGCATTTACACTATAGGAAAGCATAACGGAGGGTATAGCACCTAACTCTTTAAACCTATATGAAACAACATGGCCCATATGATTTACTTCTGAGAACTAAGATTTGAGTTCAGAGATTTTGCAGCTATCTCTTTCCTTCAGTTTTTGTGCTAACATTCGTATCTCTAAAACTAGCATTTCCTATATAGGAAAGCATAACCGAGGGGATAGCACCTAACTCTTTTAACCTAAATGAAACAACATGGCACGTATGATTTACTTCTGAGAAGTAAGCATTGTGTGCAGAGATTTTGCAGCTATCAACTTTCCTTCAGTTTTTGTGCTAACATTCCTTTATCTAAAACTAGCATTTACACTATAGTAAAGCAATACCGAGGGTGTAGCACCTAACTCTTTAAACCTAAATGAAACAACATGGCAAAGATGATTTACTTCTGAGAACTAAGCATTGATTGCAGAGATTTTGCAGCTATCTCCTTTCCATCACGTTTGTGCTAACATTCCTATCTGTATAACTAGCATTTACCCTATAGGAAAGCATAACCGAGGGTATAGCACCTAACTCTTTAAACCTAAATGAAACAACATGTCCCAAATGATTTACTTCTGAGAACTAAGCTTTGAGTGCAGAGATTTGTCAGCTATCTCCTTTCCTTTAGTTATTGTGCTAACATTCGTATCTCTAAAACTAGCATTTCCTATATAGGAAAGCATAACTGAGGGCATAGCACCTAACTCTTTAAACCTAAATTAAAAAACATGGCACATATGATTTACTTCTGAGAACTAGGCATTGTGTGCAGAGATTTTGCAGCTATCTCCTTTCCTTCAGTTTTTGTGCTAACTTTCCTATATCTGAAACTAGCATTTACACTATAGGATAGCAATACCGTGGGTATAGCACCTAACTCTATTAACATAAATGAAAAAACATGGCACATATGATTTACTTCTGAGAACTAAGAATTGTGTGCAGAGATTTTGCAGCTATCTCCTTTCGTTCAGTTTTTGTGCTAACATTCCTATATCTAAAACTAGCATTTACACTATAGGAAAGCATTACCGAGGGTACAGCACCTAACTCTTTAAATCTAAATGAAATAACATGGCCCGTATGATTTACTTGTGAGAACCAAGCATTGAGTGCAGAGATTTTGCAGCTATCTCCTTTCCTTCAGTTTTTGTGCTAACATTCCTGTCTGTAAAACTAGCATTTCCTATATAGGAAAGCATAACTTAGGGTATAGCACCTAACTCTTTAAACCTAAATGAAAGAACATGGCACATATGATTTACTTCTGAGAACTAACCATTGTGTTCAGAGTTATTGCAGCTATATTCTTTCCTTCAGTTTTTGTGCTAACATTCCTATATCTAAACCTAGCATTTACACTTTAGGAAAGCATAACCGAGGGTATAGCACCTAACTCTTTAAACCTAAGTGAAAGAACATGGCACATATGATTTACTTCTGAGAACTAAGTATTGAGTGGAGAGATTTTGCATCTATCTCCTTTCCTCTAGTTTTTGTGCTTACATTCCTATCTCTAAAACTAGCATTTCTTATATAGGAGAGCATAACCGAGGGTGTAGCACCTAACTCCTTAAACCTAAATGAAACAACATGGCTCATATGATTTACTTCTGAGAACTAAGCATTGTGTTCAGACATATTGCAGCTATCTCCATTCCTTCAGTTTTTGTGTTAACATTCGTATCTGTAAAACTAGCATTTCCTATATAGGGGAGCATAACTAAGGGTGTAGCACCTAACTCTTTAAACCTAAATGAAACAACATGGCAAATATGATTTCCTTCTGAGAACTAAGCATTGTGTTCAGAGATATTGCAGCTAACTCCTTTCCTTCAGATTTTAATGCTAACATCCCTATCTGTAAAACTAGCATTTCCTATATAGGAAAGCATAACCGAGGTATAGCACCTAACTCTTTTAACCTAAATGAAAAAACATGGCACATATGATTTACTTCTGAGAACTAAGCATTGTGTGCAGAGATTTTGCAGCTATCTCCTTTCGTTCAGTTTTTGTGCTCACATTCCTATATCTAAAACTACCATTTACACTATAGGGAAGCATTACCGAGGGTATTGCACCTAACTCTGTAAACCTAAATGAAATAACATGGCCCATATGATTTACTTCTGACAACTAAGCATTCAGTGCAGAGATTTTGCAGCTATCTCCTTTCCTTCAGTTTTTGTGCTAACATTCCTATCCCTAAAACTAGCATTTACACTATAGGAAAGCATAACCGAGGGTATTGCACCTAACTCTTTAAACCTAAATGAAACAACATGGCCCATATGATTTCCTTCTGAGAACAAAGCTTTGAGTGCAGAGATTTTGCAGCTATCTCCTTTCCTTCAGTTTTTGTGCTAACATTAGTATCTGTAAAACTAGCATTTCCTATACAGGAGAGCATAACCGAGGGTGTAGCACCTAAGTCTTTAAACCTAAATCAAACAACATGACAAATATGATTTACTTCTGAGAACTAAGCATTGAGTGCAGAGATTTTGCAGCTATCTCCTTTCCTTCAGTTTTTGTGCTAACATTCCTGTCTGTAAAATTAGCATTTCCAATATAGGAAAGCATAACCGAGGGTATAGCACCTAACTCTTTAAACCTAAATGAAACAATATGGCACATATGAGATTCTTCTGAGAACAAAGCATTGTTTGCAGAGATTTTTCAGCTATCTCCTTTCCTTCAGTTTTTGTGCTAACATTCCTATATCTATAACTAGCATTTACACTATAGGAAAGCATAACCAAGGGTATAGCACCTAACTCTTTAAACCTAACTGAAACAACATGGCCCATATGATTTACTTTTGAGAATTAAGCATTGAGTGCAGAGATTTTGCAGCTCTCTCCTTTCCTTCAGGTTTGTGCTGACATTCCTATATATAAAACTAGCATTTACATTATAGGAAAACATAACTGAGGGTGTAGCACCCAACCCTTTAAACATAAATGAAACAACATGGCACATACGATTTTCTTCTGACAACTAAGCATTAAGTGCAGAGATTTTGCAGCTTTCTCCTTTCCTTCAGTTTTTGTGCTAACATTCGTATCTATAAAACTAGCATTTCTTATATAGGAGAGAATAACCGAGGGTGTAGCACCCAACTCTTTAAACCTAAATGAAACAACATGGCACATATGATTTACTTCTGAGAACTAAGCATTGTGTGCAGAGATTTTGCATCTATCTCCTTTCCTTCTGTTTTTGTGCTAACATTCCTATCTCTAAAACTATCATTTACACTATAGAAAAGCATAACCGAGGGTATAGCACATAACTCTTTTAACCTAAGTGAAACAACATTGCACATATGATTTACTTCTGAGAACTAAACATTGTGTGCAGAGATTTTGCAGCTATCTCCTTTCCTTCAGTTTTTGTGCTAATATTCCTATCTCTAAAACTAGCTTTTACACTATAGGAAAGCATAAACGAGGGTATAGCACCTAACTCTTTAAAACTAAATGAAACAACATGGCCCATATGATTTACTTCTGAGAACTAAGCTTTGAGTGCAGAGATTTTGCAGCTATCTCCTTTCCTTCAGTTTTTGTGCTAACATTCGTATCTGTAAAACTAGCATTTCCTATATAGGAGAGCATCACTGAGGGTGTAGCACCTAACTCTTTAAACCTAAATGAAACAACATGGCACATATGATTTACTTCTGAGAACTAAGCATTGAGTGCAGAGATTTTGCAGTTATCTCCTTTCCTTCAGTTTTTGTGCTAACATTCCTATCCCTAAAACTAGCATTTACACTATAGGAAAGCATAACCGAGGGTATTGCACCTAACTCTTTAAACCTAAATGAAACAACATGGCCCATATGATTTCCTTCTGAGAACAAAGCTTTGAGTGCAGAGATTTTGCAGCTATCTCCTTTCCTTCAGTTTTTGTGCTAACATTAGTATCTGTAAAACTAGCATTTCCTATACAGGAGAGCATAACCGAGGGTGTAGCACCTAAGTCTTTAAATCTAAATCAAACAACATGACAAATATGATTTACTTCTGAGAACTAAGCATTGACTGCAGAGATTTTGCAGCTATCTCCTTTCCTTCAGTTTTTGTGCTAACATTCCTGTCTGTAAAATTAGCATTTCCAATATAGGAAAGCATAACCGAGGGTATAGCACCTAACTCTTTAAACCTAAATGAAACAATATGGCACATATGAGATTCTTCTGAGAACAAAGCATTGTTTGCAGAGATTTTGCAGCTATCTCCTTTCCTTCAGTTTTTGTGCTAACATTCCTATATCTATAACTAACATTTACACTATAGGAAAGCATAACCAAGGGTATAGCACCTAACTCTTTAAACCTAACTGAAACAACATGGCCCATATGATTTACTTTTGAGAATTAAGCATTGAGTGCAGAGATTTTGCAGCTCTCTCCTTTCCTTCAGTTTTTGTGCTGACATTCCTATATATAAAACTAGCATTTACACTATAGGAAAACATAACTGAGGGTGTAGCACCCAACCCTTTAAACCTAAATGAAACAACATGGCACATACGATTTTCTTCTGACAACTAAGCATTAAGTGCAGAGATTTTGCAGCTTTCTCCTTCCCTTCAGTTTTTGTGCTAACATTCGTATCTGTAAAACTAGCATTTCTTATATAGGAGAGAATAACCGAGGGTGTAGCACCCAACTCTTTAAACCTAAATGAAACAACATGGCACATATGATTTACTTCTGAGAACTATGCATTGTGTGCAGAGATTTTGCATCTATCTCCTTTCCTTCTGTTTTTGTGCTAACATTCCTATCTCTAAAACTATCATTTACACTATAGAAAAGCATAACCGAGGGTATAGCACATAACTCTTTTAACCTAAGTGAAACAACATTGCACATATGATTTACTTCTGAGAACTAAACATTGTGTGCAGAGATTTTGCAGCTATCTCCTTTCCTTAAGTTTTTGTGCTAACATTCCTATCTCTAAAACTAGCATTTCCTATATAGGAACCCTAACTGAGGGTATAGCACCTAACTCTTTAAAACTAAATGAAACAACATGGCCCATATGATTTACTTCTGAGAACTAAGCTTTGAGTGCAGAGATTTTGCAGCTATCTCCTTTCCTTCAGTTTTTGTGCTAACATTCGTATCTGTAAAACTAGCATTTCCTATATAGGAGAACATCACTGAGGGTGTAGCACCTAACTCTTTAAACATAAATGAAACAACATGGCACATATGATTTACTTCTGAGAACTAAGCATTGTGTGCAGAGATTTTGCAGCTATCTCCTTTCCTTCAGTTTTTGTGCTAACATTCCTATCTCTAAAACTAGCATTTCCTATATAGGAACCCTAACTGAGGGTATAGCACCTAACTCTTTTAACCTAAATTAAACAACATGGCCCATATGATTTACTTGTGAGAACTAAGCATTGTGTGCAGAGATTTTGCAGCTATCAACTTTCCTTCAGTTTTTGTGCTAACATTCCTATATCTAAAATTACCATTTACACTATAGGAAAGCATTACAGAGGATATAGCACCTACCTCTTTAAACCTAAATGAAACAGCATGGCCCGTATGATTTACTTCTGAGAACTAAGCATTGAGTGCAGAAATTTTGCATCTCTCTCCTTTCCTTAAGTTTTTGTCCTAACATTCCTATTCTAAAACTATCATTTACACTATAGGAAAGCATAACCGAGGGTATAGCACATAACTCTTTTAACCTAAGTGAAACAACATGGCACATATGATTTACTTCTGAGAACTAAACACTGTGTGCAGAGATTTTGCAGCTATCTCCTTTCCTTCAGTATTTGTGCTCACATTCCTATCTCTAAAACTTGCATTTACACTATAGGAAAGCATAACCGAGGGTATAGCACATAACTCTTTTAACCTAAGTGAAACAACATGGCACATATGATTTACTTCTGAGAACTAAACATCGTGTCCAGAGATTTTGCAGCTCTCTCCTTTCCTTCAGTTTTTGTGCTAACATTCTTATATATAAAACAAGCATTTACACTATAGGAAAGCAATACCGAGGGTATAGCACCTAACACTTTAAACCTAAATGAAACAACATGGCCCATATGATTTACTTCTGAGAACTAAGCATTGGGTGCAGAGATTTTTCAGCTCTCTCCTTTCCTTCAGTTTTTGTGCTGACATTCCGATATATAAAACTAGCATTTACACTATAGGAAAACATAACCGAGGGTTTAGCACCCAACCCTTTAAACCTAAATGAAACAACATGGCACATATGATTTTCTTCTGAGAACTAAGCATTGAGTGCAGAGATTTTGCAGGTCTCTCCTTTCCTTCAGTTTTTGTGCTAACATTCATATCTCTAAAACTAGCATTTATACTATAGGAAAGCATAACCGAGGGTATAGCACATAACTCTTTTAACCTAAGAGAAACAACATGGCACATATGATTTACTTCTGAGAACTAAACATTGTGTCCAGAGATTTTGCAGCTCTCTCCTTTCCTTTAGTTTTTGTACTAACATTCCTATATATAAAACTAGCATTTACACTATAGGAAAACATAACCGAGGGTATAGCACCCAACGCTTTAAACCTAAATGAAACAACATGGCACATATGATTTACTTCTGAGAACTAGGCCTTGTGTGCAGAGATTTTGCAGCTATCCTCTTTCCTTCAGTTTTTGTGCTAACTTTCCTATATCTGAAACTAGCTTTACACTATAGGATAGCAATACCGCGGGTATAGCACCTAACACTTTAAACCTAAATGAAACAACATGGCCCATATGATTTACTTCTGAGAACTAAGCATTGAGTGCAGAGATTTTGCAGGTCTCTCCTTTCCTTCAGTTTTTGTGCTAACATTCCTATCTCTAAAACTAGCATTTACACTATAGGACACCATAACCGAGGGTATAGCACATAACTCTTTTAACCTAAGTGAAACAACATGGCACATATGATTTACTTCTGAGAACTAAACATTGTGTCCAGATTTTGCAGCTCTCTCCTTTCCTTCAGTTTTTGTGCTAACATTCCTATATATAAAACTAGCATTTACACTATAGGAAAACATAACCGAGGGTATAGCACCCAACCCTTTAAACCTAAATGAAACAACATGGCACATATGATTTTCTTCTGAGAACTGAGCATTGAGTGCAGAGTTTTTGCAGCTTTCTCCCTTCGTTCAGTTTTTGTGCTAACATTCGTATATGTAAAACTAGCATTTCCTATATAGGAGAGCATAACCGAGGGTGTAATACCCAACACTTTAAACCTAAATGAAACAACATGGCAAATATGATTTCCTTCTGAGAACTAAGCATTGCTTTCAGAGATATTGCAGCTATTTCCTTTCCTTCAGTTTTTGTGCTAACATTCCTATCTCTAAAACTAGCATTTCCTATATAGGAAAGCATAACCGAGGGTATAGCACCTAACTCTTTAAACCTAAATGAAACAACATGGCCCATATGATTTACTTCTGAGAACTAAGCACTGAGTGCAGAGATTTTGCAGGTCTCTCCTTTCCTTCAGTTATTGTGCAAACATTCCTATCTCTAAAACTAGCATTTACACTATAGGAAAGCATAACCGAGGGTATAGCACATAACTCTTTTAACCTAAGTGAAACAACATGGCCCATATGATTTACTTCTGAGAACTAAGCATTGAGTGGAGAGATTTTGCCGCTATCTCCTTTCCATCAGTTTTTGTGTTAACATTCCTATCTGTAAAACTAGCATTTACACTATAGGAAAGCATAACCGAGGGTATAGCACCTAACTCTTTAAACCTAAATGAAACAACATGGCCCATATGATTTACTTCTGAGAACTAAGATTTGAGTTCAGAGATTTTGCAGCTATCTCTTTCCTTCAGTTTTTGTGCTAACATTCGTATCTCTAAAACTAGCATTTCCTATATAGGAAAGCATAACCGAGGGGATAGCACCTAACTCTTTTAACCTAAATGAAACAACATGGCACGTATGATTTACTTCTGAGAAGTAAGCATTGTGTGCAGAGATTTTGCAGCTATCAACTTTCCTTCAGTTTTTGTGCTAACATTCCTTTATCTAAAACTAGCATTTACACTATAGTAAAGCAATACCGAGGGTGTAGCACCTAACTCTTTAAACCTAAATGAAACAACATGGCAAAGATGATTTACTTCTGAGAACTAAGCATTGATTGCAGAGATTTTGCAGCTATCTCCTTTCCATCACGTTTGTGCTAACATTCCTATCTGTATAACTAGCATTTACCCTATAGGAAAGCATAACCGAGGGTATAGCACCTAACTCTTTAAACCTAAATGAAACAACATGGCCCAAATGATTTACTTCTGAGAACTAAGCTTTGAGTGCAGAGATTTGTCAGCTATCTCCTTTCCTTTAGTTATTGTGCTAACTTTCGTATCTCTAAAACTAGCATTTCCTATATAGGAAAGCATAACCAAGGGCATAGCACCTAACTCTTTAAACCTAAATTAAAAAACATGGCACATATGATTTACTTCTGAGAACTAGGCATTGTGTGCAGAGATTTTGCAGCTATCTCCTTTCCTTCAGTTTTTGTGCTAACTTTCCTATATCTGAAACTAGCATTTACACTATAGGATAGCAATACCGTGGGTATAGCACCTAACTCTATTAACATAAATGAAAAAACATGGCACATATGATTTACTTCTGAGAACTAAGAATTGTGTGCAGAGATTTTGCAGCTATCTCCTTTCGTTCAGTTTTTGTGCTAACATTCCTATATCTAAAACTACCATTTACACTATAGGAAAGCATTACCGAGGGTACAGCACCTAACTCTTTAAATCTAAATGAAATAACATGGCCCATATGATTTACTTGTGAGAACCAAGCATTGAGTGCAGAGATTTTGCAGCTATCTCCTTTCCTTCAGTTTTTGTGCTAACATTCCTGTCTGTAAAACTAGCATTTCCTATATAGGAAAGCATAACTTAGGGTATAGCACCTAACTCTTTAAACCTAAATGAAAGAACATGGCACATATGATTTACTTCTGAGAACTAACCATTGTGTTCAGAGTTATTGCAGCTATATTCTTTCCTTCAGTTTTTGTGCTAACATTCCTATATCTAAACCTAGCATTTACACTTTAGGAAAGCATAACCGAGGGTATAGCACCTAACTCTTTAAACCTAAGTGAAAGAACATGGCACATATGATTTACTTCTGAGAACTAAGTATTGAGTGGAGAGATTTTGCATCTATCTCCTTTCCTCTAGTTTTTGTGCTTACATTCCTATCTCTAAAACTAGCATTTCTTATATAGGAGAGCATAAGCGAGGGTATAGCACCTAATTGTTTAAACCTAAATGAAAGAATATCGCACATATGATTTACTTCTGAGAACTAAGCATTGTGGGCAGAGATTTTGTAGCTATCTCCTTTCCTTCAGTTTTTGTGCTAACATTCCTATCCCTAAAACTAGCATTTCCTATATAGGAAACGTAACTGAGGGTATAACACCTAACTCTTTTAACCTAAATGAAACAACATGGCACATATGATTTACTTGTGAGAAGTAAGCATTGTGTGCAGAGATTTTGCAGCTATCTCCTTTCCTTCAGTTTTTGTGCTAACATTCCCATATCTGAAACTAGCATTTACATATTAGGATAGCAATACCGTGGGTATAGCCCTAACTCTTTAAACCTAAATGAAACAACATGGCACATATGATTTACTTCTGAGAAATAAGCATTGTGTGCAGAGATTTTGCGGCTATCTCCTTTCCTTCAGTTTTTTTGCTAACATTCGTATCTGTAAAACTAGCTTTTCCTATATAAGAGAGCATAACCGAGGGTGTAGCACCTAACCCTTTAAAGCTAAATGAAACAACATGACAAATATGATTTACTTCTGATAACTAAGCATTGTGGGCAGAGATTTTGCAACTATCTCCTTTCCTTCAGTTTTTGTGCTAACATTCCTATCTCTAAAACTAGCATTTCCTATATAAGAAACCTAAGTGAAGGTATAGCACCTAACTCTTTTAACGTAAATGAAACAACATGGCACATATGATTTACTTGTGAGAACTAAGCATTGTGTGCAGAGATTTTGCAGCTATCAACTTTCCTTCAGTTTTTGTGCTAACATTCCTATATCTAAAACTAGCATTTACACTATAGGAAAGCATAACCGAGGGTAGAGCACCTAACTCTTTAAAACTAAATGAAACAACATGGCCCATATGATTTACTTCTGAGAACTAAGCATTGATTGCAGAGATTTTGCAGCTATCTCCTTTCCATGAGTTTTTGTGCTAACATTCCTGCCTGTATAACTAGCATTTACATTATAGGAAAGCATAACTGAGGGTATAGCACCTAACTCTTTAAACGTAAATGAAACAACATGGCCCATATGATTTACTTCTGAGAGCAAAGCATTGAGTGCAGAGATTTTGCAGGTCTCTCCTTTCCTTCAGTTTTTGTGCTAACATTCCTATCTCTAAAACTAACATTTACACTATAGGAAAGCATAACCGAGTGTATAGCACATAACTCTTTTAAGCTAAGTGAAACAACATGGCACATATGATTTACTTCTGAGAACTAAACATTGTGTCCAGAGATTTTGCAGCTCTCTCCTTTCCTTCAGTTTTTGTGCTAACATTCCTATATATAAAACTAGCATTTACACTAGAGGAAAGCAATACCGAGGGTGTAGCACCTAACTCTTTAAACATAAATGAAACAACATTGCCCATAAGATTTACTTCTGAGAACTAAACATTGAGTGCAGAGATTTTGCAGCTCTCTCCTTTCCTTCAGTTTTTGTGCTGACATTCCTATATATAAAACTAGCATTTATACTATAGGAAAACATAACCGAGGGTAGAGCACCCAACCCTTTAAACCTAAATGAAACAACATGGCACATATGATTTTCTTCTGAGAACTAAGCATTGAGTGCAGAGATTTTGCATCTCTCTCCTTTCCTTCAGTTTTTGTGCTAACATTCCTATCTCTAAAACTAGCATTTACACTATAGGAAAGCATAACCGAGGGTATAGCACATAACTCTTTTAACCTAAGTGAAACAACATGGCACATATGATTTACTTCTGAGAACTAAACATTGTGTGCAAAGATTTTGCAGCTATCTCCTTTCCTTCAGTATTTGTGCTCACATTCTTATCTCTAAATCTAGCATTTACACTATAGGAAAGCATAACCGAGGGTATAGCAGCTAACCCTTTAAACCTAAATGAAACAACATGGCCCATATGACTTACTTCTGAGAACTAAGTATTGAGTGCAGAGATTTTGCAGCTCTCTCCTTTCCTTCAGTTTTTGTGCTGACATTCCTATAAATAAAACTAGCATTTAAACTATAGGAAAACATAACCGAGGGTATGGCACCCACCCCTTTAAACCTAAATGAAACTACATGGCACATATGATTTTCTTCTGAGAACTAAGCATTGAGTGCAGAGATTTTGCAGCTTTCACCTTTCCTTCAGTTTTTGTTCTAACATTCGTATCTGTAAAACTAGCATTTCTTATATAGGAGAGCATAACCGAGGGTGTAGCACCCAACTCTTTAAACCTAAATGAAACAACATGACAAATATGATTTCCTTCTGAGAACTAAGCATTGTGTTCAGAGATATTGCAGCTATATCCTTTCCTTCAGTTTTTGTGCTAACATTCCTATCTCTAAAACTAGCATTTCCTATATAGGAAAGCATAACCGAGGGTATAGCACCTAACTCTTTTAACCTAAATGAAATAACATGGCCCATATGATTTACTTCTGAGAACCAAGCATTGAGTACAGAGATATTGCAGCTTTCTCCATTCCTTCAGTTTTTGTGTTAACATTCGAATCTGTAAAACTAGCATTTCCTATGTAGGGGAGCATAACTGAGGGTGTAGCACCTAACTCTTTAAACCTAAATGAAACAACATGGCCGTATGATTTACTTCTGAGAACTAAGCATTGTGTGCAGAGATTTTGCAGCTATCTCCTTTCCTTCAGTTTTGTGCTAACATTCCTAACTGTAAAAGTAGCATTTCCAACATAGGAAAGCATAACCTAGGGTATATCACCTAACTCTTTAAACCTAAATGAAAGTACATGGCACATATGATTTACTTCTTAGAACTAAGCATTGTGTGCAGAGATTTTGCAGCTATCTCCTTTCCTTCATTTTTTGTGCTAACATTGCTATATCTAAAACAAGCATTTGCACTACAGGAAAGCATAACCGAGGGTATAGCACCTAACTCTTTAAACCTAAGTGAAGGAACATGGCACATATAATTTACTTCTGAGAACAAAGTATTGAGTGCAAAGATTTTGCAGATATCTCCTTTCCTTCAGTTTTTTTGCTAACATTCCTATGTCTAAAACTAGCATTTCCTAAATAGGAAAGCATAACCAAGGGTATAGCACATAACTCTTTAAACCTAAATGAAACAATATGGCACATATGATTTACTTCTGAGAACAAAGCATTGTGTGCGGAGATTTTGCAGCTATCTCCTTTTCTTCAGTTTTTGTGCTAACATTTCTATATCTTAAACTAGCATTTACACTATAGGAAAGCATAACCGAGGGTATAGCACCTAACTCTTTAAACCTACCTGAAACAACATGGCCCATATGATTTACTTCTGAGAACTAAGCTTTGAGTGCAGAGATTTTGCAGCTATCTCCTTTCCTTCAGTTTTTGTGCTGACATTCCTATATATAAAACTAGCATTTACACTATAGGAAAACATAACCGAGGGTATAGTACACAACCATTTAAACCTAAATGAAACAACATGGCACATGTGATTTTCTTCTGAGAACTAAGCATTGAGTGCAGAGATTTTGCAGCTTTCTCCTTTCCTTCAGTTTTTGTGCTAATATTCGTATCTGTAAAACTAGGATTTCTTATATAGGAGAGCATAACCGAGGGTGTAGCACCCAACTCTTTAAACCTAAATGAAACAACATAACAAATATGATTTCCTTCTGAGAACTAAGGAATGTGTTCAGAGATATTGCAGATATATCCTTTCCTTCAGTTTTTGTGCTAACATTCCTATCTCTAAAACTAGCTTTTCCTGTATAGGAAAGCATAACCGAGGGTATAGCACCTAACTCTTTTAACCTAAATGAAACAACATGGCACATATGATTTACTTCTGAGAACTAAGCATTGTGTGCAGAGATTTTGCAGCTATCTCCTTTCATTCATTTTTTGTGCTAACATTCCTATATCTAAAACTACCATTTACACTATAGGAAAGCATTAACGAGGGTATAGCACCTAACTCTTTTTTTTTTTTTTTTTTTTAATTTTTTTATTTTTTATTGACTTTGTAATAATATTACATTAAAAATATATATGTGAGGTCCCATTCAACCCCACCCCCCCACCCCCCCTCTCCCCCCCCCAACAACACTCGTTCCCATCATCATGACACATCCATTGGATTTGGTAAGTACATCTTTGGGCACCTCTGCACCTCATATACATTGGTTCACATCATGGCCCATACTCTCCTCTATTACATCATGTAGGCCCTGTGAGGATTTACAATGTCCGGTGATTACCTCTGAAGCACCATCCAGGGCAGCTCCATTACCCGAAGACGCCTCCCCCTCTCATCTCTTCCTGCCTTTCCCTATACACTTTGTCCATTATGTCCACTTTTCCAAATCCAATGCCACCTCTTCTATGTGGACACTGGATTGGTTGTGTCCATTGCACCTTTATGTCAAGAGGAGGCTCAGATTCCACCTGGATGCTGGATGCAATCCTCCCATTTTCAGTTGTAATCACTCTAAGCACCTAACTCTTTAAACCTAAATGAAATAACATGGCCCATATGATTTACTTCTGAGAACCAAGCATTGAGTGCAGAGATATTGCAGCTATCTCCATTCCTTCAGTTTTTGTGTTAACATTCGAATCTGTAAAACTAGCATTTCCTATATAGGGGAGCATAACTGAGGGTGTAGCACCTAACTCTTTAAACCTAAATGAAACAACATGGCACATATGATTTACTTTTGAGAACTAAGCATTGTGTGCAGAGATTTTGCAGCTATCTCCTTTCCTTCAGTTTTTGTGCTAACATTCCTATCTCTAAAACTAGCATTTACACTATAGAAAAGCATAACCGAGGGTATAGCACATAACTCTTTTAACCTAAGTGAAACAACATGGCACATATGATTTACTTCTGAGAACTAAACATTGTGTGCAGAGATTTTGCAGCTATCTCCTTTCCTTCAGTTTTTTTGCTAACATTCCTATCTCAAAACTAGCATTTCCAATATAGGAAAGCATACCCTAGGGTATAGCACCTAACTCTTAAACCTAAATGAAAGAACATGGCACATATGATTTACTTCTGAGAACTAAGCATTGTGTTCAGAGTTATTACAGCTATATACTTTCGTTCAGTTTTTGTGCTAACATTCCTATATCTAAAACTACCATTTACACTATAGGAAAGCATTACCGAGGGTATAGCACCTAACTCTTTAAACCTAAAAGAAATAACATGGCCCATATGATTTACTTCTGAGAACCAAGCATTGAGTGCAGAGATTTTGCAGCTATCTCCTTTCCTTCAGTTTTTGTGCTAACATTCCTATCTGTAAAACTAGCATTTCCAATATAGGAAAGCATAACTTAGGGTATAGCACCTAACTCTTTAAACCTAAATGAAAGAACATGGCACATATGATTTTCTTCTGAGAACTAAGTATTGAGTGGAGAGATTTTGCATCTATCTCCTTTCCTCCAGTTTTTGTGCTTACATTCCTATCTCTAAAAATAGCATTTCTTATATAGGAGAGCATAACCAAGGGTGTAGCACCTAACTCCTTAAACCTAAATGAAACAACATGGCTCATATGATTTACTTCTGAGAACTAAGCATTGTGTTCAGACATATTGCAGCTATCTCCATTCCTTCAGTTTTTGTGTTAACATTCGAATCTGTAAAACTAGCATTTCCTATATAGGGGAGCATAACTAAGGGTGTAGCACCTAACTCTTTAAACCTAAATGAAACAACATGGCAAATATGATTTCCTTCTGAGAACTAAGCATTGTGTTCAGAGATATTGCAGCTATCTCCTTTCCTTCAGTTTTTAGTGCTAACATCCCTATCTGTAAAACTAGCATTTCCTATATAGGAAAGCATAACCAAGGGTATAGCACCTAACTCTTTTAACCTAAATGAAACAACATGGCACATATGATTTACTTCTGAAAACTAAGCATTGTGTGCAGAGATTTTGCAGCTATCTCCTTTCGTTCAGTTTTTGTGCTAACATTCCTATCTCTAAAACTAGCATTTACACTATAGGAAAACATATCCGAGGGTATAGCACCTAACTCTTTAAACCTAAATGAAACAACATTGCCCATATGATTTACTTCTGAGAACTAAGCTTTGAGTGCAGAGATTTTGCAGCTATCTCCTTTCCTTCAGTTTTTGTGCTAACATTTGTATCTGTACAACTAGCATTTCCTATATAGGAGAGCATAACCGAGGGTGTAGCACCTAACTCTTTAAACCTAAATGAAACAACAAGGCAAATATGATTTACTTCTGAGAACTAAGCATTGTGTGCAGAGATTTTGCAGCTATCTTCTTTCCTTCAGTTTTTGTCCTATCTCTAAAACTAGCATTAACTATATAGGAAAGCATAACCGAGGGTAAAGCACCTAACTCTTTTAACCTAAATGAAACAACATGGCACATATGATTTCCTTCTGAGAACTAAGCATTGTGTGCAGAGATTTTACAGCTATCTCCTTTCCTTCAGTTTTTGTGCTAACATTCCTATATCTAAAACTACCATTTACACTATAGAAAAGCATTACCGAGGGTATAGCACCGAACTCTTTAAACCTAAATGAAACAACATGGCCCGTATGATTTACTTCTGAGAACTAAGCATTGAGTGCAGAGATTTTGCAGCTATCTCCTTTCCTTCAGTTTTTGTGCTAACATTCCTATCTGTAAAACTAGGATTTCCAATATAGGAAAACATAACCTAGGGTATAGCACCTAACTCTTCAAACCTAAATGAAAGAACATGGCACATATGATTTACTTCTGAGAACTAAGCATTGTGTTCAGAGATATTGCTGCTATATCCTTTCCTTCAGTTTTTGTGCTAACATTCCTATCTCTAAAACTAGCATTTCCTATATAGGAAAGCATAACCCAGGGTATAGCACCTAACTCTTTTAACCTAAATGAAACAACATGGCACATATGGTTTACTTCTGAGAAATAAGGATTGTGTGCAGAGATTTTACAGCTATCTCCTTTCCTTCAGTTTTTGTGCTAACATTCCTATATCTAAACCTAGCATTTAAACTTTAGGAAAGCATAACCGAGGGTATAGCACCTGACTCTTTAAACCTAAGTGAAAGAACATAGCACATATAATTTACCTCTGAGAACTAAGTATTGAGTGCAGAGATTTTGCATCTATGTCCTTTCCTTCAGTTTTTGTGCTAACATTCCTATCTCTAAAACTAGCATTTCTTATATAGGAGAGCATAACCGAGGGTGTAGCACCTAACTCCTTAAACCTAAATGAAACAGCATGGCTCATATGATTTACTTCTGAGAACTAAGCATTGTGATCAGAGATATTGCAGCTATCTCCATTCCTTCAGTTTTTGTGTTAACATTCGTATTTTAAAACTAACATTTCCTATATAGGAGAGCATAACCGAAGGTGTAGCACCTACTCTTTAAACCTAAATGAAACAACATGGCACATATGATTTACTTCTGAGAACTAAGCATTGTGTGCAGAGATTTTGCAGCTATCTCCATTCCTTCAGTTTTTGTGCTAACATTCGTATCTCTAAAACTCGCATTTCCTACATAGGAAACCTAACTGAGGGTATAGCACCTAACTCATTACACCTAAATGAACCAACATGGCACATATGATTTACTTGTGAGAACTAAGCATTGTGTGCAGAGATTTTGCAGCTATCAACTTTCCTTCAGTTTTTGTGCTAACATTCCTATATCTAAAACTAGCATTTACTTTATAGGAAAGCATAACCCAGGGTATAGCACCTAACTCTTTTAAACTAAATGAAACAACATGGCACATATGATTTACTTGCGAGAACTAAGCATTGTGTGCAGAGATTTTGCAGCTATCAACTTTCCTTCAGTTTTTGTGCTAACATTCCTTTCTCTAAAACTAGCATTTACAGTATAGGAAAGCATAACTGAGGGTATAGCACATAACTCTTTTAACCTAAGTGAAAGAACATGGCACATATGATTTACTTCTGAGAACTAAGCATTGAGTGCATAGATTTTGCAGCTATCTCCTTTCCATCAGTTTTTGTGCTAACATTCCTAACTGTAAAACTAGCATTTACATTATAGGAAAGCATAACCGAGGGTATAGCACCTAACTCTTTAAACCTAAATGAAACAACATGGCCCATATGATTTACTTCTGAGAACTAAGCATTGAGTGCAGAGATTTTGCACCTCTCTCCTTTCCTGCAGTTTTTGTGCTAACATTCCTATCTCTAAAACTAGCATTTCCTATATAGGAAAGCATAACCGAGGGTGTAGCACCTAACTCTTTTAACCTAAATGAAACAACATGGCACATATGATTTACTTCTGAGAACTAAGCATTGTGTGGAGAGATTTTACAGCTTTCTCCTTTCCTTCAGTTTTTGTGCTAACATTCCTATATCTAAACCTAGGATTTACACTTTAGGAAAGCCTAACCGAGGGTATAGCACCTAACTCTTTAAACCTAAGTGAAAGAACATGGCACATATGATTTACTTCTGAGAACTAAGTATTGAGTGCAGAGATTTTGCATCTATCTCCTTTCCTTCAGTTTTTGTGCTAACATTCGTATCTCTAAAACTAGCATTTCCTATATAAGAAAGCATAACCGAGGGCATAGCACCTAACTCTTTTAACCGAAATGAAACAACAAGGCACATATGATTTACTTCTGAGACCTAAGCATTGTGTGCTGAGATTTTGCAGCTATCAACTTTCCTTCAGTTTTTGTGCTAACATTCTTTTATCTAGAACTAGCATTTACACTATAGGAAAGCAATACCGAGGGTGTAGCACCTAACTCTTTAAACCTAAATGAAACAACATGGCCCATATGATTTACTTCTGACTACTAAGCATTGAGTACAGAGATTTTGCAGCTATCTCCTTTCCATCACTTTTTGTGCTAAAATTCCTATGTGTATAACTAGCATTTACACTATAGGAAAGCATAACCGAAGGTAAAGCACCTAACTCTTTAAACCTAAATGAAACAACATGGCCCATATGATTTACTTCTGAGAACTAAGCTTTGAGTACAGAGATTTTGCAGCTATCGCCTTTCCTTCAGTTTTTGTGCTAACATTCATATCTCTAAAACTAGCATTTATACTATAGGAAAGCATAACCGAGGGTATAGCACATAACTCTTTTAACCTAAGAGAAACAACATGGCACATATGATTTACTTCTGAGAACTAAACATTGTGTCCAGAGATTTTGCAGCTCTCTCCTTTCCTTTAGTTTTTGTACTAACATTCCTATATATAAAACTAGCATTTACACGATAGGAAAACATAACCGAGGGTATAGCACCCAACGCTTTAAACCTAAATGAAACAACATGGCACATATGATTTACTTCTGAGAACTAGGCCTTGTGTGCAGAGATTTTGCAGCTATCCTCTTTCCTTCAGTTTTTGTGCTAACTTTCCTATATCTGAAACTAGCTTTACACTATAGGATAGCAATACCGCGGGTATAGCTCCTAACACTTTAAACCTAAATGAAACAACATGGCCCATATGATTTACTTCTGAGAACTAAGCATTGAGTGCAGAGATTTTGCAGGTCTCTCCTTTCCTTCAGTTTTTGTGCTAACATTCCTATCTCTAAAACTAGCATTTACACTATAGGACACCATAACCGAGGGTATAGCACATAACTCTTTTAACCTAAGTGAAACAACATGGCACATATGATTTACTTCTGAGAACTAAACATTGTGTCCAGAGATTTTGCAGCTCTCTCCTTTCCTTCAGTTTTTGTGCTAACATTCCTATATATAAAACTAGCATTTACACTATAGGAAAACATAACCGAGGGTATAGCACCGAACCCTTTAAACCGAAATGAAACAACATGGCACATATGATTTTCTTCTGAGAACTGAGCATTGAGTGCAGAGTTTTTGCAGCTTTCTCCCTTCGTTCAGTTTTTGTGCTAACATTCGTATCTGTAATACTAGCATTTCCTATATAGGAGAGCATAACCGAGGGTGTAGTACCCAACTCTTTAAACCTAAATGAAACAACATGGCAAATATGATTTCCTTCTGAGAACTAAGCATTGCTTTCAGAGATATTGCCGCTATTTCCTTTCCTTCAGTTTTTGTGCTAACATTCCTATCTCTAAAACTAGCATTTCCTATATAGGAAAGCATAACCGAGGGTATAGCACCTAACTCTTTAAACCTAAATGAAACAACATGGCCCATATGATTTACTTCTGAGAACTAAGCACTGAGTGCAGAGATTTTCCAGGTCTCTCCTTTCCTTCAGTTATTGTGCAAACATTCCTATCTCTAAAACTAGCATTTACACTATAGGAAAGCATAACCGAGGGTATAGCACATAACTCTTTTAACCTAAGTGAAACAACATGGCCCATATGATTTACTTCTGAGAACTAAGCATTGAGTGGAGAGATTTTGCCGCTATCTCCTTTCCATCAGTTTTTGTGTTAACATTCCTATCTGTAAAACTAGCATTTACACTATAGGAAAGCATAACCGAGGGTATAGCACCTAACTCTTTAAACCTATATGAAACAACATGGCCCATATGATTTACTTCTGAGAACTAAGATTTGAGTTCAGAGATTTTGCAGCTATCTCTTTCCTTCAGTTTTTGTGCTAACATTCGTATCTCTAAAACTAGCATTTCCTATATAGGAAAGCATAACCGAGGGGATAGCACCTAACTCTTTTAACCTAAATGAAACAACATGGCACGTATGATTTACTTCTGAGAAGTAAGCATTGTGTGCAGAGATTTTGCAGCTATCAACTTTCCTTCAGTTTTTGTGCTAACATTCCTTTATCTAAAACTAGCATTTACACTATAGTAAAGCAATACCGAGGGTGTAGCACCTAACTCTTTAAACCTAAATGAAACAACATGGCAAAGATGATTTACTTCTGAGAACTAAGCATTGATTGCAGAGATTTTGCAGCTATCTCCTTTCCATCACGTTTGTGCTAACATTCCTATCTGTATAACTAGCATTTACCCTATAGGAAAGCATAACCGAGGGTATAGCACCTAACTCTTTAAACCTAAATGAAACAACATGGCCCAAATGATTTACTTCTGAGAACTAAGCTTTGAGTGCAGAGATTTGTCAGCTATCTCCTTTCCTTTAGTTATTGTGCTAACATTCGTATCTCTAAAACTAGCATTTCCTATATAGGAAAGCATAAGTGAGGGCATAGCACCTAACTCTTTAAACCTAAATTAAAAAACATGGCACATATGATTTACTTCTGAGAACTAGGCATTGTGTGCAGAGATTTTGCAGCTATCTCCTTTCCTTCAGTTTTGGTGCTAACTTTCCTATATCTGAAACTAGCATTTACACTATAGGATAGCAATACCGTGGGTATAGCACCTAACTCTATTAACATAAATGAAAAAACATGGCACATATGATTTACTTCTGAGAACTAAGAATTGTGTGCAGAGATTTTGCAGCTATCTCCTTTCGTTCAGTTTTTGTGCTAACATTCCTATATCTAAAACTAGCATTTACACTATAGGAAAGCATTACCGAGGGTACAGCACCTAACTCTTTAAATCTAAATGAAATAACATGGCCCATATGATTTACTTGTGAGAACCAAGCATTGAGTGCAGAGATTTTGCAGCTATCTCCTTTCCTTCAGTTTTTGTGCTAACATTCCTGTCTGTAAAACTAGCATTTCCTATATAGGAAAGCATAACTTAGGGTATAGCACCTAACTCTTTAAACCTAAATGAAAGAACATGGCACATATGATTTACTTCTGAGAACTAACCATTGTGTTCAGAGTTATTGCAGCTATATTCTTTCCTTCAGTTTTTGTGCTAACATTCCTATATCTAAACCTAGCATTTACACTTTAGGAAAGCATAACCGAGGGTATAGCACCTAACTCTTTAAACCTAAGTGAAAGAACATGGCACATATGATTTACTTCTGAGAACTAAGTATTGAGTGGAGAGATTTTGCATCTATCTCCTTTCCTCTAGTTTTTGTGCTTACATTCCTATCTCTAAAACTAGCATTTCTTATATAGGAGAGCATAACCGAGGGTGTAGCACCTAACTCCTTAAACCTAAATGAAACAACATGGCTCATATGATTTACTTCTGAGAACTAAGCATTGTGTTCAGACATATTGCAGCTATCTCCATTCCTTCAGTTTTTGTGTTAACATTCGGATCTGTAAAACTAGCATTTCCTATATAGGGGAGCATAACTAAGGGTGTAGCACCTAACTCTTTAAACCTAAATGAAACAACATGGCAAATATGATTTCCTTCTGAGAACTAAGCATTGTGTTCAGAGATATTGCAGCTAACTCCTTTCCTTCAGTTTTTAATGCTAACATCCCTATCTGTAAAACTAGCATTTCCTATATAGGAAAGCATAACCGAGGTATAGCACCTAACTCTTTTAACCTAAATGAAAAAACATGGCACATATGATTTACTTCTGAGAACTAAGCATTGTGTGCAGAGATTTTGCAGCTATCTCCTTTCGTTCAGTTTTTGTGCTCACATTCCTATATCTAAAACTACCATTTACACTATAGGGAAGCATTACCGAGGGTATTGCACCTAACTCTGTAAACCTAAATGAAATAACATGGCCCATATGATTTACTTCTGACAACTAAGCATTGAGTGCAGAGATTTTGCAGCTATCTCCTTTCCTTCAGTTTTTGTGCTAACATTCGTATCTATAAAACTAGCATTTCTTATATAGGAGAGAATAACCGAGGGTGTAGCACCCAACTCTTTAAACCTAAATGAAACAACATGGCACATATGATTTACTTCTGAGAACTAAGCATTGTGTGCAGAGATTTTGCATCTATCTCCTTTCCTTCTGTTTTTGTGCTAACATTCCTATCTCTAAAACTATCATTTACACTATAGAAAAGCATAACCGAGGGTATAGCACATAACTCTTTTAACCTAAGTGAAACAACATTGCACATATGATTTACTTCTGAGAACTAAACATTGTGTGCAGAGATTTTGCAGCTATCTCCTTTCCTTCAGTTTTTGTGCTAATATTCCTATCTCTAAAACTAGCTTTTACACTATAGGAAAGCATAAACGAGGGTATAGCACCTAACTCTTTAAAACTAAATGAAACAACATGGCCCATATGATTTACTTCTGAGAACTAAGCTTTGAGTGCAGAGATTTTGCAGCTATCTCCTTTCCTTCAGTTTTTGTGCTAACATTCGTATCTGTAAAACTAGCATTTCCTATATAGGAGAGCATCACTGAGGGTGTAGCACCTAACTCTTTAAACCTAAATGAAACAACATGGCACATATGATTTACTTCTGAGAACTAAGCATTGAGTGCAGAGATTTTGCAGTTATCTCCTTTCCTTCAGTTTTTGTGCTAACATTCCTATCCCTAAAACTAGCATTTACACTATAGGAAAGCATAACCGAGGGTATTGCACCTAACTCTTTAAACCTAAATGAAACAACATGGCCCATATGATTTCCTTCTGAGAACAAAGCTTTGAGTGCAGAGATTTTGCAGCTATCTCCTTTCCTTCAGTTTTTGTGCTAACATTAGTATCTGTAAAACTAGCATTTCCTATACAGGAGAGCATAACCGAGGGTGTAGCACCTAAGTCTTTAAATCTAAATCAAACAACATGACAAATATGATTTACTTCTGAGAACTAAGCATTGAGTGCAGAGATTTTGCAGCTATCTCCTTTCCTTCAGTTTTTGTGCTAACATTCCTGTCTGTAAAATTAGCATTTCCAATATAGGAAAGCATAACCGAGGGTATAGCACCTAACTCTTTAAACCTAAATGAAACAATATGGCACATATGAGATTCTTCTGAGAACAAAGCATTGTTTGCAGAGATTTTGCAGCTATCTCCTTTCCTTCAGTTTTTGTGCTAACATTCCTATATCTATAACTAACATTTACACTATAGGAAAGCATAACCAAGGGTATAGCACCTAACTCTTTAAACCTAACTGAAACAACATGGCCCATATGATTTACTTTTGAGAATTAAGCATTGAGTGCAGAGATTTTGCAGCTCTCTCCTTTCCTTCAGTTTTTGTGCTGACATTCCTATATATAAAACTAGCATTTACACTATAGGAAAACATAACTGAGGGTGTAGCACCCAACCCTTTAAACCTAAATGAAACAACATGGCACATACGATTTTCTTCTGACAACTAAGCATTAAGTGCAGAGATTTTGCAGCTTTCTCCTTCCCTTCAGTTTTTGTGCTAACATTCGTATCTGTAAAACTAGCATTTCTTATATAGGAGAGAATAACCGAGGGTGTAGCACCCAACTCTTTAAACCTAAATGAAACAACATGGCACATATGATTTACTTCTGAGAACTATGCATTGTGTGCAGAGATTTTGCATCTATCTCCTTTCCTTCTGTTTTTGTGCTAACATTCCTATCTCTAAAACTATCATTTACACTATAGAAAAGCATAACCGAGGGTATAGCACATAACTCTTTTAACCTAAGTGAAACAACATTGCACATATGATTTACTTCTGAGAACTAAACATTGTGTGCAGAGATTTTGCAGCTATCTCCTTTCCTTCAGTTTTTGTTCTAATATTCCTATCTCTAAAACTAGCTTTTACACTATAGGAAAGCATAAACGAGGGTATAGCACCTAACTCTTTAAAACTAAATGAAACAACATGGCCCATATGATTTACTTCTGAGAACTAAGCTTTGAGTGCAGAGATTTTGCAGCTATCTCCTTTCCTTCAGTTTTTGTGCTAACATTCGTATCTGTAAAACTAGCATTTCCTATATAGGAGAACATCACTGAGGGTGTAGCACCTAACTCTTTAAACATAAATGAAACAACATGGCACATATGATTTACTTCTGAGAACTAAGCATTGTGTGCAGAGATTTTGCAGCTATCTCCTTTCCTTCAGTTTTTGTGCTAACATTCCTATCTCTAAAACTAGCATTTCCTATATAGGAACCCTAACTGAGGGTATAGCACCTAACTCTTTTAACCTAAATTAAACAACATGGCCCATATGATTTACTTGTGAGAACTAAGCATTGTGTGCAGAGATTTTGCAGCTATCAACTTTCCTTCAGTTTTTGTGCTAACATTCCTATATCTAAAACTAACATTTACACTGTACGAAAGCATAACCGAGGTTATAGCACCTAACTCTTTAAACCTAAATGAAACAACATGGCCCATATGATTTACTTCTGAGAACTAAGCATTGAGTGCAGAGATTTTGCAGCTATCTCCTTTCCATCAGTTTTTGTGCTAACATTCCTATATCTAAAATTACCATTTACACTATAGGAAAGCATTACAGAGGATATAGCACCTACCTCTTTAAACCTAAATGAAACAGCATGGCCCGTATGATTTACTTCTGAGAACTAAGCATTGAGTGCAGAAATTTTGCATCTCTCTCCTTTCCTTAAGTTTTTGTCCTAACATTCCTATTCTAAAACTAGCATTTACACTATAGGAAAGCATAACCGAGGGTATAGCACATAACTCTTTTAACCTAAGTGAAACAACATGGCACATATGATTTACTTCTGAGAACTAAACACTGTGTGCAGAGATTTTGCAGCTATCTCCTTTCCTTCAGTATTTGTGCTCACATTCCTATCTCTAAAACTTGCATTTACACTATAGGAAAGCATAACCGAGGGTATAGCATATAACTCTTTTAACCTAAGTGAAACAACATGGCACATATGATTTACTTCTGAGAACTAAACATCGTGTCCAGAGATTTTGCAGCTCTCTCCTTTCCTTCAGTTTTTGTGCTAACATTCTTATATATAAAACAAGCATTTACACTATAGGAAAGCAATACCGAGGGTATAGCACCTAACACTTTAAACCTAAATGAAACAACATGGCCCATATGATTTACTTCTGAGAACTAAGCATTGGGTGCAGAGATTTTTCAGCTCTCTCCTTTCCTTCAGTTTTTGTGCTGACATTCCGATATATAAAACTAGCATTTACACTATAGGAAAACATAACCGAGGGTTTAGCACCCAACCCTTTAAACCTAAATGAAACAACATGGCACATATGATTTTCTTCTGAGAACTAAGCATTGAGTGCAGAGATTTTGCAGGTCTCTCCTTTCCTTCAGTTTTTGTGCTAACATTCATATCTCTAAAACTAGCATTTATACTATAGGAAAGCATAACCGAGGGTATAGCACATAACTCTTTTAACCTAAGAGAAACAACATGGCACATATGATTTACTTCTGAGAACTAAACATTGTGTCCAGAGATTTTGCAGCTCTCTCCTTTCCTTTAGTTTTTGTACTAACATTCCTATATATAAAACTAGCATTTACACTATAGGAAAACATAACCGAGGGTATAGCACCCAACGCTTTAAACCTAAATGAAACAACATGGCACATATGATTTACTTCTGAGAACTAGGCCTTGTGTGCAGAGATTTTGCAGCTATCCTCTTTCCTTCAGTTTTTGTGCTAACTTTCCTATATCTGAAACTAGCTTTACACTATAGGATAGCAATACCGCGGGTATAGCACCTAACACTTTAAACCTAAATGAAACAACATGGCCCATATGATTTACTTCTGAGAACTAAGCATTGAGTGCAGAGATTTTGCAGGTCTCTCCTTTCCTTCAGTTTTTGTGCTAACATCCCTATCTCTAAAACTAGCATTTACACTATAGGACACCATAACCGAGGGTATAGCACATAACTCTTTTAACCTAAGTGAAACAACATGGCACATATGATTTACTTCTGAGAACTAAACATTGTGTCCAGATTTTGCAGCTCTCTCCTTTCCTTCAGTTTTTGTGCTAACATTCCTATATATAAAACTAGCATTTACACTATAGGAAAACATAACCGAGGGTATAGCACCCAACCCTTTAAACCTAAATGAAACAACATGGCACATATGATTTTCTTCTGAGAACTGAGCATTGAGTGCAGAGTTTTTGCAGCTTTCTCCCTTCGTTCAGTTTTTGTGCTAACATTCGTATATGTAAAACTAGCATTTCCTATATAGGAGAGCATAACCGAGGGTGTAATACCCAACACTTTAAACCTAAATGAAACAACATGGCAAATATGATTTCCTTCTGAGAACTAAGCATTGCTTTCAGAGATATTGCAGCTATTTCCTTTCCTTCAGTTTTTGTGCTAACATTCCTATCTCTAAAACTAGCATTTCCTATATAGGAAAGCATAACCGAGGGTATAGCACCTAACTCTTTAAACCTAAATGAAACAACATGGCCCATATGATTTACTTCTGAGAACTAAGCACTGAGTGCAGAGATTTTGCAGGTCTCTCCTTTCCTTCAGTTATTGTGCAAACATTCCTATCTCTAAAACTAGCATTTACACTATAGGAAAGCATAACCGAGGGTATAGCACATAACTCTTTTAACCTAAGTGAAACAACATGGCCCATATGATTTACTTCTGAGAACTAAGCATTGAGTGGAGAGATTTTGCCGCTATCTCCTTTCCATCAGTTTTTGTGTTAACATTCCTATCTGTAAAACTAGCATTTACACTATAGGAAAGCATAACCGAGGGTATAGCACCTAACTCTTTAAACCTAAATGAAACAACATGGCCCATATGATTTACTTCTGAGAACTAAGATTTGAGTTCAGAGATTTTGCAGCTATCTCTTTCCTTCAGTTTTTGTGCTAACATTCGTATCTCTAAAACTAGCATTTCCTATATAGGAAAGCATAACCGAGGGGATAGCACCTAACTCTTTTAACCTAAATGAAACAACATGGCACGTATGATTTACTTCTGAGAAGTAAGCATTGTGTGCAGAGATTTTGCAGCTATCAACTTTCCTTCAGTTTTTGTGCTAACATTCCTTTATCTAAAACTAGCATTTACACTATAGTAAAGCAATACCGAGGGTGTAGCACCTAACTCTTTAAACCTAAATGAAACAACATGGCAAAGATGATTTACT
The DNA here is from genome assembly GCF_030445035.2 of Dasypus novemcinctus. NCBI lineage: Eukaryota > Metazoa > Chordata > Mammalia > Cingulata > Dasypodidae > Dasypus > Dasypus novemcinctus. Next base: position 96,111,812 of record NC_080678.1, read on the forward strand.
TCTGAGAACTAAGCATTGATTGCAGAGATTTTGCAGCTATCTCCTTTCCATCACGTTTGTGCTAACATTCCTATCTGTATAACTAGCATTTACCCTATAGGAAAGCATAACCGAGGGTATAGCACCTAACTCTTTAAACCTAAATGAAACAACATGGCCCAAATGATTTACTTCTGAGAACTAAGCTTTGAGTGCAGAGATTTGTCAGCTATCTCCTTTCCTTTAGTTATTGTGCTAACATTCGTATCTCTAAAACTAGCATTTCCTATATAGGAAAGCATAACCAAGGGCATAGCACCTAACTCTTTAAACCTAAATTAAAAAACATGGCACATATGATTTACTTCTGAGAACTAGGCATTGTGTGCAGAGATTTTGCAGCTATCTCCTTTCCTTCAGTTTTTGTGCTAACTTTCCTATATCTGAAACTAGCATTTACACTATAGGATAGCAGTACCGTGGGTATAGCACCTAACTCTATTAACATAAATGAAAAAACATGGCACATATGATTTACTTCTGAGAACTAAGAATTGTGTGCAGAGATTTTGCAGCTATCTCCTTTCGTTCAGTTTTTGTGCTAACATTCCTATATCTAAAACTACCATTTACACTATAGGAAAGCATTACCGAGGGTACAGCACCTAACTCTTTAAATCTAAATGAAATAACATGGCCCATATGATTTACTTGTGAGAACCAAGCATTGAGTGCAGAGATTTTGCAGCTATCTCCTTTCCTTCAGTTTTTGTGCTAACATTCCTGTCTGTAAAACTAGCATTTCCTATATAGGAAAGCATAACTTAGGGTATAGCACCTAACTCTTTAAACCTAAATGAAAGAACATGGCAAAGATGATTTACTTCTGAGAACTAAGCATTGATTGCAGAGATTTTGCAGCTATCTCCTTTCCATCACGTTTGTGCTAACATTCCTATCTGTATAACTAGCATTTACCCTATAGGAAAGCATAACCGAGGGTATAGCACCTAACTCTTTAAACCTAAATGAAACAACATGGCCCAAATGATTTACTTCTGAGAACTAAGCTTTGAGTGCAGAGATTTGTCAGCTATCTCCTTTCCTTTAGCTTTGTGCTAACATTCGTATCTCTAAAACTAGCATTTCCTATATAGGAAAGCATAACCGAGGGCATAGCACCTAACTCTTTAAACCTAAATTAAAAAACATGGCACATATGATTTACTTCTGAGAACTAGGCATTGTGTGCAGAGATTTTGCAGCTATCTCCTTTCCTTCAGTTTTTGTGCTAACTTTCCTATATCTGAAACTAGCATTTACACTATAGGATAGCAGTACCGTGGGTATAGCACCTAACTCTATTAACATAAATGAAAAAACATGGCACATATGATTTACTTCTGAGAACTAAGAATTGTGTGCAGAGATTTTGCAGCTATCTCCTTTCGTTCAGTTTTTGTGCTAACATTCCTATATCTAAAACTACCATTTACACTATAGGAAAGCATTACCGAGGGTACAGCACCTAACTCTTTAAATCTAAATGAAATAACATGGCCCATATGATTTACTTGTGAGAACCAAGCATTGAGTGCAGAGATTTTGCAGCTATCTCCTTTCCTTCAGTTTTTGTGCTAACATTCCTGTCTGTAAAACTAGCATTTCCTATATAGGAAAGCATAACTTAGGGTATAGCACCTAACTCTTTAAACCTAAATGAAAGAACATGGCAAAGATGATTTACTTCTGAGAACTAAGCATTGATTGCAGAGATTTTGCAGCTATCTCCTTTCCATCACGTTTGTGCTAACATTCCTATCTGTATAACTAGCATTTACCCTATAGGAAAGCATAACCGAGGGTATAGCACCTAACTCTTTAAACCTAAATGAAACAACATGGCCCAAATGATTTACTTCTGAGAACTAAGCTTTGAGTGCAGAGATTTGTCAGCTATCTCCTTTCCTTTAGTTATTGTGCTAACATTCGTATCTCTAAAACTAGCATTTCCTATATAGGAAAGCATAACCGAGGGCATAGCACCTAACTCTTTAAACCTAAATTAAAAAACATGGCACATATGATTTACTTCTGAGAACTAGGCATTGTGTGCAGAGATTTTGCAGCTATCTCCTTTCCTTCAGTTTTTGTGCTAACTTTCCTATATCTGAAACTAGCATTTACACTATAGGATAGCAGTACCGTGGGTATAGCACCTAACTCTATTAACATAAATGAAAAAACATGGCACATATGATTTACTTCTGAGAACTAAGAATTGTGTGCAGAGATTTTGCAGCTATCTCCTTTCGTTCAGTTTTTGTGCTAACATTCCTATATCTAAAACTACCATTTACACTATAGGAAAGCATTACCGAGGGTACAGCACCTAACTCTTTAAATCTAAATGAAATAACATGGCCCATATGATTTACTTGTGAGAACCAAGCATTGAGTGCAGAGATTTTGCAGCTATCTCCTTTCCTTCAGTTTTTGTGCTAACATTCCTGTCTGTAAAACTAGCATTTCCTATATAGGAAAGCATAACTTAGGGTATAGCACCTAACTCTTTAAACCTAAATGAAAGAACATGGCAAAGATGATTTACTTCTGAGAACTAAGCATTGATTGCAGAGATTTTGCAGCTATCTCCTTTCCATCACGTTTGTGCTAAAATTCCTATCTGTATAACTAGCATTTACCCTATAGGAAAGCATAACCGAGGGTATAGCACCTAACTCTTTAAACCTAAATGAAACAACATGGCCCAAATGATTTACTTCTGAGAACTAAGCTTTGAGTGCAGAGATTTGTCAGCTATCTCCTTTCCTTTAGCTTTGTGCTAACATTCGTATCTCTAAAACTAGCATTTCCTATATAGGAAAGCATAACCGAGGGCATAGCACCTAACTCTTTAAACCTAAATTAAAAAACATGGCACATATGATTTACTTCTGAGAACTAGGCATTGTGTGCAGAGATTTTGCAGCTATCTCCTTTCCTTCAGTTTTTGTGCTAACTTTCCTATATCTGAAACTAGCATTTACACTATAGGATAGCAGTACCGTGGGTATAGCACCTAACTCTATTAACATAAATGAAAAAACATGGCACATATGATTTACTTCTGAGAACTAAGAATTGTGTGCAGAGATTTTGCAGCTATCTCCTTTCGTTCAGTTTTTGTGCTAACATTCCTATATCTAAAACTACCATTTACACTATAGGAAAGCATTACCGAGGGTACAGCACCTAACTCTTTAAATCTAAATGAAATAACATGGCCCATATGATTTACTTGTGAGAACCAAGCATTGAGTGCAGAGATTTTGCAGCTATCTCCTTTCCTTCAGTTTTTGTGCTAACATTCCTGTCTGTAAAACTAGCATTTCCTATATAGGAAAGCATAACTTAGGGTATAGCACCTAACTCTTTAAACCTAAATGAAAGAACATGGCAAAGATGATTTACTTCTGAGAACTAAGCATTGATTGCAGAGATTTTGCAGCTATCTCCTTTCCATCACGTTTGTGCTAACATTCCTATCTGTATAACTAGCATTTACCCTATAGGAAAGCATAACCGAGGGTATAGCACCTAACTCTTTAAACCTAAATGAAACAACATGGCCCAAATGATTTACTTCTGAGAACTAAGCTTTGAGTGCAGAGATTTGTCAGCTATCTCCTTTCCTTTAGTTATTGTGCTAACATTCGTATCTCTAAAACTAGCATTTCCTATATAGGAAAGCATAACCGAGGGCATAGCACCTAACTCTTTAAACCTAAATTAAAAAACATGGCACATATGATTTACTTCTGAGAACTAGGCATTGTGTGCAGAGATTTTGCAGCTATCTCCTTTCCTTCAGTTTTTGTGCTAACTTTCCTATATCTGAAACTAGCATTTACACTATAGGATAGCAGTACCGTGGGTATAGCACCTAACTCTATTAACATAAATGAAAAAACATGGCACATATGATTTACTTCTGAGAACTAAGAATTGTGTGCAGAGATTTTGCAGCTATCTCCTTTCGTTCAGTTTTTGTGCTAACATTCCTATATCTAAAACTACCATTTACACTATAGGAAAGCATTACCGAGGGTACAGCACCTAACTCTTTAAATCTAAATGAAATAACATGGCCCATATGATTTACTTGTGAGAACCAAGCATTGAGTGCAGAGATTTTGCAGCTATCTCCTTTCCTTCAGTTTTTGTGCTAACATTCCTGTCTGTAAAACTAGCATTTCCTATATAGGAAAGCATAACTTAGGGTATAGCACCTAACTCTTTAAACCTAAATGAAAGAACATGGCACATATGATTTACTTCTGAGAACTAACCATTGTGTTCAGAGTTATTGCAGCTATATTCTTTCCTTCAGTTTTTGTGCTAACATTCCTATATCTAAACCTAGCATTTACACTTTAGGAAAGCATAACCGAGGGTATAGCACCTAACTCTTTAAACCTAAGTGAAAGAACATGGCACATATGATTTACTTCTGAGAACTAAGTATTGAGTGGAGAGATTTTGCATCTATCTCCTTTCCTCTAGTTTTTGTGCTTACATTCCTATCTCTAAAACTAGCATTTCTTATATAGGAGAGCATAACCGAGGGTGTAGCACCTAACTCCTTAAACCTAAATGAAACAACATGGCTCATATGATTTACTTCTGAGAACTAAGCATTGTGTTCAGACATATTGCAGCTATCTCCATTCCTTCAGTTTTTGTGTTAACATTCGGATCTGTAAAACTAGCATTTCCTATATAGGGGAGCATAACTAAGGGTGTAGCACCTAACTCTTTAAACCTAAATGAAGCAACATGGCAAATATGATTTCCTTCTGAGAACTAAGCATTGTGTTCAGAGATATTGCAGCTAACTCCTTTCCTTCAGTTTTTAATGCTAACATCCCTATCTGTAAAACTAGCATTTCCTATATAGGAAAGCATAACCGAGGTATAGCACCTAACTCTTTTAACCTAAATGAAAAAACATGGCACATATGATTTACTTCTGAGAACTAAGCATTGTGTGCAGAGATTTTGCAGCTATCTCCTTTCGTTCAGTTTTTGTGCTCACATTCCTATATCTAAAACTACCATTTACACTATAGGGAAGCATTACCGAGGGTATTGCACCTAACTCTGTAAACCTAAATGAAATAACATGGCCCATATGATTTACTTCTGACAACTAAGCATTGAGTGCAGAGATTTTGCAGCTATCTCCTTTCCTTCAGTTTTTGTGCTAACATTCCTATCCCTAAAACTAGCATTTACACTATAGGAAAGCATAACCGAGGGTATTGCACCTAACTCTTTAAACCTAAATGAAACAACATGGCCCATATGATTTCCTTCTGAGAACAAACCTTTGAGTGCAGAGATTTTGCAGCTATCTCCTTTCCTTCAGTTTTTGTGCTAACATTAGTATCTGTAAAACTAGCATTTCCTATACAGGAGAGCATAACCGAGGGTGTAGCACCTAAGTCTTTAAACCTAAATCAAACAACATGACAAATATGATTTACTTCTGAGAACTAAGCATTGAGTGCAGAGATTTTGCAGCTATCTCCTTTCCTTCAGTTTTTGTGCTAACATTCCTGTCTGTAAAATTAGCATTTCCAATATAGGAAAGCATAACCGAGGGTATAGCACCTAACTCTTTAAACCTAAATGAAACAATATGGCACATATGAGATTCTTCTGAGAACAAAGCATTGTTTGCAGAGATTTTGCAGCTATCTCCTTTCCTTCAGTTTTTGTGCTAACATTCCTATATCTATAACTAGCATTTACACTATAGGAAAGCATAACCAAGGGTATAGCACCTAACTCTTTAAACCTAACTGAAACAACATGGCCCATATGATTTACTTTTGAGAATTAAGCATTGAGTGCAGAGATTTTGCAGCTCTCTCCTTTCCTTCAGGTTTGTGCTGACATTCCTATATATAAAACTAGCATTTACACTATAGGAAAACATAACTGAGGGTGTAGCACCCAACCCTTTAAACATAAATGAAACAACATGGCACATACGATTTTCTTCTGACAACTAAGCATTAAGTGCAGAGATTTTGCAGCTTTCTCCTTTCCTTCAGTTTTTGTGCTAACATTCGTATCTATAAAACTAGCATTTCTTATATAGGAGAGAATAACCGAGGGTGTAGCACCCAACTCTTTAAACCTAAATGAAACAACATGGCACATATGATTTACTTCTGAGAACTAAGCATTGTGTGCAGAGATTTTGCATCTATCTCCTTTCCTTCTGTTTTTGTGCTAACATTCCTATCTCTAAAACTATCATTTACACTATAGAAAAGCATAACCGAGGGTATAGCACATAACTCTTTTAACCTAAGTGAAACAACATTGCACATATGATTTACTTCTGAGAACTAAACATTGTGTGCAGAGATTTTGCAGCTATCTCCTTTCCTTCAGTTTTTGTGCTAATATTCCTATCTCTAAAACTAGCTTTTACACTATAGGAAAGCATAAACGAGGGTATAGCACCTAACTCTTTAAAACTAAATGAAAGAACATGGCCCATATGATTTACTTCTGAGAACTAAGCTTTGAGTGCAGAGATTTTGCAGCTATCTCCTTTCCTTCAGTTTTTGTGCTAACATTCGTATCTGTAAAACTAGCATTTCCTATATAGGAGAGCATCACTGAGGGTGTAGCACCTAACTCTTTAAACCTAAATGAAACAACATGGCACATATGATTTACTTCTGAGAACTAAGCATTGAGTGCAGAGATTTTGCAGTTATCTCCTTTCCTTCAGTTTTTGTGCTAACATTCCTATCCCTAAAACTAGCATTTACACTATAGGAAAGCATAACCGAGGGTATTGCACCTAACTCTTTAAACCTAAATGAAACAACATGGCCCATATGATTTCCTTCTGAGAACAAAGCTTTGAGTGCAGAGATTTTGCAGCTATCTCCTTTCCTTCAGTTTTTGTGCTAACATTAGTATCTGTAAAACTAGCATTTCCTATACAGGAGAGCATAACCGAGGGTGTAGCACCTAAGTCTTTAAATCTAAATCAAACAACATGACAAATATGATTTACTTCTGAGAACTAAGCATTGAGTGCAGAGATTTTGCAGCTATCTCCTTTCCTTCAGTTTTTGTGCTAACATTCCTGTCTGTAAAATTAGCATTTCCAATATAGGAAAGCATAACCGAGGGTATAGCACCTAACTCTTTAAACCTAAATGAAACAATATGGCACATATGAGATTCTTCTGAGAACAAAGCATTGTTTGCAGAGATTTTGCAGCTATCTCCTTTCCTTCAGTTTTTGTGCTAACATTCCTATATCTATAACTAACATTTACACTATAGGAAAGCATAACCAAGGGTATAGCACCTAACTCTTTAAACCTAACTGAAACAACATGGCCCATATGATTTACTTTTGAGAATTAAGCATTGAGTGCAGAGATTTTGCAGCTCTCTCCTTTCCTTCAGTTTTTGTGCTGACATTCCTATATATAAAACTAGCATTTACACTATAGGAAAACATAACTGAGGGTGTAGCACCCAACCCTTTAAACCTAAATGAAACAACATGGCACATACGATTTTCTTCTGACAACTAAGCATTAAGTGCAGAGATTTTGCAGCTTTCTCCTTCCCTTCAGTTTTTGTGCTAACATTCGTATCTGTAAAACTAGCATTTCTTATATAGGAGAGAATAACCGAGGGTGTAGCACCCAACTCTTTAAACCTAAATGAAACAACATGGCACATATGATTTACTTCTGAGAACTATGCATTGTGTGCAGAGATTTTGCATCTATCTCCTTTCCTTCTGTTTTTGTGCTAACATTCCTATCTCTAAAACTATCATTTACACTATAGAAAAGCATAACCGAGGGTATAGCACATAACTCTTTTAACCTAAGTGAAACAACATTGCACATATGATTTACTTCTGAGAACCAAACATTGTGTGCAGAGATTTTGCAGCTATCTCCTTTCCTTCAGTTTTTGTTCTAATATTCCTATCTCTAAAACTAGCTTTTACACTATAGGAAAGCATAAACGAGGGTATAGCACCTAACTCTTTAAAACTAAATGAAACAACATGGCCCATATGATTTACTTCTGAGAACTAAGCTTTGAGTGCAGAGATTTTGCAGCTATCTCCTTTCCTTCAGTTTTTGTGCTAACATTCGTATCTGTAAAACTAGCATTTCCTATATAGGAGAACATCACTGAGGGTGTAGCACCTAACTCTTTAAACATAAATGAAACAACATGGCACATATGATTTACTTCTGAGAACTAAGCATTGTGTGCAGAGATTTTGCAGCTATCTCCTTTCCTTCAGTTTTTGTGCTAACATTCCTATCTCTAAAACTAGCATTTCCTATATAGGAACCCTAACTGAGGGTATAGCACCTAACTCTTTTAACCTAAATTAAACAACATGGCCCATATGATTTACTTGTGAGAACTAAGCATTGTGTGCAGAGATTTTGCAGCTATCAACTTTCCTTCAGTTTTTGTGCTAACATTCCTATATCTAAAACTAACATTTACACTGTACGAAAGCATAACCGGGGTTATAGCACCTAACTCTTTAAACCTAAATGAAACAACATGGCCCATATGATTTACTTCTGAGAACTAAGCATTGAGTGCAGAGATTTTGCAGGTATCTCCTTTCCATCAGTTTTTGTGCTAACATTCCTATATCTAAAATTACCATTTACACTATAGGAAAGCATTACAGAGGATATAGCACCTACCTCTTTAAACCTAAATGAAACAGCATGGCCCGTATGATTTACTTCTGAGAACTAAGCATTGAGTGCAGAAATTTTGCATCTCTCTCCTTTCCTTAAGTTTTTGTCCTAACATTCCTATTCTAAAACTAGCATTTACACTATAGGAAAGCATAACCGAGGGTATAGCACATAACTCTTTTAACCTAAGTGAAACAACATGGCACATATGATTTACTTCTGAGAACTAAACACTGTGTGCAGAGATTTTGCAGCTATCTCCTTTCCTTCAGTATTTGTGCTCACATTCCTATCTCTAAAACTTGCATTTACACTATAGGAAAGCATAACCGAGGGTATAGCATATAACTCTTTTAACCTAAGTGAAACAACATGGCACATATGATTTACTTCTGAGAACTAAACATCGTGTCCAGAGATTTTGCAGCTCTCTCCTTTCCTTCAGTTTTTGTGCTAACATTCTTATATATAAAACAAGCATTTACACTATAGGAAAGCAATACCGAGGGTATAGCACCTAACACTTTAAACCTAAATGAAACAACATGGCCCATATGATTTACTTCTGAGAACTAAGCATTGGGTGCAGAGATTTTTCAGCTCTCTCCTTTCCTTCAGTTTTTGTGCTGACATTCCGATATATAAAACTAGCATTTACACTATAGGAAAACATAACCGAGGGTTTAGCACCCAACCCTTTAAACCTAAATGAAACAACATGGCACATATGATTTTCTTCTGAGAACTAAGCATTGAGTGCAGAGATTTTGCAGGTCTCTCCTTTCCTTCAGTTTTTGTGCTAACATTCATATCTCTAAAACTAGCATTTATACTATAGGAAAGCATAACCGAGGGTATAGCACATAACTCTTTTAACCTAAGAGAAACAACATGGCACATATGATTTACTTCTGAGAACTAAACATTGTGTCCAGAGATTTTGCAGCTCTCTCCTTTCCTTTAGTTTTTGTACTAACATTCCTATATATAAAACTAGCATTTACACTATAGGAAAACATAACCGAGGGTATAGCACCCAACGCTTTAAACCTAAATGAAACAACATGGCACATATGATTTACTTCTGAGAACTAGGCCTTGTGTGCAGAGATTTTGCAGCTATCCTCTTTCCTTCAGTTTTTGTGCTAACTTTCCTATATCTGAAACTAGCTTTACACTATAGGATAGCAATACCGCGGGTATAGCACCTAACACTTTAAACCTAAATGAAACAACATGGCCCATGTGATTTACTTCTGAGAACTAAGCATTGAGTGCAGAGATTTTGCAGGTCTCTCCTTTCCTTCAGTTTTTGTGCTAACATTCCTATCTCTAAAACTAGCATTTACACTATAGGACACCATAACCGAAGGTATAGCACATAACTCTTTTAACCTAAGTGAAACAACATGGCACATATGATTTACTTCTGAGAACTAAACATTGTGTCCAGATTTTGCAGCTCTCTCCTTTCCTTCAGTTTTTGTGCTAACATTCCTATATATAAAACTAGCATTTACACTATAGGAAAACATAACCGAGGGTATAGCACCCAACCCTTTAAACCTAAATGAAACAACATGGCACATATGATTTTCTTCTGAGAACTGAGCATTGAGTGCAGAGTTTTTGCAGCTTTCTCCCTTCGTTCAGTTTTTGTGCTAACATTCGTATATGTAAAACTAGCATTTCCTATATAGGAGAGCATAACCGAGGGTGTAATACCCAACACTTTAAACCTAAATGAAACAACATGGCAAATATGATTTCCTTCTGAGAACTAAGCATTGCTTTCAGAGATATTGCAGCTATTTCCTTTCCTTCAGTTTTTGTGCTAACATTCCTATCTCTAAAACTAGCATTTCCTATATAGGAAAGCATAACCGAGGGTATAGCACCTAACTCTTTAAACCTAAATGAAAAAACATGGCCCATATGATTTACTTCTGAGAACTAAGCACTGAGTGCAGAGATTTTGCAGGTCTCTCCTTTCCTTCAGTTATTGTGCAAACATTCCTATCTCTAAAACTAGCATTTACACTATAGGAAAGCAAAACCGAGGGTATAGCACATAACTCTTTTAACCTAAGTGAAACAACATGGCCCATATGATTTACTTCTGAGAACTAAGCATTGAGTGGAGAGATTTTGCCGCTATCTCCTTTCCATCAGTTTTTGTGTTAACATTCCTATCTGTAAAACTAGCATTTACACTATAGGAAAGCATAACCGAGGGTATAGCACCTAACTCTTTAAACCTAAATGAAACAACATGGCCCATATGATTTACTTCTGAGAACTAAGATTTGAGTTCAGAGATTTTGCAGCTATCTCTTTCCTTCAGTTTTTGTGCTAACATTCGTATCTCTAAAACTAGCATTTCCTATATAGGAAAGCATAACCGAGGGGATAGCACCTAACTCTTTTAACTTAAATGAAACAACATGGCACGTATGATTTACTTCTGAGAAGTAAGCATTGTGTGCAGAGATTTTGCAGCTATCAACTTTCCTTCAGTTTTTGTGCTAACATTCCTTTATCTAAAACTAGCATTTACACTATAGTAAAGCAATACCGAGGGTGTAGCACCTAACTCTTTAAACCTAAATGAAACAACATGGCAAAGATGATTTACTTCTGAGAACTAAGCATTGATTGCAGAGATTTTGCAGCTATCTCCTTTCCATCACGTTTGTGCTAACATTCCTATCTGTATAACTAGCATTTACCCTATAGGAAAGCATAACCGAGGGTATAGCACCTAACTCTTTAAACCTAAATGAAACAACATGGCCCAAATGATTTACTTCTGAGAACTAAGCTTTGAGTGCAGAGATTTGTCAGCTATCTCCTTTCCTTTAGTTATTGTGCTAACATTCGTATCTCTAAAACTAGCATTTCCTATATAGGAAAGCATAACCAAGGGCATAGCACCTAACTCTTTAAACCTAAATTAAAAAACATGGCACATATGAGATTCTTCTGAGAACAAAGCATTGTTTGCAGAGATTTTGCAGCTATATCCTTTCCTTCAGTTTTTGTGCTAACATTCCTATATCTATAACTAGCATTTACACTATAGGAAAGCATAACCAAGGGTATAGCACCTAACTCTTTAAACCTAACTGAAACAACATGGCCCATATGATTTACTTTTGAGAATTAAGCATTGAGTGCAGAGATTTTGCAGCTCTCTCCTTTCCTTCAGGTTTGTGCTGACATTCCTATATATAAAACTAGCATTTACACTATAGGAAAACATAACTGAGGGTGTAGCACCCAACCCTTTAAACATAAATGAAACAACATGGCACATACGATTTTCTTCTGACAACTAAGCATTAAGTGCAGAGATTTTGCAGCTTTCTCCTTTCTTTCAGTTTTTGTGCTAACATTCGTATCTATAAAACTAGCATTTCTTATATAGGAGAGAATAACCGAGGGTGTAGCACCCAACTCTTTAAACCTAAATGAAACAACATGGCACATATGATTTACTTCTGAGAACTAAGCATTGTGTGCAGAGATTTTGCATCTATCTCCTTTCCTTCTGTTTTTGTGCTAACATTCCTATCTCTAAAACTATCATTTACAATATAGAAAAGCATAACCGAGGGTATAGCACATAACTCTTTTAACCTAAGTGAAACAACATTGCACATATGATTTACTTCTGAGAACTAAACATTGTGTGCAGAGATTTTGCAGCTATCTCCTTTCCTTCAGTTTTTGTGCTAATATTCCTATCTCTAAAACTAGCTTTTACACTATAGGAAAGCATAACCGAGGGTATAGCACCTAACTCTTTAAACCTAAATGAAACAATATGGCACATATGAGATTCTTCTGAGAACAAAGCATTGTTTGCAGAGATTTTGCAGCTATATCCTTTCCTTCAGTTTTTGTGCTAACATTCCTATATCTATAACTAGCATTTACACTATAGGAAAGCATAACCAAGGGTATAGCACCTAACTCTTTAAACCTAACTGAAACAACATGGCCCATATGATTTACTTTTGAGAATTAAGCATTGAGTGCAGAGATTTTGCAGCTCTCTCCTTTCCTTCAGGTTTGTGCTGACATTCCTATATATAAAACTAGCATTTACACTATAGGAAAACATAACTGAGGGTGTAGCACCCAACCCTTTAAACATAAATGAAACAACATGGCACATACGATTTTCTTCTGACAACTAAGCATTAAGTGCAGAGATTTTGCAGCTTTCTCCTTTCCTTCAGTTTTTGTGCTAACATTCGTATCTATAAAACTAGCATTTCTTATATAGGAGAGAATAACCGAGGGTGTAGCACCCAACTCTTTAAACCTAAATGAAACAACATGGCACATATGATTTACTTCTGAGAACTAAGCATTGTGTGCAGAGATTTTGCATCTATCTCCTTTCCTTCTGTTTTTGTGCTAACATTCCTATCTCTAAAACTATCATTTACACTATAGAAAAGCATAACCGAGGGTATAGCACATAACTCTTTTAACCTAAGTGAAACAACATTGCACATATGATTTACTTCTGAGAACTAAACATTGTGTGCAGAGATTTTGCAGCTATCTCCTTTCCTTCAGTTTTTGTGCTAATATTCCTATCTCTAAAACTAGCTTTTACACTATAGGAAAGCATAAACGAGGGTATAGCACCTAACTCTTTAAAACTAAATGAAAGAACATGGCCCATATGATTTACTTCTGAGAACTAAGCTTTGAGTGCAGAGATTTTGCAGCTATCTCCTTTCCTTCAGTTTTTGTGCTAACATTCGTATCTGTAAAACTAGCATTTCCTATATAGGAGAGCATCACTGAGGGTGTAGCACCTAACTCTTTAAACCTAAATGAAACAACATGGCACATATGATTTACTTCTGAGAACTAAGCATTGAGTGCAGAGATTTTGCAGTTATCTCCTTTCCTTCAGTTTTTGTGCTAACATTCCTATCCCTAAAACTAGCATTTACACTATAGGAAAGCATAACCGAGGGTATTGCACCTAACTCTTTAAACCTAAATGAAACAACATGGCCCATATGATTTCCTTCTGAGAACAAAGCTTTGAGTGCAGAGATTTTGCAGCTATCTCCTTTCCTTCAGTTTTTGTGCTAACATTAGTATCTGTAAAACTAGCATTTCCTATACAGGAGAGCATAACCGAGGGTGTAGCACCTAAGTCTTTAAATCTAAATCAAACAACATGACAAATATGATTTACTTCTGAGAACTAAGCATTGAGTGCAGAGATTTTGCAGCTATCTCCTTTCCTTCAGTTTTTGTGCTAACATTCCTGTCTGTAAAATTAGCATTTCCAATATAGGAAAGCATAACCGAGGGTATAGCACCTAACTCTTTAAACCTAAATGAAACAATATGGCACATATGAGATTCTTCTGAGAACAAAGCATTGTTTGCAGAGATTTTGCAGCTATCTCCTTTCCTTCAGTTTTTGTGCTAACATTCCTATATCTATAACTAACATTTACACTATAGGAAAGCATAACCAAGGGTATAGCACCTAACTCTTTAAACCTAACTGAAACAACATGGCCCATATGATTTACTTTTGAGAATTAAGCATTGAGTGCAGAGATTTTGCAGCTCTCTCCTTTCCTTCAGTTTTTGTGCTGACATTCCTATATATAAAACTAGCATTTACACTATAGGAAAACATAACTGAGGGTGTAGCACCCAACCCTTTAAACCTAAATGAAACAACATGGCACATACGATTTTCTTCTGACAACTAAGCATTAAGTGCAGAGATTTTGCAGCTTTCTCCTTCCCTTCAGTTTTTGTGCTAACATTCGTATCTGTAAAACTAGCATTTCTTATATAGGAGAGAATAACCGAGGGTGTAGCACCCAACTCTTTAAACCTAAATGAAACAACATGGCACATATGATTTACTTCTGAGAACTATGCATTGTGTGCAGAGATTTTGCATCTATCTCCTTTCCTTCTGTTTTTGTGCTAACATTCCTATCTCTAAAACTATCATTTACACTATAGAAAAGCATAACCGAGGGTATAGCACATAACTCTTTTAACCTAAGTGAAACAACATTGCACATATGATTTACTTCAGAGAACTAAACATTGTGTGCAGAGATTTTGCAGCTATCTCCTTTCCTTCAGTTTTTGTTCTAATATTCCTATCTCTAAAACTAGCTTTTACACTATAGGAAAGCATAAACGAGGGTATAGCACCTAACTCTTTAAAACTAAATGAAACAACATGGCCCATATGATTTACTTCTGAGAACTAAGCTTTGAGTGCAGAGATTTTGCAGCTATCTCCTTTCCTTCAGTTTTTGTGCTAACATTCGTATCTGTAAAACTAGCATTTCCTATATAGGAGAACATCACTGAGGGTGTAGCACCTAACTCTTTAAACATAAATGAAACAACATGGCACATATGATTTACTTCTGAGAACTAAGCATTGTGTGCAGAGATTTTGCAGCTATCTCCTTTCCTTCAGTTTTTGTGCTAACATTCCTATCTCTAAAACTAGCATTTCCTATATAGGAACCCTAACTGAGGGTATAGCACCTAACTCTTTTAACCTAAATTAAACAACATGGCCCATATGATTTACTTGTGAGAACTAAGCATTGTGTGCAGAGATTTTGCAGCTATCAACTTTCCTTCAGTTTTTGTGCTAACATTCCTATATCTAAAACTAACATTTACACTGTACGAAAGCATAACCGAGGTTATAGCACCTAACTCTTTAAACCTAAATGAAACAACATGGCCCATATGATTTACTTCTGAGAACTAAGCATTGAGTGCAGAGATTTTGCAGCTATCTCCTTTCCATCAGTTTTTGTGCTAACATTCCTATATCTAAAATTACCATTTACACTATAGGAAAGCATTACAGAGGATATAGCACCTACCTCTTTAAACCTAAATGAAACAGCATGGCCCGTATGATTTACTTCTGAGAACTAAGCATTGAGTGCAGAAATTTTGCATCTCTCTCCTTTCCTTAAGTTTTTGTCCTAACATTCCTATTCTAAAACTAGCATTTACACTATAGGAAAGCATAACCGAGGGTATAGCACATAACTCTTTTAACCTAAGTGAAACAACATGGCACATATGATTTACTTCTGAGAACTAAACACTGTGTGCAGAGATTTTGCAGCTATCTCCTTTCCTTCAGTATTTGTGCTCACATTCCTATCTCTAAAACTTGCATTTACACTATAGGAAAGCATAACCGAGGGTATAGCATATAACTCTTTTAACCTAAGTGAAACAACATGGCACATATGATTTACTTCTGAGAACTAAACATCGTGTCCAGAGATTTTGCAGCTCTCTCCTTTCCTTCAGTTTTTGTGCTAACATTCTTATATATAAAACAAGCATTTACACTATAGGAAAGCAATACCGAGGGTATAGCACCTAACACTTTAAACCTAAATGAAACAACATGGCCCATATGATTTACTTCTGAGAACTAAGCATTGGGTGCAGAGATTTTTCAGCTCTCTCCTTTCCTTCAGTTTTTGTGCTGACATTCCGATATATAAAACTAGCATTTACACTATAGGAAAACATAACCGAGGGTTTAGCACCCAACCCTTTAAACCTAAATGAAACAACATGGCACATATGATTTTCTTCTGAGAACTAAGCATTGAGTGCAGAGATTTTGCAGGTCTCTCCTTTCCTTCAGTTTTTGTGCTAACATTCATATCTCTAAAACTAGCATTTATACTATAGGAAAGCATAACCGAGGGTATAGCACATAACTCTTTTAACCTAAGAGAAACAACATGGCACATATGATTTACTTCTGAGAACTAAACATTGTGTCCAGAGATTTTGCAGCTCTCTCCTTTCCTTTAGTTTTTGTACTAACATTCCTATATATAAAACTAGCATTTACACTATAGGAAAACATAACCGAGGGTATAGCACCCAACGCTTTAAACCTAAATGAAACAACATGGCACATATGATTTACTTCTGAGAACTAGGCCTTGTGTGCAGAGATTTTGCAGCTATCCTCTTTCCTTCAGTTTTTGTGCTAACTTTCCTATATCTGAAACTAGCTTTACACTATAGGATAGCAATACCGCGGGTATAGCACCTAACACTTTAAACCTAAATGAAACAACATGGCCCATATGATTTACTTCTGAGAACTAAGCATTGAGTGCAGAGATTTTGCAGGTCTCTCCTTTCCTTCAGTTTTTGTGCTAACATTCCTATCTCTAAAACTAGCATTTACACTATAGGACACCATAACCGAAGGTATAGCACATAACTCTTTTAACCTAAGTGAAACAACATGGCACATATGATTTACTTCTGAGAACTAAACATTGTGTCCAGATTTTGCAGCTCTCTCCTTTCCTTCAGTTTTTGTGCTAACATTCCTATATATAAAACTAGCATTTACACTATAGGAAAACATAACCGAGGGTATAGCACCCAACCCTTTAAACCTAAATGAAACAACATGGCACATATGATTTTCTTCTGAGAACTGAGCATTGAGTGCAGAGTTTTTGCAGCTTTCTCCCTTCGTTCAGTTTTTGTGCTAACATTCGTATATGTAAAACTAGCATTTCCTATATAGGAGAGCATAACCGAGGGTGTAATACCCAACACTTTAAACCTAAATGAAACAACATGGCAAATATGATTTCCTTCTGAGAACTAAGCATTGCTTTCAGAGATATTGCAGCTATTTCCTTTCCTTCAGTTTTTGTGCTAACATTCCTATCTCTAAAACTAGCATTTCCTATATAGGAAAGCATAACCGAGGGTATAGCACCTAACTCTTTAAACCTAAATGAAACAACATGGCCCATATGATTTACTTCTGAGAACTAAGCACTGAGTGCAGAGATTTTGCAGGTCTCTCCTTTCCTTCAGTTATTGTGCAAACATTCCTATCTCTAAAACTAGCATTTACACTATAGGAAAGCATAACCGAGGGTATAGCACATAACTCTTTTAACCTAAGTGAAACAACATGGCCCATATGATTTACTTCTGAGAACTAAGCATTGAGTGGAGAGATTTTGCCGCTATCTCCTTTCCATCAGTTTTTGTGTTAACATTCCTATCTGTAAAACTAGCATTTACACTATAGGAAAGCATAACCGAGGGTATAGCACCTAACTCTTTAAACCTAAATGAAACAACATGGCCCATATGATTTACTTCTGAGAACTAAGATTTGAGTTCAGAGATTTTGCAGCTATCTCTTTCCTTCAGTTTTTGTGCTAACATTCGTATCTCTAAAACTAGCATTTCCTATATAGGAAAGCATAACCGAGGGGATAGCACCTAACTCTTTTAACCTAAATGAAACAACATGGCACGTATGATTTACTTCTGAGAAGTAAGCATTGTGTGCAGAGATTTTGCAGCTATCAACTTTCCTTCAGTTTTTGTGCTAACATTCCTTTATCTAAAACTAGCATTTACACTATAGTAAAGCAATACCGAGGGTGTAGCACCTAACTCTTTAAACCTAAATGAAACAACATGGCAAAGATGATTTACTTCTGAGAACTAAGCATTGATTGCAGAGATTTTGCAGCTATCTCCTTTCCATCACGTTTGTGCTAACATTCCTATCTGTATAACTAGCATTTACCCTATAGGAAAGCATAACCGAGGGTATAGCACCTAACTCTTTAAACCTAAATGAAACAACATGGCCCAAATGATTTACTTCTGAGAACTAAGCTTTGAGTGCAGAGATTTGTCAGCTATCTCCTTTCCTTTAGTTATTGTGCTAACTTTCGTATCTCTAAAACTAGCATTTCCTATATAGGAAAGCATAACCAAGGGCATAGCACCTAACTCTTTAAACCTAAATTAAAAAACATGGCACATATGATTTACTTCTGAGAACTAGGCATTGTGTGCAGAGATTTTGCAGCTATCTCCTTTCCTTCAGTTTTTGTGCTAACTTTCCTATATCTGAAACTAGCATTTACACTATAGGATAGCAATACCGTGGGTATAGCACCTAACTCTATTAACATAAATGAAAAAACATGGCACATATGATTTACTTCTGAGAACTAAGAATTGTGTGCAGAGATTTTGCAGCTATCTCCTTTCGTTCAGTTTTTGTGCTAACATTCCTATATCTAAAACTACCATTTACACTATAGGAAAGCATTACCGAGGGTACAGCACCTAACTCTTTAAATCTAAATGAAATAACATGGCCCATATGATTTACTTGTGAGAACCAAGCATTGAGTGCAGAGATTTTGCAGCTATCTCCTTTCCTTCAGTTTTTGTGCTAACATTCCTGTCTGTAAAACTAGCATTTCCTATATAGGAAAGCATAACTTAGGGTATAGCACCTAACTCTTTAAACCTAAATGAAAGAACATGGCACATATGATTTACTTCTGAGAACTAACCATTGTGTTCAGAGTTATTGCAGCTATATTCTTTCCTTCAGTTTTTGTGCTAACATTCCTATATCTAAACCTAGCATTTACACTTTAGGAAAGCATAACCGAGGGTATAGCACCTAACTCTTTAAACCTAAGTGAAAGAACATGGCACATATGATTTACTTCTGAGAACTAAGTATTGAGTGGAGAGATTTTGCATCTATCTCCTTTCCTCTAGTTTTTGTGCTTACATTCCTATCTCTAAAACTAGCATTTCTTATATAGGAGAGCATAAGCGAGGGTATAGCACCTAATTGTTTAAACCTAAATGAAAGAATATCGCACATATGATTTACTTCTGAGAACTAAGCATTGTGGGCAGAGATTTTGTAGCTATCTCCTTTCCTTCAGTTTTTGTGCTAACATTCCTATCCCTAAAACTAGCATTTCCTATATAGGAAACGTAACTGAGGGTATAACACCTAACTCTTTTAACCTAAATGAAACAACATGGCACATATGATTTACTTGTGAGAACTAAGCATTGTGTGCAGAGATTTTGCAGCTATCTCCTTTCCTTCAGTTTTTGTGCTAACATTCCCATATCTGAAACTAGCATTTACATATTAGGATAGCAATACCGTGGGTATAGCCCTAACTCTTTAAACCTAAATGAAACAACATGGCACATATGATTTACTTCTGAGAAATAAGCATTGTGTGCAGAGATTTTGCGGCTATCTCCTTTCCTTCAGTTTTTTTGCTAACATTCGTATCTGTAAAACTAGCTTTTCCTATATAAGAGAGCATAACCGAGGGTGTAGCACCTAACCCTTTAAAGCTAAATGAAACAACATGACAAATATGATTTACTTCTGATAACTAAGCATTGTGGGCAGAGATTTTGCAACTATCTCCTTTCCTTCAGTTTTTGTGCTAACATTCCTATCTCTAAAACTAGCATTTCCTATATAAGAAACCTAAGTGAAGGTATAGCACCTAACTCTTTTAACGTAAATGAAACAACATGGCACATATGATTTACTTGTGAGAACTAAGCATTGTGTGCAGAGATTTTGCAGCTATCAACTTTCCTTCAGTTTTTGTGCTAACATTCCTATATCTAAAACTAGCATTTACACTATAGGAAAGCATAACCGAGGGTAGAGCACCTAACTCTTTAAAACTAAATGAAACAACATGGCCCATATGATTTACTTCTGAGAACTAAGCATTGATTGCAGAGATTTTGCAGCTATCTCCTTTCCATGAGTTTTTGTGCTAACATTCCTGCCTGTATAACTAGCATTTACATTATAGGAAAGCATAACCGAGGGTATAGCACCTAACTCTTTAAACGTAAATGAAACAACATGGCCCATATGATTTACTTCTGAGAGCAAAGCATTGAGTGCAGAGATTTTGCAGGTCTCTCCTTTCCTTCAGTTTTTGTGCTAACATTCCTATCTCTAAAACTAACATTTACACTATAGGAAAGCATAACCGAGTGTATAGCACATAACTCTTTTAAGCTAAGTGAAACAACATGGCACATATGATTTACTTCTGAGAACTAAACATTGTGTCCAGAGATTTTGCAGCTCTCTCCTTTCCTTCAGTTTTTGTGCTAACATTCCTATATATAAAACTAGCATTTACACTAGAGGAAAGCAATACCGAGGGTGTAGCACCTAACTCTTTAAACATAAATGAAACAACATTGCCCATAAGATTTACTTCTGAGAACTAAACATTGAGTGCAGAGATTTTGCAGCTCTCTCCTTTCCTTCAGTTTTTGTGCTGACATTCCTATATATAAAACTAGCATTTATACTATAGGAAAACATAACCGAGGGTAGAGCACCCAACCCTTTAAACCTAAATGAAACAACATGGCACATATGATTTTCTTCTGAGAACTAAGCATTGAGTGCAGAGATTTTGCATCTCTCTCCTTTCCTTCAGTTTTTGTGCTAACATTCCTATCTCTAAAACTAGCATTTACACTATAGGAAAGCATAACCGAGGGTATAGCACATAACTCTTTTAACCTAAGTGAAACAACATGGCACATATGATTTACTTCTGAGAACTAAACATTGTGTGCAAAGATTTTGCAGCTATCTCCTTTCCTTCAGTATTTGTGCTCACATTCTTATCTCTAAATCTAGCATTTACACTATAGGAAAGCATAACCGAGGGTATAGCAGCTAACCCTTTAAACCTAAATGAAACAACATGGCCCATATGACTTACTTCTGAGAACTAAGTATTGAGTGCAGAGATTTTGCAGCTCTCTCCTTTCCTTCAGTTTTTGTGCTGACATTCCTATAAATAAAACTAGCATTTAAACTATAGGAAAACATAACCGAGGGTATGGCACCCACCCCTTTAAACCTAAATGAAACTACATGGCACATATGATTTTCTTCTGAGAACTAAGCATTGAGTGCAGAGATTTTGCAGCTTTCACCTTTCCTTCAGTTTTTGTTCTAACATTCGTATCTGTAAAACTAGCATTTCTTATATAGGAGAGCATAACCGAGGGTGTAGCACCCAACTCTTTAAACCTAAATGAAACAACATGACAAATATGATTTCCTTCTGAGAACTAAGCATTGTGTTCAGAGATATTGCAGCTATATCCTTTCCTTCAGTTTTTGTGCTAACATTCCTATCTCTAAAACTAGCATTTCCTATATAGGAAAGCATAACCGAGGGTATAGCACCTAACTCTTTTAACCTAAATGAAATAACATGGCCCATATGATTTACTTCTGAGAACCAAGCATTGAGTACAGAGATATTGCAGCTTTCTCCATTCCTTCAGTTTTTGTGTTAACATTCGAATCTGTAAAACTAGCATTTCCTATGTAGGGGAGCATAACTGAGGGTGTAGCACCTAACTCTTTAAACCTAAATGAAACAACATGGCCGTATGATTTACTTCTGAGAACTAAGCATTGTGTGCAGAGATTTTGCAGCTATCTCCTTTCCTTCAGTTTTGTGCTAACATTCCTAACTGTAAAAGTAGCATTTCCAACATAGGAAAGCATAACCTAGGGTATATCACCTAACTCTTTAAACCTAAATGAAAGTACATGGCACATATGATTTACTTCTTAGAACTAAGCATTGTGTGCAGAGATTTTGCAGCTATCTCCTTTCCTTCATTTTTTGTGCTAACATTGCTATATCTAAAACAAGCATTTGCACTACAGGAAAGCATAACCGAGGGTATAGCACCTAACTCTTTAAACCTAAGTGAAGGAACATGGCACATATAATTTACTTCTGAGAACAAAGTATTGAGTGCAAAGATTTTGCAGATATCTCCTTTCCTTCAGTTTTTTTGCTAACATTCCTATGTCTAAAACTAGCATTTCCTAAATAGGAAAGCATAACCAAGGGTATAGCACATAACTCTTTAAACCTAAATGAAACAATATGGCACATATGATTTACTTCTGAGAACAAAGCATTGTGTGCGGAGATTTTGCAGCTATCTCCTTTTCTTCAGTTTTTGTGCTAACATTTCTATATCTTAAACTAGCATTTACACTATAGGAAAGCATAACCGAGGGTATAGCACCTAACTCTTTAAACCTACCTGAAACAACATGGCCCATATGATTTACTTCTGAGAACTAAGCTTTGAGTGCAGAGATTTTGCAGCTATCTCCTTTCCTTCAGTTTTTGTGCTGACATTCCTATATATAAAACTAGCATTTACACTATAGGAAAACATAACCGAGGGTATAGTACACAACCATTTAAACCTAAATGAAACAACATGGCACATGTGATTTTCTTCTGAGAACTAAGCATTGAGTGCAGAGATTTTGCAGCTTTCTCCTTTCCTTCAGTTTTTGTGCTAATATTCGTATCTGTAAAACTAGGATTTCTTATATAGGAGAGCATAACCGAGGGTGTAGCACCCAACTCTTTAAACCTAAATGAAACAACATAACAAATATGATTTCCTTCTGAGAACTAAGGAATGTGTTCAGAGATATTGCAGATATATCCTTTCCTTCAGTTTTTGTGCTAACATTCCTATCTCTAAAACTAGCTTTTCCTGTATAGGAAAGCATAACCGAGGGTATAGCACCTAACTCTTTTAACCTAAATGAAACAACATGGCACATATGATTTACTTCTGAGAACTAAGCATTGTGTGCAGAGATTTTGCAGCTATCTCCTTTCATTCATTTTTTGTGCTAACATTCCTATATCTAAAACTACCATTTACACTATAGGAAAGCATTAACGAGGGTATAGCACCTAACTCTTTTTTTTTTTTTTTTTTTTAATTTTTTTATTTTTTATTGACTTTGTAATAATATTACATTAAAAATATATATGTGAGGTCCCATTCAACCCCACCCCCCCACCCCCCCTCTCCCCCCCCCAACAACACTCGTTCCCATCATCATGACACATCCATTGGATTTGGTAAGTACATCTTTGGGCACCTCTGCACCTCATATACATTGGTTCACATCATGGCCCATACTCTCCTCTATTACATCATGTAGGCCCTGTGAGGATTTACAATGTCCGGTGATTACCTCTGAAGCACCATCCAGGGCAGCTCCATTACCCGAAGACGCCTCCCCCTCTCATCTCTTCCTGCCTTTCCCTATACACTTTGTCCATTATGTCCACTTTTCCAAATCCAATGCCACCTCTTCTATGTGGACACTGGATTGGTTGTGTCCATTGCACCTTTATGTCAAGAGGAGGCTCAGATTCCACCTGGATGCTGGATGCAATCCTCCCATTTTCAGTTGTAATCACTCTAAGCACCTAACTCTTTAAACCTAAATGAAATAACATGGCCCATATGATTTACTTCTGAGAACCAAGCATTGAGTGCAGAGATATTGCAGCTATCTCCATTCCTTCAGTTTTTGTGTTAACATTCGAATCTGTAAAACTAGCATTTCCTCTATAGGGGAGCATAACTGAGGGTGTAGCACCTAACTCTTTAAACCTAAATGAAACAACATGGCACATATGATTTACTTTTGAGAACTAAGCATTGTGTGCAGAGATTTTGCAGCTATCTCCTTTCCTTCAGTTTTTGTGCTAACATTCCTATCTCTAAAACTAGCATTTACACTATAGAAAAGCATAACCGAGGGTATAGCACATAACTCTTTTAACCTAAGTGAAACAACATGGCACATATGATTTACTTCTGAGAACTAAACATTGTGTGCAGAGATTTTGCAGCTATCTCCTTTCCTTCAGTTTTTTTGCTAACATTCCTATCTCAAAACTAGCATTTCCAATATAGGAAAGCATACCCTAGGGTATAGCACCTAACTCTTAAACCTAAATGAAAGAACATGGCACATATGATTTACTTCTGAGAACTAAGCATTGTGTTCAGAGTTATTACAGCTATATACTTTCGTTCAGTTTTTGTGCTAACATTCCTATATCTAAAACTACCATTTACACTATAGGAAAGCATTACCGAGGGTATAGCACCTAACTCTTTAAACCTAAAAGAAATAACATGGCCCATATGATTTACTTCTGAGAACCAAGCATTGAGTGCAGAGATTTTGCAGCTATCTCCTTTCCTTCAGTTTTTGTGCTAACATTCCTATCTGTAAAACTAGCATTTCCAATATAGGAAAGCATAACTTAGGGTATAGCACCTAACTCTTTAAACCTAAATGAAAGAACATGGCACATATGATTTTCTTCTGAGAACTAAGTATTGAGTGGAGAGATTTTGCATCTATCTCCTTTCCTCCAGTTTTTGTGCTTACATTCCTATCTCTAAAAATAGCATTTCTTATATAGGAGAGCATAACCAAGGGTGTAGCACCTAACTCCTTAAACCTAAATGAAACAACATGGCTCATATGATTTACTTCTGAGAACTAAGCATTGTGTTCAGACATATTGCAGCTATCTCCATTCCTTCAGTTTTTGTGTTAACATTCGAATCTGTAAAACTAGCATTTCCTATATAGGGGAGCATAACTAAGGGTGTAGCACCTAACTCTTTAAACCTAAATGAAACAACATGGCAAATATGATTTCCTTCTGAGAACTAAGCATTGTGTTCAGAGATATTGCAGCTATCTCCTTTCCTTCAGTTTTTAGTGCTAACATCCCTATCTGTAAAACTAGCATTTCCTATATAGGAAAGCATAACCAAGGGTATAGCACCTAACTCTTTTAACCTAAATGAAACAACATGGCACATATGATTTACTTCTGAAAACTAAGCATTGTGTGCAGAGATTTTGCAGCTATCTCCTTTCGTTCAGTTTTTGTGCTAACATTCCTATCTCTAAAACTAGCATTTACACTATAGGAAAACATATCCGAGGGTATAGCACCTAACTCTTTAAACCTAAATGAAACAACATTGCCCATATGATTTACTTCTGAGAACTAAGCTTTGAGTGCAGAGATTTTGCAGCTATCTCCTTTCCTTCAGTTTTTGTGCTAACATTTGTATCTGTACAACTAGCATTTCCTATATAGGAGAGCATAACCGAGGGTGTAGCACCTAACTCTTTAAACCTAAATGAAACAACAAGGCAAATATGATTTACTTCTGAGAACTAAGCATTGTGTGCAGAGATTTTGCAGCTATCTTCTTTCCTTCAGTTTTTGTCCTATCTCTAAAACTAGCATTAACTATATAGGAAAGCATAACCGAGGGTAAAGCACCTAACTCTTTTAACCTAAATGAAACAACATGGCACATATGATTTCCTTCTGAGAACTAAGCATTGTGTGCAGAGATTTTACAGCTATCTCCTTTCCTTCAGTTTTTGTGCTAACATTCCTATATCTAAAACTACCATTTACACTATAGAAAAGCATTACCGAGGGTATAGCACCGAACTCTTTAAACCTAAATGAAACAACATGGCCCGTATGATTTACTTCTGAGAACTAAGCATTGAGTGCAGAGATTTTGCAGCTATCTCCTTTCCTTCAGTTTTTGTGCTAACATTCCTATCTGTAAAACTAGGATTTCCAATATAGGAAAACATAACCTAGGGTATAGCACCTAACTCTTCAAACCTAAATGAAAGAACATGGCACATATGATTTACTTCTGAGAACTAAGCATTGTGTTCAGAGATATTGCTGCTATATCCTTTCCTTCAGTTTTTGTGCTAACATTCCTATCTCTAAAACTAGCATTTCCTATATAGGAAAGCATAACCGAGGGTATAGCACCTAACTCTTTTAACCTAAATGAAACAACATGGCACATATGGTTTACTTCTGAGAAATAAGGATTGTGTGCAGAGATTTTACAGCTATCTCCTTTCCTTCAGTTTTTGTGCTAACATTCCTATATCTAAACCTAGCATTTAAACTTTAGGAAAGCATAACCGAGGGTATAGCACCTGACTCTTTAAACCTAAGTGAAAGAACATAGCACATATAATTTACCTCTGAGAACTAAGTATTGAGTGCAGAGATTTTGCATCTATGTCCTTTCCTTCAGTTTTTGTGCTAACATTCCTATCTCTAAAACTAGCATTTCTTATATAGGAGAGCATAACCGAGGGTGTAGCACCTAACTCCTTAAACCTAAATGAAACAGCATGGCTCATATGATTTACTTCTGAGAACTAAGCATTGTGATCAGAGATATTGCAGCTATCTCCATTCCTTCAGTTTTTGTGTTAACATTCGTATTTTAAAACTAACATTTCCTATATAGGAGAGCATAACCGAAGGTGTAGCACCTACTCTTTAAACCTAAATGAAACAACATGGCACATATGATTTACTTCTGAGAACTAAGCATTGTGTGCAGAGATTTTGCAGCTATCTCCATTCCTTCAGTTTTTGTGCTAACATTCGTATCTCTAAAACTCGCATTTCCTACATAGGAAACCTAACTGAGGGTATAGCACCTAACTCATTACACCTAAATGAACCAACATGGCACATATGATTTACTTGTGAGAACTAAGCATTGTGTGCAGAGATTTTGCAGCTATCAACTTTCCTTCAGTTTTTGTGCTAACATTCCTATATCTAAAACTAGCATTTACTTTATAGGAAAGCATAACCCAGGGTATAGCACCTAACTCTTTTAAACTAAATGAAACAACATGGCACATATGATTTACTTGCGAGAACTAAGCATTGTGTGCAGAGATTTTGCAGCTATCAACTTTCCTTCAGTTTTTGTGCTAACATTCCTTTCTCTAAAACTAGCATTTACAGTATAGGAAAGCATAACTGAGGGTATAGCACATAACTCTTTTAACCTAAGTGAAAGAACATGGCACATATGATTTACTTCTGAGAACTAAGCATTGAGTGCATAGATTTTGCAGCTATCTCCTTTCCATCAGTTTTTGTGCTAACATTCCTAACTGTAAAACTAGCATTTACATTATAGGAAAGCATAACCGAGGGTATAGCACCTAACTCTTTAAACCTAAATGAAACAACATGGCCCATATGATTTACTTCTGAGAACTAAGCATTGAGTGCAGAGATTTTGCACCTCTCTCCTTTCCTGCAGTTTTTGTGCTAACATTCCTATCTCTAAAACTAGCATTTCCTATATAGGAAAGCATAACCGAGGGTGTAGCACCTAACTCTTTTAACCTAAATGAAACAACATGGCACATATGATTTACTTCTGAGAACTAAGCATTGTGTGGAGAGATTTTACAGCTTTCTCCTTTCCTTCAGTTTTTGTGCTAACATTCCTATATCTAAACCTAGCATTTACACTTTAGGAAAGCCTAACCGAGGGTATAGCACCTAACTCTTTAAACCTAAGTGAAAGAACATGGCACATATGATTTACTTCTGAGAACTAAGTATTGAGTGCAGAGATTTTGCATCTATCTCCTTTCCTTCAGTTTTTGTACTAACATTCCTATCTCTAAAACTAGCATTTCTTATATAGGAGAGCATAAGCGAGGGTGTAGCACCTAACTCCTTAAACCTAAATGAAACAACATGGCTCATATGATTTACTTCTGAGAACTAAGCATTGTGATCAGAGATATTGCAGCTATCTCCATTCCTTCAGTTTTTGTGTTAACATTCATATTGTAAAACTAGCATTTCCTATATAGGAGAGAATAACCGAGGGTGTAGCACCTAACTCTTTAAACCTAAATGGAACAACATGGCACAAATAATTTACTTCTGAGAACTAAGCATTGTGTGCATTGATTTTGCAGCTATATCCTTGCCTTCAGTTTTTGTACTAACATTCGTATCTGTAAAACTAGCATTTCCTATATAGGAGAGAATACCCGAGGGTGTAGCACCTAACTCTTTAAACCTAAATGAAACAACATGACAAATATGATTTACTTCTGAGAGCTAAGCATTGTGGGCAGAGATTTTGCAGCTATCTCCTTTCCTTCATTTTTTGTGCTAACATTCCTATCTCTAAAACTAGCATTTACACTATAGGTAAACATTACCGAGGGTATGGCACCTAACTCTTTCAACCTAAATGAAACAACATTGCCCATATGATTTACTTCTGAGAACTAAGCATTGTGTGCAGAGATTTTACAGCTATCTCCTTTCCTTCAGTTTTTGTGCTAACATTCCTATATCTAAAACTACCATTTACACTATAGAAAAGCATTACCGAGGGTATAGCACCTAACTCTTTAAACCTAAATGAAATAACATGGCCCATATGATTTACTTCTGAGAACTAAGCATTGGGTGCAGAGATTTTGCAGCTATCAACTTTCCTTCAGTTTTTGTGCTGACATTCCTATATATAAAACTAGCATTTAAACTATAGGAAAACATAACCGAGGGTATAGCACCCACCCCTTTAAATCTAAATGAAACAAAATGGCACATATGATTTTCTTCTGAGAACTAAGCATTGAGTGCAGAGATTTTGCAGCTTTCACCTTTCCTTCAGTTTTTGTGCTAATATTCGCATCTGTAAAACTAGCATTTCTTATATAAGAGAGCATAACCGAGGGTGTAGCACCCAACTCTTTAAACCTAAATGAAACAACATGACAAATATGATTTCCTTCTGAGAACTAAGCATTGTGTTCAGAGATATTGCAGGTATATCCTTTCCTTCAGTTTTTGTGCTAACATTCCTATCTCTAAAACTAGCATTTCCTATATTGGAAAGCATAACCGAGGGTATAGTACCTAACTCTTTTAACCTAAATGAAACAACATGGCACATATGATTTACTTCTGAGAACTAATCATTGTGTGCAGAGATTTTGCAGCTATCTCCTTTCATTCAGTTTCTGTGCTAACATTCCTATATCTAAAACTACCATTTACACTATAGGAAAGCATTACCGAGGGTATAGCACCTAACTCTTTAAACCTAAATGAAATAACATGGCCCATATGATTTACTTCTGAGAACTAAGCACTGTGTGCAGAGATTTTACAGCTATCTCCTTTCCTTCAGTTTTTGTGCTAACATTCCTATTTCTAAACCTAGCATTTACTCTTTAGGAAAGCATAACCGAGGGTATAGCACCAACTCTTTACACCTAAGTGAAAGAACATGGCACATATGATTTACTTCTGAGAACTAAGTATTGAGTGGAGAGATTTTGCATCTATCTCCTTTCCTTCAGTTTTTGTGCTAGCATTCCTATCTCTAAAACTAGCATTTCTTATATAGGAGAGCATAACCGAGGGTGTAGCACGTAACTCTTTAAACCTAAATGAAACAACATGGCTCATATGATTTACTTCTGAGAACTAAGCATTGTGTTCAGAGATATTGCAGCTATCTCCATTCCTTCAGTTTTTGTGTTAACATTCGAATCTGTAAAACTAGCATTTCCTATATAGGGGAGCATAACTGAGGGTGTAGCACCTAACTCTTTAAACCTAAAAGAAACAACATGGCACATATGATTTCCTTCTGAGAACTAAGCATTGTGTGCAGAGATTTTGCAGCTATCTCCTTTCCTTCAGTTTTTGTGCTAACATTCCTATCTCGAAAACTAGCATTTACACTATAGAAAAGCATAACCAAGGGTATAGCACATAACTCTTTTAACCTAAGTGAAAGAACATGGCACATATGATTTTCTTCTGAGAAGTAAGCATTGAGTGCAGAGATTTTGCAGCTCTCTCCTTACCTTCGGTTTTTGTGCTGACATTCCTATATATAAAACTAGAATTTACACTATAGGAAAACATAACCGAGGGTATAGAACCCAACCATTTAAACCTAAATGAAACAACATGGCACATATGATTTTCTTCTGAGACCTAAGCATTGAGTGCAGAGATTTTGCAGCTTTCTCCTTTCTTTCAGTGTTTGTGCTAACATTCGTATCTGTAAAACTAGCATTTCCTATATAGGAGAGCATAACCAAGGGTGTAGCACCTAACTCTTTAAACCTAAATCAAACAACATGAGAAATATGATGTACTTCGGAGAACTAAGCATTGAGTGCAGAGATTTTGCAGCTATCTCCTTTCCTTCAGTTTTTGTGCTAACATTCCTATATCTAAACCTAGCATTTACACTTTAGGAAAGCCTAACCGAGGGTATAGCACCTAACTCTTTAAACCTAAGTGAAAGAACATGGCACATATGATTTACTTCTGAGAACTAAGTATTGAGTGCAGAGATTTTGCATCTATCTCCTTTCCTTCAGTTTTTGTACTAACATTCCTATCTCTAAAACTAGCATTTCTTATATAGGAGAGCATAACTGAGGGTGTAGCACCTAACTCCTTAAACCTAAATGAAACAACATGGCTCATATGATTTACTTCTGAGAACTAAGCATTGTGATCAGAGATATTGCAGCTATCTCCATTCCTTCAGTTTTTGTGTTAACATTCGTATTGTAAAACTAGCATTTCCTATATAGGAGAGAATAACCGAGGGTGTAGCACCTAACTCTTTAAACCTAAATGGAACAACATGGCACAAATAATTTACTTCTGAGAACTAAGCATTGTGTGCCTTGATTTTGCAGCTATATCCTTGCCTTCAGTTTTTGTACTAACATTCGTATCTGTAAAACTAGCATTTCCTATATAGGAAAGAATACCCGAGGGTGTAGCACCTAACTCTTTAAACCTAAATGAAAGAACATGACAAATATGATTTACTTCTGAGAGCTAAGCATTGTGGGCAGAGATTTTGCAGCTATCTCCTTTCCTTCATTTTTTGTGCTAACATTCCTATCTCTAAAACTAGCATTTACACTATAGGTAAACATTACCGAGGGTATGGCACCTAAGTCTTTAAACCTAAATGAAACAACATTGCCCATATGATTTACTTCTGAGAACTAAGCATTGTGTGCAGAGATTTTACAGCTATCTCCTTTCCTTCAGTTTTTGTGCTAACATTCCTATATCTAATACTACCATTTACACTATAGAAAAGCATTACCAAGGGTATAGCACCTAACTATTTAAACCTAAATGAAACAACATGGCCCGTATGATTAACTTCTGAGAACTAAGCATTGAGTGCAGAGATTTTGAAGCTATCTCCTTTCCTTCAGTTTTTGTGCTAACATTCCTATCTCTAAAACTAGCATTTCCTATATAGGAAAGCATAACCGAGGGTATAACACCTAACTCTTTTAACCTAAATGAAACAACATGGCACATATGATTTACTTCTAAGAACTAAGCATTGAGTGCAGAGATTTTGCAGCTATCTCCTTTCCTTCAGTTTTTGTGCTAACATTCCTATCTGTAAAACTAGCATTTCCAATATAGGAAAGCATAACCTAGGGTATAGCACCTAACTCTTTAAACCTAAATGAAAGTACATGGCACGTATGATTTACTTCTTAGAACTAAGCATTTTGTGCAGAGATTTTGCAGCTATCTCCTTTCCTTCATTTTTTGTGCTAACATTGCTATATCTAAAATAAGCATTTGCACTACAGGAAAGCATAACCGAGGGTATAGCACCCAACTCTTTAAACCTAAGTGAAAGAACATGGCACATATGATTTACTTTTGAGAACAAAGTATTGAGTGCAGAGATTTTGCAGATATCTCCTTTCCTTCAGTTTTGTGCTAACATTCCTATGTCTAAAACTAGCATTTCCTAAATAGGAAAGCATAACCGAGGGTATAGCACCTAACTCTTTAACCCTAAATGAAACAATATGGCACATATGATTTACTTGTGAGAACTAAGCATTGGGTGCAGAGATTTTGCAGCTATCAACTTTCCTTCAGTTTTTGTGCTGACATTCCTATATATAAAACTAGCATTTAAACTATAGGAAAACATAACCGAGGGTATAGCACCCACCTCTTTAAACCTAAATGAAACAAAATGGCACATATGATTTTCTTCTGAGAACTAAGCATTGTGTGCAGAGATTTTGCAGCTATCTCCTTTCCTTCAGTTTTTTTGCTAACATTCCTATCTCAAAACTAGCTTTTCCAATATAGGAAAGCATACCCTAGGGTAATGCACCTAACTCTTAAACTTAAATGAAAGAACATGGCACATATGATTTACTTCTGAGAACTAAGCATTGTGTTCAGAGTTAGTACAGCTATATCCTTTGCTTCAGATTTTGTGTTAACATTCGAATCTGTAAAACTAGAATTTCCTATATAAGAAAGCATAACCGAGGGTATAGCACCTAACTCTATTAACATAAATGAAAAAACATGGCACATATGATTTACTTCTGAGAACTAAGCATTGTGTGCAGAGATTTTGCAGCTATCTCCTTTCGTTCAGTTTTTGTGCTAACATTCCTATATCTAAAACTACCATTTACACTATAGGAAAGCATTACCGAGGGTATAGCACCTAACTCTTTAAACCTAAATGAAATAACATGGCCCATATGATTTACTTCTGAGAACCAAGCATTGAGTGCAGAGATTTTGCAGCTATCTCCTTTCCTTCAGTTTTTGTGCTAACATTCCTATCTGTAAAACTAGCATTTCCAATATAGGAAAGCATAACTTAGGGTATAGCACCTAACTCTTTAAACCTAAATGAAAGAACATGGCACATATAATTTACTTCTGAGAACTAACCATTGTGTTCAGAGTTATTGCAGCTATATTCTTTCCTTCAGTTTTTGTGCTAACATTCCTATATCTAAACCTAGCATTTACACTTTAGGAAAGCATAACCGAGGGTATAGCACCTAACTCTTTAAACCTAAGTGAAAGAACATGGCACATATGATTTACTTCTGAGAACTAAGTATTGAGTGGAGAGATTTTGCATCTATCTCCTTTCCTCCAGTTTTTGTGCTTACATTCCTATCTCTAAAACTAGCATTTCTTATATAGGAGAGCATAACCGAGGGTGTAGCACCTAACTCCTTAAACCTAAATGAAACAACATGGCTCATATGATTTACTTCTGAGAACTAAGCATTGTGTTCAGACATATTGCAGCTATCTCCATTCCTTCAGTTTTTGTGTTAACATTCGAATCTGTAAAACTAGCATTTCCTATATAGGGGAGCATAACTAAGGGTGTAGCACCTAACTCTTTAAACCTAAATGAAACAACATGGCAAATATGATTTCCTTCTGAGAACTAAGCATTGTGTTCAGAGATATTGCAGCTATCTCCTTTCCTTCAGTTTTTAGTGCTAACATCCCTATCTGTAAAACTAGCATTTCCTATATAGGAAAGCATAACCGAGGGTATAGCACCTAACTCTTTTAACCTAAATGAAAAAACATGGCACATATGATTTACTTCTGAGAACAAAGCATTGTGTGCAGAGATTTTGCAGCTATCTCCTTTCGATCAGTTTTTGTGCTCACATTCCTATATCTAAAACTACCATTTACACTATAGGAAAGCATTACCGAGGGTATTGCACCTAACTCTGTAAACCTAAATGAAATAACATGGCCCATATGATTTACTTCTGACAACTAAGCATTGAGTACAGAGATGTTGCAGCTATCTCCTTTCCTTCAGTTTTTGTGCTAACATTCCTATCTCTAAAACTAGTATTTACACTATAGGAAAGCATAACCGAGGGTATTGCACCTAACTCTTTAAACCTAAATGAAACAACATGGCCCACATGGTTTACTTCTGAGAACAAATCTTTGAGTGCAGAGATTTTGCAGCTATCTCCTTTCCTTCAGTTTTTGTGCTAACATTAGTATCTGTAAAACTAGCATTTCCTATATAGGAGAGCATAACCGAGGGTGTAGCACCTAAGTCTTTAAACCTAAATCAAACAACATCACAAATATGATTTACTTCTGAGAACTAAGCATTGAGTGCAGAGATTTTGCAGCTCTCTCCTTTCCTTCAGTTTTTGTGCTGACATTCCTATATATAAAACTAGCATTTACACTATAGGAAAACATAACCGAGGGTGTAGCACCCAACCCTTTAAACCTAAATGAAACAACATGGCACATATGATTTTCTTTTGACAACTACGCATTGAGTGCAGAGATTTTGCAGCTATCTCCTTTCCTTCAGTTTTTGTGTTAACATTCCTATCTGTAAAACTAGGATTTCAAATATAGGAAAGCATTACCTAGGGAATAGCACCTAACTCTTTAAACCTAAATAAAAGTACATGGCACACATGATTTACTTCTTAGATCTAAGCATTGTGTGCAGAGATTTTGCAGCTATCTCCTTTCCTTCATTTTTTGTGCTAACATTGCTATATCTAAAACAAGCATTTGCACTACAGGAAAGGATAACCGAGGGTATAGCACCTAACTCCTTAAAACTAAATGAAACAACATGGCCCATATGATTTACTTCTGAGAACTAAGGTTTGAGTGCAGAGATTTTGCAGCTATCTCCTTTCCTTCAGTTTTTGTGCTAACATTCCTATCTCTAAAACTAGCATTTAAACTATAGGAAAACATAACCGAGGGTATGGCACCCACCCCTTTAAACCTAAATGAAACTACATGGCACATATGATTTTCTTCTGCGAACTAAGCATTGAGTGCAGAGATTTTGCAGCTTTCACCTTTCCTTCAGTTTTTGTGCTAACATTCGTATCTGTAAACTTAGCATTTCTTATATAGGAGAGCATAACCGAGGGTGTAGCACCCAACTCTTTAAACCTAAATGAAACAACATGACAAATATGATTTCCTTCTGAGAACTAAGCATTGTGTTCAGAGATATTGCAGCTATATCCTTTCCTTCAGTTTTTGTGCTAACATTCCTATCTCAAAAACTAGCATTTCCTATATAGGAAAGCATAACCGAGGGTATAGCACCTAACTCTTTAAACCTAAATGAAATAACATGGCCCATATGATTTATTTCTGAGAACCAAGCATTGAGTACAGAGATATTGCAGCCATCTCCATTCCTTCAGTTTTTGTGTTAAACATTCGAATCTGTAAAACTAGCATTTCCTATGTAGGGGAGCATAAATGAGGGTGTAGCACCTAACTCTATAAACCTAAATGAAACAACAGGCCCGTATGATTTACTTCTGAGAACTAAGCATGGTGTGCAGAGATTTTGCAGCTATCTCCTTTCCTTCAGTTTTGTGCTAACATTCCTATCTCTAAAACTAGCATTTACACTATAGAAAAGCATATCCGAGGGTATAGCACATAACTCTTTTAACCTAAGTGAAACAACATGGCACATCTGATTTACTTCTGAGAACTAAATATTGTGTGCAGAGATTTTGCAGCTATCTCCTTTCCTTCAGTTTTTTTGGTAACATTCCTATCTCAAAACTAGCTTTTACACTATAGGAAAGCATAACCGAGGGTATAGCACCTACCTCTTTAAACCTAAATGAAACAACATGGCCCATATGATTTACTTCTGAGAACTAAGCTTTGAGTGCAGAGATTTTGCAGCTATCTCCTTTCCTTCAGTTTTTGTGCTAACATTCGTATCTGTAAAACTAGCATTTCCTATATAGGAGAGCATAACCAAGGGTGTAGCACCTAACGCTTTAAACCTAAATCAAACAACATGACGAATATGATTTACTTTGGAGAACTAAGCATTGAGTGCAGAGATTTTGCAGCCATCTCCTTTCCTTCAGTTTTTGTGCTAACATTCATATCTGTAAAACTAGCATTTCCAATATGGGAAAGCATAACCTAGGGTATATCAACTAACTCTTTAAACCTAAATGAAAGTACATGGCACATGTGATTTACTTCTTAGAACTAAGCATTGTGTGTAGAGATTTTGCAGCTATCTCCTTTCCTTCATTTTTTGTGCTAACATTGCTATATCTAAAACAAGCATTTGCACTACAGGAAAGCATAACCGAGGGTATAGCTCCTAACTCTTTAAACCTAAGTGAAGGAACATGGCACATATGATTTACTTCTGAGAACAAAGTATTGAGTGCAAATATTTTGCAGATATCTCGTTTCCTTCAGTTTTTTTGCTAACATTCCTATGTCTAAAACTAGCATTTCCTAAATAGGAAAGCATAACCGAGGGTATAGCACCTAACTCTTTAAACCTAAATGAAACAATATGGCACATATGATTTACTTCTGAGAACAAAG
Source organism: Dasypus novemcinctus (assembly GCF_030445035.2). NCBI lineage: Eukaryota > Metazoa > Chordata > Mammalia > Cingulata > Dasypodidae > Dasypus > Dasypus novemcinctus. The sequence continues at coordinate 96,148,458 of NC_080678.1, forward strand.
CATTGTGTGCAGAGATTTTACACCTATCTCCTTTCCTTCAGTTTTTGTGCTAACATTCCTATATCTAAAACTAGCATTTACACTATAGGAAAGCATAACCGAGGGTATAGCACCTAACTCTTTAAACCTACCTGAAACAACATGGCCCATATGATTTACTTCTGAGAACTAAGCTTTGAGTGCAGAGATTTTGCAGCTCTCTCCTTACCTTTAGTTTTTGTGCTGACATTCCTATATATAAAACTAGCATTTACACTATAGGAAAACATAACCGAGGGTATACTACACAACCATTTAAACCTAAATGAAACAACATGGCACATGTGATTTTCTTCTGAGAACTAAGCATTGAGTGCAGAGATTTTGCAGCTTTCTCCTTTCCTTCAGTTTTTGTGCTAATATTCGTATCTGTAAAAGTAGGATTTCTTATATAGGAGAGCAAAACGGAGGGTGTAGCACCCAACTCTTTAAACCTAAATGAAACAACATAACAAATATGATTTCCTTCTGAGAACTAAGGAATGTGTTCAGAGACATTGCAGATATATCCTTTCCTTCAGTTTTGTGCTAACATTCCTATCTCTAAAACTAGCTTTTCCTATATAGGAAAGCATAACCGAGGGTAGAGCACCTAAATCTTTAAACCTAAGTGAAAGAACATGGCACATATGATTTACTTCTGAGAACTAAGTATTGAGTGGAGAGATTTTGCATCTATCTCCTTTCCTCCAGTTTTTGTGCTTCCATTCCTATCTCTAAAACTAGCATTTCTTATATAGGAGAGAATAACCGAGGGTGTAGCACCTAACTCCTTAAACCTAAATGAAACAACATGGCTCATATGATTTACTTCTGAGAACTAAGCATTGCGTTCAGACATATTGCAGCTATCTCCATTCCTTCAGTTTTTGTGTTAACATTCGAAACTGTAAAACTAGCATTTCCTATATAGGGGAGCATAACTAAGGGTGTAGCACCTAACTCTTTAAACCTAAATGAAACACCATGGCAAATATGATTTCCTTCTGAGAACTAAGCATTGTGTTCAGAGATATTGCAGCTATCTCCTTTCCTTCAGTTTTTAGTGCTAACATCCCTATCTGTAAAACTAGCATTTCCTATATAGGAAAGCATAACCGAGGGTATAGCACCTAACTCTTTTAACCTAAATGAAAAAACATGGCACATATGATTTACTTCTGAGAACTAAGCATTGTGTGCAGAGATTTTGCAGCTATCTCCTTTCGTTCAGTTTTTGTGCTCACATTCCTATATCTAAAACTACCATTTACACTATAGGAAAGCATTACCGAGGGTATTGCACCTAACTCTGTAAACCTAAATGAAATAACATGGCCCATATGATTTACTTCTGACAACTAAGCATTGAGTGCAGAGATTTTGCAGCTATCTCCTTTCATTCAGTTTTTGTGCTAACATTCCTATCTCTAAAACTAGCGTTTACACTATAGGAAAGCATAACCGAGGGTATTGCACCTAACTCTTTAAACCGAAATGAAACAACATGGCCCATATGATTTACTTCTGAGAACAAAGCTTTGAGTGCAGAGATTTTGCAGCTATCTCCTTTCCTTCAGTTTTTCTGCTAACATTAGTATCTGTAAAACTAGCATTTCCTATATAGGAGAGCATAACCGAGGGTGTAGCACCTAAGTCTTTAAACCTAAATCAAACAACATGACAAATATGATTTACTTCTGAGATCTAAGCATTGAGTGCAGAGATTTTGCAGCTATATCCTTTCCTTCTGTTTTTGTGCTAATATTCCTATCTGTAAAATTAGCATTTCAAAAATAGGAAAGCATAACCGAGGGTATAGCACCTAACTCTTTAAACCTAAATGAAACAACATGGCTCATATGATTTACTTCTGAGAACAAAGCTTTGAGTGCAGAGATTTTGCAGCTATCTCCTTTCCTTCAGTTTTTGTGCTTACATTCGTATCTGTAAAACTAGCATTTCCTATATAGGAGTGCATAACCGAGGGTGTAGCACCTAACTCTTAAACCTAAATGAAACAACAAGGCAAATATGATTTACTTCTGAGAACTAAGCATTGTGTGCAGAGATTTTGCAGCTATCTCCTTTCCTTCAGTTTTTGTGCTATCATTCCTATATCTAAAACTACCATTTACACTATAGGAAATCATTACCGAGGGTATAGCACCTAACTCTTTAAACCTAAATGAAACAACATGGCCCGTATGATTTACTTCTGAGAACTAAGCATTGAGTGCAGAGATTTTGCAGGTATCTCCTTTCCTTCAGTTTTTGTGCTAACATTCCTATCTGTAAAACTAGCATTTCCAATATAGGAAAGCATGCCCTAGGGTATAGCACCTAACTCTTTGAACCTAAATGAAAGAACATGACACATATGATTTACTTCTGAGAACTAAGCATTGTGTTCAGAGTTATTGCAGCTATATCCTTTCCTTCAGTTTTTGTGTTAACATTCGAATCTGTAAAACTAGCATTTCCTATATAGGGGAGCATAACAGAGGGTGTAGCACCTAACTCTTTAAACCTAAATGAAACAACATGGCACATATGATTTACTTCTGAGAACTAAGCATTGTGTGCAGAGATTTTGCAGCTATATCCTTTCCTTCTGTTTTTGTGCTAACATTCCTATATCTAAAACTATCATTTACACTATAGAAAAGCATAACCGAGGGTATAGCACATAACTCTTTTAACCTAAGTGAAACAACATTGCACATATGATTTACTTCTGAGAACTAAGCATTGTGTGCAGAGATTTTGCAGCTACCTCCTTTCCTTCAGTTTTTGTGCTAACATTCCTATCTCTAAAACTAGCATTTCCTATATAGGAACCCTAACTGAGGGTATAGCACCTAACTCTTTTAACCTAAATTAAACAACATGGCCCATATGATTTACTTGTGAGAACTAAGCATTGGGTGCAGAGATTTTGCAGCTATCAACTTTCCTTCAGGTTTTGTGCTAACATTCCTATATCTAAAACTAACATTTACACTGTACGAACGCATAACCGAGGTTGTAGCACCTAACTCTTTAAACCTAAATGAAACAACATGGCTCATATGATTTACTTCTGAGAACTAAGCATTGAGTGCAGAGATTTTGCAGCTATCTCCTTTCCATCAGTTTTTGTGCTAACATACCTATATCTAAAATTACCATTTACACTATAGGAAAGCATTACAGAGGGTATAGCACCTACCTCTTTAAACCTATATGAAACAACAAGGCCCGTATGATTTAGTTCTGAGAACTAAGCATTGAGTGCAGAAATTTTGCATCTCTCTCCTTTCCTTCAGTTTTTGTGCTAACATTCCTATCTCTAAAACTAACATTTACACTATAGGAAAGCATAACCGAGGGTATAGCACATAACTCTTTTAACCTAAGTGAAACAACATGGTACACATGATTTACTTCTGAGAACTAAACATTGTGTGCAGAGATTTTGCAGCTATCTCCTTTCCTTCAGTATTTGTGCTCACATTCCTATCTCTAAATCTAGCATTTACACTATAGGAAAGCATAACTGAGGGTATAGCACCTAAATCTTTAAACCTAAATGAAACAACATGGCCCATATGATTTACTTCTGAGAACTAAGCATTGAGTGCAGAGATTTTGCAGCTCTCTCCTTTCCTTCAGTTTTTGTTCTGACATTCCTATATATAAAACTAGCATTTAAACTATAGGAAAACATAACCGAGGGTATGGCACCTACCCCTTTAAACCTAAATGAAACTACATGGCACATATGATTTTCTTCTGAAAACTAAGCATTGAGTGCAGAGATTTTGCAGCTTTCACCTTTCCTTCAGTTTTTTTGCTAACATTCGTATCTGTAAAACTAGCATTTCTTATATAGGGGAGCATAACCGAGGGTGTAGCACCCAACTCTTTAAACCTAAAAGAAACAACATGACAAATATGATTTCCTTCTGAGAACTAAGCATTGCGTTCAGAGATATTGCAGCTATATCCTTTCCTTCAGTTTTTGTGCTAACATTCCTATCTCTAAAACTAGCATTTCCTATATAGGAAAGCATAACCGAGGGTATAGCACCTAACTCTTTTAACCTAAATGAAACAACATGGCCCATATGATTTACTTCTGAGAACCAAGCATTGAGTACAGAGATATTGCAGCTATCTGCATTCCTTCATTTTTTGTGTTAACATTCGAATCTGTAAAACTAGCATTTCCTATATAGGGGAGCATAACTGAGGGTGTAGCACCTAACTCTTTAAACCTAAATGAAACAACATGGCACATATGATTTACTTCTGAGAACTAAGCATTGTGTGTAGAGATTTTGCAGCTATCTCCTTTCCTTCAGTTTTTGTGCTAACATTCCTATCTCTAAAACTAGCTTTTACACTATAGAAAAGCATTACCGAGGGTATAGCACCTAACTCTTTAAACCTAAATGAAACAACATGGCCCATATGATTTACTTCTGAGAACTAAGCTTTGAGTGCAGAGATTTTGCAGCTATCTCCTTTCCTTCAGTTTTTGTGCTAACATTCGTATCTGTAAAACTAGCATTTACTATATAGGAGAGCATAGCCAAGGGTGTAGCACCTAACGCTTTAAACCTAAATCAAACAACATGACAAATATGATTTACTTTGGAGAACTAAGCATTGAGTGCAGAGATTTTGCAGCTATCTCCTTTCCTTCAGTTTTTGTGCTAACATTCCTATCTGTAAAACTAGCATTTCCATTATAGGAAAGCATAACCTAGGGTATATCACCTAACTCTTTAAACCTAAATGAAAGTACATGGCACATATGATTTACTTCTTAGAACTAAGCATTGTGTGCAGAGATTTTGCAGCTATCTCCTTTCCTTCATTTTTTGTGCTAACATTGATATATCTAAAACAAGCATTTGCACTACAGGAAAGCATAACCGAGGGTATAGCACCTAACTCTTTAAACCTAAGTGAAGGAACATGGCACATATGATTTACTTCTGAGAACAAATTATTGAGTGCAAAGATTTTGCAAATATCTCCTTTCCTTCAGTTTTTGTGCTAACATTCCTATGTCTAAAACTAGCATTTCCTAAATAGGAAAGCATAACCGAGGGTACAGCACCTAACTCTTTAAACCTAAATGAAACAATATGGCACATATGAATTACTTTTGAGAACAAAGCATTGTGTGCAGAGATTTTGCAGCTATCTCCTTTCCTTCAGTTTTTGTGTAAACATTCGTATCTGTAAAACTGGCCTTTACACTATAGGAGAGCATAACCTATGGTGTAGCACCTAACTCTTTAAACCTAAATGAAACAACATGGCACATATGATTTACTTCTGAGAACTAAGCATTGTGTGCAGAGGTTTAGCACCTATCTCCTTTCCTTCAGTTTTTGTGCTAACATTCCTAACTCTAAAACTAGCATTTCCTATATAGGAAACCTAACTGAGGGTATAGCACCTAACTCTTTTAACCTAAATGAAACAACATGGCACATATGATTTACTTGTGAGAACTAAGCATTGGGTGCAGACGTTTTGTAGCTATCAACTTTCCTTCAGTTTTTGTGCGAACATTCCTATATCTAAAACTAACATTTACACTATAGGAAAGCATAACGTAGGTTATAGCATCTAACTCTTTAAACCTAAATGAAACAACATGGCCCGTATGACTTACTTCTGAGAACTAAGCATTGAGTGCAGAGATTTTGCAGCTATCTCCTTTCCTTCAGTTTTTGTGCTAACATTCCTATCAATAAAACTAGCATTTCCTATATAGGAAACCTAACTGAGGGTATAGCACCTAACTCTTTTAACCTAAATGAAACAACATGGTACATATGATTTACTTGTGAGAACTAAGCATTGGGTGCAGAGATTTTGCAGCTATCAACTTTCCTTCAGTTTTTGTGCTAACATTCCTATATCTAAAACTAGCATTTACACTATAGGAAAGCATAACCGAGGGTAGAGCACCTAACTCTTTAAAACTAAATGAAACAACATGGCCCATATGATTTACTTCTAAAAACTAAGCATTGAGTGCAGAGATTTTGCAGCTATCTCCTTTCCATCAGTTTTTGTGCTAACATTCCTATCTGTAAAACTAGCATTTACACTATAGGAAAGCATAACCGAGGGTATAGCACCCAACACTTTAAACCTAAATGAAACAACATGGCCCATATGATTTACTTCTGAGAACTAAGCTTTGAGTTCAGAGATTTTGCAGCTTTCTCCTTTCCTTCAGTTTTTGTGCCAACATTCGTATCTCTAAAACTAGCATTTCCCATATTGGAAAGCATAACCGAGGGCATAGCTCCTAACTCTTTTAAGCTAAATGAAACAACATGGCACATTTGATTTACTTTTGAGAACTAAGCATTGTGTGCAGAGATTTTGCAGCTGTCAACTTTCCTTCAGTTTTTGTGCTAACATTCCTATATCTAAAACTAGCATTTACACTATAGGAAAGCAATACCGAGGGTGTAGCACCTAACTCTTTAAACCTAAATGAAACAACATGGCCCATATGATTTACTTCTGAGAACTAAGCATTGAGTGCAGAGATTTTGGAGCTCTCTCCTTACCTTCAGTTTTTGTGCTGACATTCCTATATATAAAACTAGCATTTACACTATAGGAAAACATAACCGAGGGTATAGCACCCAACCCTTTAAACCTAAATGAAACAACATGGCACATATGATTTTCTTCTGAGAACTAAGCATTGTGTGCAGAGATTTTCCGGCTGTCTCCTTTCCTTCAGGTTTTGTGCTAACATTCCTATCTGTAAAACTAGCATTTCTTATATAGGAGAGCATAACCGAGGGTGTAGCACCTAAGTCCTTAAACTTAAATGAAACAACATGGCTCATATGATTTACTTATGAGAACTAAGCATTGTGTTCAGATATTGCAGCTATCTCCAATCCTTCAGTTTTTGTGTTAACATTCGAATCTGTAAAACTAGCATTTCCTATATAGGGGAGCATAACTGAGAGTGTAGCACCTAACTCTTTAAACCTAAATGAAACAACATGGCACATATGATTTACTTCTGAGAACTAGGCATTGTGTGCAGAGATTTTGCAGCTATCTTCTTTCCTTCAGTTTTTGTGCTAACTTTCCTATATCTGAAACTAGCATTTACACTATAGGATAGCAATACCGCGGGTATAGCACCTAACTCTTTAAACCTAAATGAAACAGCATGGCCCATATGATTTACTTCTGAGAACAAAGAATTGAGTGCAGAGATTTTGCAGCTATCTCCTTTCCTTCAGTTTTTGTGCTAACCTTCCTATCTCTAAAACTAGCATTTCCTAAATAGGAAACCTAACTGAGGGTATAGCACCTAACTCTTTTAACCTAAATGAAACAACATGGCCCATATGATTTACTTGTGAGAACTAAGCATTGTGTGCAGAGATTTTGCAGCTATCAACTTTCCTTCAGTTTTTGTGCTAACATTCCTATATCTAAAACTAGCATTTACACTATAGGAAAGCATAACCGAGGGTATAGCACCTAACTCTTTAAACCTAAATGAAACAACATGGTCCATATGATTTACTTCTGAGAACAAAGCATTGAGTGCAGAGATTTTGCAGGTCTCTCCTTTCCTTCAGTTTTTGTGCTAACATTCCTATCTCTAAAACTACAATTTACACTATAGGAAAGCATAACCGAGGGTATAGCACATAACTCCTTTAACCTAAGTGAAACAACATGGCACATATGATTTACTTCTGAGAACTAAACATCGTGTCCAGAGATTTTGCAGCTCTCTCCTTTCCTTCAGTTTTTGTCCTAACATTTCTATATATAAAAGTAGCATTTACACTATAGGAAAGCAATACCGAGGGTGTAGCACCTAACTCTTTAAACCTAAATGAAACAACATTACCCGTATGATTTACTTTTGAGAACTAAGCATTGAGTGCAGAGATTTTGCAGCTCTCTCCTTTCCTTCAGTTTTTGGGCTGACATTCGTATCTGTAAAACTAGCATTTCCTATATAGGAGAGCAAAACCGAGGGGGTAGCACCTAACACTTTAAACCTAAATGAAACAACATGAGAAATATGATTTACTTCTGAGAACTCAGCACTGTGGGCAGAGATTTTGTAGTTATCTCCATTCCTTCAGTTTTTGTGCTAACATTCCTATCTCTAAAACTAGCATTTCCCATATAGGAAACCTAACTGAGGGTATAGCACCTAACTCTTTTAACCTAAATGAAAAAACATGGCACATATGATTTACTTGTGAGAACTAAGCATTGTGTGCAGAGATTTTGCAGCTATCAACTTTCCTTCAGTTTTTGTGCTAACATTCCTATATCTAAAACTAGCATTTACACTATAGGAAAGCATAACCGAGGGCTGATCAAATGACTCTTTAAAACTAAATGAAACAACATGGCCCATATGATTTACTTCTGAGAACTAAGCATTGAGTGCAGAGATTTTGCAGCTATCTCCTTTCCATCAGTTTTTGTGCTAACATTCCTATCTGTATAACTAGCCTTTACACTATAGGAAAGCATAACCGAGGGTATAGCACCTAACTCTTTAAACCTAAATGAAACAACATGACCCATATGATTTACTTCTGAGAACTACGCTTTGAGTGCACAGATTTTGCAGCTCTCTCCTTTCCTTCAGTTATTGCGCTAACATTCGTATCTCTAAAACTAGCGTTTCCTATATAGGAAAGCATAACCGAGGGCATAGCACCTAACTCTTTAAACCTAAATTAAACAACATGGCACATATGATTTACTTCTGAGAACTACGCATTGTGTGCAGAGATTTTGGAGCTATCTCCTTTTCTTCAGTTTTTGTGCTAACTTTCCTATATCTGAAACTAGCATTTACACTATTGGATAGCAATACCGCGGGCATAGCACCTAACTCTTTAAACCTAAATTAAACAACATGGCACCTATGATTTACTTCTGAGAACTAAGCATTGTGTGCAGAGATTTTGCGGCTATCTCCTTTCCTTCAGTTTTTGTGCTAACATTTGTATCTGTAAAACTAGGATTTCCTATATAGGAAAGCATAACCGAAGGCATAGCACCTAACTCTTTAAACCTAAATTAAACAACATGGCACATATGATTTACTTCTGAGAACTAGGCATTGTGTGCAGAGATTTTGTAGCTATCTCCTTTCCTTCAGTTTTTGTGCTAACTTTCCTATATCTGAAACTAGCATTTACACAATAGGATAGCAATACCGCGGGTATAGCACCTAACTCTTTAAACCTAAATGAAACAACATGGCCCATATGATTTACTTCTGAGAACTAAGCTTTGAGTGCAGAGATTTTGCAGCTATCTCCTTTCCTTCAGTTTTTGTGCTAACATTCGTATCTGTAAAACTAGCATTTACTATATAGGAGAGCATAGCCAAGGGTGTACCACCTAACGCTTTAAACCTAAATCAAACAACATGACAAATATGATTTACTTTGGAGAACTAAGCATTGAGGGCAGAGATTTTGCAGCTATCTCCTTTCCTTCAGTTTTTGTGCTAACATTCCTATATCTAAAACTAATATTTACACTGTACGAAAGCATAACCGAGGTTATAGCACCTAACTCTTTAAACCTAAATGAAACAACATGGCCCATATGATTTACTTCTGAGAACTAAGCTTTGAGTGCAGAGATTTTGCAGCTATCTCCTTTCCTTCAGTTTTTGTGCTAACATTCCTATCTCTAAAACTAGCATTTAAACTATAGGAAAGCATAACCGAGGGTATAGCACATAACTCTTTTAACCTAAGTGAAACAACATGGCACATATGATTTACTTCTGAGAACTAAATATTGTGTCCAGAGATTTTGCAGCTCTCTCCTTTCCTTCAGTTTTTGTGCTAACATTCCTATATATAAAACTAGCATTTACACTATAGGAAAACATAACCGAGGGTATAGCACCCAACCCTTTAAACCTAAATGAAACAACATGGCAAATATGATTTACTTCTGAGAACAAAGCGTTGAGTGCAGAGATTTTGCAGCTATCTCCTTTCCTTCATTTTTTGTGCTAACATTCGTATCTGTAAAACTAGCATTTCCTATATAGGAGAGCATAAAGGAGGGTGTAGCACCTAACTCTTTAAACCTAAATGAAACAACATGGCAAATATGATTTACTTCTTAGAACTAAGCATTGTGTGCAGAGATTTTGCAGCTCTCTCCTTTCCTTCAGTTTTTGTGCTAACATTCCTATCTCTAAAACTAGCATTTCCTATATAGGAAACCTAACTGAGGGTATAGCACCTAACACTTTTAACCTAAATGAAACAACATGTCACATATTATTTACTTCTGAGAACTAAGCATTGTGTGCAGGGATTTTGCGGCTATCTCCTTTCCTTCAGTTTTTGTGCTAACATTCGTATCTGTAAAACGAGCATTTCCTATATAGGAGAGTATAACCGAGGGTGTAGCACCTAACTCTTAAACTTAAATGAAACAACATGACAAATATGATTTACTTCTGAGAACTAAGCATTGAGGGCAGAGATTTTCCAGCTATCTCCATTCCTTCAGTGATTGTGCTAACATTCGTATTCTAAAACTACATTTCCTATATAGGAAAGCATAACCGAGGGCATAGCACCTAACTCTTTAAACCTAAATTAAACAACATGGCACATATGATTTACTTCTGAGAACTAGGCATTGTGTGCAGAGATTTTGCAGCTATCTCCTTTCCTTCAGTTTTTGTGCTAACTTTCCTATATCTGAAACTAGCATTTACACTATAGGATAGCAATACTGCGAGTATAGCACCTAACTCTTTAAACCTAAATGAAACAACATGGCACATATGATTTACTTCTGAGAACTAAGCATTGTGTGCAGAGATTTTGCGTCTATCTCCTTTCCTTCAGTTTTTGTGCTAACATTCGTATCTGTAAAACTAGCATTTCCTATATTGGAGAGTATAACCGAGGGTGTAGCACCTAACTCTTTAAACTTAAATGAAACAACATGACAAATATGATTTACTTCTGAGAACTAAGCATTGAGGGCAGAGATTTTGCAGCTATCTCCTTTCCTTCAGTGATTGTGCTAACATTCGTATTCTAAAACTACATTTCCTATATAGGAAAGCATAACCGATGGCATAGCACCTAACTCATTAAACCTAAATTAAACAACATGGCACATATGATTCACTTCTGAGAACTAGGCATTGTGTGCAGAGATTCTGCAGCTATCTCCTTTCCTTCAGTTTTTGTGCTAACTTTCCTATATCTGAAACTAGCATTTACACTATAGGATAGCAATACCGCGGGTATAGCACCTAACTCTTTAAACCTAAATGAAACAACATGGCAAATATGATTTACTTCTGAGAGCTAAGCATTGTGGGCAGAGATTTTGCAGCTATCACCTTTCCTTCAGTTTTTGTGCTAACTTTCCTATATCTAAAACTAGCATTTACACTATAGGAAATCATAACCTAGGGTATAGCACATAACTCTTTTAACCTAAGTGAAACAACATCGCAAATATGATTTACTTCTGAGAAGTAAGCTTTGAGTGCAGAGATTTTGTAGCTATCTCATTTCCTTCTGTTTTTGTGCTAACATTCGTATCTCTAAAACTAGCATTTCCTATATAGGAAAGCATAACCGAGGGCATAGCACCTAACACTTTAAACCTAAATGAAACAACATGGCCCATATGATTTACTTCTGAGAACTCAGCATTGAGTGCAGAGATTTTTCAGCTATCTCCTTTCTTCAGTTTTTGTGCTTACATTCCTATCTGTAAAACTAGCATTTCCAATAAAGGAAAGCATAACCTAGGGTATAGCACCTGACTCTTTAAACCTAAATGAAAGAACATGGCACATATGGTTTACTTCTGAGAACTAAGCATTGTGTTCAGAGTTATTGCAGCTATATCCTTTCCTTCAGTTTTTGTGCTAACATTCCTATCTCTAAAGCTAGCATTTCCTGTATAGGAAAGCATAACCGAGGGTATAGCACCTAACTCTTTTAACCTAAATGAAATAACATGGCACATATGATTTACTTCTGAGAACTAAGCATTGTGTGCAGAGATGTTACAGCTATCTCCTTTTCTTCAGTTTTTGTGCTAACAATCCCATATCTAAACCTAGCATTTACACTTTAGGAAAGCATAACCGAGGGTATAGCACCTAACTCTTTAAACCTAAGTGAAAGAACATGGCACATATGATTTACTTCTGAGAACTAAGTATTGAGTGGAGAGATTTTGCAGCTTTCTCCTTTCCTTCCGTTTTTGTGCTAACATTCGTATCTGTAAAACTAGCATTTCTTATACAGGAGAGCATAACCGAGGGTGTAGCACCCAACTCTTCAAACCTAAATGAAACAACATGGCAAATATGATTTCCTTCTGAGAACTAGGCATTGTATTCAAAGATATTGCAGCTATCTCATTGCCGTCAGTTTTTGTGCTAGCATCCCTATCTCTAAAACTAACATTTCCTATATAGGAAAGCTTAACCGAGGGTATAGCACCTAACTCTTTTAACCTAAATGAAAAAACATGGCACATATGATTTACTTCTGAGAACTAAGCATTGTGTGCAGAGATTTTGCAGCTATCTCCTTTCATTCAGTTTTTGTGCTAACATTCCTATATCTAAAACTACCATTTACACTATAGGAAAGCATTACATGAGGGTATAGCACCTCTCTTTATACCTAAATGAAACAGCATGGCCCATATGATTTACTTCTGAGAACTAAGCATTGAGTTCAGAGATTTTGCAACTATCTCCTTTCCTTCAGATTTTGTGCTATCATTCCTATCAGTAAAACTAGCATTTCCAATATAGGAAAGCATAACCTAGGGTATAGCACCTAACTCTTTAAAACTAAATGAAAGAACATGGGACATATGATTTACTTCTGAGAACTAAGCATTGTGTACAGAGATTTTGCAGCTATCTCCATTCCTTCACTTTTTGTGTTACCATTCCTAACTCTAAAACTAGCATTTACACTATAGGAAAGCATAACCGAGGGTATAGCACATAATTCTTTTAACCTAAGTGAAACAACATCGCACATATGATTTACTTCTGAGAAGTAAGCTTTGAGTGCAGAGATTTTGCAGCTATCTCCTTTCCTTTTGTTTTTGTGCTAACATTTGTATCTCTAAAACTAGCATTTCCTATATAGGAAAGCATAACCGAGGGCATAGCACCTAACTCTTTAAACCTAAATGAAACAACATGGCACATATGATTTACTTCTCAGAACAAGGCATTGTGGGCAGAGATTTTGCAACTAGCTCCTTTCCTTCAGATTTTGTGCTAACATTCCTATCTCTAAAACTTGCATTTCCTATATAGGCAACCTAACTGAGGGTATAGCACCTAACTCTTTTAACTTAAATGAAACAACATGGCACATATGATTTACTTGGGAGAACTAAGCATTGTGTGCAGAGATTTTGCAGCTATCAACTTTCCTTCAGTTTTTGTGCTAACTTTCCTATATCTGAAACTAGCATTTACACTATAGGATAGCAATACCGCGGGTATAGCACCTAACTCTTCAAACCTAAATGAAACAACATGGCCCATATGATTTACTTCTGAGAACAAAGCATTGAGTGCAGAGATTTTGCATGTCTCTCCTTTCCTTCAGTTTTTGTGCTAACATTCCTAACACTAAAACTAGCATTTACACTATAGGAAAGCATAACCGAGGGTATAGCACATAACTCTTTTAACCTAAGTGAAACAACATGGCACATATGATTTACTTCTGAGAACTAAACATCGTGCCCAGAGATTTTGCAGCTCTCTCCTTTCCTTCAGTTTTTGTGCTGACATTCCTATATATAAAACTAGCACTTACACTATAGGAAAACATAACCGAGGGTATAGCACCCAACCCTTTAAACCTAAATGAAACAACATGGCACATATGATTTTCTTCTGAGAACTAAGCATTGAGTGCAGAGATTTTGCAGCTTTCTCCTTTCCTTCAGTTTTTGTGCAAATTTTCCTATATCTGAAACTAGCATTTACACAATAGGATAGCAATACCGCGGGTATAGCACCTAACTTTTTAAACCTAAATGAAACAACATGGAACATATGATTTACTTCTGAGAACTAAGCATTGTGTTTAGAGTTATTGCAGCTATCTCCTTTCCTTCAGTTTTTGTGTTAACATTCCTATCTCTAAAACTAGAATTTACACTATAGGAAAGCATAACCGAGGGTATAGCACATAACTCTTTTAACCTAAGTGAAACAACATCGCACATATGATTTTCTTCTGAGAAGTAAACTTTCAGTGCAGAGATTTTGCAGCTATCTCCTTTCCTTCTGTTTTTGTGCTAACATTCGTATCTCTAAAACTAGCATTTCCTATATAGGAAAGCATAACCGAGGGCATAGCACCTAACTCTTTAAACCTAAATGAAACAACATGGCACATATGATTTACTTCTGAGAACTAGGCATTGTGTGCAGAGATTTTGCAGCTATCTCCTTTCCTTCAGTTTTTGTGCTAACTTTCCTATATGTGACACTAGCATTTACACTATAGGATAGCATTACCGCGGGTATAGCACTTAACTCTTTAAACCTAAGTGAAACAACATGGCACCTATGATTTACTTCTGAGAACTAAGCATTGTGTGCAGAGATTTTTTGGCTATCTCCTTTCCTTCAGTTTTTGTGCTAACATTCGTATCTGTAAAACTAGCATTTCCTATATAAGAGAGCATAACCGAGGGTGTAGCACCTAACACTTTAAACATAAATGAAACAACATGACAAATATCATTTACTTCTGAGAACTAAGCATTGTGGGCAGAGATTTTGCAGCTATCTCCTTTCCTTCAGTTTTTGTGCTAACATTCCTATCTCTAAAACTAGCATTTCCTATAAAGGAAAACTAACTGAGGGTATAGCACCTAACTCTTTAAACCTAAGTGAAACAACATGGCCCATATTATTTCCTTCGGAGAACTAAGCATTGAGTGCAGAGATTTTGCAGCTCTCTCCTTAACTTCAGTTTTTGTGCTAACATTCCTATCTCTAAAACTAGCATTTACACTATAGGAAACCATAACCGAGGGTATAACACCTAACTCTTTGAACCTAAATGAAACAACATGGCCCATATGATTTACTTCTGAGAACTAAGCATTGAGTGCAGAGATTTTGCAGCTATCTCCTTTCCTTCATTTTTTGCTAACATTGTTATATCTAAAACAAGGATTTGCACTACAGGAAAGCATAACCGAGGGTATAGCACTTAACTTTTTAATCCTAAGTGAAAGAACATGGCACACATGATTTACTTCTGAGAACAAAGCATTGTGTGCAGAGATTTTGCAGCTATATCCTTTCCTTCAGTATTTGTGCTAACATTCCTATATCTAAAACTAGCATTTACACTATAGGAAAGCATAAATGAGGGTATAGCACCCAACTCTTTAAACCTAACTGAAACAACATGGCCCATATGATTTACTTCTGAGAACTAAGCATTGAGTGCAGAGATTTTGCAGGTCTCTCCTTTCCTTCAGTTTTTGTGCTAACATTCCTATCTCTAAAAATAGCATATACACTGTAGGAAAGCATAACCGAGGGTATAGCACATAACTCTTTTAACCTAAGTGAAACAACATCGCACATATGATTTACTTCTGAGAACTAAGCTTTGAGTGCAGATATTTTGCAGCTATCTCCTTTACTTCAGTTTTTGTGCTAACATTCATATCTGTAAAACTAGCATTTCCTATATAGGATAGCATAACCGAGGGTGTAGCACCTAACTCTTCAAAGCTAAATGGAACAACATTGCAAATATGATTTACATCTGAGAACTAAGCATTGTGTGCAGAGATTTTACAGCTATCTCCTTTCCTTCAGTTTTTGTGCTAACATTCCCATATCTAAAACTACCATTTACACTATAGGAAACCATTACCGAGGGTATAGCACCTAACCCTTTACACATAAATGAAACAACATGGCCCATATGATTCACTTCTGAGAACTAAGCATTGTGTTTAGAGTTATTGCAGCTATCTCCTTTCCTTCAGTTTTTGTGGTAACATTCCTATCTCTAAAACTAGAATTTACACTATAGGAAAGCATAACCGAGGATATAGCACATAACTCTTTTAACCTAAGTGAAACAACATCGCACATATGATTTACGTCTGAGAACTAAGCTTTGAGTGCAGAGATTTTGCAGCTATCTCCTTTCCTTCTGTTTTTGTGCTAACATTCGTATCTCTAAAACTAGCATTTCCTATATAGGAAAGCATAACCGAGGGCATAGCACCTAACTCTTTAAACCTAAATGAAACAACATGGCACATGTGATTTATTTCTGAGAACTAGGCATTGTGTGCAGAGATTTTGCAGTTATCTCCTTTCCTTCAGTTTTTGTGCTAACATTCCTATATCTGAAACAAGCATTTATACTATAGGAAAGCAATACCGAGGGTATAGCACCTAACTCTTTAAACCAAAATGAAACAACATGGCCCATATAATTTACTTCTGAGAACTAAGCATTCAGTGCAGAGATTTTGCAGTTATCTCCTTTCCTTCAGTTTTTGTGCTAACATTCCTATATCTGAAACAAGCATTTATACTATAGGAAAGCATTACAGAGGGTATGCCACCTAACTCTTTAAACCTAAATGAAACAACATAGCCCATATGATTTACTTCTGAGAACTCAGCATTGAGTGCAGAGATTTTGCAGCTATCTCCTTTCCTTCAGTTTTTGTGCTAACTTTCCTCTATCTGAAACTAGCATTTACACAATAGGATAGCAATACCG
This sequence comes from Dasypus novemcinctus, assembly GCF_030445035.2. NCBI lineage: Eukaryota > Metazoa > Chordata > Mammalia > Cingulata > Dasypodidae > Dasypus > Dasypus novemcinctus. Next base: position 96,165,320 of record NC_080678.1, read on the forward strand.
CGGGTATAGCACCTAAGTCTTTAAACCTAAATGACACAACATGGCATTTATGATTTACTTCTGAGAACTATGTATTGTGTGCAGAGATTTTGCGGCTATGTCCTTTCCTTCAGTTTTTGTGTTAACATTCGTATCTGTAAAACTAGCTTTTCCTACATAGGAGAGCATAACCGAGGGTGTAGCACCTAACTCTTTAAACCAAAATGAAACAACATGGCACATATGATTTACTTTTGAGAATTAAGCATTGTGTGCAGAGATTTTGCAGCTATCAACTTTCCTTCAGTTTTTGTGCTAACATTCCTATATCTAAAACTAGCATTTACACTATAGGAAAGCATAACCGAGGGTAGAGCACCTGACTCTTTAAAACTAAATGAAACAACAAGGCCCATATGATTTACTTCTGAGAACTAAGCATTGAGTGCAGAGATTTTGCAGCTCTCTCCTTTCCTTCAGTTTTTGTGCTGAATTTCCTATATATAAAACTAGCATTTACACTACAGGAAAACATAACCGAGGGTATAGCACCCAACCCTTTAAACCTAAATGAAACAACATTGCACATATGATTTTCTTCTGAGAACTAAGCATTGAGTGCAGAGATTTTGCAGCTATCTCCTTTCCTTCAGTTTTTTGGCAAACATTACTATCTCTAAAACTAGCATTTACACTATAGGAAAGCATAACTGAGGGTATAGCACATAACTCTTTTAACCTAAGTGAAACAACATGGCACATATGATTTACTTCTGAGAACTAAGCTTTGGGTGCAGAGATTTTGCAGCAATCTCCTTTCCTTCAGTTTTTGTGCTAACATTCGTATCTGTAAAACTAGCATTTCCTATATAGGAAAGCATAACCGAGGGTGTAGCACCTAACTCTTTAAACCTATATTAAAACAACATGTCAAATATGATTTACTTCTGAGAACTAAGCATTGTGTGCAGAGATTTTGCAGCTATCTCCTTTCCTTCAGTTTTTGTGCTAACATTCCTATCTCTAAAACTAGCATTTCCTATATAGGAAAGCATAACCAAGGGTATAGCACCTAACTCTTTTAACCTAAATGAAACAACATGGCACATATGACTTACTTCTGAGAACTAAGCATTGTGTGCAGAGATTTTTACAGCTATCTGCTTTCCTTCAGTTTTTTGCTAACATTCCTATATCTAAAACTACCATTTACACTATAGGAAAGCATTACAGAGGGTATAGCACCTAACTCTTTAAACCTAAATGAAACAACATAGCCCATATGATTTACTTCTGAGAACTCAGCATTGAGTGCAGAGATTTTGCAGCTATCTCCTTTCCTTCATTTTTTGTGCTAACTTTCCTATATCTGAAACCAGCATTTACACAATAGGATAGCAATACCGCGGGTATAGCACCTAAGTCTTTAAACCTAATTGACACAACATGGCACATATGATTTACTTCTGAGAACTAAGTATTGTGTGCAGAGATTTTGCGGCTATGTCCTTTCCTTCAGTTTTTGTGTTAACATTGGTATCTGTAAAACTAGCTTTTACTATATAGGAGAACATAACCGAGGGTGTAGCACCTAACTCTTTAAACCTAAATGAAACAACATGACAATTATGATTTACTTCTGTGAACTAAGCATTGTGGGCAGAGATTTTGTAGCTATCTCCTTTCCTTCAGTTTTTGTGCTAACATTCATATCTCTAAAACTAGCATTTCCTATATAGGAGAGCATAACCGAGGGTGTAGCACCTAACTCTTTAAACCTAAATGAAACAACATGGCCCATATGATTTACTTCTGAGAACTAAGTATTGAGTGCAGAGACTTTGCAGCTATCTCCTTTCCATCAGTTTTTGTGCTCACATTCCTATCTGTAAAACTAGCATTTCCTCTATAGGAAAGCATAACCGAGGGTATAGCACCTAACTCTTTTAACCTAAATGAAACAACATGGCACATATGATTTACTTGTGAGAAGTAAGCATTGTGTGCAGAGATTTTGCAGCTATCAACTTTCCTTCAGTTTTTGTGCTAACATTCCTAAATCTAAAACTAGCATTTACACTCTAGGAAAGCATAACCGAGGGTATAGCACATAACTCTTTTAACCTAAGAGAAACAACATGGCACATATGATTTCCTTCTGAGAACTAAACCTTGTGTGCAGAGATTTTGCAACTATCTCCTTTCCTTCAGTTTTTGTGCTATCATTACTGTCTCAAAAGTAGCTTTTACACTATAGGAGAGCATAACCAAGGGTATAGCACCTAACTCTTTAAACCTAAATGAAACAACATGGCCCGTATGATTTACTTCTGAGAACTAAGCTTTGAGTGCAGAGAGTTTTCAGCTATCTCCTTTCCTTCAGTTTTTGTGCTAACATTCCTATCTCTAAAACTAGCATTTCCTATATAGGAAAGCATAACCGAGGGTGTAGCACCTAACTCTTTTAACCTAAATGAAACAACATGGCACATATGATTTACTTCTGAGAAGTACGCATTGTGTACAGAGATTTTGCAGCTATCTCCTTTCCTTCACTTTTTGTGTTAATATCCCTAACTCTAATACTAGCATTTACACTATAGGAAAGCATAACCGAGGGTATAGCACCTAACTCTTTAAACCTAAATGAAACAACATGGCACATATGATTTACTTCTGAGAAGTAAGCTTTGAGTGCAGAGATTTTGCAACTATCTCGTTTCCTTCGGTTTTTGTGCTAACATTCGTATCTCTAAAACTAGCATTTCCTATATAGGAAAGCATAACCGAGGGCATAGCACATAACTCTTTAAACCTAAATGAAACAACATGGCACATATGATTTACTTCTGAGAACTATTCATTGTGTGCAGAGATTTTGCAGCTATCTCCTTTTCTTCAGTTTTTGTGCTAATTTTCCTATCTGAAACTAGCATTTACACTATAGGATAGGAATACCACGGGTATAGCACCTAACTCTTTAAACCTAAATGAAACAACATGGCCCATATGATTTACTTCTGAGAACTAAGCATTCAGTGCAGATATTTTGCAGCTATCTCCTTTCCTTCAGTTTTTGTGCAAATATTCCTATCTCTAAAACTAGCATTTACACTATAGGAAAGCATAACGGAGGGTATAGCACATAACTCTTTTAACCTAAGTGAAACAACATGGCACATATGATTTCCTTCAGAGAACTAAGCTTTGAGTCAGAGATTTTGCAGCTATCTCCTTTCCTTCTGTTTTTGTGCTAACATTCCTATCTGTATAACTAGTATTTACACTATAGGAAAGCATAACCGAAGGTAGAGCACCTGACTCTTTAAAACTAAATGAAACAACAAGGCCCATATGATTTACTTCTGAGACTAGGCATTGTGTGCAGAGATTTTGCAGCTATCTCTTTTCCTTCAGTTTTTGTGCTAACTTTCCTATATCTGAAACTAGCATTTACACTATAGGATAGTAATACCGCGGGTATAGCACCTAACTCTTTAAACCTAAATGAAACAACATGGCACATATGATTTACTTCTGAGAACTAAGCATTGTGTGCAGAGATTTTGCGGCTATGTCCTTTCCTTCAGTTTTTGTGTTAACATTCGTATCTGTAAAACTAGCTTTTCCTATATAGGAGAGCATAACCGAGGGTGTAGCACCTAACTCTTTAAACCTAAATGAAACAACATGGCACATATGATTTACTTCTGAGAACTAAGCGTTGTGTGCAGAGATTATGCGGCTATCTCCTTTCCTTCAGTTTTTGTGCTAACATTCGTATCTATAAAACTAGCATTTCCTATATAGGAGAGCATAACCGAGGGTGTAGCACCTAATCCTTTAAACCTAAATGAAACACCATGACAAATATGATTTACTTCTGAGAAGTAAGCATTGTGGGCAGAGATTTTGCAGCTATCTCCTTTCCTTCAAGTTTTGTGCTAACATTCCTATCTCTAAAAATAGCATTTACACTATAGTAAAGCATAACCGAGGGTATAGCACATAACTCTTTTGACCTAAGTGAAACAACATGGCACATATGATTTACTTCTGAGAACTAAACAACGTGTGCAGAGATTTTGCAGCTCTCTGCTATCCTTCAGTTTTTGTGCTAACATTCCTATATATAAAACGAGCTTTTACACTATAGGAAAACATAACCGAGTGTATAGCCCCCAACCCTTTAAACCTAAATGAAACAACATGGCACATATGATTTTCTTCTGAGAACTAAGCATTGAGTGCAGACATTTTGCAGCTTTCTCCTTTCCTTCAGTTTTTGTGCTAGCTTTCATATCTGTAAAACTAGTATTTCCTATATAGGAAACCTAACTGAGGGTATAGCACCTAACTCTTTTAACCTAAATGAAACAACATGGCACATATGATTTACTTGTGAGAACTAAGCATTGTGTGCAGAGATTTTGCAGCTATCAACTTTTCTTCAGTTTTTTTTCTAACATTCCTATATGTAAAACTAGCATTTACACTATAGGAAGGTATACCCGAGGGTATAGCACCTAACTCTTTAAAACTAAATAAAACAACATGGCACGTATGATTTACTTCTGAGAACTAGGCATTGTGTGCAGAGATTTTGCAGCTATCTCCTTTCCTTCAGTTTTTGTGCTAACTTTCCTATATCTGAAACTAGCATTTACACGATAGCATAGCAATACCGCGGGTATAGCACCTAACTCTTTAAACCTAAATGAAACAACATGGCACATATGATTTACTTCTGAGAAGTAAGCTTTGAGTGCAGAGATTTTGCAGCTATCTCCTTTCCTTCGGTTTTTGTGCTAACATTCGTATCTCTAAAACTAGCATTTCCTATATAGGAAAGCATAACCGAGGGCATAGCACATAACTCTTTAAACCTAAATGAAACAACATGGCACATATGATTTACTTCTGAGAACTATTCATTGTGTGCAGAGATTTTGCAGCTATCTCCTTTTCTTCAGTTTTTGTGCTAATTTTCCTATATCTGAAACTAGCATTTACACTATAGGATAGGAATACCGCGGGTATAGCACCTAACTCTTTAAACCTAAATGAAACAACATGGACCATATGATTTACTTCTGAGAACTAAGCATTGAGTGCAGATATTTTGCAGCTATCTCCTTTCCTTCAGTTTTTGTGCAAATATTCCTATCTCTAAAACTAGAATTTACACTATAGGAAAGCATAACGGAGGGTATAGCACATAACTCTTTTAACCTAAGTGAAACAACATGGCACATATGATTTCCTTCAGAGAACTAAGCTTTTAGTCAGAGATTTTGCAGCTATCTCCTTTCCTTCTGTTTTTGTGCTAACATTCAAATCTCTAAAACTAGCATTTCATATATAGGAAAGCATAACCGAGGGCATAGCACCTAACTCTTTAAACCTAAATGAAACAACATGGCACATATGAATTACTTCTGAGAACTAGGCATTGTGGGCAGAGATTTTGCAGCTATCTCCTTTCCATCAGTTTTTGTGCTAACATTCCTATCTGTATAACTAGCATTTACACTATAGGAAAGCATAACCGAGGGTAGAGCACCTGACTCTTTAAAACTAAATGAAACAACAAGGCCCATATGATTTACTTCTGAGAACTAGGCATTGTGTGCAGAGATTTTGCAGCTATCTCTTTTCCTACAGTTTTTGTGCTAACTTTCCTATATCTGAAACTAGCATTTACACTATAGGATAGCAATACCGCGGGTATAGTACCTAACCCTTTAAACCTAAATGAAACAACATGACAGATATGATTTACTTTTGAAAACTAAGCATTGTGGGCAGAGATTTTGCATCTATCTCCTTTCCTTCAGTTTTTGTGCTAACATTCCTATCTCTAAAACTAGCATTTCCTATATAAGAAACCTAACTGAAGGTATAGCACGTAACTCTTTAAACCTAAATGAAACAACATGGCACATATGATTTACTTCTGAGAACTATGCATTGTGTGTAGAGATTATGCGGCTATCTCCTTTCCTTCAGTTTTTGTGCTAACATTCGTATCTATAAAACTAGCATTTCCTATATAGGAGAGCATAACCGAGGGGGTAGCACCTAACCCTTTAAACCTAAATGAAACAGCATGACAAATATGATTTACTTCCGAGAACTAAGCGTTGTGGGCAGAGATTTTGCAGCTATCTCCTTTCCTTCAGGTTTTGTGCTAACATTCCTATCTCTAAAAATAGCATTTATACTATAGTAAAGCATAACCTTGGGTATAGCACATAACTCTTTTAACCTAAGTGAAACAACATGGCACATATGATTTACTTCTGAGAACTAAACAACGTGTGCAGAGATTTTGCAGCTCTCTCCTATCCTTCAGTTTTTGTGCTAACATTCCTATATATAAAACTAGCTTTTACACTATAGGAAAACATAACCGAGGGTATAGCCCCCTACCCTTTAAACCTAAATGAAACAACGTGGCACATATGATTTTCTTCTGAGAACTAAGCATTGAGTGCAGACATTTTGCAGCTTTCTCCTTTCCTTCAGTTTTTGTGCTAACATTCATATCTGAAAAACGAGCATTTCCTATATAGGAGAGCATAACCGAGGGTGTAGCACCTAACTCTTTAAACCTAAATGAAACAACATGACAAATATGATTTACTTCTGAGAACTAAGCATTGTGGGCAGAGATTTTGCAGCTATCTCCTTTCTTTCAGTTTTTGTGCTAACATTCCTATCTCTAAAACTAGCATTTCCTATATAGGAAACCTAACTGAGGTTATAGCACCTAACTCTTTTAACCTAAATGAAACAACATGGCACATATGATTTACTTGTGAGAACTAAGCATTGTGTGCAGAGATTTTGCAGCTATCAACTTTTCTTCAGTTTTTTTTCTAACATTCCTATATCTAAAACTAGCATTTACACTATAGGAAAGTATACCCGAGGGTATAGCACCTAACTCTTTAAAACTAAATAAAACAACATGGCACGTATGATTTACTTCTGAGAACTAGGCATTGTGTGCAGAGATTTTGCAGCTATCTCCTTTCCTTCAGTTTTTGTGCTAACTTTCCTATATCTGAAACTAGCATTTACACAATAGGATAGCAATACCGCGGGTATAGCACCTAACTCTTTAAACCTAAATTAAACAACATGGCAGATATGATTTACGTCTGAGAAGTAAGCTTTGAGTGCAGAGATTTTGCAGCTATCTCCTTTCCTTCGGTTTTTGTGCTAACATTCGTATCTCTAAAACTAGCATTTCCTATATAGGAAAGCATAACCGAGGGCATAGCACATAACTCTTTAAACCTAAATGAAACAACATGGCACATATGATTTACTTCTGAGAACTATTCATTGTGTGCAGAGATTTTGCAGCTATCTCCTTTTCTTCAGTTTTTGTGCTAATTTTCCTATATCTGAAACTAGCATTTACACTATAGTATAGGAATACCGCGGGTATAGCACCTAACTCTTTAAACCTAAGTGAAAGAACATGGCACATATGATTTACTTCTGAGAACTAACCATTGAGTGCAGAGATTTTGCAGCTCTCTCCTTTCCTTCAGTTTTTGTGCTGAAATTCCAATATATAAAACTAGCATTTACATGATAGGAAAACATAACCGAGGGTATAGCACCCAACCCTTTAAACCTAAATGAAACAACATGGCACATATGATTTTCTTCTGAGAAGTAAGCATTTAGTACTGAGATTTTGCAGCTTTCTCCTTTCCTTCAGTTTTTGTGCTAACATTCGTATCTGTAAAACTAGCATTTCCTATATAGGAGAGCATAACCGTGGGTGTAGCACCTAACTCTTTAAACCTAAATGAAACAACATGGCACATATGATTTACTTGTGATAACTAAGCATTGTGTGCAGAGATTTTGCAGCTATCTCCTTTCCTTCAGTTTTTGTGCTAACATTCCTATCTCTAAAACTAGCATTTCCTTTATAGGAAAGCATAACCGAGGGTATAGCACCTAACTCTTTAAACCTTAATGAAACAACATGGCCCATATGATTTACTTCTGAGAACTAAGCATTGAGTGCAGATATTTTGCAGCTATCTCCTTTCCTTCAGTTTTTGTGCAAATATTCCTATCTCTAAAACTAGCATTTACACTATAGGAAAGCATAACGGAGGGTATAGCACATAACTCTTTTAACCTAAGTGAAACAACATGGCACATATGATTTCCTTCAGAGAACTAAGCTTTGAGTCAGAGATTTTGCAGCTATCTCCTTTCCTTCTGTTTTTGTGCTAACATTCAAATCTCTAAAACTAGCATTTCCTTTATAGGAAAGCATAACCGAGGGCATAGCACCTAACTCTTTAAACCTAAATGAAACAACATGGCACATATGATTTACTTCTGAGAACTAGGCATTGTGGGCAGAGATTTTGCAGCTATCTCCTTTCCATCAGTTTTTGGCTAACATTCCTATCTGTATAACTAGCATTTACACTATAGGAAAGCATAACCGAGGGTAGAGCACCTGACTCTTTAAAACTAAATGAAACAACAAGGCCCATATGATTTACTTCTGAGAACTAGGCATTGTGTGCAGAGATTTTGCAGCTATCTCTTTTCCTTCATTTTTGTGCTAACTTTCCTATATCTGAAACTAGCTTTTACACTATAGGATAGCAATACCGCGGGTATAGCACCTAACTCTTTAAACCTAAATGAAACAACATGGCACATATAATTTACTTCTGAGAACTAAGCATTGTGTGCAGAGATTTTGCGGCTATCTCCTTTCCTTCAGTTTTTGTGCTAACATTCCTATCTCTAAAACTAGCATTTCCTATATAAGAAACCTAACTGAAGTTATAGCACCTAACTCTTTTAACCTAATTGAAACAACATGCACATATGATTTACTTGTGAGAACTAAGCATTGTGTGCACAGATTTTGCAGCTATCAACTTTCCTTCAGTTTTTGTGCTAACATTCCTATATCTAAAACTGGCATTTACACTATAGGAAAGGATAACCGAGGGTAGATCACCTAACTCTTTAAAACTAAAAGAAACAACATGGCCCATATGATTTACTTCTGAAAACTAAGCTTTCAGTTCAGAGATTTTGCAGCTTTCTCCTTTCCTTCAGTTTTTGTGCTAACACTCATATCTGTAAAACTAGCATTTCCTATATAGGAGATCATAACCGAGGGTGTAGCACCTAACTCTTTAAACCTAAATGAAACAACATGACAAATATGATTTACTTCTGAGAACTAAGCATTGTGGGCAGAGATTTTGCAGCTATCTCCTTTCCTTGAGTTTTTGTGCTAACATTCCTATCTCTAAAACTAGCAATTCCTATGTAGGAAACCTAACTGAGGGTATAGCACCTAACTCTTTAACCTAAATGAAACAACATGGCACATATGATTTACTTGTGAGAACTAAGCATTGAGTGCAGAGATTTTGCAGCTATCTCCTTTCCTTCAGTTTTTGTGCTAACATTAGTATCTCTAAAACTAGCATTTCCTATATAGGAAAGAATAACCGAGGGCATAGCACCTAACTCTTTAAACCTAAATGAAACAACATGGCACATATGATTTACTACTGAGAACTATTCATTGTGTGCAGAGATTTTGCAGCTATCTCCTTTTCTTCAGTTTTTGTGCTAACTTTCGTATATCTGAAACTAGCATTTACCCTATAGGATAGGAATACCGTGGGTATAGCACCTAACTCTTTAAACCTAAGTGAAAGAACATGGCACATATGATTTACTTCTGAGAACTAAGCATTGAGTGCAGAGATTTTGCAGCTCTCTCCTTTCCTTCAGTTTTTGTGCTGACATTCCAATATATAAAACTAGCATTTACACGATAGGAAAACATAACCGAGGGTATAGCACCCATCCCTTTAAACCTAAATGAAACAACATGGCACATATGATTTTCTTCTGAGAACTAAGCATTTAGTACTGAGATTTTGCAGCTCTCTCCTTTCCTTCAGTTTTTGTGCTAACATTCGTATCTGTAAAACTAGCATTTCCTATATAGGAGAGCATAACCGTGGGTGTAGCACCTAACTCTTTAAACCTAAATGAAACAACATGACAAATATGATTTACTTCTGAGAAATAAGCATTGTGGGCAGAGATTTTGCAGCTATCTCCTTTCCTTCAGTTTTTGTGCTAACATTCCTATCCCTAAAACTAGCATTTCCTATATAGGAAACCTAACTGAGGGTATAGCACCTAACTCTTTTAACCTAAATGAAACAACATGGCACATATGATTTACTTGTGAGAACTAAGCATTGTGTGCAGAGATTTTGCAGCTATCTCCTTTCCTTCAGTTTTTGTGCTAACATTCCTATCTCTAAAACTAGCATTTCCTATATAGGAAAGCATAACCGAGGGTATAGCACCTAAATCTTTAAACCTAAATGAAACAACATGGCCCATATGATTTACTTCTGAGAACTAAGCACTGAGTGCAGATATTTTGCAGCTATCTCCTTTCCTTCAGTTTTGGTGCAGACATTCCTATCTCTAAAACTAGCATTTACAGTATAGGAAAGCATAACGGAGGGTATAGCACATAACTCTTTTAACCTATGTGAAACAACATGGCACATATGATTTACTTCTGAGAACTAAGCTTTGAGTTCAGAGATTTTGCAGCTATCTCCTTTCCTTCAATTTTTGTGCTAACATTCGTATCTGTAAAACTAGCATTTCCTATATAGGAGAGCATAACCGAGGGTGTAGCCCCTAACTTTTTAAACCTAAATTAAAACAACATGGCAAAATGATTTACTTCTGAGAACTAAGCATTGTGGGCAGAGATTTTGCAGCTATCTCCTTTCCTTCAGTTTTTGTGCTAACATTCCTAACTCTAAAACTAGCATTTCCTACATAGGAAACCTAACTGAGGGTATAGCACCTAACTCTTTTAACCAAAATGAAACAACATGGCACATATGATTTACTTTTGAGAACTAAGCAATGTGTGCAGAGATTTTGCAGCTATCAACTTACCTTCAGTTTTTGTGCTAACATTCCTATATCTAAAACTAGCATTTACACTGTAGGAAAGCATAACCGAAGGTAGAGCACCTGACTCTTTAAAACTAAATGAAACAACAAGGCCCATATGAGTTACTTCTGAGAAGTAAGCATTGAGTGCAGAGATTTTGCAGCTATCTCCTTTCCATCAGTTTTTGTGCTAACATTCCTATCTGTATAACTAGCATTTACACTATAGGAAAGCATAACCGAGGGTATAACACCTAACTCTTTAAACCTAAATGAAACAACATGGCCCATATGATTTACTTCTGAGAACTAAGCTTTGAGTGCAGAGATTTTGCAGCTATCTCCTTTCCTTCAGTTATTGTGCTAACATTCGTATTACTAAAACTAGCATTTCCTATATAGGAAAGCATAACCGAGGGCATAGCACCTAACTCTTTAAACCTAAATTAAACAACATGGCACATATGATTTATTTCTGAGAACTAGGCATTGTGTGCAGAGATTTTGTAGCTATCTCCTTTCCTTCAGTTTTTGTGCTAACTATCCTATATCTGAAACTAGCATTTACACTATAGGATAGCAATACCGCGGTTATAGCACCTAACTCTTTAAACCTAAATGAAACAACATGGCACATATAATTTACTTCTGAGAACTAAGCATTGTGTGCAGAGATTTTGCGGCTATCTCCTTTCCTTCAGTTTTTGTGCTAACATTCGTATCTGTAAAACAAGCATTTCCTATATAGGAGAGCATAACCGAGGGTGTAGCACCTAACCCTTTAAACCTAAATGAAACAACATGACAGATATGATTTACTTCTGAGAACTAAGCATTGTGGGCAGAGATTTTGTAGCTATCTCCTTTCCTTCAGTTTTTTTGCTAACATTCCTATCTCTAAAACTAGCATTTCCTATATAGGAAACCTAAGTGAGTGTATAGCACCTAACTCTTTTAAGCAAAATGAAACAACATGGCACATATGATTTACTTTTGAGAACTAAGCATTGTGTGCAGAAATTTTGCAGCTATCTACTTTCCTTCAGTTTTTGTGCTAACATTCCTATATCTAAAACTACCATTTACACTATAGGAAAGCATTACATGAGGGTATAGCACCTAACTCTTTAAACCTAAATGAAACAGCATGGCCCATATGATTTACTTCTGAGAACTAAGCCTTGAGTGCAGAGATTTTGCAACTATCTCCTTTCCTTCAGATTTTGTGCTATCATTCCTATCAGTAAAACTAGCATTTCCAATATAGGAAAGCATAACCTAGGGTATAGCACCTAACTCTTTAAAACTAAATGAAAGAACATGGGACATATGATTTACTTCTGAGAACTAAGCATTTTGTTCAGAGTTATTGCAGCTATATCCTTTCCTTCAGTTTTTGTGCTAACATTCCTACCTCTTAAACTAGCATTTCCTATATAGGAAAGCATAACCGAGGGTATAGCACCTAACTAATTTAACCTAAATGAAACAACATGACCCATATGATTTACTTCTGAGAACTAAGCATTGTGTGCAGAGATTTTACAGCTATCTCCTTTCCTTCAGTTTTTGTGCTAACATTCCTGTATCTAAACCTAGCATTTACACTTTAGGAAAGCATAACCGAGGGTATAGCACCTAACTCTTTAAACCTAAGTGAAAGAACATGGCACATATGATTTACTTCTGAGAACTAAGTATTGAGTGGAGTGATTTTGCATCTATCTCCTTTCCTTCAGGTTTTGTGCTAACATTCGTATCTGTAAAACTAGCATTTCTTATATAGGAGAGCATAACCGTGGGTGTAGCACCTAACTCCTTAAACCTAAATGAAACAACATGGCTCATATGATTTACTCATGAGAACTAAGCATTGTGTTCAGAGATATTGCAGCTATCTCCATTCCTTCAGTTTTTGTGTGAACATTTGAATCTGTAAAACTACCATTTCCTATATAGGGGAGCATAACTGAGAGTGTAGCACCTAACTCTTTAAACCTAAATGAAACAACATGGCACATATGATTTACTTCTGAGAACTAAGCATTGTGTACAGAGATTTTTCAGCTATCTCCTTTCCTTCACTTTTTGTGTTACTATTCCTATCTCTAAAACTAGCTTTTACACTATAGGAAAGCATAAACGAGGGTATAGCACATAACTCTTTTAACCTAAGTGAAACAACATCGCACATATGATTTACTTCTGAGAAGTAAGCTATGAGTGCAGAGATTTTGCAGCTATCTCCTTTCCTTCTGTTTTTGTGCTAACATTCGTATCTCTAAAACTAGCATTTCCTATATAGGAAAGCATAACCGAGGGCATAGCACCTAACTCTTTAAACCTAAATGAAACAACATGGCACATATGATTTACTTCTGAGAACTAGGCATTGTGGGCAGAGATTTTGCAGCTATCTCCTTTCCTTCAGTTTTTGTGCTAACATTCCTATCTCTAAAACTAGCATTTCCTATATAGGAAACCTAACTGAGGGTATAGCACCTAACTCTTTTAACCTAAATGGAACAACATGGCACATATGATTTACTTGTGAGAACTAAGCATTGTGTGCAGAGATTTTGCAGCTATCAACTTTCCTTCAGTTTTTGTGCTAACTTTCCTATATCTGAAACTAGCATTTACACTATAGGATAGCAATACTGCGGGTATAGCTCCTAACTCTTCAAACCTAAATGAAACAACATGGCCCATATGATTTACTTCTGAGAACAAAGCATTGAGTGCAGAGATTTTGCATGTCTCTCTTTTCCTTCAGTTTTTGTGCTAACATTCCTAACACTAAAACTAGCATTTACACTATAGGAAAGCATAACCGAGGGTATAGCACATAACTCTTTTAACCTAAGTGAAACAAATGGCACATATGATTTACTTCTGAGAACTAAACATCGTGTCCAGAGATTTTGCAGCTCTCTCCTTTCCTTCAGTTTTTGTGCTGACATTCCTATATATAAAACTAGCATTTACACTATAGGAAAACATAACCGAGGGTATAGCACCCAACCCTTTATACCTAAATGAAACAACATGGCACATATTATTTTCTTCTGAGAAATAAGCATTGAGTGCAGAGATTTTGCAGCTTTCTCCATTCCTTCAGTTTTTGTGCAAATTTTCCTATATCTGAAACTAGCATTTACACAATAGGATAGCAATACCGCGGGTATAGCACCTAACTCTTTAAACCTAAATGAAACAACATGGAACATATGATTTACTTCTGAGAACTAAGCGTTGTGTGCAGAGATTTTGTGGCTATGTCCTTTCCTTCAGTTTTTGTGCTAACATTCCTATTTGTAAAACTAGCATTAACAATATATGAAAGCATAACCTAGGGTATAGCACCTAAGTCTTTAATCCTAAATGAAAGAACATGGCACATATGATTTACTTCTGAGAACTAAGCATTGTGTTTAGAGTTATTGCAGCTATCTCCTTTCCTTCAGTTTTTGTGTTAACATTCCTTTCTCTAAAACTAGAATTTACACTATAGGAAAGCATAACCGAGGGTATAGCACATAACTCTTTTAACCTAAGTGAAACAACATCGCACATATGATTTACTTCTGAGAAGTAAGCTTTCAGTGCAGAGATTTTGCAGCTATCTCCTTTCCTTCTGTTTTTGTGCTAACATTCGTATCTCTAAAACTAGCATTTCCTATATAGGAAAGCATAACCGAGGGCATAGCACCTAACTCTTTAAACCTAAATGAAACAACATGGCACATATGATTTACTTCTGAGAACTAGGCATTGTGTGCAGAGATTTTGCAGCTATCTCCTTTCCTTCAGTTTTTGTGCTAACTTTCCTATATCTGACACTAGCATTTCCACTATAGGATAGCAATACCGTGGGTATAGCACCTAACTCTTTAAACCTAAGTGAAACAACATGGCACCTATGATTTACTTCTGAGAACTAAGCATTGTGTGCAGAGATTTTGCGGCTATCTCCTTTCCTTCAGTTTTTGTGCTAACATTCGTATCTGTAAAACTAGCATTTCCTATATAAGAGAGCATAACCGAGGGTGTAGCACATAACACTTTAAACCTAAATGAAACAACATGACAAATATCATTTACTTCTGAGAACTAAGCATTGTGGGCAGAGATTTTGCAGCTATCTCCTTTCCTTCAGTTTTTGTGCTAACATTCCTATCTCTAAAACTAGCATTTCCTATAAAGGAAAACTAACTGAGGGTATAGCACCTAACTCTTTAAACCTAAGTGAAACAACATGGCCCATATTATTTACTTCGGAGAACTAAGCATTGAGTGCAGAGATTTTGCAGCTCTCTCCCTAACTTCAGTTTTTGTGCTAACATTTCTATCTCTAAAACTAGCATTTACACTATAGGAAACCATAACCGAGGGTATAACACCTAACTCTTTAAACCTAAATGAAACAACATGGCCCATATGATTTACTTCTGAGAACTAAGCATTGAGTGCATAGATTTTGCAGCTATCTCCTTTCCTTCATTTTTTGCTAACATTGTTATATCTAAAACAAGGATTTGCACTACAGGAACGCATAACTGAGGGTATAGCACTTAACTTTTTAATCCTAAGTGAAAGAACATGGCACATATGATTTACTTCTGAGAACAAAGCATTGTGTGCAGAGATTTTGCAGCTATATCCTTTCCTTCAGTATTTGTGCTAACATTCCTATATCTAAAATTAGCATTTACACTATAGGAAAGCATAAATGAGGGTATAGCACCCAACTCTTTAAACCTAACTGAAACAACATGGCCCATATGATTTACTTCTGAGAACTCAGCATTGAGTGCAGAGATTTTGCAGCTATCTCCTTTCCTTCAGTTTTTGTGCTAACTTTCCTATATCTGAAACTAGCATTTACACAATAGGATAGCAATACCGCGGGTATAGCACCTAACTCTTTAAACCTAAATGACACAACATGGCACATATGATTTACTTCTGAGAACTAAGTATTGTGTGCAGAGATTTTGCAGCTATGTCCTTTCCTTCAGTTTTTGTGTTAACATTCGTATCTGTAAAACTAGCTTTTCCTATATAGGAGAGCATAACCGAGGGTGTAGCACCTAACTCTTTAAACCTAAATGAAACAACATGAGAATTATGATTTAATTCTGAGAACTAAGCATTGTGGGCAGAGATTTTGTAGCTATCTCCTTTCCTTCAGTTTTTGTGCTAACATTCATATCTCTAAAACTAGCATTTCCTATATAGGAAACCTAACTGAGTTTATAGCACCTAACTCTTTTAACCAAAATGAAACAACATGGCACATATGAGTTACTTCTGAGAACTAAGCATTGAGTGCAGAGATTTTGCAGCTACCTCCTTTCCTTCAGTTTTTGTGCTAACATTCCTATCTGTATAACTAGCATTTACACTATAGGAAAGCATAACCGAGGGTATAGCACCTAACTCTTTAAACCTAAATGAAACAACATGGCCCATATGATTTACTTCTGAGAACTAAGCTTTTAGTGCAGAGATTTTGCAGCTATCTCCTTTCCTTCAGTTATTGTGCTAATATTCGTATCTCTAAAACTAGCATTTCCTATATAGGAAAGCATAACCGAGGGCATAGCACCTAACTCTTTAAACCTAAATGAAACAACATGGCACATATGATTTACTTCTGAGAACTAGGCATTGTGTGAACAGATTTTGCAGCTATCTCCTTTCCTTCAGTTTTTGTGCTAACTTTTCTATACCAGAAACTAGCATTTACACTATAGGATAGCAATACCGCGAGTATAGCACCTAACTGTTTAAACCTAAATGAAACAGCATGGCACATATGATTTACTTCTGAGAACTAAGCATTGTGTGCAGAGATTATGCAGCTATCTCCTTTCATTCAGTTTTTGTGCTAACATTCGTATCTATAAAACTAGCATTTCCTATATAGGAGAGCATAACCGAGGGTGTATCACCTAACCCTTTAAACCTAAATGAAACAACATGACAAATATGATTTACTTCTGAGAACTAAGCATTGTGGGCAGACTTTTTGCAGCTATCTCCTTTCCTTCAGGTTTTGTGCTAACATTCCTATCTCTAAAAATTGCATTTACACTATAGTAAAGCATAACCGAGGGTATAGCACATAACTCTTTTAACCTAAGTGAAACAACATGGCACATATGATTTACTTCTGAGAACTAAACAACGTGTGCAGAGATTTTGCAGCTCTCTCCTATCCTTCAGTTTTTGTGCTAACATTCCTATATATAAAACTAGCTTTTACACTATAGGAAAACATAACCAAGGGTATAGCCCCCAACCCTTTAAACCTAAATGAAACAACATGGCACATATGATTTTCTTCTGAGAACTAAGCATTGAGTGCAGAGATTTTGCAGCTTTCTCCTTTCCTTCAGTTTTTGTCCTAACATTCATATCTGTAAAACTAGCATTTCCTATATAGGAGAGCATAACCGAGCGTGTAGCACCTAACTCTTTAAACCTAAATGAAACAACATGACAAATATGATTTACTTCTGAGAACTAAGCATTGTGGGCAGAGATTTTGCAGGTATCTCCTTTCTTTCAGTTTTTGTGCTAACATTCCTATCTCTAAAACTAGCATTTCCTATATAGGAAACCTAACTGAGGGTATAGCACCTAACTCTTTTAACCTAAATGAAACAACATGGCACATATGATTTACTTGTGAGAACTAAGCATTGTGTGCAGAGATTTTGCAGCTATCAACTTTCCTTCAGTTTTTTTTCTAACATTCCTATATCTAAAACTAGCATTTACACTATAGGAAAGTATACCCGAGGGTATAGCACCTAACTCTTTAAAACTAAATGAAACAACATGGCACGTATGATTTACTTCTGAGAACTAGGCATTGGGTGCAGAGATTTTGCAGCTATCTCCTTTCCTTCAGTTTTTGTGCTAACTTTCCTATATCTGAAACTAGCATTTACACAATAGGATAGCAATACCGCGGGTATAGCACCTAACTCTTTAAACCTAAATGAAACAACATGGCACATATGATTTACTTCTGAGAAGTAAGCTTTGAGTGCAGAGATTTTGCAGCTATCTCCTTTCCTTCGGTTTTTGTGCTAACATTCGTATCTCTAAAACTAGCATTTCCTGTATAGGAAAGCATAACCGTGGGCATAGCACCTAACTCTTTAAACCTAAATGAAACAACATGGCACATATGATTTACTTCTGAAAACTATTCATTGTGTGCAGAGATTTTGCAGCTATCTCCTTTTCTTCAGTTTTTGTGCTAATTTTCCTATATCTGAAACTAGCATTTACACTATAGGATAGGAATACCGCGGGTATAGCACCTAACTCTTTAAACCTAAGTGAAAGAACATGGCACATATGATTTACTTCTGAGAACTAAGCATTGACTGCAGAGATTTTGCAGCTCTCTCCTTTCCTTCAGTTTTTGTGCTCAAATTCCAATATATAAAACTAGCATTTACACGATAGGAAAACATAACCGAGGGTATAGCCCCCAAGCCTTTAAACCTAAATGAAACAACATGGCACATATGATTTTCTTCTGAGAACTAAGCATTTAGTACTGAGATTTTGCAGCTTTCTCCTTTCCTTCAGTTTTTGTGCTAACATTCGTATCTGTAAAACTAGCATTTCCTATATAGGAGAGCATAACCGTGGGTGTAGCACCTAACTCTTTAAACCTAAATGAAACAACATGGCCCATATGATTTACTTCTGAGAACTAAGCATTGAGTGTAGATATTTTGCAGCTATCTCCTTTCCTTCAGTTTTTGTGCAAATATTCCTATCTCTAAAACTAGCATTTACACTATAGGAAAGCATAACGGAGGGTATAGCACATAACTCTTTTAACCTAAGTGAAACAACATGGCACATATGATTTCCTTCTGAGAACTAAGCTTTGAGTCAGAGATTTTGCAGCTATCTCCTTTCCTTCTGTTTTTGTGCTAACATTCGTATCTCTAAAACTAGAATTTCATATATAGGAAAGCATAACCGAGGGCATAGCACCTAACTCTTTAAACCTAAATGAAACAACATGGCACATATGATTTACTTCTGAGAACTAGGCATTGTGGGCAGAGATTTTGCAGCTATCTCCTTTCCATCAGTTTTTGTGCTAACATTCCTATCTGTATAACTAGCATTTACACTATAGGAAAGCATAACCGAGGGAAGAGCACCTGACTCTTTAAAACTAAATGAAACAACAAGGCCCATATGATTTACTTCTGAGAACTAGGCATTGTGTGCAGAGATTTTGCAGCTATCTCTTTTCCTTCAGTTTTTGTGCTAACTTTCCTATATCTGAAACTAGCATTTACACTATAGGATAGCAATACCGCGGGTATAGCACCTAACTCTTTAAACCTAAATGAAATAACATGGCACATATAATTTACTTTTGAGAACTAAGCATTGTGTGCAGAGATTTTGCGGCTATCTCCTTTCCTTCAGTTTTTGTGCTAACATTCGTATCTGTAAAACTAGCATTTCCTATATAGGAGAGCATAACCGAGGGTGTAGCACCTAACCCTTTAAACCTAAATGAAACAACATGACAGATATGATTTACTTTTGAGAACTAAGCATTGTGGGCAGAGATTTTGCATCTATCTCCTTTCCTTCAGTTTTTGTGCTAACATTACTATCTCTAAAACTAGCATTTCCTATATAAGAAACCTAACTGAAGGTATAGCACCTAACTCTTTTAACCTAATTGAAACAACATGGCACATATGATTTACTTGTGAGAACTAAGCATTGTGTGCACAGATTTTGCAGCTATCAACTTTCCTTCAGTTTTTGTGCTAACATTCCTATATCTAAAACTAGCATTTACACTATAGGAAAGGATAACCGAGGGTAGATCACCTAACTCTTTAAAACTAAAAGAAACAACATGGCCCCTATGATTTACTTCTGAGAACTAAGCTTTCAGTTCAGAGATTTTGCAGCTTTCTCCTTTCCTTCAGTTTTTGTGCTAACAGTCATATCTGTAAAACTAGCATTTCCTATGTAGGAGATCATAACCGAGGGTGTAGCACCTAACTCTTTAAACCTAAATGAAACAACATGACAAATATGATTTACTTTTGAGAACTAAGCATTGTGGGCAGAGATTTTGCAGCTATCTCCTTTCCTTGAGTTTTTGTGCTAACATTCCTATCTCTAAAACTAGCATTTCCTATATAGGAAACCTAACTGAGGGTATAGCACCTAACTCTTTAACCTAAATGAAACAACATGGCACATATGATTTACTTGTGAGAACTAAGCATTGAGTGCAGAGATTTTGCAGCTATCTCCTTTCCTTCAGTTTTTGTGCTAACATTAGTATCTCTAAAACTAGCATTTCCTATATAGGAAAGAATAACCGAGGGCATAGCACCTAACTCTTTAAACCTAAATGAAACAACATGGTACATATGATTTACTTCTGAGAACTATTCATTGTGTGCAGAGATTTTGCAGCTATCTCCTTTTCTTCAGTTTTTGTGCTAACTTTCGTATATCTGAAACTAGCATTTACCCTATAGGATAGGAATACCGCGGGTATAGCACCTAACTCTTTAAACCTAGTGAAAGAACATGGCACATATGATTTCCTCTGAGAACTAAGCATTGAGTGCAGAGATTTTGCAGCTCTCTCCTTTCCTTCAGTTTTTGTGCTGACATTCCAATATATAAAACTAGCATTTACACGATAGGAAAACATAACCGAGGGTATAGCACCCAACCCTTTAAACCTAAATGAAACAACATGGCACATATGATTTTCTTCTGAGAACTAAGCATTTAGTACTGAGATTTTGCAGCTCTCTCCTTTCCTTCAGTTTTTGTGCTAACATTCCTATCCCTAAAACTAGCATTTCCTATATAGGAAACCTAACTGAGGGTATAGCACCTAACTCTTTTAACCTAAATGAAACAACATGGCACATATGATTTACTTGTGAGAACTAAGCATTGTGTGCAGAGATTTTGCAGCTATCTCCTTTCCTTCAGTTTTTGTGCTAACATTCCTATCTCTAAAACTAGCATTTCCTATATAGGAAAGCATAACCGAGGGTATAGCACCTAAATCTTTAAACCTAAATGAAACAACATGGCCCATATGATTTACTTCTGAGAACTAAGCACTGAGTGCAGATATTTTGCAGCTATCTCCTTTCCTTCAGTTTTGGTGCAGACATTCCTATCTCTAAAACTAGCATTTACAGTATAGGAAAGCATAACGGAGGGTATAGCACATAACTCTTTTAACCTATGTGAAACAACATGGCACATATGATTTACTTCTGAGAACTAAGCTTTGAGTTCAGAGATTTTGCAGCTATCTCCTTTCCTTCAATTTTTGTGCTAACATTCGTATCTGTAAAACTAGCATTTCCTATATAGGAGAGCATAACCGAGGGTGTAGCCCCTAACTTTTTAAACCTAAATTAAAACAACATGGCAAAATGATTTACTTCTGAGAACTAAGCATTGTGGGCAGAGATTTTGCAGCTATCTCCTTTCCTTCAGTTTTTGTGCTAACATTCCTAACTCTAAAACTAGCATTTCCTACATAGGAAACCTAACTGAGGGTATAGCACCTAACTCTTTTAACCAAAATGAAACAACATGGCACATATGATTTACTTTTGAGAACTAAGCAATGTGTGCAGAGATTTTGCAGCTATCAACTTACCTTCAGTTTTTGTGCTAACATTCCTATATCTAAAACTAGCATTTACACTGTAGGAAAGCATAACCGAAGGTAGAGCACCTGACTCTTTAAAACTAAATGAAACAACAAGGCCCATATGAGTTACTTCTGAGAAGTAAGCATTGAGTGCAGAGATTTTGCAGCTATCTCCTTTCCATCAGTTTTTGTGCTAACATTCCTATCTGTATAACTAGCATTTACACTATAGGAAAGCATAACCGAGGGTATAACACCTAACTCTTTAAACCTAAATGAAACAACATGGCCCATATGATTTACTTCTGAGAACTAAGCTTTGAGTGCAGAGATTTTGCAGCTATCTCCTTTCCTTCAGTTATTGTGCTAACATTCGTATTACTAAAACTAGCATTTCCTATATAGGAAAGCATAACCGAGGGCATAGCACCTAACTCTTTAAACCTAAATTAAACAACATGGCACATATGATTTATTTCTGAGAACTAGGCATTGTGTGCAGAGATTTTGTAGCTATCTCCTTTCCTTCAGTTTTTGTGCTAACTATCCTATATCTGAAACTAGCATTTACACTATAGGATAGCAATACCGCGGTTATAGCACCTAACTCTTTAAACCTAAATGAAACAACATGGCACATATAATTTACTTCTGAGAACTAAGCATTGTGTGCAGAGATTTTGCGGCTATCTCCTTTCCTTCAGTTTTTGTGCTAACATTCGTATCTGTAAAACAAGCATTTCCTATATAGGAGAGCATAACCGAGGGTGTAGCACCTAACCCTTTAAACCTAAATGAAACAACATGACAGATATGATTTACTTCTGAGAACTAAGCATTGTGGGCAGAGATTTTGTAGCTATCTCCTTTCCTTCAGTTTTTTTGCTAACATTCCTATCTCTAAAACTAGCATTTCCTATATAGGAAACCTAAGTGAGTGTATAGCACCTAACTCTTTTAAGCAAAATGAAACAACATGGCACATATGATTTACTTTTGAGAACTAAGCATTGTGTGCAGAAATTTTGCAGCTATCTACTTTCCTTCAGTTTTTGTGCTAACATTCCTATATCTAAAACTACCATTTACACTATAGGAAAGCATTACATGAGGGTATAGCACCTAACTCTTTAAACCTAAATGAAACAGCATGGCCCATATGATTTACTTCTGAGAACTAAGCCTTGAGTGCAGAGATTTTGCAACTATCTCCTTTCCTTCAGATTTTGTGCTATCATTCCTATCAGTAAAACTAGCATTTCCAATATAGGAAAGCATAACCTAGGGTATAGCACCTAACTCTTTAAAACTAAATGAAAGAACATGGGACATATGATTTACTTCTGAGAACTAAGCATTTTGTTCAGAGTTATTGCAGCTATATCCTTTCCTTCAGTTTTTGTGCTAACATTCCTACCTCTTAAACTAGCATTTCCTATATAGGAAAGCATAACCGAGGGTATAGCACCTAACTAATTTAACCTAAATGAAACAACATGACCCATATGATTTACTTCTGAGAACTAAGCATTGTGTGCAGAGATTTTACAGCTATCTCCTTTCCTTCAGTTTTTGTGCTAACATTCCTGTATCTAAACCTAGCATTTACACTTTAGGAAAGCATAACCGAGGGTATAGCACCTAACTCTTTAAACCTAAGTGAAAGAACATGGCACATATGATTTACTTCTGAGAACTAAGTATTGAGTGGAGTGATTTTGCATCTATCTCCTTTCCTTCAGGTTTTGTGCTAACATTCGTATCTGTAAAACTAGCATTTCTTATATAGGAGAGCATAACCGTGGGTGTAGCACCTAACTCCTTAAACCTAAATGAAACAACATGGCTCATATGATTTACTCATGAGAACTAAGCATTGTGTTCAGAGATATTGCAGCTATCTCCATTCCTTCAGTTTTTGTGTGAACATTTGAATCTGTAAAACTACCATTTCCTATATAGGGGAGCATAACTGAGAGTGTAGCACCTAACTCTTTAAACCTAAATGAAACAACATGGCACATATGATTTACTTCTGAGAACTAAGCATTGTGTACAGAGATTTTTCAGCTATCTCCTTTCCTTCACTTTTTGTGTTACTATTCCTATCTCTAAAACTAGCTTTTACACTATAGGAAAGCATAAACGAGGGTATAGCACATAACTCTTTTAACCTAAGTGAAACAACATCGCACATATGATTTACTTCTGAGAAGTAAGCTATGAGTGCAGAGATTTTGCAGCTATCTCCTTTCCTTCTGTTTTTGTGCTAACATTCGTATCTCTAAAACTAGCATTTCCTATATAGGAAAGCATAACCGAGGGCATAGCACCTAACTCTTTAAACCTAAATGAAACAACATGGCACATATGATTTACTTCTGAGAACTAGGCATTGTGGGCAGAGATTTTGCAGCTATCTCCTTTCCTTCAGTTTTTGTGCTAACATTCCTATCTCTAAAACTAGCATTTCCTATATAGGAAACCTAACTGAGGGTATAGCACCTAACTCTTTTAACCTAAATGGAACAACATGGCACATATGATTTACTTGTGAGAACTAAGCATTGTGTGCAGAGATTTTGCAGCTATCAACTTTCCTTCAGTTTTTGTGCTAACTTTCCTATATCTGAAACTAGCATTTACACTATAGGATAGCAATACTGCGGGTATAGCTCCTAACTCTTCAAACCTAAATGAAACAACATGGCCCATATGATTTACTTCTGAGAACAAAGCATTGAGTGCAGAGATTTTGCATGTCTCTCTTTTCCTTCAGTTTTTGTGCTAACATTCCTAACACTAAAACTAGCATTTACACTATAGGAAAGCATAACCGAGGGTATAGCACATAACTCTTTTAACCTAAGTGAAACAAATGGCACATATGATTTACTTCTGAGAACTAAACATCGTGTCCAGAGATTTTGCAGCTCTCTCCTTTCCTTCAGTTTTTGTGCTGACATTCCTATATATAAAACTAGCATTTACACTATAGGAAAACATAACCGAGGGTATAGCACCCAACCCTTTATACCTAAATGAAACAACATGGCACATATTATTTTCTTCTGAGAAATAAGCATTGAGTGCAGAGATTTTGCAGCTTTCTCCATTCCTTCAGTTTTTGTGCAAATTTTCCTATATCTGAAACTAGCATTTACACAATAGGATAGCAATACCGCGGATATAGCACCTAACTCTTTAATCCTAAATGAAAGAACATGGCACATATGATTTACTTCTGAGAACTAAGCATTGTGTTTAGAGTTATTGCAGCTATCTCCTTTCCTTCAGTTTTTGTGTTAACATTCCTTTCTCTAAAACTAGAATTTACACTATAGGAAAGCATAACCGAGGGTATAGCACATAACTCTTTTAACCTAAGTGAAACAACATCGCACATATGATTTACTTCTGAGAAGTAAGCTTTCAGTGCAGAGATTTTGCAGCTATCTCCTTTCCTTCTGTTTTTGTGCTAACATTCGTATCTCTAAAACTAGCATTTCCTATATAGGAAAGCATAACCGAGGGCATAGCACCTAACTCTTTAAACCTAAATGAAACAACATGGCACATATGATTTACTTCTGAGAACTAGGCATTGTGTGCAGAGATTTTGCAGCTATCTCCTTTCCTTCAGTTTTTGTGCTAACTTTCCTATATCTGACACTAGCATTTCCACTATAGGATAGCAATACCGTGGGTATAGCACCTAACTCTTTAAACCTAAGTGAAACAACATGGCACCTATGATTTACTTCTGAGAACTAAGCATTGTGTGCAGAGATTTTGCGGCTATCTCCTTTCCTTCAGTTTTTGTGCTAACATTCGTATCTGTAAAACTAGCATTTCCTATATAAGAGAGCATAACCGAGGGTGTAGCACATAACACTTTAAACCTAAATGAAACAACATGACAAATATCATTTACTTCTGAGAACTAAGCATTGTGGGCAGAGATTTTGCAGCTATCTCCTTTCCTTCAGTTTTTGTGCTAACATTCCTATCTCTAAAACTAGCATTTCCTATAAAGGAAAACTAACTGAGGGTATAGCACCTAACTCTTTAAACCTAAGTGAAACAACATGGCCCATATTATTTACTTCGGAGAACTAAGCATTGAGTGCAGAGATTTTGCAGCTCTCTCCCTAACTTCAGTTTTTGTGCTAACATTTCTATCTCTAAAACTAGCATTTACACTATAGGAAACCATAACCGAGGGTATAACACCTAACTCTTTAAACCTAAATGAAACAACATGGCCCATATGATTTACTTCTGAGAACTAAGCATTGAGTGCATAGATTTTGCAGCTATCTCCTTTCCTTCATTTTTTGCTAACATTGTTATATCTAAAACAAGGATTTGCACTACAGGAACGCATAACTGAGGGTATAGCACTTAACTTTTTAATCCTAAGTGAAAGAACATGGCACATATGATTTACTTCTGAGAACAAAGCATTGTGTGCAGAGATTTTGCAGCTATATCCTTTCCTTCAGTATTTGTGCTAACATTCCTATATCTAAAATTAGCATTTACACTATAGGAAAGCATAAATGAGGGTATAGCACCCAACTCTTTAAACCTAACTGAAACAACATGGCCCATATGATTTACTTCTGAGAACTCAGCATTGAGTGCAGAGATTTTGCAGCTATCTCCTTTCCTTCAGTTTTTGTGCTAACTTTCCTATATCTGAAACTAGCATTTACACAATAGGATAGCAATACCGCGGGTATAGCACCTAACTCTTTAAACCTAAATGACACAACATGGCACATATGATTTACTTCTGAGAACTAAGTATTGTGTGCAGAGATTTTGCAGCTATGTCCTTTCCTTCAGTTTTTGTGTTAACATTCGTATCTGTAAAACTAGCTTTTCCTATATAGGAGAGCATAACCGAGGGTGTAGCACCTAACTCTTTAAACCTAAATGAAACAACATGAGAATTATGATTTAATTCTGAGAACTAAGCATTGTGGGCAGAGATTTTGTAGCTATCTCCTTTCCTTCAGTTTTTGTGCTAACATTCATATCTCTAAAACTAGCATTTCCTATATAGGAAACCTAACTGAGTTTATAGCACCTAACTCTTTTAACCAAAATGAAACAACATGGCACATATGAGTTACTTCTGAGAACTAAGCATTGAGTGCAGAGATTTTGCAGCTACCTCCTTTCCTTCAGTTTTTGTGCTAACATTCCTATCTGTATAACTAGCATTTACACTATAGGAAAGCATAACCGAGGGTATAGCACCTAACTCTTTAAACCTAAATGAAACAACATGGCCCATATGATTTACTTCTGAGAACTAAGCTTTTAGTGCAGAGATTTTGCAGCTATCTCCTTTCCTTCAGTTATTGTGCTAATATTCGTATCTCTAAAACTAGCATTTCCTATATAGGAAAGCATAACCGAGGGCATAGCACCTAACTCTTTAAACCTAAATGAAACAACATGGCACATATGATTTACTTCTGAGAACTAGGCATTGTGTGAACAGATTTTGCAGCTATCTCCTTTCCTTCAGTTTTTGTGCTAACTTTTCTATACCAGAAACTAGCATTTACACTATAGGATAGCAATACCGCGAGTATAGCACCTAACTGTTTAAACCTAAATGAAACAGCATGGCACATATGATTTACTTCTGAGAACTAAGCATTGTGTGCAGAGATTATGCAGCTATCTCCTTTCATTCAGTTTTTGTGCTAACATTCGTATCTATAAAACTAGCATTTCCTATATAGGAGAGCATAACCGAGGGTGTAGCACCTAACCCTTTAAACCTAAATGAAACAACATGACAAATATGATTTACTTCTGAGAACTAAGCATTGTGGGCAGACTTTTTGCAGCTATCTCCTTTCCTTCAGGTTTTGTGCTAACATTCCTATCTCTAAAAATTGCATTTACACTATAGTAAAGCATAACCGAGGGTATAGCACATAACTCTTTTAACCTAAGTGAAACAACATGGCACATATGATTTACTTCTGAGAACTAAACAACGTGTGCAGAGATTTTGCAGCTCTCTCCTATCCTTCAGTTTTTGTGCTAACATTCCTATATATAAAACTAGCTTTTACACTATAGGAAAACATAACCAAGGGTATAGCCCCCAACCCTTTAAACCTAAATGAAACAACATGGCACATATGATTTTCTTCTGAGAACTAAGCATTGAGTGCAGAGATTTTGCAGCTTTCTCCTTTCCTTCAGTTTTTGTCCTAACATTCATATCTGTAAAACTAGCATTTCCTATATAGGAGAGCATAACCGAGCGTGTAGCACCTAACTCTTTAAACCTAAATGAAACAACATGACAAATATGATTTACTTCTGAGAACTAAGCATTGTGGGCAGAGATTTTGCAGGTATCTCCTTTCTTTCAGTTTTTGTGCTAACATTCCTATCTCTAAAACTAGCATTTCCTATATAGGAAACCTAACTGAGGGTATAGCACCTAACTCTTTTAACCTAAATGAAACAACATGGCACATATGATTTACTTGTGAGAACTAAGCATTGTGTGCAGAGATTTTGCAGCTATCAACTTTCCTTCAGTTTTTTTTCTAACATTCCTATATCTAAAACTAGCATTTACACTATAGGAAAGTATACCCGAGGGTATAGCACCTAACTCTTTAAAACTAAATGAAACAACATGGCACGTATGATTTACTTCTGAGAACTAGGCATTGGGTGCAGAGATTTTGCAGCTATCTCCTTTCCTTCAGTTTTTGTGCTAACTTTCCTATATCTGAAACTAGCATTTACACAATAGGATAGCAATACCGCGGGTATAGCACCTAACTCTTTAAACCTAAATGAAACAACATGGCACATATGATTTACTTCTGAGAAGTAAGCTTTGAGTGCAGAGATTTTGCAGCTATCTCCTTTCCTTCGGTTTTTGTGCTAACATTCGTATCTCTAAAACTAGCATTTCCTGTATAGGAAAGCATAACCGTGGGCATAGCACCTAACTCTTTAAACCTAAATGAAACAACATGGCACATATGATTTACTTCTGAAAACTATTCATTGTGTGCAGAGATTTTGCAGCTATCTCCTTTTCTTCAGTTTTTGTGCTAATTTTCCTATATCTGAAACTAGCATTTACACTATAGGATAGGAATACCGCGGGTATAGCACCTAACTCTTTAAACCTAAGTGAAAGAACATGGCACATATGATTTACTTCTGAGAACTAAGCATTGACTGCAGAGATTTTGCAGCTCTCTCCTTTCCTTCAGTTTTTGTGCTCAAATTCCAATATATAAAACTAGCATTTACACGATAGGAAAACATAACCGAGGGTATAGCCCCCAAGCCTTTAAACCTAAATGAAACAACATGGCACATATGATTTTCTTCTGAGAACTAAGCATTTAGTACTGAGATTTTGCAGCTTTCTCCTTTCCTTCAGTTTTTGTGCTAACATTCGTATCTGTAAAACTAGCATTTCCTATATAGGAGAGCATAACCGTGGGTGTAGCACCTAACTCTTTAAACCTAAATGAAACAACATGGCCCATATGATTTACTTCTGAGAACTAAGCATTGAGTGTAGATATTTTGCAGCTATCTCCTTTCCTTCAGTTTTTGTGCAAATATTCCTATCTCTAAAACTAGCATTTACACTATAGGAAAGCATAACGGAGGGTATAGCACATAACTCTTTTAACCTAAGTGAAACAACATGGCACATATGATTTCCTTCTGAGAACTAAGCTTTGAGTCAGAGATTTTGCAGCTATCTCCTTTCCTTCTGTTTTTGTGCTAACATTCGTATCTCTAAAACTAGAATTTCATATATAGGAAAGCATAACCGAGGGCATAGCACCTAACTCTTTAAACCTAAATGAAACAACATGGCACATATGATTTACTTCTGAGAACTAGGCATTGTGGGCAGAGATTTTGCAGCTATCTCCTTTCCATCAGTTTTTGTGCTAACATTCCTATCTGTATAACTAGCATTTACACTATAGGAAAGCATAACCGAGGGAAGAGCACCTGACTCTTTAAAACTAAATGAAACAACAAGGCCCATATGATTTACTTCTGAGAACTAGGCATTGTGTGCAGAGATTTTGCAGCTATCTCTTTTCCTTCAGTTTTTGTGCTAACTTTCCTATATCTGAAACTAGCATTTACACTATAGGATAGCAATACCGCGGGTATAGCACCTAACTCTTTAAACCTAAATGAAATAACATGGCACATATAATTTACTTTTGAGAACTAAGCATTGTGTGCAGAGATTTTGCGGCTATCTCCTTTCCTTCAGTTTTTGTGCTAACATTCGTATCTGTAAAACTAGCATTTCCTATATAGGAGAGCATAACCGAGGGTGTAGCACCTAACCCTTTAAACCTAAATGAAACAACATGACAGATATGATTTACTTTTGAGAACTAAGCATTGTGGGCAGAGATTTTGCATCTATCTCCTTTCCTTCAGTTTTTGTGCTAACATTACTATCTCTAAAACTAGCATTTCCTATATAAGAAACCTAACTGAAGGTATAGCACCTAACTCTTTTAACCTAATTGAAACAACATGGCACATATGATTTACTTGTGAGAACTAAGCATTGTGTGCACAGATTTTGCAGCTATCAACTTTCCTTCAGTTTTTGTGCTAACATTCCTATATCTAAAACTAGCATTTACACTATAGGAAAGGATAACCGAGGGTAGATCACCTAACTCTTTAAAACTAAAAGAAACAACATGGCCCCTATGATTTACTTCTGAGAACTAAGCTTTCAGTTCAGAGATTTTGCAGCTTTCTCCTTTCCTTCAGTTTTTGTGCTAACAGTCATATCTGTAAAACTAGCATTTCCTATGTAGGAGATCATAACCGAGGGTGTAGCACCTAACTCTTTAAACCTAAATGAAACAACATGACAAATATGATTTACTTTTGAGAACTAAGCATTGTGGGCAGAGATTTTGCAGCTATCTCCTTTCCTTGAGTTTTTGTGCTAACATTCCTATCTCTAAAACTAGCATTTCCTATATAGGAAACCTAACTGAGGGTATAGCACCTAACTCTTTAACCTAAATGAAACAACATGGCACATATGATTTACTTGTGAGAACTAAGCATTGAGTGCAGAGATTTTGCAGCTATCTCCTTTCCTTCAGTTTTTGTGCTAACATTAGTATCTCTAAAACTAGCATTTCCTATATAGGAAAGAATAACCGAGGGCATAGCACCTAACTCTTTAAACCTAAATGAAACAACATGGTACATATGATTTACTTCTGAGAACTATTCATTGTGTGCAGAGATTTTGCAGCTATCTCCTTTTCTTCAGTTTTTGTGCTAACTTTCGTATATCTGAAACTAGCATTTACCCTATAGGATAGGAATACCGCGGGTATAGCACCTAACTCTTTAAACCTAGTGAAAGAACATGGCACATATGATTTCCTCTGAGAACTAAGCATTGAGTGCAGAGATTTTGCAGCTCTCTCCTTTCCTTCAGTTTTTGTGCTGACATTCCAATATATAAAACTAGCATTTACACGATAGGAAAACATAACCGAGGGTATAGCACCCAACCCTTTAAACCTAAATGAAACAACATGGCACATATGATTTTCTTCTGAGAACTAAGCATTTAGTACTGAGATTTTGCAGCTCTCTCCTTTCCTTCAGTTTTTGTGCTAACATTCGTATCTGTAAAACTAGCATTTCCTATATAGGAGAGCATAACCGTGGGTGTAGCACCTAACTCTTTAAACCTAAATGAAACAACATGACAAATATGATTTACTTCTGAGAAATAAGCATTGTGGGCAGAGATTTTCCAGCTATCTTCTTTCCTTCAGTTTTTGTGCTAACATTCCTATCTCTAAAACTAGCATTTCCTATATAGGAAAGAATAACCGACGGTATAGCACCTAACTCTTTAAACCTAAATGAAACAACATGGCCCATATGATTTACTTCTGAGAACTAAGCACTGAGTGCAGATATTTTGCAGCTATCTCCTTTCCTTCAGTTTTTGTGCAGACATTCCTATCTCTAAAACTAGCATTTACAGTATAGGAAAGCATAACGGAGGGTATAGCACATAACTCTTTTAACCTATGTGAAACAACATGGCACATATGATTTACTTCTGAGAACTAAGCTTTGAGTGCAGAGATTTTGCAGCTATCTCCTTTCCTTCAATTTTTGTGCTAACATTCGTATCTGCAAAACTAGCATTTCCTATATAGGAGAGCATAACCGAGGGTGTAGCCCCTAACTATTTAAACCTAAATTAAAACAACATGGCAAAATGATTTACTTCTGAGAACTAAGCATTGTGGGCAGAGATTTTGCAGCTATCTCCTTTCCTTCAGTTTTTGTGCTAACATTCCTAACTCTAAAACTAGCATTTCGTACATAGGAAACCTAACTGAGGGTATAGCACCTAACTCTTTTAACCAAAATGAAACATCATGGCACATATGATTTACTTTTGAGAACTAAGCAATGTGTGCAGAGATTTTGCAGCTATCAACTTACCTTCAGTTTTTGTGCTAACATTCCTATATCTAAAACTAGCATTTACACTGTAGGAAAGCATAACCGAAGGTAGAGCACCTGACTCTTTAAAACTAAATGAAACAACAAGGCCCATATGAGTTACTTCTGAGAAGTAAGCATTGAGTGCAGAGATTTTGCAGCTATCTCCTTTCCATCAGTTTTTGTGCTAACATTCCTATCTGTATAACTAGCATTTACACTATAGGAAAGCATAACCGAGGGTATAACACCTAACTCTTTAAACCTAAATGAAACAACATGGCCCATATGATTTACTTCTGAGAACTAAGCTTTGAGTGCAGAGATTTTGCAGCTATCTCCTTTCCTTCAGTTATTGTGCTAACATTCGTATTACTAAAACTAGCATTTCCTATATAGGAAAGCATAACCGAGGGCATAGCACCTAACTCTTTAAACCTAAATTAAACAACATGGCACATATGATTTATTTCTCAGAACTAGGCATTGTGTGCAGAGATTTTGCAGCTATCTCCTTTCCTTCATTTTTGTGCTAACTATCCTATATCTGAAACTAGCATTTACACTATAGGATAGCAATACCGCGGGTATAGCACCTAACTCTTTAAACCTAAATGAAACAACATGGCACATATAATTTACTTCTGAGAACTAAGCATTGTGTGCAGAGATTTTGCGGCTATCTCCTTTCCTTCAGTTTTTGTGCTAACATTCGTATCTGTAAAACAAGCATTTCCTATTTAGGAGAGCATAACCGAGGGTGTAGCACCTAACCCTTTAAACCTAAATGAAACAACATGACAGATATGATTTACTTCTGAGAACTAAACATTGTGGGCAGAGATTTTGAATCTATCTCCTTTCCTTCAGTTTTTGTGCTAACATTCGTATCTGTAAAACTAGCATTTCCTATATAGGAGAGCATAACCGAGGGTGTAGCACCTAACTCTTTAAACCTAAATGAAACAACATGACAAATATGATTTACTTCTGAGAACTAAGCATTGTGGGCAGAGATTTTGTAGCTATCTCCTTTCCTTCAGTTTTTTTGCTAACATTCCTATCTCTAAAACTAGCATTTCCTATATAGGAAACCTAAGTGAGGGTATAGCACCTAACTCTTTTAAGCAAAATGAAACAACATGGCACATATGATTTACTTTTGAGAACTAAGCACTGTTTGCAGAAATTTTGCAGCTATCTACTTTCCTTCAGTTTTTGTGCTAACATTCCTATATCTAAAACTACCATTTACACTATAGGAAAGCATTACATGAGGGTATAGCACCTAACTCTTTAAACCTAAATGAAACAGCATGGCCCATATGATTTACTTCTGAGAACTAAGCATTGAGTGCAGAGATTTTGCAACTATCTCCTTTCCTTCAGATTTTGTGCTATCATTCCTATCAGTAAAACTAGCATTTCCAATATAGGAAAGCATAACCTAGGGTATAGCACCTAACTCTTTAAAACTAAATGAAAGAACATGGGACATATGATTTACTTCTGAGAACTAAGCATTTTGTTCAGAGTTATTGCAGCTATATCCTTTCCTTCAGTTTTTGTGCTAACATTCCTACCTCTTAAACTAGCATTTCCTATATAGGAAAGCATAACCGAGGGTATAGCACCTAACTAATTTAACCTAAATGAAACAACATGACCCATATGATTTACTTCTGAGAACTAAGCATTGTGTGCAGAGATTTTACAGCTATCTCCTTTCCTTCAGTTTTTGTGCTAACATTCCTGTATCTTAACCTAGCATTTACACTTTAGGAAAGCATAACTGAGTGTATAGCACCTAACTCTTTAAACCTAAGTGAAAGAACATGGCACATATGATTTACTTCTGAGAACTAAGTATTGAGTGGAGTGATTTTGCATCTATCTCCTTTCCTTCAGGTTTTGTGCTAACATTCGTATCTGTAAAACTAGCATTTCTTATATAGGAGAGCATAACCGTGGGTGTAGCACCTAACTCCTTAAACCTAAATGAAACAACATGGCTCATATGATTTACTCATGAGAACTAAGCATTGTGTTCAGAGATATTGCAGCTATCTCCATTCCTTCAGTTTTTGTGTGAACATTTGAATCTGTAAAACTACAATTTCCTATATAGGGGAGCATAACTGAGATTGTAGCACGTAACTCTTTAAACCTAAATGAAACAACATGGCACATATGATTTACTTCTGAGAACTAAGCATTGTGTACAGAGATTTTGCAGCTATCTCCTTTCCTTCACTTTTTGTGTTACCATTCCTATCTCTAAAACTAGCTTTTACACTATAGGAAAGCATAACCGAGGGTATAGCACATAACTCTTTTAACCTAAGTGAAACAACATCGCACATATGATTTACTACTGAGAAGTAAGCTTTGAGTGCAGAGATTTTGCAGCTATCTCCTTTCCTTCTGTTTTTGTGCTAACATTCGTATCTCTAAAACTAGCATTTCCTATATAGGAAAGCATAACCGAGGGCATAGCACCTAACTCTTTAAACCTAAATGAAACAACATGGCACATATGATTTACTTCTGAGAACTAGGCATTGTGGGCAGAGATTTTGCAGCTATCTCCTTTCCTTCAGTTTTTGTGCTAACATTGCTATCTCTAAAACTAGCATATCCTATATAGGAAACCTAACTGAGGGTATAGCACCTAACTCTTTTAACCTAAATGAAACAACATGGCACATATGATTTACTTGTGAGAACTAAGCATTGTGTGCAGAGATTTTGCAGCTATCAACTTTCCTTCAGTTTTTGTGCTAACTTTCCTATATCTGAAACTAGCATTTACACTATAGGATAGCAATACCGCGGGTATAGCACCTAACTCTTCAACCCTAAATGAAACAACATGGCCCATATGATTTACTTCTGAGAACAAAGCATTGAGTGCAGAGATTTTGCATGTCTCTCCTTTCCTTCAGTTTTTGTGCTAACATTCCTAAGACTAAAACTAGCATTTACACTATAGGAAAGCATAACCGAGGGTATCGCACATAACTCTTTTAACCTAAGTGAAACAAATGGCACATATGATTTACTTCTGAGAACTAAACATCGTGTCCAGAGATTTTGCAGCTCTCTCCTTTCCTTCAGTTTTTGTGCTGACATTCCTATATATAAAACTAGCATTTACACTATAGGAAAACATAACTGAGGGTATAGCACCCAACCCTTTAAACCTAAATGAAACAACATGGCACATATGATTTTCTTCTGAGAACTAAGCATTGAGTGCAGAGATTTTGCAGCTTTCTCCTTTCCTTCAGTTTTTGTGCAAATTTTCCTATATCTGAAACTAGCATTTACACAATAGGATAGCAATACCGCGGGTATAGCACCTAACTCTTTAAACCTAAATGAAACAACATGGAACATATGATTTACTTCTGAGAACTAAGCGTTGTGTGCAGAGATTTTGCGGCTATGTCCTTTCCTTCAGTTTTTGTGCTAACATTCCTATTTGTAAAACTAGCATTAACAATATATGAAAGCATAACCTAGGGTATAGCACCTAAGTCTTTAATCCTAAATGAAAGAACATGGCACATATGATTTACTTCTGAGAACTAAGCATTGTGTTTAGAGTTATTGCAGCTATCTCCTTTCCTTCAGTTTTTGTGTTAACATTCCTTTCTCTAAAACTAGAATTTACACTATAGGAAAGCATAACCGAGGGTATAGCACATAACTCTTTTAACCTAAGTGAAACAACATCGCACATATGATATACTTCTGAGAAGTAAGCTTTCAGTGCAGAGATTTTGCAGCTATCTCCTTTCCTTCTGTTTTTGTGCTAACATTCGTATCTCTAAAACTAGCATTTCCTATATAGGAAAGCATAACCGAGGGCATAGCACCTAACTCTTTAAACCTAAATGAAACAACATGGCACATATGATTTACTTCTGACAACTAGGCATTGTGTGCAGAGATTTTGCAGCTATCTCCTTTCCTTCAGTTTTTGTGCTAACTTTCCTATATCTGACACTAGCATTTACACTATAGGATAGCAATACCGCGGGTATAGCACCTAACTCTTTAAACCTAAGTGAAACAACATGGCACCTATGATTTACTTCTGAGAACTAAGCATTGTGTGCAGAGATTTTGCAGCTATATCCTTTTCTTCAGTATTTGTGCTAACATTCCTATATCTAAAACTAGCATTTACACTATAGGAAAGCATAAATGAGGGTATAGCACCCAACTCTTTAAACCTAACTGAAACAACATGGCCCATATTATTTACTTCTGAGAACTAAGCATTGAGTGCAGAGATTTTGCAGGTCTCTCCTTTCCTTCAGTTTTTGTGCTAACACTCCTATCTCTAAAAATAGCATATACACTGTAGGAAAGCATAACCGAGGGTATAGCACATAACTCTTTTAACCTAAGTGAAACAACATCGCACATATGATTTACTTCTGAGAACTAATCTTTGAGTGCAGATATTTTGCAGCTATCTCCTTTACTTCAGTTTTTGTGCTAACATTCATATCTGTAAAACCAGCATTTCCTATATAGGATAGCATAACCGAGGGTGTAGCACCTAACTCTTCAAAGCTAAATGAGACAACATTGCAAATATGATTTACTTCTGAGAACTAAGCATTGTGTGCAGAGATTTTACAGCTATCTCCTTTCCTTCAGTTTTTGTGCTAACATTCCTATATCTAAAACTGCCATTTACACTATAGGAAAGCATTACCGAGGGTATAGCACCTAACCCTTTAAACATAAATGAAACAACATGGCCCATATGATTTACTTCTGAGAACTAAGCATTGTGTTTAGAGTTATTGCAGCTATCTCCTTTCCTTCAGTTTTTGTGTTAACATTCCTATCTCTATAACTAGAATTTACACTATAGGAAAGCATAACTGAGGGTATAGCACATAACTCTTTTAACCTAAGTGAAACAACATCACACATATGATTTACGTCGGAGAACTAAGCTGTGAGTGCTGAGATTTTGCAGCTATCTCCTTTCCTTCTGTTTTTGTGCTAACATTCGTATCTCTAAAACTAGCATTTCCTATATAGGAAAGCATAACCGAGGGCATAGCACCTAACTCTTTAAACCTAAATGAAACAACATGGCACATGTGATTTACTTCTGAGAACTAGGCATTGTGTGGAGAGATTTTGCAGCTATCTCCTTTCCTTCAGTTTTTGTGCTAACATTCCTATATCTGAAACTAGCATTTACACTATAGGAAAGCAATACCGAGGGTATAGCACCTAACTCTTTAAACCGAAATGAAACAACATGGCCCATTTAATTTACTTCTGAGAACTAAGCATTCAGTGCAGAGATTTTGCAGCTCTCTCCTTTCCTTCAGTTTTTGTGCTGACATTCCTATATATAAAACTAGCTTTTACACTATAGGAAAACATAACCGAGGGTATAGCACCCAACCCTTTAAACCTAAATGAAACAACATGGCACATATGATTTTCTTCTGAGAAGTAAGCATTGAGTGCAGAGATTTTGCAGCTTTCTCGTTTCCTTCAGTTTTTGTGCTAACATTCATACCTGTAAAACTACCATTTCCTTTATAGGAGAGCATAACCGAGGGTGTAGCACCTAACTCTTAAACCTAAATGAAACAACATGACAAATATGATTTACTTCTGAGAACTAAGCATTGTGGGCAGAGATTTTGCAGCTATATCCTTTCCTTCAGTTTTTGTGCTAACATTCCTATCTCTAAAATTAGCATTTCCTATATAGGAAACCTAACTGAGGGTATAGCACCTAACTCTTTTAACCTAAATGAAACAACATGGCACATATGATTTACTTGTGAGA
Source organism: Dasypus novemcinctus (assembly GCF_030445035.2). Lineage (NCBI taxonomy): Eukaryota > Metazoa > Chordata > Mammalia > Cingulata > Dasypodidae > Dasypus > Dasypus novemcinctus. The sequence continues at coordinate 96,203,395 of NC_080678.1, forward strand.
ACTAAGCATTGTGTGCAGAGATTTTGCAGCTATCAACTTTCCTTCAGTTTTTGTGCTAACATTCCTATATCTAAAACTAGCATTTACATTATAGGAAAGTATAACCGAGGGTATAGCAACTAACTCTTTAAAACTAAATGAAACAACATGGCACGTATGATTTACTTCTGAGAACTAGGCATTGTTTGCAGATTTTGCAGCTATCTCCTTTCCTTCAGTTTTTGTGCTAAAATTCCTATATATAAAACTAGCATTTACACTATAGGAAAACATAACCGAGGGTATAGCACCCAACCCTTTAAACCTAAATGAAACAACATGGCACATATGATTTACTTTCGAGAACTAAGCGTTGAGTGCAGAGATTTTGCAGCTATCTCCTTTCCTTCATTTTTTGTGCTAACATTCGTATCTGTAAAGTTAGCATTTCCTATATAGGAGAGCATAACCGAGGGTAGAGCACCTGACTCTTTAAAACTAAATGAAACAACATGGCCCATATGATTTATTTCTGAGAACTAAGCATTGAGTGCAGAGATTTTGCAGCTATCTCCTTTCCATCAGTTTTTGTGCTAACATTCGTATCTCTAAAACTAGCATTTCCTATATAGGAAAGCATAACCGAGGGCATAGCACCTAACTCTTTAAACCTAAATTAAACAACATGGCACATATGATTTAATTCTGAGAACTAGGCATTGTGTGCAGAGATTTTGCAGCTATCTCCTTTCCTTCAGTTTTTGTGCTAACTTTCCTATATCTGAAACTAGCATTTACACTATAGGATAGCCATACCGCGGGTATAGCACCTAACTCTTTAAACCTAAATGAAACAACATGGCACATATGATTTACTTTTGAGAACTAAGCATTGTGTGCAGAGATTTTGCGGCTATCTCCTTTCCTTCAGTTTTTGTGCTAACATTTGTATCTGTAAAACTAGCATTTCCTATATAGGAGAGCGTATCCGAGGGTGTAGCACCTAACTCTTTAAACCTAAATGAAACAACATGACAAATATGATTTACTTCTGAGAACTAAGCATTGTAGGCAATGATTTTGTAGCTATCTCCTTTCCTTCAGTTTTTCTGCTAACATTCCTATCTCTAAAACTAGCATTTCCTATATAGGAAACCTAACTGAGGGTATAGCACCTAACTCTTTTAACCTAAATGAAACAACATGGCACATATGATTTACTTCTGAGACCTAGGCATTGTGTGCAGAGATTTTGCAGCTATCTCCTTTCCTTCAGTTTTTTTGCTAACTTTACTATATCTGAAACTAGGATTACACTATAGGATAGCAATACCGCGGGTATAGCACCTAAATCTTTTAAAACTAAATGAAACAACATGGCCCATATGATTTACTTCTGAGAACTAAACACTGAGTGCAGAGATTTTCAAGTCTCTCCTTTCCTTCAGTTTTTGTGCAAACATTCCTATCTCTAAAACTAGCATTTACACTATAGGAAAGCATAACCAAGGGTATAGCTCATAACTCTTTTAACCTAAGTGAAACAACATGGCACATATGATTTACTTCTGAGAACTAAGCTTTGAGTGCAGAGATTTTGCAGCTCTCTCCTTTCCTTCAGTTTTTGTGCTAACATTCCTATCTGTAAAACTAGCATTTCCTATATAGGAGAGCATAACCGAGGGTGTAGCACCTAACTCTTCAAACCTAAATGAAACAACATGGCAAATATGATTTACTTCTGAGAACTAAGCATTGTGTGCAGAGATTTTACAGCTATCTCCTTTCCTTCAGTTTTTGTGCTAACATTCCTATATCTAAAACTACCATTTACACTATAGGAAAGCATTACCGAGGGTATAGCACCTAACCATTTAAAGATAAATGAAACAACATGGCCCATATGATTTACTTCTGAGAACTAAGCATTGTGTTTAGAGTTATTGCAGCTATCTCCCCTCCTTCAGTTTTTGTGTTAACATTCCTATCTCTAAAACTAGAATTTACACTATAGGAAAGCATAACCGAGGGTATAGCACCTAACTCTTTAAAACTAAATGAAACAACATGGCACGTATGATTTACTTCTGAGAACTAGGCATGGTGTGCAGAGATTTTGCCGCTATCTCCTTTCCTTCAGTTTTTGTGCTAACATTCCTATATCTAAAACTAGCATTTACACTATAGGAAAGCAATACCGAGGGTGTAGCACCTAACTCTTTAAACCTAAATGAAACAACATGGCCCATATGATTTACTTCTGAGAACTAAGCATTGAGTGCAGAGATTTTGCAGCTCTCTCCTTTCCTTCAGTTTTTGTGCTGACATTCCTATATATAAAACTAGCATTTACACTATAGGAAAACATAACCGAGGGTATAGCACCCAACTCTTTAAACCTAAATGAAACAACATGGCACATATGATTTTCTTCTGAGAACTAAGCATTGAGTGCAGGGATTTTGCAGCTTTCTCCTTTCCTTCAGTTTTTGTGCTAACATTCATATCTGTAAAACTAGCATTTCCTATAGAGGAGAGCATAACCGAGGGTGTAGCACCTAACTCTTTAAACCTTAATGAAACAACATGAGAAATATGATTTACTTCTGAGAACTAAGCATTGTGGGCAGAGATTTTGCAGCTATCTCATTTCCTTCAGTTTTTGTGCTAACATTCCTATCTCTAAAACTAGCATTTCCTATATAGGAAACCTAACTGAGGGTATAGCACATAACTCTTTTAAGCAAAATGAAACAACATGGCACATATGATTTACTTTTGAGAACTAAGCATTGTGTGCAGAGATTTTGCAGCTATCTCCTTTCCTTCAGTTTTTGTGCTAACATTCCTATCTCTAAAACTAGCATTTCCTATATAGGAAAGCATAACCGAGGGTATAGCACCTAACTCTTTTAACCTAAATGAAAAAACATGGCACATGTGATTTACTTCTTAGAACTAAGCATTGAGTGCAGAGATTTTGCAGCTATCTCCTTTCGTTCAGTTTTTGTGCTAACATTCCTATATCTAAAACTACCATTTACACTATAGGAAAGCATTACCGAGGGTATAGCACCTAACTCTTTAAACCTAAATGAAACAACATGGCCCATATGGTTTACTTCTGTGAACTAAGCATTGAGTGCAGAGTTTTTGCAGCTATCTCTTTTCCTTCAGTTTTTGTGCTAACATTCCTATCTGAAAAACTAGCATTTCCAATATAGGAAAGCATAACCTAGGGAATAGCACCTAATCTTTAAAACCTAAATGAAAGAACATGGCACATATCATTTACTTCTGAGAACTAAGCATTGTGTTCAGAGATATTGCAGCTATATCCTTTCCTTCAGTTTTTGTGCTAACATTCCTATCTCTAAAACTAGCATTTCCTATATAGGAAAGCATAACCGAGGGTATAGCACCTAACTCTTTTAACCTAAATGAAACAACTTGGCACATATGATTTACTTCTGAGAACTAAGCATTGTGTGCAGAGATTTTGCAGCTATCTCCTTTTCTTCAGTTTTTGTGCTAACTTTCGTATCTGTAAAACTACCATTTCCTATATAGGAGAGTATAACCGAGGGTGTAGCACCTAACTCTTTAAACCTAAATGAAACAACATGACACATATGATTTACTTCTGAGAACTAAGCATTGTGGGCAGAGATTTTTCAGCTATCTCCTTTCCTTCAGGTTTTGTGCTAACATTCCTATCTCTAAAACTAGCATTTACACTATAGGAAAGCATAACCGAGGGTATAGCACCTAACTCTTTAAACCTAAAGGAAATAACATGGCCCATATGATTTACTTCTGAGAACTAAGCATTGAGTGCAGAGATTTTGCAGCTATCTCCTTTCCTTCAGTTTTTGTGCTAACATTCCTATCTGTAAAACTAGCATTTCCAATATAGGAAAGCATAACCTAGGGTATAGAACCTAACTCCTTAAACCGAAATGAAAGTACATGACACAAATGATTTACTTCTTAGAACTAAGCGTTGTGTGCAGAGATTTTGCAGCTATCTCCTTTCCTTCATTTTTTGTGCTAACATTGCTATATCTAAAACAGGCATTTGCACTACAGGAAAGCATAACCGAGGGTTTAGCACCTAACTTTTTAATCCTAAGTGAAAGAACATGGCACATATGATTTACTTCTGAGAACAAAGTATTGAGTGCAGAGATTTTGCAGATATCTCATTTCCTTCAGGTTTTGTGCTAACATTCCCCTCTCTAAAACTAGCATTTCCTATATAGGAAAGCATAACCGAGGGTATAGCACTAACTCTTTAAACCTAAATGAAACAATATGGCACATATGATTTACTTTTCAGAACTAAGCATTGAGTGCAGAGTTTTGCAGCTCTCTCCTTTCCTTCAGTTTTTGTGCTAACATTCCTACATATAAAACTAGCAATTACACTATAGGAAAACATAACCGAGGGTATAGCACCCAACCCTTTAAACCTAAATGAAAAACATGGCACATATGATTTTCTTCTGAAAACTAAGCATTTAGTGCAGAGACTTTGCAGCTTTCTCCTTTCCTTCAGTTTTTGTGCTAACATTCCTACATATAAAACTAGCAATTACACTATAGGAAAACATATCCGAGGGTGTAGCAAGCAACTCTTTAAACCTAAATGAAACAACATGACAATTATGATTTCCTTCTGAGAACTAAGCATTGTGTTCAGAGATATTGCAGCTATATCCTTTCCTTCAGTTTTTGTGCTAACATTCCTATCTCTAAAACTAGCATTTCCTATATAGGAAGCATAACCGAGGGTATAGCACCTAACTCTTTTAACCTAAATGAAACAACATGGCACATATAATTTACTTCTGAGAACTAACCATTGTGTGCAGAGATTTTACAGATATCTCCTTTCCTTCAGTTTTTGTGCTAACATTCCTATATCTAAACCTAGCATTTACACTTTAGGTAAGCATAACCGAGGGTATAGCACCTAACTCTTTAATCCTAAATGAAACAACATGGCCCATATGATTTACTTCTGAGAACTAAGCATTGAGTGCAGTGATTTTGCAGCTATCTCCTTTCCTTCAGTTTTTGTGCTAACATTCCTATCTGTAAAACTAGCATTTCCAATATAGGAAAGCATAACCGAGGGTATAGCACCTAACTTTTTAATCCTAAGTGAAAGAACATTGCACATATGATTTACTTCTGAGAACAAAGTATTGAGTGCAGAGATTTTGCAGATATCTCCTTTCCTTCAGTTTTTGTGCTAACATTCCCCTCTCTAAAACTAGCATTTCATATATAGGAAAGCATAACCGAGGGTATAGCACCTAACTCTTTAAACCTACATGAAACAATATGGCACATATGATTTACTTCTGAGAACAAAGCATTGTGTGCAGAGATTTTGCAGCTATCTCCTTTGCTTCAGTTTTTGTGCTAACATTCCTATATCTAAAAGTAGCATTTACACTATAGGAAAGCATAACTGAGGGTATAGCATCTAACTCTTTAAACCTAACTGAAACAACATGGCCCATATGATTTACTTCTGAGAACTAAGCATTGAGTGCAGAGATTCTGCAGCTCTCTCCTTTCCTTCAGTTTTTGTGCTAACATACCTATATATAAAACTAGCATTTCCTATATAGGAGAGCATAACCGAGGGTGTAGCACCTAACTCTTTAAACCTAAATGAAACAACATGGCACATATGATTTACATCTGAGAACTAAGCATTGTGTGCAGAGATTTTGCAGCTATCTCCTTTCCTTCAGTTTTTGTGCTAACTTTCCTATATCTGAAACTAGCATTTACACTATAGGATAGCAATACCGCGGGTATAGCACCTAACTCTTTAAACCTAAATGAAACAACATGGCACATATGATTTACTTCTGAGAACTAAGCATTGTGTGCAGAGATTTTGCGGCTATCTCCTTTCCTTTAGTTTTTGTGCTAACTTTCCTTTATCTGAAACTAGCATTTACACTATCGAATAGCAATACCGCGGGTATAGCACCTAACTCTTTAAACCTAAATGAAACAACATGGCACATATGATTTACTTCTGAGAACTAAGCATTGTGTGCAGAAATTTTGCGGCTATCTCCTTTCCTTCAGTTTTTGTGCTTACATTCGTATCTGTAAAACTAGCATTTCCTATATAGGAGAGGATAACCGAGGGTGTAGCACCTAACTCTTTAAACCTAAATGAAAAACACGACAAGTATGATTTACTTCTGAGAACTAAGCATTGTGGGCAGAAATTTTGCAGCTATCTCCTTTCCTTCAGTTTTTGTGCTAACATTCCTATCTCTAAAACTAGCATTTCTTATATAGGAGAGCATAACCGAGGGTATAGAAACTAACTCTTTAAACCTAAATGAAACAACATGGCCCATATGATTTACTTCTGAGAACTAATCATTGAGTGCAGAGATTTTGCAGCTATCTCCTTTCCTTCAGTTTTTGTGCTAACATTCCTATCTGTAAAACTAGCATATCCAATATAGGAAAGCATAATCTAGGGAATAGCACTTAACTCTTTAAACCTAAATGAAAGAACATGGCACATATGATTTTCTTCTGAGAACTAAGCATTGTGTTCAGAGATATTGCAGCTATATCCTTTCCTTCAGTTTTTGTGCTCACATTCCTATCTGTAAAACTAGCATTTCCTATATAGGAAAGCATAACCGAGGGTATATCACCTAACTCTTTTAACCTAAATGAAACAACATGGCACATATGATTTACTTGTGAGAACTAAGCATTGTGTGGAGAGATTTTGCAGCTATCAACTTTCCTTCAGTTTTTGTGCTAACATTCCTAAATCTAAAACTAGCATTTACACTATAAGAAAGCATAACCGAGGGTATAGCACCTAACTCTTTATAACTAAATGAAACAACATGGCCATATGATTTACTTCTGAGAACTAAGCATTGAGTGCAGAGATTTTGCAGCTCTCTCCTTTCCTTCAGTTTTTCTGCTAACATTCCTATATATAAAACTAGCATTTACACTATAGGAAAACATAACCGAGGGTATAGTACCCAACCCTTTAAACCTAAATGAAACAACATGGCACATATTATTTTCTTCTGAGAAGTAAGCATTGAGTGCAGAGTTTTTGCAGCTTTCTCCTTTCCTTCAGTTTTTGTGCTAACATTCGTATCTGTAAAACTAGCATTTCTTATATAGGAGAGCATAACCGGGGGTATAGCACCTAACTCTTTTAACCTAAATGAAAAAACATGGCACATGTGATTTACTTCTGAGAACTAGGCATTGTGGGCAGAGATTTTGCAGCTATCTCCTTTCGTTCAGTGTTTGTGCTAACATTCTTATATCTAAAACTACCATTTACACTATAGGAAAGCATTACCGAGGGTATAGCACCTAACTCTTTAAAGCTAATTGAAACAACATGGCCCATATGATTTACTTCTGAGAACTAAGCATTGAGTGCAGAGATTTTGCAGCTATCTCCTTTCCTTCAGTTTTTGTGCTAACTTTCCTATCTGTAAAACTAGCATATCCATTATAGGAAAGCATAACCTAGGGAATAGCACTTAACTCTTTAAACCTAAATGAAAGAACATGGCACATATGATTTACTTCTGAGAACTAAGCATTGTTTTCAGAGATATTGCAGCTATATCCTTTCCTTCAGTTTTTGCGCTCACATTCCTATCTGTAAAACTAGCATTTCCTATATAGGAAAGCATAACCGAGGGTATAGCACCTAACTCTTTTAACCTAAATGAAACAACACGGCACATATGATTTACTTGTGAGAACTAAGCATTGTGTGCAGAGATTTTGAACCTATCAACTTTCCTTCAGTTTTTGTGCTAACATTGCCTAAATCTAAAACTAGCATTTACACTATAGGAAAGCATAACCGAGGGTATAGCACCTAACTCTTTATAACTAAATGAAACAACATGGCCATATGATTTACTTCTGAGAACTAAGCATTGAGTGCAGAGATTTTGCAGCTCTCTCCTTTCCTTCAGTTTTTGTGCTAACTTTCCTATATATAAAACTAGCATTTACACTATAGGAAAACATAACCGAGGGTATAGCACCCAACACTTTAAACCTAATTGAAACAACATGGCACATATGATTTTCTTCTGAGAACTTAGCATTGAGTGCAGAGTTTTTGCAGCTTTCTCCTTTCCTTCAGTTTTTGTGCTAACATTCGTATCTGTAAAACTAGCATTTCTTATATAGGAGAGCATAACCGAGGTTGTAGCACCCAACTCTTTAAACCTAAATGAAACAACATGTCATATATGATTTCCTTCTGAGAAATAAGCATTGTGTTTGGAGATATTGCAGCTATTTCCTTTCCTTCAGTTTTTGTGGTAACATTCCTATCTCTAAAACTAGCATTTCCTATATAGGAAAGCATAACCGAGGATATAGCACCTAACTCTTTTAACCTAAATGAAAAAACATGGCACATGTGATTTACTTCTGAGAACTAAGCATTGAGTGCAGAGATTTTGCAGCTATCTCCTTTCGTTCAGTTTTTGTGCTAACATTCCTATATCTAAAACTACCATTTACACTATAGGAAAGCATTACCGAGGGTATAGCACCTAACTCTTTAAACCTAAATGAAACAACATGGCCCGTATGGTTTACTTCTGTGAACTAAGCATTGAGTGCAGAGTTTTTGCAGCTATCTCCTTTCCTTCAGTTTTTGTGCTAACATTCCTATCTGAAAAACTAGCATTTCCAATATAGGAAAGCATAACCTAGGGAATAGCACCTAACTCTTTAAAACCTAAATGAAAGAACATGGCACATATCATTTACTTCTGAGAACTAAGCATTGTGTGCAGAGATTTTGCAGCTATCTCCTTTTCTTCAGTTTTTGTGCTAACTTTCGTATCTGTAAAACTACCATTTCCTATATAGGAGAGCATAACCGAGGGTGTAGCACCTAACTCTTTAAACCTAAATGAAACAACATGACACATATGATTTACTTCTGAGAACTAAGCATTGTGGGCAGAGATTTTTCAGCTATCTCCTTTCCTTCAGTTTTTGTGCTAACATTCCTATATCTGAAACTAGCATTTACACTATAGGAAAGCAATACCGAGGGTATAGCACCTAACTCTTTAAACCGAAATGAAACAACATGGCCCATTTAATTTACTTCTGAGAACTAAGCATTCAGTGCAGAGATTTTGCAGCTCTCTCCTTTCCTTCAGTTTTTGTGCTGACATTCCTATATATAAAACTAGCTTTTACACTATAGGAAAACATAACCGAGGGTATAGCACCCAACCCTTTAAACCTAAATGAAACAACATGGCACATATGATTTTCTTCTGAGAAGTAAGCATTGAGTGCAGAGATTTTGCAGCTTTCTCGTTTCCTTCAGTTTTTGTGCTAACATTCATACCTGTAAAACTACCATTTCCTTTATAGGAGAGCATAACCGAGGGTGTAGCACCTAACTCTTAAACCTAAATGAAACAACATGACAAATATGATTTACTTCTGAGAACTAAGCATTGTGGGCAGAGATTTTGCAGCTATATCCTTTCCTTCAGTTTTTGTGCTAACATTCCTATCTCTAAAATTAGCATTTCCTATATAGGAAACCTAACTGAGGGTATAGCACCTAACTCTTTTAACCTAAATGAAACAACATGGCACATATGATTTACTTGTGAGAACTAAGCATTGTGTGCAGAGATTTTGCAGCTATCAACTTTCCTTCAGTTTTTGTGCTAACATTCCTATATCTAAAACTAGCATTTACATTATAGGAAAGTATAACCGAGGGTATAGCAACTAACTCTTTAAAACTAAATGAAACAACATGGCACGTATGATTTACTTCTGAGAACTAGGCATTGTTTGCAGATTTTGCAGCTATCTCCTTTCCTTCAGTTTTTGTGCTAAAATTCCTATATATAAAACTAGCATTTACACTATAGGAAAACATAACCGAGGGTATAGCACCCAACCCTTTAAACCTAAATGAAACAACATGGCACATATGATTTACTTTCGAGAACTAAGCGTTGAGTGCAGAGATTTTGCAGCTATCTCCTTTCCTTCATTTTTTGTGCTAACATTCGTATCTGTAAAGTTAGCATTTCCTATATAGGAGAGCATAACCGAGGGTAGAGCACCTGACTCTTTAAAACTAAATGAAACAACATGGCCCATATGATTTATTTCTGAGAACTAAGCATTGAGTGCAGAGATTTTGCAGCTATCTCCTTTCCATCAGTTTTTGTGCTAACATTCGTATCTCTAAAACTAGCATTTCCTATATAGGAAAGCATAACCGAGGGCATAGCACCTAACTCTTTAAACCTAAATTAAACAACATGGCACATATGATTTAATTCTGAGAACTAGGCATTGTGTGCAGAGATTTTGCAGCTATCTCCTTTCCTTCAGTTTTTGTGCTAACTTTCCTATATCTGAAACTAGCATTTACACTATAGGATAGCCATACCGCGGGTATAGCACCTAACTCTTTAAACCTAAATGAAACAACATGGCACATATGATTTACTTTTGAGAACTAAGCATTGTGTGCAGAGATTTTGCGGCTATCTCCTTTCCTTCAGTTTTTGTGCTAACATTTGTATCTGTAAAACTAGCATTTCCTATATAGGAGAGCGTATCCGAGGGTGTAGCACCTAACTCTTTAAACCTAAATGAAACAACATGACAAATATGATTTACTTCTGAGAACTAAGCATTGTAGGCAATGATTTTGTAGCTATCTCCTTTCCTTCAGTTTTTCTGCTAACATTCCTATCTCTAAAACTAGCATTTCCTATATAGGAAACCTAACTGAGGGTATAGCACCTAACTCTTTTAACCTAAATGAAACAACATGGCACATATGATTTACTTCTGAGACCTAGGCATTGTGTGCAGAGATTTTGCAGCTATCTCCTTTCCTTCAGTTTTTTTGCTAACTTTACTATATCTGAAACTAGGATTACACTATAGGATAGCAATACCGCGGGTATAGCACCTAAATCTTTTAAAACTAAATGAAACAACATGGCCCATATGATTTACTTCTGAGAACTAAACACTGAGTGCAGAGATTTTCAAGTCTCTCCTTTCCTTCAGTTTTTGTGCAAACATTCCTATCTCTAAAACTAGCATTTACACTATAGGAAAGCATAACCAAGGGTATAGCTCATAACTCTTTTAACCTAAGTGAAACAACATGGCACATATGATTTACTTCTGAGAACTAAGCTTTGAGTGCAGAGATTTTGCAGCTCTCTCCTTTCCTTCAGTTTTTGTGCTAACATTCCTATCTGTAAAACTAGCATTTCCTATATAGGAGAGCATAACCGAGGGTGTAGCACCTAACTCTTCAAACCTAAATGAAACAACATGGCAAATATGATTTACTTCTGAGAACTAAGCATTGTGTGCAGAGATTTTACAGCTATCTCCTTTCCTTCAGTTTTTGTGCTAACATTCCTATATCTAAAACTACCATTTACACTATAGGAAAGCATTACCGAGGGTATAGCACCTAACCATTTAAAGATAAATGAAACAACATGGCCCATATGATTTACTTCTGAGAACTAAGCATTGTGTTTAGAGTTATTGCAGCTATCTCCCCTCCTTCAGTTTTTGTGTTAACATTCCTATCTCTAAAACTAGAATTTACACTATAGGAAAGCATAACCGAGGGTATAGCACCTAACTCTTTAAAACTAAATGAAACAACATGGCACGTATGATTTACTTCTGAGAACTAGGCATTGTGTGCAGAGATTTTACAGCTATCTCCTTTCCTTCAGTTTTTGTGCTAACATTCCTATATCTAAAACTAGCATTTACACTATAGGAAAGCAATACCGAGGGTGTAGCACCTAACTCTTTAAACCTAAATGAAACAACATGGCCCATATGATTTACTTCTGAGAACTAAGCATTGAGTGCAGAGATTTTGCAGCTCTCTCCTTTCCTTCAGTTTTTGTGCTGACATTCCTATATATAAAACTAGCATTTACACTATAGGAAAACATAACCGAGGGTATAGCACCCAACTCTTTAAACCTAAATGAAACAACATGGCACATATGATTTTCTTCTGAGAACTAAGCATTGAGTGCAGGGATTTTGCAGCTTTCTCCTTTCCTTCAGTTTTTGTGCTAACATTCATATCTGTAAAACTAGCATTTCCTATAGAGGAGAGCATAACCGAGGGTGTAGCACCTAACTCTTTAAACCTTAATGAAACAACATGAGAAATATGATTTACTTCTGAGAACTAAGCATTGTGGGCAGAGATTTTGCAGCTATCTCATTTCCTTCAGTTTTTGTGCTAACATTCCTATCTCTAAAACTAGCATTTCCTATATAGGAAACCTAACTGAGGGTATAGCACATAACTCTTTTAAGCAAAATGAAACAACATGGCACATATGATTTACTTTTGAGAACTAAGCATTGTGTGCAGAGATTTTGCAGCTATCTCCTTTCCTTCAGTTTTTGTGCTAACATTCCTATCTCTAAAACTAGCATTTCCTATATAGGAAAGCATAACCGAGGGTATAGCACCTAACTCTTTTAACCTAAATGAAAAAACATGGCACATGTGATTTACTTCTTAGAACTAAGCATTGAGTGCAGAGATTTTGCAGCTATCTCCTTTCGTTCAGTTTTTGTGCTAACATTCCTATATCTAAAACTACCATTTACACTATAGGAAAGCATTACCGAGGGTATAGCACCTAACTCTTTAAACCTAAATGAAACAACATGGCCCATATGGTTTACTTCTGTGAACTAAGCATTGAGTGCAGAGTTTTTGCAGCTATCTCTTTTCCTTCAGTTTTTGTGCTAACATTCCTATCTGAAAAACTAGCATTTCCAATATAGGAAAGCATAACCTAGGGAATAGCACCTAATCTTTAAAACCTAAATGAAAGAACATGGCACATATCATTTACTTCTGAGAACTAAGCATTGTGTTCAGAGATATTGCAGCTATATCCTTTCCTTCAGTTTTTGTGCTAACATTCCTATCTCTAAAACTAGCATTTCCTATATAGGAAAGCATAACCGAGGGTATAGCACCTAACTCTTTTAACCTAAATGAAACAACTTGGCACATATGATTTACTTCTGAGAACTAAGCATTGTGTGCAGAGATTTTGCAGCTATCTCCTTTTCTTCAGTTTTTGTGCTAACTTTCGTATCTGTAAAACTACCATTTCCTATATAGGAGAGTATAACCGAGGGTGTAGCACCTAACTCTTTAAACCTAAATGAAACAACATGACACATATGATTTACTTCTGAGAACTAAGCATTGTGGGCAGAGATTTTTCAGCTATCTCCTTTCCTTCAGGTTTTGTGCTAACATTCCTATCTCTAAAACTAGCATTTACACTATAGGAAAGCATAACCGAGGGTATAGCACCTAACTCTTTAAACCTAAAGGAAATAACATGGCCCATATGATTTACTTCTGAGAACTAAGCATTGAGTGCAGAGATTTTGCAGCTATCTCCTTTCCTTCAGTTTTTGTGCTAACATTCCTATCTGTAAAACTAGCATTTCCAATATAGGAAAGCATAACCTAGGGTATAGAACCTAACTCCTTAAACCGAAATGAAAGTACATGACACAAATGATTTACTTCTTAGAACTAAGCGTTGTGTGCAGAGATTTTGCAGCTATCTCCTTTCCTTCATTTTTTGTGCTAACATTGCTATATCTAAAACAGGCATTTGCACTACAGGAAAGCATAACCGAGGGTTTAGCACCTAACTTTTTAATCCTAAGTGAAAGAACATGGCACATATGATTTACTTCTGAGAACAAAGTATTGAGTGCAGAGATTTTGCAGATATCTCATTTCCTTCAGGTTTTGTGCTAACATTCCCCTCTCTAAAACTAGCATTTCCTATATAGGAAAGCATAACCGAGGGTATAGCACTAACTCTTTAAACCTAAATGAAACAATATGGCACATATGATTTACTTTTCAGAACTAAGCATTGAGTGCAGAGTTTTGCAGCTCTCTCCTTTCCTTCAGTTTTTGTGCTAACATTCCTACATATAAAACTAGCAATTACACTATAGGAAAACATAACCGAGGGTATAGCACCCAACCCTTTAAACCTAAATGAAAAACATGGCACATATGATTTTCTTCTGAAAACTAAGCATTTAGTGCAGAGACTTTGCAGCTTTCTCCTTTCCTTCAGTTTTTGTGCTAACATTCCTACATATAAAACTAGCAATTACACTATAGGAAAACATATCCGAGGGTGTAGCAAGCAACTCTTTAAACCTAAATGAAACAACATGACAATTATGATTTCCTTCTGAGAACTAAGCATTGTGTTCAGAGATATTGCAGCTATATCCTTTCCTTCAGTTTTTGTGCTAACATTCCTATCTCTAAAACTAGCATTTCCTATATAGGAAGCATAACCGAGGGTATAGCACCTAACTCTTTTAACCTAAATGAAACAACATGGCACATATAATTTACTTCTGAGAACTAACCATTGTGTGCAGAGATTTTACAGATATCTCCTTTCCTTCAGTTTTTGTGCTAACATTCCTATATCTAAACCTAGCATTTACACTTTAGGTAAGCATAACCGAGGGTATAGCACCTAACTCTTTAATCCTAAATGAAACAACATGGCCCATATGATTTACTTCTGAGAACTAAGCATTGAGTGCAGTGATTTTGCAGCTATCTCCTTTCCTTCAGTTTTTGTGCTAACATTCCTATCTGTAAAACTAGCATTTCCAATATAGGAAAGCATAACCGAGGGTATAGCACCTAACTTTTTAATCCTAAGTGAAAGAACATTGCACATATGATTTACTTCTGAGAACAAAGTATTGAGTGCAGAGATTTTGCAGATATCTCCTTTCCTTCAGTTTTTGTGCTAACATTCCCCTCTCTAAAACTAGCATTTCATATATAGGAAAGCATAACCGAGGGTATAGCACCTAACTCTTTAAACCTACATGAAACAATATGGCACATATGATTTACTTCTGAGAACAAAGCATTGTGTGCAGAGATTTTGCAGCTATCTCCTTTGCTTCAGTTTTTGTGCTAACATTCCTATATCTAAAAGTAGCATTTACACTATAGGAAAGCATAACTGAGGGTATAGCATCTAACTCTTTAAACCTAACTGAAACAACATGGCCCATATGATTTACTTCTGAGAACTAAGCATTGAGTGCAGAGATTCTGCAGCTCTCTCCTTTCCTTCAGTTTTTGTGCTAACATACCTATATATAAAACTAGCATTTCCTATATAGGAGAGCATAACCGAGGGTGTAGCACCTAACTCTTTAAACCTAAATGAAACAACATGGCACATATGATTTACATCTGAGAACTAAGCATTGTGTGCAGAGATTTTGCAGCTATCTCCTTTCCTTCAGTTTTTGTGCTAACTTTCCTATATCTGAAACTAGCATTTACACTATAGGATAGCAATACCGCGGGTATAGCACCTAACTCTTTAAACCTAAATGAAACAACATGGCACATATGATTTACTTCTGAGAACTAAGCATTGTGTGCAGAGATTTTGCGGCTATCTCCTTTCCTTTAGTTTTTGTGCTAACTTTCCTTTATCTGAAACTAGCATTTACACTATCGAATAGCAATACCGCGGGTATAGCACCTAACTCTTTAAACCTAAATGAAACAACATGGCACATATGATTTACTTCTGAGAACTAAGCATTGTGTGCAGAAATTTTGCGGCTATCTCCTTTCCTTCAGTTTTTGTGCTTACATTCGTATCTGTAAAACTAGCATTTCCTATATAGGAGAGGATAACCGAGGGTGTAGCACCTAACTCTTTAAACCTAAATGAAAAACACGACAAGTATGATTTACTTCTGAGAACTAAGCATTGTGGGCAGAAATTTTGCAGCTATCTCCTTTCCTTCAGTTTTTGTGCTAACATTCCTATCTCTAAAACTAGCATTTCTTATATAGGAGAGCATAACCGAGGGTATAGAAACTAACTCTTTAAACCTAAATGAAACAACATGGCCCATATGATTTACTTCTGAGAACTAATCATTGAGTGCAGAGATTTTGCAGCTATCTCCTTTCCTTCAGTTTTTGTGCTAACATTCCTATCTGTAAAACTAGCATATCCAATATAGGAAAGCATAATCTAGGGAATAGCACTTAACTCTTTAAACCTAAATGAAAGAACATGGCACATATGATTTTCTTCTGAGAACTAAGCATTGTGTTCAGAGATATTGCAGCTATATCCTTTCCTTCAGTTTTTGTGCTCACATTCCTATCTGTAAAACTAGCATTTCCTATATAGGAAAGCATAACCGAGGGTATATCACCTAACTCTTTTAACCTAAATGAAACAACATGGCACATATGATTTACTTGTGAGAACTAAGCATTGTGTGGAGAGATTTTGCAGCTATCAACTTTCCTTCAGTTTTTGTGCTAACATTCCTAAATCTAAAACTAGCATTTACACTATAAGAAAGCATAACCGAGGGTATAGCACCTAACTCTTTATAACTAAATGAAACAACATGGCCATATGATTTACTTCTGAGAACTAAGCATTGAGTGCAGAGATTTTGCAGCTCTCTCCTTTCCTTCAGTTTTTCTGCTAACATTCCTATATATAAAACTAGCATTTACACTATAGGAAAACATAACCGAGGGTATAGTACCCAACCCTTTAAACCTAAATGAAACAACATGGCACATATTATTTTCTTCTGAGAAGTAAGCATTGAGTGCAGAGTTTTTGCAGCTTTCTCCTTTCCTTCAGTTTTTGTGCTAACATTCGTATCTGTAAAACTAGCATTTCTTATATAGGAGAGCATAACCGAGGGTATAGCACCTAACTCTTTTAACCTAAATGAAAAAACATGGCACATGTGATTTACTTCTGAGAACTAGGCATTGTGGGCAGAGATTTTGCAGCTATCTCCTTTCGTTCAGTGTTTGTGCTAACATTCTTATATCTAAAACTACCATTTACACTATAGGAAAGCATTACCGAGGGTATAGCACCTAACTCTTTAAAGCTAATTGAAACAACATGGCCCATATGATTTACTTCTGAGAACTAAGCATTGAGTGCAGAGATTTTGCAGCTATCTCCTTTCCTTCAGTTTTTGTGCTAACTTTCCTATCTGTAAAACTAGCATATCCATTATAGGAAAGCATAACCTAGGGAATAGCACTTAACTCTTTAAACCTAAATGAAAGAACATGGCACATATGATTTACTTCTGAGAACTAAGCATTGTTTTCAGAGATATTGCAGCTATATCCTTTCCTTCAGTTTTTGCGCTCACATTCCTATCTGTAAAACTAGCATTTCCTATATAGGAAAGCATAACCGAGGGTATAGCACCTAACTCTTTTAACCTAAATGAAACAACACGGCACATATGATTTACTTGTGAGAACTAAGCATTGTGTGCAGAGATTTTGAACCTATCAACTTTCCTTCAGTTTTTGTGCTAACATTGCCTAAATCTAAAACTAGCATTTACACTATAGGAAAGCATAACCGAGGGTATAGCACCTAACTCTTTATAACTAAATGAAACAACATGGCCATATGATTTACTTCTGAGAACTAAGCATTGAGTGCAGAGATTTTGCAGCTCTCTCCTTTCCTTCAGTTTTTGTGCTAACTTTCCTATATATAAAACTAGCATTTACACTATAGGAAAACATAACCGAGGGTATAGCACCCAACACTTTAAACCTAATTGAAACAACATGGCACATATGATTTTCTTCTGAGAACTTAGCATTGAGTGCAGAGTTTTTGCAGCTTTCTCCTTTCCTTCAGTTTTTGTGCTAACATTCGTATCTGTAAAACTAGCATTTCTTATATAGGAGAGCATAACCGAGGTTGTAGCACCCAACTCTTTAAACCTAAATGAAACAACATGTCATATATGATTTCCTTCTGAGAAATAAGCATTGTGTTTGGAGATATTGCAGCTATTTCCTTTCCTTCAGTTTTTGTGGTAACATTCCTATCTCTAAAACTAGCATTTCCTATATAGGAAAGCATAACCGAGGATATAGCACCTAACTCTTTTAACCTAAATGAAAAAACATGGCACATGTGATTTACTTCTGAGAACTAAGCATTGAGTGCAGAGATTTTGCAGCTATCTCCTTTCGTTCAGTTTTTGTGCTAACATTCCTATATCTAAAACTACCATTTACACTATAGGAAAGCATTACCGAGGGTATAGCACCTAACTCTTTAAACCTAAATGAAACAACATGGCCCGTATGGTTTACTTCTGTGAACTAAGCATTGAGTGCAGAGTTTTTGCAGCTATCTCCTTTCCTTCAGTTTTTGTGCTAACATTCCTATCTGAAAAACTAGCATTTCCAATATAGGAAAGCATAACCTAGGGAATAGCACCTAACTCTTTAAAACCTAAATGAAAGAACATGGCACATATCATTTACTTCTGAGAACTAAGCATTGTGTGCAGAGATTTTGCAGCTATCTCCTTTTCTTCAGTTTTTGTGCTAACTTTCGTATCTGTAAAACTACCATTTCCTATATAGGAGAGCATAACCGAGGGTGTAGCACCTAACTCTTTAAACCTAAATGAAACAACATGACACATATGATTTACTTCTGAGAACTAAGCATTGTGGGCAGAGATTTTTCAGCTATCTCCTTTCCTTCAGGTTTTGTGCTAACATTCCTATCTCTAAAACTGGCATTTACACTATAGGAAAGCATAACCGAGGGTATAGCACCTAACTCTTTAAACCTAAAGGAAATAACATGGCCCATATGATTTACTTCTGAGAACTAAGCATTGAGTGCAGAGATTTTGCAGCTATCTCCTTTCCTTCAGTTTTTGTGCTAACATTCCTATCTGTAAAACTAGCATTTCCAATATAGGAAAGCATAACCTAGGGTATAGCACCTAACTCTTTAAACCGAAATGAAAGTACATGACACAAATGATTTACTTCTTAGAACTAAGCGTTGTGTGCAGAGATTTTGCAGCTATCTCCTTTCCTTCATTTTTTGTGCTAACATTGCTATATCTAAAACAGGCATTTGCACTACAGGAAAGCATAACCGAGGGTTTAGCACCTAACTTTTTAATCCTAAGTGAAAGAACATGGCACATATGATTTACTTCTGAGAACAAAGTATTGAGTGCACAGATTTTGCAGATATCTCATTTCCTTCAGTTTTTGTGCTAACATTCCCCTCTCTAAAACTAGCATTTCCTATATAGGAAAGCATAACCGAGGGTATAGCACTAACTCTTTAAACCTAAATGAAACAATATGGCACATATGATTTACTTTTCAGAACTAAGCATTGAGTGCAGAGTTTTGCAGCTCTCTCCTTTCCTTCAGTTTTTGTGCTAACATTCCTACATATAAAACTAGCAATTACACTATAGGAAAACATAACCGAGGGTATAGCACCCAACCCTTTAAACCTAAATGAAAAACATGGCACATATGATTTTCTTCTGAAAACTAAGCATTTAGTGCAGAGATTTTGCAGCTTTCTCCTTTCCTTCAGTTTTTGTGCAAACATTCGTATCTGTAAAACTAGGATTTCTTATATAGTAGAGCATATCCGAGGGTGTAGCACCCAACTCTTTAAACCTAAATGAAACAACATGACAATTATGATTTCCTTCTGAGAACTAAGCATTGTGTTCAGAGATATTGCAGCTATATCCTTTCCTTCAGTTTTTGTGCTAACATTCCTATCTCTAAAACTACCATTTCCTATATAGGAAGCATAACCGTGGGTATAGCACCTAACTCTTTTAACCTAAATGAAACAACATGGCACATATGATTTACTTCTGAGAACTAACCATTGTGTGCAGAGATTTTACAGATATCTCCTTTCCTTCAGTTTTTGTGCTAACATTCCTATATCTAAACCTAGCATTTACACTTTAGGTAAGCATAACCGAGGGTATAGCACCTAACTCTTTAATCTTAAATGAAACAACATGGCCCATATGATTTACTTCTGAGAACTAAGCATTGAGTGCAGTGATTTTGCAGCTATCTCCTTTCCTTCAGTTTTTGTGCTAACATTCCTATCTGTAAAACTAGCATTTCCAATATAGGAAAGCATAACCGAGGGTATAGCACCTAACTTTTTAATCCTAAGTGAAAGAACATTGCACATATGATTTACTTCTGAGAACTAGGCATTGTGGGCAGAGATTTTGCAGCTATCTCCTTTCCTTCAGTTTTTGTGCTAACATTCCTATCTCTAAAACTAGCATTTCCTATATAGGAAACCTAACTGAGGGTATAGCACCTAACTCTTTTAACCTAAATGAAACAACATGGCACATATGATTTACTTCTGAGAACTAACCATTGTGTGCAGAGATTTTACAGATATCTCCTTTCCTTCAGTTTTTGTGCTAACATTCCTATATCTAAACCTAGCATTTACACTTTAGGTAAGCATAACCGAGGGTATAGCACCTAACTCTTTAATCTTAAATGAAACAACATGGCCCATATGATTTACTCTGAGAACTAAGCATTGAGTGCAGTGATTTTGCAGCTATCTCCTTTCCTTCAGTTTTTGTGCTAACATTCCTATCTGTAAAACTAGCATTTCCAATATAGGAAAGCATAACCGAGGGTATAGCACCTAACTTTTTAATCCTAAGTGAAAGAACATTGCACATATGATTTACTTCTGAGAACAAAGTATTGAGTGCAGAGATTTTGCAGATATCTCCTTTCCTTCAGTTTTTGTGCTAACATTCCCCTCTCTAAAACTAGCATTTCATATATAGGAAAGCATAACCGAGGGTATAGCACCTAACTCTTTAAAACTACATGAAACAATATGGCACATATGATTTACTTCTGAGAACAAAGCATTGTGTGCAGAGATTTTGCAGCTATCTCCTTTGCTTCAGTTTTTGTGCTAACATTCCTATATCTAAAAGTAGCATTTACACTATAGGAAAGCATAACTAAGGGTATAGCATCTAACTCTTTAAACCTAACTGAAACAACATGGCCCATATGATTTACTTCTGAGAACTAAGCATTGAGTGCAGAGATTTTGCAGCTCTCTCCTTTCCTTCAGTTTTTGTGCTAACATGCCTATATATAAAACTAGCATTTACACTATAGGAAAACATAACCGAGGGTATACCACCCTACCCTTTAAACCTAAATGAAAAACATGGCACATATGATATTCTTCTGAGAACTAAGCATTGAGGGCAGAGATTTTACAGCTATCTCCTTTCCTTCAGTTTTGTGCTAACATTCCTATATCTAAACCTAGCATTTACAGTTTAGGAAAGCATAACCGAGGGTATAGCACCTAAATCTTTAAACCTAAGTGAAAGAACATGGCACATATGATTTACTTCTGAGAACTAAGTATTGAGTGGAGAGATTTTGCATCTATCTCCTTTCCTTCAGTTTTTGTGCTAACATTCCTATCTCTAAAACTATCATTTCTTATATAGGAGAGCATAACCGATGGTGTAGCACCTAACTCCTTAAATCTAAATGAAACAACATGGCTCATATGATTTACTTCTGGGAACTAAGCATTGTGTTCAGAGATATTGCAGCTATCTCCATTCCTTCAGTTTTTGTGTTAACATTCGAATCTGTAAAACTAGCATTTCCTATATAGGAGAGCATAACCGAGGGTGTAGCACCTAACTCTTTAAACCTAAATGAAAGAACAATGCACATATGATTTACATCTGAGAACTAAGCATTGTGTGCAGAGATTTTGCAGCTATCTCCTTTCCTTCAGTTTTTGTGCTAACTTTCCTTTATCTGAAACTAGCATTTACACTATCGAATAGCAATACTGCGGGTATAGCACCTAACTCCTTAAACCTAAATGAAACAACATGGCACATATGATTTACTTCTGAGAACTAAGCATTGTGTGCAGAAATTTTGCGGCTATCTCCTTTCCTTCAGTTTTTGTGCTTACATTCGTATCTGTAAAACTAGCATTTCCTATATAGGAGAGGATAACCGAGGGTGTAGCACCTAACTCTTTAAACCTAAATGAAAAACACGACAAATATGATTTACTTCAGAGAACTAAGCATTGTGGGCAGAAATTTTGCAGCTATCTCCTTTCCTTCAGTTTTTGTGCTAACATTCCTATCTCTAAAACTAGCATTTCTTATATAGGAGAGCATAACCGAGGGTATAGAAACTAACTCTTTAAATCTAAATGAAACAACATGGCCCATATGATTTACTTCTGAGAACTAAGCATTGAGTGCAGAGATTTTGCAGCTATCTCCTTTCCTTCAGTTTTTGTGCTAACATTCCTATCTGTAAAACTAGCATATCCAATATAGGAAAGCATAACCTAGGGAATAGCACTTAACTCTTTAAACCTAAATGAAAGAACATGGCACATATGATTTTCTTCTGAGAACTAAGCATTGTGTTCAGAGATATTGCAGCTATATCCTTTCCTTCAGTTTTTGTGCTCACATTCCTATCTGTAAAACTAGCATTTCCTATATAGGAAAGCATAACCGAGGGTATATCACCTAACTCTTTTAACCTAAATGAAACAACATGGCACATATGCTTTACTTGTGAGAACTAAGCATTGTGTGGAGAGATTTTGCAGCTATCAACTTTCCTTCAGTTTTTGTGCTAACATTCCTAAATCTAAAACTAGCATTTACACTATAAGAAAGCATAACCGAGGGTATAGCACCTAACTCTTTATAACTAAATGAAACAACATGGCCATATGATTTACTTCTGAGAACTAAGCATTGAGTGCAGAGATTTTGCAGCTCTCTCCTTTCCTTCAGTTTTTGTGCTAACATTCCTATATATAAAACTAGCATTTACACTATAGGAAAACATAACCGAGGGTATAGCACCCAACCCTTTAAACCTAATTGAAACAACATGGCACATATGATTTACTTGGTTGAACTAAGCATTGAGTGCAGAGATTTTGCAGCTATCTCCTTTCCTTCAGTTTTTGTGCTAACATTCATATCTGTAAAACTAGAATTTCCTATATAGGAGAGGATAACCGAGGGTATAGCACCTACCTCTTTAAACCTAAATGAAACAACATGGCACATATGATTTCCTTCTGTGAACTAAGCATTGTGTTCAGAGATAATGCAGCTATTTCCTTTCCTTCAGTTTTTGTGCTAACATTCCTATCTCTAAAACTAGCATTTCCTATATAGGAAAGCATAACTGAGGGAATAGCACCTAACTCTTTTAACCTAAATGAAAAAACATGGCACATGTGATTTACTTCTGAGAACTAAGCATTGTGTGCAGAGATTTTGCAGCTATCACCTTTCGTTCAGTTTTTGTGCTAACATTCTTATATGTAAAACTACCATTTACACTATAGGAAAGCATTACCTAGGGTATAGCACCTAACTCTTTAAACCTACCTGAAACAACATGGCCCATATGATTTACTTCTGAGAACTAAGCATTATGGGCAGAGATTTTGCAGCTATGTCCTTTCCTTCAGTTTTTGTGCTAACATTCCTATCTCTAAAACTAGTATTTACACTATAGGAAAGCATAACCGAGGATATAGCACATAACTCTTTTAACCTAAGTGAAACAACATGGCACATATGATTTACTTCTCAGAACTAAACATTGTGTCCAGTGATTTTGCAGCTATCTCATTTCCTTCAGTTTTTGGGCTAACATTCCTATCTCTAAAACTAGCATATACACTATAGAAAAGCTTAACCGAGGGTATAGCCCCTAACGATTTAAACCTAAATGAAACAACATGGCCTATATGATTTACTTCTAAGAACTAAGCATTGTGTGCAGAGATTTTGCAGCTATCTCCTTTCCTTCATTTTTTGTGCTAACATTGCTATACCTAAAACAAGCATTTGCACTACAGGAAAGCATACCCGAGGGTATAGCACCTAACTATTTAATCCTAAGTGAAAGAACATGGCACATATGATTTACTTCTGAGAACAAAGCATTGTGTGCAGAGATTTTGCACCTATCTCCTTTCCTTTAGTGTTTGTGCTAACATTTCTATATCTAAAACTAGCATTTACACTATAAGAAAGCATAACCGAGGGTATAGCACCTAACTCTTTAAACCTAACTGAAACAACATGGCCCATATGATTTACTCCTGAGAACTAAGCATTGAGTGCAGAGATTTTGCAGCTCTCTCCTTTCCTTCAGTTTTTGTGCTAACATTCCTATATATAAAACTAGCATTTACACTATAGGAAAATATAACCGAGGGTATAGGACCGAACCCTTTAAACCTAAATGAAACAACATGGCACATGTGATTTTCTTCTGAGAACTAAGCATTGAGTGCAGAGTTTTTGCAGCTTTCTCCTTTCCTTCAGTTTTTGTGCTATCATTCGTATCTGTAAAACTAGCATTTCTTATATAGGAGAGCATAACCGAGGCTGTAGCACCCAACTCTTTAAACCTAAATGAAACAACATGGCAAATATGATTTCCTTCTGAGAACTAAGCATTGTGTTCAGAGATATTGCAGCTATATCCTTTCCTTCAGTTTTTGTGCTAAAATTCCTATCTGTAAAACTAGCATTTCCAATATACGAAAGCATAACCTAGGGAATAGTACCTAACTCTTTAAAACCTAAATGAAAGAACATGGCACATATGATTTACTTCTGAGAACTAAGCATTGTGTTCAGAGATATTGCAGCTATATCCTTTCCTTCAGTTTTTGTGCTAACATTCCTATCTCTAAAACTAGCATTTCCTATATAGGAAAGCATAACCGAGGGTATGGCACCTACCTCTTTTAACCTAAATGAAACAACATGGCACATATGATTTATTTCTGAGAACTAAGCACTGTGTGCAGAGATTTTACAGCTATCTCCTTTCCTTCAGTTTTTGTGCTAACATTCCTATCTCTAAAAGTAGCATTTCCTATATAGGAAACCTAACTGAGTGTATAGCACCTAACTCTTTTAACCTAAATGAAACAACATGGCACATATGATTTACTTGTGAGAACTAAGCATTGTGTGCAGAGATTTTGCAGCTATCAACTTTCCTTCAGTTTTTGTGCTAACATTGCTATCTCTAAAACTAGCATTTACACTATAGGAAAGCATAAACGAGGGTATAGCCCCTAACTCTTTAAACCTAAATGAAACAACATGGCCCATATGATTTACCTCTAAGAACTAAGCATTGTGTGCAAAGATTTTGCAGCTATCTCCTTTCCTTCATCTTTTGTGCTAACATTGCTATATCTAAAACAAGCATTTGCACTACAGGAAAGCATAACCGAGGGTATAGCACCTAACTATTTAATCCAAAGTAAAAGAACATGGCACATATGATTTACTTCTGAGAACTATGCATTGAGTGCAGAGATTTTGCACCTATCTCCTTTCCTTCAGTTTTTGTGCTAACATTCCTATCTGTAAAACCAGCATTTCCAATATAGGAAAGCATAACCTAGGGTATAGCACCTAACTCTTTAAACCTGAATGAAAGAACATGGCACATATGATTTACTTCTGAGAAATAAGCATTGTGTTCAGAGATATTGTAGCTATATCCTTTCCTTCAGTTTTGTGCTAACATTCCTATCTCTAAAACTACCATTTCCTATATAGGAAAGCATAACGGAGGGTATAGCACCCTTTAACCGTAATGAAAAAACATGGCACATATGATTTTCTTCTAAGAACTAAGCATTGAGTGCAGAGATTTTGCAGCTCTCTCCTTTCCTTCAGTTTTTGTGCTAACATTCCTATCTCTAAAATTAGCATTTGTTATATAGGAGAGCATAACCGAGGGTATAGCAACTAACTCTTTAAACCTAAATGAAACAACATGACACATATGATTTACTTGTGAGAACTAAGCATTGAGTGCAGAGATTTTGCAGCTATCTCCTTTCCTTCAGTTTTTGTGCTAACATTCGTATCTGTAAAACTACCATTTCCCATATAGGAGAGCATAACTGAGGGTGTAGCACCTAACTCTTTAAAACTAAATGAAACAACATGGCACATATGATTTACTTCTGAGAACTAAGCATTGTGTGCAGAGATTTTGCAGCTATCGCCTTTCCTTCAGTTTTTGTGCTAACATTCCTATCTCTAAAACTAGCATTTACACTATAGGAAAGCATAACCGAGGGTATATCACCTAACTCTTTAAACCTAAATGAAACAACATGGCCCATATGATTTACTTCTGAGAACTAAGTATTGAGTGCAGAGATTTTGCAGCGATTTCCTTTCCATCAGTTTTTGTGCTCACATTCCTATCTGTAAAACTAGCATTTCCTATATAGGAAAGCATAACCGAGGGTATAGCACCTAACTCTTTTAACCTAAATGAAACAACATGGCACATATGATTTACTTGTGAGAAGTAAGCATTGTGTACAGAGATTTTGCAGCTATCAACTTTCCTTCAGTTTTTGTGCTAACATTCCTAAATCTAAAACTAGCATTTACACTATAGGAAAGCATAACCGAGGGTATAGCACCTAACTCTTTATAACTAAATGAAACAACATGGCCATATGATTTACTTCTGAGAACTAAGCATTCAGTGCAGAGATTTTGCAGCTCTCTCCTTTCCTTCAGTTTTTGTGCTAACATTCCTATATATAAAACTAGCATTTACACTATAGGAAAACATAACCGAGGGTCTAGCACCCAACCCTTTAAACCTAATTGAAACAACATGGCACATATGATTTTCTTCTGAGAACTAAGCATTGAGTGCAGAGTTTTTGCAGCTTTCTCTTTTCCTTCAGTTTTTGTGCTAACATTCGTATCTGTAAAACTAGCATTTCTTATATAGGAGAGCATAACCGAGGTTGTAGCACCCAACTCTTTAATCCTAAATGAAACAACATGTCATATATGATTTCCTTCTGAGAAATAAGCATTGTGTTCAGAGATATTGCAGCTATTTCCTTTCCTTCAGTTTTTGTGCTAACATTCCTATCTCTAAAACTAGCATTTCCTATATAGGAAAGCATAACCGAGGGTATAGCACCTAACTCTTTTAACCTAAATGAAAAAACATGGCACATGTGATTTACTTCTGAGAACTAAGCATTGTGTACAGAGATTTTGCAGCTTTCTCCTTTCCTTCAGTTTTTGTGCTAACAATCCTATATCTAAAACTACCATTTACACTATAGGAAAGCATAACCGAGGGTATAGCACATAAGTCTTTTAACCTAAGTGAAACAACATGGCACATATGATTTACTTCTGAGAACTAAACATTGTGTCCAGTGATTTTGCAGCTATCTCATTTCCTTCAGTTTTTGGGCTAACATTCCTATCTCTAAAACTAGCATATACACTATAGGAAAGCTTAACTGAGGGTATAGCCCCTAACGATTTAAACCTAAATGAAACAACATGGCCTATATGATTTACTTCTAAGAACTAAGCATTGCGTGCAGAGATTTTGCAGGTATCTCCTTTCCTTCATTTTTTGTGCTAACATTGCTATATCTAAAAGAAGCATTTGCTCTACAGGAAAGCATACCCGAGGGTATAGCACCTAACTATTTAATCCTAAGTGAAAGAACATGGCACATATGATTTACTTCTGAGAACAAAGCATTGTGTGCAGAGATTTTGCAGCTATCTCCTTTCCTTTAGTGTTTGTGCTACCATTTCTATATGTAAAAGTAGCATTTACACTATAAGAAAGCATAACCGAGGGTATAGCACCTAACTCTTTAAACCTAACTGAAACAACATGACCCATATGATTTACTTCTGAGAACTAAGCATTGAGTGCAGAGATTTTGCAGCTCTCTCCTTTCCTTCAGTTTTTGTGCTAACATTCCTATATATAAAACTAGCATTTACACTATAGGAAAACATAACCGAGGGTATAGCACAGAACCCTTTAAACCTAAATGTAACAACATGGCACATATGATTTTCTTCTGAGAACTAAGCATTGAGTGCAGAGTTTTTGCAGCTTTCTCCTTTCCTTCAGTTTTTGTGCTATCATTCGTATCTGTAAAACTAGCATTTCTTATATAGGAGAGCATAACCGAGGCTGTAGCACCCAACTCTTTAAACCTAAATGAAACAACATGGCAAATATGATTTCCTTCTGAGAACTAAGCATTGTGTTCAGAGATATTGCAGCTATATCCTTTCCTTCAGTTTTTGTGCTAAAATTCCTATCTGTAAAACTAGCATTTCCAATATACGAAAGCATAACCTAGGGAATAGTACCTAACTCTTTAAAACCTAAATGAAAGAACATGGCACATATGATTTACTTCTGAGAACTAAGCATTGTGTTCAGAGATATTGCAGCTATATCCTTTCCTTCAGTTTTTGTGCTAACATTCCTATCTCTAAAACTAGCATTTCCTCTATAGGAAAGCATAACCGAGGGTATGGCACCTACCTCTTTTAACCTAAATGAAACAACATGGCACATATGATTTACTTCTGAGAACTAAGCATTGTGTACAGAGATTTTACAGCTATCTCCTTTCCTTCAGTTTTTGTGCTAACATTCTTATCTCTAAAAGTAGCATTTCCTATATAGGAAACCTAACTGAGGGTATAGCACCTAACTCTTTTAACCTAAATGAAACAACATGGCACATATGATTTACTTGTGAGAACTAAGCATTGTGTGCAGAGATTTTGCAGCTATCTCCTTTCCTTCAGTTTTTGTGCTATCATTACTATCTCAAAACTAGCTTTTACACTATAGGAAAGCATAACCAAGGGTATAGCACCTAACTCTTTAAACCTAAATGAAACAACATGGCCCGTATGATTTACTTCTGAGAACTAAGCTTTCAGTGCAGAGAGTTTGCAGCTATCTCCTTTCCTTCAGTTTTTGTGCTAACATACCTATCTGTAAAACTAGCATTTCCAATATAGGAAAGCATAACCTAGGGTATAGCACCTAACTCTTTAAACCTAAATGAAAGAACATGGCACATATGATTTACTTCTGAGAAGTAAGGATTGTGATCAGAGATATTGCATCTATATCCTTTCCTTCAGTTTTTGTGCTAACATTCCTATCTCTAAATCTAGCATTTCCTATATAGGAAAGCATAACCGAGGATATAGCACCTAACTCTTTTAACCTAAATGAAACAACATGGCACATATGATTTAGTTCTGAGAACTAAGCATTGTGTGCAGAGATTTTGCAGCTATCTCCTTTCCTTCAGTTTTTGTGCTAACATTCCTATCTGTAAAACTAGCGTTTACACTATAGGAAAGCATAACCGAGGGTATAGCACCTATCTATAAACCTAAAGGAAAAAACATGGCCCATATGATTTACTTCTAAGAACTAAGCATTGAGTGCAGAGATTTTGCATCTCTCTCCTTTCCTTCAGTTTTTGTGCTAACATTCATATCTCTAAAACTAGCATTTCTTATATAGGAGAGCATAACCGAGGGTATAGCAACTAACACTTTAAACCTAAATGAATCAACATGGAACATATGATTTACTCGTGAGAACTAAGCATTGAGTGCAGAGATTTTGCAGATATCTCCTATCCTTCAGTTTTTGTGCTAACATTCGTATCTGTAAAACTAGCATTTCCTATATAGGAGAGGATAACCGAGGGTATAGCACCTACCTCTTTAAACCTAAATGAAACAACATGGCACATATGATTTACTTCTGAGAACTAAATATTTAGTGCAGAGATTTGCAGCTATTTCATTTCCTTCAGTTTTTGTGCTAACATTCCTATATATAAAATTAGCATTTACACTATAGGAAAGCATAACCGAGGGTATAGCACACAACCCTTTAACCCTAAATGAAAAAACATGGCACATATGGTTTTCTTCTGAGAACTAAGCATTGAGTGCAGAGATTTTGCAGCTATCTCCTTTCCTTCAGTTTTTGTGCTAACATTCGTATCTGTAAAACTAGCATTTCCCATATAGGAGAGCATAACGGAGGGTGTAGCACATAACTCTTTAAACTTAAATGAAACAACATGGCCCATATGATTTTCTGCTGAGAGTTAAGCATTGTGTGCAGAGATTTTGCAGCTATCTCCTTTCCTTCAGTTTTTGTGCTAACATTCCTATCTCTAAAACTAGCATTTACACTATAGGAAAGCATAACCGATGGTACAGCACATAACTCTTTTAACCTAAGTGAAACAACATAGCACATATGATTTACTTCTGAGAACTAAACATTGTGTGCAGAAATTTTGCAGCTATCTCCTTTCCTTCAGTTTTTGTGCTAACATTCCTATCTCTAAAACTAGCATTTACACTATAGGAAAGCATAACCGAGGGTATAGCACCTAATTCTTTAAACTAAATGAAACAACATGGCCCATATGATTTACTTCTGAGAACTAATCATTGAGTGCAGAGATTTTGCAGGTCTCTCCTTTCCTTCACTATTTGTGCTATCATTCCTATCTTTAAACTAGCATTTCTTATATAGCAGAGCATAAACGAGGGTATAGCAGCTAACTCTTTAAACCTAAATGAAACAACATGGCACATATGATTTACTTCTGAGAACTAAATATTGTGTGCAGACATTTTGCAGCTATCTCCTTTCCTTCAGTTTTTGTGCTATCATTACTATCTCTAAAACTAGCTTTTACACTATAGGAAAGCATAACCGAGGGTATAGCACCTAACTCTTTAACCCTAAATGAAACAACATGGCCCATATGATTTACTTCTGAGAACTAAGCTTTGAGTGTAGAGATTTTGCAGCTCTCTCCTTTCCTTCAGTTTTTTTGGTAACATTCGTATCTGTAAAACTAGCATTTCCTATATAGGAGAGCATAACCGAGGGTGTAGCACCTAACTCTTTAACCCTAAACGAAAAAACATGGCAAATATGATTTACTTCTGAGAACTAAGCATTGTGTGCAGAGATTTTACAGCTATCTCCTTTCCTTCAGTTTTTGTGCTAACATTCCTATATCTAAAACTACAATTTACACTAAAGGAAGCATTACCGAGGGTATAGCACCTAACTCTTTAAACCTAAATGAAACAACATGGCCCATATGATTTATTTCTGAGAACTAAGCATTGAGTGCAGAGATTTTGCACCTATCTCCTTTCCTTCAGTTTTTGTGCTAACATTCCTATCTGTAAAACTAGCATTTCCAATATAGGAAAGCATAACCTAGGGTATAGCACCTAACTCTTTAAACCTGAATGAAAGAACATGGCACATATGATTTACTTCTGAGAAATAAGCATTGTGTTCAGAGATATTGTAGCTATATCCTTTCCTTCAGTTTTGTGCTAACATTCCTATCTCTAAAACTACCATTTCCTATATAGGAAAGCATAACCGAGGGTATAGCACACAACCCTTTAACCGTAATGAAAAAACATGGCACATATGATTTTCTTCTAAGAACTAAGCATTGAGTGCAGAGATTTTGAAGCTCTCTCCTTTCCTTCAGTTTTTGTGCTAACATTCCTATCTCTAAAATTAGCATTTCTTATATAGGAGAGCATAACCGAGGGTATAGCAACTAACTCTTTAAACCTAAATGAAACAACATGACACATATGATTTACTTGTTAGAACTAAGCATTGAGTGCAGAGATTTTGCAGCTATCTCCTTTCCTTCAGTTTTTGTGCTAATATTCGTATCTGTAAAACTAGCATTTCCTATATAGGAGAGGATAACCGAGGGTATAGCACCTACCTCTTTAAACCTAAATGAAACAACATGGCCCATATGATTTACTTCTGAGAACTAAGCTTTGAGTGTAGAGATTTTGCAGCTGTCTCCTTTCCTTCAGTTTTTGTGGTAACATTCGGATCTGTAAAACTAGCATTTCCTATATAGGAGAGCATAACCGAGGGTGTAGCACCTAACTCTTTAACCCTAAATGAAAAAACATGGCAAATATGATTTACTTCTGAGAACTAAGCATTGTGTGCAGAGATTTTACAGCTATCTCCTTTCCTTCAGTTTTTGTGCTAACATTCCTATATCTAAAACTACAATTTACACTAAAGGAAGCATTACCGAGGGTATAGCACCTAACTCTTTAAACCTAAATGAAACAACATGGCCCATATGATTTACTTGTGAGAACTAAGGTTTGACTGCAGAGATTTTGCAGCTATCTCCTTTCCTTCAGTATTTGTGCTAACATTCGTATTTGTAAAACTAGCATTTCCTATATAGGAGAGCATAACCGAGGGTGTAGCACCTAACTCTTTAAACCTAAATGAAACAACATGACAAATATGATTTACTTCTGAGAACTAAGCATTGTGTGCAGAGATTTTGCAGCTATCTCCTTTCCTTCAGTTTTTGTGCTAACATTCCTATATCTAAAACTACAATTTACACTAAAGGAAGCATTACCGAGGGTATAGCACCTAACTCTTTAAACCTAAATGAAACAACATGGCCCATATGATTTATTTCTGAGAACTAAGCATTGAGTGCAGAGATTTTGCACCTATCTCCTTTCCTTCAGTTATTGTGCTAACATTACTATCTGTAAAACTAGCATTTCCAATATAGAAAAGCATAATCTAGGGTATAGCACCTAACTCTTTAAACCTGAATGAAAGAACATGGCACATATGATTTACTTCTGAGAAATAAGCATTGTGTTCAGAGATATTGTAGCTATATCCATTCCTCAGTTTTGTGCTAACATTCCTATCTCTAAAACTACCATTTCCTATATAGGAAAGCATAACCGAGGGTATAGCACCTAACTCTTTAAACCTACATGAAACAATATGGTACATATGATTTACTTCTGAGAACAAAGCATTGTGTGCAGAGATTTTGCAGCTATCTACTTTGCTTCAGTTTTTGTGCTAACATTCCTATATCTAAAAGTAGCATTTACACTATAGGAAAGCATAACTGAGGGTATAGCACCTAACTCTTTAAACCTAACTGAAACAACATGGCCCATATGATTTACTTCTGAGAACTAAGCATTGAATGCAGAGATTTTGCAGCTCTCTCCTTTCCTTCAGTTTTTGTGCTAACATGCCTATATATAAAACTAGCATTTACACTATAGGAAAACATAACCGAGGGTATACCACCCAACACTTTAAACCTAAATGAAAAACATGGCACATATGATTTTCTTCTGAGAACTAAGCATTGAGTGCAGAGATTTTACAGCTATCTCCTTTCCTTCAGTTTTGTGCTAACATTCCTATATCTAAACCTAGCATTTACACTTTAGGAAAGCATAACCGAGGGTATAGCACCTAAATCTTTAAACCTAAGTGAAAGAACATGGCACATATGATTTACTTCTGAGAACTAAGTATTGAGTGGAGAGATTTTGCATCTATCTCCTTTCCTTCAGTTTTTGTGCTAACATTCCTATCTCTAAAACTATCATTTCTTATATAGGAGAGCATAACCGATGGTGTAGCACCTAACTCCTTAAACCTAAATGAAACAACATGGCTCATATGATTTATTTCTGAGAAATAAGCATTGTGTTCAGAGATATTGCAGCTATCTCCATTCCTTCAGTTTTTGTGTTAGCATTCGAATATGTAAAACTAGCATTTCCTATATAGGAGAGCATAACCGAGGGTGTAGCACCTAACTCTTTAAACCTAAATGAAACAACATGGCACATATGATTTACATCTGAGAACTAAGCATTGTGTGCAGAGATTTTGCAGCTATCTCCTTTCCTTCAGTTTTTGTGCTAACTTTCCTATATCTGAAACTAGCATTTACACTATAGGATAGCAATACCGCGGGTATAGCACCTAACTCTTTAAACCTAAATGAAACAACATGGCACATATGATTTACTTCTGAGAACTAAGCATTGTGTGCAGAGATTTTGCTGCTATCTCCTTTCCTTCAGTTTTTGTGCTAACATTCGTATCTGTAAAACTAGCATTTCCTATATAGGAGAGGATAACCGAGCGTGTAGTACCTAACTCTTTAAACCTAAATGAAACAACACGACAAATATGATTTACTTCTGAGAACTAAGCATTGTGGGCAGAAATTTTGCAGCTATCTCCTTTCCTTCAGTTTTTGTGCTAACATTCCTATCTCTACAACTAGCATTTACACTATAGGAAAGCATAACCGAGGGTATAGCACATAACTCTTTTAACCTAAGTGAAACAACATGGCACATATGATTTACTTCTGAGAACTAAACATTGTGTGCAGAGATTTTGCAGCTATCTCCTTTCCTTCAGTTTTTGTGCTAACATTCCTATCTCTAACACTAGCATTTACACTATAGGAAAGCATAACCGATGGTACAGCACATAACTCTTTTAACCTAAGTGAAACAACATAGCACATATGATTTACTTCTGAGAACTAAACATTGTGTGCAGAGATTTTGCAGCTATCTCCTTTCCTTCAGTTTTTGTGCTAACATTCCAATCTCTAAAACTAGCATTTACACTATAGGAAAGCATAACCGAGGGTATAGCACCTAATTCTTTAAACCTAAATGAAACAACATGGCCCATATGATTTACTTCTGAGAACTAAGCACTGAGTTCAGAGATTTGGCAGCTCTCTCCTTTCCTTCACTTTTTGTGCTATCATTCCTATCTTTAAACTAGCATTTCTTATATAGCAGAGCATAAACGAGGGTATAGCAGCTAACTCTTTAAACCTAAATGAAACAACATGGCACATATGATTTACTTCTGAGAACTAAACATTGTGTGCAGACATTTTGCAGCTATCTCCTTTCCTTCAGTTTTTGTGCTATCATTACTATCTCTAAAACTACCTTTTACACTATAGGAAAGCATAACCGAGGGTATACCACCTAACTCTTTAAACCTAAATGAAACAACATGGCCCATATGATTTACTTCTGAGAACTAAGCTTTGAGTGCAGAGATTTTGCAGCTCTCTCCTTTCCTTCAGTTTTTGTGGTAACATTCGTATCTGTAAAACTAGCATTTCCTATATAGGAGAGCATAACCGAGGGTGTAGCACCTAACTCTTTAAACCTAAATGAAAAAACATGGCAAATATGATTTACTTCTGAGAACTAAGCATTGTGTGCAGAGATTTTACAGCTATCTCCTTTCCTTCAGTTTTTGTGCTAACATTCCTATATCTAAAACTACAATTTACACTAAAGGAAGCATTACCGAGGGTATAGCACCTAACTCTTTAAACCTAAATGAAACAACATGGCCCATATGATTTACTTCTGAGAACTAAGCATTGAGTGCAGAGATTTTGCACCTATCTCCTTTCCTTCAGTTTTTGTGCTAACATTCCTATCTGTAAAACTAGCATTTCCAATATAGGAAAGCATAACCTAGGTTATAGCACATAACTCTTAAACCTGAATGAAAGAACATGGCACATATGATTTACTTCTGAGAAATTAGCATTGTGTTCAGAGATATTGTAGCTATATCCTTTCCTTCAGTTTTGTGCTAACATTCCTATCTCTAAAACTACCATTTCCTATATAGGAAAGCATAACCGAAGGTATAGCACACAACCCTTTAACCGTAATGAAAAAACATGGCACATATGATTTTCTTCTAAGAACTAAGCATTGAGTGCAGAGATTTTGCAGCTCTCTCCTTTCCTTCAGTTTTTGTGCTAACATTCCTATCTCTAAAATTAGCATTTCTTATATAGGAGAGCATAACCGAGGGTATAGCAACTAACTCTTTAAACCTAAATGAAACAACGTGACACATATGATTTACTTGTGAGAACTAAGCTTTGAGTGCAGAGATTTTGCAGCTATCTCCTTTCCTTCAGTTTTTGTGCTAACATTCATATCTGTAAAACTAGTATTTCCTATATAGGAGAGGATAACCGAGGGTATAGCACCTACCTCTTTAAACCTAAATGAAACAACATGGCACATATGATTTACTTCTGAGAACTAAGCATTTAGTGCAGAGATTTGCAGCTATTTCCTTTCCTTCAGTTTTTGTGCTAAAATTCCTATATATAAAATTAGCATTTACACTATAGGAAAGCATAACCGAGGGTATAGCACACAACCCTTTAACCCTAAATGAAAAAACATGGCACATATGATTTTCGTCTGAGAACTAAGCATTGAGTGCAGAGATTTTGCAGCTGTCTCCTTTCCTTCAGTTTTTGTGCTAAAATTCGTATCTGTAAAACTACCATTTCCCATATAGGAGAGCATAACTGAGGGTGTAGCACCTAACTCTTTAAAACTAAATGAAACAACATGGCACATATGATTTACTTCTGAGAACTTTGCATTGTGTGCAGAGATGTTGCAGCTATCAACTTTCCTTCAGTTTTTGTGCTAACATTCCTATATCTAAAACTAGCATTTACACTATAGGAAAGCATAACCGAGGGTATAGCACCTAACTCTTTAAACCTAAATGAATCAACATGGCCCGTATGATTTACTTCTGAGAACTAAGTATTGAGTGCAGAGATTTTGCAGCTATCTCCTTTCCTTCCGTTTTTGTTCTAACATTCGTATCTGTAAAGCTAGCATTTCCTGTATAGGAGAGGATAACCGAGGGTATAGCACCTACCTCTTTAAACCTAAATGAAACAACATGGCACATATGATTTACTTGTGAGAGCTAAGCATTGTGTGCAGAGATTTTGCAGCTATCTCCTTTCCTTCAGTTTTTGTGCTAACATTCCAATCTCTAAAACTAGCATTTACACTCTAGGAAAGCATAACCGAGGGTATAGCACATAACTCTTTTAACCTAAGTGAAACAACATGGCACATATGATTTACTTCTGAGAACTAAACCTTGTGTGCAGAGATTTTGCAGCTATCTCCTTTCCTTCAGTTTTTGTGCTATCATTACTATCTCAAAACTAGCTTTTACACTATAGGAAAGCATAACCAAGGGTATAGCACCTAACTCTTTAAACCTAAATGAAACAACATGGCCCGTATGATTTACTTCTGAGAACTAAGCTTTGAGTGCAGAGAGTTTGCATCTATCTCCTTTCCTTCAGTTTTTGTGCTAACATACCTATCTGTAAAACTAGCATTTCCAATATAGGAAAGCATAACCTAGGGTATAGCACCTAACTCTTTAAACCTAAATGAAAGAACATGGCACATATGATTTACTTCTGAGAAGTAAGGATTGTGATCAGAAATATTGCATCTATATCCTTTCCTTCAGTTTTTGTGCTAACATTCCTATCTCTAAAACTAGCATTTCCTATATAGGAAAGCATAACCGAGGATATAGCACCTAACTCTTTTAACCTAAATGAAACAACATGGCACATATAATTTACTTCTGAGAACTAAGAATTGTGTGCAGAGATTTTGCAGCTATCTCCTTTCCTTCATTTTTTGTGCTAACATTGCTATATCTAAAACAGGCATTTGTACTACAGGAAAGCATAACCGAGGGTTTAGCCCCTAACTTTTTAATCCTAAGTGAAAGAACATGGCACATATGATTTACTTCTGAGAACAAAGTATTGAGTGCAGAGATTTTGAAGATATCTCATTTCCTTCAGTTTTTGTGCTAACATTCCCCTCTCTAAAACTAGCATTTCCTATATAGGAAAGCATAACCGAGGGTATAGCACTAACTCTTTAAACCTAAATGAAACAATATGGCACATATGATTTACTTTTGAGAACTAAGCATTGAGTGCAGAGATTTTGCAGCTCTCTCCTTTCCTTCAGTTTTTGTGCTAACATTCCTACATATAAAACTAGCATTTACACTATAGGAAAACATAACCGAGGGTATAGCACCCAACCCTTTAAACCTAAATGAAAATAATGGCACATATGATTTTCTTCTGAAAACTAAGCATTTAGTGCAGAGATTTTGCAGCTTTCTCCTTTCCTTCAGTTTTTGTGCAAACATTCGTATCTGTAAAACTAGGATTTCTTATATAGTAGAGCATAACCGAGGGTGTAGCACCCAACTCTTTAAACCTAAATGAAACAACATGACAATTATGATTTCCTTCTGAGAACTAAGCATTGTGTTCAGAGATATTGCAGCTATATCCATTCCTTCAGTTTTTGTGCTAACATTCCTATCTGTAAAACTAGCATTTCCAATATAGGAAAGCATAACCGAGGGTACAGCACCTAAATTTTTAATCCTAAGTGAAAGAACATTGCACATATGATTTACTTCTGAGAACAAAGTATTGAGTGCAGAGATTTTGCAGATATCTCCTTGCCTTCAGTTTTTGTGCTAACATTCCCCTCTCTAAAACTGGCATTTCATATATAGGAAAGCATAACCGAGGGTATAGCACCTAACTCTTTAAACCTACATGAAACAATATGGCACATATGATTTACTTCTGAGAACAAAGCATTGTGTGCAGAGATTTTGCAGCTATCTCCTTTGCTTCAGTTTTTGTGCTAACATTCCTATATCTAAAAGTAGCATTTACACTATAGGAAAGCATAACTGAGGGTATAGCACCTAACTCTTTAAACCTAACTGAAACAACATGGCCCATATGATTTACTTCTGAGAACTAAGCATTGAGTGCAGAGATTTTGCAGCTCTCTCCTTTCCTTCAGTTTTTGTGCTAACATGCCTATATATAAAACTAGCATTTACACTATAGGAAAACATAACCGAGGGTATACCACCCAACCCTTTAAACCTAAATGAAAAACATGGCACATATGATTTTCTTCTGAGAACTAAGCATTGAGTGCAGAGATTTTACAGCTATCTCCTTTCCTTCAGTTTTGTGCTAACATTCCTATATCTAAACCTAGCATTTACACTTTAGGAAAGCATAACCGAGGGTATAGCACCTAAATCTTTAAACCTAAGTGAAAGAACATGGCACATATGATTTACTTCTGAGAATTAAGTATTGAGTGGAGAGATTTTGCATCTATCTCCTTTCCTTCAGTTTTTGTGCTAACATTCCTATCTCTAAAACTATCATTTCTTATATAGGAGAGCATAACCGATGGTGTAGCACCTAACTCCTTAAACCTAAATGAAACAACATGGCTCATATGATTTACTTCTGGGAACTAAGCATTGTGTTCAGAGATATTGCAGCTATCTCCATTCCTTCAGTTTTTGTGTTAACATTCGAATCTGTAAAACTAGCATTTCCTATATAGGAGAGCATAACCGAGGGTGTAGCACCTAACTCTTTAAACCTAAATGAAACAACATGGCACATATGATTTACATCTGAGAACTAAGCATTGTGTGCAGAGATTTTGCAGCTATCTCCTTTTCTACAGTTTTTGTGGTAACTTTCCTATATCTGAAACTAGCATTTACACTATAGGATAGCAATACCGCGGGTATAGCACCTAACTCTTTAAACCTAAATGAAACAACATGGCACATATGATTTACTTCTGAGAACTAAGCATTGTGTGCAGAGATATTGCGGCTATCTCCTTTCCTTCAGTTTTTGTGCTAACTTTCCTTTATCTGAAACTAGCATTTACACTATCGAATAGCAATACCGCGGGTATAGCACCTAACTCTTTAAACCTAAATGAAACAACATGGCACATATGATTTACTTCTGAGAACTAAGCATTGTGTGCAGAAATTTTGCGGCTATCTCCTTTCCTTCAGTTTTTGTGCTAACATTCGTATCTGTAAAACTAGCATTTCCTATATAGGAGAGGATAACCGAGGGTGTAGCACCTAACTCTTTAAACCTAAATGAAACAACACGACAAATATGATTTACTTCTGAGAACTAAGCATTGTGGGCAGAAATTTTGCAGCTATCTCCTTTCCTTCAGTTTTTCTGCTAACATTCCTATCTCTAAAACTAGCATTTACACTATAGGAAAGCATAACCGAGGGTATAGCACATAACTCTTTTAACCTAAGTGAAACAACATGGCACAAATGATTTACTTCTTAGAACTAAACATTGTGTGCAGAGATTTTGCACCTATCTCCTTTCCTTCAGTTTTTGTGCTAACATTCCTATCTCTAAAACTAGCATTTCTTATATAGGAGAGCATAACCGAGTGTATAGCAACTAACTCTTTAAACCTAAATGAAACAACATGGCACATATGATTTACTTGGTAGAACTAAGCATTGAGTGCAGAGATTTTGCAGCTATCTTCTTTCCTTCAGTTTTTGTGCTAACATTCATATCTATAAAACTAGCATTTCCTATATAGGAGAGGATAACCGAGGGTATAGCACCTACCTCTTTAAACCTAAATGATACAACATGGCACATATGATTTCCTTCTGTGAACTAAGCATTGTGTTCAGAGATAATGCAGCTATTTCCTTTCCTTCAGTTTTTGTGCTAACATTCCTATCTCTAAAACTAGCATTTCCTATATAGGAAAGCATAACCGAGGGTATAGCACCTAACTCTTTTAACCTAAATGAAAAAAACATGGCACATGTGATTTACTTCTGAGAACTAAGCATTGTGTGCAGAGATTTTGCAGCTATCTCCTTTCCTTCAGTTTTTGTGCTAACTTTCCTATATCTAAACCTAGCATTTACAGTTTAGGAAAGCATAACCGAGGGTATAGCACCTAACTCTTTAAAACTAAGAGAATGAACATGGCACGTATGATTTACTTCTGAGAACTAAGTATTGAGTGCAGAGATTTTGCCTCTATCTCCTTTCCTTCAGTTTTTGTGCTAACATTCCTATCTCTAAAACTAGCATATCTTATATAGGAGAGCATAACCGAGGGTGTAGCACCTAATTCCTTAAAAAGTAAATGAAACAACATGGCTCATATGATTTACTTCTGAGAACTAAGCATTGTGTTCAGAGATATTGCAGCTATCTCCATTCTTTCAGTTTTTGTGTTCACATTCGTATCTGTAAAACTAGCATTTCCTATATAGGAGAGCATAACCGAGGGTGTAGCACCTAACTCTTTAAAACTAAATGAAACAACATGGCACATATGATTTACTTCTGAGAACTAAGCATTGTGTGCAGAGATTTTGCAGCTATCTCCTTTCCTTCAGTTTTTGTGCTAACATTCCTATCTCTAAAACTAGCATTTACACTATAGGAAAGCATAACCAATGGTATAGCACATAACTCTTTTAACCTAAGTGAAACAATTTGGCACATATGATTTACTTCTGAGAACTAAACATTGTGTGCAGAGATTTTGCAGCTATCTCCTTTCCTTCAGTTTTTGTGCTAACATTCCTATCTCTAAAACTAGCATTTACACTATAGGAAAGCATAACCGAGGGTATAGCACCTAACTCTTTAAACCTAAATGAAACAACATGGCCCATATGATTTACTTCTGAGAACTAAGCTTTGAGTGCAGAGATTTTGCAGCTATCTCCTTTCATTCAGTATTTGTGCTAACATTCGTATCTGTAAAAGAAACATTTCCTATAGAGGAGAGCATAAACAAGGTTGTAGCACCTAACTCTTTAAATCTAAATGAAACAACATGACAAATATGATTTACTTCTGAGAACTAAGCATTGTGTGCAGAGATTTTGCAGCTATCTCCTTTCCTTCAGTTTTTGTGCTAACATTCCTAGCTCTAAAACTAGCATTTCCTTTATAGGAAACCTAACTGAGGGTATAGCACCTAACTCTTTTAACCTAAATGAAACAACACGGCACATATGATTTACTTGTGAGAACTAAGCATTGTGTGCAGAGATTTTGCAGCTATCAACTTTCCTTCAGTTTTTGTGCTATCATTCCTATATCTAAAACTAGCATTTACACTATAGGAATGCATAGCCGAGGGTATAGCACCTAACTCTTTAAACCTAAATGAAACAACATGGCCCATATGATTTACTTCTGAGAACTAAGCACTGAGTGCAGAGATTTTGCAACTATCTCCTTTCCATCAGTTTTTGTGCTAACATTCCTATCTGTAAAACTAGCATTTACACCATAGGAAAGCATAACCGAGGGTATAGCACCTAACTCTTTAAACCTAAATGAAACAACATGGCCCATATGATTTACTTCTGAGAACTAAGCATTGAGTGCAGAGATTTTGCAGCTCTGTCCTTTCCTTCACTTTTTGTGCTAACATTCCTATCTCTAAAACTAGCATTTCTTATATAGGAGAGCATAACCGAAGGTATAGCAACTAACTCTTTAAACCTAAATGAAACAACATGGCACATATGATTTATTTGTGAGAACTAAGCATTGAGTGGAGAGATTTTGCAGCTATCTCCTTTCCTTCAGGTTTTGTGCTAACTTCCTATCTGTAAAACTACCATTTCCTATATAGGAGAGGATAACCGAGGGTATAGCACCTACCTCTTTAAACCTAAATGAAACAACACAGCAGATATGATTTACTTCTGAGAACTAAGCATTTAGTGCAGAGATTTGCAGCTATTTCCTTTCCTTCACTTTTTGTGCTAACATTCCTATATATAAAAATAGAATTTACACTATACGAAAGAATAACCGAGGGTATAGCACACAACCCTTTAACCCTAAATGAAAAAACATGGCACATATCATTTTCTTCTGAGAACTAAGCATTGAGTGCAGAGATTTTGCAGCTATCTCCTTTCCTTCAGTTTTTGTGGTAACATTCGTATCTGTAAAACTATCATTTCCCATATAGGAGAGCATAACGGAGGGTGTAGCACCTAACTCTTTAAACTTAAATGAAACAACATGGCACATATGATTTTCTGCTGAGAGCTAAGCATTGTGTGCATAGATTTTGCAGCTATCTCCTTTCCTTCAGTTTTTGTGCTAACATTCCTATCTCTAAAACTAGCATTTACACTATAGGAAAGCATAACCGATGGTACAGCACATAACTCTTTTAACCTAAGTGAAACAACATAGCAGATATGATTTACTTCTGAGAACTAAACATTGTGTGCAGAGATTTTGCAGCTATCTCCTTTCCTTCAGTTTTTGTGCTAACATTCCTATCTCTAAAACTAGCATTTACACTATAGGAAAGCATAACCGAGGGTATAGCACCTAATGCTTTAAACCTAAATGAAACAACATGGCACATATGATTTACTTCTGAGAACAAAGCATTGAGTGCAGAGATTTTGCAGCTCTCTCCTTTCCTTCACTTTTTGTGCTATCATTCCTATCTCTAAAACTAGGATTTCTTATATAGGAGAGCATAAGCGAGGGTATAGCAGCTAACTCTTTAAACCTAAATGAAAGAACATGGCACATATGATTTACTTCTGAGAAGTAAGCATTGTGTTCAGAGATATTGTAGCTATATCCTTTCCATCAGTTTTGTGCTAACATTCCTATTTCTAAAACTAGCATTTCCTATATAGGAAAGCATAACTGAGGGTATAGCATCTAACTCTTTAAACCTAAATGAAACAACATGGCACATATGATTTACTTGTGAGAACTAAGCATTGAGTGCAGAGATTTTGCAGCTATTTCCTTTCCTTCAGTTTTTGTGCTAACATTCGTATCTGTAAAACTAGCATTTCCCATATAGGAGAGCATAATGGAGGGTGTAGCACCTAAGTCTTTAAACCTAAATGAAACAACATGGCACATATGATTTACTTCTGAGAGCTAAGCATTGTGTGCAGAGATTTTGCAGCTATCTCCTTTCCTTCAGTTTTTGTGCTAACATTCCTATCTCTAAAACTATCATTTACACTATAGGAAAGCATAACCGAGGGTATAGCACATAACTCTTTTAACCTAAGTGAAACAACATGGCACATATGATTTACTCCTGAGAACTAAACATTGTGTGCAAAGATTTTGCAGCTATCTCCTTTCCTTCAGTTTTTGGGTAACATTCCTATCTCTAAAACTAGCATTTCATATATAGGAAAGCATAACCGAGGGTATACACCTACCTCTTTTAACCTAAATGAAACAATATGGCACATATGATTTACTTCTGAGAACTAAGCATTGTGTGCAGAGATTTTACAGCTATCTCCTTTCCTTCAGTTTTTGTGCTAACATTCCTATATCTAAAACTACCTTTTACACTATAGGAAAGCATTACCGAGGGTATAGCACCTAACTCTTTAAACCTAAATGAAACAACATGGCCCATATGATTTACTTGTGAGAACTAAGGTTTGACTGCAGAGATTTTGCAGCTATCTCCTTTCCTTCAGTATTTGTGCTAACATTCGTATTTGTAAAACTAGCATTTCCTATATAGGAGAGCATAACCGAGGGTGTAGCACCTAACTCTTTAAACCTAAATGAAACAACATGACAAATATGATTTACTTCTGAGAACTAAGCATTGTGTGCAGAGATTTTGCAGCTATCTCCTTTCCTTCAGTTTTTGTGCTAACTTTCCTGTCTCTAAAACTTGCATTTCCTATATAGGAAACATAACTGAGGGTATAGCACCTAACTCTTTAAACCTAAATGAAACAACATGGCCGATATGATTTACTTCTGAGAACTAAGCTTTGAGTGCAGAGATTTTGCAGCTATCTCCTTTCCTTCAGTTTTTGTGCTAACATTCGTATCTGTAAAACTAGCATTTCCTATATAGGAGACCAAAACCGAGGGTGTAGCACCTAACTCTTTAAACCTAAATGAAACAACACGGCACATATGATTCACTTGTGACAACTAAGCATTGAGTGCAGAGATTTTGC
The DNA here is from genome assembly GCF_030445035.2 of Dasypus novemcinctus. Taxonomy (NCBI): domain Eukaryota; kingdom Metazoa; phylum Chordata; class Mammalia; order Cingulata; family Dasypodidae; genus Dasypus; species Dasypus novemcinctus. The sequence goes on from NC_080678.1 coordinate 96,247,985, forward strand.
AGGTATCTCCTTTCCTTCAGTTTTTGTGCTAACATTCGTATCTGTAAAACTAGCATTTCCTATATAGGAGAGGATAACCGAGGGTATAGCACCTACCTCTTTTAACCTAAATGAAACAACATGGCACATATGACTTACTCCTGAGAACTAAGCATTTAGTGCAGAGATTAGCAGCTATTTCCTTTCCTTCAGTTTTTGTGCTAACATTCCTATATATAAAATTAGCTTTTACCCTATAGGAAAGCATAACCGAGGGTATAGCACCTAACTCTTTAAACCTCAATGAAACAACATGGCCCATATGATTTACTTCTGAGAACTAAGCATTGAGTGCAGAGATTTTGCAGCTCTCTCCTTTCCTTCACTTTTTGTTCTATCATTCCTATCTCTAAAACTAGCATTTCTTATATAGAAGACCATAAACGAGGGTGTAGCAACTAACTCTTTAAACCTAAATGAAACAACATGGCACATATGATTTACTTGTGAGAACTAAGCATTGAGTGCAGAGATTTTGCATCTATCTCCTTTCCTTCAGTTTTTGTGCTAACATTCGTATCTGTAAAACTAGCATTTTCTATATAGGAGAGGATAACCGAGGGTATAGCACCTACCTCTTTAAACCTAAATGAAACAACATGGCACATATGATTTACTTCTGAGAGCTAAGCATTGTGTGCAGAGATTTTGCAGCTATCTCCTTTCCTTTATTTTAGTGCTAACATTCCTATCTCTAAAACTAGCATTTACACTCTAGGAAAGCATAACCGAGGGTATAGCACATAACTCTTTTAACCTAAGTGAAACAACATGGCACATATGATTTACTTCTGAGAACTAAACATTGTGTGCAGAGATTTTGCAGCTATCTCCTTTCCTTCAGTTTTTGTGCTAACATTCCTGTCTCTAAAACTAGCATTTCCTATATAGGAAAGCATAACCGAGGGTATAGCACCTAACTCTTTAACGTAAATGAAACAACATGGCACATATGATTTACTTCTGAGAACTAAGCATTGTGTGCAGAGATTTTACAGCTATCTCCTTTCCTTCAGTTTTTGTGCTAACATTCCTATCTCTAAAACTAGCATTTCCTATATAAGAAAGCATAACCGAGGGTATAGCACCTAACTCTTTTAACCTAAATGAAACAACATGGCACAAATGATTTATTTCTGAGAACTAAGCATTGAGTGCAGAGATTTTGCAGCTCTCTCCTTTCCTTCACTTTTTGTGCTATGATTCCTATCTCTAAAACTAGCCTTTCTTATACAGGAGAGCTTAAACGAGGGTATAGCAACTAACTCTTTAAATCTAAATGAAACAACATGGCACATATGATTTACTTGTGAAAACTAAGCATTGAGTGCAGAGATTTTGCAGCTATCTCCTTTCCTTCAGTTTTTGTGCTAACATTCGTATCTGTAAAACTAGCATTTCCTATATAGGAGAGGATAAACGAGGGTATAGCACCTACCTCTTTAAACCTAAATGAAACAACATGGCACATATGATTTACTTCTGAGAGCTAAGCGGTGTGTGCAGAGATTTTGCACCTACCTCCTTTCCTTCAGTTTTTATGCTAACATTCCTATCTCTAAAACTAGCATTTACACTATAGGAAGCATAACCTAGGGTATAGCACATAACTCTTTTCACCTAAATGAAAGAACATGGCACATATGATTTACTTCTGGGAAGTAAGCATTGTGATCAGAGATATTGCAGCTATATCCTTTCCTTCAGTTTTTGTGCTAACATTCCTGTCTCTAAAACTAGCATTTCCTATATAGGAAAGCATAACCGAGGGTATAGCACCTAACTCTTTTAACCTAAATGAAACAACATGGCACATATGATTTACTTCTGAGAACTAAGCACTGTGTGCAGAGATTTTACAGCTATCTCCTTTCCTTCAGTTTTTGTGCTAACATTCCTATTTCTAAACCTAGCATTTACAATTTAGGAAAGCATAACCGAGGGTATAGGACCTAACTCTTTAAACCTAAGTGAAAGAACATGGCACGTATGATTTACTTCTGAGAACTAAGTATTGAGTGCAGAGATTTTGCATCTATCTCCTTTCCTTCACTTTTTGTGCTAACATTCCTATCTCTAAAACTAGCATTTCTTATATAGGAGAGCATAACCGAGGGTAGAGCAACTAACTCGTTAAACCTAAATGAAACAACATGGCCCATATGATTTACTTCTGAGAACTAAGCATTGAGTGCAGAGATTTTGCAGTTATCTCCTTTCCTTCAGTTTTTTTGCTAACATTCCTATCTGTAAAACTTGCATTTCCAATATAGGAAAGCATAACTTAGGGTATAGCACCTAACTCTTTAAACCTAAATGAAAGAACATGGCACATATGATTTACTTCTGAGAAGTAAGCTTTGTGATCAGAGATATTGCAGCTATATCCTTTCCTTCAGTTTTTGTGCTAACATTCCTATCTCTAAAACTAGCTTTTCTATATAGGAAAGCATAACCAAGGGTATAGCAACTAACTCCTTAAACCTAAATGAAACAACATGGCTCATATGATTTACTTCTGAGAACTAAGCATTGTGTGCAGAGATTTTGCACCTCTGTCCATTCCTTCAGTTTTTGTGCTTACGTTCGTATCTGTAAAACTAGCATTCATATCTCTAAAACTAGCATTTTATATATAGGAAAGCATAACCGAGGGTATAGCAACTAACTCCTTAAACCTAAATGAAACAACATGGCCCATATGATTTACTTCTGAGAACTAAGCATTGAGTGCAGAGATTTTGCAGCTATCTCCTTTCCTTCAGTTTTGATGCTAACATTCCTATCTCTAAAACTAGCATTTCTTATATTGGAGAGCATAACCGAGGGTATAGCACCTACCTCTTTAAACCTAAATGAAACAACATGGCTCATATAATTTACTTCTGAGAACTAAGCATTGTGTGCAGAGATTTTACAGCTATCTCTTTTCCTTCAGGTTTTGTACTCACATTACTATCTCTGAAACTAGCATTTCCTATATAGGAAAGAATATCCGTGGGTATAGCACCTAACTCTTTTAACCTAAATGAAACAACATGGCCCATATGATTTACTTCTGAGAACTAATCTTTGAGTGGAGAGAATTTGCAGCTATCTCCTTTCCTTCAGTTTTTGTGCTAACATTCGTATCTGTACAACAAGCATTTCCTATATAGGAAAGCATAACTGAGGGTATAGCACCTAACACCTTAAACCTAACTGAAACAACATGGCATATATGATTTACTTCTGAGAACTAAGCATAGTGTGCAGAGATTTTGCAGCTGTCTCCTTTCCTTCAGTTTTTGTGCTAACATTCCTATATCTAAAACTAGCATTTACACTATAGGAAAGCATAACCGAGGGTATAGCACCTAACTCCTTAAACCTAAATGAAAGAACATGGCGCATATGATTTACTTCTGAGAACTAAGCATTGAGTGCAGACATTTTGCAGCTCTCTCCTTTCCTTCAGTTTTTGTGCTAACATTCCTATCTCTAAAACTTGCATTTACACTCTAGGAAAGCATAACCGAGGGTATACCACCTAACTCTTTAAACCTAAATGAAAGAACATGGCACATATAATTTACTTCGGAGAACTAACCATTGTGTGCAGAGATTTTGCAGCTATCTCCTTTCCTTCAGTTTTTGTGCTAACATTCCTATCTCTAAAACAAGCATTTCCTATATAGGAAAGCATAACCGAGGGTATAGCACCTAAGTCTTTAAACCTAAATGAAACAACATGGCACATATGATTTACTTCTGAGAACAAAGCATTGTGTGCAGAGATTTTGCAGCTATCACCTTTCCTTCAGTTTTTGTGCTAACATTCCTATGTTAAAACTAGCATTTACACTATAGGAAAGCATAACCGAGGGTATATCACCGAAACCTTTAAACCTAAAGGAAACAACATGGCCCATATGATTTACTTCTGAGAACTAAGCATTGGGTGCAGAGATTTGGCAGCTATCTCCTTTCCTTCATTTTTTGTGCTAACATTCATATCTGTAAAACTAGCATTTCCTATATAGGAGAGGATAACTGAGGGTATAGCACCTACCTATTTAAAACTAAATGAAACAACATGGCACATATGATTTACTTCTGAGAACTAAGCATTGAGTGTAGAGATTTGCAGCTATCTCCTTTCCTTCAGTTTTTGTGCTAGCATTCCTATATGTAAAATTAGCATTTACACTAAAGGAAAGCATAACCGAGGGTATAGCACAGAACTCTTTAACCCTAAATGAAAAAACATGGCACATATGATTTTCTTCTGAGAACTAAGCATTGAGTGCAGAGATTTTGCAGCTGTCTACTTTCCTTCAGTTTTTGTGCTAACATTCGTATCTGTAAAACTAGCATTTCCTATATAGGAGAGCATAACGGAGGGTGTAGCACCTAACTCTTTAAACCTAAATGAAACAACATGGCACATATGATTTATTTCTGAGAACTAACCATTGTGTGCAGTGATTTTGCAGCTATCTCCTTTCCTTCAGTTTTAGTGGTAACATTCGTATCTCTAAAACTAGCATTTCCTATATAGGAAAGCATAACCGAGGGTATAGCACCTAACTCCTTAATCCTAAATGAAAGAACATGGCACATATAATTTACTTCTGAGAACTAAGCCTTGTGTGCAGAGATTTTGCAGCTATCTCCTTTCCTTCAGTTTTTGTGCTAACATTCCTATCTCTAAAACTAGCATTTCCTAAATAAGAAAGCATGCCCAAGGGTATAGCACCTAACTCTTTAAACCTAAATGAAACTACATGGCACATATGATTTACTTCTGAGAACTAAGCCTTGTGTGCAGAGATTTTGCAGCTATCTCCTTTCCTTCAGTTTTTGTGCTAACATTCGTATCTGTAAAACAAGCATTTCCTATATAGGAAAGCATAACTGAGGGTATAGCACCTAACTCCTTAAACCTAACTGAAACAACATGGCACATATGATTTACTTCTAAGAACTAAGCATATTGTGCAGAGATTTCGCAGCTATCACCTTTTCTTCAGTTTTTGTGCTAACATTCCTATATATGAAACTAGCATTTACACCATAGGAAAGCATAACCGAGTGTATACCACCTAACTCTTTAAACCTAAATGAAAGAACATGGCACATATGATTTAGTTCAGAGAACTAAGTATTGTGTGCAGAGATTTTGCAGCTATCTCCTTTCTTTCAGTTTTTGTGCTAACATTCGTATCTGTAAAACAGGCATTTCCTATATAGGACAGCATAACCGAGTGTATAGCACCTAACTCCTTAAACCTACATGAAACAACATGGCTCATATAATTTACTTCTGAGAAATAAGGATTCTGTGCAGAATTTTTGCAGGTATCTCCTTTCCCTCAGTTTTTGTGCTAACATTCGTATTATAAAACTAGCATTTCCTATATAGGAAAGCATAACCAATGGTATAGCACCTAACTCCTTAAACCTAAATGGAACAACATGCCCCATATGATTTACTTCTCAGAACTAAGCATTGTGTGCAGAGATTTTCAGCTATCTCCTTTCCTTCAGTTTTTGTGCTAACATTCGTATCTGTAAAACAAGCATTTCCTTTACAGGACAGGATAACTGAGGGTATAGCACCTACCTCTTTAAACCTAAATGAAACAACAGGGCATATATGATTTACTTCTGAGAACTAAGTATAGTGTGCAGAGATTTTGCAGCTATCTCCTTTTCTTCAGTTTTTGTGTTAACATTCCTATATCTAAAACAAGCATTTACACTATAGGAAAGCATAACCGAGGGTATAGCACACAACGCTTTAACCCTAAATGAGAAAACATGGCACATATGATTTACTTCTGAGAACTAAGCTTTGAGTGCAGAGATTTTGCAGCTATCTCCTTTCCTTCATTTTTTGTGCTAACATTCGTATTTGTAAAACTAGCATTTCCTATATAGGAGAGCATAACCGAGGGTGTAGCACCTAACTCTTTAAACCTAAATGAAACAACATGGCACATATGATTTACTTCTGAGAACTAAGCTTTGAGAGCGGAGATTTTGCTGCGATCTCCTTTCCTTCAGTTTTTTGTGCTAACATTCGTATCTGTAAAACTAGCATTTCCTATATAAGAGAGCATAGCCGAGGGTATTTTCCCTAACTCTTTAAACTTTAATGAAACAACATGGCACATATGATTTACTTCTGAGAACTAAGCATTGTGTGCAGAGATTTTACAGCTATCTCTTTTCCTTCAGGTTTTGTGCTAACATTCCTATCTCTGAAACTAGCATTTCCTTTATAGGAAAGCATAACCGAGGGTATAGCACCTAACTCTTTAAACCTAAATGAAACAACATGGCCCATATGATTTACTTCTGAGAAATAAGCATTGAGTGCAGAGATTTTGCAACTACCTCTTTTCCTTCAGTTTTTGTGCTAACATTCGTATCTGTAAAACTAGCATTTCCTATATAAGAGAGCATAGTCGAGGGTATTTTACCTAACTCTTTAAACCTAAATGAAACAACATGGCACATATGATTTTCTTCGGAGAACTAAGTATTGTGTACAGAGATTTTCAAGTTATCTCCTTTCCTTCAGTTTTAGTGCTAACATTCGTATCTGTAAAACTAGCATTTCCTATATAGGAAAGCATAACCGAGGGTATAGCACCTAACTCCTTAAACCTAAATGAAACAACATGGCCCATATGATTTACTTCTGAGAACTAAGCATTGTGTGCAGAGATTTTGCAGCTATCTCCTTTCCTTCTGTTTTTTTGCTAACATTCGTATCTGTAAAACAAGCATTTCCTATATAGGAAAGGATACTGAGGGTATAGCACCTAACTCCTTAAACCTAACTGAAACAACAGGGAATATATGATTTACTTCTGAGAACTAAGCATAGTGTGCAGAGATTTTGCAGCTATGTCCTTTCCTACAGTTTTTGTGCTAATATTCCTATATCTAAAACTAGCATTTACACTATAGGAATGCATAACCGAGGGTATCGCTCCTAACTCCTTAAACCTAAATGAAACAACATGGCCCATATGATTTACTTCTGAGAAATAAGCATTCAGTGCAGAGATCTTGCAGCTATCTCCTTTCCTTCTGTTTTTGTGCTAACATTCCTATCTCTAAAACTAGTATTTCCTGTACAGGAAAGCATAACCGGGGGTATAGTACCTAAGTCTTTAAACCTAAATGAAACAACATGGCCCATATGATTTACTTCTGAGAACTAAGCATTGAGTGCAGAGATTTTGCAGCTATCTCCTTTCCTTCAGTTTTTGGGCTAACATTCCTATCTCTAAAACTAGCATTTCCTATATAGGAAAGCATAACCGGGGGGATTGCACCTAACTCCTTAAAACTAACTGAAACAACATGGCATATATGATTTACTTCTCAGAACTAAGCATAGTGTGCAGAGATTTTGCAGCTATCTCCTTTCCTTCAGTTTTTGTGCTAATATTCCTATATCTAAAACTAGCATTTACACTATAAGAAAGCATAACCGAGGGTATAGCACCTAACTCTTTAAACCTAAATGAAACAACGTGGCCCATATGATTTACTTCTGAGAACTGAGCATTGAGTGCAGAGATTTTGTAGGTATCTCCTTTCCTTCATTTTTTATGCTAACATTCGTATCTGTAAAACTAGCATTTACTATATAGGAGAGCATAACCGAGGGTGTAGCACCTAACTCTTTAAACCTAAATGAAACAACATGGCACATATGATTTATTCTGAGAACTAAGCTTTGAGTGCGGAGATTTTGCCGCTATCTCCTTTCCTTCATTTTTTGTGTTAACATGCGTATCTGTAATATTAGCATTTCCTATATAAGAGAGCATAGCCGAGGGTATTTTACCTAACTCTTTAAACCTTAATGTAACAACATGGCACATATGATTTACTTCTGAGATCTAAGCATTGTGTGCAGAGATTTTACAGTTATCTCTTTTCCTTCAAGTTTTGTGCTAACATTCCTATCTCTGAAACTAGAATTTCCTATATAGGAAAGCATAACCGAGGGTATAGCACCTAACTCTTTAAAGCTAAATGAAACAACATGGCCCATATGATTTACTTCTGAGAACTAAGCATTGAGTGCAGAGATTTGCAGCTATCTCCTTTCCTTCAGTTTTTGTGCTAACATTCCTATATATAAAATTAGCATTTACACTCTAGGAAAGCATAACCGAAGGTATAGCACCCAACCCTTTAAAACTAAATGAATCAATATGGCACATATGATTTACTTCTGAGAACTAAGCATTGAGTGCAGAAATTTTGCAGCTATCTCCTTTCCTTCAGTATTTGTGCCAATGTTCCTATCTCTAAAACTAGCATTTCCTATATAGAAAAGCATAACCGAGGGTATAGCACCTAACTCTTTAAACCTAAATGAAACAACATAGCACATATGATTTACTTCTGAGAACAAATCATTGTGTGCAGAGATTTTTCAGCTATCTCCATTCCTTCAGTTTTTGTGCTAATATTCCTATATATAAAACTAGCATTTACACTATAGGAAAGCATAACCGAGGGTATACAACGTAACTCTTTAAACCTAAATGAAACAACATGGCCCATATGATTTACTTCTTAGAACTAAGCATTGAATGCAGAGATTTTACAGCTATCTCCTTTCCTTCACTTTTTGTGCTAACATACCTATCTCTAAAAGTAGCATTTCCTATATAGGAAAGCATAACCGAGGGTATACCACCTAATTCTTTAAACCTAAATGAAAGAACATGGCACATATGATTTACTTCGGAGACCTAAGCATTGTGTGCAGGGATTTTGCAGCTATCTCCTTTCCTTCAGTTTTTATGCTAACATTCGTATCTGTAAAACTAGCATTTCCTATATAAGAGAGCATAGCCGAGGGTATTTTACCTAACTCTTTAAAACTTAATGAAACAACAAGGCACATATGATTTCCTTCTGAGAACTAAGCATTTTGTGCAGAGATTTTACAGCTATCTCTTTTCCTTCAGGTTTTGTGCTAACATTCCTATCTCTGAAACTAGCATTTCCTATATAGGAAAGCATAACCGGGGGTATGGCACCTAACTCTTTAAACCTAAATGAAACAACATCGCCCATATGATTTATTTCTGAGAACTAAGCATTGAGTGCAGAGATTTTGCAGCTATCTCCTTTCCTTCAGTTTTAGTGGTAACATTCGTATCTGTAAAACTAGCATTTCCTATATAGGAAAGCATAACCGAGTGTATAGCACCTAACTCCTTAAACCTAAATGAAACAACATGGCCCATATGATTTACTTCTGAGAACTAAGCATTGTGTGCAGAGATTTTGCAGCTATCTCCTTTCCTTCAGTTTTTGTGCTAACATTCGTATATGTAAAACAAGCCTTTCCTATATAGGAAAGCATAACTGAGGGATAGCACCTAACTCCTTAAACCTAACTGAAACAACATGGCATATATGATTTACTTCTGAGAACTAAGCATAGTGTGCAGAGATTTTGCAGCTATGTCCTTTCCTACACTTTTTTTGCTAATATTCCTATATCTAAAACTAGCATTTACACTATAGGAATGCATAACCGAGGGTATCGCACCTAACTCCTTAAACCTAAATGAAACAACATGGCCCATATGATTTACTTCTGAGAACTAAGCATTGAGTGCAGAGATTTTGCAGCTATCTCCTTTCCTTTAGTTTTTGTGGTGACATTCCTATCTCTAAAACTAGTATTTCCTATATAGGAAAGCATAACCAAGGGTATAGCACCTAACTCTTTAAACCTAAATGAAACAACATGACCCATATGATTTACTTCTGAGAACTAAGCATTGAGTGCAGAGATTTTGCAGCTATCTCCTTTCCTTAAATTTTTATGCTAACATTCGTATCTCTAAAACTAACATTTCCTATGTAGGAAAGCTTAACCGACGATGTAGCACCTAACTCTTTAAACCTAAATGAAACAACATGGCCCATATGATTTACTTCTGAGAAATAAGCATTCAGTGCAGAGATTTTGCAGCTATCTCCTTTCCTTCAGTTTTTGTGCTAACATTCCTATCTCTAAAACTAGCATTTCCTTTATTGGAAAGCATAACCGGGGGTATGGCACCTAACTCTTTAAACCTAAATGAAACAACATCGCCCATATGATTTATTTCTGAGAACTAAGCATTGAGTGCAGAGATTTTGCAGCTATCTCCTTTCCTTCAGTTTTAGTGGTAACATTCGTATCTGTAAAACTAGCATTTCCTATATAGGAAAGCATAGCCGAGTGTATAGCACCTAACTCCTTAAACCTAAATGAAACAACATGGCCCATATGATTTACTTCTGAGAACTAAGCATTGTGTGCAGAGATTTTGCAGCTATCTCCTTTCCTTCAGTTTTTGTGCTAACATTCGTATATGTAAAACAAGCCTTTCCTATATAGGAAAGCATAACTGAGGGATAGCACCTAACTCCTTAAACCTAACTGAAACAACATGGCATATATGATTTACTTCTGAGAACTAAGCATAGTGTGCAGAGATTTTGCAGCTATGTCCTTTCCTACAGTTTTTTTGCTAATATTCCTATATCTATAACTAGCATTTACACTATAGGAATGCATAACCGAGGGTATCGCACCTACCTCCTTAAACCTAAATGAAACAACATGGCCCATATGATTTACTTCTGAGAACTAAGCATTGAGTGCAGAGATTTTGCAGCTATCTCCTTTCCTTTAGTTTTTGTGGTGACATTCCTATCTCTAAAACTAGTATTTCCTATATAGGAAAGCATAACCAAGGGTATAGCACCTAACTCTTTAAACCTAAATGAAACAACATGACCCATATGATTTACTTCTGAGAACTAAGCATTGAGTGCAGAGATTTTGCAGCTATCTCCTTTCCTTAAATTTTTATGCTAACATTCGTATCTCTAAAACTAACATTTCCTATGTAGGAAAGCTTAACCGACGATGTAGCACCTAACTCTTTAAACCTAAATGAAACAACATGGCCCATATGATTTAGTTCTGAGAACTAAGCATTAAGTGCAGAGATTTTGCAGCTATCTCCTTTCCTTCAGTTTTTGTGCTAACATTCCTATCTCTAAAACTAGCATTTCCTTTATTGGAAAGCATAACAGAGGGTATAGCACCTAACTCTTTAAACCTAAAGGAAACAACATGGCACATATGATTTACTTCTGAGAACTAAACATTTTGTGCAGAGATTTTGCAGCTATCTCCTTTCCTTCAGTTTTTGTGCTAACATTCTTATATCTAAAACTAGCATATACACTATAGGAAAGCATAACCGAGGGTATAGCACCTAACTCTTTAAACCTAAATGAAACAACATGGCCCATATGATTTACTTCTGAGAACTAAGCATAGAGTGCAGAGATTTTGCAGCTATCTCCTTTCCTTCAGTTTTTGTTCTAACATTCCTATCTCTAAAACTATCATTTCCTATATAATAAACCATAACCGAGGGTATAGCACCTAACTATTTAAACCTAAAGGAAAGAACATGGCACATATGATTTACTTCGGAGAACTAAGCATTGTTTGCAGAGATTTTGCAGCTATCTCCTTTCCTTCAGTTTTAGTGCTAACATTAGTATCTGTAAAACTAGCATTTCCTATATAGGTAACCATAACCGAGGGTATAGCACCTAACTCCTCAACCTAAATGAAACAACATGGTCCATATGATTTACTTCTGAGAACTAAGGATTGAGTGCAGAGATTTTGCATGTATCTCCTTTCCTTCAGTTTTTGTTCTAACATTTCTATCTCTAAAACTAGCATTTCCTACGTAGGAAAGCATAACCGAGGGTATACCACCTAACTCTTTAAACCTAAATGAAAGAACATGACAGATATGATTTACTTCTGAGAACTAAGCACTGTGTGCAGAGATATTGCAGCTATCTCCTTTCCTTCAGTTTTTGTGTTAACATACCTATCTCTAACACTAGCTTTTCCTATATAGGAAAGCATAATCGAGGGTATAGCACCTAACTCTTTAAACCTAAATGAAACAACATGGCCCATATGATTTACTTCTGAGAACTAAGCATTGAGTGCAGAGATTTTGCAGCTATCGCCTTTCCTTCAGTTTTTGTGCTAACATTCCTATATCTAAAACTAGCATTTACACTATAGGAAAGCATAACCGAGGGTATAGCACCTAACTCTTTAAACCTAAATGAATCAACATGGCCCGTATGATTTACTTCTGAGAATTAATCATTGTGTGTCGAGATTTTGCAGCTATCTCCTTTCCTTCAGTTTTTGTTCTAACATTTCTATCTCTAAAACTAGCATTTCCTACGTAGGAAAGCATAACCGAGGGTATACCACCTAACTCTTTAAACCTAAATGAAAGAACATGACACATATGATTTACTTCTGAGAACTAAGCACTGTGTGCAGAGATATTGCAGCTATCTCCTTCCCTTCAGTTTTTTCTTAACATACCTATCTCTAACACTAGAATTTCCTATACTGGAAAGCATAATCGAGGGTATAGCACCTAACTGTTTAAACCTAACTGAAACAACATGGCACATATGATTTACTTCTGAGAACTACGCAGAGTGTGTAGAGATTTTGCAGCTATCTCCTTTCCTTCAGTTTTTGTGCTAACATTCCTATATCTAAAACTAGCATTTACACTATAGATAAGCATAATCGAGGGTATAGCACCTATCTATTTAAACATAAATGAAACAACATGGCCCATATGATTTACTTCTGAGAACTAAGCATTGTGTGCAGAGATTTTGCAGCTTTGTCCTTTCCTTCAGTTTTTGTGCTAACATTCCTATATCTAAAACTAGGATTTACACTATAGGAAAGCATAACACAGGGTATAGGAACTAGTTCTTTAAACCTAAATGAAACAACATGGCCCATATGATTTAGTTCTGAGAACTAAGCATTGAGTGCAGAGATTTTGTACCTATCTCCTTTCCTTCCTTTTTTGTGCTAACTTTCCTATCTCTAAAACTAGCATTTACACTATAGGAAAGCATAAGTGAGGGTGAAGCACCTAACTCTTTAAACCTAAATGAGAGAATATGGCACATATAATTTACTTCAGAAAACTAAGCATTGAGTGCAGAGATTTTGTAGCTATCTCCTTTCCTTCAGTTTTTATGCTAACTTTCCTATCTCTAAAACTAGCATTTTCTATGTAGGAAACCGAAGGTATACCACCTAACTCTTTAAACCTAAATGAAAGAACATGGCACATATGATTTACTTTGGAGAACTGAGCATTGTGTGCAGAGATTTTGCTGCTATCTCCTTTCCTTCAGTTTTAGTGCTAACATCCGTATCTGTAAAACTAGCATTTCCTATATAGGAAAGCATGACCGAGGGTATAGCACCTAACTCCTTAAACCTAAATAAAACAACATGGAACATATGATTTACTTCTGAGAACGAAGCATTGTGTGCAGAGATTTTGCAACTCTCTCCTTTCCTTCATTTTTTGTGCTAACATTCCTATATCTAAAACTAGCGTTTACACTATAGGAAAGCATAACCGAGGGTATAGCACCTAACTCTTTATACCTAAATGAAACAACATGGCCCACATGATTTACTTCTGAGACCTAAGCATTGAATGCAGAGATTTTGCAGCTATCTCCTTTCCTTCAGTTTTAGTGCTAACATTAGTATCTGTAAAACTAGCATTTCCTATATAGGAAAGCATAACCGAGGGCATTGTACCTAACTCTTTAAACCTAAATGAAACAACATGGCACATATGATTTACTTCTGAGAACAAAGCATTGTGTGCAGATATTTTACAGCTATCTCCATTCCTTCAGTTTTTGTGCAACCATTCCTATCTCTAAAACTTGCATTTCCTGTATAGGAAAGCATAACTGAGGGTATAGCATCTAACTCTTTAAACCTAAATGAAACAAATTGGCACATATGATTTACTTATGAGAACTAAGCATTGTGTGCAGAGATTTTCTAGCTATCTCCTTTCCTTCAGTTTTTGTGTTAACATACCTATCTCTAAAACTAGCCTTTCCTATGTAAGAAAGCATAACCGAGGGTATAGCACCTAACTCTTTAAACCTAAATGAAATAACATGGCCCATATGATTTACTTCTGAGAACTAAGCATTTAGTGCAGAGATTTTGCAGCTATTTCCTTTCCTTCAGTTTTTGTGCTAACATTCCTATCTCTAAAACTAGCATTTCCTATAGTGGAAAGCATAACCGAGGGTATAGCACCTAACTATTTAAACCTAAATGAAAGAACGTGGCACATATGATTTACCTCTGAGAACTAAGCATTGTGTGCAGAGATTTTGCAGCTATCTCCTTTCCTTCAGTATTTGTTCTAACATTCCTATCTCTAAAACTAGCTTATCCTATACAGGAAAGCATAACTGAGGGTATAGCACCTAACTCTTTAAACCTAAATGAAACAACATGGCACACATGATTTACTTCTGAGAACTAAGCATTGTGTGCAGAGATATTGCAGCTATCTCCTCTCCTTCAGTTTTTGTGCTAACATTCCCATATCTAAAACTAGTATTTACAATATAGGAAAGCATAACCGAGGGTATAGCACCTAACTCTTTAAACCTAAATGAAAGAAGATGGCACATATGATTTACTTCGGAGAACTAAGCATTGTGTGCAGAGATTTTGCAGCTATCTCCTTTCCTTCAGTTTTAGTGCTAACATTTGTATCTGTTAAACTAGCATTTCCTCTATAGGAAAGCATCACCGAGGGTATAGCACCTAACTCCTTAAACCTAAATGAAACAACATGGCACATATACTTTACTTCTGAGAACTAAGCATTGTGTGCAGAGATTTTGCAGCTATCTCCTTTCCTTCAGTTTTTGTGCTAACATTCGTATCTGTATAACTAGCATTTCCTACATTACAAAGCATAACCGACGGTATAGCACCTAACTCTTTAAACCTAAATGAAACAACATAGCACATATGATTTACTTCAGAGAACTAATCATTGCTTGCAGAGATTTTACAGCTATCTCCTTTCCTTCAGTTTTTGTGCTAACATACCTATATCTAAAACTAGCATTTACACTATAGGAAAGCATAACCGAGGTCTATCACCTAACTCTTTAAACCTAAATGAAACAACATGGCCCATATGATTTACTTCTGAGAACTAAGCATTGAGTGCAGAGATTTTGCAGCTATCTCCTTTACTTCAGTTTTTCTGTTAACATGCCTATCTCTAAAACTAGCCTTTCCTATATAGAAAAGCATAACCGAGGGTATAGCACCTAACTCTTTAAACCTAAATGAAACAACATGGCACATATGATTTACTTCTGAGAACTAAGCACTGTGTGCAGAGATTTTGTAGCTATCTCCTTTCCTTCAGTTTTTGTATTAACATACCTATCTCTAAAACTAGCCTTTCCTATATAGGAAAGCATAACAGAGGGTATACCACCTAACTCTTTAAACCTAAATCAAACAACATGGCACATATGATTTACTTCAGAGAACTAAGCATTGTGTGCCGAGATTTTGCAACTATCTCCTTTCCTTCAGTTTTTGTGTCAGTATTCCTATGTCTAAAACTAGCATTGACACTATAGGAAAGCATAACCGAGGGTAGAGCAGCTAACTCTTTAAACCTAAATGAAGCAACATGGCACATATGATTTACTTCTGAGAACTAATCATTGAGTGCAGAGATTTTGCAGCTATCTCCTTTCCTTCAGTTTTAGTGCTAACATTCGTATCTGTAAAACTAGCATTTCCCATGTAAGAAAGCATAATCGAGGGTATAGCACCCAACTCTTTAAACCTAAATGAAACAACATGGCACATATTATTTACTTCTGAGAACTAAGCATTGTGTGCCGAGGTTTTGCAGCTATCTCCTTTTCTTCAGTTTTTGTGGTAACATTCCTATCTCTAAAACTAGCATTTACACTATAGGAATGCATAACCGAGGGTATAGCACCTAACTCTTTAAACCTAAATGAAACAACATGGCTCATATGATTTACTTCTGAGAACTAAGCACTGTGTGCAGAGATTTTGCAGCTATCTCCTTTCCTTCAGTTTTTGTGCAGGCCTTCCTATGTATAAACTAGCATTGACACTATAGGAAAGCATAACTGAGGGTATAGCACCCAACTCTTTTTTTTTTAATTATTTATATATTTTTTAAAATTACATTATGAAAAATATGAGGTCCCATTCAACCCCACCACCCCCACCCCCCACTCCCCCCACAGAAACACTCTCTCCCATCATCATGACACATCCATTGCACCTGGTAAGTTCATCTCTGAGCATCACTGCACCCCATAGTCAATGGTCCACATCATAGTGCAGACTCTCTCATGTTCCATCCATTGGGCCCTGGGGGGATCTATAATGTCCCGTAATAGTCCATGAAGCACTATCCAGGACAACTCCACGTCCCGAAAACGCCTCCACATCTCATCTCTTCCTCCTGTTCCCCACACCCAGCAGCCACCATGGCTACCGTTCCCACACCCATTCCACATTTTCTCTGTGGACATTGGATTGGTTGTGTCCATTGCACATCTATGTCAAGTGAGGGCTTAGATTCCATATGGGTACTGGATGCATTCCTCCCGCTTCCAGTTGTAGACACTCTAGGCTCCATGTTGTGGTGGTTGGCCTACTTCAACTCCATGTTAGCTGAGTGGAGTAAGTCCAATAAATCAAAGTGTAGGAGCTGAAGTCTGTTGAGGCTCTGGGCCTGGGTGTCATATTATCAGTCCAGAGATTCAAATCCCCTACATATATCTTAAACCCAGCACCAACTACAATTCCAATAAAGTAGCATGCAAGTCTTGTGAAAAGAGATCCCCTCTGAGTCCAATTCCATCACGCAGAAACACCAGGTCCAAAGAAGGGCTATCTGTCATGGCAGTGAACCCTTTCTGCCATGACCATAGAACCCGTGGGTCTCTTTATCCTTCAAAAGAACCAATACCTGGGGTTGTATCTACCTTATCTGTCTCTTAGACTCTGTTCAGTTGTACATAGGGGTATTCCTTCTGACAACCTCCAGACTCTTTTTTAGAGACTCACAGCCTTATAATCTCATTTCTCCTTTCCATTTCCCCCTTACATTAGGTCAAACAGCTTCCCGAAGTCATGTTATTATATGTAGACAGGTATATTCTGCTGTTCTGCATTGAATCTTTAATTCAAGGTCATTTTATAGTTGCTTCTTCAGCTGGTATGTGGTAGTGATCCCTCGGTGCCAGGGAGGCTCATCCCCGGGTGTCATGTCCCATGCTGGGGGGAATGCATCGCATCTACACGCTGAGTTTGGCTGTGAGAGTGGCCACATTTGAGTAATATGCAGGCTGTCAGGAGGAAACCCCCAGGCACAATGCTACTCTAGGCCTTGTTCTTATTGCAGGTGTATAGGCTCAAAAGTGTAACCATTAGTATCATGAGCCCACTGTTGGGCCCTCCTTCCTTCCTGGTTCTTGCCGTTGCACCTGGAGGATTGCTGCTCCTCTCCCAGGGCCCACAACAGTGACCCCCCGGCCAGGAGCCCAGTACCCCCCCAGCTGTTGTTTTTGTTTCCAATATGAGTATATATAGACATTACCATATACCCTGGGCATATGCCCTGTATAACTCCCTGTCAACCATATATATCCTGTCAATAACATCCCATATCAGTATTCCTCTGCTGCCATTGTTGAACCACTCTGTGATCCAAAACTTCCCGTAAAGTGAATCCGAACATAATGTCAGCTTCAGAAGAGTCTTAGATCACTGAAATTCATATATACAATATACAGTATTTCCCCAGATCCACCATAAAACCTTTTCCCTTGCACAGCAATAATCGTTTAACTTATTCATATCATATTTCCTGAAACTGATGTACAGATTCCAACACTATAGTTTTCAAACAAGGTGACATTTGTGCTTACTATGTGGTCCATATTTTAGGCTGTACAGTTTTCTAAATTTTTTAGTTATCCTATGTTTTGTCTTATGGTTTTCATTATTAGTCTGTCGTCCCCTATATGTTTTTGGTGTAATATTAGCTGTTTTATATTCATCCTCGTGTACTCTCACATAACTCCTCTTTTGCCCCCTTATTTACCTTTGTTCCATCCATTCCACATCCATTTCCCCCTCCCCTTAGGGCCCACAATGCCTGCCAATCTAATACCCTGGGAGCCGTCCTTTCTCACGAGAGATACAGTTCTCTCTATTTGACGGCATTAGTCTTCCCCAGGATATGGGTCCACCCCACCCAATGGTAGAACCCACCTTGGCAAAATGAGCCTTCAGCTATTCCCTCCGAGTCCGTCATGCATCAGACCATACCCCCTGAGCGTCCTAACCAGGTAACCCTCCTACTTATACTTTGATACGTTTTACTCAACATTTAGTTCTCAGCGAACTTCTGACACTCTCCCATATTCGTATGTTGCCCCTCCCTCCCACCTATTTCTTGGACAATATTACCCCTCTTCCCATCCCCAGCCCCCCTCAAACCCAGAAAACCCCACCCGAAGGTAACCGCTTGCCCCCATTTTGTCCCTTCTTTGTGCTCATACTTACCGCCAGCTCATCACAGATTCCACCCCTGCAGACATTAACTCACATCCTTCCTCCACCCCTGATTTCCTGTAAGCCACTTTTCCAGACTCTAGCTCTCTGAGGCAGTTAACTTATTTCATATCATTGAGGTCATATAGTATTTGTCCTTCAATGCCTGGGTTGCTTCACTCAACATAAGATTCTCAAGGTTCATCCATGTTATCACGTGCAATTGTAGTGTATTGGTTCTTACAGCTGAGTAGTATTCCATTGTGTGTATATACCACATTTTATTGATCCACTCATCTGTTGATGGACATTTGGATTGATTCTAACTTTTGGCGATAGTGAACAATGCTACTATGAACATTGCTGTACATATATCGGTTTGTGTCCTTGTTTCCAGATCTGATGGGTATATACCCAGCAGTGGTATTGCTGGGTCATATGGCAAATCTATGGATAATTTTTTGAGAAAGTGCCAAACTGTCCTCCAGAATGGTTGGATCCTTCTGCATTCCCACCAGCAGTGGATGAGTGTTCCCCTTTCTTCACATCCTCTCCAGCATTTGTATTCTACTGTTTTTTTCATGGCTGCCAAACTTATGGGAGTAAGATGGTATCTCATTGTAGTTTTGATTTGCATTTCCCTGATAGCTAGAGATTTGGAGCATTTTTTCATGTGCTTTTTAGCCATTTGTATTTCTTCTTTGGAGAAGTGTCTGTTTAATTCTTTTTCCCATTTTTTAAATGGGTTGTTTATCTTTTTGTTTTCAAGATATATGAGTTCTTTATATATGCAAGTTATAAGTCTCTTATCAGATATATGGTTGCCAAATATTTTCTCCCATTATGTGGGTTCCCTTTTTACTTTCTTGACAAACTCCTTTGAGGTGCAGAAGGCTTTAATTCTGAGGTAGTCCCATTTATATATTTGTTCTTTTGCTGCTCGTGCTTTTGGTGTGATATTCATGAAGCCATTTCCTATTACAAGGTCCTGTAGATGTTTCCCTACACTGCTTTCTAAGGTCTTTATGGTCTTGGCTCTTATATTTAGGTCTTTGATCCATCTTGAGTTGATCTTTGTATAAGGTGTGAGATGGTAATCCTCTTTCATTCTTCTACATATCGCTATCCAGTTCTCCAGGCACCATTTGTTGAATAGGCCATTCTCTCCCAGTTGAGAGGGTTTGGTGGCTTTATCGAATATTATATGGCTATATACATGAGGTTCTATATCTGAACTTTCAATTTGATTCCATTGGTCTGTGTGTCTCTCCTTATGCCAGTACCATGCTGTTTTCACTACTGTAGCTTTGTAGTATGTTTTGAAGTCAGGAAGTGTGATTCCTCCTATTTCATTTTTCTTTTTCAATATGTCTTTGGCTATTTGGGGCCTCTTTCTATTCCAAATAAATTTCATAGTTAGTTTTTCTAGTTCCTTAAAGAAGGCTGTGTTGATTTTTATTGGGATTGCATTGAATGTGTAGATCAGTTTTGGTAGGATAGACATCTTAATAATATTCAGTCTTCCTATCCATGAGCAGGGAATATTCTTCCATTTATTTAGGTCTTCTTTGATTTCCTTGAACAATCTTGTATAGTTCTTGATGTATAAGTTTTTTACCTCTTTAGTTAAATTTATTCCTAAGTATTTGATTTTTTTATTTACTATTGTGAATGGTATTTGTTTCTTGATTTCCTCCTGATCTTGCTCATTATTGGTGTACAGAAATGCTACTGATTTTTGCACATTGATCTTATAACCTGCGACTTTGCTAAACTCATTTATGAGTTCTAGGAGCTTTGTTGTAGATCTCTCAGGGTTTTCTATATATAGGATCATGTCATCTGCAAATAATGAAATTTTTACTTCTTCCCTTCCAATTTGAATGCCTTTTATTCTGGTTCTTTTCTCAGTGCTCGAGCAAGTACTACCAAGACAATGTTAAATAGGAGCAGAGACAATGGGCATCCTTGTCTTGTTCCTGAGTTTAGAGGGAAGGATTTCAGGATTTCGCCATTGTAAACAATGTTGGCTTTCGGTTTTTCATATATACTCTTTATCATGTTCAAAAAGTTTCCTTGTATTCCGATCTTTTGGAGTGTTTTTATCAGGAAGGGGTGCTGTATTTTGTCAAATGCCTTTTCTGCATCTATAGATATAATCATGTGGTTTTTTTCTCTCAATCTGTTTATATGGTGTATTACATTGATTGATTTTCTTATGTTGAAACATCCTTGCATACCTGGAATAAATCCCACTTGGTCATGGTGTATAATTTGTTTAATGTGTTGTTGAATACGATTAGCAAGTATTTTGTTAAGTATTTTTGCATCTAGGTTCATTAGAGAAATTGGTCTGTAATTTTCCTTTCTTGTGGTGTCTTTGTTTGGCTTTGGTACTAGGGTAATGTTGGCATCATAGAAGGAATTAGGCAGTGTTCCTTCTGTTTCAATCTTTTGGAATAGTTTCAACAGGACTGGTGTTAGTTCTTTCCGGAATGTTTTGTAGAATTCACCTGTGAAGCCGTCTGGCCCTGGGCTCTTCTTAGTTGGGAGATTTTTAATGGCTGATTCTATCTCTTTGCTTGTGATTGGTTTGTTAAGATCATCAATTTCTTCTTTCGTCAGTATGGGCTGCTTATGAGTTTCTAGGAATTTGTCCATTTCCTCTAAATTGTCATTTTTGTTGGAATATAGTTTTTCAAAGTATCCTCTTATGATAGTCTTTATTTCTGTGGTGTCAGTGGTGATATCACCTTTCTCATTTCTTATTTTGTGTATTTGCATCTTTTCTCTTTTTTTCTTTGTTAGTCTCGCTAAAGGTTTGTCAATTTTGTTGATCTTCTCAAAAAACTAGCTCTTGGTCTTGTTTATTTTTTCAAGTGCTTTCTTATTTTCTATTTCATTTAGTTCTGCTCTTATCTTTGTTATTTCCTTCCTTCTTCTTGCTGTTGGGTTACTTTGTTGTTGTTTTTCTAATTCCGTCAAAAGTGCAGTTAGTTCTCCAATTTTTGCTCTTTCTTCTTTTTTATATATGAATTTATGGCTATAAATTTCCCTCTCAGTACCGCTTTTGCTGCATCCCATAAATTTTGGTATGTTGTGTTATCATTATCATTTGTTTCAAGGTAGTCATTGATTTCTTTTGAGATTTCCTCTTTGACCCACTATTTTTCTAAGAGTGTGCTGTTTAATTTCCAAATTGTCGTGTGGAGTCTGGGTCTCTGTCCCTTGCAAATTTCCAGTTTCACTCCACTGTGATCAGAGATATTGTTTTGTATGATTTCGATCTTTCTGAATTCATTAAGCCTTTCTTTGTGGCCTAGCATATGGTCAATCTTGGAGAATGTTCCATGTGCGCTTGAGAAAAATGTATATCCTGCTGTGTTTGGGTGTAATGATCTATATATGTCTATTAGATCCAGCTCTTCTAATATACTGTTCAAATGTTTTGTTTCTTTAGTGATTCTCTTTTGAGATGTTCTGTCCAGAGTTGATAGTGGTGTATTAATCTCCCCCACTATAATTGTAGATGCATCTATTCTTTCACTTAGTTTTTCCAGCGTTTGCCTCACATATTTAGAGGCGCCCTTGTTAGGAGCATAAATATTTATGATTGTTCAATCTTCTTGACAGATTGTCCCTTTCACTAAGATATAGTATCCTTCTTTGTCTCTCACAATTGTTTCACATTTAAAGTCTATTTTGTCTGATATTAATATAGCTACTCCTGCCTTTTTTTGGTTGTTGTTTGCTTGTATGATTGTTTTCCAGCCATTCACTTTCAACCTCCATGAGTCTCTGGGTCTAAGATGTGTCTCTTGTAGGCAGCATATAGATGGGTCGTATTTCCTTATCCAGTGTCCCAGTCTGAATCTTTTGATAGGTGAGTTTAGTCCGTTGACATTCAGTGTTATTATGTTTAGAGAGTTATTTATGGTAGCCATATTTTGGTTGGATTTGTGTTTGTTATATTTTGTTTGTATTATTTTATTTTATTTTCCCCTTCTATTTTTGTCTTTCTTGTTGCTTTTACACTCTCCTCCATCTCTGACTGTCCTGTTTTTTCCTTTCTTCCTGCAGAAGTCCCTTAAGAATTTCTTGAAGGGGAGGTTTCTTGTTGATATACTCTTTCAGTTTCTGTTTATCTGTGAATATTTTGAACTCTCCATCATTTTTGAATGGTAGTTTAGCTGGATAGAGTATTCTTGGTTGGAAATTTTTTTCCTTTAGTACCTTGACTATATCATACCACTGCCTTCTTGCCTCCATCGTATCAGATGAGACATCAGCACTTAATCTTATGGAGTTTCCCTTGTATGTGATGGTTTTCTTTTCTCTTGCTGCTTTTAGAATTTTTTCTTTGTCTTGAGCATTGGATAATTTGACAAGTATATGTCTTGGGGTGGGCCTGTTGGGGTTTATGACCAGTGGAGTGCACTGTGCTTCTTGGATATGTACATCTGTCTCTTTCAGTAGATTTGGGAAGTTTTCATTCATTATTTCCTGCAACACTCCT
This sequence comes from Dasypus novemcinctus, assembly GCF_030445035.2. NCBI lineage: Eukaryota > Metazoa > Chordata > Mammalia > Cingulata > Dasypodidae > Dasypus > Dasypus novemcinctus. Next base: position 96,271,105 of record NC_080678.1, read on the forward strand.
TCTGACCCCTTTCCCTTCTCTTCTCCTTCTGGAATGCCTATAATACATATGTTTGAGCGTTTTGCGTTATCATTCAGGTCCCTAAGTCCTATCTGGATTTTTTCTACCTTTTTATTGACCACTTCTACTATCTGTTTGACTTCCAATGCACTGTCTTCCACATCACTAATTCTCTGCTCTGCCTCTTCTAGTCTGCTGATATTTGCTGCAAGTGTATTTTTGATTTCTTGAATTGTGGTGTTCATTTCCATCATATCTGTTATTTTTTTGCACATGTCTGCAATTTCCCCTCCAAGTGTTGTCTTCATGCTGTTAACCTCTTTCATTACTTCATCAAATTTGTCAGTGATAAATGTTCTGAGATCTTTCATTGCTTGTGCGAAGTCCTGCCCCCCTTCCTGATTGGATTCAGCCATGTTTTCCTGATTACTGGTTTGGTTTGTAGATTTTTGTTGCTGTCTTGTCAACATTTTTTCTTGACGGGTTTAATCAGTTCCTTAGCTTCTTTGTCTAGTCTTGGAGATTAATTAGCTGTTGTTTTTGCATAAGTGTTATATCTTCTCTTTGTCACTTTGTTCTTCTTATTCCAATTTCTTATTGCTAGTTAAGCTCACTTTAAAGGAAAGTATTAGTGCTGGGGAAAGGCAATTGTATAAGGGAGGAAAAAGTGTGAAGTAGTATTGGTGATATATGTTAACAAAGCAACAATATGATTTCTGGGAGGATGGAGGTTAGATCATGTAAACTGTGTAGAGTTATAGTAGTAGGAAAGTACCTATAATGAGGTAGACGACTGAATATGGGAGGAATGTAGTACGTACTAAGAAGCTATTGTTTTCATGAGAGAGGGAAAGAGAAAAGAAAGGTAATAGTTTCAGGGACGAATACCAGATGGAAAAATAAACAAAGGTATTAGAAATTAAGAGTTAGACAGTTTGTGGATCAAAGAAAGGGAGATGGAATATAGGAGAGATAGCAGATGGTGGAGGATATCAAGTTGTAGGGTAAAGGGGATAGTGTCGATAGGTTAAATCTATTCACAGAGAAATGAGGCAGTGGAGGGTGAGGAAACCCAGCAAATGTGAGGTATTTCCTGTAGGACCTATTGTTCTGTTAAGATAAAATAGTATAAGAAGAATAATGGGGACAGGAAGGAGAGGATTAAAAGACAACAACAACAACAACAAAAATTAAATTAAATTAAATTAAAAAAACAAAAATAAAACACAAAAAACAAAGAACAGAAACCCCGCCGCCAGGCTCGGCTGGGCTCGGCTGGGCTCGGCTGGGCTCTGGTCCCCCGCCCTCTGCAGCTCAGCTGGGCTTGCCTAGGCTCGGCTGGGCTCGGGTCCCCCGCCCATCGCGGCTCAGCTGGGTTCGGCTGGGCTCGGCTTTCCCGCCCGCCGCCCGCCACGGCGCAGCGTGGTTCAGCTCTCCCGCCTGGCGCGGCACGGCTGGGCTCGGCCAAGCTCGTCTGGGCTCGGCTCCCTCGTCCGCGGCGGCTCGGCTGGGCTCGGCTGGGCCCGGCTGGGCTCAGCTTCTGTGCCCGCCACCCGCCGCGGCGCAGCGCGACTCGGCTCTCCCGCTTGCCGCCCTCTGCGGCTCGGCTGGGCTCAACTGAGCTCGGTTGGGCTCGGCCCCCTCGCCCTCCGCGGCTCAGCTGGGCTCGGCTTCCCCGCCCGCCGCCCGCTGAGGTGCAGCTAGGCTCGACTGGGCTCAGCTCCCTTGCCCGCCGCACACCAGGGCACAGCACGGCTTGGCTCTCCCGCCCACCGCCCGCCGCCCGCCGCCCGCTGCAGCTCGGCTGGGCTCGGCTCCCGCGCCCACCGCCCGCCGCAGCACAGTGCAGCTCGGCTCTCCCGCCCGCCACCCACTGTGGCGTGGCTCAGATCCCCCACCTGCTGCCCACCACGGCCCAGCTAGGCTACACTGGCCGCCGCCTGATGGGGCTCGGCGCGGTGCTAGCTGCCTCGGCTCCCAAGGAAGGAATCCTCCACATGTAGCTGGGATCTCCGTGTATATTTCACAGATGGATCCTCTCTGTTACCTTCCCTTCAAATCGATGTCCAAACACCTTGGGACCAGGAAAAATCCCGAAACAGCCCGGTCCCAAAGAGTCTCCGATGCCTCCCAGCCGATTACCTCCAGGAGCTAGTAACTGGGAAGTTCACTCAGCCGCCATCTTGCCTCCAGAGTTTCTGCAACGATTGAGGGTCCAAGTGAGGAAATATTCAGGGATGGACCCTAATGATCATGTGGCTCAGGGAATGGTAAAGGTCAGCTATGTGAAGGGATCTAGGCATGACATTCAGAAGAAGATTCAGAAAATAGAAGGATGAATAAATAGGCAATAAAGAGTTATTAAGAGTGTCCCAAAAAGTGTTTGTAAGGAGAGAGGAGGAAAAGCAGAAAAAAAAAACCACACCTAACTCTTTAAACCTAAATGAAACACCATGGCACATATGATTTACTTCTGAGAACTAAGCACCGTGTGCAGAGATTTTGCAGCTATCTCCTTTCCTTCAGTTTTTGTGTTAACATATCTATCTCTAAAACTAGCATTTCCTATATAGGAAAGCATAACCGAGGGTATAGCACCTAACTCTTTAAACCTAAATGAAACAACATACACATATGATTTATTTCTTAGAACTAAGCAATGTGTGCAGAGATTTTGCAGCTATCTCCTTTCATTCAGTTTTGGTGCAAACATTCGTATCTCTAAAACTAGCATTTGCTACATAGGAAAGCATAACCGAGGGAATAGCACCTAACTCTTTAAACCTAAATGAAACAACATGGCCCATATGATTTACTCCTGAGAACTAAGCATTGAATGCAGAGATTTTGCAGCCATCTCCTTTCCTTCAGTTTTTGTGCTAACATTCCTATCTCTAAAACAAGCATTTCCTATATAGGAAAGCATAACCGAGGGTATAGCACCTAACTCTTTAATCCTAAATGAAAGAACATGGCACATATGATTTACTTCAGAGAACTAAGCATTGTGTTCAGAGATTTTGCAGCTATTTCCTTTCCTTCAGTTTTAGTGCTAACATTCGTATCTGTAAAACTAGCATTTCCTATATAGGAAAGCATAACTGAGGGTATAGCACCTAACTCCTTAAACCTAAATGAAACAACATGGCACATATAATTTATTTCTGAGAACTATGCATTGTGTGCAGAGATTTTGCAGCTATCTCCTTTCCTTCAGTTTTTGTGCTAAGACTCCTATCTCTAAAACAAGCATTTCCTAAGTAGGAAAGCATAACCGACGGTATAGCACCTAACTCTTTAAACCTAAATGAAAGAACATGGCGTATATAATTTACTTCTGAGAATGAAGCATTGTGTGTAGAGATTTTGTAGCTATCTCCTTTCCTTCAGTTTTTGTGCTAATATTCGTATCTGTAAAACTAGCATTTCCTAAAAAAGAAAGCATAACCGACGGTATAGCACCTAACTCTTTAAACCTAAATGGAACAACATGGCACATATGATTTACTTCGGAGAACTAAGCATTGTTTGCAGATATTTTACAGCTATCTCCTTTCCTTCAGTTTTTGTGCTAACATTCCTATATCTAAAACAAGCATTTACACGATAGGAAAGCATAAACGAGGGTATAGCACCTAACTCTTTAAACCTAAATGAAACAACATGGCCCATATGATTTACTTCTGAGAACAAAGCATTGAGTGCAGAAATTTTGCAGCTATCTCCTTTCCTTCAGTTTCTGTGCTAACATTCCTATCTCTAAAACTAGCATTGACACTATAGGAAAGCATAACCCAGGGTTACCACCTAACTCTTTAAACCTAAATGAAAGAACATGGCACATATGATTTACTTCTGAGAACTAAGCATTAAGTGCAGAGATTTTGCAGCTATCTCCTTTACTTCAGTTTTTGTGCTAACATTAGTATCTGTAAAACTAGCATTTCCTATATAGAAGAGCATAACCGAGGGTATAGCACCTAACTCTTTAAACCTAAATGAAACAATATGGCACATATGATTTACATCTGAGAACTAAGCATTGTGTGCAGAGATTTTCCAGCTATCTCCATTCCTTCAGTTTTTGTGCTAATATTCCTATCTCTAAAATTAACTTTTCCTCATAGGAAAGCATAACCGACGGTATAGCACCTAACTCTTTAAACTTAAATGAAACAACATGGCACATATGGTTTACTTCTGAGAAATAAGCATTGTGTGCAGAGATTTTGCAGCTATCTCCTTTCCTTCAGTTTTATTGCAAACATTCGTATCTGTAAAACTAGTATTTCCTATATAGGAAAGCATAACCGAGGGTATAGCACCTAATTGCCTTAAACATAAATGAAACAAAATGGCACATATAATTTACTTCTGAGAACTAAGCATTATGTGCAGAGATTTTGCAGCTATCTCCTTTCCTTCAGTTTTTGTGCTAACATTCCTATCTCTAAAACAAGCATTTCCTATATAGGAAAGCATATACGACGGTATAGCACCTAACTCTTTAAACCTAAATGAAAGAACATGGTATATATGATTTACTTCAGAGAACTAAGAATTGTGTGCAGAGATTTTGGAGATATCTCCTTTCCTTCAGTTTTAGTGGTAACATTCGTATCTGTAAAACTACCATTTCCTATATAGGAAAGCATAACCGAAGGTATAGCACCTAATTCCTTAAACCTAAATGAAACAACATGGCACATATAATTTACTTCTGAGAACTAAGCATTGTGTGCAGAGATTTTGCAGCTATCTCCTTTCCTTCAGTTTTTGTGCTAACATTAGTATCTGTAAAACAAGCATTTCCTATAAGAGAGCCATAACCGACGGTATAGCACCTAACCCTTTAAAACTAAATGGAACAATATGGCACATTTGATTTACTTCGGAGAACTAAGAATTTTTTGCAGAGATTTTACAGCTATCTCCTTTCCTTCAGTTTTTATGCTAACATTCCTATATCTAAAACTGGCATTTACACTATAGGAAAGCTTAACCAAGGGTATAGCACCCAACTCTTTAAACCTAAATGAAACAACATGGCACATATGATTTACTTCTGAGAACTAAGCATTGAGTGCAGAGATTTTGCAGCTATCTCCTTTCCTTCAGTTTTTGTGCTAACATTCCTATCTCTAAAACTAGCATTTCCTATATAGGAAAGCATAACCGAGGGTATAGCACCTAACTCTTTAAACCTAAATGAAACAACATGGCACATATGATTTACTTCTTAGAACTAAGCACTGTGTGCAGAGATTTTGCACCTATCTCCTTTCCTTCAGTTTTTGTGCTAACATTCCTATCTCTAAAACTAGCATTTCCTTTATAGGAAAACGTAACCGACGGTATAGCACCTAACTCTTTAAACCTAAATGAAACAATATGGCACATATCATTTACTTCTGAGACCAAAGCATTGTGTGCAGAGATTTTGCAGCTATCTCCTTTCCTTCAGTTTTTGTGCTAACATTCCTATCTCTAAAACTAGCTTTGACAGTATAGGAAAGCCTAACTGAGGGTTACCACCAAACTCTTTAAACCTAAATGAAAGAACATGGCACATATGATTTACTTCTGAGAACTAAGCATTGTGTGCAGAGATTTTGCAGCTATCTCCTTTCCTTCAGTTTTTGTGCAAACATTCCTATCTCTAAAACTTGCATTGACACTATAGGAAAGCCTAACCGAGGGTTACCACCTAACTCTTTAAACCTAAATGAAACAACATGGACCATATGATTTACTTCTGAGAACTAAGCATTGAGTGGAGAGATTTTATAGCTATCTCCTTTCCTTAAGTTTTTGAGCTAACATTACTATATCTAAAACTAGCATTTACACTGTAGGAAAGCATAACCGAGGGTATAGCACCTAACCCTTTAAACCTGAATGAAACAACATGGCATATATGATTTACTTCTGAGAACAAAGCATTGAGTGCAGATATTTTGCAGGTATCTCCTTTTCTTCAGGTTTGTGCTAACATTCGTATCTGTAAAGCTAGCATTTCCTATATAGGAGACCATAACGGAGGGTATAGCACCTAACTCTTTAAACCTAAATGAAACAACATTGTACTTATGATTTCCTTCTGAGAACTAAGCATTGTGTGCAGAGATTTTGCAGGTATCTCCTTTCCTTCAATTTTTGTGCTAACATTTCTATCTCTAAAACTAGCATTTCCTACGTAGGAAAGCATAACCGAGGGTATAGCACCTTACTCTTTAAACCTAAATTAAACAACATGGCACATATGATTTACTTGGGGGAACTAAGCATTGTGTGCAGAGATTTTACAGCTATCTCCTTTCCCCTCAGTTTTTGTGCTAACATTCCTATATCTAAAAGTAGCATTTACACTATAGGAAAGCATAACCGAGGTTATAGCACCTAGCTCTTTAAATCTAAATGAAACAACATGGCACATATGATTTACTTCCAAGAACTAAGCATTGTGTGCAGATATTTTGCAGCTATCTCCTTTCCTTCAGTTTTTGTGCTAACATTCCTATCTCTAAAACTAGCATTTCCTATATAGGAAAGCATAACGGAGCGTATAGCACCTAACTCTTTTAACCTAAATGAAACAACATGGCACATATGATTTACTTCTCAGAACTAAGCACTGTGTGCAGAGATTTTGCACCTATCTCCTTTCCTTCAGGTTTGTGCTAACATTCGTATGTGTAAAACTAGCATTTCCTATATAGGAAAGCATAACCGAGGGTATAGCACCTAACTCTTTAAACCTAAATGAAACTACATGGCACATATGATTTACATCTGGGAAATAAGCATTGTGTGCAGAGATTTTACAGCTATCTCCTTTCCTTCAGTTTTTGTGCTAACATTCATGTATATAAAACTAGCTTTTACACTATAGGAAAGCATAACCGAACCTATAGCACCCAATTCTTTAAACCTAAATAAAAGAACATGGCACATATGATTTACTTCTGAGAACTAAGCATTGTGTGCAGAGATTTTGCAGCTATCTCCTTTCCTTCAATTTTTGTGCAAACATTCCTATCTCTAAAACTAGTATTTACACTATAGGAAAGCTTAAACGAGGTTATAGCACCTAACTCTTTAAAACTAAATGAACCAACATGGCACATATGATTTACTTCTGAGAACTAAGCACTGTGTGCAGAGATTTTGCAGCTATCTCCTTTCCTTCAGTTTTTGTGTTAACATACCTATCTCTAAAACTAGCCTTTCCAATATAGGAAAGCATAACCGAGGTTATAGCACCTAACTCTTTAAACCTCAATGAAAGAACATGGCACATATGATTTACCTCTGAGACCTAAGCATTGTGTGCAGAGATTTTCCAGCTATCTCCTTTCCTTCAGTTTTTATGGTAACATTCCTATCTCTAAAACTAGCATATACACAATAGGAAAGCATAACCGAAGGTATAGCACCTAATTCTTTAAACCTAAATGAAACAACATGGCCCATTTGATTTACTTCAGTGAACTAAGCATTGTGTGCAGAGATTTTGCAGCTATCTCCTATCCTTCAGTTTTTGTGCTAACATTCCTATATCTAAAACTAGCTTTTACAATATAGAAAAGCTTAACCGAGGGTTTAGCACCTAACTCTTAAAACCTAAATGAAACAACAAGGCACATATGATTTACTTCTGAGAACTAAGCATTGAGTGCAGAGATTTTGCAGCTATCTCCTTTCCTTCAGTTTTAGTGCTAACATTCGTATCTGTAAAACTAGCCTTTCCTAAATAGAAAAGCATAACCGAGGGTATAGCACGTTACTCTTTAAACCTAAATAAAACAACATGGCGCATATGATTTACTTCTGAGAACTATGCATTGTGTGCAGAGATTTTGCAGCTATCTCCTTTCCTTAAGGTTTTGTGCTACATTTCTTTGTCTGAAACTAGCATTACTATATGAGAAAGCATAACCCAGGGTATAGCAGCTAACAATTTAAACCTAAATGAAATAACATGGCACATATGATTTTCTTCTGTGAAAGAAGCATTGCATGTAGAGATTTTGCAGCCATCTCCTTTCCTTCAGTTTTTGTGCTAACATCCCTATCTCTACAACTAGCATTTTCTATATAGAAGCGCATAACTGAGGGTATAGCAGGAAATTCTTTAAACCGAAATAAAACATCATGGCACATATGATTTACTTCTGAGAACTAAGCATTGTGTGCAGAGATTTTGCAGCTATCTCCTTTACTTCTAGTTTTTGTGCTAACATTCGTATCTCTAAAACTTGCGTTTCTATATAGGAAAACATAACCGAGGGTATAGCAGGTAACTGTTTAAACCTAAATGAAACAACAGGGCACTTATGATTTACTTCTGAGAACTAAGCATTGTGTGCAGAGATTTTGCAACTTTATCCTTTCCTTCAGTTTTTGTGGTAACATTCCTATCTCTAAAACAAGCATTTACTATATAGGAAAGCATAACCGAGCGTATAGCAGCTAACTCTATAATCCTAAATGAAACAACATGGCAGATATTATCTACTTCTTAGAACTAAGCATTGTGTGCAGAGATTCTGCAGCTATCTCCTTTCCTTCAGTTTTCGTGCTAACATTCCTATCTCTAAAAGTAGCATTTACTATATCAGAAATCAAAACCGAGCGTAGAGCAGCTAACACTTTAAACCTAAATGAAACAACATGGTATAAGTGATTTACTTCTCAGAACTAAGCATTGTCTGCACAGATTTTGTGGCTATCTCCTTCCCTTTAGTTTCTGTGGTAACTTCCTTTCTCTAAAACTAGCGTTTACTATATAAGAAAGCATAAGCGAGGGTAAAGCAGCTAACTCTTTAAACCAAAATGAAACAACATGGCACATATGATTTTCTTCTGAGAACTAAGCATTGTGTGCAGAGATTTTGCATCTATCTCCTTTGCTTCAGTTTTTGTGCTAACATTCCTATCTCTAAAATTAGCATTTACTATATACGAAAGCCTAACCGAGGGTATAGTAGCTAACTCTTTAAAACTGAATGAAAAAACATGGCACATATGATTTACTTCTGAGAACTAAGCGTTGTGTTCTGAGATTTTGCAGCTATCTCCTTTCCTTCTAGTTTTTGTGCTAACATTCCTATCTCTAAAACTAGCGTTTCTATTTAGGAAAGCATAACCGAGGGTATAGCAGCTATCTCCTTAAACCTAAATAAAACAACACGGCACATATGATTTACTTCTGACAACTAAGCATTGTGTGCAGAGATTTTGCAGCTATCTCCTTTCCTTCAGTTTTTGTGCAAACATTTCTATCTCTAAAACTACCATTTCGTCTATAGGAAAGCATAACCGAGGGTATACCACCTAACTCTTTAAACCTAAATGATACAACATGGCACATATCATTTACTTCTGAGATCTAAGCATTGTGTGTAGGTATTTTGCAGCTATTTCCTTTACTTCACTTTTTGTGCTAACATTCATATCTCAAAAACTAGCTTTTACTATATTCGAAAGCATAACCAAGGATATAGCAGCTAACTCTTTAAACCTAAATGAAACAACATGGCACATATGATTTACTTCTGAGAAATAAGCATTTTGTGCAGTGATTTTGCAGCTATCTCCTTTCATTCAGTTTTTGTGCTAACATTCCTATATCTAAAACCAACACTTACTATGTACAAAAGCAGAACCGAGGGTATAGCACCTAACTCTTTAAAACTAAATGAAACAACATGGCACATATGATTTACTGCTGAGAACTAAGCATTGTGTGCAGAGATTCTGCCACTTTCCACTTCCCTTCAGTTTTTGTGGTAACATTCCTATCTCTAAAACTAGCATTTACTATATACGAAAGCCTAACCGAGGGTATTGCAGCGAAGTGTTTAAAACTAAATGAAAAATCATGGCATTATGATTTACTTCTGAGAACTAAGCATTGTGTTCAGAGATTTTGCAGCTATCTCCTTTCCTTCTAGTTTTTGTGCTAACATTCCTATCTCTAATACTAGCGTTTCTATTTAGGAAAGCATAACCGAGGGTATAGCAGCTATCTCCTTAAACCTAAATGAAACAACATGGCACATATGATTTACTTCAGATAACTAAGCATTGTGTGCAGAGAATTTGCAGCTATCTCCTTTCCTTCAGTTTTTGTGCTAACATTCCTACCTCAAAAACTAGCTTTTACTATATTCGACCGCAAACTGAGGGTATAGCAGCTAACTCTTTAAACCTAAATGAAACAACATGGTATATGAGATTTACTCCTGAGAACTAAGCATTGTGTGCAGAGATTTTGCAGGTATCTACTTTCCTTCAGTTTTTGTGCTAACATTCCTATCTCGAAAAGTAGCATTTACTATATAGGAAAGCATAACGGAGTGTATAGCAGCTAACTCTTTAACCCTAAATGAAACAACATGGCAGATGTGATTTATTTCTGAGAAATAAGCATTGTGTGCAGAGATTTTGCCACTATCTCCTTTCCTTCAGTTTTTGTGCTAACATTCGTATCTCTAAAACTTGCGTTTCTATGTAGGAAAGCATCACCGAGGGTATAGCAGCTAACTGTTTAAACCTAAATGAAACAACATGACACATATGATTTACTTCTGAGAACTAAGCATTGTGTGCAGAGATTTTGCAGTTATCTTCTTTCCTTCAGTTTTTGTGCTAACATTCCTATCTCTAAAACTAGCATTTCCTATATAGGAAAGCATAACCAAGCGCATAGCAGCTAACTCTATAAACTTAAATGAAACAACATGGCAGATATTATTTACTTCTGAGAACTAAGCATTGTGTGCAGAGATTTTGCAGCTATCTCCTTTCCTTCAGTTTTTGTGCTAACATTCCTATCTCTAAAACTAGCATTTACTATATCGGAAAGCATAACCGAGCGTATGGCAGCTAACACTTTAAATCTAAATGAAACAACATGCTATAAGTGATTTACTTCTCAGAACTAAGCATTGTTTGCAGAGATTTTGTGGCTATCTCCTTCCCTTTAGTTTCTGTGCTAACTTCCTATCTTAAAACTAGCGTTTACTATATAGGAAAGCATAAGCGAGGGTAAAGCAGCTAACTCTTTAAACCTAAATGAAACAACATGGCACACATGATTTTCTTCTGAGAACTAAGCATTGTGTGCAGAGATTTTGCAACTTTCTCCTTTCCTTCAGTATTTGTGGTAACATTCCTATCTCTAAAACAAGCATTTACTATAAAGGAAAGCATAACTGAGCGTATATCAGCTAAATCTGTAAACCTAAATGAAACAACATGGCAGATATTATTTACTTCTTAGAACTAAGCATTGTGTGCAGAGATTCTGCAGCTATCTCCTTTGCTTCAGTTTTTGTGCTTTTCCTATCTCTAAAACTAGCATTTACTATATACGAAAGCCTTACCGAGGGTATAGTAGCTAACTCTTTAAAACTGACTGAAAAAACATGGCACATATGATTTACTTCTGAGAACTAAGCATTGTGTGCTGAGATTTTGCAGCTATCTCCTTTCCTCCTACTTTTTGTGCTAAGATTCCTATCTCTAACACTAGCCTTTCTATTTAGGAAAGCATAACCGAGGGTATAGCAGCTTTCTCCTTAAACCTAAATGAAACAACATGGCACATATGATTTACTTCTGAGTACTAAGCATTGTGTGCAGAGATTTTGCAGCTATCTCCTTTCCTTTAGTTTTTGTGCTAACATTTCTATCTCTAAAACTAGTGTTTCGTCTATAGGAAAGCATAACCGAGGGTATATCAGCTAACTCTTTAAACCTAAATGATACAACATGGCACATATGATTTTCTTCTTAGATCTAAGAATTGGGTGCAGGGATTTTGCAGCTATCTCCTTTCCTACACTTTTTGTGCTAACTTTCCTATCTCAAAAACTAGCTTTTACTATATTCAAAAGCATAACCGAAGGTATAGCATCTAACTCTTTAAACATAAATGAAACAACATGGCACATATGATTTACTTCTGAGAACTAAGAATTGTGTGCAGAGATTTTGCACTTCTCTCCTTTCCTTCAGTTTTATGCTAACATTCCTATCTCTAAAACTAGCATTTACTATATAGGAAAGCATAACCTAGGGTATAGCAGCTAACTCTTTAAACCTAAATGAAACAACATGGCACATATGATTTACTTCTGAGAACTAAGCATTGTGTGCAGAGAGTTCGCAGCTATCTCCTTTCCTTCAGTTTTTGTGGTAACATTCCTATCTCTAAAACAAGCATTTACTATATAGGAAAGCATAACCGAGGGTATAGCAGCTAACTCTTTAAACCTAAATGAAACAAAATGGGACATATGTTTTACTTCTTAGAACTAAGCATTGTGTGCAGAGATTTTGCAGCTATCTCCTTTCCTGCGGATTTTGTGCTAACATTCCTATCTCTAAAACTAACATTTTCTATGTACGAAAGCATAACCGAGAGTATAGCAGCTAACTCTTTAAAACTAAATGAAACACAATGGCACACATGATTTACTTCTGAGAACTAAGCTTTGTGTGCAAACATTTTGCAGCTATCTCCTTTCCTTCAGTTTTTGTGCTAACATTCCTATGTCTAAAACTGGCTTTTACTATATCGGAAAGCATAATCCAGGGTATAGCAGCTTACTCTTTAAAACTAAATGAAACAACATGGCACATATGATTTACTTCTGAGAACTAAGTATTGTGTGCAGAGATTTTGCAGCTATCTCCTTTCCTTCATTTTTTGTGCTAACATTCCTATCTCAAAAACTAGCTTTTACTATATTCGAAAGCATAACCGAGTGTATAGCAGCTACCTCTTTAAAACTAAATGAAACAACATGTCACATATTATTTACTTCGGAGAACTAAGCATTGTGTGCAGAGATTATGTAGCTATCTCCTTTCCTTCAGTTTTTCTGCTAACATTCGTATCTCAAAAACTAGGTTTTACTTTATTCGACAGCATAACTGACGGTACAGCAGCTAACACTTTAAACCTAAATGAAACAACATGGCACATATGATTTACTTCTGAGAACTAAGCATTGTGTGCAGAGATTTTGCAGCTATCTCCTTTCCTTCAGTTTTTGTGCTAACATTCCTATCTCTAAAACTAGCGTTTATATGTAGGAAAGCATAACCGAGGGTATAGCAGCTAACTGTTGAAACCTATTGAAACAACATGGCACCTATGATTTACTTCTGAGAAGTAAGCATTGTGTGCAGAGATTTTGCAGCTATCTCCTTTCCTTCAGTTTTTGTGCTAACATTCCTATTGCTAAAACTACAATTTACTATATACGTAAGCATAATCGTGTATATAGCAGCTAACTCTTTAAACCTAAATGAAACAACATGGCACATATGATTTACTTCTGAGAACTAAGCATTGTGTGCAGAGGTTTCGCAGATATCTCCTTTCCTTTAGTTTTTGTTCTAACACTCCTTTGTCTTAAACTAGCATTTACTATAACGGAAAGCATAACTCAGGGTATAGCAGCTAACACCTTAAACCTAAATGAAACAACATGGCAGATATGATTTAATTCTGAGAACTAAGCATTGTGTGCAGTGATTTTGCAGCTATCTCCTTTCCTTTAGTTTTTGTGCTAACATTCCTATCTCTAAAACTGGCATTTAATATATAAGAAAGCATAACCGAGTTTATAGCGGCTAACTCTTTAAAACTAAATGAAACAACATGGCCCATATGATTTTCTTCTGAGAACTAAGCATTGTGTGTAGAAATTTTGCAGCTATCTCCTTTCCTTCAGTTTTTGTGCTAACATTCCTGTCTCTAAAACTAGTTTTTACTATATCAGAAAGCATAACCGACCGTATAGCAGCTAATAGTTTAAAATTAAATGAAACAACATGGTATATGTGATTTACTTCTCAGAACTAAGCATTATGTGCAGAGACTTTGTGGCTATCTCCTTTCCTTTAGATTCTGTGCTAACATTCCTATCTCTAAAATTAGCGTTTACTATATAGGAAAGCATAACCGAGGGTATACCAGGTAACTCTTTAAATCTAAATGAAACAATATAGCACATATGATTTCCTTCTGAGAACTAAGCATTGTGTGCAGAGATTTTGCAGCTATCTCCTTTGCTTCAGTTTTTGTGCTAACATTCCTATCTCTAAAACTATCATTTACTATATAGAAGAGCATAACCGAGGGTACTGCAGCTAACTCTTTAAACCTAAAAGAAACAACATGGCACATATGATTTACTTCTGAGAACTAAGCATTGTGTGCAGAGATTTTGCAGCTATCTCCTTTCATTCAGTGTTTGTGCTAATATTCCTATCTCTAACACTACCGTTTACAATATAGGAAAGCATACCCGAGGGTATACTAGCTAACTCTTTAAACCTAAATGAAACAACATGGCACATATGATTTACTTCTGAGAACTAAGCATTGTGTGTAGAAATTTTGCAGCTATCTCCTGTCCTTCAGTTTTTGTTCTAACATTAGTATCTCTAAAACTGGCATTTAATATATAAGAAAGCATAACCGAGGGTATAGCAGCTAACTCTTTAATACTAAATGAAACAATACAGCACATATGATTTTATTCTGAGAACTAAGCATTGTGTGCAGAGATTTTGCAGCTATCTCCTTTCCTTCAGTTTTTGTGCTACCATTCCTATGTCTAAAAGTAGCATGTACTGTATCGGAAAGCATAACCCAGGGTATAGCAGCTAACACCTTAAACCTAAATGAAACAACATGGCCCATATGATTACTTCTGCGAACTAAGCATTGTGTGCAGTGATTTTGCAGCTATCTCCTTTCCTTTAGTTTTTGTGCTAACATTCCTATCTCTAAAACTGGCATTTAATATATAAGAAAGCATAACCGAGTTTATAGCAGCTAACTCTTTAAAACTAAATGAAACAACATGGCCCATATGATTTTCTTCTGAGAACTAAGCATTGTGTGTAGAAATTTTGCAGCTATCTCCTTTCCTTCAGTTTTTGTGCTAACATTCCTGTCTCTAAAACTAGTTTTTACTATATCAGAAAGCATAACCGACCGTATAGCAGCTAATAGTTTAAAATTAAATGAAACAACATGGTATATGTGATTTACTTCTCAGAACTAAGCATTATGTGCAGAGACTTTGTGGCTATCTCCTTTCCTTTAGATTCTGTGCTAACATTCCTATCTCTAAAGTTAGCGTTTACTATATAGGAAAGCATAACCGAGGGTATACCAGGTAACTCTTTAAATCTAAATGAAACAACATAGCACATATGATTTCCTTCTGAGAACTAAGCATTGTGTGCAGAGCTTTTGCAGCTAACTCCTTTGCTTCAGTTTTTGTGCTAACATTCCTATCTCTAAAACTATCATTTACTATATAGAAGAGCATAACCGAGGGTACTGCAGCTAACTCTTTAAACCTAAAAGAAACAACATGGCACATATGATTTACTTCTGAGAACTAAGCATTGTGTGCAGAGATTTTGCAGCTATCTCCTTTCATTCAGTGTTTGTGCTAATATTCCTATCTCTAACACTACCGTTTACAATATAGGAAAGCATACCCGAGGGTATACTAGCTAACTCTTTAAACCTAAATGAAACAACATGGCACATATGATTTACTTCTGAGAACTAAGCATTGTGTGTAGAAATTTTGCAGCTATCTCCTGTCCTTCAGTTTTTGTTCTAACATTAGTATCTCTAAAACTGGCATTTAATATATAAGAAAGCATAACCGAGGGTATAGCAGCTAACTCTTTAATACTAAATGAAACAATACAGCACATATGATTTTATTCTGAGAACTAAGCATTGTGTGCAGAGATTTTGCAGCTATCTCCTTTCCTTCAGTTTTTGTGCTAACATTCCTATGTCTAAAAGTAGCATTTACTGTATCGGAAAGCATAACCCAGGGTATAGCAGCTAACACCTTAAACCTAAATGAAACAACATGGCCCATATGATTTACTTCTGAGAACTAAGCATTGTGTGCAGAGATTTTGCAGCTATCTCCTTTCCTTCAGTTTTTGTGCTAACATTCCTATCTCTAAAACTAGCATTTACTATATAGGAAAGCATAAGCGAAGGTAAAGCAGCTAACTCTTTAAACCTAAATAAAACAACATGGCACATATGATTTTTTTCTGAGAACTAAGCACTGTTATCAGAGATTTCGCAGGTATCTCCTTTCCTTCAGTTTTTGTGCTAACATTCCTATCTGTAAAATGATCATTTACTATATACGAAAGCATAACCGAGGGTATAGCAGCTAACTCTGTAAACCTAAATGAAAGAACATGGCACAAATGATTTACTTCTGAGCACTAAGCATTGTGTGCAGAGATTTTGAGCTATCTCCTTTCCTTCAGTTTTTGTGCTTACATTCCTATCTCTAAAACTAGCATTTACTCTATAGGAAAGCATAAGGGAGGGTAAAGCAACCATCTCTTTAAACCTAAATAAAACAACATGGCACATATGATGTAGTTCTGAGAACTAAGCATTGTGTGCAGAGATTTTGCAGCTATATCCTTTCCTTCAGTTTTTATGCTAACATTCCTATCTCTAAAACTAGCCTTTACTATACAGGAAAGTATAACCAAGGGTATAGCAGCTAACTCTTTAAACCTAAATGAAAGAACATTGCCGATATGATATACTTCTGACAAGTAAGCATTGTGTGCAGAGATGTTGCAGCTATCTACTTTCCTTCAGTTTTTGTGCTGCCATTCCTATCTCTAAAACTAGCATTTACTATATACGAAAGCATAACCGACGGTATAGCAGCTAACTCTTTAAACCTAAGTGAAACAACATGGCACATATGATTTACTTCTGAGAACTAAGCATTGTGTACAGAGAGTTTGCAGCTCTCTCCTTTCCTTCAGTTTCTGTGGTAACATTCCTACCTTTAAAACCAGCATTTACTATATATGAAAGCATAACTGAGAGTATAGCAGCTAACTCCTTAAACCTAAATGAAACAATATGGTATATATGATTTACTTCTGAGAACTAAGCATTGTGTTCAGATACTTTGTGGCTATCTCCTTTCCTTCAGTTTTTGTGCTAACATTCCTATCTCTAAAACTAGCATTTACTCTATAGGAAAGCATAAGGGAGGGTAAAGCAGCCATCTCTTTAAACCTAAATAAAACAACTTGGCACATATGATGTAGTTGTGAGAACTAAGCATTGTGTGCAGAGATTTTGCAGCTATCTCCTTTCCTTCAGTTTTTGTGCTAACATTCCTATCTCTAAAACTAGCATTTACTATATAAGAATGCATAAGCGAGAGTAAACCAGCTAACTCTATAAACCTAAATGAAACAACATGTCCCATATGATTTTCTTCTGAGAACTAAGCATTGTGTGCAGACATTTTTCAGCTATTTCCTTTCCTTCAGTTTTTGTGCTTACATTCCTATCTCTTAAACTAGCGTTTACTATATAGAAAAAACATAACCGAGGGTATAGCAGCTAACTCTTTAAACCTAAATGTAACAACATGGCACATATGATTTACTTCTGAGAACTAAGCATTCTGTGCAGAGATTTTGCAGCTATCTCCTTTCCTTCAGTTTTTGTGCTAACATCCCTATGTCTAAAACTAGCATTTACTATATAGGAAAGCATAACCCAGGGTATAGCAGCTAACACCTTAAACCTAAATGAAACAACATGACACATATGATTTACTTCTGAGAAGTAAGCATTGTGTGCAGAGATTTTGGAGCTATCTCCTTTCCTTCAGTTTTTGTGCTAACATTCCTATCTCAAAAACTAGCTTTTACTATAGTCGAAACCATAACCAAGGGTATAGCAGCTAACTCTTTAAACCTAAATTTAACAACATGGCACATATGAGTTACTTCTGAGAACTAAGCATTTTGTGCAGAGATTTTGCATCTCTCTCCTTTCCTTCAGTTTTTGTGGTAATATTCCTACCTTTAAAACCAGCATTTACTATATATGAAAGCATAACAAAGGGTATAGCAGCTAAGTCATTAAACCTAAATGAAACAACATGGTACATATGATTTACTTCTGTGAACTAAGCATTGTGTGCAGAGATTTTGCAGCTATCCAATTTCTGTCAGTTTTTGTGCTAACATTCCTATCTCTAAACCTAGCAATTACTCTATAGGAAAGCATAAACGAGGGTATAGGACCTAACACTTTAAACCTACTTAAAAAATGATGTCACATGTGCTTTACTTTAGGGAACTAAGCATTGAGTGCTGAGATTTTGTGGCTATCTCCTTTCCTTCGGTTTTTGTGCTAACATTCCTATCTCTAAAATGAGCATTTACACTATAGGAAAACATAACCGAGGGTATAGCAGCTAACTGTTTAAACCTACTTGAAAGAGTATGTCACATGAGCTTTACATTAGGGAACTAAGCATTGCATGCAGAGATTTTGTGGCTATCTCCTTTTCTTCAGTTTTTGTCCTAACATTCCTATCCCTAAAGCTAGCATTTACAGTATAGGAAAGGATAACCGAGGGTATAGCAGGTAACTCTTCAAACCTTAATAAAACAACATGGCAGATATGATTTACTTCTGAGAACTAAGCATTGTGTGCAGAGATTTTGAAACTCTCTACTTTCCTTCAGTTTTTGTGCAAACATTACTATTTCTAAAACTAGAATTTACTATATAGGAAAGCATAATCGAGAGTATAGCAGATAACACTTTAAACCGAAATGAGATAACATGGCACATATGATTTACTTCTGAGAACTAAGCATTGTGTGTAGAAATTTTGCAGTTATCTCCTTTCTTTCAGTTTTTGTGCTAACATTCCTATCCCTAAAACTAGCATTTACTGTATAGGAAGGCATAACCAAGGGTATAGCAGCTAATTCATTAACCTACTTGAAGGAGGATGTCACATGTGCTTTACTTTAGGGAACTAAGCATTAACTGCAGAGATTTTGTGGCTATCTCCTTTCTTTCAGTTTTTGTGCTAACATTCCTATGTCTAAAACTAGCATTTACACTATAGGAAAGCTTAACCGGGGTATAGCAGCTAACTCTATAAACCTACCTGAAAACTCATGGTAAATATGATTTACTTTTGAGAGGTAAGCATTGTGTGAAGAGATTTTGCAGATATCTCCATTCCTTCAGTTTTTATGCTAACACTCCTATCTTTAAACTAGACTTTACAGTATACGAAAGAGTAACCAGGTGTATAGCACCTAACTCTTTAAACCTAAATGAATCAACATGGCACATATGATTTACTTTTGAGAACTAAGCATTGTGCCCAGAGATTTTGCAGCTACCTCCTTTCCTTCAGTTTTTTTGCTAACATTCTTATCTCTAAAACTAGCATTTACTATATAGGAAAGCATAACCGAGGGTATAGCAGCTAACTCTTTAAACTTACTTGAAAGAGGATGTCACATGTGCTTTACTTTAGGAAACTAAGCATTGAGTGTAGACATTTTGTGGCTATCTCCTTTCCTTCAGTTTTTTTGCTAATATGCCTATCTCTAAAACTACCATTTACACTCCAGGAATGCATAACCGGGGGTATAGCAGCTAACTCTTTATATCTAAATGAAACAACATGGCACATTTGATTTACTTCTTAGAACTTAGCATTGTGTGCAGAGATTTTGCAGCTATCTCCTTTCCTTCAGTTTTTGTGCTAACATTCCTGTATCTATAACTAGCATTTACTATATAGCAAAGCATAACCGAGTGTATAGCGGCTAACTCTTTAAACCTAAATGAAACAACATGGCACATGTGATTTACTTCTGACAACTAAGCATTGTGTGCAGAGATTTTGCAGCTATCTCCTTTCTGTCAGTTTTTGTGCTAACATTCCTATCTCTAAAACTAGCAATTACTATATTGGAAACCATAACTGAGGGTATAGCAGCTAACTCTTTAAACCTAAATGAAAGAACATGGCACATATGATTTACTTATGAGAACTAAGCATTGCATTCACAGATTTTGTAGCTATCTCCTTTCCTTCATTTTTTGTGCTAACATTCCTATCTCTAAAACTAGCATTTACTATATACGAATGAATAACCGAGGGTATAGCAGCTAACTCTTTAAACCTAAATGAAACAACATGGCACATATAATCTACTTCTGAGAACAAAGCATTGTGTGCAGAGATTTTGCAGCTATCTCATTTCCTTCAGTTTTTGTGCTAACATTGCTATCTCTAAAACTAGAATTTACTATATAGGAAAGCATAACCAAGGGTATAGCAGCTAACTCTTTAAACCTACTTGAAAGAGGATGTCACATGTGCTTTACTATAGGGAACTGAGCATTGAGTGCAGAGATTTTGTGGCTGTCTCCTTTCCTTCAGTTTTTGTGCAAATATGCCTATCTCTAAAACTAGCATTTAAACTATAGGAAAGCATAATTGGGGGTATGGCAGCTAACTCTTTATACCTACCTATAAAAGCATGGTACATATGATTTACTTCTGAGAACTAAGCATTGTTTGCAGAGATTTTGCAACTATCTCCTTTCCTTCAGTTTTTGTGCTAACCTTACCATCTCTAAAACTAGCTTTTAATATATTGGAAAGCATAACATGGAGTATAGCAGCTACCTCTTTAAACATAAATGAAATGACATCATACACATGGTTTACCTCTGAGACTAAGCATTGTGCACAGAATTTTTGCAGCTATTTACTTTCCTTCATTTTTTGTGCTAACATTCCTATCTCTAAAACTAGCTTTTACGGAATAGGAAAGCATAACAGGGGTATAGCAGCTAACTCTTTAAACCTACCGGAAAAAGGATGGTATATATGATTTACTTCTGAAAACTAAGCATTGTGCGCTGAGATTTTGCAACTATCTCCTTTCCCTCAGTTTTTGTACTAACATTCCTATCTCTAAAACTAGCATTTACTATATAGGAAAGCATAACCGAGGGTATAGAAGCTAACTCTTTAAACCTACCTGAAAAAGCATGCATGGTACATATGATAAAATTTTGAGAACAAAGCATTGTGTGCAGAGATTTTGCAGCTCTCTCCTTTCGTTCAGTTTCTGTGCTAACATTCCTATCTCTAAAACTATCATTTACTATGTAGGAAAGCATAACCGAGGTTATAGCAACTAACTCTTAAACCTAAATGAAACAACATGGCACATATGATTTTCTTCTCAGAACTAAGCATTGTGTGCAGAGATTTTGCAGCTATCTCCTTTCCTTCAGTTTTTGTGCTAACATTCCTCTCTCTAAAAGTAGCATTTACTATATAGGAAAACTTAACCGAGGGTATAGCAGCTAACTCTTTAAACCTAAGTGAAACAACATGGCACATATGATTTACTTCTGAGGACTATGCATTGTGTGCAGAGATTTTGCAGCTATCTCCTTTCCTTCCGTTTTTGTCCTAACATTCCTATCCCTAAAACTAGCATTTACTATATAGGAAAACATAACCGAGGATATAGCAGCTAACTCTTTAAATCTACTTGAAAGAGAATGTCACATGTAGTTTACTTTAGGGAACTAAGCATGGAGTGCAGATATTTTGTGGCTGTCTCCTTTCCTTCAGTTTTTGTGCTAACATTCCTATCTCTAAAACTAGCATTTACTATATAGGAAAGCATAACCAAGAGTAGAGCAGCTAACTCTTTAAAACTAAATGAAACAATATGGCACATATGATTTACTTCTGAGAAATAAGCATTGTGTGCAGAGATATTGCAGCTATCTCCTTTCCTTCATTTTTTGAGCTAACATTCCTATCTCTAAAGCTAGCATTTACTATATAGGAAAGCATAACCGAGGGTATAGCAGCTAACTCTTAAACCTTCCTGAAAAAGCATGATACATATCATTTACTTTGAGAACTAAGCAATCTGTGCAGAGGTTTTGCAGCTCTCTCCTTTCCTTAATTTTTTTGCAGAAATTCCTATCTCTAACCCTAGCATTTACTATATAGGAAAGCATAACCGAAAGTATATCAGCTAACTCTTTAAACCTAAATGAAACAACATAGCACATATGATTTACTTCACAGCACTAAGCATTGTGTGCAAAGATTTTGCCGCTATCTCTTTTCCTTCAATTTTTGTGCTAACATTCCTATCTCTAATACTAGCATTTATTTTATAGGAAAGCATATCCCAGGGTATAGCAGCTAACTCTTTAAACCTAAATGAAACAACATGGCACATATGATTTACTTCTGAGCACTAAGCATTGAGTGCAGAGATTTTGCAGCTATCTCCTTTCCTTCAGCTTTTTGCTAACATTCCTATCTCTAAAACTAGATTTTAGTATATAGGAAAGCATAACCGACGTATACCAGCTAACTCTTCAAACCTACTTGAAAGAGGATGTCACATGTACTTTACTTTAGGGAACTTATTATTGAGTGCAGAGATTTTGTGGCTATCTCCTTTCCTTCAGTTTTTGTACTAACATTCCTATCTCTAAAACTTGCATTTACACTATAGGAAAGCATAACCGGGGGTATAGCAGCTAACACTTTAAACCTACCTGAAAAAGCATGGTACATATGATTTACTTCTGAGAACTAAGATTTGTGCAGAGATTTTGCAGCTATCTCCTTTCCTTCCGTTTTTGTGCTAATATTCCTCTCTCTAAGACTAGCTTTTACTATATAGGAAAGCATAACCGAGCGTATAGAAGCTAACTCTTTAAACCTTAATGAAACAACATGGCACATATGATTTACTTCTGAGAACTAAGCATTGTCTGCAGAGATTTTGCAGCTATCTCCTTTCCTTCAGTTTTTGTGCTTATATTCCTATCTCTAAAACAAGCATTTACTATATACGAAAGCATAACTGAGGGTATAGCAGCTAACTCTTTAAACCTAAAGGAAACAACATGGCACATATGATTTACTTCTGAGAACTAAGCATTTTGTGCAGAGATTTTGCAGCGATCTCCTTTCCTTCATGTTATGTGCTAATATTCCTATCTCTAAAACTAGCATTTACTATATAGGAAAGCAAAACCGAGGGTATAGCATCTAAGTCTTTAAACCTAAATGAAACAACATTGCACATATGATTTACTTCTGTGAACTAAGCATTATGAGCAGAGATTTTGCCGCTATCTCCCTTCCTTCAGTTTTTGTTCTGACATTTCTGTCTCTGAAACTATCATTCACTATATAGGAAACCATACCCGAGGGTATAACAGCTAACTCTTTAAACTCAAATGAAAGAACATGGTACATATGATTTACTTCTGGGAATTCAGCACTGTGTGCAGAGATTTTGCAGCTATCTCCTTTCCTTCAGTTTTTGTGCTAACAAGCCTATCTCTAAAACTAGCATTTACTATATATGAAAGCATTACCGGGGGTATAGCAGCGAACTCTTTAAACACACTTGAAAAAGGATGGCACATGTGCTTTAATTTCGGTAACTAAGCATTGTGTGCAGAGATTTTGAAGCTATCTCCTTTCCTTCAGTTTTTGTGCTAAAATCCCTATCTCCAAAACCAGCTTTTACTATATAGGAAGGCATAATCCGGGTATAGCAGCTAACTCTGTAAACCTAAATAAAAGAATGGGGTACATATGATTTACTTCTGGGAATTAATCATTGTGTGCAGAGATTTTGCAGCTATCTACTTTCCTTCTCTTTTTCTGCTAATATTCCTCTCTCTTAAACTAGCATTCACAATATAGGAAAGCATAACCATGGGTATAACAGCTAACTCTTTAAACCCAAAGAAAGAACATTGTACATATGATTTACTTCTGGGAACTAATCACTGTGTGCAGAGTTTTTGCAGCTATCTCCTTTCCTTCAGTTTTTGTGCTAACATACCGATCTGTAAAACTAACATTTACTATATAGGAGAGCATAGCCACGGGTATAGCAGCTAACACTTTAAACATACTTGAGAGAGGTTGGCACATGTGCTTTACTTTCAGGAACTAAGCATGGTCTGCAGAGATTTTGTAGCTGTCTCTGCTCCTTCAGTTTTTGTGCTACCATTCCAATCTCCAAAACTAGCATTTCCTATATAAGAAAGCATAACCAGGGGCATAGTAGCTAACTCTGTAAACCTAAATGAAAGAACGTGGTACATATGTTTTACTTCTGGGAACTAAGCGTTGTGTGTAGATTTTGCAGCTATAACCTTTCCTTCAGTTTTTGTGCTAACATTCCGATCTCCAAAACCAGCTTTTACTATATAAGATGGCATAATCCAGGTATAGCAGCTAACTCTGTAAACCTAAATGAAAGAACGTGGTACATACGATTTACTTCTGGGAACTAAGTATTGTGTGCAGAGATTTTGCAGCTATCTCCTTCCTTCAGTTTTTGTGCTAACATTACTATCTCTAAAACCAGCATTTACTGTACAGGAAAGCATAACCGGGGGTATAGCATCTAACTCTGTAAACCTAAATGAAAGAACATGGTAGATATTTTTTACTTCTGGGATCTAAGTTTTGTGTGCAGAGATTTTGCAGCTATCTACTTTCCTTCAGTCTTTGTGCTAACATTCCTCTCTCTTAAGCTAGCCTTCACTATTTAGGAAAGCATAAACGTGGGTATAACAGCTAACTCTTTAAACCCAAATGAAAGAACATGGTACATATGATTTACTTCTAGGACCTAAGCACTTTGTGCAGAGATTTTGCAGCTATCTCCTTTCCTTCAGTTTTTGTGCTAACATGCCTATCTCTAAAACTAGCATTTACTATATAGGAAAGCATAACCTGGGGTATAGCAGCTAACTCTTTAAACCTAAATGAAGGAACATGGTACACATGATTTACTCCTGGGAAATAAGCACTGTGTGCAGAGATTTTGCAGCTTTCTCCTTTCCGTCCATTTTTGTGCTAAGATTCCTATCTCTAAAACTTGCATTTACTATATAAGAAAGCATATCCGGGGGTATAGCAGCTAACTCTGTAAACCTAAATGAAAGAACATGGTACATTTCATTTACTTCTGGGAACTAAGCATTGAGTGCAGCGATTTTGCAGCTATTTCCTTTCCTTCAGTTTTTAGTGCTAACATTCCTATCTCTAAAACTAGAATTTACTATATTGGAAAGCATAACCGGGGGTATAGCAGCTAACACTGTAAATGTAAATGAAAGAACATGGTACATATGATTTACTTCTGGGAACTAAGCATTGTGTGCAGAGATTTTGCAGTTATTTCATTTCCTTCAGTTTTTGTGCTAACATGCCTATCACTAAAACTAGCATTAGTATATAGGAAAGCATAACCAGGGGTATAGCAGCTAATATTTTAAACATACTTGAAAGAGGATGGCACATGTGCTTTACTTTCAGGAACTAAGCATGGTGTGCAGAGATTTTGTAGCTATCTACTTTCCTTCAGGTTTTGTGCTAACATTCCTATCTCTAACACTAGCATTTATTATATAGGAAAGCATAACCGGGGGTATAGCAGCTAACTCTGTAAACCTAAAGGAAAGAACATGGTACATATGATTTCCTTCAGGGAAGTAAGAATTGTGTGCATAGATTTTGCAGCTATCTCCTTTCCTGCAGGTTTTGTGCTAACATGCCTATATCTAACACCAGAATTTACTATATAGGAAAGCAAAACCGGGTGTAGCAGCTAACTCTGTAAACCTAAATGAAAGAACGTCGTACATATGATTTACTTCTGGGAACTAAGCATTTGTGCAGAGATTTTGCAGCTATCTCCTTTCTTTCAGTCTTTGTGCTAACATTCCTATCTCTAAACCTAGCATTTACTATATAGGAAAGCATAACCCGGGGTATAGCAGCTAACTCTGTAAACCTGAATGAAAGAACATGGTACATTGGTACATATGATTTACTCCTGGGAACTAAGCCTTGTGTGCAGAGATTTTGCATCTATCTCCTTTCCTTCAGTTTTGTGCTCACATTCCTTTCTCTAAAACTAGCATTTACTATATAGGAAAGTATAACCCGGGCTATAGCAGCTAACTCTGTAAACGTAAATGAAAGAACATGGTACATATGATTTACTTCTGGGAACTAAGCATTGTGTGCAGAGATTTTGCAGCTATCTCCTTTTTTTTCAGTTTTTGTGCTAACATTCCTATCTCTAAAACTATCATTTACTGTATAGGAATGCGGGGTTTCTCCTCCTGACTGTGGTGGCTGGAGGGGTCAGGAGGGCCGCACCTTAGCAGGGTTCGAGGTTGCGGCAGACAGCCTCGAGGTCTCTCTGGTGTGTAGGATGCTCGACGGTGGAAAGGAAGATGCTGCAGAGACCAGGTCTGTGCGCAAGTCCGGTTTATTGAGGAAGTACAGTGGGTTATATAGGAGACGCAGGGGGTGGGCGGAGACATGGCAGTAGGGGATTGGCAGAAGCATGGGTGGACTTGTGGTTGGCTGCCATAAGCAGTTAGTAGGGATGGGGGCAGATATTAGGTTAGCTCTACTGTCTATAGGGGCGGGGGGGGGACAACTAGGCAGGAGCCTTCAATCTGAGCTTCTAAGACAGCTGTTTGAAGGAATAGGCCAACATTTGCCCCTTCTAATTTACTGATTTGAAGGAACGCAAGAATGAGGGCTTTGGATTCTTTGGTTTTGGCGGTGGTGTTGGCGCTGGCTGGGGAGGGGAATGGGTTTGGCTGTTA
This sequence comes from Dasypus novemcinctus, assembly GCF_030445035.2. Taxonomy (NCBI): domain Eukaryota; kingdom Metazoa; phylum Chordata; class Mammalia; order Cingulata; family Dasypodidae; genus Dasypus; species Dasypus novemcinctus. Next base: position 96,297,689 of record NC_080678.1, read on the forward strand.
AGGTGGGAAACGCCCAGGCCGGGGGTGCAATGGGCTGTGTTGCAGGGTTTTTAGGTGTTGGGTTGTTCTTGATTTCTTCTTGGGGTGGGCTGAGCAGGGCTCGTTGGGGGGGCCGTCTTCTGTAGCAAGCTGATGGTACTGGACGCACATGAAGGATGTGAGAATCGCGTTGGTTTGGTCCCTGGCGAACTGGATGATCTTTTTGACAGCCCAGGGCCCTACGGTAAGAGCTAGGAAAATCATTATTAGTGGGCCTAGGAAGGGGAGGAGGTATGGGAGGAGGGTATGGAATACTCCGGAAGCATAGTTTGCTGCTTTGCGCTCCTTTTGGTGCCGCTCTAGTCCTTCTTGGACCTTTCTTAGGCTGTCCTCGGCGAGGCCAGTAGAGTTGGCATATATACAACATTCTTCTCCAAGGGCGGCACAGAGGCCTCCCTCTTTGAGGAGGAGAAGGTCAAGGCCCCGGCGGTTTTGGAGAACTACCTCAGAAAGGGAATTGAGAGAGTTTTTAAGATGAGAGATGGCGGTTTGGAGGTGGAAGATATCGCTGTCGACAGCTTGCCTGAGGGAGGAAAGGGAAGAGGATTGTGTGGAAAGAGCGGCGATCCCCATGCCTGCTCCGGCGAGACCTAGAAGGGTAGCAACTGTGAGGATGGTGAGGGGTTCTCTTCTCTGGAGGTGAGCAGGGAATTTTTGACTCTGAAGGGCAGAGAAGAATCCTTCATCGCTGTGGAAAAGGACTCAAGGGGCTAGAAGAATGAGCAGACAGGTTTCATTGGTAGCATTGAGGGTGGCGACATTGAGGCAGGGGGTTAGTCCGGTGGAGGTGCAAAGCCATTGGGAGGTGTTATGGGGGATTAAGAATTTGGTGGAAGCACTGGGAGAAGAGTAGTTGGAGCAAGCATCTAGGAGGGGATGGGAACCCTGGCGAGAATGAACACAGCGCCCTGTGGAGGAAACAGATTGAAAGGTTAAGGGGATAGAAGAGGTGTTCCAAATGCATTCAGCAGGATTATGTTCAGAGGATTCGCTGAAGGCGAGGTTGGTGGTGACAGGCTTGTATAGAGGAAGAGAGGGGGAGAGACAGAGCCAACAATTCGCAGTGAGGTTGGGGTGGGAGATATTCAGAGAGGTGTATGAGGCTTTGATTAGGTTGATGAGAGGGCTGGAGTACCAAGTAGGTGGTAAGCGAGGCTTGGGGTAGTGGGAGCTAAGAGGGGTAGCTGTGAGGGAGGTGCTGGACAAGGGAGAGGGCAAGGTGGAGTGGGGCGGAGAGGGAAGCCGTGCCTGTGGAGGATTGAGAACTTGATTTGGGCCCACTGGGGTGGAACGGGTGGGAATTGAAAATTTTTGTACAATGAAGAAGGCGCCGTAGTGGTAGCTGCTCATGTAAAGTCGGGCTCCCCAGGTGCGACCGTCTAGCCAGGCTTCATCTTCAGGGTTTTTGACAGTGAGCGTAATGCTGCTCCAGTAGGGTTTGCTGTTCTTCTCACACTTAAAGGAAAGGGAGAGGTAGGGGTCCCTATTGGGAGCTCCCGACCACCCATAGGCCATGGTTTTGCACCCCCAGGAGGGGCAGTAATAGTGTGCAGGGTCATAGCAGCCTTTGGCTGAGGAAGGGCAAATATAGAAGCCTGAGACTGCTTTATTATAGGGGCCATTAAGGCCTGTAAGTGAGCTGTACCAGCACCAGTGAGTCATGTGTGTGATGTCTTGAAGGGAGCCACCACCGTCGACAGGAAGATTGGCGAGGTTGCATATGTGCACTGTGAAGGAAGGAGCACTTGCAGTGATATTTTCAGCGAGGAGCTCTTCCTGCTGCCAGAGGTACAACGTCCAGTTGAAGGGTTGGTGCGAGGGGTTGGAGAAGGTAGGCAGGAGAAGAGGAATGAGGAGAAGGACTGGATACAGGTGAGCTTCAGCCTTCTGCTCTATTGCCATTGCTTTCTTCTTGTACAGGTGGAGTAGGTTCGTCCGCCTGCAGTGGGCTCTCTGATGTTTGGTCAGTGACTGGCCAGACGAGGCATCCCGGAATCCAAAGAGGCTGCGGCTCGGAATCTGGAAAGACACAAGCAAAACCTCTCCCTTGGGCAAGGAGGGGGGCTGGCCCCTGCCAAGTATTATTTTTGGGGTCTTTCCAGTGAGCTAGAGGGGCTTGGGTGGGGCGGTATGAGGGGCCCCAGTGCTTATGGACGGGAGATAGCCCCTTCTCATCAAAAGAGAGGAGATTAAGATGGATAAGGCAGGAAGTGATGACATCTCCTGGCGTCTTTAAGGGATTTTCCTGTCTTTCTTTGTGGATCAAGAGCTTGAGTTGCTGGTTGACACGCTCGACGATGCCTTGTCCTTGCGGGTTGTGTGGGATGCCAAAGTGATGGGTGATCTTGTAGAGCTGCAGGAAGGCCACGAAGGCAGCACTTCAGTAGGCAGGGCCGTTGTCTGTCTTGAGGCCCCAGGGTACTCCCATGAAGAGAATGGCTTGGTGCAGAGCTCGGATGGCGTGCTTTGCTGTTTCTCCAGGCAAGGGCACGGCGTAGCACATGTGCAAGAATGTGTCAACAGTGACGTGCACGAATTTGAGCCGTCTGAAGGAATTGACGTGTGTGACGTCCATTTGCCATCTGGAGTTGGGGCGGAGGTCGCGGGGGTTGACTCCTTGCAGCTGAAGAGGCCCGAGGAGCAGGAGAGGAGCACAGGTGCGGCAGGAGCATACTAGATGCTTACAAGTCTCTATAGGCAGGTCTGGAAAGAGCTGGTGAATGGAGCGCACAGAGAAGTGGAACTGCGCATGCAGAAGTTTGGCTTGGTTGATAGTATCTCCAGGGTTGGGAGGCTGAGGCGCTGTGTGGCTGGCGAGAGCGGCAGCAGTGGAAGGTTTTATGGCTTGGTTGGCCGCTTCATTTCCAGCAGTCAGTGGGCCTGGGAGGCCAGAGTGGCTTCTGATGTGTGAGATGAACCATGGATGACATCTAGATTCTAGTTGATGCTGAAGGAACTCGAGCGCCTTGTCGATGGGCAAGTTGTTGGGAAAAAGGTGGTGAGAGGCAGGGCGCGACATGCTTGTAGGGTGTACAAACTGTCTGTGAAGATGTTTAAGGGTTGGTCCGCATACGCGTGTAACGCAACAGCAACAGCGAGCAATTCTCCTACTTGGATGGAGAATGTGTTGGTGAACAGAAGAGTCCACAGCTTCCCAGCTGAGGGAGTGTAAATGATGACAGCGTAGCTGGTCTTGGAGGCATCAGTGAAGATGGTGACAGCATGAGGAATAGGCTTCCGTATGGGAAGCGGATGGAAGCAAGGGGAGAAGGGCAGTTGAGTGATGCCCTGCAGGAGCCGGTGATGCGGGTAATGGTTGTCAAAGGAACCTCTGAACACTTCTGCAAGGACTTGCATGTCTGCATCATGCTGGAGCAAGTTGGTGGTGGCCCTGGCATCGAAGGGCCAGATTATTCGAGTGGGTTGGACACCATAGGTGTGCATACTTTGGTAGACCAGGTCAGTGGCAAGAGTGATCCATGCTCGAGTAACTGGGCAGATTTTTGGAAGCTTGCTCTTTGCCATGTGAACCCAAAGTAATGGCCCGTCTTGCCAGAGGAGTCCGGTGACTGTTCCTTGCATGGGAAGGATGAGAGCTTGGATGCTCTTGCCAGGATCATGTCGCTCAAGTCTGCAGATTTTTAGTGCTTCATTGACCGCCTGTATGGCTGCTCGGGCTGCCGGAGTGATGGTAATTTTCCAAGCAGTGGTTTCTGGAGGTTGGCCCTTGGTCTGCAAGAGTGAAAAGAGGGGCTGGAGCTGGGTGGTGGTGATGGGGAGTGCAGACCGCAGCCAGTTGATTTGCCCGCATAATTGCTGCAGCTCCGCAAGCGAAAGTTTTGGCAGGATGGTTAGCTCTGGTGCTAACGGAGTGATGGTGTGATGGAAGCGGAATTCCAGGATGTTAAAAGGCGGTTGAAGATGAACCTCGTCTGGCTGGACAGCCAAACCGATTTGGGTGAGGAGACAAAGAAGGTCTTGAAGGACACTTTGTAGTTTTTGAGCGTCCTCGTGGGCAATGAGCAAATCGTCCATGTAATGGATGATAAATGCCCGTTTGTGCAACGGAGCAACAGCACGGTCGACATAGAGCTGACAGATGGCAGGGCTGTTGCACATCCCTTGTGGAAGCACTCTCCATTGGAAGCGCTGCGCTGCTTCTTGGTGATTTGTCCGTGGCACGGTGAAGGCAAACCGTGGACAGTCGTTCGGGTGGAGAGGAATAGAAAAAAAGCAGTCTTTGATGTTGATGATTGCTGCATGCATATACTGAGGAACTGCGGTGGGGTGTGGACACCCTGGTTGTGGTGAGCCCATCGGCTTGATGTGTCTGTTGATTTCCCACAGATCATGGAGGAGGCAGTACTTTCCATTGTTCTTCTTTAGAATTACAAAGACAGGTGAGTTGTATGGACTGGTGGAAGGTTCAATGTGTCCTGCTTGTAGCTGCTCCTGAATGAGGGTCTCAAGAGCTCTCAATTTATGGGATGGAAGAGGCCACTGCTCAACCCAGATGGGTTCCTCTGTGTCCCATTGTAGAGGAACGGGTTCAGGCGGTGTAAGACGAACAGTGGCGCTTAGTATTGGGGGGACTTTTGGACTGTGGAGGCTGCCGTGGTGAGAATTGCTCCTGTCTGCTCAAGGATGTATTGGCCCCAGAGAATGTTTGAGATGGTGATGGTATGAGGGGGCAGAAGCGGCCATGGCGGCCTTCTCTGTCCTCCCACTTGATGGCAGTGGCACACCTCCAGGAGTCAGAGGAGCCCATGGCTCCAATGACTTGCAGCCCTTGCTCAAGGGCCCAGTGGTTGAAGGCAGCGATTTCAAATGGGATACAGGAGATTTCTGCTCCAGAGTCGAGTAGACCTTCTAGCCATTGGCCTTCTACTTTAAGCTCCATGAGGGGCTTTGTCCCTCTAATGGGAACAGTCCACATCATGGTTGAGGTGGGTGTGGCATTTTGGCTTCTTGGGTGCAGGGCTGAGGCCTGCCCCGGGAGGTGTTTAAAGGCAGCTGGTTGGCATTGGTTGAGCAGCAGTCACGTGCCCAATGGTACCCTTTCCCGCACCTGGGGCACGGGGTAGGTGGTCCTTGGCGGCGAGGTGGAATGCTGGAGCAGTGACCGCATGGGGCGGCATGGCGGGCCGAGGGTGAGGGCATTCTCGGGTGAAGTGACCTGTCTCTCCACATCTGAGCAGTCAGAAGAGATGGCGAGGGCTGTAGCTATAGCCTTGGCTAGAGAGGTGGCTTGTGGATCAAGGTTGCGACAGGCCAGGACCCAATCATGCACCCCTTTGTCTCTCATGGTGAGGATGACCTGTCTGCAAACCTTGTTCGCTCCCTCTAAGATGAGCTCTCTGGCGAGAGCTAGCTGGGCTTGCTCCCCGATGACTTTACGCTTGCAGGCTTCAGCGACTCTTGAGATGAAGGTAGAGAACTCTTCATCCTTGCCCTGTGTCAGTTGAATGAATTTCTGAGGCCGAGAGGTGGTGGCACTGCGGAAGGCGCAGAGGGCAAATTCTCAGAGCAGAAGCCAAAACCCGGGCGGGGCATTTTGGTAATGAGCGGGGTCAGTGAATCATCCGGTACCGGTGTAGGCCTCTGTGGGGTCTTGAATGCCAGCTCTAGTATTTTCAGCAATATGCCTTTCCGCTTCTGCTTGAAAGTGTGCTCTCCATTCAATGAACTGCCCTGGGGTTAGAATGGCATGGCCTAGAGAAACACAATCATATGGGACAGCTGCCTGTGTGCTGAGCTCTTCTAATAGTTGCTGAGCGTAAGGGCTACTAAGGCCGTCTTCTTTTACTGTGCACCGGAGGTTCTTGATTTCGTCAGGAGTGAAGGGATACCATTCTTGCGGGCGTTGTGCTGTTGGGTTGGTATTCAGCGGATAGAGGTGCGGAGTGCACAGAGCGCACTGAGGCTGGCCCCAGCCTGCGGGACTAGGCTGCTCTCGAGGGAGAGGCGGCAGCGCCGTGAGCGTGTGAGTGGAGGGGCTGCCGGCATGGGGTGGTGGGCTCCCAGAGTCTGTCCAAGTATCGGTGTCCACCCAGGATGGTGCCAGCAGCCTTGCTACCTCTGCGTGCCCCCAAGATGGCACTAGCCCTCCTTCCAGTGAACTACAAAATGGCGGCCGTGGCACTTCCGGTGACGTTTTGGCCTGTCCCCAAGATGGCGTTGGCCCTCCTTCCGGTGGACCACAAAATGGCGGCCGCGGCACTTCTGGTGGCTTATAAGATGGCAGTGGCCCGCCCTCTGGGTCGCTCCAAGATGGCGCCAAGACAGGAAGGGGCGGGTATAGGAAGCTGGAATTTCCGCCCATCTGCCCCCTTGGCGGGAACTTCCCCTTTTCAGGCAGAGAAGAAGGAGGAAGTTCGCCATCTTGGTGCCCCAGCGGGAACTTCCCCCTTTCGAGTGAAGAAGAAGGAGGAAGTTCACCATCTTGGTGGCAGCAGCCTTTAGGAGGGTTCCTCTCAAGATTGGCGTTAAGCTGATCTGACAGAGACTCATTGTCGGAATCATCGGGAGGCGGCTCCCCCTCTTTGGAGTCGCAATTGAGGGGTTGCTTTGGGCCTCGCAAATTGCTGTAATAGGCATCTTTCAGAGCGGGTGCGCCGAGAAGACAAGCATGGATGGCCACGAGCATGGGCAGAAGGCCTGGGGGGAACGACCTGCCATCATTCTCCATCGAGGAGGTAACATGATCAATTAGGTGTGTGTAAGTTTCTGCACTCCAAAGGTGGCAGGTGGCCAGCCACGGATTGAAGGGTAGAAGGAGGTCCCAGTACTTCTGCAGTTGGCATAGGGAAACCCTGACACCGTTAGTATCTAAAAGGCCGGCAAGTGCCCTGACTTGCGGTGCTTGACGGGAAGATAGATGCCCGCCCATCTTATCTGCCGGGGCCAGTATATGGGGGTCCTTACATTGAGAGCGCGGTGGAGAGGTGGGAGAGGAGCCCCATGGGGGTGGGGCATCAGTCACGTTGGGCGCCAGAGATGCAGGGGTTTCTCCTTCTGACGGGGGCGGATGGAGGGGTCAGGAGGGCCGCACCTTAGCGGGGTTCGAGGTCGCGGCAGATGGCCTGGGGGCTCTCAGGTGTGGAGGACGCATGGTGGGGGAAAGGAACATGCCGCAGAGACCAGGTCTGTGCGCAAGTCTGGTTTATTGAGGAAGTACAGTGGGTTATATAGGAGACGCAGGGGGTGGGCAGAGACGTGGCAGTAGGGGATTGGCAGAAGCATGGGCGGACTTGTGGTTGGCTGCCATAAGCAGTTACTAGGGATGGGGGCGGATATTAGGTTAGCTCTACTGTCTATATGGGTGGGGGGAGACGACTAGGCGGGAGGCTACAATCTGAGCTTCTAGGACAGCTGTTTGAGGGGATAGGCCAACATAGGAAAGCATGACCGGGGTTATATCAGCTAACTCTGTAAACCTAAATGAAAGAACATGGTACATATGATTTACTTCTGGGAACTAAGAATTGTGTGCATAGATTTTGCAGCTATCTCCTTTCCATCAGTTTTTCTGCTAATATGCCTATCTCTAACACAAGCATTTACTATATAGGAAGGCATAACGGGGCGTATAGCAACTAACTCTTTAAACCTCAAAGAAAGAACATGGTACATATGATTTACTTCTGGGAACTAGGCATTGTGTGCAGAGATTTTGCAGCTATCTCCTTTCCTTCAGTTTTTGTGCTAACATTCCATCTCTAAAACTAGCATTTAGTATATAGGAAAGCATAACCAGGAGTATAGCAGCTAACTCTTTAAACCTAAATGAAAGAACATGGTACATATAATTTACTTCTGGGAACTAAGCATTGTGTGTAGAGATTTTTCAGCTATCTCCTTTCCTTCAGTTTTTGTGCTAACATGCCTATCCCTAACACTAGCATTTACACTATATGAAAGCATAACCGGGGGTATAGCAGGTAACTCTTTGAACCTGTGAAAGAGCATGGTACATATGATTTACTTCTGGGAACAAAACATTGTGTGCCCAGATTTTGCAGCCATCTAATTTCCTTCAGTTTTTGTGCTTACATTCCTATGTCTAAAACTAGCATTTACTATATAGGAAAGCATAACCGGGGGTATAGCAGCTAACTCTTTAAACCTACCTGAGAGAGAATGACACATGTGCTGTGATTGTGGGAAGTAAGTGTTCGCAGAGAATTTACAGCTATCTCCTTTCCTTCTGGTTTGTGCTAACATGCCTATCCCTAACACTAGCATTTACACTATATGAAAGCACAACCGGGGTATAGCAGCTAACTCTTTGAACCTATCTGAAAGAGCATGGTACATAGGATTTAATTCTGGGAACAAAGCATTGTGTGCAGAGATTTTGCAGCCATCTAATTTCATTCAGTTTTTGTGCTAACATTCCTATGTCTAAAACTATCATTTACTATATACAAAAGCATAACCAGGGGTATAACAGCTAACTCTTTAAACCTAAATGAAAAAACATGGTACATATGATTCACTTCTGGTAACTAAGCATCGTGTGCAGAGATTTTGCAGCTATCTCCTTTTCTTCAGTTTTTGTGCTAACATGCCTATCTCTAAAACTAGCATTTACAATATATGAAAGTATAACCCGGATTATAGCAGATAACTCTTTAAAATTACTTGAAAGAGGATGGCAAATGTGCTTTACTTTAGGGAAATAAGCATTGTGTGCAGAGATTTTGCAATTACTTCCTTTCCTTCAGTTTTTGAGCTAACATGCCTATCCCTAACACTAGCATTTACACTATATGAAAGCATAGCGGGGTTATAGCAGCTAACTCTTTGAACCTATCTGAAAGGGCATGGTAGATATGATTTACTTCAGGGCACAAAGCATTGTGTGCAGAGATTTTGCAGGTATCTCCTTTCCTTCAGTTTTTTGTGCTAACATTCCTATCTCTAAAACTAGCGTTTACTACCTAGGAAAGTGCGGTCACCCCTCGGGCTGAAGTGTGGTTTGCTGGCCTGGCAAGGGAGCGGCCGCGGTAGGCCTAATTCCAAGCCACTGTCCCCATAATAGGGTGGCTGGTCGGACTCGCTGCCTCCCCTGAAGGGAGCTCGGCATGGGTGCAGAGTGCCCTTGGGTCTCCCCTTCTCAGCAGCCATGCTTCCGCGGCCTCCCCTCCTCCCAGATAGCGCCACATGATGCCTTATGAGGCAACACCCTTCTTCTTTCCCCCTGCACAGGCACAGGGTGGAATTTCCAGTCTGCCTTCCCCCCCCCGACAGTAGCAACAGCCAGGCACAAGGCGGTAAACTCAAGTCTGCCCTCTACCCCAGCAACAGCAGCTACCCATCACTAAACCCTGCCACTTCCCCCAGCAACAGCAACAGCCAATCCCTAACCACCACTCCTCCCCCATCCAGTACCTCCCACTGACCTTTCTCCAGCAACCAATCAGAACAGGGCGTGGCTTCGACCAATCAGCCTTCCCCAGCCCCTATAAAACTGTTGCCTCTCCCTCAATAGTGTTGGACTTGCGTGTTTACCTTGTCTCCGCGGTAGTTCTTCTGCCATGCGCCCTCCAGTCCTGAGAGCACCCTACAAGGGCCTGGCCTCCCTTGTCCCCAGTTCATTGCCTGCTTCTCTGGGCGACCCCTTCGTCGCCGGCTTTGCTGGGTGACCCCGTCAGCCGAACCGCACAACCCCTGTGAGACAGACCCCTCGTCTGCTGCCACCCGACCCCTCGTCCCAAGTGGGACCGACCCCTCGTCCCAAGCGGGACTGACCCCTCGTCCCAAGTGGGACCGACCCCTTGTCTGCAGCCAGACCCCACCTCTACCGACCGAGCAAGCTGTTGCAGGAAAGCATAACCGGGTGTATAGCAGTTAACTCTTTAAAACTAAAGAAAAGAACATGGTACATATGATTTACTTCTGGGAACTAAGCATTGTGTGCAGAGATTTTGCAGCTATCTCCTTTCCTTCAGTTTTTGTGCTAACATTCCTATCTCTAAATACAGCATTCACTATATAGGAAAGCATAACCTTGTGTATAGCAGCTAACTCTTTAAACCTAAATGAAAGAACATGGTACATATGGCTTACTTCTGGATAGTAAGCATTGTGTGCAGAGATTTTGCAGCTATCTCCTTTCCTTCAGTTTTTGTGCTAACATTCCTTACCTTAACACTATCATTTACACTATAAGAAAGCATAACCGGGGGTATAGCAGCTAACTCTTTAAACCTAAATGAAACAACATGGTACATATGATTTACTTCTGGGAACTAAGCATTGTGTGTAGAGATTTTGCAGCTATCTCCTTTCCTTCAGATTTTGTGCTAACATGCCTATCCCTAACACTATAATTTACACTATATGAAAGCATAACCAGGGGTATAGCAGCTAACTCTTTGAATATATCTGAAAGAGCTTGGTACATAAGATTTACTTCTGGGCACAAAGCATTGTTTGGAGAGATTTTGCAGCTATCTCCTTTCCTTCAGTTTTTGTGCTAACATTCCTATCTCTAAAACTAGCATTTAAACTATATGAAAGTATAACTGGGAGTATAGCAGATAACTCTTTAAACCTACCTGAAAGAGCATAGTACATATGATTTACTTCTGAGAACTAAGCATTGTGTGCAGAGATTTTGCAGCTATCTCCTTTCCTGCAGTTTTTGTGCTAACATGCCTATCTCTAAAACTAGCATTTCCAATATATGAAAGCATAACCCGGATTATAGCAGGTAACTCTTTAAACTTACTGGAAGGAGAATGGTACATATGCTTTACTTTAGGGAACTAAGCATTTTGTGCAGAGATTTTACAGCTATCTCTTTTCCGTCAGTTTTTGTGCTAACTTTCCTATCTCTAAAACTAGCATTACTATATAGGAAAACATAACCGGGGAATAGCAGCAAACTCTTTAAACCTAAATGAAAGATCATGGTATATATGATTTACTTCTGGGAACTAAGCATTGTGTGCAGAGATTTTGCAACTATCTCCTTTCCTTCAGTTTTTGTGCTAACATGCCAACTCTAAAACTAGCATTTAAACTATATGAAAGCATAACCGGGGGTAGAGCAGCTTACTCTTTAAAGCTACCCGAAAGAGCATGGTACATATGATTTACTTCTGAGAACTAAGCATTGTGTGCAGAGATTTTGTAGCTATCTCCTTTCCTTCAGTATTTGTGCTAACATTCCTATCTCTAAATCTCGCATTTACTATATAGAAGAGCATAACCTTGGGAATAGCAGCTAACTCTTTAAACCTAAATGAAAGAACATGGTACATATGATTTACTTTTGGGAACTAAGCATTGTGTGTAGAGAATTTGCAGCTATCTCCTTTCCTTCAGTTTGTGCTAACATGCCTATCCCTAACGCTAGCATTTACATTATATGAAAGCATAACCGGGGGTATAGCAGCTAACTCATTAAACCTAAATGAAACAACATCGTACATATGATTTACTTCTGGGATATAAGCATTGTGTGCAGAGATTTTGCAGCTATCTCCTTTTCTCCAGTTTTTGTGCTAACATGCCAATCCCTAACACTAACATTTACACTATATGAAAGCATAACCAGGGGTATAGCTGGTAACTCTTTGAACCTATCTGAAAGAGCATGGTACATATGATTTACTTCTGGGCAGAAAGCATTGTTTGCAGATATTTTGTAGCTATCTCCTTTCCTTCAGTTTTTGTGCTAACATTCCTGTCTCTAAAACTAGCATTTACTATATAGAAAAGAATACCCAATAGTAAAGCAGGTAACTCTTTAAACCACCTGAAAGAGATGGCACATGTCCTTTACTTTAGGGAACTAAGCATTGTGTGCAGAGATTTTGCAGCTATCTCCTTTCCTTCATTTTTTGTGCTAACATGCCTATCTCTAAAACTAGCATTTACTATATGTGAAAGCATAACAAGGGGTATATCAGCTAACTCTTTAAACCTACCTGAAAGAGCATGGTACATATGATTTACTTCTGAGATTTTGCTGCTATCAGCTTTCCTTCAGTTTTTGTGCTATCTTGCCTATTTCTAAAACTAGCCTTTATTATATATGCAAACATAACCTGGGGATGTAGCAGCTCTCTCTTTGATGTACTTGAGTGACCATGGCACTTGTGCTTTACTTCTGTGAACTAAGCAGGGTGTGCAGAGATTTTGCTGATATCTGCTTTCCTTCAGATTTTGTGCTTGTTTGGCCTATCTCTAAAACCAGCCTTTGTTCTATATGCAAGCGTAAGCTGGGGCTTTAGCAGCTTAGTCTTTAAACCTACTTGAATGAACATGGCATATGTGCTTTACTTCTGTGAACTAAGCAGTGTGTGCAGAGATTTTGCTGCTATCTGCTTTCCCTCAGTTTTAGTGCTAACTTGCCTGTTGCTGAAACTAGCCATTACTCTATAGGCAAACATAACCTGGGGCTGTCGCAGCTTAGTCTTTAAACCTACTTGAATGAGCATGGCAGATCTGCTTCACTTCTGTGAACTATGTTGGTTGTGCAGAGATTTTGTTGCTATCTCCTTTCCTTCAGTTTTTTTATTATTGGCCTGTCTCTAAAACAAGCCTTTATTCTATATGCAAGCACAACCTGGGTCTGTAGCACTTTACACTTTGATCATATTTGAATGAGCATGGCACATGTGCTTTACTTCTGTGAACTAAGCAGAGTGTGCGGAGATTTTGCTTCTATCTGCTTTCCCTCAGTTTTTGTGCTATCTTGCCTATCTCTAAAACTAGCCTTTAATATATATGCAAGCATAATCTGGGGCTGTAGCAGCTTGCTCTTTAAACCTACTTGAATGAACATGGCATATGTGCTTTACTTCTGTGAACTAAGCAGGGTGTGCAGAGATTTTGCTGCTATCTGCTTTCCTTCAGTTTTTGTGCCAGCTTTGCCTATCCCTAAAACTAACCCTTTCTTTAACCACTTGTATACCCCTTTCCAAATCCTTACCACTCTACCCTATGTCAACCCATCCTAATGTGAACCTGCAATTCAATCTCAGCCTACTGTTGAAACTTAGTTCTAGGCTCGAGTTCCTTGGGTTTTACGTTGAAGAACTGGGAAGGAAACACACCTCTTTGCTGTCTATGGGATTGTCCTCAGTCACAATATCTGTATAAATGGCTGAGATACCAGAATGAGATGCAAGAATTGAACTTACTTTCCCTAGGAAATGCACTACTCCTTGACAGCAATGCGTTTTCCCCTCCAAGCAATCAGGTCCTCTGCTGGATGCTCCTTCCCAGTGAAATGGAATGTGTTTCACCATTCTCATTTCGTACCACACGGGATTTTTGGCCTGCTCCCTCCGGGCTCTTATCTACACTCACAATTTTCTCACTCTTCCCACTTAATGCTAGGGCTGAAACACTAGTGCATTAGGTACACATTTGCTAAACAGCTAAGTCTTTTCCCCCACTTACACTGCTACTTAAACAGAACACTGTTTTCACTCAGAGAGAAAACTGTTTCTAGAGACAAAGGCTCACTCAAGTCCTGAGTCAATATCAGCTTGCTCTTAAATCCTAGGTGTATGATGGTGGCACATCTGCTTTACTTCTGCAAAGAAAGCAAGGTGTGCAGAGATTTCCCTGCTATCTGCTTTCATTCACTTTCTGTGCTGGCTTAGCCTATCCCTAAAATTAAGCCTATCTCTATTTCCCAGTATGACCTCGACAGTAGCAGCTTACTCTTTATATGTAGTTGAATGACCACAGCCTGTGTGTTTTTTTTCTGTGAACTAAGCAAGATGTGCTCAGATTTCCTTGCTCTCTGCTTTCACTCAATTTTAGTGCCTGTTAGGCCTATCCCTGAAACTAACCCATTCTCTCTAAGCAAGAATTACCTGGGCCTGTAGCAGCTTTCTCTTTAAAGTTACTTGAATGAGCATGGCAGATCTGCTTTACATTTGTGAACTAAGCAGGATGTGCAGACATTTTGCTGCTATCTGTTTTCCCTCAGTTTTTGTGCTAACTTACCTATCTCTGAAACTAGCCATTATGCCATAGGCAAACATAACCTGGGGCTGTAGCAGCTTTCTCTTTAAAGCTACTTGAATGAGCATGGCAGATCTGCTTTACTTCTGTGAACTAAGCAGGGTGTGCAGAGATTTTGCTGCTATCTGCTTTCCTTCAGTTTTTGTGTTTTGGGCTTATCTCTAAAACCAGGCTTTATTCAATATGGAAGTGTAACCTGGAGCTGTAGCACCTTACACTTTAAACCTACTTGAATGAGCATGGCACATGTGGTTTCCTTCTGTTAACTAAGCAGGGTGTGCAGAGATTTTGCTGCTATCTGCTTTCCCTCAGTTTTAGTGCTAACTTGCCTGTCGCTGAAACTAGCCATTACTCTATAGGCAAACATAACCTGGGGCTGTAGCAGCTTAGTCTTTAAACCTACATGAATGAGCATGGCAGATCTGCTTCACTTCTGTGAACTAAGCAGGGTGTGCAGAGATTTTGTTGCTATCTCTTTTCCCCCAGTTTTTGTGTTTTTGGCCTATCTCTAAAACCAGCCTTTATTCCATATGCAAGTATATCTTGGGGCTGTAGCACCTTACTCTTTAAACCTACTTGAATGTGCATGGCACAGATGCTTTACTTCTGTGATCTGAGCAGAGTGTGCAGAGATTTAGCTGTTATCTTCTTTCCTTCAGTTTTTGTGCTATATTCCCTATCTTTAAAACTAGCCTTTATTATATATGCAAGCATAACCTGGGGCTGTAGCAGCTTATTCTTTAAACCTACTTGAATGAGCATGGCACATGTGCTTTACTTCTCTGAACTAAGCAGGGTGTGCAGAGATTTTGCTGTTATCTGCTTTCCTTCAGTTTTTGTGCTTGTTTGGCCCATCTCTAAAACTAGCCTTTGTTCTATACACAAGCATAACCTGGGGCTGTAGCAGCTTATTATTTAAACCTACTTGAATGAGCATGGCATATGTGCTTTACTTCTGTGAACTAAGCAGGGTGTGCAGAGATTTTGCTGCTATCTGCTTTCCTTCAGTTTTTGTGCCAGCTTTGCCTATCCCTAAAACTAACCCTTTCTTTAACCACTTGTATAGCCCTTTCCAAATCCTTACCACTCTACCCTATGTCAACCCATAAAACATGAAGCTGCAATTCAATCTCAGCTCACTGTTGAAACTTAGTTCTAGGCTCGAGTTCCTTGGGTTTTACTTTGAAGAACTAGGAAGGAAACACACCTCTTTGCTGTCTATGGGATTTTCCTCAGCCACAATGTCTGTATATATGGCTGAGATACCAGAATGAGATGCAAGAATTGAACTTACTTTCCCTAGGAAATGCACTACTCCTTGACAGCAATGTGTTTTCCCCTCCAAGCAATCAGGCCCTCTGCTGGATGCTCCTTCCCAGTGAAATGGAATGTGTTTTACCATTCTCATTTCGTACCACATGGGATTTTTGGCCTGCTCCCTCTGGGCTCTTATCTACACTCACAATTTTCTCACTCTTCCCACTTAATGCTAGGGCTGAAACACTAGTGCATTAGGTACACATTTGCTAAACAGCTAAGTCTTTTCCCCCACTTACACTGCTACTTAAACAGAACACTGTTTTCACTCAGAGAGAAAACTGTTTCTAGAGACAAAGGCTCACTCAAGTCCTGAGTCAATATCAGCTTGCTCTTAAATCCTAGGTGTATGATGGTGGCACATCTGCTTTACTTCTGCAAAGAAAGCAAGGTGTGCAGAGATTTCCCTGCTATCTGCTTTCATTCACTTTCTGTGCTGGCTTGGCCTATCCCTAAAATTAAGCCTATCTCTATTTCCCAGTATGACCTCGACAGTAGCAGCTTACTCTTTATACGTAGTTGAATGACCACAGCCTGTGTGTTTTTTTTCTGTGAACTAAGCAGTGTGTGCAGAGATTTTCTTTTCATCTGCTTTCATTCACTTTTAGGGCTGCCTTGACCTGTCCCTGTAACTAACCCATCTCTATACCCAAGTATGACCTGGGGCTTTAACAGCATACTCTTTAAACCTACTTGAATGACCATGGCACATGTGCTTTACTTCTGTGAACTTAACAGGGTGTGCAGAGATTTTCCTCCTATCTGCTTTCCTTCCATTTTAGAGCCAATTTTGCTTATCCCTAAAACTAATGTTTTCTCTATATGCAGGAATTACCTGGCCTTGTTGCAGCTTACTCTTTAAACCTACTTGAATGACCATGGCACATGTGTTTTACTTCTCTGAACTAACTAATGTGTGCAGAGAATTTCATGCTTTTTGCTTTTTTTCCCTTTTAACGTGAGCTTTGTCTTTCCCTAAATCTAAACCTATCTCTATCCACAAGAATGACCTTGGGCAGTAGCAGGTTACTCTTTAAACCCACATAAATGACCATGGCTCATTGTCTTTATTTCTGTGAACTAAGCAATGTGTGCAGAGATTTTCTTGCTATCTGCTTTCATTCACTCTTAATGGCCACTTTGCCTTTCCCTAAGATTAACCCAATCACTATCCCCAACTATGACTTGGGACAGTGGCAGCTTTCTCTTTCAACCTAGTTATATGACCATGGCATATGTACTTTACTTCTGTGAACTAAGCAGGCTGTGCAGAGATTTTCCTGCTATCTACTTTTATTCACTTTTAATGCCAGCTTTGCCTATCCCTAAAACTAATCCTGTCTCTAATCCCAAGTTTAGCCTCATCCAAATCCCTGCCGCTGTACCCTATCTAAACCTAGCATAATACGAACTCCAAAATCAGTCTTCCTCACCCAGGGAAACAATAGTAAGAGCACCCTAACTGCACCCAAGACCTGGGGCAGTAGCTGATTACTCTTTAAACTGAGATGAATGACCGTGGCTTATGTGCTTTACTTGTGTGAACTAAGCAGCAGAGGCGGGGATTTTTGTGCTATGTGCTCTCTTTCACTCTTGGTGCCATCTAGGTCTAACTCTAACAGGTACCCTATCTATATCACCTAGCATATTCGAAAGCAATTGTCATCTTCCAGCCCATATCTAATCCTAACATAACCTGAACCTCAGATACAAATGTAGCCCACTATTTAAACTTAGTTCTATGCTTGAATTCCTTGTGTTTTACTTTTAAGCACTATGAAGGAAACACACCTCTTTGCTGTCTATGGGCTTTTCCTCTCTTTCACAATGTCTGCATATATGGTTAAGATACCAGAATGAGATATAAGCATTTAACTTACTTTCCATAGGAAATGCAGTACTCCTTGACAGCAATGTGTTTTCTCCTCAAATCAATCAGGCACTCTGCAGGATCCTCCTTCCTAGGAATGACCTGGGGCAGTAGCACTTTACTCTTTAAATCTAAGTGAATGACCATGGCACATGTACTTTACTTTTCTGAACTAATCAAGGTGTGCAGAGATTTTCCTGCTATCTGCTTTCATTCACTTTTAGTGCCAGCTTTGCCTATCCCTAAAACTAACCCTATCTCCATCCTCCAGTATAGCCTTATCCATATTCCTACCACTGTACCCTAACTAAACCTAGCATAACACGAACTCCAAAGTCAGTCTTTCTCACCCAGGATGACAATAGTAAGAGCACACTCACTGCACCCAAGAACTGAGACAGTAGCCAGTTACTCTTTAAACTTAGTTAAATGGCCTTGGCTCATGTACTTTACTTCTGTGAACTAAGCAGCACAGGCAGAGAGTTTTCTGCTATGTGCTTTCTTTCATTCTTCATGCCAGCTAGGCCTAACTCTAAAAGGAATCCTGTCTATATCACCAAGCATTTCCATAAGCATTTGCCATCTCCCAGCCCATGTCCAAGCCTAGCATAATACGAACCCCAAAGTCAATCGTAGCCCTCTCTTTAAACTTAGTTCTATTGTCCAGTTCCTTGTGTTTTACTTTTAATATCTATGAAGGAAATACACCTCTTTGCTCTCTATGAGCTTTTCCTCTCTGTCAGAAAATTTATATATATGGCTGATATACCAGAATGAGATTTAAGTATTTAACTTACTTTCCACAGGAATGCAGTACTCCTTGACAGCAATGCCTTTTCTCCTCAAAGCAATCAGTCACTGTCCTTGATCCTCCTTCCTTTTGAAATGTATTGTGCTTTACCAGTATCCTTTTGTAACACAGGGGATTTTTTGCCTGCCCACTGTGGGCTCTTACCTAAAGTCACTTTGATCTCACTCTTCCCACTTAGTGCTAGGGCAGAATCGCTAGTGCGTTAGTTTCGGGAACTAAGCAAGGTGCACATTTGTAATCTGCTAAGCCTTTTCCACCACTTACACTGATGTCTAAACAGAAGCCTGTTTTTACCCAGAGAGAAAACCATTTCTAGAGCCTAAGGCTCAACCAAGTCCTGGGAAATATTAGCTTGCTCTTTATTTCTAGGTGTATGACCTGGGCACATATGCTTTACTTCTGCAAACTAAGCATGGTGTGCAGAGATTTCACTGCTATCTGCTTTCATTCACTTTTGGTGCCAGATTTGCCTATCCCTAAAACTAACCCTATGTCTATCCCCAAGTATGACCTGGGGCAGTAGTAGCTTACTCCTTAAACCTAGTTGAATGACCATGGCACATGTGCTTTAATTCTGTGAACTTAGCAAGGCATACAGAGATTTCCCAGCAATCTGCTTTCATTCACTTTTTGAGCTAGCTTTGCCTATCCCTAAAACTAACCCTATCTCTATCCCCAAATATGACCTGGGGCAGTAGCAGCTTACTCTTTAAACCTAGTTAAATGACCCTGGCACATGTGTTTTACTTCTGTTAACTAAGCAAGGTGTGCAGAGAGTTTCCTGCTATGTGCTTTAATTCACTCTTAGTGCCATCTTTGCCTATCCCTAAAACTAACCATGTCTCTAATCCCAAGTATAGCCTTATCCAAATTCCTGCTGCTGTACCCTATCTAAACTGTGCATAACACAAACTTCAAGTCAGTCTTCCTTACCCATGATGACATTAGTAAGAGCACCCAATCCACATGCAAGAGTAACAGATTACTCTTTAAACTTAGTTGAATGACCATGGCTCATGTGTTTTACTTCTGTGTACTAAGCAGCATAGGCAGAGAGTTTTCTGCTATGTGCTTTCTTTCACTCTTATTGCCAGCTAGGCCTATCTCTAAAAGGAACCCTTTCTATATCACCAAGCATATCCATACAAATTTGTCATCTCCCAGCCCATATCTAAGCCTAGCATAACCCAAACTCCCAAGTCAATCTTAGCCCACTCTTTAAACTTAGTTCTATGATCGAGTTCCTTGTGTTTTACTTTTAATAACTATAAAGGAAACACACCTCTTTTCTGTCTATGGGCTTTTCCTCTCTGTCACAATCTGTATATATGACTGTGATATTAGAATGAGATATAAGAATTTAACTTACTTTTCTTAGGAATGCAGTACGTCTTGACAGCAATTCGTTTCTCCTTAAAGCACTCAGGCACTCTCCTGAATCCTCCTTCCCTTGAAATGTAATGTGTTTTACCATTATCCTTTTGTTCCACTTGGGATTTTTGGCCTGCTCCCTGTGGCCTTTAAGTACAGTCACTTCGATCTCACTCTTCGCACTTAGTGCTAGGATGACTCGCTAGTGCATTAGTTTCAGGAACTAAGCAAGGTACACTTTTGGTAAACTGCTAATGCATTTCCACCACTTACACTGATACCTAAACAGAAGCCTGTTTTCCCCCATAAAGACAACCATTTTTAGAGCCTAAGGCTCACCCAAGTCCTAGGACAATATTATCTTGTTTTTTATTCCTAGGTGTATGACAGTGACACATAAGCTTTACTTCTGCAAACTAAGCAAGGTCTGCAGAGATTTTCCTGCTATCTGCTTTCATTCACTTTTAGTGCCAGCTTTGCCTATCCCTAAATCTAACCCTATCTCTATCCTCAAGTATGACCTGGGGCAGTAGCAGCTTACTCTTTAAACCTACTTGAATGATGATGGCACATGCCATGGTCATTCAGCTAGGTTTAAAGAGTAAGTTGCTACTGCCCCAAGTCATTCTTGGGGATAGAGATAGGGTCAGTTTTAGGGATAGGCATAGCTGGCACTAGAAGTGAATGAAAGCACATAGCAGGTAAATCTCTGCACACGTTGCTTAGTTTGCTGAAGTAAAGCATATGTGCCATGGTCATACAACTAGGATTAAGGAGCAAGCTAATATTGTCTCAGATTTTAGTTGAGGCTTCTCTCTAGATACAGTGTTCTCTCTCAGTAAGGAATATGCTTCTGTTTAGGTATCAGTGTAAGTGATGGAAAACCCTTAACATTTTACCAAATGTTTACCCAGCTTAGTTCCTGAAACTAATGTACTTGTGCATCAGTTGTAATTCTAAGTTTGAAGAGTGAGAACAATGTGACTGTAGTTAAGAGCCCAAAGGGAACAGGCAAAAAATCCTGTGTTCTATGAAAGGACAATGTTTACATATTACCTTTTAATGGGGATGAGGGACCAATAGAGTGCTTGATTGCTTTGAGGAGAAAATGCATTGCTGAGAAGGTGTGCTGCATTCCTGTTGAAAGTAGTTTAATTACTTTCATCTCATTCTGGTATATCAGCCATATATAGACAATGTGAAAGTTAGAAAAGCCCATAGAAAGCAAAGAAGTGTGTTTTCTTCATAATTATCAAAAGTAAATTACAAATTAATCAATCATAGGACTAAGTTTAAAGAGTAACCCAGGATTAATTTTGGAGTTTGGGATTTTCTCGGCTTAGATATGGGCTGGGGACAGGAATATGGATATGGATATGCTTGGTGATATAGATACCATTACTTTTAGAGATAGGCATAGCTGTCCCAAAAAGTGAATGAAAGTACATAACAGGGACATCTTTGCCTAAGCTGCTTAGTTCTCAGAAGTACAGCACATGTGCCATGGTCATTCAACTAAGATTAAAGAGTAAGCTAATATTTCCCCAGGTCTTGGGGAGTTTAGGGTCCAGATACTGTTCTCTCTCTGTGTGAGGAAGATTAATTTTGGAATTCATGTTAGGCTAGTCTTAGATATGGTATAGTGAGATGGATGTAGTTATGGAAATACTTGGCAATTAAGATAGGGTTAGTTTTAGGGATAGGTATAGCTGGCACTACAAGTGTATGAAAGCACATAGCAAGGAAATCTCTGCATATGTTGCTTAGTTCACATAAGTAAAGCATATGTGCCATGATCATACAACTGAGATTAAATCACAAGCTAATATTCCCCCAGGTCTTGGGTGAGGCTTAGGTTCTATATACAGTTGTCTCTCTTGGTTAAGAATGGGCTTCTGCTTAGGTGTCAGTGTAAGTGGTGGAAAACCCTTGGCAGTTACCAAATGTGTACCCTGCTTAGTTCCTGAAAATAATGCACTAGTGATTTGGTCATAGCACTAAGTTTGAAGAGTGAGTTCAATATGATTGTTGGTAAGAGCTTACACTTAGCAGGCAAAATCCCATGTGCTACCTAAAGGACAATGTTAGCACACATTATATTTCAATGTGGATGAGGTTCCAGTATCATGCCTGGTTGCTTTACAGAGAAAATATATTGCTGTTAATGAGACCTGTTTACTGCATTCCTATTGAAAGTCAGTCAGTTACTTACTTCTCATTCTGGTGTCTGAGTCATATATACACAAATTGTGTAAGTGAGGAAAAGCCCATTGATGGCAAAGAAGTGAGTACTGCATAGTTCTGGAAAGGAAACATAATTTACTTGATCATAGAACTAAGTTTAAGTAAGCATGATTTTGAGTTCATGCCATGCTAATGTCAGGAATGAGGATATGGATATGCTTAGGAATATAGATTAGGGTAGTCATAGGGCTAGGCTGAGCTGGCAGTATAATTGAACGAAAGTACATAGAAGGGAAATCTCTGCATATGCTTCTTAGTTCACAGAAATAAAGCATATATACCATTGTCATAGAACTAAGATAAAAGAGTGAGCTAATATTGTCCCAGGATGTGGGTTAGGCTTAGGGTCTAAATCCAGCTAGGTTTCTTTCTAGATGCAGATTAGACTTCCGTTTAAGTGTCAGTGTAAGTGATAGAAAACCCTTAGCAGTTAACCAAATGTGTACATTCCTTCATTCCCAAACCTCATGCCCTAGCAATTCAGTCCTAGCACTAAGTTTGAAGTGTGAGTTCAATATGATTGTAGTTAAGAGCCTACATGTATCAGGCAAAAAATCTCACGTACTACAAAAAAGACAATGTGAAAACACATTACATTTCAATGTGGTAGAGGTTCCAGTATCATGCCAGTTTCCTTCAAAGAGAAAACACACTGCTGTCAATGAGACATGTTTCCTGATTCCTATTGAAAATAAGTTAATTACATGCAACTCATTCTGATATCTCAGTCATATATACACAAGTTGTGTAAGTGAGGAAAAACCCATGGATGGCAAAGTGTGAGTACTGCATAGTTCTCAAAAGTAAAGCACAAGGTACTTGAGCATAGAACCAAGTTTAAAGAGTGAGCTAAGCTTGAATTTAGATTCCTGATATGGTAGGCTTAGTTATGGGTGAGGGGCAGGGATATGGGTATGGATATGCTTAGGGATAGAAGTACAGTTTGTTTTAGGAATAGGCTTAGTTGGCACTATAAGTGAATGAGAGCACATAGCAGGGACATCTCTGCATATGCTGCTTAGTTCACAGAATTAAAGCATATGTACCATTCTCAAACAACTAAGATTAAAGAACCAGCTAACATTGCCCCAGGATTTGGGTTAGGCTTAAGGTCCAGATTAGGTTAGGTTTCTCTCTAGATGAAGAATGGACTTCGCTTTAGGTGTCAGTGTAGGTGAGAGAAAGTCCTTAACAGTTAACCAAATGTGTACCATGCTTAGTTCTCAAAAGTAATGCCCTTGTGACTCAGTCCTAGAACTAGGTTTTAAGAGTGAGTTCAATAGAATTTTAGTTAAGATCCTACAGCTAGCAGGCAAACAAACCCCGTGTATTACAAAAAGACAATGTGAAAACACATTACATTCAGTGTGGATGATGTTCAAGTGTCATTCCAGATTGCTTCAAAGGGAAAATACATTGCTGTCAATGAGACATGTTTCCTGCATTCCTACTGAAAATAAGTTAATTAGTTACAACTCATTCTGGTATATCAGTCATATATACACAAGTTTTGTAAGTGAGTAAATGCACATAGATGGCAAAGAAGTGTGAGTACTGCATGGTTCTCAAAAGTAAGTCATAAGTAACTCGAGCATAGAACTAAGCTTAATGAGTGAGCTATCATTGACTTTTGGATTCGTGTTATGCTGTGCTTAGGTATGGGTTAGGGACAGGGATATGGATATGTATATGCTTAGGGATAGTTTTACGGGGAGGGTTAGCTGACACTGTAAGTGAAAGAAAGCACATAGCAGGCAAATCTGTGCATCTCCTGTTTAGTTCACAGAAGTAAAGCATATGTACACTGTCATAGAACTAAGCTTAAAGTGTGAGATAATATTGACCACAGGGGTTGCATTAGGCTTAGGGTTTTTGTTCTGGTCAGGTTTCTCTCTATGTGAAGAATAGGCTTCTGTTTAAGTTTTAGTGTAAGTGATAGAAAGCCCTTATCTGTTAATGAAATGTGTACATATCTTAGTTCACAAAACTAATGCACATGCTATTTTGTCCTAGCACTAAGTTTAAAGTGTGAGTTTTTAATGAGTGTAGTTAATAAGCCTACACACAGCTGGCAGTAAAACCCTTGTATTACAAACAGGACAATATTATAACTCGTTACTTTTTAATTTGGATGTGATGCAAGCTTCATGTCTCATTCCTTCTATTATAAAACCTATTTCTGTCAATTAAACATGTTTCTTGCATTCCTATTGAAAGTAAGTTAATTTCTTACATCTTACTGTGGTAGCTCAGTCTTATATACACAAGTTGTGTAAGTGAGAAAAAGTACATAGAAGGTATAGAATTGTGTGTAATGTGTAGTTATCAAAACGAAATTACAAGTGACTCGAGTATAGAATTAAATTTATAGAGTGAGCTTATATTGACGTTTTGGTTAGTGTTATGTTAGGGTTAGATTTTAGGTTAGGTATAGGGATAGTGTTAGGCTTAGAATTAGGGTTAGTGTTAGGGTATGCTTACCATTCAGTATAAGTGAAAGAAAGCACATAGCAGACAATGAAGTGTCTATGCTGCTTAATTCACAATAATAAAGTATATGTACCTGTGTATAGAACTAAGTATAAGAGTGAGCTAATAAGACTACTAGGGGTGGCGGACTTGGCCCAGTGGTTAGGGCGTCCATCTACCACATGGGAGGTCCATGGTTCAAACCCCGGGCCTCCTTGATCCTTGTGGAGCTGGTCCATGTGCAGTGTTGATCCACACAAGGAGTGCCGTGCCACGCAGGGGTGTCCCCCATGTAGAGGAGTGCCACATGCAAGGAGTGCACCCTATAAGGAGAGCCACCCAGTGTGAAAGAAAGTACAGACTGCCCAGGAATGGTGCTGCACACACAGAGAGCTGACACAACAAAATGACACAACAAAAAGAAACACAGATTCCCATGCCACTGACAGCAACAGAAGTGGACAAAGAAGAGGAAGCAAATAAACATAGAGAACAGACAACCGGAATGGGGGGGAGGGAAGGGGAGAGAAATAAATAAATAAATAAATCTTAAAAAAAAAATAAGACTGTTGTGTTAATGTTATGTTAGGTTTAGACTTAGGGTTAGGGACAGCAATTAGGGATAGGGATAGGGATAGGGATAGGGTTAGAGCTAGGTTTAGTTTTAGGGATAGCCTTGGCTTTCACTGTAAGTGAATGAAAGCACATGTAAAGCAAATAAGTATATGTGTTGCTTACTTCACAATAGTAAATCACATATACCTTTGTCTTAGAACTAAGTATAAAGAGTGTTCTAATATTGACTACAGGGATTGGTTTAGGCTTAGGGTTAGAAATCCAGTTAGGTTTCTCTCTAAGTGAAGAATAGGCCTCAGTTTAGCTTTTAGTGTAAGTGACAGAAAGCCCTTAGCAGTTAATGCAATGTGTACATTGCTTTGTTTGCAAAGACCATGCTACTATGTCCTAGGTCTAAGTTTAAAGAGTGAATCCATTATGATTATAGTTAAGAGCCTACACATAGCAGGCAATAAAAACCATGTACTATGAAAAGGACAATATTAAAACACATTACTTTTGAATGTGGATGAGATGCATCGTGCCTCATTGCCTAAGAGATAACCCATTGCTGTCAATGAGACATGTTTCCTACATCCATATTGAAATAAGGAAATTTTGTACATGTCATTGTGGTATCTCAGTCATATATACACAAGTTGTGTAAGTGAGAAAAGCACATAGATGGCAAAGAAGTGTATAGTTCTCAAAAGTAATGCACAATTGACTCGAGCATAGAACTAAGTTTAAATAGTGAGCTAATATTGACTTTTGGGTTAGTGTTATATTAGGGTTAGACTTAAGGTTAGGGACAGGGTTAAGGATAGGGTTATGGTTTGGGTTAGAGTTAGCGTTAGTAGTAAGGATATCCTTACCTTTCACTATGAGTCAAAGAAAGCACATAACAGGCAACAAAGTGTATATGCTGTTTAGTTCACAATAGTAAAGCATATGTAACTCTGTCATAGAACTGTTTAAACTAAGCTAATATAGACAGTTGGGTTAATGTTATGTTAGGGTTAGACATAGTGTTAGGGAGGGTTAGGGATTGGTATATGGCTAGGGTTAGAGCCAGGGTTAGTTTTTGGGATAGGCTTAGTTTTCACTGTATGTGAAGGAAAGCACATAGCATGCAAATAAGTGTATATACTGCCTTGTTAACAGTAGTAAAGCATAAGGAGTGACATTTATTGAGTGACATTATATTGACCACATGGATTGGGTTAGGCTCAGGATTTGAGGTCTGGTTCAGTTTCTCTCTATGTAAAGAATAGGCTTCTGTTTAGGTTTTCCTGTAAGTGATAGCCCTTAGCAGTTAATCAAATATGTACATTGCTTACTTCACAAAACTAGTGCACATGCTATTCTGCCCTAGCACTAATTTTGAAGAGTGAGTTCATTATGAGTGTTGGTAAGATTCTAAATGAAGCAGGCAAATAAAGCTGGTGTATTATGAAAAGGACAACACTAAAACACATTACTTTTGAATCGTGAATGTGATGCAAGCATGGTATTTCATTGCTTCTAAGAGAAAACACTCTGCTGTAAATAAGGTATGTTTCCTGCATTCCTATGGAAAGTAAGTTGATTACTTATGTCTCACTGTGGCAGCTCAGTCATATATACACAAGTTGTGTAAGTGAGAAAAAGCACATAGACGGCAAAGAAGTGTGCATCCTGCATAGTTCTCAAAAGTAAAGCCCAAGTTACTCAAGCATAGAACTAAGTTTAAAGAGTGAGCTAATATTGACTTTTGGGTTAGTGTTAAGTTAGGGTTAGACTTCAGGTTAGGGACAGTATTAAGGATGGGATAGGGTTTGGGTTAGAGTTAGGGTTAGTTTTAGAGACAGGCTTAGCTTTCAGTAATTGAAAAATATGCACAAAGCCAGCAATGAAGTGTATATGTTACTTAGTTCACAATAGTAAAGCATACGTACCTTTGTCATAGAACTAAGTTTAAAGAGTGAGCTAATATTGACCACAGGTATCAGGTTAGGCTTAGGGTTAGAGATCTGATTGGATTTTACTCTAGGTAAAGAATAGGTTTCAGTACAGGTTTTAATGTAAGAGATAGAAAGCACTTAGCAGTTACACAAATGTGTGTCTTGCTTAGTTTGCAAAACTAATGCACCTATTATTCTGTCCTAGCACTAAGTTTAAAGAGTGAGTTCATTATGAGTGTAGTTAAGAGTCTACACATAGCAGGCAAAAAAACCCTGTGTATTGCAAAAAGGACAATGTTAAAACACGTGGCTCTTGAATGTGGATAAGATGCAAGCATCATGTGTCATTGTTTCTAAGAGAAAACCCATTGTGGTCAATGAGACATGTTTCCTGCATCCATATTGAAAGTAAGTTAATTTCTTTGATGTCATTGTGGTAGTTCAATAGTATATACACATGTTGAATAAGTGAAAAAAAGCATGTAGGCTCCAATGAAGTGTGTGTGCTGCATAATTCTCAAAGGTAAAACACATGTTATTCATTCATAGAAATAAGTTTAGTGTGTAATCTAATATTGACTTTTGGGTTAGTGTTATCTTAGGGTTAGACTTAGGGTTAGGGACAGGGTGAGGATTAGGGATAAGGTTAGGATTAGAGTTAGGGTTGGTGTTAGGGATAGGCTTAGCTTTTGCTGTAAGTGGAAGAAAGCACATAGCAGGCAGTGTAGTGTATATGCTGCTTAGTTAACAATAGTAAAGCATAAGTACATCTGCCATAGATCTAAGTTTAAGGAGTGAGCTAATATAGGCTTTGGATTAATTATATGTTAGGGTTAGACTTAGGGTTAGGGATAGGATTAGAGATAGGGATAGGGTTAGGATTTCAGTGTAAGTGAAAGAAAGCACATAGCAGGCAAATAAGTGTATATGCTGCTTAGTTGATATTAGTAAAGCATATGTACCTCTGTCATAGAACTAAATTTAATGACTGAGCTAATATTGTCCTTTCAATTAATGTTATGTTAAGGTTAGACTTAAGGTTAGGGACAGGGTCAGTATAGGGATAGAGTTAGGGTGAGAGTGAGGTCTAGTGTTAGGAATAGGCTTAGCTTTTACTAAGTGAGAACTCACAAAGCAGACAACGAAGTGTATATCCTGCTTAGTTCACAATAGTAAAGCATATGTACCTCTGTCATAGAACCATGTTTAAAGAGTGAGCTAATATAGACTTTTGGGTTAGTGTTTTGTTGTGATTAAACTTAGGGTTAGGGACAGGTTTAGGGATAGGGATAGAGTTAATGTTAGGTTTAGGGTTAGAGTTAGGGTTAGTGTTAGGGATCAACTTAGTTTTCACTGGAAATGAAAGGAAGCACATAGCAGTGAAATAAGTGTATATGCTGTTTAGTTCACAGTAGCAAAGCATAGAACTCTGTTTAAAGAGTGAGCTAATATACACTTTTGGGTTAGTGTTATGTTAGGGTTAGACAGGGTGAAGGATAGTGTTAGGGATAGGAATAGCATTAGGGTGAGAGAGTTAGTGTTAGAGATAGGATTAGCTTTCACTAAGTGAAAAAATGCACAAAGCAGGCAATGAAATATATATGCTGCTTAATTCACAATAGTAAAGCCTATGTACCTTTGTAATAGAACTAAATTTAAAGAATGAGCTAATATTGACCACAGGGATTGGGTTAGGCTTAGGGTTAGAGTTCTATTTAGTTTTCACTCTAAGTGAAGAATAGGGTTCTGTTTAGGTGTTGGTGTAAGTGATAGCACTGAGCAGTTAATCAAATGTGTACCCTTCTTAGTTCACAAAATGGACCCACATGCTATTCTGTTCCAGCACTAAGTTTAAAGAGTAGTTCATTATAAGTGTAGCTAAGAGCCTACACATAGCAGAGAAAAAACCTGTGTATTGCAAAATGAACAATGTTAAAACATATTACTTTTGAATGTGGATGAGATGCAAGCATCGTGTCTCATAGATTCTAAGAGATAACCCATTGCTGTCAGTGAGATATGTTTACTGCAACCATATCAATTAAGTTAACTTTTTATATGTCATTGAGGTAGCTCAGTCATATATACTCATGTTGTGTAAGTGAATAAAAGCACATAGATGGCAAAGAAGTGTGTGTACTACATAGCACACATGTTATTTGAGCACAGAACTAAGTTTAAAGAATGAGCTAATATAGACTTTTGGGTTAGTGTTATGTTAAGGTGAGAGTTGGGGTTTGGGACAGGGTTAGGGATAAAGATAGGCTTAAGGTGAGTGTTAAGGTTAGTGTTAGGGATAGGCTTAGCTTTCACTGTAAGTGAAAGAAAGCATATAGCAGGCAACAAATTGTATATGCTGCTTAGTTCAGAATAGTAAAGCATATGTACCTTTGTCATAGAACTAAGCTTAAAGACTTAGCAAATATTGAACACAGGGATTAGGTTAGGCTTAGAGTTAGAGATCTGGTTGGGTTTCTCTCTAAGTGAAGAATGGTGTTCCGTTTAGGTTTTAGAGTTAGTGATAGAAAGCACTCAGCAGTTAGTCAATTGTGTACCTTGCTTAGTTCAAAAAGCTAATGCACATGCTATTCTGTCCTAACTTAATAATTAGAAATAAAAAGAGAAAGAAAGGATGTAGACACTGAGGAAGAAATGGAAGAAATTGCTTTGTCACTGTACATACACAGCATGAAAGGCAAAACATCAAAACAAACCTTTTTCATTTTTTGATACCCCAATTTATTTTTACTTTATTTTCCTGAATTAGTATGTATTCTATATCTAACCTTTAAACCCATTACCATATTCCATTTTACTATTAATGGAATCTGGCAATATATTAGGCTTCATTTTTAGGAAGTTTTGGACCACAGAGAGGTTCATCTATGGCAGGGGAGGAACACTGGCATGGGGTGTTATTGATAGAGGGCATATGGTTGGGAGTGAGTTCCTCAGGGCATGTATATAGGGTACATAAAAGTGTTTGGATATTTTCATAGTGGTTAGAGTTAAAAATGTAAACTGAGGGAGTGCTGAGTTCCTAGTCAGGGGAGCTGTATCACATTCCCCAAGTGAACAGGAACAATCCCCCAAGTGCAATGGCAAAGACCAATAAAAAATGATGGTCCAACAATGAGCCCTTGATACTGATGACTGTGCTTATGAGCCTGTGTGCCTGAAATATTAACAAGGCCTAGAGCTGCAGGGTGCCTAAGAGTTACCTCCCAAGAGCCTCCATGTTACTTTAATGTGGCCACTCTCTAAGTCAAACTCGACATGTAAAAGTATTACATTCCCCCCAGCATGGCCCATGATTCCTGAGAATGAGCCTCCCTAGCACTGAGGAACTAATACCAAGTATCAGCTGATGATGTAACTAGAAAAAGACCTTGAATAAAAGGGTCAACTCAGACCAGCAGAATATCTCAGCCTTTTGTAATATCAGGTGTTAAAAACTGCTTTTTGACGTTGAATAAAAGGGGGAAATGGAAAGGACAAATGAGTTTACATGGTTATGAGTCTCCAAAAGAGTTGGGAGGTCATCAGAGGGGTCATGCTTATGCACACCTCAGCAGGATCCCTGAGACAAAGCAGATACAACCCCAGGTACTGGTTCTCCTGAGGACTACAGGGACCCACAGGTTCTATGGTCATGACAGATGGCTCTGGAGTTCAGTGCCATGTCAGTTGGCCCTACTTTGGAGTTTGTGTTCCTGAACATGATGGGGTTTGACTCAGATGTGACCTTTCTACACATGCCTCTTCTGTTACTTTTACCAGACATGTGGTTGGCACTGGGGTTGGTGTACACTCAGGAAAGCAGAATCCCTGGCCTGTCCATGTGACAACCTGACCCTGAGCTTCAACAGACTTGCAACTCCTACCATCTGGTTTATTAGATTTACCTCAGCCAGCTAACAGGGAGGCAAAGAAGTTTAACCATGACACCAGGGAGCCAAGAATGCCTACAACTGCAAGCAGGAGAATTGCACCCATCATCCATGTGGAATCCAAGCCCCTTTCTATATAAAGGTGGAGTGGACATAACCATCTCAGGGTCCACAGGATGGAGGCATAGAGTATGGATTAGAGTGCACTTACTGATATTCTACTATGGAACTATTGTGATTGGTAATGGAAGAAATTGTAGCATTGATATGGAGAAAGTGGTCATGGTAGCTGCTGAGGGTTGAGAGAGGGAAGAAGAGATGTGATGTGGGGTCATTTTTGGGACTTGGAGTTGTCCTAAATGATATTGCAGGGACAGATGTTGGACATTATATATCCTGCCATATCCACTGAAGGTATTGTGGGAGAGTGTAAACTACAATGTAAACTCTTATACATGAGATGCAGCAGTGCTTCAAAATGAATTCACCAAATGAAATGAATGTGCCACAATGATGAAAAATGTCGCTGATGTGGGAGGGGGTGTGGGGTATGGGGTATATGGGAACCTTTTCTTTTTTGTAATTTAACATTTTCGTGATCTGTATATCTTCAAAAAGTACAATTAAATATTTAAATTTAAAAACTCAAATAAAAATGAAAAATAAAAATAGCTACAACTCTGAAAGTAAGAGCAAAAAGTCACCGCTAGGTGGTGGTATTGGATAGGAATTCTTCCATTCTGAAATTTCCTGGAGGAGCATGGAATTGGCTTTTTAATGTAGGAAGAGGGACTGGGACTCTTCAAGAAAGGGGCTGTGTGGGGCTCTGTAGGGTGGCTGTCCTGAGCCTTATTTGTGAATGTTGTGAGACCCTCTCTTGTGCAGATAGGTTACGTGGACACACCATTGCTGGTGGTCCAGGCTGCCAGGGAATTGCATCATGTCCCTCTTTTTAAGTAAAACTGGCCTGGTGAATTGTTTGCCTGATGGCATCTGTCTTGGCTACCTGTCAGCTCTGGAGAGGCATCTCTCCCTACTTTTGTGTGTAAATACAAGAGGGGTTCAGAAAGTTTCATGTTAAATAACAAGTACCTCCCATTCTCTGCCTTTTTTTTTTCTTTCTGTGATGTGATGGGACACTCAGATCCATTATTATTTATTTTTTTAATTTATTTTATTGATTTCTCTTCCCTTCCCCTCCCACCCCAGTTGTCTGTTCTCTGTGTCCATTTGATGTGTGTTCTTCTTTTTGTCTGCTTCTGTTTTCAGTGGCATGGGATCTGTGTTTCTTTTTGTTGCATCATCTTGCTCGGTCAGCTCTCCATGTGTGTGGCACCATTCTTGGGCAGGCTGCACTTTCTTTCACCCTGGGCTCTCCTTACATGGCCCACTCCTTGTGCATGAGGCTCCCCCATGTGGGCACTCCTTGTGTGCATCAGCACTGCACATGGGCCAGCTCCACATGGGTAAAGGAGGGTTTGAACCACAGACCTCCCATGTGGTAGATGAATGCCCTATCCACTGGGCCAAGTCTGCTTCCCCAGACCCATTATTATTTGTACTAAAGTGTCTGGCTTTTCTCCTGTGCCCACCCATTATTTTCACTGATTAATGACCTCCTTTATAATTTCCAGTTCTTGGTGACCAAAACCAAAGCTGCTGAAATATTTGGGGACAGGACTTTTTGTGGAAATAATTTATGTTCACTTGAATAAATATGTACAAGTGGGGTTACAGGACCATTTGTTAAGTGTATGATTTACAGGGTATGAGGCTTCCATTATCTTCAAACTAGTTGTATTATTTCATTTTGCATTGTCCTGGGTAATAAATTTGAATTACTAAAAAAATAAACAAAACTAAACACACGTTGCTCAGTCATAGGACTAATTGTAACCAATTATTCCTATTGATTGTGGTGAAAATCTACCCCATAGCAGGCAATTCAGCATGTGTATTGTCAAGATTTCAAAGCTAAACACTTTAGATTCTTTCCAGTGACCAACTGAGTAGGCACAACCTCAGGTACTGGTATTACTGAGGGCTACAGAGACACAAAAGTTCTACAGTCATGGCAGATGGCTCTGCAGTTCAGGGCCCTCCCAATGGCTCCTACTCTGGAATTTGTGCTCCCAGGGGGTAGGGAGACCTAGATGAGACCTTTCTGCACTAGTCTTTTCTGTCACTTTACTGAACCTGCTGTTTCCACTGGGGTTGGTGTATATCTAGGAGACTTTAATCTCTGGACTGGCCACATGCCATCTAGACCCTTAGCCTCAACAGATTTGCAACTCCTAATCTCTGGTTCATTGGACTTACCAAGGTCTGCTAATAGGGTGGCAAAATTTATCCACCACCACATCAGAGTCGAGAGTGTCTGCATCTTCTGGTAGATGAATCACATCCATCAGCCTTATGGGATCTAAGTTCCCTCTTGATTTAGAGGTGGAGTGGACATCACAATCCCTGTGTCATCAGGATGGAGGAATAAAATATATATTAGCATGGGCTTACTATTATTCTACTGCAGTACTATTGTGACTCTAGCAATCAAGAAATTGTATCAGTGATGTGGAGACAACAGTCACAGGATTTGCTGTGTGCAGGAGAGGGGAAAAAGTGCTGTGATGTGGGGTCATTTTTGGGACTTGGAATTGTCCTGAATGATATTGCAGAGACAGATGCAGGACATTATATATCCTGCCATAACCATCTGTGTTGTGTAGCAGAGCTCCAAAATATATTCACCCAATGCATTGAATATGCCACAATGATGAAAGATGTTGTTGATGTTGGAGGATTTGGGGTGTCGGGTTTGGGGTTATAGAGGAGCCTACTATTTAATGTAACATTTTTTTGTGATCTACATATCTTTAAAAGTAAAGACAATGAATTTCACTACTGATGGCTCCTGGAGACACACAGGTTCTATGGTCATGTCATATGGTTCTGGATTTAGGCCCTTCCAATGGGCCCTTTGGAATTTGTGTTCCTGTGTGTGATGGAGTTGGACTCAGATATGACCTTTCTACACATGCCTCTTCTGTCACTTTTACTGAATCTGAGGTTGGTGCTGGAGTTGCTGTATACTCAGGAGACATGAATCTCTACACTGGCCAAATGGTTCCTGTGCTCTGAGCCTCAGCAGAGTTTCAACTCCTAATCTCTGGTTTGTTGGACTTACCCAGGTCAGTTAACAGGGAAGTGAAGATTGTCAAACACCATACCCTGCAATCAAGAATGCTTATAGTTGCAAGTAGGAGAATTGCATCCAAACACCATGTGGGATATAAGCTTACTCTCAATTTAGAGGTGGAGGGGACATCAACATCCCAGGGTCCACAGAATGGAGGAATAAAATATGTATTAGAATGGACTCCACTGGTATTCTACTATAGAACAATTGTGTCTAGCAATGTAAGATATTGTAGCATTGAGATGGAGAAAGTGACCACTGTAGTTGCTGAGGGCAGGTAGAGGGAAAAAATGATGTGATGTGGAGGAATTTTCATGACTTGGAGCTGTCCTAAATGCTATTGCAGGAACAGATGTTGGACTTTATATATCTTGCCATAAACCACTGAAAGTATTGTGGGAGAGTGTAAAGTACAATGTAAATCATTATCCATGAAGTTTAACTGTGCTCAAAAATGTATTCACCAATCCAATGAATGTGTCACAATTATGAAAGAGGTTGTTGAGTGGAGAGAATAGGGGGTGGGGTATATGTGAAACCTCTTGTATTTTTAATGTAACATTTTTTGTGATCTATGTATCTTCAAAAAATACAATAAAAATTTTAAATAAAAAAGCAAAAATAAAAAAATAAACAACTACAGCTCTGAAAGTGAGAACAAAAAGTCACCGCTAGGTGATGCTGTTGTATAAGAATTCTTCCATACTCAAAATTCCTGGAGGAGCAGGGATTGGGCTTTTGATGTTGGAGTTGGGGCAGGAACTTTCCAGTATGTGGCTTTGTAGGGCTCCTGTAGGGTGACTGCCTGGGCCTTACT
The DNA here is from genome assembly GCF_030445035.2 of Dasypus novemcinctus. NCBI lineage: Eukaryota > Metazoa > Chordata > Mammalia > Cingulata > Dasypodidae > Dasypus > Dasypus novemcinctus. The sequence goes on from NC_080678.1 coordinate 96,332,203, forward strand.
TGTGGCTGTTGTGAGATCCTCTCTCTTGCTGATAGGTAACCTGGACAAAGCATTGCTGGTAGTAAAGGTCTTAGTTGAGCCAGGGTGCCAGGGAATTAAGAGGGCTTTCTGGGTAAAAAAAATTCCAGGACTGTGTCAAAGGGACCTAGGGCTGGAGATGCACTCCAGATCTCTTCTTTGGCATTGCTCAAAGAAGTGCTCTGTCCATTGCATCATCTTCATCTTCCTAAGTAAAACCTAGCCTTATGAATTCTTTGCCTGGTGGCATGTGTCTTGGCTACCTGTCCGCTCTGGAGAGGACTCTCTCCCTACTCTTTTGTTTAAGTAGATTAGGGGCTCAAAGACTTTCATTTTAATAATCAATTACCTCCCTTTCTCTGTCTTTTTATTCTGTGATGACATGGGCCACTCAGACCCCATATTATTTGTTTTAATGCATCAGACTTTTCTCCTCTTTCCACTCATTTTTTTTTCACCTGTTAATGCCCTTTTTTATTTTTTTTCCAGTTTTTGGTGTCAAAACCCAAAGCTGCTTAAACATTTGGGGCAAGATTATTTGTGGGAATAATTTCTGTTCACTTGAGTAAATATGTACAAGTGGGGTTACAGGACCATTTGTTAAGCATGGGATTTACAAGACATGAAACTGCCATTATCTTCTAAACCGGTTGTATTTTGTTGTCCTGCATTGTCATAAGTAATAAATTTGAATGACTAAAAGAAACAAAACTAAACTAAACACATGTTGCTCAGTCATAGGACTAACTGGAATCATTTAATTCCTATTGGCTGTAGTGAAAAGCTACCCATAATGGGCAATTCAACATGTATATTGTCAAGATTTCAAAACTAAACACTTTAGATTCTTTCCAATCACCAGGTGAGTAGATACAACTCCAGGTACTGGTGCTCCTGAGGGCTACAGAGACACACAGGTTCTATAGTCATGGCAGATGACTCTGGAGTTCAGGGACTTGCCAGTGGGCCCTACTCTGGAATTGGTCTCCTGAGTGTGATGAAGTTGGACTTAGATGTGACCTTTCTGCACATTCCTCTTGTGTCACTTTTACTAACCTGTGGTTGGTGCTGGGATTGCTGTATACCAAGGAGACTTTAATCTTTGGACTGGCCATGTGCCATCTGGGCCCTTAGCCTCAGAAAATTTGCAACACTAAAATCTGGTTCATTGGACTTACTGAGTTCTGCTAACAGAGAGGTTAAGATATTCCACTACAACACCAGGGAGCCGAGAATGTCTACAACTTCTGGTAGATGAATCACACCCATTAAACATTTGGAATCTAAACCCCCTCTTGAGTTAGAGGTGGAGTGGATATCACAATCCCTGTGTCTTCAGGATGGGGGAATAAAATATATATTAGTGTGGACTTACTGTTATTCTACTATAGTATTATTGTGACTCTAGCAACCAAGAAATTGTATCACTGATGTGGAGATAGCAGTCACAGGATTTGCTGAGGGAAAGAGAGGGAAAAAGAGGAGTGATGTGGGGACATTTTTGGGACTTGGAGTTGTCCTGAATGATATTACAGAGACAGATGCAGGATGTTATATATTCTGCCATAACCCATGAATGCACTGGGGGTGAGTGTAAACTACAATGTGGACTATAATCTGTGTGGTGTAGCAGATCTCCAAAATATGTCCACCAAATGCACTGAATGTGCCACAATGTTGAAAGAGGTTGTTGATGTGGGATGAGTGGGCTCATGGAGTGTGGTGTATAAGGCATTCTTGTATTTTTTAGTGTATCACCTTTTGTGATCTATGTATCTTTAAAATAAGAGACAATTAACTTGTTCTCCCAAGGGCTATGGAGACACACAGGTTCTATGGTCATGGCTGATGGTTCTGGAGTTCAGTTTCTGTCATTGGGTCCTACTTTGGAATTTGTGTCCCTGAGTGTGATGCAGTCAGACTCAGGTGTGACCTCTCTACACATGTGTTTTCTGTCACTTTTACTGAACCTGTGGTTGGTGCTGGGTTTGCTATATACTCAGGAGACATGAATCTCTAGACTGAACATATATGCCAATTGGGCCCTGAGCCTCAGCAGAGGTGCAAGTCCTATCTCCAGTTCACTGGACTTACCCAGGTCAGCTAACAGGGAGGGGAAGATGGTCAACACCACACTAGGGACCCAAGAGTGTGTACAACTGCAGGCAGGAGAATCACATCAAAACCCCATGTGGGATCTAAGCCCCCTTTCAATATAGAGTTGGATTGGACATCACTGTCCCAGGGTCCACAGCACGGAAGAATAAAATATGGATTAGAATGGACATACTGGTACTCTACTATAGAACTATTGTGTTTAGTAATGGAAGAAGTTGTAGCATTGACATGGAGAAAGTGGCTATGGTAGTTGCTGAAGGCAAGTAGAGGGAAGAAGTGATGTGATGTGGGGAATTTTCAGGACTTGGAGTTTCCTAAATGATCTTGCAGGGACAGATGGTGGACATATCATATCCTGCCATAACCCACTGAATGTACTGTGGGGGAATGCAAACTACAATGTAAACTATTATCCATGTGGTACAGCAGTGCTCCAAAGAAGTCACCAATTGCAATGAATGTGCCACAATGATGAAAGAGGTTGTTGATGTGGCAGGAGAGGGCATGGGGTGTGGGGTATATGGGAGCCTCTTCTATTTTTTAATTTAACATTTTTTGTGATCTATGTATCTTCAAAAAGTACAAAACTAAAGCACGTGTTGCTCTTTCAGAGCACTAATTGTAAACCAGTTTGTTCATATTGATTGTAGTGAATAGCTGCACAATTAGCATGCATATTGTCAGGATTTCAAAACTAAAACATTAGGGCAGTGGACTTGGCCCAGTGGTTAGGGCATCCATTTACCACATAGGAGGTCCATGGTTCAAACCCCAGGCCTCCTTGACCTGCGTGGAGCTGGCCCATGTGCAGTACTGGTGTGCACAAGGAGTGCTTTGCCACACAGGGGTGTCCCCACATAGGGGAGCCCCACATGCAAGGAGTACACCCCATAAGGAGAGCTGCCCAGTGTGAAAGAAAGTGCAGCCTGCCCAGGAATGGTGCCGCACACATGGAGAGCTGACACAACAAGATGACACAACAAAAAGAAACACATATTCCTGTGCCACTGAACAAAGAAGATGCAGCAAATAGACACAGAGAACAGACAACCGGAGTGGGGGGGGAGGGGAGAGATAAAAAAAACTAAAACATATAAGCTTTTGGCTGAGCACCAGCTGAAAAAATGGTGGTCCCATTGCTTGTAAGAGAAAGCCCATTGCAGTAAATTAATCATGTGTGCATCATTTTTACCAGCTATAGGACTGGCTTAAGGTGGTTTCCTTTGTTCCTACTTAACTTTGGACTGGGAGACTGAGGCAGTAGTCTGCTGGGTTACATTAATTAATATTTTCTTCCTCCCTGCTTTTCAGTAACTTTATGTGAAAACTAAACTGATCCCTGTCTCTTACACAGTGTCATTCAATGGGAATCCCAGGGTTCACTGGTGGATGAGCCTCCAGAAATGTTTTAAAGTCCCACTCCATTGACCTGGACAAGATATAGCTTAGGAGAGAGGCCCATGGAGGTCTTTCCTGGCACCAAACCCTGAGAGATTTGAAGCCAGGAAAGTGTTGGATTACTCTATGTTCTTGGCTATGAATTTAATAACTTGTAGTTTAGTTTATGCAGTAAAAAGAATTTATTGGAAAATGGGGGAAAGGAACAGAACTTGCTGAGAAATGGAAGAGAAGGATGGAAATATACACTGTGATTTATTACAGGCTCCTCTAGGCAGACAGAGAGATCTTTGGCTTTTGTGGTCATCCTTTAATCTATTAATTATTCTTTCCCTTGTTAATGGTAAGGGGAAGGTTCCAGTGTATCCAGTTTTCCTTAGGGAAATGGCATAAGCACTTAGCAGGCAGGAGGCTTTTGCTGGTGTGTCTCCTGATCAGTAGCTGTGACCGCTAGAATCTAGTTGTGTTAGTGACCTTTCTGAAAAAAAAAAAAAACGTGCAAAGAGCTACAATTGTCTAAGGGGATTGTGAGTTCAGGAGGGGTGAGCATTAGCGCTCAGTAGCCATGGGGGCTACCGGCTACAAGGGCCTGCAGGGAGTGACAACAAAATGCCACCATGCTGCTCTTCTACCCGACTGGAGCTGCCATGACTTCCTTGCAATACCTGTCCTACCTCCTCAGGGCAGCACTTCTGACTGAGCTCTACAGGGGAGAGGGAGGAAGGAAGAGGGAGGGCGTACATACATATGCACAGGTGTGGCAGCTGCAGGGGAAAAAGGGAGTTTGAAGGGAGGCAGGCAACGGCGCTGAGGCCATGATGACTGATGGAAGGCGGGGCCACAGGTCCTGCCCGGGAGCCGCGGCCATGTTGCTCTTCCACCCTGTCTGAGGAATGGGCTGAGGAGGAGGGTTGGAGCGGCCACGCATTGGCTACGAATCCTGCCACTGTCCAGGCTGGGAATGGTTCCCTCCACACCCACACACACCTGGAGGGATAAATCCAGAGCAGGTGGTCCTGCACCTCCTTCCACCACCTTGGACGTGGTGCCCCTTCTTCAACCTCTTCTCACTACTTTCCTTTCAGCTCTAGTATGGCTGGGACCCCGGGCAAGGGCAGTGGGCGGAAGATAGGCAGAGCATGTATGGGCGGGGTCACAGCCCGCTGGAGGGCCTGGGGCTTGAGGCGGAGGTGCAGACCAATGAGGAGCTTGGGTCATCCTGCAGGTTATGACTGGCTGGGAGCTTGTAACCACAGTGTCTATTGGTGGATTGAAGGCTGGGTGCCTGCTGAGGCAATATGAGGGGGAGGCGGAGCGAGCTTTAGAGCCCAGTGGCTGCAGGGGCTGCTGGGTCTTGGGACTGCAGCAAATGACGAGAAGGGAAGTGACAGACATGCTGCCCTTCTGCCCTGACTGGAAAAAGCCTGAGGAGGGACAGAACTGCTCCCGCTTCTGCTGCAGTACCTGCTCTGTGATGGACATCAGCCCAAGGTGGGTCACCAGGTCTCTCACTTCACAGAGGGCACCCTCCCTGTCTCCTCTTGTCCTTAACACCAGCCTGCTCCCTGGCTTCCCTTCCTCGGGGCTGGCTTCAGCATCAGGTCCCTCAGACAAGGCCTGTCTGAGGGAGAGAGGAAGAGGTTTATGTGCTTGGGGGCAGTTTTCAGTAACGATGGGAATTCTAGGCAGGCGGGCTGTGGGACTGCAGCGGCTGTCAGGAAGCCACCGCCACGTTGTCCTTCCTTCCTGGCTGAGAGAATGGGCTGATGAGGACTGACACAGCTGCTCTTGTTTCACTGGCAATTCCCGCCTCCCCATGCATAACTTAAGGTAAGGTGGGTCCCCCAGGTCTCCCTGCTTCATCAATCACAGCTCCATCTCGAACATCCCAGAGTCAGCTCCTCTGCTCTTTCTGACACCCATTTCCATACCTACAAATATACTCAGAATCCAGATGTGTCTAACTGGCTCCAAGCCTCAGCTTGCATTAGGTTATCATATCATTTGTGCAGATACTGCAGAGTGCAGAGTATTCAATTATCCTCATTTTCCCTCCATTTTTTATTATGAAAGTTTTGAGCTTACAAAACAATCATGCATAACGTGCAGAATTCCCATATACCACCCCTCAACCAAAATCTTACATTGTTGTGGAATATTTGTTACAGATTATGAAAAAATATTATAGTATTACCACCATGGTCCATTGCATATATTTGGTGTATTTTTTCCATATGCCCCCCCCCATTAGTAATACCAAGTATGAATATTGTACATCTGTGATACTTCATGAGAGAACACTCTCCTATTTGTACTGTTAACCACAGTCCATCTTCCACCACATGGCTCACTGTGTTATAGAGTCCCATGCTTTTTACATTCTATTCAAAGTGTATACTCAGTGATTCTCACTTTCTTCACAGAGTTGTGCAGTCCTTGTCAACCAAACATTTGAATGTTTTTGTTAGTCCTTTGTCAATTTTTTATAAATTTAAATTTGTTTTATTCTGTTAACTTATGTACTGCATAAAATTCAAATGAAGAAATGCCAGTTTTTATTTACAAAACTCAAAGCATAATAATAATGAGTGCAATGTTTTGTGATACAGTTCTCATAATGAGAAGAATGAATACCACCATTTTGCTTCACTGAGCTTATGGGTAAGTGTTCCCTATCTTCAAAATTCATTGCTAATCTATATCTGTGAATACTGATTGTGTGCATGAGAGCAATAAAAGTTCATGTGGAACTATCATTCTTTAACACATGTGAGCTTCAAATATTTCCATCAAATACCAGCTGATGAATAAAACATTTTTAAAAAGCTGTGGGTATTAAAGGGCTTATATTTCCGCTAGCTACATGAATTTTTCTACATAAGCCTTTTCCTGCTCCACACACATGTTTGCCACCATAACCCAGGTAAGCAGATTCCACTTCAGGTTATACCAAGTTAGCTTTTTATCCATAACTTTGAAAATATTCTTACCTGTATTTAAGTAAATCTATGCAGAGTATGCATAGAGGGTGATTTTCCATCACTTCCAACTCAGCAATGAGACCCTGAATCCTTGCTTTAAAACCACAGCTGAACAGTCTGGGCTCCACAGGAGCCAAGGGAAATAAATTACAATCCTTTGCCTTGTCTTTTTTCTCTTCTGTTTTAGCCATTTGTAAGTGTATAACTCCTTGTTGTGCTGTTATCATCTCCCTCCATTACCAAAGATTTTTCATCACACAAAATAGAAACTCCTTACTTCCCATCATCCACCCCCAAGCCTCTGGTAACTTGTAATCTACTTTTTCCTCAGTGAACTTCATTATTCTACACATCTCATAAAAGAGCAATTCTCTAATATTTTTGAATCTTGATTATTTCACTTAACATAATGGTTTTTTAATGCAAATGAAGAATTATTCTGTAACATTTTTCTCCATATCATTTTAAAAATCAGTTATATAGGTGTATAATAATACAGTATATTTGTATTCATATTTTATAAAAACTGTCTTATATAAGCAATGTCACTCATATTTGTGTTTGACATGAAGTTTTACTGTCATGTGCAGTCCTATGTTACAGTTTCTAGCTTTCCTTTTAGTGATATCCATGACCTTAGACATTACTTTTCCACCCCTGTCCTAACCATACAATAGCACTACTAGTTTCAAACACCATGATGTCCTTTCCCCATCTCTATTCATTACCAAAGATGTACAAAAAAACTTTTTACCAATTATGCACAGGTTAAACCTCAGCTTTCCATTCTTTAACCTCAGTCTTTTTTATGGTGACTTATATTCTAATTATTAACTATATGACTTTACAAAATATATTTAATTCTTAATACTATTAGCATAATGTTTCATGGTTCACTCATGTTTCAGTTCTCATTGTAACTACTTTTTTACAGCTGCATATTATTCTATTATATCTATATGCCATTTTGTTTATTCATCAGGTTATGGGCATTTGAGTTGCCTCCACCTTTGGCTTGTGCAAATAGTGATGCTAAAAACATTCCTGGACATAATTAGCTTCTCACTGTATAAACACATTTATGGAAATGATTATGGAATACATGACACAGTTATGGTAGAGAGTACAAAAAACAAAATGGATGTCTATATATGCCCATTTTATTGCATATTAAGAATATGAGTTTGTCAGTCAAATATTTGGTCTCTACAACAGACCAATGTTCTAAATGGTGTTATCTGCAACATTAAATAGAAAAAAATCACATAAAACACAAGATGTTTTGAGATAAATGAACATTTTGTATTTTAATGAGTAATTAATGCTGTTGTCCTAAAATAAACTATCATGATATATCCAGCAATTTTGTATGGTAGATAACTTTCTGTTGTATGATTTTGTCATTGTGATGTCATTGTGATAACAAAATCTCTAATATGTCTGCTCACACCAATTTTAGCAAATCTTTCAAATATTTCACACAGCATTAAAAATTATGGGACTATCAATGGCCTTGTTGGAGGGATTTTAGAGTTTGTTTAGCCTTGTAGGAGAAATCTTGGGTCACTTCCTGTAACAGTTTTTCAACCTTAATAATATGCTTGTGATAACATTTCTGAAATGTTTTCAGACATAAGCTTTATTAAATTAATAAATAAGCCATATATCACTAACAAAAAAGTTAGAGGATATTTACAAAAATAGTACAAAACCCATACAGAGAATCCTACATAGCCCTATCCAACTTTGCCACATTTTCCACATCATTATCTATCTATCATCTATCTATCTATCTACCTACCTACCTATCTTCTATCTATCTACCCATTATATCCATCCATTTTACGGTCACTTAACTGAAGGGTATTTATACCATGCTCCTTGAGCACTCAATACTTCAATGTACATTTCTTAGGAAGAAGGATATTCACTTATGCAACCACCTTAAATAATAGTTAAGTTCATAAATTGAACACTGATATAAAGTTCACAGTTTATATTCTAGTTTTTCTTATGTACCAATAATGTTCCTTTGATTCTTTTTCCTCCCTTGCTAGACCCCATCTAACATCCAAGATCATGTATTATATTTAATTGTCATTGTCTCTGTATTTCTACTTTTTATTCTTTTAACTGTGAGAACATATCATAAACTTTCCATCCCAACCACTCCCAAGCATGCAATTTAATGGGATTAATCACATTCACAATATTTCAATATCCTTACTCAATTCCATTAGTAATTCTCCCCAAACAGAATCCCTACACTCTTGGTGTGCTATTTTCTCTTGGGAGGTTTTATGAGAGATTAACTCAGAAGTGATGCCTGAATAGTGGAAATGGGAGAGGGGGGAAATGTGAATACATCTATAAATGTAAATGTAAATCGAGGTGGAGCCTCCAGGTCCAGATGCCTGGGCAGGAAGTGAGGAATTAGGCAGAGTCATGAATGACATCAGTTTCTTGTCCTCCCTAAGATGGGGAACAGAGAAAGAGGAGGCTGTGTTGGAGACAGAATAGGGGTGGAGAAGAAGATGAGTCCTGTTTTGCTATATATTTTTTCTTTAGATTAAAATGAAAGGAAAGATCTTACTGGAAAGCAGAAAATGGAAAGTACATACTAGCTAAAATTCTATTAATCCTTATATGAATTCATTTAAATTGATATAAATTCAAACATTTAGTTTGTGATTCAATGTGGGGCTTAATGTAGATGGAAATATTATTTTGTTCTTGATTCTGGTTCTCCTCTTGTATCTCCAACTACACAAAGTTTCAGTCGTCTTCTTGAGCTCGTCTCTTCCCTTTCCTGCTACCACCACACATATTATTTTTTTGTTTTCATTAAGTATTTTGTTTTAGAACAGTTTTAGAATTACAGAAAGTTGCAAGGATAATCCATAGAATTCCCCTAGTTTAATAGATTTTTAACATCTTACATTTAAACAGTACTATAGTGAACAAATATTGCCATGCTATTGTGAACCAAATTCCATAATTTATTTGCATTCCCTTCATCTTAATAAACTTTTCCTATCTCAGAATTCCATCCAAGGTACATTACTTTTTTGTTTGTTTTATTAGAGAGCTTGTGAGCTTATAAAACAATATGCATAATGTGCAGAATTCCCATATATCACCTCTCAACTGGCACCTTATATTTGTTACAGATTATGAAAGGACACAATCAGACTATGACAACTAATTATAGTCCATAGTGTACACTTGGTATATTTTTTCATGCAATCTCTATTAATGCTATGTATTAGTATTGTGCATTTGTTCTGGTACATGAGAGAACACTGTCCTATTTGTACTGTTAAAAACATGGTTCACTGTGTTATACGGTTCCATGTATAACACATTCTATCCAAAGTGTACACTCAGTGACTCTCACTTTCATCACAGAATTGTACAGTCATTCCCTCAATAAATCTAACATTTTCTTTAGTCCCAAAGGAAAAAATACCATATTTTGACCCTTAGCATTGATATAGTACCTTCTTTGACATAGTCCATAAGTTACTGTGACTGAAAGGGGTGTCTAGTCATGGAAATGTTGATTGAAAGAAAGCTAGAGAGTAATCTAGGGCCTGAATAACATAGTGAACCCAGAGGTTAGTGAGAATAGTGGTTAATAATACAAATATAAGAATGCTTTTCTATGAACTACCACAAATAATGTCACTATTACATGATGCTAAGAATAGAGTGATGCATGTGAAAAATATAATTAATGTAATTTCTTACAGTTTTTAAGTTGGGATGTTTGACTTTTTGTTAAGATTTACTAATACCTTAAATATTCTGTATATCATACTCTTAACAGAAATACATTCCAAATATTTTCTTCCATTCTGTACATTTTATTTTCATTTTATTGATAATGTCCTTTGACTCTCAGAAGTTGTGTTTCATGGGTCCCCAGCAGCTGCACAGATGCTCTTGCATGAGGTGGCACCATGCAGGCACACCAGAGGCCTGCGCACCTCCAGCAGCCTTCCACTCAGGTTCAGAGCCTCAATGCACATGTGACTTTGGGCTGCAGGTGGGGGAGAGGTAGTGTCAAGGACACAGCAGCACACAGGCACAGGGGCCACCAGGGTGCCACCCACCACTCACACTGCTCCAGATGCAGTCCTGCAAGGCCATGGTGGGGGCCCCATGCATGGCATGGGTGGTGAGGATGAGGCAGAGTCACTGTCCATCTGGGCCCACTGGGCAGAGAGGGTATGGCCATCTTGGAGGAGCAGGAGGAGGAGCCAGCCCCAGCAGGAGGAGCAGGAGGCCCTGGTGGGTGTGGGGGTGGCAGCAGAGGTGGCATGGCCATCTTGAAGGAGCAGGAGGCCCCAGCGGGGGCAAGCAGTGGCGGCAGCAGTGTGGTCAGCAAGGTGTGTACCTTTGAGGGAAGTGGCAAGACCAGAGCCAGGTGGCCAAGCAGCACAAGCTGTGGATGTCAAGAAGCACCATGACAAGATGCACAAGGACAGGTACAAGGGGAAGAGTGACCAGGCCCTGGGCAGTGGCAGTGTGGTGGTGTCAGGCTGGAGATGTGGCTGGGGCAGGGAGGGAATCTCAGGCTGGGTGACAGTGCACCTGCCATTTGAGAGCACTGGGGCAGGACTGGGAGGACAGGTAGGCAGTGAGGGCTGTGTGATCACACAACAGCAGCAGAGACACTTCCCCTTGGTGGAGCTGGGGCTTGGAGAAGGCCATCGCTCCCTATTTTCACCGTTCTTTCCTCAGTATCCCATTCTCAATACCTATTACCTACATCCTATTACCCTACTCTCAATACCCCCCCCTTTTTTTTGAGTACTCCTAGAGGGAAAAAAATTGAATGGCTGTGGATTGTTTGGGATTGTTTGAGTTAAACTGTGATGAAGGGAAGGCAGTGTCTGGAGCTGGGCTTCAGCCTGTGGATCCCTGCCCTTCCCTTGCTGCCTTTTGGTCTTGCACAGATGGTTAGTCTGCTCTTCAGCTTCATTTGTGTCATAGGACACACCTATGAAATGGTATTGCAGTGAAAGAAGTGAGATATAGGGAAGCGGACCTGGCCCAGCAGTTAAGGTGTCTGTCTACCACATGGGAGGTCTGCGGTTCAAACCCTACACCTCCTTGACCCATGTGGAACTGGCCCATGCACAGTGTTGACGTGTGCAAGGAATTCCGTGCCACGCAGGGGTGTCCCACATAGGGGAGGCCCACACACAAGCAGTGTGCCCTGTAAGGAGAGCCGCCCAGCACCAAAAAGAGTGCAGCCTGCCTAAGAATGGTGCCACCCACATGGAGAGATGACACAACAAGACGACGCAGCCAAAAGAAACACAGATTCCCATGCCACTGACACAACAGAGGTGGACAAAGAAGATGCAGCAAATAGACACAGAGAACAGACAACCAGGGTTAGGGGAGAAGGGGAGAGAAATAAAGAAATAAATCTTTAAAAAAAAAAAAAAGAAGTGAGATATACCATTATGAATGCTTACCAGTATTCAGTAGGTAGTAAAATTCATTAAGCCTTTAAAAAAAGAAGGTATATTTGATCAAGTCCAGTTTAGCTATTTTTTTCATTTTCTGTTTGTGTGCATTGTTGTAAAATACAAAATCAGCACATACCTCAAGGTGCTAAAGCTAGTTACCTCTTTTATTTTAGGAGTTGTATGGTATTAGCTCTTATATTTAGATCTTTGATCTATTTTCAATTAATTTTTCCATATAATGATAAGGGGGTATTTACATTCATTCTTTTCATATGGATTTCTTGTAGTCCCAGTACCATATTTTGAAGAGATTATTTATTGTTTCCCCATTGAACAAACCTGGGCATTTGTCAAAAATTAACTGCCCATAGATGTGTGGATTTTAGGCTGGACTTTAAATTCTACTCCATTGGTATATTTGTTCATATGCCAGTATCACACAGTGTTTATTCCTGTAGGTTCATAGCAAACTTTGTAATCAGGAACTCTGATTCCTTTAGATTTTTCCTTATTTCAAGTTTGTTTTGCTTATGCAATACCTCTTAGAGTGCCTATGAATTTGACAATCAGCTTTAGCATTTTTGCAAATGCTACTGGAATTTTGATAGGGATTGCATTGAACTTGTAGATTCTTTTGACAATATTGATATATTAATAGTGTTGTCTTTCAATTCATGAGCACTGGATGTATACCCAATTTGTTTAGGTCTTTAATAATTTCTTTCAGCAATGCTTTGTATTTCAATATCTCAAGATGCTTAATTAATCCCTTGAGATTTCTTCTTCAACTCCTTGGATGTTTAGTAATATACTGTTTGATCTCTACATGTTTGTAAATTTTCCAGTTTTCCCCTGCTACTGATTTTTGAGAAGATCCTTTGTATGATTCCAATATTTTAAATATTATTTCATTTTATAAACGGTCTAATATATGGTGTACCCTGGAAAAACTTCCATATGTATTGTACACATGTACTCTGATGTTATTGGTTGTATATGTGGCAGATTACTTATCACAATTATATCTTTGTTGATTGGACCTTTTATTAATGTAAAAATGTTTATACCTGAAGACTCTATTTCTGAAAATAATATAGCCTCTGGGGCTTCTTGTGATTACCATTCTCATGGAAATAATTTTTCTCCTTATTTTTCATTTACATCTTTTTGAGATTGTACCTAAAGTGAGTCTTTTGTAGACCACATTTAGCAGGATCAGGTTTTTCATCCAGTCTATCAATCTCTTTCTTTTAATAGGGGAGTTTAATCCTTTGACAGTTAAGACAATAGAAGAAGGAAGAAAATATATTTTCAATTTTGCTCTTTGATTTCTATGTGTCATGTATGTTTATTGTTCCTCAGTGATGGCTGTAATGCTATTTTTTTTTCCTTTTTGTGGCTTTCTGCTCTGTACTATTTGGATTTCCTTCCCTTTTCTTCTTTATATTTTTATGTTATTATTGGTTAACTTTGTATTTAACAGTAACTGCTTAAAATAAAAAACCTAGTTAGACTAGTACCAACCTCATCTCAGTAATAAACAGTCTATCCCCACAATACTCCACCTCTTTTTTTGCATTCTTACTGTCTTAGATTACATCTTTGTATGTTGCATGCCTGTTAACATAGACTTAAAACAATTTTTATGTCTCTAAGTTATGTATTTTGGGGCACTATTTTTAAATGCATAAATGTTTATGTCATCCTGTTTTACTGTGCCTTTCATTAATAGGTAGCCTCCTGTTTTGTCTTGTAACTGATTTTGTTTTTTAATTGTTTTTTGGAGAAGTTGATGGTTTAGAGCATACTCATCCAAAAAATAAAGGATTCCCATGTACCTCTATTATTGTCACCTTGCATTAGTATGAAATATTTGTTACAATTGATGATATCATATTTGTATAATTGTACTATTAACTGTAGTCCATGGTTTAAGTTAGTATTAACAGTGTAGTGTAGATCTATGTATGTGTGTATTCTGTTTTTTAAGACATTTGAATTAGTCAATTTTGTCCAATATTGTTATATCCACTTGGGTTCTCATTTGGCTAATAACTGTGTGGAAATATTTTTGCATCCTTTCACTACATTCTTTGCTTGAGTAAATTCAATTACTGTACTTTTGCAGCTCCAAATTTCTCTTCTTTTATAATTTCTATCTCTAGTTTATTCTGTGAGTTTTCTGTTTTCCTGCTTTCCTTTATTTCTTTCCATATGGATTCATTTAGGTTATGTATATTTTAGATAAGTCATTTAACATCTTAAGCAAATTGCTCTATTTTATGAGCTTCCTCAGGAATGTTTTCTTGCAAACTTTTTTTTCTGTGAATGGGTTATAGTTTCCCTTTTTGTTGGTCTTGTAACTTTTTGTTGATTTCTGGACATAAAAAGATAACAGGAATAAAAAGCCCTGTTTCAAGACACCTCTGCCAGTTTCACCTGAGGGATGTGGAACAATGGCTGCCCTTAGTTCTGGTTCCTCAGTGGTCTCAAAAGCAGTGAATAGCAATCAGACCATGTGCTAGCTTACTTAGAAAGAATTGTTTCTTAATGTGCATCCTGACACCAGTGAATTCAACCTCAAACCTGGGTCACAGTCTCATCTCTGTAAGAAATCTTACTAGGATTGTCTTAGTAATGGTATCATGCATTTTTTAGTAGATATTTTAAAAGTTATTTATCTCCCCTTCCTCCTCAACCCCTCCTCCGTTGTCTGCTTTCTGTGTCCATTCACTCTGTGTTCTTCTGTGACCGCTTCTAGCCTTAGCAGCAGCACTGGAAATCTGTGTTTCTTTTGGCTGCATCATCTTGCTGTACCAGCTCTCCGTGTGTGCGACACCATTCCTGGCCAGGCTGCACTTTCTTTCATGCTATACAGCTCTCCTTATGGGGTGTACTCCTTGCGCGTGGGGCTCCCCTATGCAGGGGGCACCACTTCGTGGCACGGCACTCCTTGCACGTGCATTAGCACTGTGCATGTGCCTCCTCCACACAGGTCAAGGAAGCCCGGGATTTGAACCGCAGACCACCAATGTGGTAGATGGACGCCCTAACCACCAGGACAAGCCTGCCGCCCCAGTCAGTGTTCTTTATTTGCAAATTGCTTGCAAATGTGCATCTCCTAATGCTGGCTGTGTGCCTCTGAGCAGAGGAAAGTTCATGGGACCCTACCCTTCTTTCATACATGAGAGGTTTAAAGAGTTCCCTCAAATACCGGCTGGTGAATGATAGAATAAAAAAGCTGTAGGTATTAAATGACTTATATTTCCAGCAGCCACCTGCATTGTCTGACTCTCCTGTTCCTCCCTGTCACATACTTTTCCACCATCAGTGGTGTCCCATGTGAGCAGATTCCACTTCAGGTTATCCCAAGTTAGTGTTTTATCTGTATCTTTTAACATGTTCTTCCCTGTCTTGCAGTAATCTTTTGTAATACATTCTGTATGATCTCTGCATAGAGGGTGATTTTCCACCAGCTTGACCTTGGCAGGAAACACTGAACTCTTCTTTTATAACCTCAACTGAGCATCTGTTCTCAACAGGACCAAGGCCCTTATAATCCTTTGCCTTCATTTCCCTCCATTTGAATCAATTTTCAGTATACGTAGCAGTTTGCTATGGTTATGAATTCCAAAAATTGCTATTGGAGTTTGTTTGTCATCTGATCTGCAGACTAAGCTATGAGGAGGGCTTGGATTGGGCCACCTCACTGGGTAGGCCATTGAGTTTCCATCACATGGGCAGTGGTGACTGGCAGAGAAAAGGCATGGCGAAGGAAACAGTTGAGGATTCTTGAAGTTGAAGTTTGATGCTGAAGCCTTAGCTGGAATCCTGGGAAGTAAGCTCAGAGAAGAAAGAGAAGCAAGCCTCAGGAAGACAGGACTTGAGGCAGGGGAAGAACACAGAGGAATAGAAACAGTTCCTTAGACATGGCAGAATCCCCGAGGTGAGTGAGAGACAGAGCCCTTCACCTGATTTTCTCCAGCTGACCTTGTGGAGAGAGGCAAAGCCTAGAGAGCCTCATAGTCTACAGCTGCCCTTGCAGAACAATCAGAGGAGCTTAGCCCAGAAAGAAACAAGACTTGGGAAGAGAGGAAGCCAGAGGAAGCCTGCACCCTGGCTGATGTTGCCAGTCATCTTGCTCCAAGATGTTCAAATAGACTTTGTTAAGGGAAGTAACTTAGGCATTACGGCCTGGTATCTTTAAGCTCCAAAGAAATAGCTTTGGTGGAGACTAGCAGGCTTGTGGAATTGTGCCTCAGCACCCCTTTGGCTGACTAGTCCAGCACACAACTCTGTCATCTTGTTAACAGTAACAATGCTGTACTATTTTCCCCTTCCACTATTACCAGACATTTTCCATCATGCAGAACTGAAATCCTTTACTCCTGATGCCTGCCTCGAGTCCATGTGGTCATCAATATTTTGTCTCTGTGCAGTTGATTATTTACCCAGCTGATTTCAGTGCAGTTCTGTGGTTCTTTTCCTTGTGCTGACTTCAGTTAGCACAGTGCTTTCATGGTTCATCCATATTTCAGCTCTTTGCAGAACAGTATTCCTTTTCATAGCAGTACAGTTCTCTGTTGCTTATATGTACCATTTAGTTTATGCATTCATTGATGGACATTGTAGTTGCTTCCACATTTGGCTGTTGCAAATAAAGACACTGAAATCATTCCTGGGTAACGTTTTGTTTGAACACCTATTTTGACCTTTCAGTAGGAAAGTAGGTGTGCAACTGCTAAGTCATATGGAAATTCTATGGTTAAATGAAGCATCACCAAACTGGAATCCAAAGTGTCTTCACCCTTTGAACTTTCTGCAATGTATGAGGGTTTTGATTATGCAACATCTACTTTAGTAGTTATCCAACATTTTTAAAGAAGTGGTAGCACTTCCTTTGTTATTTGTATTTCCCTAATGTCTCAGGATGTTTAGCACCTTCTCATGTGCTTATTTTTCATTAGTATATCTTATTTGGAAAAGGTCCAGGCACCTGCCCCTATTTTAAGTGCAGTATTTCTCCTTTTATTCTTGACTTTCAGTAGCCTATAGGCTTGGCATATTAAACTCCCATCACACAGATGATGTTCAAGTGTTTTGTCCCTACTTCAGGACATTTACTTTTTCCTTTCTTGAGAATGGACTTTCATGCAGAAAAGTTTTTAATTCTGATGAGTCTGTTCTTGTGATCTTAAGGAATGATCTTTCCTTCTTGAGCAGGTATTTTCATCTTAGCAGCTGGTTTTTCATCAATATCCTTTATCATATGGAGGAAGTTGCCATCTCCTTCTACCTTTCTGAATGGTTCCTTAACATGAATGGGTGTGGGAATTTTTCAAAAGCATTTTCTGAGTCAATTGAGGGGATCATAGGGCTTGTATCTTTCACTCTATAAACATGGTCATTACCATACTTGATTTTTTCCTTTAATTGTGGAAAAATATTCATAGCATAAAAATCATTTTAAGCATTGTAAGTGGGACACGTGGTGACATTGATTGAGTTCATTGATAATATTGGGTATATTTGACCACTGTATTCAGACTCTTTCCATCATCCCACCCAGACCTCATGCCCCTTTAGCAATAACTCTCAACTCCCTCCTTTCACAACTCCTCTTTTGAATGATGCTGTCATGAATACTGCCATAGATCTATCTGGTTGAGTCCCTGCTTTCAGTCCTCTGGTGTGTTTTCCTCGGAGTGTAATTGCCAGCTCCCTTGGTAATTCTGTGTTTAACTTTCTGGCTGCAGCATTTTAATTTCCCACCCATATTATCTAAGGGGTCCATTTTTCCACATCTTCTCAACCATTTGTTTCCATAACAACAGCTTTCAAGTGTGTGTGTAGTAAGTAGCGCCTCATTTTTATCTTTGGTATCTTATTTGTATTTCTCTAATGGCTAATGATGTTGAGCATCTGTTTATGTGTTTTCAGTCATTTGTATGTATTCTTGGCAGATATGTCTGTTCAAGCCCTTTTCCCATTTATTGCTGCGGCTCTTTGTGATTTGGTGGAGTTACAGTAATTCTCTTTATGTCCTGTACATTACACTATTAGCAGAAATAGGGTTTCCAAATATATTCTTTCCTTTTTTGGTGTTCTTTTTTACTTTATTGGGAAAGCAGTGTAGTAGTAATATGCAGTTAAGTAGAGATAAGGGTTCCTAATTTGGGAATAGGTACATTTTCTGGGCCAGGGCCTACATTTCAGGTTAGAGCCACCTTCTCCCTCTGTGGTCCCCACAAGCTTGCCTAAGAGGTTCAAGGTTGTGAGAGGAGCCAAAAATGAAGGGTTGGCAGGGCTGCTGGGGAAGAGCAGGGTTGCAGACTTGTCCATTTCCTGTTGTTGGGCAGAGCTTGTATGTCTTGCTCAGGATGGAGTGGTCCCATACAGTGGTTTCAGTCAGATGGCTCTTCCCTTCCTGGGAACACTGGACCCTTCTGGCAGAAGGCCTGGCATTTTGGGAAGTTCTCTAGGACTTACATTGCTTCAGCTGACAACCTGCAGATGAGGCTCCAGGGAACTTCTGTCACACTTTGAAAGCCATGACCTTCCGGCCAGGTGGAATTTCCTATGCGATGTAGCCCAATCCCCTTTTCTGTGGCCCTCAGCTGAGGGCATATGATGCTGCCTAACATTTTCTAATGTTCATGTTGACTGATGGAAAATGCTCGAGTCTGGCGTGTTCTTCCCTGAGATGTACCACAGGTCTTATACGGATTCTGGTTGCTACTCCTTGGTTTTATGAACATCTTGGAAAAATTTCAAATCCTCTCAGTGCATCAGGCTCCTACCAATATGCCCAGAGTCTGAGGAAAGTCATCCAGGTTTGCTTATGGGGAATTCCTGGGATTGGTAGGTGGATTGCCTTTTGAAAGTTGTTAAAGTCCCAATCCAGTCACCTGGATGAAGTGCAGGAATCAGAAGAGGCAGGTGGAGGCCTTTCCTGGCACCAGCCTGTGCTAGATTTTCAATGTGCCCTCAGGAACTGGCACCAGTCCTTGGCAGGCAGGGAGGCTTAGCTAGGAGGGTCTTCTTGTCGTCAGGTGCTCCTGACACAGAAAACGGTGGCCTCACAGTTTCCCTTCTGGATGTACATGAAATGGCTCACTTCAGCCCCTGGGCATCTTGATGAAGCTACTGTCAAAGGGGAATGGGCCGGGTGCACATACACGCTGCATGTAGGAGGTTGTCAGCATGGTGACAGTGCTCAGTGGACCTTTATAAGGCCTCTGGGCTGCAGCAGACAATGCAGAAACTGGTGAGGAGGCCTTGCCCCTTTGGCTGTCCAGGCTTGGAGGAAGTTCCTCCTCACCAGCACACCCATGGATGGGTAAATCTAGGGCAGATTGTCTTGCATTGTGTTGGCAAGGCCCTCCTGGGCTGCTTCCAACACTTTGCAGGCAGTGACTCTTCCTCGACCTCTCCTCACTACTTCTCCTCCATCTGTCCAGGCCTCCCCTGTTCTAGGGCTGTTGGAAAGTATAGCCAGCCTGAAGTAGTCACAGCATGCATGGGATTGGATGGAGCCCATCAGAAGTCCTGGGACTTGGGGCAGCGGGCTGAACAGTGAGGAGCACAGGTCATCCAGCCACTGACCTGCTGGGAGTTTCTAACCATGGAATCTGTTGGTGGGCTGAGGGATGGGGATGACTGCTGTGCCAATGTGAATGAGAGCTTTAGTGCCCAGTGGCTGCAGGTGCTGGTGGTTCTTGTGGCTGCAGGGAACTACGGGAAGCCCCTGTCATGCTCCCTTACCACCCTGAGTGCTTCAGGGCTGATTGGAACAGAACTGCCCACATTTCTCCAGTATCTGCCTTGAGGCGCAGGTGAGCCCAAGGTGTGTCCCCAGGCCTCCTGCCTCACAGGGTGGATCCTCCACACCTCTCTTAGTCCTTAATGTACTTATAAGCCTGGCTGCTATGGCCCATTTGAGGAATGGAGTTGGAGTTTTAGTGCTCTGAGGAGGCAGGTGCCAGGAACACTGGGACTTGGAGGCAGGTGGGCAGTGGTGCCAATTGAACTTGGTGGCTATTAGGAAGGGGGGGCTGAAGCACCACCCTGGCAGCTACCAACATGTGGCTCATCCACCAAAACTGAGGGACCCGGCTGATGGGGAGAGTCAGGGCTCCCCTTCTTGCACTGGCAATGGCCACCTGAGCATGCATAACTTAATGCAAGGTGGGTCCTTCTGGCCTCCCTGCTTTGTCAGTCAGAGCTCCATCCCTGACACCTCATCTTCAGCCCCTCTGTGCTTTCTCTCTGGCCACTTTTCCTACCTTTGAATATAATCAAGCCTCAGCTCTTTTTAGGTTATCCCATCATTTGAATAGGTCATGTATAGTGCTGAGTATTCAAATTTATGCATTTTCAAAAAATATTATATTGCCAGCATGTGCTATATAAAATTAAAACACGAACCACAACTTTTTATTGACAAAAACTCAAATCTAAAAATAATAACTGAGTATATTCCTTTGTATGACAGGTCTATAATGAGAGGAAGGGATACCCGCATTTTGCTTAAGCCAGCCTTCGAGTCAGTGTTCTTTACCTGCAAATTGCTTGCAAATGTGCATCTCCTAATGCTGGCTGTGTGCCTCTGAGCAGAGGAAAGTTCATGGGACCCTACCCTTCTTTCATACATGAGAGGTTTAAAGAGTTCCCTCAAATACCAGCTGGTGAATGACAGAATAAAAAAGCTGTAAGTGTTAAATGACATATTTGCAGCAGCCACCTGCAGTTGTTGACTCTCTTATTGCTGCCTGTCACATACTTTTCCACCATCAGTGGTGTCCCATGTGAGCAGATTCCACTTCAGGTTATCCCAAGTGAGTATTTTATCCATATCTTTGAATATATTTTTTACCTGTCTTGCAGTAATCTTTTGTAATACATTCTGTATGATCTATGCATAGAGGATGATTTTCCACCAGCTTGGCCTTGGCAGGAAACACCAAGCTCATCTTTTAGAAGCTCAACTGAGCAGTCTGTTCTCAACAGGAGCAAGCCCCTTATAATCTTTGCCTTCATTTCCCTCCATTTGAAACAATTTTCAGTATACATAGCAGTTTGCTATGGTTATGAATTCCAAAAACTGTTATTGGAGTGTGTTCATCATCGGGTCTGTACCAGGGATAGACTAAGCAATGAGGGGGGCTTTGATTAGGCCATTTCACTAGGACATGGAGCCCCCATCCCACGGGCAGTGGTGACTGGCAGAGAAAAGGGATGGCAAAGGACGGAGTTGAGGATTCTTGAAGTTGGAGCTTGATGCTGAAGCATTAGCTGAAAGTAAGCTCAGAGAGGAAAGAGAAGCAAACCCATCAAGACATTACTTGAGGCAAGGGAAGAACACCGAGGAATAGAAACTGCTCCTTAGACATGGCAGAATACCTGGGATGAGTGAGAAACACAGTCGTTCACCTGATTGTCTCCAGCTGACCTTATGGAGAGAGGCAAAGCTTAGAGAGCATCATAGTCTACAGCTGCCCTTGTGGAGCAAACAGAGGAGCTTAGCCCATAGAGAAGCAAGACTTGGGAACAGAGGAACCCAGGATGCCTGCACCATGGCTGATGATGCCAGTCATTTTACTCCAAGATGTGCAAATAGACTTTGTCAAGGGAAGTAACTTAGGCATTACAGCCTGGTATCTGTAAGCTCTTATGAGAAAGAAAGACCTTTGGTGGAGCCTAGCAGGCTTGTGGAATTGTGCATCAGCACCCCTTTGGATGATTAGTACAGCACACAACTCTGTCATCTTGTTAACATTCACAATGCTGTGCTATTTTCCCTTCCCACCATTACCAGGCATGTTCCATCAGGCAAAACTGAAATCTTTTACTGTTGATGCCTGCCCTGAGTCCGTGTGCTAATTGATATTTTGTCCCTGTGGAGTTCACCATTTACTCAGCTGATTTCAGGGCACTTCTGCAGTGGTACTCCTTGCACTGACTTCAGTTAGCACAGTGCTTTCATGGTTCATCCATATTTCAGCTCTTTGGAGAACTGCATTCCTTTTTATAGCTGTACAGTTCTCTGTTGCCTATATATACCATTCAGTTTCATTCATTGACGGAAATTGGAGTTGCTTTCACTTTTGGATATGGCAAATAAAGACACTAAAATCATTCCTGGATAACGTTTTGTTTGAATACCTATTTTGACCTTTCAGTATAAAAGTAGGAGTGTAACTGCTACGTTGTATGGAAATTCTATGGCTAACTAATTGAGGCATCAACAAACTGGAATCCAAGGTGGCTTCACCGTTTTAACTTTCTCTCTGCAATGTGTGATGGTTTTGATTACACTACATCTACTTCAGTAGTTATCCAACATTTTTAAAGAAGCGGTAGCACTTCCTTTGTTATTTGTATTTCCCTGTTGTCTCGGGATGTTTAGCACCTTCTCATATGCTTATTTTTCATTAGTATATCTTCTTTGGAAAAGGTCCAGTCACCTGCCCCTATTTTAATGGTGGTATTTCTCCTTTTATTCTTGACTTTCAGTAGCTTATAGGCTTGGCATATTAAACTCCCATCACACAGATGATGTTCAAGTGTTTTGTCCCTACTTCAGGAAATTTTCTTTTTCCTTTCTTGATAATGGACTTTCATGCAGAAAAGTTTTAAAATCTGATGAGTCTTTTCTTCTGATTTAGGGAAAAGTCTTTCCTTCTTGAGCAGGTCTTTTCATCTTAACAGCTGGTTTTTCATAAATATCCTTTATCATATGGATGAAGATGCCATCTCCTCCTACCTTTCTGAATGTTTCCTTAACATGAGCGGGTGTGGGAATTTTTCAAAAGCATTTTCTGAGTCAATTGAGGGGATCATGTGGCTTGTATCTTTCATTCTATAAATGTGGTCAGTGCCGTACTTGATTTTTTCCTTTTAATTGTGGAAAGACATTCATAGCATAAAAATCATTTTAATCATTGTAAGTGGGACACATGGTGACATTGATTGAGTTCATTGATAATATTTTCTAGCCTTGACCACATATTCAGACCCTTTCCATCATCCCAACCAGACTTCATGCCCCTTTAGCAATAACTCCCAACTCCCTTCCTTTACAACTCCTCTTCTGAATGAGGCTGTTATGAATAATAGCATAGATGTATTTGGTTGAGACCCTACTTTCATTCCTTTGGTGTGTATACTTAGGAGTGGAATTGCCAGCTGCCATTGTGCGGCGGTTTGCTCGGTCGGTAGAGGTGGGATCTGGCTGCAGACGAGGGGTTGGTCCAGCTCTGGATGAGGGGTCAGTCCCACTTGGGATGAGGGGTCGGTCCCACTTGGGACGAGGGGTCGGTCCGGCAGCAGACAAGGGATCGGTCTCACAAGGGGTTGTGCGGTTCGGCTGAAGGGGTCGCCCGGCGAAGCCGGCGACGAAGGGGCCGCCCGGAGAAGCTGGCGATGAAGGGGTCGCCCGGAGAAGCAGGCGACGAACTGGGGACAAGGGAGGCCAGGCCCTTGTCGGGGGCTCTCAGGACTGGAGGGCGCACGGCAGAAGAACTACTGCGGAGACAAGGTAAACACGCAAGTCCGCTTTATTGAGGGAGAGGCGACAGTTTTATAGGGGCTGGGGAAGGCTGATTGGTCGAAGCCACCCCTGTTCTGATTGGTTGCCAGCGAAAGGTCAGTGGGCGGTACTGGATGGGGGAGGGGTGGTGGTTAGGGATTGGCTGTCGCTGTTGCTGGGGGAAGGGGCAGGGTTTAGGGATTGGTGGCTGCTGTTGCTGGGGTGGAGGGCAGACTTGAGTTTCCCGCCCACGCCTGGCTGTTGCTGCTGTCGGAGGAGGGGAAAAGGGCAGACTGGAATTTTCTGCCCTGCGCCTGCGCAGGGAGAAAGAAGAAGAAGGGTGCCGCCCCACAAGCATCGTGTGGCGCCATCCGGGAGGAGGGGCGGCCGCGGAAGCATGGCTGCCGAGAAGGGGAGACCCGAGGGCACTCTGCGCCCATGCCGAGCTTCCTTCAGGGGTGGCGGTGAGTCCGACCAGCCACCCTATTATGGGGACAGCGGCTTGGCCTGCCGCGGCCGCTCCCCTGCCAGGCCAGCAAACCACACTTCAGCCCGAGGGGTGACCGCACCATGGTAATTCTATGTTTAACTTTTGGGCATCAGCATTTTAAATTCCCATCCATAGTGTTTAAGGGGTCCATTTTCCACATCTTTTCAACCATTTTTTTCCCCAACAACAGCTTTCAAGAGTGTGTGTAGAAAGTAGTGCCTCATTTTTATCTTTGGTATCTTATTTGTATTTCTCTAATGGTTATGATGTTGAGCATCTGTTTATGTGCTTTTCAGTCATTTGTATGCATTCTAGGCAGATATGCCTATTCAGGCCCTTTTCCCATTTATTGCTGTGGCTCTTTGTGCTTTGTTTACACAAGTAATTCTCCTTGTGTTCTGTACATTATGCTATTAGCAGAAATAGGGATTCCAAATATTTTCTTTCCGTTTTTGGTTTTCTTTTTTGCTTTATTTGAAAAGTAGTATAGTAGTAATATGTCACTAAGTAGAGATGAGGGTTCATGATTCAGGATTAGGTCCTTTTTCTGGTCCAGTGCTTACATTTCAGGTTCAAGCCACCTTCTCTCTCTGTGGTCCCCAGGAGCTTGCCTAAGACGGTCAAGGTTGCGAGAGGAGCTGAAAATGAAGGAGTGGCAGGGCTGCTGGGGAAGAGCAGGGTTGCAGACTTGTCCATGTCCTGTTGCTGGGGAGTGTGAATGCCCCGGCCAGCAGGGCATGGAACGGGGGCTCGTGGTTGCGTGGAGGAGAATGGTGAGACAGGAGACGTGAGGAATGACAGCTAGACAGGGTGATGATCAAGCTGTGAAATTTTATTGAGGGAATAATGCATATATACTCTTGGGAAGGGGAGGAGTGGTGGGTGAGGAGGTGGAGGCTAGGGATTGGCTGTCGCTGTTGCTGGGGTAGAAGGCAGACTTCAGTTTCACGCCTTGTGCCTGCGTACTGCCTTATCAGCCTGGGCAGTGGTGGGAAATGGAGAACAAAGGAGTGGGGAGGAAGAAGAATAAGGAAGTGGGCTCCACTCTGGCGGCCATGTTACTGGCATTGCTGAACTCAGTGTTTACTCCTATTGGCTGCTCCCAACAGGGGAGAGCTTGGATGTCTTGCTCAGGATGAAGTGCTCCCTCAAAGTGCTCTCACTCATAGAGCTCTTCCCCTCCTGGAAACACTGGACCCTCTGGCAGAAGGCCTGGCCTTTTGGGAAGTTCCCTATGACTTACATCACTTCAAGTGGCAATCTGCAGACTCATTTTCAGCCAAAGTGCAAGAAGAGGCATGTGTAGGGAGGTCCCATCTGAATCCAACTCCATCACCTTCAGGAGCACATATTCCAAAGTAGGGCCCACTGGCAGGGCACTGAAGCTCAGAACCACCTGCCATCAGTGTAGACCTGTGTGTCTCCGCAGCCCTCAGGAGCACCTGTACCTGGGGCTTTATCTACTCAGCTGCTCCTCGGCAAGAAGGTAGTATGCTTTAGTTTGGAAATCTTGGCAATATACATGTTGAATCACCTGCTATGGTGGCTTTGAACGACAAGCAGTAGGAAAATCACCTGGTTGCATTCCATGCTCTGGCCAAGCAAAATGTGCTTCCAGTTTTTATTTTATTTTATTTTTTCAGAAACTGATCATTATTACTCGAGTCAATGCCAAAACAACCCATACAACCACTTTTGACGGTCACAATGGCTTCTTATAATGTACCTCGTACATGGAACACAAGGACCTGTAATCCTACCTGACTGTAGTGACTCAAGTGAGCAGAAATTATTTCCACTGAAAAGTCTCACAACCAGGTATGTAAGCAGCTTCGTTTTGGGTCCCCCAAACCTGGAGAAAAGAAAAATGTTCATTAATACTGTACCAAAAAGCAGGGTGAGAAGAGAAAGGGCAGGCTCATTTCTAAGAGTCAGATAGGTCCTCAGGGGCCCCTCTCATCCCAGAAAAGAAACACAGAGAAAGAAAGGGAATTGACAAGGAACAGGAAAGTATCTGAGACTCTCCTCTCTGGGAGACAGGCCTCTGGGGGTGAGGGTGAGGGTGGGGGGTGGGGAGGGGTTGGCTGGCAGGGAGCCAAGGCAGGAGCCCAAGGGCAACCAGTGGAAAAGGCCAGGTTCTCAGTTTAAAAAGATGGAGGCGATACAATTGGAGACAGCATGTCTGTGACCATTGCCATGGTGCAATGCCAGCCCTAGGTAGGTCCATTTGACCAGATCTTGGAACTTTGGTTGGTGAGGAATCCCCCTCTGAAGAGTGACCTGGCAGCCAGGCCCAACCCAGACTCTTGGCTTGGACCAGGTGAGCTATCGGATGGAGAGAGGTTCTCACATCAGTCACAGATCTGGCCCAGGGGTCCACTACTTTCTCTTCTGCAAGGGTCCTTGCCCCTCCTCCTGCCTTCAAATCCAGACCCTGCCCTCCAGGAAGTGTGAGGAAGGAACATTTCTTATCCAACATGGCACCGAGTGGTGGCGTTTGGCTCTGGCTTTCTGCAATGGAGTAGCTTTCTTGTTCATGTTTCTTCTTCTGTCTCTTTTGTTTCCATGATACATAGATTAGAAAACAACTGTACAGGACACAATAGAAGAGGCCCCCCAGGCCCCACTCAGCAGACTCCTTCCACATCAGTGATCTCTTTTATTACTGTGGGGCCTACTCATGGCATGTGGTGAGTACATTTTGGAACACTGCTCCCCTGCAATGCATTAGTTTCCATGGCACTTGACATGCTCCCCCAGTCCATTCAGTGGGTTTCAGCAGGAAGCATAATGGCCACATCTATCCTGGAACTATCATTGGGGACAAGTCCAAGTTGAGAAAATGCCCCCACATCACAACTGTCTTGACACTCCCTGCCTTAGGCAACTCCCGTGGCCAACGGTTCCAAAGCAAGGAGGTCGGATAGGGGTGGGGCAACTCTGAGGTGTGCAGAGTCATGGGGGCCTGCATGCCAGGGAGGAGTAGGGTGCAGCCACCCCAGCTGGCAGGGCACAGGTGGCTTGGTCCAGGCTTGGGGGGCACGAGAGTGAGGGTAGTGGGAATGAGAGGAATTAATAGCACAGGGTCCTTTAAGTGAGCTCCAAGTCAGTGTCCTTTATCTGCAATGTGCTTGCAAATGAGCATCTCCTAATGCTGGCTGGGAGACTCAGATAAGAGGAATGTTCATGGGAACCTATCCTTCTTTAATACATGAGAGGTTTAAAGAGTTCACTCCAATACCATCTTGTGAATGGGATAAAAAAGCTGTAGGTGTTAAATGACTTACATTTCCAGCAGACACCTGCATTGCATGACTCTCCTGTTGCTGCCTGTCACATACTTTTCCACCATCAGTGGTGTCCCATGTGAGCAGATTCCACTTTAGGTTATCCCAAGTTAGTGTTTTATCCATATCTTTCATTATATTCTTACCTGTCTTGCAGTAATCTTCTGTTAATACATTCTGTGCAATCTTTGCATAGAGGGTGATTTTCCACCAGTTTGACCTTGGCAGGAAGCCCCGAGCTCTTCTTTGATAAGCTCAACTGAGCAGTCTGTCCTCAACAGGAGCAACAAGCCCCTTATAATCTGCTGCCTTCATTTCCCTCCATTTGAACCAATTTTCAGTTCACGTAGACGTTTGCTATGGTTATGAATTCCAAAAATCGATATCGGAATGTGTTTGTCATCTGATCCATACCTGGGAAAGACTAAGCTATGAGGGGGGCTTTGATTGGGCCACATCACTAGGACATGGAGACCCCATCCCGCGGGCAGTGTTGACTGGCAGAGAAAAGGCATGGCAAAGGACAGAGTTGAAGTTGGAGTTTGATGCTGAAGCCTTAGCTGGAATCCCAGGAAGTAAGCTCAGAGAGGAAAGAGAAGCAAGCCTCAGGAAGACAGGACTTGAGGCAGGGGAGGAACACAGAGGAATAGAAACAGCTCCTCGGATGTGGCAGAATCCCTGCAGTGAGCGAGAGGCAGAGCCCTTCACCTGATTGTCTCCAGCTGACCTTGTGCAGAGAGGCAATGCCTAGAGCCTCATAGCCTACAGCTGCCCTTGTGAAGCAAACAGAGGAGCTTAGCCCAGAGAGAAGCAAGACTTGGGAAGAGAGGAAGCCAGGAAGCCTGCGCTCTGGCTGATGCTGCCAGTCCTCTTGCCCCAACACGTGGGAGCAGACTTTGTCGAGGGAAGTATCTTAGGCATTACGGTCTGGTATCTGTAAGCTCCTACCGGAAATCAATACCTCTTGTGGGAACTAGCAGGCTTGTGGAATTGTGCATCAGCACCCCTTTGGCTGGCTAGTACAGCACACAACTCTGTCACCTTGTTAACCTTCACAATGCTGTGCTCTTTTCCCCTTCCACCATTACCAGACATGTCCCATCACGCAAAACTGAAATCCTTTACTGCCTGTCGCCTGCCCCGAGTCCGTGTGGTCATCGATATTTTTTCTCCGTGGAGTTCGTCATTTACCCAGCTGCTTTCGGTGCAGTCCTGCCGTGCTTTTCCTTGCGCTTACTTCAGTTAGCACAGTGTTTTCATGGTTCGCCCATATTTCAGCTCTTTGCAGAACTGCCTTCCCTTTTACAGCTCTAGAGTTCTCTGTTGCCTCTGTATACCATTTAGTTCATTCATTCATTGATGGACATTTGAGTTGCTTCCACATTTGGCTATTGCAAGTAAAGACACTGACATCATTCCTGGGTAACGTTTGGTTTGAATACCTCCTCTGACCTTTCGGTATAAAAGTCGGAGTGCAACTGCGCAGTCCTATGGGAATTCTATGTTTAACTAATCGAGGCATCACCAAACTGGAGTCCACGGTGGCTTCACCGTCGTGTCATCTTTCTCTCTGCCATGTGTGAGGGTTTTGATGACTCCACATCCACTTCAGTAGTTATCCAACATGTTTTAAGGAAGCGGTAGCACTGCCTTTGTTGTTTGTATTTCCCTGATGTCTTGAGATGTTTAGCACCTTCTCGGGTGCTTCTTTCTCAGTAGTATGTCTCCTTTGGAAAAGGTCCAGTCACCTGCCCCTACTTTAATGGCAGTAGTTCTCCTTTTATTCGTGACTTTCAGTAGCCTACAGGCTTGGCCTATTAAACTCTCACCACACACCTGATGTTCAAGTGTTTTGTCCCTTCTTCAGGAAATTCCCTCTTTCCTTTCCGGATAATGGACTTTCATGCAGAAAAGCTGTGAAGTCTGCTGAGTCTGTTCTTGTGATCTTAGGGAAAAGTCTTTCCTTCTTGAGCAGGTCTTTTCATCTTGACAGCTGGTTTTTCATCAATATCCTTTATCATATGGAGGAAGTTGCGGTCTCCTCCTACCTTTCTGAATGATTCCTTATCATGAACGGGTGTGGGAATTTTTCAGAAGCAGTTTCCTGCGTCACCTGAGGGGATCATGTGGCTTGTATCTTTCATTCTATAAATGTGGTCATGACCATACTTTTGATTTTTTCCTTCCAATTGCGGAAAAGCATTCCTAGCATGAAAATCATTTTAATCCTTGTGAGTGGGACCCGTGCGGACATCGGTTGGGTTCACTGACAATATTGGTTAGCTTTGACCGCTCTATTCGGACTCTTTGCATCGTCCCACCCAGACCTCATGCCCCTTTAGCAGTAACTCCCAGTTCCCTCCCTTGGCAACTCCTCTCCTGAATGATGCTGTCATGAATATTGGCATACAGATAGCTGGTTGAGGCCCTGCCTTCGGTCTTTGGTGTGTATACCTAGGAGTGGAATTGCCAGCTCCCGTGATAATTCTGTGTGTAACTTTCTGGCTGCAGCATTTTAATTTCCCACCCATAGTGTGTAAGGGGTCCATTTTTCCACAACTTCTCAGCCATTTTCCCCCTGACAGCAGCGTTCAAGCGTGTGTGTAGTAAGTAGCACCTCACCTTTATCTTTGGTATCTTATTTGCATTTCTCTCATGGCTAATGATGTTGAGCATCTGTGTAAGTGCTTTTTGGACGTTTGTATGTGTTCTTGGCAGATATGTCTATTCAAGCCCTTGCCATTCGTGGCTGCGGCTGTTTGTGCTTTCGTGGAGTTACAGTCGTTCTCTCCGTGGCCTGTACATTACGCTCTTAGCAGAAATAGGGTTTCCGAATATCTTCTTTCCGTTTTCGGTTTTCTTCTTTTACTTTACTGGAAAAGTAGTGTATGGGTAATGTGTCATTAGGTGGAGATGAGGGTTCATGATTGGGGCTTAGGTCCTTTCGCTGGGCTAGGGCTTTCGTTTCAGAATAGAGCCACCTTCTGGCTCTGTGGTCACGACGAACTTGCCTAAGAGGGTCAAGGTTGCAAGAGGAGCCGGCAATGAAGGGGTGGCGGGGTGTTGGGGAAGAGCAGGGTTGCAGACTTCTCCATGGCCTCTTGCTTTGCTGAGCTTGGATGCCTTGCTCAGGATGGAGTGCTCCTGCACAGTGCTTTTCATCGGAGAGCTCTTCCCCTCCTGGGTTACACTGGACCCTTTTGGTGGAAGGCGTGGCCTCTTGGGAAGTGCTCTAGGCCTTTGCTGTTGTTTCAGCTGGCAATCTGCCACACTTCAAAAGCCATGACCTTCCAGCCAGGTGGAATTTCCCATGCAATGTAGCCCAATCCCTTTTTCCGGGGCCCTCAGCTGAGGGCATGTGGTGCCGCCTAACATTTTCTAACGTTCACGTTAACTGGTGGAAAATGGTCGAGTCTGGCTTGTTCTTCCCCGAGCTGGGCCGCAGGCCCTGTAGGGATTCTGGTTGCTGCTCCTTGGTTTTATGGAAACCTTGGAACAATGTCAAATCCCCTCAGTGCCTCAGGCTCCTACCAACATGCCTGGAGCCCGGGGCAAGAAGTCCAGGTTTGCTTATGGGGAATTCCTGGGATTGCTGGGTGGATTAGCTTTTGAAAGTTGTTAAAGTCCAAAGTCCGGATCCAGTCACCTGGACCAGGCAAAGGGAACAGAAGGGGCAGGTGGAGGCCTTTCCAGGCACCAGCCTGTGCTCCCTTTTCAGTGTGCCCTTGGGAAATGGCAGCAGCCCTTGGCAGGCAGGGAGGTGTAGCTAGGAGGGTCTCCTGGTCGTCAGCTGCTCCTGACCCAGAAAACGGTGTCCTCACAGTTTCCCTTCTGCAGGTAGATGAAATGGCTCACTTCAGGGGCCGGCATCTCGGTGAAGCTGCGGTGAAAGGGGAATGGGCCGGGGGGAGGGGTGGTCACGTAGACTCTGCACGTAGGAGGTTGTCAACAGGGCGACAGTGCTCATTGGACCTTACCCAGGCCTCTGGGCTGCAGCAGACTCTGCAGAAACTGGTGAGGAGGCCTTGCCCCCTTGGCTGTCCAGGCTTGGAGGAGATTCCTCCTCCCCAGCAGCACACCCCTGGCTGGGTCAATCTAGGGTAGGTGGTCCGGCACCGTGTTGGTGAGGCCCTCCTGGGCTGCCTCCACCTCTCTGCAGACAGCGACTCTTCTTCAGCCTCTTCTCACTACTTCCCCTCCGACTGTGCAGGCCTCCCTTGTTCTAGGGCTGTTGGGAAGGACAGCCAGCCTGAAGTAGTCACAGCACGTACAGGCTTGGTTGGAGCCCATCGGAAGCCCTGGTACTTGGGGCAGAAGGGCTGAACAGTGAGGAGCACAGGTCATCCAGCCGCTGACCTGCACGGAGTCTGTTGGTGGCCTGAGGGACGGGGATGACTGCTGTGCCAAAGGCAGAGAGAGAGGTTTAGTGCCCAGTGGCTGCAGGTGCTGGTGGTGCTTGCAGCCTCGGGGAATTATGGGAAGCCAGTGTCATGCTGCCCTGCTGCCCTGAGTGCTGAAGGGCTGACTGGGACAGAGCTGCCCCCATTTCTCCTGCAGTATCTGCCATGAGGCCCAGGTCAGCCCAAGGTGTGCTCCAAGGCCTCCCACCTCACAGGGTGGATTCTCCACACCTCTCCTCCTCCTTATTGTTCTCCTTAGCCCCAGGCTGCTCCGGCCTGTGTGAGGGAGAGGGTTGGAGGTTTGGAGCCCTGAGGAGGCAAGTTCCGGGAACACTGGGACACGGAGGCAGGTGGGCAGTGGTGCCAAGTGAACAGTTGGGAAGGTGGGGCTGCAGCACCGCCCTGGCAGTCACCACCATGTGGCTCACCCACTGAGGCTGAGGGACTTGGCTGATGGCTAGAGACAGAGCTCCCCTGGTTTCCCTGGCCGTGGCCACCTGAGCATGCATAACTTAATGCAAGGCAGGGCTCTCCGGGCTCCCTGCTTTATCAGTCAGAGCTCCATCCCTGCCACCTCACATTCAGCATCTCTGTGCTTTCTCTCTGGCTGCTTTCCTACCTTCGAATATACGCAGGATCCTGCCGCGTCCAACTGGGTTCAAGCCTCAGCTCTTTTTAGGTTATGCCATCCTTTGAGTAGATGGCACACGGTGCCGAGTATTCAAATTTCAGCTTTTTCAAAAAATATGATTTTGCCAGCAGGTACTACGTGAAATTAAAACCTGAACCACGACATTTTTATTGACAAAAACTCAAATCTAATCATAAGAGCTAAGTGTAATCCTTTGTATGACTGGGCTTATAATGGCAGGAATGGATACCCCCCATTTCACCTCAGCAAGCTTCCGAGTCAGTGTTCTTTATCTGCAAATTGCTTGCAAATGTGCATCACCTAATGCTGGCTGTGTGCCTCAGAGGGCCAAATGGTCATTTTTTTCAGTGCTCAATAAGCTTGTATTAATATATATCTTCCATATCTTAGATAAGCTTTTAGCATGGATTTTATACTTTCTAGGTAAGCTTTTAGCACATATGGTTTTCCTTTTTCCCTGTGTATTTAAAGTTTGTAGAGTTTGCATTGTTAAATTTTTTTCTGGGACTGCAGTTGTCATGGTTACCAAGGGTAGGGCTGCAGTTCTCACTGTCCCCAATCCATAGCTCAAGATACATACAACCCCAGATTATCTACGAAGACATGAATAGACCCCCCCACCCATAGCCTACAATAGTATGAGTAGAAATTTCATGTAAATACTTAAAGAGTATATAGAATTCCTGCAAAAATAATAGTGTTTTACCATATTAGATAAAATTATAATGTGGTTAGTCATCATTTTAATTATTATTAAAAATAGTATATGTCACCAAACATCCTCTTATCATAAATTAAAGTAATACCACTGCTGTATGCCACAGCCCCAAATATTGTTAGTTTGTTTCAAGAAATTAATATCCAGTTATATTATTATCACTTTTTTTTTTTTAAACTTACCAATATCTTCTTAGGGAAATCAAGTCAGCGCACATTCTCCTATCTGTAGAAAAGTCAACAATGGACTTTTGCAGTGCCTCCGCATGGCTGTGTGCATAGCTCAACCATCTGTCCTGGCCTGGTGGCAAAAAATCCTGAGAAGAGGCAAAGTGGTGCCACCAAAAAGGTGAACATCATGAGTACCAAACCTTCTGGTGCCTAGCCCAGCAGTTCCTGCTGTCTGTTACCTACCAACAACTCATAAACATCATCCATGAGTGTTCTTCATGCTCACTTCAGTGACTATGACATTGGTTCCCTCCTGGTCTTGAAAGGGATGAGCCCTCAGCAGCATGCTACAAACCCTCTGTGGAATAATACATCAAGAAACCACCCAAGCTATATTCAGTACTTTGCAAAAACAAAGAGAGGGAAATATGTAGTTATGGTTGGAGGTTAAAATACTTCATTGAGTGCTGTGGCAATTGGTAGCTGCCACACATCATATTATTCACATTACAGATCCTGGAACTGCAAAGTAGCAGTTTGAGTCTACTTAAGGACTTCAGGCCTGTGTGCCTCCTTATGTTATTATAGAAGGAACTGTTAATATTACTGTTGGAGAAAAATGGCATTCACTGGGACATGGAGACTGATTGACCACAGGCAGAAAAATAATTTATTGAGAAGCTCTCCCAATGGAGGGGGTCTGAAAAACAGACTTCAGCCCTCCCACCAACTTGGTGGGGGTCTGAAAAGAGGCTTCAGTGCAATCCTGGAAGGGGGGGGCTTGAATTTATACAGAACTTTCCTAGGAGGGGAAATGATAGTTCGTGGGAGGGGGATTGAGGGTCTGAGTGAGGTAGTGGGAAAGGGTTGAGGGAGTTTATGGCTTTTTGGAATGCTACAGGAGCAGATTTTTTTTCATCTGTAGGGATTAAAAGATATGTAAATATTGAAGGCTTCCATCTCCCTCTCCCTCTGATATGCAGGTAGAGATAGTAAAGATCTCCATCTACCTCTCATATGCAGATGGTGAAGATCTCTATCTCCCTTTATTCCTGTCTCTATGAGATTTCTTTAACCTGTGGGAAAGTGCCATGCTATGCCCTCAGACCCAGGGGAGGGGGTTTGCCTTTTCCCAATGCATATCAGGGGAAACTGAGCTACAGCTTGTTAATTATTGCAAATCTCTAACATTCCTAATTCTTTGTTTATATATATATATATGTATATATATGTATATATATATATATATATAGGGGAACTGGGTATTGGGGTATATGGTACTGGGCAGGATCAGAGGGTGAGGGGATTTGGGGTGTTGGTTCTGTCTGGCTACTTCCTGCTGTCAAGGGGCAGAGAAAAGAAGTTCTTATCTATCCTGTATAGTAGGCTGTGGTTTTAGGTCCCATAGGCATTGATATTGTTGTTCACGTAGCAGAGAGACACCATTTACATATTCCTGGGTTATTGACTGTATGATTTGGTGTATGAATTGGACAAGAAGCTGTAAGAGACAAGGATCAAAAAGAAGCAACAGCAAGACTGTTAATAATGATGTTATAATGGGTAAAAGGGTTGATTTTATGGGTGAAGAAAAATAAAAAAGGAATGAGGATAGCCATGATTGATTTTCATAGTTATTATTTCGGGTGTTCTGAATGATTTATATTTTTTTCTTAGGATTTTAAGATTTTCTTTTACCTGACCAGTTCTGTTAATGTAAAAACAACAAGTTTCATTTATGATTGCACAGGTACTAGTATATCCTGTTGAATCAAGGACAGGGTGGGTGTTTGTTGTCATCTGTTATCTGTTTGGTATTGGGGCAGGGGAGGCCTGAAAATTACAAAAGTAGAAGGGTATTTTTATGTATACTGTTTGCATTGTAATTTAACTAATGTGTTATTACTGGTAATTGGGATGATGATCTTTTGATAATTCATCAGCGTACTTTTTTATGCCTCCTGTACACTTAATCAACCCTTGACTAAATGCTTTAGAGGAAACTGTTATCTCCCTGGATAATCACTTCATGCTTTACATTATCGGAGGCACCTACAGTGTCATCTTCAATATGCTGTTGTTTGTGTTACCCCCATATTATTTAATGATACAATATGGAATTGGCCATTTCCATTTACAAGGGATTTGGAATTGTGAACATATTAGTATAGATTTATGGAACCTACATGATGAGAGACTGGCCCTTCAATTAACTCATCTTGCTACCTTAAATCCAGAAGCTATTTCTAATAGTCTGTTAAGCAATTTGCAAAATTTCGAACCTTGGGCCCTCTTCTGTCACAGCTTTTGGTATCTCTTAGCCCTGGCCTGCCTTTTGCTACTTCTCTGGTGCTTATTTCCCATAACGTGGCCAAATTCTACATCAAATAAACTGCTTACAAACTGAAAGCACCCAAATACATTTAACTCAAAAGGCCATGTGGCATAATAAGATGTGAACAGCCCCCATGAAAAAGAGCTGCTTAGGACCAACATGCTGTCCTCACTGGCTGGTAGTCAATGATGGGTAAAAGCCTCAGAGGGTGCCAACCTAAGACAGGCACAATCATAGCTGTTAGCCTTTTTCTCATTATATAAGAGGAATTGGGGATACATGCAGAAACCTGCAAAGCAGGCTTGAAAGTTCACAGGAAGAATGTAGATAAAGAAGGAGGTGCCCCTGGGCAAGGTTATGTGTGGAACAAAATATGCTAAGTGTGGATAAGAATTCCAGGAGAACAGTTATCAGAGGGCTATTGAAGAAGAAGTATTGTATTTGTAGTGACCTAAAAACAAGAGCTTCCCCTGAGAACTGCTGAATGTACTGTTGTCACTTAAGGTATAAAATAACGTGCTTGCTTAAACTGGGTGCCTGAGGTAGCTGACACACTACTGCAGTCTCCTCAAAGCCCAGCTGGTCTTTGCTATTTTGTGTCTTTCATTTCTTGACCCACTCACCTCCCCTTAGTCAGGACTGTGTGGAACATGTTTGGCTGTGACTGAACTGTGCAGGTTGTGGCAGTCATGGAAATTTTGTTTACCAGGATTCCCTCTCTTAAGAGTTACCTGGCAGCGTGGCTGAACCATAACTCTTGGCTTGAGCCAGGTGAGCTCTCAGCTGGAGAGAGGTTCTCACAGCTGTCACAGATCAGGCCCAGGGGCCCACCAGCCCCTATTTGAAGGGTCCCTGCCCCCTCCTCCTGCTTTCAAAGCCAGCTCCCCGACCTCCAGGAAGTGTGAGGAACAATTCTTATCCAACAGTGGCACCTAGTGGTGGCTTTTTGCTTTTACTTTCTGCAGTGGAGTTGCTTTCTTTTTCATTTTTATTTTTCTGTCTTATTTTCATGATACATAGATCACAAAAACTTTTACATGACAAAATATGAGGTTCTCTTCTACCCCAGCCCCGACCCAACATACTCCTCCCACATCAATGACATTTTTCATCACTGTGACACATTCATTGCACTTGGTGAATACATTTTAAAGTCCTCCTACCCTGCATGGATTATTTTCCATTGTAGTTTAGACTCGACCCCAGTCCCTTCAGTGGATTAGGGCAGGATATATAATGTTCCCCACTCATCCCAGCAATATGGTTCAGAACATCTCCAAGTCCAGAAAATGCCCCCACATCACATATTTCTTCTCACTACCTCTCCTCAGCAAATCCTGTGGCCAGTGTCTCCCCACATCAATGTCATGGGACAAGGGCGGGAGGGTGCGGATCCGGGATGGGTCCCACGTGTGCGGGGCTCTGCAAGTGAGGGAGGAGGTGGGTGCAGGATCCCCAGCTGGCTGGGCGCTGGTGGCTTGTTCCCAGCTCTGTGGGGTCTCATGGCTGACTAGGGTAGAGCAGCATGCACCATGCGGACTCACGTGTTGGCTGGCTGCCCAGAACAGAGGCAGCAGAGGGAGCGGAGCCACAGTGCATGGGGCCACGGACCCCACGCTGGGGTCAGGTGGCCTCCTGGTCTGTCCTGGCTGTTCTGTAGGGCAGCACTAGGGCCATATGGTGGCAGTGGAGGAAGAAGCCCATGATCCTCCTGGACAGCCATGCTCCATGGGGGCATGCTCTCTTTGGCCTGGGCCCGCTCCCTCAACAGGCACTCAGCACCTCCATAAACAGAGCCCGCGAGCCTGCCCTGCACTTGCTTGGTCTGCACCTTTCTTCTGGTGCCTCTCAAGCCCACCACCAGTGGGCCAACTCCCTGGGGGCAGCAGAGCACCAGGTTCGGAGGCCTGTAGGCCTTGGAGCATGGGGCTGTGGCAGCGGTGGTTGCAGGAGAGTGAGTCTGGGCATGGTGCCAGTGCTGTGAACAACCAGCAGCAGCTGGCCAACTTGGCTCCCATCCATCCAAGATCCTGCCCTTTGAGTTGGCCCAGCCCAACATCTACTCCATTGGTGAGCTGCTGGAGTGCTTGGAGGAGCCGGTGCTGCAGATTCAGGTCTGGGAGGAGGTCATGGTCATTTGATCCTGAAGGCTATTGCAAGCTCTAGACACTCCAGCTTTTAAAATTCTTCTTTAGTCTATTCTGAATCGTTCCTTTAATATATCATGTGTCAACTTAGTAAAGTTTATCTGGAATTTCAAGGGGAAATAAACTATGTCTTTATGAAAAACAAAAAACAGAAAGCAATGAAAAGCACAAAGCAGTAAACATCCTTTAAAACACCAAAAACTGAAAACCAGAAACTTCCATCGCTAGAGTCACAGTAGTTCTATAGTAGAATACCAGTAAGTCCACTCTAATGTATAATTTATTCCTCCATCCTGTAGACCCTGGGTTGGTTATGTCCACTCCAACTCTCAGTGAAGAGGGGGCTTTGACCCCACATGGTTGGGGGATGTCTTTCTCCTGCTTGCAGGTGTAGATACTCTCACTTCCCTGGTGTGGTGGGTGACCATTTTCATCTTCCTCTTAGCTCACCTGAGTAAGCCCAATGAACTGGAGAGTAGGTTTTGTAACTGTGCTGAGGCTCAGGAACCAGATGGCACATGGGTAGGCCAGAGATTCAAGACTTCTGAGTATACACGAACCCCAGTGCCAAACACAGCTTCAGTCAAAGTGACAGAAGAGGCATGTGTAGAAAGTCACAACTGAGTCCAACTCCATCACACTCAGGAGCACAAATTCCAAAGTAGGACCCACTGGCAGGGCACTGAAATCTGGAGTAATCAGATGTGAATGTAGACTGTGTGTCTCCTTAGCACTAAGGAGTACCAGTACCTGTGGTTGTGCCTACTCAGCTGGTCCTCGGCAAGAAGGTGTAGTAGCAGAGAAGTCAGGTGTATGCAGTATCAAAGGCCAGGACATGAGAACTCTGGGAAGCAAGGTGGTTTATTTCAACCAGCTGGACTTGGCAGACTCCTGTGCTAATAAAAACTGAGTGTCTAGTAGAATTTTTGGGTCCCTTTTATACAGAAGAAATAAGAGTGGGGGGTCTAATGGTGGTTGTATGCAAAAGGACTTTTTGTTAGTTTCTTCAAGTGTTTTACGTGAGTATTAGATAGGTTATTTCTTCCAGGTAAGCTTGATTTAACACATATCCCCCACATTCAGGTAAGCTTGCCACATTTGGCTTGCATCTTTTCTGAATATCCAAAGCTTTATGTTGGGAGCAGTCAAAATAAAGTACACGCCGAACTCAGCAGAGCCAGCAGCACGGCTGCCAGAGAGGAGCCAACTTCCTCATTTGAGTAAACTATAATTAGTTCACCACAACATGGCGGGTCCCACATCATGGCAGAACTCAAATCTGCCCTGTCACTTCCTTGTTCTTCTCCCTCCCTGCTCCTTTGTTCTCCGTTTCCCGCCACTGCCCAGACCGATAAGATAGTGCGCAGGTGCAAGACATGAAACTGAAGTCCGCCTTCTACCTCAGCAACAGAAATAGCCAATCCCTAGCTTCCACCTCCACCCACCACTCCTCCCCTTCCCAAGAGTATATATGCTTTGTTCCCCTCAATAAAATTTGCAGCTTGATCAGAACCCTGTCTTGCTGTCATTCTTCGTGTCTCTTGTCCCACCATTCTTTCTCGGCAGGTTTCAAGCCCTCGTTGCCGTCCCGCGGGCCGGGGCAGCTTTAGAGTTTATACTTCTCAATTGGTTTTCTAGACATATTTGGATATAAAATAAGTTTGAATCTATGCACAGACAATATTATTTCCCTCCTTTGATGCCTGCTTAAGGTTATTAAGCTTTGGCATCACTATTGTCAGAGTCTCTCTGGACTGACTGGTATGTATATACTGCCATGAGATGGGCAGCTATCTGCCTTTTTACTATATCATTTATTAGGGTGCACATTCTGTTTATGATGAAAGGGAGGAGGCAAGGAAGTATGGTGCATCCTCCTATGATGAAGGCAATTATTCTCAGTAGAAACTTGAAATTGTTTACTATTGGCTGCCAGCTTCCAATGGGATTACTTAAATTCCACCCATTCCAGCTCTGGACTGGAACATGAGCAATTTTTACCATTTTGCTTGTAATTTCATCAAGAACCTTTCCAGTGCTGTCTAGTTCAAGGTAGCAGTTAGAGAGATTGAATTTTCCACAAACTCCCCCTTTAGCTGCCAGGAGATAGTCTAGGGAGAGATGGTTTTGATAGATAGCATTTCTGAATTTAGTTTGCTGTTGGACTAGTAGGTTTAGAGCATGGGCAGTTTCATTAGTTATTATTTCCACCATGGCTTGCAAGTGGATGATTCAGTTTAGCATATAGATAAGGGTTCAATAACTTCACATGTCATCCTCTGCCTGAGATGCTGGCCCACATAGTACCGGATTACACATTCAGGGGACCATTCTTCACCTCTCCAAGTAACGACAGCCCTTTCTTATATTTTGATACACTGGCTAGCTTAGCTCTTTCCCTTCCATTAAGGGAATGAGGAAGAAGGAGGGTTTTATTGTACTGAGCATACAAGTACCACACCAGTTTTGGGGAAGTTCTCAGAATGCAACTTTCCCACAAATCCAGTACAGACCATTTGAGGCATTAAAGGGGCCTTTTGCAGTGGAGTTCCACACTGTGATTAATTTGGGCAAAGTACAATTTATGAGAGTGAGGTCAGATTCATTCCATGTTCCCCAAGGCTCTGTTATATTGGTGGTATAATTTTGGAATTCTACCCCTGTACATGTTAGGTTTCCAACAGATATAGAAGAGTTTAGGCAGGCCCTTGAAGCACAATATTTTCCTATGACAGAAGTTTACAAGGGCCACATGCTATCTCAGGGGACAGCTGAGAGGCCAGTTTCATTATATGTTTGGCTGTAATTGTGTTCTCTAGTTTCCCAGGGCTGTTGGTCTTCCATATTAGTACCTCCACATACATAGCACAAGGAGACATTTAAGCTGCCCCTACTACTTCAGCTAAGCTTATGAAGATGTTTCTCACTCCTTGTAGAATGGAAAGTGGCTTTTCCATTTATTCATAGAAGGAGTGGAACACAGAATGGGCTTTACTTGTGAGTGGGTATTCCCAATACCCAACCCAGATGTAAGTCTCCTGGGTCTATTCCTCTACCATCAATGCAGAGACTCATTTGGACTCCCTGAGTCTGTCGGGATTCAGGTTTAAGGATGGTGAGGTTTAAGTGGTTACAATGACAGCATAAACAGCCAGGGCCATTCCTTTGGTGAGGATGGCTGTTTAGTTGCATCTGTGTTCCACGTGGCCCAGGCGACACAGGACCAGTAGGGGCAGTAGTATGCACCTATGTATTTACACCAGAAGGCCCCCTCTTGGACTGCACTTTTCATTTCTGGAGCACACATATACTTATTGTTATGAGTATATTTTTGCTCCCTGCTAAGCCCTCCACAATTGGTGTTCCATGGTATCCCAGAGTCTATAACTTGGCATGCATCAAATAAGAGGGACACTCATTGGTTCTGGCTAGTGGCTGGGGTAGAGCTAAGTAGCTCCCCATTTTGATTAAGCACCCTTATTTCCCATTTACGGGAGACTGTTGGAGGTTTGGGGTCATAGCAGATTATTTGACTAGATATGTTACAGACACTATAGGAGATTCCTTGAAACTGGTAGGTGGCTATATGGCCCTTGCAGGTGTAATGGTTATGATATATTAATGTGGTATTGACATGGGCCCCCATTCACACCTTTTGGATAATGGTTCACACTCTGTGATGCCAACCTGGGACCAGGGGAGGGTCAGGGCTAGGAGTAGGAAGAATAACCAAAGGGGCATTGTAACTGGGATTAAATTGGATTCCTATTCTTTGGCTGTACATAGACCTATCAGTTTCTGGGGTGTGATTGGAGCAGAGCTTGGTGTCCCATCCTCAACCTTTGACCATGCATGGACCAGTCAGCTTCTGGGGTGTGACTGGAGCAGGGCTTGGTGTTTTGTTCTTTTGCAAGATGAGTTTGGTTGAGTTGTGGGCATCTGGAATACAGGTCCAGGACTAGGACTCTGGGGCAGCTTGCTTGACCCAGCTATGGTGTATCCATGGGGTGCTTTCAGCTACTTTAATTGCACTGGGGGTGGATAAAATGACAAGATAGCATCCCCACCATAGAGGGATTAGTGGAGCTGATTTCCAGTCTTTGACACAGACTGTATGTAGTTGCTTAAGCTAATGGGGGCCCTTTCTTGGACCTAGTGTTGCAGGTTTTGTAAGGTTTTTCATAAGCTGATCATTTGCTGAGCTATTGATAAGTTTCCTCTTTCTCTGAGATCCCCTTCTATATTTGGATTAAGAGGGTGGTTTCTGAAAGAGGATTTCAAAAGAGGTTAGGCTTGGCTTTCAGCTTGGGCTTGCCTGAACTTGGAGAAGAGAACTCAGAAGTACTTGCACCCATTTTGGCCCAGTTTCTTGGCAAATCTTGGCAATATAAGTCTT
This sequence comes from Dasypus novemcinctus, assembly GCF_030445035.2. Lineage (NCBI taxonomy): Eukaryota > Metazoa > Chordata > Mammalia > Cingulata > Dasypodidae > Dasypus > Dasypus novemcinctus. Next base: position 96,374,326 of record NC_080678.1, read on the forward strand.
TATTGTATGGTTCATTCACTCTACTTTCCTGAGCTTTGAGGATGGGAAGAGGTGTGCAGTTTCCATCGGATGCTCAGTGCTTTGGCAATTTTTGAGTGATTTCAGAGATGAAGGTGGGTCCATTGTCAGAGCCAATTGAGAGGGGTAGCCCATATCGAGGAATGATTTCCCTGAGAACTTTGGTTACTTCTTCAGCTCTTTCTGTTCAAGTGGGAAAGGCTTCCACCCAGCCAGAAAAGGCGCAAACAAGGACTAGGAGATATTTATAACTTCCAGAGTGTGACATTTCAGTGAAATCAACTACTAGATCTTCAAGAGGCATATTGTCAATTCTTTGGACTTCTGGAACTCCCATAGGCCCCCTGCCAAAGGTTTTATTTTTGCACTTGTGATGCACCACTGGCATATGGCATGGGTGATAGCAGCTAGACTTGGGATGTAGAAGAATCTTTCTTTTTTAAAAAAAAAGATTTATTATTTATTTCCCCTCCCACCCACCCCAGTTGTCTGTTCTCTGTGTCTATTTGCTGCATCTTCTTTGTCTGCTTCTGTTGTTGTCAGCAGCACAGGAATCTGTGTTTCTTTTGGTTGCATCACCTTGTTGTGTCAACTCTCCATGTGGGCAGCACCATTCTTAGGCAGGCTGCACTTTCTTTCGCACTGGGTGGCTCTCCTTACTGGTTGCATTCCTTGTGTGTGGGGCTCCCCTATGCAGGGGACACCCTTGCATGGCGGGGCACTCCTTGCACCCATCAGCACTGCGCATTGGCCAGCTGCACACGGGTCAAGGAGGCCCAGGGTTTGAACTGCAGACCTCTCATGTGGTAGACAGATGCCCTCACCACTGGGCCAAGTCCACCGCCTGAAGAATCTTTCTAAAACTTCTTTAAGATGGATTTTTCTCAAGTGTGTCTTCTCATGGAAGTGTTGAACTAGAGTTGTGGCTAATATTTGTGGCACAACTCTTGTGTGATTGGGCCATGTCCACCATCCATTTTCTCCTTATATCCCACCCTCAGAGAGTATCCACTCTCTCTTGGCTTGAGTGTATTGCAGCTCTTGGTGATTCAGAGGCTGTGAGACAAGAGCAGGCAGTGTATAATGGAGTTTCTGATAATTAAAAGGTTGAGGAATGAGAGCAGTAGCCAGGCTTTTAGATAGGGATCCTTCCCATGCCACTCTTTTTGCTTCAGCATCTGCCCTCTGATTTCCCTGGGTGACAGGGCTGTGGCTTATCTGGTGTCCCTTGCAGTGCATTACAGCCACTTTGGTAGGTTCCCAAACTGCTTCTAGTAGTTCCAGAATCTGTGTGCCATATTTACTGCTCTTTCCTCCTGAGTTAATGAGTCCTTTTTGTTTGTATAAGGCTCAGTGCATGTGCAGGGTAAAGAAGGCATATTTGGAATCTGTGTAGATGTTAACCTTTGCTCCAGCTGCAAGTTGTAGGGCTTGGGTGAGGGCAATGAGTTTGGCTTTCTGTGCTGATTTGCTATCCAGGAGGCTCTGGGCCTCCTGATACCACAGCATATCCCACTCACTGATTGCTGCCCTGCATAAAGCTACTCCCATCCGTGAAGAACTCCATGTCAGAATTTGCCAGTGGCTGGTCTTGGAGGTCTGGCCTGCTGGAATATACTTCTTGTGATGTTTTCAGGCAGTTATGGGCTAGAATCCCCAGCTTCATGGGTAGCAGAGTGGCAGGATTTAGGGTTTTTACAAGTTCTAGTTGAAGTGATAGATTTTCACATAATGGGGCTTGCTATTTAACCAGGCAGCTGTTAGTTAGCTGGTGTGTTCCTTTGGCTTCTAAGATGATGATTACTGCATGCAGAACCCAGACAATTAAAGGCTGCCCAAGAGTTAATTTTATAGCTTCTAGTGTAAAAATGACTGCAACTGCTATAGCTTGCAGACATGAGAGTCCGTCTTTGGGCTAGTGTCCAGTTGCTTGAATAGATAGGCTATGGGTCTTTGCCAGGAACCGAGGTATTGAGTGAGTGCCCCTACTGCGATCCTTTGGCAGTTGTGAACATAGAGGTAGAATGGTTTACTGAGATCTGGAAGGCTGAGGCTCAGTGATTCCATTAGAGCTTGTTTGAGAGCAATGAAAGCATTTTTCTGTGGGCTTTCCCAGAGCAGGGAATCATAATCTTTCCCCTTTGTGGCTTCATATAAAAGGCACGTGAGGACCCCAAAATTGGGGATCCAATTGTGGCAGAATCCTGCCGCACTGAGGAACTGGCAGCTTCCGGTGGCTGTTGGGCTCAGGGAGACTACAGATTGCTTTCTTTTCTTTCAAGTCCCAATTCACGGTGCCCCTGCATTATTTTTATAACCTAGATATTTGACCTGAGGTAGGCATATTTGGGCTTTTTTCTTAGACACTCGATAGCCTTTTTGCTGTAGATGCTTTAAAAGAGCATGGGTTCCACCAGTACAGTCTTGGTAGGTGGGACTTCTGAGAATGAGGTCATCTACATAATGGAGGAGAAAACAGGGCTTTCTGGTTTAAAGGATTTGAGATCACTAGTCAGACCTTGTCCAAAAATAGTGGGGGCATTTTTAAACCCCTGAGGCAGTTGTGTCCATGTTAGCTTCTGCTTTTTTTCTGAGTTCAGATAGTCCCACTTAAAGGTGGAAATTGGCTGGCTGTGGGGCACTACCCAAATGCAGAAGAAGGCATCCTTAAGATCTAGGCATGAAAAGTAGATTGCCAATGAGGGTATTAAGCTGAGAAAAGTATATGGATTAGAAACTGCAGAATGAAGGGTTATTACTGCCAAATTAACTGCTAGTAAGTCCTGCACTGGGCGGTAATCCCCATCAGCTTTTTTAACTGGAAAGAGTGGGGTGTTCCATGGAGACTGGCATGGCCTCAATATGCTTTCATTCAGTAATCTCTGAATAAGTAGTTGGACATTTGCTTGTGCTTCACATGGTACTGAATATAGCTTTATGCTTATTGGACTGGCTGTGGCCTTTATTTCAATAATTGGAGGAATGTCATGTGCCATCCCCATTGGGTTACCCTCTGCCCATACTTCAGGCACATCTTCAAAAGGGAGCTGCATGGGCATGGACTGGCCAGTTTCACTGAGGCAAAACAGTCTCCATTCCTCCTGCAGAGGAAGGGTTAGCACTATTCTCAGAGGTTCCTGTGGCCCCAGTGTCAGTGTGGATTGCCCCATGACATCAAAGATAATTTGAGCTGCAGTTTAGACAGCAGGTCGCAACCAAGGAGGGGGACTGGGCACTCTGGAAGATAAAGAAATTTGTGAGTGACCTCTTTTCTCCCAATGTTGCAGGTCCTGGCTTACAGGAAGGGTCGTTGGGTACTTTTGCCAGTTGCACCTATGACAGTGGCCTGTCTTTTTGAGAGAGGCCCAATTGGCTTGGTCATTACAGAATGTTGAGCCCCAGTGTCAACCATCATATATATGGTGCAGCCCCCAATTTGGACTCTGACCTTAGGCTCTGCAGGGCCAGGAGAATAGGAGCCTGGTCTGTCCTAATAATCTCCATCAGAGTCCTTTATTCCTGCCAGCCCAATTATCTGATTTGCAGGGTTTTTTTCCTGAACTTTTTTGGACCCAGGTTTTGGTTTGTGATGCCCCACTATCTTTCCTGGCTAATGTTTTGGCTTCAGTGGCAGGGTCGAGTGGCCAGCTGGGACACTCTTGCTTCCAATGCCCATCTTCTTTGCAGTACACACACTAATTTTGCCCTAGCATAGGCCCTTCCCTCTCCTTGGGGCAGGGGATTCCCAGTTTACTCTCCTTGACACAGGAATGGATTTTTCCATGATTGCCACTGTCAGAAGATCTGCCTTCTTCTTCATCTTCTGACTTTCTTCCCTCCTTGTTTCTATATCAGGGTTGACATAGACTTTAGTAGCTACTTTTATGAGCTGAGAGATATTCATTCCAGCAAACCCATCCAACTTCTGCAGTTTTCTTTGGGTGTCAGCTTGTGATTGGGAAACGAACGCTGCGTTGACCATTGTTTGGCTCTCAGGAGCATCTCGGTTTGAAGGGTGTGCATACACAAAACATGCTGCACAGCATCTCATAGAATTGATCTGGACTCTCATCCAGGGCCTGGAGAATTTGAGTAGTTTTTGCCCTATTTACTGTGTGGTGGCTCCCCACCCTGAATCATTCAACTAAGGCCCTATGGAAAGTTTCTAGTCAGTTGAGCCTGGTTGTGCTCTTTGGATCCCACAGGGAGTCCTCCTCTGGGGACTGTAAGTGGGCATATTGGTCACTGTCCAAACTTTCCTCAGGTGGGTGCTAAGCCAGGTTAGAGCTCCCTGCATGACACACATTCTTTCTTCAAAGTTTAATAAAGTCATTATAAATTGTTTACAATCAACCCAGGTGGGTTTGTGGGTCTGTATGATGGACTGGAAAATGTCCATCATGACTTGAGGCTTCTCTGAGAATGGTGAGGTGTGGCTTTTCCAGTTAAAAAGGTCCGTTGTGGTAAAGGGCTGATAGATGAATGTCCAGTTTCCCCCCGAACCTAGCCATGTGCATCATAAAAAATTGGGGTTCAGCCTTCATGGAGAGGTAGCTGGTAGGCAGGCTTTCTCTCTGCTTCCTCTGCCCCTAGGGCTTCCTGTGGTTTAAGTTGCTACCTCTCAGTATCTCCCCCCAACTGATTGGCAGCACTGCAGCAGCATTGCCAGGGGCAATGGGCTGTAAAAGCTGCAGATCTGTATTTTCCATTGCAGAAGCTATCAAAGACCACTGAGGAGATGGTAAAAGCTGCTACAGGGATGGCATAGGGCTCTCTGGTGCAGATGTCGATAAAGGCAACTGCAGGGATGGTATAGGTGCCCTCTCAGATGGTGATAAAAACAGTGGTGGGGGTGGTATGGGTGTCACACTTCCCTGTGTGGATGATGACAATGGGGCACTGCTTAGAGAGACTAGCTCATTTTCATTCCTTAGTATTGCTGGGGCAGGAGTCATTGCATAAGGTGGCAGAAATTCATGTTTGTATGGCCCTTATAAAATGGGCAGATTGGCACTGGACTCAGGGTACACTTTCTCTGGGCCCTTTGCATGGTGATTGTTTGGTCTGGTCCCTGGGACAGTACTCCTTGGTTTCTGTATTAAGCAAATTCTAGCTTCTATATTCATGCACTGCCCTAATCAAGGTGGATTTTGGCTTACAGCATTTTCCCAAGGATCAATGTAGGGGAATTGGGTGTCCTGGGTTTCCAGTTACTGCATCATGGACTTTATGGATGATCCAGGGATCTAAAATGCCATCCTGGGGCCAGCCCATGCCAAAAGTTGGCCATTCTAATTCACAAAGCATCCTAAGCTTTCCTGGTTGGAACCTTATGCTGTATACATCTTCATGGAATGCATGGGGGAAGTTTTTCAGCATACAACTGAACAGGGTCCTACTTTGTGTGTTTCTCATGTTTCCACCCTGGGCTGATGGTACACAACAGTTACTCAAGCCATACACTTAGTCCATCTCTGGTTACGACCCTCATGGAAACTTTCAGCACCTCTTAACCTTAGCAGGTCTGTATAAGCCCCCAACTTGGAAGAGGTTCCCTTTGCAGGGACCCCCCAGACTGCCCTTGATCATATGAGGTCACCACAGAACCACAGATCAGGACTCTGCACTTGCCACACAGAAGTGACTTTCTGCATCTCACCCAGTTGCCACAATCGCATGCACACAACCACCCCCCTTTCCTTTTCTCAGACCTGGAGAGGAGGTAGCTTCCTCCTGTATTCTCAGGTGTACTGAGGCCTCCCCTTTTAGAGAGCTGATCAGTCTCCCTCCTTATTTTAGAATTAGGCTTTTCCTGCACTATGCCCTGGGGGTCTTACCCATCTGATGTGTGGTGCTCCTTGCTTCATTCTCAGGGTCTCTAAAACCCACTGGTGCTCAGGTTCTTCCAGGAGGGCTCTGGTGAAGACCACAACCTCTTTCTGGACTAAAAGGGGAGTCCAGGGGCACCCAGGGCTGGGTTTCACCTGGGCCCTCCCAGCCTCCTCAGAGACATCTGAAAGGGGCAAACAATTGTTGCCACCTCTGACCTTCTCAGTGCAATCCTGGACAACCCCCCAGAATTGTAGTAGCAGAGAAGTCAGGTGTATGTGATGTTGAAGGCCAGGACATGAGAACTCTGAGAAGGAATTTGACTTATTATTTTTTTAAAGATTTATTTATTTATTTATTTCTCTCCCCTCCCTCCCAACCCAGTTGTCTGTTCTCTATGTCTATTTGTTGCATCTTCTTTGTCTACTTCTGTTGTTGTCAGTGGCATGGGAATCTGTGTTTCTTTTTATTGCATCATCTTGTTGTGTCAGATCGCCATGTGTGCGACACCATTCCTGGGCAGGCTGCACTTCCTTTTGTGCTGGGTGGCTCTTCTTACAGGGTGTGCTCCTTGTGTGTGGGGCTCCCCTATGCAGGGGACACCCCTGCATTGCACGGGACTCCTTGTGCACATCAGCACTGCACATGGGCCAGCTCCACACGGGTCAAGGAGGCCTTGGGTTTGAACTGCAGACCTCCTATGTGGTAGGCAGACACCCTAACCACTGGGCCAAGTCCACCACCTGGAAGTTGATTTATTTTGACCAGCCAGACTTGGTGGACTCCTGTCCTAATAAAAACTGAGCCCCAAATAGAATTTTTGGGGTCCCTTTTATACAGAGGAAATAAGAGTGGGAAGAAAAATTGTGCTTGTATGTATGCAAAAATCTTTTTGTTAGTTTCTTCAAGTGTTTTATCTGAGTATTGGATTGGTTATTTCCCCCAGGTAAGCTTGAATTAATGCATATCCCCCACATTCCAAGTCAGCATTTAGCACTAACCCCCCCCCACATTCCAATTTATATCCTCCCTGAATATCCTAAGCCTACAGAGTTTATACTTCTCAATTGGCTTTCTAGGCATATTTGGAAATAAAATAAGTTTGGATTTGTGCACAGGCTATATTACATCTGCTGCTTTCAGTCCTCCATTTATAAAGGACTCCAGCAAGAGGACCAATACCCACCCTAGACTCACTGAAGCAATCCAATCAAAAACCCCAAATTGAATCCAATTCAAGTTCTCAAGCCCACAGGAATGAATTAGTTCCAAGAATATGTGATCTTTCCTGGGCTCCACATAAAGTTTCAAAGTGCCCCAACATGAAGGCCAGTTTCTTTCTCTTGCCTAGTATTTTATTGTTGATTGGCTTTATATTAAAACTCTTCTCTGACACTTAGAATTGTCTGTATTTAATTGATCAAATTTTCCCAGTTCTTCACCTTATTCTAGCCCTGGATATTTGGTATAATTTTTAAGATTGCACTATGTGTGTAATTGTTTTGCCCTAAGAAAAAAGTTTCTTTCCTAGTTCCTTCTCTGAGAATATTGATCTGTTCTGTTTTTTTTTTTTTTTACACACTCCTTTCATTGCCTCTGTTTTACATGATATGCAAAATCTTGGAAGATGGTCACCTCAGAAAGGACTTTCTGAAGTCAGTATTTCCAGTCAAATGAGGAACAGAGACTCACAAAAAGGGCTCAAACCAGGCAAGACATCAGAAGCCTTTTTCACAACTCGGTGAAGCTTAAATTCCTGGCCTGCCAAAAGTATGGCACCCTTTAGAAAACTGTTCCCTGCAACCCTAAGGAGGCATTGTGCCTTTAAGCTTTAACTGCCTTCCTCCATGTCAGCAGTGGGGTTGAGTCAATGGCAGTGGCTGTCCTTGTCTGGGTTAGCTAAAACAGTTCAGAACTGGAACTCAGTAATCAAAACTTGCTGATCAAAAGATATGCTCAACCCCACCATTCTCGGGGTAGACTTCCATGTTCCTCTCCACCCACAACAGCCAGCCAGGGACTAGATCCTAAGATAGTCCATATCATGAATGGGGGATGGGTGCCAGCTGTAACTGTAGAGTGAGCTACTCAGTATTTTTTAAACCTGATAAAAATTGTAATTAGACTATGTAGTGTTCTTTTATAACAAATCAATTTTATTTATACATATTAATAAAGCTTACAATTCACAGAAAATATAAAAACAGTGGAATTTGGTATGATCACATAGTTGTGCATTCATCACTTCAATCATTATTGGATTATTTCTATTATTTCAGTAATAATAAAAAACAAACAGGAAAATTCCTCACCTCTCAACCTCTCTATGATTCCCCTGCTGTACATAGTTGCTATTTCTGGCTACTCTTGCAAAATTATTTATTAGTTCATTAAGTTGTTTTTTTGAGGTGTATTCACATACACTATGATCTATCCAAAGTGTATAATCAATGGCTTTTATTATAATCACAATGTTGTACATACAGTTTTTAGCACAATTTCACAGCCTTTTCCATACACTATTCTCTGGATGCTGTACAATGCTCCTTTGGCCTCCTGAGCTCCAGAACAGTTATTACAAACAGTTTCTGACTCTTCACTAGCTCTTTTGGAAGAGACGTGAGTCCTGAATCTCCCTGCTCTGCCATCTTCCTGGAAATTCCCTTGCTAGTGTAAATATCTTTGGTATACATGGAACAAGATAACCTAGTACACATCTTCCTGACCAAACATGGAGAAAAGTTTTATACATTTTCCCACATGGAAAATAAGCAATCCAATATGATCTAAAGTTAGGTTAAGATTAGATTCAGAAAACCACCTTGAATGTCTCTCTATTTGTATTTTTTTACCCTTTAAGGAGGTCATATAAGCATCAGCACATTGCCATTTTACAAGAGTCCATTAGTCTGAGAAAGAAGAAAGCATTCCTATTTAAATGATGTAACAATTCATGTATATTACTCCCAATTAAGTATGTTGAGTTTCCATTTTAAATATAACCTTAATATTGACTAAATCACATTATATAAGTTTATCGTATTGGGGAAAGAGATAATGCAGGCATTACACATGCAAGTGGGATACTTGTCATTGAATGAATATCTAATTTAGTGATTTTCTTTGTTACATCAGTAAAAGTATCATTATTGGAGTCACTTTTAAGCTCTCAGTCTTTGAATATGGGAGTCCCATCTGTATTGTCTGAATCTAACCTGATTGATTGGTTATATACAACCAATATATACAACCAGTCTTGTATATATCCAATTTTGGTCCTGTCTTATTACAGTTTTCTTGCATAAAGAAGAGTTTATAGTCACCAAATTATAAGTTGTGAAAAGCTAGTTAAAGCTTCAAATAAAGTGTCCCAATGCCAAATACATTTAACTTATTGATCTGTAACAAGGGCTAATTTTTAACAGGATACCAAATCTTTTTATTAAACATTTACCTCTTTTTTGACCAATGATCAGTTTTGCCTGAATGGAACACTATTTTAGGTCCATCTTTATCATCTAGATATTGGCAAACCCAGCAATCAGTTAAATTTATAGTGCTAGAAACCCTATAAATAACTGGAGTTGAGATAGATCTAACCTTAGAGAAGAAGCAGTGATTAATAGCATTGCTTTTAAAATTTTTAAAATCACTTAATAAGTTGTTTCTTTGTAAATCAATCAATAATATTTTACACCATGCTTTAAAATTTAGGTAATCAAGACCACATTAATAATCCACAGGCATTTAGAGTGAGATTCCATTTGCTCAGACTTTTGCATTGTAAGCAGCATAATCACTGCATAGATATACTCTGAACGTATATTAAATTATCTCATTTATACTAACTCTTCTTAGAAAGGATGTATTCTGTTTAGCTCTAGTTGGAGGTATCATAAATTAAAAATTAATTAAGCTTTACTGTATTTGAGAATAGCTTTGGCTTAATTACCAATACCTTCAGCCATTTGTTTTATATTTACATACGTATACATGGGTAAGTCATATGTGGATGTGTTTATTGTTTTTATTTTTATTTTTTATTTTTTTAAAAATTATTTATTTTTTAAAAAATTACATTAAAAAAATATGAGGTCCCATTGAACCCCACCACCCCTGCCCCCCACTCCCCCCACAGCAACACTCTCTTCCATCATCATGACACATCCATTGCACCTGGTAAGTTCATCTCTGAGCATCACTGCACCCCATAGTCAATGGTCCGCATCATAGCTCAGACTCTTTCATGTTCCATCCAGTGGGCCCTGGGGGGATCTACAATGTCCCGTAATTGTCTGTGAAGCACCATCCAGGACAACTCCACGTCCTGAAAACGCCTCCACATCTCATCTCTTCCTTCCGTTCCCCACACCCAGCAGCCACCATGGCTACCCTTCCCACGCCCATTCCACATTTTCTCTGTGGACATTGGATTGGTTGTGTCCATTGCACACCTATGTCAAGTGAGGGCTTAGATTCCACATGGGTACTGGATGCACTCCTCCTGCTTCCAGTTGTAGACACTCTAGGCTCCATGTTGTGGTGGTTGACCTTCTTCAACTCCATGTTAGCTGAGTGGAGTAAGTCCAATAAATCAAAGTGTAGGAGCTGAAGTCTGTTGAGGCTCTGGGCCTGGGTGTCATATTATCAGTCCAGAGATTCAAATCCCCTACATATATCTTAAACCCAGCACCAACTACAATTCCAATAAAGTAGTATGCAAGTCTTGTGAAAAGAGATGCCCTCTGAGTCCAATTCCATCACGCAGAAACACCAGCTCCAAAGAAGGGCCATCTGTCATGGCAGTGAACCCCTTCTGCCATGACCATAGAACCCGTGGGTCCCTTTATCCCTCAAAAGAACCAATACCTGGGGTTGTATCTACCTTATCTGTCTCTTAGACTCTGTTCAGTTGTACATAGGGGTATTCCTTCTGACAACCTCCAGACTCTTTTTTAGAGACTCACAGCCTTATAATCTCATTTCTCCTTTCCATTTCCTCCTTACATTAGGTCAAACAGCTTCCCAAAGTCATGTTATTATATGTAGACAGGGATATTCTGCTGATCCGCATTGAACCTTTAATTCAAGGTCATTTTCTAGATGCATCTTCAGCTGGTATGTGGTAGTGATCCCTCGGTGCCAGGGAGGCTCATCCCTGGGTGTCATGTCCCACACTGGGGGGAATGCATCACATCCACATGCTGAGTTTGGCTGTGAGAGTGGCCACATTTGAGTAACATGAAGGCTGTCAGGAGGAAACCCCCAGGCACAATGCTACTCTAGGCCTTGTTCTTATTGCAGGTGTATAGGCTCAAAAGTGTAGCCATTAGTATCAAGAGCCCACTGTTGGGCCCTCCTTCCTTCCTGGTACTTGTCGTTGCACCTGGAGGATTGCAGCTGCTCTCCCAGGGCCCACAACAGTGACCCCCCGGCCAGGAGCCCAGTACCCCCCCCCAGCTGTTGTTTTTAATTGTTTCCACTATGAGTATATATAGACATTACCATATACCCTGGGCATATGCCCTGTATAACTCCCTGTCAACCATATATATCCTGTCAATAACATCCCATATCAGTATTCCTCCGCTGCCATTGTTGAACCACTCTGTGATCCAGAACTTCCTGTAAAGTGAATCCCAACATAATGTCAGCTTCACAAGAGTCTTAGATCACTGAAATTCATATATACAATATACAGTACTTCCCCAGATCCACCATAAAACCTTTTCCCTTCCACAGCAATAATCTTTTAGCTTATTCATATCATATTTCCTGAAACTGATGTACAGATTCCGAAACAATAGTTTTCAAACAAGGTGACAGCTGTGCTTACTATGTGGTCCATACTTTAGGTTGTACAGTTTTCTAAATTTTTTAGTTATCCTATGTTTTGTCTTATGGTTTTCATTATTAGTCTGTTGTCCCCTATATGTTTTTGGTGTAATATTAGCTGTTTTATATTCATCCTCGTGTACTCGCACATAACTCCTCTCTTGCCCCCTTATTTACCTTTGTTCCATCCATTCCACATCCATTTTCCCCTCCCCTTAGGGCCCACAACGCCTGCCAATCTAATGCCCTGGGAGCCATCCTTTCTCACGAGAGATACAGTTCTCTCTATTCGATGGCATTAGCCTTCCCCAGGATATGGGTCCACCCCACCCAATGGTAGAACCCAGCTTGGCAAAATGAGCCTTCAGCTATTCCCTCCAGAGTCCGTCCCGCATCAGACCATACCCCCTGCATGTCCTAACCAGGTAACCCTCCTACTTATACTTTGATACATTTTACTCAACATTTTGTTCTCAACGAACATCTGACACTCTCCCATGTTCGTATGTTGCCCCTCCCTCCCCCCTATTTCTTGGACAATATTACCCCTCTGCCCATCCCCAGGCCCCCTCAAACCCAGAAAACCCCACCTGAAGGTAACCCCTTGCCCCCATTTTGTCCCTTCTTTGTGCTCATACTTACCACCAGCTCATCACAGATTCTACCCCTGCAGACATTAACTCACATCCTTCCTCCACCCCCCGATTTCCTGTAAGCCACTTTTCCAGACTCTAGCTCTCTGAGGCAGTTAACTTCTTTCATATCATTGAGGTCATGTAGTATTTGTCCTTCAATGCCTGGGTTGCTTCACTCAACATAAGATTCTCAAGGTTCATCCATGTTATTACGTGGGATTGTAGTGTATTGGTTCTTACACCTGAGTAGTATTCCATTGTGTGTATATACCACATTTTATTGATCCACTCATCTGTTGATGGACATTTGGATTGATTCCAACTTTTGGTGATAGTGAACAATGCTGCTATGTACATTGGTGTACATATATCGGTTTGTGTCCTTGTTTTCAGATCTGATGGGTATATACCCAGCAGTGGTATTGCTGGGTCATATGACAAATCTATGGATAGTTTTTTGAGAAACCGCCAAACTGTCCTCCAGAATGGTTGGATCCTTCTGCATTCCCATCAGCAATGGATGAGTGTTCCCCTTTCTTCACACCCTCTCCAGCATTTGTATTCTACTGTTTTTTTCATGGCTGCCAATCTTATGGGAGTAAGATGGTATCTCATTGTAGTTTTGATTTGCATTTCCCTGATAGGTAGAGATTTGGAGCACTTTTTCATGTTCTTTTTAGCCATTTGTATTTCTTCTTTGGAGAAGTGTCTGTTTAAATCTTTTTCCCATTTTTTAAATGGGTTGTTTATCTTTTTGTTTTCAAGATATATGAGTTCTTTATATATGCAAGTTATAAGTCTCTTATCAGATATATGGTTGCCAAATATTTTCTCCCATTGTGTGGGTTCCCTTTTTACTTTCTTGACAAACTCCTTTGAGGTGCAGAAGGCTTTAATTTTGAGGAGGTCCCATTTATCTATTAGTTCTTTTGCTGCTCGTGCTTTTGGTGTGATATTCATGAAGCCATTTCCTATTACAAGGTCCTGTAGATGTTTCCCTACACTGCTTTCCAAGATCTTTATGGTCTTGGCTCTTATATTTAGGTCTTTGATCCATCTTGACTTGATCTTTGTATAAGGTGTGAGATGGTAATCCTCTTTCATTCTTCTACATATGGCTATCCAGTTCTCCAGGCACCATTTGTTGAATAGGCCATTCTCTCCCAGTTGAGAGGGTTTGGTGGCTTTATCGAATATTATATGGCTATATATATGAGGTTCTATATCAGAACTTTCAATTCGATTCCATTGGTCTGTGTGTCTCTCCTTATGCCAGTACCATGCTGTTTTCACTACTGTAGCTTTGTAGTATGTTTTGAAGTCAGGAAGTGTGATTCCTCCTATTTCGTTTTCCTTTTTCAATATGTCTTTGGCTATTCGGGGCCTCTTTCTATTCCAAATAAATTTCATAGTTTTTCTAGTTTCTTAAAGAAGGCTGTGTTGATTTTTATTGGGATTGCATTGAATGTGTAGATCAGTTTTGGTAGGATAGACATCTTAATAATATTCAGTCTTCCGATCCATGAACAGGGAATATTCTTCCATTTATTTAGGTCTTCTTTGATTTCCTTGAACATTCTTGTATAGTTCTCGATCTGTAAGTTTTTTACCTCTTTAGTTAAATTTATTCCTAAGTATTTGATTTTTTTATTTACTATTGTGAATGGTATTTGTTTCTTGATTTCCTCCTGATCTTGCTCATTATTGGTGTACAGAAATGCTACTGATTTTTGCGCATTGATCTTATAACCTGCGACTTTGCTAAACTCATTTATGAGTTCTAGGAGCTTTGTTGTAGATCTCTCAGGGTTTTCTATATATAGGATCATGTCATCTGCAAATAATGAAATTTTGATTTCTTCCCTTCCAATCTGAATGCCTTTTATATCTGGTTCTTGTCTCAGTGCTCGAGGAAGTACTTCCAAGACAATGTTAAATAGGAGCGGAGACAATGGGCATCCTTGTCTTGTTCCTGAGTTTAGAGGGAAGGATTTCAGGATTTCGCCATTGTAAACAATGTTGGCTTTTGGTTTTTCATATATACTCTTTATCATGTTCAAAAAGTTTCCTTGTATTCTGATCTTTTGGAGTGTTTTTATCAGGAAGCGGTGCTGTATTTTGTCAAATGCCTTTTCTGCATCTATAGATATAATCATGTGGTTTTTTTCTCTCAATCTGTTTATATGGTGTATCACATTGATTGATTTTCTTATGTTGATCCATCCATGCATACCTGGAATAAATCCCACTTGGTTATGGTGTATAATTCATTTAATGTGTTGTTGAATACGATTAGCAAGTATTTTGTTAAGTATTTTTGCATGTAGGTTCATTGGAGAAATTGGTCTGTAATTTTCCTTTCTTGTGGTGTCTTTTTTGGCTTTGGTACTGGGGTAATGTTGCCATCATAGAAGGAGTTAGGCAATGTTCCTTCTGTTTTGATTTTTTGGAATAGTTTGAACAGGATTGGTGTTAGTTCTTTCCGGAATGTTTTGTAGAATTCACCTGTGAAGCCGTCTGGCCCTGGGCTCTTCTTAGTTGGGAGATTTTTAATGACTGATTCTATCTCTTTGCTTGTGATTGGTTTGTTAAGATCGTCAATTTCTTCTTTTGTGAATATGGGCTGCTTATGTGTTTCTAGGAATTTGTCCATTTCCTCTAAATTGTCATTTTTGTTGGAATATAGTTTTTCTAAGTATCCTCTTATGATAGTCTTTATTTCTGTGGGGTCAGTGGTGATATCACCTTCCTCATTTCTTATTTTGTGTATTTGCATCTTTTCTCTTTTTTTCTTTGTTAGTCTCACTAAAGGTTTGTCAATTTTGTTGATCTTCTCAAAAAACCAGCTCTTGGTCTTGTTTATTTTTTCAAGTGCTTTCTTATTTTCTATTTCATTTAGTTCTGCTCTTATCTTTGTTATTTCCTTCCTTCTTCTTCCTGTTGGGTTACTTGGTTGTTGTTTTTCTAATTCCGTCAAAAGTGCAGTTAGTTCTTCAGTTTTTGCTCTTCTTTTTTGATGTATGAATTTATGGCTATAAATTTCCCTCTCAGTACTGCTTTTGCTGCATCCCATAAATTTTGGTATGTTGTGTTATTATCATTTGTTTCAAGGTAGTCATTGTTTTCTTTTGAGATTTCCTTTTTGACCCACTGTTTTTCTAAGAGTGTGCTGTTTAATTTCCAAATTGTGGTGTGAAGCCTGGGCCTCCATCCCTTGTGAATTTCCAGCTTCACTCCACTGTGGTCAGAGATATTGTTTTTTATGATTTCGATCTTTCTGAATTCATTAAGCCTTTCTTTGTGGCCTAGCATATGGTCTATCTTGGAGAATGATCCATGTGCTCTTGAGAAAAATGTATATCCTGCTGTGTTTGGGTGTAATGATCTATATATGTCTATTATATCCAGCTCTTCTAATATACTGTTCAATTGTTTTGTTTCTTTAGTGATTCTCTTTTGAGATGTTCTGTCCAGAATTGATAGTGGTGTATTAAAATCTCCTACTATAATTGTAGATGTATCTATTTTTTCACTTAGTTTTTCCAGCGTTTGTCTCACGTATTTAGAGGCACCCTTGTTAGGAGCATAAATATTTATGATCGTTTGATCTTCTTGGCAGATTGTCCCTTTCACTAAAATGTAGTATCCTTCTTTGTCTCTCACAATTGTTTCGCATTTAAAGTCTACTTTGTCTGATATTAATATAGCTACTCCTGCCTTTTTTTGGTTGTTGTTTGCTTGTATGATTGTTTTCCAGCCATTCATTTTCAACCTCCATGAGTCTCTGGTCTAAGATGTGTCTCTTGTAGACAGCATATAGATAGGTCATATTTCCTTATCCAGTGTCCCAGTCTGAATCTTTTGATTGGTGAGTTTAATCCATTGACATTCAGTGTTATTACGTTCAGAGAATTATTTGTGGTAGCCATATTTTGGTTAGATTTGTGTTTGTTATATTTTGTTTGTATTATTTTATTTTCCCCTTCTCTTTTTGTTGCTCTTACACTCTCCTCCATCTCTGACTGTCCTGTTTTTTCCTTTCTTCCTGCAGAACTCCCTTTAGAATTTCTTGAAGGGGAGGTTTCTTGTTGATATACTCTTTCAGTTTCTGTTTATCTGTGAATATTTTGAACTCTCCATCATTTTTGAATGCTAGTTTAGCTGGATAGAGTATTCTTGGTTGGAAATTTTTTTCCTTTAGTACCTTGACTATATCATACCACTGCCTTCTTGCCTCCATCGTTTCAGATGAGAAATCAGCACTTAATCTTATGGAGCGTCCCTTGTATGTGATGGTTTTCTTTTCTCTTGCTGTTTTTAGGATTTTCTCTTTGTCTTGAGCATTGGATAATTTGACAAGTATATGTCTTGGGGTGGGCCTGTTGGGATTTATGACCAGTGGAGTGTGCTGTGCTTCTTGGATATGTCCATCTGTCTCTTTCAGTAGATTTGGGAAGTTTTCAGTCATTATTTCCTGTAACACTCCTTCTGACCCCTTTCCCTTCTCTTCTCCTTCTGGAATGCCTATAATACATATGTTTGAGCGTTTTGCATTATCATTCAGGTCCCTAAGTCCTAACTGGATTTTTTCTACCTTTTTATTGACCACTTCTACTATCTGTTTGATTTCCAATGCACTGTCTTCCACATCACTAATTCTCTGCTCTGCCTCTTCTAGTCTGCTGATATTTGCTGCAAGTGTATTTCTGATTTCTTGAATTGTGGTGTTCATTTCCATCATATCTGTTATTTTTTTGCGCATGTCTGCAATTTCCCCCCCAAGTGTTGTCTTCACGTTGTTAACCTCTTTCATTACTATATCGAATTTGTCGGTGATAAATGTTCTGAGATCTTTCATTGCTTGTGAGAAGTTCTGTTCCCCTTCATGATTTTTAGTTTGTTGATTGGATTCAGCCATATTTTCCTGATTACTGTTTTGGTTTGTAGATTTTTGTTGGTGTCTTGTCATCATCATTTTTTGTTTTCCCTTGACGGGTTTAATCAGTTCCTTAGCTTCTTTGTCTAGTCTTGGAGATTAATTAGCTGTTGTTTTTGTGTAAGTGTTATATCTTCTCTTTGTCGCTTTGTTCTTCTTATTCCAATTTCTTATTGTTGGTTAAGTTCACTTTAAAGGAAAGTATTAGTGCTGGGGAAAGGCAATTGTGTAAGGAAGGAAAAAGTGTAAAGTAATATTGGTGATATATGTTAACAAAACAACAATATGAGTTCTGGGAGGATGGAGATTAGATCATGTAAATTGTATAAAGTTATAGTAGTAGGAAAGTACCTATAATAAGGTAGACGACTGAATATGGGAGGAATATGGTACGTACTAAGAAGCTATTATTTTCGTGAGAGAGGGAAAGAGAAAAGAAAGGTAATACTTTCAAGGGCGGATACCAGATGGAAAACTAAACAAAGGTATTAGAAATTAAGAGTTAGACACTTTGTGGATCAAAGAAAGGGAGGTGGAATATAGGAGATATAGCAGATGGTGGAGGATATCAAGTTGTAGGGGAAAGGGGGTAGTGTAGATAGCCTAAATCTATTCACAGAGAAATGAGACAGTGGAGGATGAGGAAACCCATCAAATGTGGGGTGTTTCCTGCAGGACCTATTGTATTGTTAAGCTAAAATAGAATAAGAAGAAGATCAGGGACAAGAGCGAGAGGATTAAGGAAAGAAAAAAAAAATACAAAGAACAGAAACCCCGCTGCCGCCTCAGCGGCCCGGCCCACCTGGCTACCCCGACTCCCGCCACCGCCTCAGCGGCCCGGCCCACCCGGCTACCCCTGCTGCCACCGCCGCTGCAGCCCAGCCTGCCTGGCTACCACAGCCACCGCCACTGTGGCCCGGCCTGCCCGGCCCACCTGGCTACCCCAGCTGCCACCGCTGCAGCCCGGCCCACCCGGCTACCCCAGATGCCTCGGCTCTGCCTACCCCTGGAGGGAATCCTCCACACGCAGCTGGGATCTCCCAGTACACTTCATAGATGGATCCTCTCTGCTACCTTCCCTCTAGATCGGTGTCCAGACACCTCCAGACCAGCAAAAACCCCCGAAACAGCCCAGTCTCAAAGCGTCTCCAACGCTGCCTAGCCAACTCTGCGCAGGAGTCCCCAACAGGGAAGTTCACTCAGCTGCCATCTTGCCCCTCCTCTCATGTTTATTGTTTTTATGAAGTCTGTCTATAACAATCTACTGCTAGTAACAGACACACTATGTTACTGTTTAAAATTGTCCCTCAGTTCTATACTAAACTCATAGTTCAGTTTATTTTATTGCCCTCAACCTGTTATAACCAGAAGCAAAACACTGGAACTTTAAATGAAAACTCAACTCCACTTATCTAAAGGTTTGTTTATTCATACTATTTTGCTGAAGGACTCATATGTATATATAAATCAATAAGTTAATCTGTGCAGTTTGACAGCAATATTAGAATCCCATGACCCTGTAATTCTTGAAGGAAGTGATGTATATTTTCTGGATAATTTAGAGAAATGTTGACCTTTCCAGCTATTTTTTAAAAAATGAACAGTTCTTCCTTTAACTAATTTATGAATTAATCTTTCTGAATTCACTGGTTTCTGAAACTGGTCTTAAGCAAAGTTCTGATATCTAGGCAATTAATAGAGACTGTGTAATCCTGTCTAAGAAGACAATTCAAAGTGAATTAAACTGTTTTTCACCTGAGAGAAACAAACAATTCCCACCAAACCCTGAAAATGTATGTCACATTGGACCTCCCAGGACAACTCCACATTTTACTACAGAGCTTTAAAAAAGTTGTATTGGCTCTTCTGAAAGACTCTCAATGGACAACACCATCACCACCTATACCTGGAGAACAAGTGGTACATTTTTTACTTCAGTAGCAGAGAATATAACTACCAATTTCTATTTATCTGTAAAGAATATTTTTTAAAGTTTTTTTCTCTCCCCTTCCTGCCCCCCACCCCCAGTCATTTGTTCTCTGTGTCCATTTGCTGTGTGTTCTTTTTTTTGTCGGCTTCTGTTGTCAGCAGCATGGGAATCTGTGTCTCTTTTTGTTGCATCATCTTGCTGCATCAGCTCTCCATGTGTGTGGTGCCATCCCTGGGCAGGCTGCATGTTCTTTCATGCTGGGCAGCTCTCCTTACGGGGCACGCTCCTTGCACATGGGGCTCCCCTACACAGGGGACACCCCTGTGTGGCACAGCACTCCTTGTGCACATCAGCACTGCACGTGGGCCAGCTCCACACAGATCAAGGAGGCACACGGTTTGAACTGTGGACCTCCCATGTGGTAGACAGACACCCTAACCACTGGGCCAAGTCTGCTTCCCTGTACAGAATATTTTAAGAGACTCTGAAAGAGCAGAGTAAGTAAGGATGAGAAGATTTAAGAGTATCTAAAATTGAAATAATAAATCTCTCTCACAAAATTTATCTCTTAAAAGAAAGGTACTAAATAACATATATGTGAATACCCTACTAATATTTTGAAAAATCAAATATTTTTATTTAAGTGAAGGTGGAAATGAATTAAAATATGAAGGATAGAATTAAATAACCAGCTATATAGCCAATTCAAATTACATTAAAACCCAAATATGAACTATAAAGAGAAGTGAAATTTTCCTAAAATGAAATGAACATTCACTAAACCACATCCCCTCCCGAAGTAGGTAAATTACATTAAGGAGAAGAATTCTACATGGACTGAGATACTTTTACACTTCAATATGTATAAAAACATAAAAATAAATTTAATGTTGCTGAAATAACTATCTGAGTTTTTAGGGTTACATAGTTAGAAATATATAATTCTACTCTTACAAACAAGTCAACTAGGAGAAATAAGTTAGCATAATCTTTTGAACTAGCTGCCTACATATTGGGCAGGTCCTTATTTTGTTTTTTTGTGTGTTTTTTTTTTTTTTTAGCTTTTTTGAACATGTAAAACAAGCCATAGGATGTCCTTTTTTGTCATGGATGATACAGTCAATTTTAGGTCACAAGGTTCAATGGCACAAAGATGGAAACTAGATTCCATGCATTTTTCTTTATCTTGTGTTTCATTCCTCTCAAACTCTCTGACAGATTTATTTAATATTTTTTAAATTTTAAAAGAAGCTTTAGATTATATAAATGTTTAATAAAAAATATAGGGGATTCCCATATTCCCCAACCCCTCGCCCTAACCCTCCCACACTTTCCCACATTAACATCTTTCATTAGTGTGGTAAATTTGCTACAATTGATAAACACATATTGAAGCATTGTTATTAACAATGTACTATAGTTTCTATTATAGCTTACACTCTGCCTTACCCAATTTTATAGGTTATGACCAAATGTAATGGCCTATACCTGTCATTGCAATGTCATGCAGGACAATTCCAATGCCCCAAATGTCCCCATATTATATCTATTCTTCCCTCTCCCTCACCTCAGAACCTCTGGTGGCCACTACCTTTACATCAATGATAAAAGTTCTTCCATTGCTAGAATAATATTAAGTCTATAATAGAATAATACTAAGTCTACATTTAGTCCATTGTTCACTCCCCAGTCTTGAGAATTTCAGGACGGTGATCCCACTGCTTCTACTTGAGAGGGGGCTTAAATCCCAATGGGCAGATGGCTGACATCTTCTTGACGGGTATAAATGTTGCTACTGGAAGTTGATGGCTGAGAATAGCCTTCATTTTCTTGGGATTGGGAAGCTTGTGCGATTTTATTATTTTCCTCTATGTCATTTTTCTGAAATCAGGAACATTAAAGCCCTCTTTTATATGTATTGAGTTTTCTAGTATGGCTTTCCCAGGTATTTTCCCTTTATCATTTCCTTTATCTTCAGGAAGCCAATTTTCACTCTGTTGTAATGCATTTCCACAAGGGGAGGATACATCTCATTGCATGAAGTACATTTCCCACAGAGAGCTAAGGAAATTTCAGGATCTTCTTCAGATGAGTCTGTATCACTCTCCCCTGCTTGATAAACAGTAACTTGATAAACCTGATCATCTTCATATGAGAGTTCTTGTCCTTCTTCACTAATCTTCTGAATAAAGAGATTCAACTTCAGATTATACACTGAATTGATCTGAAACTGAATCCTGATTCAACCAATCACCATAATGTTCACTTAAACCAGTATCAAGATCCAGATTCGATAGTTTCCATTGATTCAGTCCTACAGAATCTTTTACACCATATCTTCCTTATTATAGAGCAAGACTTTCATCAGAGGAAAGGTAAATGCTAGCAGATTTGTGGTGCTTTCTCTGTTGTCCACCAGCTAAGTCTTGTGAATTTTCTGTCTCACTAATTACTCTCCTTTTAGATGAAAGTCTAAAAATCAAATTTGAGGATGAAGGTTTCTCCTCCTACACCTCTTGCACAGGGTCCCTTTGATGGCTGTCATCTTTTTTTTTTTAAGATTTATTTTATTTATGTCTCTCCCCTTCCCCCTCCCCTGCCCAAGTTGTCTGTTCTCTGTGTCCATTTGCTGTGTGTTCTTTGTCCACATCTGTTGTTGTCAGCGGCATGGGAATCTGTGTCTCTTTTTTGTTGCATCGTCTTGTTGTGTCAGCTCTCTGTGCATGTGGCACCATGACTGGGCAGGCTGAACTTTCACACTGGTCAGCTCTCTTTATGGAGTGCTCTCCTTGTGCATGGGGCTCCCCTATGTGGAGGGCACCCCTGCATGGGGCAGCACTCCTTGTGCGCATCAGTGCTGCACATGGGCCAGCTCCACATGGGTCAAGGAGGCCCGGGGTTTGAACTGCAGACCTCCCATGTGGTAGATGGACACCCTATCCACTGGACCAAGTCTGCTTCCTGATGGTTGCCATCTTGAAGGTGACACCTGTTTTCACTTAGAGATGCACCTGAATCTGATGGTTCCTGCTGCTTGACTACTACCAAGTTTCTGTAGACATTTTCCTGTGTTCTTTCACAGAGGAGCTTGGCACTACAAAAACTCCCCTAGAAGATAATTTAAACAATATACAATATTAATGTGTCATGATGATGGGAATGAGTGTTGCTGGGGGGGGAGTGGTGGGGTGGGGGTGGTGGGGTTGAAGAGGTCCTCATATATATTTTTTTAATGTAATATTTTTACAAAATCGATTAAAAAAACACACAAAAAATAAATAAACAATATACAATATATTCTTGTTTCTCATCACTTGGTCATAATATAGTGGCCAAGATAAAATATAATGTCTTTCATTGTGTGTCTTTTTGTGCACCAACAGACTTTAGCAACTTCAGTAATGATTGTTTTGTTCTAACCAGGGTCTCTGGTTCTGAAACAGGAATCTGTGAGGTGCTCATAGCATATCAGTAGATAGATAATTATTGGTATTGCACATTTGCCATGCAGGGTTTTTCATGCCTACAATGGGATCTTTTGAGGCTCCCCAGTTCTGTTCATGGGGCACATGGAAGCCTTCATGTCAATTGCACACCACTATTGTATTCCAACACATTAGGTTGGGAGTAGGAGATCCCTTGAGGCAAAAGCATCAGAACCTGAGTCAGAGGTTCTGACCAGAAAAAAGCTCAGCTTCTCGCTCCATCCCCCTTCCCGTCACACAGGGCAACACAAGCCCCAAACAAAAGGAACAAATGTTGCTAATAGCCATGCTCCCCCTCTTCCCATCTGTCCTCTTGATAGTGGGAGGCCACTGGGGCTGGGAAGCTAAGTATGGAGGCCCCCCCAACCTCCAGAGAGCCCATATGGATCAGAGTATTCTGCTTTGATGCCTTGAGAGACATGCTTGTTGCCTCTGCTAACTAAAAGGGAAGAAGATTAGAGCTCTTCTGTTTTACTTAAGCTCTTAGATGCTCTTATCTTTTTAAACAAAAGAAGCAGCATTTGGAAATGTACATACACACCTTGTCTATTCTCCTATATGTAGCCAGAAATGAAGCAGTTGCTTACAGATAATAAAATGCTTCTCAGTTTTAGTACTGTGTGGTTAGACTGCTAAGAGAATGTGTCTGTCCCCTTGAAGCTGGCACATGGTCTGTATGAATGCCCAGAGCCTGGAGAAGCCCTGGGCTCCCACCCAGCTCTTCAGGGTGACAGTGGCCCTCCAACCTGCCATCCTCCCCAGCCCAAGGCTGTGCTACTTATATTTCACCAGGTCCTTGTCTGGTCAGCACCAATGTGAAACACCCTTCCCCATTCTAAAAGATTCTAAAAAGGAATCTTGTGGCTCTTTTAATACTATTACTATGTAGCAAAAGTTTTTGCTTCCTTTCTAGCATGGGATTTTTTTTTTTAAAGATTTATTTATTTATTTAATTCCCCCCCTCCCCTGGTTGTCTGTTCTTGGTGTCTATTTGCTGCGTCTTGTTTCTTTGTCCGCTTCTGTTGTCATCAGCGGCACGGGAAGTGTGGGCGGCACCATTCCTGGGCAGGCTGCTCTTTCTTTTCACGCTGGGCGGCTTTCCTCACGGGCACACTCCTTGCGCATGGGGCTCCCCCACGCGGGGGACACCCTTGCGTGGCACGGCACTCCTTGCGCGCATCAGCGCTGCGCATGGCCAGCTCCACACGGGTCAAGGAGGCCCGGGGTTTGAACCGCGGACCTCCCATATGGTAGACGGACGCCCTAACCACTGGGCCAAAGTCCGTTTCCCAAGCATGGGATTTTTTGTTTGGGTTTTGTTTTTTTTTTTTTTTTTAATTTTTTTATTTTTTATTGACTTTGTAATAATATTACATTAAAAATATATATGTGAGGTCCCATTCAACCCCACCCCCCCACCCCCCCTCTCCCCCCCCCAACAACACTCGTTCCCATCATCATGACACATCCATTGGATTTGGTAAGTACATCTTTGGGCACCTCTGCACCTCATATACATTGGTTCACATCATGGCCCATACTCTCCTCTATTCCATCATGTAGGCCCTGTGAGGATTTACAATGTCCGGTGATTACCTCTGAAGCACCATCCAGGGCAGCTCCATGTCCTGAAGACGCCTCCACCTCTCATCTCTTCCTGCCTTTCCCCATACCCTTTGTCCATTATGTCCACTTTTCCCAATCCAATGCCACCTCTTCTATGTGGACACTGGATTGGTTGTGTCCATTGCACCTTTATGTCAAGAGGAGGCTCAGATTCCACCTGGATGCTGGATGCAATCCTCCCAATGACAATTCTCTTTCTTGCTCAGTCAAC
Source organism: Dasypus novemcinctus (assembly GCF_030445035.2). Taxonomy (NCBI): domain Eukaryota; kingdom Metazoa; phylum Chordata; class Mammalia; order Cingulata; family Dasypodidae; genus Dasypus; species Dasypus novemcinctus. The sequence continues at coordinate 96,398,831 of NC_080678.1, forward strand.
CTCACATCTGTTCTGTATAATATACCATGGCCAGACTCAGTAGAGGCTAAGCACACCAGTGTCTTCCCAGCTCATGTCCATGATAAAACAGCCCACTTCCCTAATTGGCTCACCAACCTTGTGGGTTTAAATTATGTGACACTGACAATTTTCCCAAAATGAGTACATTCAGTTGTTCATATGACCCTCATGGTATTCATGATATATGTAGGTTCACAACATAAAATGATATATTATCAATATGATACTGAAATAATAGACTGCATATGTCATCATTTATAACAATGTAACTTCATCAAGAACTTCCCTCTGAAAATTCTTTTTTTCAGATTTGTGCTAACATGGGGGTCAGGGACTGATTCCACAGGCATCATGTAGACATCAGACAAGGTTGTTTTCAAGCACCATTTTTTAAAAGAAAATATTTATTTTGCCCCATAATGATAGCAATGTATGTAATCTCTGTCACAAATCTCAGCCCAAGTCTAAATATTTTTAAGGTACTATGAACTTAGGGCAGCACTGGGCAGTTTAGCACTTGCTGAAATGTGTTCAGTGTTCAATTATATTTGTGCACATTTCTTTACTGTACAATAAGGAAAACAACATTTAATTTTCTAATTATCCAGAGAAAGTAATGTAAAACAATGTTTTACTGAGAAATAAGACATGTTTCTTGTTGTTTTTCAGGGGGTTAGGGTTATTTTCTTTGCTCTGTTTATTTTTAAAGTTCTTTTGCATTCTCCTTTTCATATATTTCCTTCATTTTACCAAAAGCTGTCCTTTATTCTTCAACCTTGATCTTTTTGCCTTCTAAAAATGCCATATTTGCTTAATGAAACCTCAGGGAAATGATAATGCCTCATACACACTGGATGTGTCACTTGTCTTTATTTTATTTGGTCATTAAATTTTTGTTTGGGGGAAGAGACATGCATGGCAACTGCATGGCATATTCCACTTACTAGTTGCCCTCTCCACAAGTATGTCTGAAACATTTCTATAATTGTACAGAAGATGCAAGGAGTACATAGCTTCATTTATATCACAAAATCAAAGATTGGGTTATTTTTCTTTTAATATTTACAACCTATTTTCTCCATTTAAGGAGTGCTGCTTCAGGAACTATGTGGTATTACAGAAAAAGTTGGAGATTAGTTTGAGGACTATTTATTGTTATACTCCTTGTCAATCCCCCACTGACTGAAAGAAAAATTGTTCCAGATAGCTTAGCTTATCTTAGGATGAGGTCTTAGTTGGTATTTAAGAAAACCAGTCCATTCTTAGCTTTAAGCTTTCAATTTTAAGAATAAATGCATACAGCAGGAATTTAGAAACTTAAATGTGTGCTTAACTTATTGCAGTCATAGTTTCCTCATAAATTCTTTATCAGCTATTTCATGTGTGTTAGAAATAACAAGCTGGGCTCCAGCATTGTGAAGCTGCTGCTGGTTAAAGAGGGATGTGCAGATGCTACCAAGTGTAGCATCTGGACCCCACACTGTCATGAAGCCCGAGTCAGGGGAAAGGAACTGAAATAAAATCATTGCCTTTGTAAATATGAGAACCTTTACTTGGCCTTATAAGGTGGGAAGGGAAAGCTAATATTAAAAATCAGCCTTGAAGGGTGGGTGCAACACCATTTGCTTTGTTAGGTAGTTTGGTGAACATTTTTGCATGTGAGTCTTTCTCTTTTTACAGAGTAGATCGAGGTCCAGCCAAGTTGACTATAAAGGAAGTCAGATATCCCATTAAATTGCTATAAATTAGGAATGTCCCACTGGAGATCGCATCCACCCTACATTATTCAGAGCAGCAGCAGCTATTTGCTGAGGGAGAAGGTTCTGTGGTGTTCTCATCACCTGCCACCTTGAAAGGCTGCTGAATGCTCCTCTTTGGACAAAACTGCCACATCCAGCCCTTCCATTCCTCCCCAGTGTGCTTTGCTTTTAGAGTGGAAATTCACAGAATGAATTCCAGCCCTTCATTTGCATGGTTGTGGCATTGACTGAGCCTCAACTTCAGGGTCACAGTGGTCAGGAGGCACTGGTGGCTGTCCTGAGTGCAGTGGCCCTCACTGAGTACCTGCCATCCAGTCTTCAGTCCATGATAAGTGTTGCTGCTGGGGAACCAGAGCTGAGTCTAAGCACTTCACTCATCACACTGCATAGGACAGACACAGGATTTGAGTCCACATCTGGGAGCCCAGTGTCTGGAATTTCCCTTCCTGGGTGTTTCTCAGTCAGCTAATTAAAGTATTTAGAGCAAGCATGCCTATTTTAAATAAGCAGCATTTCTAATATTCATTGTGCTGTTCTAGTATACATAGTATTAACTATAGTCCTTTGAGAAACATGTATCTGCTGTTCACATCTTATTACAGCTACTTAAAAAGATAATCAGCTGTGCCAAAAAATAGGGTGTTTTTGCTTTCACTTATTTTCTTAGAAGTTTAGGTATTGTTTGTTTAGTTTTTTAGTCAACAGTGTATTCAAATCAAGTTCTGGAAATATAAAATTACTGCTTTATATTACCTAATATAAAGGCATTCCATGAAGTTTGAAACAAGCTAAAAGGACACTGAAGTTCTTCTTCCTTATAAAACTTCAATAATTTTCCTGAAGAAATTAAAGAGTGTGGTTGAAGACAGTTGTTCATCCAACTTTTTCTTTCTGGGGAAATGTGGTCTCTTCCCTTTACACATTTAGAAAAAGGGTCATATTTAAGTAGGTTGGTAAAGTTGTGGCTGTGGTTAGGAGACACCAGTGCATGAGCCTGCCTGTCAGCCTGCAATAAACATAGCCTTGTTCCTTTCTGAGTGATTTAAACTACACAGAAGTCCATTAGAAGGCTCTCTGGAGCCATTGGGCTTCTGTCTTCTCTTCTAAAACTGCTGAGCTCATGACCCTGTATAAATAGTCCTTATTTTGTTTGTCACTGACATAAGGGAGGTTGAATGGGAGGCTGGGTCATGACAAGACTGGGAATCTTAGGGCACAGTATATGCAGAGAGCTTTGTGGCAATCATGGTGTTTGTATGTCAGGGGCACTGTGGACCTCTGTTTAGGCAAGTGGTTCCTGGGAACCTGAGTCCTGCACCCTCTCCCCCATCACTTCCACCTGCACACACATCTGTGGCTCAGTGACACCCTGCAAGTGGGGTCTGGGGTTGGTGTGCTGCTCTGCCAGCTACTTCAGGGGTAACTCCTCTCCTGTCCACCTCTCCTTCACACAGAGAACCTGCAGTTTTGGAGGATTTGACCTGACAAACCATTCTCTGCACATGGGCAGTAGTAATGCCTCCCCAGAGGTGAGTGCAGTCAGAAAGAGACCATTGGTTTATACTGGAGGGATGTGGTTGGCAAAGGCTCAAGCTCACTGCTTAGAGAATAGAGGCCCTGTGAGCAGGTGGTCCTCTGTGTCCCTCAGGCTCTTCCCTGCTCCATGGGGATAAGTGAGAGCTCCCCCAGCCTGGTCTTCTCCCTGGAGGCAGCCACTTCCCCAGGTGCTTTTATCACTCTCCTCACACAGTGGATCCAGGTGCCTTTGGTTTGTGCAGAGAACACCAAACAGAGCATGGCTGAATGGAGACTGAGATTTCCCACCAAGCCTCTGGGCTCCTGTGGCCTCTCTGCTGCCTTCATGGTCCAGTTCTCACTCACAGGGGATTCTGCTTCTGGACCTCAGCCCCAGAGGCTGCTGGGGTGCCCAGCTTGCTCCCTAAAGGCCACTCTTTCAGGGCCCAAGGGTTTAGGTGAGCTTTCTGTGCAGCTTTGGAAAAACATGCATTTTGTCACAAAACTGAAATTTAGATTACCTGCTTTATATTTGTTGGCATCGTATATGACACAAGAAGAGTTTGAGAAATTCCTGGGAGAAAAACTATTTTATTTGGATGTCAAATTTTATTACTTTGTAAACCCATAATTTTATGTAGTGATGCTTTTAAAAAATGAGAGAAAGTATGATTTTTTTCCTTTCTCAGGAGAAAGTTTTTATTTTAAAGCAAAACAAAATGAGTGCTGACCACAGTCTGCCTTTTCAGACTAGGAAATTCAAACCTAGAAGAGCCAATACCCTTGGTCACCTGATGCTGACTTTGCTGACTTGCCTTTTGTTCTCCTGGGAAGGGTTACCTGGATATTAGTCCATGTAAACCACTGTTGGACTGATGAAGTGCAGTCCCCTTGGGATTTTTATTGTTGTTTTTGTTGTCTGTCTGAGGTACCAAGGCCAGTGTTTGAACCAGAGACCTCATATATGGGAAGCAGGAGCTCAAACATTGAGCCACATAGGCTTCACTGAATTGATTTTTTCTTTTGTTTTTCTTGTTTGTTTTTCTTAATTTTTTAGGAGGCATGAGGCAACTGAATCCAGGATCTCCAATGTGAGAAGTGGACACTCAACCACTTGAGCCACATCTGCTCCTAACAGTGTTATTTAAACTAAGGGTTTTATCTTGATGTCTACAGAAAGTATGGAAAATCGGCTTTTGAGGACGGTAACAAAAGCATAAAAACAAAATTGTAAATATAGATAAAAGCACAAGGGTGTCAATTAAACAAGGGAATTTTGGTGTAATGAAATACATTATTTTGACACATCTTCACCTTGTCCTGACTTAGTCATTTTGAGCAACCACCTGAGTTAACACTTCCCTGGATATAACCACAACTAGCAACACCTGCACCTTCACAGGTATGGATGATAAGAGCTAACCTCAGCTTCTATGATCAGCCTCTGCCACTTCTTTTCAATTGCTCCCTGCCACTGCAGCTCTTTCCTGCTGCATAATTTATTTGCAAGGGATCAATTTCCATATGGCTTGGATGACAAGAAGCTGCTCTCAGCTTCTCCACATGGCCTTAGTCACATCTGCTTTTTGTACCATATATTGGGAAACTGCCAGGCCCAGGATCCATTGGATCCTTCCCATCTGGGTCACAGTAAAGACAAGAGCCTGGAATAAACATGTGCTCCAACCTGCCCTTCCATGAACCCTCACAGGAACCTAGGCTAGGTAAGCTGGGACCTGCCATGCCAAGATTCTCCATTCTCCCCCTCCAGATTCTTTGATGTTATGAACCTCTCATTTCATGCTATCTTGCTGGGTATCTGTGTTTGTACCTCATCACTGAAAAAACTTCCCCATAATCTACAAAACACTTGGCTGAATGGGTTCTTGTTCCATGATCTTGGCAGTACCTGTCCACATCAAATACACACACAGTGTCAACGGCTTCTGGATTATATTGGTTAATTTTAATTTTGGCTCATGTACCATTTCATATACCCACTTTGGAAGTGACATCAGTTTTAGCTGCTTGTATTGTACTCAAGTCTCATTTCCTTCTAATTTGACAGATATATGTGAAGTTATTAACACCTGATAAGTTTATTTCAAGTAGGTCAGAGATTGGTTTTTCATTGTTTTCTTTTCCAGAATATAATGTCATCAGTTTGCAGGTGGTGGGATGTTGTCTTTAGGTGGTAGAGGGTCAGTAAATCTTCAGTAACTTTAAAAAAAAATCCCTGAGGATATTCCACTGATTTCCTACAATACTGAAAAAACCTCAATTCACTATCATTGGATCCTGTTTCAGTTAACCGAGGCTGATGAAAACAATATTTCCCCAAATGAGTTGGCTTTTCCAAAGGGGGTTTATTGACTTGCAAGCTTACAGTTGTGAAGCTGAGAAGAGAGTCCAAATCAAGACATCTTCTGGCCATGCTCTCTCCTCAAAGATCAGCTGTGGGTGATCCTGGACTCTTCTGTCATATGGGAAGGTACATGGTGTCATCTGTCAGTCTCTGCTTTCTCCTCTGAACTCTGTTGCTTTCAGTTTCTGGTTTCTCTCTCAGCTTCTGAGCATTTCACTCTGAGCTCCTGTGTCTGTCTCTTTCCATATGGACTCTAGTAAGAGGATTAAGTCCCACCCTGGGGCATGCCTTACAGAAGTAATCTAATCAAAGAATCCCATTTACAATAGGTCCACTCCCACAGGAATGGATTGGCTCTAAGGGCATGATTCTCTGGGATCCATCCAGCATCAAACTGTTACAGATCCTCTCTAGTGAATTGTTCCCCATACATGGGCTGCCCTATAATTACCTCTTGTGGGATCAGTGGTGTTTGCCTGATGGCATAGACCTCAGGGCCATGAGGACCAAAGGGAATGTTTTGGCCAAGACAGAACCAGTGAGTCAATATTTAAGCTTTAGTTCATATATCTCATGGATTTATTCTACCTTACCATAGGTGTTGGATGGTATGGGCAATGGGTGATTTGCTGGATGGGAACCACTTGACACAAACTTTAAATATATATATATATATATATATTTAAAAAGATACTTAGATTACATAAATGTTTATTGACACACTTTTTTATAACCTTTCCAGTGAAGTGAGTTTGAAGCTTGCTTGAGAGTTTAAAAGGGTACTCCCTGCTTTGGAAAACCATTTTCTTTTTTTCCTCTACAGTTAAAGCATTCTTATTTTGACAAGAGAATGCCTCAATCCATTCTTAATACCTGTAAGCCATAAACTATATATAATTATAATCCATTGAAAAAACTGGCTGGTAAAGCCCTTCAGCTGATGTTCAAATAGTCCAGTTGTGCAGGTTAAGTTTATGGAGATATATACATTAATAAATTTTGCCTAGTTTACAAGCCTGTCATGTATGAACCTGGCTACAGATTTTTTAAAGTACCTTATCAAAGACTGCCCACCAATATATTTCCTTGTCCTTTTTCATTTTTTGCATTCTGTAATGGGTAATGTCATGGAGTGCTCACATGTAGTTTCTTCTAGGGACTCTAGGGCAAACAGGGCACTATCCAGCACTTCCTAGATTCTATCCCCAGAATTTAATTGGTGACCCTACTGATTCTATTTTTCTTTTTCAAATACAAAAACACTTTCCTAACTGTGAGCTAACTCATTTGGAGAGGGCTCATGAGGGACATTGTATAAGGAAACTGTTTTGTTGTCTCCACATATTGTTGAGCTGCTAGGTTGGCATTTTTCTTCTAAGTTTTGTGAGTGTGAGCTTCCATTTTTATCACAGCATTTTTTTGTTTTACCTTTTCCTTAGGTGATAGAAATATATCTATTATTTCAGATATTTACCATTTTTTATTTGGATCCTAATGACTTCAGGGAGTCCATTTGTTTTCATAAATTTCCCAAATCATGAATTACTCCAAACACATATCTAAAGTCAGTATAAATATTGTGATTTCCTTTTAGCTAAATGACTGCCTCTATTTAAAAGTTTTACCACAGCTCACTATGGCATGGTGAGGCTAGGGGCTTGTTGACCAGTAATTGCTTCTAATGTAGGGGTTACTTCATAGTCTGCCTCATAATTATCTGTTTCTGTTTTATGGTAATGTAGTGGAGAAATTCGGGTATGTGCGGTATCGAAGGCCAGGACACAAGAATACCGAGAACGAAGTTGGTTTATTTTGACCGGCTGGGCTCGGCGGACTCTTGTCCTAATAAAAACTGAGCCCTGAACAGCCTTTTCCAGACCCTTTTATACAGAGGATATAGGATTAGGAAGACTAACAGTGATGGTAAACAGACCTTTGGTTAGGTTCTTCAGATCTTAGTATCAGATAGGTTATTTCCTCCAGGTGAGTTACATATTCTCCACATCCAAGCCAGTTTGGATTAGCATATCTTCCACATTGTCTGGAGGCAGCCCTGAATACACACTCAGTCTCACATCCCTTCTGAACATTCAAAGACTGTAGGGCCTATATTACTTATTTGGCCATCTTGGAGACTAGGTACTCTTGGAAATAATTTTGATTTAATGCACAGGCTATATCAGTAAGACACATCTTAAAATATGATCTAACCCAGGTTTAGCAAGGATTTTTATGTTGTTGTTTGTTTTGTTTTGTTTTTTTGGTGTGTGTGTGTTTTGCTTTGTTTTGCTTTATTTTTGGTAAATCTGGTCCTGGGGATAATAATTAAGAAACAGGAACCTCACAATCTTGAGAATCATCTTTTTCAGGCATGGACAACAGAGTACTGGATTTAAAGTATCACAGTAAAGGATTTGGATATTTTAAGGAGTGAGCAGTATGATTTCAAAAAAGGTCAGTCTGTGAGTTGACATATGCTAGGTTTTTCTTGAGATTAGCAACCAGCAAATCATGAGCTCTATTAACTAAAAAGTATGCCCCCTGCCCAAGTCAGCTGACACCTCATGTAATGTTGCAACCGCAGCTACTATCCTTTCATGGCTGAGTATGGTATAACTTCTGCATCCAATTACAGACTGGAATATTCTATAGCTTTTCCTTTGGAAACTGAGGCACAGTGGTCTCACAAGGAGAGACATGCTGTTTCCATGGCTATGCTTGCAACCGAAGGAATGTGGTAATAAAGAGTTCCCAGTAAACAGGAGGAAGCTGTTAAAGACTAAAAGAAAAGATGAGCACATATGTTTTGCAGTAAATTGAACACTTAGACTTTGTACCTTGATTTTTTAAGTTCCTTAGACTATGAGTAATGCTGATAGTTAACTGCATGTTGCTGCTTGTTCTTATGTGGACTGGGGTATATATAGAGTGCCTTGTAAACAAAAGTTCTCTGATGAGTCTCTACTCACAGACCCCCTGATCCCAGCTCTCTCTCTCTTTCTTTCATTCTTCTTTTTCTCTTTCTTTCATTCCCAATAACGTTCAGGCCCAAATCTCCAACAAATGGTGCCCAATGCAGGGCCCAAAGAAGTGAGTCTTCCAAAACAGTATTGGGACCCACGGAAAGGACTCCTATGAGGGTCATGAATGACGTCCAAAGCTGTGTGACTCAAGTCTTCTTTTAGGTAAGTAACATTTCCAAGAAGTCATCAGGGTAATGGGTATTCAAACTGGAAGTGTGGAAGAATATTTGCAAGTGTTAAAAACTTTGTTGAAAGCTAGTGGGGTGCCTATAAAAAGTTGTGAGTTAATTGAATTGTTTGCTTTAATACAAAAGCATTGTGGTTGGTTTCAGCCTCAGGGGCATAATGTTTTAAATTTGAAACAGTGGAGATGTGTAATGAAAGCTTTACAGAGAGCATATCAAAGAGGGGAATCCATTCCTTTTATCTGTGTGAGCTTTGTGCCAGGAAATTACTGCCACCTTAGATCCTTTACAATCAGAGGAAGATGACAAAGAAGAAATTAGTATATTTTCAAAACCCATAGACAAACAGAAAGTGGAGGGCCATTTGAAAGAAATAAATTCTGAGCCAAAAGGCAGAGGAGAGTCTCCTGGCTTTATGCCTAGTCCTAGTACTCACCCTTTTATAGTTAAGAAAATAACTTGTCTACTCTAATGAAATATGCAGTCTCCATATATCATCCAGGTCTTTATCCTAGCTTATATCCAGTTCAACCTAATGCACCTGTTGAGCCAGCAATTATGGCTGCCCCAGCATCAACATCTGGAATCTTTTCAGATATGGCAGATGCTTTACCCTATGTTAAAAAGATAGTTGTGGGTAGGAGGCAAGATGGCGTCTGAGTGAGTACACCTTATAATCTCTCCTGCAAAGAAGTGGCTGAGTAGGGTTGGAGTCCTGCTGGACCAGGCTGTTTTGGGTGTTTGAAGGGAAGGAGGTGTCTGGACGTTGATTTGGTGGGATGGTGACAAAGGAGATTCTTGGAAGAGGTAGAATTTTGGGTCTCTTTCACAGAGGTTGGGGTTGTGAGCGGGACCCTTCCCCCTGGGGCTGGCAGCCCAGTGGTGGTGATTCCTGGAGGCTTTGCTTTGCTGGGGAGTTCCCAAGCCCTGAGCAGGCTGTTTTGGGGGCTTGCAGGGTGGGAGGTGTCTGGAAGTCAATTTGGTGAGACAGTGATGGAGGAGATTCTTGCAAGAGGTGGAATTTTGGGTTTCTGATTCAGAGGTCAGAGGTTCTGGCTAGAGCCCCTCCCCCTAGGGCTGGTGGCTGGGCCATGGTGATCCCTGGGATCTTTGTTTTGTGGGGTGTTCCCAAACCTAAGCAGGCTGTTTTGAGGGCTTGCAGGGCAGGAGGTGTCTGGATGTCGAGTTGGTGAGACAGTGACAGAAGAGATTCTTGCAAAAGGTGGAACTTTCAGTTTCTGACACAGAGGTCAGAAGTTTTAGGAGGAACCCTTCCACCTAGGGCTGGCAGCCTGTCTGGGGTGGTCCCTGACCTCTTTGTAGTGTAGCAGCACACCCAGCAGGCTGTTTCAGGGGCTTGCAGGGCGGGAACTGTCTGGATGTCGATTTGGTGAGACAGTGACAGAAGAAATTCTTGTGAGAGGTGGAATTTTGGGTGTCTGACACAGAGGTCAGAGTTTGCAGGTGGGGCCACTCTCCCTAGGGCTGGTGCCCAGCTGCAGGGGTCCCTGAAGGCTGTGTTGTGCTGCAGTGCCCCCAGGCCCCCTGTTAACTGGATGCATGGTTCCCATATCTGTGTCCCCTAAACCCTGGTGACCCACACTCCAGAGACTCACACACCTTGAGTCTGCAATATCAAAGACTTCTCATCCCTGAATCCACCATGCAATGAGCTCCACTGAGGTCTTTGATTATTCTAGCCCTCAGTGTTTCTGTTTTTTTTTTTTTTCCTTGTTCGTTTTTTGTCTTGATTGCTAATATTGCATTATCTCCTGGTCTTTTCTCCCATTTTATCCCCCAAGGTTCTTTTCAGTTTATTTAAATTTTTTCTCCTTTTCTTTTTCTTGCTTGTTTCCCTCCCTTTTCTTTGCCCACCCTCTTTTTTCTTCTCTTTTTTCTTTTCTCTCCTTTTCTTCTTATTTTATTATATTTAATTTATATAATAGGAGCTGCAGGGAGCATTTCACATTTGCTGTGTTTCCTCATCCTCCATTTCCTCTTTTCTGTGTGAATTGATTTTGGCCACCTACACTATCCCTTTCCCCCACATCTTGTTATCCTCCATCATCTACTATCTCCCTTACATTCCACCTCCCTTTCTTTGGCCCCCAAATTGTCTGACTTTTAATTTCTAATACCTTCGTTCTGTTTTCTGTCTTTTATCCACTCTTGATATTACTGTCGTTCTTTTCTCTTTCCCTCTCTCATTATAACACTGGCTTTTTAATTCATACTCTATTCCTCCCATATTCAGTTGACTGTCTCATTATAGGTACTCTATTTACTGCTATAACTTGACACAACTTACATGAGTCTAATATCCATTCTCCCAGATCTCACATTATTGCTCTGTTAACATTTATTACCAATATTACATTACACACTTTCTTTTCTTACTCATTTTGCGTTCCCTGGCCCTAATATTTTCCTTCAAAGTGAACTTAGCCAGCAACAAGAAAATAGAATAAGAAGAACAAAGTGACAAAGAGAAGACATCACACTTATGCAAGAACAACTAATTAATCCCCAAGACTAGACAAAGAAGCTAAGGAACTGATTAAACCCGTCAAGATAAAAGGATGACCAGACAGCAACAAAAAACTACAAACCAAACCAATAATCAGGAAAACATGGCTGAATCCAATGAACAAACTAAAAGCCAGGAAGGGGAGCAGAACATTGGACAAGTAATTAAAGATCTCAAAACATATATTAGAGACCAACTTATTGAAGTAAAGGAAGAGATTAACAATATGAAGAAAACACTTGGAGAGGAAATTGCAGACATATGCAAAAAGATAACAGATATGGTGGTGATGAACACCACAGTTCAAGAAATGAAAAATACACTTGCAGCAAATAGCAGCAGATTAGAAGAGGCAGAGGAGAGAATTAGCGACATGGAAGACATTACATCTGAAATCAAACAGATAATAGAACTGATCGATAAAAAGATAGAAAAAATTCAGTGAGGACTTAGGGACCTGAATGACAATGCAAAATGCACAAACATATATATTATAGCCATCCCAGAAGGAGAAGAGAAGGGAAAGGGGACAGAAGGGCTGTTGGAGGAAATAATGGCTGAAAATTTCCCAAATCTACTGAGAGAGATGGATGTACATGTCTAGGAAGCACTACACACCCCAAACATCATAAATCCTAACAGGCCCACCCCAAGACATCTACTTGTCAAATTATCCAATGCTCAAGACAAAGAAAAAATTCTAAAAGCAGCAAGAGAAAAGAAAACCATCACATACAAGCGAAGCTCCATAAGATTAAGTGCTGCTTTCTCATCTGAAACCATGGAGGCAAGAAGGCAGTGGTATGATATAGTCAAGGTACTAAAAGAAAAAAAAATCCAACTGAGAATACTCTACCCAGCTAAACTAGCATTCAAAAATGATGGAGGGTTCAAAATATTCACAGATAAACAGAAATTGAAAGAGAATGCCAACAAGAACCCTGCCCTTCAAGAAATACTAAAGGGTGTTCTGCAGGAACAAGGAAAAAACAGGAGAGGCAGAGTTGGAGGAGAGTGTAAGAGCAACAAAAAAAGACAAAAGTAGAAGGAAAATGCAAACAAAATATGACAAACACAAGTCGAATCAAAATATGGCTAACAAATAATTCCTTGAAAGTAATAACACTGAATGTCAATGGATTAAACTCACCAATCAAAAGATTCAGACTGGGAGATTGGATAAGGAAATATGACCCATCTATATGCTGTCTACAAGAAACACATCTTAGACTCAGGGATTCATGGAGGTTGAAAGTGAATGGTTGGAAAACAATCTTACAAGCAAACAATAACCAAAAAAAGGCAGGAGTAGCTATATTAATATCAGACAAAATAGACTTTAAATGTGAAACAATTGTGAGAGACAAAGAAGGATACTACATATTAGTGAAAGGGACAATCTCTCAAGAAGAATGAACAATCATAAATATTTATGCTCCTAACAAGGGCGCCTCCAAATACATGAGGCAAACACTGGAAAAACTAAGTGAAAGAATAGATGCATGTACAATTATAGTGGGAGATTTTAATATACCACTATCAACTCTGGACAGAACATCTCAAAAGAGAATCCCTAAGTAACAAAATATTTGAACATTATATTAGAGTAGCTGGATCTAATAGACATATATAGATCATTACACCCAAACACAGCAGGATATACATTTTTCTCAAGTGCACATGGATCATTCTCCAAGATGGACCATATGCTAGGCCACAAAAAAAGGCTCAGTGAATTCAGAAAGATCAAAATCATAAAAAATAATATCTCTGACCACAGTGGAGTGAAGCCAAACTTCACACCAAGATATGGAAATTAAACAGCATGCTCTTAGAAAAACAATGGGTCAAGGAGGAAATCTCAAAAGAAATTAATAACTACCTTGAAACTAATGAAAATGATAACACAACATACAAAACTTATGGGATGCAGCAAAAGCAGTACTGAGAGGGAAATTTATAGCCATAAATTCATACATCAAAAAAGAAGAAAGTGGGAAACGGACTTTGGCCCAGTGGTTAGGGCGTCCGTCTACCATATGGGAGGTCGGCGGTTCAAACCCCGGCCTCCTTGACCCGTGTGGAGCTGGCCCATGCGCAGTGCTGATGCGTGCAAGGAGTGCCGTGCCACACAAGGGTGTCCCCGCGTGGGGGAGCCCCACGCGCAAGGAGTGCGCCCGTGAGGAAAGCCGCCCAGCGTGAAAAGAAAGAGCAGCCTGCCCAGGAATGGCGCCGCCCACACTTCCCGTGCTGCTGACGACAACAGAAGCAGACAAAGAAACAAGACGCAGCAAAAAGACACCAAGAACAGACAAACGGGGACAAACGGGGGGGAAGGAATTAAATAAATAAATAAATCTTTAAAAAAAAAAAAAAAAAAGAAAGTGCAAAAATTGAAGAACTACCTGTACATTTGGAGGAATTAGTAAAAAAAAAAAAACAAAGTAATCCCACAGGAAGAAGAAAGAAAGAAAGAACAAAGATAAGAGTAGAACTAAATGAAATAGAAAATAGGAAAGCACTTGAAAAGATAAATAAAACCAAGAAGCTGGTTCTTTGAGAAGATCAATAAAATTGACAAACCCTTAGCTAGACTAACAAAGAAAAAGAGAGAGAAGATGCAAATACACAAAATAAGAAATGAGAAGGGAGATATCACCACTGACACCACAGAAATAAAGACTATCATGAGAGGATACTTAGAAAAACTATATTCCAACAAAAATGACAATTCAGAGGAAATGGACAAATTTCTAGAAACACATAAGCAGCCTATACTGATGAAAGAAGAAATTGATGATCTCAACAAACCAATCACAAGTAAAGAGATAGAATCAGTCATTAAAAACCTCCCAACTAAGAAGAGCCCAGGGCCAGATGGCTTCACAGGTGAATTCTACAAAACATTCCAGAAAGAACTAATGCCAATCCTGCTGAAACTCTTCCAAAAAATCGAAGCAGAAGGAACATTACCTAACTTATTCTATGATGCAAACATTACCCTAGTACCAAAGCCAAACAAAGATACCACAAGAAAGGAAAATTGCAGACCAATTTCTCTAATGAACCTAGATGCAAATATCCTCAACAAAATAGTTGCTAACTGTATTCAATAGCACATTAAGTGAATTATATACCATAACCAAGTAGGATTTATTCCGGGTATGCAAGGATGGTTCAACATAAGCAAATCAATCAATGTAATACACCATATAAGCAGATTAAAGGGAAAAAAAGCATGATTATATCTATAGATGCAGAAAAAGAATTGGACAAAATACAGCACCCTTTCTTGATAAAAACACTGCAAAAGATCAGAATACAAGGAAATTTTTTGAACATGATAAAGAGTATATATGAAAAACCCACAGCCAACATCTTTTACAATGGTGTAATCCTAAAATCCTTTCCTCTAAGATCAGGAAGAAGACAAGGATGCCCACTCTCACCCCTTCTATTTAACATTGTCTTAGAAGTACTTGCTCGAGCACTGATGCAAGAACCAGATACAAAAGGCATTCAAATTGGAAAGGAAGAAGTCAAAATTTCATTATTTGCAGATGACATGATCCTATACATAGAAAACCCTAAGAGGTCTACAACAAGGCTTCTAGAACTCATAAATGAGTTTAGTGAAGTTGCAGGTTATAAGATGAATGCACAAAAATCTGTAGCATTTCTATACACAAATAATGAGCAAGCTGAGGAGGAAATCAAGAAACAAATACCATTTACAATAGTAAATAAAAAAATCAAATACCTGGGAATAAATTTAACTAAAGATGTAAAAAACTTATACACAGAGAACTACACAAGGCTGTTCAAGGAAATCAAAGAAGACCTAAATAAATGGAAGAATATTCCCTGTTCATGGATAGGAAGACTAAATATTATCAAGATGTCTATCCTACCAAAACTGATCTACACATTCAATGCAATCCCAATAAAATTCAACACAGCATTCTTTAAGGAATTAGAAAAACTCACTATGAAATTTATTTGGAAA
The DNA here is from genome assembly GCF_030445035.2 of Dasypus novemcinctus. Lineage (NCBI taxonomy): Eukaryota > Metazoa > Chordata > Mammalia > Cingulata > Dasypodidae > Dasypus > Dasypus novemcinctus. Next base: position 96,414,233 of record NC_080678.1, read on the forward strand.
GGAAAGAGGCCCCGAATAGCTAAAGACATATTGAAAAAGAAAAATGAGTCAGGTCCCTGCTGCCGACCACCCTCTGCCAGCATCTCTGGCACCTCCTTGGGCTGGCAGTCCTCTGGCAGGAGGGAGCAAGGCGGGCAGCGGTGGCGGAGCATTGCGGGCTGCAGGACCTCCTCAGGGGGCGGCCCCAGTGCCCAAGTGCTAGGAGAACATTTCCACTGCTGCATCAAGGGCACAAGTCTTATAATTCAGCAAGATTTGGAATTCCTGGAGAATTGCCTTCCTGAAAAGCTGAAAGAAATCTCTTTAAATTCCATCTCTTAGTTTTCCATTTTGTTGTGTTTCAGTGGAACATCAAGAAACCATGAACAACTTCAGTAATGAGGAGTTTGACTGCCATTTCCTTGATGAAGGTTTTACTGCCAAGGACATTCTGGACCAAAAAATTAATGAAGTTTCTTCTGATGATGATAAAGATGCCTTCTATGTTGTGGACCTTGGAGACATTCTAAAGAAACATCTGAGATGGTTAAAAGTTCTTCCTCATGTCACCCCCTTCTTTGCAGTCAAATGTAATGACAATAAAGCCATAGTGAAGTCCCTGGCTTCCATAGGGACAGAATTTGATTGTGCTAGCAAGACTGAAATCCAGTTGGTGCAGAGTCTTGGGGTGCCACCAGAGAGGATAATCTATGCAAACCCTTGTAAACAAGTGTCTCAAATTATGTATGCCGCCAATAATGGAGTTGAGATGATGACTTTTGACAGTGAGGTTGGGTTGATGAAAGTGGCCAGGGTACATCCAAAGGCAAAAGTTGGTTTTGTGGATTGCCACCAATGACTCCAAAGCAGTCTGCCACCTCAGTGTTAAATTTGGAACCACACACAAAACCAGCAGGCTTCTTTTGGAATGGGCTAAAGAGCTCGATATCGATGTCTTTGATGTCAGCTTCCATGTGGGAAGTGGCTGTACTGATCCTGAAACTTTTGTGCAGGCCATCTGTGGGATAGCCTCCTCCTCAGTAGGGGCCAGCCCTGGCAGAAGGTAGACGTGTAACCTGGAGCCAGTGGTCAAGGGAAGGGCTGGTACGGGCGCAAGCCCTCAGCCTGCCCAGGCCCACTACAAGACGGCTGGTACGGGTGCCGCGTCCTCCGGCCGTTGGTATGCGGCACTCCAAAGCCCGCCCAGTCATCTAGGCTACACCCACTGTTCCCACCAAAAGGCAACATCCGGACAGCTCCCCCACTCCCCCTTCCCCCTCCTCTTCCTGCCTCCCCTCGCTGTGACGCCATTCCCGCCCCTTCCCGTACCCCCCTCCTAGCAGTTCCGTGTTGCTCCTTACCAATCCTCATCAAAAGCCTCCCCAGCACGCCTTATAAGGCATCCCAGCAAGAACCCTGCCCCCCCTCCACCACAGCCCTATAATATAATCTCTGTACATTCCCCAATAAATGGCTCTGTTATAGCTCCACAAGTGTGTGTCTTGTCTCCTTCGTCCCCGCCACCCTCCACATCTTGCACGCCTCCGCCGGAGACTCGGCCAAGTCTCCCGCCTCGCCCTCGCCTCCGGGAAGAGTCGCCTGGCCCACGGCCACCCATCCCTCGGCCAGGCTCAGACCGCTGCTGCCACAACTGGTGCCCCGTGTGAGGAATCTTTGCCCTCGTGCAGCGGTCCAGCCCAGAGTCCACTCTCCCGGACGCCTCTCCACTTCCTCTCTCCTTTCGCCTGCAAGATAAGGGCCCCTCCTTTGCCGCCCCCACTCCAGGGCCACCTCTCCTCACCCTTCGCTGCCCCCATCCCAGGGCCACCTCTCCCCACATGCCCAATTCAGAGAGCCTCACTTTCATGACTCCCACACCCCAGCTTGTTTCTCCCTCACCTACTCTACTGCTCGATTCCCCATTACCCCTTCATGTCTTCGGCGTTGTTGTCCGTATAATCGTCCCTCTAATCGGCACTTGGTGTCTCGCTGAACTCGCTCCCTCGGATTGGTCCTGTCGCCAAAGAGTATTGTTCTTTGCTCTCCTCGCCTCTCTTAGCCTTGTAGTCTCGGCCCTTCTAGCCTTTTTCACCCTCTAGGGCAATATCATGGGCAACCGGCTATCTGCCCGGCAAGCGCCTCAGGTCTGCGCCTTGGCAGGACTTTTAGATACTCACTGCTGTAAGGTCTCCGTTCGACAACTGCAAGTTTATTGGGACCTTCTCTTGCCTTTTAATCCATGGCTCTCCACTTGCCACCTCTGGGACCCTATCACATATGATCACTTAATCGATCAGGTCACCTCCGCCATGGAGCATGAAGGGAAGTGGTTCCCTCCTGGCATGCTGCCCACCCTAATAACCATTCGCTCCTGCCTACAGGGCTCTCGTCCCCCAGATAGGAGCCCCAGTAAATCAAAGGAGGCCCTATCGGCCCAAGCAGCCAAGGAGGACAAAGATTCTGATTCAGACCCCCCTTCAGATACAGAGTCTCTAGTCAAGCAACTTAACAATGCACTCGAACTCCACCTGCCTAGACAAGACAACACGAGACCTCATCAAGATGGCGCACTTCCTCCTTCTCCTTCGGCCAAAAAGGGCGCCAAAAAGGAGAACTACCCTGACCATGATGTCACTTCCCCACCACACCCCCAGGTGCGCGGACTCTACCCCTCCCTTTCTGAGGGTGGGGCCTGTCTGCCATCTTACGCCTCGGCCGCGCCCTCCGTGCCGCCATCTTGTGATCACTGGGATCACCCGCAAGCCCCTGCGGCAAGTCAATGGACCGGGCCCCCTCACTCTGCACCCACGCCCTCCCCCCCATTTCCAGCTTGCCTCCAACATCCCTCCCTCTCGCAGGCCTCCCTCTCTCAGCTGTTTTCCCTTGAATATTGCCCCTACCGCTAATCGCCCCTATGACTGGTACCCAATCGATTCCGAAACAGTTAAGCAGCTCCGGAAAGCTGTCAGGGAGGATGGATTGGGTAGTCCCTATGCCATCCAGCTCTGCAGGACATCGGCATGGACCTCTGTCTCCCCCAAGATTGGACCTCCCTCGCCCGGGCCATATTAAACCCCAGGCAATTTGTCGATTGGCGTGCCCACTTCCAAGCAGAGGCAGAAAGGCAAATCTCTCAGAATGCAGCCACGGGAATCCTCCACCCTCCTGATGCCTATACGGGCACTGGTGACTTTGTCCAGGTGACTGCTTACCAGCAGGTCCTGGCTGACTTCTGGCCAATTCTTCGAGACGTTGCCTTGTGAGCCTTCCGCAACTGCTCAGCTAGCAAACCCAAAAAGTTTGCAAAGTTAACCCAAGGCCGGGATGAGCCATTTGCCACCTTTGTCTCAAGGGTCGAGGACACCTGCTCCTGCAAGGTTCATGACCCCCAAGCGCAATTGGCATTGGCGCGCGAGTTTATCCTAGAAGGGGCCAATCCAATATGTAAACAAGCCATCCTTCCAGTGTGAGACAAGGGTATCCATGACTGGGTCCTTGCCTGTAGCAGTCTAGACCATCCACCACAGCCCTCGCTAATGCAGTTTCCGGTGATGTCACTGCAGCACTAGCGGCTACTGCTGGCTGCTTCCGCTGTGGCGAAACCGGGCACTTTGCTCGAGAGTGCCCTCACAAGGCCCCGCCACCAGAGGGCCCCAGTCAGCTGTTGAGGGGCAAGCCTCCCCCTCGGCCCTCGCCACGAGGAGGCCGCCCACCAACTACCCCCTGCCCTCGCTGTGGTAAGGGGTTTCATTGGGCACATGACTGCCAATCCGCCCCCCATTCCATGCCCTCTGGACAACCGGCCAACAAGCCTTTAAACTTCCAAAGGGGCATGCCTCAGCCCCGTCCCTAAGAGGCACCCGCTACAAAGTCCACTCAGATGCCTTTCCATGGGTCATTAATGGCCACTGCCCCCAGTTTCCTTGTAGAGACTGGCATTGCCCTTATCGCTGGCACACTATTTCCAAAGGAATCATCCAGACCAATGAGGCACCCTTGGAGCCCCCTCCCAAACCGGGCTCTGCAAATGAGAGCCAAGTCACTCCTGCAGGCCCGCCAGGGGAGCCACCCAAAACGCTTTTATGGACTGTCCCCATTACCCCACAAAGGCCCACTCGGAAATTAAAGATCGAGGGGCAATGGTATACAGGTACACTTGATTCAGGGGCAGAAGTCTCCTGCATGCCCGCCCAACTGGCTATGCCTTGGTAGGTCCCAGATGGCCCCTCAGTAATCGGGGCCACCGGCACCTCTCCCTCATTACAAGCTATGAGACCCCTCATATGGGAAGATGAAGACGGTCGAACAGGCACCTTCAGCCCATTATTCCTCCATACCATAGACCAAATCTTATGGGGCCGCGATATCCTTGCTGCCTCTGGGGCAGTGCTTACCATGCAGCCCCCCCCAATGATATACGCCACTGCTCGCTTAAAACCTCCGGCACCCATTCCTCTACAGTGGGACACCGAGGAACCCATTTGGGTGGAGCAGTGGCCCCTCCCCACACATAAGCTAGCAGCGCTCCAAGCCCTCGTTCAGGAACAATTGAGCGCTGGCCACATTGAACCCTCTACCAGCCCCTATAATTCACCAGTATTTGTCATTCAAAAGAAGTCCACAGGGAAATTTAGACTCCTCCATGATCTGAGAGAAATTAATAAGCATATTCTCTCTATGGGCTCCCCACAACTGGGACTCCCCCATCCAATGGCCATTCCAGTTCATTATCATGTGGCCACTATTGATATAAAAGACTGCTTCTTTTCCATCCCATTACATAAGCGGGACCGCCCTCGCTTTGCCTTTACTGTTCCTGTCCCCAATCAAGCGGGCGCAGCCAGCAGGTACCAATGGAAGGTCCTCCCACAAGGGATGTGAAACAGTCTGGCTATCTGCCAGATGTATGTCAACCATGCAGTGGCCCCCCTACGGGAGCAGGCTATGCTCATTCATTACATGGATGACATATTAGTAGCCTCTGAAGATGCCTCTGCTCTTCCTCAGATCCTTGCTGACCTGACAACTAACTTAGATAATATCGGCCTTCCCGTTCAACCAGATAAGGTCCAAATGACACCACCCCTAACCTTTTTGGGATTCACTATTGATAAGACCATTTCCCCATCCACCCCCCAGTTAGACATCCCTGACCGGGTCACTTTAACTGAACTTCAACAGCTCTGCGGTCAAATTAACTGGCTCTGCTCCGAGCTGCCCATTACCACCGCACAGCTCCAACCACTCTTTGCACTATTAAGTGTCCCTGAAGCCCCACCGCAAGCAGTCTCCCGGCGCATTAAACTCACCCAAGAGGCAAAGGAAGCCATAGCCGCCGTCAACAAGGCACTCACCACCTGCTGCCTCCATAGAATTAGTACTAGAGAGAGCCATCTTATAGCACTTGTCCTCCCCATGCCCGGGACCCCCATGGGCTGCCTGTGGCAAGATGGCCCCCTGCTCTGGGCGCATCCTGCCAAGAGCCGATTAAGAAAAATCTGCCCTGCAGTGTGGCTCTGGATTAGCCTGGCTTCAGATCTAGTCACATTGGCTATCCATGTCTTCGGGGCACAACCAAAAAAGATTGTCTGGCCCCTAGATGCCAGACAAACAAGCCTGCTCATACAGGATAACCCAGACATGCAAATCCTTTTGGAAGGGTTTCATGGTGAGTTCAGCTGTCATTATCTAGCCATCGGCTGCTGCAAGGGCTGGCTAAGCTCCCCTTCTGCAGCCCCTTCCAGCCCTTCCCCTCCTCTGCACCCATCCCCGGGGCAATCACCGTCTTTACAGACGCCTCCAAAACCCGGTTTGCCACCCTCTCCTACCTCCCCAATGCCGCTGAACCCCGCCTGACCGGATATGTCAACCTCCATTCTGTCCAAGTAGGTGAGATCCTAGCAGTCTCCTGTGTGCTCGCGGACCACCGTGACCACCCAGTAAACATCTTCACAGACAGCCTTTACACCTATCAGGTCTGCCAAGTCCTCACCTTTTCCACCTTTTTTCCGGGGGACTCAGCCATTGATAAAGCCCTTGCAGACCTCCGAAGTATCTTAGAACACTGACAGAACCCTTGGTTCATTAGCCACATTTGTAGTCACTCGGGCCTCCCTGGGCCATTGGCTAATGGCAATAATATAGTAGACCAAGCAGTTTCAGCCCAAAATGACCAAGCAGTACTGGCCATCTCGGCAGCCCCCCCGGGAGACACTATCAACCAGGCCAAGCTGCTACATTCCAAATTTCACTACTCAGCCACATCTCTGCATCATCTGTGTGGACTCCCTCTAAACACCTGCAAACACTTAGTCCACAACTGCACTGTCTGCGTGCCCTTCGTGCCACTTGGCCCCCTACAACCTCAAGGGGTCAACCCCCGAGGCCTAAAGCCCAACTCCAGATGGCAAATGGATGTCACACACCTTCCCTCCTTTGGGCATCTCAAATACGTGCATGTGATAATTGACACTTTCTCAGCCATGTGCTATGCAGTCCCCCTTGCTGGGGAAACAGCCAAACATTGTGTCAAAGCCTTAAGACAAGGAATTCTCTTCATGGGAGTTCCCTGGGACATAAAAACAGACAATGGGCCTGCCTATCGCAGTGCCTCCTTTGCTGCCTTTCTTTGGCTATACAACATCACCCATCACTTTGGCATCCCCTACAACCCTCAGGGGCAAGCCATCGTTGAAAGTCAGCACCGCTGATTAAAAACACAAATAGAAAAAGAAAGGGCAATGCTCCCCCAAGCATCCCCGGGGAACCTGGTTACCGCGGCCCTTATACATCTAAACCTCTTAACATTTAACAAAGAGGGGCTCTCACCCCTACATAGACATTGGGGGCCATCATACCGGCCCACCCAGGCCCCAATGGTCTATTGGAAGGACCCCGAAACTAATAGCTGGAAGGGGCCCAGCCCCCTCCTCACCCAAGGGAGAGGTTTTTCTTGTGTTTTTCCAGAAAATGCCTCCCATCCCATCTGGATCCCAGGGCGGAATGTCCGACCAGCCACCGCTGAGCAGTCTGTCTCGACGCGAGCGCCGCCAATTGAGGGCAAGGATGCATCAAGCCCGGCACAGCATCCCTCCACCGGCCCCCCCACCACAGCCGGCTCAAACCCAACCTTAAACACCAATTGCGCCCCAGCAACAGCCTCGCTTGAAACGGAAGGAACGCCGTCAACTCCGTAGCCTGATCTGCCGTGTAACCCAGGTCACCCTGCACAACCCTCCCTGTCCAACGGAACACCCCACTGCAACAGAAGTTGCAAACATCCTGCAGCTATACCAGCAAGCCAGAACCCTACACCCCCCATCTCAACCCCCCTCACCCTCCCTAGTCCCCCTCCTTGTCCTCCTCCTCTCTCTTGCTACCACAGGTCAAGCCAACTCCACCCATCAACCTTACAATTGGACACTCAAAACCTTCAGCCCAGACAAAATCTTAGCCTTCAATATAACAGCAGGCACTCCTTCCCTTACTGTGCATATATGTAATCTCTTTCTATTCGCAGATCTAGACAATAATAATTGGCTAAGTAATCGATGCCAATCCAACCTCGTTTCTGGCTTTTACATCTGTCCTTCCACAGGCAGGGGCTGTGCCGACCCCTCGCATTTTTATTGCCCCTCCTGGGGGTGCGAAACAGTGGCCTACGGATGGTCTAAGGCTCCCAACAGAGATCAGCACCTCCAAGTAGCATGGACAAACCAAAATTGGCGCAATATAACCCTTACGGTTAAAAACCCCAATGAGGACAACTGGCTTAGTGGCCGCACATATGACATCCGCCTCTACATGGAAGGCTATGATTGGGGTAGCCTCTTCTCCATACAGAAGAGACACCCCACCACCCCCATCCCAAGTGGCATTGGCCCAAATAAAGTTCTCAATCCTCCACAGGCACAACCCTCCTCTCCGCCCCACTCTGCCTCGCCCTCTCCTTCGCCCGGCACCTCTCTCACAACTGTCTCCCCTAGCTCCCATAACCCCAAGCTTCGCCTACCCCCTACTCGGTATTCCAGCCCTCTCATCAACCTAATCAAAGCCTTGTACACCTCTCTGAACACCTCCCACCCCGACCTCACTGTGAGCTGCTGGCTTTGTCTCTCCCCCTCTCTTCCTCTGTATGAGCCTGTTGCCACTAACCTCACTTTCAGTAAGTCCTCTGAACAGAATCCAGCCAAATGCAACTGGAACACCTCCTCTGTCCCCTTAACCTTTCAATCCGTTTCTTCCACAGGGCGCTGCATTCATTCTCGCCAAGGTTCCCATCTCCCCCTAAAAGCTTGCTCCAACTACTCCTCTCCTGGCGCTTCTGCCAAATTCTTAATCCCCCATAACACCTCCCAATGGCTTTGCACATCCACAGGATTAACCCCCTGCCTCTACGTCGCCACCCTCAATGCCACCAATGAAACCTGTCTGCTCATTCTTCTCGCCCCTTGAGTCCTTTTCCATCCTAACGAAGAGTTCTTCTCCCGCTTGCAGGGTCAAAATCTCCCCATTCACCTGCAAAAAAGAGAGCCCATCACTGTCCTCACTGTTGCTACCCTTCTAGGTCTCGCCAGAGCAGGCACAGGAGTCGCTGCCCTCACCACGCAATCCTCTTCTCTTTCCTCCCTCAGACAAGCTGTCGATGAAGACATCGCCCATCTCCAAACAGCTATCTCCCATCTTAAAAACTCTCTTAACTACCTTTCCGAGGTAGTCCTCCAGAACCGCCGGGGCCTTGACCTTCTTCTCCTCAAGGAGGGAGGCCTCTGTGCCGCCCTTGGGGAAGAATGCTGCATTTACACTAACTCTACAGGTCTCACAGAGGACACCCTGAGAAAGGTCCGAGAAGGTTTAGAGCGACGCCAAAGAGAGCGCGAAGCAGCTAACTACTTTTCTGGAGTCTTTCATACCCTCCTTCCGTACCTCCTCCCCTTTCTGGGTCCGCTAATCATAATCATCCTAGCCCTCACTATAGGTCCCTGGGCCATCAGAAAAATCATCCAGCTCGCCAAAGACCAAGAAAATGCAGTCTTCACATCCTACATGTGCATCCAGTACCAGCGACTCGCTACAGAAGACGGCCCCCCTGCCCAGCCCCGTCCTACATGTCCGAAGAGAAAAACTAAACCCTCCCACTGTCCTGATGTCCAGACAACCGCCATATGACTTCAGAACTGTCTGCTGTACCCCAGCCGCCAAGCTCAATAACTTCATACTTTTTGCCTTACTTGTTCTCATCCAGAGACTCTCGCCACCCTCCAATTGAGCCCAATCAGCTGTCCATCTACCCCCCTCCCCCCACAGTCCCTACCCAACTCTTCCCTATACCCTGCCCCCCCTCTGCCCTACCCTGCCCCTTTCTTTATAGGGGGAGCCCCCAGTTCTTTTAATTAAAAAACCAGGGGGAAATGTGGGATAGCCTCCTCCTCAGTAGGGGCCAGCCTTGGCAGAAGGTAGACACATAACCTGGAGCCAGTGGTCAAGGGAAGGGCTGGTACGGGCACAAGCCCTCATCCTGCCCAGGCCCACTACGAGACGGCCAGTATGAATGCTGCGTCCTCGGGCCATTGGTATGCGGCGCTCCAAAGCCCGCCCAGTCATCTAGGCTATGCCCACTGTTCCCGCCAAAAGGCAACATCCGGACAGCTCCCCCACTCCCCCTTCCCCCTCCTCTTCCTGCCTCCCCTCGCTGTGACACCATTCCCGCCCCTTCCCGTACCCCCCTCCTAGCAGTTCCGTGTTGCTCCTTACCAATCCTCATCAAAAGCCTCCCCAGCACGCCTTATAAGGCATCCCAGCAAGAACCCTGCCCCCCCTCCACCACAGCCCTATAATATAATCTCTGTACATTCCCCAATAAATGGCTCTGTTATAGCTCCACAAGTGTGTGTCTTGTCTCCTTCGTCCCCGCCACCCTCCACATCTTGCACGCCTCCGCCAGAGACTCAGCCAAGTCTCCCACCTCACCCTCGCCTCCGGGAAGAGTCGCCTGGCCCACGGCCGCCCGTCCCTCGGCCAGGCTCAGACCACCGCTGCCACAGCCATCTCTGATGCCCGCTGTGTCTTTGACATGGGAGCTGAGGTTGGTTTCAGCATATATCTGCTTGATATTGGTGGTGGCTTTCCCAGATCTGATGACATGAAGCTTAAATTTGAAGAGCTAACCAGTGTCATGAATCCAGCATTAGACAAGTATTTCCCGTTAGATTCTGGAATGAGAATCATAGCTGAACCAGGCAGATATTATGTTGCTTCAGCTTTCACACTTGCAGTGAATATCATTGCCAAAAAAAAAAAATTGTATTTAAGGAACAGATAGGCTCTGACGATGAAGATGAATCGAGTGAACAAACCTTTATGTATTATGTGAATGATGGAGTATATGGATCATTTAATTGTATCCTTTATGATCATGCACATGTAAGGCCTCTTCTGCAGAAGAGATCCAAACCAGATGAGAAGTATTACTCATCTAGCATATGGGGACCCATGTGTGATGGCCTTGATGGGATCGTTGAGTGCTGTGGCCTGCCAGAAATGCACGTGGGTGACTGGATGCTGTTTGAGAACATGGGTGCTTACACTGTGGCTCCTGCTTCCACTTTCAATGGGTTCCAGAGGCCAACCATCTACTACGTGATATCAGGGACTGCATGGCAAGTCATGCAACAAATCGAGAGCCAGGGGTTTCCACCCGAAGTAGAGGAGCAAGATGCCAGTGTTCTGCCTTTTTCCTGTGCTTGGGAAAGTGGGATGAAGCGCCACCCGGCCACTTGTGCTCCAGCGAGTATTAATGTGTAAATACCATTTTTGTAGCTGCTAACTGTGAGTTTAGCTTGAATGGAGGGATTGGGGGGGGAATCATTTAACTTAATTACTGCTAGTTTTGAAATGTCCTTCTAAGGGTAGGATTGGCACAGACACAGTGATAAGGAAGACTAGGAGATGGGGTTACACTTATCTGTGTTCCTCTGGAAACTACTTGATTATTTTGTTTTATATGGATTTTTACTCACTTTCAAACATACTTCTAAGGGATGCCTCTCACCTGCTGAGCAAGCATTTGTAGCTTGTATAACAGCAGAATGGGCCAAAAGCTTAATGTTGTGACCTGTTTTAAAAAAAAAAGTATCTTGAAATAAAAAAAAAGAAAAAAGAAATTGGAGGAATCACACTACCTGACTTCAAAACATACTACAAAGCTACAGTAGAGAAAAAAGCATGGCATTGGCACAAGGAGAGACACACAGACAAATGGAACTGAATTGAGAGCTGATAGAGATCCTCATATATATAGTCATACAATATTCAATAAAGCCACCAAACCCTCTCAACTGGGAGAGAATGGCCTATTCAACAAATGGTGCCTGGAGAACTGGATATCCATATGTAAAAGAATGAAAGAGGATTACCATCTCACACCTTATACAAAAATCAACTCAAGATGGATCAAAGACCTAAATATAAGAGCCAAGACCATAAAGACTTTGGAAAGCAGTGTAGGGAAACATATACAAGACCTTGTAATAGGAAATGGCTTCATGAACTTTACACCAAAAGCATGAGCAGCAAAAGAACAAATAGATAAATGGGACCTCCTCAAAATTAAAGCCTTCTGCACCTCAAAGGAGTTTGTCAAGAAAGTGAAAAGAGAGCCTACACAATGAGAGAAAATATTTGGTAACCATATATCTGATAGGAGACTTATAACCTGCATATATAAAGAACTCCTATATCTTGAAAATAAAAAGATAAACAACCCATTCTAAAAATGGGGAAAAGATTTAAACAGACACTTCTCCAAAGAAGAAATACAAATGGCTAAAAAGCACATGAAAAAATGCTCCAAATCTCTTGCTATCAGGGAAATGTAAATCGAAACTACAATGAGATACCATCTTACTCCCATAAGATTGGCAGCTATGAAAAAAACAGAAGACTGCAAATGCTGGAGAGGATGTGGAGGAATGGGAACACTCATCCACTGCTGGTGGGAATGCAGAAGGATCCAACCATTCTGGAGGACAGTTTGGCAGTTTCTTAAAAAACTAGCCATAGATTTGCCATATGACCTAGCAATTCCACTGCTGGGGATATATGCAATAGAACTGAAAACAAGGACACAAACTGATATATGCACATCAATTTTCATAGCAGCATTGTTCACTATCACCAAAAGTTGGAATCAACCCAAATGCCCATCAACAGATGAATGGATAAATAAAATGTGGTATACACATACAATGGAATACTACTCGGCTTTAAAAACAAATACACTACAAACACACGTGATAACATGGATGAATCTTGAGAACCTTATTTTGAGTGAAGCAGCCTAGGCATTGAAGGACAAATACTACATGACCTCAATGGTATGAAATAAGTAAACCAAGCTGCCTCAGAGAGCTAGAGCCTGGGTGATAGCTTACAGGAAATTGGGGGGGAGAGGAAGGTTGCGAGCTGACACCTACATGGGTGAAATCTATGATAAGCTGGAGGTAAGTATGTGTACAAGGAAGGGATAAAATGGGGGTATAGGGTTACCTTTGGGTGGGGCTTTGTGGTCTTGAGGGGGGTTAGGGATGGGAGGATGAGTAATGTTGCCCAAGAAATTGGGGGGAGGGTGGGGAAACATACGAACGTAGGAGATTGTCAGGTATTTGGTTGAGAGTATAATGCTGAGAAAACCTTTTCAAAAATATAATAAGGAAAGTTACCTGTTCAAGATGCTTAAAGGGGATAATCTAATGCAGGACAGGCTCCTAGGGAATATGTGAATGCTCATTTTGCCATAGTGGGTTATATCATTGGATAGAGACCCATATAATGAGAGTGAAGGTATACCCACATCCTGGGGAGGACTGAGGCCATCAAATAGAGGGAACTGTATCTCTCAAGAGAAATGGTGGTTCCCAGGGAATTAGGGCAGTTTAGCATGTCAAGCCCTCAACACTATTGCAAGTATCTCTGAACATGGCCCTTCAAGCAGTGAAGATTGACTGTCACTGTAGGCCCTAAGGGGAGGGGGAAGAAGTATTGAATAGACAGAACCAATGTAACTGTGTGGGCAATAGAATTGTTTCACAAGAGTATGCAAGGATGGATATAAGACATGTAAAATTACACCAAAAATATATAGGGGCTGATAGGCTAAAATGTAAACCATAACGTAAAACGTAAGATAACTAAAAATTTAGAAAATTGTATCATCTAAAATATAAACCACAATGAAAACACAAATGTTACCTTGTTTGAAAGCTATTGTCTCTATATCTGTACACCAGTTTCAGTAAATATAGTATGAATATGTAAAAAGATTATTGCTGTGGAAGGGAAAAGGTTTTATGTTGGCTATGTGAGAGTACTGTATATTGTATATATGAATTACTGTGATCTAAAACTCTTGTGAAGATAAGCTTAGTAATTAGAAAAAAGAAAAGAAAAAGATAGGACGTAGACACTGAGGAAATGATGGAAGTAGCTGCCTTGACAATTTGCATACAGGGCAACACTTATTGCAGTGATGGAAGGCAAAACATCAAAAACAAAGCTTTTGCATTTTTAAATTTTTCGATACCCCAATTTATTTTTACCTTAATTTTTCCAAATTAATATGTATTCTATATCTATCTTTTAAACTCATTGCTATATTCCATTTTACTATTAAGGCAACCTGGCAATATATTGGGCTTCACTTTCCAAGAAGTTTTGGATCACAGAGGAGTTCAACAATGGCAGAAGAAAAATACTGGTGTGGGATGTTATTGACAGGGGACACATGGTTGGCAGGGAGTTCTACAGGGCATATATCCAGGGTACATAAAAATGTTTGGATATTTTCATAGTGGATATGATTAAAAACAACTGAGGGAGTGCTGAGTTCCTAGCCAGGGGAGCCCTATCACAATCCCTAAAGGAACAGCAACAATCCCCCAAGTGCAATGGCAAAGACCAAAAAAGAATGGAGGTCCAACAATGAGCCCTTGATACTAATGACTATGCTTGTGAGCCTGTGCACCTGAAATAAGAACAAGGCCTAGAGCTGCAGGGTGCCTAAGAGTTATCTCCTGAGAGCCTCTGTGTTGCTCAAGTGTGGCCAGTCTTGAAGCCAAAATCAGCATGTAAATGCGTTGCCTTACCCTCAGCATGGGACATGACTCCCGGGGATGAGCCTCCCTGGTGCCAAGGGATTACTACCATGTACCAGCTGATGATGTAACTAGAAAATGACCTTGAATAAAAGGGTCAACTCGGACCAGCAGAGTATCTCAGTCTACATATAATACCAGGAGTTAAAAATGTTTTTTGACCTGAATCAAGGGGGAAATGGAAAGGACAAATGAGTTTATATGGCTATGAGTCTCCAAAAAAGAGCCAGGAGGTTATCAGAGGGTTTACCTTTATGCACACCTCAGCAGAGTCCCAGAGACAAAGTAGATACAACCCCAGGTATTGGTTCTTCTGATGGGTACAGAGACCCACAGGTTCTATGGTCATGGCAGATGGAGTTCAATGCCATGTCAGTTGGCCCTTCTTTGGAGTTTGTGTTTCTGTGTGATGGAGCTGGACTCAGATGTGATCTTTTTTCACAAGCCTCTCCTGTTACTTTTACCAGAACTGAAGTTGATGCTGGGGTTTAATATATACCCAGGGGATCTGAATCTCTGGACTGACCATAAGATAGCCAGGCCCTGAGCCTCAACAGACTTCAACTCCTACACTCTGGTTTATTGGACTTACCCCTCTCAGCTAACATGGAGTTGAAGAAGGTCAACCACCACACCATGGAGCCAAGAGTGCCTACAACTGAAAGCAGGAGGATTGCATTCAGCATCCATGTGGAATCTAAGCCCCCTCTGGATATAGATGTGGAGTGGACACAACCATTCCAAGGTCGACAGGAATAGAATATAGATTAGAGTGGACTTACTGATATTCTATTCATGAACTATTGTGATTAGTAATCTAAGAAAATGTGGCATTGGTGTGGAGAAAGTGGCCATGGTGGCTGCTGGGTGTGGGGAATGGGAGGAAGAGATGAGATATGTAGGCATTTTCAGGACTTGGAGTTGTCCTGGGTGATGCTGCAAGGACAGTTACCAGACATTGTATGTCCTCCCAGGGCCTACTGAATGGGAAGTGGTTGAGTGTGGGCTGTGATGTGGACCTTTGACCATGAGGTGCAGCAGTGCTCAGAGATGTATTCACCAAATGCAATGAATGTCTCATGATGATGGAGGAGATTGTTGCTATGTTCGGATGGAGTGGGCTGAGGGGGTGGGGTATATGGGGACCTCATATTTTTTTTAATGTAATATTAAAAAAATTAAGACAAAAAAAACCATTGCTGTATGATTAAAAAAAAAAAAGATAGTTGTTTCCAACCTCACTCCTCAAACAACCTTCATATGCTGTTTATTGCAAGGATCTTGACAAAGAGGTCCAGAGGCCATGCAATTCTTATCAGCTTTTCTGGTTATATCATGACCAACTCCATCAGATGCTAATAATCCTCAAGGAGGTGCTGAGTTCCATCATGAACCAATACCTTTTAAACTATGGGAAAATTTAAAACAGGTAAACATACTAAATAAAGTCCTTATTAGTGAAATCAGGCTTGTAAGAAAACTCTCTGTTAAAGTGTTAACTAAGATAAGGAAATTATTCTGGCAGCAACTCTGTAAACCCCTGCTGTCTACATAATAATGTAGTTGTGGGCTAGTGGGTGTTAATAGAGTTAAACTCCTGGAAAAGGAGATAAACATAGCAACATTAGTGTTCTGTTTTGTTTCCATGCTAATTCTGATTGGGCCTATTTAACCAAAATAATAAAACTAGTACAAAATTTTTATCAAGGTGTTAAAAAGAATTTTTGGTTTTAAATCAATAGTTTACTCCTGAACTTCAAGTCTCAGTATAGTCTTACAGAGTAGTAATCCAAGAAACGTGTGTTCTAAACTGCTAAATAAGAGTTTAACTACAATTATGCTGCTCAAGTTATCTTAACTGATTGCTGATAACTAATAAAAATGTTTCTAAGCACAAGCTTGCATGTTACAGACAACATGGATTCCAGAAAAATCTTAAAAACAGTAAAATCTAAGATGTGCTATGATGGAGAACTTAAAAACAGCTATACCAAAAAAGTAAGAAAGTAAGAATTATGAGTCAATTGTAAACTGTATGTTCCTATTAATGTGTTGTAATTGTTTTGTGTTTGTTTGTTCAATGTCAGTTTATATTTTGATACCTCTGGATGGTGATATAAATTAATAAATAAAAATTTCTAAGAGTTCTATTCAAATGGCCAAAAATTAAATAAGTGCTTATATTAATACTTAAGTTTAAATGTTAATTGGATCTCTACAATGATAAAAAATTGTAAGTCTTAATTAATGAAATTACTATTTCTCATCATAAAAAAAATGGTTCTTGCCTAAGTTGAAATGAATAGTTTATTTTTATTCACAAAATAAAGGATGTAAAACTTGAATAAATATTTTGAAAAGTAAAATTTTGTAGAAGTGCTAACTAAAAGTTGATACATTTGTTTAAAAAAGTGTATTTTGTCCTAAAATAAGATAGCTGGTCTTCATAAAATCAGAAAGAACATATGCAGAACGGAACTTGAATTTATGTTATAAAGTTATGTAAGTTATAAAGGGTATTGTAGTAACTTTGGGTAAGGGAATGTGTCCTGTGAAGGTAAAATTTGTCTTAAAATAATATAATTATAGTCTATATGGTTACTAATAATTACAAGAAGTTTAACAAAGCATTGTTTAAATTATGATACTTACATGGATAACTGCAAAAACTCATTATTAAACAAAACCTGAATTGATAATAATAATAATAAAAGGTAATTTTATAACAAGAAAACTTGTTGGCAGCCTGCCTCCCCTGCCAACCTGCTTCTAAAAGACTATTTCTGGTATTACATGCTACTAAGTATTTAAAATGAAGAAAAGTTCATTATTTTAACAAGTTTGTTTAGTGTTGATAGTAATTATATTTTGGAAAAAGGTTGCCTGAAAAGTTTCCAAAATTGTTTTGGTAACTTATGTATGTGGGATATACGGAATGTGTTTTTATTGTTAAGAAAACAGGAGATGATTTTGTCCTAAGAAAAATGATTATTAAGAAAGAGTAAAATGTGTGACAAAACCTGAATGAATACTGAAAGTGTAGAAGGTTAATGGAAAAGAAATTTTTATGGTTAAAGTTAAGCAAGATTTGATGGGTCTGTCTATAAAGTTTTAAAAAGTTTAGTATCGGGGGAGGAGACAAGATGGTCACTGAGTGAACTTGCCTTTGTGGTCTGTCCCGGGAAGAGACGGCTGGGCACGGCGGCAGGTTCTCCAAGGCGAGGCTTTTTCAGGATTTTTGCAGGGCAGAAGTGCCGGGACATCGATTGGGTGGAAAGGTAACGGAGAGGATTGGTCTAGTAGATATAATTTGGGTTCTATTGCCTGCAGGTGAGACCTGCACACGGGCTCCTCCCTGTTGGGGGTGGGGGGAACCGCGGTCCTGTCCTGGGGTTCTGCTTTTGGATGGCTCTGAAGGGCTAAGGAGTTCGCGAGCTCTGGTCGAGCTGTTGACAGGTTGATGTGACAGATCGCCTTTGTGGATCGATTTGGGAAGATAGACGATGTTTTGTTGTGAAGCGGGAGAAATTTTTGAGTGCGAATATAAACAATAGCACTTCCGCCTGAAGGCCCACCCCCAAAAGCCCGGCAACCGTTCTCCAACCCAAATAGGCTGTAGGCAATAAAGAGAAGTAATTGGAAAATTGTTCTAGGCTGCGGCAAGGGGGGGGTGACACGTCTGGAAGCCGAGTAGGGAATATTCTGCGAAACTTGAGAATTCCGGTATTGGAAACTGTTTTCAGCGTCACAGGCCGGGCTTCGGATCTGTACTAGTAAAGTGGCTGCGGTGTAGAGGCGCCCTCTAGTGGCAGTGGTTTGGAATCACAGGACGGGAGCTGTCCAAAAGCTGAAGTGAAAGATAACATACTAATAAGCCCAGCAAAGTAAGTGAATTGCAGGGTTCAGTCACAATATAGAGTTTGCGGATCTGACTTCCCCCATAGGGTTGGCACCCAGCTGTGGGGATCCCTGAGGGCTGTGTTACACTGCGGGGCTCCCAGGCTTCCTGTTGACCAGATTGGAGGAGCCAGGTCTGAATTCCCTAAATTCTGGTGGCCCACACTACAGAGACTCACACCTCTTGAGTCCTCAATATCTCAGACTTTCCATCCCTGAATCCATCACGCACTGAGGTCCATCTGAGGTCCTTAAATGCCCTAGCCTTCAACGTTGGCGTTTTTTCTTTATCATTTCATTTTGTTTTGTTTTTATTTTCATTTTGACTTATTCTTTACTTTTTTCAATTTCCTGATTGCTAACACCGCATTATCCCCTAGTCTTCTCTCACAGCGTATCCCCCAAAGTCTTTTTCTACTCAGTTATTTAAGGTGTTTTTTTTTTTTTGTGGTAGGTGCTGTGTAGTGGGTGTTTTAATTCTGGTTCGTGTATATCTGTTTTGTTTGTTTTTTCTTTCCTCTACCTGTTCCCCACCCCTTGCCCACCCTCCTTTCCTTTCTTCCTCTCGTCCCTTCCTCCCTCCCTTTTTTCCCCTTTTTTTCTGTTGTCTCTCTCCCTCTTGTCCCTCATATTCTACTTAGTTTATTTTAACTCAATTATACAATACGTGTGGCAGGAAACACCTCACATTCGCTGGGTTTTCTCATCCTTCACTGCCTCATTTCTGTGTGAACTGATTTAGGCTACCTACACTATCCTCTTTCCCCTACATCTTGATATCCACCACCATCTACTGGCTCTCCTATATTCAACTTCCCACCTCCCTTTCTTCGATCCACGAAGGGTCTAAGTCTTAATTTCTAATACCTATGCTTTGTTTTCTGTCTGTTATCCACTCTTGAAACTATTACCTTTCTTTTCTCTTTCCCTCTCTCACGAAATCAATAGCTTTTTAGCTCATACCATATTCCTCCCATATTCAATCATCTACCTCATAATAGGTACTCTACCTACTGCTATAACTCTACACAATTTACATGAATCTAAACTCCATCCTCCCAGATCTCATATTCTTGCTTTGTTAACATATATCACCAATACTACTTTACACTTTTCCCTTGCTTACATAATTGCCTTTCCCCAACACTAATACTTTCCTTTAAAGTGAACTTAACCAACAACAAGAAACTAGAATAAGAAGAAAAAAGTGACAAAGAGAAGATATAACACCTATGCAAAAATAACAGCTAATTAACCTCCAAGAGCGACAAAGAAGCTAAAGAACTGATTAAATCCATCAAGATAAAGAGATGACCAGAAAGCAACAAAAATCTACAAACCAAACCAGTAATCAGGAAAACATGGCTGAATCCAATCAACAAACCAATAATCACAAAGGGGAGCAAAACTTGGCACAAGCAATGAAAGATCTCAGAACATTTATCACCGACAAATTTGATGAAGTAATGAAAGAGGTTAACAACATGAAGACATCACTTGGAGGGGAAATTGCAGACATACGCAAAAACATAACAGATATGATGGGAATGAACACCACAGTTCAAGAAATCAAAAATACACTTGCAGCAAATATCAGCAGACTAGAAGAGGCAGAGCAGAGAATTAGTGATGTGGAAGACAGTGCATTGGAAATCAAACAGATAGTAGAAGGGGTCAATAAGAAGATAGAAAAAATCCAATTAGGATTTAGGGACCTGAATGACAATGCAAAACGCTCAAACATATGTATTATAGGCATTCCAGAAGGTGAAGAGAAGGGAAAGGGGTCAGAAGGAGTGTTGCAGGAAATAATGGCTGAAAATTTCCCAAATCTACTGAAAGAGACAGATGTACATATCCAAGAAGCACAGCGCACTACACTAGTCATAAACCCCAACAGGCCCACCCCAAGACATATACTTGTCAAATTATCCAATGCTCAAGACAAAGAGAAAATCCTAAAAGCAGCAAGAGAAAAGAAAACCATCACATACAAGGGAAGCTCAATTAGATTAAGTGCTGATTTCTCATCTGAAACCATGGAGGCAAGAAGGCAGTGGTATGATATAGTCAAGGTACTAAAGGAAAAAAATTTCCAACCAAGAATACTCTATCCAGCTAAACTAGCATTCAAACATGATGGAGAGTTCAAAATATTCGCAGACAAACAGAAACTGAAAGAGTATACCAACAAGAAACCTCCCCTTCAAGAAATTCTAAAGGGAGTTCTGCAGGAAGAAAGGAAAAAACAGGAAAAGCAGAGTTGGAGGAGAGTATAAGACCAACAACAACAACAAAAAAATATACAAACAAAATATGACAAACACAAATCCAATCAAAATATGGCTAACACAAATAATTCCTTGATAGTAATAACACTGAATGTCAACGGATTAAACTCACCTATCAAAAGATTCAGACTGGGACATTGGATAAGGAAATATGACCCATCCATATGCTGTCTACAAGAGACACATCTTAGACCCAGAGACGCATGGAGATTGAAAGTGAATGGCTGGAAAACAATCATAAAGCTAACAATAACCAAAAAAAGGCAGGAGTAGCTATATTAATATCAGACAAAATAGACTTTAAATGTGAAACAATTGTGAGAGACAAAGAAGGATACTACATTTTAGTGAAAGGGAAAATCTGTCAAGAAGATCGAACAATCATAAATATTTATGCCCCTAACAAGGGTGCCTCTAAATACATCAGGCAAACGCTGGAAAAACTAAGTGAAAGAATAGATACATCTACAATTATAGTGGGGGATTTTAATACACCACTATCAACTCTGGACAGAACATCTCAAAAGAGAATCACCAAAGAAACAAAACATCTGAATAGTATATTAGAGGAGCTGGATCTAATAGACATATATAGATCGCTACACCAAACACAGCAGGATATACATTTTTCTCAAGCACACATGGATCATTCTCCAAGATAGATTATATGCTAGGCCACAAAGAAAGGCTGAACGAATTCAGAAAGATTGAAATCATACAAAACATTATCTCTGACCACAGTGGAGTCAAGCTAGAGATTTGCAAGGGACAGAAGCCCAGATTTCACACCACGATTTGGAAATTAAACAGCACACTCTTAGAAAAACAGTGGGTCAAAGAGGAAATCTCAAAAGAAATCAATGACTACCTTGAAACAAATGATAATGATAACACAACATACCAAAATTTATGGGATGCTGCAAAAGCAGTACTGAGAGGGAAGTTTATAGCCATAAATTCATATATCAAAAAAGAAGAAAGAGCAAAAATTGAAGAACTAACTGCACATTTGAAGGAATTAGAAAAACAACAACAAAGTAACCCAACAGGAAGAAGAAGGAAGGAAATAACAAAGAGCAGAACTATATGAAATAGAAAATAAGAAAGCACTTGAACAGATAAACAAGACCAAGAGCTGGTTTTTTGAGAAGATTAACAAAATTGACAAACCTTTAGCGACACTAACAAAGAAAAAAAGAGAGAAGGTGCAAATACACAAAATAAGAAATGAGAAAGGCAATATCACCACTGACCCCACAGAAATAAAGACTATCATAAGAGGATACTTTGAAAAACTATATTCCAACAAAAATGACAATTTAAAGGAAATGGACAAATTCCTAGAAACACATAAGCAGCCCATATTGACAAAAGAAGAAATTGATGATCTTAACAAACCAATCACAAGCAGAGAGATAGAATCAGTTATTAAAAATCTCCCAACTAGGAAGAGCCCAGGGCCAGATGGCTTCACAGGTGAATTCTACAAAACATTCTGGAAAGAACTGACACCAATCCTGCTGAAACTATTCCAAAAAAATTGAAACAGAAAGAACATTACCCAACTCCTTCTATGATGCCAACATTACCCTAGTACCAAAGCCAAACAAAGACATCACAAGAAAGGAAAATTAAAGACCAATTTCTCTAATGAACCTAGACGCAAAAATACTTAACAAAATACTTGCTAATCATATTCAACAACACATTAAACGTATTATACACCATGACCAAGTGGGATTCATCCCAGGTATGCAAGGACGGTTCAACATAAGAAAATCAATCAACGTAATACATCATATAAACAGATTGAAGGAAAAAAATCACATGATTATATCTATTGATGCAGAAAAAGCATTTGACAAAATACAGCACCCTTTCTTGATAAAAACACTCCAAAAGATTGGAATACAAGGAAATTTTTTGAACATGATAAAGAGTATATATGAAAAACCTAAAGCCAATATTGTTTACAATGGAGAAATCCTAGACTCCTTCCCTCTAAACTCAGGAACAAGACAAGGATGCCCACTGTCTCCGCTCCTATTTAACATTGTCTTAGAAGTACTTGATCGAGCACTGAGGCAAGAACCAAAAATAAAAGGCATTCAAATTGGAAAGGAAGAAGTCAAAATTTCATTATTTGCAGATGACATGATCCTATACATAGAAAACCCTGAGAGATCTACAACGAAGATTCTAGAACTCATAAATGAGTTTAGTAAAGTCGCAGGTTATAAGATCAATGCGCAAAAATCAGTAGCATTTCTGTATACCAATAATGAGCAAGATCAGGAGGAAATCAAGAAACAAATACCATTCACAATAGTAAATAAAAAAATCAAATACTTAGGAATAAATTTAACTAAAGAGGTAAAGAATGTATACACCGAGAAATATACAAGATTGTTCAAGGAAATCAAAGACCTGAATAAATGGAAGACTATTCCTTCTTCATGGATAGGAAGACTGAACATTATTAAGATGTCTATCCTACCAAAACTGATCTACACATTCAATGCAATCCCAATAAAAATCAACGCAGCCTTCTTTAAGGAACTAGAAAAACTAACTACGAAATTTATTTGGAAAGGAAAGAGACCCCAAATAGCCAAAGACATACGGAAAAAGAAAAACAAAATTGGAGGAATCACACTACCTGACTTCAAAACATACTACAAAGCTACAGTGGTGAAAACAGCATGGTATTGGCATAACGAGAGACACATAGACCAATGGAATCGAATTGAAAGCTCTGATATAGAACCTCACATATACAGCCACATAATATTCGATAAAGCCACCAAACCCTCTCAACTGGGAGAGAGTGGCCTATTCAACAAATGGTGTCTGGAGAACTGGATAGCCATATGTAGAAGAATGAAAGAGGATTACCATCTCACACCTTATACAAAGATCAACTCAAGATGGATCAAAGACCTAAATATAAGAGCCAAGACCATAAAGATCTTAGAAAGCAGTGTAGGGAAATCTACAGGACCTTGTAATAGGAAATGGATTTATGAATATCTCACCAAAAGCACGAGCAGCAAAAGAACTAATAGATAAATGGGACTTCCTCAAAATTAAAGCCTTCTGCACCTCAAAGGAGTTTGTCAAGAAAGTAAAAAGGGAGCCCACACAGTGGGAGAAAATATTTGGCAATCATATATCTGATAAGAAACTTATAACTTGCATATATAAAGAACTCCTATATCTTGAAAATAAAAAGATAAACAACCCATTTAAAAAATGGGAAAAAGACTTAAACAGACACTTCTCCGAAGAAGAAATACAAATGGCAAGAAAGCACATGAAAAAATGTTCCAAATCTCTAGCTATCAGGGAAA
This sequence comes from Dasypus novemcinctus, assembly GCF_030445035.2. Taxonomy (NCBI): domain Eukaryota; kingdom Metazoa; phylum Chordata; class Mammalia; order Cingulata; family Dasypodidae; genus Dasypus; species Dasypus novemcinctus. The sequence continues at coordinate 96,437,900 of NC_080678.1, forward strand.
TGCAAATCAAAACTACAATGAGATACCATCTTACACCCATAAGATTGGCAGCTATGAAAAAAACAGAAGAATACAAGTGCTGGAGAGGATGTGAAGGAAGGGGAACACTCATCCACTGCTGATGGGAATGCAGAAGGATCCAACCATTCTGGAGGATAGTATGGCGGTTTCTCAAAAAACTAGCCATAGATTTGCCATATGACCCAGCAATACCACTGCTGGGTATATACCCAGCAGAACTGAAAACAAGGACACAAACCGATATATGTACACCAATGTTCATAGCAGCATTGTTCACTATTGCCAAAAGTTGGAATCAACCCAAATGCCCATCAACAGATGAGTGGATCAATAAAATGTGGTATATACACACAATGGACTACTACTCAGCTGTAAGAACAAACACACTACAAACATATGTGATAACATGGGTGAATCTTGAGAACCTTATGTTGAGTGATGAACCCAGACATTGAAGGACAAATACTACATGACCTCAATGATATGAAATAACCAAGCTGCCCTAGATAGCAAGAGACTGAACGATAGGCTTACAAGAAATTGGAGGGTGGAGGAAGGATGTGAGCCGATGTCTGCAGGGGTGGAATATAAGATGAGATGGTGGTAAGTATGAACACAAAGAAGAGATAAAAGGGGGGCAATGGGTTGCCTTTGGTTGGGGCTTTGCAGGTTTGAGGGTGGCTGGGGAGGGACGGATGGGTAACATTGCCCAAAAGTGGGGGGAGGGAGGGGTAGCATACAAACACAGGAGAGGGTCAGGTGTTGGTGGAGAGTAAACTGCCAAGAAAATCATATCAAAATATAATAAAGAGGGTTACCTGTTTAGAATGCTCGGAGTGGAGGGTCTGATGCAGGACGGGCTCCTGGGGAATGTCTAAATGTTCATTCTGCCAGAGTGGGTGACACCATGGGGTAGAAACCCAAGTAGTGAGAGTGGGGGTGGACCCACATCCTGGGGAGGACTAATGCCATCAAATAGAGGGAACTGTATCCCTCGAGAGAAAGGGTGGCTCCCAGGGCATTGGGGCAGTTGAGCAAGTTAGGCCCTGAACAATATTCCATCTATCTCTGGAAGTGGCTCCTCAGGAAACGGAGGTTGGCTGTCACTGTGGGCACCAAGCTGGAAGGGAAAATGGACGGTAATTGTGTGGAACCAATGTAAATGGGGGGTAAGAGAGGAGTTTCTTGAGAGTACACAAGGATGGATATAAAACATGTAATATTACACCATAACATATAGGAGATGACAGACTGATAATGTAAACCATAATGTAAAACATAGGATAACTAAGAATGTAAAAAACTGTGTATCCTAAAGTATGCACCATAATGTAAGCACAGATGTCACCTTGTTAGAAAGCTAGTGTCTCAGACTCTGTACATCACGTTAAGTAAATATGATGTGAATAGGGTGTAAGAGTATCGCTGTGGAAGGGAAAAGGTTTTGTGGTGGATGTATGGGAGTGCTGTATATTATATATATGCACTGCTGTGGTCTAGGGCTCCTGTGAAGAGAAGCTGAAAAATTAGGGGAAAAAAAAAAAAAAGAAAAAGATAGGATGTAGAATTTTTTCCAAGTCAACACGTGTTCTTTATCTAAACTTTAAACCCATCGCTATATGCCATTCCCTAGTAAGGGACCCTGACATTATATTGGGCTTCAAATTTCAGGGAGTTCTGGATCACAGAGTGTTTCAACAATGGCAATGGAGGGATACTGGTATGGGATGCCATTGACAGGTGATATATGGCTGACAGGGAGCTGTACAGAACATATGTCCAGGGTGCATGGTAATGTTTGGATATACTCATAGTGGCAACAATTAAAAACCTCAGCAGGGGGGGTACTGGGTTCCTGGCCAGTGGTGCTCTGTCGTGGTCCCTAGGGGAGCAGTGACAGTCTCCTAGGTGCAGCGGTAGTGACCGGGAGGGAGTGAGGGTTCAACAGTGAGTCCCTGATGCTAATGACTATGCTTGTGAGCTGATAAGCCTAAAATAAGAACAAGGCCTAGAGCAGCATTGTGCCTGGGAATTTCCTCCTGTCAGCCTTCACGTTACTCAAATGTGGCCAGTCTCGAAGCCAAACTCAGCATGTAAATGCAATGCCTTCCCCCCAGCGTGGGACATGACACCCGGGGATGAGCCTCCCTGGCACCGAGGGACCACTATCAACTACCAACTGATGATGCAACTGGAAAATGACCTTATATGGAAGGTTCAGTGGGGATCAGCAGAATATCCCTGTCTACATAAAATAACATGACTTTAAAATGCTGTTTGACCTAAAGTAAGGGGGAAATGGAAAGGAGAAATGAGTTTATATGGCTACGAGTTTCTAAAAAAGAGTCTGGAGGCTGGCAGAAGGATCGCCCTTATGCACAACTGAGCAGAGTCAGAGAGACAGATAAAGCAGATACAACCCCCAGATATTGGTTCCTTCGAGGGCTAAAGAGACCCATGGGAGTTATGTTCATGGCCGATGGGTTTAACTACCAGGTCAGAGGGCCCCTCTTTGGAAATGGTGTTTATGTGTGATGAATCTGGACTCAGATGGGATCTCCCTTCATAAGACTTTCATGCTAATGTGCTGAAGGTGCAGTTAATGTTGGGGTTAAGATATATTTAGGGGATTTGAATCTCTGGACTGACAATGTGATAGCCAGGTCCTGAGCCTCAACAGACTCCAGCACCTACAATCTGACTTATTGGGCTCACCACACTCAGCTAAGATGGAGTTGAAGAAGGACAACCATCACACCATGGAGCCTAGAGTGATTACAACTGAAAGTGGGAGGATTGCATCCAGCATCCATGTGGAATCTGAGCCTCCTCTTGACATAGAGGTGCAATGGACACAACCAATCCAATGTCCACATAGAAGAGGTGGCATTGGATTGGGAAAAGTGGACATGGTGGACGATGGGTATGGGGAAAGGCAGGAAGAGATGAGAGGTGGAGGCATCTTTGGGACATGGAGCTGCCCTGGATGGTGCTTCAGAGGCAATCACCAGACATTGTAAATCCTCACAGGGCCCACTGGATGGAATGGGGGAGAGTATGGGCCATGATGTGGACCATTAACTATGAGGTGCAGAGGTGCCCAAAGATGTACTTACCAAATCCAATGGATGTGTCATGATGATGGGAACGAGTGTTGCTGCGTGGGGGGGGGGGGGAGTGGTGGGGTGGGGGGGGGTTGAATGGGACCTCACATATATGTTTTTAATGTAATATTATTACAAAGTCAATAAAAAAAAGAAAGAAAAAAAGTTTAGTATCAAGTAGTATACTAATGCAAAGTTAAAATTTTCTTTCTCAAAGTCTCTCAAGTCATTAGCCTGTTTTGGTAAAAGTTTATAAACAGTTTTCATCTTGAATAATCAGTATACAAAGAAAGTCTGTTTTATCAAAATAGTTTCTTTTGCTTTAACCTCATCATTTCCTCAGTGTTCAAAGAAAAAAAGGTCTCATCTCTTTTAAAGGAAATTAATTTTCAAACCTGCTTTCTTAAAATCAAATCCTGAAAAGTAGCTTTTTATTCCAAACTAATTACAAGAGATTTGTTTTTTTAACTTGAAAGAAAAATTAAATAGTTGAGTTCATTTAATATGTTATAAATTGAATGGAAGGTGTTTAAAAGTGTTATAAAATTAACCGGATTTTTAAACTCTGTTATCTAAAGTTGTATGAGTAAAAGATTCATATGAATGCTTAAGAGTGTATAAATTTACCAATATTTCAACATAATACTAAACAAAAGTACAATATGATTAATTATGGCTTTAATTAATATAAAAAGGTGTGTGTCATAGAAACAACTTCTTATCATAAATTGCAGTAATACCATTGTAGTATGGAGCAATACCAAATATTGCTAGTTTGTTGCAAAAAAATTAATATCCAGCTATGCCACTACCACTTTGTTTTAAAATGTGCTAAGACTTTCTTTAGTAATTCCTTAGGCAAGCCAAGCCAGCCTGCATTCTCCTACCTGTAGAAAAGTCAACAATAGGCTTTTGCAGTGCCTCCCCAAGGGTGTGTATATAGCCCAACCATCTGCCCTGGCCTTGTGGCAAAGAATCTGGCTGTGCAGAAGAAATCTGTGGCTAAAAAAATGCTACTGATGATATTATGTTAATAAGTAATCATTTTTTCAAAATTAAAAGAAACAGCAGAAAGAATGGTATCTTATCTTGAGAGCCTGGGGTGGGCAGACAGTTGGGGTGGACTGTGACATCCCTGCTGCTCTAATAAATTCTTCAATGTTGTTTAGTTGGGTAAAACAAAACTGTAACCTCTGCTGTAATTGATAAAGTACAATGTTTTCTCATGTTAATGTAGTTTGTAATATGGTTGGAATACTGAAAATCTTTCATCCCTCACTTAGCTCAAATATTAAAACCATTGTATGTATTCATAGGGAATAGTCCTTCATGGAAGTAGGAAAACCTCCAGCAACCTGCTTTAAATAATAATAAAAGGAAAGTAAACTGTGGACATTAACTTAGCCTATGAATTGGATGTGGCAAGTACCAATATTGGCTTTGGGTGGAGTTTGTGGCAAAAGCAAAATTCTAAACAAGTATCCCTTAAATTTTAATTGCAATTCTGGAAAGAGGCCGAAAGTGCAACATAAAAAAGCAATTGTGTGCAGCATGGGAGGTCCTGCTAAAAGTGAAATATTTAAACCAATAGTGTCTGGTCACTCTAAAGACTGCCATCCCTATCCAGGGGTGGATTGCAAATACTAAAAGCAAGACAGAAATGATGGACTGTTGTAAATCACTCTCAGATTATGAAAAAACACCTGGGATACCTGCTAGTAGTAACAGGTGGCTGTCATGTCCCTGCCCACTCCACTAACAACCCTTTTAGGACTGTTGACACAGATGCCTTTGTAAAGATCCAGGGCCATACCACTGAAACCGGAGAAAAGGAAAAAGTGGCTCCACTGTAAAGGTGAATATCAATGAAGAAACAATAGTGATGGTCAGAAGAAGAAAAGGCATCTGGATACCTGTGAGAATGATGTGGAATTAGGCAGTCATTTCCTGAAAGTCAGTTATTGCTACATATGGCACAAGAATTCTTGAAATGGACTGGATGCTTTCTTGGACTGCTTATTATAAGCATTTTGGGGATGATTAGTATCATTACAGTTGCTGCTATTGCTGTGATAGCTTTACATTAAAGTTCGAACAGAACAATATGTACATAACTGGCATAAAAATGATAGTGATTTGTGCCATAGTCAAGAGCATATATGAAGCTCCGGGTGTTCGGGGTCGTCAGACGTGCTGACCTGGTGCTCCAGCAGGGCCAAACCCCACGTGTGGGGCTCTGCGTGTGCAGGGCTACACGTGTGTGGGGTGTGTCTGGCCCACGAGCAGGCGAGCAGAGAGCGCTGGCCCAGAACCCTCAGGCGGAGCATACGGCCCCTCCTCAGACGCCCGCCTGCGTCCGGCTCGGAGCCCGTTTTGGCAGTCATGAACTTGCTGTGGGAATCATGGTATAGCAATTTGTCTTGGATAGATATCTCAGAGTGGAACTAGCAACAATGATTGAACTTAACCAGCAATAAGAAATTGGAATAGGAAGAAAAAAGTGACAAAGAGAAGATATAACACTTACGCAAAAAAACAACAGCTAATTAATCTCCAAGACTAGACAAAGAAGCTACAGATCTGATTAAACCCGTCAAGGAAAAATGATGACAAAACAGCAACAAAAATCTACAAACCAAACCAGTAATCAGGAAAACATGGCTGAATCCAATCAACAAACTAAAAATCAGGAAGGGGAGCAGAACTTCGCACAAGCAATGAAACATCTCAGAACATTTATCACTGACAAATTCGATATAGTAATGAAAGAGGTTAACAATGTGAAGACAACACTTGGAGGGGAAATTGCAGACATGCGCAAAAAAAATAACAGATATGATGGAAATGAACACCAAAATTCAAGAAATTAGAAATACACTTGCAGCAAATATCAGCAGACTAGAAGAGGTAGAGCAGAGAATTAGTGATGTGGAAGACAGTGCATTGGAAATCAAACAGATAGTAGAAGTGGTCAATAAAAAGGTAGAAAAAATCCAGATAGGACTTAGGGACCTGAATGATAATGGAAAACGATCAAACATACGTATTATAGGCATTCCAGAAGGAGAAGAGAAGGGAAAGGGGTCAGAAGGAGTGTTGCAGGAAATAATGACTGAAAACTTCCCAAATCTACTGAAAGAGACAGATGTACATATCCAAGAAGCACAGCGCACTCCACTGGTCATAAACCCCAACAGGCCCACCCCAAGACATATACTTGTCAAATTATCCAATGCTCAAGACAAAGAGAAAATTCTAAAAGCAGCAAGAGAAAAGAAAACCATCACATACAAGGGAAGCTCCATAAGATTAAGTGCTGATTTCTCATCTGAAACGATGGAGGCAAGAAGGCAGTGGTATGATATAGTGAAGGAATTAAGGGAAAAAATTTCCAACCAAGAATACTCTATCGAGCTAAACTAGCATTCAAAAATGATGGAGAGTTCAAAATATTCACAGATAAACAGAAACTGAAAGAGTATATCAACAAGAAACCGCCCCTTCAAGAAATTCTAAAGGGAGTTCTACAGGAAGAAAGGAAAAAACAGGACAGTCAGAGATGGAGGAGAGTGTAAGAGCAACAAAAAAGACAAAAATAGAAGGAGAAAATAAAATAATACAAACAAAATATGACAAACACAAATCCAACCAAAATATGGCTACCACAAAGAATTCTCTGAACGTAATAACACTGAATGTCAACGGATTAAACTCACCTATCAAAATATTCAGACTGGGACACTGGATAAGGAAATATGGCCCATCTATATGCTGTCTACAAGAGACACATCTTAGACCCAGAGACTCATGGAGGTTGAAAGTGAATGGCTGGAAAACAATCATACAAGCAAGCAACAACCAAAAAAAGGCAGGAGTAGCTATATTAATATCAGACAAAATAGACTTTAAATGCGAAACAATTGTGAGAGCCAAAGAAGGATACTACATTTTAGTGAAAGGGACAATCTGTCAAGAAGATCGAACGATCATAAATATTTATGCTCCTAACAAGGGTGCCTCTAAATACGTGAGACAAACGCTGGAAAAACTAAGTGAAAAAATAGATGAATCTACAATTATAGTGGGGGATTTTATTTTTTTTTTTATTTTTTTTATTTTTTTTATTTTGAGAAGGAAAAAAGGTTTATTGACAGCCGGCCAGATGCGGGAGCTTTCTGTTTCAATCCCGAGCCCCAAACAAGACTTTCAAGTTCCTTTTATACAGGGTGGGGAGTCAAATGGTCCTTTTGTTTCAGTTTTCAATAGGCTTGAAATAGCATCTATCTTCCACATCCTAGGTAAGCTTTTAGCATGGACTTCATACATTCTAGATAAGCTTTTAGCACATTTGGTTTTCATTTTCCCTGAATATTTAAAGTTTATAGAGTTTGCATTGCTAAACTGTTTCTCCTGGACTGGAGTTGTTGTCATGGTCACCAAAGGCAGGTCTGCAGCCTCTTACCTTTCCACACCCACAAGTCAGGACAGACAGTTTAAGTTAAGGTTAGCTCTGAAGAGACCAAGAGCCTCCCACCCATAGCCCACATCATTTTCCCCCTTATGCCAAAGTTTAACTCACTAAGCTTTGGCATAATTATTGCTGGAACTATGAGGTGGATGGCTGTCTGTTGTTGTTGTTTTTTTTTTTTTCCTTTAGAAACTTTTATTTTATTTTTTTTTAATTAATTTTTTTTATTGACTTTGTAATAATGTTACATTAAAAATATATATGTGAGGTCCCATTCATCCCCAACCCCCACCCCCCCTCTCCCCCCCCAACAACACTCGTTTCCATCATCATGACACATCCATTGGATTGGGTAAGTACATCTTTGGGGATTTTAATACACCACTATCAACTCTGGACAGAACATCTCAAAAGAGAATCACTAAAGAAACAAAACATATGAACAGTATATTAGATGAGCTGGATCTAATAGACATATATAGATCATTACACCCAAACACAGCAGGATATACATTTTTCTCAAGCACACATGGAACATTCTCCAAGATAGACCATATGCTAGGCCACAAAGAAAGGCTTAATGAATTCAGAAAGATCGAAATCATATAAAACAATATCTCTGATCACAGTGGAGTGAAGCTGGAAATTTGCAAGGGATGGAGGCCCAGACTTCACACCACAATTTGGAAATTAAACAGCACACTCTTAGAAAAACAGTGGGTCAAAGAGGAAATCTCAAAAGAAATCAATGACTACCTTGAAACAAACGATAATGATAACACAACATACCAAAATTTATGGGATGCAGCAAAAGCAGTACTGAGAGGGAAATTTATAGCCATAAATTCACATATCAAAAAAGAAGGAGCAAAAATTGAAGAACTAACTGCACTTTGACAGAATTAGAAAAACAACAACAAAGTAACCCAACAGGAAGAAGAAGGAAGGAAATAACAAAGATAAGAGCAGAACTAAATGAAATAGAAAATAAGAAAGCACTTGAAAAAATAAACAAGACCAAGAGCTGGTTTTTTGAGAAGATCAACAAAATTGACAAACCTTTAGCGAGACTAACAAAGAAAAAAAGAGAAAAGATGCAAATACACAAAATAAGCAGTGAGAAAAGTGATATCACCACTGACCCCACAGAAATAAAGACTATCATAAGAGGATACTTTGAAAAACTATATTCCAACAAAAATGACAATTTAGAGGAAATGGACAAATTCCTAGAAACACATAAGCAGCCCATATTGATGAAAGAAGAAATTGATGATCTTAACAAACCAATCACAAGCAAAGAGATAGAATTAGTCATTAAAAATCTCCCAAGTAAGAAGAGCCCAGAGCCAGACGGCTTCACAGGTGAATTCTACAAAACATTCTGGAAAGAACTAACACCATTCCTGTTGAAAGTATTCAAAAAAATCGAAACAGAAGGAACATTGCCGAACTCCTTCTATGATGCCAACATTATCCTAGTACCAAAGCCAAACAAAGACACCACAAGAAAGGAAAATTACAGACCAATTTCTCTAATGAACCTAGACACAAAAATACTTAACAAAATACTTGCTAATTGTATTCAACAACACATTAAATGAATTATACACCATGACCAAGTGGGATTTATTCCAGGTATGCAAGGATGGTTCAACATAAGAAAATCAATAAGGTACACCATATAAACAGATTGAAGGAAAATAATCACATGATTATATCTATAGATGCAGAAAAGGCATTTGACAAAACACAGCACCCCTTCTTGATAAAAACACTCCAAAAGATTGGAATACAAGGAAATTTTTTGAACATGATAAAGAATATATATGAAAAACCTACAGCCAACATTGTTTACAATGGCAAAATCTTGAAATCCTTCCTTCTAAACTCAGGAACAAGACAAGGATGCCCATTGTCTCCGCTCCTATTTAACATTGTCTTGGAAGTACTTGCTCGAGCACTGAGGCAAGAACTAGATATAAAAGGCATTCAAATTGGAAGGGAAGAAGTCAAAATTTCATTATTTGCAGATGACATGATCCTATACATAGAAAACCCTGAGAGATCTACAACAAAGCTTCTAGAACTCATAAATGAGTTCAGCAAAGTCGCAGGTTATAAGATCAATGCGCAAAATCAGTAGCATTTCTGTACACCAATAATGAGCAAGATCAGGAGGAAATCAAGAAACAAATACCATTCACAATAGTAAGTAAAAAAATCAAATACTTAGGAATAAATTTAACTAAAGAGGTAAAAAACCTATACACCGAGAACTATACAAGACTATTCAAGGAAATCAAAGAGGACCTAAATAAATGGAAGAATATTCCTTGTTCATGGATAGGAAGACTGAATATTATTAAGATGTCTATCCTACCAAAACTGATCTACACATTCAATGCAATCCCAATAAAAATCAACACAGCCTTCTTTAAGGAACTAGAAAAACTAACTATGAAATTTATTTGGAAAGGAAAGAGGCCCCGAATAGCCAAAGACATACTGAAAAAGAAAAATGAAATAGGAGGAATCACACTTCCTGACTTCAAAACATACTACAAAGCTACAGTAGTGAAAACAGCATGGTACTGGCATAAGGAGAGACACACAGACCAATGGAATTGAATTGAAAGTTCAGATATAGAACCTCATGTATATAGCCATATAATATTCAATAAAGCCACAGAACCCTCTCAACTGGGAGAGAATGGCCTATTCAACAAATGGTGCCTGGAGAACTGGATAGCCATATGTAGAAGAATGAAAGAGGATTACCATCTCACACCTTATACAAAGATCAACTCAAGATGGATGAAAGACCTAAACATAAGAGCCAAGACCATAAAGATCTTGGAAAGCAGTGTAGGGAAACATCTACAGGACCTTGTAATAGGAAATGGCTTCATGAATATCACACCAAAAGCACGAGCAGCAAAAGAACTAATAGATAAATGGGACCTCCTCAAAATTAAAGCCTTCTGCACCTCAAAGGAGTTTGTCAAGAAAGTAAAAAGGGAACCCACACAATGGGAGAAAATATTTGGCAACCATATATCTGATAAGAGACTTATAACTTGCATATATAAAGAACTCATATATCTTGAAAACAAAAAGATAAACAACCCATTTAAAAAATGGGAAAAAGATTTAAACAGACACTTCTCCAAAGAAGAAATACAAATGACTAAAAAGAACATGAAAAAGTGCTCCAAATCTCTACCTATCAGGGAAATGCAAATCAAAACTACAATGAGATACCATCTTACTCCCATAAGATTGGCAGCTATGAAAAAAAAACAGAAGAATACAAATGCTGGAGAAGATGTGAAGAAAGGGGAACACTCATCCACTGCTGGTGGGAATGCAGAAGTATCCAACCATTCTGGAGGACAGTTTGGCAGTTTCACAAAAAGCTAACCATAGATTTGCCATATGATCCAGCAATACCACTGCTGGGTATATACCCATCAGAACTGAAAACAAGGACACAAACCGATATATGTACACCAATGTTCATAGCAGCATTGTTCACTATCGCCAAAAGTTGGAATCAATCCAAATGCCCATCGACAGACGAGTGGATCAATAAAATGTGGTATATACACACAATGGAATACTACTCGGCTGTAAGAACAAATACACTACAATCACACGTGATAACATGGATGAATCTTGAGAATCTTATGTTGAGTGAAGCAACCCAGGCATTGAAGGACAAATACTACATGACCTCAATGATATGAAATAAGCAAATTGCCTCAGAGAGCTAGAGTCTGGAAAAGAGGCTTACAGAAAATCAGGGGGTGGAGAAAGCATGTGAGTTAACGTCTGCAGGGGTGGAATCTGTGATGAGCTGGCGGTACGTACGAGCACAAAGAAGGGACAAAATGGGGGCAAGGGGTTGCCTTTGTGTGAGGCTTTGTGGGTTTGAGGGGGGCTGGGGATGGGAAGAGGGGTAATATTGTCCAAAAATTGGGGGTAGGGAGGGGCAACATATGAACATGGGAGAGTGTCAGGTGTCCGTTGAGAACAAAATGTTGAGAAAATCGTATCAGAGTGTAAGTAGGAGGGTCACCTGGTTAGGATGCTCAGGGGGTATGGTCTGATGCGGGACAGACTCCGGGGGAATAGCTGAAGGCTAATTTTGCCAAGGTGGGTTGTAACATTGGGAAGAGACCCAAGAAGTGAGAGTTGGGGTCGACCCACATCCTGGGGAGGACTAATGCCGTCAAATAGAGGGAACTGTATCTCTCGTGAGAAAGGATGGCTCCCAGGGCATTAGGGCAGTTGAGAAAGTCAGGTTCTGAATACTGCTACAAGTATCTCTGGACATGGCTTCTTGGGAAATGGAGATTGGCTGGCATTGTGGGCCCCAAGGGGAGGGGAAAAGGGATGTGGAATGGATGGAACCAAGGTAAATATGGTGGCAAGAGAGGAGTTCTGTGAGAGTACACGAGGATGAATATAAAACATGTAATATTACACCAAAAACATATAGGGGACAACAGACTAATAATGTAAACCATAAGGCAAAACATAGGATAACTAAAAAATTTAGAAAACTGTACAATCTAAAGTATGGACCACATAGTAAGCACAGATGTCACCTTGTTTGAAAGCTATTGTCTCAGAATCTGTACATCAGTTTCAGGAAATATGATATGAATAAGCTAAAAGATTATCGCTGTGGAAGGGAAAAGGTTTTATGGTGGATCTGGGGAAGTACTGTATATTGTATATATGAATTTCGGTGATCTAAGACTCTTGTGAAGCTGACATTATGTTGGGATTCACTTTACAGGAAGTTTTGGATCACAGAGTGGTTCAACAATGGCAGCGGAGGAATACTGATATAGGATGTTATTGACAGGATATATATAGCTGACAGGGAGTTATACAGGGCATATGCCCAGGGTATATAGTAATGTCTATATATACTAATAGTGGAAACAATTAAAAACAACAGCTGGGTGGGTACTGGGCGTCTGGCCGGGGGGTCACTGTCATGGGCCCTGGGGGAGCAGCGGCAGTCCCCCAGGGGCAACAGCAAGAACCAGGAAGGAAGGAGTGCCCAACAGTGGGTTCCTGATACTAATGGCTATGCTTTTGAGCCTATACATCTGCAATAAGAACAAGGCCTAGAGTAGCACTGTGCCTGGGAGTTTCCTCCTGACAGCCTTCATGTTACTCAAATGTGGGCACTCTCACAGCCAAATTCAGCATGTAGATGCAGTGCATTCCCCCCAACGTGGGACATGACACCCGGGGATGAGCCTCCCTGGCACCGAGGGATCACTACCACATACCAGCTGAAGATGCAACTAGAAAATGACCTTGAATTAAAGGTTCAATACGGATCAGCAGAATATCCCTGTCTACATATAATAACATGACTTCAAAATGCTGTTTGACCTAATATAAGGGGGAAATGGAAAGGAGAAATGAGAATATAAGTCTATGAGTCTCTAAAAAAGAGTCTGGAGGTTGTCAGAAGGAATGCCCTTATGCATAACTGAGCAGAGTCTAAGAGACAGATAAAGTAGATACAACCCCAGGTATTGGTTCTTTTGAGGGATAAAGAGACTCTCGGGTTCTATGGTCATGGCAGATGGGGCTCACTGCCATGGCAGATGGCCCTTCTTTGGAGCTGGTGTTTCTACATGATGGAATTGGACTCGGAGGGGATCTCTTCCCACAAGACTTCCATGCTACTTTATTGGAATTGTAGTTGGTGCTGAGGTTTAAGATATATTTAGCGGATTTGAATCTCTGGACTGATAATAAGACACCCATGCCCAGAGCCTCAACAGACTTCAGCTCCTACACTTTGATTTATTGGACTGACCCCACTCAGCTAACATGGAGTTGAAGAAGGTCAACCACCACAACATGGAGCCTAGAGTGTCTACAACTGAAAGCAGCAGGACTGCATCCAGTATCCATGTGGAATCTAAGCCCCCACTTGACATAGATGTGCAATGGACACAACCAATCCAATGTCCACAGAGAAAATGTGGAATGGGTGTGGGAAGGGTAGCCATGGTGGCTGCTGGGTTTGGGGAATGGGAGGAAGAGATGAGATGTGGAGGCGTTTTCAGGACATGGAGTTGTCCTGGGTGGTGCTTCACGGACAATTACAGGACATTGTAGATCCCCCTAGGGCCCACTGGATGGAACGTGGGAGAGTGTGGGCTATGATGTGGACCATTGACTACGGGGTGCAGTGATGTTCAGAGATGTACTTACTGGGTGTAATGGATGTCTCATGATGATGGGAGAGAGTGTTGCTGTGGGGGGCGTGGGGGGTGAGGGCGGTGGGGTTGATTGGGACCTCGTATTTTTTTAATGTAATTTGTAAAAATAAATAATTTTAATAAAAAGGCATATAGATTCTGGACAGTTAAATAATTGTGTTAATGACTTGAAATCAGCTGTGTTACATATTAAAAATCAATTGTATAATTTGAATTTGTTAAGGGGTTTGAGATGTGGTTGGAATGAAAGTAATTTCTGTTTAACTCTTCTTGAATATAATACATCAGATATAGTATGGAAAAAAGTAAGAATCATTTATTAGGCAATAAAAGTAATATCTCTCTGGAAATAACTGAATTACAAAGGAAAATATTAGAGATTCTCATAATCAAATTCATGTAGCAAATGATAAGGATATTTTCTCAGATATGATTTCACATATTACAAAATTTAACCGAGTTAATTGGTGGAAAGCACAGCATTTCCTGTCAGCTTTAGGAATAGGGCTAAACATATTTGTTCTATTGCTCATGGTTCTTGCCTGTGCTGGACAGTGCTTTCAAAGAAAATTGCAAAGTGTAACAGCCATGGGACATGCAAATAATCTGGTGCTAGCCAAAGCACTTCAATAATCTCCCCAAGTCAAAGAGCTTGGCAGGTAGTCAATGATAAGTAATACTTTCGAGAGGAGGACAACCTAAGACAGGCATGGTCACCTCAAGTAAAACAAAAAGGGGGGGAGGTGGACTTGGTCCAGTGGTTAGGGTGTCTGTCTACTACAGGGGAGGTCCGCAGTTCAAGCCCTGGGCCTCCTTGACCTGTGTGGAGCTGGCCCATGTGCAGTGCTGATGCATGCAAGGAGTGCCGTGCCATGCAGGGGTGTCCCCCGCATAGGGTAGCCCCATGTGCAAGGAGTGCACCCCATAAGGAGAGCCACCCAGTGCAAAAGAAAGGACAGCCTGCCCAGGAATGGTGCCACACACACGGAGAGCTGACACAACAAGATGACACAACAAAAAAAACACAGATTCCTGGTGCCACAGACAACAACAGAAGTGGACAAAGAAGATGCAGCAAATAGACACAGAGAACAGACAACGGGGTGGGGGAAGGGGAGAGAAATAAATAACTAAACAAAGAAACAAATAAATAAAACAAAAAGGGAAATTTTGAAAACTGAGGCACAGTAGTCTCACAGAGAGAGACATGCTGTTTCCATGGCTATGCTTGCAACCTAAGGAATTCGGTAATAAATAGTTCCCAGCAAACAGGAGGAAGCTGTTAAAGGCTGAAAGAAAAGATGAGCAAATACCTTTTGTAGTAAATTGAACAGATTTTGTACCTTGAGATAAGATTTTTTGAATTCCTTAGACTATGAGTAATACTGATAGTTAACTGCATGTTGCTGCTTGTTCTCATGTATACTGAGGTATATATAGAGCCCCTTGTAAACAATAAAGTTGTCTGATGAGTCTCCACTCATGGACCCCCTGATCCCAGCTCTCTCACTTTCTTCCTCTTTCTTTCATTCTTCTTTTTCTTTCATTCCTGATACCCTTTGGGCCCAAATCTCCAACACTCCCCATGTCTCTAGTGAGGGCTTTTAATAGTTATATTTTGATTTTCATAAACTTGAAATGATAACTTTAATTGTAATTGGGTATAAGGTTAAAGTTGGAGATGGTAGAGATTGTATAAAGTCCATTTAAAGATGTTTAAAGAGTGCTTTTTCCAAGGTATTTGACACCTCTTGAACTTTCAGTTTTACAAGTGTTGTGAAGTTGACAGATGGAGCAAGGTAAATATGCTAACCTTACTTTTCATTTAAAGTTTATTTATTTATTTATTTATTTATTTATGCTGAAGTTAAAAAAAGCACCAGAAGAATACAATGTAAATGGCCAGGCAACTTGGTTATTTTGTGGAATGGAGCATTTTATAAAGAATAACTTGAATGACTAATAATACCTCACTCTTGTATAATACCTTACAAATCTGCACCAGTGCCTATCATGAGCAGTAAAGATCTTGACAACTCTCTAAGAACTTCATATAATTTCTGAAATGTTTATATGAATAACTTTTTTGCCCACTTAAATTTAACCAAGAGAAAATTAGAAAATTCTTTTTAATTTGACAACACATCCCATGCAAGTCACAACATATCAAATAATCCTAACAACTTTTAAATTTTCTCTTCTTATAAGGTAAAAAATTAACAATTTTTTGTCAGAGTCACAGACCCAAAGGGTATCAGGAATGAAAGACAAAGAGAGATTGGGATCAGGGGATCTGAGGGCATTGAAGCCTCAAGCTCATCAGACAAGTTTATTAATCTCAGGGGCTTCTTTATATACCCAAGCAATCATGAGAACCAGCAACTATTCTTGCTAATTATTCCCATTACCTCAACCTGTGTAACACAATGGATCAAAATCTATGATTATAAACAAAGTTCAAAATTTCAATGTTCTATTATATTGTTGAGAAAACATAGCCATAAATCTTGTTGCCCAGGTTGTTCCATTCTACCTAGTCCTCATTCCACCTGAATGTACACATCTCCTGCTAGATTTATGACCTGCATGTATAGCTATGGAGACAGCATGACTCAGTGGTCAAGGAAGTAGCTTGCTTCCATGGAAACAACATACCTTTGTTTCCCACAATTTTTTATTTTCTGGGACCCCTGCAGAAATCTTTGATCAAGGAGATATACTTAGGATTTGGTTGAGGGAATGCAAGATGTCAAAATTGCCAGGAGGTTTGTAATGTATATGAAATAAGATCATAGGTCACCATGAACAAAACTCAGCTCCTTATTTAACCAAAATGACAACGAAAGATTAAAACAATATTCTGGCAGTAGTATGATCCTTTACAAAAATAAATATTTTAAAAGGGAGATGAGGGGAAGCAGATGTGCCTCAAGTCATAGGGCTTCCACCTACCATATAGGAGGACCTGGGTTTGACCCCTGGGACCTTCTGGTGAAAAAGAAGAAGAGGAAGCATGCCCCACATGATGAGCCAGTGACACAGTGAGTCTGTGTCTGTAGTGACCCAGTACCCATGGAAGTGCATACTACAGCAAGATGATGATGCAACGAAAGAATGATGAAGGGGAGAGTCAAAGTGAAGCACAGTGGAGACCAGAAACTGAGGTGGCACAATTGACATCAAACCTCTCTCCACATCAGTGGTCCCCAGGAACAAATACTGTTGAGTCCTAGAGGAGAAAAACACAAGAAGAGAAAACCAAAAGAGAAATAGATGCAGAAGATTACACAGTAAATGGACATACACAGCAAAAATAGCAGAGTGGTGGGAGAGGAAGAGGATTAAATAAATAAATAAATATTTTTTTTTTTAAAAGGAAGATGACTTGATTCTCTTAAAAATGCATTCATATTAAAGACTACATGCAGGGCAGTGAATTGTGATAAGAAACATAATAAATGCCTTCTAGGCCAATTACTCATAAGGCAAATAAAACTTTTTTCAATCACCTACGAAAAGCAGAACAATAATCCCAGAAAATGCTGTCATTTTAATGGGAAAAACCAAATTTCAAATTTGCATGCATATGCTGTTCATAAAAATCTTATTGGAAAACCCATTATGTCTTATCCAGCAATAACCATGAAAAACAAAATTCTTTTTCTGCAAATCCTTTGCAATTTTCCTATTCTTTCAGGTTTTATCCTGTATTTTTTCTCTTTAAAATTTTCCAATAGCCAATGATTTTGCTTTAAGAAAGAACTATTCTCTTATTTTTCTCTACAAAACCATATCCTGCATACCATGTGTATTAGTCAGCCAAAGAGGTGATGATGCAAAATACCAGAAACGGGTTGGCTTTTATAAAAGGTATTTATTTGGGGTAGGAGCTTGCAGATACCAGGCCATAAGCATAAGTTAATTCCATCACCAAAGTGTATTTGGAGCAAGATGGCTGCTGATGGCTGCAAGGGTTCAGACTTCCTGGGTTCCTCCCTTTCAGAGTCTTGCTTCTCTCTGGGTTTAAGGTTCCTTTCTTCCAAGGGTTTGCTTCTTCCTGGGCTCAGCATTCCTCTCTTCTCTGTGCTGGCTTCTCTTTCCTCTGTGAGCTTACTTCCCAGGGCTCCAGCTTAAGGCTTCAGCATCAAACTCCAACATAAAAACCCTCATGAGAGAAACAAAGGCATGTTGTTTCCATAGAAGCAAGCTACTTCCTTGACCACTGAGTCATGCTGTCTCCATAGCTATACATGCAGGTCATAAATCTAGCAAGGAGATATGTACGTTCAGGTGGAATGAGGACTAGGTAGAATGGAACAACCTGGGCAACAAGATTTATGGCTATGTTTTCTCAACAATATAATAGAACATTGAAATTTTGTACTTTGAATTATAATCATAGCAGTTGATCCATTGTGTTACACAAGTTAAGGTAATGGGAATAGTTAGCCAGAATAGTTGCTGGTTCTCACGATTGCTTGGGGTATATAAAGAAATCCCTGAGATTAATAAACTTGTCTGATGAGCTTGAGGCTTCAATGCTCTCAGATCCCGTGATCTCAATCTCTCTTTGTCTTTCACTCCCAATACCCTTTGGGTCCACGACTCTGACATCTGGCACCCAACGTGGGGCCCAAAGCAGTGACTGCAGCAGAGATTCTTCCATGGCAGTATTGGGAACATGGAAACTGAAAACCTTCCTGAAAGGTTGAGGCGTCCATTGAAAGGTGACTCGAGTCTGACAATACAGTGGTGAGAATCTTAAATTAATTTTGCTTTCTGCTAGCATCAGGGTATGGGGAATCAACCAGGGTGTCTGGAAGAATATTCACAGGACTAAAAACTCTTTTAAATACTGTTGGAGCCTCAGTGAAAACTGCTGATTTACTTGAATTTTTGCTCTAGTACAAAAACACTGTTATTGGTTTCAGCCACAAGGAAAAAATCTTTTAAATCTTAAACAGTGGAAACAGGTAATGAAGGTGCTACATAGAGTATACCAAAAAGGAGAGACTATACCTCTGTTGGTGTGGGCTTTAGGGCAACAGATTGCAGCAGCCTTAGATCCACTGCAGTCTGAAGCAGAGGAGGAAGAAATTACCATCTTTTCCAGGGAGTCCCATGACACCGGCCATCAGAGGAGGAAGAAATTACCATCTTTTCCAGGGAGTCCCATGACACTGGACAGGGAGGAAATAGAGGACAAGGATGAGCCCCCCAATGAGAAAGAAACTAGCCCCTTTCTGCCTAAGCAGATGTCTAAATTGAATATTTCTAA
This sequence comes from Dasypus novemcinctus, assembly GCF_030445035.2. Taxonomy (NCBI): domain Eukaryota; kingdom Metazoa; phylum Chordata; class Mammalia; order Cingulata; family Dasypodidae; genus Dasypus; species Dasypus novemcinctus. Next base: position 96,457,031 of record NC_080678.1, read on the forward strand.
AGCCAGTATTTACCCTAATTTGTGTAATGCAGGCCCTACAGTCCCACCGGTTACAATGCCGACAGCCCCGGGAATATTTACTGATGCCATTGACACCAGGCCCTACACTAACAATGTATTTGTACCAAATCCAGTTCCAACTACTCCCTTAATGCATTGTTTGCTGCAAGGATCTCGACAGGGGGATCCTGAAGGAATGCAATTACTAACAGCTTTCCTGGTAAATATTCAACAAGTTTCCCCAGAGGCAAACAAACCTCAAGGAGGATATAATTTTCATCATGAACCCTTGCCAGTTAAAATTCTGAAAGAACTTAAACAAGCCTGTGCACCATTTGGAACTAATAGTCCTTACGCTTTTGACTTAGTGCAGGGATGGCTCAAGCTGACTGACTTATCCCCTGGGATTGGGACATGCTGGCTAGAACCGTTTTAAGCTCGGCTGAGGTTTTGCAATTTAAACCTGTTGGACAGATGAAGCCAATATGATTGCACACTGTAATGCAGTACAGAATCCTCCCATTCTTATTTCTGCTGAACAATTATTGGGTATTGGTGATTGGTCTGGAATTCAAAGACAGCTCCAATGCAATGATCAGGCCATAACACAAGTGCGCAATTCATGTTTGGCAGCTTGGAAATGGATTTGTGTACCTGGAAAGCCTACTCAATCTTTTGCCAAAGTGATCCAGGGAGTTAATGAACCATATGTGGAATTTGTAGCCCGATTAACTGACATTTTGATTCAAACAATTGAGATACCAGAAGCAAGAGAGTTAATTTTGTTAATGCTTGCTTTTGATCAGGCTAACAGTGAATGTAAAAAGGTGGTCTTGGCCGTAGCCTTTAAAGGTAGCTTGAAGGAGGAGAGAAAGAAAGGAAATTGTTTTGAATGTGGGAAGCCTAGTCACTATCAGAAAGAATGTAGATCTTTCTAGCCCTAGAACATTGTCTGTAGAGGCTGAAAAAGAACTGGCATTGATAGAGGATCAAATCTCTCAAGGGCAATTAACACAAATAGAACCCGACAAATCTGTTGATTTATTTTCTCAACCCCTCAATCTTCTACAGCTTTATTTTGGCAAGAAGGTATACTGGAATGGTTTTTTGGGTTTTTTTTTTTAACCTAATAATAAACAAAAGAGATTGCAGACATATCTCCAAAAAGTTATTTCCATCCTAGCAAAAGGCTGTGTTAGATTGTTACAATTAAAGTGCTCTGATCCAGACAGGATTATTTGTGATCTTTCTCATGAAGAAATTCAACACTTATATATAACTAATCCTCAATGGCAAATTGCTATTAGTAATTTTCAAGGCATTATTGATAATCATTATTCTACTTCCAAATTGTTAACGTTCTTATGAAGAACCACTTGGATTTTACCAAAAAATGTGAAAACCGTTCCTATTGAAAATGCATGTACAGTATTTACTGATGATAGTAGTAATGGAAAAGCAGCATATGTTACCTCTCAAAAGGAACAGGTTTGGCAGACTCCTTATTCATCTGCTCAACTCACAAAGCTTTCAGTCATCATTAACGTTTTACAAACGTTTCAGGAGCCCTTGAATATTGTCTCTGATTCTGAATATGTGTGTTTAACTGTAGCTCATATTGAAACAGCTCATATTTTTATTACCGATGAATTGTCTCAACTCTTTGCTGACCTTACCAAGCCCTCATTTGGCAAAGAAGTCAGCCCATATATATTACTCATATCTGGTCTACTTCTTCCCTTCCTGGTCCTCTAGCTACCCAAAATGCCCAAGCTGATCTGTTAGTGGGATGTTTGCAGGATGCAACTAAATATCATGCATTAATTCAATTAATACTAAGGGACTTAGACATAAATTTTCTCAATCAACAAAACATCAAGGTCAAGAGATTATTCAAACCCATCCCACCTGTGGACCTTTGGCCACAGTGCCTTTTCAGGCTGAAACTGATCCCAGAGGCCTGGCTCCTAATCAACTGTGGCAGATGGATGTTACTCACATACCATCATTTGGTAAATAACAATATGTCCATGTCTGTATTGACACTCTCATTTTTTTCGGGGCTACTGCACAAAGTGGTGAATGTTTTCATCACGTTCATTCCCATTTGTGGTCTACTTTTGCTGTGATGGGATGCCCCTTGAAAATTAAAACTGATAATGGCCCTTCTTACACGAGTAAGCCTTTTGCTTCCTTTTGTTCTATGTATGCTGTTGAACATGTTACTAGTATTCCTTACAATCCTACAGGTCAAGCCATAGTTGAACAAAGCCATCATACCCTAAAAACTATGCTTTTAAAACAAAAAGGGGGAGATGATGGTATTATAACACCAAAAGATCAACTGGCAAAAGCTTTATTTACTTTAAATTTTCTTAATGTTATAATTCACTGACACCTGCAGAACGTCACTTTGGAAAATGTCAAACATCTACAGTGGATACTGGAAATGAAGATCAACCAATATTCTGGAAAGATATTTTAAGCAATGAATGGACAAAAGGCAGGATTAAAGTATGGGGGCGAGGCTATGCCCTTGTATTTCATAAAATGGAGAGGAAATTTGGCTACCTGTGAAGAAGATTAAACCTTGGAATGAAGAGATGGGGTCTCCTACAACTTCTGATGATGGTGATCATAAGTAACGAGGAAGCCATGGGTAATTACTCCTATTGGGTCTATATACCTAACCCCCCATTACTCAAAGTGTTAACCTGGAAAGATCCATCCTTTCCTGTTTATCTGAATAAGACCCATATATTTCCTGGACCAATTGATGATAGGTTACCAATTAAGTCCCATGAGGAAGGATGAAGAATCTATAATCTCATATTACCATTTGATTCTCAACCCTTATGCACTGTAACCATCCTCTATGTATGTATGTTAAAAATTGGACTATGATTATCTTCAAAAATAATAATACTAAATCTTTAGTGACGTTATTTCCTTCTTATATGGTGACTAAAAAACCTACCTATAACTGTCTGCAAAGTGATATTGGGGATAAAGAAGGATGGCAAGAATGTCATATAGGAAGAGGATCTGTCATTTTTAATGATTCCTATGGAATAGTGTGGGAAAGTGCCCCTATGGGGAGTCCCATCAAATATAATGGCAGATTTATTTGGTATGGTCTAAATAGTAAAGAACAGCAAATTAGTAATATGCAATATCCCTTTCATGAATCCCTTGAACTGGATGAAAAAATAATTTTTACCAAAAATAATAGTGTTTGGAAATATAAAGGAAAAGGGATCCCTTCACCATGGTGTAATATTACATCTATGCATAGTCAAAAGAATTTGTGGAAAGGTTTTCTGGGAATAGCACCTACTATAGAATGGATTGGGAATAATAGAATGGTCAATATTTGAGTTTAGATCAAACTCATCATTTTCAATCATGTGTAAGAGATCCTTATGTGTTTGTGGTTGGAAAACTAACTATAACTGAGAATGCTCTGTTTTATAAAAGTGGGGTGTTGTATACCTGTTTGTCTGAGAATATTTTACAGAATGGAGATTTCATTACAATGGCTTGAAGGTGGTGGGGAGTATGGATTCCAGTGCGACTGAACCAAATTTGGCAATTGTCACCTGAGAGTCAACTGCTGTTCCATATGGCTCAAGAAATCCTGAAGCGCTCAAAGTGATTTGTGGGACTGTTAATAGCTGGCATATTGGGACTGATTGGTGTTATTGCAGCTGCTGCTACAGCTACCGTGGCCTTGCATGAGACTGTGCAGACTCAGCAATATGTGCATGATTGGCATAAGAATGTTACTGACTTATGGCATAGTCAAGAACACATAGATGAAGAATTAAACAATAGAGTTAATGATCTAGAATCAGCAGTTTTACATCTTGGAGATCAAGTATATAACTTAAATTTACTTAGAGGTTTAAAATGTGATTGGAAAGAGAGTAATTTTTGTATTACTCTGCTTGCTTATAATAATTCTATTTTTGACTGGGAAAAGATTAGAAATCATTTGATAGGTCATAAGGGTAATATGTCATTAGAAATAGAAGAATTACAGAAAAAGATATTGGAAATATCTCAATCAGATTTATGTAGCTGATGATAAGGATATCTTTAATGATTTTATTTCTCATTTCAATAAGTTTAATCCAGTAAATTGGTGGAAGTCTCAACATTTTTTATCAGCATTAGGAACAGGACTTTGTATGTTAATCTTGTTGCTTATTGTTGTTGCCTGCCTGGGACGAGGTGTTTGCTGAAGCCTGCACCATGTGAATGCTATGGGACAAGCCAATAATTTGGTACTTGCAAGAACCTTGCAATGAGTTCCCCATGGTCAGTGTGCTTGGCTGGTACTCAATGATGGGGTAAGCCTCTCAGAGGAGGGCAACCTAAGACAGTCACAGCCATTCTGACTAAAACAAAAAGAGGGAAATGTGGGAAACAAAGGCATGTTGTTTCCATGGAAGCAAGTTATTTCCTTAACCACTGAGTCATGCTGTCTCTACAGCTATACATGCAGGTCATAAATCTAGCAAGGAGATGTGTACATTCAGGTGGAATAAGGACTAGGTAGAATGGAACAACCTGGGCAACAAGATTTATGGTATGTTTTCTCAACAATATAATAGAATATTGAAATTTTGTACTTTGAATTAATCATAGCATTTGATTCATTGTGTTACACAGGTTGAGGTAATGGGAATAGTTAGCAAGAATAGTTGCTGCTTCTCACGATTGCTTGGGGTATGTAAAGAAGCCCCTGAGATTAATAAACTTGTCTGATGAGCTTGGGGCTTCAATGCTCTCAGATCCCCTGATCCCAATCTCTCTTTGTCTTTCATTCCCGATACCTTTTGGGTCCGTGACTCCAACACCCTCATATCAAAACTCCAACTCTGTCCTTCACCATGCGCTTTATCTGTGAATCCCCACCCACCAAGGGGTCGGAACCCAAAGCCCTAATGATGTGGCCCAATCAAAGCCCTAATCATAACTCAATCATGCCCAGGTACAGATCAGATTACAAGCATAATCCAATATTTCTTTTTTGAATTAATCAATTAAATCAAACTGCTACACCATGCAAACTCAATTTAGCATAAGCCCAAGGTTTTAAGGTATCAACAGATCTTAGGCTCTGTCTTAAAGTAGACAATTTATACAAAACTCAAGTACTGTTGAAATCAAAGTTTGATTCCCTTTCATTAGGTTAAAACTTATTTTTTTCTACCATAAACATCTAAGAGCATGTTATAAGGAATCTTTTAAAGATGCTATTTTTGAATCATTAAGCCTTTTAGAACTTCTGAATATCAATCAAATATGCACTCCCTAATTTGTTAAAGACTAGGAGTTTCTTTTTCAAGTACACACCTCAAATGGTTGTCCCTGGTTAATTCAAACATTCCCCAAGTAGCCCCTGCAAACTCAAGTCATCCTTGGTGAGATTCACCCATGTATTCAGAAAAAAATATGAACTGATACCACAGTGAGAAAAGAGATATTAGAGAATTTTTCAGGAAAGAAGAAAAGAGATTTAGATTATGAAGTCCCCATGTTTAAGTAAAGGTTCCAAAAATGAAAATTGTATAGGCTTGTATTAGATTCTCTAGGGAAACAAAACCAACAGAGGATATCTGTAAATAGTTTGAGGTTTTATAAAATTGCCTCATGCAACCATGGCAATGCATAAGTCCAAATTCTTCAGGGCAGGCAGCAAACCAGGGGTTCCAGTGAAGGTTTTTGATGAGTTCCCAGGAGATGTTAAAAAAGAGATAGGACGTGCCTTAAACCAGTAACACTTCCTTATTATATTTTCTAAAGAGTTCTTTTCAACATTATAGTTTCAACCACATACCCGACAATCTCCTGTGTTCACCTGCTACCCCTTAATCCTTCCCCCAATTCCATGGACCATCTGACCCATCCTCCCAACCCTAGCTCCCCTGAAGCCTGCAAAACCCAAACCAATAATATCCCTATGCCCCTGTCTTATTCCTTCATTGCACAACTATGTACCTCCACTTTATCATAGATTTTGCCTGTGTGGGCATTGGCTCACAACCTTTCTCTCTCCCCATATTTTCTGTAAGCCTATCTTCCAGTCTCTAGCTATCTGAGACAGCTTGATTTGCTTAATTCTTATCAGGGAGGTCATGTAGTATTTGTCCTTCAGTGCCTGGCTTGCTTCACTTAACATAAGGTCCTCAGGATTCATCCATGTTATCCCATGTGTTAGTACTGTATTCCTCCTTACAGCTGAGTAGTATTCCATTGTACGTATGTACCACATTTTGTTTATCCACTCTTCTGTTGATGGGCATTTGGGTTGATTCCAACTTTTGGCAGTAGTGAATAATGCCGCTATGAACACTGGTGTGCATGCATCAGTTCATGTCTTTGTTTTCAGTTCTAGGTATATATCCAGCAGTGGAATTACTGAGTCATATGGCAAATCTATAGCTAGTTTTTGAGTAACTACCAAACTGTCCTCCAGAATGGCTGGATCCTTCTACATTCTCACCAGTAGTGGATGAGGGTTTCCATTCCTCCACATCCTCTCCAGCACTTATAGTCTTCTGTTTTTTAATAGTTGCCAGTCTAATGAGTGTAAGATGATGTCTCATTGTACTTTTGATTTGCATTTCCCTAACAGCTAGTGATGTTGAGCATCTTTTCATGTGCTTTTAGCCATTTGTATTTCTTCTTTGTTGAAATGTCTGTTCAAATCTCTTGCCCATTTTTAAAATGGGTTGTCTTTTTATTTTCAAGATACAGGATTTCTTTATATATGCTTGATAGGGGCAACTGGCACAGGGTTCACCTGGGGCAGGCTTCTAGGGAGTATATGAGTGCTTATTTTGCCATACTGTGTTATATCAGTGGGTGGAGACCAGTACAATGAATGGAAAGGTGTTATAACCCCATCCTGGGTAGGCCTGATATTCTCAAACAGAGGGGAGGGTGTCTCTTGAGAACATGGGTGGCTCCCAATGGGGAAGGACAGACTAGTGTGTCAAGCCCTCAGCATTGGTGCAAGTATCTATGAATCTTGTCTTTCAAGCAGTGAAGATTGGTTGTCACTGTGGGCCCCAATGGAAAGGGAGAGAGGAATATAATGGGTGGAAGAGGGGGTAACTGGTGGCAATGGAAGTATTCTGCATGATCCTGCAATGATGGATACAGGCCATGTTAAATGTCACCAAAAATTTATAAAAGTGTATAGTCTAAAATGTAAACCATAATGAAACCATGGTTAGTAACTATGTATCAATATTTGTACATCAGTTGCAGCAAATGTGACATCCATGTGTAAAAAGATCATTGATAGTGAAGGGGGAAAAGTGTTTGATGTTGTCTATATGGGAGTCCTATATATTCTAAATGTGACTTTACTGTGATCTAAAACTTTTTTGAAAACATCATTTTAAAAAAGGAGGGAGACACGGGAATAAATGGAAAAGATTGCCTTGCCACTGTACATAACAGGGCAACAACTAATACAGTGATGAAAGGCAAAAAGTAAAAAAAAGTTTTGAATCACAGAGGGGTTCAACTATGGCAGAGGAGGAGCACTGACGTAGGATGTCATTTAAGGAGGATGCATGGATGGGAGGGAGTTTTCCAGGGCATGCATATAAGTTATAAACATATGTTTGGATGTTTGTTGGGTATTGACATAGTGGGTAGAGTTTCACATGATAACAGAGGGAGTGCTGCCCATTTTAATTGTTCTAAAGTGACCCTGCTGCTATATACTACTGGTATACAAGATATCAAGAAGTACAAGAATGAAGTGAAACCACTGTCTATGATCTGAGCTTCCTGCCACTCTGAAGAAGGTCCATAGAGTTTTCTTGTTTATTTCCGTTGGTTAAAATAATATATTTTGCATGATTTCAATCACTTATAATTTTTGAAATTTGTCTTATGACTCAGAATATACTCTTTTCAAATATTTCATACACACATGCAGACATTTTATTCTGCAATTCTTTGGTAGAGTGTTTTATAAATATCTTTTGGTTATGCTGCTGATTAGATAGGTCAAGTCTTCTCTATATTTTTAATGACTTTCTGCTTACATTCTATTATTTTTTAGGGTGGGTTTTGAAATAGCCAAATAAAATTGTTGATTTTTCTGTTTTTCCATTCAGTAGTAGCAACATTTTTTTTTCATGTAGTTTGAATTAAACAGTATATAGTCCTGATGAATTGAACTCTTTATTATATTGAAATGTTGCTCTTTATCCCTTGTAATTTTCTTTGCTCCAAAATATGATTTTTCTAATGTTAACACAGTCATTCCAAATTTCTGTTTGTAGATCTGTACATGATAACCTGTGTTTATAAATATAAAGTGGGTTTCTTATGGAAATAATATAATTGGTTCTGCTCTTTAAAATAAAATCAACCTCTTCCTTTTACCTGAATTGTTTAGACAATTTTTGTTTAATACAAAAATTGGTATGGTTGGGTTTAAATCTATTCTTTTGGTGTTTGTACTTTTTTCCTATCATTTTATTTGTAGAATGACCATTTTTTTCTTTATTAGAGAAGTTATGGGTATAGAGAACAATCCTGCATAAAATTCAGGATTATCATATACCACCCCACCACCTTGAAATGGCATGCAACATCAGTTACAATTCATGATAGCACACTTTTACAATTGTACTATTAATTAAAGACCATGGTTTAACTTAGGGTTCACTGTACAGTGTAGTTCCTTAGATTTTTTTTAAGATTAAAAAAAAAAGTGTAGTTCCTTAGATTTTTTTTAAGATTTAAAAAAAAATTATTTCTCTCCCCTTCCCCCCCCTCACCCCGGTTGTCTGTTCTGTGTCTATTTGCTGCATCTTCTTCTTTGTCCACTTCTGTTGTTGTCAGTGTCATGGAAATCTGTGTTTCTTTTTGTTGCATCATCTTGTGTGTCAGCTCTCCATGTGTGCAGCACCATTTCTGGGCAGGCTCAACTTTCTTTCACACTGGGTGGCTCTCCTTACAGGGCACACTCCTTTTATGTGGGGTTCCCCTATGTGGGGGACACCCCTGCATGGCAGGACACTCCTTGCGTGCATCAGCACTGAGTGTGGACCAGCTCCACATGGGTCAAGGAAGCCTGGGGTTTGATCCTTGGACCTCCCATGTGGTAAACGGATGCCCTATCCACTGGGTCAAGTCTGCTTCCCTCCTTAGATTTTTAAAATAAATTTTCTTCTGTTACCATAGATACAATCTAACAGTTCCCCTTTTAATCATATTCTTATACATGTATCAGTGCTGTTAATTGCATTCACATCATTGTGCTACCATCTCCACTATGCATTACCAAAACATTTCCATCATTCCAAATAGGAACCCTGTACAGTTTAAGCCTTAACTTTCCATTCCCTATTACATTCCATCCCCTGGTAAACTGTATTCTAGATTCTGACTCTAGGAGCTTTCTTATTCTAGTGATTTCAAATCAGATAGCTCATACAATAGTTTGGCCTTTAAGTCTGACTTACTTCATTCAATGTGAGGTCTTCAAGGCTAACCCATGTTGACACATGTATCATAATTTCATTCTTTTTAGCAGCTGAATTATATTCCATTGTATGTATATACCACGTTTTATTTATCCGTTCATCAGTTAATGGTAACTTGGGTAGCTTCAGTCTTTTGGCAATTGTGAATAATACCTCTAAGAACATATTGTTTGCAAATATCTGTTCAAGTCCCAGTTTTCAATTCTTTCAGAAATATATCTAGTAGTGGGATTGCCAGTTCCTGTGGTAGTTCTATATTTAGTTTTATAAGGAACTGCCAAATTGTGTTCCACAGCAGCTGCACCATTTTACATCGCTACAAACCATGAATGCCTGTTCCTGTTCCTCTGCATCCTCTTCAATGCTTACTCCCATTTTTTTTTAAAGTAGTCATTCCAATGTTGCTGAAATAGTATCTTATGGGCTTGATTTGCATTTCTCTGAGGGTTAATGATGTTGAGCATCTTGTCATATGCTTTCTGATCATTTTTATATCTTCTTTAGAGAGTATTTAGCCCATTTTTAAATTGGGTTTTTAGTCTTTTTGTTGTTAAGTTGAAGGATTTCTTTATACATACTATATATGAATCCTTTATCAAATATGTGGTTTCAAATATTTTCTACCATTGTGTAGCTTGTCTTCTTTTATGATAAAATTCTTTGAGGACAAAAGGTTTTTATTTTAATAAGAACCATATATCAATTTTTTTTCTTTTTGATGCTTATGTGTACTTTGTGTACAAAGTCTAAGAAAACATTGCCTAACACAAGATCCTAAAGATGCTACCTTTCTTTTTCTTCTAGGAGTTTCATAGCTGTAGCTTTTATATTTAGGTCTTTGATCTATTTTAATTTGATTTTTGCATATGGTGTGAGGTAGGGGTTCTCCTCCTCCTTTTTAATTTATTTTCATTTTTGAAGAAAGTGTTCTTTCACAATTGAGTGGTTTTCCCTATCTCAAAAATAAGTTAACCATAAATATGAGGGCTGATTTCTGAACTTTCAGTTCTATTCCATTGGTTTATATGCCTATCCTTATGCCAGTACCAGGATATTTTGATTACTGTGGTTTTGTGATATATTTTAGGTCAGGAAATGGGGCTCCTCCAAGTTCATTCTTCTTTTTCAAGATGGCATTATCTATTTAGGACACTTATCCTTCCATATAAATTTGATGATTGACTTTTCCATTTCTGTAAATAAAGTTATAGGAAGTTTATTGGGATTTCATGGAATCCACAAGCTGCTGTGTGTAGTCTTGGCAACATAACTTATTCAGTCTTCAAATCCATAAACAGGAAATACACTTCCATTTATTTAGGTTTTCTTTCATTTCTTTTAGCCTTTATAGTTTTCTGCATGCAAGTCCTTTATATGTTTGTTAAGATTAATTCCTAGATATTTAATTCTTTTAGTTGCTACTATGAATGGGGTTTTCTCTTGATTTCTTCTGATTTTTCATTGCTAGTGTATAGAAACACTACTGATTTTGAGTGTTGTACCCCACTATTTTGTTGAATTCATTTATTTGCACTAGGAGTTTTACTGTGGATGTTTTCAGGAATTTCTGTATATAAGATCACAGCATTTGCATATAGGGAAAGATTTACTCCTTCCTTTCCAGTTTGGATGATTTTTGTTGCTTTTTCTTGCCTAATTGCTCTAACAAGAACTTCCAGTACAATATTAAGTAACAACGGTAACAGTGATCATCCTTGTTTTGTTCCTCATTTTAGAGGGAAAGCTATCAGTCTTTTAAACCATTAAGCAGCATGTTGGTTGTCAGCTTTTCATATATGCCCTATATCATGCTGGGGAAGTTTCCTTCTATTCTTATTGTCTTAAATAGTTTTATCAAGAAAAGGTACTCAAATGCCTTTTCTGCATCAATTGAGATAATCATGTGTTTTTCCCTTCATTTTTTAATGTGGTATATTACATTATTTGAATTTCTTATGTTAAACCAACCTTGCATATCAGGCATAAATCCTACTTGATCGTGGTGTATAATTCTTTTTAATACGCTGTTGGACTCAGTTTGCTAGTATATTCTTGAGGATTTTTGCATCTATATTCATAAGACATATTCTTTAGTTTTCTTTTCTTGTGGTATCTTTATCTATGAGGGTGAGGTTTGCCTTGTAGAATGAGTTAAGAACTGTTCTCTCTTCAATTTCTTGAAAGAATTTATGCATAATAGGTATTAAATCTTCTTGGAATCTTTGGTAGAATTCCCCTGTGAAGCCATCTGGTTCTGGGCTTCTCTTTGTTGAGAGGTTTACTGTTTCAGTCACTTTACTAATTACTGATTTGTTGAGATTTTCTATTTCTTCTTAAGTCAATGTAGGTAATTTACATGTTTCTAAGAATTTTCCATTTCATCTATTGTATTTAATTTATTGGCATACAGTTATTTATAGTATCCACTTATAGTCCTTTTTTTATTTCAATGGGGTTGGAAGTGCTGTTCCCCTTTTCGTTTCTGACTTCCGTTATTTGTATCCTCTCCCTTTTTTTCCTTTATTGATATTTTCAAGAACCAACTTTTTTTGTTAGTAAAAAGAATTCATTGGGAAATGGGAGAAAAGAACAGAGCTTGCTGAGAAATGGAAAAGAAGGATGAAATACTCATCAAGATTTGATGCAGGGTCTTCTAGACAGGGAGTGGGTTTTGACATGTGTGGTCACCTTTTAAGCTATTAATTATTCCTCCCTTGCTAATGCTAAGGGGAGGGGCCTCAGATGTTATTGACTACCTCACCAGTGGTGGGGGTCAATGGTGTGGCCTGTTTGGAATATCCAGGACCCCTCTCAATTCTCAGACCATAAGGTCAAGGTCAAGGTCTTGGCAGGTTCTCACTGCCATGTTGTCTGTCAGCCAGGTTGCCTGCTGGGCCTGCTGCCTTTGCACTTTCACTGTACTAACTTGCCTCAACTCCTTCCTCAGAGAGTTCATGCCCTTATTCCTAAGGGAACTCTGAGGAGCATTGGTTATTCTTCTGTAGCTACTTCTTATTGAAGAACCAACTTTTGATTTTGTTGATTCTATCTCTTATTGTTTTCTGTTTCATTTATCTCTGTTCTCATATTTAATTCCTTTCTTCTGCTTACTTTGGGTTTAGTTTGCTTTTTTCCCCTACATCTTCTACTTTTGAGGTTAGGTCACAGATTTGAAGTATTTTTTTCTTTTTCACTGTAGGCATTTATATTTATGTCACTAAAATTTCTTGAGTCTGATAACTGCACTTAAGGTGATTAAATAAGTGAATATCCTTCCTAAGAGACATAAAAGGAAGCATTGTGTTTGAGGATTACATGTACAACCTGCTTTCAAATGTTCAGATGGTAGATAGATAGATAGATAGATAGATAGATAGATAGATAGATAGGTAGATAATATAATGATATGACCAAAATGGAAAAAATGTTAAAATTTTTGGATCTGGGTATCTGGGTACTTTGAGTGTGGGATTATGTTGGATTTCTCTGTATAGAGTTTGTATTATTTCTGCAACCATCTTGTAGATTTGAAATTATTTCAAAATAAAAAGTTAAAAAAAAATAGTATGTTGCTAAAGAGTCAGATGCCAGCTAGCAATGCTTGTGATCAATGCAGCCCTTGTGTGAACAGTGAAGAGAAAGATGAGAAAGAAACCAAAGATCACACAGACAGAATGTACATCCTTGAAATATAAGGACTTTAATATTCCAATATTTCTAGTTAGTTTTTAAAGATGAAATTAGTAAAGTGAGTTGAATCTCTGTGCAGGGCCTGTCATAACCCCTCTCATACTCATAACACACATTCAAGGCCAGGCAGACACAAATTAAGGAGGACACTGACAGTTGGAGTCTCATCTGATCACCATGGGTTGGCTTAGGTGTCCTAGGCCACGAAATGAAAAGTTTATGTGGCCAGCATTGGGGGTCTGCAAGTCCTCTACCATGAAACCTCCCAACAAATAATTCAAATGGTTACAGGTATGGGAAGACACTTACCTCTTTCTTTTCTAAGGCAGTAGGGAAAAATCTAGGGTGGCCATCCCTGCCAGCCTACAGAGCTTAGTCCACATCCCCTGGGTCATGAGATGTGATCACTGATTTGTGGGTCAAGGTGTGGGAAAGATGGAGGCATTGTTTTTCTATACCCCTCCCCCACCTCCACTAAGGTCTGCCTTGGTTGCCAGGCAGTTGGAGGTTCTGGGCAGGATGCTCACCATGGGGTTCTATCTTTTGTTTTGGGAACAGGTTCCTGGCAACCTGAGGTGACTCAGCAGAGGCCTTGGGAGCATAGTATGGTCTGCTGATAGTCATGATGCTCTGTGCAATCCTGATCTTGGTGACCTTGTGTCTGGTGTTGGCAGCTCTGCTAGAGGACTTTATACAAAGCCTAGATGTCCAGGGAATGCTGTGGAAATTGGTGGCTTGGATAGTTATAGTGGGGATTTTTATTATTAAATCTTATTATGATGGGAGGAGAGACAAAAAACTGGCCACTGACATTTCTGCTCTTCTAGAGGGAACACAACAAATTGTTGATGTTTCACTACATTGAAAAATAATTTGGAGACCTTAACTCAGCTATAACATAAGACAAATTGAAGAATGAAGTATCAGAAATTGTATATGTGAAACAACCCATGAATAAAGAACTGGAAATCTACAACTCTTTACTTGGACTTAAAGTAGATGAGTCTAGAAAATCATGGAAAAGAGAGACATCTAAATGTTTACAAGACGTTCACCTGATGGTTGACACTACAAGCAAAACTCTGACCTTAGAAGACTCAACAAGGCAAATCCAACATCAAGTAGTTCCAAACAAATCATCCTTCAAAATCTCTCAGGCAAATATAGAACAGCTTTCCACATCCGTGACAGGAACTTTGGAGGAAAATTCCAGGTTTGAAAGAAGCATAAAATTCTCTTCACAGGAATCTCAAAAACCGAAGGTAAGCTGGGCACATTTACTAAAGAGAGAAAAATCTCAGAAAACTCTAAACTACCTATGAAACCAGTTCTTAGTAATAAAGTGGGTCAAATCAAACCTCCAGATGAGCGTTTGCTTAAGATTTGTGATTCAGCTGCTGTTCTTGAGGAAAATAATATAGATCTTGGGAACATGGAATTGGATATACTGAAGATATCAGAAAATGGAGACCTCATAGTGGGAGAATCCAAAAGAGTGTTGATTGATGCCCTGGAGTTAAATACTTACTTACAAAGTCTTAAGGAAAAAAAAGAGAAAGGCATGCAAAATTAGAAGAAGAAATTATAATAATCAGTGAACTTGAAAATCATGTAGAAAGATTCCAAACTGAAAAAGCTTTGCTCCAGTTAGAACTCTCCTAACTGGAAAGGGAGAGGCAAAAGCTCCAGCAGAAACTTCAAGTCCATCCGCATCAAGAAAAGGAGACAAGTTTTAATCAAATTGTCAAGTTAAAGAGAATTTACCCCATAAAGATGGAGGAATATTTTTCCAAAGCAAATAAAGACATCAGCAATGGATGTGAAAAGCTGAAAACTTATAAAATTC
The DNA here is from genome assembly GCF_030445035.2 of Dasypus novemcinctus. Taxonomy (NCBI): domain Eukaryota; kingdom Metazoa; phylum Chordata; class Mammalia; order Cingulata; family Dasypodidae; genus Dasypus; species Dasypus novemcinctus. The sequence continues at coordinate 96,472,088 of NC_080678.1, forward strand.
AAGCAGAAATCATTGCAGAAAAAAGTTGATAGAATCACTGAGTATTATGAAAGCCTTATTTCCCAGAGGCATAAAGCTCATGATATGGAAATAAGAGCTGTGATAACTGGGAGAAACCTATTTCAACTGAGAAAAGAAAACACATCCATGGCACAAAAACTAATCAAGGAAGAACATAAAGTTTCTGAAAATTATCATTCCACCCCTCATGTTTCAAATGGAGCATTCAGCAGAGTCCTGGAACCACAACCAGGAGCCCTCTGGATCAACAGTTCCCCAAGGGAGGAGGAACATCAGGCTGAAATGGTAAAGCCATGCCCTGTATCAACCAGTTACCACACCCTGGGGTCCCTGAAGTTGGGTCAACCCCATGCAGAGTCAGCAGGTGCCACAGGAGGTCAAGACAGATCTTGTCTTGTAGCTCCTCTCACAAGCAGAAGCAGCTCAATAGAATCTTCTTTAACCCTCTCACCTTATAGGGGAGCAGCCAACCCAGGCTCTGTTCTTCCACATTGCCCTCCTGTCAAATGTGAAAGGTTAAGAAGAAGTCCCAGGAGGAATGTTCTGAGAAGGTGGTATGCTGTGCTTCCCCCTATTCTGGAAAGTGGGGAGGAAACTCCCCAAGTCCATTTACTAAGGGGATTCCTTGGCTTAACACTAATCTCTACTGGTAACAACAATGTATCAACACCAACATCTTTTTTTTTTCAAATTCTACTCAATTTATTCATTTTTTTAGATATTACATTAAAAAAATTTGAGGTCCCCGTTTGCCCCCACCGCCCCCACCAATAACACTCTCCCCCATCATCACGTCACATCCATTGCATCTGGTGAGTACATCTCTGGGCATCGCTGCACCCCATGTCCCGTGTTTCACACCATAGCCCACACTTTCCCATGTTCCATCCAGTGGGCCATGAGAGGACATACAACATCTGGCAGTTGTCCCTGGGGCACCACCCAGGACAACTCCAAGTCCCGAGAATACCTCCACATCTCTTCTCTTCCTCCCCTTCCCCATACCCAGGAGCCACCATGACTACTTTTTCCACATCAATGCCACATTTTCTCGATTATTAACCACAATAGTTCATGAATAGAATATCATTAAGTCCACTCTAACCCTTACAGTATTCCTCCTTCCTGTGGACCTTGGCTTGGTTGTGTCCATTCCACATCTATGTCAAGAGGGGGTTTAGATTCCACATGGATATTGGATGCAATCCTCCTGCTTTCAGTTGTAGGCACTCTAGGCTCCATGGTGTGGTGGTTGACATCCTTCAACTCCATGTTAGCTGAGTATCACCAACCTCTTGACTCCAGCTTCTGTTTATATAACCTGGAAAGAAATGTAGCACCTGCTCTGTGGATCCTGATTCCAAAGAGTCTACTTTGAAGACCCACAACAGCAAGACCTTTTGTCTCAACTGATACATTTTATTTTTTCTCATTTAGTCTTATTCTATTAAGAGATTATAAAAATGGCTTAATTGGATATTTGATAAGTTATAGCTGTTAGTGTATTTCATAACTGTGTATTATATAATATGAATCTATAAATTTATTCTATTCTATTTAAATATTGTTTATACTATTTATTTATTCTATTTAATTTTAATTATATTTCTAGGTAGGTTTACTCATCATTTGTAACATCAACTGTAGTAGAGTTTCATATGAGAATGTTTTTTTCTCTATATCAGGGGGTCAATACCCTCTGGTTATAACATTAATGAAATTTACCATTATAAAATTTGTATAATTAATAAAACAAAGTTCATATAGCTTCTGTGTGCTGTTTTGATTAAACATCAGAACGTGGGATGTGTTTATCAATAGTATACAACTTAATCCATTTTACTTACTAGAAAGGCCTATGTTTCCTGAACAGTAATTCATCATGTGGTGACCTTTATTTATTTGTCATATTTCTGTATGTCTGCATTTCTTAACAGATATTCTGAAAGAAGTCTATCAGGCACATGAAAAATGCTTCCACATAGACCACATATTTGTCCTGTAGTTAGGTCCCATGATTTCAGGGAACCACCTGCCCTATTTATCCCTGTTTACCCAGCATCAAGAGTAGTTCCTGATAGGAGCAAGGACCCATAAATAATAGTTAAGTAAATGACAGAAATCAGTTTTTTAAGTGTGCAATACTTTCACTCATCTTTCTGAACCCATTCATTTCCTTTCTCTAAAATATGTATAACAGCTTTATTGAGGTATGATTTACATACTGTTGTAGATTGAATTATCTACCCCAGAAAAACAAAATCACATTCCTAATACCAGTCCTGTTGGCATGAACCTATTGTAAACAGCACCTTTTGAAGATGTTATTTTTTTTATTAAGGTGTGACCAACTGAATCAGGATGGGTCTTAATCCTGTTTTTGAAGACCTTATAAAGACAAAGTCATGGGGAGAAGCAGGAAGTCAGCAGGAACACCCAGATATGAAAAGACAGGATATACCCTTGGGCTTGGAAAGCCAAGGAACCCAAGAATTTTCAGATTGCCAGCCAGCCAGAATGCTACAAACTCTCAGAGGAGGCAAGCCTTCTAGCCTCTGAAACGTTCAGCCAGTAAATTCCTGTTGTTAAGCCAACCTATTGTGTGGTATTTGTCATAGCAGCTGTGAAAACTAAGACACATATCATACAATTAATTTAAATTATAAAATTCATTCTTTTTAATACAGTCACAGGGTGTGAAAATGGTATCATTGTCAATTTTAGAACATTCTCATCACTAAAAGAAACTCTTTACATTAGCAGTCCCTCCCCATTTCTCTCCAAGTCCCCTAGTCCTATGTAAGCTTTAGTGCTTTCTATCCCCATAACTATTCCTCTTTTGGACAATTCATATGAATAAAATAATACAACATGAGGTATTTGGTAGAAAAATATAGAATTATAGGGCATGAGTTGAATGATTTTAAGACAGCTCTTACAAGGCAGAGGAGTGTGTGAATGTGGGCAGAAATTATTTAGATTGGGGAATGTAGCAAGGACACTTTCTTGAAGAGAGTCTTGAGGGGCAAGCTCTTTGTCTTGATTCTTAAGCCATTTAGATCTTTCACAGTTTTAATTTCCAAGAGCAAGTATTCATGGAGCATCCATTTATACTACTTTGGCTTGGTCTCAGCATTGTTTAACATAAGAGAATTATCTTGGCTTTAGTTATTAAGCCCTTTAATTTTTTCCAACAAGATATTTTTATTTATGTTATCTATATTAATTAGTGCCTCCTCATAATACATGACAAGGATGTGTTGTTTCTGATTTTAAAACAGATGCTTCCAGGTGGTGGACTTGGCCCAGTGGTTAGGACGTCCAACTACCACATGGGAGGTCCGTGGTTCAAACCCCAGGCCTCCTTGACCCATGTGCAGCTGGCCCATGCACAGTGCTGATGCGTGCAAGGAGTGCCCTGCCATGCAGGGTGTCCCCCGCGTAGGGGAGCCCCATGCGCAAGGAGTGCGCCCCATAAGGAGAGCCACCCAGCACAAAAGAAAGTGCAGCCTGCCCAGGAATGGTGCTGCGCACACTGAGAGCTGACACAACAAGATGACGCAGCAAAAAGAAACACAGATTCCTGAGCCATTGACAACAACAGAAGCGGACAAAGAAGAACATGCAGCAAATAGACACAGAGAACAGACAACTGGGGTAGGGGTGAAGGGAAGAGAAATAAAAAAAAATAAATAAGTAAATAAATAAAACAGATGCTTCCAGTAATTCTCTATTATACTCTTGGATTTATTTAAGGGTTTTATAATTAGTGAGTTTTCTTTTCTATTATACTTTCTACCTTTATTTTTATTACATATTTATTTTTATTACTACATGCATATTGTGTTATTTGGAATATTCAATTAAATATTCATTATGGATTGCATCCTTTACTATTATTTTTTAAATATTTATTTATTATTATTATTTTTAAATTACATTAAAAAAATATATGAGGTCCCATTCAACCCCACCGCCCCCTTTACTATTATAAATTATACATCATCATTTCTTGGCTTTTTTTTTTTTTTTTGTCTTTTAGTTTTCCCTTTTTGTATTGCCCTATATTCATCTTTTGGGAGCACTCCCTCCAACTCTAAGTTGACATGGTTTAAGTAAGTTTATTCCACATGTGGCTCCAGGGTGATGATACCTTCCAATGGTGACTTGTCAAAGTATGGGTAACTGCAACAGGGATACAAATAGAAACAAAACCATAAAAGTGAGCAAGAGCACAGGGGAATTTGATCAAAGAGAAATAGACTCTCCGATTTTTTTTGCTAAACTGGAAATTGATACTCCTAGAACCGATGGTGTTGGGTACATCCTGCCTTAGAAAGAAACCAATATAGATGTAAGCTTCAGAGAGAAGTAGATAGATCCTTACAACATTCCTGAGCAACTAGATCAAGTCACAACTTCAGTTATCAGTACCTTTTGACATTTAATCAATGTGATCCAATAATTACACTGCTTTGGGGTTGATTTGTGTTATTTACCACTAAAATTACCCATTCCAATACAAGCAGCAGTTTTTCTAGGGTCCTATTTTTCCCCTCAGTGTCAAAGATGTCTTCCACAGAACACAAATCATTTTAAAATTCATTGAAAGTCTTTGGTTAACTTCCAGAATTCTAAAAATGTTAAAATGTTGACTTGGACAACTTTTGCTGGGCTTTTTTTTTTTTTTTTTTTTTTTGGCTTTTATGGTGGTGTAAATTTTCAGAGGCTCTTAATCCACCATTTTGCTGATGTCCTATACAAGATTGTTTATCATAGCATAGTTTATAACACAAAAAAGAAGAAACATACAATTGCTAGTCAACTCATTTAACAACATATGAAGCCTTTAAAAATAATCATATATGGAAATATTTGTGATATTCTTATCACAAGATTGAAGAAAATAACTTAAGCAACAATTATTGCTCACTTTCACATGTCAAACATGTGATACATGCTTTGCATGCATAACCCCATTTTATTTTCACAACAATGTCATGAGGAAGATATTAAGATATCTATTTTACAGGTGATGAGACTGAAGCTTAAGGTTAAGTAGCTTTTCCAAGGTCAGAAAGGGAGCTAATGTCGGATCAAGTATCCAAACTGAGGTATGTATGACTCTAACAATGTCTCAATGACTAAAACCCTAATCCTCTAGATCATCCCCACTCCTTTCTTCCATGCAGCCCTAGAAGCTCTTGCATTTCCCTCACAAGGTAGATATATCCATTATCATAACTATTTAACTGTTAGACCTCCCATTTAAATATGGGCTTCCTGAAGAGATGAGCTATCTTGATCATTACTGTGTCTCACAGATCAGGCACTCAACATGAATATAATAATTATTTTTCAGTTATCAACACCAAATAAGTAAATGAGTTAAGGGGTATATAAAATTTTTATAGTTTTGTGGTTGGTAGCATCATCAAAATTGTATTCAATGATAAAATGCACTACTGGCAGATAAGAGGAAAAAGCATTTGAATTGTCTGCATGATATTATTAGCATGAAACATTCTTCAAGATTCCTAATAAAATAGGAGATTGTAGGAGCTGCTCTAAGCTCTAAGGAAGTCTTAAGACAGACTATTTGAGAGACAGATATACATTATAATAAGTGAGGTTTAGGGTGCAAACTATAAGGTGAGTTAATATCTAAGAGACTGAAAATGCCTCTCTGGTGAAAAGGTGATGTTTAAATTGTGACCTAAATATAAATCGCCAAGGCAGCAAAAGAGAAAATTACCAACTGAGAAAATAGCACATGCAGTTCTACTGGGGTGTGAGAAAATGTAATAAACTTGAGGTACAAAAAAGAGGGGGATATAAGAGGTGGAAAAGAAAACTGAAGTCTGAGGAGTAAGAAATGGATCCCAAGGCTGCATGGGGTCTTTATATGTTATTTTAAGTATTTTGGATTTGCTTATAAAGACAGTGGAGGTCACTGAATGGATTTAAACAGATAATTAACATTCCTAGAATTACATTTTTAAAAGAGAAACCTGGCTGTACTGATACTGTAGAAATAAAAGAGATCACAAGAGGATACTATGAATAACTGTACACCAAAAAACTAGATAATGTAGGTGAGATGGAAAAATTCCTAGAATGACCCTAGAAGAAATAAAGTACCTCTCAGCAAGCCACAAGTGAAGAGACTGAAACAGATATCAAAAACCTCCCAAAGTTGGGACCAGATGGCTCCATAAGAGAATTCTACCAATCATTCAATCTAAAACCAATCTTTCATAAGCTCTTCCAAAACGTTGAACAGGAAAGAATACTACCAAAGTTGTTCTATGAAGTTAACATTACTCTAATACCAAAACCAGATAAAGATACTACAAGCAAAGAAATTTACAGACCAATATCTTTAATGAATATAGATGCAAAATACTTACAAACAGAATCCAAAGGCACATTAAAATAATTATACACCCTGATCAAGTAGGTTTTATCCCAGGTATACAAGGGTGGTTCAACATAAGAAAATCAGTTAATGTAATAAATAACAATGATAAATTGAAGAAAAATCACATGACAATCTGAATTGATACATAAAAGGCATTAGACAAAATACAACATCCTTTTTGATAAAAATATTCCACAAGATAGGAATAGAAGGAAGCATTCTCAATATGTTAAAGTACATATATAAAAAGGCTACAGCTAGCATTGTACTCAATGATGGAAGACTGAAGGCTTTCTCACTGACCAGGAGCAAGACAAGGATGCCCAGTGTCACAACTGTTAGTCAATATTGTGCTAAAAGCTCTAGCTAAAGCAATTAGGCTAGATAAAGAAATTAAAGAATCCCAAATAGAAAAAGAAGTTAAACTCTCCCTATTCACTGATGATATGATCCTATATTTAGAAAACCCTTAAAAGTCCATAAAAAAGTGACTAGAACTAATAGATGAGTTCAGCAAAGTTGTGGGATACAATATTACTATGCAAAAATTAATAGAATTTCTATACAACACTGATGAGCAAACAAGAAAATAGAAAAAATTTTCTGTTTACAACAGCAACTAAAAGAACAAATAAAAGGCAATGGAGGAATACTGGTATGGGATACCATTGACAGGGGATATATGGCTGACAGGGAGCTGTACAGAACATATGTCCAGGGTGCATGGCAATGTTTGGATATACTCATAGTGGCAACAATTAAAAACCACAGCAGGGGGGGTACTGGGTTCCTGGCCAGTGGTGCTCTGTCGTGGTCCCTAGGGGAGCAGCGACAGTCTCCCAGGTGCAGCGGCGGGGACCGGGAGGGAGTGAGGGTTCAACAGTGAGCCCATGATGCTAATGACTATGCTTGTGAGCTGATAAGCCTAAAATAAGAACAAGGCCTAGAGCAGCATTGTGCCTGGGAATTTCCTCCTGTCAGCCTTCATGTTACTCAAATGTGGCCAGTCTCGAAGCCAAACTCAGCATGTAAATGCAATGCCTTTCCCCCAGTGTGGGACATGACACCTGGGGATGAGCCTCCCTGGCACCGAGGGACCACTATCAACTACCAACTGATGATGCAACTGGAAAATGACCTCATATGGAAGGTTCAACGCGGATCAGCGGAATATCCCTGTCTACATAAAATAACATGACTTTAAAATGCTGTTTGACCTAATGTAAGGGGGAAATGGAAAGGAGAAATGAGTTTATATGGCTACGAGTCTCTAAAAAAGAGTCTGGAGGCTGTCAGAAGGATTGCCCTTATGCACAACTGAGCAGAGTCTGAGAGACAGATAAAGCAGATACAACCCCCAGATATCGGTTCCTTCAAGGGCTAAAGAGACCCATGGGAGTTATGGTCATGGCCGATGGGGTTAACTACCAGGTCAGATGGCCCCTCTTTGGAACTGGTGTTTATGTGTGATGAATCTGGACTCAGATGGGATCTCTCTTCATAAGACTTTCATGCTAATGTGCTGGAGGTGCAGTTAGTGTCGGGGGTTTAAGATGTATTTAGGGGATTTGAATCTCTGGACTGACAATGTGATAGCCAGGTCCTGAGCCTCAACAGACTCCAGCACCTACAATCTGACTTATTGGGCTCACCACACTCAGCTAAGATGGAGTTGAAGAAGGACAACCACCACATCATGGAGCCTAGAGTGATTACAACTGAAAGTGGGAGGATTGCATCCAGCATCATGTGGAATCTGAGCCTCCTCTTGACATAGAGGTGCAATGGACACAACCAATCCAATGTCCACATAGAAAAGGTGGCATTGGATTGAGAAAAGTGGACATGATGGCTGATGGGTATGGGGAAAGGCAGGAAGAGATGAGAGGTGGAGGCGTCTGTGGGACATGGAGCTGCCCTGGATGGTGCTTCAGGGGCAATCACTGGACATTGTAAATCCTCACAGGGCCCACTGGATGGAATGGGGGAGAGTGTGGGCCATGGTGTGGACCGTTGACCATGGGGTGTGGGGGTGCCCAGAGATGTACTTGCCAAATGCAATGGATGTGTCATGATGATGGGAGGGAGTGTTGCTGGGGGGGGGGGAGGTGGGGTGGGGGTGGTAGGGTTCAATGGGACCTCATATATATATTTTTTTAATGTAATATTATTACAAAGTCAATAAAAAAATAAATAAATGAAAAAAAAGAGTAAACTTAACTGAGGACATAAAGGACATATATTCAGAAAATTACAAAACATCGCTTAAAGTTACTGAAGAAAACTTAAATGGAGATTCCATGTTCATGGACTGGAAGACTAAATATTAAGATGTTAATTCTACCCAAACATATTTACAGATTCAAGGCAATCCCAATAAAAATCCTAACAGACTTGTTTGCAGAAATGGAAAAGCCAACTATCAAACTTATTTGGAAGGATAAGGGACCCCAAATAGACAGAAATGTCTTTTAAAAAAAGAAGAATGAAGTTGGAAGATTCTCACTTTCCAACTTTAAAACATTTTACTTACCTACAATGGTAAAAGTAGCATGGTACTGGCATAAAGACAGACAGATTGACCAATGAAACCAAACTGAGAACTCAGAAATCACCCTCACATCTACAGTCAAGTGATTTTTGAAAAGACTGTCAAGCCCTCCCAGCTGAGTCAGAAGAGTCTATTCAATAAATGGTTCTGGGAGACCTGGGTATCTGTAATCAAAAAAAAAGAGAAGACCCCTATCCCACACTTTATACAAAAATTAACTCAAAATGGATCATGGACCTAAATATAAAATTGATAACCATAAATTCCCAGATGAAAATGAAGGAAAACATCTTCAAAACTTTGTGGTAGGCAACAGTTTCTTAAACCTTACAATCAAAGCACAAGCAACAAAAGAAAAAATAGATAAATGGGTCTTCCTCAAAATTAAGCAATTTTTCACCTAAAAGAACTTTGCCAAAGGTTGAAAAAGCAATCCACTTAATGGGAGAAAATATTTGGAAATCACATATCCAATAAGGGATTAATATCCATGACATACAAAGAGATGCTAAAATTCAGTATTAGAAAGACAAACTACCTGATTAAAACAATGGCAAAAGACCTGAATAGACAATTATCCAAAGAAGAAACACAAATGGTGAAAAAATATATGAAAAAATGTTCAACTTCACTAGTTGTAACAGTTTGATACAGTTTTGAATTCCAAAAATAGATATTGGATTATGTTTGTAAACCGATTTGTACCTAGGCATGATAAAATTATGATTAGGGCTTTGATTGGACCATGTCAGTAGGGCATTGGCATGGCAAAGGACAGAGTTGGAGCATTTTGATGTTGAGGTTTTTAATGTTGGACTTTTGATGTTGGAGTTTGATGCTGAAGTCTTTTTCATTTATTTATTATTTTTTTACACTTTTTAAATTAAAGTTAATAGATCACAAAGACTGTTACATTAAAAAACATAAAAAACATAAGACCTTCCCATATACCTCACTCCCCACCACTCAGCCCATTATTTTTGTAATTTGTATTTTTTTGAAAATAAATGCATCACAAAAAAATGTTACATTAAAAAATATAAGAGGTTCCCATATACCCCAACCCCCCACACTTCTCTCCCACCAACAACCTCCTCCATCGTTGTGGCACACTCATCGCACTTGGTAAACACATTTTGGAGCACTGCTGCTTCACACAGATAATAATTTACTCTGTAGTTCACGCTCTCCCCCAGTATATTCAGTGGGTTATGGCAAGATATAAAAAGTCCAGCATCTGACCCTGCAATATCATTTAAGACAACTCCAAGTCCCAAAAATGACCCCACATTACATCTCTTCTACCCTTTCCCTGCCCTCAGCAACTACTGTGGCCACTTTATCCACCTGAATACTACAATTTCTCCTATTACTAGTCACAATAGTTTTATACTAGAATATCAGTAAGTCCACTCTAATCCATATTTTTTTATTGACTTTGTAATAATATTACACTAAAAAAATATATGTGAGGTCCCATTCAACCCCACCCCCCCACCCCCCCCTCTCCCCCCCCAACAACACTCGTTCCCATCATCATGACACATCCATTGGATTTGGTAAGTACATCTTTGGGCACCTCTGCACCTCATAGACAATGGTCCACATCATGACCCATACTCTCCTCCATTCCATCCAGTGGGCCCTGTGAGGATTTACAATGTCCGGTGATTACCTCTGAAGCACCATCCAGGGCAGCTCCATGTCCCAAAGACGCCTCCACCTCTCATCTCTTCCTGCCTTTCCCCATACCCATCGTCCACCATGTCCACTTTTCCCAATCCAATGCCACCTCTTCTATGTGGACATTGGATTGGTTGTGTCCATTGCACCTCTATGTCAAGAGGAGGCTCAGATTCCACATGGATGCTGGATGCAATCCTCCCACTTTCAGTTGTAATCACTCTAGGCTCCATGATGTGGTGGTTGTCCTTCTTCAACTCCATCTTAGCTGAGTGCGTTGAGCCCAATAAGTCAGATTGTAGGTGCTGGAGTCTGTTGAGGCTCAGGACCTGGCTATCACATTGTCAGTCCAGAGATTCAAATCCCCTAAATATATCTTAAACCCCAACATTAACTGCACCTCCAGCACATTAGCATGAAAGTCTTATGAAGGGAGATCCCATCTGAGTCCAGATTCATCACACATAAACACCATTTCCAAAGAGGGGCCATCTGCCCTGGTAGTTAACCCCATTGGCCGTGACCATAACTCCCATCGGTCTCTTTAGCCCTCAAAGGAACCAATATCTGGGGGTTGTATTTGCTTTATCTGTCTCTCTGACTCTGCTCAGTTGTGCATGAGGGCAATCCTTCTGCCAGCCTCCAGACTCTTTTTTAGAAACTTGTAGCCATATAAACTCCTTTCTCCTTTCCATTTCCCCCTTACTTTAGGTCAAACAGCATTTTAAAGTCATGTTATTTTATGTAGACATGGATATTCTGCTGATCCGCATTGAACCTTCCATATAAGGTCATTTTCCAGTTGCATCATCAGTTGGTAGTTGATAGTGGTCCCTCGGTGCCAGGGAGGCTCATCCCCGGGTGTCATGTCCCACACTGGGGGGAAGGCATTGCGTTTACATGCTGAGTTTGGCTTCGAGACTGGCCACATTTGAGTAACATGAAGGCTGACAGGAGGAAATTCCCAGGCACAATGTTGCTCTAGGCCTTGTTCTTATTTTAGGTTTATCAGCTCACAAGCATAGTCATTAGCATCAGGGGCTCACTGTTGAACCCTCACTCCCTCCCGGTCCCCACCGCTGTACCTTGGAGACTGTCGCTGCTCCCCTAGGGACCACGACAGAGCACCACTGGCCAGGAACCCAGTACCCCCCCTGCTGTGGTTTTTAATTGTTGCCACTATGAGTATATCCAAACATTACCATGCACCCTGGACATATGTTCTGTACAGCTCCCTGTCAGCCATATATCACCTGTCATTGGTATCCCATACCAGTATCGCTCCATTGCCATTGTTGAAACACTCTGAGATCCAGAACTCCCCGAAATTTGAAGCCCAATATAATGTCATGGTCCCTTACTAGGGAATGGCATATAGCGATGGGTTTAAAGGATAGATAAAGAACTTGTCTAATCCATATTTTATTCCTCTATCCTGTGGACCCTGGGATGGTGATGTCCCACTCCACCTCTAGATCAAGAGGGGGCTTAGATTCCACATGGATGATGGATGCAATTCCTCTGTTTACAGTTGTTGGCATTCTTAATTCCCCGATGTGGTGGTTCACCATCTTCACCTCCCTGATCGCTAACCTGGGTAAGCCCAATGAACCAGAGAGTAGGAGTTGCAACTCTGCTGAGGTTCAGGGCCCAGAAAGCACATGGGCAGTCCAGAGATTCACATCCTCAGAGTATGCACCATCCCTAGCACCAACCACAGGTTCACTAAAAGTGACAGAAGAGGCATTTGTAGGAAGGTCACATCTGAGTCCAGCTCCATCACACAGAGCACAAATTCCAAAGTAGGGCCCTCTGACATGGCACAGAACTCCAAATCCATCTGCCATGACCGTATACCCTGTGGATCCCCATAGCCTTCAGGAGAACCAGAACCTAGGGTTGTATCTACTTTGGCTTTCTCTGGGGTCATGCTTACGCACACCTCAGCAGGACCCCTCTGATGACCTCCCAGCTCTTTTTGGAAGATTCTTAGACATTTAAACTCATTTGTCTTTGCCATTTCCCACTTTTATTCTAGGTCAAAAAACAGTTTTTAACACTTGATCCAACATGTAGGCTGAGATATTCTGCTGGTCAGTGTTGACCCTTTTATTCAAGGTTTCTTTCTGATTGGAACACCAGTTAGTGATTGGTAGTAATCCCTCGGCACTAGGGAGGCTCTTCCCTGGGAGTCATGCTCATGCTGGGGGTAAGGTAATGCATTTACATGCTAAATTCAGATTAGAGAGTAGCCACATTTGAACAACATGGAGTATTTGAGGAAGTAACTCTTAGACACCCTGCAGCTCTAGGCCTAGTTCATATTTCAGGTACGCAGGCTCATAAGCATAGTCATCAGTATCAAGGGCTCATTATTGGACCATCCTTCATTGTTGGTCTTTGCCAATCCACTTGGAAGATTATTGTTTTTCCATTGGGGAATGTGACAGAGCTCCCCAGGTAGGAACTCAGCACTCCCTCAATTGGAGTTTGTAATTGTAACTACTATTAAAAAAACCCAAACATATCATAACATTTTTATGTCCCTTATGTTTATGCCCTGGAGAATGCCCCCAAATCAGGTGACCCCCATCAATAACACCCCACACCAGTGTTCCTCTCCTGCCAATAGTTGAACCTCTCTGTGGTCCAAACCTTCTTCAAAAATGAAGCTTAATATATTGCCAAATTCAATTAATAGGAAATTTAAATATAGTGATGGGTTTAAAAAGTTTAGAAATAGAATAATTTAGAAATACTAAAATAAAGTAAAAATAAATTGGTGTATTAATAAAATGAAAAATATTATAAAGCTTTGTTTCAAACATTTTGCCTTTCGTCACTGTAATAGGTGTTGCCATGTATGTACAGTGGCAAGGCACTTTCTTTCATTTCTTCCTCAGTATCTACATCCTTTCTTTCTTTTTTCCCCCCTAATGTTTAATTTTGTCTTCAAAAAAGGTTTAGATCACAGCAATTCACATACACAATATAGGGAACTCCCATATATTTAACATCAAACCCTTTTTCTCTTTACTCAGCAATGATCTTTTTACATGTTCTTGTTATATTTGCTGCAGCTGAGGTACAGATTTTGAAACATAGCTATCAAACATGGTTTCATTTTGGTTTACATTATGGTTTTTATTTTAGACTGTACAAATTTCTAAATTTTTAAATTTAAAACATTATGGTTTACATTTTAGCGTATAGACTTTTATACACGTTTGGTGTAAGTTAACATGTCCTATATCCATCATTGCATGATCTTGTGGAGCGCTTCCATTGCCCCTCAGTTGCCCTGCTTCCATCTGTTCTATAACTCTCTCCCCCTTCCCTCAGGGCCCACAGTGATAATCAATTTTCTCTACTTGAGGGACAAGATTTACAGATACTACAACAATGCTGAGGGCTTGGCATACTAGATTGTCCTAACTAATTGGAAGCCACCAATTCTCTCGAGAGACATAATTCCCTCTATTTGGGAACATCAGGTCTCCCCAGGTTGTGGGCATACCTCCACACTCAATGACATAATACACTATGACAAAATGAGCACTCACACTCTCCCTAGAAGCTTGCCCTTGTACAAGATGCCCCCCTTAAGCACCTTAAACACATAATCCCTCCTTATTATATTTTCTAAAGAGTTTTCTCAACATTATAGTTTCAAACATATACCTGACATTCTCCCACATTCAACTGTTCCCCCAAGCCCTCCCCCAAATTCCTTGGGCCATCTGATCCTTCCTCCCAACCCTAGCCCCACCCAAAGTTATCCCTATGCCCCATCTTTTCCTTTCCCTGTACAAATACTTACCTCCAACTTATCATAGACTTCACCCATGTAGGCATCAGCTTGCAACCTTCCTCTCCCCCACAAATTCCTTTAAATCTATCTTCCAGTCTCTAGCTCTCTGAGACTGCTCAGTTTGCTGGTTTCATATCAAAGAATTCATATAGTATTTGACCTTCAATGTCTGGCTTGCTTCACTCAACATAATGTCCTCAAGATTCATCCATGTTATCACATGTGCTTGTACTGTATTCCTTCTTAAAGCTGAGTAGTATTCTATTGTACATATATTCCACATTTTATTTGTCCATTCATCTGTTGATGGGCTTCTGGGTTGATTCCAAGTTTTGGCAATAGTGAATAAAGCTGCTATGAACATTGATATGCATATATTGGTTTGTATTCTTATCTTCAGTTCTCCTGGGTATATACCCAGAAGTGGAATTGCTGGGTCATATGGAAAATCTATAGCTAACTTTTTGAGAAACCACCAATCTGTCCTCCAGAATGGCTGGACCCTTCTGCATTCCCACCAGCAGTGGATGAGTGCTCCCATTCCTCCACATTCTCTCCAGCACTTGTAGTCTTCTGTTTTTTTTTTGATAGATGCCAGTCATATGTGAGTAAGATTGTATTTCATTGTAGCTTTGATTTAGTCCCTAAGTCCCTGCTGGATTTTTTCTTTTTATCAATCAATTTTATTATCTGTTTGATTTCAGAGGTACTGTGTTCCACATCAAATCTCCTGTTATTTGATGAGTGTGTATTTTTTTTATTTCTTGGATTGTGCTGTTCATCCCCATCATTCTGTTATCTTTTTGCACATGATTACAATTTCTTCTGTATGCTCTGCAAGTTTTTTTTGAAGATTTACTTTTTTAAAATTTCTGTCTCCTTCCCCTCCACCCCAGATGTCTGTTCTTTGTGTCCATTTGCTGCGTGTTCTTCTTTTTATCTGCTTATGTTGTCAGTAGCATGGGAATCTGTGTTTCTTTTTGTTGTGTCATCTTGCTGTGTCAGCTCTCCATGTGTGTGGTGCCACTCCTGGGCAGGCTGCACTTTCTTTTGCACTGGGCTTCCTTATAGGGCACACTCCTTGCATGTGGGGGATGCCCCTGCATGGCAAGGCATTCCTTGTGTGGACCAGCACTGCACGTGGGCCAGCTCCACATGGGTCAAGGAGGCCTGGGGTTTGAACCAAAGACCTCCTATGTGGTAGACAGATGACCTATCCACTGGGCCAAGTCTGCTTCCCAAGTGTTTTCTTAATATGCTGAATCTCTTCCTTCACTTCATTGAATTGGCCCATGATGCATGTCTTGAGAGCTTTAATTATTTGTTTGGTTTTCCACTTTTCTTCTTGGTTTTTAGTTTGCTCATTGGATTGGGCCATGTTTTTCTGATTATTGATATGGTCTGTAGTTTTTTTTTTTTTTTTTTTTTTTTTGCTGTCTGGTCATCATTTTATCTTGTTGGGCTTATTCAGTTGATTAGTTTCTTCATCTCTGGATTTAATTAGTTGTTTTTTGTGTGTGTGCTAAGTTTTTATCTTTGCCACTTTGTTCTTCTTATTCTATTTCCTTGTTGTTGGCTAAGTTCCCTTGAAGGAAAATATTAGGGTCAGAGAAAGTAAATGGGGTAAGAAAATAAAATGTAGTAGTATTGCTAGTGAATGTCAGCAGAAGAACCATGTGAGATATAGGAGAATGGATATTTAACTCACATAAGCTGTGTATAGCTATAACCTAAAAAAGTGGAGCACCTATAATGAGATAGTAAACTGAATATAGGGAGAAATATAGTATGAATTAAAAGGCCAGAGTGGTGAGGAGAGAGGGAAAGAGAAAAGAAAGGATAACAAGGTAAGGAGTGAATAAAAGATAGAAAACAGATTAGAGATATTAGATATAAAATGTCAGAAATATTGGGGGCTAAACAAAGAGAGGTGGAATGTAACAGAAACAATAAAGGATGGAGGATAGAATGAGATAAAGGAAAGGGGATACTGTTAGTAACCAAAATCAGTACACAGGGAATAGAGGAAATTAAAGATGAGGAAGCACAGCAAATAAGAAATGTTGCCTGCAGCACTTAATATAAAGAAAGAAAAAAAGTTTCAAAAAAGCAAGCAAAAAAAAAAAAAAGAGAAAGGAAAAAAAGGGGGGCCATGGGGTGATAAAGAGGAAAGAAAACAAGAAAACAAACCAACAAAAAAGACCAGCTAAGGCCTCAGGCAAGGAATCCTCTTTGTAATTGAATAAACTGCTTAGGAATCTGACCTTCCCCTTTTCTCCCTTCCTCACTTTCCTCTCTCCCAGGGCTATATGAAGGGTATAGTGAGGGCTCCTGTAGGAAATTCAAATGGGTCCCTGGTGAACCAACTCACCTCAGAAAATAATTTTTCTTAATTTCTGAGAGAGAGCACCCACCCCTTGCCAGGAACCCTAAATATGCTATGGAAGCCTGCATAGTACATCCTACTGTCCCTCTCCCTTAGGTGTACTACAGGGGGGCTAGTTAATTTTCTGACTCCTCCTTCTCCCAGACCAAGTTTCCTATCCCCAGGCAGTTAGGTAAATCAGGGTCTCTCAGCAGATTCACCTCTTCTCTCTTCTTAGGCTCTCCCCAAGTCAGCTGATATGCTCCTCTAAACTCAATAAAAGGGGGAGACCAGAAAATTGAACCTACATTCTTTGGGTCCCTCTGAACCTCCTGCTTACACTCTCCCACTCCTGGAGTTAGTCCCAGACCAGAGAGGTAGGACAATGCCAGATTTCTGGGAGTGCTGGGCTCAGAAAACAAAGGCCTGGGAGAATGTGGGCTTGGGGTATGTAGGTATGTGAAGTGTGGGTTGTGGGGGTTCAGGGAACATGGACTTGGGGTTAATGTATTTGGGAAACATGGGGCTTGGGAATGCTGCCACATGACTCTAGCTTTCCTGGAGTGCTATGCCCTCAGCCCTAGGGGGAAGAGATTTACCTTCCCAGGGCTTCCAAGTTCAGTGTTAGAAACTCACAATTCTACCTTGAGCAAGCACTAATTATGCTGCAGTCTCTCCAGATCAATGTCCAGACAACCCCTGCCATGTAGGTTCTTGAAACAGCCTGCTCCAGCAGAATTGTCACCATACAGCCTGTCCTTTACAGGAGAGATGATGACAGTGTACTTAGATGCCATCTTGCCCTGCCTCCTGATGCTGAAGTCTCAAGTTGGAGCCCCAGGAAGTAAGCACACAGAGGAAAAGAGAAGCAAGCCCCAAGCAGAGAAGTACACTGAGTCCAGAAAGAAGCAAGCCCTGGGAAGAGAGGAACCCAGGAAGGCTGAACCCTGGCAGACATCAGCAGCCATATTGCTCCAACACGTGGAAATAGACTTTGGTGAGGGAAGTAACTTATGCTTTATGGCTTGGTGTCTGTAAGTTCCTATGCAAAACAAATACCCTTTATAAAAGCCAGCAGATTTCTTATATTTTGCATCAGCACCCCTTTGGCTGACTAATACATTAGTGATTAGGAAAATGGACATCAGAACTACAATGAGATATCATTTCACACCTATTAGAATGGCCATTATTAAAAAGTTGGAAAACTAAAAGTATTGGAAAGAAAGAGGCTAGATAGGAAAGCTTATTCTTTGTTAGTGGGCATGTAGAATGGTACAGCCACTCTGGAGGACTGTTTGGCATTTTCCAAGGAAGTTGAATATAGACTTGCCATGTGACCCAACAATATCACTACTAGGTATAGATGCAAAAGAATTGAGAGAAGTGATATGAACAGAAGTCTGCACACTAATGATCATAGTGTTACTATTCACAGTTGTCAAAAGATGGAAACAACCCAGGTGTCTATCAACCAATAAATGGTTAAATTTGTATACACACATTGGACTATTATGCAGCTGTAAGAAAAAATGAAGTCATGAAGTGTACTTACAACATGAATGAACCTGGAGGACATTATGTTGAGTGAGGTAAGCCAAACAAATAAGGACAAATACTATATGACTGTGCTATTATGAGCTAAATATATTATGTAATCTCATGGAGTTAATAATTAGAATATGGGTCACCAGAAACCTGAATAAGGGTAGAGAATGGAAAGCTGGATGTTAATCTGTGCAGAATTGGTAAAAAGGTAGTTTACAAATTTTTAGAAATGAATAGAAGTGTTGAAAGCACATCATAGTGTTTTTAACTAACATAGATAAGGGTATGACAGTGATTGAAAGAGAAAGTCTAAGGACAAGTATATTAGTAGCAGGAAAGCTAAAAAACTTAACATGGAACTGTATAACATAGTGAAACCTCATGTCAAATACAAACATGAGTAATAACGCATATAAAAGACTGTTTTTAAAAAATACAAATACTAATAAACTAAAGAGAAAGAAACAAAATAGCAGCTATGTACAGCAGAAGCACAAAGATATTGAGAGGTGATTATTTTGTTTGCTTATTATTATTGATTTAATGAAAATACTTTCAGACTGATTGAAGTAATGAATGCAATGCACAACTATGTGATTGTATCAAATCACATCGATTTTTCACTTTGGATGGATTTATGCTTTATTAAAATGTATCAATAAAATTGATTTGTTGAAAAATGTATCAAAGACATAAATATAAGAATCAAAACTATAAATCTCCTAGAAGAAATATTAGGGAAGTATCTTCAGGACCTTGTGCTAAGCAATGGCTTCTTAGGTGTAACACCAAAAGCATGAGTAAAAAAAGAAAAATTAGATGAATGGGATGTCATCAAAATTTAAAGCTTTGAGCATCAAAGAACTTCTTCATGAAAAGTAAAGGACAACCTACGGAACAGGAGAAAATATTGGGAAATGATATATCTGATAAGAGTTTAATATTCAGAATATATATATAGAAGTCCTACAATTCAATAACAAAAGATAAACAACCTTATTGAAAAATTGACAAAAGAATTGAATAGTCTTTACTCCAAATAAGATATACAAATGACCAAAAGTACATGAAAATATGTTTAAAATCATTAGCCGTTAGGGAAAACAAACCATAAACACAATGAAATACCATTTCACACACATATGAATGACTAATATTATTTTAAAAATGGAAAGTAGCAAATATTGGAAAGGATTCAGAGAACTAAAACCACATATTCATTGTTTGTCAGACTGTAAAATGGTGCCACTGCTGTGGAAAATGGTTTGTTGGTTCTGCCGAAAACGGTTTGCCAGTTCCTCAGAAAGTTATGTACAGATTTACCATAAGACTTGGTAAGCCCACTTCTAGGTATAAACCCAAAATAACTAATAGCTGGGACTCAAATGGTTATTTGCACACCGATGTTTAGAGCAGAGTTAATCATAATTCCTAAAAGACGGAAGCAACCTGTGTCCATCAAGAAATGAGTGAATTAAAAAAATGTGGTATATCCATACAATGGCATATTATCGAAGAATGAAGTTCTGATACATAATACACTATGGATGAACCTTGAAGACATCATTTAGAGTGAATTAGATCAGACCAGAAGGAAAAATATTGTATGTTCTAATGGATGTGAAATAATTAGAATAAGCAAATTAGTAGATTCTGAAACTACAGTATGTTTTACCAGGTATTAATCTGTTTAACTAGTTTCTCTTTTGGGTGATATACAGCTTTAGTAAAAAATGGTGTTGTTGATAACACAACATTTTCAATGTAATTAACACCACTAAAATATATAGTTGAATGTGGTTGAAAGGAGAAATTTTAGGTTGTATATATATTACCAGGATAAAAATATTTAAGAAACCCTAAGACTGTACAACACAAACAGTGAACCCTAATGTAAACTATGGAATCCAGTTAATAGTACAATTATAATCATATTCTTTCATCAATTGTAACAAAGTTGCCACACTACTAATGCAAAGTGTTAACAATAAGGAAAACTGTGTATAGAGGGTAATATATGGAAACCCTGTATTTCATGTATGAATGTATATATGTTTCTACAAGTAAAAGAAAGAAAGGAAGAAAGAGGAAGAGGGAGGGAAGAAAATGAATGAGATGGCAATTAAATGCAATACATGATACTGGATGGGATCTAAGAATGAAGAAGTTCAAAAGGACATTATTGAGACATAAAGAAATATTAGAGTGTACTCTGTTTTCACTGGGTGCAATGTTCTATATATGTCTGTTAGGTCTAGTTGGTTTATCATTCAAGTCCACTACTTTCTCATTGATCTACTGCCTAGATGTTTGTCCATTATTGTGAGTGGTATGTTAAATTCTCATACTATTTCTGTAGAACCATTAGTTTATGCTTTCAAATAGGCCAGTGTTTGCTTCAAACTTTTCTGGCTCTGCTGGTAGGAGCATATACATTTAAAATATTACATCCTTTTATTGAATTGTCTCCTTTATCAGTATATAATGACCATATGTACCCCTTGTGATTGTTTTGTCTTAAAGTCTATTTAATATGGTACTAATATAGCCACCACAGCTCTCCTTTAGTTATTCCTGGTGTGGTATATTTTTTCCCATCATTTCAACCTCATACTACTTGTATTTTTTAATTTAAGGTGAGTCTCTTGCAAACTGCATATAGTTGGGTCATGATTTATTATCTAGTCTGCAAATCTCTGCCTTTTGACTAGAGAGTCTTATCCATTGACATTTAAGTCACTAGTGATAAAACAGGACATTCTCCTGACATGTTTCTATTTAGCCTCTGAAGGTCTTACCTATTTTTTTGCCCCTTACTTCCAGTAAAGTCTAATTTTATATTTATTTGTTTTCTTGTGTTGTATCATATTTAGTGTTGGATATATTTTTTTCCTTCTGTTTTCCTTGTGGTTATTATAGAGCTTAAATTTAACATCCTAAATATATACCATATTTGGTTTGATACCAAGCTAACGTAGTAGCATGCACCTCTGCACCCCATGATTTTTCTGTACTTGTTACTACTTATATCTTCATACATTTATCGTTACCTTTTATGCATTTGCATTTTAGCACCAGTAGGAACTAAGGCATAAGTTACATACAATACAATACAATACAATACAATACAATACAATACAATACAATACAATACAATACAATACAATACAATACAATACAATACAATATAAAGCAATTTAATAATACTGACATTTATAATTACCCAATGGTTACCATTACCACAAGTCTTTATTTCTTTACACTGCTTTCAACCACTCTTTAGTGTTCTTTTGTTTCAGTTTTAAGAACACCCTTGTTGTTTTGGTGTAAGCAGTGAGTTCTGGAGCTCCCTACTCTACCATATACCCCACAAGTTCTCTTCCTGCATTCTTTTTGACTGGCAATGGATCCTTTCAGTAATTTTTTTTCTTAATTTTTAATTTTGTGTTTACAATTCTAGGTTAACTTTTTTCTTTCTTTCTCTACATTAAAATGTCCCTATGGTCTTGGCAGATGGCTCTGGTGTTCAGTGCCATGTCGGTGGGACCTACTTTGGAATTTGTGTTCCTGAGGGTGATGAGGTTGGACTCAGATGTGAACTTTCTACACATGCCTCTTCTGTCACTTTTACTGAACCTGTGGTTGGTGCTAGGGTTGGCGTATACTCAGGAGACTTGAATCTCTGGACTCTCTGTGTGGCAGCTGGGCACTGAACCTCAGCAGAGTTGCAACTCCTACTCTCTGGTTTGTTGGACTTACCCAGGTCAGCTAACAGGGAGGTGAAGATGGTCAACCATCACACCAAGGAATCAAGAATGCCTACAACTGCAAGCAGAAGAATTGCATTCATCATCCATGTAAGATCTAAGCCCCTTCTCAATACAGAGGTGGAGTGGACATCACCATCCTAGGGTCCACAGGATGGAGGAATAAAATATGGATTAGAGTGAATTTACTGATATTCTACTATAGAACTCTTGTAACTAGTAATGGAAAAAATTGTAGCATTGATGTGAAGAAAGTGGCCATGGTATTTGCTGAGGGCAGAGAGAGGGAAGAAGAGATGTGATGTGAGGGCTTTTTTGGGACTTGGAGTTGTCCTAAATGATATTGCAGGGATGGATGCTGAACATTATATATCTTGCTACAACCCACTGAATGTACTGGGGGAGAGTGTAACCTGCAATATTATCCTTGTGGTACAGCAGTGCTCAAAAATGTATTCACCAAATGCAATGAATGTGCCACAATGATGAAAGAGGTTGTTGATGTGGGAGAAGTCAGGTGGGGGATGGGATATATAGGAACCTCTTATTTTTTTAATGTAACTTTTTGGGGCTCTATGTATCTTCAAAAATACAATTAAAATTGATGGGGGTGGGGGGTGGAGAGTGGGATATATGGGAAGCTCATGTTTTTTAATGTAACATTTTCTGTGATCTAATAAACTTGAAAAAAGATAATGAAAAAATTAAATTAAATTTAAAAAAATTGTAGTGCAAACCATAATGTAAACTATAGACAATGATTAGTAGTGATGTTTCAATATTTATGCATCAATTGTAACAAATGTACCACAGTAATGAAAAATGTTATTAATAGGGGAAATTGTGATAGAGAAATGGGGTGGGGTATATGGGAACCCCTTATATATATACTTTTTAAGATTTATTTTATTTATTTCTCTCCTCTTCCCACACCCCTGCCCACCTGCCCACCCCAGTTGTCTGTTCTGTGTCCATTTGCTGCATGTTCTTCTTTTTGTCTGCTTCTGTTGTTGTCAGCAACATGGGAATCTGTGTTTCTTTTTGTTGCATCATCTAGTTGTGTCAACTATCCATGTGTATGGTGCCATTCCTGGGCAGGCTGCACTTTCTTTCATGCTGGGTGGCACTCCTTGCACATGGGGCTACCCTATGCACAGCATGGTACTCCTTGCATGGCATGGCACTCCTTGCGTGCATCATAACTGCACATGGGCCAGCTCCACATGGGTCAAGGAGGCCTGAGGTTTGAACTGTGGGCCTCCCATGTGGTAGACAGATGTCCTATCCACTGGGCCAAGTCCACTTCCCCCCTATATATTTGATGTAAATTTCATGTAACCTATACCTTCTTTAAAAATAAAAGAAAATTGTCAGAAGAAAAAAATGTCATTCCATTATTTTCTGGCTTGCAAATGTCATTATCAGAAGATATTTTCACCCTTAAGTTTTTATTCAGTTGATAATATGTCTTTCATTTTACATTGCTGGGTATAAGATTTTTATCTTCATCATTGTTTTCTTGTGAATTTGATTGTGATGTGCATTGATTTTTTTTATGTTTTTCTGCTTGAAAACATTTTTTCATCAAATTTAGAAAAATTTGTTTTTGTTCTTCCAGTATATTTCCTTTCTATGTCCATCCTATTTCTTTCTAAGTACACAAAAATATATACTTAATATTTTATTACAAGTGAATTATGCTTTGTTCATTTCTTTAAGTTATTTTTCTTTTGATGTTTCTTTTTAGGGATCGAATCTATTACTACATACTCATGTTCACTTATCTTTTCTTCTGTGGTCCTATTTTCCATTTTAGATACTGTATTTTCATTTCTAGATTTTTAAAAATATTTTATATTTCTCTTATCATGATTTTTTCCTCTGCATTTTTAATCTGATGAATTCTTTCATCTATCATTTATGTGTCTCTTTCTAATAATTAATTTATTTAACTCTCAGAAA
This sequence comes from Dasypus novemcinctus, assembly GCF_030445035.2. Taxonomy (NCBI): domain Eukaryota; kingdom Metazoa; phylum Chordata; class Mammalia; order Cingulata; family Dasypodidae; genus Dasypus; species Dasypus novemcinctus. The sequence continues at coordinate 96,496,217 of NC_080678.1, forward strand.
TGTTTGTTTTCATGCCTTGTAATTTTTATTTGATACTGGATATTTTCAATTTTATGATGCTTAATGTTAGATGTTAGACTTTTTGTATTCTTTTATATATTGATGGTTTTTCTCTGTGATTTAGTTAAATTAACTGAGTTAATTAGACCTTTTCAATTCTTGTTTTATGCTTTGTTAGGATTGGTACAGAGCAGTCTTTATTGCAGGGCTAATTTGGCTAATAAAGTGACATCAAGTATTTCTTAAGAGTTTCACTAGTGGCCCAGACTTGGGAGGCAAGGCAGATCCAAAAATCTTTTGTTCCTGGGGAACATCCTAATATATTATAGTAGGAGGAAGAACAGGTAAAGCAGAGAGTATCTGAAAAGGACTGAAATTCTGATTATTCCTAATCTCAATTCTACTGACTTTCCAATCCCTTGCTTTTGTTAACACTAGTTTGACATTGTGTAAAAAATCAATTAAAAGGAGCAAAACACTGAAACAATAGACTTATCCAGAAACAAGATTATTCACACTTTACTACTTCATTCACATGAAATTCTAGAGAGGCAAAAGTGACATATGGTTGGCAGATATCACATCAGTTGTTAAATAAAAAGGTTCACATGGGAATTCTCTGGAGATGATAAGACAATTGACTAGGGGAGGTGGTAACATGGATGTATGTATTTTTCAAAATTCATTTGTCTATACACTGGAAATGGGTGCATTTGAAATATAAAATTACCTCAACTGAGTTGGCTTAAATTGAAAAAAAAAGAATACATAAGGCATATCAAAATTAGAGATGTCTACCTCAATTGAGTTGGCTAAGAATGAAAAAAATTAATACATAAGGAGTGTCAGAATTACAGAGATGAACAGACTCCAGCACCTACAATCTGATCTATTGGACTTACCACACTCAGCTAAGATGGAGTTGAAGAAGGACAACCACCACACCATGGAGCCTAGAGTGATTACAACTGAAAATGGGAGGATTGCATCCAGCATCCATGTGGAATCTGAGCCTCCTCTTGACATAGAGGTGCAATGGACACAACCAATCCAATGTCCACATAGAAGAGGTGGCATTGGATTGGGAAAAGTGGACATGGTGGACGATGGGTATGGGGAAAGGCAGGAAGAGATGAGAGGTGGAGGCGTCTTTGGGACATGGAGCTGCCCTGGATGGTGCTTCAGAGATAATCACCGGACATTGTAAATCCTCACAGGGCCCACTGGATGGAATGGAGGAGAGTATGGGCCATGATGTGAACCATTGTCTATGAGGTGCAGAGGTGCCCAAAGATGTACTTACCAAATCCAATGGATGTGTCATGATGATGGGAACGAGTGTTGTTGGGGGGGGAGAGGGGGGGTGGGGGGGTGGGGTTGAATGGGACCTCACATATATTTTTTTAATGTAATATTATTACAAAGTCAATAAAAAAAATAAAAAAAAGAATTACAGAGATGAAAGTAATATACTCAGGTTTGTCAGACATTCCAGCTGCCAATTAAACAAATTTTACTTTATGAAATTAGAAGCATATTTAGAATTAGAGGTTTCTATTTAGGATATGGAACATTTAAAGAGGGGATTCTAGCCAATAGCTGCACCTTAGAATTGATAGTGGAGATATTGAATAGACTAAGATCTGCCTGGGCTCAATCCCCAGAGAGACTGATGTAATATTTCTGTTGAGGAAATCAGGATATAGTATTTACTAAAAGCAGTCAAGTAATTCTCATGACCACCCAGAATTGGCACTTCTAATATGAAAAATAGTTGATGTTATGGCAGTAGATAAGAACTCTTCCAGATTGCTCATAAAATGAAATAAAGAACAGGAGAAAATATCATAGCTTGGAGATACCATTAAGATCTTAGTTTAAATATTAGGATGATGTGGCAATGAACAAAGCCTTTAAAGTGATAATAAGATAATACTATGAACAATTCTATGCCAATAATTTTGACAACTTGAAATGGACAAATTTTTGAAAATACAATTTATCAAATCAACACAGGAAAGAATAACCCTATACCTATTAAAGAAATTAAAATTTGTATGAAGATTCCCAAAAAGAAAACTCCAGGCCTGGCTAATTTCACTGGTATGTTTTATCAAAAATATTCAATCAAGAAATAGTGCCAATCTTACATAAACGATTTAGAGAAAGAAGGATCACTGCCCAAGTCATTTCATGAGGCAAATATAATGCTACTAATAAATTCTGATAAGTGTATTACAAAAAAGACTATACCGCACTGATATACATGATGTCAATAGATGCAAAAAATCCTTAACAAAATATTAGCAGATCACATGAAATAATTCATAATTCATGATATATTATCTCTGGAGTACAGGGATTAATTATCCCAGAAGAACCACATAGAAAAAGGGGTAGCTCCCAGGAGGAAGATGGGAATTTGACAAAAATAAAAAACTAAAAAAGCAAAAACAATTAATGTCTACTACAAATGGTAAAACTTCTGAATATTTTTAATGAAATTATGCACATTAACCCAGAGTTAAGAGAGAAAAAACAAAAACCAACAACAATGTTATGTTGCCCCAAGGGAATGAATATGCTTTGTTTTCTCAATTTCACTGAGAATGTTACCAAGATAGAGAAAAGATTATGACTCATTAATGAGGATCCTAAGGCATTAGAGTGTGGTAGAAACAGGAGCTTTAACTCTTCATCTTCATTTCAGCACACTCCCTGAGTTAAAAATTAAATTAACAAAAATTATTTCTAAGTTCTAAGTCTTTCATACACTCTCCTTTTAAAGTAAACTTACTATACTCATTATAAATCGTGGCTTAATTACTACACAATATATTATCCCTCAAGCAAAACACATTTAGATGTTTTTTGTCTTGTCTGTTGGCTGTAATCATCATAAAACTTTCTTAGCTGTGGAATATGTTGCTTATCTGTACTGTCCATGTGGTGCAGCGGTGCTCCAGAATGTATTCAACAGGTGCAGTGGATGTGCCACGATGATGGAAGAGGTTGTTGATGTGGGTGGGGTGCGGGGGTATATGGGGACCTCGTATTTTGTTAATGTAACATTTAAAAGAAAATAAAGAAGAAAAAAAACCCTATCATAATCATGACCTGTAAATATAGCAGTATATAGCTAATTCAGCCTACCATACATAGAATGTGTGAAGTTTCAAGAAGCATGATCTTTTATGTCATTTCAATTAGATTTCAGTTCATACATCCTGTGATCTGTCTTCCACTTCCATATTTATCCTTTGTGTTCTTGGCTTGTATAGTAGAAATTTAAATTAAAACCATTTTTTATTTGCTCAGCAACCATCAGATTTAATCTAGTAACAAAATTATACAGTAGTGACTTCTTTATGTGCCAACCTTCAATCTTACCAGAAAATTAGAAAAGAAATGGAGAACAATTTCAGAAACTGGACAGAGCACTTGGCTGGTTAAATTTACAGCTTCAACATGTGCTAAGTAGAGGAAAGGTAGAACTGCTATAGCTTATGCTATCTTAGTCCATAGCTCAGAGGAAGTAACTTTTATTTACCACAGTGCTGATGATGGAGCTATATATTTTCCCAGGTTCTATTCAATTGGAAAGAGATAAGGGAGAAAAGCAGGGGAAATTTAATGAAAGGAAAGATAAAGGAAAAGGAAACAGGAGGCATAAGGAAAAATATGATTAAAAATATAAGGACAACTCCAAGTCCTGAAAATGCCCCAATATTACACCTCTTTTTCCCTCTCCCTTTCTTCAACAACTCCCATGGCCACTGTTTCCACACTAATGATATAATTTCTTCCATTGCTAGAGTCACAATAATTCTATAGTAGAATACCAGTAAGTCCACTGTAATCCATATTTTTTTAACTTTTTTATTCATTTTTAAAAAATATTACATTAAAAAAATATGAGGTCCCATTCAACCCCACTGCCCCCACCCCACCACTCCCCCCACAGCAACACTCTCTCCCATCATCATGACACATCCATAGCATTTGGTAAGTATATCTCTGGGCATCGCTGCACCTCATGGTCAATGGTCCACATCATAGCCCATACTCTCCCACCTTCCATCCAGTGGGCCCTGGGAGGATCTACAATGTCTGGTAATTGTCCCTGAAGCACCACCCAGGACAACTCCAAGTCCCAAAAATGCCTCCACATCTCATCTCTTCCTCCCATTCCCCACACCCAGCAGCCACCATGGCCACTTTTCACACACCAATGCCACATTTTCTCTGTGGACCTTGGATTGGTTGTGTCCATTGCACATCTATGTCAAGAAGAGGCATAGATTCCACATGGATAATGGATGCAATCCTCCTGCTTTCAGTTGTAGGCACTCTAGGCTCCTTGGTGTGGTGGTTGACATTCTTCAACTCCATGTTAGCTGAGTGGGGTAAGTCCAATAAATCAGAGTGTAGGAGTTGAAGTCTGTTGAGGCTCAGGGCCTGGCTATCATATTGTCAGTCCAGAGATTCAAATCTCCTAGATATATCTTAAACCCCAGCACCAACTACAATTCCAGTAAAGTAGCATGAAAGTCTTGTGTAATCCATATTTTATTCCTCCATCCTGAGGATCCTGGGATGGTGATCTTCACTCCACCTCTAAATTGAGTGGGGACTTAGATCCCACATGGCTGATGGATGGAATTCTCCTGCTTGCAGCTGTAGTAGACGCTCTTGATTCCCTGGTGTAATGGTTGAGCATCCTCACCTCCTTTTTAGCTGGCCTGGTTAAGTCCAAAGAACCAGAGAGTAAGAGTTGCAACTCAAGGACAGATGCTGGACATTATATATCCTGTTATAACCCACTGAATGGACTGGGAGAGAGGGTAAACTACAATGTAAACTATAATCCATGCTGTGTGGCAATGTTTCAAAATGTGCTCATCAAATGCAATGAAAGTACCACACTAATGAAAGAAGTTGTTGATGAAGGGGGTACAGGGAGTGGGATATATGGGAACCTCTTATATTTTTTAATGGAACATTTTGTCTAATTTATGTATCTTTAAAAAAGGTAATAAAAATATGATAAGGAAATAGAAATAACCAGACATTCTATAGAAGCTAGTGCTAGAAGACAACTGTAGTGGTAGGCTAGATAATGCTGTAGTAGTAAATAACCCCAAATTTCTGTGGCTTACTGTATGTTATGTGTCTGTCATGAGTTAGCAGAAGGCTTCAACTCACTGCCATCATTCAGGCCCCAGGCTGGTGAAGCAGCAACCTTTGGGAATATCATCAGATCCATTCCAGAGTGGAAAATTCAACTCTGCTCTTAGTTTTTCCAGGGAATGATCTATATCACTTATTTCAATGTTACTGGCCAAATTAAGAAGCATGATCCACATCTAATTTCAAGGAGGTAGAGAAATACCATCCTGCAATGTGGGAATCTTAATTTTTTGGCCAAGTAACACATGATACTATTAGTTGTCACAGTGCAGATAATGAAGTTTATATGCCATGTAGAGCACTGTACTCAATTGGCTACTGGAAATCCAATCTCCCTTTATCCCTTACAAGAAGTAGTATTTTCCCTGAGATAGTAATCTGAACACTTGAAAACTGCATTTTAAAATTCTTCTTCTGTAGATAGAGGTAGCAATTGACAGAGGGTCAGCCATACATTTCAGTGGACTCCATTAGGTGGGGCTTCTAAGAATGCTCTGTAAAACAGGCACAGCCTCAACTGACTTTCGTCTGCCATAGTTGTGATGCCAGGGGAGTTTGGGAAGAGACATCTTGTGGCATGAGAACAGGAGTTATGCCCTACTGTATTATACTGTAAGCCAGGGGCACTAATGGGACTGTTGTGCTGATGCACCAGGTTTGGATTACCAACTTTCAAATTCCCCATTGTGTGAGAAAAAAATTAAAATTTTAAAAATCTGTTTTTTCAGCTTCTTCAAGTATAGTTTTCTTTTATATGCTGTTGGACCTATTCCTGAGTGATAAAACTTTGAAATCAGTGAGGTGATGATACAAATAGCAGATACTAAACTTTAGAATTGACTTATTGAAGACCTTAGAAGAGCAGGAATTATGAATCCACCCATTTTTCCCCTACATCCTATTCATTACTATGGTGTTGTAGAATTTGAGAGAAGTTCAATTACTTGAGTATAGAGAGGCCAGGACTCAGGAATGATTTTGAGAAGGAAAAATGGTTTATTGATGGCCAGCCAGACTCGGGAACTTTCTGCTTGAATCCCGAGCCCCAAACAAGATTTTTTGAGTCCCTTTTATACAGAGAGGAAAGGCCAAATGGTCCTTTTGTTTCAGTTCTCAATAGGCTTGAATTAGCATATATTTCCACATCTTAGTAAGCTTTTAGCATGGGCCTCAGGCATTTGATAAGCTTTTAGCATATTTTCTTTGCATTTCCCCTGAATACTTAAAGTTTATAGACCTTGCATTGTTAAACTGTCTCCTGCTCACCAAGGGCAGGACTGCAACCTTTCAGCACCCCACACCCACAAGTCACAGATAGTTTAGGTTACCTCTGAAGAGACAAAGAGCCTGCCACCCATAGCCCACATCAATGGCAGCAAAAGAATATTTTTTCTCTTTTGAGTATCTAGGATCACTTTCCACATTGTCTTTTCATGACTCTGTTTCTTTGCACTAAGGAAAGTAGAGAAAAGGAGGATAGCCACAGTTTCTGACTAGAACCTTATTCTGAGATATTAATCTCCTTAAACTGATTGACTTAATTAAATGAGTTTTATCAGTTAGTCTTGGGTAGTTTATCCTTTAAACTTCCTCCCCTCTTTGGAACCTCACATCTCTGAATCTCTCCATTTATGTTGCCCAATGTGACCCCAACCTCTTTAAAAGCCTTTGATGTGCTTTCTAGTCATTATTCAAAAGCAGGGATGAATACAATGACATTAGAGTGGGTTTCTAAAGGTGGAAGCATATTCTCAAGACTAGAGGGATAAAGGTAAGAAGGCAGAAAAGGAGATGGAAGTTCTATTTCTAGAGCTACCACTGGGAGCATTTCACAATTGCAATTAGATTTATCAACTTTTGTATATTCAACCTTTTAAAAATATTCCCAAGTTTTTCTTAAAATTATATAAATGTTGCCACAGTTGGCCTTTGGAAAAGCTTTCTTAGTAAAATGTTCTTTAGTTATTTATTATATGTGAATCCCATCTGTGAGATATTCCTCTCATGTAGATAACAGTGTTACACAGAGTAAACATTAATGGATGGCTCTATATGGAGGTACATTTTCAGAAAACCAAAGAAAAAGTAATGACCCAGTAAGAACTGAATTCAGTTTTTCTGTTGGAAATAGAGGTAACTGTATGCCTTTCTCTCTTGAGTTCCTTAATCATTCATTCATTCAGCACTCTCTAGCAAGTTTCTTTAGGGGTGAAGTCATGTTATCAATTTATGATCTTTATTCTTTATTAAGTTAGACATTTACAGGTATTCTTTTTCTGGTGAGCACTGCATTCACTGTAACCTATAAGTTTTGGTATGTTGTGTTTTAGTTTTCATTTATCTGAAGATATTCCCTAATTTCCCCTGTGATTTCTTCTTTGACCCATTGGTTATTCAATAAATTTTAATTTCCAAAAATTTGTACATTTTTCATTTTTTTCTGCTATTATTGAGACTAACTTTATTCTATGGTTGTCTTAGAAGATATTTGTATTATTTCAATATTTTTAAATTTATTAAGATTTGATCTGCGGCCTAATGCGGTCACCCCTCAGGCTGAAGTGTGGTTTGCTGGCCTGGCGAGGGGCGGCAGCCGCGGTAGGCCTATTGCAAACTGCTGCCCCCATAATAGGGTGGTTGGTCGGGCCCACCGCCACCCCTGAAGGAAGCTCGGCATGGGCGCAGAGTGCCCTCGGGTCTCCCCTTCTCGGCAGCCATGCTTCCGCGGCCGCCCCTCCTCCCGGATGGCACCACACGATGCCTTGTGGGGCGGCACCCTTCTTCTTCTTTCTCCCTGCGCAGGCGCAGGGCGGAAAATTCCAGTCTGCCCTTTTCCCCTCCCCCGACAGCAGCAACAGCCAGGCATGGGTGGAAAAATCCAGTCTGCCCTTTTCCCTTCCCCCGACAGCAGCAACAGCCAGGCGTGGGTGGGAAACTCAAGTCTGCCCTCTACCCCAGCAACAGCAGCCACCAATCACTAAACCCTGCCACTTCCCCCAGCAACAGCAACAGCCAATCCCTAATCACCACCCCTCCCCTGTCCAGTACCGCCCACTGACCTTTCTCTGGCAACCAATCAGAACAGGGCGTGGCTTCAACCAATCAGCCTTCCCCAGCCCCTATAAAACTGTTGCCTCTCCCTCAATAAAGTGGACTTGCGTGTTTACCTTGTCTCCGCGGTAGTTCTTCTGCCGTGCGCCCTCCAGTCCTGAGAGCCCCCGACAAGGGCCTGGCCTCCCTTGTCCCCAGTTCATTGCCTGCTTCTCCGGGCAACCCCTTCATCGCCGGCTTCGCTGGGCGACCCCGTCAGCCGAACCGCGCAACCCCTGTGAGACCGACCCCTCGTCTGCTGCCGGACCGACTGCTCGTCCCAAGTGGGATCGACCCCTCGTCCCAAGTGGGACCGACCCCTCGTCCTAAGCTGGACCGACCCCTCGTCCACAGCCAGACCCCACCTCTACTGACCGAGCAAACCGTCATAGCCTAACATGAAATATATCCTGGAATATGCTCCACTTGCACTTGAGAAGACTTGTCTTGTGCTGCTGTTGGGTAGAGTGTTCTATAGATGTCCATTAGGTCCAACTGGTTAATAGTGCATTCATATACTCCACTTTCTTATTGTTTTTCTATTTTTCTGATCTGTCAATTATTGAAAAACATGTATTAAACTCTACAACTATTTTTGCAAAACTATTTCTTCCTTCAAGTCTGTCATTTTTTGTGTCATATATTTTGGGGTTTTGTTGTGACATACATATATGTCTATAATTGGTACATATTCTTGCTAGATTGAACCTTTTATCATTATGTAATATCTTCTTTGTCTCTTGTAATCTTTTTGAGTGACAATAATATAGCCACTCCATCTCTCTTTGGATTGCTGCTTGCATGGAATATCTTTTTTCACCCTTTCACTTTTACCTCTTTATGACCTTGTACCTACACTGAATGTCTACTAGCACATAGATGGATCATGTTTATTATCCAAACTGCAAATATCTGCCTTTTAATGGGGGAGTTTAATCCACTGATGACCAAGAAGACAGAATTTATGTCCACCATTTAGCTATTTGTTTTCTGTATTTTATGTATGTTTTCTGTTCTTCAATTTCTGCATTACTGTCCTTTTTGTATTTGCTTTCTTTTTGTATTGTATCCTTTTGATTCCCTTCTTTCATTTTCTGTCTATTTTTCAGATATTTTCTTAGTGGTTACCTTGGTAATTACCATTAATGTCTTAAACTAAACACAACCTAGCATGACTAGCACCAAAGTAGTTTCAGTAATACACAAACTCTCTACTCCCATAAATCTCCATCCCTCTCCCTTTACTTTGTTATTGTCTCAGATTACATCATTATATGCCCATTGTATTACTTATCCAAAGGGGTGCTGATGCAAAGTACCAGAAATTTTTTGTCTTTTATTGTTTGGGGTAAAAGCTTACAGTTACAAGGCCTTAAAGAGTCCAACTCAAGGTTACTTCCTTACCAAACTGTTGGCATGTGTTGAAGCAAGATGGCTGACAATGTCTGTGAGATTCAGCCTTCCTCTTCCCTCTTAAGACTCTGTGGGTCCAGCTTCTTCTGATCTCAGCTGTCAGCGGCATAAGGCTCATATCTCTTCCTGGGGCTCATTTCTTTCAGGACTCAGCTGTTCTGTTCTCTCCACAAGGTCAGCTGTAAACTATCAGGCAAATGGTTCACCTCTCTTCCTGGGAATTCTGCCATGTCCGTGGAGCTGTCTCTCTTCCTCTGTGTTCTTCTGTGTTTCTCCTTCTGTGTTCTTGATTAAACATCCATTTATATAGCTCACCAAGGGGGTACTCAACCGTGCACACCCTAATGACATGGTTAAATTAAAGCCCTAATCTTGATTTAATAAAGTAAATGTAAGCCTTGTATTTAAATCAAAGGGTATCCCAGAGGAATAGACCAGTTTACAAACATAATATCTCTTTTTGAAATTCATAAATAATATCAAACTGTCAAACCCATATGTTTTAAATGTTTTTTAAATATTTTCCTGTTCCATTATAGGGGGAAGGGTGCAGTTACAAACCAAAAGTAAAATAATATAGGATTTTATAAATACCTATGTAGTTACCTTTACTAAAAATTCTTTATTTCTTTCATGTATTCAAGTTACCCATAGTGTCCTTCCATTTCAGTTGAAGGACTCGCTTTAGTATTTCCTGTAGTATTTCTGGTAATGATCTCATTCAGCTTTTGTTTATCTGTAAATATCTTAATTTCATTTTAGTTTTTGAAGGATAATTTTGCTAGTTTTATTCCTGTTGACAATTTTTGCTTTAAGGACTTTAAATATGCCATCCCACTGTCTTCTGGTCTCCATGGTTTCTGATGAGAGATCCACTTTAAATCTTATTATGGAATCTGGTATGTGACAAGTCACTTCTCTCTTGCTGCTTTCAAGTCCTCTCTTTGTCTTTTTTATTTTGACAATTTCACTATAATCATTCTTGGTGAAGATCTCTAAGAGTCTATCCCGCTTAGAGTTTGTTAAGTTCCTGAATGTGTATGTCTTTCATCAGAATTGAGAAGATTTTGGCTATTATTTCTTCAAATACTTTTTTCTGCCCCTATCTCTCTTGTCCTTCTGGGTCTCCAATGATGCATATATTGGTATACTTTATGCTATCCCACAGCTACCTCAGGCTCTATTCATTTTTATTCATTATGTTTTCCTTTTCTTCCTCACACTGGATAATTTCAATTGTCTTTTCTTCAAGGTCACTGATCCTTTCTTCTGCCTGCAAATCTGCTGTTGAATCCATCTAATTCATTTCATTTATACACTTTGCAGCTCCAAAATTTGTTTGTTCCCTTGTTTATAATCTATCTTTCCATATTGTTCAGGCAACATTTTCCTAATCTCCTTTAATTATTTCTTTAGCTCATTAACATGTTTAAGACAGTTAATTTCAAGTCATTGATTAATTGTTCCAATGGATGAGCTTCCTCAGGGATGGTTTCTGGCAAGGTCTTTTATTTGTCCCTATGAATGAGTCATACTTTCCTGTTTCTTTGTGGGTTTTCTAATTCTGCGACTGCTGGAAAATACGAGTGTTATGTTATACTCTACCTCTGGAAATCTAGTTCTGTCATACCTCTGAGATGGCTAGGTTTTGATTTTTCTGGTTTTTTTTTTTAATTGAAGTCTGGAGCCATCAATTTGTGACTTTTCCAGACTATTTTTCCCTTTAATCAAGAAATGGAAAGAGAAAAGAGAAAAACAAAAGGTACTGCTTCTTTAAGAATCTTCTACTGGTTTGCCAGAGGGGGTTGAAACAATTGCTACCCCGAGAGCTGACCCCACCAATGATCCGAAGGAGCTAATCAAATGCTATGATCAGCAATTAGATGGCACATCCCCAGACTATGGCATCCTGGTCCCTATAGCCCACTCATGCACCTGTAAGCTGTACCAGGAGCCCTGGCTGAAGTCCTCACTGCTGACTGCCATGTAGCTGGGGTCTATGGGATGGTGGCTACTGCATGGAGGGTGAAATATGCTGATATTTATCACAGTTTACCAGCATCTTCCTCTGGCTTTTCCCTAGAATCTACAGTGCTGCACTAGACTCCAGAGTTCCAAAATAGTTGATTTCACACAGTTCCTGCCAGCTCAATAGTTTGTCTGGGTGGAGAGACTGATTCCTGGAGCTTCTTCACACAATCCCATTTTTAAATGACAGTTTTCCTAGATAAAGAAACTTTTATTTTTTGACACTTTCCACTGATTTCTGGTCTCCATTGTTTCAGATAAAGTAAGTCATTAATTCTACCAAAGCTTCCCTGAATTAATTAGTCATGTTCTCTTGTTTCTTTGAAGATTTTCATTCTTTCTTTCTCTTTCAACTGTTTGACTATGAAGTGTCTCAGTGTAGATTTTTTATGATTATCATACTTGGAGTTTGCTAACCACAGGGCATGCTTTTCTGTGAAGGCACATTCTCTGTGACTGCTATCACCAATTCTGTCAAAGCTCTGAATTTATTTTGTTCTGGAAGTGTTAAAGAATATATTTTATGAGAAAGGGTGATTAGTAGAGCTGTTACTATTTTTAGTATGTAATCATTACTCAGAAGCTTTTATTAATATAATAGCTCTCAATCTTAATGAATTTCATGTTATCTATAGGGGCAAACCCACCCTTCTGTAGATATTTGACCATCTGAAGTATGTGTATTACCTTTAACCTAAGAAAATGATAATTGAAAGTCTTCAGAATCTGATCGGATTTGTTGACATAAATTTTAATTTGAAACTTCACAGTTCCCATGTGGCTAGTATCCAGCATTTTAATGTGCCATATAATGGCTTGGAAGATGGATATTTATTTTTATTTGCCATATTTATATAGATTATTGGGAAGAGAAAGCATCAAACAGTTATGTAATTCTTAAAACAAAAAAGGGAAACTAAACTTGCTATTATCAAAGAAGCTTCCAGATGGAAAACCAGTATGGATTGAGAAAGAGTTAAGGTGCATGATTCTTATTCCCAATTCCTTTACGTTTATGAACTATTATTAGCACAGGCCCACAGAGAGTATATTTTAAAAAAGCATAAGTTCAATGGTTAAACTCTATATTTAACAAAATTTCTTAGTTGAGTTTTTTTGAGTCTAACTTAAAATATGATCACAAAACCTCAAGTCTAAGCTGAAAAATACTTAAATAATTGGACAATTTTCTAAATTTAAAAAGTTATCCAATAACTTTTATCGACAATTAGGGGGGAAAATGATGTTCTCAGAGTTGAGATATAGGAAGCATCATTTTATTCAGTGAAGAAATTGAAGTACAAAAGCCAAGGTTTCGTAACATAAAATTAACAGAAGGTTGCTTTGGCATTGCAGGGTATGAGTGCTTACAGTGCATGCTGATGTGTGCACATACCTGTGTGCTGTGTGCATGTGCCTGCATGCTGATGTGTGCCCATGTGCATGCGCCTGCAAGCCTTTGTGTCTGTGTACCATGTGTGCATGCCTGCATGCTTATATGTGAATGCCTGCATGCTGATGTGCGTGTGCCATCAAGCTGATGTTTGCATGTGCCTGCATGCTGTGTGCATGTGCCTTTGTGCTGTGTGTGTGTGCTTGCATGCTGATGTGTGAGTGCCTGTGTGCTGTGTGTGTGTGCCTACATGGTGATAGGTTTGTATGCCTGTATGCTGCTCTGCCAGAACCTGCAGGAACCCAGTGTTAATGAGTGGGCACCTGCATCCGCCCCAGTGTGCTGTTAGCTATGGCCAGCCAGTGGTGCTGGTCTCTGTTTGCTGCACTGCCACGTGTGCTTGAATCTCCAATTGCAGGACTTAGTGCAGTGCAGGGCAGTGCAGTCAGTTTGTTTCATGTGATGCCAGAACTGATGGGGGTGCGATGGAAGCAGTGGTCCCAGGCATGACCGTACGATGGGCCCAGGAGGTGGCCAGGGAGGGCCAAGAGGCGTGTCTCAGGGACAAGCCCTGGTGGGGGGAGGTTTGGGTCAGTGAGCAGCGGTGGGCCTTGGAAATCATCAAACACCCATTCCATTTTTACAGCACATTCTCCAATGTGAATTTTTTGAACCATGGACTTGTTATGCCATTCATCATTACTCTTAGTGGTTCTCAGGTATAAACGCAGAAAGGTAACTGCTGATTATGCATTTGACTAGATCTCATAATACAAGTGATTGTTAGGAAGTGACTTGGTTCTTGGGCTGCACAGGCTGCATGTCTTAGGACGACAGAGGTTCACTCCACTGCTGTAGAGCCGAGGTAGAGCCTCTGCACCCCTCGTGGCTGCTGGCGGGTGCTGGCTGCCTTCTGGTGCCCCAGCCTCATTGCCACGTGGCTTTCTCTCCGGGGCCTGTGCCCAGGCCCCTCCTTGAGGACAGCTCATGGGTGAGGCCCACCTACCGCTTTCCTGGGGTGGGGATCAGATTGGGCATGTCCTTCTGGGGCATGTAACAAAAGCAAATACAAATGCCTCTGATTTCCCAAGGCCAATCTTGAAGATGACCTGATCTGAACAAGCTTGCACACGCATGTGTCCTTGCACACTCGGGCACAGGCTGAACGGTGTGTCTGGACAAAGGCCAGGTGTCCAGCCACCTTCTGGCTTCATAGCATTTCCAAACTTCATAATTTATGCAATTCGTATGTCTTATAATATGATCGGTTATTTCACTTACAATTTTAAATCCATGTGCATTTTACTTTTTTCACTAATAAGCTAAAAAGACTTAAATTTTTCTAGTGTGCTTTAAAAAGGATCATGACTGACTTCAGTTTTAGGAATTTAAAACCTTAGCTCACCTTCACCTTTTTTATATCCCTGACCCCAGTATCATTTATACTCTTTCAACTCAGCTTAACCCCCTCCCCCATGAAAAGCAGCACGACCTTCTCATGAAGGTAAAGGAGGTCTAACCTGTGGACACCTGTGCGCTGGTAATGATCATTCCTCCCTCTCCTCTGGATGCGCAGGCCTCCTCCCTGGGGTTCCACGGGGGGACTGGGAGCCGCCACCCGCTGGATTCCAGGGCTGCCTCTGAAGCATCTCTATCAACGCCTGGGAGGTGGATCTGATTTCTGTACAGCAGGGGGCGCTGGGGAACTTCAGCCACCTCCAGATCCACTCCTGTGGCCTCCTTGACAGGTACGGGCATCTGCTTTATTCCAGCGTCTTTGCTTGCAATGTCCGTGTTAGAGTATGAAAAAACCACACAGTTGGAAAGCAGTCCCTCTCTCTCTCTCTCTCTCTCTCTCCATCACCTCTCCTGCTTCAGCTCCCGTGGAGGTGACCTGTTCCTTTGATGTGGGGAACGGGCCCTGTGAGGTCACAGTGCAGGCACCTACCTCCCTCAGCGACAGCTGCTGGCACCAGTTCCAGGCCCAGAGGAACACCAAGGAGGCTTCGCTGCAGGTGGACAAGTGCCCTGGCCACGCGCGGCCCATGCCCACTGACGGGCACTGGCTGCTGCAGCTCAACAGCCAGCTCTTTGTGGGTAAGCCGCCCCCTGCTCACAGGCCCTCAGTCCAGGGTCGTGGGAGGAAAGGGGTGAGGGGAGGCAGAGGACGTGCACCAGGGGGCGGTGCCTGGGGCTTCTCTCACTGACTCCAGAGCCTTCTCTGCCTTCGCATCTAACTGTCCATTGTCAGAGTCGACGGTCCCGAAGGGTTTTGGGAATGAAAGACAAAGAAGAGATTGGGATCAGGGGTTCTGAGAGCATTGATTTCTCAAGCTCATCAGACAAGTTTATTAATATCAGGGGCTTCTTTATACACCCCAAGCAACTGTGAGAACCAGCAACTATCCTAGCTAACTATTCCCATAACTTCATTAATGAAAACACAGTGCACAGTGGATATGATAGTAACTAAAGCCCAAGATGTTCTATTATGTTATTGAAACAAGTATACTCATAAATCTTGTTGCCCAGGTTACTTGAGATATCAAGTCTGGGTTCTGCTGGAATGTTATGTTTCCCAGAGATTTTAGCCACCTGCATGTACATCTCCAGGGACAACATGACCCAGTGGTCAGAAAGTAACTTGCTACCATGGAAACAGCATGCCTTTGTTTCCCTCAGTCCAAGAGTCTGTCCTGCGTGGAGCTCATTGAGCTTCCTGGACCGGTGGCCATGTCTTTTATCAGCATGGAGAGTACAGGGCCATCATTCTCCAAATGCTTATTCTGCCGCCTTCTCTCTCTCATCCTTCTGGGCTCCAGTGATGTGTGTGTCAGTTTGCTTGTTGGCCCACAGGTCCCTCCAGCTCCAAGCATTTTTCTTCATTGTTTTTTCTTTCCATTCCCTACACTGGATAATTTCAATTGTCTTGTCTTCAAGTTTGCTGATGATTCTTTTTTCTGCCTTTTCAAATCTGCCGTCGAATCTGTCTAATGAGTTTTTCATTTCAATTACTGTACTTTGTAGCTTAAAAAATTCCTGTTTGTTTCCTTTTTATAATTTCTATCACTATACTTTGTTCAGATGTTTTCCTAATTTCCTTTAATTCTTTGTAAATGGATGCCTTTAGCCCATTTTACATATTTAAAATGGTTTATTTGAAGTCTGACTAATAGTTCCAATAAATGAGTTTCCTTAGGGATGGTTCCTGGAAAGCTCTTTTTTTTTCCTGTGAATGGGCCATACTTTTGATAGCGTCCATTTGCCCGATGTGCACAGAAGCCAATACCAAGCCACCAGAATTTCAAGAAAAGAGTTCATTGCATGGTTGGCCAGCAAGGAGGCTGGAGGAGAGCCTTGTCAGTCTCCCTGAGAAATGTTGGGGCTGGGGTTTTATACCAATAGGGAAGGCAGGCTGAAGGGAGTGGCTAAGGTTGGGGTGAAGTGCCTCAGGCCACTCTGGTTTGGCAAAGGTGGGTGAGTGGCAGGCTTAAGGATGACGTGGGCCAATCCAGCTTGAGAAAGGCAGGGTTAGACGAAGCATGCTCACTTGCAATTGTGCTTGGTCCTAACATGGGGGTCTAGCAAGCTTGGTGACTAGAACTGGTTAGAGCTGGCTTCAGAAACAGTAACTTTTCTTGCAAGGCGAGAACCCTCTTATGAATAAACATGAAGAGCTAGGCATTTGGATGAAAATTTCTAGAAACTTCTACAAACCAGTAAGTGAGAGACTAATCTGAAAAGTGGGTTAGTGAGTGGCAGTTTCAAGGGGGTTGGTCCATAGCAGTTTTAATCTCCCCTTCTGTTTTCACATTCTTCAATCTTGATGTATGGGACAATGATGGCTCTAGGTACTCCCTGCTGATTCAGGGTCTAGGTTGGGATTCAAGGAATGGAGAGGCATCCACAGGTTCTGGGCTGAGGAGGTGGCTTGGGCTGTCCATCTTCCCCACTTTGGCTGTTGAGGCACAGACTGGTACCCCTGTTCTCCAAGAGTAGAAGAGTCCAGCAGACCACAGTCTCTGGGATACAGATTTGACCATAGGGTTTAGAACCAAAGGTCTGAGCATAAGAGGCACAGCTGTTTCTGTTATTGAAGTTAAAATGGGTGAGAGCCAAGACACCTTGATTCCCAGAAGGTTTGTGTGGATGGGTTATTAACCACCTGTGGCCAGATAGCCTGACTGTATATTTAGCTCTTGCATATTTAACTCTATCTGGCTGGAGGTAGGTGCCCAAGTACAACATGAGGTGTTAGCTGCAGTGCATACTCTTATTCAGCTAAAAGATAGTCTAAGGCCATCTGATTGTCCACAACAACATTGGACAAAGAGTCGATAGAGACGTGAATGGCCTCAAGTGCAGGAGCAGTGGAGGTGGCAAGTTCCTCAACCATTGTAATTAAATTGCATAGAGCAAACTGCCCCAAGGAACTAATAGTCCTATTTCTAATCCTAATCCACCTGCAATTATGCCTAGTGCCTGTTCATGCTGAAAATGGTTATTGAAATATCCAACTTCAAATACTGTAGAGTACACTTTTATCCATACATTATTTACACACTGGAGCATTCTAACCTGGGTGTCAAAGATGCCTTCTTCAAAACCTTTAAAAGGTAAATGGGGCTGTGGGTGTGTGGGGCTCAAACAGTTGTGCATCTGCTTCCTACTTGGGAGGTCCTGAGTTCAGTTCCCAGTGCTGCCTAAAAAAACAAAACAAAACAAAAAAACAGCAAATAAATGAAGAAGCCAAGTCAGGGAAGCTGATGTAGCTCTGTGGTTGAGCTGAGTGCCAGCTTCCCACCTACAAGGTCCTAGGTTCAGTCATGGCCCTGATACCTTAAAAAGAAAAAGTAAATGGTTCATAGGGTTTCCAAAGATATTCAATGCTTGTGGTCATGGAGACTGTTATATTTTCTATGACCAGAGTGAGGTTACACATAGTTACTCTATGAAAGGCAATTTTCCCCCATGGGGTTGTGAATCCCAAGGTAAGAAATATACTGGCAAAAATTAAGCCAATGCATGTTTTTATCAGGGTCCAGGAGATTAGAACAGGAGTAGTAAGATAGTAGATAACTAGTAAAATCCAGATAACTGCCGTGGCATGCCTATACTATATTTTCTCATTATCCACACATAGAAAAATGTACCCTGGTTGGGTACAAACTTGGGCCCATTGTTGATTCCACATAGCCATGTGGCTGGTTTTTAGTGTCTGGGTGTCCTTAGGCTTCTCAAGAGCTTTGGTGCTTGAGGATTTGCACAACTGTGGCAGCCTGTGACATCTGATTGAGACCCACATAAGATCAAACTTGAGAATCAGCATTCAACTCCATTTCAAATCTTTTAGCCAAAGGAACTCTACTTTGTTTTAACATTTTCCCTTTTGATCAAGATCCTTCTCTGAAAGCATTGCTGACCAAAATTTGATAGTGCCAGGGAGGCTCATCCCTGGGAGTCAAGTCCCATGTAGGGGGGAAGGTATGAATTTATTTGTAGAGATCAGCTTAGAGAGAGAAAGAATACAATTGAGCAACAAGGAGGTTTTTCTTCAGGGGGTGACTCTTAGGCATTAATTACAATTAAATTTAGTTTCATCACTATAGAAATGTTTCATAAATGCAATATTCAGGGTCAAGGGCCTGGCTTTTTAGCCAAGCTGCTTCTGTGAGGAGGGCTCATATATTCCAGAGTTTATTTTCATAGGTGTAGCAGTTTGATATAGTTCATGAATTCCAAAAATAGATATTAGGTTATGTTTGTAAATTGGTCTGTACCTGGGAGTGATTAAATTATGATTAGGGCTTTGATTGGGCCACATCAGTAATGTGTTGAGTCCCTGCCCCTTGGTGGGTGGGGACTCACAGATAAAAGGCATGGTAAAGGACAGAGTGGGAGATTTGATGTTAGAGTTTTGATTTTGGGGTTTGATGCTGGAGTCTTGAGCTGGAACCCTGGGAAATAAGCAAACAGTGGAGCTTGGTTGTGAGAAAGAGAAGCAAGCCCTGGGAAGAGAGGATCCCAGGAAGCCTGAACCATGGCAGTTGGCAGCCATCTTGCTACAATACATGGCAAAAGACATTGGTGAGGAAAGTAACTTATGCTTTATGGCCTGGTAAATATAAGCTTCTATCCCAAATAAATACCCTTTATAAAAGCCAACTGATTTCTGGTATTTTGCATCAGCACTGCTTTGGCTGCAAGGAGACTGGAGGCGAGCCTCAGATCAGTCTCTGTGAGCAACATGGGGTCTGGGGTTTTATACCATCTGTGGAAGGCGGGCTTAAGGGAGTGGCTAAAATGGGGTGAGGTGCTGTGGGCCCATCCAGGTTGGGAAAGGTGGCTGAGTGGCAGGCTTAAGGATGACATGGGCCAATCCAGGTTGAGAAAGGCAGGGTTAAATGGAGCATGCTCAGTTGCAATTATGCTTTGTCCTAAAATGAATATTTAGCATACTTTGTGACAAGAACTGGTTAAAGCTGGCCTCAGAAATAGTAACTTTTCTCAGGAGGCAGCAAGTTTCTTATGAATAAACATGAAGAGGCATGCTTTTGAATTAAAGTTTCTAGAAACTTCTACAAATCAGTAAGACAGGGACCGAAAGGTAAGTGGCAGTTTCACTTTCCCATTTCTTTGGGTGCTTTGTAATATTTTGTTGTGAACTGGCTATTTGAGTATTATGTTATAACTCTGGAAATCTAGTTCCCCCACTCCTCTGGTACTGCCAGTTTTGTTTGTTTGTTTTTTTTGTTGCAGAGAGCTGGAGCCATCAATTTGTGACATTTCCAAACTAATTTGCTCCCAAATGAGGAATGGAAAGTTTCCAGAGGAGAAAACATGGCCAGACTCCTCGGCCACTTTGCCTGAGGGCACTGGAACAGTGGCCACCCTCAGAACTGACCCCCAGCGATCTAAAGCAGCTGACCCAGCACAGAGATCAGTGAGCAGACCACACACTCCTGGGGTTTGGAGGACGAGGTCCCTGTAGCCACCCTGCCCTGGCTTCCAAGCCACACCAGGAGCCAGGGCCTGCCCCACTGCTGCCGGCTGTGCTGTGGGCGCTGGGGCTGGGGCTGGGGCTGTGCAGAGGGGAAATTCACTGACACTCACTGCAGTTTACCAGCCTCTGAGACTGGTCTTTCTCTTTTGTACCAATGTGTTTTGATGAAAAGATGTATTAGTACTGAATGAACTTTTGGGTTAAAAAATTATTTTTTTTTAATGAATAGTACCTCTTGTGTCTGGTATAAAAAACTATTGTCATCCCAGTCTGTGAAGATATTCTCTGATGCTTTCTTTAGAAAACAAAGCTTTTTAGAAGTTTAATATTTTAGGATTTGTTTCAAGTTCTATGATCCATCTCGAAATAGTTTTTAGATGAGGTGTGAGGTAGGAGGTAAGGTTTATTTTTCAATAAAAATTTCTAATTTTTCAGCACCATTAAGTGAAAAGAGAGTTGTTTCTGTCAATAAACTGCTTTGGCAATTTGTTGAAAGTTGGGTGTAATGTGTTTGTAGGTCTACCCTGTTTTGCTACATTGACCCATTTGTCTACCCTTACGCCAGTGCCATGCTGTTTCTGAGGTTTCATGGTATGTCTTGAAATCTGGTAGAGTATTTCTCCATTCTATGCTTTTTCAAGATTTTCATGGCCATCCTAATACCTCTGAGTTTCCGTACAATTTTAGAATCAGTTTATCATTTTCTACCAAAAGCCTTCTGAAATTTTGATTGGGATCATATTGAATTTTCATTTTGAAAATATTGAACTTATATTCCATGAAGATTATATATCTCCTTTATTCATTTAGTTTTTCTTTAAGAGTTTTCAGGAATGGTGGGTAATTTTCAGAGTAAAGATTTGGTACGTTTGATTCAATTTATTTGTAGGTATTTAGTGCTTGATGTTATTGTTAAAGGTAGCTGTACATTTCCTAGTTGTTTACTGATAGTAACACAAAGAAAATGGATTTTATTATATTGATCTTAATTCTTTGGTCTTATTGAATTACTTGTAGATTTCTTTGGATGTTCCATACACAAGCACATCATCATTGACTCAAAAATTGTTTATTTCTCTCTTTTCAAACTTAATACATTTTATGTATTTAACTTATTACACAGGCTAGGATTTCCAGTACCATTTTGAATAAAAATATGAGCATTGACATCATAATTTTTCCCCTAACTTAGAATGTAGCTGTTCAATATATCATTTTGTGTCCTATGAATTTTCTTTTTCTTCAAAGATACTTTTTATCAGATTAGGGGAGGTTCATTATATCATGGGATTGCTGAGAGAAAAAAATGTATTGGTTTATTTTGCTTCAGTTGAGATCATCATATTTGGTTTTTTCTTCTTTATTGGGTTAACATGATAAATACATCAATTAAGGTTTTTTTAAAAATCTATAATTTTTAACGCATATTTTTAATTATGCCACACTTTTCTATTGCACAGTTATACTTTTCCAGTTTCAATTACTTTTGGATTTTTTCATGACATAATCCTTATATTAAGGAAATGCAAAACACATTGCATCTAATCCTATTATCCTCATATAATCACTGATTTCACTTTACATTTTTCCTAATTATCTATTTTCTTACTAAAAATTATAATTGTTATGAGCATATTTTTTTCTTTTTAATGTGTTTTTATTATAGAAGCTATGAACTTACAAAACTATCATGCACATGTATAGAATTCCCACACAACAACCCTTCACTAACACACCACACCCTTGTGGCACATTTGTTACACACTATGATATAATATCATCAGACTATTAGCACTACTTATGGTCCATAGCATATATTCGGTATATTTTTCCACACCCCCCTATAATTAGCATAGTATATCTTTGGCATTGATGCAAGAATATTACAGTATTGCTGTTAAGTATAGTCTGTAGGTTATACTAAGTGAATTTGTCCCATACTTCTCCAAATTCTCACCACCCTGCAATTGGGAAATACATCTGTTCTAGCTCATAGAAGTACATTCTTGAATTTGTACTATTAGCCAAAATTCTCATCCACTTCTGGGTTTACTGTATTATTCAACCACTAGATCAGTCTCAAGCTTTCTTTCAGTTGACATTTATATTCCTCGACTATTCTTTTCAGCCACAATCCCATTTATAAACCAACTGCTTCTCACTATAATCACTATAATGTGTTACCATCAACTCTATCTTTTTCACATATTTCCAGTCAAGTTAATTAAAACTTGTATGTATATTAAGCATCAGTACTCCTTCACAGCCCTCCTCTTATCACCTAATAACCTATTCTCTAGGTCTAAACTCCATGCATTTATTTCATATTTACTTCATTATTAGTAAGACCATGCAATATTTGTCCTTTTGTGTCTGGCTTACTTCACTTAGCATAATGTCCTTAAGATTCATCCATGTTATCATATGTGTCCCAATTCCATTTCTTCTTACTGCAGCATGGTATTTGATCATATATATATACCACATTTTGTTTATCCATCCATCAGTTGATGACAGACACTTGGTTTGTTTCCATCTTTTGGCAACTGGGAATAATGCCGCAATGAACATTGGTGTACAGATGTCTGTTCATATCACAGTTTTCAGTTCTTCTGGATATTTTCCTAGTAGAGGAATTACTGGATCATATGGCAGTCCTGTAGATAACTTCCTGAGGGACAGCCAAACTGTCTTCCCCAGAGGCTGCACCACACTACAGTCCCAACAATGGAGTATTCCTGTTTCTCCACATCCTCTCCATCACTTATTCTTTTCTGTTTTTTTTTAATAATGGCCATTCTATGTGTTATGAGATATTAGCTCATTGTCATTTTGATTTGCATATCCCTAATAGCTAGAGATATTTAAAATTTTTTCATGTGCTTTTTGGTCATTTGTATTTCCCCTTTCAAGAAATGTCTATATAAGTCTTTTGCCTATTTTTAATTGGATTACTTGATCTTTTATTGTTGAGTTGTATGATCTCTTTATATAGAATGGAAACTAAACCCTTATTGAATATATGGTTTCCAAATATTTTCTCCCATTGAGTGTGTTGCCATTTCATCTTCTTGATGAAGTCCTTTGAATCACAAAAGTGTTTAAGTTTGAGGAGGTCCCATTCATCCATGTTTCCTTTCATTGCTTGTGTTGTCAGTGTAAGGTTTAAGAATCCACCATTTACCACCAGGTTCTGAAGATGTTTTCCTACATTTTCTTCTAGGTGCTTTCTCATTCTAGCTTTTATATTTAGGTCTTTGATTCATTTTTAGTTAATTTTTATATAAGGTGTGAGATAGGGGTCATATTTCCTTTTTTTGACTATTGGTTGAATAGTCACTCAGTTTCTTTTATTTGTGAATTTTCTAATCTTGTCCTCATTTTTGAAAGGCAATCTTGCTGGATGTAAAATTCTTGGTTAGTAGTTTTGCTCTTGCATTATCTTAAATATATCATACCACTGACTCCCTGCCTCCAGGTTTCTGATGAGAAATCAATATTTAATCTTATTTGGTATCTCTTATATATTATGCATTGTTTTTCTTTCGCTACTCTTGGAATTCTCTTTGTTTTTGTCATTTGACATTCTGATGAGTATGTGTCTCAGAGTTGGTCTATTCAGATTTATTTGGATGGGAGTATGTTGTGCTTTTGGACATGGATATCTATGTTCTTCAATAGGGTTGGGAAACTTTATACCATTATTTCTTCAAATATTTCTTCTGTCCCCTATTCCTTCTCTTCTCCTTCTGGGACTCCCATGACATGTATGTTTCCATGTCTCTTGCTGTCATTTAGTTCCCTGAGACCCTGTTTAGATTTTCCATTCTTTTCTTCATCTGTTCTTTTGTATGTTTTGAGGCCATGTCTTCAAGCTCACTGATCCTTCCTTCGACCTCCTCAAATCTGCTGTTATATGCCTCCAGTGTATTTTTAATTTCATTTATTGCAACTTTTATTCCCATAAGATCTGCTATTTTTCTATGTCTGCTTTTAAATTCTTCTTAATGCTCACCCAGTGTCTTCTTAATATCCTTAATCACTTTAGCCATCTCACTGAATTTAGTAAGGAGATTTGTTTGAACATCTGTGATTGGGGTTGTCTCAACTCCTTTGTGTCACCTGGAGCCTTATCTTCTTCCTTTAATTGGGCCGTAGCTTCCTGTTTCTTGGTATGGATTGTAATTTTTTGTTGGTGCCTTGGCATCTGGCTTACTAGATATATTTATTCTGGGTACAGTTTCTCTCTTTAGTTTAGGACTTTCTTGCCTTTTCCCTTGCTGGTTGTGTTAGGAGCCGAGGATGTAGTTGATGCTGTAAGCTGTGGAGACTGGAGCTGCTCACATTGCCCCAGAAAAAGTGAGATGAAGTTTCTCTCACTTTTCTCCTCTTCCTGGGGTAGGGAAAGAGCTGCAGCCATGTGTATTAATCAAAGCTTTATAGGACAAGACTGCCTGTGGTTGCCCAGATAGACTCATGAAGCTTCATACTCCCTTCCTCCCCTACCTGGGATAGGGATGGAGCTGCAGGTGTGGACAGCAAACTAAGCTGTGTGGGGCTAAAATAGTTGCCCTGGTAAACTGATCTAGCACCTTCTCCTCCCCCTCCTGGGGGTGGGGATGGACCCTCTGGAATGGCCAACAATTGATTCCATGTGAACCAAATATGCCTGTAGTTGTCCTGAGTGGATGAGAGAGTACTGTTCCTTCTGCCCTTTAGGGGGTGGGGATGGAACCACAGGCACTCAGCAGATCAGTCCCTGTAGGCCAAAAGTACCTGCTCTTGTGGAGAGGCTCAGGTAACACCAGCCCCCTCCTATCCTATTAGGGGATGGGGGCAGATCCACAGGTGCCCAGCAGTTCAGTCTATGCAGGCCGAAGGTGCCTGCCATTCCCTGGAAAGGCTGAAGAAACCCAGCTCCCTGATGTCCTATTTGTGGGTGAAGATGGAGCTACAGGTATCTAACTATTTAGTCTGTGTTGACTGAAAGCACTTGTGGTTATCCAGAGAAGCTGGGGAAACACAGTCCCTCTCTTGTCCTATCTGGGGTGGGGTAGAGCCACAGGTATCCAACTGTCAAGTTCATGCTGGCCAAGAGAACCTGAAGTTGCCCTGAGGGCTGAGGAAGCATCAGCCCCCTCCTATCCTATGGGATAAAGGGGTGGAGATGGAATTGAAGGTGCTCAATAAACCAGTTTGTGCAGGCTGAAAGTACCTGCAGTTGCCCAGAGAGGAAGAGGAAACACAGCTCCTCTCCCATCCTACTGGGGTATGGGAAAGGATCTACAGTTGTCCAACTGTTCAGTCTGTGCTGGCCAAAAGATCCTTCAGTCACCTGGAGAGGCTGCAGGATGTACCCCACCCTTTGTCCTCCATGCAGGACATGGGCCTGGGACCTAGGCCAGAGCCATAGTCTGATCTCAGTGGAAAGAAGCTGGTCCCTACTGTCACTGTGATTTTCAATCAGCCCTTCTTCCCCTCATGGTAAGGGCAGAATCAAAATGGCAGCTACCAGCCTCTTTCTGACTTGGATAGGCTCAAACTTTAGCTGTTCCTAGGATTATACTTTAGCCCACTGAATTTACTAATCAGTAGTTGAAGTCAGTGCCCAGCCATCTCTTCCTGCCTCATTTTTTAGAAATGGAGCTTCCAATTCTACCACAGAATATTTCTGAGGCATCTTGTGCCACCAGTGGAGGATGGTGTGGAGTGTTCTACTCATGAATCTTTACTGCAGATTCTCTTAAGGATCTTCCATTCTTTCAAGAATGTTGCAGGATGTTCTTCTGGACTCCTGGAGGCCCCAACAGGTGCTTCAGATAGCTCTGTGTGATTACTAACTGCTGTGTAGCATGAGGTGACTCCTGGAGCTCCTTACCCAGCTGCCATCTTACCCCTTCTTTGTTGGCAGTGTTTTTATCTTTCAACCTGGTACAGCCCCTGCTCCACCTTTTGTGGCTGGCATTGTTTCTGACAAGAAATCTCCTCTCAGCCTTCTCTCTGTTCCTGTGTGTGTAATGTATCTTTTTTCTCTGGATGTTTTAAATATTTGTTATTTATTGATACTTTTAAGAAATTTTTAAATGACTTGCTTCAGTCTATTTTTTGTTTCTTGAGATAGGGCTTGTGATGGTTAGGCTATTGTGTCAACTCAGTCAGATAATTGTGGCCAGTTGTTTGTTCAGGCAAACATTCAGCTAACTGTAATACAAGGGCATTTATGGACTTTAGTCACAATTGACTTTACTGCAGTGGTATATCCTAAATAGCTGGTTATAATTACATCAGTCAGGGAGATTACATCAGTCAGGGAGATTACATCAGCAGTGAGTGACGCTTAGTCCAATCAGCTGAATCCCTTAAAAGGGGAAGTGATTCCAGCATTGAGAGAGAATTTCCCAGCTCGTCTTTGGACAGCCAGCATCTCCCAGGACTCATCACAAATCTTCTTTGGACTTTCATCAGAGCTCCTGGTGGAACCTGGACTTGTGCATCCCCACGGTCATGTGAGATACTCTGATAAATCTCTTACTATCAACAGATATCCCTTGTTGATTCTGTTTCCTGAGAACCCTGACTAATACGGGGCTTAATATTGAGTTTCATAGATGGTAGGTCTATAATTTTAATCATATTTGGGAATTTTTCTGCTAAGATAACTTTTCTGTTCCCAGTCCTCCCCTTTCAGGAGCTCACATTAATGTATTTTGGGCTGTTAAAATTGTCCCATAGCTCATGGATACTCCATTCATGTTATTTTTCAATACTTTTCATCTGTGATACCTTTTGATTAGTTAACAAGTATTCAAGTTCACAAAGCTTTTCTTCTGTAATACCTAATCTTCTCCACATCCTATTTAGTGCATTTTCTTTATCAAAATTTTAATTTTTCTTCTCCAAGTTTGATTTGTACTTTGCAATTTTGTCTATGTGTCTACATAAAATGTTCAGTCTTTTCTCTAGCTTCTTGAAAAAATGAAATAGTCATAACTGCCTTAATATCCCCATCTGTGATAAGTTTCAGTTGATTGTATTCACTCCTCAAGATAGTCTATTCTCCTGCTTCTTTGTAGGCTTGGTAATTTTTTTGTTTGTTTGTTTTTAATTTCATTGGGTACTAGAACTTATCAATTTTCATTGTCTAATGCTGAATATTTTTGTATTCCTTTAAATATTCTTGAACATTCTATAGATATAGAATGAAACTAAGTTACTTTCAAACAGTTTAAGGGGGGGGCTTGTTTTTAAGCTTTTTCAGGTGAGAACTAAGAAGCAATTAATTTAGGATTGTAGCAGAACCTCTTTTTGTTCTATACCTGATGCCCCATGTATTATGTGGTTAGTCTTGCTGGCTTCCAGGGAGAGGCAGTTTCCCCCGTCCTGTGTGCGTCCAGAACTGTTCCCTCCGATCCTTGTCAGTGGTTCTGTCCTGGCCTCTGGATTTTCCTCCCGTGTATGTGCTGGTCAGTCCTGAGTGCAGGACTTGAGTGGGGCCCTGGGCAGGTCTCCTGGGCTCGTGGGCTCAGCCCCCTCCCCATTCTCATCCCCTCTGTCCTCAGCCCCAGAGTTCCGTGCCTGGGCTCCTGCATCTTACCTGGAAGCATCTCCAGGAGGTAACTGGAGGGCAAACCAAGGCACCATCACAGCACATCAGAGTACAGTTATCACATTATTGGCATTTTATTAAATTGTTTACATCATTCTAATGTGACTAACTTAAAAATTAATTTCCTTAGTTGAGAAGAAATCTGTTTAGAATAAGCATTAACCAAACTCAACGTAAAAATACTCAACTGAATTAATGGTTAGAGTTCTTGAACATTTCCCAAAAATGTCCAGGTTTATGTGTCCAAAAGTGCCTGTCCCCGAGGCTTGTGCCCGTTTCCACAAGCCCCTCTGCTCGCTGACCTCCTTTGTCCTGTGCAGGCGGCTTGGCCAGCGGCCGGTGGGGCTTCCTGGGCTGCCTCTGCTGCCTGCAGCTGAACGGGCGGGCGCTGGACCTCGAGGAGGGTGCCCATCTCACCCCGGGGGTGGAGCCCGGCTGTCCAGGCCACTGCAGCACCTATGGACACTTGTGCTGCCACAGGGGGCGATGCCGCGGGAGGTGCCGCGGGTTTCTCTGTTGAGTGTGACCTCTCGGCCTATGTAGGCCCCTTCTGCGCAGATGGTGAGTGCAGGGGAGAGGAGAGGGGGGGCATGTGAGGGGATTGTGGGGGAAGGGAGTAGGGGAGGAGAGGGTGGGTGGAGGTGAGGGTAGGGAAGGTGAGTGGAGGGGGAGGGTGGGGGAGGGGAGAGGGAGAGGAGGGGGAGGGGAGTGGAGGGGAGGTAAGGGTGGGGGTGTGAGGGCAGGGGAGATAAGTGGAGGAGAGGGGAGTAGAGGGGAGGGGGGAGGGGAGCAGGGGGAGATGAGGGTGGGGGGAGGTGAGGGTGGGGGGAGGTGAGGGTGGGGAAGGTGAGTGGAGGGGAGGAAGGAGGAGAGGGGGGTGGGTGGGGGAGTGGAGGAGAGGTGAGGGTGGGGGTATGAGGGCAGGGGAGATAAGTGGAGGAGAGGGGAGTAGAGGGGAGGGGGAGGGGAGCAGGGGGATGTGAGGGCAGGAGAGGTTAGGGGAGGGAGAGGAGGGCAGGGGAGGGGAGTGTGGGGGCCTGAGTGCAGGGGAAAGTGAGGGCAGGGGAGGTGAGGGCGAGGGGCCTGAGTGCAGGAACCCTGTAGCCACAGCTGGCCCAGCTTGTCTGGAAACATGGAGTGGGACTCAGTGGCTCTTTGATGCAGCACTTCGGCTCCTAAATCCCCTTTAGGATGGATTTAATCTTATTAGGAAGTGCTGGAGTCTGTGCAAGCCAAAGCCGCCCCTCTGGTATCTGGAGGGACCTGGCCCCTTGCTCTGTGAAGCTGCCCTAAGGCCTTTGTCTCTTTCGATATTACATTAGTTGTCTTTATTATCTAAAGTAATAGCCTCTAGTAATAAAGAAGAATTTTCCAAAATGTGTTCTCAATGGTATAAAATTAATAAATTTTCCATTAAACATTGAGTCAGACTAAAACAGAGACCTTCAAAAACCTTTATATGCAGAATTGTCAGTGATCTTTGGTGAGAGTTAAATGGTAGAATATCTTTCGTTCTCTCTCATTCTGAGAAGTCACAGCGATGCTTTGAAAAGGCAGAGGGGGCGACTGTAGGATCAGACTTCTAAGGATGTACTTATGAGCTTCATAGATGCTCACAGAAACAGCATCAAACAAAGCAAACTTCAGCACCTGCATTTGGGAGTCTTTGGGCTGTACTATTTTGCCACTAAAGTCCGCTGCTCTTTGGAGTACAAAATTAGGTATGGATTGATCAGCACTTGACTTTCAAAACACTTAATGGGAATTAACTGCTGAGAAGTGGTAAGAATGTGATCATAAAAACTATACTTGATGGTAAGGCTGTGATGGCGAATGATGGTTTTCTGTCACCATTCCAAGACATTTTTCACCTGTACAGGTGAAATCCAACTGTGCCAAGGAGGGTTCTGATAATGGCAGAATGATGTGGCCATATAAACCCACCCCTTCCCCACAAATGACAATAAACAGAACTGGAACCCAAAGTAGAAACTGAGGGAAAGCAGTGAAAAGATCCAGATCGCCATGTCCTCTTGGAACTGAGCTGCATGAGAGATCTGCAGAGCCAGGCGTTGGCGGATGTGACAGTGTGGTCGGAGGCTCGGCCACTGAGCCCTTGGGCCGGGGGTGCAGAGGGCAGCGCGGAGAGCCCAGACAGCTCTGTGTTCAGGTGTGGGCCCTTTAGCTCCAAGAACCCCAGGGTGGACGTGCCGGTGGAGCGTGGTTTCTGCCCTAATCCTTTGCTGAACCCTGAGTTCTCCAAGCCCGGGAGGACACCGAGGGCCAGGCCCCAGCACAGAAACCAGCATTTCCACTGCCCACTGGAGCAAACACGAGGACAAGGAGGAGAACCAACAGAATTAACTGCATTTGCAATGAGGTATCGACAATGTCCATTCCTCAATAGAAAGCACCACACGTGCGAAAAATCAGGGTATGTGGTCCTCATTCAGGAATAAAAATACCGTACAAGAGGAACTGACTCTGAGCAGATCCATTTGAGGTTTCAGCAAAGATATGGAGTCACGTTCAGATGCTCAATCAAAGGAAATAATGTTCAGAGAAATAGAATTCTAGGGCTGAAAAAGACAACTAGGGAAATTTTAAATTATACCTATAACAACAAAAACTGAGAGTCAGTGTGCATGAAGACAGAGCAAATATAACTGACCCAGGGTGAAGCCTTGAAAAGACTGGAGAAAATGCGTGAGTTGAGAGGCTCAGAGTCTTATGGACAATATCAGTTAGATAATTCACTTCTAAGCAATCCATGTGTTAAAGAAGAACTCATAAGTAAAACTAGAAAGAATTTTAATTGAATGATAATGAAAAACACACCATATCAAAACTGTAGTGGTAATGCTATTGCAGTATTTACAGGGAAATTAGGACTTTAAATTCCATTATTAGAAAAGGATAAAGGTGTAAAATCAATGATACAAGCTTCTCATTTTGAAACCAAGAAAAGAATAACAAAATAAAACTCAAAGAAAGTAAAATAAAATAAATTATAAAAGATAAGAGCAGAAATAATTGAAATAGAAAACAAAGGAGAAAATCAATGTAATTAAAGTTGGTCAGGGAAGATATCAATAAAATTCATAAATTTAAAAACTCTCAAGTTAAAAACATGGAGGACACAAATTACAAATATCAGGAATAAAAGATGTGACTCCAAAGCAGGTGCTACAAACATCAAAATAACAACAAAGTGCCTTTATGAACAGCATATGACAATAAAGTTTACAATTTATATGACATGGACATATCGCCTGAAAAATGCAATTTACAAAAACTGACAAAAAATAAATGCAAATTTCAATAACTGTTAATTAAAAAGTTAAATTTCTAATTAAAACATTTCCACCATGAAAACTCCAGGTTCGAATGGCTTCACTGATGATTTCTATAACACATCTAAGAAAAAAAAAAATTAGCCCTACACTAGCTACTTAAGAATAGAGATGAGGGGAGCCTGCTTTCTAATGCATTATATGAATCCGCTTTTGCTCTGATGCTGAAATATAACAAAGACCTTACAAGAAACAAGCAAACAAAAAATCCCAGGACTATATCTTTTGACTACTGACCCCCAAATAGTTAACAAACTGTTAGCAAATTAAATTCAATAATTAGAAAAAAAGTAATAGATCATGAAAATGGAACTATAATATCAATCTAATTTTGTAAAATATTTCCATGAAATTCACTATATTAACAGAATAAAAGAGAAAAAAATAATCCTCTCAGTTTATCGGGAAAATGCATTTGACAATATTCAGCATGAAAACTGGGAATGTAAGGTGTCTTCTTCAACCCGGTAAAGCACATCAACCACTGTATTGATGGTGAGAGACTGGGGGCTTGGATGCTTTCCCTCTTAATTGGGAACAAGACCAATGCCCTGTCCCACCGTTTCTTTTCACCCTGCTAGCGATCTTATCCAGTGGAATAAGACAAGAGAGAGTTTACTTCCCTCATGCAAATGAAGAAAAAAAAAAACTCTCTTAATCACAGAAGATGTGATCACCTATAGGGAAAATCCTTTTAATTTATAAAAACTTACTAGAAGTAATGAAAGAACTTAGTAGGGTCAATATGCAAAAATCAATTGACTTTCTATATGCTAGTTACATATGAATAGAAAACAATTAAAATACAATTATATTTACAACCTAATCTGAAAATGCAAACTATTCACAGAAAAATTGAGAAAAATATATGTAAGATATCTAAATTAAATCTGAAAAAATTAACATCTAAGTAAATGTAGGAATATATCATATTCATGAACTGGAAGATTCTTACTGTTACTCTATCAATTCTTCCAATATTGATTTAAAGATTCAATGAACGCCATTAAAATCTTAGTGATTTTTTAATTTTTAGTAGAAATTTCCAAGCTAATTCTAAATTTTATAGAGAAATGTATGAGGACCTTGTATTCCCAAAGCAAATTTTATATAAAAAGCAAGTTAGCAATGGAAAAGAGTAATGAGACATAGATGGACTCCTACATCTATGGTCAACTGGCTTTCTGCAAAGGTGCTAAGACCATTCAAGGGGGAAAAGAAAGTCTTTTCAGCAACTGGTTCTGGATTACCTGGACATCCAAGTGGAAAAAATGTTTATAACTTGACAATTTACTCATACCACGTACAAATATTACATTGAAATGGATAATAGGCATACATACTAAAACTAAAATGATAGAAATTCTAGTAGAAAATATAGGAGAAAAACCTCTGTTACCTTAGAAAGACAAAGGTATTAGAACACAAAAATATAAATCATAAAATAATGAATTGAAATCCATCAAAATTAAGGAGTTTTATTTTTCTTATGTTAGAAGCCAAAATCGTGCTGTGGGTGAAGAGGAAACAGCCCTCTGTCCTGAGAGTGGTTTGTAGGGTGCAGCGGCGTGCGAACCTTCTGTGCAATGGGGATATGTGGGTCCAGGGATTACACAGACCAGCGGCTCTCACCGCCTCCCGTGCACACACGTCTGCATACACATGAGAATTCCTCTTGTTTGGGCTACAAGGACACTCAAACTGTTTAGGGAAGCAGGGTCAGCCTCCTGGGCCCCTGCTGGGAGACGATGACCAGATTATGCGGTGCGGTCAGCTCAGCATTCCATTTCCAGTGGGCAGTAAAATAAACAAGAAATGAGAGAACTGGGTGCTGCTCTGCCGTGGGGAGGGAGACCCCTGACCTCTGACCATTCCTGCTCCTGAGGAGGACGGCAGATGCTCCCGCCATAGGCTACAATGGAGGGATTTGAAGAACCGAAGTAGAAGACGAAGCCTGTGACCGCCAGGTCGTTAGGTTATTGCCTCCAACCAATAAAGCACATATTGAGCTTGAAATTATGACATTATACTGAAGAACAGACATTTATAGCTTTAAGATATTTTGAGAATTATCCTGGTGTTTTCATTTACTAACTGTGTTTTTCATTTTGAGATGTATAGATATTGGTTATAATATTCTCTGCTCTTAGTGATTAAAATTTCCTGAAATTTAATCTAAATGTCTACAGACATACTTAATAGAGACCCCTAATCCTTTTAATATAAAAATATTATTTCAGAGATTTCTGCATATTTTGGAACTGGCTCCTCTGTGACTTACAATTTTCAAGAATATTATTCCTTAAATACCAACTCCAGTTCCCACGCCACCACACCCTATGGGGACACGACCCTAGCCAGGGAGAGGCTCGCGTTCAGTTTCCATACCGTGCAGACCCCGAGCATGCTGCTTTATGTGGCCTCCTTCTACAAGGAATACCTCTCAGTCATCCTTGCCAAAAATGGTGAGTATCATTTTATGTCAGAAAAGTAAATTTTATCATTAGAATTGTAGTAATATGAGGTTTTTAGTGTTTAAGCCTCTCAAACTACAAACAAGGAGAAAATGCATGCTCACTTAGTGTAATTTTGGTTGTATCTGTTTTATTTTTCCAGGATTATAAAAATATTATGACAAAATGTTTCATTTAAGTAATTATATGAAGATCCTTTCTGCTATAGTATTTTTGATAAATTTGCATATTTCTTGTAAACAGAATTTTTGTTATCCCTGGAAGCTCTTCATTAGAAGTATAAGGTATCAGTTACATGTGGAAAACATTTCCTCCCCCTTCCAGGCAAGGGGGGAAGAATTGAGGTGGATGCTAACACAGTAAAGTGAGGTAAAAATAGCTGTCCTTGCACACCAAATGAACTGTTTTAACTGCTGAGCTAAATCATGCTGTATCCATCTCAAGAGGAAAAGTGAATTGCAGCTAACTGCACAGCCAGCTCCTCTCTCCATGGCAGTGGAATGAGGCCTTAAACCTTTAAATAGAAAGTCAAGACACCTATTTAGTATCTGGTAATAGGAATTTAGTACAGGCCATCAGACGATTGGGGGCTTGAGGCGAATGTTTGCCAAAGCCAAGTCAGGAGATGCTAAAGTGCAGAACTCTTAAATCCTAGCCCAAAGGCTTCTTCCTGTATCCCACCTCCCACTGCCTGGTGAGGGATGCAAATTCCAGCAATATGACCTCTGGAGTGTGAATGGACTGTCGATGTGTGGCCAGAATTCCAGATATGGCCTTGCCCATTCACATCAAAATCTACCTAGGAATTCTAACCTCTATAGGGATATTTAAGCTTAGGTGTAGATTTCGGGATGTAAACTGCCTAAGCAGTAGGAGAATTTCATTGATATATTGGAAGTTACTCTGGCAAGCACAGTACTTGGCCTCCTAGCTTGTGGATGAGCAAGGAGAATCCATTTTAGAGGTGCATTCGTTTCCCACTGGTCAGAGTTCAGGTCCAAGGCTTCACCAACAGGGAGTACCTGCCACAGGCCTTTGACAGCCACGTAGCAGCTCCACTCTTCATAGGCATGCTGTGTGGAATTCCTCAATTATTCACCTTTCAAAATTTCAGAAGTACACTCAAGGAAAACAAGACTACAGGAACGGGAAGTAGCTTCAGTATTGCTCAAAGCTCCAGAATTTCTTAGTACAATGTTCTTTCAGCAGGAGTGGGTGGAATTTACAATTGACTATGTGCTTAATTTATGTATTTTCTTTTAGAAAATTAAGAGTTGTAGGAAAGAGGTGCTTATTTTCAATAACATTGGTCTTGACCCAAAAATAGCATGATTAGGCTTGGAGATTGGCAGGAGCAAAACTAAAGAACAATTAATTGCTTCAGGGAAGATAATGATTCAGGATATGATAGTGCACCCAAGTGAACAGTGTTGAATAGATGTAAACTGCAAAATGCCATCCCTAGAAACAAATAAATAACAATAAAATTGTAGTATGCAAAAGCAGTTTTAAATGCATTTTATTGAAAATTGTTATTTCTCTATTTTATGGAGTTTGCAGATTAGGTATAAGCTAAATACACATCAAGATCCTGATATGTTTAACTTTAATTTCAAAAACATGGCGATGGGCATCTTCATCATGTGAAGATCAGTAGAGAAGAAGCGCTGGTCTTTGTCGAGGTAATTTCATGTTTGACCAAATAATATTAAAATATAGTTCCCCAGGATGTATGATCTAAAGTAACATTTTTACCATGAAGCATAATAGAACAGGCTCCTTTCAGTGCTATTTTCTCTTGTGTCATGGACAGGAAATCAAATATAATCCAGATAAAGGGAATCTGCCCCATATACTATAAATATTTGACTGCTAAACTTTTCTTCATCTGTTTCTATTTGTTAGGGAAATGTTGTCTAGTTTACCATGGGGTGTTACTGCTAGAATCTTTAAAAGGATTCTGCAACAGGAATCTAAATTAAAATTTGCAAAACTAACCAAATACAGCTGAGGTATTGAAGGGTAAGTGAAATCACTGTCAGTGATTTTGAGGAAAAATATTGTCATACTTGCTCTCTATATGGGAAAAACAGTCCTTGGCTTCATGTTTCATGTATTATTTTTAGATAAACCTAAACACTTTGGACTTGAAAAACCTATTTACATCTTTGGGTGGGTTGTAACAATTATAGATAATTTATATCATCCAGGAAGTAATAGGGGCTGTGAAAAAAAACATGTCAGAGTAAGGAAGCAGACATGGGGTGAACTATCTAAGACAACCTAGGCGCGCCCATGAACTATGTTCCTGCTGTGGAAATATGAGCTCCTTATAACGAGGTTCCTCAGTCCTGTGGTGGCACTGCCAGGTCTTCAGAATCTCTCTGCCTTGTCTGCCTTTGCTTCCTGCCACATTGCTGGTGAACGGTGCCCGCATTGGCATCTGCTTCTTGTGCGGCAGGTGGACCAGGAGCCAAGGAGACGAGCGAGTCTGCTGTCGGGCACAGAGTTCAAGGCCCTCAAGTCCCTGGTGCTGGGCGAGCTTTCAGGCAAGTAGGTGCAGAGCCTTGAACAACAGTAAGAAATCGAACAACTGCCCCTCCCCTCATCCCCTCAGGACCGCCACGGCGCCCCACACGCACCAGAACACCTTCCTCATTTTACGTCCATCACACCGTTAGTGCCAATCCCATAAACTCATGAGAAAAGGCCTCCCACAGGCTGCACGCGCGCACCCCCTTCCAGCAATTCCACACCCCTCCTTCAGCAGCCAAGCACAGTGAACCACAGTGCTTGTGTCACCCCTCAACGCACACCTGAGCCAGAGTGTGGATTAAATGCAGCTGGTCCACAGCCTTCCTGGAGGAAAGGGCAGTTTTAAAAGTGCACTGGCTGTCTTGCTGCCATCGACTGCGCCTTGGGCCGTGGCAGGTCCTGCTGAGCCGTGGTCAGGTCTGGGCCATGTCCACGTGGGATGCCCTCTTCAGAGGCATGGCCTGGAGGTCTCAGCCCCAGGGCCCAGGACGCCTGAGCATAAGGGCACTTGTGCCACCCAAGGAGCAAACGTGCCTCACCCTGCCGGGTCTCCAGGTACTAACATGGAAAGGGGGCCACTTCTTACAGGGTTTGCTTTTTAGTTATGAGTGAACTATATACGTCATGTGTGTCTATAGATCACTTTAGGGAGAATGCTCTTGAAGTTTGTTTCATAATAATAATCCAGTATTTGACACTAATCTGACAATAATCAATTGGATTATAAAAGATTTTCATTTACTTTTTGGTCCTTCATAGTGTTCCTCAAACTCAGAATTCTGTGCAAGTAGATGGATGGGTGGTTGGTCAAATATGAACCATTGAATAGGAAGGTAGTTATATTTTAAGTCTATTAATGTTAATGGACTTTCAAACACTGTGTTGGGCATTAAAATTATGCATTCCTAGTCTTTGATAGGAAAAAAAGTTATGAATTGTAATTATTTACCATGTTGCTTATTGGATAGAAAAAAATACATGAGAAGCAGTGCTTGTACATGGCAAGCTTCACTGAAAATCCAAAGTGGGCCAAATGGTGTTATACAGAGGCCTGCACATCTGCTTTGTGAAGGGAGCACCGTCATTGCTTGCCTTCAGGATAAATACGTAAGCCACAACAACATTCATTTAAAATGATTCTCTTTGGAAAGATGCTTCTAGGATGATTAAAAGTCCAGGCCCTACAACTTAGCAACAGAGAATCAGTTTGCATTTACGCTTGTCCTGAGATTTTCAAGTTTTATTTATGGAAACAAAAGCTGGAGGTGCCATCAAAGAAACGGCAATAGCAACGGCAGCCACAAGAGCAGCATATTTGTTGTGTTTTTTGTTCATAATTGAACAAGTATTGATCAATTGCCCAATACGTGCCAATGACCCAGGCAGGGCCCCTCAGGAAACAGCCCAGATGAAGCGCCTGTGACCACGCAGCTTACACCCCAGTGGGGTCCCCTGGTGGACGTGCAGGTGAACACGAGGGTGTGCAGGCCACCACGCACGATGCAGGACGGGGTGGCCTCCCTGAGAAGGGAGAGGAGAGAAGACACCTGGGAGGCAGGCAGGGCCCTCCTCAGGCCAGCGCTTGGCCTGGACCCCAGTGTGGCTGGAGGGCAGCTGGGCACAGGTGGAGAGAGCGGGCACAGAGGTGGGAGAGGGTCACAGAGGAGGGAGAGGGGACACAGAAGAGAGAGAGGGACATGGAGGAGGGAGAGTGGATACAGAGGAGGGAGGGGGCATAGAGGAGGGGGAGACAGAGGAGGGGGTATGGAGGAGGGAAAGGGGACACAGAGGAGGAAGAGGGGCATAGAGGAGGGAGGGGGCACAGAGGAGGGAGAGTGGGCACAGGTGGGGAGAGCAGGCACAGAGGAGGGAGGGCACAGAGGAGGAAGAGGGGCACAGAGGAAGGAGGGGGAATACAGAGGAGGGAGGAGACACAGAGGAGGGAGAGTGGGCACAGAAGAGAAGGACATGGAGGAGGGAGGTGGCACAGAGAAGGGAGGGGGCATAGAGGAAGGAGGGGGCACAGAGGAGGGAGGGGGCACAGAGGAGGGGGGACAGAGGAGATGGGCACAGAGCAGGAAGGGGCACAGGGGGGAGGGGGCATGGAGGGGGCACAGGTCCCCTGGACCCACAGGCACTGGAGACTGTCAAGGGTCAGCTTCTGCTCATGGGAACCGTGGGGCCCCAGAACGTCACAGTCTGACCGTCCCCGTCAAGGAAGCCGAGCCTGGCTCGGTGTTGGGAAGTGGGGAACGGGGAGAAGGGGGTGCAGTCGGAGGCTGTCACAGTACCCAGGTGAGGGCCAGGGAGGCAGCAAGATCCGGGTGAATTTTATACGCTGAGATGACGGGGTTTTCCTGCAGTGGGGTTGGATGGAGACCACCTGGCCCTCCCTGAAGTAGAGGGGGGAAGGAGCTGCCTCGCCTGGGGGACTGCAGGTGCAGCTGGTTTCGGAGCTGCTGGGCCGGGGCAGGGGTGAGGTGGTGTCTGGGGGAGCTCTGGGTGGGGAGGGGGTTGGAAGCTGGAGAATGCGCAGCTCCGGCTCTGGATGTGCTCCTCCAGCGCTGATGGAGAGCCAGCATGGCCCTACCGTTAGCACATATTTTATTCCATTTTTAAAGCTATGGCATCACATAGGAGCCATGAGATTGTTCAAAAATCCTAAACCGACAAAACCACAAAATCCCTCCCAACGAGGGGCCATCAGGGACCTAGATCCCACGGGGGCAGCTCCGTTGTGGGGCAGACTCGGCCCCAGCTGTTGGTTATTCTCTGCTGCCCGAACAAGGAAGTAATGGACAGTTTTAGACCAGTCCATGTGCTCGGCCCTGGGCAAGGCTGCTGAAGGTTGAAGAGAAGAATTCTGTGAATGGAGCGAAGGAGGCCGTCTTCCATCACTGATTTAAAATCATTCATGGAGGGAAAGGGCTGATCAAGTGCCCTCTGCCCGGTCACTCACAGCAGGTGTTACAGCGGGTGTGGTCCAGCAGCATGGTCCAGCAGGTGTGGTCCAGCGGGTGTGGTTCAGCAGGCATGGTCCGGCAGGTGTGGTCCGGCAGGTGTGGTCCAGTGGGTGTGGTGCAGTGGGTGTGGTCCGGCAGGCATGGTCCAGCAGGCGTGGTCCAGCGGGTGTGGTCCGGTGGGCGTGGTCCTGCAGGTGTGGTCTGCCAGCGCCAAACCCCAATCTAAAGATGCCGCATCTGACACCCTGAGGCTGGAAGATAAACTTTTTCACACAGGTAACAAGCAAGAAGAATTATTTAAAACTTTGACAAGAGATTATTTTAAAATACAATTTATGTTCAAATGCAATGTAAAAATTATTGATAAAAAGACTGGAACAAGGTCTGATATATTGTGTCTTGAACTAAGAAAATGGACTATATTACATAAAGAACAATGACTAAAAATGTATGTATAAAATTAATCATGTATTTCTCCTAAATTAAATGAGTAAAGTACAGGAGAATGGAATTGAATACACTGATATTTTAATTCAAAAATTAGATATTCATTGGTATATTATTCAGACTCTCAAAATACGGTTGAAGTTCAATTTCAGCAATATATTTTAAGCTTGAAGCAATGTGTTTCATGAAATTTTGAATAAAAATTCATTTGCTGTATGCCTGGGGTGTGTGGATTTTTCTAATAGCACTATCTGCATGTTGACAGTTTAAGACCTGCCCTGCCATAAACCTCATAAAATTTCCAAAGCATTTTGTAATCCTAAGAAAACTGAAACTCTGTGCGCAGAGTAGAGTGGTGCCTGAGGGACCTCGTGGCCGAGGCCGGTGGGAAAGGGCTGTGGTTTTGCAGAGACGTTGGCCTGTGCTGAGTGGCTGTGCTTCTCGAGTGACCCCAGCTCCACGGTGCCCCCTCCCCCCCCGGCAGATGGGGTGGGCATCTGCTGCAGATTCTGGACCCAGCGTCCACCTGTCAGGGAAAGCCTGCCCGCCGGCTCTCACAGCCGAGGCGCGCTTGAGATCAGATGATCCCAGTCGTCAGTGCCTGCTCTAGAGGGGGCCGGAATGACCCGGAACTATCTTCAGAACCAAAGTGCGCACTTGAAAGCTCTTCAGAAGGGTAGAAGCTGCCCCTTGCATGCAACATGCAATTCTCACTAGTTGTCAAATAGGAGAGACCACCTCAGAACTGAGCCCGTTGAGAATGTCGACTTCCTGAGGCTCCTGGAATCTGATCGTGTTCTTAAGATTTCCTTCGTAATGTTTTTAAAGTCTGTTTTTATATAAAATGACCTGGGCAGCTCTATGAAAATCACAAGGCAGATGACATGTGTCCTCAGCCACACACTCTACCTGAAAAGCCACTTCTCCAGGGACCACAGCCACTCTCTTGCCCCCTGCCCTTAGCACTGAGCCTGATCTCACAGGAGAGCAGTTCCTAAGCACAGAAGGAAAGTGGACCACAGAGGCAAGCTGGCCCACTTACCTGCCCCTGCATTTATACATCTTTGGGGAAAAAGGGTTTTAAGCTAAAGAAAGAGTGGCACGTTTTATTTTCAGGAGTCAGACACAGGGAAGATAA
Source organism: Dasypus novemcinctus (assembly GCF_030445035.2). Lineage (NCBI taxonomy): Eukaryota > Metazoa > Chordata > Mammalia > Cingulata > Dasypodidae > Dasypus > Dasypus novemcinctus. The sequence goes on from NC_080678.1 coordinate 96,536,850, forward strand.
CAGTTTTCCCTGTTTCCTGGCACAATTGTCAGTTTAGCCCCGAAAGCAAGCCAAACACTGGGGTGGGGTAGGGGCGGTGAGAAGCTCCTGTGAACTTTCTTACCTGCCTGGCCCTGGAGGGAGTCTGGACCTGCAGGGGGAGCTGGGGTGAAGCCAGGTGTGTGGATGCCCCTGGATGCTGGAAGCATGAGGTGCCCAGCCTCATGTCTCCAAGGACTCAAGCAGGACCAGGGGGTCTGGGCCACTTTTGCTACCCCAGGTGTGGAGGGGCTGAAGTCCCTGTGGTCTTGGACACTGCTGACCAGCAGGGGTCATCTTGGTGACACACTCACATTGCAAGAAAACAACTCAGTACACAGAGAGACAGAGACAGAAGAGACGGGGAGGGGAGAGAGAAAAGAGAGAGGGAGAGACAGAGAGAAAGAGAGGGAGGGAGGGAAGGAGAGGGAGAGACAGGGAGAGAGGAAAGGGAGAGAGAAGAGAGAGGGAGAGATAGGGAGGGAGGGAGAGGGAGAGACAGGAAAGGGAGAGAAACAAGAGAGAGGGAGAGACAGACGGGGAGAGACAGAGAGAAAGAAGAAAGAAGAGACAGGAGAGAAAGAGGGAGGAAAGGAGGAGAGAAGACACAGGAGAGAGAGAGAGACAGGGAGGGAGAGGGAGACAGAGACAGAGAGGAAGAGACAGAGAAGAGAGAAGAGGAGGGGGGAAGGAGGGAAGGAGAGGGAGAAAGAGAAAGAGGGAGGGAGAGAGGGAGAGAGGAGGTCCAGCATCAACCCCAGAGAGCCCGGCTGTTGGAGGAGCCAGGCACACCTCGGGTAAAACTTGATGAAAGAACATGAGCTTTAGTGGAGCAATGAAACCACCTCTCAGAATTCAGAATAATTTTCCAAACTGAAGCCCAGTAGATGAACTGAAAGAGAGAAGAGACTCGCTGGTCACAGAGCTTCATGCAGAAACAAAGTGTTGCAAAGACAAAGCTTCCCCTGGCACCCAAGGTGTCCCCTGCAGCGGCGGAGGGCATGTGGTCACCTACTGAGGAGGACACAGAGGCGCCCGCCAGCCACGGGTCGTCCCCCCGGGGATTACCTGCAGGCCACGGTGTCGCCACAGCCCCCTTAGGAGGGACATGCTGGGGCAATTCCTCTCCAATTAGAAACAGAGTAGGAGAGACGCGGGAAGATGGGCGGGGAGAGCACAGAGGTGCCAGGGGCCCACTGGGCGGGTGTTGAGTAAAGACGCACCCTGTCGTCTAGAGTTCAGCCTAAGCGGATACTGGAAAACAGAGAACGTGAAGTATAGACACTCAGCCAGGGGCCTTCAAGTGCTTTTTGAGCTGTGTGGAGGCAGATTGAGAGAAAGCTCATTGAACAGGAGGTGGGAGCTGACAGCTTGTTTCCCGTGGCAACGATCAAGGTTCAAACCCGGAAAGCCCTGAGGTCGATGCAGGACTTCAAGGGCCAATGGGTGCGTGTGAGGCCATTTTACTTTTTCAGAAACTTCATTAATGGAAATGAAAAGCACTAATCCCTGTTTCTTTTTCTTTTGAGTGCTTATTATTTAAATTTAAATATTATTTGCAGCGTAATTATAAAACTGAAAAGCAGTGTTTTTCTCTGACCTATTTCCTTCCTGCCACTGCTACAATCCTGTCATTCCAGGATTATTCCTCACATGATTTCAGGGTAGAGAAGCTCCAGTGGTGAAAGCCAGGCGTCCAGCTCCCACTGTCCCTGCGTCCAGAGCACCCCGCGCACCCCGTCCCCGCGCAACCCGCGCCCCTACCCCGCGGCCCCGGACTGGCACCCCGACCCCGCGCTCCTGCCCCACGGCCCTGTCCCGCCGCCCTGTTCCGCGGCCCCGTCCGTGCGCCCCGGCCCCGCGCCCCTGCCCCGCGCGCGTCCCACCCTGCTAACCAGAGCTCTCTGTCGCCCTCAGAGCCCGGCGGCCACGTGGACCCCGAGACGGCGCGGGCCGGCGCGAGCGGCTTCGCGGGCTGCCTGTCGGCGCTGCGGTTCGAGGGCGCGGCCCCGCTGAAGGCAGCGCTGCCTCCCGGGAGCCCCGGGCGCACCAGGGTGCGGGGCCCGGTGGCAGCATCCAGCTGCGCGGCGCAGGCGTGAGACGGCGCGTCGCGGGAGCGCACCCACGCGCGGGCAGGTGGGCGCTGTGGCCTGGGCCGCGCAGGGGCCGTAGCTCCTGGAACCCGCCGTCGAGCCGCCGGCCCTTGCCTCTAAACGGTCCCCAGCGCCGCACGTCCTGTATCTTAGGAGGTAGCTCTGCCCTGGCAGGCACTGGGGAACCCCTCACGTTCCTCCTGTTTTTCTTTCTAGCTTTGTAGAGGATTCGGGACCCGGAGAGGAGGGGCAGCCTGTGGCTGATGCGACCAAGGGCGACTCGGCTGTGATCGGAGGTGACAGCGCGGCTGTGCCACCTTCGTGGACACGGAGGATGTCCACAGAGAGCGCCCACGGTGGGCAGTGCAGCCCCTGGACACGGAGCATTTGGGGCTTATTTTATGATGTAATCTCCCTGAATCCAGCTTATTTGGAGATTGTCAGTATAAGTGATGGTTTCATCAACACACTTGTTAAGGAATTATTGTAAAAAATGCCTAATAATGGAAAAGCCTTAAATTGCACAGCCCGGGGGCCTGGAGCATCTACTTAAGGAAATGGCTTCCTGCCTCCCTGGGATTAGCTCAGCGGCCCTGTCTGCTTACAGATCCACCATGTGAGTGGTTTAGATATTGCGCAGGGCCCTTTTGTTTTTTAAAATAAAATGTTAGGCTTATAGACCAATGATGGCACCGAGGTTATTTTTCAACTGAAGAGGTAAAACCATCATTTTAAAATGAAAGAATTTTTAAAACATAATTTTTCAAAAAGCTGACATAAAAATCCAACCTTCCTTCTCCCTTAGTAGGGTTTTTGAGAAAGCACAATTACATGCTTGGACGCTGGCTGGTCACCTAAACGTTATTCAGCTGCTCTGCTCACGAGACATGACACAACCCTCCTGTGGCTGCCAGCACCACTGAAGCCCTGTCCTCGGCTGTAGCCCTGGACAGCCTCGGCCGTTCTCCCCACTCAGCCGTCACCACCTTGCTGCGAACCCTGGGGACTGTTCAGTGTCACAGATGGGCCCACAGCGTGATGACAGATGCCAGCCTCCTCTGCCTCCTCAGTCCCATAGGCGTGCTTTCCCACAAACAAGCCCAACAAAGGAGAGAGACTGCTCTCGGTCAACTGACTGAGGAGCTCATGTCTGGAAAGATTAGCTACATATGTGCGCTGCCTGTGAAATCAGACATCCAAAATCCAAATGTGCGATGCCCACAAAATTTGACGTGCAATGTCTGTGAAAACAGATGTGCAATGTCCATCAAAGGCCATTTAGTGTGAGGGGAGTTTTCACTGCTCTGCTGTGTCAAAAATAGGAGTCTCCTTATGACAGATTCTTTAAAAAATATCTAATACTTTCTCCTTCAGCACATCCAAACATGTGGATATGGCGCTGACTGGTGGGAAGAACCAGCATTTGTTCTGCAGAATTTTACACTCTCAGTGGCAATTGTTGCAGGACGTGCCGGGTGGGGCAGTGGTCCCAAGCTTGGTCACGGCTCGTTCTGGTGCCGTCCTCTCCCAGCAGGTCCTGCCAGGTGTCCAACAATGAGAGAAGAGGTACCGTCCAGCTCTGCACTCCCCTTCCACTGCCCCAGCCTTCTCATCTTCACACAATGCATTTTGAAACAGGATGGGCTGCTCTGCCAAGACCCAGCTCAGAGAACGCCAGAATGCCGCAGGGACGCTTGGCTTCCCTGTCGCTGGGTGGCTATGGGGGTGTACATGGCACCCATAGCCAGCTGGCCCTGGAGGGGCACGGCCAGGCTGCCGTCCACATCTTAGGGTTCTTTCTCTGTGTCAAGCACATGATAGTGTAAGGCGGAGAATCGATGCAATGGGGTTTGGAATCCTGGTGAGCTAGAGGCAGGAGAGGGCTTCCCGTGGACGGGCAGGTGGAGGACGGGTGGTGGGGATGGAACGAGACGTGCCGACCAGCACAGTCCACTGCAGCCTCTGCCAAAGGGTACATTCCCCGTGACTGTGGCATGCGCTGGACTGCATGGGTGCCCCACACCCTAGCCACACCATCTCAACGTGATTAGTCAATGGGTGAATTAGTTGTTCTCAACCACCACCATCCTGCCACGAGCAGCCACAAACTAGAAGAAAAACTGCTCCCCGTGGCTGCCGTTCTCCTGCCCCAGCCAATGTCAAGGTGACCGTGTTTTATATCCAAAGCCAGATAGTGCATTATTGCAATTGAGAACAGACCTTAACGTCAGGGCTGGGAGAGCACGCGCTCTCGAGCACTCACCTCCAGTGAGAGGCTGAAATGATTATGACCACCCCATTGTTTGTTCTGAGGTGAAAGGCCAAGTTCAGTGCTCACTCCGACTAAAGCACAGGAGGCTGTAGCATGTTTGTGCTGGATGTACAGGAGCCGGTGAACCCCTGCCTGGCGGGAGTGCCGGCAGTGAGCCCCTGCCTGGTGTGAACGCCGGTGGCCCAAATGCTTCTCTATCTGCTCAGTTTGCTGCAGCGCGCCCATCCCAGCAGGCTGGTCCTAACTAGCCCAGTCTGAGCTCTGAGTCTGCGGGACACCACAGCTTTGCAATCCTCCTCCACGTTGTTGGAAGAGACCTGACACTGCAGGACACACCGTCTCCTCCATGACTTGAGAAATCCCTGTGCTGTCTGACGTTCATGAATTGGAATATAAATCTACACCTGCATTAATCATCCTTAAATGTATAAAACTTGGAGACCACATTTTCAAGTGCATTTCTTAATATTCTGGAACTTATTTTTGATATTTTATTTTCTCTGGTGCAATAGCTCGAGTAAACATTTTGCTATAATATAACTCAGCATTTTTCAAACCTGGATATACACAGATATCACTGAATAGCTTTTTAAAGTTACTAGTCCTCCCATCCAGAGATTTTGGTTAAATTTATCTAATGTGCAGACAAAGTTGAGAACCACAGGTATTGGTTTCAATTATCAAAATATTTACAATTGGAGATTTCAAATAATCTGGATTCTGTAGAATTCCATGTTCCATATGTTCGTTCCTACAGTATATTTAGCAATAGGAGCTAGTCATACATGTCTAGTTATTAATCCCATATTAGTGTAATTTACTGTGCTGTACCCAAATTATTTTTAAAAATTCATGAAAATACATACATTTAGATTCCTTAAAATATATCGAAAGCTTAGTGGAAGCATGGTTCAATTTATCCTCTCACGACGATTTGGCCACATCTGCTTCTCCATGCACACATGTGGTCTGGGGTTGTGTGTGTGTCTAGGGGCATTAAATGGAATCCTGTCATGATTCGCCTTTGGAGAAAGGCGTGCAGGAGAGGTGAACGTGCTATGCCAATGGACTCAGGGGTAAACCAATGTCACAGCATCGCTGGACCTAGGCATTCCCAATGTTTTGTTGTTCCCAGTGTGGGGTAGGTAGAGACAATTTCATCTAGACTCTCTGGGCAGTGGCGCAGGCCACGCATCTGCCTGCACGTGCCACCACCTGTGTTCTGATGTCTCCCTTCTCTTCCCACCAGGTGCCATCGCCACGGTGGCGGTCATCTTGCTTTGCTTCGCTGCCATAGCCATTGGCTTCTATCAGCAGAAGAACTTGTACAAAAGCAAGGAGGCAAATAGGCCAGAGAACAAAGGCTGTGCCGAGGCCGTGCCAGAGTGCGAGCCCCACTTGCAGCGCCCAGTTGGCGAGAATCAGGAGTACTTCTTCTGACGGGTGCGGTGGCTTTGAGTCTTCTTTCTGCTTCTTGCCATGCCTGGCCCTCCACCACCACAAAGCACCCTTGGTACACGGCAGATGACGGCGCCATTGGGGGGCCCCACCGCACCATTCGTGCCGTGTGTATCTGAAACCACGATGCGTATCATCAGGGCCCTTGCTAGTTTCTGGCACGCCAACGCAGCTGTAAATGGAGTTGAACGACTTCATGACTGGGTTTTGAAAGGAAACATGCTACGAAGCTCTGAGTCAGAGTCAGGCATGAGCCTTCGCTGCACTCGCACACGCGGGCTGTGCTGTGGGACCTGTTTCCCTAGAACTGACTATACTTCCTAGTCATGTTTTTTGGACAGAACCTCTGCCACGAGCCGCAGCCGAGTGGCTGAAAACGAGCAGCCCTCTGCTTTCCTGCACTGCGGAGGCCAGCCCTAACTGGGAAGACTTTCATTTGTCGGTTGGTTGGTGTTTTATTTATTTACTCTTCCTGCTTGAATGCACATAATCATTTTGGATAGATCGAGTACTAAATGCCAGCTTTCAACTAGGAAACTACAAATTCTTAGGTAGCAGCGTTCCACTGGTGCACAGCTCACAAGGATGTGGTGTTTTGCCTTTTTCCTTCATCTGGTCATCAGGGTCTATTGCTGATGCTCAGTGCTCCCTCACAACATCACTCTCACAGAGATGTTTAAAGCTAGACTTGCAGTGCAGTTAGAACCATGAAATTTTCTTATGACCAGTGTAGTTTTATTTGCATCTGCAGTGCCTGAATGATACATATCAGTACATTTATTTCCCTAAAAACCTTGGGTGATTATGTTTTCTTTTTAGCGATCAATTCTTTTGTTTTTTGTTGGTTGTGTATTTTCCCTAGTGGACCTGCCAAGTGTTCCTCACTATCCTGAGTCTATTCCGTGCAGCTGCCTTCTCACATGTTAGAAAACTCACTGTGCATTGAATCGCATTTCCTTTCCAAATGTTGAGCTGCTTCCCTTGCATGTCAACTGCTCACAATGTTGAACTTTGACCTGCAACTGTATCCCCACCTGAAAACCAGAGCAGTCTCCAAATCCCTTATTCTAGCCCCAATTCCAGGATGTCGGTGTCAGGTTCTCAAGGAGCTCCCAAACCAATGTTTTTGGGTACAGACCGGGAGAGCAGAGGCTGACGGGAAACACTGGAGGTGGCCCGCAGCTCCTGCCAGAGCCTCCCTGGGTCCCAAGGTACCTGACCGAGCCCCCCTGTGCACCCCTCACCATGGGCTGCTGCAGGGAGTTCCATAGAGAAATACAGGAATTCCACGTTACTACTTCCGGTCAATTTCACAGCCGCTTTTCTGTGTTTCTTATGGGTTGGAAACCACATTGCCTCTGTCTTTATTCACTGTTAGAATTGCTGTCAGAGTGGATGTGGCTCAAGCCATTGAGCACCCACCTCCCACATGGGAGGTCCCAGGTTTGGTTCCCGGTGCCTCCTGAAAAAGCAAAATCAAACAAGAAAAATAAATTTAAAAACCAACTCAGGGAAGCCAACATGGCTCAGTGGCTACCTGCATACAAGGTCCCAGGTTCAATTCCTGTTGCCTGGTACCACAAAAAAAAGAAAGAAAGAAATGCTGCCAGTCTTATAATGCCTGGGCAATCTTGATTTTCTTTTTCCTGTAAATCTAATCCAGTAACTTAAGGAGGACAAGTCTTTTGAATCATTTGTATATTTTCTCCCAAAGACTTGTAATAGCTAGAGACAGATCCAAGAGAGCGATGGTAGGTTTGATTCACGGCACATTGTGCAGTCACGCTGGCTTCACAGCAGCTGTTCCAGGGCTTGCTTTGGCCCTGGAAGGGCTCCTGGAGCTGTCAGGGGGGTGGGCCAAGAGGGCCCAGTGCCTGCTGTCTGCCCTCCACAAGACGCCGCAGTGGTGGCATCATCGCACACCCACCGTCCTTCCTTGATTTGACAATTTTAGCTTCTTGTTCATAATAAAACAGAATTTGGGGGATGAAGTAAGAGAATTTATGTAACATTTAAAATTTATGAAATGAGCATTTCATATCAGTAAAAAAGACATGTAGACCTATGCGTTCTGTCCTGTTGTGTGTGTTACTTTATACCTCATGGACTAGCCTAGGATTTCTACTATTTGCAGACTAGTAACTGGTGCTGCAGTTACCAAGGTAAATAATGGCCCAAATTAACAGTGAAAGGGAAGTTATTAATACCTATGGATTGCTACAAGTAAAGCAGCCTGTGATTGTAAATATTTTATAGAGTGGAGCCCTTTGAGCCTGAGAACTGTCCCTATGCCATCAGCAGTGGACAGAGCCATCCGTGGGTGTCTTCCTCTTGTGAGTGCCCAGTGCTGCCTGGGGAGGCGCAGGTGTGCCCATCAGGGAGGGAAAAGCCAGGGACACACAAGGGCTGCCCTGACCAAATGCCAATGGCTGACGGATGCGGCGTAGGTGTGAAGCCCAAGCTTTCCTTTTCCTAACGCGGGTGGCGTGCTCTGGGTTCTCAGGGGCAGCTGCCCCTTGAGCGGGTGTGGTCAGAGGCGTGGTCCTCCAGGCCATCTCAGAGGCCATCTCGCCCATCCCCTGGCTGGGACTTGCCTCTGCATCTCTTGAGAGGAGGACCACAGGGGCTGGCCCTTGTCACAGCCATGAAGGGAAGACGTCGTGGCCTGGAGGGTGCTTAGACCTTTTATAATCCAATACAATCTTAGGAATGAGAGACCAGTACACATACTTCTCCAAGCAGCCAGTGCTAGTAGGTGGGAAAGCAGCACGGGCTCCAGCCACCCTTCCTGGCCCCACCAGGCACCCAATGCACCAGCTGTGCACAGCTGGCCCTCAGTACATAATTGTGGAGGAGAGGAACCTGGGTCGGGCCTGTGGTCTGAGCTGACCCATGATGACGCATCTTCCTGCGTCATTCCCGCCAAGCCTCAGCCAAGGACCGCTGGCTTTCATAAACAAGTATGTGTTACCACCCAGCTCTCCAATCGCTCCATCACCTACCATCTCTCTATCATCTAACTAACTTCAATATTTTTAGGTTATTCTAAGAAGTAAACATGTCAGCTTTGATTACACAGCTTAGTCACCAAATATATTCGAGAGAAAGGAAGAACGAAATGGACTCGCCCTAAATAAAGTATGTTTCATTGTTTTGCTGCTTAAAGCCGTGTTCTCCAGCCCATGGACAAAAGCGCATGCCCAGCCCTGCCCAGCACCCTGGCTTTCTGCTTTCCCTAGGGATGTGGGGAGTGTGGAGATGGCACTGAGGCTGTTCACGGCATGTTGGGGCATGGGTGGGTGTGAGCTCGCGCATGTGCAAGAGGAACAGGAGAGCACAAGGACCCAGAGAGTCTCCGTGTTGTCAGTGACTGGCCCTCGGGCTACAGAGGCACGCGTGGAAAGTCAGCACTTTAGGTAAGAACACGCATCTGCCTTGCTGCAGTGCCCCTGGCACCAACCCAGAGCTGCGCACTCAGCCCTCCCTCCCCTCGCCCACCCTTCCCTTTCCACCATCGCCAGGAGTGGGCGACGACCCTCCTTCCTGGGGGCCCCTCGGTGTGCAGACAACATGTGAAGACCTGTGCAGGCCTTGGTATCGGCCCAGGGCTCCACGGACGAGGCCAGTCCACAAGGGCTTTTCCAGGCTTAAGGTGCCACTGAATCACCTGAAAATGGGTGGCAAAGATTGAACTATCATGTAATCTGCCATGGAATGATGTGTAGAAGAAAGGCTTTTAAAAGTATTTCAGAAGAACCAGCAAGATTATGACAGAGTAAGGAGCTCCTAGAGTCAGCTCCTACCACAGGGCAAGTAGGAAACACCCAGAGCTCTCTGGAGCTGCTGAAGCACCTATTTGGGGGCTCCAGGAGACCAGAAGAGTATCTTGCAGTGTCCTTGAAGGAGTAGAAGGAGGAGACTTCCCATCTACAGAGAAGACTCAAGAGTAGATTGCTCCATGCCCCAGAGGCTGGTGCCCATCCTCCCCTGGAGGCACAAGCTGCCTCAAGAGCTGTTCCATGGCTGGAATTGGAAGCTCCACTTCCCCAAAACAGGGGCAGAAGAGATGGTTGGGCACCAACTTCTGCTACTGATGAGTAAACTTAGCAGGCTAAACTATAATCCTGAGGAATGCAGACTTAGCCCAGTGGATAGGGTATCCGCCTACCACATGGGAGGTCTGCAGTTCAAACCCCAGGACTCCTTGACCCATGTGGAGCTGGCCCACATGCATGCTGATGCGCACAAGGAATGCCATGCCATGCAGGGGTGTCCCTGCATAGGGGAGCCCCATGCCAAGGAGTGCACCCCATAAGGAGAGCCACCCAGTGCGAAAGAAAGTTCAGCCTGTCCAGGAGGGGTGCTGCACAAACAGAGCTGACACATAAGATGACATAACCAAAAGAAACACAGATTCCCATGCCGCTGATAACAACAGAAGCAGACAAAGAAGAACACGCAGCAAATGGACACAGAGAGCAAACAGGATTGTGGGGGAAGGGGAGAGAAATAAATAAAATAAACAAATAAATAAAAATAAAGCACAATCCTGAGAACAGCTGAAGTTTGAGCTGGTCCAAGCCAGAAGGAGGCCAGAAGCCACCATTTTAACTCAGTGCTCAGCATGAGGGGAAGCAGGTTAGACTGAGAATCCCAGTGCAGATGGGGACTGGCTTCTTTATCTAGATCGGACTGCAGCACCAGCCTAGGCCCCAGTGACACTCCCAGCAGAATGAACTGCGGGGACCTGCGCCGGCATCTCCGGGAAATTACTGGCCAAGCCATGGAAGCCGGTGATTATTCTTCTTTGGTAGCATGAGCCACCCCAGGAATTATATTCTGTTGTTGAAATTGGAAGCTCCATTTCCCAGAAACAGGGGAGAAGGAGAAGGTTGACTGCTGATTTCTACTACTGATTGGTAGAATCAGCTGCCTGAGAAATAGCCCTGGAAACAGCTGGAGTATGAATCAGACCAAGTCAGAAAGAGGCCAGTGGTTGACATTTTGACCCCATCCCCAGCCTGAGGGGAAGCCAGGCTGACCAAAAATCACAGTGATGGTAGGAACCGATTTCTTTCACCCAGATCAGCCTATAGCTTTTGACTAGTCTTCCACCCCACCTTTGGAAGGGAGGAGGCTGGTGGGCCCTGCACCAGCCTATCCAGGTAACTGCAGAGCCTTTGGCTGGCACAGACAAATTAAGAAGTCTATCAGGGCAACTGCAGTCATCTTGTACCTGCACTGCATAGATTGCTGCCCACACCTGCAGCAACATCCCTGCCCCAGGCAGGGGAGAAAAGGATGTGAAGCTTCATCAGTCTCTCTGGGCAGCTACAGTCTAGGCCTACATGACTTGGATAATTCACACAGCTGTGACTCTGTCTCTAGCCCTGGCAAAGGAGAAAGTTGGAAGAAGCTTATTTTCCTTGGTCAATGAGAGCAGCTTGAGCCTCCACAGCTTACAGCACCAACTACATGCTTGGCTCCTACTGCACAACCAGCAAGGGAGAAACAATAGGAAGCCCTAAACTAAAGAGAAAAACTACACCCAGAATAAATACTCTAGTAAGCCAGATGCCAAGACACCAACAAAAAAATTACAATCCACACCAAGAAACAGCAAGCTGTGGCCCATTTAAAGGAAAAAGATAAGCCTCCAGATGACATAAAGGAATTGAGACAACTAATCATAGATGTTCAAGCAAATCTTAATACATTCAATGAGATGACTAAAGAGATTAAGGATATTAAGAAGACACTGGATGGGCACAAAGAAGAATTTGAAAGTAGACATAGAAAAACAGCAGATCTTATGGGAATGAAAGGTGCCATAAATGAAATTTTAAAAACATTGGAAACATATAATAGAAGATTTGAGGAGGCAAAAGAAAGGATTGGTGAACTTGAAGAAATGGCCTCTGAACTTGAAGAAATGGACATAAAAAAGAATAGAAGAAGAAAAGAATGGAAAAAACTGAGCAAGGTCTCAGGGGACTAAATGACAGCAAAATGTATGTAAATATGCATGTCATGGGTGTCCCAGAAGAAGAAGAGAAGGGAAAAGGGGCAGAAGGAATTTTTGAAGAAATAATGTTAGAAAATTTCCCAACCCTATTGAAGGACTTGAATATCCATGTCCAAGAAGCACAACATACTCCCACCTAAAAAAAAATATGGAGACCAACTCCAAGACACATACTCATCAGAATATCAAATGACAAAGACAGAGAGAGAATTCTGAGAACAGCAAGAGAAAAGCAATGCATAACATATAAGGGATACCCAATAAGATTAAGTGCTGATTTCTCACCAGAAACCATGGAGGCAAGAAGACAGTGGTCTGATATATTTAAGATACTATAAGAGAAAAACTTCTGGCCAAGAATCTTATATCCAGCAAGGCTGTCTTTCAAAAATGAAAGCAAGACTAGAAAATTCACAGATAAACAGAAACTAAGAGAAATTCTAAGCAAGTGATGAGATTTTCAGGAAATGCTAAAGAGTATGCTAGAGCCTGAAAAGAAAAGACAGGAGAGAGAGGCCTGGAAGAGAGTCTAGAAATGAAGATTAAATCAATGAAAGTAGCTAAAAGTGTCAAAAGAGTGGTGAAAATAAAATATGACAGATAAAACTTAAATATGAATAAACTTAGCCAACAATGTGAAGCACTTATATTCAGAAAACTGCAACTCAATGTTAAAAGAAATTTTAAAAAGGCCTAAATAACTGGAAGTTATTATGGATTGGAAGACTAAATATCATTAAGATGTCAATTCTACTCAAATTGATAATTAGATTTAATGCAATCCTGATAGAAATTCCACCATCATTAAAGAAAAAAATTGAAAATGAGATCATCAATTTTATTTGGAAGGGTAAGTAGTTCTGAATAGCCAGAAACATCACAAAAAGGAAAAGTGAACCCTCATCTCCAGACTTTAAATCATATTACCTAGATATAGTGCTAAAAACAGCATGGTACTGGCATAAAGACAGACACATAGACCAATGGAACCAAATTAATGGTTCAGAAACAGACCCTCACATGTATGGTCGAGTGATTTTTGACCAACCTATCAAACCCACACAACTTAGGCAGAGCAATCCATTTAACAAATGGTGCTGAAAGAATTGGATATCCATAGCCAAAAGAAGGAAAGAGGACCCCTATCTCGTATCTTATCCAAAAATTAACTCAAAATGGATCAAAAACCTGAAAATTTCTTCAAGACTTGGTGGTAGGTGGTGGATTCTTAAAGGACATAAGAGGAGGACTGAGTGGGCTACTGATTATTTAATGTATGTAGAAGTTTTAATTAGCTTTACTGTAAAAGTGTGGAAATGTATAGACTATATGGTAACACAGTAAGTAACAGGTAGTTTATAAATGAGGATGTGACTGAAAATGGTAATCTAGGTATGTAAACGCCAGTTGACAGAATGCTAGAGAATTAGCTAAGAACTGGATAGCACAGTAAACCAACAGGTGGATGAGAAATGTGGTTGATGGTACAGACGCAAGGGTGTCCTTTGTGAGCTAGAGCAAATGTATATCACTACTGCAGGGTGTTGGGAATGTGGAGAAGCATGGGAAAAATACAGCTGGAGTGATCTATGGACTGTGGTTAGTAGTAATAATATAATGTTCTTACATTATCTATTCAAAAGATGTACTGCATTGATAATGCATCTGTTCAAAAGATGTACTGTCTTGATAATGAGGCAGTATGGAAAATGTGTACCACATGTACACTGTGGACATGGACATGGTAACAATCGGAAGATATTATCTTCCCTGTAGCAAATGTTCCACCACAGTGTGGTGTGTGGATGGAGGAGTGTTGTTTGGGAATTCTGCACATGTGCATGATTGTTTTGTCATAAAAAATATCTATTTAAAAAATAATAATAGGGTGAGTTTGGGGGAAAACAAACCAAATGTAAGATAAGGACTATGATTAGTAGTAAGATTTGACAATATTCTTTCATAATTTGTAACAAATGTCTCAGGACAATACAAGGTGTTGGTGGAGGGTTGATGTATGGGACCCCTGTATGATGTTATGCATGTTTGCTTTGTAAGTTCACAACTTTTACTATACACTTAATTGTTTATGTATGTTCATATATAAATGACATAAAGATAAAAATAGGGTTGGTTGGGGGAAAAACACATTGATTAGTAGTAATATTTTGACAATGCTCTTTAATCATTAGTTAAAAAGGTTTAACAACAATGCAAGTTACTGGTGGCAGGGTGAGTTATGAGAGTCCCAGATGTTATATATGTTTGTTTTGTAAGTTCACAACTATTATTATACACTTATTGTTTATGTATGTTTATGTATGAATGATATACTTCAATAAATCAATTTTATAAAAAGTATTATTTCAGAAAATTATATCTTTAAAAACATTCATGACAACCTATATGTTTAGTTCATGCAAAGTGGTTATTTAAAAACAATTAATGGGAAAGCGGACTTGGCTCAAAGGTTAGGGCATCCGCCTACAACTTGGGAGGTCCACAGTTCAAACCCTGGGCCTCCTTGACCCGTGTGGAGCTGGCCCATGCACAGTGCTGATACGTGCAAGGAGTGCCCCCCTTGTAGGGGAGCCCCATGCACAAGGAGTGCGCCCCATAAGGAGAGCCACCCAGCGTGAAAGAAAGTGCAGCCTGCCCAGGAGTAGCGCTGCACACATGGAGAGCTGACACAAGATGACCCAACAAAAAGAAACACGGATTTCCGGTGCCACCGATAAGGAGAGAAGCTGTCACAGAAGAGCACACAGCCAATGGACACAGAGAGCAGACAACTGGGGCAGGGGGCGGGGGGCGGGGGGTGGGAGGGGGCTAAATAAATCTTAAAAAAAATAAAAACAATTAATGTCATTTTTCCTCCATGCAAAGACTGTTCAATTCCTGGTCTGCTTCAAAACTGCCTTGTGGAGCCGAGGGGAGTCCTTGTCCCCCCCACCCCATCTTCAGGGGTCGATGGGGCTGCTGTGGCCATTGGTTCCCCAGTTGCCAGAGAGAGGCTCCCGCGCAGCCCCTGCCCTCGCCCTCAGTTCTTGGCACCTGAGCTTCTCCCAGCCCCAGAGGCACGTGGAGAGCCCTGCACGCCCCCGTGAAGGCATGTCCACTGTACACACGTTTGAAGATGTGCCCACCTGCACTCACCCGTGAAGGCGTGTGAAGGCATGCCCACCCAGCGGGCGCACCTAAGAGCGCTGGCGACACAAATAAGGCAATAATGGAAAGAAGCCGCCCTGCAGGAAGAGACAGCCTGTGGTGCACCTGGCGCCGCTTCTCCTTCCCTTCTTACATTTACCACATTAATGCGCATGGAGGTCTTGCGTGAGCGTTTTAACGCTGTCACTGCACTCTCTCTCTCTGCTCAGGTCCTTCCGTGTCAGCCTCCCCAGGCTCACGGGTCCTCCTCCTGCAGAGGGAAGCCAGGGACCAGTCTGAAACCACCGTTACAGCACAGGGGCCTGCACCTGGCGTCGTCAGGTGCACCCCTTCTCTGAAGGCACAGGCAGGCCCCAGCCGCCCCTTGGAACACATCTTTCTCTCCTCTAGACCAGCCTCCTCATGTCCAAAGTCAGACATACCTTTTTTTAAAGGCGGTACCAGGAATTGAACCCAGGACCTTGTACATGCAATGTGGGCACTCAACCACTGAGCGACACCCACACCTCCAGACATCCCTTCAGCAATGCACATCCCCATCACCACCAACGCTGGTTATTAAACCACTTTGCTCAGCCCATGCTGCCCTTCTGCCACCACACATTGTGCTCCACCCTCCTGGGCTATTTATAGAAGCCACACAGGCTAGTCTCGTGACTCAAACATGTCTGCCAAAAATGTGATTTTGGGAAACTGATGTGGCTCAAGTGGTTGAGTGCCTGCCCCCCACATTGGAGGTCCTGGGTTTGGTTCCTGATGCATCCTAAAAACAAAGATAACATGCAATCAAATGAGAAAACCAACTCAGGGAAGCTGATGTGGCTCAGTGGTTGAGCACCAGCTTCCCACTTACAAGGTCCCAGGTTCAATACCTGGCCCTGGTAACTTAAAAAAACAAAACAAAAAAAAATGCAGTGTGTGTTGGCACATGTAACATATATAAAATTATTTTAAGTGTCAAAACTATCAAAGAAGGTAAATAGATACAATGCATTCACTTTGGCATAAGTAAATATAATCTGGCTCTTTAAAAATAATTTAGCACCAATAAAGTAAAATTTGGTTATTTTAGGGCTTTGTGTAATCAAGAGTTCTCTGAGCTTTCCTTAATTAGGTACTGGCTACACAGGTTAATTAAAAATCATAAATGAGCCCATGAAGGCAGCTTATAAAAATTTGAATTTAAATGTAATGTACACTCTGTCCAGTTATTGCCTTCGAAAGCAGGTTGTTTGTGTGATAGGTGAGTTGCCCTTGGGAAGTCGATGTCTGCTTGTGCCTAATTATGCTTTATGGTTATTTGCCTGGTACCTGAGGTATAATTGGAACAGATATACTCAGAAACTTCCAGAAGCTCCATCTTGCTTGCCCCCCCAAATAGCAGAGAGGAACCTGATGGGGGCAGGCCCTTGTGGATGACCTCAGTTGGTAAATCTAAAGCAGACCCACCTCATCCCTGGCTGAGCCTTGGAAAGCTGAGCAGGACAGGAGGATGCCGCTTTGTGCCCATCTCTCCTGCATGCTGACTGTGAGCATGTGGGGCCAAGGTGGGTGGCTCCCAGAGAAGGAGGGGAATTACTGCAAATGTAACTATTTAACTCCCCTGCAATTCCAGTGATGGCACTGGAAGAAAATTAGCACAGCCCCTGCCACTGGGGATGCACCTTTTTGCCCTAGATAATGTGATTTTTCTGAACTAATTTGTTAAGAAAATCAGAGGATGGGTTTGGGAATGGCAGAGTAAGGACCTCAGAAAACGTTCTCTGCAAAAGTAATGCAAACACAGTGAAAAAAAAATCATCAAAATTGATTTTGTCAGAACTCTGGAAATTAACCAAAGGCTGGCAACAATCCAGGGAGTGCTAATTCAAGAAAAATGACTGAATCTTGGTTTAAAAGTGAGCTTTCTGGTGTTTAAATTTGCTCTTTTGCATCTCCTATCCTCACCTCTGCAGCAGCCTTTAAAACAGCAGTCTGGGAGCAAGATGTTATGAAGGTATTCTAACTGATTTACAGTCACGTTACACAGAATAGCCTATCTTTTTAAGAGTTCCCCTCAGAGCTTTGAATTAATCTCATAACTGTGTGGGGAAGTTGTCATTTTAAATATCTAAAACATGGTCAATAAAGGAATAGTCCCAAAGACCTAAACGAATCCTCCCTTTGTCTCTCAGGATTGCCTGATAATTAAAAGCCCTTGTCTTTCCTCCTAGAAATGTTCTAGAATCTTTGGAGAGTTGGGCCCAAGGGGAAGGCAGGGCCATGGCGCAGTGAGTTCTTCCACAAGCAGGTCACAGTGTTTGCCTTCTGTGCACAGTAGTTGTAGGATTGCTCTTCTGAATCTGCTCATACTGAGCTTTAAATTAGGGCACCTTTAATCAAGGCTATTCATTATACCACGTATACCGTTTAGTTTTTAATTTAGCTCTTGTAAGTTAAATACTAACATTTCCTTTAACAGTATCTGTTCTTTGAAAGCAGATTTCCACCTCTAGTTCTTCTTAAACAGTGTTTCCTTTAGCTTACAGAGACGTCTGATATTACCAAGCTTCCAGCACTGTGTGTGAGTATAGGATATTGAACTCTTCCACAGTCATTTTAAGTTTTCACTGCGTTATTTTAGTAGCCTAAACTATCAAGCAGACCTTGAGAGACTGTTGAGGCATGACCTTGAGTGGCTGTGGAGGCATTTCCTGTTTTCCATCTGTCGGAGTTGCTTGTACCCAATTAGGCTTCTCACAGTGAGCCCTGGAGCCAGATCTGCTGTTCTCCTGGTTCCCTGCTTGTCATTTTAAACTGAGCTCATCACTTTGTATTGTGTTTTATGATCTTAACATGAAGAGAATCTGTAATGGATGGAAAACCTACCCCCCACTCCCCCCCAAAAAAAGTACGGCCTTGGGTCTGCATTAAATGGTATAATCCATGTCCATAAAAAAACAAAACAGCAATCTGCAATCATGGGGGAAGCTAGCATTCTAGCAGCTACTGGAGGGGCCAGCGCTTACTCAGAGTCCCATTGCCAGAGAAGTGCGTTATTTGCATAGCCTGAAAAAGCCCATTCTCAAGGTTTGTCCTTATTGGATGTGACTCAGAGCTCACAAAGCAAACAGACTTTTCCCTGGGGCATGTTTGTCAAAAGCAATTAATAACAATTGTTCAACATTGCAGATTCCTGAGGTGGCAATTGTGGTTGGAACAAACAAGTTAACCAACAAAATTAAAGGGAAAAGCTGTGAAATGTCATGTCCACAGTCCACAGCTCCAGCACATTCCTGGGAGTCTAGAGGCCTCCTGGTGCCAAGCGCCTGCCCTGGGCTGTGCCTCAGGAAAGACCTGGCAAGGCCCCGCATGCTCCTCTACGACCATGTGGCCCCACACAGCAGGGAGTGCAGACTAGGCAGCTACTGTCAGCGAAACGTGGAAGGCTCCTGGGCAGGACAGCTTCACATCTGAGGAACTTGCTGACCAAAATTGGCCAGCCACTAAGGCAGCTAAACACAGATTTGACTGAACAAACAACAAAGAATATACACGTTACATAATCAGTTCAGGCAAGTCATTATAAAGGAAACAATAACTGTCATCACAACAAAAAAAACCACAACAAACCCTGTGGCAGGGGCGGATCTAATTTCAATAGAAACCACATTATATTATTTTAAATGATGAATTTTAAACAACAAAAACAAGAAAACATATATAGAAGAAAGAAAGTATGGTCAGTACCCAGGGGGATAAAGCAGTTGACAGAATCATCTGACGGGAAGCCAGATGTTGGACTTACTAGAGCAGACTCAAACCAGCGTTCAAGTGTGTTGAAGAACTAGAGGAAACCCCATCTTATGAACTAAAGCTATCTTTGAGAATGAAGTCTCACCAGATAGAAAAGATCAATAAAGAGAAATTGTAAAAAACCTGAAAAAATATGAAATTAAAAAGTTCAATAACTGAAATGAAAAAATGTACTGGAGAGGTTGAGCAACTGATTTGAGAGGCAGAAAAAAGAACCAGATAACTTGAAGACAGGTCAATTCAGCCTCTGCAGTCTGAGGAACAGAAATAAAAATGAATGGATAAAAATCACCAGGGCCTCGGTACCGGTGAGCCCAGAGCCAACCAGTACACACCTCCATGAGTCCCAGAAGGAGAAAAGAGAAAGGAAGAGTATTTGAAGAAAATATGGTGAACGTCTTCCCAAATCTGATAGAAATATTAATGTATATATGCAAGAAGCTCAAAACACTCAAAGCAGGATAGACTCCACATGTGCACATCACCATGAAATAATGAAGGAATCTTGAAAGCAGAAAGAGAGAAGTAACATAATGTTTAAGGGATCCTCAGTAAACTTAATGGCTGACTTCTCACCAGAAACCATGGATGCCGAAAAGCAGTAGGATATCAGTGCTGCAAGAAAAGGAACATTAACAAAGAACACTGTATTAAGTAAAATTATTCTTCAAAATGAAGGAAAAAATAGAAACTAAGAATCTGTTACTGCTCTACAAGAAACACTAGCAGGTGTACTTTGGGGAGAATTGAAGGGATGCTAGACAGAAACACAAAACCACATAAAGAAGTAAACAGTGCAGTAAAGGTAACAACAACAATACATAGAAAAGACAGTATAAACATTTTCTTTACTCTTCTGCTTCTATCAGATTTAAAAGATATTTACATAAAGTAGTAGTGATAAATCTGTGTTGATGGGCATACACTGTATGAAGATGCAATGGCATAATGATAGCTGAAAGGAGGAAAGCAGGAATGGAACTGTGTAGGAAAAGAAATGGTATATAATATTGGAATCAAGTTGTTATTAATCAAAGTTAGACCATTATTAATTAATATCATCATTGTAATCCACACGACAACCACTAAGAAAACAACTAAATCATAGCAAAAGAAATGGCAAGTAAGTTAAAATGGTACACTAGAAAATATTTAACACAAAATGAAGCCGCAATGGAGGTGTGGACATAAAACAAAAGACATAAGAAATAAAGAGAGCAGGTAGAATGGTAGACATAAGCCCAACCTTATTAGTACTTACTTTACATTTAAGTAGATTAAACTCTTCAATCAAAACTAGAGATTGGCAGAAAGGAGAAACATAAAACAGTACTCAACTATGTGCTGCCCACAAGATACACAGTTTAGAATTAAATACACAAGTAGGCCTGAAGAACGAAGAAAAATGCCATGCAAATAGCACCCAAAGAGGAGCTAAAGTGACGATACTAGAATCAAAAATAGACCTTAAGACAATTCTTACTAGACACAAAGAAGGAAACTTTTAATGACAAAAATGCCCTTCCATTAATAACCTAAAACAAATACAAACATAGATGCCCCTAGCAACAATGCCCTGAAAGACATGAAACAGAAACTGGTAGAACTGAAAGGAGAAATAGACGATTAAAAAATAATAGTTGGAGACATCAGTGACCCACTTTACATAATGGATGACTAAAAAGAAAGAAAATTAACAAGGAAATAAAAGATGTTCACAACACTACCTACTGAAAAAATTTAACAGACATTTACAGGACCTGGGTGGAACTGGGTGGACCTGACTTAATCAGTTGGGAACCCAGGCCTTTTAAATTGAGGGACTCCAAACAGCTGCTGGGTCTATGGTTTCTCTCCTTGTGTTTTTCTGACTACACGGACATCTAGCGTTCACCTGTGCCTGTGGGATCCAGCCTGCTAGTTATCTTCCTTCCTGACCACCCAGCCTCCAAAGTTGCATAAGCTAATTCTTTGTAATAAACACTCAATTAATATGTATTCCTGCTACTGGGCTTATTCTCTGGCTGAATGCTTACTGATACAACCTCACTTCAACTAATAATAACATCTTTAAAAAGTCAAATTTACAAGTGGGTTCAAATCCACAGCACTGAGGATTAAGACTAAGGGCCTGACTTTTGTGAGGAACCTGATTCAATCCACCAGGACGGTTCTACCTTAGAAGGACCGGTCACCTTCAGTCGTCCTTTCCTTGTGGTGCGGACAGAGGTTGTGGCCTCGGAATATAAGGGGAAGGCTTGGAAAATCTTTTAGGGACTTCTGCTCCCATTTTTTTCACCATTTAACTATTTTTCCCCATGAAACTTTGTATTCAAAATAATGCAGCGATCATTTTCACCTCAGATTTTAACATCCCTTCTTGGTGGTATGAGGGCTGTATGTCTTCCTGGCTGGTTAGAGAGCTTTCAATTTGAGTGTTTCCTGAGTGGAAACATGGATTGCATTTTTCTAGAAGCCTGGGATTTAAGACCTCATGTACATGCAAATAAAGCTTTTTTAATTTACCAGGGATCTGAAAACAATCCTCAAACTATAATGACAGATGCATAGAATTTAGTTATCCTGTAATCAAGGAGTCTGAGCTCATGTTTCAAGAATCGTTTGCAAAGTAATTTTTTAAAAACCATAAAAGTGAATTTAAAAACATATATATATATATATGTATTGCTTCTGGCTTTTAATCCAGCATCTGATCTACATGCTTGCTATAGTATTGCTCTGATAAATGATTATGCTATAGGTCAGATGATAAGGTAGGCAGACATTAAATATTCTAAAACTTCAGGTTTAAAACACATTTATAAAGAAGTAAGATGAGGTTCATCATAAATAAAAATTGAGGCTGAGTTTACCTCGTCTCTGAAATGGGACATGAGTATTTAATACACATCTGGGAGACGGGTCACCTCACAGTGGGAGCTTCGGCACAAACGGGACATTCACCACCACCTGGTGTCCTCCTGATGCCCCATCTCCAGTGGCCTGTGCTGGTCCAGAGGTGCAGGTGGCTTTGGGAGTGCCTCTCGCCATCACTGGGTGCCGCCACCCCACGGGGTGCTTGGGAGACCCTGGTGTCGGGGCCAAGTCTGAGCAGGAGGCCCTGGAGAGGCGCTGGGGACCAGGGCCCAGCAGTGTGGGGACTCGGTGGGACCTGGCAGCTCGAGGTTCCTGCTGTGGCCCTGCCATGACTGGGGGTGGCTGGGTCTTCAGAGCAGCGCGTTTTCCTTTTCTGCAGGAGAATGCAGCAAGTGTCCTGAAGCACAGACTCAGCTCCCGAGAACGCTGGAGAGGCTGAAGGGAAATGGTCTTTGAAGGCAGTGAACAGGTGGCATTTACTTGGCGACAGAGGGGTGGCCACAGCGCAGAAGCCAGGGCCAGGGGCCTGCCTGAGGGGACCGAGCAGCAGAGGACCTGACCCTCAACCACCTTGAACCCTCGTCAGGGCCCGGCAGGTGGATGTGGGGCAGCCAGGCCTGGGGGCCACCCCTGGGGGCCGGGGAAGAGGAAGCAGCATTGGGGATCCAGTGGACAGGGGGGCTCTGGGACTGGCAGGGGGGGGGTGCCTGCAGAGGAAACAGCGTGAGGCCTGGCAGCTGTTTCTGAGACACTTCCCTGAGGGTGTTAGGCCTCAAAGCAAGGCCTTTATGGATAAGCAGAGATGGCATGAAGACAACTTCAACATGAGGGTTAGGCCAACTCACATTGTGTCTGCAGAGGTAAGGAGCCAAGGCCAATCCAAAGCGACTCAGACCCGACTCCCTCTGCTGCAGTTTCACTCTTGTTTAATACCCAAGTTACCACTTAGCATTTGCTTTGATTATGCATTAGTTTTTATACATATGGGTGAACACACATAGCTGGTTATATAATTCTATGATTAGTATGTTCAGGAAATGACGCTTGCACATACATTGCATGATCAAGAAAGGGGCGGATAACTCCACCCCTGGGTGGGAATTTTACTATGTTAATTAAGCGAGTTGAAGTGAGGGCAGCAAGGGGCTGCTTCTGCGCATGTCCAGCCAACTGGTTGAAGCTGGTTTTCCTACTTCATTGCTTCAACAGGATATTCTTGACTACAAAAAGTGGAATTTGGCCCAAAGAGAGCATTGCATTTCATTACCTTCTGATTTACATACAATTCTTTTCTTTGTATCCTAGCAACAGGAAGAGAAACAAGTTACTTTCAGGTATTCAGTCATCCTACATCCATCAAGGGCATCGAGGGACACACTGGGACCCCCAAGGGGGCCGCTGTGGCATCCCCAGCAGGCAGGGATGGTTCCCAGATGGCGGCCTCAGCCTGCACTGCAGCTGCCCCCAGGTCTCAGGCGTGGGGCAGCAGGGAAGTCTTGGGGTCGCCGTTACACGCTGTCCTTGAGGGAGCTCCAGCCACACCATGCCGTGGGCAGGAGGCCCTGGGCCCTCCACGAAGCGGGGATAAAAGCCCCCCCCACACACACACAGAGACCTGGGGGCCCAAAGCCTTAGGAAACGGCCTTGAGTTGGTGGTGCAGAGGTGGTTTCCACAGCCACGGGCGCATCAGCTCCTGGCAGCCTGATGTCCGCCAGGGCCTCTGATGGACACAGGGTCAGCTGGGGCCGCTAAGGAAGGGGAAGATGAGAGAGCGATGATGCTCACCGTGGAGGTGGATATGCTCTGTCCCAGGACAGGCTGGAGGACGAGGAGGGGAGCCTGGTCAGCTGAAGGATCTACGGTGAGAGCAGTCGCTGGAGCAGAGCGTGGAAAGCAAGTCCCCCTCAGCTAAACTTCCACTGCAAACGGCACCTGCAGCCCTCCCAGCCCTTATGGACCCTCTGCAAAGTCCAACTGCCATCCCACCTTGCTGCAGCCATCCACCTGGAGCCTGCTCCGAGCCACTCCTCCAAGCCCTCCCCCAGCCTCTGTGCAGCCTTGACAGTGACCAGGACACTCCCCAATCAAGAGGGGCTCAAGTGCAGAGTGGACAAGCATCTCAGCCATGCCACGTCTTGTGCCTTGAGGAGGGGACAAGCTCAGCACCTCCCAGGTTACTGAGGCTTTCGAACTCTGCAGACTGCCAGCCCCCAATGCCTAGGCCCCTGCCCCTGAGGCTCTTCAGAGGGGGACAGTGTAGGTCACTTTGGGTAGAGAATGCCCCATCCTGTGTATGGCCATCCCAGGCAATAGGAAGACAAGGCTTGTGTATCGGAGGAGAAGATAAGTGTTTCCATAAGTATTTACCTGCACCACCTTCATATTCCTCCTTTGCAAGATGCACCCAAATGATGCCAGCACATCGACCTGTAGTCCATGCATGTATGCATGTATAAGTGCATATACATGCAAATGTAATGCAGTCATTCATTTAGACAGATAGACGATAGAGAGATGATGGATAGATGAGAGAAAGATGGTGAGATACAAAAATGGTGGATAGTTGGATAGATAGATGATGGATGGGTGGATGGATGGATGGATGGATGGATGGATAAATAAATGATGGACAGATAGATGGTGGATAAATGACAGAAAGATAGATAGTGAATAGATGAATAGATAATGGATGGATGGATGGATAAATAGATGATGGACAGATAGATGATGGATAGATGATGGAAAGATAGATGGATAGATGAATAGATAATGGATGGATGGATAGATAAATAGATGGACAGATAGATGATGGATAGATGATGGAACGATGATGGAAATATAGATGATGGATGGATAATGGATAGATGAATAGATAATGGTGGATCGATGGATAGACAGATGGACAGATGGATGGATAGATGATGATCATAGATAGATATATAGATACTTAGATAGGTGATAGAAAGATGGATGGTTAGATGGACAGATTGATGATGGCAGACAGATGGATAGATGACAGGAAGATGGATAGATGGTAGATATGGATAGAGATGATCAGAAGATGAATGAATAGATAGGTGATAGATTGATGGACATGATTTTGCCCTGTGGGCTTCCTGCCCATTCCACCATGTCAACGCACAGACATGAAGACAAACACACAGGAAGAGAGGGCTCTGTCTATTTTTATTTTTATTTTTTGATGTACCATGGTTGGGAATTGAACCAGGGACCTCGTATGTGGGAAGCTGGTGCTCAACCACTGAGCCACATCAGCTCCCCTGAGTTGGTTTTTTTTTTTCCTTTGTTTTGCTTATTTTTTTTTCTGTTTTTTTTAAAGGCATCAGGGTCTAAATCTAGGCCCTCACATGTGGAAAGCAGGTACTCAAATGCTTGAGCCACCACCAGTCCCTACTTGTTGGTTTTTGCTGATAGTCTGCTAATTGTTTTTGCTCGTTGTCTGCTCACTGTCTGCTCATTGTTTGTTTTCTTTAGGAGGCACCAGGAACCAAACCTGGTACCTCCCATGAGAGAGGCAGGAACCTAACTGCTTGAGCCAAGCTGCTCCCCCCATCATTATATTTTCTTTAGGAGGTACCAGGAACCAAACCCAGGTCCTCCCATGTGGGAGATGGGCTTGAACCATACCTGCTCCCTGCTCATTTATTTTTGTTTTTTATTTTGCTCATTGTCTGGCTTGTTTTTTTTTTTCTCTCATTGTCTACTTGTTTTTGCTCATTGTCTGCTTGTTGTTTGTTTTTGTCTTCTTTAGGAGGCACTGGGAACCAAACATGGGACCTCCCACATGGGAGGCAGGCACCCAACTGCTTGAGCCACATCCTCTCTCCCCCTCTGTCATTGTTTTTTTTTTTATTTTATTTTATTTACTCATTTTTTAAAAAGTATTACATTCAAAAAATATGACGTCCCCATTCACCCCCACCACCCCCACCCTACCACTCCCCCCACAGTAACACTCTCCCCCATCATCATGACACATCCATTGCATCTGGTGAGTACATCTCTGAGCATCGCTGCACCCCATGGCCTGTGGTCCACATCATAGCCCACACTCTCCCACGTTCCATCCAGTGGGCCATGGGAGGACATACAATGTCTGGCAAGTGTCCCTGCAGCACCACTCAGGACAACTCCAAGTCCCGAAAATGCCTCCACATCTCATCTCTTCCTCCCATTCCCCGCACCCAGCAGCCACCATGGCCACTTTTTCCACACCAATGCCACATTTTCTTGATTATTAACCACAATAGTTCATGAATAGAATATCATTAATTCCACTCTAATCCTTACTGTATTCCTCCTTCCTGTGGACCTTGGCTTGGTTGTGTCCATTCCACATCTATGTCAAGAGGGGGCTTAGATTCCACATGGATACTGGATGCAATCCTCCTGCTTTCACTTGTAGGCACTCTAGGCTCCATGGTGTGGTGGTTAACATTCTTCAACTCCTTGTTAGCTGAGTGGGGTAAGTCCAATAAATCAGAGTGTAGGAGCTGAAGTCTGTTGAGGCTCAGGGCCTGGCTATCACATTGTCAGTCCGGAGATTCAAATCCCCTAGATATATCTTAAACCCCAGCACCAACTACAATTCCAATAAAGTAGCATGAAAGGCTTCTGAAAAGAGATCACATCTGAGTCCAGCTCCATCACACAGAAATACCAGCTCCAAAGAAGGGTCAACTGACATGGCAGTGAACTCCATCTGCCATGACCATAGAACCTGTGGGTCTCTTTAGCCCTCAAAAGAACCAATAGCTGGGGTTGTATCTACTTTATCTGTCTCTGAGACTCTGCTCTGGTGTGCATAAGGGCAATCCTTCTGACAACCTCCAGACTCTTTTTTAGAGACTCATAGCCATATAAACTCATTTGTCCTTTCCATTTCCCCCTTACTTTAGGTCAAACAGCATTTTTAACTCCTGTTATTATATGTAGAGAGGGATATTCTGTTGGTCCACGTTGAACCTTTAATTCGAGGTCATTTTCTAGTTACATCATAAGCTGGTACTTGGTAGTGATCCCTCGGTTACAGGGAGGCTAATCCCTGGATGTCATGTCCCACACTGGGGGGAAGGCATTGCATTTACATGCTGAGTTTGGCTTTGAGACTGGCCACATTTGAGTAACACAGAGGCTATCAGGAGGGAACTCTTAGGCACAGTGCTGCTCTAGGCCTTGTTCTTATTTCAGGTGAACAGGATCACAAGCATAGTCATTAGTATCAGGGGCTCACTGTTGGACCCTCATTCCTTCCTGGTCCTTGCCATTGCACCTGGGGGACTGCTGCTGCTGCTCCCCTAGGGACCACGGTAGAGCCCCCGCCCCCAGCCAGGAACCCAGTAACATGCAGCTGTTGTTTTTAATTGTTTCCACTATGAGTATATCCAAACATTTCCATGCACCCTGGACACATGCCCTGTATAACTCCCTGTCAAACATATGTCCCCTGTCAATAATATCCCACACCAGTATTCCTCCGCTGCCATTGTTGAACCACTCTGTGATCCAAAACTTCCTGAAAAGTGAAGCCCAATAAAATGTCAGGTTCCCTTGAGAGTAAAATGGAACATAGTGATTAGTTTAAAGGTTACATATAGAATACATATTGATTTGGAAAAATTCTACATCCTATCATTTTCTTTTCCTTTTTTTCTAATTATTGAGCTTCTCTTCCCAAGAGCCTTAGATCACAGTAATTCATATATACAATATACAGTACTGAGGAGAGACGTCAGGCCGAGGTGTGTCTCACGGCAGTGGCAGGGCTCGGCACACGCCAGGCGCCGGCGTGAGCCAGCCCGGGCGGCAGGCACGGGCGTACGGCCCTCTGCCAAGAGGGGAAACCGGGCGCTTTCCCGCCCTCCCCTCACTCCCCCACCACGATCCGGCTGCTGCCTGTGCCTCTCTCTCAACCCCCCCCTCCAGGGGCCTCCGTGAGAGGCTGCCACCATAGAGGAACCCTCGCGCCTCTTCCCCCCCTCCCACAACACGCAAGTGCAGACATAATCACCGCTTGCCACACCCCTCCCGGCAGGGCGCAGGCGTGTCTGGCAGTCACAGCCTGCCAGCCCCCGGCCCGCCCCTTGCCGGCCCCCCCTCTGCCCCATCTCCGCCCACTGGCCTGGATAGCGACACCTCCCAGCCATATTAGGGCATAAAGTCCATTCCCACCAATCCACACTCGCCCCAGGCCAGCCCCGCCTCTGCTCCCCCAGACTTAATATTTGCAAGCACTTTCTCAATAAACAGACCTGCGCATAGTCCTCATCTCCGTGGCGTTCTTCATCGCGTCGCGCATCCCCACCAAACCTGAGCAGCGAGAAGGGGCCTTGAGGCTTCGTGCCCGCTTTTCCTCCTTCGCCCGCGCGACAGCCCCATCCGGAGAGCCCGCCCGACCAGCCTCGCCGGCCCTCCCGGAGGCCTGAAACCGCCCGCACAGTACTCCCACATATCCATTATACAACCTTTTCCCTTCCACAGCGATAATCTTTTAACTTATTCATATCATATTTACTGAAACTGATGTACAGATATTGAGACAATAGCTTTCAAACAAGTTAACATTTGTGTTTACATTGTGGTTTATAGTTTAGGCTATATAGTTTTCTAAATTTTTTAGTTATCCTATGTTTTACATTATGGTTTACATTATTAGTCTGTCATCCTCTATATGTTTTTGGTGTAATATTACGTTTTATATCCATCCTTGTGTATTCTTGTGAAACACTTTTTTTGCCCTCACATTTACTTTGGTTCCATCTATTCAGTATCTATTTCCCCCTTCCCATTGGGACCCACAGGGACAGTCAATCTTCATTTCTTGAGGAGCCATGTTCAGAGATACTTGCAACAGTGTTGAGGGCTTGACTTGCTCAACTGCCCTAATGCCCTGGGAGCCACCATTTCTCTTGAGAGATACAGTTCCCTCTATTTGATGGCATTAGTCCTCCCCAGGTTGTGGGTCTACCTTCACTCTCATTATATGGTCTCTTCCCAATGTATAATCCACTCTGGCAAAATGAACGTTCAGATATTCCCTAGGAGTCTGTCCTGCATCTGATTATCCCCTTTGAGTATCTTAAACAGGTAACTTTCCTAATTATATTCTGAAAAGGTTTCTCAGCATTATACTCTCAACCAACACCCGACAATTTCCTATGTTCATGTGTTGCCTCACCCTCCCCCCAATTTCTTGGGCAATATTACCCATCCGCCCATCACTAGCCCCCCTCAAACCTCCAAAGCCCCACCCAAAGGTAACCCTATTCCCCCATTTTATCCCTTCCTTGTACACATACTTACCTCCAGCTTATCACAGATTTCACCAATGTAGATGTCAGCTTGCATCCTTCCTCTACCCCCCAATTTCCTGTAAGCCTATCTTCCAGTCTCTAGCTCTCTGAGACAGCTTGCTTATTTCATATCATTGAGGTCATGTAGTATTTGTCCTTCAATGCCTGGGTTGCTTCACTCAACATAAGGTTCTCAAGATTCATTCATGTTATCAAGTGTGTTTGTAGTGTATTTGTTCTTAAAGCCGAGTAGTATTCCATTGTATGTATATACCACATTTTATTGATCCACTCATCTGTTGATGGGCATTTGGGTCAATTCAAACTTTTGGTGATAGTGAACAATGCTGCTATGAACATTGGTGTGCATATATCGGTTTGCATCTCTGCCTTCAGTTCTGCTGGGTATATACCCAGCAATGGAATTGCTGGGTCATATGGCAAATCTATGGTTAGTTTTTTGAGAAACCGCAAAACTGTCCTCCAGAGTGGTTGGATCCTTCTGCATTCTCACCAGCAGTGGATGAGTGTTCCCATTTCTTCACATCCTCTCCAGCATTTATATTCTTCTGTTTTTTCATAGCTGCCAATCTTACAGGAGTAAGATGGTATCTCATTGTAGTTTTGATTTGCATTTCCCTGATAGCTAAAGATTTGGAGCATTTTTTTCATGTGCTTTTTAGCCATTTGTATTTCTTCTTTGGAGAAGTGTCTGTTTAAATCTTTTTCCCATTCTTTTAAATGGGTTGTTTATCTTTTTATTTTCAAGATATAGGAGTTCTTTATATATGCAAGTTATGAGTCTCTTATCCGATATATGGTTGCCAAATATTTTCTCCCATTGTGTAGGTTCCCTTTTTACTTTCTTGACAAGCTCCTTTGATGTGCAGAAGGCTTTAATTTTGAGGAAGTCCCATTTATCTATTTGTTCTTTTGCTGCTCATGCTTTTGGTGTGATGTTCATGAAGCCATTTCCTATTACAAGGTCTTGTAGATGTTTTCCTACACTGCTTTACAAGGTCTTTATGGTCTTGGTTCTTATATTTAGGTCTTTGATCTATCTTTAGTTGATCTTTGTATAATGTGTGAGATGGTAATCCTCTTTCATTCTTCTACATATGTATATTCAGTTCTCCAGGCACCATTTATTGAATAGGTCGTTCTCTCACAGTTGAGAGGGTTTGGTGGCTTTATCGAATATTATATGACTATATATATGAGGTTTTATATCAGAACTTTCAATTTGATTCCATTGGTCTGTGTGTCTCTCCTTATGCCAATACCATGCTGTTTTCTCTACTGTAGCTTTGTAGTACGTTTTGAAGTCAGGTAGTGTGATTCCTCCAATTTCGTTTTTCTTTTTCAATATGTCTTTGGCTTTTCGGGGTCTCTTTTCTTTCCAAATAAATTTCATAGTTAGTTTTTCTATTTCCTTAAAGAAGGCTGTGTTGATTTTTATTGGGATTGCATTGAATGTGTAGATCAGTTTTGGTAGGATAGACATCTTAATAATATTCAGTCTTCCTATCCATGAACATGGAATATTCTTCCGTTTATTTAGGTCTTCTTTGATTTCCTTTTTTTTTTTTTTAAAGATTTATTTATTTATTTAATTTCCCCCCCTCCCCTGGTTGTCTGTTCTTGGTGTCTA
Source organism: Dasypus novemcinctus (assembly GCF_030445035.2). Lineage (NCBI taxonomy): Eukaryota > Metazoa > Chordata > Mammalia > Cingulata > Dasypodidae > Dasypus > Dasypus novemcinctus. The sequence goes on from NC_080678.1 coordinate 96,567,521, forward strand.
TTTGCTGTGTCTTGTTTCTTTGTCCGCTTCTGTTGTCGTCAGCAGCACGGGAAGTGTGGGCGGCGCCATTCCTGGGCAGGCTGCTCTTTCTTTTCACGCTGGGCGGTTTTCCTCACGGGCGCACTCCTTGCGCATGGGGCTCCCCCACGCGGGGGACACCCTTGCGTGGCACGGTACTCCTTGCGTGCATCAGCACTGCACATGGGCCAGCTCCACACGGGTCAAGGAGGCCCGGGGTTTGAACTGCGGACCTCCCATATGGTAGACGGACGCCCTAACCACTGGGCCAAAGTCCGTTTCCCTTCTTTGATTTCCTTGAACAGTCTTGTATAGTTCTCGGTGTATAAGTTTTTTACATCTTTAGTTAAATTTATTCCTAAGTATTTGGTTTTTTTTATTTACTATTGTGAATGGTATTTGTTTCTTGATTTCCTCCTGATCTTGCTCATTATTGGTGCACAGAAATGCTACTGATTTTTGCACATTGAGCTTATAACCTGCAACTTCACTAAAGTCATTTATGAGTTCTAGAAGCTTTGTTGTAGATCTCTCAGGGTTTTCTAGGTATAGGATCATGTCATCTGCAAATAATGAAATTTTGACTTCTTCCTTTCCAATTTGAATGCTTTTATATCTGGTTCTTGCCTCAGTGCTCGAGCAAGTACTTCTAAGGCAATGTTAAATAGAAGGGGAGAGAGTGGGCATCCTGTCTTGTTCCTGATCTTAGAGGGAAGGATTTTAGGATTTCACCATTGTAAATGAAATTGGTTGTTGGTTTTTCATATATACTGTTTATCATGTTCAAAAAATTTCTTTGTATTCCAATCTTTTGGAGTGTTTTTATCAAGAAAGTGTGCTGTATTTTGTCAAATGCTTTTTCTGCATCTAGAGGTATAATCATGTGACTTTTTCCCTTCAATCTGTTTATATGGTGTATTACATTGATTGATTTTCTTATGTTGAAACATCCTTGCATACCTGGAATGAATCCCACTTGGTCGTGATGTATAATTCATTTAATGTGTTTTTGAATACGATTAGCAAGTATTTTGTTAAGTATTTTTGCGTCTAGGTTCATTAGAGAAATTGGTCTGTAATTTTCCTTTCTTGTGGTGTCTTGTTCGGCTTTGGTAATAGGGTAATGTTGGCATCATAGAATGAGTTAGGCAATGTTCCTTCTATTTCGATTTTTTGGAAGAGTTTCAACAGGATTGGTGTTAGTTCTTTCCAGAATGTTTTGTAGAATTCACCTGTGAAGCCATCTGGCCCTGGGCTCTTCTTAGTTGTGAGGTGTTTAATGACTGATTCTATCTCTTTAATTGTGATTGGTTTGTTGAGATCTTCAATTTCTTCTTTCATCAATATAGGCTGCGTATGTGTTTCTAGGAATATGTCCATTTCCTCTGAATTGTCATTTTTGTTGGAATATAGTTTTTCAAAGTATCCTCTTATGATAGTCTTTATTTCTGTGGGGTCAGTGGCGATATTTCCTTTTTCATTTCTCATTTTGTGTATTTGCATCTTCTCTCTTTTTTCTGTGTTAGTCTCACTAAAGGTTTGTCAATTTTATTGATCTTCTCAAAAAACCAGCTCTTGGTCTTGTTTATCTTTTCAAGTGCTTTCTTATTTTCTATTTCATTTAGCTCTGCTCTTATATTTGTAATTTCCTTCCTTCTTCTTCCTATGGGATTACTTTGTTGTTTTTTTCTAATTCCTCCAAATGTGCAGTTAGTTCTTCAATTTTTGCTCTTTCCTCTTTTTTGATGTATGAATTTATGGCTATAAATTTCCCTCTCTGTATTGCTTTTGCTGCATCTCATAAATTTTGGTATGTTGTGTTATAATTATCATTTGTTTCAATGTAGTCATTGATCCCTCTGTCATTGTTGATCCTGTCATGTGACAGAAAGGAGACACTCAAACAGCTGAGGCCCTGTGGAGAGATGAGCTTTTTCCCTGCTAGCTCACAGCTGAACTTGGGGAGAGAGCAGAATGGCTGAGGCTGATACAGGAGGCCCTAAAAAAGCCCAGTGCCAGCTTGCAGCTGAAATTGGGAAGAAAGCTGAGCAGCTGAGCCTGAGAGAGAAAACCTGGAGGGGAAGGATGAAACCTTGCAGAGATGGTGGCCATCTTGCTCAACACATGGCAATACACCAGGACCACCAGTAATTGACTTTGGGGAGAAAGTATCTCTGATGGTGCCTTGGTTTGGACTTTTTATGGCCTTGGAACAGTAAGCTTTTACCCCAAATAAATCTCCTTTATAAAAGCCAACAGATTTCTGGTACTTTGCATCAGCAGTCCTTTGACAAACTAATACAGCAGGTCTTGTCTGTCCAGAGGTTCATTGGCCATGTCATGGATGTTTAATGAGTGAATTAACAAGTATCAAGACAAGGCTATTTCAGGTGGCTCTAAATTCTGCACGTTCTTGAAAGACCAAACTTCCTAGGGGTCATATGAATCCCATTGCCCATAAATAAGCTGACAATGACATCTCCTGTTCTGGAAAGGGCTTAGCAAATTTTATTTTTCATCTTCCAATAGATACTACATCCCTTTCTCCCAATTCATATTACCTTCTTCTTCTTGGGTGCTCCCTCCATATTTCTCAGTAATAAAGGGGCTTCTAATAAGTCAGAGATTCCTCTTCAGAGTTCATTATCCTTTCAGCAACAATTTGCTGTTATATCAGGAATTTGTAGATAGTGATTGTGTTTTAGGAATGTTGACATTTTTCTAACCTCAGTGTAAACTGACTAATGAAGTCCACACCTTGGTTTTCTACATTGCTCGTCAGAATTCAGACCCTCGAGCCACTCCCACCAGACCTGTGGGCATGTGGGTGCAGGTGTGAGCTGTGTGAAAAAAACACACAGACTTGAAAGGATAAATTCATTTATTGTATTCACGTGTGAATTTCCTCTTTTCCTCAGGAGACATTATATGCTCATGTTCCCAGAGGACATTAAACGTATTTCTGGAAAACACTTTCTTTTATTTTGTAGGTGGTAGCAATTTCCACAGTTGACATCATTTTAACCAGGTTAAGTGCCCAGGTTTTCAAACATGTGAATGTAAGAAGTCTGTTGCTGTCTTGTCTACAAATGGCAATAAGAATGAAGGTGGTGATAATCACCCCTCTTCCTTCACCATAAAGCAAGGCAGCTGGGTCTCAGTGCCTTCTTTTCCTCTTAGAAGAGGAAAAGTAACTCTTTGTGGGAACAGCCTGTCTGGAGCCCCACACTTGACCTCCCATTTGTCTCACCAGAAGGAGCAAGACCCTGAAGTGGGCAGGTCCCAGCGTCACCTGTTGTGCCCAGGTAAGTTAAAATTATTTCTTCATGTAAACGGCACTTTGAAAATCAAGTTCAGACAATATCCCACATCACTTCCCATCCCAAAATCCTGTTAAAATTTCATCACATTCCTCAAAATATTGATTTCCTTCTGCAATGTGCAATGCCTTGAAGCACATCATCACATTTACAGACTTGCAAACACAGCAACATCGTGTAATTGATGTGGAATGACCAATACCAAGGCACTCTAGGGCTAAGTTACTTCCAAGTCCTGAATGAGATTAGGTTACTTTCTGAGGGAGGCTCGCAGCTGATTCTGCCAAATACCAGCAATGCCCACCCTCGGGCAGAGGGAGGGGCTAGAGCCCTGGGGCAGGGTCCCAACACATGGATTCAAAGGGCATGACTGGGGAGAAACCTTCAGCAGATTTGAGGCTGTAAAACGTGCTCCTCCAGTCTTTTTACTCAAAAGATGATGGCGTCTTCCTTTTGTTTTGGTTCCTTTCATTTTGCTCTTTCCAACAACGACTTTGATCCTTAAACATCAATGGAACTTGAGAATGCATCTGGCAGCCCCAGTCCAAGGAGCAACAGCTCGTCCTCCCCAACCTGACCTGTGACCTGACCTGACGGCTGGAGGGACGGTCAGGGGAGAAGGGTGGCCCTTGGCCCACTGCAGGGAATGCCAGCAGCCCAGCCCTGGAGCGGCTGCACCTGCGCTTCACACTGGAGCAGAGGGGCTTTCCAGGGCCACGCCCCCAGGTGCCTGGCACTCCTGTCCAACAGAGGGCAGGGAGCCCCGGGGCTGGAGCTCCTGCCCCTGCACATCCTCTCTGGTGGAGAGGGCCTTGGTCAGTGAGATGTGGGCTGAGTCCCTGGGGCTCCTCGGGGTGGGCCAGGGGGCTGTGGTAGATCCTGAAGGAGGAGGAGCTGAGGGCCTGGGTGCCAGCTCCCCTCCCTCATCCAGTCTAGGATGGCCTGGAAGGGAGGATGTGGGGACACAGGCCAGGGAGGCCCCATCCCCACCAGCCAGGCTCCAGCTGGTGGGCAGAAGGGGCAGCACCCCTGAACCTGCCTTTGGAGGCGACAGCCAGGGAGGAGCTGGGCAGGACCAGGGAGCTGCAGAAGCCATGAAGGCCCAGCCGGTGCCCAGCAAGACTGGGCAGTGGACTCGGGAAGTGCTCACATCCACGGGCAGGTGGGCAGGCGCTTACTGGACAGGTAGGAGGTCTGGGCAGTGTGGAGCCCAGGGCCTCTGTGACTTGAGCATGTCACGTCTCCTCAAGGGAAAGCCCACCTGCTCAAACCAGCAGTGGTGATGGCTGACGTCTGTCAGAGCATCTGTCACTGGAAACAAGCACTTCAAATGTCAAAACAAGTTTCAAATACTTATCAACTGACTGTCAGAGCAAGATCCCTGTAAGAATGAGGCCAGCTCTGCTCAGTTCATGAACACACAGTGATGTGTGCACAAATGTGGTGTGTGCACATACACGTGTGCACGAGTGATGTGTGCCTGTGGATCTGAGTGGGGGCATGCCCACACATGTGTGTTTGCATGTGCGTGTGTGTACATGACTACATGTGTGTGGATGCAAGTGCGGGTGTGCACACGTGCATGGGTCCATGTGGTGCGAGGGTGGGGTTGCTCATGTGTTTCGTGAAGTAGGAATCCTCACTGAGCACCTGCCCTCAGGTGGGAGGCTTAGGTCTGTTTTCACCAGGTCCTCGGACCCTGACCAGAAAGGACCAGGACCCTGAGCTTGTTACAGGGGGGTGCAGAGGGAGCGTCCACTCACAGGGTCAGCAGGAGCACCACCACCCAAACCAGCGCTGCGCAAAGTCGTGCTCCTTACCGGGGCGCTGGACCCCAAGTGCACTTCAGACATTTCCAGTATGAGCACCATCTTCCAGGTGAGCACCGTCTTTTTCCAGGTGAGCATTGTCTTCATTTTCCAGGTTAGGGCCGTCTTCCGGGTGAGCGTCGTCTTGCAGGTGAGCATCATCTTCCAGGTGAGTGTGGTCTTCCAGGTGAGGGCCATCTTCCAGGTGAGCACCATCTATGTTTTCCAGGTTAGGGCCGTCTTCCAGGTGAGCACCATCTTCCAGGTAAGCGTGGTCTTCCAGGTGAGGACCGTCTTCCAGGTGAGGGCCATCTTCGTCTTTCAGGTGAGCACTGTCTTCCAGGTGAGCGCTGTCTTCCAGGTGAGCGCTGTCTTCCAGGTGAGCCCCATCTTCCAGGTGAGCATCGTCTTCCAGGTGAGCATCGTCTTCCAGGTGAGGGCCATCTTCCAGGTGAGGGCCGTCTTTCAGGTGAGGGCCATCTTCCATGTGAGGGCCGTCTTTGTCTTCCAGGTGAGCCCCGTCTTCCAGGTGAATGCTGTCTTCCAGGTTAACGCCATCTTCCAGGTGAGTGCCATCTTCCAGGTGAGCTGTGCCTGAACCATTGCGCACTGGCATGCATAACATTTCTTATGATTATTTGTGTTTCATTTCATCTCTCATTTCACCTTGGCATACCACTTTGGGCTTGCATGATTTTTGTGGGCTGTGATTTCAGGTTTAGGATCAAATCTGTTCCCTAAGGAGGCAGTGGGTCCAGGGTCCTGGTCTTAGGAGTCCCTGTCTGCATGGGCCCCACTCTGGGGTGGGGGCACAGGTGCCCCTGGCTGTCCTTACGAGGCTGCAGGGAAATGATCCACCGGCTCCCATCCTCATGAAGATCGAATCCCCATCTGGGAAAAACACGTGGTGGGACCGACGGCAGGTCCCTTTGGCACCCAGGCCACAGGCTCCGAATTTTTGTTACTTTAATTCTTAATACTAGTGACTTAGGATCAAGATATCATTCCTTAAATGTTATATTTTGTGCTTAATTTAGAACATACTAAAATTTGTCCAGAAAGTCACAGGAAAATCTGTATTTATGCAAACCAAGCAACAGTTTAAGTGCAGCATTTCCAGACTGCCCTGGAGCCCCTCTGCCTTGGGTTCTGGGTGCCCTGAGAGGAGCCTTCTCCTGGGACTTGTGCCTCCTAAGAACACAGATTGCTCCATCCCGCCCTGCCAGGGCTCTTTCTTGGGGTAAGTCACTCCTGGAGGCATTAACTTGTCCGTGGTCACAAGATACGATAAATCCACATAGACACTGACAAGGAGTTCCAAGTTTTCCATCTTACAGCTCAGGCTGAAGGCTCGTCGGGATGTGCCCTGCCCCAGACCTGCTTTTATTGGAAACGGGGAGCTCTGGGCAGGAGGGCAGGACACGGCATCCATCCAGCCGGGCTGGACAGTCAGGACTCAGGGCCTCAGGGCCCGGAGACCAGCCCCCAGCATGTGATTGCGGGCACGAGTGCATGTGCACCAGTGGAGTGTCTGGGTGGTATGCGAGCAACGTGCCAGTGTGCACACGTAGGTGGCCGTGTGAGGGTGTGTCCTGAGAGGGGGCACGCTGGTGAATGGATGGGGCACATGGGGGTGTAGGTGTGTGTGGCGACTGAAGCCTGTGTGCTTGAGTGTGAAAGGCTGTGGTCCTGAGCATCTCCCCGGCCACCAGCGAGGCTCCCACGAGGGCGTCTGAAACTGTAGCAGGAAGGCAGAAGCTTCCAGAATGCCCACAAGCACCATGCTGGGGGCTGGGCTGGGGACAACCCCCAGAAGGCAGTGGGTGCCACAGAGAGCCGAGATGCACCCGGGTCCACTCAGTAATGCAACAGCAGGCACGGCCGACCTGTGCTGGAGCCGCGCGTCCAGAAGGCGCCACGCAGGGAGGGCACTGAGCCCATCGGCCCCAGCCGAGCAGCTGCGGCAGATGAAGCTACACGGAGCGCAGCTTCCACACAGGAGGCTCCTGGCTAGCGCCCCATTTGGGCCCCACAAGGACGCACGCCCTGAGCCGCTAGGAGCCCCTGGCTGCCCGGCCCAGCACCCCACGGGGTGTAGGCGTGAGGCTCCCCAGGTTTCCTTGAGTCTGTTCCTGGTCACTGCGAGGATGCAGGGCTCAGAGTTCAGAGCAGCCCCAGGGAGCACTGCCGCCCCGCTGCCCGCCCACTGCCCACCCGCTGCCCACTTGCTGCCTATCCGCTGCCTGCCTTCTGCCCACCTGCTGCCCCTGCCCCACTTCCCCCGCCGTTACTGCCCCTCCACTGCCCTCACCTTGCTGCCCCTGCCCCAATGCCCACCTGCTGCCCACCCACTGACCACCCTGCTGACCCTGCCCCACTGCCCCTCCACTGCCCCCTCCTCCACTGACCCCGCCCCCACTGCCCCCTCTGCTGCCCCTCCACTGTCCCCTCCTCTGACCCTGCCTTGCTGCCCTGTCCCTGCTGCCTGCCCACTGCCCCCTCTTCTGCCCCCACCCCACTGCCCCCTCCTCTGCCCCGCCCCCACCAACCCTCCACTCTTCTCCCTGAGCGCTCAGTCTTCTTTTCCTGCCAAGCTGTGCTCTTTGCCTTGTCCTTGGCTACGGCACATCTGTTCGTGACTCCTTTTTGAATGACGCCTGCCCAGGACCCCGCTCTCCACACCCCCCTACCCTGGAAACTGGAGTCATCACAGGTTCTTAGCGTGACTGTTAGAATGTGGAAACGCACCTTGCATTCCTCCCATGACTTCAGGCAGTGAGCAGTGGAGGAGGCACAAGGAATGCAACTGCCTGGTAGTAAAATCGTATGTCCTCCCATGGCCCACTGGGTGGACTGTGGGAGAGTGTGGGCTATGATGTGGACCATTGACCATAAGGTGCAGCGGTGCTCAGAGATGTATTCACCAAGTGCAATGAAGGTCTCATGATGATGGAGGAGCTTGTTATTATTGGGGGAGGAGTGGGGTGAGGGGAGTGGGGGGTATGTGGGGACCTCATGTTTTTTGAATGTAATATTAAAAAATAAAGACAAAAATAATAAACAAAAAAACTAAAAAAAATCGACTTTGTGTTAATTTGTTGCTCAATCTGGTCAATGCAGAATTTGCATAATGAGGTCCTTGTGCGTTTGCTCTCTTGAAGCCCCGAGGGGCGCACAGTGCGCTGAGTCCCTCAGCCAGCCGAGAAGACAAGGGCTTGTCAAGAAATGCCATGGTCAGAGATGTATTCACCAAATGCAATGAATGTCTCATGATGATGGAGGAGATTGTTATGGGGGGAGGAGTGGGGCAAGGGGCGGGGGATATATGGGGACTCATATTTTTTTAATGTAATATTAAAAAATGAAAGAGAAAAAGAAAAGAAAAGAAATGCCACGGAGCATTAGATTCCAAGGTCCTGTGGGTGGGGCACACACTTTTAACACCAAACCTTAAATGCTGCATTCACAGCTGAGCAACTTATTAACACACAGTTGGCACTATGGCCGATTTAGGAGATGGCTCAGTGGAGGGTAGGTTGAGGTGGAGAGGTTCACTGCAAATAAAGAATTAACTTGGTGCATTAGTGTCTGCCAACAGATAGGATAACTTTCATCCGCATCAAGCTCATTCTTCAGAATGCTTTGATGGTTCCAGTTGAGATGCTAAACCCACCCAGGGACAGGTAAAGCCTGCCAGTGCCCTGTCATTCAAACGCCATGTGAAGGCCTGCAGGCTCTTTGGGCTGCACCTGCCGGCTCTTTGGGCATATGCTCCTTTGGGCTGCACCTGCTGGGTCTTTGGGATGCACCTGCTGGCTCTTTGGGCATATGCTCCTTTGGGCTGCACATGGCCACTCTCTGAGTTTGTGCTCCTTTGGGCTTCATCTGCACAAGTTATAAGCATTCCTTACTCTGACTTTCCAGAGCCATAATAAATGTTGGACTATTTTGAAATACCAGACTTAAATTTCACAGTGGAGATATGGCTTACTTTTCTTGCTTCTGTTTGAAGCAAATCTTTATTCATTTAGCAAGTACATATTGAGGAGCTGTTTTACTGCTCACAGCAGTCGAGGCTCTGAAGAGGTGCACAGAAGAGGAGGGAGTCACTGCCTTGAGGTGGGGCAGGGCTTGTTGTTGGAAACTACATTTGAATTATTAAATTTTCACTTGGGAAAACTGCTCAGACTTTTCTATAGTAAACAAAGCAGGGCTCTACTTCAGGAGAGCAGAGAGCACAGTAATTCACATTTAAGTCACCTCACCTACACTCTGCTAATATACTTAAATGGTGCAAACTGTGTGTGCTCCTTTTTACATAACCTATAGATTGGCAGTATTCCTTATACACAAAGCATGCAAAAATATATTTCATGATTTAGAGAATTTTAAAGCCAAGTTGCACAGTATGCAGTTTCCCTTACTGCTGCTCTTAAAAGAACAAATCTCTAATTAGATGTTACCAGAATCCCCGCATTTTCCCTTTTCAGTGAGTGAGCCCCCAGACTTAGAGCATGTTGGAGGTTCTGGGACGTGTACGTGCATGTAAGCGTGTGAGTGTGTGGTGAGCACAGGTGAGTGTCACTGCTGTGCGGCTGTGCTGTGCATGTGCACATGAGTGGCATTGATGTGTGGAGTGTGCACGTGTGTGTGGTGCATATGCACAGGATGCACACATGGTGTGGGTGTGTGTCTGGTGTGCGGATGAGCCTGGAACACGGGGCTCTTATCCACCACGGCACGTGCCCAGCTGGGTGAGGCGCCACCCCGGCGTTCTGTCCATGGGCTCGGTGGGCTGTGCTTGGGTGGGAAAGGGGCTCCCGCATGCTCAGCGACAGCTGGACATGCTAGGGCTGAAGCTGGGCAGGGTTTTCACACCACCCAGCTCAAGCTTCATCACCCCTCCTGAGGGTGAAAGGGCAAACAGCAGACATGCATTTAAACCCACCCTCCAGTTTCTTCAGCAGAGCTTTTGGACGAAGGCACATGGGAAGCCATTTCAGCAGAGGCCTCTTTCCCAGGCTTTCCACTGCTAAGTCGAGAACGGCCTGGGGAACAGCCTCCCGAATCACTGTTAAATCGCAACCACCCCACAGGCCAGAGATCAGGTGCTGCCTGATTAGGGTGTCCTCGAATAGGGGAGGGCCATGCGCAAGGAGTGCGCCCCATAAGGAGAGCTGCCCAGCACGAAAGAAAGTGCAGCCTGCCCAGGAGTGGTGCCACACACACGGAGAGCTGACACAACAAGATGACACAGCAAAAAGAAACACAGATTCCTGTGCCACTGACAACAACAGAACAGACAAAGAAGATGACACAGCGAATGGACAGAGAACAGACAACGGGGGTGGGGGGAGGGAGGAGAGAGAAATAAATAAAATAAATCTTAAAAAAAAAAAAGAAACAAACCCAGTGTCACGCTGGGACAGAGGACTCAGCATCAGCCTGGCAACAGCCATCGTCGTTGTTCTGAGCCTTCACTAAGTGATTAAGTCACATGTGGGATTTCTTGCCTCTAATGCCTAAAAATAAATTTGACAAAATTGCTAACAGAACATTTTGGAAATTCTTATGGATGAAATTTACATAATAAGTCACTAGAGAGAACTATAATTTTTATAGCATATAGTCAACAAATTCCATGGATTTATTTATGATTAATAGAATGTGTTTTCTTTTTAAAAACAAGTTTCTTGTGAAATTTTCAGCAGTGTGCAGTGATGAGCCGTTATAATTCTCTGGGTGGTTTTTGAAACTTAATCCTTACTTTGAAGCCTAAGTAAGCTCCACCTGACAGGAATAGTCATGGCAGAAATAAGATAATTTAAAAATTAATGTTGTAAAATGTAGTGTATCATCTTGAAACTAGATCCTAGTTATGAAGTTTGGATGCCGTCTGGGCCTGCCGGAGCCTCTCCCTACAGAGCTGTGCGGTCACTGGCTGTGGCCCCGTAGCTTTACCTGCTGTGGATTTTGAATTCTTCACTGGCCTTTTCTGTGCCTTGGTTTCTGAGCCTGATGCCTCAAGTTGCTGTGAGAGTCATGTGAAGCAAAACCTTTGAAAGATGTACAAGTAGATACAATGAGATAATTTTTGCAAAAAAAAAAAAGATTATAAAAATATATATGCTAGTTTAAATATAACCTCTTATATTTGCTTACATCTAATAAAATATTGTTAAAGGTTAGATAAATTGTTCCTCTTCTCAACAAAATTAGCTGTGAATGTATCCCTTTACTTTCATAAGAAGATTAAGAAGCTGTTGTTCTAGGGAGCTGCGTCTGCTGAGATGGACGGAAGGACAGACAGCCTGAGGTGGGTCTGGAGCACACCCCTTCTGCACTGCAGCCCACCCAGGAGCACAGCACGGGGTGTCCGTGACCAGCCACCCAGCAGCCCTGACCCTGCAGGGAGCCCTGCAGCCCCGATGCCACACGAGGCTCCACTGCAGCCCCGGTTCCAATGCAGACAGCAGCCCAGGACCCCCACATGAGGGGAAGCTCTCACATTAACATGTCCCCCAAAATGCACAAGGAGACAAAGTCAGAGGAAACAAGGCTGACCAAGCCATGGGAGAAAACCTCCCATGTCCACGGTATTGCCAACAAGATAAGTGAGGACACTGCCCACTCACACAAAAATTTACTTGAAATGGATCACGGACCTCAAGGTGAAATACAAAACTCAAACTTTTAGAAGAAAACACTTTGAAAGATGTTTTAGTCAGCCAAAGCGGTGCTGATGCAAAATACCAGAAATGGGTTGGTTTTTATAAAGGGTATTTATTTGGGGTAGGAGCTTACAGATACCAGGCCATAAAGCATAAGTTGCTTCCATCACCAAAGTCTATTTGGAGTAAGATGGCTGCCAACATCTGTGAGGGCTCAGGCTTCCTGCGTTCCTCTCCTCCAGGGTCTTGCTTTTCTCTGGGTTTAGGGTTCCTCTCTTCCTGGGGCTTGCTTCTCTTTCCTCTGTGTGCTTACTTCCTGGGGCTCCAGCTTAAGACTTCCACATCAAACTCCAGCATCAAAACTCCAACATCAAAAACCCTCAACTCTGTCCTTTGCCATGCCTATTATCTGTGAGTCCCCATACACCAAGGAGTGGGGATTCAATGCCCTAATCATAACTCAATCATGCCCAGGTACAGATCAGATTACAAATATAATCCAGTATCTATTTTTGGAATTCATCAATTATATCAAACTGCTATAGAAGTTGTTAAATTTTAGGAGAAAATCTTCTCAGCCTTGGATTCAGGAAAGCATTCTTAGACATAAGTTGACCTATAAAAAATGTTGATATATTGAATTTCATCAACTTTTTTTTTGAAGAACACACGTTGCTCTGTAAAATACATTTGCATGAAATGGGAAGAGAAATTGTAGAGCAGGAGAAAATACTTGCTAGTCACATACCTGATGAATGACTTGTATCCAGACTATATAAGGAGCCCGTAGAACTTAACAATAAGGAAACACACACCTCTGAGAAAGGAGGGCTCAACAGTGGAACAGCTCCACATCCGAGGAGATGGGGGTGCCCAGAACCCAGGGATGCTCCATCTTGGCAGCAGCAGAGACAGGCTCTGTGATGCGTGGATCCCCCTTCCTGCCCCACATCATGCTATAAGTCCTAGCCAGTGCAACTGGAACAGAGAAAGGCAACTCAAGTGCTAGGCCTGTTCACTGATAACATGATGTCCATGTAGAAAATCCCAAACCAAAAATAAAATCCTTCTGGGACCCTGTCACAAGATACAAGCCTGAGGTATAAATATTAGTTGTTTTCTTGTATACCAGCAATGAAGCGTTGGAATTTGAAATTAAAAACACAACACCATTTACATTAGCCACCCTAAAATATGAATTTTTTAGGTAGAAATATATCAAAATAGGCACAAGATCTTATAAGGAAAACTGCAAAACTGGTGGAAGAAAGAAAAAGTCTAAATAAACAAGAGACATTTCAAGTTTATGGATAGGAATACAAGACTATTAAGATGCCAGTCCTTCTCATATTGATCTGTAGATGCAATGCAGTTCCAATCAAAACCCCAGCTAGAGGCCTGTGGATACTGACAAACTGGTTCTAAGGTTTATATGGAAAAGTCAAAGGATGCAGAGGAGCCAACACAGCACTGAGGGGCAATGTCAGAGGACTGCCACCACCAAAGTTCAAGTTTAACTCTAAGTTCAGTGATAAAGACAGTGTGGTATTGATGAGAGAATAGACAAACAGATCAATGGGAAAAAATACAGAAACAGACCACAAAAATACAGTTGACTGATATTTGACAAGGAGCAAAGGCATTTCAGTGGAGGAAGTATAGCCTTTCTAAGAAATGGTGCCAGAAGAACTTGACATACATATGCAAAACATACAATCTACACCCACAATAACACCTCTCACAAAAATTAACTCAAAATGGAGCATAGACTTAAATGTAAAGTGCAAAACTATAAAACTTCTAAGAGATAAATAAGAAAAAAAAATGTGACAGTGGATTTGGTGATGATTTTTTAGATGCAACACCAAAAGCACAATCCATGAAAGCTGGATTTTATTAAAATCAAAACTTCTGCTCCATGAAAGATATTGCTAAGAGGATGAAAGACAAGTCAACAGGCTAGAAGAAAGTATCTTCAAAACATATACTGTATTGATAAAGGACTTGCACCCTAAATATACAAAGAACCCTTAAAACTCAACAATAAGAAAATAACCCAATTTTAAAATGCAGGGACAGTTGCTGGACATTGTATATCCTGCCATGGCCCACTGGGTGGACTGGGGGAAAGTGTAAAGCATTATCCTTGTGGTGCAGCAATGCTCCAAAATGTATTCAACAACTGCAATGAATGTCCCATGATGATGAAAGAGGTTGTTGATATGGGAGGAGTGGGGTGAGGGGGGTGCGGGGTATATGGGGACCTCATATTTTTTTAATGTAACATTTTAAAAAATAAAGAGAAAAAAAGAAAAAAAGAGGTATATAAATGACCAATAGGCACATGGAAACATGTCTATTAAATGGACACCTATTAAAATGGCCCAAATCCAGCACACTGTCACCAAATGCTGACAAGGACATGGAAAAACTGGAACTCTCACTCATTGCTGGTGGGAATACAAAATAGTGCAGCCACTTTGCAAGAAAGTTTGAAAGAAAAGAAAGTTTCTTTCAAAGCTATTCACAGGCTCCCCATTCAATCCAGCAATCATGCTCCTAGGTATTTTACCCAAAGGAGCTGAAAACTTATTCGACACAAAAACCTGCACATGGATGTTTATAGCAGCTTTCTTGTAAGTCACCAAAAATTGGAAGCAACCAAGAAGTTCTTAAAGAAGTGAATGAATAAATGAACTGTGGTCCAGCCACACGATGGCATGTTGTTCTGAGATAAAATGGAATGAGCTATGGAGCCATGAGGAGACATGGAGGAACCTTCAGTGCATGTGGCAAGTGGAAGCAGCCAGGCTGCAGAGGCCACATGCTGTGTGAGTCCAGCACTATGGCACTCTGGAAAAGGCAAAACTACAGCAACAGTAAGATCAATGGGGGCTAGGGACTTGGGGAGAAGGGGGAGGCCTGCACAGGTGGCACCCAGGACATTTTTAGGGCGGGAAAGCTCTTCTGTATGAGACTGTAACAATAGCTTCATGACATTATGGGTGTGTCAAAACCCCTAGAATGGCACAACACAAAGAGTGAACTCCAAGGTAAACTATGGACTTCAGCTGATACAATGTATCAGTGTTGGTTCATGCCTGTCACACATGCAATGCAATAATGCAAAATATTAACAGTGGGACCCATGCAGGATGGGAAGGGGATCAGGGACATATGGTTCAGTTTTCTGTGCTTCAGTTGTCTGTAAACCTATGATGGCTCTAAACATAAAGTCTGGTTCCTGTTTCTCCCTCACTAAAAATAATGCCACATTAAGCTTGGCTGGAGCCCCAAAAGTGTAAGAATGAGGTCAAAGACATGTGCATCTTGTATTAAATATGCTTCCATTTCTCCAAAACAGTGATTTTCAGGGTGAGCTACAACACCAAGCAACAGCAAGCAGCACCAAGACCACCTTTCTAAATCTGAGACATTATGGCTGGTGAATTTTAACCTCTCATCGCTGCACTGATTTGTATTTATCTGGCTGCAAATAGGACAGCGTATCTTCCTCTGTACTTTCATGTGGTCACTTCATGAACTTTGCCAATCGCATGCCCCATGGAAGGGCCCACAAATACATTCCTCAGCATTTCCATCACCCGAGACACCCCAGCCAGCACACCCAGGGGCAGACACTGTCCTTCTCATCTGTTGCCTTTTCTTAAGATGTCACATCAGTGGAGCCATGGACCCCGTACTGTACATGCACGTGTGTGCATGCATGCAAATGCACATCCACCTTCTGCTCCATCTAGTGGATTCTGAGTCCACCATGGTGTTACATTTATTTGTCACTCAGAAATATTCCTTGGCATGGATAAACAGTGTTCCACTGTATCATTCTCAGAAAACTCCAAAGGAAGAATCACAAGAGAAAAACCAGAACTCTCAGCCTACAATTATGGCACCTCAGAGACAACTTCCTGACAACAAAGGTGAAGAAGAAATCTAGCAAAATTCAAAGAGAATCACATGTTTCCACCTAGGAACAAACAAGACCAACAATGGCTGACTTCTCTAGAAACATCAGAGGTCAAAAGACACTGAAATGACATCTGTAAGTTGCTGAAATAAGAAAAAAATTCAATCTAGAATTCCATATCAGTAATAATATATTTCAAATATGAACATAAAAGAAAGGAATTTTCAGGTGAACAACAGCTGAGAGAATCCCTTATTAGAAGGCTAAAGGGCCCCGCTCAAGCTCTGGGTGAAGATGCAGGTGGAACCCAGAGTGGCAGGAAGGGAGAATGCTGAAATGGTCAGTGCCCAGGAAACATGTAAGAGACCCTTAAAAGTGATGCTTTCTCTCCAACCCTTTAGAAGATGATGAACTATTTAAAACAAAGAACTAAACAGCATGCTGCAGGATTTACAGCACAAGAGCAGAGGTGTGGGTGAGTGGGATAGGCAGGACATGAGGCTGGCTGCGGTAGATGGGATCATCTGAAGATGCAGCCAGTACTCTCTGCAAGAGGAAAAACAGGACACAAAGAATGCCTGAATCTCCCCAAATGAGGCAGAAATGGGGTGCCCAGGGACAAAGAGCAAACGAGGCAAAGACCACGTACCTGGAGAGAAACTTAACTCCAACCACGTCTCTGTTTCATTAAATGATTTGCACTAAACACAATTCAAAAGTCAAGATTGCCAGACTGAATATAAAAGCAAGACTCCATTACACCCTGTTTATAACAAGCACTTTTAAAATTCAAAACCACAGGCACACTGCAGTAAAAGAGCTGAAAAGATGCATCATTTAATCATTGGCACAAGACACTGGTGCGTCTGTATTAACAACAGAACAAGAGTGAGGTCACCGCAAGATAAAACCATCAATTCATCACAAGACAGTGAACTGCGTCAAGGATTAGTGGTATGGACTCCTTTCTCCTGTGAATTATTCCATTTTCACTTGAGTTGTCTATTTATGTTAACATTTGTTGTGCTATGAACTTTCTTTGCTTATTTCTCATGTGCTTGGACAGTCTTTTCTCATTCTGTTTTTTAATCTATTTTTTCCAAAGATAGACTTCTCTAAAATGGTATTTCCAAATGAAACAGGAAATAATGTTTGTTAGAGATGAATGGACTCAAGAATTTAGCAGTCGCACTCTGCTTCCAGATGCTCTGGTAAAGCTCCTTTCCTTTCCGTGTCTTTTAGCTCCCCCCGCTCAGGTCTTACAGCTGTGTCCTGCTCTTGCTAGAGCTGGGTATACATGCGATGCAGACCCAAGCTCATCTGTGCTGTCACCTGAGGCAGACGTGGCCTCTGCTCACCTGTAGCCTCATCTCCCAAGCAGATGTGGTGTGAATTCCTACCGGTGGTTCCACAGCTGATGACCTCATGTTAGCCCAGGGGTTCCAGATGGTTCCGTACCCCTAGACAGTCAGGAGCACTGTCCAGGAGCTGCCATGCCTGGGGTCCCCTGCAGTGGCCCATTTGTGAGTCTGCCAGGTCTACACTCGCAGATCTAAGGGGCAATCGAGCTGGCTTCTCCTTCCTGGGCAACCCCAGGAGAAGGAAGGAAGCGATGGCAGTGGGGATGGTGAGCCTCCCACCTCTGCTGAGCATCGGGGACTCCACTGGGGGCTGGGAGGTGCCATACCAGGTGCGTGGTCGGCGTGGTCTCAGGCCTCACTGTGCTCAGCACCCCACCCCCTCTTGGTCTCCCTGGGCAGCAGTTCCAGCCCGGCCTCTGCTCAGCATGTCCTCTGTGGGTCCTCACCAACCCCAGCCCACACCTTCCCTTGCATCTGCGAGGCCTGCACAGCTGCTGTGCCCGATGGTGAACCTGTGTGCTGCGGGCCCGGGGACCCCCGCAGCTGTGCCCGAGGGCACGTTAGGGCTTGTCCCAGGATCCTAAACACACAGCAGCGTTACCTGCCGTCATTCTCACTCCTGAAACCCCCGCGTCATTTAAACCGAAGCCTGCGTTTCTCATTTATAATACGATGTGGACCTCAAGACCTTGGGTTTGTGAATGGTTGGAAACCCTGCCTTCCTCATTCCACATTTTATGGGGTGCCTCAGTTAAGCCATCAGCAGGCGGCAGGAACTGCAAAGGCCAGACCGCCTGGTGGTGGTTGGAGGACCCGGCTAACGGCCCGGCCAGAGGAGATGCTCATCCCTGTTACCTGGGAAGGCATCCTGCTAATCAAAGCGAAACACCTTTTCCTCTCCTAACCGCCCTGCAAGCGCCTCTGCCCACCAGGCAGGGTTTATCCTTCTCACTCCAACTGCAGAGTGGCGATGGCAGATCTAGCACCAGATGCCGCGCCGCGGTGCATGGACGGCCAGCGTGCAGGCTGCGGGACGTCCCGGCCAAGCAACCCCCCGGACACGGCAAAGAGGAGCGCAGGCCACGGGCGCTGGGCAGGCAGGCGGGGAGGACAGCCGGACACTGGCTGGAGAAGAGGGAACGCAGTGCAGCCGCAGGTGAAGCACAGGGCGGAAGGGAGCCGAGGGCTCAGGGGGGGCCTGGGGTGGGCGCAGTGGGCAGGGCCACGGCCTGGGGACTCGCTGGGTCCTGGCGCCAGAGGACCCTAGGGCTCAAACAAGGATGCTGAACCCCGGGGAGGACGCAGCGACCGCCGGAGGCAGAGCCAGGGCAGCGTCGCCCACCCACGGTGCTGGCTGAGCGTGTCCCTGCTCGTGGGCAGGCTCATGAACGCCTGAGCTCATGACCACGGGGCATGCTAGGAGTACGCAGCTCCCTGCCTCCTGCTCTTTCCTTCTGGATCTAACTGAATAATTTACTCCTAATCGCCCCAGCGTTTCCCATCACGAAACAAGCTCTATCGCACCCATTTGGCAGCTTGAGAATGGACTGCAGGGGATTAAACTGCCCGCGTTTGCAGGCCACTTGTGGGAGGGTCAGCACTGGAAACCAGGGGCGGCCACAAGCTCATGATTCTCCCACCCTTCCCGAAACAAAGTTTTCATTCAGATGAAACTTCATTAGCCAAAAACGACACCACTCAAAAAGACAAAGACACGGCAGAGCCCACAATAACATTAGGAAGGAACGCCCCCAGGGAAGTCAGGCTGGGGGCCGCCATCTGGGTGCCAGGCGCCCTGGCTTGGAAATCGGCCTGCATCCTCACCCAAGCCTCTGGCTTGAACATGCATTTTTGGAATACATCAGTTTTCTTTAAGAAAAAAAAAGAGGATATTCCTTTTTTGGCATTTTCCCACAATGCAGTTTTCTTTTGCTTGTATTCGTAGATACGACCTTCTGTTTTTCCAAAAAAAATGATGGATCCTTTAATTGGGTCTATCTTTTAACTGAGGAATTTAAAAGGGTTTAAAACATTCAATTTAACATCTATTAATAAATAATTTAGTTTTGTAATTACTTGGAAATAGCACCTTCATTCATTTTACAGGATAATGGCTCTAACCAAAATCCATGCAAATGTATCTTTGCAGAATATGATTTTAGGATAGGGACAATATATTAGTCAGCCAAAGGGGAGCTGATGCAAAGTACCATAAACTGGTTGGTGTTTATAAAGGGTATTTATTTGGGGTAGGAGTTTACAGATACCAGGCCATAAAGCATAAGTTACTTTCCTCACGAAGTCTATTTGGAGCAAGATGGATGCCGATGTCTGCGAGGGTTCAGGCTTCCTGGGTTCTTCCCTTCCAAACTCTTGCTTCTTCCTGGGCTCAGGATTCCTCTCTTTCCAGGGCTGGCTTCTCTTTCCTCTGTGTTCTTACTTCCTGGGGCTCTAACTTAAAACTTCAGCATCAAACTCCAACATCAAAACCCCCAACTCTATCCTTTGCTACCTCTTTACCTGTGAGTCCCCATGCCCTAATGGCGTGGCCCAATCAAAGCCCTCATCATAACTTAAATCACTCCCAGGTACAGAGCAGATTTCAAAAATAATCCAACATCTATTTTTGGAATTCACAATCATGTCAAACTGCTACAGACAATAACTGGGAATGGTGTGGAGATGGTCAAAAAGTAAAAAGGAGAGTTTCTGCCCTCAGGCTTGACACCTAGGGTGGGGCTGGAAACAACAGATTAAGATGCATCGGTTAAGATGATTCTTGTCCTCTAATGATATGCAATAGACCATGGTCTGCAGGACAGAAACTCCACTTCCTCAACTTCAAACTCAGAAGATACTGAGAAGAACGCAGGGTGTTTAGAAACCGACTCAGAGTTCAACAAACTGTGGGCAGCTGAAACCTCTCCCAAAGAGGACCTGGCACCCAGTTAGGGTTGTGTGTTTAGCACCAGATTAACTTTGATCATTTCATATTTTCAGAGAATCTTCCTGCTGCCTTTTTAGGAACAAAGAGAATTTATGTGAATTTATGCACTGCCTTTAAAGAAAACCTGGAAGGTATGTTCAGAGAAGTATCCTGTAATAAGAGTCACTTCAAATATGAGCAAAGTGGTGCAGGGATCAGTCACACAGCCTCCAGGGAGGGTTTGCTTTTGTCCTCGGGGTCTTACCTGACAGACTTCAGAGCTCTGCCAGCTCTGCTCAGCCCTCACAAGGGACGTCCAAGAAGCAGAGAGCCCGCCCCCCGACAGCGGGGTGGGGGGGCAGGGTCACCAAGTCTAAGAGCTAGTGGAAGGGAGGGGCAGGTGCGGGGTCCTCCCAGATGGGCCCCCGGGCAGGTCTCTGCAGAGCCCATCCTGCCAGGGAGACAGACGGTGGCCCTGGGCTGCTCAGCTCAGAGCTCCAGGAGCCGGGCGGCATTCTCAGTCCATCTCCATTTACAGCTCATGAATCCATTTCTCTGTCTGCAAACATAGAACAAGCTCATTTCAAGGCAGCTGTCCACCGCCTCAGCCAGCCGGCCCTGGTCCCCTCCTCCATTCTTGTTTTAAAAATCTATGTTTCAGCTGTTTCCGGTCACTACGATGAACCAGTTTGCCCATAGGTAGTCAAGAGAACATCCTCTCATTCCTGAAAAATTACATATCATCCAGTCAGCAGGTTGCCCTTGTTTTCCCAGAAGGCTGGGATCCTAATTGGGAGAAGGTAGGGCACTGACTGAGGAAAGCGTTCAGAGTGTGGGAATAAAAATTGACAATAACCGAATTCACTTAATTACCTATGACAGGCTTTGTCTAGAAAGCGCCCCCCAGGTGCCGGTGACGCCCTGTTGAAGAGTCTGCTGCTCTGACTCAGCCTTGCCCAAGTGCCTGCGCCTCGCTGGACCCTCCCTGCTGGGCTCCCGCCGCCCTGCAGCCCCCGCCAGTGCCCGCCTGCCCCCGCTCACCCATCAGGCTCCCGCTCCCCCATCACTGTTTGGGGACCTCGCCTGCCTGGGGTGGCCCAGCCCTTCCCCTTCCCCTCATCTCCATGACACCTCGCACCTGGTGCCACCTCTGGAAACACCAACCCACCATGTCCCCTCAGCTCTCCATCCCAGGCTCTCAGCGGAACTGACCCTCGGCCCAGCAGAGCCACCACCTCCCGTCTCCTCCCAGGTCTCCTGCCTTCCCGCCCCCCTCACCTGAATTCTTTCCTGCAAATGTGCCCAGGTTCTTCCCTCGTTTTCCAGCGTGGAGGTGTGCACACGCAGGGTTGTACATGGGGCTGTGTGCATGTGGGCGTGCATGTGTACGTGTGTGCATGTGCACATGTGAGTGTGTATGCACGTGTGCACACGTGTGTGTGTGTGCGTGCGCGTATGTGTGGGTGGGTGTGAATGTGTATGCGTGTGCGTGTGTACACGTGGGTGTGCATGTGTGCACACATGTGTGCACTGTGCATGTGTGCATGGGCGTGTGTGTGTGCACGCGCGGGGAACGGCATCCGAGGCAGCAAGCAGGCGTGACGTCGGGCTGGAAAGGATCCCAAGGTCCCAGGGCCTCAGGACAGCATGGCTGGGGCTGCGGAGGCCGGAGGGGTCCCTCCTGGGCTGTGGACACCACTCCCTCCAGGATCATTCCTAAACCGCCTCTTCCTGGTCACTAGTCAAAGTAGAAGTTACGGTGTCTTCATTCATGGGTGACCCTGACGCCTGCACCCAGGGGCCCGGGGCCAGCCTCCCAGGCCAAAGCTCACACACGCTTGGGCGCAGCGGAGGTCAGGGTAGGCGAGGGCTGGCGTGGCCAGCAGCTACCCCTCCCTCAGGCAGGTGCTCATCACCCTTGCCTTGCAGACGACAACCCCAGCCTAGCACCTGCGGGCGTTCTGCCTGGCACCTGGTCCGCGGACACGGGATGCGGCGCTCCCTCCCCTTGCCTCTGGCTGCCTCTCTGGAATCACTTAGCTGGCCAGCCACCTCTGCACCCTGCACGTGAACCCAGTCCCAAAGCAGAAACCAAACTGAAGCTGACCACTGCAGCTCAGAGCCGCAGCGTAACCGACGAGTCCAGGGCTGCTGGTCTCCTCCGATTTGCCCACCTAGCGGCCTTACGCCCTTACTCCTCTATTGAATCACCTCCCCTGAGATTCCGGCTGGCTCAGTTTCCATTTCCCGCTCCACCCCGACAACGTCACCACCCCTGCGTCCACCTCACTCTGTCTGTTGAAGGATTTTGTTATAGCTACTCTCCCCCCCCTCGCTGCTTCGCCATTTCATGGTTGAGAAAATTGTGAGATTGTTATTTATCCTGTCAATCAAGGCTGGAAACTGCAGGTGTCTCTGTCAAAAGCCTTTACTTCTTCAGAAAGGGAAATAAACGCACGCAGGGCCGGGTGAACTCCCAGCCGCTCCAGCTGCTGCTCGTCCTGGGCGTTTGGGGAGAGGAGTCATTCCCAGCACTGCTGGAGCAGTTACCCTCGTCACAGCTTTTCCTCATGAAATGCTTCTAATTTTATAGACTTAATCATCACAAGCAAGCACATCAGAAATGGAGAATCACTGATTTAATCATGAAAAACCCCCTTCATTTACTGTGGCGTCTATTCTGCATTTTCCTTCTTCTATGATAAACTTCCTTTATAGGCCCTGGTGGCAGGAGGCACCTATCAAGAATTCTCTTCAGCTAGGTCCAGCCACTCCTGAGTTCAACGTAGATGACCAAAGAACACATGCTTTTTCATATTTGGCTGACACATTTCCCAGTGGTTTTGGCCTACTCAAAGAAATTAATGTGGAGATATACAAAATTAACAGAAGATTTGTTTGGGGGAGACTAGCATCTCCTACATTTTTTTTCAGTGATTATGATGTTAGATTAGTTTTTCTGTATAAGATTTTTTAAATTGAAATACTCTACTCAAGTATCTTCCTAAGTGCAAAATAACCATAAAACATTGGTAATCCAATAAATGAGGCAAACACTTAAAATCCTAGCATCTTTACACTGGGACATGTTCAACCTTTTAATTCAATAAATCTGATCACAGAAGTTCAGTGATTTCTCGGGTTCATAAAGGCTTTAGGTCCAGGCAGGAATCAGGAGCGGCATTTCCAGAACGTCTGCTGGGAGGCCCTCCACGTGTGCCTGTGGATGTGTAGGCTTCTTCATTCGAGTACCAGCTACTGCAATGGTTTCAAAATGATTTTGAGCTCACCTTTTCCTTTGTTGAGTGGAGGAGCATGTAGAATGAATTTGACCTTGCCGGAGAGCACTGGCTGCTGCCCTCAGCTCAGGGACGGCAGCTCCAAGCCCTGCTCTGGCTTGGACGGGCAGGGGGCCTTAGGGTGGGCCTCGGTCAGGCAGAGCTGCTCCCCAGGGTGGCCGTGGCCTCAGTCTTGGAGCCGGGAAAGCCCTGGACAGCTCAGGGCCCCGTGTGGTCAGGTGTCACACGCGTTGGGGGAGATGACTGTCCTGCCTCTGGGAGGGCAGCAGACACCCCACGCCTGGACTCCCCTGGATGGCTCAGGGCCCCTGGGGTCAGGTGTCACACACGCTGGGGGAGGGCAGTGGACACCCCACACCTGGGCTCCCCTGGACACCCCCGGGCTCCCCTGGACTCCCCTGGACACCCCTGTGCAGGCTCAGGGCCCCTGAGGTCGGGCCACACACACGCTGGGGAGGGCAGCGGAGGCCCCGTGCCTGTACACCCCTCAACTCGGCCATGCAGCTTGTCCTTTGGACTTTAACGTGCCGTGGGCAGAGCAGCATGCAGTGGGCCCTGTGGGTCCTCCTTGAAAATCGTCAAATGGGGTGACTTGGGAAACCCCCAAACTTGCAGTTGGTGCCAGGATTGAGGACTGCTCCCGCAGCCCTGCAGGGGAAACACCCTCTGAGATCACTGTGGAAGCAGGAAGCCCACCACGAAAGGGCCCGCGCAGCACCCACACACACCATGTGCAGAAAGCAAGCCAGCGAGGGGGAAGTCCTGGGGGGTCGGAGCCGTGAGCGCCAGCCCGCCCCAGCGCAGGGCTTCGCCAGATGCGTAGTCATGTTCCAGGGAGGCTGCAGCCGCTTCTGTGCAGGGCTTAAGGTGACCTTCACCTGGGATGGCCCAGGTGTGGGGGAGGGCCTTCAGGGAGGGGCTTCCCGGAGGGTCTGCAGGGGAGGCAGGGGCAGGGGCCCCATGCAGGAAGACAACTATCCCCCGGCTCTGCACAGGTAGCCCGGGAAGTGCCCAAATGGCACATGGAGTGAAAATACGGGTGCCCCTGCAGGGTGCTAGGTGGTCCCTTCCCGGGCCCCTGAAATTCTAACCTGCAACTCCTGTCATGTTACAGATGAGATGAGGGTGGTGAACGATGTGGCGAGAACCCCTGCAGTGGCCAGGTGGGAGGGGCTGGCACCAACTCCAGGAGGCCCCTGACCTCACTGGACCCTGCACTGGGCATGGACGGGGCTGCAAGTGCAGGAAAGCCAGGACTTCTGGAGGATGCAGGTGGGTGTGGCCCCTGCCCAGGCCTGCAGGTGACAGCAGGACCCACCAGCAAAGCCAAGTCCCTGCCCTAAATCCTCCCGGATCCCTAGCTCCGCGGGAAGGCTGGAGTCCGAGGCCGCTGGGCGAGAGCCCCTGCCCCCAGCCCCAGCCGGTCACCTCAGTGACAGCGGCTCCTGCAGGCTCCACGGAGCTCTGGACACCTGCCAGGGCTTAATCATTTCATGACTTACGGGGTCCAGCAGGCACTCGGGCTTCCTTGCCTTTTCCTCTGGGGGACAGGGGACCTGGGCAGGCAACTATGGGTCCAATCTTTCGGAGAATGGAAAGGCAGCCGAGCAGCTCATCCAAGCAACTGAGTGAGGAATGCGAAGGAGTAAGGGCCGGGGCCGCAAAGGCAGGCAGGAGGAAAGGGCTGGAGCGCTCAAGTGACTGGAGGACACGGGATCCTGTTACTCTGAAAGTGGTGGGACACAGTCGCGTGGCTGCATGGAATATTAAAACCGTTCAGTTTCCGCCCATGGAAGGACTGAGGAGATGCTCTTTCCATTCAGGGAGAGAGACCCTCGGCACCAGGAGGGTCCCAGTGATGTGCAGGTGGGTGATCCCAGCTTCCTGGGCACATGCGTCCTGGGGGGTGGCAGAGGGGGCCGGGGGCAGAAGGTCTGGGTCACAGAGGGGAGAGAAGGAGCAAGTCCCCTTGACCCACAGGGCCTGGCCCAGTGCTGGCCCTTCGCAGCCTGCTGCTCCTCCAGGTGGAGTGGATGGGCACAGCTCAGACGAGCCCCCAGGCCAGGAGGCCATCAAGGCGCCCAGGGCCCAGGGCAGCCAGCCCTCAGCCCTGGGGCCTTTGCTGGGCAAAGGAGAATGGTTCAAGCAAGGGGTGAGCACTGCAGCACGGCAGGGCACCCTGACGGCAGGCCCCGGGCACCCACAGCAGGGCACCCACGGCAGGGCATTCACAGCAGGGCGCCCTGACGGCAGGCCTTGGGCACACACGGCAGGGCTGGCCTCGGGCACCACAAAGGCTCCTGATCCACATTCTCGCAATCCCCTCTCCCCCCAGCGCCAGCACGTGCTCATCGGTGTTGAGCAGTTCAACTGCCCGGCCCCCTGTGAGAGCCACGGGATTGCAGATGTGAACAGTGGGCTGGGGGAGTCTAAAGGTCCCCCTCCCCACCATGGGCTGTGGGCCGTGCACGGGGACCCTCTGGCATTGCTGGGTCAGAGCCCAGCGGCCCCTCCAGACCAGTATAGGCAGGACAGTTTGGCCCAAGCTGTGCATGGACCACAGGGGCTATGCCCGAGGAAATCCCACCTGGCCCCTGGTAGAGAAGAGGCCCAGGGTGGTGGTCACAGCACTGGCGGCTGGTGGCCAGGACCCCTGGGTGGTGAGCGAGGAAGGACCAGTGCGGCAGCACTGAGAAGAGAAGACACAGACGCAGCAGCCCTGGCAAGTGCTAGGACGAGCTCAGCGCAGAAGGCCAGTGAGCAGGATGGCCTCTAGACTCGTGTCAAAGGACACGCCATTGCCAGCGGAGAGGCCTCCCTGACACATGGGACCTCACGAGCAGAACGGAGCGAGGGAGGGAAATGCTGGAATAAACCAAGTGAGAGGGTTTTCACTGGCCAGAGGTGGGACCCCCGGGGGACCCTCTCCCTGGGATCGTCAAGAGAGGGGCTGCTCCAGGTTTGAAGCAGAGGAGGGTAAACACAGGGGGTTAGAGAGGCCCCAGGGAGGAGGCCTTCCAGGCTGGGACAGACCCGGGGAGTCAGTGCCCCGAGCCCCCACGCAGATGAGGTGGTTGCAGGGGATAGAATGATGGAGAGAAGCAGCACATCACATCCCGGGCTCAGAAAGAGCAAGGGCCGAGTCCCACCAGAAACTACGGGGGCAGGAAGGCTGGGAGGATGTATTCAAAGTGCTGGAAGCAACGTTGCCAACCAAGACTTCTCTCTCTGGCAAAGCTTTCAAAAAGAGGGAGAGAGTACAGCATGCCCAGATGAAGAAGCTGGGGGTGAAGCCACCATCAGACCTGCCCCAGGGTGCCAATGTGCACTCTGAGGGTGAAAGGAAGGGACACTGGACAACTGCCCGAAGCCCCAGGAGGAAACGGAGATGCCGGTAAAGACAGGCTGTGGGGGAAGATAAATGCCGGCTCGGTTGTATTATTTGTATGATTTCACTCTTTACTTCCTACAGGACCTAAAATGTATGTGCCTAACATGCGATGATAAATTAAGGATTTGGGACTCGTAATGTGAAAGTACGTAATTTACAACCAGCACCGCATACAGGTGGCAGGCTGGAGGATTATAAGAGCACAGGTTACATTTGCTATCCAAGGTAAGTTGGTGTCAAAGCAGATGAGGTTGTTACAGATTAAGGATGTTGAATTTAAGCTCCATGTTAACCACAAAGAAAATATCATAGAATCTGCAAACTCACAGAGAAAGAAAGCAGAGTACAGGTAAACAGGGAAGGCTGCAGAGACTTTGGGGAGTGAATGCAAAATGAGCGCAGGGCTTCTGGTTGGGGGAAGGGAAAGTTCTAGGAATGGGTGGTGGGAGGGGCCTGAAACATTGAAATGTGATGAGCCCCCCTGAGGGGCATGCTTGGGAGTGGTTGGGATGGGAAAGCTTAGGCTCTGTAGGTTTCTATGATTTAAAAAACAAAGAAACTGAGATAATGAAAATTAAATGCAATACAGGATCTAAGACTGGAGGACAAAAGTTTCAAAAATACATTATTGGAACATAAAAAATTTAATATAGATGATAAGCTTTATATCACAGATAATTTCTTGACTTGGTAATTGTACTTAAGTGAATATCCTTGTCCTTACAAAATGTACATGGAAGTATCATGTGTTCAAGGAGCAGATGTGGGCAACTTGCTCTCAAATATTCAGAAAATAGATGATTAATAGAGAAGGATGTGGCAAAAGTGGCAAAACACTAAAAGTGGTGGATCCGGGGTGAGGTGGCAGTATACTGGATTCTCGGTATGAGGTTGCATTATTTTTCAACTGTCCTGTAAGTTTGAAATTATTTCAAAATTAAATGTTAAAAAATTACAACAGATTTAGAGGTAAACAACAAAAGCAAAGTGAGGAAGAATGAAAATAGAAAACCAGACAACAGTGAACAGCTATCCCATATTAACTAAATGCAACCCAAGTATCCAAGAATGTGGTAAAATATGACATTGCCCAGATTTCACACACTTGACATTTAGGAATATATCCTCTCAGTTACAATGTCATTTGCCTAATTGCATACACTTCATGGGCACTTGTGTAGGCTTTTATGATGCTGGAGTAATGAGACATTTCTCAGCATAAATCAGCTGTTCTTTTCGTGGAGCTTCTCCTCCAGCTACCTGAGGGGGCCACTTCTGCACCACCGCGCACCTCCTGAGAAAACCCATGGCCCTCAGTGTGGGGCTATCAGTCCCCTTTCCTGACTCCACATGGGTGCCCCCCTTTGAGCTTAGTACCCCAAAGAAGGGGGCACTGTGGCCCCCTCATTTTCAGCTGCTTTCTCTAACAGAGTCCCCTAAGGCCTTTTGCCTCCTTTTATCAAAAATATCAAAATACTCAGCCGGTCTCCTGAGGCAGAAAGCAATTTTATGCAAACCTGCTTACTCATCATGACTTTTAAGACCAACAGTCATCAATAAAGGAAACTGATTCTAAAAGGCACACACATCTCACATTAAACAAACCTACTATGCCCAAATCTTATTTTAAGGAAAACTTTGCTGTAAAGAAGTTTCTGTAGGCAGAAATTTAAGGTCCATCTATGCTGGATGGCAAAACGACAAGCTTCTTGGTGATGGCACAATTGGGGACGGCACATTTAGGCCCAAAGCTCCCACATTTTCTCTGGGCCCACACATTCCAAAGTGCATTTGAGCACGAGGCTTTAACAATTAGAGATGACATCTGCAAGAGAAGGGCTGATGAACATGCAAATTTGGAGAATCCAAAATTAATAACTGGAACAAAAATAAAGATTGTTTCAATGAGCATGCTGATCAGATACATTCATTCAAGGTCTCCCGATTGGGTAAAATCTTTCCTATCCCAAGCAGGGTTTGCACACACAGCTGAGGGGCAGGGGCGCCCTGTGCCAGGTGGAGAAACCACGGAGTTGAGAGTCTCTGCGGCTGGAGGTGGGCAGTGGGGAGGTGGCTGGAGGGGGCCAGCCTTACAGCCCAGCCTGGCCCAAAGTGGGGGTTCTCCCAAGACCATCCAAATGGAAATGCCCACCTGCTCTTGAGTGGCTTCTCCAGAGAATGAGTGGTCATTTCTCCCTAGTGTGCCCCAGCAGCAGCTCCACTGAGTCTCGGGGTTCCGTTCAGTCCAGTTCACCTGCTCAGGGAACACAACCTGTCTGAGAAGTCACCAAGGCAGCCAGCCTCCTGCTCCAAGATGCTGTCCTGCTCATCACCCAGCTACATCCTCCTTTCAAAGACAGCATTTTCTTGTTTTCATCACTGCATTTCTACACCCAGGGCACCTCCCCGGTGGGCCTGGGGTCAGCCATGCTGATGCGGGAAGAGCCTGAGGGCGCGTCCTTTTTGGGCTGTGCTGGTGTGCTCGCACAGGCTTGGAAGCTGATGCTCAACATGGTCATCAGCAAAACCAGCTCTATTTAAGCTGCAAGAGAAGGAACGTGATCAGAAACTAAGTAGCGGATACACAAACTCATCACTTCCTTGTTTTACTATGCTTTATTTCTATATAGAGTAGAAATATTATATAATGATATGCTACTTTGTATCGCTTCCCAACTCTGCATTCAGAGACTTAAAGGTGGAATCTTGAACTATGCCATTTACAACCCAGAAATCCACAAGCTTTGCCAACCAGGGCTTGATGTAGGTTTTCTGATTGCCCAGATTTAAGATAGTGATGGAGATGAATAATGCAAATGGAATGTTAAAGTCTGTCACTTCTGTAACCATTACACAGTGAATAGCACAAATATTCAGGAAATTCTCCCAGTATTTGAAAACTATTACCTGATTCAGCCAAGGGGTCTCTCAGTTCATTGACAAATGAGTGAGTTTCTGGCTTCTGTCTGTTGCTTTGCCTGACTCTTGTCAACATACACAAGAATGCCAGCCAATGGCCATGTAGGCGCTCCAGGTTGAATAAGAAGATGAGTTCAGCAACAGCACTGTGTGAGCAGGCACTGGCTGTGCAGAATTACAGGAGAGAGCAGTGCACGTGTATCACCATGCCTAAGTGTGCCATGCAGTCTATCAGTGAAGTGTGCAGTACACCTACACATGTATGTGCTCACATGTGTTCCTAAAGAGCTGATTACCATGCACAGTGCAGCACAGCATCGGCCCTTGAGATGGGGCCATATGAGCAGCAATGCGTTCTTTGGAGAGTGGGGTCCAGCGAGGAGAGAGGAAAGCACAGCCAGGTGTGGAAGAGAGCATTGCATCATCCCCATCCCTTATTCCCCCCTCACATCCTATAGGACTTTTCGGGGGTATCCCTGGAGGTACCCTCACATTTGGAGGAAGTTCTCCTTCACAAAACTGAGCACCCAACTCCTTGTGGCCTTCCTGCTCCCAGGGGTTTTACTACATGCTGGTGGTTAATCAAGCTGCTGTTTTGCACAGGTGAGTCACAGATGCTACGACTTTCGCAGCACAGCAGGAGGAAAACGTGTACCTGGGGGCCCACATCAGTTCACGGCCCATTGTCCTGGGTGCTTCCCCTTCTCCTCACTGTTGCTTTATCTGCAGGGCAGTGACACCTGACACCCACAGCAACTGGTGTCTGTTCTAGCCAGGACCCCCTAAAACTACCTGGGAACTCAGGTAAAGCCTGTGCGCCCCGCCATCAGTGGCCTCCCGTGTCCTGAGTGGTCTTGCCTAAATCCACCTTGAGGAATTTTTTGGAGTGGTTTATGCCTCCAACACTGCAGGGGACAGAGGAAGGGGCCAGCTTTGAGGTGGGCATCACCTCCCGAGCACCCTGCTCCCAAGGGGCTCCCCATAGTCTTCATTTTCTCCACAGCATTCATGTCGGCCACCTCAGCCCCACCCATTCCCTCTTCACCTTGATGCTGCTCCCATGCTCAGGTGGGCTACTGCAGGGCAGTGTGCCAGAGACACTTGCCCCCATGCGAGATCACCGGGTGCAGCTTCCCCAGGGGCAGAGGAGGGGTGCTGGTCCTTGCCCACTGTATCAGTCAGGAAAGGGGTGCTGATGTAAAATACCAGAAAAGAGTTGGCTTTCATAATGGGTGTTTATTGGGGGTAGGAGCTTACAGACACCAGGCCATAAGCATAAGTTACTTCCCTCACCAAAGTCTATTTGGAGCAAGATGGCTGCCGACGTCTGTGAGGGTTCAGGCTTCTGGGGTTCCTACATTCCTGGGGCTTGCTTTTCTCTTGTTCAATGTTCCTCTCTTCCTGGGGCTGGCTTCTCTTTCCTCCATGAGCTTATGTCCTGGGGCTCCAGCTTAAGGTTTCAACATCTAACTCCAGCATCAAAACTCCAACATTAAGAACCTTCAACTCTGTCCTTTGTCATGTCTTTTATCACCACCAAGGGGTGGGGACCCAACACCCTGCTGGCAGAAGAGGTTTACCTAATTATTTAATCAAGTAAACCTGTGAATCCAATATAATCTAATATGCCCAGAGGAAAAAATAAGTTTACAAACATAATCCAGTCTTTCTTTTTGGAATTCATCAAAGATATCACACCGCTACACCTACCAAACCACTTTCCTTTCAACACTATCAGATGGGAGAATTCTGCTCCTGCTTTCCCACCTCCTCTTTTCAGCTCCACTAGCCTCACCAGGTTTGGACGCCACCGGGCTGGGGCATGTGGCTCTTCGGCTCCTCAAGGACAGGCAGCCCTACATGCAGCTTCGTTCTCTGTCCCCAAGCTTTCAGCGCCGTCAGTCCCAAAACTTTTGTCTGATTACATGGTTTAAGAAAAGTTGCCACCTCTGGGATTTCTGAAAAAGGATTCTACTAGGCAAAGCTAACATGATTCTAAATCCTTTGAAAAGCATCTGTTTCACAACCCCCCCCCCCCAGAATTATGATGAATTGAGGTATTGGGGTCAATAGTTAATGATTTAAAAACAATTTAAATTGTCAATACAGAATAGTCTTGCAAATCAAAGTTGCGTGTATCTAATTATGAATTGGTCTGAGGTTCTTTGATATAGATAGACTGAAAAAATTCTTTCAGTAAACAGACTACAATGCTCCTTTATAATATATTTTTGTTCATTTCTGCATGATTTATCAACTGCCAAATCCTTGCACATTTCAACTTGAGTAAATAAGTAGAAAGGTTAAAGTTCTTAATAAATGAAAAAAAAAGTTTAAATTATTTAAAAGAACCCAAAGCTTAAGGAGGTGACATCAGCAAAATGGTGAGTAAGACATTCCTGGTAAATGACTCCCCCCCTTAGAAATAGTGGAAATCTGGCAGACTCTGTCAGAATCAACTTTCCAGAACTCTGGAAATTGGTCAACAATAAATAACTTTTTAGTAAACAACAAATCAGGAAAAATAAAACCTATAATTGGCTGGAAAGCTGTAGAACACCTTTACTTGTGAGCCCCTCCCCAGCTGTTGGCTTGGCCCAGCATCTGAGGCTTGATGGTTTGGCAGCCTACACAACTTGAAGTGCTGGTCCCTGATGCCTGGTGATTAACTCACCCAAACACACACATTAACGTCTTTGCACATCAGCTCCATATCTGCTTCTTGAAAGACTGACTTAAAGCACATGTTTGTTTTTCCTAACAAGGAACTTGCCTGGGATGTAGAAACAGTGCAGAAAGGAAGATTAGGGCAGTGGAGCAGAGTTTAGCTGACTGTAATCCCTGGGGTGAAAGACTATAATTGAGACAAAAAGCACAGCCCAGGGTGCTAGGAGGAGAATTTGAGAAGAGAAACTACTTTTGTAGAGACAGAACAGTTACACATATTGAAGACTTCTTGAAAGCTCCTACACATGCTAGGGCAAGAGACCTGCTCAGAGAACCTGAGAACAACCTAACTTTTCACCGCAAGCTGACCTATAGATTTAGTATAAACTAGACTGGCTATAGAAGGGGAACTTCAGTGCACAGCCAATATAATCTAAAATCTGATGGAAGAGAGGGAATACAACTTCCAGAGTTAAAAAGCCAAAGTAATCAAATACCCAAACTTTGATGAAAGATCACATGCATACAAAGAAACAAGAAGAGATGGTCCATTGAGAGGAACAAGGTAAATGACAAAGCACAGACATTGGGATGAGTAATCAGAGATATTAAATTCCCTCTCATAAATAAGTTCAATGAGCTAAAGGAAATCATGGACATAGAACTAAAGAAAATTGGGAAGGTGATGTTTGACCAAAAGGAGCAATTAGAAAATTTTCAAAGGGATCAAACAGAAATTCTAGAGTTGAAAAGCACAATAACAGAAATATAAAATATACTAGATGGGTTCAACAACATATTTAAACAGGAAGAAGGAAGATTCAGTGATCTGGAAGGTAGCTAGGTGAAATTATTCAGTCTGAAGTGGAGAAAGAAAGAAGAATTTTTAAAGTGAGTAGAGCTGAAAGGATATAAGGAAAACATGCATTGTACCAACATATTTGTTATAGGAATCCCATTAGAAAAGGAAAGAGGAAGAAGAAACATTTGAAGAAATAATGACCAAAAGCATCTCAAACTTGATGAAAGACATGAATATAGACATCAAAGAAGCCCAACAAACTTCAAATAGGGTAAAGTCAAAAAGATCCACACTGAGACCCATTATAACAGAACTGTTTAAGGGCAAAAATAAAGAGAAAATCCAAAAAATTTAGCAAGGCAGATGTGACTAATCACATAAAAGGGGATGGATCCTCAATAAGATTAAGTGCCTATATTTCATGAGAAATTAAGGAAATGAGCAAGCAGGATTTAAAGTGCTGAAAGAAAAAAAGCAACACAGCCCCTAATTGTGTATCCAACAAAATCATCCATTAAAAATGAGGACTGTATTAAGACATTCCCAGATGAGCAAAAGCTGAGGAATTTCAACACCACAAAGCCTCCCCTCCTAAAGGGAGTTCTTTGGGTTGAAAAAAAAGGACACTAGACAGTGGTTCGAAGCCTTATGAAGAAATGAAGTTTTTCAGTAATGGTAACAATATAGGTAATTATAAATGGCAGTATTACTACAGTCTTGCTATGTAACTCTAATTTTTTATTTCTTACAGAATCTAAACTACAAATGCATAAAAAAGTCCTATTTCTACATTATTGGAAACACAAAATATAAAGAGAATTTGTGAACAGAAGTAAATAAAGAGGAGAAACAGGTGTGTAGGAACAGAGATTGCACGTGCTATTGAAGTTAAGTCAATATCAATTGAAGCTACATTGTTACAGACATAGGATGTTAATTATAAAACTCATAGTAACCACAAAGGAAATATAAATATACAGTAAAGGAAATGAGAAGGGGATCGAATAGTTTCACTGCAAAAGATCAACTATACACAAAAGAAGAAGCAATGGAGGAAATAAGGGACAAAAAAGGTATAAGATGTACAAGAAAAAATGGCTGTAGTACATCCTGTATTATCAGTCATTACTTTGAATATAAGTGGATTAATAGATCCACTCAAAAACACTAAGATTAGCAGAATGGGTAAAAGAGCAAGATAGGACTATATGTTGTTTACAAGAGACTCACCTTAAATTCAAAGACAAAAATAGGTTGAAAGTAAAAGGGTGAAAAAAAATTCCATGCACATAGTAACCAAAAGAGAGTCAGGGTGGCTATACTAACATCAGAAAATAAGTTTTGTGAAAGTTTGAATTATGTGCCCCAGAAAAAAAAGCATGTTCTTAATCTTAATCTAATTCATGTGGGAGAACACTTTGTAAAAAGTATCATTTGAAGATGTTATTTTTAGTTAAAGTAAGGTCCAACTGAATCAGAACCAGTCTTAATCCTATTATTGGAGGCCTATTAAAAAGAAAAAGCCACATGGAGGAGCTGGAAGTTGGGACAGTAGAACCCAGAAGAGAAAGGAGAGAAAATCACCATGTGACGGGAAAGCCAAGGAACCTGAGGATTACCAAACAGGCAGAACAATACCAACCCCAGGAGGAAGCAGCCTCCTAGCCTCTGAACCTATGGACCAATAAATTCCTGTTTATGCCAACCCACTGTATGGCATTTGCCATAGCAGCCAGGAAAGTAAGATGGGCTCTAAGCTAAAATCTGTTACATAAAAGACAAAAAAAAACACTATGTATTAATAAGAAGATCAATCCAACAAGAAGATATAACAAATATGAACATATGTACTCTTAATAACAGAACCCAAATATTTAAAGTAAACATTGATGAAACTAAAGGGAGAGATAGTACTACAATAACAGGTGGAGATTTCAATATACTGCTTTCATAAGTGGGTAGAATATCTAGACTGAAGATCAGTAAGGAAAGCGAGGACTTAAGTAATACCATGAGCCAACTAGATGTAGACATATATAACACACGACCCAACATCAGCAGAATACACAGTCTTCTCAAGTGCTTAGAAAGTACTTTATAGCTATAAATGCCTATATGTAAGAAAAAAGAGACGATCCATAAAATACACATCTTGAGGAACTGGAAAAAGAGTAAGGTAAATGTAAAGTTAACAGAAGGCAGGAAATATAACTATCAGAGCAGAGAGAGAAAATAGAAACACAATCAAGAAAATCAATGACACAAAAAGTTGTTTCTTTGAAAAGATAAAAAAAATGACAAAACTTTAGTTGCTGACACAGTGAATGAAAAGAGAGATGATGCAGCAAATCACCAAATTCAGAAATGAAAGAGAGGACATTCTAATAATCTTGCAGGAATTAAGAAGATTATAAGAGAATACTATGAGCAATTGTATGCCAATAAATCAGATAACCTAGAGGAAATGGATATATTTCTAGAAATTTACAACTTAACTAACTGAAAAAGAAATAGAATATCTCAACATACCTAAAAACTTTAAGTGTAGGGAACTTTTCCTAATTCACTCCATAAAGCCAGCATAACTCTGATATAAAAGCCAGATAGATATCACAAGGAAAAAATTAGACTAATTTCCTTCTGAATATAGATATAGTAATCCTCAAAAAAGTACTAGTCAATCAAATCCAACAGTATATTAGAAGGGTATGCCATGACCAAGCAGGATTTACTTCAGGAAAGCAAGTGTGGTTCAACATATGGAAATCAATTGATATGATACACAACACAAATAGAATGAAGGGGGGAAAATCACTTGATCATCTCAATTGATGTAGAAAAGGTATTTTGAGGAGAGTGGGTGTGGCTCAACAGGTTAAGCTCCAGCCTTCCACCTGGGAGATCCCAGGTTCGGTTCCTGGTGCCTCCTGAAAAAAACCAAAAGCGAACAACAAGCAAAACAGATGATAAACCAGCTCAGGGAAGCTGATGTGGCTCAGTAGTTGAGTGCTGGCTTCCCGCATGTGAGGTCCCAGGTTCAATCCCCCACCCCCAGTAACTAAAAAAGAAAAAAAAGGCATTTGACAAAATCCAATACCCTTTCATGATAAAACAAGGAAAGAAACAAACAAACAAAAAAACCTGAGAAAAATAGCAATGGACGGGAACTTCCTCAACATGACAAAAGGCTTGGGAGGTGGTGCGCAAAGGTGGTGGAGGCTGCAATTGCACAGATTCTTCAGCGCGTGCACACACACACCCACACACATGATTAGATTTCAGGAGAATACGTATCTAATAGAGTCTCACTGGCCACTAAGTTACAAAATTTCTAAACTCATATGCACCCATAAAAATCCATAAAATAAAGCAAAAATGATAGAACATTAAGGGGAAATTGACAAATCCACTATTACAATGAGAAATTTCAACACACATCTGGTCAAGTAACTAAAGTATAAGTAAAAATTGAGATTTGGACAATACAATAAACTTGATTTAACGGGCTTATAAATTATCTTCCACCCAGTCATGTAATCAAACAAGTATCAGTAAAAATCAAAGAAATACTACCATACAAATCATGCTCTTCAATGGCAGGGCAATCAGTTTGGAAATCAATGCCTAAAATAATTCCTTGGAGAAAACATACTGAATAGAAAATTTTAAATCACACATGTAAATAATGTAACAAAGAATTCAAAAGAGTAAAGAGGGTGATATTAAAGAAGGAACAAATAAATAAATACAAAAACACAATAGAGAATAACAAAAGAGCCAAAATTTATTTGAAAAGTATGCTAACACAGAAAATATTCTGGTGAAATTCAAGATAAAGCAAACTGTGTTTATTAACCTTTCTATTTTCATTATAGTGCCCTCATAAGAATGATTTTTCAATTTTTTTCCTATAAGTATCCCATGGGGTTTTAATACCACAGATATGCTCTTTATCTCTTATGTGCTTTTTGTGCATCTGTGCTTTATCCATAGAAAGAATAAGATTCCTCTCCCTGCAAAAACCAATGTTTGCCACCTGTAGCAGTTTGATATGGTTATGAATTCGAAAAATAGATATTGATTGATGTTTGTAATCTGGTCTGTACCTGGGCATGATTAATTTATGATAAGGGCTTTGATTAGAGCACATCATTAGGGTGTTGAGTCCACACCCCTTGGTGGGGACTCACAGATAAAAGGCATGGCAAAGGACAAAGTCGAAGGTTTTTGATGTTGGAGTTTGATGTTGAAGCCTTAAGCTGAAGCTCTGGGAAGTAAGCTCACAGAGGAAACAGAAGCAAGTCCCTGGAAGAGAGGAACCCAGGAAGCCTGAACCCTTGCAGATGACGGCAGCCATCTTGCTCCAATACATAAAAAAAGACTTTGGTGAGGGAAGTAACTTATGCTTATGTCCTGGTATCTGTAAGCTACTACCCCAAATAAACACCCTTTATAAAAACCAACCAATTTCTGGTACTTTGCATCAGCACCACTTTGGCTGACTAATACGCCGCCTTTGGTTGATATTATCCTTGGTGAGAATACATATACTAAGAGAAGGCAAATTTAAGCAGTAATAGTAATTAATA
Organism: Dasypus novemcinctus; assembly: GCF_030445035.2. Classification (NCBI taxonomy): domain Eukaryota; kingdom Metazoa; phylum Chordata; class Mammalia; order Cingulata; family Dasypodidae; genus Dasypus; species Dasypus novemcinctus. The sequence continues at coordinate 96,605,220 of NC_080678.1, forward strand.
AGGTTTAACTATACATAGAGCAGAAATATTTTAAAAAGTCAAACATTCTGAACCACTTTATATCAATAAATGACCAAATGTGAGTAAATGAATAAATTCCAAAGTATATAAACTGAGTTGACTTTAAAACAAATGGAAATACTAAATAAGCCTGGAGCTACTAAATAAACTGTATCCGTAGTTTACAGTATTCTCGCAGAGAAAACACTCGGCTCAGATGGTATACCAAATATTCAAGAAATGCATTATATTGATCACATGCAAAATCTTTCCAAGGAGAAATTACACTCCCAGGTGCACTGAATGAGGCTACCATAATATCAAGGTCAGTTAAGGATGGCACAAAAATAGGGGATTACAAGCCAGCGTCCCTCATGCATGATCCTAGAACATAAAAATTCTAAACTATTAGTAAAGCTCAGTCATTCATAATTAAAAAAATTATCATCACAATCAAGGTGGGTTTATTTCCAAAAAATTTAAATTATGTTTACATTCAAAAATGGATTAATATAATTAACCATATTAATAGACTACTGGAGAAAAAATATGGCCACAAAATGTGAATAAATTATTTAGATAAAATTTGACACTCATTTATCATTTGTAGCAAATGTAGAAGGTCTGGGAACCCCCTTACCCTGGTAAAGGATTTCTGCCAATAGCCTTCTTCATAGTTGTTGACAGTAACATGTGAGAAGCACGCCACCTAAAATCAAGCCTGCCTCTATCACAGCTTCTATTAAAAAATTCACTGAGGATGGAGAGCACGGTTGTTCATCTTTTCTTTCAACTTACATAGAAACGTGAGATTCACCAGTTAATTTTTAGAATTATGAGACTATGCAAGGTGGCCAGATATAACAAATAAAACAAATTATATCACAATAGCAATAAAGAGTAGGCAAACATCATTTAAAACTCCTATAACAAAAGCAGCAAAAAATATAGGATATTTGGGGAAGAGGCTGTGAAAGGCGCCGATGAAGACCTAAGGATGTGGAGACACCACAGGTGCCCGCAGACAAGGATCATTCTGCAAGGACCCCCTTCCCCCCAGATGAACTTCTATAATTAATGCCATTATAATCCACATTTGAGAGGCCTGGAGGGTGGGGAGCCTTGAAAACCTGATTCCAAAAATGTATGAAATCACAGAAATATCAGGGCTGGCTACAGAAGTCCATGACGTGTCAGAATTGGCTGGGTTATGTCATCTACTAATGAGCCATCCCAAAGCCAATCAGCTTCAAAGCACACATGCTCCTCCCCGCTCACCCCATGTACCCATCCCGGGTCCCCAGGGGCTCTCAGCATCAGCCTCCCTCAGGAACCAGGTGGTGGGGCCACCGGTCCATCACTGGCCCTGAAAGCTCCTGGCCACAAGTTACAGTGCCTGGTACATAGGAGCATGTCACTGGCTGAAGGGAGTCACAGACTCCAGGGGACATGGCTTGAAATCTCCCCTAAGAGGGGAGGGGCAGGGGGGCAGCAAGACCTCCTGACAACTTTCCACATGGATAACAGACCTCCTGGGGCTGAGCCTGTCAACCTAAACCAGGGCCTGGAGCCTGGAGCTCGGAGCTGGAAACTCCTGAGGTGGTGGCAGCTCACTGAGGACAGGAGGAAGCTCCACCACGGGGGCTGCCACTCACTACCCCCATGGAAAAAAGTGGAACAGATGAGATCACAGCTCACACTTATAAATTCACCCCATGTGAATCCAAGGCTTCGGTGTGAGAGGCAAGTCTTCAAAACCTTTAAAAGGTAGGAGACTGTCCTTGTCACTTTTAATAGGGGAGAATTTCTTAAACAAGATACACTACAAAACAGCTGACATCTTAAAATTTATAAAAATGGTCATATTCAGCTGTGTTAAAATAAAGAATTTCTGCTTTTTAAAAGTCACAACAAATAAAGAGAAAAAACAAGCCACAAAATGGAAGGTAGTTGCAATGATAGCTAAAGGACTTGTATCCATAATAAATGCTAATTCTAAGGAATCAGTATATAGAAGAAACACCCAAATCAAAGAATGGACACAGATATGAAAAGGCATGTCACAGAGAAGGAAACACAAAGCCCTCAAATCATGTGAACAGATGACCTCTCCCACCAGAAATTAGGGAAACTGTGGTTAAGACTCAATGAATGAGACATTCAATATGTAGGCCAAACTACTAAAGTATGACATTAAGAATGACATTGGATATGAACCAAGAGACCCCTCACAGGGAAATATGTCAGATTTCAACAATTGGCAAATACCATTTATTTAAGATATTCCATTATTTTAAATACCACTCAGGAGAGAAAAACCCCCAAAGCTTTGAGAGGATTGTGCAAAGATGGCATTGGACTTGGAAGGCAGGGCTCACGTTTCTCACAAAAACAATGGGGAAAGGGCCACCAGCTCTCTGGGGGACCTGCTTTGGAGGTCAGCAGACCAAGACAGTGCTGTGCAACTCCCAGCAGGTGAGGGACAAAGAGATGAAGAAGCCGAAACAACGAACATGAGTTACCAAACCCCTGCAGCAGCTGGGAAGGGCTCCCTTCCCCCACTCCAGTATATTAAGCTGGGGCAAAACCCTGGCTCACTGCAGTGACTGAGAGAAAACAGACATCTTCCTCCCAGTCAGCTGTTTCAAGAGAAAAGGGAAGGGGAGCCAGGGGGCTTTTCTTCAGGAATTCGCCCAGTAAAGCCCACATTGAATCTCAGCTGTGGCCAGACCAAAACACAGGAAAGCCAAGACAAACACCAACGAGTGCCATCTGCTGGCCAGTCTGGAAATTGTATGGACAAAAACTACTTTTGTTTCTCTCTGTGCCCTGAGAGAAAGTCTGTGCCCCATTAGTGAGTCCATGGCCCTATTTTGATAACTTAAGCTGGGCAATTTTAAAGACTTAGAATAAGTTGAATGAAATATCAAAGAAGAGATGTGGAAAAAAAACCAATAGGCAAGAGGGAGAAATTGGTCATCACAGCAAATTCACCAACATATTCAGAAGCCTAGACATCAGAGAAGAATTACAAGTCATACTATGAAACAGGAAGAGATGGCCCAGCCAAAGGAACATACCAAGTATCCTGAACACATACAGGGTTTAAGATAATCAATGAAAATCATACAACTCTCCTAAATCAGTTCAAAGAATTGAGAGAAAATATGACTAAGAGATAAATGGTATTAAAAAGACCCTGGGAGAGCACAAAGAACAGTTTGAAAGCCTGCAAAGGAAAGTAACAGGCCTTATGGGAATGAAAGACACGATGGATGAGTTAAAAGTGCATTAGGGTGAGCCTCTGCACCCATGAGCATTAGCACCCATGGTCTGATGGTCAGTCACATGATGATTGTGCATGTCTCTGGCAGCCGTGGGTTCCAAGGCTGAAGAGAAAAAACTGCGAAGTCGCTGCAGCCATAGCGGGAGAGAGAAAGAATCAACAAGCAGTGGAAGGGAAAGTACTGTAAACTGACTTACTGCTGGGGAAGAAGATGTTGTATTTTTGCGGCAGGAATCTTTGGGATCTGTAATAGAAATGATGGCTGGTTGTGGTGAAATTGGCCACTCAGTAAACATGCTTCCAATGAACAGGAACGCCGAGTCCTGTTCTAATACCGCACTTTCTCTAACTGCCCCTGAATGGGCCCTTTGTCTGCAAATGTGTTCACCCAGTCAGTCTGCCTTGTAAACATGTTTTCTATCTGTGCTGAAAATGAATTCCTGAGGATTTCCTTTACAAACCAACCTTGTTTTTACAAGAAGTCAAGGCGGCAAGTACAGAAATTGATGAAAATGCATGGTATTATGAAGGGGGAACATGCTTTCTCCAAAGATAAAAAGAGCACTGAAATGCTGATTTCTGGGTTTCTCTATGTTGCTGATCTTGAAAATTTGGTTCAGTGTAAGAGAAACGAACATGGGCTTTGCAGGAAGATTGAATAGGATATCATAGATGCCAAAGGGTGTAGCTGGACTTGGGCTGGACTGTGACTTTCCCACTGCAAACTTAGCAAAAGAGAGCTCTGCTCTTAGAAAGGACAGTATATTAGCACAGAGGGGAGCTTCATTTCAGCCTCAGTTGTCCAGAGAAGTGCTTGCATCAAAAGGTAGTGCTGCAGCGTTCCTTAACTGACCAGCTACTGCTCCTAACTTCAGTAGATGGTCAGTTAACAAACCCTGCAGCACCATCATCTGATGTAAGCATTTCTCTGGACAACTCTTTTCATCATTTGCAACTGAGAGGTTATAGCATCGCTGAAAGGAGCCATAGGGGAGAAGGAGAAGAAGATCAAGGATCAACATCTTCAAGGATCATCATCTCCAGACATCCCTACTGAAGAAACCAAATCAGATGCCATTAGTGATAGTGAGCATGCATCTGCACTTGATGCATAGCACCCCTTGAACCAACAGAAACTTTTGGTTTCTAATATAAATCAGATAGTAATTGGTCAATCAGATCATTCAGGAACTGATTGCCCAGTAGCAGGCAGTGCAACAGTGAGTGTCAGAGTCAGATCTAGAAGGTCTGATTGACAGTGCACAGTAAGTGAAGTTTAAATAAACATAGCTTTCAGCCCCATGCTCAAAGCTGAAATGGTTACCTGCAAATTTCTGCCCATGTAATATTATACTCAACCTAATAGTATATTTTGGGAGTGGGGGTGGGAAGGGGTATGGACAAGATAGACCTATAGGTAAAATGTCTAACATATCTCTGTTGAAAAATTTATTTAATGTAAAGAATTTGGGTGTTAATAGTTGAGAGCTGTTTGGTAATAACCCAGTTTTCTTGAGGTCTGCTTATTTTATAAGAATAAAATATTTTTTCTTCAGTTCTTTGGACCAGTGTGTGTTATTATCTGTGCATTAACAGACCTCATCTGACTCTTGCATTGTGTGTTTTTTTTTTTGCTTGGATTGACATAAAATCATTACTAAAATTTGGTATCTTTGAGATATTTGGTAAGAGTATGAGCAGGAAGCTTATTTAATGAGAGAATAGATGTGAATTTGGGATTTTAAAATAGACGACTAACAACCATTTTATAGAAAAGTTACTGAAATGTAAATATAAAGTAAGCTGCTAATATCTTATGCTTTGGGATTTTGTAAGTAATACACTTCATTGCATTCTCATAGACTTTGCTGTCTAGTGCTTGTAGTTCTGAGGTTTCTCTTAATCTGCATTATTCTTTTGATTATGAAATTTATAATTTAATAAATTCTGCAGTTTATTAAAAAATACATTAGTGGCACCTAAGAGTGGATTTTACTTGCTTGAAGAAAGGATTAGTGATTTCAAGGACAGAACATCTGAACTGGAAAAGACAGGAGAATAGAAAGAGAATGGAAAAAATGGAACAGGATCTTATGGAATTGAAGGACAATGGGAAACACACCAACATACGCAATATCTGCATCCCAGAAGAAGAAGAGAATGGAAAAGGGGCAGAAAGAGTAATTAAGGAAATAATCACCAAAACTTCTCAATGCTTAAGAAAGACATCAATATCCAAGAAGGACAGTGCACCTCAAACAGAGTAAATCCTAATAGACTTATGCTGAGATGCCTACTATTCAGAATGACAAATATCAGACATAGAGGTTTCTGAAAGCAGCAAGAGAAAACCTAAGCATCACATACAAGGGAAACACGATAAGATTAATTGCTAACCTCTCATCAGAAACCATGGATGTGAGAAGAAAGAGGTATGATGTACCTAATGTACTAAAAGAGAAAAACTACCAGCCAAGAATTCTCTATCTGGCAAAACTGTCCTTCAAAAATGAGGGTTAGTTCAAAGTCTTCACAGACAAACAAAAACTGATAGGATATGTTACCAAAGATGAGAATTACAAGAAATACTAAAGGGAGAACTGCAGCCTGAAAGGAAAAAAACAAGGGTGAGAGATTTGGAGAAGAGTATAGAAATGAAGATGATCAGGAAGGGTAAATTAAAGGATCAAAAGACAGACAATAGTAAGCTATGACAATAGAAAATCAAAGGAAAAATGCATGAAATAAGTAATGTCTTTACGATAATAACATTCAGTGTTAATGGCTTGAACTCCCTAGTCACAAGACAGACTGACAGAATGCACAAAAAGTATATAAGCCATCTATTTATTGTCTACAAGAGACTCACCTCAGATGTAAGGACATTATCAGGTTAAATTGGAAGGCTGGAAAAAGATATTCCATGCAAATAGCAAACAAAAGAGAGCTGGATAGTTGCTGGAGTTCTCACACGGTGCCTTCCTCACTGTGGAATGCTCTGGATTCTCTCCTAGAGGTTTTGGGCAAAGGGCATGGGGATAGCTGGCAGGAGGAATGAGAGTCTAGATAACTCAGGGCAGGTGCAGTTCCTGATGGATCCCTCCTTGGAAATAAAGTGACATCCATATGTTCAGATACTAGGCAGCAGGCACTCATCCCTAGTTAATTGCAGAGTAAATGTATGTATGAGATCATTGTCAGGAAATAAGGTACAATTGATGTTGAGCATATGCAAGGCTTTCTGTGAAACCTAGAGAAAGTTTCTCCATGAACAGAAGTGTAAGATTAACAGAGATCTACAAAATTATTTAACCAGTATGCATTTCCCTGGGCAAATTACTCTGAGGGCCCAAAGTAATCTTGATTTTCTTAACCCTAACTATTAGATTTCCTAGGAAATTTGGGCTCAGTGCTAAATGCTCAGGTATTAATAGGTCTTAGACTGTACCTGAGAGGCCAGTGCTTGCGTCACTTTAAAGGGATTTTCTAAGTGTGGCCCAAGAGCCAGGTGCTCTAACAGAGTCTCCTATGAGCACATCTTACCTTGGAGTATAGACAATTGCAAATCAGTGAGTGGAGCCAAGTTTAAAATGCTTTAAAGGCATAAATTCTTGTTTTGTTTGTTTGGTTTTTTCCTTTAAATAATTGGGTCCTTAAACGATTACCCATTAAGGATGACCAGAAGTATATGTTACCATATGGTGATAATGCACCGCATCCCAGAACTGACCCTGGGTCAGTGTCTGGACTTGCAATAACAGGACTAGAGATTGTGACACAATCTCTGTTACGTGTCTGTCATGACGACAGATGCAGTTGGCCTTTCCATCCATAGGTAGGGATGTTTGATTGTCTCTGTCTAGCTCTTTGTTAGCACTAAAGAACAAATGAGACTGAGTATTAACTGCAAATATGAAAAATCATTCTTTAACTTTCTAACACATTATTTTGGATTGATCATGCAGCATAGTTTCTTTCTATAAGATTACTTACAGGTTTTTCAAGTTAGTGACTGAAAATTCCACATTCTTAAGAAAACATATTTAACAAACTAAATGTTATTTGCATTAAGCTGCTTCCATGCAAATTCTAAAACATCTAATTTATATATGCAGAAGTGCTTTGTGAACCATAAAATAAAGATGACATGTTACCTATAAAAAAAAAAAGAAAAAAAAAAGGGGAGCTGGAGTTATGACACTGATGTTGGACAAAACAGATTTTAAAGGCAAAACTGTTATAAGGGATAAGAAGGTGATTATATATTGATAAAAGGAACAATTCACCAAGAAGAAATAACTGTAGTAAATATTTATGAACCTAACCTGAGTACCCCAAGATACACGAGGCACACACTGGCAAAACTGAAGGGAGAAATAGATGTTTCTACCATCATAGTTGGAGATTTAATACACCACTCTCAGTATTGGATAGAACATCTGGACAGAGGATAAATAAAGAAACAGAGAACCTGAATAATATGATAAAGGAACAAGATAGAATAGACAGCCATAGAGCATTGTACCCCCAAACAGCAGAATGCACATTCATTCAAGAGCTAATGGATCTTTCTCCAAGATACACCATATGTTGGTCATAATACAAGACAATAAATTTAAAAAGATTGAAATTATATGAAACACTTTCTCTGATGATAATAGAATGAAGCTGGAAACCAATAAATATATAAACATAAATATATAAACAACAACTCTTAAATAATCAGTGAGTCAAAGAAGGAACTAGAAAAAGAGCAGCGACCTAATCTCAAACTAAGCCAAAGGAAAGAAATAGTAAAGATCAGAGCAGAAATAAATGTAATTGAGGACAAAAAAAAAAAAATAGAGAGAATCAATCAAACCAAACATTGGTTCTTTAAGAAGATTGACAAAATCAACAAACACTTAGCTGGACTGACAAAGAATAAAAGAGAGAAGGCACAAATAAATAAATGAGATGGGAGCATTACTACAGACCCTGCAGAAATAACTGAGATCATGGGAGAATACTATGAACAGCTGTAGGCAAAAAAACCTAGAAAATGTAGATGAGATGGACAAATTCCTAGAAACACATGAACCACCTACATTGACCCTAGAAGAAATAGAAGACCTCAACAAACTAATCACAAATGAAGAGATTGAAACAGACATCAAAAGCTTCCCAAAAATGAAAAGCCCAGGACCAAATGGCTTCACAGGTGAATTCTAGCAATCATTCAAAGATGATATAATATCAATCTTGCTCAAGTTCTTCCAAAATATTGAACAGAAGAGAATACTGCCAAACTCATTCTATGAAGCCAACATCATCCTAGTACCAAAACAGGTAAAAATTCTACAAAACAAGAAAATTATAGACCAATATCTTTAATGAATATGGTTACAAAAATCCTCAACCAAGTATTGCAAATCTAATAAAAAACACATTAAAAGAATTATACACTGTGGTCAAGTGGGTTTTACATCAGGTATGCAAGGGTGGTTCAACACAAGAAAATCAAATAGTATAATAAACCACTTTGATAAATTGAAGAAGAAAAATCACATGATCTCGATTGATGCAAAAAAAGCATTTGAGAAAATACAGCACGTATTCTTCATAAAAAATACTCCAAAAGATAGGAATAGAAGGAAACTTTTTCAATATGGTAAAATGCATTTACAAAAAACCTACAGTTAGCATTGTACTCAGTGGTGAAAGACTGAAAATTTTTCCACTGATATCCGGAACAAGACAAGGATGCCTAGTGTCACCATTGTTATTCAATATTGTGCTAGAAGTTCTATCTAGACCAATTAGGCTAGATAATGAAAAAGAAAGGCACTGAAATAGGAAAGGAAGAAATGAAACTTGCACTATTCACTGATGATATGATCCTCTATTTAGAATCTCCTGAAAAAAATCTACAACAAAGCTACTAGAATAGACGAATTCAGCAACATGGCAAGATACAAGATTAACACACAAAAATCAGCAGCACTTCTTTTTTTTTTAAGATTTATTTTATTTATTATTTCTCTCTCCTTCCCCACCCTGGTTGTCTGTTCTCTGTGTCCGTTTGCTGCATGTTCTTTTGTCCTCTTCTGTTGTTGTCAGCAGCATGGGAACCTGTGTCTCTTTTTGTTACATCATCTTCCTGAGTCAGCTCTCCATGTGTGTGGTCCCATTCCTGGGCAGGCTAAAATTTCTTTCACACTGGATGGCTCTCCTTACGGGGTGCACTCCTTGCACGTGGGGCTCCCCTATGTGGGGGACAACCCTGCATGGCGTGGCACTTCTTGAGGGCATCAGCACTGCACATGGGCCAGCTCCACATGTGTCAAGGATGCCCAGAGTTTGAACCACGGACCTCCCATGTGGTAGACAGATGCCCTATCCACTGGGCCAAGTCTGCTTCCCATATAGCATTTCTAAGCACTACTGATGTGCAATCTGAGTAGGAAATCAGAAAAAATCCCATTTATAATAGCAACTGAAACAATTTAATATTAGGAATAAACTTAACCAAGGTGTGTTAGTCAGCCAAAGAGGTGTTAAGGCAAAATACCCATAATCTGTTGACTTTTATAAAAGGTATTTATTTAGGGTTAAAAGTTTACAGTTACAGGGCCCTGAAGTGTCCAACTCAAGGTACCATAAGAGGTACTTTCTCACCCAAGTCGGTTGCCACATGTTGAAGCAAGGTGGCAGGCAGTCTCCACCTAGTTTCTCCTTAACTTTTCCTCTTATCACTCTGTGGGCCCAGCTTCTTCTAATCTCAGATGTTGACTGGCATAGGACTCATCTCTCAGGGCTTCTCAGCTGCTTTGGTCTTTTCACAAGGTCAGCTATAAACTATCAGGCAAATGGCTCATCTCTCCCCAGTGCTCAAGGATCACAACTGACAAAGCTCTCTGTTCTTCTGTGAGTCTTCTTGAGTGAGCATTGGTTTACACAGCCTACCAAGAGGGCTGGAACTCAACCCTGAGTCAAGCACCACTGACATGGTTGAATCAAAGCCCTAATCTTAACATAATTTAATGAAAGACATCCCAACTGAATCTAATACAATTGAAGGGTATCACATCCAGAGGAACAGATCAGTTTACAAATATAATCCATATCTTGTTTTGGAATACATAAATAATATCAAACTGCTGCTCAAGGACATCAAGGACCTGCATTCAGGAAACTACAAAGCATTCTAAAAGAAACCAAAGAAGACTTAAATAAATGGAAAGACATTCTCATGTTCATGGCCTAGAAGACTAAATATCTTTAAGATGTCAACTCTACCCAAACTGATTTAAAGATACAGTGTAATTCCAATAAAAATCCCAACAGCCTTTTTTTGAGAAATGGATAAACCAATTACCAAATTTATTTGAATGGGTGAGAGGCCCTGAATAACCAAAAATGCATTAAAAAAAGAACAAAGTTGGAGGATTCTCACTTCCTGACTTTAAAGCATATTACTTAGTGACAATGGTAAAAATATCATGGTGCTGGCATAAATGTGGACAGACTGACCATAGCAACTAAATCAAGAACTCAGAAATAGACCTTTACATATCTACGGTCAAGTGATTTTTGAAAAGACTGCTTTCCCAACTGGGCTAGAATGGTCTAAACAAATGGTGCTGGACAAACTGGATATCTATATTTAAAAGAAAGAAAGAGGACCCTTATCTCACACCTTATACAAAAATTAACTAAAAAGGAACCAAGGCACAACATATCAAAACTTATGGGATGCAGCAAAAGCTGTACTGAGAGGGAAATTCATAGCCATAAATTCATACATCAAAAAAGCAGAAAGAGCTAAAATTGAAGAAATAACTCACAATTGGAGGAATTAGTAAAAACAAACAAACATCAAATTAACCACAAATAAAGAGGAAAGAAATAACAAATATCAGAGCAGAACTAAATGAAATAGAAAATAAGAAAGCATTCAAAAAATAAACAAAACGAAGAACTGGTTCTTTGAGAAGATCAATAAAATTGACAAACCCTTAGCTAGACTAACAGAGGAAAAAAGAGAGAAGATGCAAATGTAAAAAATATGAAATGAGAAAGGGGATATCACCACTGACCTCACTGAAATAAAGACTATCATAGGACTCTGGCAGTCCACACCCCAGACTCACACCTCTTGAGTCTTCAGTGTCTCAGACTTTCCACCCCTGAATCCATCACGCCCTGGGGTCTACCTGGGGTCCTTGAGTGCCCTGGACCTTAACGTTTGCATTTTATCTTTATTGGTTCATATTGTTTTGTTTTTATTTTCACTTTATCTTATTTTTTACTCTTTTTGATGCCCTGATTGCTAATATTGCATTATCCCCTAGTCTTTTCTCCTTGCGTGTCCCCCAAAGTCCTTTTTTTTATACAGTTATTTAGGGTTTTTTTTCGTTGTTGTTTTAGATAGTGTTGCAATTGTGACACGTGTATACCTGTATCTCTCTTCCCCCTATCTGTTCCCCACCGTTTGCCCATCCTCTTTTTCTTTCTTCCTTTCTTCTTGTCTTTCTTTTTTCTTTATTATAATTAGTTTTTCTTTTTTGGTTTTCTCTTTCCCTCTTGTCCCTCATTTTCCACTTATTTTATTTTAATTCAAGTATACAATAGGTGCTACAGGGAACACCTCACATTTGCTGGGTTTTCCCATCCTCCACTGCCTCATTTCTGTGTGAACTGATTTAGGCTACCTACACTATCCCCCTTCCCCTGCATCTTGATATCCACTATCATCTACTGTCTCTCCTATATTCCACCCCCCACCTCCCGTTCTTTGATCCACAAAGTGTCTAACTCTTAATTTCTAATACCTTTGTTCTGTTTTCTGTCTGGTATCCACTCTTGAAACTATTACCTTTCTTTTCTTTTTCCCTCTCTCATGAAAACAATAGCTTTGTAGTTCATACCCTATTCCTCCCATATTCAGTCATCTACCTCATAAAAGGTACTCTACCTACAGCTATAACTCTACACAATCTACATGAATCTAACCTCTATCCTCCCAGATTTCATATTCTTGCTTTGTTAACATATATCACCAATACAATTCTACACTTTTTCCTTGCTTACACAATTGCCTTTCCCTGGCACTAATACTTTCCTTTAAAGTGAACTTAACCAGCAACAAGAAATTAGAATAAGAAGAACAAAGTGACAAAAAGAAGATATAACACTTACACAAAAATAACAGCTAATTAATCTCCAAGACTAGACAAAGAAGCTAAGGAACTGATTAAACCCATCAAGATAAAAGGATGACCAGAAAGCAACAAAAATTGATAAACCAAATCAGTAATCAGGAAAACATGGCTGAATCCAATCAACAAACTAAAAATCAGGAAGGGGAGCAGAACTTCGCACAAGCAATGAAAGATCTCACAACATTTATCACCAACAAATTTGATGAAGTAATGAAAGAGGTTAACAACATGAAGAAAACACTGGGAGGGGAAATTGCAGACATACGCAAAAACATAACAGACATGATGGGAATGAACACCACAGTTCAAGAAATCAAAAATACACTTGCAGCAAATATCAACAGACTAGAAGAGGCAGAGCAGAGAATTAGTGATGTGGAAGACAGTACATCAGAAATCAAACAGATAGTAGAAGGGGTCGATAAAAAGATAGAAAAAATCCAGCTAGGATTTAGGGACCTGAATGACAATGCAAAATGCTCAAATATACGTATTATAGGTATTCCAGAAGGAGAAGAGAAGGGAAAGGGGTCAGAAGGAGTGTTGCAGGAAATAATGGCTGAAAACTTCCCAAATCTACTGAAAGAGACAGACGTACATATCCAAGAAGCACAGCGCACTCCACTGGTCATAAACCCCAAAAGGCCCACCCCAAGACATATACTCGTCAAATTATCCAATGCTCAACACAAAGAGAAAATCCTAAAAGCAGCAAGAGAAAAGAAAACCATCACATACAAGGGAAGCTCCATAAGATTAAGTGCTGATTTCTCTTCTGAAACCATGGAGGCAAGGAGGCAGTGGTATGATATAGTCAAGGTACTAAAGGAAAAAAATTTCCAACCAAGAATACTCTATCCAGCTAAACTAGCATTCAAACATGATGGAGAGTTCAAAATATTTGCAGACAAACAGAAATTGAAAGAGTATACCAACAAGAAACCTCCCCTTCAAGAAATTCTAAAGGGAGTTCTGCAGGAAGAAAGGAAAAAACAGGAAAGGCAGAGTTGGAGGAGAGTATAAGACCAACAACAACAACAAAAAAGACAAAAAAATATATATACAAACAAAATATGACAAACACAAATCCAATCAAAATATAGCTAACACAAATAATTCCTTGATAGTAATAACACTGAATGTCAACGGATTAAACTCACCTATCAAAAGATTCAGACTGGGACATTGGATAAGGAAATATGACCCATCTGTATGCTGTCTACAAGAGACACATCTTAGACCCAGAGACGCATGGAGATTGAAAGTGAATGGCTGGAAAACAATCATACAAGCTAACAATAACCAAAAAAAGGCAGAAGTAGCTATATTAATATCAGACAAAATAGACTTTAAATGTGAAACAATTGTGAGAGACAAAGAAGGATACTACATTTTAGTGAAAGGGAAAATCTGTCAAGAAGATCAAACAATCATAAATATTTATGCTCCTAACAAGGGTGCCTCTAAATACATGAGGCAAATGCTGGAAAAACTAAGTGAAACAATAGATACATCTACAATTATAGTGGGGGATTTTAATACACCACTATCAACTCTGGACAGAACATCTCAAAAGAGAATCACTAAAGAAACAAAACATTTGAACAGTATATTAGAGGAGCTGGATCTAATAGATATATATAGATTGCTACACCCAAACACAACAGGATATACATTTTTCTCAAGCGCACATGGATCATTCTCCAAGATAGATCATATGCTAGGCCACAAAGAAAGGCTGAACAAATTCAGAAAGATTGAAATCATACAAAATATTATATCTGACCACAGTGGAGTCAAGCTGGAGATTTGCAAGGGACAGAAGCCCAGATTTCACACCACGATTTGGAAATTAAACAGCACACTCTTAGAAAAACATTGGGTCAAAGAGGAAATCTCAAAAGAAATCAATGACTACCTTGAAACAAATGATAATGATAACACAACATACCAAAATTTATGGGATGCAGCAAAAGCAGTACTGAGAGGGAAGTTTATAGCCATAAATTCATATATCAAAAAAGAAGAAAGAGCAAAAAGGGAAGAACTAACAGCACATTTGAAGGAATTAGAAAAACAACAATAAAGTAACCCAACAGGAAGAAGAAGGAAGGAAATAACAAAGATAAGAGCAGAACTAAATGAAATAGAAAATAAGAAAGCACTTGAACAGATAAACAAGACCAAGAGCTGGTTTTTTGAGAAGATTAACAAAATTGACAAACCTTTAGCGACACTAACAAAGAAAAAAAGAGAGAAGATGCAAATACACAAAATAAGAAATGAGAAAGGCGATATCACCACTGACCCCACAGAAATAAAGACTATCATAAGAGGATATTTTGAAAAACTATATTCCAACAAAAATGACAATCTAGAGGAAATGGACAAATTCCTAGAAACACATAAGCAGCCCATATTGACGAAAGAAGAAATTGATGATCTTAACAAACCAATCACAAGCAGAGAGATAGAATCAGTTATTAAAAATCTCCCAACTAAGAAGAGCCCAGGGCCAGATGGCTTCACAGGTGAATTCTACAAAACATTCCGGAAAGAACTGACACCAATCCTGCTGAAACTATTCCAAAAAATCAAAACAGAAAGAACATTACCTAACTCCTTCTATGATGCCAACATTACCCTAGTACCAAAGCCAAACAAAGACATCACAAGAAAGGAAAATTACAGACCAATTTCTCTAATGAACCTAGACGCAAAAATACTTAACAAAATACTTGCTAATCATATTCAACAACACATTAAATGAATTATACACCACGACCAAGTGGGATTCATCCCAGGTATGCAAGGATGGTTCAACATAAGAAAATCAATCAACGTAATACACCATATAAACAGATTGAAGGAAAAAAATCACATGATTATATCAATTGATGCAGAAAAAGCATTTGACAAAATACAGCACCCTTTCTTGATAAAAACACTCCAAAAGATTGGAATACAAGGAAATTTTTTGAACATGATAAAGAGTATATATGAAAAACCTAAAGCCAATATTGTGTACAATGGAGAAATTCTAGACTCCTTCCCTCTAAACTCAGGAACAAGACAAGGATGCCCACTGTCTCCACTCCTATTTAACATTGTCTTAGAAGTACTTGCTCGAGCACTGAGGCAAGAGCCAGAAATAAAAGGCATTCAAATTGGAAAGGAAGAAGTCAAAACGTCATTATTTGCAGATGACATGATCCTATACAGAGAAAACCCTGAGAGATCTACAACCAAGATTCTAGAACTCATAAATGAGTTTAGTAAAGTAGCAGGTTATAAGATCAATGCGCAAAAATCAGTAGCATTTCTGTACACCAATAATGAGCAAGACCAGGAGGAAATCAAGAAACAAATACCATTCACAATAGTAAATAAAAAAATCAAATAAATAGGAATAAATTTAACTAAAGAAGTAAAGAACTTATACACCGAGAACTATACAAGATTGTTCAAGGAAATCAAAGAAGACCTAAATAAATGGAAGACTATTCCTTGTTCATGGATAGGAAGACTGAACATTATTAAGATGTCTATCCTACCAAACTGATCTACACATTCAATGCAATCCCAATAAAAATCAACACAGCCTTCTTTAAGGAACTAGAAAAACTAACTATGAAATTTATTTGGAAAGGAAAGAGACCCCGAATAGCCAAAGACATACTGAAAAAGAAAAACGAAATTGGAGGAATCACACTACCTGACTTCAAAACATACTACAAAGCTATGGTGGTGAAAACAGCATGGTATTGGCATAAGGAGAGACACATAGACCAATGGAATCGAATTGAAAGCTCTGATATAGAACCTCACATATATAGCCACATAATATTCGATAAAGCCACCAAACCCTCTCAACTGGGAGAGAGTGGCCTATTCAACAAATGGTGTCTGGAGAACTGGATAGCCATATGTAGAGGAATGAAAGAGGATTACCATCTCACACCTTATACAAAGATCAACTCAAGATGGATCAAAGACCTAAATATAAGAGCCAAGACCATAAAACCCTTAGAAAGCAGTGTAGGGAAACATCTACAGGACCTTGTAATAGGTAATGGATTTATGAATATCTCACCAAAAGCATGAGCAGCAAAAGAACTGATAGATAAATGGGACTTCCTCAAAATTAAAGCCTTTTGCACCTCAAAGGAATTTGTCAAGAAAGTAAAAAGGGAGCCCACACAGTGGGAGAAAATATTTGGCAACCATATATCTGATAAGAAACTTATAACTTGCATATATAAAGAACTCCTATATCTTGAAAATAAAAAGATAAACAACCCATTTAAAGAATGGGAAAAAGACTTAAACAGACACTTCTCCAAAGAAGAAATACAAATGGCAAAAAAGCACATGAAAAAATGTTCCAAATCTCTAGCTATCAGGGAAATGCAAATCAAAACCACAATGAGATACCATCTTACACCCATAAGATTGGCAGCTATGAAAAAAACCGAAGAATACAAGTGTTGGAGAGGATGTGAAGAAAGGGGAACACTCATCCACTGCTGGTGGGAATGCAGAAGGATCCAACCATTCTGGAGGACAGTATGGTGGTTTCTCAAAAAACTAGCCATAGATTTGCCATATGACCCAGCAATACCACTGCTGGGTATATACCCAGCAGAACTGAAAACAAGGATGCAAACCGATATATGTACACCAATGTTCATAGCAGCATTGTTCACTATTGCCAAAAGTTGGAATCAACCCAAATGCCCATCAACAGATGAGTGGATCAATAAAATGTGGTATATACACACAATGGAATACTACTCAGCTGTAAGAACAAACACACTACAAACACACGTGATAACATGGATGAATCTTGAGAACCTTATGTTGAGTGAAGCAACCCAGACATTAAAGGACAAATACTACATGACCTCAATGATTTGAAATAACCAAGCTGCCCTAGATAGCAAGAGACTGAACGATAGGCTTACAGGAAATCGGAGGGTGGAGGAAGGATGTGAGCCGATGTCTGCAGGGGTGGAATTTAAGACGAGATGGTGGTAAGTATGAACACAAAGAAGAGATAAAAGGGGGGCAGGGGTTGCCTTTGGTTGGGGCTTTGCGGGTTTGAGGGAGGCTGGGGATGGGCGGATGGGTAACATTGCCCAAAAGTGGGGGGAGGGAGGGGTAGCATACGAACACAGGAGAGGGTCAGGTGTTGGTGGAAAGTAAAATGCCGAGAAAATCATATCAAAATATAATAAAGAGGGTTACCTGTTTAGAATGCTCGGAGGGGAGGGTCTGATGCAGGACGGGCTCCTGGGGAATGTCTAAATGCTCATTCTGCCAGAGTGGGTGACACCATGGGGTAGAAACCCAAGTAGTGAGAGTGGGGGTGGACCCACATCCTGGGGAGGACTAATGCCATCAAATAGAGGGAACTGTATCCCTCGAGAGAAAGGGTGGCTCCCAGGGCATTGGGGCAGTTGAGCAAGTTAGACCCTGAACACTATTCCATCTATATCTGGAAGTGGCTCCTTGGGAAACGGAGGCTGGCTGTCACTGTGGGCACCAAGGTGGAAGGGAAAATGGACGTTAAATGTGTGTAACCAAGGTAAATGGGGGGTAAGAGAGGAGTTTCGTGAGAGTACACAAGGATGGATATAAAACATGTAATATTACAGCATAACATATAGGAGATGACAGACTGATAATGTAAACCATAATGTAAAACATAGGATAACTAAGAATGTAAAAAACTGTGTATCCTAAAGTATGCACCACAATGTAAGCACAAATGTCACCTTGTTTGAAAGCTATTGTCTCAGACTCTGTACATTACGTTAAGTAAATATGATGTGAATAGGGTGTAAGAGTATCGCTGTGGAAGGGAAAGGTTTTGTGGTGGATGTATGGGAGTGCTGTATACTATATATATGCTTTGCTGTGGTCTAGGGCTCCTGTGAAGAGAAGCTCAATAATTGGGGGGGGGGGAGATAGGATGTAGAATTTTTTCCAAGTCAACACGTATTCTTTATATAACCTTTAAACCCATAGCTATATGCCATTTCCTAGTAAGGGACCCTGACATTATATTGGGCTTCAAATTTCAGGGAGTTCTGGACCACAGAGTGGTTCAACAAAGGCAATGGAGGAATTCTGGTATGGGATACCATTGACAGGGGATATATGGCTGACAGGGAGCTGTACAGAACATATGTCCAGGGTGCATGGCAAAGTTTGGATATACTCATAATGGCAACAATTAAAAACCACAGCAGGGGGGGGTACTGGGTTCCTGGCCAGTGGTGCTCTGTTGTGGTCCCTAGGGGAGCAGCAGCAGACTCCCAGGTGCAGCGGCGGGGACCGGGAGGGAGTGAGGGTTCAACAGTGAGCCCATAACGCTAATGACTATGCTTGGGAGCTGATAAGCCTAAAATAAGAACAAGGCCTAGAGCAGCATTGTGCCTGGGAATTTCCTCCTGTCAGCCTTCATGTTATTCAAATGTGGCCAGTCTCGAAGCCAAACTCAGCATGTAAATGCAATGCCTTCCCCCCAGCGTGGGACATGACACCCGGGGATGAGTCTCCCTGGCACCGAGGGACCACTATCAACTACCAACTGATGATGCAACTGGAAAATGACCTCATACAGAAGGTTCAACGCGGATCAGTGGAATATCCCTGTCTACATAAAATAACATGACTTTAAAATGCTGTTTGACCTAATGTAAGGGGGAAATGGAAAGGAGAAATGAGTTTATATGGCTACGAGTCTCTAAAAAAGAGTCTGGAGGCTGTCAGAAGGATTGCCCTTATGCACAACTGAGCAGAGTCAGAGAGACAGATAAAGCAGATACAACCCCCAGATATCGGTTCCTTCGAGGGCTAAAGAGTCCTATGGGAGTTATGGTCATGGCCGATGGGGTTAACTACCAGGTCAGATGGCCCCTCTTTGGAACTGGTGTTTATGTGTGACAAATCTGGACTCAGATGGGATCTCTCTTCATAAGACTTTCATGCTAATGTGCTGGAGGTACAGTTAGTGTCGGGGTTTAAGATATATTTAGGGGATTTGAATCTCTGGACTGACAATGTGATAGCCAGGTCCTGAGCCTCAACAGACTCCAGCACCTACAATCTGACTTATTGGGCTCACCACACTCAGCTAAGATGGAGTTGAAGAAGGACAACCACCACACCATGGAGCCTAGAGTGATTACAACTGAAAGTGGGAGGATTGCATCCAGCATCCAGGTGGAATCTGAGCCTCCTCTTGACATAGAGGTGCAATGGACACAACCAATCCAATGTCCACATAGAAAAGGTGGCATTGGATTGAGAAAAGTGGACATCATGGCTGATGGGTATGGGGAAAGGCAGGAAGAGATGAAAGGTGGAGGCGTCTTTGGGACATGGAGCTGCCCTGGATGGTGCTTCAGGGGCAATCACCGGACATTGTAAATCCTCACAGGGCCCACTGGATGGAATGGGGGAGAGTGTGGGCCATGGTGTGAACCATTGACCATGGGGTGCGGTGGTGCCCAGAGATATACTTGCCAAATGCAATGGCTGTGTCATGATGATGGGAGGGAGTGTTGCTGAGGGGGGGGAGAAGTGGGGTGGGGGAGGTAGGGTTCAATGGGACCTCATATATATATATTTTTTAATGTAATATTATTACAAAGTAAATAAAATAAAATAAAATAAAAAAAGACTATCATAAAAGGGTGTTTTGAAAAACTATATTCCAACAAGACAGACAATTTAGAGCAAATGGACAAATTCCTAGAAACACATAAGCAGCCTACATTGATGAAAGAAGAAATCATGACCTCAACAAACCAATCACAAGTAAAGAGAATCAGTCATTAAAAACTTCCCAACTAAGAAGAGCCCCGGGCCAGATGGCTACACAGGTGAATTCAACCACACATTCTGGAAAGGACTAACACCAATCTTCTTAAACTCTTCCAAAAAATTGAAATAGAAGGAACATTGCCTATCTCATTTTATGATGCCAACATTACCCTAATACCAAAGCTGAACAAAGACACCACAAGAAAAGAAAATTACAGACCAAAGTCTCTAATGAATCTAGATACAAAAATCCTCAATAAAATACTTGCTAATTGTATTCAAAAACACATTAAATGAATTATATACCACAAAAAACAGGTTTCATTCCTGGTATGCAAGGATAATTCAAAAGAAAATCAATTAATGTAATACACCACATAAACAGATTGAAGGGAAAAAAATCACATGATCATTATCTATAGATGCAGTAAAAGCATTTGACAAAACACAGCATGGTTTCTTGATAAAAACACTGCAAAAGATAGGAATAGAAGGACATTTTCTGAACATGAGAAAGAGTATATATAAAAAACCCACAGCTAATATCATTTACAATGGTGAAACCCTAAAATCTTTCCCTCTAAGATCAGGAATAAGACAAGGATGCCCACTATCACCCCTTCTATTTAACATTGTGTTAGAAGTACTTGCTCAAACACTGAGACAAGGACCAGACATAAAATGCACCCAGATTGAAAAGGAAGAAGTCAAAATTTCATTATTTGCAGATGACATGATCCTATACATAGAAAGCATTGAGAAGACTACAACAAAGCTTCTAGAACTTGCGGTCACCCCTCGGGCTGAAGTGTGGTTTGCTGGCCTGGCAGGGGAGCGGCCGCGGTAGGCCTAATTCCGCTGCCCCCATAATAGGGTGGTTGGTTGGGCCCACTGCCACCCCTGAAGGAAGCTCGGCATGGGCGCAGAGTGCCCTCGGGTCTCCCCTTCTTGGCAGCCAAGCTTCCGCGGCCACCCCTCCTCCCAGATGGTGCCACCCGATGCCTTGTGGGGCGGCACCCTTCTTCTTCCTTCTCCCTGTGCAGGCGCAGGGCAGAAAATTCCAGTCTGCCCTTTTCCCCTCCCCCGACAGCAGCAACAGCCAGGTGTGGGCGGAAAAATCCAGCCCGCCCTTTTCCCTTCCCCCGACAGCAGCAACAGCCAGGCGTGGGCGGGAAACTCAAGTCTGCCCTCCACCCCAGCAACAGCAGCCACCAATCCCTAAACCGTGCCCCTTCCCCCAGGAACAGCGACAGCCAATCCCTAACCACCACCCCTCCCCCGTCCAGTACCGCCCACTGACCTTTTGCCGGCAACCAATCAGAACAGGGCGTGGCTTCGACCAATCAGCCTTCCCCAGCCCCTATAAAACTGTTGCCTCTCCCTCAGTAAAGTGGACTTGCGTGTTTACCTTGTCTCCGCGGTAGTTCTTCTGCCGTGCGCCCTCCAGTCCTGAGAGCCCCCGACAAGGGCCTGGCCTCCCTTGTCCCCAGTTCGTCGCCTGCTTCTCCGGTCGACCCCTTCGTCGCCTGCTTCTCCAGGCGACCCCTTCGTTGCCGGCTTAGCCGGGCGACCCCTTCGTCGTCGGCTTCGCCGGGCGACCCCGTCAGCCGAACCGCGCAACCCCTTGTGAGACCGATCCCTCGTCTGCTGCCGGACCGACCCCTCGTCCCAGGTGGGACCGACCCCTCATCCCAAGCGGGACCAACCCCTCATCCAGAGCTGGACCGACCCCTCGTCCGCAGCCAGACCCCACCTCTACCGACCGAGCAAGCCGCCGCAAGAACTTATAAATGCCTTCAGAAAAGTCGCAGGGTATAAGATCAATGCACAAAAATCAGGAGCATTTTTGTACACTGATAATGAGCAATCTGAGGAGGAAATCAAGAAACAAATACCATTTACAATAGTAAATAAAAAAATCAAATACCTAGGAATAAATTTAGCTAAAGATGTAAAAGACTTATACACAGAAAACTACACAACACTGTTCAAGGAAATCAAAGAAGACCTAAATAAATGGAAGACTATTCCCTGTTCATGGATAGGAAGACTATAATATTATTAAGATATCTATGATACAAAAACTGATCTACACATTCAATGCATTCCCAATAAAAATCAACACAGCATTTTTTAATGAACTAGAAAAACTAACTATGAAATTTATTTGGAAAGGAAAGAGACCCTGAATAGTCAAAGACATACTGTAAAAGGAAAATTAAATTGGAGGAATCACATTACATGACTTCAAAACATGCCACAAAGCTACAGTAGTGAAAACACCATGGTATTGGCACAAAGATAGACATACAAACCAATAGAACTGAGCTGAGAGTTCTGATATAGATCCTCATATATACAGTCATCTGATATTCAACAAGGCCACCAAGCCCACACAGCTGGTAGAGAATGGCCTCTTCAACAAATGGTGCCTGGAGAATGGGTATCCATATGCAAAAGAAGGGAAGAGGATTACCATCTCACACCTTATACAAAAATCAATCCAAGATGGATCAAAGACCTAAATGTAAGAGCCAAGACTATTAATACCTTGGAAAACAATGTTGGGAAGCATCTACAGGACCTTGTAATAGGAAATGGCTTCATGAACTTCACACCCAAAGCATGAGCAGCAAAAGAACAAATAGATAAATGGGACTTCCTCCAAATTAAAGCTTTTGCATCTCAAAGAAATTTGTCAAGAAAGTGAAAAGAGAGCCTACATAATGGTAGAAAATATTTGGTAACCACATATTTGATAGGAGCCTTATATACTGCATGTATAAAGAACTCCTATATCTCAAAAATAAAAAGACAACCCATTTAAAAAATGGGAAAAAGATTTGAACAGATGCTTCTCCACAAAGAAACACAAATGCTTAAAAAGCACATGAAAAAATGCTCAAAATCACTAGTTATTAGGAAAATGCAAATCAAAACTACAATGTGATACCATCTTACTCCCATAAGACTGGCAGCTATCAAAAAAAACAAAAGACTACAAGTGCTGGAGAGAATGTGGAGGAATGGGAACATTCAACCACTGCTGGGGGAAATGGAGAAGGATCCAGCCATTTTGGAGGAGTTTGGCAGTTTCTCAAAAAGTTAGCTATAGATTTGCCCTATGACCCAGCAATTCCACTGGTAGGCATATACCCAGAAGAAGTGAAAATAAGGACACAAAAGGATATATGCACACCAATGTTCAAAGCAGCATTATTCACTATTGCTAAAAGTAATCAACCAAAATGCCCATCAACAGATGAATGGATAAATAAAATGTGGAATATACATGCAATGAGATATTAGTCATAAGGAGGAATACAGTACAAGAACATGTGATAACATGGATGAATCTTGAGGACCTTATGTTGAGTGAAGCAAGCCGGAAATTGAAGGAAAAATACTACATGAACTCTCTGATATGAAACAAGCAGACCAAGCTGTTTCAGAGAGCTAGAGACTGGAAGATAGGCTTAAAGGAATTTGCAGGGGAGGGGATGTTTGCAAGCTTATGCCTACATGGGTGAAGTCTATGAGAAGCTGGAGGCAAGTATTTATAGAGGGAAGGGATAAGATAGGGGTATAGGGATACATTTGGGTGGGGCTTTGTGGGCTTGAGGCAGACTAGGGTTGGGAGGATGGGTCAGATGGCCCAAGGAATTGGGGGGAGGATTGGAGGGAGCAGTTTAATATGGGAGATTATCAGGTAAATGTTTGAAGCTATAATGTTGAGAAAACTCTTCAGAAAATATAATAAGAATTACATGTTTAAGGTCCTTAAGGGGGATCTTCTGGTACAGGGGCAAGCTTCTAGGGAGCGTGTGGGTCTCATTTTGTCATAGTGTGTTATATCATTGGGTGGAGACCCATACAATGAGTGTAAAAGTGTACCCACATCCTGGGGAGACCTGATGTTCCCAAGTAGAGGGAATTGTGTCTCTTGAGAGAATTGGTGGCTCCCAATTAGTTAGGGCAGTCTACTATGCCAAGCCCTCAGCATTGTTGCAGTATCTGTAAATCTGGTCCCTCAAGTAGTGAAGATTAATTGTGACTGTGGGCCCTGAGGGGAGGGGGAGAGAGGTATAGAATAGAAGGAAGCAGGGCAACTGGGGGGCAATGGAAGTGCTCCACAAGATTATGCAATGATGGGTATAGGACATTTAACTTACACCAAAAGTGTATAAAAGTCTATAAACTAAAATGTAAACCATAATGTAAACCAAAATGGAACCAAGTTTGAAAGCTATATTTCAATATCTGTACATCAGCTGCAGCAAATATAACATGAACATGTAAAAAGATCATTGCTGGGGGAAGGGGAAAAGGGTTTGATGTTGGGTATATGGGAGTTCCCTATATTGTGTATGTGAGTTACTGTTATCTAAAACATTTTCTAAAAATTAGAAAAATAAAGGATATAGACACTGAGGAAGAAATGAAAGAAAGTGCCTTGCCACTGTACATACAGAGCAACACCTATTACAATAATAAAAGACAAAATGTTTGAAACAAAGTTTTATAATATTTTACATTTTAATACACCAATTCATTTTTACTTTAGTATTTCTAAATTATTATGTATTCTATTTCTAAGCTTTAAACCCATCACTGTATTTCAATTTCCTATTAATTGAATTTGGCAATATATTAGGTTTCATTGCTGAAGAAAATTTGGACCACAGAGAGATTCAACTATCGCAGTGGAGGAACACTGGTGTGGGATGTTATTGATGGGGGGCACATGAGTGAGGGGGAGTTCTCCAGGGCATGTATATAGGGGACATAAAAATGTTCTGATACATGTTGGATATTTTTATAGTAGTTACAGTTACAAACATCAACAGAAGGAGTGCTGAGTTCCTACCCAGGGGAGCTCTGTCACATTCCCCAATGGAACAGCAACAATCCCTCAAGTGCAACGGCAAAGACCAACAAGGAAGGATGGTCCAATAATGAGCCCTTTCTACTGATGACTATGCTTATGAACCTGTGTGCCTGAAATATGAACTGGCTTAGAGCTGCAGGGTACCTAAGAGTTACCTCATGAAAGCCTCGATGCTGTGTAAATGTGGCCACTCTCTAAGCCAAACACAGCATGTAAATGCATTACCTTCCCCCCAGTATGGGACATGACTCCTGGGAATGAGCCTCCCTGGCCCCAAGGGATTACAGACAATCACTAACTGCTGATGCAACTAGAAAGAGACCTTGAATAAAAGGGTCAACTCAGACCAGCAGAATATCTCAGCCTATATGTATGATCAAGTGTTAAAAATGACTTTTTGACCATGAATAAAAGTAGGAATTGGCAAACACAAATGAGTTTATATGGCTAAGAGTCTTCAAAAACGAGTTGGGAGGTCATCAGAAGGGTCACACTTATGCACACCTCAGCAGGACCCCAGAGAGAGCCAAAGTAGATGCAACCCTAGGTGCTGGTTCTGAAGGCTATGGAGATCCACAGGGTATATGGCCATGGCAGGTTGATCTGGAGTTCTGTTCCATGTCAGAGGGCCCTACTTTGGACTTTGTGCTCCTGCGTGTGATAGAGCTGGACTCAGATGTGACCTTCCTACATATGCCTCTTCTTTCACTTTTACTGAACCTGTGGTTGGTGCTAGGGATGGTGCATGCTTAGGGGTCTGGACTGCCCATGTGCCAGCTGGACCTTGAGCCTCAGTAGAGTTGGGACTGCTACTCTTTGGTTCTTTGGACTTAGCCAGGCCAGCTAACAGAGAGGTGAAGATGGTAAACTCCACACCAGGGAATCAAAAGTGCCAACAACTGCAAGCAGAGGAATTGCATTCATCATCCATGGAACCTAAGCACCCTTTTGATCTAGAGGTGGAATGGACATCACCATACCAGGGTCCACAGGATGGAGGAATAAAATATGGATTAGAGTGGGCTTACTGACATTTTACTATAAAACTATTGTGACTAGTAATAGAAGAACTTGGAGCATTGAGGTGGAGAATGTGACCACAGTAGTTGCTGAGGGCAGTGAGAGGGAAGAAAGGATGTGATGTGGGGGCATTTTGGGGACTTTGAGTTGTCCTAAATGATACTGCAGGATCAGATGCTGGACTTTATATATCCTCCCATAACCTACTGAATGTATGGGGGGAGAGTGTGAACTACACGTAAACTATTATGTATGTGGTGCAGCAGTGCTCCAAAATGTGTTCACCAAGTGCGATGAGTATGCCACAATGATGGAGGAGGTTGTTGGAGTGGGAGGAGTGGGGTGCGGGAGTTGGGGGTATATGGGAACCTCTTATATTTTTTAATGTAACTTTATTTTGTGTGATGTATATATCTTCAAAAATATACAATTTACAAAAATTATGGGGTGGGGGTGGGGAGTGGGCTATATGGGAACCTCATGTTTTTTAAAATATTTTTTAATGTAGTGTTCTTTGTAATCTATTAACTTTAATTTAAAAAGTGTAAAAATAAAACCAAATGGATCAAGAACCTAAATATAAAAGAGACAACTATAAAGCTCCTAGAAGAAAATGTTGAGAAACATCTTTAAGATCTTGTGGTAGGTAATACTTTCTTCATCTTATACCGAAAGCATGAACAATGAAAGAGAAAATTGATAAATGGGACCTCCTCAAAATTAAACACTTTGTCCTTATAGGACTTTGTCAAAAGGGTAAAAAGGCAGCTGAATCAATGGGAGTAAATATTTGGCAATCACATATCTGATAAGGGTTTAATATCCATGATATATAGAGATCATACAAGTCAACAATAAAAAGTCAAACTGCCTGATTAAAAAATGGGCAAAAGAATTCAAAAGACAATTGTCCAAAGAAGAAATACAAATGGTGAAGAAACACATGAAAAATGTTCAACATCACTAGCAATTAGGGAAATGCAAATCAAAACTATGAGATATTATTTCACACCTATTAGACTGGCCACTAGTAAAAGTTGGAAAACTGTAAGTGTTGGAAGTAGGAACACTTATTCACTGCTGGTTAGAATGTAGAATGGCACAGCCACTGTGGAGGACAGGTGGGCAATTTCTAAGGATGTCGAATATAGGCTTACCATGTGACCTGGAAATACCATTACTAGGTATATACCCAGAAGAACTGAGAGCAGTGTAATGAACAGACTTCTGCACACCCATGTTTATAGCATCATTATTCACGATTGTTAAAAGCTGGAAACAACCCAGGTATCCAGCAACTGATGCATGGGTAAACCAATTGTGGTGTATTCTCCCAATGGAATAGTATGCAACCATAAGAAGAAATGTGGAAACATGACAACATGGATGAACCTGGAGGACATTATGTTGAGTGAAGCAAGCCAGATACAAAAGAACAAATACTGTATGATTGTGCTATTATGAACTAAATATATAATGTAAAATTATAGAGTGACGCCTTCTCCCAGGGGCTCCAGGCACACTCTGCCTGCCCCTTCTCCCCCAGCAGCTGGGATCCTAGGCCCTCCCTTCAACAACACGTGCTCGCACCCGGAGCCCCTGCGGGCCGGCTTTGCGCTCCCTCCCTCAGCAAACACTTCAGCCCTGGATGAACCCCACGTTCCTCCGGGAAGCTGCGTGGAGGAGAAAGGCCCCAAAGGACCAGCGGGCCCCGCGGGGCGGCCCCACCACCGACTCCACGAGGCCTAGCGCCGCTGGCATCCGACTCCACGGTGTGGGCACGGCTGGTCCTGGGGCCCAAGGCTCCTGGTCTGATAAGGGCTGAGCGCGGGGCTCCCCTCCTCCGCGCACAGGGCACTTCCCCGCCCCCTGCAGCCAGAGCAGGTGGTGATCGCAGTGCTGAGCGCGCGGATGTGAAAGAAGAGCCCGTGCCCTGTCACTGCACCCCCAGCCCAGAGCCAGCTCCAGGCCAGTGGACTCAGAGGGACCCCGACCCCCCTCCCTGCCGTCTTGGACCGCGGCGTGGCCCCGCGGCCCTGTCAGCGCCTGGCCCTGGCCCGGGGGCGCTGAGCAGGCGGGTCCCCCCAGCTCTGCCTCCAAGGCAGGGGAGTCTCGGCTGGACCCCCGGGTCGGGGGCTGGGCCAGCCCGGGCGGGACTTTCTCTCCAGGAGAAAGGGCCCCTCAGGACAGACAGGGGCTTCCTGGGCCCCTCCCACTCCCCCAGCCGGCTTTCCTTCCCCACCGCTCCAGAGGCAGCCCCAAGGGAGAGTCCGGAGACCCTCGGAGCCTGTGGCTGGTCCCGCCTCCCCCACTGCCTGCTGCAGGCCCTCGGCGCTGGCCCCTCTTGCAGGGCCTCGGTTTCCCCCTGGAGCTGTTCAGGGGAGGACCGCCTCCTGCTGGGTGAGGAGAGGGAGGCGACCTCAGCCTGCGAGCACCCTCTGGGTTCCACTTGCGTTCCCCGCAGGATTGACAGTAACTGAGGACCAGAGAGATGCCTGAGCCCAGCCTCTGCCTCCAGGCTCTGCTCCCAGGCCGTGGGGAGAGCGGGTGGGGGGCGAGGGAGTGCCGGGTCCTCATCCGCAAACACCCAGACCCTTCTGGTAACATGCTATTAAGCAAATACGCAGCGATTTTGAGGGTCCTAGAGGCCCCCTGTGAGGGTCTGGGGGAAAGGGGCACCTCTTTAGCCCCCTCCCACCCCGCACAGATCCTGTGACTCCCCCTTGCAGTTGTGAACAGCCCTGCAGTGCTGCAGGTCATAAAGTGGCCACGTCAGCCTCATGGCTGTCATAATAACGGGCCCCGGGGCGGCGGAAGGGGGCGAGCAGGCAGTTGCGGCTGGTGCCCAGAGCCAGCCGCTGTCTTGCTTGGCGCTCTGCGCGGGTGCGTGGCGAGGTCGTGCGGGTCTAGGTTAGAGGCGCGGGCCAGCGGCCGCTGAGCACGCGCGGAGGCGGAGGTAGCGCCTGGAAGAGACTTTGGTGGACTTGCTGGGCCTGACTCCAGGCTTCCAGAGCGACCAGACGGATGGGGAGCCGCGCGCCCTGGGCGCCCGGGCCAGCGCCCTTATGGCTGCTGCTGCTGCTCCTGCAGCTGCAGGTGTTGAGCTTGGGGGGCAGACCCCATCACGTTCGGAGCGGGAGGGGCGCGTGGCTCCAGAATTCAGGGGATTTGGGAACGTGCCAGCCCTCCTTGGATCTCTATTTCGTCCTGGACAAGTAAGTTGCTGGGGGCGCCTGGTGCACTTGAGGGGGGGCGGGGGGGAGGGTTGTTGGAGCAGGTCCAGGCTCCACAGGAGGGTTCTGCCTGGGTCCAGGGCCTGGGGAGCCCCTGCTTTGTGGGCGCTGCGGGAGGCCCAGGGGTGAGTCGCAAGAGAGGTGGCTCTGGGAACGCCTCGTTTCCCGAGGCAGAAGGATGCTCCAGGCTTTTGTGTCCAGATACTTTTCCTTTGGAGGTTTCTACTGAGAAATAGACTAAGCTGCAAGGCAACCAAGATGTTCATCTGGGGTCCTGAATGGCAATTCGGGGAGCAGAGATTCAGGGAGCACCCCAAGTAGTGTTGTGTTGTGGCATTTCCAAGCAAGAGATTTCAAAGAAAAAGACGAGCACAAAATTTGACTCTGGTTGGAGGATGGTTGGGGTTATGTTAGGAGTTAGCTGAGTCCTTTCACTGCGCTTTGCTTTTTGGTGTGGGGATGTCCCTGAGGTTTTGAGGAGCCTGTGCCTGAGGCTTTGCAGACTCGAGTGGTTTGTGACACCTGAGACCTGCCTAAGAGTCACCTCTGTGTGGCCTCCTGACTCCATTTGAAATCTCTTGGCTGTCAAACTCTGTTTTCTTTGAGTTCTTTATAAGGAACGGAACATAAGCCACCACAATGTTTCTGAAGCTTCTGTCCCTCCTTTTAAGTGGCCTTCAAGTGGGCTGATCTTTAGTCTAGAAGACTTCTGTCTCTACAGGGTCCCAAAGAAGCAGGTTCGTGGCTTTCTTTGGGTATTTTAAGTGTCGCTGGTGCTTGGAAAATCCTTTGCTTTGCTTCTTCTGGTGGCTTTGCTTCCTTCTTCACAGTCACTTTCAGGAGCAGCTGGCGTGTCTGCTTGTGGCCTTGGCCCCTGGGCAGTGGCTCAGGTGCCTCCTGGCCCCTGTGAGGTTGTCCTT
Organism: Dasypus novemcinctus; assembly: GCF_030445035.2. Taxonomy (NCBI): domain Eukaryota; kingdom Metazoa; phylum Chordata; class Mammalia; order Cingulata; family Dasypodidae; genus Dasypus; species Dasypus novemcinctus. The sequence continues at coordinate 96,635,603 of NC_080678.1, forward strand.
CCAAAGAAGGAAAGGGAGGTGCAGGGTCAGCCTTGGAGAGATTGTCTTGCTTCTACCTTCAGCTCCTCCTGTTGGGTTGACAGTGAACTTTGCATTCATTGAAGAGTAATGGAAGCGCAACCAATGGTAATTCTGCTGGAGCACTTTACGGTTTCACCGTGGTTGTCTTCTTTCATCCTCCAAACAGCCCTGGAATGGACAGGAGCAAAGGGGGGTGTCCATCCAATTCCGTGTGGGAGGGGTGAGGCCCTAGGGATGAGTGAGGGACCCAGGGTCAAGCGATGGAGGCAGATCTTGGAAGAGAATCCCTTCCTCTGCCTAGTGGGGGGACTTCTGACACACCCTGGACAGGTCTTGCCTGGTTGACATCCCCTTGGAGAGTGGTTCAGGTTTGAAGGACAGCTGGATCTGGAGGGGATGACAGCCTCTCTAGTTTAGTCTTTCTGGAAAGGGCAGTGAGGCCAGAGAGCCCCCCACTGCTGGGCAGCCATCCTACTGCTCTCCCAGGCTCTGCTGTTTGGCCCAGTGGGGGCACAGCCCAGCCAGGGTTGGAGGAGGAGCTCTGGCACCAGGGGTGTGTGAAATCACATTAACTGAGCACTTACTACATGCTGGACACTTTAGTCCCTGATAACTGAGGGAGTGTGTTCAATTCCCCTCTTTTAGGATGATGCAACTGAGGCTTGGAGGGGCTAAGTGGGTTGGTCAAGGCCACATAAACCTAGTATGCATTTATATTTCCTTACTGGCTAATGATGTAGATGCTCTTTTCATATGCTTATTTTTCATTTGTGCATCTTCTTTGGTATGTTCAAGCTTTTGCCTTTTGTTTGACTGAGTTTTTTATACTTCTCTTGTTGCATTGTAAAAATTTCTGTATATTTTAGACATTAAACCTTTATTAGTCTATGATTTGCCACTATTCTCCCATTTTGCAAAATATTTTCAGTTTTTTTAATACTGCCTTAATGAATTAGTTTTAATTGTCATGAAATGGAACTTACATACTGTTTCTTTTGTTGTTCATACTTTGGCATCATATCTATGACTCCATAGCCAAACAGTATATCATAAAGATTGTTTTCTTCAAGGAGCTTTGCATTTTTAGCCATTATAATTAGGACCTTCATCCAATTTGAGTCAATTTTTATATATGATATGAGGTAGGAGTCTACCCTCATTCCTTTGCAAGGGGATATCCAGGTTTTAATGATGTCATTTGTTAGAATCTAATCTTTCACATATGTGTGTTACTTACATTTTTGTACAAAATCAATTGTCCTTATATGTTTGGGCTTATTTCTGTACTTTCAATTTTATTCCAATGGTCCAACTATGCATTATCTTTAGGCCAGTTCCACACTGTTTTGATTACTGTAACTTTGTAGTGTATTTTGAAATTGGAAAACGGTATGCTTTCAACCTAATTCTTCTCTTTCAAAATTGTTTTGTTATCTGAGGCTCCTTGCAGTTCTATGTGAATTTGAGGATCAGCTTTTCCATTTCTGCAAAAATGGCTGCTGTAATTTGACAGTGATTGTGTTGGATCCATATATCATATTGGGCAGAATTGACATTTTGGCAATATTAACTCTTTCAATCCATGGACATGGGCTTTGTCATTCCACACATTTATGCCTTCTTTAATATCTTTCAATGGTCTTTTGTAATTTTCACTATAAAAGTTTATTACATTCTTGCTTAAATTTATTCCTAGATATTATTCATTTATATGCTGTCATAACTGGAATTGTTTTCCTATTTTTGTGTTTAGATTGTGCATTGTTAGTATATAGAAACATAATTGATTTTTAATGTGCTAAACATGTACCCAGTTGCTTTGCTGAATTTGTTAATTCTAGTAGTTTTCTTATGGATTCCCTTGGCTTTTCTAATTAAAAGACAACATCATTTGCAAAATAGATAGTTCTATTTCTTGATTCCAATTTGGATACAGTTTATTTCTTCTTCCTTCTTAATTGTTCTGGCTAGAACTTCTAGTACAATATTGAATATTGAATAGCATGATTAAAATGGGCATTCTTATCTTGTTTCTGATTTTAAGGGGAAAGCTTTCAGTTTTCATCATTGAGCAAGATGTTAGATGTGAGATTTTCTTTTTTCTTTTTTGTCTTTATATTTTTTAATGTTACATTCAAAAAATATGAGGCCCCATATAACCCCCACCCCCTCACCCCACTCCTCCCCACATAACAACAACCTCCTCTATCATCATGAGACATTCATTGCACTTGGTGAATACATCTCTGAGCACGACTGCACCTCATGGTCAATGATCCACACCATAGCCCACACTCTCTCACAGTCCACCCAGTGGGCCATGGGATGACAAACAATGTCTGGTAACTGTCCTTGCAGCACCACCCAGGACAACTCCAAGTACCGAAAATGCCCCCACATCACATCTCTTCCTCCCACTCCCTACCCCCAGCAGCCACCATGGCCACTTTCTCCACACCAATGCCACATTTTCTTTGATTACTAATTACAATAGTTCATGAATAGAATATCAGTAATTCCACTCTAATCCATACTCTATCCCTCCATCCTGTCGACCTTAGAATGGTTGTTTCCACTCCACATCTCTATCAAGAGGGCGCTTAGATTCCACATGCATGCTGGATGCAATTCTCCTGCTTTCAGTTGTAGGCACTCTTGTCTACTTGGTGTGGTGGTTTACCTTCTTCACCTCCTTGTTGGCTGAGTGGGTAAGTCCAATAAACCAGAGTGTAGGAGTTGCAAGTCTGTTGAGGCTCACAGCCTGGCTATCACATGGTCAGTCCAGAGATTCAGGTCCCCTGGGTATACATTAAACCCCAGCACCAACTACAGTTCCGGTAAAAGTAACAGGAGAGACTTGTGGACAAAGATCACATCTGAGTCCAGCTCCATCACACGGAAACACAAACTCCAAAGTAGGGCCAACTGACATGGCACTGAACTCCATCTGCCATGACCATAGAACCTGTGGGTGTCTGTAGCCCTCAGAAGAACCAGTACCTGGGATTGTATCTACTTTATCTGTCTCTGGGACTCTGCTGAGGTGTGCATAAGGGCAACACCTCTGATAACCTCCTGGCTCTTTTTGGAGACTCATAGCCATATAAACTCATTTGTCCTTTCCATTTCTCCCTTTTATTCAGATGAAAAAGCATTTTTAACTCCTGCTATTATATGTAGACTGAGATATTCTGCTGGCCTGAGTTGACCCTTTTATTTAAGGTCATTTTCTAGTAATTGACCTTTATCATAAAGAAAAAGTTCCCTTCTAATTCTCGAATTCTAAGTGTTTTTATCAAGAAAGGGTGCTGGTTTTTTTTCCAAGTGTGTTTTCTCCATCCATTTAGATGATCATGTGTTTTTGTTTCCTTCATTCTATTCATGGATTGATTTTCATATATTGAACCAGTCTTGAATTTTGGGATCTATACCACTTGGTCATGGGTACAATCTTTTGTCACATGCTGTTGGATTCAGTTTGCTAGCATTTTGTTAAGGTTTTTGGCATCAGTATTCACAAGGGAACTTGCTCTGTAATTTTCTTTCCATATCAACCTTTGGTATCCAGGTAATGATGGCCTTATAGAATAAATTATAAAGTGTTCCTTCTTTTTGAATGCTTTGGAAGGATCAGGGAAGGATTGGTGTTATTTTGTGCTTGAAGTATTGCTAGAATTAAATATTGAAATCATCTATTCAGACCTGGACTTTTGGTGGATGGTTCTGTTTATTCAGTGTCTTTATTTGTTATAGATTTGTAGAGATTTTCTCTTTTTTCTTGAGTCAGTTTAGGTAGTTGATGTGTTTTTAAGACTTTTTCTAATTGACCTTGGCCCTCTAATTTGTTGGTATAAAATTGTTTAGAGTATTCTTTTATAATTCTTTTTATTTCTATAAAGTCAGTAATGACATCACTATTTTATTTTGATTTTAGTTATTTGTATACTTTTTCTTGACACTGTAGGTAAAATACAGTCCTTATTGTCAAATTATCATAAACCCAAGTTTATTTGTGTTGATTGCCTCAAATGGTTTTCCATTCTCCATTTCATTAATCTGTGGTCTAATATAGAAATTATTTCCTTCCTTCTGGTAACACTGAATTTATTTTGCTCTCACTGGTTCATCAGGATGTGAAGTCAAGTTATTGATTTGAGATTTTTCTCTTCTTTTTCATGTAGGAATTCATAGCTATAAATTTCCTTTTCAGCACTGCATTCATTCTATCCCATGAATTTTGGTATGTTGGCTTTAAAAAATCTTTCTAAGTATTTTCTCTTTTTTTTCTTCCCTTTTAATTAAAAAAAAGTTACATTAAAGGAATATGAGGTCTCCATATATCCCCTACCCCCCTCACCCCACTCCTCCCACATCAACAACTTCTTTCATCATCGTGGCACATTCATTGCATTTGGTGAATACATTTTGCAGCCCTGCTGCACCACATGGATAATGGTTTACACTCTAGTTTACACTCTCCCCCAGTCCACCCCGTGGGCCATGGCAGGACATGCAATGTCCAACATCTGTCCCTGCAGTTCCACCCAGGACAACTCCAAGTCCTGAAAATGCCCCTGCATCAGATCTCTTCTTAATTTACTCTGTGATTTCTTTTTCAACCCACTGGTTTTGAAGAGTTTGTAGTTTCATTTCCACATATTTATAATTTTTCCAGTGATCCTTCTGGTATTGATTTCTAGCTTCATTCCATTGTGCTCCAAGAAGTTACTTTGTATGATTTTCATTTTTCAAAATTTACAAGTCTTATGCCCTAACATATGGTCTTCCTATGGAATGATCCATGTGCACTTGAAGGATGTATGTGTTCTGTGTCATTGGGTAAATTGCCCTATATGTGTCTCTTTGTTCTAAGTGGTATATGGTGCTATTTCAATTTTCTATTTCTATGCTGATTTTCTGTCTCAATGTTTTATCTACTATGGAAAATGGTGTGTTGAAACTATTATTATAGAACTGTCTATTTCTCCTTTCAGCTCTTTCTACTTTTTCTTCATGTATTTGGGCCCTGTTGTTATGTGCATATATGTTTTATAATTGTTACATCTTCTTTTTTAGTTGACTCTTTTATCAATATATAATAACCATCTTTGTTTCTTGTAAGAGTGTTTGCTTACCATATATTTTTTATGATATGGAAGTATTCAGATATCCATCTTAGCTCTCTTTGGGTTATAATTTGCTTGGGGCATTCTTTTTCATTTTTTCACTTTCAACCTATTTGTGTCTTTGGAATAAAAATGAGTCTCTTGTAAATGCATATAGTTGGATCATGCTTCTTTATTCTTTCTGCCAATCTCTACCTTTATATTTGAGAGTTTAATTCATTTACACTAAGGTATTTATTGAAAAGGCAAGACTTCTAACATTTTGCTACTTGCTTTTTGTATGTCTCATACATTTTTTGTCCCTCCTTTGCTCCATTGTTATCTACGTTTTTTGCTAAGGTGATCCTTTATCATGACCCATTTTGAATCACTTCTCATTTCCATTTGTGTAGATAATTTGGACATTTTTGTGATTAACATATGGATCACATTTGACATAATAGATCCTTTATAGTTTATTTTCAATAGTTTACACATAATCTTTTCCTATTTCTCTCCTTCCCTATGTTACTTTTATTGAAAGGTACTTCTTACATGTGTGCTCTATAATGTATCATTATGGTTGGCTTTATGCATTTGAACTTTAAGCCATATAATAAATAAAAGATGGTTTTACAAATGACACATGCAGTAATATTGACATTTACATTTAGCCATATATGTACCTAAACCACAGGTCTTTATTTTTCAAACAGCTTGGAGTTGATGTCTAGTGTTCTTTCCTTTCAATGGGAAGGAGTTCCTTTAACATCTTTATAAGGCATGTCTATTTGTAATGAACTTCCTCAGTTTGTGTTTATTTGGAAATATCACAGTTTCTCCCTCATATTTGAGGAGCACTTTTATAGATATATTAGTTTCGTTTGACAGTCATTTGTTTCTTTCAACTCTTTAAATATTTCATGCCATTGCCTTCTGTCTTCCATATATTTGAATTAACAACCAAATGTTAATCTTACTAAGCATCCCTTTTACAAGATGTATCACTTCATTCCTGCTGTTTTCAAGATTCTCTTTTTATCTCTGGGCTTTGCCATTTCCACTAAAATGTGTCTTAATGTAGATCTCTTTGAATTTATCTTTCATGAAGTTGATTGAGCTTTTTGGATTAGTTTATTTCTATCTTTGATCATATTTGTGACATTTTTGGCAATTATCTCTTTTAGCATTCTTTCTACCCCTTTTTCTCTTCTACCTCTGGGATTCCTATGACATATGAATTGGTACACTTGATATTGTCCTACCATTTCCTTATACTGTCTTCACTTTTTCATTCTTTTTTCTTTCTGCTTCTCAACTTGCATAATTTCAATGGTCTTATCTTTTCATTTGCTGATCCTTTCTTCTTGTTTCAGTCTGTTCATGCTATTGAATTTTCCTCATGTTAGAATAATTTTAGTTCAAGAATTTCTATTTGATTCCTCTTTATAATTTCTGTCTCATGATTGAAATAATAATTTTGTTAATACATTGTTTTCCTGGTTTCCTTTAGTTCATTTGTCCTGTTAAGAGAATTGGTCTATGATCTTTGATTAATAATCCAAGTGACTGGGTTCCTCTGTTAAAAGATTCTTTTGAATGCATTTTTCCTGCAAGTGAGTCATACTTTCCTCTCTCCTTGCATTTTTGTAATTTTTGGTTGAGAATTGGACATTTTGAGTTTTGAGTATTGTGGTCACTCTGCAGGCTAGCTATTGCCTTCCTCAGTCTGCCTGATCAAATACAAGACAAAAAAGTGATGGGGTAGAATAATAAGGAAAAAAAACATACCCCCACCCCTTCCAAAAATGTCTGCCACCCCTTAATTCTCTAAGTAGATGCCAGTGGAAAGCTGGAAGCTATTGTTGCCAGGAAAGCCAAAATCAAGGCTTGTGTCTCTGCAGGTCCTTCATGACCCATCCACCAGCAAATACACACAAAAAGAGAAATGAAACTGTGTTAGTCAGGGTTCTCGAGAGAAACAAAATCAATAGTAGATATCTGTCAATAGTATGCAATTTTATAAGAGTCTCTTACATCACCGTGGGGTTGCACACGTCCAGCTTCCAAAGGCAGGCTGCAATGCATGGCTCTGATGAACGTCCAATGAAGGTCCTTTATGAGTTTCTGGGAGATGTTGGCTGTCCAAAGACGAGATGGGAAATTCTCTCTGAGTGCTGAATCACTTCCCCTTTTAAGGCTTTCAACTGATTGGATAAAATGTCACTCATTGCTGACAGAACCTCCCTGACTGATGTAGATGTAATCAGCTATCTATGCAGTAAAGTCAGTGGTGACTAAAGTCCATAAATACCCTTTTACTACAGTTAGCCCAGTGCTTGCTTGACCAAACAACTGGGTACGATTACCAGGCTGAGTTGACACATTAGCCTAACCATCACAGATACCCACCAAATATAAAGATGCTTGGATCTTTACCTCCAGCAGATGCTGTTTGAGACCAGAACCCCCTTCTGCTGAGTGGGACCAGACTGAGCTTAGCATGTGTGCTTGTGTCTCAGGATTTCCCAAACTGACCTTGATCTCCAGCCAGACTTTGAAGGCTGATGTTTCCTCTGCCCACAGTGACTACAGCCAGCTACTCCTAGAATCTATGACATGTTTCCACAGCTGTGCCACCTCCACTGCCAGCACTGCAGGTCTCATGGTTTCTAGTCTTCATTACAAAAACTGAATTCTTGGCAGTCTTTCCTTATATCCTGAACTCCCATGGTTGTTCTGAATGTCCGATCTGGTTTTGGGGTTACACCCTAGTTAATTACACTCTCTTTTTCTAGCTTTTTTTTTTTGAGGTGGAGGGAAGATGCTTTAATACTTCCTGTTTTATCATTTTGCTCCTAATAGCTCTCATTTGGCTTCTTAAAAGAGGGGAGGAAGCCTAGGTATCCTTGAAGGGCAGGGGACAGGGTGAGCAACTCAAGTTGCCTATGGCCCAGATCAGACCCTAGGATTGATGATGCTCTACACGGTCCCTTCCTCAAACCCAGTCTATACATTTGCCAGTCCACGATGCTACTGGATTATGAAAATGGAGTGTATGCTGACCTTGCCAAAGAAATCGCCCTTGTATACACATTGCATATCCTTAGGCTGGCATGTGGCCAGAGGTGGGTGCAGAAGTCTTATCAGGACCACAGTGGACTTCTTAACCCCGGGGAACTAATGTGCCCTATTTCCTGAGCCCGGCGTGCATTCACATGGGGGTTGGAGAAGATGATGGGGAGGATATAGGTTGGTGGAGAATATGGTAATTGGCCACATTCCAAACCCACATTGAAAGCAGAGGCCATGACATTTTTGACAGTTTGAGTGGGGAAGTTGAGTTGTGGCCTGGACTGGGGTAAGTGTAAGGAGGAAGTGAAAGCCCCTGACTGAGTGTCTGACAACACTGTGGGTAAATGGCATTACCCTTACTTTGTAGAGAATGAGAGGAGGAGGCTCATGGACTGAAAGTGATCTGTTGACACTTCTAGAAGGAAGACATGGAGACAGAAACGAAACTCTGGAGTGTGCAACTCCAGGACCCAGTCCTAAACCAATGGCTGGGGTCCCTGGGAGCTGCTGATGTGGTCTTGGAGGCAAAAATAATCTGTTAGGGAAGAGGGTGTGGCTCAATCAGTTGGGCTCCCGTCTACCATATGGTGGTAGGCTTGTGAAAGCAGGCTCACCTGCACGCCATGGAGAGCCAACCCAGCAAGGTGATGCAACTAAAAGGGAGACAAGTAAAATCATAGAGGAGTGTGCAGCAAATGGACACAGAGAGCAGACAAAAAGCAAGCCACAAAGGGGGGGCAATAAATATAAATAAAGGTACAGACACACAGAAGAAAGCACAGTGAATGGATACAGAAAGCAGACAACAAACAAGCTGCAAGGGGCGGGGGGAATTAAAAAAAAATCTGTTAGCTGTGTGGAGGGTCTCTGGTTATCACTCCCATTCAGGGACATCCAGGATTTGGGGAACAGGTGTTTACACTGGATGGACTTGGAAAATGTGGGTGAGCCCCTACTGTGTGCCCACTTCCTTAACCAGGGCACCTCTGAGTTCTAGGGAAGCGACTCCATACTGAGGGAAAAGCCTGTGCAGAGGTCCAGAGAAAGCAGATGTCAGGTGGTCTGGGCAGGCCTGGAGCTTAAGGAAGGAAGGGGAGAAAGGAAGAGGAAGAGAGGAGCACAGGCCAGATGGCAAGGACCTGGGGCCATGAATAAGGCTTACTCTTCATCTCAAGGGCATTTGGGGGTCATTGAAAGGAGGCCTTCATCAGAGGTGTGATGGGTCAGACTTGTGTTTTCAAAAGAGCCTTTGGCATCCGTGCAGAGAATGAATATGAAGGAGGAAGGATGGAAGCAAGGACTGAAGTACAAAGGAGAAGTTAGCCCAGACTTCTGATCCCATGGCTCTGCCCCTGGAGTCATTTTTTCTTGATTTTGTCCCATCTCTGACCCTTTGTGCCAAGGCTGGCAGTGCCTGTACTCAAAAAATTCTCAAAATTCTTGTCAGTTTTGCATGCAGTTCAAGAGTGCCCATGCTACCAGATGAAAGGATTTCCCACATATCCTTACTGGATAATCGCATTTCCAAGCCTGACTTCTTCTGAGGTGGCTGGTTGGATCCATGAGTCATACACCTCATCTTTGCAAATTTCAGTTCAACCAAAGCCTCCCGTGGGACCGTGTTCTTGGGAGCTGCCTTCCTCATATCTCGGGGAGGGCCCTAATAGAGCTGTTTCCGTGCCTAATCAGAATATGTTGTCTTGATTGGCTGAGACCTTTCCAAACCATCAATAGCTGGTTCCTTTTGACTTGTTTTCCCTCCCTCAATTTGCTAAAAATAGCAAGGAGATACCAGGCAGCATTTTCCACACTTACCTTGGAAATTTCCTAGCTAAACATCCAAGAGCTCACTTACGAGTTTTGTCTTCCATCCAGCTTAGCTACACAATTTCACCAAGTTCATTGCTACATAATAAGGATTTGCCTTTCTTCCAGTCTCCAAGAACACATTCATCATTTCCTCCTAAGACCTCAGCAGAAGCACTTTTGATGTCCGTATTTCTACAAACATTATGTTCATTGCAATACAAGTATTCTCTAAGTTAATAAGAAACTTTCTCTACACCTTTCAGTTATTTCTGAACCCTCACCAGAAACATTTGTTTGCCAATTTCTCTTTTTTTTATTAGAAAAGTTGTAGGATTACAGAAAAATCATGCAAGAAAAAGGATTCAAATATACCACCCTATTAATACCTTACATTAGTGTTTTACATTTGTTACAATTCATGAAAGGATATTTTATAATTGTATTATTAACTGTAGTCCATAGTTTACAATTTGGTTCTCTGCCTGAGTTGTACAGTCCTAAGTTTTCTTTAAAAAATTTAATCTAGTAACATATATACAACGTGACATTTCCCCTTTAACTGCATTCATAATGTAATTCAGGGCTATGAATCAGTGTTGCTAATTACATTCACAATGCAGTGCAACCATTGCCACCATTCATTACCAAAACTTTAGGATCAAACCAAATAGAAATTGTATACAATTTACTTTTAATATACACTTTTCTACCAATCTTCTCTTCAAAGTAATCTAGGCTTTTTTTTTTTTTAAATCAAGGGCTTCACATTCTTCCAACCCTCACCCATTATCCAATTCTAGAGCCACTTCCATATGTTTAGATAATTTTAAAAGCACCCCACTCCCAGTACCAAAATCTGTCTTGGTTTGCTGACACTGTTGAGGCACACAATGAGTCAGCTTAGAACAGCCTTCTATTGGCTCATGGGTTTCGAAGTCCCACACTAAGGCCCGATCAAGGACACGCTCTTCCCACAGTCTCCAGTATTTGCTGAAGGCGTGCTGTAGTCCCTGAGGGTCCCTGACTGACTTTCTGCTCTGGGCTGTGAGCCAGGGCCCCACACTGCCATTCATCCTCAGTCTCCAGCCCTGCCTCCATCAGGCTGGATGGCAACACCTGGAGGAACGAGCCCGGTGCCTCAACCCTGTGAAGAAGGAAGGAATGTTCCCTCTCAGTTGCAGCTTTATCCTTCCAGGTTTCGACCAGAATGAGGCAGGCCCACTCCCGATTCTTTTTGCAGAAAAGGAAAGGCTCAGGTTGAGTGAGGAAAGCCTCGCCTGGGTCTCTGCTGGGTTGGCTATGCCTGTCCTCAGCCATCGGCCAAGATCCCTGCAGCTGGGATAGCCTCTGCCATTCCAGGGCCCACGCCGAAGCCACCTGGTGGGGGGATAACCCCACAGGCAAGGGAGGTGGGAAGGGATGTCCAGGGCTGCCCCCACCCCCCTCTGCTCTCTGTAGCACCCACAGTACCCACCCACACCCTTTGTCTGCCCATGACGTGGCTCTTTTATGGCAGTACACAGGCCTCAGAGCACATGCCAGGAGTCCCAACCTGGGTTTCAGGCCAGGCTCTGTGGGATGTGAGCCAGGCCAGCCCCTCTCCATGCTTGGGAATCTCAAGGTCATGATGTAAAATCCCTCGGTTCTTTCTTAACCAGCTCTCTGTGCAGCCTCCCCATGAGTGCCTTGGATTTGGACTGTCCTGTTGCTTCTTCATCTCTGGGGTTTGCAGCCAAATTTGGGGGGGATTTAACTGAAGGAAGGCCAAAGTATTTCAGCTGGTAAATTTCTTCTTGGACCTGGAGTAGATGATTGAGAAGCAGCTTCTGATAGGCTGATGACAGATCTAGAACCTGTCCTAAATTCTCTTCCAAAAGGGGAGAGGTCCTGCCTGTCCTGTTCCTCTCCTGGGGTTCTCCGAGGGTCCTTTCAGCTCCCTTTGGCCTGTGACATGCACTTGGTCCATCTTTTCTTTGAGACTTCACACAGCTTGCCTCAGGGAGCTGCAGCCTGGACCCCCCAGTTCAAACCAGGCATGAGCCTGTGTCACAGCAGAGATCTAGCCAATGGCCTGAGGCAGTGAGCCTGGAATCTTCCAACAAAATTCTTTCAACCCATGAAATAGGCTGCCACACAGCTTCCCTACAGCCTTGGCTGTGACTTGTAACCCCTTTCTCAGCATCCTTGAGATCCTGGTGTACTGCTGGATTAAGTCAGTTTCCAGGAACTGACCTTAGGAAGGTAGCAGATGCACAAGGATGAACAGAGCCAGGCAAGGCAGCAGTTAATCTGTGCTCTCCCTTTCAGAGGGCCATCCAGGTTCTCTTTTTTTCACCTTCTCAGGACCCCTCACAAGGTGACAAGGAGGCACCTGTGGGGGATGTGCAGGTGTGGAATAAAGGGCATTCCAGCGTAAAGGCTGGATGGGATGCCTGGTCCCACCTGCAGCCTCCTGTCCTTTCCTCTGGCACTCATGCCATCCACCACTTCCTGCTGGGAGTTGTCATCTCACTGCCCAAGAAGCATCAGCCTGCTCCAGACAGTCCTAGTAGCCAAATGTTGGGGCCTCTCCCCAAGATGCTTGAGACCTAGTGGCTCACTGGATGCCCCTGCAGGCCAATGGCCCCATGTGGCTTTTGTGGTCTGACCTCAGTATATTCAGGCAGTGGGAAGATCAGGAGGAAGGTACAGGCTTGATGCTGAAACATATTTTTCCACCCTGTCTTGTTTGCTGCTGGTTTCAGGATTCACAGCTCAGAGAGTGGTTAGTGACCTCACAGGTCATCAGGCTCAATCTCCACCTGGGGATAGAACTGCACTGGTAATCTACCTCCACTCACACATGTCCAGTGCCCAAGGACACATTCTTTACAGAGACACTGCGAAGATAACTCTGAATTTTAGGTCATGTTTCCTTGCATGGACCAACATTTTCATACCCTGCAGGAATGGCCCGATCAAAACTGAAAATTAACCTCCCATCTCCTGACCTCCAGTCCTACCTTCCAGAAGCAGCCACTTGCAAAACCTCTTCTTTTGTGAGCATGTTGCACATTATTCTGATAACATGGTTGTACTGAGTACAGTTTCTTATTAAAGTTTACATATTATCTCTTGAACTCTTCCATTTTCCTAACAGAGTTAAATAATTTCAGACTAAGTATTTATTGCTTACTTTGCCATTACAATATAAATATTGTTTATAGCTGAGCTATTTATTATGCTGTTTAGTTTTTAATGATTTGTTATGTTTATTTTTACCTTGTTACTTCAGGGATCTTTTAGTTTCCCATGTTTTCTGATTATGTAGAAGCTTCCCTCTTACATAACTAGCTTCCCAATTTTTTCACAGATATTCTCTTAATTCTCTGAGACTATAAATTGCAGAATTTTTACATTTTATCCCGCTCACTAATTCTTCTGATTTTTTCTGGTTGTTGCTGTAGGTACTGATATTTTGGTCACAAATTATAAGAGCTGAGGTGTTCCTCGAGTGTCTGACCATCTTTGTCCATTCTCATCTAAAAGGGGGGCACAAAAACACTATTGCAGCTCATTGTGCCAGAAGCTTTTTGCTATTCCACACTGTGTCCTTCTCCAGTCTTTGGGTATCCTGTGACTTATTCTACTGGCCATAAGCCCTTGCTTTCTTTCTGTAGTCTAGACCCTCCTTCAAAATCATCTCAAACTGGGAACTTTCCTAGATGGTGTGTGTGAGTTGATGACTCTTGCTTCCTATAAATATTCTTGTAATTGTAATTCTTTTGAAGGCCCTTTTCAGTCAGGGCAAGAAGAGAAGAGTAGAGAGAAGTGTTAGCATTAGCTAGGAAAAGGACGGGCCTTGTACTTTTTCCTGTGGGCTGCGAAGGGTAAAGTCTGTACTGTGGGTGCCTTTTCAGAAGCTAGAGCTTTGCAGTCCAGAAGTTGCCCGATGCTAGAGAGGACCCAGAGTGCCTGCACCTTCTGCAAAGGGCAGAGCAGGTGCTTTGTGATTGGAGATGGGTTCTTATCCATGCTAGCCCCAGAAAGTGTGGCCAACGACTTGACCTGCCTGACCCTCAGTTATCCCATGTCTGAAATGATAGTAACACTGGGTCATCAGGTTGTCCTGGAATTGGAAGTCATGCATAAAAAGTGCCTGGGATATAAATACCCCATAAATGATAGCCGTGATATCTTTAGAACCATTTGTCCTTAGTTTCCTCATTGTCTGCTGGCAGTTTTACTTATTTAATTTTTTAAAAAGATAAATAGATCACACAACTCTTACATTAAAAAACGTAAGTTCCCATATACCCCACTCCCCACCCCCCACCCCCGCTCCTCCCACATCAACATCCTCTTTTATCAGTAAGGCACATTCATTGCATTTGGTGAATACACCTTGGAGCACTGCCCTGCTGACCGTTTTAGACACAGCCTAGAGGAGGCAGTAAAGAGGGAGGGGAGGAGAAGATTGCTCTTGGGTATATAGCAATGTCTGTAAACAGGACATTGATAATTGTTTTAGTTTCCTCATTGCTAAAGCAAATACCATACAGTGGGTTGGATTACACAAAAAGCCAGCTAACAGGGAGGTGAAGAAAGTCAACCACCACACCAGGGAGCCAAGAGTGCTTACAACTGCAAACAGGAGAACTGTATCCATCATCCAAGTGGAAGCTAAGCCCCTTCTTGATACAAAGGTGGAGTGGACATAACCATCCCAGAGTCCACAGGATGGAGGAGTGGAGTATGGATTAGAGCAGACTTGCTGATGCTCTATTCTGGAATTGTGATTAGTGATGGAAGTAAATGTGGCATTGAGGTGGAGAAAGTGGCCATGGTGACTGCTGGGGGTGGGGAGTGGGAAGAAGAGATGTGATGTGGGAGCATTTTCAGGACTTGGAGCTCTCCTGGGTGATACTGCGGGGACAGTTACTGGACATTGTATGTCCTCCCATGGCCCACTGGGTGGACTGAGGGAGAGTATGAACTTAAATGTGGACCATTGACCATGTGGTGCAGCAGTGCTCAGAGATGTGTTCACCGAGAGCAGTGAGTGTACCATGATGTTGGAGGCTGTTGTTGTAGGAGGAGTGGGGTAAGGGGGGTGCGGGGTATATGCAGACCTCATATTTTTTTAATGTAACATTGAAAAATAAAGACAAAAATTTATTGGCTGAGAGAGATCCAAGCCAAGATGATGCTTTCTTCCCGAAGACTGGCCTCCCAGGGCAGTCTGTTTAGGTCTTTGGTCCTGAGCCCCTATGTCATGATGCAATGCACATGGCAGCCTCTCCTGGTCTCCCCCTTCTCTTCTAGGCTCTGTTGACTTTTACCTTCCAGCTGCTCCCTTTGTGGCTTTTTCTCTGTGTCCTTACCTAAAGGTCTTCAGTAACAGGATTAGGACCCATTCTGGACCACATACTATCTGAGGCAACCTCATCAAAGTCCTTATCCTCAAGGGTTCATACCCAGAGTAATGGATTTAGTTTCAGAACATGTTTTTTATGGATACAGAGCTCCAAACTGCCCAATGGTACATTAATTGCTGGAAGGGAAAGGAAGGGCCTCCCTGTGGGTTGGTCCCTCTGATGCATGGCATAGGGGAGACTTGAATGGTCACAAATCCAGGGAGAGAGCCAGCAGGGAATAAGGAGGCCTGGGGCCAGCCTTGCCCCCATAACTTACCTCTGCAGGCCCTCAGACTGCAGGCCTGCATGGAACCCAGGCACCTGCCACTTCCCTCCATAACCTGAGTCATGCCCAGCTCCACAAAGCTGTACACAACAGATCTATGGACATGCAAAGACCTTGAACCCAGGGGAGATACGTAGATATGAGCGGCTTCCCACCTGGCCAGAAGGGGCTCTGAGCCTCAGCCTCCTCCAACCACCTCACTTCTTCCAGGCACTGAACACAACCTGGAGAAGCTTCTCCATTTACTCAGAGGGAGAAAGAGCCTGAAAGTGTGGGTGGGAGGGCCTGTGGCTTTCCCTGCTGGTCAGCACCTGATGGGCTCAGCCAGCCAATCCATCACCCCCATTCCTGGCCCTCTCGGCCTCTCCAGGGTCCACACCTCTGTCTGCCTGGGGCTGACTCGGCTTCAGCACTGGAAGGTCCCAGTCCAGGAAGCTCCTCTGACCTGGGCAAATGGGCTGGGGGCACTCCCCTGCCCTGCTCACCAGATGCACTGTGGGGCCTGAGGGCTGCTGCTCTCCAAGGCTGTGTCTGGGAGGGAGGCACCTGTTAGAGAGGCAGCTGGAATTGGGGCACAGGTAGAAACTCTGCTTGCCTGACAGGGCACCTCGTCCCCCTGACCCATGCCCTCTTGTCCTCAGGTCAACCTTTGTGGGGAAAAGCTGGAAGAGCATTTACAACTTTGTTGCCAACATCATGAATAAATTAAAGAAGTAAGGCTTCTCTGAGCTGCGGGCCCCTTGGGCTGTGGGAGCTCGGCCCCGGCCAGGCAGAGCACACATCCCTTGGAGCCTCCAGGGGCCTGCACGTCCCTCGGGTGGGAGCCCTGAGGCCAGGGCTCTGAACCAGAGCAGAGGACAGATGGACAGATGCCAGTGGATGCCCCCTGTGGTGGCCGAGGGGTGGTGCCAAGGGGGGGGCAGCTCAGTAAAGTCCATCCACGGCCAGGACAGGGAGGTGGTGACCAGCTCCCCAGAGGGGCTAATTGTTGGAGGAGGGGTGATGGGGGAGGGGAGATGGGGAGGGGAAGGAGGGACAGAGCTACAAGAATATCACAGTAGAAGGGAGACACCTCAGAGATGCGAGTGCAGGTCTCGATGCCACTGCAGGTGTGTGTAGGTGTGTGCAGGTGTGCACATGTGTGTGCAGGTAGGCGCATCTTCTGGGGTGTTGGGCTCCAGGAGTGGGCAGAATGCCATCCTGGCACCCGCTCTTGCGTGAAGCCTCCAAGTCCTTCACTCAAGTTGTCGGCACTGCCTGGTGGGGAGTGCGCCCAGACGTGAGATGTGGTGGGGAGGGGGTGGCTGGGCAGGGGCCCAGCCTGGCTGCCTGGGCGTGTGGCTTCCAGCTGTGAGCGGCCTCTCATGAGTGGGTGCTTCCTCACAGCCCGAAAATGCGGATTGCCTTCATCACGTTTGACTCTCAGGGCTACGTGTCCATGGACCTCACGTCAGACGAGTAAGACCCCCCGATGCCCTCAGCAGACCCGGAGGCCCCG
The DNA here is from genome assembly GCF_030445035.2 of Dasypus novemcinctus. Lineage (NCBI taxonomy): Eukaryota > Metazoa > Chordata > Mammalia > Cingulata > Dasypodidae > Dasypus > Dasypus novemcinctus. Next base: position 96,652,793 of record NC_080678.1, read on the forward strand.
CAGGGCAGTGAGGAATGAGCCCCAGCATCAGGCTGGCCCTCACCCAGGACCCAGGTTCCTTGGGGACGCCTGGCACCTGGCACTGTCTCCCCCAGTGTTCTCTCCTCACCCCTTCCCCTGTCTCCCTTCTGTCCTGAGCACCCCCTGGCAGCACCTCCCTTCATCAGAGTCTCTGAAGAGTCCAGGGACCCAGGGGGGCTGGTGGAGACTCGTGCATGTCCTGTCCCAGCCCTGCCTGTGCTGTGAGCCCAGCCCTGTGCCTGTTCGTCCCCCTCTAGATTTGGGGGGGCAGGGTCCGAACCAGGCGGGACAATGGGGGCAGTCAGGGTGCTGGAGCAAAGGGTCCGGGGAAGTCAGAGTGGGTCAAAAGAGGAGCCCAAGGGCAGGGTCCCGCAGGCATGGGGTAGGCACAGCTAGGGACACACGGTGGCCTGGATGGGGTCACAAAGCCTGGGGGTGGGGCTGGCAATGTGCCTGGTGGCCGCAGGGTCCAGGCACATGGGGACGCCAGAGCTGGGGCTCCATCCCGAGTGGGGAGCCCAAAGGAGCCTTGGGTACATGTCAGCCTATGGGTGGCACCTGGGGTTGGAGCAGAGCACGCTGCCTGCAACTTGGAGGGAAGGCAGGGCAGCAGGAGTAGCAGGAGGCAGCACCTGAGGGGGGGTGCCGGGGGGGCCAGTCCTCCCCATGGTGCTCCAGGAGGAGCTGCAAGGGCTGATGCTCTGGGCAGCATGAGAGCGTGGAGGGGGAGTGGGTGTCATGTGAGTTTGGAGGTGGGAGGAAGCAAGTCTTGGAAGGCCCCTGGTTGGGGCCGTGGTGTCCAAGGGGAGCTGGCCTGGGGTAGGAAGGCCCCCCCAGGCAGGAGGCTGCAGGAGCTGTGCAGGGGGTACACGTGCAGGGAGCCCTGAGTCCTCAAGCAGCAGCCCTGGGGGTGTGTGGCCTGCAGCAGAGCTGGGGCAGCCTGGGTCTGGTGCTCCCACAGGTGCTCCCTGCTGGAGCTAAGGAGGGGTGGGGCAGAGGGGCGGGGTAGGGCCTGAAGTGTCCCTGGACTTGGGAGCAGAGGGAGCCCGACCCCCTGGGGTGTGTGTGGAGAGCATGGGGCCGCGGGCGGCAGGTGCAGGGTCCTGGAGGGTCTGCTGTGGGGGCAGAGGCCAGAGCATAGGGACTGGGTGGCCCCAGCTGGGCTGTCAGGAGAGTGAGATCGGGGAGGGGGGTCCTAGGGCAAGAGGCACCTGCAGGAGGAGGGGCTTGCCCAGGGAGGTGGAGCCTGCACACCAGCCTCCAGGGGTCCCAGCCCACCTCCTGGGCTGGGTGGGCCTGTGAGGCCACCCCCTCTGCCCCCCCCCTGCCCACAGCCCACCCTCCTACCAGCTTTCGGCCTTTCTCCCCCAGCAGCCCAGGAACCCTCTTAGGCCTATTTGCTGCTTCCTCTAGCACTGACACAAGCATCTAGTGGCACTGAGCTCCCCCCCAGGGGGCTGCTGAACAGGGGAGGGGGAGGGCAGTGGAGAAGCAGGACAAGCTTCCCCAAACACAGCCTCCAGTGGGCCACCTGCCGGGGGTCCCCCAGGAGTTCCACAGAAACACTGGTCCCTCCTGAGTGCTGCCTCGCAGCTGCACGTGCAGGGATGCCCCTGCTGTGGAGTGGACGGTCAGAGGCAGGGTCCCTTGGACTGGCGACTGGGTGCTGTGGGTCAGGGATGCACCCAGCAAGCCAGATCGAGCCCATGGGGACAGCGGAGCCCTGTCTGCATGTGAGATGCACCCGCGTCCTTGCACGTCCATGCAGAGCCACTGTGGGAGGGCCACGCCCACCTCACTGCCTTCTCCATGTTGCGTTTCAGAGAATATCTTCAACAAGGTCTTCGGAGACTCATGCATGAGCGTAATCTGGTGTCATCTTCCTACATGAATGAAGGACTAGAGAAGGTACAGCTGCTGGAGCCTGGGGAGTTCATCCCTCTGTATCACGTTCTTGGAGGGCTCCTTGTTCATCTAACCCCCTTGTCCAACATTTCCTTCTTTTGTTGCAGGCAAATATGATGATGAGAAAATCCAGCTCTCGAGGTAAGCCCCCTCCTGCCCTCCATGTTCTCAGGGGTCGAGGGCCAAGCCGGGCTTGGGCATCAGTGCATTCGCATCCCGATCCCTCCCCCATGTTCTAGCTCTGAGCTGGAGGAAGTTCCTTATGGTCTCTGAGTTAGAATCCTCCTCTGTACAAGGAGGCTAGGATAATACCCACCTTGCCTTTATGAGAACTAAGGTATCTGCCTGCACCTTTGGTTTTGAGAGGCTGCAAATGCGTCCAGGTGAGGCCACTTCCCTCTCTGACCTGCAGTTGGGGAAAAAAAAGGAAGCAGACGAGGGCCCCACGCAGACATAGGGTTTGATTTATGGGACGTCTTCTCGATTGCCACCCTTTGTTGCCTGCTGCGCCCTCTGAGCTGCACTGTGGCTTTCGGCTCTTCTTCCTTCCACCCTGTGCCTTCCTCCCTGATGGTGTTGGGTGCTGTCCACAGACCAGTACTGACGTCCTTCCAGGCTTCTCAGGGGGCTGCACTGGGGTTTGCAGAGCCCTTGGCTGGGCGCATGGTCCCCCATCCAGGGCCTTGGCCAGGGGCCCTGGGGCCCAGGACACTGGCAAGAACCCCCAGGCCAGCCCAGATCACGGATCCCTTACCCTAAACCTGCTGCCCACCCATTACAGCAGGTCAGCCTGTGGTCTCCCTGCTGTTCTGGAGTCTTGCACCTGTCAGGTGCACGAGATGGGTTTCCCTTCCTGGCACAGGTGGTACCATCTGGTGGGGGGGTGGGGCAGCCAGGCAGGAGGGGCCCTTAGGTGGGCTCGGTCTCCTGTCTGCCAGGTGGGTCCTGGGCTCAGGCCCTTCTCTGCTGAAAGCCTGCAGAGTAGGGTGGCTGGCACATGCATCCCAGTGAGCTGCCCATGCCTTGCCTGTGAGGACTTGGTGTGGGGCACTGGGCCGTGTCCCAGCATGGGCAGCCCTGAAGTTCTGCCACCGTGGCTCCCTTGTGCACCCCAGGTGCCCTTCCCACCTGACCCCACTTTGCTTGTCCTCCAGGTAGGAAGGTCACCAGAGTGGTCTATGCTCTGACGGCTGCAAAAATACCTGAAGGGGCAGACTGGCTAGCTGCGGAGGAAGTGAGTCCAATCCATCATTACAGCCATTATGCTGCACTGATTCTGGGAAATTCTACTCAACACCTTCTTTCTCTTAGGCTCGAAAGGCTCGGAAGATGGGAGCGATCGTTTCTGCCATTGGTGCAAACAAGTTTGAGCAAAAACAGGTAAGTGAGAACAGGTAATGCAGGGGCCGCCCTTGAGCCTGGTTTGGGGCAGGTGTCAGAGGCTGCTTTCCCTGGGTAGCTTAAGGATGCCATCCTAACCCCCCGCAATTACTTGGGTCTACCCCGTCCACTTTAAAGGGTGGAGTTGGTGGGCTCAGTTGCACCCCAGCTGAGGGTGGAGGCTGCCCCCATGAGTTCTGCTGCAGATGAAGGATCTACTTCCAGGGAAACACTGCCCAGACCCTGACGTGTTGGCCAGGCACTGTCCCATTTGTGGAACCAGTTGCTCCTTCCATGCCCTGGCTGTGCGCCCCAACCACCTCCTCTCCCTCGTAGCTGGAAGGAATTGCACATTCCAAGGACCATGTTTTTGGGGTCCCTGATCTGAACTCCCTGTCAAGCATCATTTCCCAGGTGAGTGGGAACTGGACGTGAGAAGCCCGATGGGTGTGAGAAGCTGAAAGTGAGGAGGGGCTTGTCGAGAATCTCCCCAGAGCTCACATACTGCCCTTCTGCCCACTGTGGATTCTAGGTAATTGAGAAGAGCTGTATCAAAATTAAATCTCTGGAGCCTACCAGTGTCTGCATGGGAGGTAAGGGCTGAGGTGTCACTGGTGTAGACAGAGGTATGTGTGTGCATGTGTATGTACATCCATGTGTGTATGTGGATATGCTTGTGTGTATGTTTGTGAATATATATGGGTGTGAATGTTTGTATGTGTGGGCCTTTTCATGAGTGTATATATGTGCATGTGGGTGTTGGCATGTGTTTGTGTGTGTGTATGTACATGTGTTGTGGTGGTTGAGGCTGTATAGACCCCATAAAAGCATGTTCTTAAAGCTATTCCATTCTTGTCGGTGTGAACCTAATGTATGTCGGGCCTTTCCCTTTTGAGGAGGTTACTTCAATTACGGCATAGCCCAGGGTTGCTCTCTGTCCTATTACTGGAGTTGTTTAAAGTAAATGAAATTCAGAAGAAGAGAGAGACAGCAACAGAAGCAAGACACTGGAAATAAGGACACCCAGAAGAGAAGGGAGAGATCAGCAGATGCACCATGTGCCATGCGACATACATTGGAGTCCAGGATCATCAGCAGGTGGTCTTCAGGAAGAAGACTTCAGAACTGTAATCTGAAAGCAAATAAATCCCCACTCAAAAACCCAACCCATTTCTGGTATGTTGCTTTTGGCAGCCTAGCAAACTGTAACAGATTTTGGTAATAAGAAAGTGGGTAACTGCTATTGCAAATACCAAAAATGTTTAAAAAGCTGTTAGATGGGACAACCAGCAAAATGGCAACAGAATAAGGAGCTCCTGGAGTCAGTTTGTGCTACAGGGCTGTTAGTAACCCCCCAGAGCTGTCTAAGTCACCTGTTTGGGGCTTCCAGGAGACCAGATAAATATCCTGCAACATCAGGAGCTATTCTGTGTCTAGAACTGGAAGTTCCACTTCCAAAAACCAGGAAGAGATGTTTGGGCACCAAATTCAACTACTAATTAGAAAATTCAGCAGGTTCAAATATAATCCTAAGAACTGCTGAAGTTTGAGCCAGTCCAAGTTTGAAAGAGGCCAGTAGCCACCATTTTGACTCCATCCCCCAGGATGAGGGTAAGCCAGGTTGACTGAAAATTACAGTGAAGGTAGGGACCAGCTTCTTTCACCAAGATCATCCTGCAGTCCTAGCCTATGCTTCAGCCCCACCTCTAGCAGAGAGGAAGCTGTCAGGCCCTGCACCAGCCTCTCTGAGTAACTGTGGGTTTATTTGGTTGGCACAGACCAAATAGTTAGAAGTCTACCAGGTCATCTGTCATCATTTTGGGCCTGCATGGCATAGATTGCTGCCCACACCTGCAGCTTGATCTCCTCCCCAGGCTGGGAAGAAAGGGGCGTGAAGCTTCATCAGTCTCTCTGGGCAACTGCAGTCTAGGACTGTATGACTTGAATTATTATACAAGGGTGCAGCTCTGTCCCTACCCCTGGCAAAGGAGAAAACTGGGAGAAGCATCATCAGTCCCTGGGGCAATGAGGGTAGCTTGACCCTCCACAGCTTACAGCACCAATGACATCCTTGGCTTGTACTAAATGACAAACAAGGGAGAAAATACAAGAGCCCTAAAGAGAGAAACTGCACCCAGAATAAATACATTTAGTAGCCACATGCCAAGCAGCAACAAAAATTCCAATCCACACCAAGAAACAGGAAGATATGGCCCAGTTAAAGGAACAAGACAAGCCTCCACATTACATAAAGGAGTTAAGACATCTAATCATAGATATTGAAACAAACCTCAATAAATTCAATGAGATGGCTAAGGAGAGTAGGGATGCTAAAAAGACATTGGATGAGCACAAAGAAGAATTTGAAAGCATACATAGAACAATAGCAGACTTATGGGAATGAAAGGTGCAATAAATGAAATTTAAAATACACTGGAATTATATAATAGCAGATTTGAAGATGCGGAAGGAAGGATTGGTCAGCTTGAAGAAATGAACTCTGAAAGCAAACACAGAAAAGAACAGATGAAGAAAAGAATGGAAAAAATTGAACATGGTCTTGGGGAACTAAATAACAGCAAGAGAAGTGCAAACATTCATGTCATGGGTGTCCCAGAAGGAGAAGAGAAGGAAAGGGGGCATAAGGAATATTTGAAGAAATACTGGTAGGAAATTTCCCAACCCTATTGAAGAATATAGATATCCATGTCCAAGGAGCGCAAAGTACTCCCAACTGAATAAATCCAAATAGACCAACTGTGAGGCACATACTAATCAGAATGTCAAATGCCAAAGTCGAAGGGAGAATTCTGAGAATAGCAAGAGAAAAGCAATGCATAACATGTAAAGGATACCCAAGAAGACTAAGTGCCAATTTCTCATTAGAAACCACAGAGGCAGGAAGACAGTGGTATGATATATTTAAGATACTGCAAGAGGAAAATTTTCCAGCCAAGAATCTTATATCCAGCAAGATTGTCTTTCAGAAATGAGGGAAAGTTTAGAACATTCACAGATAAACAGAGACTGAGAGAGTTTGTAACCAAGAAATCAGCTTTGCAGGAAATACTAAAGGGAGTGCAGGAGCCTGAAAAGAAAAGACAGGAGAGAGAGGCTTAAGAGAGATTCTACAAATGAAGAACATATTAGTAAAAGTAAGTAAAAGTGCAAAAAGAATAGTGAAAATAAAACAGAAAAGATAAAACCTAAATATTTAGAAATAAACTTAACAATGTAAAGCATTTTTATTCAGAAACCTGCAACTCATTGTTAAAAGAAAAAAAAAAAAAAAAGACCTAAATAACTGGAAGAACATTCCATGCTCACAGATTGGAAACCTAAATATCATTAAAGATACCAATTCTACTCAAACTAATAAACAGATTCAATGCAAACCTGATAAAAATTCTATCAGCCTTTAAAAAATAAATGGAAAACACACTTATCAAATTTATTTGGAATGGTAAGGGGTCTTTAATAGCCAGAAACATCTTAAAAGGAAAAGTGAAGTTGGTGGACTCTCACTTCCAGTCTTTAATTCATATTACCTAGCTACAGTGGTAAAATAGCATGGTCCTGGCATAAAGACAGACACATAGACCGATGGATCCAGACTGATGGTTCAAAAGTAAGACCCTCACATCTATGGTCTAGTGACTTTTGACAAGCCTGTCAAACACCTCCAACTCGAGCAGAACAGTCCATTCAACAAATGGTGCTGAGAGAACTAGATTTTCATAGTCAAAAGAAGGAAAGAGGACACCCCTATATCTCACACTTTCTACAAAAATTAACTCAAAATTGATAAAAAATCTAAATGTAAAAGCAGGAGCCATAAAGTTTCTAGAAGAAAATGTAGTAAAATATTTTTAAGACCTGGTGGTAGGTGGTGGAGTCTTAAAGGAGATAAGAGGAGGACTGAGGTATACCACTGATGTTTAATGTATGTAAAAGTTTTAATTAACCTTACTGTAAAAGTGTGGAACTGTATAGAGTTGAAGGTACCACATTATAGTGAGTAACAGCTGGTTTATAAATGGGAATGTGGCTGAAAAGGGTAGTCTAGGAATGTAAATGCCAATTGACAGAAAGCTAGAGAATTAACTAGGGACTAAATAACACAGTAAAACCAGAGGTGGATGGGAATTGTGGTTGATGGTACAGATGCAAGAGTTCTATGTGAACTACAGCAGAAGTACATCACTATTGCAGGTTGGTGGGAATGTGATGAAGCATGGGAAAACAATTGGAGTGACCTATGTGCTGTGGTTAACAGCAGTGATGTAATATACATGCATCTATGTTAAAGATGTACTGTGTTGATACTGTTTGAGTATGGAAAAAGTGTGCAAAATATATGCTATGGACCTAGTAATGATCGATGATATTGTCTGATAATCTGTAACAAATGTTCCACCATGGTGTGATGTGTTGACAGAGGGATGCTGTATAAGCATTCTGTACATGTACATGATTGTTTTGTAAGTTTGTAACTTCTATCATAAAAATACATTAAAAACATAATAGCAGGGTAGTATGGGGGAAAAATATACCAAATAAAAGATAAGGACTATGGTTAGGAGTAAGATTTTGAAGAAATTCTTTCATAATTTGTAACAGATGTCTCACAACAATGCAAAATGTTGGTGGTGAGTTGATGTATGAGATCTCTGTATGATGTTATGCATGTTTGCTTTGTAAGTTCCCAACTTTTCTATACACATATTATTTATGTGTGTTCATGTATAAATGATATAAACATAAAAAATAATAATAGGGTGGGTTAGGGAAAAATAAACCAAATGTAAGATTCTTTGGTTAGTAATATTTTAAGGATGCTCTTTAATCATTAGTAAAAAATGCTCCACAACAATGTAAGGTATTGGTGATAGGGTGAGGTATGAGAGCCCTGTATGAGGTTTATATGTTTCTTACACACTATTTCTTTATCTATGTTTATGCATGAGTGATATAATTCAATAATGTTAAAAAATACAAAGAAAAAAAAGCTGTTAAATGGGATAAAAATGTAGAGGTGGAAGAATTGGGTGGTGCTTGAGAGAAAAGGCCCAGAGTACTTTGAAGAGATTGTTGGTAGAAACACAGATGCTAAAGGAACTTCCGATGAGGCCTTAGTCAGAGATGATGAGTGTGTCGTTGCAAACTGGAAGAAAGGCGATCCTTGTTTTAAAGTGGCAGAGAATTTGGCAAAGTTGAGTCCTGATATCATATGGAAGATGATAGAATTTGGAAATGGCAAGCTTGGAAATGTAGCTGAGGAGATTTGAGACTAAATGTAGAAAATGCAGCCTGGCTTCTCCTTGAAGCTCATAGTAAAATGTGAGAGGAAAGGGATAAGTGAGGACTGAACTGATGGGCACAAAGAGAGCAGATATTGATGACTTGGTAAATTCTGAGGTTCTGGAAAGTGAGTCCCCAGAGAATAGTGCCCCATGTGAAAATATCCCTGAACAGGAAGCTGGTCATCAGTGTGCATCAGGACTGGGAATGCAACCATCCAGGGAGGATCTCCAGAAGGTCCTTTGTCTTATGGCCTGGACCCCAGTGTTCTACCTGTGAAACCAACAAGTTTTTTGCAAAATCTGTATGAATGGAGCCATTACTGGTTTGGTCTATAAAGAACAGAAATGGGGTAGATTGATGGAAAAATGACTTCAAAGGCACAACCATGGCAGCCGAGGTCTGCACTGTAGACAGTATTCAGCCAAGAGAGCAGACCAGCCCTGCCATGTAGAAGGTGTGAGTACACCCAGGAGCCTGAAGGTCAGCCGTGCTATGTGGAGGTGTGAGAACGCCTGGGAGCTTGGAGGTCAGCCCTGCCATGTGGAGGTGTGAGTACATACAGGAGCTTGGAGCTCAGCCCTGCCATGTGGAAGGTGTGAGTACACAGAGAACTTGGAGTTCAGCCCTGCCATGTGGAAGGTGCAAGTACACCCGGGAGCCTGGAGGTTAGCCCTGCCATGTGGAAGGTGTGAGTACACCTGGGAGCTTGGAGGTCAGCCCTGCCATGTGGAAGGTGTGAGTACAATGAGAGCTTGGAGTTCAGCCCTGCCATGTGGAAGGTGTGAGTACAATGAGAGCTTGGAGTTCAGCCCTGCCATGTGGAAGGTGCGAGTACACCTGGGAGCTTGGAGGTCAGCCCTGCCATGTGGAAGGTGTGAGTACACCTGGGAACTTGGAGGTCAGCCCTGCTATGTGAAGGTGTGAGTACGCCCAGGAGCTTGGAGGCAGCAACCTTTTGTCTTGTTGGAAGAGTGCCACCACCCGAGATTTCTCAGATGCCTTGGGGATGATGGAGAGACTGTTTGCCACCCAGATGCTTGACAAGTTGGGGCTGAGAGCTGGCTGTCACCTCAATATTTGACGATGCTGGAGCCTTCACCCCATTGTTTGGGGTGGGCAGGGATCCTGTCAAACACCCGGAAAGGGTGGGGCTTCTGATGTATTAGGGCCTGAGGTCACACTGTTGTTCCATAATGACTCTCAGACCTGGCAATCTCATGGGTCTGCCCTGAAGGGTTTTGGAATTGTTTGGGACCCGTGACCCCTGTTTTCCTTCCAATTTCTCCCTATGGCAGTGGGAATGTTTGCCCTATGACTATCCCTTCTGTGTCTCTTGAAAGCAGGTAACTTGTTCTCTGAGTCCCCAGGTCCACAGCCAGAGGAATTGTGCCCCAGGACAGATGACAGCTGTAACTGATTTTGATAAGAAGTTTACTTAATATTGTTACTGAAATGAATTAAGGCTTCTGGGATGTTGTGATATAATTAATGTATTTCAATATGGCAAGAACATGTCTTTTTGGAGTTCACGGGGTGGAGTGTGATGGTTTGAACCTGTGTAGACCCGAGAAAAGTACATTCTTAAAGCTGATCCATTCCCGTGGGTGTGGACCTATAGTAAGTAGGGCCTTTTAATGAGGTTCCTTCAGTTAAGGCCTGGCCCAGGGTGGGTCTTAATCCTCTTATTGGAGTCCCTTATAAGATAATGAAATCCACACAAAGAGAGAAAGCCATGGAAGGAAGAAGCTGGAAGCAACACAGCCTGGAAGAGGAGGGAGACCAGCAGATGCCACCAAGGACCTTGCGGTGTGACAGAGGAGGCTAGGGTCACTGGCAGCTGGTCTTCAGGGGGAAGGTACCATCTTGATGGTGCCTTGATTTGGACCTTTCCAAGGCTCAGAACCGTGAACTTGTATGCTGATAAATCCCCACTGTAAAAGCCAACCCATTTCTGGTATGTTGCTTTTGGCAGCCTAGTGGACCAGAACAATTGTGTGTGTGCAGGCATGCTTTTGTGCACAGATACGAGTATAAGAGGAGCATGAACCTGTATGTGTGTATGCATGCATGTTTGTGTGTATGTGTTTCAGACTCCATATGTGTGTGCATGTGGATACCATCATGTGTGTACATGCGTGTGTATGTGTGTGTTTGGGTTGTGTATGTGTGCATATGTGTGCATGCACACATATCCATTTATGTTTGTGTGTTCATGGGCATGTGTGAGAATCATGTTTGTGTATGTATCTGTCTATGTGCATGCAGTGTGTGTGTGTATTTGCAATGTATGCATGTGTACATGTGAGCATGAATATGTGTGTTTGGATGTGTGGTGTGTGCACATATGCATGTGTATGTGCCTTTGTTTATATTTGGGTGTCTATATGTGTGTGCATGTGTTTGTGTGTGTGTGAATGTGTGTGGTGTGTGAGTGTGTTTGAAGTGTGCAGGAAGTTGCTCATTTGTGAGTGGCTCTGTGAGGGTGCTTGTGGGTATCTGTGTGCAAGTACATTTGTCCCCTCTCAAAAAAAAATGTTTACAAACAAGAAGAAAGGAAAAGCATATTTAGAGCACCCTCGACACAGCACCAGCTGGTGGAGCACAGGAACAAATGAGATGCACATTACACAGAAGCAATTAGCCATCATCCCCACCGCACAAAACTGAGTGGCCATTTGAAACCTGCAAGTCACAGCTTCAGAGGATGGGGAACCTGACATGCGTGGCTCAGGCATGGAGGAAAGACATGGCCAAGCCCGACATCCAGCATGCCCCAGCTCAGCGCAGTGGGAGAAGGGCCTCCCAGCCTGGCAGGGGCACCTGCTGATCGGCCGGCAGCTGCCTCCTCCCCGAGGTGGAATCCTGAGTCCCGCCCCCACCTGGGACCTGGGCAGGAGCCCTTTCCCTGGCCATGGCCGTGGGCCCCTGCTGAGCGCGGCCAGTGGGGACCTGCTTGGCAGTGACTTTTGGTGCTGAGTCTGCGAGTGGGAGGCCCTCCCTGCCTGGGCTGAGCTCTGCTCTCACCTGTAAAGCAAGGGGTGACTGCCCACTGCCAGCATCCCATGGCTTTAGGGAGCCCCTTGGGATTTCAGGGGCAGAGCTCACCCTAAGGAGAGGCCTGGCAGGGCACAGTCAGGGTTTCTAAGAATCAGTGGTGAGAAGAGGCTGCTTGGAGGTGGTGTTCCCCAGAGGTGGTGTCCCCACAGCTGCTTCCTTGCCTGAGTCCCCTTGGGTGTTCGTTCTGGGGCAGCCTGTCCTGAAAGGAAGAGCTGAGGGAACACAGCTCTGAGTGCATCCTCACAAGCCTGTTCCACGTTGTCCTTGCAGAAAGCCCTGATATCAAGGTGCATGGAAGAGGCTTTGCGAATGCCCTGAATAAGAAGGACATTATTTGCAGATTCAAGTTCAGCAGAACCAAGTTCAAAGGTAAGTACCTGCCCAGATGCGTCTGAGTCCCGAGTGACCCCACAGCATGTGTTGCTTCTGAGACACCCAGCCTTGCCTGTCCTTGCTGGCCTCTTTCAGTGGATGTAGTAGGGTCAGAGGCAGTGTGCCATGCAGGGTCAGATGGGCTGGGGGCCTGGCCCCCTCCCACCCTGACCAGAAACAGACCCCAGGCACCTGGAGCAGGGCTGAGCTCTGCCTCACAGGGCATCGTCCCCAGGGCCAAGACAGAGACTGCAGGAGGCTCTGGGGGCATGGGCAGCCAGCCTGGGCCCTGCACCCTTCCTGGGCCACTGGCCCCTGCAGGGAAGGTGGCTCATCCTGAGCTGAGATGAGGAGCCCCAGCCAGGCATGTGCTCCAGAGTCTGAGGCCCAGTCCCCAAGGCCTTGGCTCCTGAGCCTGTTTTCTTTCCTATAACATGGGCCATGGTCATGGTAAGATCTCGTAGTAGAGGGGTAGGTGCCCTCGAGGGCGTAATAATTGTGTGAAAATGTAAGAAGCAGCCTATTACTTGGCAGGACTGAGGTGCCAGGCATGTGGCCAAGGGTGAGCAGCCTTAGGAAGCAGAGGGCCTGGCAGGCAGCCCCCAGGGAGCTGGGGTTGGGTGGGCCTTCCCCAGAGCCTGGGCTGCTGGGCGGCCCTCAGCACCCTCTGCCTGCCAGCTCCTCGCTGCCTCCGGTTGTTATGGTTGCATTTTCCTGGGTCAGTGCCTTGCCTGGCCACCTGGTAGACCCAGCACTGCTCCCTTCTCCAGCACTGGTGGGCATCTGCTCCTCTAGGTGGGCAGAGCACGGGGAGGACCTTGGCGCTGGCTCTCCACCCAGCACGTGGGTGATGTGCCCAGGGAGTGCTGTTCCCCTTTACCTGCCCTTCCCCAGGGGGGGTGGGCCCGAGCCCCCCAGTGCTGATGGCCAAAACCATGGAGGGTGCTTTCTAGTTCACCTAGAAGAGAGTTCCTGGTACAGGTGGAGCGCATCTGATGGCCCCGGAAATGCTTCCGGGTCCTTCCAAAGAGGGCTGGGGGTTCCTGTGCTCCCTTGGGGATCCCTGGTGTCCCCTCCGAGGCAGTGCTGGGCACCGGGTACCCGGTCACACCACGTGGGCAGAGCCAGGGCACGTGGCACGTCATGAGCAGCTCTGATGTGCTGAGAAGAATTTGTCTTGTTCCTTCCAATCACGTTTTCCTCTTATTAAAACACCTGGGAAAACTTTTGGAAAACTGAGAAATGAGAAGAAAAAATTAATAGCCAGTGTGGCCCCCTGTTCCACGAGATCTGTCTTTAGCGTGTTGTTTTCATGACAGCGGGAAGGCCTATGAATTCAGGTGATGAGCTCATTCTGGGCGGCCCCTCCCTCCTGATCTGACCGCCTTGCCCCTCACACAGCTGTCTTGGCCATGAGCCATCTTGGCTGTGACTTGGCAGCACCTGCAGTGCCCTGCACTTCCTGCCCCTGAATGGACATGCTGTGGTCATCCACTCCCTGGGGCTCTGTTTTCCAGTGAATCCCAACCTTCCCACATTGCCTCAGCACCTACTTTGGAGATGAGTTTCCAGATCTGTCCAGATCACCAGTTTCTTGGCTCCTCTGACAATTGAGATGGGCCAACATGCCCGTCCCCATGGAAATGAACCGTTTTGTTGAGAAGAGCCCTGATCCGTGGTGGAAAAGAGAAAAACAATCACAACTGTTAGAGATTCTTAATTATAAGATTGATGTGGCCACAGGGAAGTAGAGGAAAGAATAGAGAATAGAACATTACCCTTATCCCAAACCCAAGTAACTATTGTTTCCATTTTCAAATGCAGCATAGTGAAATTTATTTTCCTAAAATATATGGAAGAAAAACAGACTGAACTGGAATCGAAGAAACTGTAATCCCCTACAGATATTTCTTCATGAGACCTATTCCTTAAATTAATGAAGTGGTTAGGGCCATAACTGAGGGTTCTGTTTCACTTTTGATCCATGTGTTTTAAAAATTAAGTTACTCAGGAAATAACACCTGGATGCCAGTCCCATCAAAATTAGTGAGCATTTCTAAACTGATAACAAACTTAGTTTTTTTTAAACAATTCAATTTTATTGAATCATATTAATAAAGCATAAAGCCTTCCAAAGGATATAATCAATGGTATTCATTATAATCACATAATTGTGCCATTCATCACTTCAATCATTTTTGGAGCATTTTCATCATTCCAATAACAGCAATAATAATAATAGTAAACAAACAACAAACAAACCAAACTCAACACATTTCAATCTATGCTTCACCTGCCATACACATAGCTGTTCCGCTCCTTCTGTCTAGTATATTTGCATTTATAGTGTAGCATGCATTATCACACATATTCATATTTTACCTGAGGTTTCACTGTTCTACAATCCCATGTTACATTTTTTAGCTTTCTTTCTAGTAATAAACATTACGATAAACATACCCTTTCAACCACTGTCATAGCCATATAATAGCTCTGCTAGTTAAAAATACCATGATGTGTTCTCACCTGTTCCACATTTTCTGTCTTTAGCATGTACTATTTTCACAATAGTACGTGCTAAAGACATTTATTTCCAAAGATTTACAAACAACCTTTTTACTAATTCTGTACAAATTAACCCTCAGCTCTCTATTCTCTAACCTCATTCTATTTTCTGGTGACCTATATTTTAATTATTAACTCCATGAGTTTACATAATACATTTTGTTCATAATAGTGCAGCCATACAGTATTTGTCCTTTTGTGTCTGGTTTACTTCACTCATCATAATGTCCTCCAGGTTCATCCATGTTGTCACATGCTTTATGACTTCATTTCTTAAAGCTGCTTAATATTCCATCATGTGTACACACCACAATTTGTTAATCCATTCATCAGTTGATGGACACCAGTGTTGTTTCCAACTTTTGGCCATCATGAATAATGCTATGAACATCCGTCTGTTCTTGTCACTGCTCTCAGTTCTTCTGGGTATACACCCAGTAGAGGTATTGCCAGGTCACATGGCAAATCTATATTTGACTTCTTTAGAAACTGCCAAACAGTCCTCCACAGTGGCTATACCATTCTACATCTCCACCAACAGTGAATAAGCATTCCTATCTCTCCGCATCCTCTCCAACTCTTTCAATTTTCAGACTTTTTAATAACAGCCAGTGTAACAGGTATGAAATGATATTTCATTGTAGTTTTGATTTACATTACCTTAATCACTAGTGCTGTATAACATTTTTTCATGTTTCTTTGCCATTTTTATTTCTTCTTTGGACAATTGTCTTTTCAAGTCTTTTGTCCATTTTTTCATTGGGTAGTTCTCCTTTCTATTGCTGAGTTATATGATCTCTTTATATAGCATGTATATTAAACTTTTATCAGATATGTGATTGCCAACTATTTTCTACCATTGAGTCAGCTGCCTTTTTACCCTTTGGACAAAATCCTTTGAGGTACAAAGGTGTTTAATTTTGAGGAGGTCCCATTTATCTTTATTTTCTTTTGTTGGTCATGCTTTTGGTGTAAAGTTTATGAAAATACAGCCTATCACAATATCTTGTAGATGCCTTCCTACATTTTCTTCTTTCTTTCTTTCTTTCTTTATTTATTAATTTTAACAATGGGACATCATTAACTTTATTGACAAGATTTTCTTACAGCTTCATTGAGACATAATTCTCATTCCATAAATTTAAATGTTAAAAAAGGTACAATTCAGCGATTTTTAGTCCATTCACAGATTTGTGCATCCATCACCACTATGAAATTCCACAACAATTTATTTTGGGAGTTTTATAGTTCTCGCTTTTGTATTTAGGTCCTTGATCTGTTTTGATTTAATTTTTTAAAATAAGGTGTGAGATAGAGATCCTCTTTCTTTCTTTTGGATATGGATATCCAGTTCTTCCAGCACCATTTATTAAAGAGACTGTTCTGGCTCAGCTGGGAGGACTTGAGTGCTTGTCATAAGCCCCTTGCCTGTAGATGTGAGGATCTATTTCTGAGTTCTTGATTCATTGGTCAATCTGTCTTTATGCCAGTAACATGTTGTTTTTAGCAATGTAGCTAAGTGTATGCTTAAAGTCAGGAAGTGAGAGTTCTCCAATTTTGCTCTTCTTTTTAAAGACAGTTTTGGTTAAGGAGGGCCCCTTACTCCTCCAAATAAATTTGATAATTGGCTTTTCCATTTCTGGAAGATAAAAAGGGTGCCAGGATTTTTAATGTAGTGTTGAATCTGTAAATCAGTTTGGGTAGAATTGACATCCTAACGATATTTAGTCTTTCAATCCAGGAACACAGAGTGTCCTTACATTTATTGAAGTCTTCTTTGGTTTCTTTTAGCAATATACTAGTCTTTTGAATATAGGTCCTTTATGTCCTTGGTTAAGTTTATTCCCAAATATTTGATTCTTTTAATTGCAAATATGGAATTTGTTTTCTCATTTCCTCCTCAGATTCCACATCAGTAGTGTATAGAAATGCTATTGACTTTTGGGTATTAATCTTGTGTCCTGCCACTTTGCTGAACTTGTGTTTTAGTTCTAATAGCTGTGTTGTGGAATTTTCAGGAATTTCTAGAAATAGGATCATATCATCAGCAAATAGTGCAAGTTTTACTTCTTCCTTTCCTCTTTGGGTGCCTTTTATTTTTTTATCTAGCCTAATTGTTCTAGATAGAACTTCTAGCACAATGTTGAATAACAGTGATGACAGTGGGCATCCTTGTCTTGTTGGTGATCTCAGCAGGAAAGCTTTCAATCTTTCATCGTTGAATACAATGCTAACTAGTTTTTTCACTTATGTGTTTTACCATTTTGAGAAAGCTTTCTTCTATTCCTATCATTTGGAGCATTTTCTATCAAGAAAATGTGCTATATTTTGTCAAATGTCTTTTCTGCATCATTCAAAGGGATCGTGTAATTTTTCTTCTTCAATTTATCAATGTGGTTTATTACACTAATTTTCTTGTGTTGACTCACCCTTTCATACCTGGGATAAAACCCACTTGATCATGGCATATAATCTTATTTTTTAAAATAAAGATTTATTTATTTGTTTGTTTGTTTATTTATTTTTAACTTGCTCCCAGATGGCTCCCTTGTCTGTCTGCTCATTGTGCTTGCTGTGTCTGCTCATCTTCTCCAGGAGGCACCAGGAACTGAACCCAGGATGTCCCACGTGGGAAGCAAGTGCCCAAAGCCCTGAGACACATCCACTCCCTGCTGGCTGTGGTGTCTGCTCATTGTGGTGGTTGAGACTTCTGCTGATTATGGTGTCTGCTGATTGTGGCAGTCGGCTTGCTGTGGCAGTCTGCTTGTTGCAGTGGTTGCAGTGTCTGCTTGTTACAGCGGTTGCGTCTGCTCTTGCGGTGCCTGCTTGTTGCAGCATCAGCTCTCTGTGGTGTCTTCTTTAGGAAGCACTGGAAATCAAACCCAATTTGTTTAGTTCCTCATTGATTTCTCTTAACATTATTTTGTAGTTCTCTGCATGTAATTCCTGTACTTCTTTGGTTAAATTGATTCCTAGGTATTAGAATCTTTTTCTTGCTATTGTAAATGGAATTTCCCCCTGATTTCCTCTTCAGATTATTTAATATTAGTGTACAGAAACTATTGATTTTTGCATGTTGATCTTATATCCTGCTACTTTGCTGAACTCATTTAATTTTTCAAGTAACTTTGTCATAGACATTTCAGAATTTTCTAAATATAGTATCATGTCATCACAAATAGTGAGGGTTTTACTTCCTCTTTCCCTTTTGGATGTCTTTTTTTTTTATTTCTCTTGTCTAATGACTTTGGCTAGAACTCTGGCACAATGTTGAATAACAATGGTGACAGTGGGCATCCTTGTCTTATTCTTGATCTTGGAGGGAAAGCTTTCAAACTTTCCCAGTTAAGTACAGTGTTGACTGTGAGTTTTTCATATATGCCTTTTGAGGGATTTTCCTTTTACTCTTAACTTTCAAAGTGTTTTTTTAATCCAGAAAGGATACTGGATTTGTCGAATGCCTTTTCTGCATTAATTGAGATGATCATGTGTTTTTTTTCCTTTCAATTTGTTAATGTGTATTACATTGATTGATTTCTTATGTTGAACCGCCCTTGCATACTAGTAATAAATCCCACTTGGTCATGATCTATAAGTCTTTTATATGTTAGGTTCTATTGGCAAGTATTTTGGTCAGAACTTTTTGCATCTATATTGATTAGAGATTGGTCTGTAATTTTCATTTCTTGCAGATTCTTTAACTGGTTTTGGTATTGGGATGATGCTGACTTCATAAAATATGTTGAGGAATTTTCCCTTCTCTTCATATTTTTTGGAAGAATTTAAACAGGATTGGTGTTAATTCTTCTCAAAATGCTTGGTAGAATTCACCTGTGAAGTTATCTAGTCCTGGACTTTTCTTTGTTAGGAGTTTTTTGATGACTGATTCAATATCTTCAAATGTGATTTAAGTTCTTGTATTTCTTGTAGCTTGTTGTAGCTGTGTAGGTTGTTTGTACGTTTCTAGGAATTTGTCCATTTCATCGAGGTTGTCTAGTTTGTTCGCATACTATATTCTTTTATACTCCTTTTTATTTCTGCAGGGTCATAGCTACATCCCTTTCCTTTCTGGATTTGTTTATTTGCATCTTTTCTCTTCTTTGTTAGTCTAGCTAATTGTTTGTCAGTTTTATTGATCTCAAATAACCAGCTTTTCATTTTGTTGATTTTCTCTATTTTTTTAATTCTCAATTTCATTTATTTCTGCTCTAATCTTTATTATTCCTTTCCTTCTGTTTGCTTTGGGAGTGGTTTGATGTTCTTTTTCTAGTTTCTCCAGTACAGCCTGTTCTGATTTTTACTCTTTCTTCTTTTTAATATGGGTGTTTAGGGCTATAAATTTCCCCTCTCCAGACTGTCTTCAATGTAACGCATAACTTTTGATAAGTTGTGTTCTCATTTTCCTTTGTCTCAATATGCTTACTGACTTCACTTGCAATTTCTTCATTTTTTTAAAGGACTCCCCTTCTTCTTTGCCCCCCTGTCTGCTCTCTGTGTCCACTGGCATCCTCGGTAGCACCTGGAAACTGCGTCTCTTTTTTGTTATGTCATTTTACTGCGTCAACTCTCCTTGTATGCGGTGCCACTCCTGGGTGGGCTGTGCTTTTTTCATGCAGGGTGGCTCTCCTTGTGCATGGGGCACCCCCATGTAGGGCCGCCCTGCATGGCATGGCACTCCTTGTGTGCAGCAGCTCTGTGCATGGGCCAGCTCACCGCATGTGTCAGGAGGTCCTGGGTATCGAACCCTGGACACTCCCATATGGTAGCCAAACACTTTATCGGTTGAGCCATGTCTGCTTCCCTCAATTTCTTCTTTGTCTCATTGAATATTTAGGAGTGTGTTGCTTAGCTTCCACACATTTGTGAATTTCCTGAGTTCCTGTCTATTATTGATTTGAGGTTTCATTCCATTATGATCTGAGAAGGTGCTTTGTATAATTTCAGTCTCTTTGTATTTTTTGAGAAATGTATTGTGATCTACCATGTGGTCTATCCTGGAGAAAGATCCACGTGCCCTTGGGAAGAATTATAACCCACTGCGTTTGGGTGCAACATTCTGCATATGTCTGTTAGGCCTAACTCATATTGTTCAAGTTCTCTGTTTCTTTGTTGGTCTTCTAATTGTTCTATCTAATGATATGATTAGTGTGCCAAAGTCTCCAACTGTTATGGTAGAGGTGTCTATTTCTCCCTTCGGTTTTGTCAGAGTTTGCCTCATGTATTTTGGGGCACCCTGGCTAGGTGCATAGACATTTATGACTGTTATTTCTTCCTGGTGGATGGTCCTTATATTAATATATAATGGTCTTCTCTGTCTCTTATAACTTTTTTTTGCAATTAAAGTCAGTTTTGTCCAATATAGCTACCTCTGCTCTTTTTTGGGTTACTGTTTGTGTGAAGCATCTTTTTCCAACCTTTCACTTTCAGCTGGTTTGTATCCCTGGGTCTAAGGTGAAGCTCTAGTAAGCAACATATGGATGTTTCTTTTTAAAAAATCCATTCTGTCAGCCTATATCTTTTGACTGGGGAGTTTAATCCATTCACATTCAATAATACTACTGTACGTACATTATTTACTTATACCATTTTATTCTTTGGTTTTCATGTATCAAAGATTTGTTTTCATCTTTTTACTCTTTTGGTTATCCTTTCTGCTATTCCTTCTATCCTGTTTTCCAAACCTCTCTCTCCTGTCTTTTTCTTTCAGGCTGTAAATCTTCCTTTAATATTTTCTGCAAAGGTGGATCCTTTTTGTTTTTTTAATGAATTCTCTTAGTTTCTATTTGTTTGTGAATGTTTTAAACTCGCCTTCATATTTGAGGGACAATTATGCTGCATAAAGGATTCTCAGCTGGCAGTTTTTCTCTTTCAGTGTTCTAATTGTATCATATCATACTGCTGTCTTCTTGCCTCCATGGTTTCTGATGAGAAATCTGCACTAGGTCTTATTGGGTGTTCCTTGTATGTGATGATTTGCTTCTCCCTTGTTGCTCTCAGAATTTTCTCTGTATCTTTGACATTTGGCATTCTGAGTAGTATGACTCTTGGAGTGGGTCTATTCAGATTTATTCTGATTGAGATACACTGAGCTTCTTGGACATGTAAGTTCATTTCTTTTGTGTGAGTTGGGAAATTTTCAGCTCTTATATCCTCAAATATTCTTTCAGCCCCTTTTCCCTTCTTTTCTCCTTCTGGAATTCCCTTGACACATATGTTGTTGCATTTCATGTTATCATCCAACTCCGAGCCCCTGCTCTATTTTTCCATTCTTTTCTTTCTTTCTTCTTTTTTCTCTTCAATTTCAGCTTTCTGTCTTCTATTTGACTTATTCTTTCTCCAGTCATTTTGAATCTACTCTTGTATGCCTCTAATGTGGTTTTGATCTTACCAATTTTGCCTTTCATTCCCATGAGCTTTGTTACATTTCTGTTCAGGTTTTTAAATTCTTCTTTGTGTTAGCTCAGTATCTTCTATTGTAATATTATTTTTATTTTTAAAGAAGTTTGGATTACATAAATGTCACATAAAAATTATAGGGAATTCCCATATGTCCCATCCTCTCCCCCTTCCACATTTTCCCAACTTAACATCTTTCATTAGTGTGGTACATTTGTTACAATTGAAGAACACATACTGAAGCATTGCTACTACCCATGGATTATATTTACATTATAGTTTACCCTCTGCCCTGCTCAATCTTATAGGTTATGACAAAATATATAATTGCCTATACCAATCACTGCAGTGTCATGCAGAACAATTCCAATGTCCTGAAAATACCAGCTATTGCACTTATTTTCCCTCTCTGTCCCTTCAGAAACTCTGGTGGCCACTGATTAGTGTTTTCTTGATATTCTTTATCTCTTTGGACGCCTTGTCTTTCAAGTCATTAATTTGATTTTGGAAATTTGTGTTCATCACATTGATTAATTGTCTCAAATCTTGTGTCTCTTCTGGAGTTTTGATATATTCCTTTTCTTGGGTCATTTCTAACATTTTCTTACTATGGCTTGTAATTTTTCATATCCAGGTATCTGATTAGGGTGGTGAGTTTACTCAGATGAAAAATTTTTTCCTCTTTCATAGGGCTTTAGTGGCAAGAGGCTATGTGTTACTGCTATTCTTTGATTTTTGGTTCAATCTGTTCTGAGTCTCTGGGATTTTCTTGGTTAGTTTATCCAATTTGGCTATGAACCCAGTAATGGGGAGCAGACCTGCTTTCTAGGGCTTTGTGGAGGGAGATTGTAAAGGCCAGAAAAAGCCTCTTTTTCTTATTTAATTTTAATTTTCTCAAATGCAAATCCTTGGTCACCCAGCAGATGGCAATCTTTGGTAACCCTTTTTCAATGTCCAGTTGAAGTGTGTTGCTGCAACATGGACTGGATCATTGTGACAAAGTTTCCTTTCTGGAGGCTAATAGCTTTGTAATTGACACTTTCTCAGGGGCAGTTCTCCAAACTTTGCTGGCAGCCCCCTCTCATTTCCCAGGTGGGAAGTAATTTCTCTCCCCTTTGTGACCTACAATACCAGTCCTGGTCAGTAGAGAGGGAGATTGAGAGAGTTGGATCTCTTTAATCTCTTGCTAGCTCTTAAGACAAACAATGGCGTGGCCCCATCTGGCTTGGAAGGGCCCATGGGACACAGCAGAGGCAACTTGTGGGTCAAAAACTGGGTCAGCTTTAGGCTGTATCCTTCTCTCTCCCTTTTTCTGGGGAGGTAGGTCCCTAGGGCCCCATTTGTAGCCATCAATCCAGAGGCCTGAGAATTCAAAAGTTTTTATATTGTGGGGGAAGGTGCTGGCATTTGCAGCTATGGCTTTTAATGCATAATTTTGTAGACACAATTCTTTTCCTTTGCCTCTCTCTCTTCTGAGCAGTGTCCAGCCATCCCCTGGTGTCCTAAACCCTAGAAAATTATTTTCCCAAGCTGTTTATGTCTGCCGTCTAGATATTTTTTAAGGAAAGAAGAGAGGCCGGTGTGTTTTTAGTCTGCCATCTTTCTGGAAGTTCTAATGTATTTTTAAAAATATTATTTATTATAATTGTTATAATTATTTATTTATCAGTTGTATTGGTGTATATAATTCATACATGAACACACATAAACAGTAAGTGTGTAGTAAAAGTTGTGAACTTACAAAACAAACATGTATGACATTATACAGAGTCCCATATATCACCCCACCCCATATATCACCCCACCCCACATCTTGCATTTCTCTGAAATATTTGTTACAAATTATGAGAGTATCATCAAAATATTACTACTAACCATAGTCCATATCTTATATTTGGTGTATTTCCCCCGAAACCCACCCTATTATTATTATTATTTTAATTTGATAAGCTGCTTTTGTCTGTTATTTTTATTTTATTTTTATTCCCCCTTATGGCTTTTTTGCATACTGTCTGCTCTCTGTGTCCTTATGCTGCACATTCTTCTGTGTTTGTATGTATTTATTTTTTTATTTCCCCTCCCCCCTTGTGGATTGCTTGCTGTCTGCTCTCTGTGTCCATTTGCTGCACGTTCTTCTGTTTTTGTCTTCCTTTATTTTTTTGTTGTGTCATCTTGCTGAGTCAGCTCTCCACACTGCTTGGGGGCTGGGTGGTGCTCCGCAGCATGCAGGCGAGACTGCCTTCACAAGGAGGCCCCAGGACGCTAACCCAGGGCCTCCCATATGGTAGATGGGAGCACAACTATTGCGCCACAGCCACTTCCCCCTATGATTATTTTTTAATATATATTTTTTTACAGGAGTTGTGCACCTATAAAACAATCATGCGTATGTGTAAAATTGCCATACAACAGCCCTTCACCCTTCACCAACACACCACACCGTAGTGAAACATTTGTTACAGGTTATGAGATAATATCATTAGACCATTACCACCAACTATGGTCCATAGTGTACATTTGGCACACTTTTTCCATATTCCTTCATTATCAACATAGTAATCTTTGGCATAGATGCAAGAATATTACATTATTCCTGCTAACCACAGTCCATAGGTCACACCAGTTATATTTATTCATGCTTCTCCACATTTCCACTACCCTGTAATAGTGATGTACATCTGTTCTTGCTCACAGAAGGACACTCTTTCATCTGTACCATCGACCACAATTCTCTTCCACCTCTGGGTTCACTGTGTTATTTAGTCCCTAGATTAAGCTCTAGCTTTCTTTCAATTGACATTTACATCCCGGGATTACCCTTTCCAGCCACATTCATAAACCAGCTGTTATTCACTATAATATGTCACCATCAACTCTGTCCATTTCCATGCTTTAATGGTCAAGTTAATTAAAAATTCTACATACGTTAAGCATCAATACTCCTTCTCAGACCTCCTCGTAACTCCTGATAACCTATCCACTAGGGTTTAACTCCATGAATTTATTCTTCATATTTCATTCATATTAATGAGACCATGCAAGATTTGTCGGTTTGTGTCTGGCTTACTTCACTTAGCATAATGTCTTCAAGATTCATCCATATTATCATTGGTGTCCCAATTTCATTTCTTCTTAATGCAGCATAGTATTCCATCATATGTATATACCACATTTTTTTTGTTTTTTTTATTGACTTTGTAATAATATTACATTAAAAATATATATGTGAGGTCCCATTCAACCCCACCCCCCCACCCCCCCTCTCCCCCCCCCAACAACACTCGTTCCCATCATCATGACACATCCATTGGATTTGGTAAGTACATCTTTGGGCACCTCTGCACCTCATAGACAATGGTTCACATCATGGCCCATACTCTCCTCCATTCCATCCAGAGGGCCCTGTGAGGATTTACAATGTCCGGTGATTACCTCTGAAGCACCATCCAGGGCAGCTCCATGTCCCAAAGACGCCTCCACCTCTCATCTCTTCCTGCCTTTCCCCATACCCATCGTCCCCCATGTCCACTTTTCCCAATCCAATGCCACCTCTTCTATGTGGACATTGGATTGGTTGTGTCCATTGCACCTCTATGTCAAGAGGAGGCTCAGATTCCACATGGATGCTGGATGCAATCCTTCCATTTTCAGTTGTAATCACTCTAGGCTCCATGGTGTGGTGGTTGTCCTTCTTCAACTCCATCGTAGCTGAGTGTGGTAAGTCCAATAGATCAGATTGTAGGTGCTGGAGTCTGTTGAGGCTCAGGACCTGGCTATCACATTGTCAGTCCAGAGATTCAAATCCCCTAAATATATCTTAAACCCCAACATTAACTGCACCTCCAGCACATTAGCATGAAAGTCTTATGAAGGGAGATCCCATCTGAGTCCAGATTCATCACACATAAACACCATTTACAAAGAGGGGCCATCTGCCCTGGTAGTTAACCCCATCGGCCATGACCATAACTCCCATGGGTCTCTTTAGCCCTCAAAGGAACCAATATCTGGGGGTTGTATCTGCTTTATCTGTCTCTCTGACTCTGCTCAGTTGTGCATGAGGGCAATCCTTCTGCCAGCCTCCAGACTCTTTTTTAGAAACTCGTAGCCATATAAACTCATTTCTCCTTTCCATTTCCCCCTTACTTTAGGTCAAACAGCATTTTAAAGTCATGTATACCACATTTTGTTTGCCATATACCACATTTTGTTTGCCATTCATTGGCTGTTGGAAACTTGGGTTGTTTCCATCCTTTGGCAATTGTGAATAATGCTGCTATGAACATCGGTGTGCCACGTGTTCTTCTGTTTGTGTCACAGACTTCAGTTCTTCTGGATATATTCGTAGTAAAGGAATTACTGGATCATATGGTGGTTCTATATGTAACTTCCTGAGGAAGAGCCAAACCGTCTTCCACAGAGGCTGCACCATTTACAACCCCACCCACAGTGAAGGAGTGTTCCTATTTCTCCACATCTTCTGCAGGACTTGTTTTGTTTTGATTTTTAAATTATGGCAATTTTATGTGGTGTAAGATGAGATCTCATTGTCGTTTTGATTTACATTTCTCTAGTAGCTAGTGATATGGAACACTTTTTCATGTGCTTTTTGGCCATTTGTATTTCCTCTTTGTAGAAAATTCCATTTAAATCTTTTGCCCATTGTTAAGTTGGATTGCTTTGTTTTTTTATTGTTGTTGTATGCTCTCTTTTATATAGAATGGAAATCAAGCCCTTATCGGACACGTGGTTTCCAAATATTTTCTCCCATTTAGTGGATGCCTTTTCACCTTCTTGAAGTCCTTTGCATCACAGATGTGTTTGAGTTTGAGGAGGTCCCATATATCCATATTTTCTTTTGTGGCTCATGCTTTTGGTATAAGGTTTAAGCATCTACCACCTACCACCAGGTCTTGAAGATGTTTTCCTACATATTCTTTTAGGAGCTTTACGGTTCTTGCATTTATATTTAGGTCTTTAATCCATTTTGAGTTAATTTTTGTATAAGGCATGAGATAAGGGTCCCTTTTCTTTCTTTTGGCTATGGATATCTAATTCTCCCAGCACCATTTGTTAAATAGACTACTCTGCCCAGCTGGGTGGGTTGGACAGGCTTGCCAAAAATTACTTGACCATAGATATGAGGGTCTACTTCTGAACCATCAGTTTGGATTCACTGGTATATGTGTCTGTCTTTAGGCCAGTATCATGCTATTATTATTTTTTTAACCATTGTAGCTATGTAATGTGATTTAAAATCTGGAAGAGAGAGTCCTCCAGCTTTGCTTTTCCTTTTCGAGATGTTTCTGCCTAATCGGAATACGATTACCCTTTCAAATAAAGTCAATAATTGTGTTTTCCATATGTTTAAAAATGCTGGTGAAATTTGTATTGGGATTGCATTGACTCTGTATATCAAATTGGTAGAATTGATGTCTTAATGATATTTAGTCTTCCAATCTATGAGCTTGGAATATTCTACCATTTATTTAGGTCTTTTTAAAAATTTCTTTTAACAATGCATTGTAGTTTTTTTAATGCAAGGGCTCTACATCCTTGGTTAAAATTATTCTTAAATATCTGATTCTTTTAGTCACTAATGTAAATGAAATTTTTTTTCCTGACTTCCTCCTCAGATTGCACATTATTTGCGTATAAAAACATCACTGATGTTTTTGTGTATTGCGGGTTGCTTATTGGTATAGTATGCTGATTAATTTTCTTGTGCTGAACCACCCTTGCATCCCTGGTATATAACCCACTTTATCATGATGAATAAATTTTTAAATATGTTGTTGGACCCAATTAGCATGTATTTTTTTGAGGATTTCTGTACCTGTATTCATTAGGGAAATGGGTCTGCAATTAAAAAAAATTTTGTAATATCTTCATCTGGCTTTGGTATTAGGGTGATATTGGCTTCATAGAATGAGTTTGGTAGCGTTCCTTCTTATTCCATTCTTTGGAAAGAGCTTGAGTAAGATTGGTATTAATCATCTTTGAATGCTTGGTAGAACTCACCTGTGAAACCATCTGGTCCTGGGCTTGTCATTTTGGGAGTTGTTTGGTGACTATTTCAACCTCTTTCCCTGTGATTGGTTTGTCAAGGTCTTCTATATCTTCGAGGGTCAGTGTAGGTTGTTCATACATTCCTAGGAATTTTTCCATTTCATCTACATTGTCTAGTTTTTTTGGTTTACAGTTCATCGTATCCTCTTACCATATGTTTTATTGCTGTGGGATCAGAAGTAATGGCACCATTTTCATTTTTTATTTCATTTATTTGCATCTTCACTCTTTTTTTTTCCTTTGTCAGTCTAGCTAAGGGTTTGTTGATTTTGTTAATCTTCTCAAAGAACCAATTTTGAGTTTTGTTAATTTTCTCTATTGCTTTTTGTTCTCCATTTCATTTATTTCTCTTCTGATTTTTGTTATTCATTCCTTCTACTTGCTTTGGGATTAGTTTGCTGTTGTTTTTTTCTTCTTGATTTTAGCTCTTTCTTCTTTTTTAGTAAAAGCATTGAGTACCATCAATTTCTCTTTCAACACTGCCTTCACTGCTTCTCATAAGTTCTGATATGTTGTGCTCTTGTTTTCTTTTGTTTTGAGGTATTTATTGATTTCTATTGAAATTTCTTCTTTGACCCACTGATTATATAAGAGCGTGTTGTTTAATTTCCATATATTTGTGAATGTTCCCTTTTTCCACCTCTTGCTGATTTTCAGCTTTATTCCATTAAGATCAGAGAAGGTGCTTTGTATAATTTCTATCTTATTGAATGTATTGAGATCTGCTTTTGCAGAGTTAAAATGGCAGCTACTGGCTGCTTTCCAACTTGAACAGGTTCAAACTTTAACTATTCTTAGGGTTATATTTTAGCCAGCTGTGTTTACTAATCACTACCTGAATTCAGGGGCCAACCATCTCTTCCTCCCCCATTTTTGGTAAATGGAGCTTCCAACTCCAGCCATGGACTAGCCCTTGAGGCAGCTTCTCCACCAGTGGAGAATGGACACTGGCCTCCATAGTGTAGAGTGTTCTACTCATGAATCTTCTCTGCAGATGGTAGGTCTCCTCCTTCCATTCTTTCAAGGATGTTGCAGGATGCTCATCTGCTCTCCTAGGGCCCCCAAGCAGGTGCTTTAGATAGTTCTGGGTGATCACCAACTGCCTTGTAGAATGAGCTAACTCTCAGAGCACCCTTCTGTGCTGCCATCTTGCACATCCCTCTGCTGCCATCTTGCACCTCCTCTCTCTAATGTATTTTTTTCTAATTTTTCATACTTTATTCCCTGTATGAATAGGTTAACAAAGTAGAATTTCCCCAAGCGCTGTTTTATAGATAATGTGAAAAAGAAGCACACAAAACAAAACATTCAGTTTCACAGATAGTTACATTTAATGATCACTTTAAATGCAATTTCAACTCTCATTTTAAGCTAAGTGCAATAATAATTTAATACAAGATAGTTAAATACATACACAACCTGTATATCCTGAACTACAAGTGGTTTCCATGGCCACATATGCTTTTAGGCAAATACACATTTCCACAATGAACAAGTACTAACAAATATGTTAATAAAACACTACCCCAAATGCTTATCCTGCCATCAGCTTTTTAAGCAATGCCATTCATGCTACTGAAAGCATTTCTTTTTAGAAGCTTTAAACTGACTTGGGAAACTCAGTTCTAAAACTTGACAAACAGAATGTGTAAACCCCAAAGATTTTAAATAAAAAAGCCTACCAACACTGAGGCATTTACATGAAACTTAGTTTCTCAAAAAAAAAAAAAAAAACACTCATGCTATCTGAAGAAAATTAAAACAAATGACCACTTAAGACATTTAAGCAATCTTTAAAAATGCTGTAGTTTCCTATATCATCATCTACTTAAAAGAAACACAAACCAGTTCACTTCATTAGTAATATCAGAGTTTTGTCTAGAAACTTAAGAAAACATAAAATACATGTCTCAGCTATCACAGGATCAAAGGTGCCATTTACTTGTCACATATAAAACAGCTACAATATAGCCTACAGTGACAAAAAAGGACACCTAACACATCATCTAGTCAAAAGTCAGAAGGAATTACATGAATTGCAAGGAACTTTAACTTATATATGGTCATTAAAACCCAATGGCAATATAAAGACAGGCAATTAAAGACTCAAAAACTCTAAAATTGAAGACAGGAAAATAAAGGCTGAAACCTGTATGTTTTTCCAGCTTTCATTTTAATGGTTAGATATCCGGACCTTACTATAGGAAATATGCAGTTATTATATATAGTTGACCCAGAAGATAAGGAAGCTTCAAGAAGTACAAAAAGCATCAAGACCCATAGTTTGTGTCATCAAATGCTTTTCTAGCTTGTTTCAATTCTTCATTCATAGTAAGTCTTTAACCCTAGCAAACTTCCTTGGGTCCTTTCGAATCAAGAAGATGATATCTTCAACTTGTACTCGACCTTGTCTTCCAATTCACATTGCCTTGTGAGTCATTTCAGTGATGAACTCTATGACAAGGTCTTCAAGAATATCCACTGACTCAGTATAAGGATTCTGGTCATCCCCAAATCCACACATCATACACTGTAGTTCCTTAGAAAAAAGTCTCTTTCTATTACCCTGTCCACCTTCTGCACCTCCTCCAATTTCTTCATTTTCTTCCTCAAATGAGGGGTCTTCCTCTTCATCTTTCTATTTTTAATTTCATCCATTGTGTCTTTAATTCCCATAAGCTCTGTTACTTTTTTTTGCAGTCTCAAATTGGTCTTTATGCTCACTCAGTGACTTCTTAATACTCTTTATCCTTTTAATCATATTTTCTTTCAATTCTTTGAAGTGATTTAGGAGAGTTGCATGATTATCATTCATTAATTTTCTTAAATCCTGCATATCTTCAGGATATTTGGTCTGTTCCTTTGGCTGGGCCATCTCTTCCTGCTTCCTAATATGGCTTGTAAATTTTTGCTGATGTCTAGGC
Source organism: Dasypus novemcinctus (assembly GCF_030445035.2). Classification (NCBI taxonomy): domain Eukaryota; kingdom Metazoa; phylum Chordata; class Mammalia; order Cingulata; family Dasypodidae; genus Dasypus; species Dasypus novemcinctus. The sequence goes on from NC_080678.1 coordinate 96,682,786, forward strand.
ATCTGAATATGTCAATCAATTTGCTCTGATAGTCAATTTTTCTGTTGCCTGTTTCCTGCCCCCCCTCCCCCCAGCTCTTCTTTGATACTTGGTTCACCTTATTCTGAGTCTTTAAAATTACCCAGCTTAAGTTATCAAAACCGGGCCAGGGATTCACTAATGGTGTGCAGATTTTCTCCCAGGAGTTGGGGTTAAGAGAGTCCTTAAAGCAGTTTTTGCCCATGCAATTTCCAGACCATCCAGCACATGGTGTTTCTTGGAAAACCTTTCCGTGGAAGTGTTTCTTTCGACCTCTACTTTCCTGTGTGGTGCAGTCAGAGCTGAAACTCACAGCAGGCTTTGCTGGCTGAATTCATGGAAGAGAAGCCTTCTGACGCCCCTTCCCTTTTCCCTTGAAACAGCTGACAGGGAGGAGGACGTCTGTTCCCCTCCCACTGGGCTGCAGTGAGCCAGGGCTTTTACCCCAGCTTAATATCTTGGGATGGGGGAGGGGAGCCCTTCCCAGCCATGCTGGGCATTTGATAGCCAAGGTTTGTTGTTTTGGGTTCTTCATCTCTCTGTCCCTTGCCCTCCTGGGAGTTGCATAGCACTGTCCTGGTCTGTTGACTCCGAAAGCAGGTCCCTAGGACAGCTTTTGGCGCTTTCTCCATTGTTTTTGTGAGAGAGTTGAGCCCTGCCTGCCTACTCCAATGCCATCTTCCTGGAACTCAACTAACCTAGTTGAAATGAAAACATTCCACAAGAGCCACCCCTGTGAGGGGGCTGGCCTGCCACCTCCAGGGTCCTTCTGCTGGAGAGGGCAGTGATCCCAGAAGCTCTGAGCACAGCCCTCGTGGGCTGCAGGTGACAGCAGACATGGCCTCCATCCTGCAGAGAGACAGTGGATGCCGCTGCTCACCCTCCTCCCCGAGCGCAGCTGGGCCTGGGCCTTGGGAAGCTGAGGTCCTGCTCCTCCAGCCTGGGGGATGACCATTAGGCTGAGCCCCGCTCAGAGGGTGGCTTTGCAGTGCCCTTCACCCCAGTTCAGGGGCCAGTGAGCATGCGGGCTGTGGGCTGAGAGGTGCCCCCACAGCTGTGGGCCAGCACTCAGCCTCCTGTGCCCCAGTCCCAAACCCCACAGAAACCGAAGGCTAAAGGAAAGCCAAAGCATCCAAAATCCCCTCCCATGTCAGGCTTCCCCATTGCAGGATAGGGCGCCCTAGCCACTCAGTCCTCTGCTCGCAAAGCTCATGGCCCGCTCGTGCCTCTTTGCTTCCCCCACATCCAGCCACCAAAAGTCCTGCTGCCTTCAAGTCCACACCACCCCGAGATCTGTCAGGCCCTGGCACACTTGTTGTCCTTGGATAAAGCCCACGCTGCCCGTACTGCTCGCTCCCTTCCTCCCTGCACAAGCGCGAGTAGTTCTGACCTCAGGACATTGACACAGGCCCCTCCACAGCCTGGAAGATTCCTCCCTCAGACCTCTCCCTGGTGGCTTCCTCACCTGTTGGGGCTCAGAGCAAGCATTGCCTCCTTGGAGAGGCCTGATTTTTAGTGAAGTTTCAACAACATACAATCGTTGTGAGAATCGTAGAATGAACTTGAAATACTCATCACCTGCTGTCAGTAATGGCACACCCATGCCAAGCTGGTGATGTCAGTATCCCCACTGCCGCTTATTTGAAGCAAATCCCGGACATCACGTCAGTTCATCTGCAAATATCGTAATGTCTCTAAATGAGAAATTGTACCTGTAAAAGATGATCCAGGCCACCCGTTCTGAGTAGATGTCCCTTCACTTCCATGCTCTGTGCCTTCCCCGTTTTTGTTGTCATGAACTTCACACTCCCTGACATTTATTTTGTTCATGATTATATTTTATGGGTTTGCCTCCCCATCCAGTCACGAGAATGTTCCTGCCTTGAGAACATCTCTCTGCCTGCCTTGTTTCTTTTAAATACCATCGGCTGCCCAGTGCCTGGGGCAAGGCCAGAGATCCCACAATTTCTCTGAGTAGACGATGGCTGAAGGAGAGGCTGGCCACCTGCCAGGGTCCACTTGTCTGGCCGAGGGCAGCAGGAGGTGGTGGATAGATGGACGTGCACTGACCTTCTGCTGTGGGTTTTCTCTTTTAGATAAAGCAGCAAGCTCTTCTGGAGACAATGTTATAACTTGTCCTGGAGTAGAACCTCAGATACTTGGAAAGTAAGTGCCCCGACCTGGGGACCCTTGTGGCAGGAGACCAGGTCAGCAGCGGTTTAGGGGTCCTGGGTGAGGACACCCTTGGCCGGGGCACCCGGGGAGCCCTCTGTACCTTCCTTGATGGGTGGTCCTGGAGGTGGTCAGGGATCCGTGTGGCCTGGCTCTGCTGAGGACAGCAGGAGGTGGAGGGTGCCTGCCTTAGTTTCCCCATGCTGTGACATCTACCAAGCCATGGGTTGTCTTGACAAGAGTGATTTCTTGGATGCCAGTGTTGGGGCTGGAAGCTGGCTCCCTCCAGGGTGGGCAGCGCTCTGGTGCTGGCAGCCGGCTATCCTGGGGTCCCATGGCTCCCCCACCACACGGCCGTGTACTCTCCTCTCTCTGCCGGGTTCCCAAGGACATCCAGCATCTCCTCCAAGTGGCTTTCCCTTGAAAGCCCCCAGTCACAGCACTAAGGGCAGTCTCATTCCCCTGACCGCAGCGTAACGATGTCCTCAGAAGGTCCACTGATGCTGGGTTACACCCCAGGACTGGGTGCAGGTCGTGAACATGGTTTTTTTCTGGGGCACGCTTCAGCCCATCCGGTTCCAAAGGCCTCCTGTCGCTGGCTGGAGCTGAGCCCACATGCCCTGCCCACACAGAGGAGCTGAGTGAGCCCCCCCATGGCTGCCGCTCACGTGGCATGTGTCTGCATGGCGGGCAGACGATGCCGGGCTCCTGGGGCCGGCTGTGTCCCTCGGGGCCTCCAAGCCAGGCTGACCTCGTGCTCTGGGGAAGGAGAGCTCGCCCACTACCCCAGTGCCTTGCTGGCAAAGTCACTGCACCCAGGAGAGCTGGGGGCCAAGGTTCAGCCACGGGGGAGACCTGGTTGTCACCGGCCCACCCCCTCTGTGCTTTAGGCCCATCTTCGTTGAAATCAGCCTCAACAAAGGCATAACCTTCATCGCCAACAACCTCAAATTCAGAGGAAAGGACTGCGTGAGTACTGGGTGGGGACACCCCTGTCACGGGGCCCATTGGCCCAGCTCTGATGCAGACACACTGGGGGACAGCTGGCAGCCAGGGTGAGTGGGTGGGGCAGGGGGCCCACCAGGACCAGAGTCCAGGCCTGTGGCACCCCTGGCTGTATGGGCCCCAGGGCCCACCCCTCAAGGTCAGAGTTCAGGCAGGGGGATGGGGCAGCCTCCGCCACACGTGGCGTCCGTGGCCCTGGGCTCTGCAGAGGTGGTCTGGGCATCTGGCCATGGACTCCTGGCCCCTCTGGGGTCCCTGGAGGTGGGGCGCCTGAGGAGAGGAGGAGGCCGGGGGTGGAATGCCAGGGGATGGGAGCCAGGAGGGGGACCACCCAGCCCCAGCCCAGCCCTCGGCCACACCCATTCTCTGGCAGCCAAGGCTGGATGGTGACGGTGGCCCTTCCACAGGGGGAGAATCCTGCTGCCAAACCCCCCGAGGACAAGGCTGGGAACCCAAGCAAGGTCAACAGCCAGTGCCTCACTGCACAATCCCCCGACACACCCCCTGAGAAGAGCCCCACAAAGCCCTCCAAGAATGCTGCAGCCAGCACTCCCAGGAAGTCCCCCGAGCAGTCCCCCGAGCAGTCCCCTGAGCAGTCCCCCAGCATGCCAGCAAGGACACAAATAGAGAAGACAAGGGCACTGATGAGGAGGAGGACCCCAGGGAGGACACTGATGAGGAGAACCAGTACGAGGACGAGGACGACGACCCCACCGAGAGCCAAGGCAGCTCCAAGCTCCCCTGGATGCCTGTCGTGGGATGGCGCATCCGCCCTGCTGCTCCTGCTGCTGCTGGGCTGCCTCTGCCACCTGCGCTGGCCGGTGAGTGTCCCTGCTGCCTGAGCAGGCAGGTGAGTGCCCCACTACATGAGCAGGCAGGTAAGTGCCCCTGCTATGGTGGCAGCTCCCAAGACTGACCATGGCTCAGGCTCCGTTCCCCCCTGGAACCTACAGGCGCCCTGGCCTCCTGCCCCACCTGCCACGGGGTGCTCACAGGGAGGCTGTGCATGCTGGGCCAGGCTGCTCCGGTGCCCACGGCCCTTCTAGAGGTGACCAGAGGCCAGCGTGCAGCAGGACAGCAGGAGGACAGACAGGAGTGCTCCTGGGTTAGGAAGGAGGGGCCTTGGAGGGGCTGGAGTACCGCCCTGAGAGCTGCAGGAAGGAGGAGGAGAAGGGTGGGCAGAGAAGGAGCAGGCGGATCCCTTCCCAGGGAGTGCTCGAGGGAAAGCCTGCAGGGACCATCCTGCAAAGGGCTCTCGGCTTGGGGTGGCCTCAGCCTGCTTGGACTGCCCCAGCCCTCCAGGGAGGGGCGGTGTCCCTGTGAAAAAGGAGGAAACTGAGGCTCAGAGGCAGCGGTGCTGGCCACAGCCCCACAGGCATCAGTCAGTGCCCCGTGGCTCTGAGCAGGGTCCCCACCTCTCCCAGGGGCTGAGGCTGAGCCCAAACCGCACCTTCCAGCACAGGTTATGTCTTTTTATCAATCTAGACAGAAAAGGAGCTGCCGCGACTCCTGCCGGAACCCTCTACTGTAAGTCCTAAGTGCGTCCTGACTTCCTGTGAGCTCATCTGCCACACACCGAGCCTCCCGCAGCCCACGGAGGGGTCCGCTCCCGCCCCAGGAGCTCCACCACCTGTGCCAAGAGCCTGCAGAGCAGGAGGAGGAGGGCGCAGGGCTGGGGGGACGGGGACTGCTAGCGAAGCCAGGCATCCCCCTTCCTGGGCTCCCACCAAAGGGGCAGTGTGGGCAGCCTGTAGGGGGTCTGCCACGGACCCTCCTGAGACAAGTGGGGCCCTTGGGCCCCTGCCGGCTGGCAGGATGGTACTTGCCCAGGACTCGGGGAAGCTTCTGGAAAAGGAGCCTCATGTTGCAAGGACCCAGCTCTGGAATCTTCCATGCCCTTGTCTTAATCATGGTCTCCTGGTGGGCAGAGGGGCCTGGCCAGGTCAGTCCTTGGGGCCTGTAGGGCTGAGCATGGACAAGGGAGCTTACCTGGCATGGAACTGTGAGGCGCGCCCACCCGGGGGAGCCCACGGCCAGGTTCAGGGCAGCAGCCGTGGGGCCAGTTGGGCCTGGGGCAGTCGCACTTTCAAAGCTGGAGCCCGGTGGCTGAGGGGCATCCTCTGCCCATGCGCAGACCCCTGGCCACCCAGCACGTGGTGTCTTCATTTGCCAGGGCTGCTCTGACAAATGCCATGCACCGGGTGGCTTGAACCCGGAGGTCACTGTCTCTGGTCTGGAGCCCAGAAAGCCAGCTTTCTCCCGGGTCTGCAGGTTCTGGTGCCAGTCACTGCGGCCCTCAGGGTCCTTGGCTGTCCTCGTGCCTCGGCCACACAGCGCCATCCTTGGTCCCCTCCTCCTGAGTCATGTTTCCTTCTTCAGGCTCCTCCTGAGTCATGTTTCCTTCTTCATGAGGCTCCTGGAGTGGACAGAGCCCCCGCTTCTCTTTGGCCACCCCTCCAATAGTGACGTTCTGGGCATGTCCTGTTACAGATGGCTCCCCCCAGAGAGCACGGCTGCAGGCGTGAACCCCTCTCTTTTGGGGCCCTCGGTCCAGGCCCCACACAGGGCACAGCCTCAAGGAGGCTCTGCCAATGGGGGCATCAGAGGAGCGAGGGGACAGGGGAGCTTTGCAGCAATTTGGGGACGAGCCAGATGCCGTCTTGTTTGCCCCAGAGGATGCTCCCTGGGTGTGTGGGCGCTGCTGATAGAATCCGGGGTCCCTCACTCGATCGTTCCTTATTCACCCCACAAACATTGGCTGAGTGGCAGCACCAGCCCCCCGGTTGTGCTGCCCTGGAGCAGACGCTTTCTTTTCCTACAGACAGTGTGCTGCAGCCCACCATGGCCCATGGTGATGCCCGCCCGCTGTGACTGCCCGGGCACTGGGCATCTGAGCCAAGTGAGGTGAGGAGGGCTGGGGCAGGGGAGAGGGCGATGGTTCAGGTGCAGAGGCCCTGCTGGAAGGCTCCACCTGGGGGAGTCCAGGGTCCGGGGCACTTTGCTTCCTCCCTGGGTGCCGGGGGCCAGGGGAGGGCATGAAGCTGGGGGGCCAGTGTCCCAGGCACTCCAAGTCGACCGAGCCCAGCTGCCCCTGCCCCACCTGGTCACTGGGTGCTGGTGGGTGGTCCACAGCAGGCAGGTAACTGGTTTCCACCCAGGTTTCCTCAACTCAGGGGTGGCTCAGGTTTCAAACCCCAGCCAGCGGTGGAGGGAGAAAAACAGCCTGAGCCACAAAGAGGGGTGAATGAGTCAGAGAAATAGAGACGTTCTGAGCAGCCACAGTTAGCACCGTCTCAATTCTCTGGAGACATCGTAGCTGTGCCCGGCCCAGCAGCAGCCTTTTTGGCAGAATGAGGACAAGAGTTTCTGGCTGCATGACTGGTGACACGGGGTGCAGGGCTACAGGGAGGAGGAGCCCCAAGACCCCATCCTCGAGTGACCAGTGCTGGCCCTTGAGTCCTGGGAGCCCAAGTCTCACCCCTTTGCCCCTCCCTGGACATGCTGCTGCCCACCTGGTTGGGAGAGTCCAGCCCAGCCGAGGGTCCAGGGTTGAAAGAGCCACCTGGAGGACAAGAACCCCAACCTCCTCCTGGCCGGGCCCCTCCGTCCTGCTCCTGCCTCTGCTCCGTGCTCCTCTATGGCCCAGGAAGGCACTGGAACAGCCAGCCCCAGCCCTGTCCTGACACAGTGACTTGTTCGGCCTGCTCGGCCCAGACCCATCTGCCCTGGTGGCTCAGGCCAGCCAGGTGCTGCCCTCCACTGGCCCAGGGCTCCTTCTGGACTGTTCTCTGCCCTGCCCACCCCCCATATCAGGAACCTGTCCCCAAGCCAGGCATGGGACCTCCCACCTGGCCCCTGCTGGCCCCTCTTCCTCCACCCCGGCGCAGGGCTCCCTGCCTGCCATGGGCTCCTGCCCAGCTCCCCGCACCCCCTGACCACCCCCTCACGGTCCTCTCCTGGCTCCTGGTATAGCTCGCCCGGCCTGGGAACTTGTCCCCTAAACAAGCCACTGACCCCCCACGCCAAAAGGGTGTCTTGTTCCAGATTCTGACACTGAGCACAGCGACCACCACCCCAGCAGGCACGCAGGCCGCCAGGCTCCGCCTCTGAGCTCATGCGGGTTCTTGGGGCTTAGCAGGGCCTGACACTCTCTGGACGCGTCGCTTGGCCATGCCGCGTCCTCAAGCCACGTCTGCTTTGCAGTGCAAGCTGGACCTCCAGTGTGCCCTGTTCAGTCCACGTTGCACCCCAGTGCGCCTGATGTGGCCCCCGTTCCAGTGCACGGTGAGCAGGCGCAGTGCTGCCCGCGTGGCGGGCCAATACCCCAGTGCTTTTCCCTCATGACGCCTGCCCACAGACAGGGGCCCAGACCTGGGAAATGGCCTCAGGAGCACGCAGGCCCCAGGGGCCGGCTGTGGCTGCCCACATGCTCCTCCCTGTGGTCTTGGATGGGTGGGGGACTGTGCAGGCTGGAGGCTGAAGGGCCACGGCCAGAGCCAAGGGCAAGGGGCTGCAGAGCAGGGCCAGCCACCGGCTCCAGCACTCCTGGCCCATGAGCCCCCTGTGCCTGCAGCCCTGGGTGTCAGCTGGCTTTATGCCTCCCAGGAGGTGGCCTCCCACCTGGGGGCCTCGGGGTGCAGCCCCCATGGGCTCTTCCAGGTAGCCACGGTCCCCTGGAGTGGGATCCCTGGCACGGGGGGTAAATGGCAGTGCTGCGTGTGCACCTGGAGCCAGGGCAATGCTGCACCCATGGTGGACCTTCTGGGCAGCTGCCCTCAGGGGGTCCTATAGTCCTCCACCCCGGCCCCTCTTCTGGCCCCAGCCTTGGTGCTGTGGTAACATGCAGCTGTACAGACTGGGAAGCTGGAGCACAGAGAGGCTCGTGCCTTGTCCCACCTCACACAGTCACTGCGGGGTGGGGAAGGACCGGGACCTGGCAGCCTGGCTCTGGAGCCCAGCGCCCTCCTCGCCCTGCACTGCCTGTCCTCGGGTCAGCACTTGGGATCTTGTGTGGTCATCCTACATCACCTGGCAGCTGTCCCCACGTGGCCGCGGGCCCCCTGACACGGCCTGCTGCCCACCTGGCACGGCCTCCCCCCTGTCAGGCTTCATGCAGGTGGGGCAGGGTCCCTGGAGGCACCCAGCCCTTGACCGCCACGTCTGTGGCTCCGGTGGCGCTCCAGGACTGGTCTGGGCTGGGGCACAGGCTCACTTTGGGTGCAGCCTGAGGCCCTTAAGGTAACTCACCTGGCATCCTCACCTGGGTGCAGGGAGGCAGCTGCCCACCCCTGGCCGGCCCTCGCCCCCAGCCTGGCCACCTCCTCTGCATCTCCCAGGTGTGGAGACAGAGGCTCCACCTCAGCGAAGGGCTGGGTGCTGCAGGGGACAGCTTCTCTCACCGCAGAGCCCCCAGCTGGCCAGCATCTAGCCATCAGGTGGTCCCTGGGAACAGCTGGAAAGCGTGTCTCTGTAGTGGACTGGGCTGTACGTGCAAGGCACTGGTGTCTTGATTTCCACCCCACATCCCGGCAGACTTCCTTCTCCACGGGATCCTGCCCGTGACTGTGGGCCTTGGTTGTAGCGTGTTGCGGTGGGTCTGAGGCTGCACGGGTGCCCAAGGGGCAGCTGAGTCTTGTTCTTCTCGCCCTGCCCATGATGGAGCTGGACCAAAGGGGGCACAGACGTAGGGCTGGGGAAATCCTAACGTGACAGTGTCCTTCCACCAGCAATCTTTAGAAACGTCTCTGCTCGTGCCTCTGGACTGTGATGGCACCTGGCTCCCCTCCCTCCTACTTCCCCAGGAGATCCAGAAACAGGGTCCAAGCCCCAGAGCCCTGGGTGCTGAGGCTCCCTATCAGCTCTGCCGGTCCCTTCAGGAAAGGTCCTGAGCTGTGCAGTAGTCAGCTGAGGAGACGTAATGGTAGTTGGCTTCACTTGGCAATCGCTGATGGCCAGAGAGGAAGGAGAGCTGCCCCTCCCAACCTCACATCCCTTCACCCCCTCATGCCCATGCCATGGACTCAGGATCCCTGCAGCCCCCAGAGGGCTCCTCTCTTGGGTCGAGGTGTCCAGGCACTTACATCTGCCCCTCTATCAGCACCTGTTCAGATCATTCCAGGGTTCCCCTGCAGCCCCAGGATGGGCATGATTGGGGCAAGAGACTGCAAGTGTCCCGTAGACCATGCCCTGAAGGAAAGCAGAGGGACCTGCAGCCCTTGGGGAGCACCAGCCCCAGAATCAGTTGCTCATGTTCTGGAATAAATGAGTGGAAATAAAGGAGCAGGAAACAAAGATAAAGATTCCATTCTATGCCCAACAGTTCCCGTGAATGAGTAGAAGCCCAAAGTTCCCGTGAATGAGTAGAACTCGATGAATGTTATCCCAGGGTGGCATGCTCTGGGTGAAGAGAGAGGCAGAGAGTCTAGAGAGAGTGGGAAATCAACATAATCTTCATCAACCCAGTGGTCAAGTTGCCCATGATGATACTTAATGTTGGCACAGAGAGAGGGTGGGGGACAGACACCTGCCTGCCCTGCAGGCATCAGTGTGGACAGGATCGGCTTTCTGAAGCAGTTATCATCCTGTGCCTGGGCCTGTAGATGCAGCACTCTCTGTGGATGGAGGGATAGATGGATGAATGGGAGGATGGATGGATGGGTTGATGGGTGGATGGGAAGGTGGAAGAGTGGGTGGATGGATGGATGGGAGGATGGATAATGGATGGATAGGTGGGTAGATGGAGGTGTGATGGATGGATGAATGAACATTTATGGTTGGACAAGGGCCTGCAATGATACTTTTGGTCATTTCTCTGGCACCAAAAGGCATGTTTGGATCTGGCAGGTATGAAGGCACAGAAAGCCTCTATGGGGAACAATTGTGGAAGGATGGAAGGGGTCCCTGTAACATTTTCAGGGGTGACCATAGGAAGAACTTTGTTTAACCAGTTACTACTTGTGTAAACTTGGCCTAGTTTCTTAACCTCTCAAAGCCTCACTTTTCTCATCTGAAAAACAGGGAAAAATAATAAAACTCCCTTGTCCTGCAAAATACAAAGGTCACACACCAACCAGGCCCGGGCGGGAGCCCCTCCCCAGCCCAAGAGTCACAGTCCCCAGGCCAGATAAGTAGAGGGTCTCATGGCTCAGGGTCAGTGCTGGGGGAGAAGTGCTGTGATTGCAGGTAGGATTGGGAAGTCCCAGGAGGCACAGGCATTTTATTTTATTTTTTCATTGACTGAAATACATCACTCATACATAAACATTCATAAACAATAAATGTATAATAGTTATGAACTTACAAAACAAACATATATGACATCCAACAAACATATATAACATCTCGCCCTACCACCAATAACTTGCATTGTTTTTAAACCTTTTAAACTGATGATTAAAGAGCATTGTCAAAATTTTACTATTAAACAAAGTATTTTTCCCCTAACCAATCTGATTATCTTTATATCATTTATATACAAACATACATAAACAATTAAGTGTATAGTAAGAGTTGTGAACTTACAAAGCAAACGTGCATGACATCATACAGGGGTCCCATACATCAAACCACCACCAACTCCTTGCATTGTTATGAGATGTTTTTTACAAACTATGAAAGAACACTGTCAAAATCTTACTACTAATCATAGTTCCTATCTTATATTTGGTGTGTCTTTCTCCCAACCCACCCTATTATTATTTCTTAAATGTATTTTTTATGACAGAAGTTGTAAACCTATAACACAATCATGCACATGTGCAGAATTCCAAAACAAAGCACCCCTCCATCAATACACCAAAATGTGGTGTATCATTTGCAACAGATAAAATAATATCATCTGATTACTGCCATGTCCATAGTGTACATTTGGCTCACATTTCCCATACTGCCTCAGAACCAACACAGTACATCTTTTGCATAGATGCAAGAATATCGTATTGTTACTACTAACCACAGTCCGTAGGTCACTCCAGCCATACCTTTCCCATGCTTCTCCACATTCCCATCGCCCTGCAGTAGTGATATACATTTGTTCTAGCTAAGAAAGGACACTCTTGAATCTGTACCATCAACCGAAGTTCTCATCCACCTCTTGGTTTACTGTCCTATCCAGTTCCTAGATTATTCTCAAGCATTCTGTCAGTGGCATTTACATAACTAGACTACCATTTTCAGTCACATCCCCATTTATAAACTAGCTGTTACTCACTATGTGTTACCATCCACTCTATACATTTCCACAATTTTACAGTAAAGCTAATTAAAACTTCTACATACATTAAACATCAGTAGTCCACTCAGTTTTTCTCTTACCTCCTTTAAGAATCCACTACGTACCACCAGGTCTTGTGCTACATTCAACTCACAATAGGTTGGCTTGAAGGGAAGGCAACACAGAAATAAAGGTAGAGACACAAGAGGGGAGAGAAACCTGAGACCAGGGAACTCACAGCTTCTGGAACTGAGAGCCTCAACCCTGGTTTTCCCATCGCATTTATTGGGACACTACCAAGCAGTTGTTTGCTATCTGAACTAGAACATCATTGACAAAAACAGGAAATAACTGCAACATCTAACAACAGCTACATTTAACAGGTGTAACATTTACAGTAACAAACAGGTAAGCCAGTTTCCCACAACAGTCTTGAAGATATTTTCCAATAATTTCTTCCAGAAGTTTCATGGTTCTTGCTTTTAGTTTTTGTTTTTTGATCCATTTTGAGTATGTGTCTTGGAATTGGTCTATTTGGATTTTTTTGGATGGGAGCTTGTTGTGCTTCTTGGACCAGGGATATCTATGTCCTTCAATAGGTTTGGGAAATTTTCTACCATTATTTCTTTAAATATTCCTTCTGAATCTCTGGACTGACCATGTGATAGCCAGGCCCAACAGACTTGCAACTCCTACACTCTGGTTTATTGGACTTACCCCACTCAGGTAACGTGGAGGTGAGAAAGGTCAGCCACCACACCAGAGAGCCAAGAGTGCCTACAACTGAAAGCAGGAGGAGTGCATCCAGCATCCATGTGGAATCTAAGCCCCCTCTTGATATAGATGTGGAGTGGACACAACCATTCTAAGGTCCAGAGGATGGAGGAATAGAGTCTGGATTAGAGTGGACTTATTGATATTCTATCCATGAACTATTGTGATTAGTAATTGAAGAAAATGTGGCATTGGTGTGGAGAAAGTGGCCATGGTGGCTGCTGGGGGTAGGGAGTGGGAGGAAGAGATGTGATGTGGTGGCATTTTCAGGACTTGGAGTTGTCCTGGGTGGTGCTGCAGGGACAGTTACCAGACATTGTATGTCCTCCCATAGCCCACTGGGTGGACTGTGGGAGAGTGTGGGCTATGGTGTGGACCATTGACCATGAGGTGCAGTGGTGCTCAGAGATGTATTCACCAAATGCAATGAATGTTTCATGATGACGGAGGGGATTGTGGTTATGGGGGAGGAGTGGGGTAAGGGGGGTGTGGGGTATATGGGGGCCTCACATTTTTTTTAATGTAATATTAAGTAAAACAAATAAAGACCAAAAAAAGTAAAAAAAAAAAATATTCCTTCTGTCCCTTTTCCCATCTCTTCTCCTGCTGGGACACCCATGACATGTATGTTTGCACGCCTTTTGCTGTCATTTAGTTCCCTGAGACCTTGTTCAATTTTTTCCATTCTTTTCTTCTTCTCCTCTTGTATGTTCACTTTCAGAGGCCATTTCTTCAAGCTCACCAATCCTTTCTTCTGCCTCCTCAAATCTGCTATTATATGATTCCAATCTTTTTTTAATTTCATTGATGGCACCTTTCATTCCCATAAGATCTGCTATTTTTCTATGTATGCTTTCAAATTCTTGTTTGTACTCATCTAATGTTTTCTTAATATCCTTAATCTCTTTAGCCATCTCATTGAATTTATTAAGATTTGTTTGAACATCTATGATTAGTTGTCTCAACTCCTTTATGTCATCTAGAGGCTTATTTTGTTCTTATCTGGGCCATAGCTTCCTGTTTCTTGGTGTGGATTGTAATTTTTTGTCAGTGTCTTTGCATTGGGCTTACTAGGGTCTTTTTTCTGGGTGCCATTTTTCTCTCTAATTTAGGGCTTCCTGCCCTTTCTCCCTTGCTGGTTGTGCAGAAGGAGCCAAGCATGTAGTTGGTCCTGTAAGCTGTGGAGGCTCAAGCTGCCCTCATTGCACCAGGGACCAATGAAGCTTCTTCCAACTTTCTCCTTTGCCAGGGACAAGGACAGAGTCAAAGCCATGTGGAATAATCCATGTGCAGGTCTAGACAGTAGTTACCCAGAGAGACTGATGGAGCTTCACATCCCTTTCTCCCCTACCTGGGGCAAGGATGGAGTTGCAGGTGTGGGAAGCAATCTCTGCAGTGCAGGTCTAAGATGACTGCAGTTGCCCTAGTAGTCTTCTGATTTTCAGTCTATGCCAGCCAGAGTTCCCTGCTGTTGCCTGTCTAGGCTGGTGCAGGGCTCCTCAGCCTCCTCCCTGCCAGAGGTGGGGCTGAAGCCTAGGCAGGCTGCAGGCTGATCTATGTGAAAGAAACTGTCAGCCCAGCTTCCCCTTAGGCTGGGGGTGGAGTCAGAATGGTGCTACTGGCCTCTTTCTGATGTGGGCTGGTTCTCACCCTAGCTGCTCCCAGGGTTATCTCTTAGCCAGCCAAATCTCCCAATCTGTAGATGAAATCAGCAGCCAACCATCTCCTCCTCCTCTGTCTCTGGGAAATGGAGCCTCCAATTCCTGTCACAGAACAGCTCCTGGGGCGGCTTTCACCACCAGAGTAGGATAATCACTGGTGTCCTCGGTTTGGCTGGTAATTTCCCAAAGAGGCTGGCACAGGTCCCTGCAGCTTCCTCCCTGCTGGAGGTGGCACTGGGGCCGAGGCTGGAGCTGCAATCTGACCTGGAGGGAAAGAAGCCAGTCCCCACCAGCACTGGGATCCTCAGTCCACCCCTCTTCCTCTCATGCCAGGCGCAGAGTTAAGATGGCGGCTCCTGGCCTCTTTCTGACCTGGACAGGCTCAAACCTTAGCTGTTCTCAGCATTATACTGTAGCCCACTGAATTTACCCATCAGTAACTGAAGTTAGTGTCCAACCATCTCTTCCTCCCCCATTTTGGGGAAGTGGAGCTTTCAATTCCAGCCACGGAACAGCTCCTGAGGCGGCTTGTGACTCCAGTGGAGGATGGGCACCGGCCTCCAGGGTGTGGAGTCTGTATTTATGAGTCTTCTCTGCAGACGGGCTGTCTCCTCCTTCCACTCCTTCAAGGATGTGGCAAGATGACCTTCTGGTCTCCTGGAGCCCCCAAACAGGATCTTCAGCTAGCTCCAGAGAGCTCTGGGTGTTTGCTAACTGTCCTGTAGCAGGAGCCGACTCTAGGAGCTCCTTACTCTGCTGTCATCTTGCTGGTTTCCCTGGCGCATTTTTGATGGAAATGAGACCTTGTGGAGGAGGTAAAGTTTGGGTTGTCTTTTAAAAGATGAGTAAATGAGAAAAAAAGGACATTCCAAAGAGAAGAAGAGTGTGTATAAAAGCTTAGAGATGGGGAGAGCTTAGTGAATGTAAGATTTGGCCACATCCTGAGCCTCCTGTGCAGGCTGCCCTGGCCTCTGCTGTGATGGAATTGCTGCAGGTCAGCACAGGCACTGTGGGGCCAATGAGTGACCACAGCCAAGGGACAGCAGGTCTCCAACCCAGGAGGCGTCCACCCAGCAGCAGCGTGTCCACGTGCTGGAAGGTTCTCCAAGTGTTCCTGGGTGGCTCGTGGCCCCCAAATCCGATCCCCACTGTGTCCTGGGTTGGGGGTCAGGCCCTGTGTCTTTTGGAGGAAAGCTCTGAGCTCCCCGACATGCCAGGCCCCTCCTAGACCCCAGCTGTGTGGCGCTGGCTTCCGCCTGCCTTCTGTGTCCTCTGCTGTTCCTCGTGTGTGAGGTCCTGAGGTGACCCCACCACACAGGACAGGCCCTGGCATGTGCTCAGGGTGTGGGGAGGGATGCGTGAAGTCAGCAGGGCCCGGGGATCTCACGTGGTTCCAGTGGCCTTTCCTGGGTGACTTGGAGGCTGTGACATGACCGTTTCCTGGGGCCCCTGCTTCGCCATCCTGGGTGGTGTCGTAGCTTCCTCCAGCTGCCATGGAAGTTTCCTGAGCTCCATGGCTTCAGGGGCGCACACTGGCCCATCCTCCATCCACAGGCTGGAGGGGCTCTCCAGGCCCCATGGCCTCACCTGGTGACGTGCACAGCTCTGCAGGCCCCTCGAGGGCCTGTGCGCCCTGGGCTCACTTTCCAGCAGCCGAGGGGCCACGTGCCCAAGAGCAGGGCTGTCTTGATGGCAGGCGCCTGGCTCAGAGTGGGGCATGGGCAGGCCCTCGTGGAAGGCCAGGCAGACACGGGTACGTGGGCGAGCTGGAGGATCGCGGCCCTGGGCCTGAGCCGAGGGTGGTGGGCCTGTCCTGCTGAGGCCGGCCTCCAGGGCACCAGGGGTGCTGGGCTTTAAAGGCAGATGCTGGGGTCTTGAGGTGCTGCCCGCTGGAGGCAAGCAGGTGTCCCGGAAGGTCGGCGGTCTCCCTTCTCCCAGGGGGCTGCGCGAAGGTGCGGGAAAACCCTTCCTTGCTGGAGTGAGGGAGGGGCTGATGTGCTCTGGTCGCTTGCGGGGGCCTTGAGTAGAGGGTGGGGATCCTTGGCAAGCCCGGGAGGAAGGGGCAGAGAGGACAGAAGCGCCAAGACAGTGGGTGCTGCAGACAGACGCAGGGTCTGCACGGGCTTCCTCGCACAGTGGGTGGGGCAGTCCCTCTGCCTTCAGGGGCCCCCTGCAGTCCCCAGCCTGACATCCCACAGTGGCCCAGGGCTGTGGGGAGGGGTCCTCCTTCAGCAGACACTCACTGAGGCCCAAACCAGGCAATGTTGTGGCCCCAGGGGGAGTCGGGCCACGGGGGAGAGGCCAAGGTCGGAGGTCAAGCCTGGAGAGGGCAGGGGGGGCCCCTGCAGAGGAGGTGACAGCTGAATCTCGCCACCAAGTGGAGTGGAGGCTGGAGGCCAGCACCCAGGGAAAGGTCCCACCGATGGGTGCAGGTGTGCTGAGCCCAGCCCACCACGCCAAGGGAACTGCAGCCTCAGCTCCCAAATCGGACCACCTTTCTGTGACCTACTCTCTTCTCTGCCCTACAGGGGAGGTGCCTCACCTTCGCCCCAGTGAAAGCCCCATGCATGCCGGTGTTCTGCGACCCAACCCTGTGTGCCCCACCCTGCCACGAGAGGGTCCCCTTCCCCGTGTGCCCGGGATGCTGCCATTCCCCCCGTGCATTCTCCCCATCCTCCCGGATGCTGCCCCTGGTCTTGCCCTACTCCCGGGCACTGGCCGCCTGCCCTCCACGAGCCCTGACTGCAAAGCCCCATCGCTAAAGCACCGAAGGGCCAGGATTGTTGACTTGCTAAGGTCGACACACAGAGTTTTGGTTTTACAATAAAAAAGATGTTGGCTTTTGTTGCTGATGTTTAAAAGAGTTTATTTCCTGGTGAGTTTCTGTCCTCTGTGAGATGCATGTACGCTCCACCTGCTAGAATAACTCATCCCAGGGCCCCGTGGGGGATGGGTATGGATTGTGCCTCTCACAGCACCTCATCTTCATCCATCTGCCAAATTCCGCTCCATGAAAAAGCCCAAAGACCCTTTTTCATGTGAATCCAGTCCTAACTTCATGCAAAGAGAAGCCTTTGAATTTCTCCTCTCCTTTCTCCATGTCCCTGGTTTCCCACTTTGGAGTCCCACATTCTGAATGTGTCATAGAAGGTGGTGAGGAGCCCCCAAGGTCACTAGCTGGAAGCACGACTTCTCCATCCAGGTGCCCCGAACTGTGCCCAAGCCCAGAAGGATTCCACTGAACCATGTCCTCTCCACTAGAGAAGAAAATTGAGTCCCCATCTGGTTCCATCTGCCCCTGTTGGAGAATCCACACCCAAGAAGGATGAGTTTTAGTGAGCAGCGTCCTCCCACCAGGCGTAGCCCATGGTCTTTCCGTGTCTGTGAAATCACCAGGCCCACAGGCCCCCAGAACCTGGCGTGGGGTCCCTGAGCACCTCAGAGGGTCTGCAACGGCAGCTGTGACTGAGGGCACCAGGCATTCATTTCATTAGGGAACTAGGATGCTCTCCACCTCAATCCTGTCTTCCTGAATGCTACGTTTCTGCCTTTCAATTGAGTGCATGGCAAGAACGGGGAAAAATATGGCAGGTTTTGGAGTTTAATATCGATTGAGTTAGATAGCTAGTGAGGGAAATAACCATAATTTTTTCCATGTTTAAAAAAATTTTCTCTGGAGGGGCCCGTTTTTGTATGTAGCTTTTATGTGCAGGGTTACCCTGGGACAAATAAACATTGGCCTTCAAAGCCTTTCTGTCTGCCATTGCTGCTGCTTGAGGGAGTCCCCTCTCCCCCTTCCTGCCCCTCACCCTCCTGTGCAGATGAGTCCCCCATCTGTCCAGCCAGCTCCCAGGATGGGCTTAGGGAGAGCATTTCCCACTCGCCTCCCAGGCCGTCTCTGCCAGCAAATCCTCTCCCAGGATGGTGGTAAGAAGGTTGCTCCTGTGACAAAATCCTGCATAAGGCGAGGCCGAGCAATGGGCCAATTCAGAGCCAGGAGTGAGGGAGAGGGGCTTAAAGCCCTGGGGAGGGGCTCAGTGGCTCAGTTTAGGCCCCATTTGGAGACTCAATTTCAGATCAACTGTACAAGGGGCTTCCCCACACCACACATTCTTTCTTTGTAATTTGTGAAGCCTGACTCGGTCAACATTTTTTTTTTATTTTATTTTATGAAGAGTAAAAGTCTATAATTATGTAAGTCCAGAGTATTAATAAATTAATGAGCCTTTGCGCTCACTGTTGGACCATTAGATTTATTCACACCTGGTACCTGGCTGGTTGGTCCTACCCCAAGAGCATGGTCCGAGGGGAGAGGGTCTAAACACCCCATGAAGAGGTGGGAGACAGAGAGCACTAGCAGTGCCCCTGTGTATCTAGATGGCTTTCGCTGGCTCATGTACAGATATGCCCAGGACAGCCACAACAGAAAGCACAGAATGCTGGAAAAGCAGGCTGGGGGCCATGGGGGTTTTACAAAGGAAAAATGTTTATTGTACTCATGATCTTAAGAAAAGTGTGTGATGCCTTTTTATTAAGCATGAAGGGGTTAAGAGCAGTGATGTCAGCAAGCTGGTAGGGTAGGGCACTCTTGGTGCACACCACCCCTTTTCCCACAAACAGTGAACAAAACAAGTTGAAATGGTTAAAAGCAACTTCCCCAGAATTCTGGACATCATTCAAGGGTGAATGGTAGTTAAACAAGTGAAGGGTGAGTGTGGTGGTGCAGTTTCATGGGGTGGGTCCCATTTAGTGCATCTGCATGTCTGCACACACCTGCTCCTGAAAGATTAACTCAAGGTGATCACTGGTTTTGCCTAATGTGGAAAGTATGCAGGGCAGAGAAAATGGGTGGAGAAGCAGGGCAGATGGATCATGGGGAAGAAATAAGCCACAGCCACTGGCGTAAAATGTGGGAAAGATACAAAAGGTGCCTGGGACACAGGAGGAAGAGCTGGGGAGTTTCTCTTTAGGATGGGAAGCTGGGGCACAGAAGAGAATTTGTGCATGCCAGAGAATTTTTGAAAGCTACTACACATGCATGCTTAGAAAGACCAGAGAGGATCCAATTCTTCATTATGGGCTGGGTTATGAGAGCTCAGTACAAATTGGCCTAAGTTTGGAAGGAGACCCTCAACACAGAGTTGATCCACACTACAGCCTTTAACAATCACAAAATAAACATTACAGAACCCAGGAAAGTGGCAGAATCTGATCTTAAAAGTTAACACATGAAAATATCCAATATTTAGACTTCAACAGCAAATCATGAGTTTTACAAAGAAACAGGAAATCATGGCCCATTCAGAGGAACAAAATAAAATGATGGAAATTGTCCCTGCATCAGGCCAGACATTGGAATTCCTAATCAAAGACATTAAGTCAACATTACTAAATAAGATTAAATAAGCTCAATGAGATAAAACAAGGACAAAGAACTAAAAGAAATCAGAAAAAAATGATACACAAGCAAAAGGAAGAATTAAAAATGTTAAAAAGGAAAGCAACAAATTGTGAAGATAAAGAGTACAGTAACTGAAATTAAAAATTCACTAGAGGGTATCAACAACAGATTTGAACAAAGGAGAAGAAAGCATCAGTGACCTTGAAAACAAAATGAGTGACATTATTCAGGCTGAAGAGGAAAAATGAAAAAGAATGAAAAAATGTGAGCAGAGCCAAGCGACCTGTGGGACAAAATAAGACATACTAACACATGGTTGTTCCAAAGTAGAAGAGAAAGAGAAAGAATACTTGAAGGAATAATGGGGAAAAATTCCCAAATTTGATGAAAGATGTGAGTATAACATCCAAGCTCAAGAAACTCTAAATATGAGAAACTCAAAGAGATCCCCACTGAGATGCATTATAGTCAAACTGTCAAAAGACAAAGACAAAGAGTATCCTAAAAGCAGCAAGAGACAAGTGACTTATTACATACATGGAGTCCTCATTAAGAATAATTGCTGTTTTCTCATCAGAAACCATGGAGGTGAAAACACAGTAACTAGACATTCTTAAAGTGCTGAAAGAGAAAACGTGTCAACCAAGAATGCTGTATCTGGCAAAACTGTCCTTCAAAAAGGAGGGAGAAATCAATATATACCTCAAAACACAAAAACAGAGGAAGTTTGTTACACTCTACCTTCCCTACAATATGGACTAAAGGGAGTCCTCCAGGAGGAAAGGAAAGGACACCAGACAGCAACTTGAAGCAATATGAAGCAATAAAGATCTACAATCAAGGTAGCTACATGGGTAAATATACATGCCAGAGTTATTATAATGTAGGCTTGTAGCTCTACTTTTTATTTTTACATGATTTAAAATATGAAAGCATAAAAGAATAATTCTATGTTATTGGGCACATGATATATAAAGATGAAATTTGTGAAAAAACAAAACACTATGTGCAGATTTGGAGGGGTATAAAAGCAAAGATCCTAGATCCTATGGAAGGCAAATTATCAGTATCAATTCAATTTAGATTGTTATATATTAAGGATGCTAAATGTAAATCCCCATGCTAACCACAAAGAAAATATCTTTAAAATATCCTGAATAGGAAATGAGAAGGGAATCACATAGCTTCACTACAAAATATTAACTATAAAAAAGAAGGCAATGGAGGGAATGTAGGACACAGAAGGTATAAGATTTACACACACAAAAAGGGAAAATATCTATAGTTAGCCCTACCATATTAGTAATTACATTGGATGTAAATGGATTACACTAGCTGATTAAAAGGTAGTGATTGACAAAATGGATAAAGAGCATGACCCAACAGTATGCTGTTTACAAGAGTCTCACCTTAAATCCAGAGACAAAAGGGTGAGTGAAAGGATAGGAAAAATATTCCAAGTGAATAATAGCAGACAAAATAGACTTTAAGTAAAAAGGAGACAACAAGTACACTATATACTAATAAAAGGGTCAATACATTAAGAAAATAGAAAAATTAATAATAATTATGCAGCTAATAACAGAGCCCCATAACATATGAAACAAGCATTGATAGAATTGAAAGGAAAAATAGTTCTACAATAATAGTTGGGGACATCAATACATGACTTTCAATAATTGATAGAACATCCAGACAGAACATCAATAAAGGAAACAGAGGACTCGAACCTTATTATAAAACAGGGGTTCTTAACCTCTTTTGTTCCATGGACCTCTTTGCCGGTTAGGTGAAAACCACGGACCCCTTACTAAGTCCATATTTTACTGTGTATTATTTAATAAATATACAACACCCAGATGAATCCATGCCCACAAGAATGTTTTTGAATTTCAATTTAAGCTCAAGGACCCCTTGTTAAGAACCCCTGTAAAATAATGGGACCCAGGAGACATATGCAGAACCATCCATGCAAGAACAGCAGAATACACATTTTTCTCCGTTGGGTTTGGATCAGTCGTCAGGGTAGAATGTATGTTAGATCACAAAACAAGTCTTAACTTTGAATTCATGAAAAGGTTCTTTTCTGACTAGAATGGAATAAAGCTAGAAATTGGTAATAGAAGGGATGCTGGAAAATCCACAAATATGTGGAAATTAAACAACACACCCGTAAACCATTTGGTCACAAAAGAAATTACAAGAGAAATAATAAAATTCTTGGAAATGCATAAAAATGAAAATGCAACATAACAAAATTTATGGGGTGCACTGAAAGCAGTGTGTGGGGTGAAAACTATAGCTGTAAATGTGTACATTAGAAAAAAAGAAAGCTTTCAAATATGTGACCTAACTTCACATCTTGAGGATCAAGAAAAAGAAAAGCAAACTAAACCTGAAATTAGCAGAAATAATAAAATAAGTATTAAAGTAGACATGAATGAAATACAGAACAAAAATATTTGAGAGAATCAACAAAACCAAAAGTTGGTTCTAAAGAAGGATAAAATTTACAAACATTTAACTATACTGTCAAAAAGAGAAAGGACACACACACACAATAGAAAAATCAGAAATGAAAGGGGGTACATTCCTACTGATCTTGCAGAAATTAAAGATTTCAACAGACTACTATGAACAATGATACACCAATAAATTGGGAAGCCTAGATGAAATGGTCAAATTCCTAGAAACACACAGTATGCATAAATGGACTAAAATAGATCTTAACAGATTTATAACAAGTAAAGAGATTGAATCAATACAAAAATCTCCCACAAAAGAAAAGTCTAGGACCAGATGCCTTTATTGGTGAATTCTACCATACATTCCAAGAAGAATTAACACCAACCATTCTCAATATCTTCCAAATTGGAAGAGATCTCTTCCTAACTCACTCCATGACTACCATTATTCTGATACCAAAACCAGAGAAAGTTATCACAATAGAAGAAAATTACAGACCAATTTCCCTTATAGATGTAGGTGCAAAAACCCTCAACAAAACGCTAGCAAATTGACTCCAATGGCATATTAAAATGATTATCCACCATTACAAAATGACATTTATCCCAGGAATACAAGACTGGTTCAGCAGAAGGAAATCAAAGAAATTCAGCACATTACTAGAATGAAGAAAAAAAATACACTGTCATCTCAATTAACACAGAAAAGATATGTGAAAAAATTCAACCCTCATTCATGATGAAAACACTCAGAAAAATAGGAAGAGAGGAGAATTTCCTTGACATACTAAAGAGCATTTATGAAAATGCCATAGCTAATATCTTACTCAATGATGAAAGACAGAAAGCTTTCCCTCTGAGATCAGGAATAAGATAATGGTTTCTGCATTCATTACTGTTCTTCAACATTGTACTGGAAGTTCTAGCCAGAGCAATTAGACAAGAATAAGAAATAAAAGTCATCCAAATTGAAAAGGAAGAAGTAAAACTCTGTTCAAGATGACAGGATCCTTTGTATAGACAATCCCAAAGAATTCACAAAAAAAGTAATAGAGCCAATGACAAATTCACCAACCTTGCAGGGTACAAGATTAACATGCACTGGGGCCCCTTCTCCTCTCCTGGGAGAAAGGGAGCCTCCCAACCTGCTTCCCAATCCTACAAGGTAGACATTGTTTTTCCTGCCATTTTGCAGAGGAGGAAATTAAGGCTCAGAGCTGAAGGCCTTGTCTAAGGTGAAAGAGCTTCTGAGGAGTGGGGGTAATCGGATGGGGGAGTCCAGACCCTTCCAGGACTAACTCTCATGGACTAACTTTGGATTTATATCTCTGGGGGACTAGGGCAGAACTAGAATCAAAAGTATGGAAAGTCGTGAGTCCTCTAAGGTATCAGCTCCTTTCATCTTCACAATTGCCTCCGTTCTCTCAGGCCTTCCTCACTGGTTGTCCTGCACCTAAAATGCTGCTCCCCAAGGTGTCTGGATTTTGGATCTTCTCAACATTCAGATTCAGATGCTATTTCCTCCAGAAGCCTGCTTGAACCTGCTGTAACTAAACTGTTCCCTTCCTGCTTCACTAGGTGTCCCGCTGCCTCTAATTTACTAGGTTCTAGTCTTCTGGATTGGGAGCTATACCGTGTTGATGCCTCGTTGCACAGTAGGCACTCAGTAAAGATGTGGCAGATGCTATAGGTATGCCCCCCATGTCCCCTCAGGACCCCACTGTGTACCCAAACCCTAAAACAAGACTTCCAGCTGCCAGTACCTGCAGGTCTCACCTGGGGGTTTTTCAAGTCACCTGAGCCTGCCCTGTCCACACACTGGGCATGCTGGAAATGTCAGGGAGTCAGTGCCCCTTGCAGGGAGGCACATGGGACACAATAGCTGGTGGGCCACTGCCCCAGCCCTATCCACCTCTGCAGGGAAAACTTGGTCAAGTGGTCTACACTCTCCTAAGAGCCCCAGGACTGAGCTCAGGGACCCACAGCAGTCATCTGCTAAGACCCGCTGCCTTGTACTCTCTGTCTCCTCCTCACAGTCTCCACACCCTTCTTGAGATGCTTCCTGGGATCAGCCCCCAAACTACTTGCACTGAAAAAAGTATAGCAAGGGGGTTGCAATCAGCTGGAAGCATAGAGATGCTCTCTTTTCCTTCACTGGCAGACACATTAGATCGTCCATAATTGGTGCCCTGAGGCTTGGTGTGCCTCAGCTGACTGTCCCCAAGGCCCAGTGTAACTCAGAGCCGGCTTTCCCCAGGCTCACTGTGCCTCAGCTGGCTGTCCCTGAGGCTTGCTGTGCCTCAGGTGGCTGTGCCCCAAGGCTGGGTGTGCCTCAGCTGGCTGTCCCCGAGGCTTGGTGTGCCTCAGAGCTGGCTATCCCTTAGGCTTGGTGTGCCTCAGCTGGCTGTGCCCCAAGGCTTGGTGTGCCTCAGCTGGCTGCTGCGCTCCCCTGACCCTGTGTGAACCGAGCAGGCCCCTGCCCATGCCTGGGGCTCTGGACTCTGGAGGAATGGGTCTGTCCCTCCTAAACGCTCCAGGCAGTACCGCTGAAACCACCACATCTTCCTACAGTGGAGGCTGAGGGCGCTCTTAGTTTAACCAACGTGAGCTTGGCGTGGCCCCTCATGCCTTCCCCATCCCTGCACACAAGGACGCAGCGGCAGTGTAGGGCTTAGGTCAGAGGTCGTCTGTGAGGTCACCGGGCCCCCTGATGGCCACACCCAGGACTTCAGACCTCGGCTTCTGCTGAGAACTGAACATGAGGCTTCAGAAAAATGGGATTTCATGGACAGTCCCTCCCTGGTCTTCTCCCACCCTCCCTCCCCTCAGCTGACCCTTGGCTGGGGGCTTGATTGGGGGCCCCTCAACCCTAGTGAGTGGGGAAGGGGTGCAGCCCTCTGTGACCCCCCCTGCCTGAGTCCTTGGGGCTGGAGAAAACAAGCACCCCTCTGAGCTGCCCACATCTGAGAGGAGTGAAAGGGGGAAATCTCCTGGGGAATACTTCCTCTTTATTTTAAATCAGAGCAATAAACACACATTTTCCAAGAGGCAGAAATGAAGCAGACCCTGCAGAGTCAGAATGAGCTGGAATGGGCACGGGAACAAATAGCCCCACTCATGAAATGCTGCATGAGAGGACTCCCTCACCACGACAGGGCAGAGGGGTTCCTGGCCACCACGGCAGGTGCTGAGCTGCCATGTGGTCGCTTCAGGCCAATGACAGTGGCATTTCTGCCAATTGGAACATCACCCAGGAGGTGGAAGAACTGGAGAGGCTGGCAGGGGCCTGCCTGGCCACGTGCCCTGATGTGAGCTCAGACGTGGTCCCACCTGACCACAGGCCCTGGGGTTCAGTCCAGCCACGAGCCCAGGTAGGCAGGAGGGATGCATGTAGAGTCCCCAGGCTCTGGCACAGACCCCTCACTAGCGGGAGGACCTCAGGGCCGGCCTCCTGGTATCACCCTGGTGTCCATGCGGAGGGGCAGGGGCCACAGCAGTGACACCCACGGGGCCTGGTGGACCAGGTCAGCACACCTGTGCTAGCCGACCTCTTCCAGGTGACTCATCTGAGCTAGAGGAGACCTGGGGATGCAGGCTGGCCTGCGGGAGATTAGTGTGTCAGGACGTGCTCTGGGAACAACTTTGAGGGGAGGCGAAGTTGGAACCCGACCCCGCAGAGAGGTGGTGGCAGGATGTGATGCGGCGGTCATCCCAAATCACCTGCCAGGGAAGGGGTGGTGGGGGACGGGGGCTGCCCTGTGTGGAAATGCGGATGAAGGGGCTTCTCCTGGGCCCTGCACTGCACCTGTCAGCACAACAGCCCTGCAGGGAGGGGTGCAGGGGGCTGGAACCTGAGCTCCTGGTGGCAAGGTGGGTCCTGAGGGTCCACGCCCACCCCACCCACAGGGCCTTCCCTGCTGATCCCTCCACAGGCAGGGGTGAGACCAGCCCAGGGAGGAGTGGTGACGGGGTCAGAGCTATGGGCCCCACTGGCCTCGCAGCCCAGGGTGCCCTGCACCCCGAGAACTCCCGCCTTCCAGAGCCAGGGTGGGGACTCAGGCTTGCAGACCCCTCCTCCTCTTCAGGTGCTGGCCTGGCCGGGCTCCTGCAGTGCCCTTCACTGTCCCCCCCCTGGAGCCCTGGGCTGGGGGCCAGACCCTCCGCAATCCTGGGTGGGGGCTCCGCCCACCCAGGAGCGAGGAGCAGCACTGGTTGAGCAACCGGGGGCAGCAGCGCTGGTTGAGCGACAGGGGGGAAGGCGCAGCCTCCAGCTGCGGGCACGCTCGCCCTTCCCACACACACAGGTGGCCCCTTCTCTGGGCCCCAGGAGATGCCTGTGGTCCAGACCTCAGCCTCCCACGTTCTGCCCTTGAAGGGGTTTTCCTTCCATCTGTCCTTTTCTGTCCCTTCCAGTCCAGGCTGGCAGGGGTTCCTTTCATAGGGATCTCACAGAAGCTTGTTGGTTTTCACGTGCTTGTTGGGGTCCAAGCCATCAGACAGCAGGGCGTTCCCAGCTCCGACCTGAAGAGCCGCATTTGCAGTCCTGACTTGGAAGGAAACCACTGCCCGGTTCCATGCTCAGCTAAACCCTCACAGGGAGCACTATTTTCTGGGGCTTGCTTTCTCAAAGCTCAGAATTTTCCCAGTCATCAATTTCTGTTTTCTTTCCCCTATACCCAGAAGTTCAGTTTCCAATTATCCCTTTCCTCTCGCATTTTATTATAAGGTTCAGGGAGTAGCAGGCTGCACTTTCCACCCACACTTAGCTTGGAAATATCCTCAAGTTCATAGCTCTTAAGTTCTCCTGTCTGTCATCAGGACTCAATATTGCCAAGTTCTCTACCATTTTAAAACAAGGACTGCCTTTCTTCCAATTTTCAATACAAATGCATTCTTTCTATCTAAGGACTCATCAGAAATACCTTTGCATTTATACTTCTACCAACAGGTTCTTCAAATAAATTTAAGCCTTATCTTTCAAGCCCCTCACAATTCTTACAACCTCTACCCAACCCAATTCCAAAGCCCTTTCCACTCTTTTGCATTTGCAATAGAGGCACCCCTTTCTCCTGGTACCCACATCTGTTCTGGTTTCCTAGGCTGCTCAAAGCAGATACCATGAAACTGGTTGGTCTAGACAATGGAATTTTGTTAGCTTACAGCTTGAGGCTGAGAAAATGTCCAAATCGGGGCATCAGCAAGGCGATGCTCTCTTTCTGAAGGCTGGCTGCCGGTGGTCCTGGGCTCCTCTGCCACACGCTGGGCTCTCCCTGCTCTCCCGGGGTCTGCTGCTTTCAGCTTCTTGCTTCTGCGGCTTTCTCTCTGTCTGAATTTCCTTCTCTCATCAAGGAGTCCAGTAAGAGGATTAAGGCCCCTCTGACTGAGGTGGGTCACACCTTAGCTGAAGTAGCCTCATCAGAAGATCTTGTCTCCAGTGGGTTCACAGCCACGGGAATGGCTTAGGCTTAAGAACGTGGTTTCCTGAACATGTCCTCGCAGGAGCATCTTAAACCCCACAGGGGACATGGTGCAATCCTGGAGGGCCTCAAAGTGCACGTGCCCCCAGTTAGGAGCTCCCGCCCCACTTCAACAAGTGCCCAGTGCTCAGGGGATCCCCACCCCTAATGGGAGCTGGGATTCCTTTCCCCATTTGACAGATCAGCAAACATGGGCCTGAAAACTGAAGGTCACTTTCCTAAGATCCCACAGCTTTTCCCTGGAGGATCCAGGCAGCCAGTGCAGACACGCTGTGTGCAGGGGGATCCTGGGCTCCCCAGGGAGGACACAGGGGATGACGGTGTGGGGGTGGCATCTGCCTCCAGATTCCCCTAGCCTGGGCCTGTCCTTGTCCAGCCCCCACCAGTTCAGCACTGGCCACCAGGGGCACTGGAGCCTGGAGGGAGCCCCGACCTGGGGGCCACTGGGTGGCTCAGGGCAAGGGTTCCTCTGTCACCTCCAAGTGTGGGGGACCCTCTCCCTGGCCTTGGTTTAATCTTGGGCTGTGGCGTCAGCCCCCGCTGGCCCCCCGACATGAGTCCCTAATCCTGGGTGATGCTCGAGCCTCTCGGAGGCAGGACCCTCTCTCAGACACCCAGCCTCCCCCGCAGGACCCTCCTGCATGCACATGTGCAGCCTCCGGGGAGTGTGTGTGGCCCTGCTGTGGTCCCCACACTGCCCCCAGGCCCCTTGCCTCCACCAGCACCCCCAGGCCTAGCCCAGAATGGAGATGGAGGGGGCCCGGAGGAAACTGCTTTTCTCAAATGCGCACAGGTGTTTCTGCCTGCGCCGTGCTGGGCAGCCTGGGCCAGGCGAGGCAGTGGCAGCTTGGCCACTGCTGTCCTCTGTCTTCTGATCCATGGGACAGGCTGGGGGCCCAGCCCAGATGCTGCCAGGGGAACGAGAGGCCTGGGGTCAGCATCCCCTCCCAGCGTGGACCAAGGCTGACGCTCACCCCAAGGGACACTGTGTCTCTAAACATGGGCAGGGTCAACAGGGACAGAGGTCAGAGGTCAAGGTCAGAGGTCAGAGGGAACCAACCTGAGGATCCAGGGCTGAAACCCGAGGTCATTGGTCCCAGGGCTGTGTGGTGACCAGGACTGGACCTGCCCTCCCAGAGGCCCCAGGGCCTGAGGCCCAAGCAGACCATGGCCAGGTGAGCCGGGCAGCCCCGAGGATGACAGAGGGGCCAGGACCCTCTGGACTTTGACACCAGCCTGGGGAGGGGGAGCCCCCATCATGGGAGGGGGGCATCAGGAGCTTGGAAGGCTGCATCTTGAATCTGGGGGTTTCTATCGCCTAACATGGAAGCTTCCAGGGACCCATGAAACCTGCATAGCTCTCCACAGGCCACTTCCAGATGTGCCCAGCCTGCGGTGTCCCTCAGTGCTTCTGTCCAAGGGGCGTTTCCATGGAAACATCAAAGCAGCCCTGCCAAAGGCTGCTCCCAGCAGCACAGGCCTGACCTGCCTCAGGCTGTGCAGAGGCAGCGACCCCAGAGCAGAGGACAGGGCTGAGGGGGTGGGGCCTGGGGGTGGGTCTGGGGCCTGGGGGTGGGGCTGGGTGGGAGTTGAGATGCAGAGGCAGGGCCTGGGGCCTGAGGGCCGGGCCTTGGTGACAGCCAGGCCCAGGGCTCCAGAAGGTGGAAAGACTTGGGAACCAGCAGCGTTTCCTCCTGCAGGCTCCTGCCCTCTGGGTGCTGCCTGCATCCCCCCTCCCCCCCACAGTCCCTGCACAGAGGACTGAGGGGCTCCCAGACAGCTGCCTGGTACCCCTATGCATCAGGGTCCCTCCTGGCCACCCACTGGTCACGTGACTCCAACAGTGCTGCTGTCAGGACCCAGGCAGGGGGAGGGCAGTTAGGAGGGGGCGCCTGACAGTCCCCAGCATCCCCAGAGTTGTCTCCACATGTTGGGGAGCCTCTGCCTCTGTCCTCTCGGGACTCCCTGCCTCCTCCTGCTCCTCTTCCCACAGCTGCGCCTCCTCATGGCAAGCTGAGCCCTGGGGTCACTCTGAGCTCCTCTCTGCCCCCTGCCCAGCACCTGCACCCCCGCAGTCCTCCCCTGCTGCCCCAGCCTCCACAGGGCTGTGCTGTCTGGGAGGGGAGGGCGGGGTCTGTCCCTCACGTGCAGTAAGTGGGGGTCAGCACTCAGCAAACACCTCAGGAGCCCTTCAGAAAGTGGGAAGTACTGGGGGTAAAGGTGTCCTCTGAAAAGACCCCCGAGCTTTGGCAACCATAAGGCCGTGGCTGCTGCTTGACCCCGTGGCCCCAGGCACATTGTGCAGCCACCACCAGGTGGGTGGAGTGGAGCCCGGTGGTCCTGAGGGTGGACGAGGCTCTGCACAACTCCCAGCAACCCCCAGATGAGGGGCCTGGGGGCGGTGCTGGACGGGGACCCCGCTGCTCAGCTCAGGTGGCTCTGACATGTGGGAGCGGGAGAGTGCACAGGACCCCATGGGGCAGGGCCCCAGTGATGTCCTGTAGAAGAATGACAAGCGGGTCAGCTCCTGAGCCCAAAGGTGACCTGGGACCCTCAAGCCCGAGGGACAGGATTCCTTGTATCCTGGGAACCCCCAGCCTTCCCTGCCGCCCCCACCTCACCACCCCACTGGGTGGGGCCTCCACGGGAAGCCGATTCTGGCTCCTGTAGCACCGGCCCTGGGAGGTGTTCCCTGGGCACCCGGAAACCAAGAGGCAGGAGGCGGGGTGTGGGGACCCTGCCCTGGGTGGGGGCTGTCTCAGAGATTGGCTGGGAAGCCTGAGCCAGGGTGCAGGGCCAGAAGGCCTGGGGCTGAGGGTCACCCCCCAGCACCTTCCTGCCTCAGCACCAGGTGCCCAGGTGTCCAGGTGGGGCCTGGGGGTTGGAGAGTCCCCTGTGATGTGCATTTGACTCCAGGAGATGGCGCTCGTGGCTTGCAGTCATCCCTTGCCCTTTTAAAGAGCAGATCTCAAAACCATAGTGTTTGCAGTCAGGGGACACACAGGACTAGGACTTCTGTCTCACCTGGAGCTGGTTTCCTGCTGTCGTGTCACATGTTTCACCACGTTTCCATGGTTAGGCTGATTTTCCCCTTTCTGCAGGCAGGCGCCAAGCTCAAGGCGCCCCTTTGCCTAAGCTCAGCCTCTGCTGGGATCAGCAAGCCCAGCCCTGAGCCCCCAGGTGGGCCCAGCCCCTCTGCAGGTCCCCGTGCCCAAGGTCAGGCCAGGGGGTCAGTGCCTGCCTGGGGACCCAGGGCCTGACTCCACATTCTTTGCTGAACCCCCAGGCAGGACTGTGAGGCTCCATGCATGTGAGCTCGCCCCACGGGCCATGGGAAGGAGCCCCAGCCCCAGCCCCTGCTCCCAAGCCCCCTGCAGCCACCCTAGTTCCAGGGACACACAGGGCCACAGGCGACTCGTGGAGCTGAGTCCTGGAAGCCGCGCAGGCCAGCTGGTGTCCTTCACTGTCCAAGCCCATGGGTTCTCGGTGTTCCTGGTTCCTGTCCCCGCAGTCCCCCCTTTCCCAACCAGCTCCCCCACGCTCTCCTTCCAGCCCACAATGCCCCACGATGCCCTCCGGAGCGCACATTTCACACCTGGAACCCACATCCTCCACCTTCCACGGCACCTGCTCCCCCTCCCATCCCTCAGTCAAAGCCTGGGTTTCCTCCCCATGACCGTCCTGTGGGACGATTAGGCCACGCTGCTCAGCCAGCGCCAGCCCCGTGGTGCTGTGGAGACTGTGGGTGACCGATGCCCACACCCCATGGCCATGAACCAGGCACTGGGCTGGGCAGTCCAGCTGGGCCTGTGCACCAGACAGAGGCCTGGAGCGATCCCAGGGCTCCAGAGCAAGGAAAGGGCAGTGCCGGCGCCCGGAGCCCACCTTCATACCCACGCCCTGTGACTGAGCCTGGCCAGTGGCCTGCAGCCCCGTGGCCATTCCTGCCTCACCCCTCCCATGCCCGTCCTCCTGGTTCTGCGTCCCTGCTGGACCCCGCCCCACCCCAGAGCTGCCCCATGGCCCGTCCTCCAGAGTGCGAATCGCTGTCACCCTCAGGCCCTCCTGAGTCCAGTGAGGAGCTTGGAGCCCTCCAGGCCACACCCATACCCCCACCAGCCCCTCCTCTCAGGAGACCCTTGCCCCATGAAGCCCCTCGGCACCCACCTCTGCCATCCCAGCATGTGGACCCCCACTCCTGGGCCTCCTCTTGGTCCTGACCGTGGGCTCCTGGCTGACCCTCCGCCTTCACCCAGGGCCCATGGCCACCCTCATGACCCTCCACGGCCCTGTGATCTCTACCCAATGCCTCCTGGGCTCAGCTCCCCACACAGTGGCCTACCTGGCTCCTGAACTCACCATCACCTGGGCACACAATTTCACCCCTCGCCCCTCACCGACACCTGCTGTGCATCCAGGCAGTTTTCTCAGTTCCTCCATCACGTGACCATTGAGCCTTGTGGGAGCCTCTGCTCTTTCGGCATCTCCGTTTCCTGTCTGGGGGGTTCTAGGGTGTCCCTGGACCCTCCCGTTCCAATATGCCAGGCCCCCTGGCCCCTTTCCTATCTGTCCCTCACTTAGGCTCAAATTTCAGCACAGATGGGTGGAGCCCATGGGATGCCCTCCAGGCCACCAGGGCTGCTGGTGTTGCTGGGGACGAGCCCACCATGGGCAGGTTGGCTTCCTGCCACATAGATGCCCACCAACCGCAAATGAAGCCTTGGTACCGGACAAAACTTCCCAGGAAAGGGCCGGCAAAAAGCAAGAAAACCAGTGTTCTAAGTGGCAGAAAGTAAAGGAGAGGGAGCTTGAAGCCAGAACAGTGGAGGCATCTGGAGCCCCTGGAGACGGGGGTGGTGAGCTCCTGCCCTGAGGGCTGGGGGTGGGATGGGTGGGGTGGGCAGGGGGCCCCAGCCTCAGGTACCCAAAGGTGGTATCTGCTCCCTCCTGAGCAGAAGCTGTGGGGGCTACACCCCCTAAAGTGGGGCAAGGAGATCTTGCCCCAGGCCCAGCGCCTGGCACAGGAGAAGCTCCTGCCTGCCCACGGGGGAGATCAGGAGCCCCAGGCTGCTGGGAGGCAGTGTGGGAAATCTGAGCAGCCATAAAACTCATCTGAAACTGGTAGAATCCACCAGGCTCCAGCAAAAACAGCCACGAACTTCTCCCTCTGGAGACACCTTCCTTCTCCAGGGAAGGTTCTGCTGAAATAAGCTCAGGGGGAAAAGATCCTAGGGATCCATCAAAGACAGTCAGTAGGGGGAAAGGGAGGACACCAAGATGGCAGCAGAGTAAGGATCTCCTAGAGATGGCTCCTGCTACAGGGCAGTTAGCAAACACCCAGAGCTCTCTGAAGCTGGCTGAAGGACCTGTGTGGGGGTCCCAGGAGGCCAGAAGAGAATCCTTCAAGGTCCTTGAAAGAATGGAAGGAGACTGCCCATCTGCAGAGTGGATTCATGAGTAGACCCTCCATGCTCCAGAGGTTGGTGCCTATGGCACAAGCTGGCTTGGGAGTAATTCTGTGGCAGGAGTTGGAAACTCTATTTCCCAGAAACAGGGGAGGAAGGCAGTGTGGCACCGACTTAAGCTACTGATTAGTAACCCCAGCTGGCTAAAGTATAATCCTAGGAAGAGCTAAAGTTTGAACCTGTCCGAGTCAGAAAGAGGCCAGTGGCTGCCATTTTGGCTCCATCCCCGGCATGAAGGAAGGTGGGGCAGACTGAAAATTCCAGTGACGGTAGAGACCTAGGGACCAACTTCTTTCCATCCAGGTTCAATTGCAGCTCTAGCCTAAACCCCAGTCCCACCTCCATCAGGGAGGAAGCTGGGGGGACCTGCACCACCTCTCTGGGAAACTGCAAGCCAAGCCACAGATGCCAGTGCCCATCCTACTCTATGGCTGTAAGCCACCTCAGAGCTATTCTATGGTTGGAGTTAAAAGCTTAATTTCCCATAAATGGGGAAGGAAGAGATGGTTGTCCACCTACTTCACCTTCTGATTGGTGGTCTTGGCTGGTTAACATATTATCCTAGGAACGGCTAGGGTTTGAGCCTGTCCAAGTTGGAAAGAGGCTGGTGACTGCCATTTTGACTCCACCCCTGGCATGAGGGAAAGTGGGGCTGGCTGAAAAGCCTGGTGCTGGTAAGGACTGGCTTCTTTCCACCAAGATCGGACTACAGCCCTAGCCTAGCTTCAGCCTCACTTCCAGCACGTGAGGAAGCTGTTGGGACCTGCACCAGCCTCTCCAGGCAACTGTTTCAGCTGGAACAGATGGACTAGTCAGACACGTGGGGTCACATCCCTACACCCCAGTAGGATAGGAGGGGGCTGGTGTTCCCTCAGCCTCTCAGGGCAACTGCAGGCAGTTTTGACCTGCACAGACCTGAACTTTGGGCACCTGTTGCTCCACCTCCACCCCCAATAGGACAAGAGAGGGACTGTGTTTGCCCAGCCTTGTTGGATAAGTGCAGGTGCTTTTGGCCCACACAGCCTGGACTGGTGGGTACTTGTGGATCCACCCCAAACCCCCAAGGGGGAAGGAGGGAACTGGTGTTTCCTCAGCCTCTCTGGGCAATAGCAGGTACTTTCAACCTGCACAGACTAGACTGTTGGATGCCTATGGATCCACTATCACCCCCAATAGGATAGGAGGGGGCTGATGTTTCCTCAGCTTCTGCAGGCAAGGTGAATGCTTCTGGCCTACATGGACTGAATTGTTGGACATTGGTGGTTCCATTCCTACCCCTTGAAGGACAGAGGGACAGTGCTCCTTCAGCCTATCAGGACAACTGCAGGCATATTTGGCCAACACAGATTAGATTGTCAGGCACTCCAGAGGATCCATCGCTACCCCAAAAGGGAGGGGAGCCAGTGCTACCTCAGTTTACCTGGGCAACTGTGATCATTTTGGGCCCACATGACATAAATTTCTGCCCAGGTAAGGGAGGAAGGGGTGTGAAGCTTCATCAGTCTCTCCAGGCAACTACAGACAGTCTCGTCCTGCCCAACTTGGATTATTATGCACAGCCACAGCTCTGTCCCTACCCCTGACAGAGGAGAAAGGTGGGAGAAGCCTCATCAGTTCTTGGGGCAACATGTGCAGCACCAACTACATCCTTGTCTCCTACTACACAATCAGCAAGGGAGAAAAGACAAGAAAGCCCTAAACTAAAGAGAGAAATTGCACCCAGAATAAATACATATAGCAAGCCAGGTGCCAAGATACCAACAAAAAATTACAATCCATACGAAGGAACAGGAAGATATGGCCCAGTTAAAGGAACATAATAAGCCTTCAGATGACATAAAGGAGTTGAGATAACTAATCATAGATGTTCAAATAAATCTCCTTAATAAATTCAATGAGATGGCTAAAAAGATTAAGGATATTAATACAATGGGAGCACAAAGAAGAATTTGAAAGCATACATAGAAAAATAGCAGATCTTATGGGAATGAAAAGTACAATAAATGAAAATAAAAATACACTGGAGGTATGTAATAGCATATTTGAAGAGGCAGAAGAAAGAATTGGTGAGTTTGAAGACATGGCCTCTGAAAGTGAACATACAAAAGAACAGATGAAGAAAAGAAAGGAAAAAAAACTGAACAGGGTTTCAGGGAATTAAACAACAGCAAGAGAAGTGCAAGCATGCATGTCATGGGTGTCCAGAAGGAGAGGAGAAAGGAAAAGGCTCAGAAGGACTATTTGAAGAAATAATGGTAGAAAACTTCACAACCCTATTGGAGGACATAGGTATCCATGTCCAAGAAGCACATTGTACTCCCATTTGAATAAATCCAAATAGACCAACTGTGAGGAGGAACATACTAATCAGAATGTCAAATGTCAAAGACAAAGAGAGAATTCTGAGAGCAGTAAGAGAAAAGCAATGCATTACAAATAAGACTAAGTGCTGTTTTCTCACCAGAAACCATGAAGGCAAGAAGGCAGTGGTATGATACATTTAAGACACTGCAAGAGAAAAACTTCCAGCCAAGAATTTTATATCCAGTAAGATTATCTTTCAAAAATGAGGTGAGTTTAGAATAGTCACAGATAAACAGAAAGTGAGAGAGTTTCTAACAAAAAGATCAGCTTTGCAGGAAATACTAAAGGAAGTGTTACGGCCTGAAAAGAAAAGACAAGAGAAAGGGGCATGGGAGAGAATCTAGAAATGATGATTGTATCAGTAACAGTAACTAAAAGTGTCAAAAGAGTGCTAAAAATAAAATGACAGATTAACCCAAATATCAAAATGGATGAAATAAGAACAGCTTGTACAGTAATCACATTGAATATTAATGGATTAACCCCCCCAATCAAAAGATACAGACTGGCAGAATGCATAAGAAAATATGAGCCATCTATATGCTGTTTGCAAGAGACTCATCTTAGCCCCAACAATACCACCATATTGAAAGTGAAAGGATGGAAAAAGATACTCCATGCACATAGTAACCAAAAAAAAAAAAAAAGTTGGAACAGCTTTACTTATATAAAATGAAATTGACTTTAAAAGCAAAACTGTTATTTAGAGACAAGGAAGGACATTACATATCAATAAAAGGGATAATTCACCAGGAAGAAATAATAATCATAAATCTATATACACATAACCAGGATGCCCCAAGATATATGAGGCAAACACTGACAAAATTGAAGGGAGAAATAGACATCTTTACAATAATAGTTGGAAACTTCAATACACCACTCTCAGCATTAGATAAAACATCTGGACAGAGGATCAATAAAGACACACAGAACTTGAATAATATGATAAATGGGCTAAACCTAATAGACAAATACAGAACATTGTAGCCCTAAAGAGTAGGATATACATTCAGGCAAGAAAAAGAAATAAAAGGCATCTAAATCTGAAAGGAAGAAGTAATACTTTCATTATTCATAGATAATATGATCCTATATCTAGAAAGTC
Source organism: Dasypus novemcinctus (assembly GCF_030445035.2). Classification (NCBI taxonomy): domain Eukaryota; kingdom Metazoa; phylum Chordata; class Mammalia; order Cingulata; family Dasypodidae; genus Dasypus; species Dasypus novemcinctus. The sequence continues at coordinate 96,718,908 of NC_080678.1, forward strand.
CCAAAAAGTCTACAACAGAGCTGCCAGAGCTAATAAAAGATTTAAGAAGAGTGTCAGGATTCAAGATCAATACAAAAATCAGTGGTATTTCTATACAATTGTAATGTACAATCTGAGGAGGAAGTCAGAAAAAAAATTCCATTTATAATAGCAACTAAAAGAATCAAATACTTAGGAATAAACTTATCCAAGGATGTAAAGCACTTGTATTCAGAAAACTACAATGCATTGCTAAAAGAAATTTAAAAAGACCTAAATAATTGGAAGAACATTCTGTGCTCATGGACTGGAAGACTAAATATCATTAAGATGTCAATTCTACCCAAATTGATACACTGTTTCAATGCAATCCTAATAAAAATTCCACTCGCATTTTTTAAACAAATGGAAAACACAATTATCAAATTTGTTTGGAAGGGAAAGAGGCCCCAAATAACCAGAAACATACTAAAAAGAAAGGTGAAGTTGGAGGACCCTCACTTCCAGACTTTAAATCCTATTACCTAGCCACAGTGGTCAAAACATCATGGCATTGGCATAAAGATAGACATGTAGACCAATGGAACTGAATTGATGATTCAGAAACAGACCCTCACATCTATGGTCAAGTGATTTTTGAGAAGCCTGTAAAACCCACCCAGCTGGGGCAGAACAATTTATTCAACAAATGGTATTGGGAGAACTGGATATCCATATCCAAAAGAAAGAAAGAAGACCTCTATCTTACACCTTATACAAAAATTAACTTAAAATGCATCAAAGACCTAAATATAAAAGGAAGCACAATAAAGCTCCTAGAAGAAAATGTAGGGAAACATCTTTAAGATCTGGTGGTAGGTAGTGGATTCTTAAAACTTATACCAAAAGCATGAGCCACAAAAGAAAACATGAATAAATGGGACCTCCTCAAACTTAAACACTTCTGTGATTCAAAGGACTTCATCATGAAGGTGAAGAAGCAGCCCACTCAATGGGAGAAAATATTTGGAAGCCACATATCTGATAAGGGTTTTATTTCCATTATATATAAAGAGAGCATACAACTCAACAATAAAAGAGCAAACAATCCAATTTAAAAATAGGCAAAAGATTTAAATAGCCCATTTCTTCAAAAAAGAAATCCAAATGGCCAGAAAAGCACATGACAAAATGTTCCATATCACTAGCTATTGGGGAAATGCAAATCAAAAGAACAATGAGCTATCATCTCACACCACATAGAATGGCCATTATTTAAAAAAACAGACAACAATAAGTGCTGGAGGGAACATGGAGAAATAGGAACACTCCTTCATTGTTGGTGGGATTGTAAAATGATGCAGCCTCTGTGGAAGACAGTTTGGTGGTTCCTCAGGAAGCTAAACATAGAACTGACATATGATCCAGTAATTCCCCTACTAGGAATATGCAGAAGAACTAAAAACTATGACATGACCAGACATCTGCACACTGATATTCATAACGGCATTATTCACAATTGCCAAAAGATGGAAACAACCCAAGTGTCCATCAACCAATGAGTGAATAAACAAAATTGTGGTATATACATATGATGGAATACTATGCTGCAGTAAGAAGAAATTAAAATGGGACACATATGATAACATGGATGAATCTTGAAGACATTATGCTAAGTGTAGTGAGCCAGACAGAAAAGGACAAATATTGCATGGTCTCATGAATATGAACTAAATACAAAGAAAAACCGCATGGAGTTAAAACCTAGAGTATAGGTTATTAGGAGATAAAAGCAGGATTGAAAAGAACTATGGATGCTTAATATATGTAGTTTTAATTAACTTGACTGTTAAATGTAGAAATGGTTAGAGTTAATGGTAACATAGAGTGAGTAGCAGCTGGTTTGCAAATGGGATTGTGACTGAAAAGTGTAGTCTGGGAAAGTAAATGTCAATTGAAAGAAAGCTAGAGAATAATCTAGGGACCGACTAACCAGTGAACTCAGAGGTGGATGAGAATTGTGGCAAGAGTGTTCTGTGCACTAGAGCAGATGTACATCACTAATGCAGGGTGTTGGAGATGTGGAGAAGCATTGGAAAAATACAACTGATGTGACCTATGGACAGTGGTTAACAGCAATACTGTAATAATCTTACATCAATGCCAAAGATGTACTATGTCTTTATTGAGGGGTATGGAATTATGGACCATGGTTGGTGGTAATGATCTGATAACATTATCTCATAATCTGTAAAAAATGTTTCACCAAGATGTGATGTGTTCATGAAGGGATATTGTATGGGAATTCTACACATGTGCATGACTGTTTTATAAGGTCACAATCTCTGTAATAAAAATATAATTTAAAAATATAGGGTGGGTTTGGAGAAAAATACACCAAATATTAGATAGGGACTATAGTTACTAGTAATATATATTTTTATGCTTTTTAAAATTAAGGTTAATAGATCACAAAGACTGTTACATTAAAAAACATAAAAAAACATAAAAAACATAAGAGGTTCCCACACCCCACTCCCCAGTCCCCACCCCCTCATGTCTGTAAATTGTATTTTTTGAAGATATATACATCACAAAAAATGTTACATTAAAAAATATGAGGTTCCTGTGTACTCCCCACCCCCCACTCCACTACTCCACACCAACAACCTCCTCCATCACTGTGGCACACTCATCGCACTTGGTGAACACATTTTGGGGCACTGCTGCACCACAGAGATAATAATTTAACCATAGTTCACACTCTCCCCCAGCACATTCAGTAGGTTATGGCAGGATATATAAAGTCCAGCATCTGACCCTGCAATGTGACGGTTTGCTCGGTCGGTAGAGGTGGGGTCTGGCTGCGGACGAGGGGTCAGTCCGGCTCTGGACGAGGGGTTGGTCCCGCTTGGGACGAGGGGTCGGTCCCACTTGGGACGAGGGGTCAGTCCGGCAGCAGACGAGGGATCGGTCTCACAAGGGGTTGCGCGGTTCGGCTGACGGGGTCGCCCGGCGAAGCCGGCGATGAAGGGGTCGCCCGGAGAAGCAGGCGACGAAGGGGTCGCCCGGAGAAGCAGGCGACGAACTGGGGACAAGGGAGGCCAGGCCCTTGTCGGGGGCTCTCAGGACTGGAGGGCGCACGGCAGAAGAACTACCGCGGAGACAAGGTAAACACGCAAGTCCACTTTACTGAGGGAGAGGCAACAGTTTTATAGGGGCTGGGGAAGGCTGATTGGTCGAAGCCATGCCCTGTTCTGATTGGTTGCCGGCAAAAGGTCAGTGGGCGGTACTGGACGGGGGAGGGGTGGTGGTTAGGGATTGGCTGTCGCTGTTGCTGGGGGAAGGGGCAGGGTTTAGGGATTGGTGGCTGCTGTTGCTGGGGTGGAGGGCAGACTTGAGTTTCCCGCCCACGCCTGGCTGTTGCTGCTGTCGGGGGAAGGGAAAAGGGCGGGCTGGATTTTTCCGCCCACACCTGGCTGTTGCTGCTGTCGGGGGAGGGGAAAAGGGCAGACTGGATTTCTCCGCCCACGCCTGGCTGTTGCTGCTGTTGGGGGAGGGGAAAAGGGCAGACTGGAATTCTCTGCCCTGCGCCTGCGCAGGGAGAAGGAAGAAGAAGGGTGCCGCCCCACAAGGCATCGGGTGGCGCCATCTGGGAGGAGGGGCGGCCGCGGAAGCATGGCTGCTGAGAAGGGGAGACCCGAGGGCACTCTGCGCCCATGCCGAGCTTCCTTCAGGTGTGGCGGTGGGCCCGACCAACCACCCTATTATGGGGGCAGCGGAATTAGGCCTACCGCGGCCGCTCCCCTGCCAGGCCAGCAAACCACACTTCAGCCTGAGGGGTGACCGCATTTCCCCCTTCTTTTCAAATAAGGACCAGGATGGCAGCAGCAACAAGTAGCTGAGGCCCAAGAGGCAGTAAGCAATGAGAGAAGCGGGGCTGAAGAGGGAGGTGAGTATGACGGGGATATAAATGTACAATTTAGGGGGTCGTATCTTGCCGTTGCAAGCAAGGGTGGCCAATGTCCAATTCTTGTTGATCTCGGCGGCTATAAGATCCATCTGTTGTTAAAAGTCCAGGATGATAGCGCGTTACAGGTGGTTGATCTCTTCTTGGCGGCGAAGAGCGGTAGAGGCAGACTGTGTGATGGTCTGGAGGATCGCAGCGGTGAGGACAAGTCGCGTCAGGGCACCAGCGACAGTGGTGGCGGCAGCGTTGGGAGTGGTGGAGACGTAGGCGAGGACAATAAGAAGGCCAAAGTCTCCATGGGCGCGAGAGAGGCCGATGTTAACGGGGCGGGCCGATATGGGGCGGCCCAATCTGCAACGCAATGGGGGTTCAAGCAAAAAGGGAGGGGGGCAGGGGACGAGAAAGGACGCTTTGGATGGCTGAGAAGAGGAGTGAGGTCGAGACAGGAGGAAGCTCTGCAGAAGTATGGGGAGGCAAGAGCAGAAGCGTTATTGGATGCTAGAAAGCAGGCCGCGGGCCGGGGAAAGCGGGTTGCGGGCCGTTTAGCAGGGCTGGAGCTGCTTGAGAGCGATGGCGGCATGGGGGGCCGTGGTTACAATCTTCTGGGGTGGTAGCGGCTAGACAGATGGCGGAAAATATTATCAAGAAAGCAAAGGTTATGAGGAAGAAATAGAGTATTAAAGGCTGTGGGGGAAGTGAGAAGATCATTTAGAGGATAGGGTTGAGAATGGTATGTTTAAGACAGAAGCTTTGTGGTTTGTAGGAGACTGCTTTATAAATGAAGGAGAATGAGGGCAGTAAATATAGTAACGATAGATAGGAAGATGACAGTGAGGAGGAGTCTTTGTTTAAGGTTCCAATTGTCCGGCGCAACAGTGGCAGGGCCGATAGCGAGGGGTGTTGCTAAATAAACAATGGCTGCAAAGACAAAATCATCTTCTGTTTCCTTAAGAATAACTTTTCTTTAAATACTTAGTAGCATGCAATATTAGAAACCGTTTCCTAAAAGCAAGTTGGCAGGGGAGCTTGGTTGCTGTTAATCTTTCCTGTTATAAAATTACCTTTTATTATTATTATCATCAATTCAGCTTTATATATATATATTTAAGAATGACCTTTTGGAATTAGCCATTTAATACCTTAATGTAAACAATACTTTATTAAACCTTTTATTATTATTTATAACCATATAGACTATTGAAGATAAATTTTATCTTTACAGAACACATTCCCTTACGTAAAGTTATCACAATACCTTTTACACTTGCCGCATGCAAATTAAATTTCAAGAGTTTATGAAAAATTAGCCATCCTACTTTAGGACAAAATACGTCTTTTTGCAAAACTTATTACATTTCTGTTAGCATTTTTACAAACTTTTAACCTTTTTAATATTCATATAAGTTTTACATTCTTTATATTATCCTGTGAAGAAAAATAAGTTATTCATTTTAATCTAGGCAAGAACAACTTTTTATGAAGACGTACAGTTAATTTTGTTAATTAAGACTTACAAATTTTTTTTAATTGTAGATATCTTATTAACATTTAAACTTTTGTATTAATATAATAAACTTAAGTATTAATATAAGCGCTTATTTAATTTTTGGGCATTTGAATAGAGCTCTTTTAAAGATTTCTAGTAATTTATATTTACCATCCGGAGGTATCACAATATACGTTGACATTGAACGAACAGACAGACAAACACAGAACAATTACAACACATTAACAGAAATATATAATTTATTTACAGTTGACTCATAACTCTTACTTTCTTGGTATAGCTGCTTTTAAATCCTTTTTTATATAGCATATCATAGATTATACCCTTCAAGATTTCTTCTGGACTTCATGTTGCCTATAATATGCCAGGAGGGAATCTTTTACCTTCCTGCTCCACAGCAAAAGTGACCCTATCTATAAGGCGAGTATAGGTGTCCGGGTCCCAAAGCTGACACGTGGTAAGCCACGGATTAAAGGGGAGAAGAAGGTCCCAATATACTTGAAGCTGTTTGAAAGAGATCTTACACCGGTGAGTGTCTAGGAGACCGGCGAGGGCCCAAACTTGTGGGGCTTGCTTAGCAGATAGGATGTTACCCATTGCTAATGGCCTTTTGGAGCCGATAAGAAAAGGGGCCCTTACCTTGAGAGCGCAGCGATGGGAGCCGAGGTGCGCGGTGAGACGAGGGGTCGGAGCCGGTGGGGCTCCGACAGTGGTCGCGGGCCAAGAGAAGGCCCCGATGAGGGGAGGGCGGGACGACGAGCAGTGGAGCAAGGCAAAGGGGAGCAAGCATGGAGGGGAGGAGGCAGAGGTGAAGGCAGGGGTGGAGGTGCTCAGGCACGCGCTCCTGAGAGTTTTATTGGCACCTCTTAATCATAGCGGGTCGGTATAAGCCCCCGACATGGAAGGAGAAAGCCATCCAGCGATTCTCCCAGACCACCGTGGATCATATGAGGTCACCAAGGTTCAGGAGCAGCAATGCAGAGCGAAAAGGGGTGAGAAGAGAGGAGGGCGTAGGGCTGTGGTAGGGTTACTTCAGACGTGCAAGCGTGTGCTCCCGAGAAATCCAAGGCTCCTCTTAATCATAGCGGGTCGGTATAAGCCCCCGACATGGAAGGAGAAAGCCATCCAGCGATTCTCCCAGACCGCCGTGGATCATATGAGGTAGCCAAGGCTCAGGTAGCAGCAATGTTGCACGAGAGAAGTCCCAAGGTGAGAAGAGAGGAGGGGGTAGGGCTGTGGTAGGATTACTTCAGACGTGCAAGCACGCGCTCCCGAGAAATCCAAGGCTCCTCTTAATCATAGCGGGTCGGTATAAGCCCCCGACATGGAAGGAGAAAGCCATCCAGCGATTCTCCCAGACCGCCGTGGATCATATGAGGTAGCCAAGGCTCAGGTAGCAGCAATGTTGCACGAGAGAAGTCCCAAGGTGAGAAGAGAGGAGGGGGTAGGGCTATGGTAGGATTACTTCAGACGTGCAAGCGCGCGCTCCCGAGAAATCCAAGGCTCCTCTTAATCATAGCGGGTCAGTATAAGCCCCCGACATGGAAGGAGAAAGCCATCCAGCGATTCTCCCAGACCGCCGTGGATCATATGAGGTAGCCAAGGCTCAGGTAGCAGCAATGTTGCACGAGAGAAGCCCCACGGTGAGAAGAAAGGAGGGGGGGGCCGCCAGGTTATGGAGTGAGGCTGTGGTGGAGTTGCATTGCCCCACGTTGTGCTGTGGTGGGGTTGCCTTGCCCCACGTTGGGCGCCAGCTGTGACGGTTTGCTCGGTCGGTAGAGGTGGGGTCTGGCTGCGGACGAGGGGTCGGTCCGGCTCTGGACGAGGGGTCGGTCCCGCTTGGGACGAGGGGTCGGTCCCACTTGGGACGAGGGGTCGGTCCGGCAGCAGACGAGGGATCGGTCTCACAAGGGGTTGCGCGGTTCGGCTGACGGGGTCGCCCGGCGAAGCCGACGACGAAGGGGTCGCCCGGAGAAGCAGGCGACGAAGGGGTCGCCTGGAGAAGCAGGCGACGAACTGGGGACAAGGGAGGCCAGGCCCTTGTCGGGGGCTCTCAGGACTGGAGGGCGCACGGCAGAACTACCGCGGAGACAAGGTAAACACGCAAGTCCACTTTACTGAGGGAGAGGCAACAGTTTTATAGGGGCTGGGGAAGGCTGATTGGTCGAAGCCATGCCCTGTTCTGATTGGTTGCCGGCAAAAGGTCAGTGGGCGGTACTGGACGGGGGAGGGGTGGTGGTTAGGGATTGGCTGTCGCTGTTGCTGGGGGAAGGGGCAGGGTTTAGGGATTGGTGGCTGCTGTTGCTGGGGTGGAGGGCAGACTTGAGTTTCCCGCCCACGCCTGGCTGTTGCTGCTGTCGGGGGAAGGGAAAAGGGCGGGCTGGATTTTTCCGCCCACACCTGGCTGTTGCTGCTGTCGGGGGAGGGGAAAAGGGCAGACTGGATTTCTCCGCCCACGCCTGGCTGTTGCTGCTGTTGGGGGAGGGGAAAAGGGCAGACTGGAATTCTCTGCCCTGTGCCTGCGCAGGGAGAAGGAAGAAGAAGGGTGCCGCCCCACAAGGCATCGGGTGGCGCCATCTGGGAGGAGGGGCGGCCGCGGAAGCATGGCTGCCGAGAAGGGGAGACCCGAGGGCACTCTGCGCCCATGCCGAGCTTCCTTCAGGGGTGGCGGTGGGCTCGACCAACCACCCTATTATGGGGGCAGCGGAATTAGGCCTACCGCGGCTGCTCCCCTGCCAGGCCAGCAAACCACACTTCAGCCTGAGGGGTGACCGCACTGCAATATCATTTAGGAAAACTCAAAGTCCCAAAAATGCCCCCACATCACATCTCTTCTTCCCTCTCCCTGCCCTCACCAACTACTGTGGCCACTTTCTCCACCTCAGTCCCACAGTTTCTTTTATTACTAGTCACAACAGATTTATAGTAGAATATCAGTAAGTCCACTTTAATCCATTTTTATTGCTCCATTCCATGGACCCTGAGATGGTGATGTCCACTCCACCTCTAGATCAAAAGGGGACTTAGATTCCACATGGATGATGGATGCAATTCTTCTGCTTGTGTTTGTTGGCACTCTTGATTTTCTGATGTGGTGGTTGACCATCTTCACCTTCCTATGAGCTGACCTGGGTAAGTCCAATGAGCCAGAGAATAGGAGTTGCAACTCTGCTGAGGCTCAGGGCCCAGCTGGCACATGGGCAGTCCAGAGATTAAAGTCCCCTGAGTATGCACCATCCCTAGCACCAACCACAGGTTCAATAAAAGTGACAGAAGAGGTTTGTGTAGGAAGGTCACATCTGAGTCCAGTTCCATCATACTCAGGAGCACAAATTCCAATGTAGGACACTCTGACATGCCACAGAACTCCAAAACCATCTTCCATGACCATATACCCTGTGATCTCCATAGCCTTCAGGAGAACCAGCACCTAAGGTTGTATCTACTTTGGCTCTCTCTGGGGTCCTTCTGAGGTGTGAGTAAGGGTCACCCCTCTGCTGACCTCCCAACTGTTTTTTGAAGACTCTTAGCCATATAAATTCATTTGCTTTGCTATTTCCCCTTTTATTCAAGGTCAAAAATCAGTTTTTAACACTTGATCCAACATGTAGGCTGAGATATTCTGCTGGACTGAGATGACCCTTTTATTCATGGTCTCTTTTTAGTTGCATCACCAGTTAGTGATTGGTAGTAATCCCTTGGTGCCAGGGAAGTTCATCCCCAGGAGTCATGTCCCACACCTGGGGGAAGGTAATGCATTTACATGCTGAGTATGGATTAGAGAGTGGCCACATTTGAGCAACATGGAGGCACTCTGGAGGTAACTCTTAGGCACCCTGCAGCTCTAGGCCTAGTTCGTATTTCAGGCACACAGGCTCATAAGCATAGTCATCAGTATCAAGGCTCATTATTGGACCAGTCTTCCTTGTTGGTCTTTGCCATTGCACTTGGGGGAGTATTGTTGTTCAATTGGGGAATGTGACAGAGCTCCCCTGGGTAGGAACTCAGCATTCCCTCAGTTGATGTTTCTAACTGTAACTACTATGAAAATACCCAACATATATCAGAACATTTTTATGTCCCATATATACATGCCCTGGAGAACTCTCCCCCACTCATAAGCACCCCCACCAATAACACCCCACACCAGTGTTCCTCCCATGCCATAGCCGAACCTCTCTGTGGTCCAAAACTTCTTCAACAATGAAGCCTAATATATTGCCAAATTCAATTAATAGGAAATTGAAATATAGTGATGGGTTTAAAGTTTAGAAATAGAATACATAATAATTAGAAATACTAAAATAAAATAAAAATGAATTGGTGTATTAATAAAGTGAAAAATATTATAAAGCTTTGTTTCAAACATTTTGCCTTTCATCTCTGTTATAGGTGTTGCTCTGTATGTACAGTGGCAAGGCACTTTCTTTCATTTCTTCCTCAGCATTTACATTCTTTCTTTTTTTTCCCTAATTTTTAATTTTGTCTTCAAAAAAGTTTTAGATCACAGTAATTCACATACACAATATAGGGGACTCCCATATATCCAACATCAAACCCTTTTTTCCCTTCTCCAGCAATGATCTTTTTACATGTTTATGTTATATTTCCTCTAGCTGATGTACAGATTTTGAAACATAGCTATCAAACTTGGTTCCATTTTGGTTTATATTATGGTTTATATATTAGACTGTACAAATTTCTAAAGTTTTAGCTTCCTTATGTTTTACATTATGGTTTACATTTTAGCTTATAGACTTTTATACACATATGGTGTAAATTAACATGTTCTATATCCATCATTGCATGATCTTGTAGAGCACTTCCATTGCCTCCCAGTTGGCCCACTTCCATCTATTCTATACCTCTCTCCCCCTTCCCTCAGGGCCCACAGTGACAATTAATCTTCACTACTTGAGGGACCAGATTTACAGATACTCTAACAATGTTGAGGGCTAGATGTACTAGACTACCCTAACTAATTGGGAGCCACCAATTCTCTTGAGAGACACAATTCCCTCTATTTGGGAACATTAGGTCTCCCCAGGATATGGGTACACCTTCACACTTATTGTATGGGTCTCCACCCAATGATATAACACACTATGACAAAATGAATACTCACATGCTCCTTACAAGCTTGCCCCTGAACCAGATGCCCCCCTATTAAGAACCTTAAACACATAATCCTTCTTATTATATTTTCTAAAGATTTTATCAACATTGTAGCCTCAAACATATACCTGACATTCTCCCATATTCAACTGTTCCTCCCAACCCTCTCCCCAATTCCTTGGGCCATCTGACCAATCCTCCCAATCCTAGCCCCCCTCATGCCCACAAAGCCCCACCCAAAGGTATTACCATGCCCCCATCTTACCCCTTTACTGGACAAATACTTACCTCCAGCTTATGGACTTCACCCATGTAGGCATCAGCTCACAAACTTCCTCTCTCCCCGCCCCACCCAAATACCTTTAAGCCTATCTTCCAGTCCCTAGCTCTCTGAGACAGCTTGGTTTGCTTGTTTCATATCAGAGAGGTCATGTAGTAGTTGTCCTTCAGTGCCTGGCTTGCTTCACTCAACACAAGGTCCTCAAGATTCATTCATGTTATCACATGTGCTTGTACTATATTCCTTCTTACAGCTGAGTACTATTCCATTGAATGTATATTCCATATTTTATTTATCCATTCATCTGTTGTTGGGCAATTGGGTTGATTCCAACTTTTGGCAGCAATGAATAATGCTGCTATGGATATTGGTGTGCATATATCCGTTTGTGTCCTTGTTTTCAGTTCTTCTAGGTGTATACCCAGCAGTGGAATTACTGGGTCATATGGCAAATCTATAGCTAACTTTTTGAGAAACTGTCAAACTCTCCTCCAGAATAGCTGGATCCTTCTGCATTCTCACCAGCAGTGGACGAGTATTCCCATTCTTCCACATCCTCTCCAACACTTGTAGTTTTCTGTTTCTTTGATAGCTGCCAGTCTTATGGGAGTAAGATGGTATCTCATTGTAGTTTTAATTTCCATTTCCCTAATAGCTAGTGATTTTGAGCATTTTTTCATGTACTTTTTAGCCATTTGTATTTCTTCTTTATAGAAGCATCTGTTCAAATCTTTTTCCTATTTTTAAAATGAGTTGTTTGTTTTTTTATTTTTGAGATATAGGAGTTCTTTATATATGCAGGATATAAGTCTCCTATCAGATATATGTTTACCAAATATTTTCTACTATTATGTAGGCTCTCTTTTCACTGTCTTGACAAATTTCTTTGAGGTGTAAAGGCTTTAATTTTGAGGAAGTCCAATTTATCTATTTGTTCTTTTGCTGCCTGTGTTTTGGGTGTAAAGTTTATGAAGCCATTTCCTATTACAAGGTCCTGCGGATGCTTCCCTACATTGTTTTCCAAGATCTTTATGGTCTTGGTTCTTATATTTAGGTCTTTCAGCCATCTTGACTTGATTTTTGGATAAGGTGTGAGATGGTAATCCTCTTTCCTTCTTTTGCATATGGATATCCAATTCTCTAAGCATCATTTATTAAAGAGGCCATTCTCTCCCAGGTGAGTGGGCTTGGTGGCCTTGTTGAATATCAGAGGAGTGTATATATGAGGGTCTATATCAGAACTCTCAATTTGGTTCCATTGGTCAGTGTGTCTACCCTTGTGCCAATACCATGCTGTTTTCACTACTGTAGTTTTGTAGTATGTTTTGAAGTCAGGTTGTGTGATTCTTCTAATTTCATTTTTCTTTTTCAATAGGTCTTTGGCTATTCTGGGCCTCTTTCCTTTCCAAATAAATTTCATAGTTTTTCTAGTTCATTAAAAAATACTGTGTTGATTTTTATTGGGATTGCATTGAATCTATGGATTGGTTTTGGTAGGATAGACATCTTAATGATATTCATTCTTCCTATTCATGAACAGGGAATATTCTATTTATTTCTTGGATTTCTTTGAACAGTGTTGTGTAGTTTCCTGTATAAGTCTTTTACATCTTTAGTTAAATTTGTTCCTAGATATTTGATTTTTTCATTTACTATTGTAAATGATATTTATTTCTTGATTTCCTCCTCAGATTGTTCATCATTAGAAATGCTATTGATTTTTGTGCATTGATCTAATACCCTGCATCTGTACTGAACTCATTTTTAAGTTCTAGAAGCTTTGTTGTAGACTTCTTAGGGTTCTCTATGTACAGGATCATGCCATCTTCAAATAGTGACATTTTGACCTCTTCCTTTCCAATTTGGATACCTTTTATGTCTGGTACTTGCTTCAGTGCTCGAGCAAGGACTTCTAACACAATGGTAAATGGAAGGGGTGATAGTGGGCATCCTTGTCTTGTTCCTGATCTTAGAGGGAAAGATTTTAGGGTTTCACCATTGTAAATAATGTTAGCTATGGGTTTTTCATATATACCCGTTATCATATTCAGAACGTTTCCTTCTATTCTTATCTTTTGTAGTGTTTTTATCAAGAAAAGGTATTGTATTTTGTCAGATGCTTTTTCTACATCTATAGATATGATCATGTGATTTTTTCCCCTTCAATCTCTTTATGTGGTGTATTACATTAATTCATTTTCTTATGTTGAACCATTCTTGCATACCAGGAATGAAACCCACTTGGTCGTGGTGTATAATTTATTTAATGTGTTGTTGAATACAATTAGAAAGTATTTTGTTGAGGATTTTTGCATCTAGTTTCGTTAAAGAGATTGGTCTGTAATTTTCCTTTCTTGTGGAGTCTTTGTTCGGCTTTGGTATTAGGGTAATGTTGATATCATAAAATGAATCAGGCAGTATTCCATCTCTTTTGATTTTTTGGAAGTATTTAAGCAAGTTTGGTGTTAGTTCTTTCTGGAATGTTTGGTAGAATTCACCTGAGAAACCATCTGGCCCAGGGCTCTTCTTAGTTGGGAGGTTTGTAATGACTGATTCTATCTCTTTACTTGTGATTGGTTTTTTTAGATCATTGATTTCTTCTTTGTCAATGTAGGCTGCTTATGTGGTTCTAGGAATTTGTCCATTTCCTCTAAATTATCCTTTTTTTAAAGTTCATGATTATAATTTATTCAATTATTAATTATATACAGATTCAGTTATTGTTATAAGAATTTTTTTTCCAAATTCTACTCAATTTATTCATTTTTTAAAAAGATATTACATTAAAAAAATATGAGGTCCCCATTCGTCCCCACTGCCCCCATCCCACCACTCCCCCCACAATAACACTCTCCCCCATCATCATGTCACATCCACTGCATCTGGTGAGTATATCTATGGGCATCACTGCACCCCATGTCCCCTGTTCCACACCATAGCCCACACTTTCCCACTCTCCATCCAGTGGATCATGGGAGGACTTAATGATATTCTATTCATGAACTATTGTGGTTAATAATCAAGAATATGTGGCATTGATGTGGAAAAAGTGGCCATGGTGGCTGCTGGGTATGGGGAATGGGAGGAAGAGAAGAGATGTGGAGGCATTCTTGGGACTTGGAGTTGTCCTGGGTGGTGCCTCAGGGACAATTGCTGGATGTTGTAAATTGTCCTTCTTGTTGGAATATAGTTTTTTAAAGTATCCTTTCATGATAGTCTTTATTTCAGTGGGGTCAGTGGTGATATCCCCTTTCTCATTTCTTATTTTGTATATTTTCATCTTCTCTCTTTTTTTCTTTGTTAGTCTAGCTAAGGGTTTGTCAATTTTATTGATCTTCTCAAAGAACCAGCTCTCTGTTTTATTTTTCTAGTGCTTCCTTATTTTCTATTTCATTTAGTTCTGCTCTGGTCTTTGTTATTTCTTTCTTTCTTCTTTCTTTGGGGTTAGTTTGTTGACTTTTTAGTAATTCCTCCAATTGTGCTGTTATTTCTTCAATTTTGGTTCTTTCTGCTTTTTTTGATGTATGAATTTATGGCTATGAATTTCCCTCTCAGTACAGCTTTTGCTGCATCCCATAAGTTTTGATATGTTGTGTTATCATTCTCATTAGTTTCAAGGTAGTTATTGATTTCTGTTGAGATTTCCTCCTTGACCCACTGTTTTTCTAAGAGTTTGTGGTTTAGCTTCCGTATCTTGTTGCCAAATCTGGTCTATGGCCCTTATAGATTTCCAGCTTCATGCCACTGTGGTCAGAGAAATTATTTCATATGATTTCAATCTTTCTGAATTCATTGAGACTTTCTTTGTGGCCCAGCATGTGGTCTATCTTGGAGAATGATCCATGTGCACTTGAGAAGAATGTATATCCTGCTGTATTTGGGTGCAATGTTCTGTATATGTCTATTAGGTTGAGATCCTCTAATATATTGTTCAAAGTCTTTGTTTCTTTGTTGATTCTCTTTTGAGATGTTCTGTCCAATGGGGATAGTGGTGTGTTACAGTCCCCCACTCTATTTGTATAGGCTTCCATTTCTTCACTTAGTTTCTCCAGTGTTTGCCTCACATATTTGGAGGCACCCTGGTTAGGGGCATAAATGTTTATGATTGTTCTTTCTTCTAGAAAAATTATCCCTTTCACTAATATGTAGTGTCCTTCTTTGTCTCTCACAATGGTTTTGCACTTAAATTTGTATTTCTGATATAAATATGGCTACTCCTGCCCTTTTTTGGTTATTATTTGCCTGTAAGATTCTTTTCTTGCTATTCACTTTCAATCTCCTTGCATCCCTGGATCTAAGATAAGTTTCTTGTAGACAGCATATAGATGGATCATATTTCCTTATCCAATCTTTTAATTTGTGTCTCTTAACAGATGAGTTTAATCCTTTGACATTCAGGGTTATTACTTACAAGGAATTCCTTATATCAGCCATATTTTCTTTGGATTTGTGTTTGTCATATATTGTTTGATTTTTCTATCTCTTTTTGTCATTTTAATTGTTCTTACACTCTTTTCCAACTCTGTCTCTCCTGTTTTTTTCTTTTCTCCTGCATAACTTCCTTTAGTATTTCTTGAAAGGCAGGATTCTTGTTGACATACTCTCTCAGTTTCTGTTTATCTGTGAACATTTTGAACTCTCCATTTTTTTTTAAAGATTTATTTATTTCTCTCCCTTCCGCCCCCCACAGTTGTCTGCTCTCTGTGTCTATTTGCTGAATCTTCTTTTTTGTCAGCTTCTGTTGTTGTCAGCGGCAAAGGAATCTGTGTTTCTTTTTTGTTGCATCATCTTGTTGTGTCAGCTCTCCTTGTGTGTGACGCCATTCCTGGGCAGGCTGCACTTTTTCTCATGCTGGGTGGCTCTCCTTACAGGGCACACTCCTTGCACGTGGGGCTCCCCTACATGGGGGACACCCCTGCATGGCAGGGCACTCCTTGTGCGCATCAGCACTGAGCATGGGACAGCTCCACGCAGGTCAAGGAGGCCCAGGGTTTGAACCGTGGACCTCCCATGTGGTAGACGGATGCCCTATCCCCTGGGCCAAGTCCACTTCCCTCCATCACTTTTGAAACCTAGCTTTGCTCAATACAGTATTCTTGGTTGGAAATTCTTTTCTTTTAGTACCTTTCCTAAGTCATACCACTGCCTTCTTTCCTCCATGGTGTCAGATGAGAAATTAGCACTTAATCTTATGGAGCCTCCTTTGTAAGTGATGGTTCTCTTTTTCTCTTGCTGCTTTAGTATTTTCTCTTTGTCTTAATTGGAGTGTGTTGTGCTTCCTGGACATATACATGCATGTCCCTCAATAGGTTTGGGAAGTTTTCAGCCATTGTTTCCCTCAATAGGTTTGGGAAGTTTTCAGCCATTGTTTCCTCCAACACCCCTTCTGTCTCCTTTCCCTTTTCTTCTTCTGGGATACCTATAATGCATATGTTTGTACATTTTGCATTGTCATTCAAGTCCCTAAGTCCCTGTTGGATATTTTCTATCTTTTTATTGATCAATTCTAATATCTATTTGATTTCAGATGTATTGTCTTCCAAAGCACTAATTCTTCCTCTGACTCTTAAAACTCTGCTGTTATTTGCTGAGAGTGTATTTTTGATTTCTTGAAATGTACTGTTGATCCCCATTATATCCGTTATGTTTTTTTTGTGCATGATTACAATGGCTTCTGTATGCTCGCCTAGTGTTTTCTTAATATGCTTAGTCTCTTCCTTCACTTCATTGAATTGGTCCATGATACATGTTTTGAGAGCTTTAATTATTTGTTCAGTGTTCCCTTCTCTTCCTTGTTTTTAGTTTTTTCATTGGATTGGGCCATGTTTTCCTGATTATTGGCATGGTCTGTAACTTTTTGTTGCTGTCTGCTCATTATTTTATATTGTTGGGTTTATTCAGTTGATTAGTTTCTTTGTCTCAGGGTTTAATTAGTTGTTGTTTTTGAGTGCCTGTTAAATCTTCCCTTTGTCACTTTCTTCTTATTCTAGTTCTGTGTTGTTGGCTAAGTTCCCTTGAAGGAAAATATTAGGGTCAGAGAAAGCATAAGGGATAAAAAAAGAAAAAGATCATAGTAGTATTGATAGTGGATGTTAGCAGAAGAACTATGTGAGAGCTAGGAGAATGGATATTGAACTCACATAAGCTGTGTATAGTTATAACTGTAAAAATGTGGAGTACCTATAATGAGATAGTAAACTGAATATAGTGAGGAATATAGTATGAATTAAAAGGCCCGTGTGGTCAGGAGAGAGGGAAAGAGAAAAGAAAGGACAATAAAGAGTGAATAAAAGATAGAAAACAGATTAGAGGTATTAGAGATAAAAAGTCAGAAATATTGGGGGCTGAACAAAGAGAGGTGGAATGTAAGAGAAACAATAAGTGATGGAGGAGAGAATGGTATAAAGGAAAAGGGATAGAGTTGGTAACGCCAATCAGTACACACAGGAAAGAGGAAATTGGGGACAAGGAAGCACAGCAAATAAAAACTGTTGCCTGCAGCGCCTCGAGGAAGCACTAATTTTGTCGCAGTCTCTCCAGATCGATGTCCAGACACCTCCTGCTTTGTAGTTTCCTGAAACTGCTCCGGCAGGATCGCAGCACCACTCAGTCGGTCCTGGGGTCCGTGTGGGTCTTTCTTGGAGAGCTGTGTGATGCTTTGTAGTCAGCTGGCAGTACCTTGGTGGTCCTGTGCCCAGCTCGTACAGGCTGTCTGGGGACTGCAGGGGGACTGCAGGTTGGGGGCCCTGCTCCTAGCGACCTGGCTCACTGTAAACGGTAAAGTCCCCTTGCTGGCCCTGGGGACAGGCACTAACCACCTGCCAGTGGCTCCCGCTCTCGCGCTCCCTCCCGTTTCTTTTTCTTTATTATATTTTCTCAGTTACTACTTTATTCAATGCTAAATTGCTTTATTCTGTTTTTTAATAACTTAATTGATATATAATTGATGCTCAATGATCTGCTCATATTTGAAGTATACAATTTTATAAGTTTTGACATATGTATACACCTGTGAAACTATCCCTACAATCAAGATGATATGTATTTCCATCACCCCCACATTTTCCTCATGCCCCTTTGTTATCTATTTCTCCCCCAACTCCAGGCAAATGCCAGTCTGCTTCCAGTCATCTCCATAGCTTATTTGCATTTTCTAGAATTTTTTATTAATGGAATAATCATAACATGCATACTGTATTTCTGCCCATCTTCTTTGACTTGGCACAATGAGTTTGGGATTCATCCAGCTTATGAGGGTAGCATTAGATCATTTGTGTTATTGGTGAGTAGTAGTCCATCATACGGATAAACCATACTTCTTCTCCGTGCACCTGTGGATGGATTTTCAGCTTGCTTCTAGTGTATGGCTGTTACAAATAAAGCTGCTGGGAATACTTGGCTATAAGACTTTGTGTAGGCGTATGTTTTTATTTTTGCTTGAGTAATACCTGGGAGAGAAATGGCTAGGCATGCTTAGCATAATGGGGAGCCATCTGATTTTCACAGGTTATACATTTTAAATTCCCACCAGCAGCTCACAAGAATTCCAGTTTCATCTTTTAGATGCCAACAAATGCTATGACCTGTCTTCTTAAGCACTGCTATCTCATGCTTCTAATTTGCATTTTCATGATGACTAATGGTGTTGGACATCTTTTTATATGTTTATTGGCCATTTGTGTATCTTCTTCAGTGAAAAATTTTTTTCTTCAAATCTTTTGCCCCTTTGTGGGGTCAGGTGTTTGTCCTATTATTGAAGTCATAGGAGTTAATTTTATGTTCTGGATAGTTGTTCTTTGTCTGATGTATGTGCTGAGAATATTTTCTTTCAGTCTGTGACTTATCTGTTTGTGCACTTTTAAGTCTCTAAAATAAAAGGAAAGCTTTTAATTTTGATGCATTCCAATTGATCAATTTTTTTCTTCTAAGATTCATATTTTTGGTGTCATAGCTAAGAAATCTTTGCCTGTCACAAGGCATTTGATGTTTTCTTCTAGAATTTCTACAGTTTTCAGTTGTACAGTTAGGTCTCTGACCCACTTTGAGCTATTTTTTATGTATATGGTGTGAGGTATGGTTCAAAGCTTATTCTTTTCCACGTTGATATTCAGCTGATCCAGCAGTAGTTGTTGAAAAGTCTTCCCTTGGCATGTTGAGAATTGCCTTGGCCTATTAGTCAAAAACCTATTGAGCAAATATGTGTGGGTCTATTTCTGGAAACTCTGTTCAGCTACATTGATCTATTTATCTATCTTGCCATCAATATCACACTGTCTTGATTACTATGATTTGGAGTATGTCCAACTTTATTATTTATCAAAATTCTTTTGATGGTCCATATAAATCTTAGAATCAGATAGTTGATTTCTACACACACACACACAACTCTTGCTGCCATTTTGATTGGGAATAAGTTGAAGTTGCAGGTCAGTTTTGTGGGAGAACAGATGCTTTAACAATACTGAGTCTTCCAACCCATGACCATGCCATATCTCTCCATTTTTTTAAGTCCTCCTTGATGTCTTTTACTGGTATTCAGTGGTTTCAGCACACAGATTGTTGGTCAGAAGGAGAGACCCTAAAGAGATGTCAGCCCACTGTGGTCCAGGTGTCAGGGCCGCCAGCAAAACCATGGCTTCAGCAGCCTCTGTTGGAAACACATTTGCTCACCCAGAGAAGGGACGGGCAAGGGGGGCTTCTCTGGTGAGTGGCAGGGAGCTGCTCTATGCACAGTGCCCCTCTTGCCTGTCCCTGTACTGTCACAGCAGAGGGACCCCGCTCGCACCCCGCCAGACACCCCACAGGGCTGGGAGCTGGAGGTCATTCACCACACCACCGAGTCAGTCTGTGCCTGTGAACATTTTCATATGCTCCGACAATAAGGAAGGAAGGCACCACACTGGCCTCTCCTTATCTACCAGGGGAGTGTGTTTTATCCAGTCAGGTCAACACACCTGGTCCCGAGCCCAGGATACATTCGTGGGTCAGGGAAAGGCAGCCACTATGCTAGGACTGCCCCACCTGTGCAGATTATGCCAATATTTTATTAGATTTATACCTAAGAATTTCTTGTGTGTGTTTTTTTTTTTGGCCTTATAGTAAATGCTACAATTTTTCCTTTGTATTTCAATCTTCAGTTATTCATTGTATAGTGATCTTGTATCTTGCAACCTTGCTGAACAAACTTATTTATTCTAGTATGTGTTTTATTGATTCCTTGAGATTTTCTGAGGCGATATTCATGTTGCCTGTTAGTGGAGAGAAGGTATTTCTTTTCAAACTTTAGATTTAATTTTATGATTTGTTGCACTGGTAAGACCTCTGGTGCTTTGCTCCTGACCTTAAGGGAGAGTACTCAGCCTGCCACCAGGAAGGATGATGCTAGCTGTGGGGTTCTGCAGATGTTCTCTTTTGGGTTGAGGCAAGTTCCTTCTTTTTTCTTTTTTTTAAGATTTATTTATTTATTTCTCTCCCCTCCCCCATGCCCCAGTTGTCTGTTCTCTGTGTCTATTTGCTGTGTTTTTTTCTTTGTCCACTTCTGTTGTTGTCAGTGGCATGGGTATCTGTGTCTCTTCTTGTTGCGTCATCTTCTTGTGTCAGCTCTCCGTGTGTGCGGCACATTCCTGGGCAGGCTGCACTTTCTTTTGTGCTGGGCAGCTCTCCTTATGGGGTGCACTCCTTGCGCATGGGGCTCCCCTACGCGGGGACACCCCTGTGTGGTACGGCACTCCTTGCGTGCATCAACACTGTGCATAGGCCAGCTTCACACGGGTCAAGGAGGCCCGGGGTTTGAACCGCAGACCTCCCATGTGGTAGACGGATGCCCTAAACACTGGGCCAAGTCCACTTCCCAAGGGAAGTCTCTTCTATTCCCAGTGTTTTGAAAGTTCTTGCCATGAATGGATGGTGCATATTGCCAAGTGCATCTGTCGAGATGACCTGATGGTTTCTTGGTTAGTTTGTTAATGATGGTGAGTCACATTGATTTGGTTTTGACTTCTGAACCAGACTTGCATTTGTGGATGCACGCCACTAGTTCAGGATGTCTGATCCTTTTTGCGTGTTGCTGGACTCAGTTAACTGCTATTTTCCTGAGGGATACTGGTCTGTAGTTTTCTTTTCCTGTGGTGTCTTTGGGTTTGTGTATTTAGGTCGTGCCAGCCTCCATAAAATGAGTTGGAAAGGCTTTTTCCTCTTCCTGTTCCTTCCTCTATTTTCTGAAACAATTTTCATGGAGTTTCTACTTCTTCAATGACTTCAGAAGCTGAGAAATACAGTTCCAGGCAAGGAAGGTGTGTGATTCTTGGTGCACTCATGAAGCCCACTTCTCGGCTGCATGTTTCCAGTTTTGCACCATGGGAGGAGAACAACTGAAGCTCCAGAGCCCAGATCATCCCAGCAGTTAGTCGCTCATGTAAGGAGTTGCTCAGAGTCCCCAAGGGGACATTTGCCTGATGTGGGAGTAGAAGGGACTGGCTGTGACGGCGGGTGCAGCACCGGCTGCGGCCTCCAGGGGGCGCTGTGGGCCAGGCAATGAGCCTGGGTTGGCGCTGGGCCTTGGAACGGAATCCCCGTCCTGAGCGGGTCAGAGGTGTGGGGGCCGAGGTCCTCAGAGCGGTGGGCCTGTGGGGGGGCAGTGGGCCCGTGGGGGGGGGGGCAGTGGGCCCGTGGGGGGGGGGCAGCGGGCCCGTGGGGGGCCTTTCTGAAGCCCTGGCTGTCTCCAGTCAGGGTGAAATTCAGGTTCACAGTGGGGCCCGGCCAGAGCACCCTAGAGATTGTGCACAGGAGTGTGGGCCCTGGAGAAGGTTCTGGAATGCACGATTTCCACAAATAAATGAGAAAGGACATTTGACTCTGGAGAGAAGTCAGGGCCAACTCGGCATGTTCGCTAGGAAGGCGGAGAAGCCTTGGAGCGCAGGGCCTGAGCTGGGCCTCCGTGAACCCACGGGCCAACCCCCCAGGGCAAGCTGATTTTCCTAGACCTGGGAGGAAGGGTTTCCTGCTCCCTGGGTGTGGATCAGGAGGCTGGGGCTCCGAGGGCTTAGGGACTCTCTGGGGCTGCACACCTGCAGGTGCGGTCAGGTGTGGGGCGGGGAGGCCGTGGCTTCCCCGCGCCACGGGAATGCTGCAGGGGCGTTTCGTGTGTCCGGCAGGCTGGGCCTTCCCCTCTGGCCGGGTGGTGCCTTCGGAGGCAGGGCCTGGCCTGCTCCTGCCCCAGCGTCACCTTCCAGCGCCGACTTGCCGGGCCTCGGTGACTGGGATCGCGGCAGCAGGTGCCTGGAGGGGCGGGGAGCCGGGCCAGCGCCCGCGGACACTGGAGGAAAGCCTGCCCCTGCAGCAGCACCGCGCCCCCAGAATGCAGGAGTGCTGACAACGGCGGGAGCCGGGGGCCTGGGAGGTTCCCGAGCCTGGTCCTGGGAGTCTGAGGGCAGGGCAAATGGGGCGAGGGGCAGCGGGGGCACCCGGGGCCCTGGGAGGAGGGAAGTGCTCTAGGGTTCCTTTGGGCCCAGGCAGCAGGGCTGCTGTGAGCACTGGCCCTGGGCCAGGTGGAAGGGCGGGCCAGAGGGCCGCAGTGGGGAGGAGCAGATCACAGCTGGGAGGAGCAGGGACAGACCCGAATGCTGGGAGCAGGGGACCCAGGTTCACTCAAGCCAGCCACCGAACAGGGGCAGGGTGGGGCAGCAGCCTGAGCCAGCCCCCCCAGAATTGGATGGAGCATCCCAGCCGCCCTCTGGCCAGCTGCTCTGGGCCCCAGGCACGGCCCCTCTGAAAGCCTCTGGGGCACTCCCCACATTTCCCTTGGGGGGAGCCCCTGTTTCTCCTGGTGCCTCGGCCCCGGCTGCCCTCCTCCCTGAAGCCATCCGCCTCCTCCTAATCGCCTTTCACTTTTATTTTCAATTTAAGTCTGCAGCAAACAATTATGTTCATTGTAGAGAGAAAGAGAGAATGGTCAGGAGCAGAAGATGAAAAGTTATGAATTTAAACGTAGCCCACATTCTGCCCCAAATGCCCACCTGGCATCCGCAGCTGCCGACTATTTTTTGCAGATCGGATGAGCAGATTTTGTGAACTGTGTCATCCGAAGGCAGCGTGCTTGGTAGGCCTTCCTGGCTGCTTTGAGCTACCATTGTCATGGTCAAGCATTTGCTGGGGGGTCTGGCAGGACGGGGGCACCTAGCCTGGGGGCCGTCTTTCCTGGGGTTGGGGTAGCTTGCTCCATTCCTGGGTTGGTGTGTGGTCCTCCTGGATGCTTGTTTGGGATTGGGCTGAAAAATTGGGCTACACACTTGTTTCAGTTTATTCTCGGCCTCTGCCACTTTCAGCTGCTTCCACGGCCCGTTTCCACATGGAACGATCCTCAGCGATGAGAGTCAGTGATTTCCAAGGGAGAAGGTCTGCATTAAAGAAGCCACTGAAGTCCTGCCCTATTTTGCTGACGCCTTGCAAGTGGAAGAGCTGCACAAGCAGATGATTCTGCCGTCACATGTCTGTGCTCCATGGGTTCCCTGCACAGGGTGGGATTGGGGTGGGGAGCAGCCCATGGTCCCGGAGGCCACAGGGTGCTCATGGGCAAATGGCACTGCCTGCACCCCCCAAGCTGCTGCACCCATGGGCTCCAGCAAATGCCCCCACTGGTGGATCTGCCCATCCAGGGCTGGGCTACTTGGGTCCCAAATTTATCCTCCAATTTCGATGGTTGGGTCTCATCTTCTCCTGCTGAGAACGTTGCTGGAACATCTGCAGACACCTACGACCACTCGGCTTTGGCTCCAAGCATGTTCACTGCGGGCTCACGGGCCGCTGTGTAGAAAGATGGTGGCGTGGCCGCTGGCTCTGTCCTCGGGAAGGGCAATGGGGAATACCCCCGAATTGTGCTGTCCTGACCAAAGGGTTTCTTTCTGGGCTTCCACTGACGTTTTATCAGCCACACTGTTTGGGGTCTTGCTCAGTTTGGAGTGGTCTGGTTGTGTCTAACATGCACTGCTTTGGGGTCCTCATTGGTTCTTGTAGACCGGTGAGTTCTTCTGCCTCCTGATTAGCTTGGATAGCCCCAGGGAGTCGAGCCCGGCTCAGCTCTGCCGCCCCTCCTCCCCCGGGGTTTACAGGCAGCCGCGAGGCTCTGCTCAACCACCTCGGACCCCCCACCCTTGGGACTCCCTGCTTTCAAGAGGGCTGCCTCCTGTTTCCTCACCCTTGGCTCTCTCTCCAACCATGGAGAAAAGGTCTCCTTTCCAGTGCCAGCGGTTTTCTGCAAGATGGGCTGAACAGTCGCTCTCAGCTGTAATTCCCCAGTTCTACCTCTCAGGTGCACCTTTCTGCAGGGTGTACCCCATGGCCCTGTCCTTCCCAGGGGGTCTTGGTTCTGAAATGGCCTTGGACTGTGCAGGATGACTGATGCCTGCAGACCCCATCCTCACCTAGGGTGCCTCCCCCAGGACTTAGCTGTTCTTGTGTTGCTTTCTCCTGATTCTTGCCAGTCTGTCAGTCCTGGCTGTGTCTGTCTGAATCCCAGGAATCACCCGGGGTCAGGATGAGGATCCTGGGCTCCAGGCAAATCAAGAAGTGGCCCGAGTCCCCTTTAAATGTCCCCAAGAGTTTTATAAAATTTCAGGAGGCTTTTCCTTCCTGGTACAGGAGGCACCTGGTGTGTGAGTGGGTGTGAGCATGAGTGTGTGTGCGTGGAAAGGGTGCATGCTGGTGTGCTGGAAGGTGGAAGATACTGGAGGAACACGGCAGGACCCTGGGACCTGAGGGTCAGGACTGGGGAGCCCAGGACGCTACTGTCCCCAGAAGCTGGGAGAGACGAGGGCTGGAGGCACAGGGAGAGCCTAGCCCAGAGCCTGGTCACACACGGCCACAGCTCGGGAGACACTTCGCGGCCTCAAAACTGTAAGCTTTTAACCTAATACATTCCCAGTGCAACAGCCAACCCATTTCCGGTACATTGCTCCTGGCTGCTTTCAGCAATCTAGAACACCTTCCTTCCCCACCTTCGTGCAAGAATGGACAGGTGAGAGTAGCGGGGGGAGATGGCCAGCCCATGTCCATCATGGGGAAGGAGGGGGGCGGGCCTTTACAAGGCCATACTGAGCTCAGGGCTGGGGACCCAGAGACAACCGAGCCCCCGAGAGGAAGGGCAAGCACATCGAGAGAGGCTGGCCTGCAGGATCCCAGAAGCCACAGCCGAGCACTGCGGGCTGGCAGGTGTCTCCTACCATGGAAGAGGACAGCCAGGGATGGCGCCTTCCCGGGAGCCAGGCCTTGGACAAGGCCTGTGTGGCAGCTGCTCCCGCCTGGAGCTCCTGGTGCCTACTCCTGCCCCTCCCTCCCTGGGTCCCTCTAGCTCAGAGGCTGGGCAAGTGGAAGTCTCCCATTTGTGCTTCTGTTGCAGGGAGGGTTAGCCAGCAGACCCAGGTTTGCTCAATAAGATATAAGCAGAAGACTGCTCAGCATCTCTGGAGGAGCACACACAGTTGGTTCTTAGCCTTTCCCCTTCTGCCTGCTTGGAAGATGGAAGTGAGGCCTGGTGCCAGGGCAGCTGTCTTGTGACCATGAAGACTGAAGCAGGTGGGAAAGACCAGAGACTTGCTAACATGCCGGGCTTCACACTGTCTGGCTCTAGACTAATGCCAGCAGCTGTCCACCTTCAGGACTAAGCTGTGTGAGAAAAACAAGCTTCCTACTCAGCTAGCAACCAAGTCCCATTTGTTAAAGCTTGCAGCTAAAAGCATTCGTAACTCATGTTTATGATGAAAATGAAGGCCTTTCCAAGACCCAGTCTTTAGAATTTGGGGAAACCCCCCACTTTCACTGAGAAAGATAGAGGCCCTAGGATTTAGAGACCCTCAAAGAAGGGAAACTGAGTCCCACCCAGACTGGGCCACACCTGAGGACACTAACTTCTTGGTCTATTTAGGAGCCCGTGAGATGAAGTTCCTCCCAAAAAGAGAAGGTGATGGCTGCAGGCACAGTTTTTCTTGTTTTGTTGTGTGGCTTTTCTTTTTTAATTTTAAAAAATAAGAAAAATATAAAAGAATAAAATAGAAAACCCTCAACCCCCCCTCCATTTTAACCTCTCCTAACAAACCACTCTCAACACCAGTTTATTCTCTTCAATTCTTGTTCCTGTACATGTATTTTTCTTTTAATTCACAAAAGTAAGGAAAAAAGACCCTTCTAGATAAAACAAAACACCATTTCAACAGTCTTCTCCATCCACCCTCCAGATGCACCACCTCCTTCTGGTCCTGGTATAAGTGCACACCAGGAAGACATGCCGATTCTCAGAGGGATTTTGTTTTGTTTTGTTTTGAACCATCAAAATCATGGTATTATACAGTCCATTATTCTCTATCTTCCTTTCAAATGAAGTATTATAACCATAGACAAGCAGTCACAATCACATTTTATCAATGTGATCAGCAGTGTTTATTATACTCACTATAATGCATTACCATCAACTCTATTCATTTCCACACATTTACAATAAATTAAAAACTATACATACACTGAGCAACAGCTACCATGGTGTCACGCTGTAAACTTCGTTCTGTGGCTGTTTGTGTTTTGAAATCAAGCAGTGTGGGTACACATAGGCTCGTGTGCTCTTTCTAATCACACTCCATTGTTCTATCTATGCACGCCTCACACCGCAGTTAGTCATTCCCTTTCCAGGTAATTCTTTAGGCCTGTCACGGGCCAGCTTCTCCGGGGGACAGGCTGGGATGGAGAAGAGTGGGCACTGGGCTCCCTCCTGTAGGGGAGGAAGGACGTTGGACGAGCAGAGGGAAGAGCTGAAGGTGATGCAGCCGTAGTGGGGCCTCGGCCATTTCCAAGGGCAGCTCTGGGCTGGACGTACTTTTGGAGTCGCCCCGCGTTGTGGTGTGGGGCCAGCCTTCAAACCCCAAGTCAGCCAGGGCCTGTATGAGGGCCACTCCGGGGAGGGGCCCGGCCTGGGCCAGCTACTCCACGGGGGCAGCCTTGGCCAACTCCAGAGGTGGCAGACCGTGTGCCCATCAGCTGGTCGAGTGGGGGTCTGCGCAGCCACCCCGGCAGCCACTCCCAGCACGTGTCCATTTTCTCACCGTGACGCTGCAAATGCTTTGTCTTTGAAGGCACCTCCATCAGCGCATGTGCAAGCCGGTCTCTGGGTGGGGCTTGGGAACTGTTTCTGGGGCTTTCATCTCTAACCGATGCTTCCAGCTTGTCCTCCAGGGTAGTCAAGATCATCTGTGGTCCAACACTCCCCACCCTCACCCATGTTCTACATTGCCTACTTGTTTCATTTTTTTAAAAAGATTTATTTTATTTATTTATCCCCCCCTTTCCTGCTCTCTGTGTCCATTCACTGCACGTTCTTCTGTGTCTGCTTGTCTTCCTTTGTTGTGTCATCTTGCTGCACCAGCTCTCCATGGGCATGGGCCAGCTGCCTTCACAAGGAGGCCCTGGGAAGCGAACCCAGAGTCTTCCTTATGGTAGATGGGAGCCCAGTCGATTGGGCCACAGCTGCTTCCCCGCAGTTTCATTTTTGCAGACCTCATGAGTGGGGAACAGAATCTCATTATCATTTCCCATTTTCACAATGGCCAAAGGGGCTTGCACAGAAAACTTTCTTGGTAGTTACTTATCTCTTCAGTCCTGTTTTGGAAGAAGAGGAGCCAAGCCCTGCCTCACGCCTCTCTTCCTCTTCCTTCCTCTCTCACTCACCTCCCAAGGGAGTGTCTCCTTTGAGCTGTTTTGTAGCTTCAGAAGTTCCGATGGCCTACACACAAGCCCAGAGAGCCTCGGTGGTTTTGCTTTCCTTCAGGCCGAAAGTGTGGATATGTGTGCAAGTGTGTGTGTGATTATGTGTGAATGCAGATGTGCGGTATATGTGTGTGGCATGATGTGTGTGTGTGAGTACATGTGCATATGCACGGTATGATGTGGTTTTGTGTGTGCAGACACACGTGCACCTGTGCATGTGTATTTGTGTACGTGTGAAGCATGTACATGTGAGTGGTTGTGTGAAGGGAATGTGTGTGCATGTGTGAGTGCAGATGCAAGTGTGTGTGTGTGGTGCTGGTTTGTAGTTTATGCTGCATGTGCATGGGTGTGTAGGTGTGTTTGAAGGGCACAGATGCGGGCTTCTGTGTGCACATACGCAGGAGGGTGTGCATGTGGGTGTTTGCTTGTTGGTGAGTGGACGTGTGTGTACCTGTGAGTGTGTGTGTGTGGAGCCTGTGTGTGCATGTGCGTATGTTTATGTGTGAATCTGTGCACGTGCTTGTGCGGTGTATGATGAGTATCAATATGCATGTGTTTGTTCACACATGTGTGTGCACTGCACGGGGTGCTGTGAGGACATGGGTGTGAGGTGTCCAGCCTGGGCTGGCCCTGCTTGATTCAGGCCTGTTTACTTGACTGACAGGCAGACACGGACACGTGACGCTCTGGGCCTTTCTGGCCCACTCCGGACAGGTAGCTGTGTCTTGCTGCCTCTCAGTGGGAGCTCGAGGGCCTGCTGGAGAAAAGTCAACCTCTCTCCTCTCCCCAGCAGCCAGACAGGCCAGGCAGAGCCTGGAAAGCGATGCCGGTGCTTCAGAAACTTCCTGGCTTGCTCATTTGAGAGTTTCCAGGTTTTCATTGTGAAAAGCCATGTCCAGTGAACACCAAGACTTCCCACCATTGAATATTTTGAAGCTAGACACTCGGAGTCAGCACGGGTCTACCAAGACCCCAGCCTCGAGGCACCTGGGGCAGACACTTCCATCTGGCCGCCCACCCCTGAGCCGAAGGGGAAGGCACAGTGCCTGTGCTTGACCAGCTTGAGTCTCTGCCCTCTGGGCTCCTGGGCGGGATTTCCTGCTCGCCGTGGGAGAAGCCGGGGACCCCAGGAAGCCTGGGGGGCCAGGGCACCTCCTGGTTCCACTGCAGGCTGTGTCTCCGTGGGTGGCCCAGCGCCCTTCCTGCTCTGGCCCACACCTCCTTTCCTGCTCTGTTTCCTGGCCTCTTCTCCATGGCTCCCCCAGGCCATCTCCTCCCCTCCTCGCTTCCGGGGCTCTGCTTTCTTCTGGGCCCAGCTGCATGTCCTTCCGGTGGAGATCAGCCAGCCTTCCTCAGTCCCTTCCAATTTTGTTTTTTCAGCTTTCCTCATTGCCAGACCAGCCCAACAAGGCAGGCAGGCCTCAATGTCTCTTCCTCCCTAAACTATGGGCAAGGGAGGAAGGTGGCAAATCAGTGCATGGTTTTTTTTGGTTCATTTTGACTATAACAGGTCAGAGCCCCGTCCTTGGAGCTCCCAGTTTGGGAACCCCAGGTGGATCCATTTCCCAGCCCCCTTCCAGAGGTCGTGCCTCAGCCCTCCATTGTGGGCCTGTGTTTCTGCCCAAGTGGGCCCATATGCTCATCCTTTCACTGAGATGGTCCTTGTTTTGGCATCTTGGTGGCATGGGGGGCTTGCCCTGGAGCTTCAGGAGGCAGCAGGACCCGTGTTTCCACAGTGGGGCGGGTCCCACGGGGTGGGCAGATGGCATAGCCATGTGAGGAGACAGGGGATACATCCCAAGTGTACTTGAGAGTGGGCACCAAGGTCAAAGTCAGAGAGGAATGGGAACAGGCAGCATGGGCGGGCCTGCAGTGGGCAAGTGTGGGGAGCTGCTGTGCAAAGCAGGGAGGAGAGGGGTCAGGGCAGGAAGGCCATGCGGGGCAGGGGTGGTCTGGCCAGACCCTGGAAGCAGGGGCTGCACCAGGACCCAGAGGCTGACCAGGCCAGGTGGGGTGAGGCCTCATAGATCTGGAAGTGACTGATGTGCGGGACCCTGGGCTCCCACCGACAGCTCCCAGAGCAGAGCGGGACGGGGGTGGGGGGGCAGGTCCAGGAGGGGCTGAGCTTGGGATTTCATAAACTCATAAACCCATCAGAGACCCAAAAAGTTCTGAGGGTCAACTCAGAGTTGTCAGCATTTTATTTTGCCAAACATGGCAATTATTCAAAATACCTGTTATCTTTGATCTCCATCCTTAAAAAAAAAAGAAAAGGGTGAGGGAGAGATCTGAAAAAGAGAATTTGGCTTTGATGAACATACTTTCCTGCCCCCCCCTTTCTGAATTTTTAAAATTTAATTGCCTTTTTTAAAAAAGATACACAGATCAGAAAAGAATGTTACATTAAAAAATATAAGAGGTTCCTATATACCCCACCCTCCACCCCAATCCCTCCTCTCACATCAACAACCTCTTTCATCATTGTGGCACATTCATTCCATTTGGTGAGTACATTTTGGAGCACTGCTGCACCGTATGGATTATAGTTTACATTGTAGTTTACACTCTCCCCCAGTATATTCAGTAGGTTATGGTAGGATATATAATGTCCAGCATCTGTCCCTGTAATATCAATTAGGACAGATGGGAGACAGCCCCTGGGAGCCTGAGCTCTCTTGATCTGGCCTCCATGAGGATGTGGGCAGGGCTACCCTGTTCTCTTGAACCTGGGATGAGCTCTCTGCAGCCAGCTCTGACTTCCAGGCTCACCAATCAGTGCTGAGACCAGCTCAGCAATAGGTTTGCATGAAGGGAAGGTGATGCAGAACTGAAGAAATAAAAGGACAGAAAGAAAGACACAAGAGAGGAAATAAAGATGGGACCAGGGGACTCACGGCTTCTGAAACTGAGAGCACCAACCCTAGTTTCCACATTATATTTATTTAGGAGCTAACAAGTAGCTGTTTGTTATTCATTATAAGGGACAGGTGCAACATTTATGATAATAAGGTACAGGTCATACAAAGTTCAAATGCCTCCTCATGCAAACATTTTTTCATGCTGTCCAGATCATGTTCCATCTAATCAAGGCCCAGTGTACCTAAGCCCACAATTTTGTCTGCATTGTGGAAATGTTTCAACTTCACACCATGTTCCTTACTCTTTTCCCACAACAATTCCCCCTTTTTGTTTTTGCAAAGCAGTGATGTCACATTTGGTGATTTCTTGCTGCTTCATAACCTGGAGGGTTTGTTGAGTGCATCTGAGGAGGCTGCTGGTATTATGGCGAGCATAGCTACCAGCAAATTAGGAGCAGTAACTGGCAATTTCTCCTTTCCCAACTGTTGTTCAGCTTCTTGACTCAGATGTTTAATTTTCCC
The DNA here is from genome assembly GCF_030445035.2 of Dasypus novemcinctus. Lineage (NCBI taxonomy): Eukaryota > Metazoa > Chordata > Mammalia > Cingulata > Dasypodidae > Dasypus > Dasypus novemcinctus. The sequence goes on from NC_080678.1 coordinate 96,749,864, forward strand.
CCATGTTGGTGGTGAAGCTGCTCTGGTCTTCGAGTGGGACCCAGCCATATAGTTCTAGCATTAGTATCTCCATCTGCATGACTGGAGGTTCTGGGTTCCACAGGAACTTTCGTTGTCTTTTGGCATTCATGGTTTTATTCAATAAGTGATACCCACACAGGGTGTTCTCCATCTCCTGGGGAAGCACAAGCATACCCTCATCCCCAAGTTAACAGCTTCCCTGTTGACCATTCATTAGTCAGTGGATCATTCCACCAAATAAAGGTTTTTTCAAACAGAGTTTGGGTTTGAGTTTTCAAATTATTTTGGAAATGCCTTTCAGCTGCTGTCCCTTCCAGTGTAGTTCCACAGTTAAGAAAATTAAGAGTGAATAGTGCTTTATGTAACTGCACCTGCAGTGTTTTCTTGAGTTTAAGGGTTTGATTTGTTTGCTCCACAATAGCTTGCATTGGGGGTTATATGGAAGTCCTGTAATATGTCAACTACTGCAAGTATCTAGAAATCTTTTAAAGGAAACACTGGTATAAGCAGGAGCATTATCTGTGTTAGAGACTGGGGAAGTCCCGTTACAGCAAAGTAAGCTAACAAATGCTATCTTACATGTTGAGCAGTTTCTCCCATCTGAGCTGTAGCCCAAATGAATCCTGAACAAGTATCTACAGAGACACGAACATAACATAATTTTCCAAAGGAGGAGATATGAGTTACATCCATTTGCCACAGTGAGTTAGTAGTTGAACCACAGGGATTTACTCCAGGTTCCAGTTGTTTTGGGTTATTAAGAATTTAACAGGATGGACAGTCTGAACAATGTCCCTAGTTGTGTCCATGCTAAAGGAAAATGAGTTTTGAGGCCAGCTGCATTTATATGGGTTAGATTATGAAAATGAATAGCTTCTTGTAAAACAGGAGTGACTAATTTATCAGTGGCATTATTGCCTTGAACTAATGGTCCAGGTAAATTTGAATGAGATTGAATGTGAGTGATAAAAAATGGACTTTTTCTATTTCTAATTATCTGTTGAAGTTTGTGAAAAAGCTTATAAAGAAACTGATTTATGTCAGGTTTGATAAGAATTGTTTCAATCAATTGAGTAACCTGGACAACATATGCTAAGTCTGAAATGATGTTTATGGACTCTAGTATGTCTTTCAAAACAGTAAGTCCTGCTATTAATTCAGCTTTCTGAGCTGAAAATCCAGGAGTAGGAATTTTCATAGTTTTATACCCAGTATACCCAGCTGTGCCATTTCCAGACCCATCAGTAAAGATTGTAGGGGGTGTCAAATATTGGTCAAAACTTAGTTATGCTAGGTAAAATCCATTGAGTGCTTTTAATGAATTGTAGTAGATGATTGTTAGGGTAATAATTATCTGTCCAATATAATCAGCAAATACTATTTGCTACTGTAAGTGATTTTGGGGGCAAGCCTCAACTTCCTTGCACAAAAGTGGAAGAATGACATGAGAAGGGTCCTGTCCATGAAGGGCACAAGTGCATTCACAGCCTTTAAGTATAATTTGGGACATAAAATCCACATAAGGAGATAAAGTTTTAACAATACTGTTAGGTAAAAATATTCATTCTACAGTATGATCTTGTTGCATAAGGATTCCCCTAGGGGAGTGTAAGGAAGGCATGACAATCAATTGCAGTTGCTGTTCTGGATTAATGCACTCAACTTGGGCATTTTGAAAATTTTTTTCTATTAGTTTTAGTTTCTGTTCTGCTTCTCTCATTAGAACCTGGGGGCTGTTTAACTGAGGATCTCCTTGTAATAGGGAAAAAATATTAGACAGTTCATATGTGGAAATGCCCACTTTGTTCTTCAGCCAATTTATATCTCCTAATGATTTATGCAGATTATTCAAAGTTTTAATAGAGTCCCTGTGAATCTGAAGCTTCTGAGGCTTAATTGTAATTTTATCAACAGTAGTCCCAAAATAAGAAACAGGAGTAATCTTTTGAAATTTCCCAGGGGCAAGTTTTAAGCCTGCTGCAGTTAAACTCTTTTCTAAGGCCTGATATGCTACAACTAGAGTCTGGGAAGAGGGGGCAGTACACAATGTATCATCCATATAATGTATAATATAACAAGAAGGAAAAGCCAGTCTGACTGGATTTAGGGCTTTAGCTACAAAATTTTGACATATGATGTGGCTATTAAGCATCCTTGAGGAAGACATTTCCACTGAAACCCTTTCATAGGTTTTTTGTTATTGAAAGAAGGCACTGAGAATGCAAATTTCTCATAGCCTTGGGGACCCAAAGGCATTGTAAAGAAACAATCCTTTAAATCAATAACAACAGTGGCCAGCTACAAGGGATCATAGCTGGTGTGGGCAAACCTGACTGCAGTGCACCCATAGGTTGAATGACTGTGTTAACTGCTCAGAGGTCTTTTAAAAGCCTCCACTTGCCTGCTTTTTCTTAATAGGAAACACCAGAGAGTTCCAAGGACTAAAGATTTTCAATATGCCTCTTATCTAAGTGTTCCTTAACTAATTTTTGGAGCGCCTCCTATTTTTCTTTGGTTAATGGCCACTCTTCAATTCAAACTGGAGAGGTTGTAGTCCATTTAAGAGGAATGGGTTTGGGCGGTTCAAGGAGGTAGACTGAGCAGTGGCCATTATGGAAAAGGTGAATATCCTAATCCTTTATGATTACCATGAGCTGTGGAATCTATTGGTTTAACAATTCCCTGGTGGTGCTTACTGAATCCTACCCCTGGAAAATCCCTTGTTTCCTCATTAATTGTTGACTTTGTTTACTATACTGGCTAACCTGGGGAGTATAAATTTCAGCTTGCCATCGTTCTAATAGATCATGTCCCCAGAAGTTAATAGGTAAGTCTGCAACATACGGCTGCAGGATGGCATGTTGTCCATCAGCTCCCAGACAATGAAACATTTGCACATTCTATTTTAAACCTGTGGGAGTGACAAGTCCCACAATAGAAATAGATACATCTTGTAATGGCCAAGCAGAGGGCCAATGGTTAGAACTAATGATAGAAATGTCAGCTCCAGTATCAATAAGTCCTTTACTTTGGAGTTTGTGTTCCTGAGTGTGATGGAGTTGGACTCAGATATGACCTTTCTACACATGCCTCTTCTGTCACTTTTACTGGACATGTGGTTGGCACTGGGGTTGGTGCATACTCAAAAGACCTGAATCTCTGGACTGTCCATGTGACAGCCAGGCCCTGAGCCTCAGCAGACTTGTAACTCTTACCCTCTGGTTTATTGGACTTACCCTGACCAGCTAACAGGGAAGTGAATAAGGTCAACCACCACACCAGGGAGCCAAGAGTGCCTACAACTGCAAGCAGGAGAATTTCACCCATCATTCATATGGAATCTAAGCACCCTCTCCATATAGAGGTGGAGTAGACATAACCATCCCAGGGTCCACAGGATGGAGGAATAGAATATGGACTAGAGTGGGCTTACCCATATTGGACTATGGAACTATTGTGATTAGTAATGGAAGAAATTGTAGCACTGATGTGGAGAAAGTGGCCATGGTAGCTGCTGAGAGTAGGGAGAAGAGCTATGATGTGGGGGCATTTTCAGGACTTGGAATTGTCCTGGATGGTACTGCAGGGACAGACAGTGGACCTTGTATGTCCTGCTATGGCTCACTGGGTGGACTGGGGGAGAATCTAAACTACAATGTAAACCATTATTCATGTGGTGCATCTGTGCTCCAAAATGTATTCACCAAATGCAATGAATGTCCCATGATGATGAAAGAGGTTGTTGATGTGGAAGGAGTGGGGTGAGGGGGGTGGGGGGTATATGGGGACCTCTTATATATTTTTAATGTAACATTTAAAAAAAATAAAGAGAGAAAAAATAAAAATAAATGTGGGAAAGGTAAAGGAGCCTAAACAGAAAACATAAATAAATAAGTCCTTTAAACCATTTGTGCTGATGGTTACTTCATAAGTGGGATGAGATTCTAAAATTTTTTTTCACTTAAGAATACTCGTTTTATTCCTGTACTTCCAAAATCATTTTTCCCTCGTACTTTCTTACTAGCTCCTACAGGAACATAAGGGAGCAGCAACAATTGTGCTATGCGATCTCCAACATCAGCTTTCCAGGGAACTGTGGTGGACATGATAACTTGAATATGTCCTTCATAGTCACAGTCAATTACTTCTGTATTCACTCTAACTCCCTGGGAGGTGTGACTGCCCCTCCCGAGGAGAAGTCTGACCATGCCAATTGGTAAAGGTCCCCTTATTCCCATTTTCACACAGACGGGGGTATCCTCTGGAAGCAACATAACAGGTTCTGCTGCAGGGATATCTGTGCTTCCTGCCATGGTGGGGGATAAGTCAAGTGCACTGAGGAGTATCTGGGAATGCCAGGATTGCACTACTGAACTGGGAAAGCTCCCTTTCAGAATGGGGCTAGGAGCAGGCCCCACTGGAAGTTTCCTGGCAAGGGAGTGTCATTCTTATGGTAATTAGATTGGCATTGGTTAACCCAATGATTTCCTTTACCGCAGTGGGGGCATGGCTCAAATGGTTTCCTAGCAGAAATATTCTGTCTGGGTGACAGTTTTTCCCTCAGACTTTTTCTGACAATCTTTTCTCATGTGACCAATTTTCCCACAACTGAAACATTTTCCAGAGAACTTATTGATTTTTATTCCTGCCATAGCTTGAGCCATCATGGTGGCATGGTGGCCCTCTGTCCCTACATCCTGGCACAATTTAATATATCCAGTCAAATCCACTTTACCTTTCATAATCCCAATAGCTTTCTGACAACCCTGATTAGCATTTTTATAAGCCATTAGCTTCAAAACAGTATCAGTAGCTTCTAAATTATTGACCTGTTTTTTGATAGCCTCTCGTAACCGAGCGATAAAATCAGGGTAAGATTCTTTAGGTCCTTGTAACATTTTTTGAAATGACACCAGAGGCTGGCCTCTAGCCTCAATTTTTTCCCAGGCCCTTAAGCAACAGCAACGGACCTGTGTGATGGCTTGATCATCCATTGTTAATTGCTGATCTATTCTTGCCCCCACTAACTGATCCCCACTAACTGATCCAAGGAAATGGGAATATTATGGACTCTATTATGAGCAGCTTGAATCTCTGCATGATCTGTCCACCAGATTTTGAATTGTAAAATCTCTCCAGACCCTAGGGTGATATGTGCTAATGCAGACCAGTCAGCTGGGATCAGCCTAGACCTTCAGTAAGCCCCTGCACTGTACCATAGGTAAAAGGAGAATTTGGACCATATTGTTGCACTGCTACTTTTAACTCTTTCAAAATTTTAAATGGGAAGGACTCATGAGTGAACTTGTAAACTCCATACCAGTTTTGAGGACCCACTCCAGGAGCTACTCTTTCTTGTATGGTGACCTGAAAGGCCATTTGAAGTGACTCCAAGTCACCCTCCCTCCTAGCCTGTAAAACACTCTCTTGTAAAGCTGACAATTTTGGCTGAGCATCTCCGGGCATAGGAGGGGGAGGAGGTGTCATGGGGGGGGTTGGCAGTGACTTTCTAAAGTCAGTTAATGGAGGAGCTGAAGGCAAAATAACTTTAGATTTAGCATCATCAAAAAATTCAGTGGGAGGAACTTCCTCACTTTCTCTATTTTCATTTTTCGCTTCCTCATCTTCTGTTTTCAAGGGTTCCAAAATAGATTTAATAATAGTCCAAGTGGACCAAATAGTAACTGGAAGCAGAACACTTTGTACATGTAATTTTTTTTTTAAACTCTTTTCCTACTCTTTCCCAGTCTTCTCATTCTAAACTTCCTACTGCTGGGAACCATGAGCATTATTTTTCTATAATCTGTAAAAGTTCTAAAATATGAGACCTACTGGCCTCGGCTCCTCCTGCCTTGAGGAGTTGTTTGAGGAGACAGACACACAGGTGAGATTTGTTGAACTGCTCCATTTCCCAGTGTAACCCTGCTAGAATCCCCGAGAGTGTCCTTACTCACTGAGGACTTGGAAGGCCTGCTAAACCACTCAGGGTTCTGCACCAGGACAACACCTTTAATTTCACTTGAAGTGATTATTTTTCCTTCAAGACCAATGTTGGGCACCACTTGCTGAGACCAGCTCAGCAATAGGTTTGCACAAAGAGAAGGTGATGCAGAACCAAAGAAATAGAAGGACAGAAAGACACAAGAGTGGAAATAAAGATGGGACTGGGAAGTGGATGTGGCTCAACTGACAGAGCACCCATCTATCAGGGCCTCCTGACCCATGTGGTGAGCTGGCCCACACGCAGTGCTGCCACACACAAGGAGTGCTGCACCACACAGTGGCTTCCCACATACAGAAGCCCCATGTGCAATGGGTGTGCCCTGCAAGGAGAGTGCCCTGTGTGAAAAAAGCACAGCCCACCCATGAGTGGTGCCACACACATGGAGAACTGACACAGCAAGATGATGCAACAAAAAAGAGATGCAGTTTCCCAGTGCTGCTGGATAATGCAAGCAGATGCAGAAGAACACACAGTGAATAGACACAGAGAGCAGACAATGGGGGAGGGAAGGGGAGAGAAATACATAAAAAAATAAATATTAAAAAAAAATAGATGGGACCAGCGGACTCACTTGTTAACCCTAGTTTCCAGATTGTATTTATTTAGGAACTAACAGGCAGCTGTTTATTATTTACTATAATAAGGGCAGGTGCAACATTTATGATAATAAGGTACAGGTCATAAAAGTTCAAATGCCTTCTCACACAAACATTTTTTCATGCTGACCAGATGGTGTTTCATCTAGTCAAGGCCCGGTGTTCCTAAGCCTGCACTTTTTGTCTGCACTATGGAAATGTTTCAACTTCAAACCATGTTCCTTGCTGTTTTCCCACAACAAATCAGTCCTGAGGCTTGGGTGCATCCCAAGTGTCTCTGGGATGTGGGAAGTCAGTGCAAAATGAAAATGCAGGGTCCTTGTGACCAGACGAAGAATTTTTGAGATGGGCAAGGTCAGCGTGGCACTGGGTGGGGTCCCTGTGGGTAAGAGGCCAGCGTGGCACTGGGTGGGGTCCCTGTGGGTAAGAGGCCAGCAAGCCTCAGGTGCTTAGGGCCACCAGAGCTGAAGACAGAGGTGGGCATCCTTGGCACTCTGGCTTCAAACTGGACTCTGAGCCTCCTCCCAGTTGAGCATCTGCTCTTCCTCTGAAGATGGGCACCACCTCTCCCAGGATTCATGAGCCAGGGGGAAGGGAGCATTCCAAGTCTAAGAGGGGCTCCTCTCTGGGTTCCAGGACCAGGGTACCTGGGTGCATGCTGAGCAGAAGGCTGAGGAAGGCAGCAGTGTGCTGGGAGTGGGGCCAGGTTTCATAGGAGCAGGCCTCGGTGCCCTGGAGGAAGGGCGTTTCCAGTGGAGGAAGGTGGCTTGCCTCCCCCACCTAGGCCTTCTAGGCTGCTGCCATGTGCACCCAGAGATCCTTGGCCCAGGCTCCCTGATTCTGAAAGAATTCTGGAGGAGAACCCAGCCACAAGGATAGGGAACCCCTTAACAGACCCTATTCCAAAAGGACAAAGGCAAGTAGAGCCCTGCCAGTGCCTGGCTGCAGCAGGGGGAGAAGGAGGGTTGGGGTGTGGGGCCTGGAAGAGTGCCTGGAAGAGGGCTCATGAGATCAGGGCCCATGGGAGCTGGGCCAGGCAGAGGGAGGGCCCAGGGGAAGGTGGGATGCCTGGGGTTAGGGAGCAGGGGAGGAGGGCTTAGGGGAGGGTGGGGCCCAGGATAGAGCAGTGTGGGGGGTCTTGGGGTACCAGGAGCAGGAGGGGGAGCACATGGCAGGCGCATAGGCAGTCCACTGCCTTCTGTGCCTGCAGGGAACACCCATGTATCCCTAGTTGGGGGTGAGGCGCTCTGGGGATCCCTGGCTGTAAGTGTCCAGCCCCTCACCCAGACCTTGGCATGTGAGGGCTGGTGGTCCTGAATCTGGGGCATTGTGTGAAGGGGATAGTGCTGTGTATCTGCTTCTCCCGAGGAAAGGAGAGTGGGGGGCTTATGTGACTACAGCCTGGGTCATTCCTTGGTGGGTGGGGGCACTCTCCTGGGTGCGTGGGGGTAAAGAGGGCATCAAAGGGCAAAAGCACAGCTCTGGAGCTTCCAAACAGTTTGCCCTGAGAGCAGGAGGGAGAATGCAGGCTTGGGAGCCCCACAGTGGGATGGGGGTGCTGGGCCCCTCAGTCCCCAGCTGGTGGTGCTGAGCAAAGTACAAGGCCTCTCAGAGCCTCTGCCTCATCTTTGTAAATGTTGGAATAAAAACGTCTGTGTTCATTCCTCCCTGGCGCCCTCCCTGCTCTGTCTCTCCATCTCCCCACCTCGTTGTCTCTCCCTGTGCTCTGTCTCTTTCTGTCTCTGCCTCTGCCTGTCTCTGGGTCTGCATGTCACTCTCTGTTCTGGCTCCAAGTCCCCCTTTGCTCCTGGCACACCCAGCCCTGCTGTCCCCATCCTGTGACTGGAAACAGGTCCTCGGCTTTGCCAGGCTTCAGCTTCTTCCTAAATGGGAGAGCAATAACCTCCCCATCCCATTATAATTAGGATGAAAATACTTTGAAAAGTCACAAATGCAGCACTGAAAGTGGAGGTCATTGGGCAGGAGGTTAATTGACCACACACGTCAAAGATTCCAGAGCATGACCATGTTGCATTCCTGCTCTCAGGCTGTGGATGAACACGCTTTGGTGAAGCTGACAGAAAGAACAACCCAGGGAAACATAAGCCAGATACAGCTGCCCTGGTCTCTCCATGCATGCCTGTCCCAGCACATGTGTCCAAATCCATTTGTCCTGAGCCACAGGCTATTCTGGCCCTGGGGAGTGACTGGGGCAGCATAAGACAAGGTCCAGCTAGCTCCTAGTGGCAGGCAGACGACTATGCCACAGAAATGCTTCAGAGTACCATGAAGGCAGGGAGATCAAAACCCAGAGAGACCAGGAGGGGGGCCAGAGAGAGGTGGCATTAGGACTGGGCTCTCACAAAAGGTTAGACTGGGATCTTGGAGCTGGGTGGGGATGACCACGGTGGTCACCCCAGGACTGAGAATGGGGTGTGGGCTTGAGAGCCATGTTTTGGGTTGAACTTGACATTGAGCAGAGATGGAGTAGAAGGATATATGGAAACTATGTGCTGGCAGATTGCAGGGAGCCATTTGTGGAGACCCTGGAGACCAAGGAGAAATGACCCAAGGCCAATCTGTGTTTCTTAGAGAGAGCCTGGGCCTTGGTATTGGCCTGAGCTGGCTATTAAATGGGGAGAGGAAAATGTCCCCACCTTGACTTGTGGGCTGGTGAAGGAGGGCACGGGCAGCTCACAGGGGCCACCACTTGCCAATGTCTACCCCTGCAGGTGCCCAAGGCCCTGTCCATGCACACTCATGCACACCTGTGTCTCCATATCCCTTCCCTAGGGAAAGGGAGGTCACATCTCCAGGGGCCCTGTGGGGAAGGGTGGACACAGGGGAGAGCCGGAGGGCCATCAGGCCTGGGTCTCACCTTAAGGCAAGGGCCTGATGCCGGTTTTTTACTTTCTTACCAAATCACACCTTCTGTGCAGTCACAGAAATGCCCTGCCAGGGCTGGAGGAAGACACCTGTCACCCAAGTTCAAGCCTGAACACCACTGTTGTCCCACACTGCCTAGAACACCCCATGAATTAATATTTTCTATGGCCCCAGTAATTCAATCATAACATTTTATTGTATTTTCGTGTTAATGCTGCTCATCAGTTCAGTGTAATCATTGAACACAAACCAATTTTTTTTTTTTTTAATATACTTGGGAGTTCACCCAGGGAAGTTTCTCAGCTTTCGTTAAGCCTCCTAGAGCTCTGCCCAGGCCAGCAGAATCTCCTCCACTTCTAGATCCTTCCTCACCCCACTGTGTTCAATTGGGGTGTTGGGGGCTGAGTCTGGTCCTGTGGTCCAAGCCCAGGACAGGGGCTGAGAAGGACATTTGGCCTGACTTTGTCAAGATATCCTACAAGTGCAGGAGGTACTGTGACTGATAAGAATGAGGCCCTCACCCAGGAGGGCTGGGCATCCTACCACTTGAGGACATGCCACCTAGCAGTAAAAATAGGGATGTCCTAGGTGCCAAAGCAAGAGTAGATGCCTTCCAGCAGATTCCAGTCCAGCCGTCTCCCCATGCAATCCTTGCTGTGGTTATGCTAAAAGGAACTGCCCCTTCCATCAGGGTAAGTGGGATAAACCATGCCCTGCCCCTCCCCAGCCACACCCATGCAGGTGGTTGGAGTCTGGGGCAAGTGTCCCCTGGGTCACAGGGCAGCCTGCATGGATGGCTGGCCATAGAAGCTGTGTGCTGGTGGGTCAGACAGTTCAGACCCCAGTGCCTGCTACAGCCTGGGACCTGCTGGCCTGTCCTCTCTCTATGTTGGTTTTGGGGATTGGTTTTCATTGATAGTGAAACAAACAAGCAAGAAACATTCAGCCATTGAATCAGCTCAGCATGAAGCAGTCAGATTATACCCTAGACGTAATGAGTGAACCAGCCAGGGTGGCATGCTCCACCCGGGGGGCAGCTTGCCTTGCCTGGCATGCTCGGCTGGCATGTGTCCCCTCATTCTTTCACTATAGGGTGACTTGCTGGTGACAGCGGTGCCCTGGAGATGGCCTGGGTGGGATTCATGCCACAGACAGAGGCTTTGTCACCTGTCTTAAGACTCGGTTTCTGCATCTATAGGTTGGTGTTGGCGAGGCCGGGCTCATTGGGCTGTGGAGAATAGATGAGATTCTGCAGGTGGAGCACATGGCCCCTGCCTCTCTCCTTCATTCCCTGAGGTTATAAGAAGATGCCCCTTCCTCATCAAAGCCTGTAATTTCCACACACATCCCCTCTCATGTTTCACCTCCGCTGGCTCGTTGCAGTTCAATTTTCAGCCCACTCGGTATTATTTTTCTCCTGCCCCCTTTCCATCATCCCCCCTTGCACCCCAGAGGCCCTTCCAGGCCTTCCCCTTCTTGCCATGTCCCTCCATGTCCTCTCACCCTCTTCTTCCCCTGTGACTGAACTCGGCAGTGTGTACTTCTGGGCCTGGGGGGTGGGAGGGAGGCCGGGCCTTGGCCTGGAAGATGAGGCGGCCCCTCTCATTTTCCAGGGAGTCCTTGCCTCTCAGTGCCCAGGCAGCATGGGGGCTCCCCTGCCCATTTCCCTCCCCAGTCTACTGGCAGAAGTTTGGTGGCACAGACGGGTACTACCTGCACCCACACTCGGGCACGCTCATGCCTTCGTAGTGGTACTTCAGGGTAGGGACCCCCACGTCATCCTTGTAGAGGACAGAGATGGGGCTGAGCTTGGTGGGCACGCAGCAGGCGTTGCCCACCTTCATGGGGTACTTGAGGTGCGCCAGCGTCTGCACAATGGCGTGCTTGGTCAGGGTAACGTCGTCGGCGAGCGGGAAGCAGCAGCCGCCCTTGCACTCGTAGGTGTCGTACTCCTTGGGCACAATGATCCAGCTGTCCCAGCCGATGTCCTCAAAGTTCACACGCAGCAAGGACCTCTGGCTGTGGCTGCCTGCCCCAGTGCTCCTCTTGTGCCTGGCCGAGGACGACGGTGTGGCCGCATGGCCCCCAGTCTCGCCCTCGCCGGCCAGGCTACCCTTGGACAAGCGCTTGAGCACGTCCTCCTGCTCATGGCCGATCATCTCCCTGAGCTCCAGCCTGGTCTCCTTGGACCTGTTGCTGCGGTCGTTGGAGAAGACGACAAAGAAGGGCAGGTATTTAGAGCCCAGGGGCATGGCAATGTCCAGCTGGTCACAGCCCTTCCAGGGGCTCTCCACCCTCACTTCCAGTTTGTTTTTGCTCTTTGAGGTGTCTGCCCTGAGCCACCACTTCACCACGCTGGAGACCTCGAAGCTCTCCCAGCCCTCACCCCGGATGTCCTGGGACACCAGGAAGGTCTTGGTTTCCGCCGAGCCATCCCCGGAGTCAGCCCCGTCCAGGATGTCGTAAATTGCAACGTTTCCTTTCAGCTCACAAGAGGCGTCTGCGGGGCCGTGGCAGGATACGTGGAGCCAGAGCTCGGCCCAGGTGATCTGCTCGTGCCTGGGCATGGAGATGTTGAAGAGCAAGACGTGGTTCTGGAAGGGCTTGTCTTCCCTGGCAGTAGTGGAGATGGCACCTGAAATGCAAATACACTGTGATGGGCCTCCTGCTGGGCCATGACTCAGAGCACCAGTGAGTGGGGCTCTTGGTGACATTTTTGTCCCTATTAAATCCTGATTTGGTGTCACGTAAGCCTCTAAGAGTATTTTTTCATTTATTTTAAAGATTTTTTTTTAAATTTCTCCCCTGCCCCCCAGTTGTCTGCTCTCTGTGTCCATTCACTGTGTGTTCTTCTGTGACCGCTTCTATCCTTATCAGCGGCACCGGGGATCTGTGTTTCTTTTTAAAGGAACACACGGGCCTTCCCAAGAAGGAGGCAGAAGATGCCTCAAATCGGGTGGAGAGTTCCTACTGTTTATGAGAATCCATTAGGCAGCACTGAATGAGGAGTTTTGCCAAATATATGTCTGTTTCATTTTCACTCTGACCCCGAGGGGATCTAATTATTCCAGTTTTACAGATGTGGAAATGCTGGTTCAGAACATTTAACTGCCTAAGTGTGCACATCTCACTTTAAATCACCTTAAAGCCTAGGGATTTAAATGTCTTTACCTGTATCACATAAACTTATGTCCTTATTTTTTAAAAAATTATAAAATAAGCAAATAAGCAAAAAAAGAAAACCAAAACAAAACACTGTCAGCTTTAGAGTGAAGACCTGAGTGTGATTTTAAAGCAGGGTCTCTGGGATGAGGATGCGGGAATCCCAGCCTTAGAACCTTGGGAATCTGAACACCTAAAATGGTTCTAGAGATCACTTGGAATGCCATCTTCCAAGCCAAGTGAAAGGCATGATTTTCGTAGTGTTTTAAGGGGGCATTAAAACTTGGCTTCAGCTAAAGAGACCCATGAGAGTTATGGCCATGGCCGATGGGGTTAACTACCAGGGCAGATGGCCCCTCATTGGAAATGGTGTTTATGTGTGATGAATCTGGACTCAGATGGGATCTCCCTTCATAAGACTTTCATGCTAATGTGCTGGAGGTGCAGTTAACGTTGGGATTTAAGATATATTTAGGGGATTTGAATCTCTGGACTGACAATGTGATAGCCAGGTCCTGAGCCTCAACAGACTCCAGCACCTACAATCTGATTTATTGGACTTACCACACTCAGCTAAGATGGAGTTGAAGAAGGACAATCACCACACCATGGAGCCTAGAGCGATTACAACTGAAAATGGGAGGATTGCATCCAGCATCCATGTGGAATTTGAGCCTCCTCTTGACATAGAGGTGCAATGGACACAACCAATCCAATGTCCACATAGAAGAGGTGGTATTGGATTGAGAAAAGTGGACATGGTGGACGATGGGTATGGGGAAAGGCAGGAAGAGATGAGAGGTGGAGGTGTCTTTGGGACATGGAGCTGCCCTGGATGGTGCTTCAGAGGCAATCACCGGACATTGTAAATCCTCACAGGGCCCACTGGATGGAATGGAGGAGAGTATGGGCCATGATGTGGACCATTGACTATGAGGTGCAGAGGTGCCCAAAGATGTACTTAACAAATCCAATGGATGTGTCATGATGATGGGAACGAGTGTTTTGGGGGGGAGAGGGGGGGGTGGGGGAGTGGGGTTGAATGGGACCTCACATATATATTTTTGATGTAATATTATTACAAAGTCAATAAAAAAAAAAAACTTGGCTTCAACTCTGTTGCTATTTCAGGCAAAAATGGGGCTTTCCCTTTAGCAGCAAAACTGTCTCAATTTCCCGCATCTCCCGGGGTGACGCGCGACCACGGGCACATTCTGTTGCACCCTGGCTCGAGCATAAAGAGGGAAGAGCACTTTCATTTTCTGAGCACCAGCTCGGTGACCACAAGTGTGGGGACCCTGCGCTGCTGTGAAAACCTGGGAGGCCTGGCATCTGGCAGACTGAAATCTTGAAACTGTGATTCTGCCCCTTACTGGGCCTATGACCTTGGAGACGTCCTGAATGTTTTTGTGCCTCAGTTTCCTCCTGTGTGGAATGAGGCTCATTTTCCCTCCCTCCTGGATTAGTGAGGGGCCACATGAAGCTTACTCCCACTCCACCTGGCTGCCCACTCGGTCAGCGTGTCCATCCCTCTCCCTCCCCCCCAGCCTCCTACCCATGCACTCGGGGTCCTCTCTCCCAGCCAGAAGCCCCGCATGGGCTCCCGTGGGCTGTGCCCGGCAGGTGCCTGTTTGCGTAGTGCGAGCTGAACTGTGCGGGTGCTTCGACAGTCCTCAGAAGCGGCTTTGGGGTGGCGGGCAGACAGGGAAACAGTTCCCCGCCCTCCCCAAGCCCTGCACCCACCTGGGGAGAAGCTAAATCCCCACCCACGCTGTGCTGGCCACTTCTGGGCTGGGATCCGGCCACAGGTGACTCAGTGGCTGGTGCTCTGCTCTGGTGGGTCACTCAGGTGGCCCCAGGCTGCCAGATGCAGCTTCAGGGGACTTGGTGGAAGGAAGAGAGAGAAGCCTGGCCTCGCCACAGAGTGGGGCTCACAACTGAGCCCCAGGGTCTGGCGTGACGCTGGCAGCGTCTGGGGGATCTGCTGACCACATTTGTTTAAAACCAGGAGAGTTCACCTAAGTCCAGAGATTTCTTCCTTTGGACAACTGGGCTATCGGGCTCCACCAGGCAGGTGTATAACCACGCTGCCAGATGGGCACAAGTCCGGCAGGCTGAGGCGGATCTTGTCAGCCTGTGGCACCTTGCCAAACCCTTGCCTGCTTGCAGAACCTTGGCTCAAGCCCAGGGGAAGGGGCGGTCAGTGCCTGGGGGTTCTGGGAGACCATGGCAGTGGAGGGAAAGCTGCCCTGTGTGGACAGTGGGCCTGAGTGGGCATGCAGCCCCTGACCTGACCTCGGGCTAGGCCCCTCAGCACATGCGAGCCTTGGCCCCTCCTCCAGCAAACCATTTCACCCCACTGGGCTGCCAGTGCAGTGAGTTAACTGCATTGACCAGAGGCAAACATCCGCTATCTTCTAGTCTTCCTAGGAACTTATTTTGAACCTACATTAGTTTTTTGCCAAGGTTTCTCATTTAAAGGATTTTACCTAAACTTCAAAAACATTTTCCTGAAGGAGAAATAGACACTTTCAAAATTTGGAAATAGGCGGGTTAGTTGGGGACTCAATAAGCTGTGTTTCTCCATAGGAATGGTGGGGAAAGAGGAGAGGAGAAGGAGAGGGAGGGAGGAGAAGAGGGGGGAAAGGAGGGGAGGGGAGGGATGAGCAACCGAAATTGGGCCCTAAGAACCTGCACGTCTCTGATCACTAGGGAGGCAGGACTATATTCTCCCCACATTTGGCGACTGCACCTCCATCTGGACTTGAGCCTCCGGGGAGCACAGCAGTGGCTGACTCCCCTGCCAGTCCAGGGAGTGGCCACCATGCTCAGGCATGGTGTTTGTCCTTGTGGGAGCATCTGGGGAGAGGGCTGAGGGCTCCGCCCGGGCCTGGTACTGCGAGGGTGCTACAGTGACCCCGTGGAGCTCAGCATGCAGCGAGGGCATGCCAGGCAGTGATTGCTCTCTCCACGACCTGGACAGCCACCAGGCTCTGTCCCACCCCTCCCCTTCTGCGGAGCCTCTGCCATGGCTGTGCTCTCGGTCAGGGAGGCCCTGCCTTCCTGCTTACCTGTCCCCCGCCTGGGTCAGTCCTGACTGCCCGTCATGCCCGCTCAGGACATTCTGCCACTGCTGACCTGTGTCCTGAGCCGCAGCACTCGGCTGGCTTCCCTCGACAGCTGCACGGTGACCCGGGCCGCTCACCAGCTGTTGGCTTGAGCTGTTGCATCCTTAGGCTAGTGGAGGTGCTGGGCGAGGCTGCCCTGAAGGCACGGAGGGCTGAGGCCCCTCCAGGGCCAGCTTCCCATGCTCAGCTCTCTGTTTGTCCTTGGACACCTCAGGGTGCTCCCTGCGGGAGGGCCATGCTGGGCATGCCGGGTCCTGCCAGGCAATCACCAAGGCCCCCTGCCTGCTCTTGATGCTCTGGCCTGGGTTTTGGGGTGAATGTTAACAAAGCCTCCATCGCCTCATCCTCCAGGACCCCTGACACAGCAGGCCATGGCCTAGAAGCACCAGGGCAGAAGGACAATTCACTTAACAAGAGGGGCAGCTTTGACTTCCACATTTGTCAGGGACTGTTGAAGCTTCCTCCCTCCTGAAGCTGTGGCCCTGGCCTCAGCCTTCCATTGTGGAGGGGGGGATGGATGGGCCTAAGTTTCTGTGATACGGCCACCCCAGGGGGTCAGGAGCCCCTCTCAGCCCCAGGAGGCATCTCTAGAAGGACACCTGTCCCTGTGTGAGCTTCCGGCGCTCAGTGGAACGGAACCCAGAGGCACCTTGAGGCTGTGTCTAGAGCCTGGGCCAGGCAGAGCTGGGGTGAAGCCCTTTCCAGCTGGCAGCCCAGGCTCCGGGGCTCTTGGCTGGTGGTAGAGTGAACCAGGCACCCCAACAAGACATGGTCTTCAACTGAATCCACGTTCCTATGGGTGCAAAGCCATTTATAAATAGGAACCTTCAAAGATGCACTGTCCATGAAGCCAGGACTCATTTGTGAATTTGATCTTCTAAGATGCTATTTCAGTGTGGGCCTCCTGATTGATGGAGCTGTATCCCTGGAGGCCTTTAGAACCAGAAAAAGTTTCGGCAAGTCAGAGAAAGCCACAGGGGGAGGTCAAAGGTATCAACATGTGACAAGGCAGAGATACAAGTCAGGGAACCCCAAGGCCTGCTGCAAGCCAGCACCAGAACCTATAGACTGGGAAGACAGTATGGCCTTGCTGCCACTTGACTTTGGCCTTCTAGCCTCTGAAACCATGAGCCAATAAATGCTTGTGGTTTAAGCCAGCTGTTGTGTGGCATTTGTTGTAGTGGCATGGCAAACTAAGATGGTTCATGTTCACACGTGGTAAGTACTGAGCTCGCTCGCTGTGTCATGGTTGCGCCCAGTGCGTCCCTTAGAGACGTGGCACTCAAAGTAGCCCCTGGACCCAGGGCTGCAGCAGCACCTGGGGACTGGTTAGAAATGCCATCAGATCCTCGATGGCAGGGGCCCAACAATCTGTTTTCACAAGCCCTCCTGGTGATTCCCGATGCACACTCAAATCTGCGCATTGTTTCTGACAAAAGAGGAAACGAGGGTGAGGCTTTCGTGAAATGAAGTGTGTGTGTTAGCCTAGCACGGTTTTTAGTGAGTGCTAAGTAATTGAATGCATAAATATTTCCATTCACCTGCTCCCCCCACCCCTCATAAAAGGAAACTGCTGGGAGGGTTTGGAGGAGGAGGCACGAGTGAGAATGCTGGAGAGAGGCAGGTAGATGGAAGCTTCCTTGAGCATCACGGCCCCAGAGCAGGAAGCAGAAGGCGGTGGGGACCGGCGCATGGTCTACATTCCCCACTTTCGGTGAAAGGAAGTAAATTCTCTAAATTCATGCTGGGTGCATAGCTCAGCCAGAGGCACAAGCTTGTCTTACCACCAAAACCACTGCTGGAGCTCCTTGGCACCTGATGACATCAGCACCCTTCCCCAGAGAGCCATTGCATGAGTGGGTGGCTGCACTGTCCTTGTGCCACTGGCCAAGCCTGACTCCTCCTTTGGGACATAGCCCCATCCCATCCCTCTGTGGAGCCATCGAGCTTCTCTTCTCAGCCATCCCCAGCCCTCCGTGGGCTCCTCCACCACGCTTTTCAGCCTGCCCACAGGAGCAGCATCGGTCTTAAGACATTTTATGAGTGCCTTAGGCAGGACATCCCAGGCTACCAGGACTCAGTTTCCACCTTCCTGAAGTGCAAGGGTGGCATCAGAAGCTCTTGAAAAGTGTCTCCCACGCCTGAGGCTTTTGGCTCTCCAATTGTAACGTTTCTGTTTAGCACATGGATTCCCCTCTAAGAGGCCTGGCCCTTTAAGGGATGGAGAAACTTAGGAATTGGGGGCGATTGCATGCCCCCACACTGTCCCCTCCAGCTGCCTGATGTACTTGAGTGACCTCAGGAACCTTTTGCTCTCCTGACAAAGGCATGTTGATATTTTGGAATTAAGGAAAAATAATTTCCTACCTTGTCAGTAAACACTTACCTTTCTTTCTGAAGCTTACTTGACTGTGAGCTCCCTCACTGCCACTGGGACAAAATGAATGGGCTGGTGGGGGGGCACCACCCAGGAAGCTGGGGGGTGGGGAGATGGCCACACAGCCACTGAATCAAGCAGCCTTGGACATGGCCGTGGCCTTGGTGAGACAGTGGGCATGTTACTCTGTCCTCCTGAGCCTGTTTATCCATGAGCGAGCCTTAGGAAGCTGTAAGATTTGGCTAACACTACCCACGATGCCATGTCTCAACCGGGTGGTGCTTGACAGATGAGACAGATGAGGGCAGCCACCACTGGAGGGGCATGGGTCTCCCACGGGACCCGTCCCGCATCCCTAAGTCTTCAGGACACACCCTGGCAAGGTGGACCCACCGGGCACCTTCCATCTGGCCCCAAGCCTGCCCATGCTGGGCCTAGCGGAGAGCCCACAGCCTGCTTCCCTGCTACCTGCCATCCAGAAACCAAGGCCTAGAGGAGCTGGGGCATCCGTTTTCTCCCAGAAATGACAAATGCAGAAAGAATAGAGAACGACTTTAGGAGACCCCAGCTTTATTGGGAATGGAGAGGGAGCTGTTTGGTGAGAAAGAAATGGAGGGAGGGGAGGAAAAATGAATTTAATTTGGGGAGGAAAGGGATTGGGAGTCTTTACAAGTCGCAATATTTTCACGTACCTAACTATAACGTGTACCATCAGGTTCCAAAAAGAATTGGCTGTGGCAAACCAGACGCCAAGTTTGCGGAACAGTTGGAGGTACCTGGCAATCCCCAGCACCCAGAAATGAACCTTCGAGCCCCACGGAAGTCTCCCACGGGGATAAGGCGGTGCATGCGTGTGCTGCGTGTGCATGCATGTGTGTGCATGTTAAAGGCCTCTCCCCTGGCCCCATCCCTCTGTCCTGCTTTCCCTCTTCCCTCCTGTTCCTGCCGAGTGCATTCCCCTTATGTGGGAACCCTGACTTCACAGCCTGAGGCCAGCACCTCCTGTTCCTCTCCCAGCTTCTCTGTCTCCTCCAGGGCTTGAGATCACATGACACCCTCAGGCCCCAGCTGATGGGGCTCTGATCCTGGGCCACTGGTGGGGCAGTGGGTGCTGATGTGGAAGCAGGATGAGCCATCCTGTGAGCAAGGCAGCCGCCGGTGACCGTGGGACCCTCCAGGCCCGCAGGAGCCCTCTTGACCTCAGAAGACAGCCGGCTGCTCAGGTGCAGTCTTCTCCCTCTTGAATGGCCCAGGTGAGACACCTCTGCCTAGGAGCCTGTAGGTGCTCTTTTAAATGGCTCAGGCCCTCCCAGCTGATGTCCTCCCGGCTCGTGGTGAGGTAGACCTCTCCCTCCCTGGTGCTGCTTCCTCCTTGAGGCCCACCTGGGCTAAGACTGGAGGCGCAGCGGGAGCGGGCAGTGAAGCAGAGGCAGCTGTGTTTCCGGAGCTTGGGGCAGAGACAAGAGAGGGCGCAGGTGGTCCTAAGCCTTGGCAGCCACCCTGGGGTCAGACTATAGGGGAGGCTCCATCCATGTTTGGACTCTTTCAAGATACTGCACCATACCTTTAATTTATTAGCTTTCCATAAAAGTACATAACATACATAATCTACAGTATAGAAAGTATAATTTACAAAAATATAAAATCTGGGTTACTTTTTAGTATTCCCACACATTACTGTCTGTGTTATTTCAACCTGCACATCTAAGCAACTGCCATTTAGTAACCAGCAGGATTACTTCGGTGGGAAATGGTGTCAATTCCCACCTTTATGTTGTAAAATAAAATATATATTAGGAAAAGGAAACCAACATTGGTAGTATGTGCATACTGTACATATGAAAGCTTACACAGTGGAAGGTGAAACAGAATACAGGTGTAGACCATTATTGAGGCTTGTTTTTCCACATCAGAATCGAGCAGGTGAGCAGAGGCTCTCACTGTGGAAGGGAGTGATGCCCCAGGATTTGCATAGTCATCTTCTCAGGTGAGGAGCTGAGGATCACAAAACCACCCTGTGACAGATCCAGGATTTCTGGCCTTCGGAGCAGTGGGTTCAGGTCAGGGGCCACCTTCAGGCCAAGGGTTAACACCCAGATTCCTTCAGGGGGACTCGGACTGGCACTTGGGGCCCCGTCACCAGGAATGAAAACACCCCAGAAGGGTTCGCCATAGACAGAACCTTCCAGCACCCAGCAGGTGGCCTCGAAGCCCCTGTCCTGTGTGTGCAGCCTCGCCCCTCGTCAAGTCCTCTCTGCAGAAGGTACCAAGCAGTGTGGTCCACCAGGCATGGGCTGGCACAAAGGTGTCTGCCCTTCCAGCCTGGAGCAGCTGGTCTTACTGGCAGGCACAGGTCTCCACGGACATGTTGGGGTACACCTTCAGAACCACATTCCAGTTCTCATCCAGGAAAAGGACCCCAAGGGAGTTCATCTTGTTGGGAATGCAGCAGGGCTCTGGGATGCCTGGGACGATGCCCATGGCTCTCACGATGCTCTGGATGGTGGCATGGTTGGACGGGCAGATGACCTGCAAGGCAGGGACAGGCAGGCTTACTCCCCACACTGCACCCACCACTTCCCCGCAGCTGCAGGGCAGTGGCTGAGGCCACTAAAGGCGGCAACCCAGAAGACAAGGCGAACTCCCAGGGCTGGATGTGCATTCCCCGTGAATGCGGCCACAGCTGGAGCCCCCAGACTCTCCACTGCTGGAACCTCCATGCATGGCAATGGCCACTTGGGGGCACTTGTGTGTCACACATTCCTGTCCTGGGCCCTGGCAGGAGCTGTCCAGAGGGCGAAGGCAGCTGGGCTGCCCAGGAGGTATATCGGTCTAAGAAGTAGAGGCATGATGCCAGGGTGATTGTTTCTTGTTACCAAAAAGGAAGGCTTGGGTGTATGTCAGTAGGAGGTGGGGTGGTTGAGCAGGGGGAGGAAATGGACATTGGGAGAGTCAGGTGCTGCTAAACTGTGTCACCCCATTTTGCCATCTGATCAACCTTGTGGGATGCATATTACCTTAACTTTACTGGGGAAGAACCCAGGGCTGGAAATGATGCAGTGATTTGACCCTCAGTTCAAAAGTGTCTGGAATGTGACCCTCTCGCTGATGCCACCCTGGCTCCCCCTCCCAATGCTGGTGGCCTCTCGTATCCAGAACAGTCTTCAGTCTCAGCAGCCCAAATGGAGAATGCCTCTCCTCAGGCTCTCCAACAAGGTGGTTCACTTTGACCCACCGCTGGCCAAAGAGAGATTTTATAGAGAGTGCAGCTGGCGAGAAAGGCTTTTGGCTGGGGAGGTGGGAGGAGAGCAGGGCAGGGTCCCTGGATTTGTGGGGTGCAGGCAGGGAGTGGGCACGAGCCAGGCTTATCAGGTAGCAGCATGGCCTGACATCTGCCCCAGGCCAAGGCTTGGCTCTCTGAGGGGCACCCCTTCCCTCCGCTCTCCGGAGGAACCACTCAACTCTCAAAGAGGGGAACACCTCCTCGTGTCTGGGTCTGGGGTTTCCCAGCTGGCTCATTTATTTATGTTCAGAATGGATTTGTGCACAGACTTCCTCTTGTGGAGGGGGAGGCATGACCTGGAATGCAGCAGAGCAAATGAGCAGGGGGAGGGAAAGCACATGCAGCCCACCGGCATCAGCAGGTAGGCAGCCCCCTGTAGCACCAGCTGTGGGAAGATGGGTGGACAGAGTTCCCACCGGCCCACAGGAAGGTGAGATTCTGCCAGTGCCAAAGGATCCAGCGGTGGTGACTTGCCAGGCATGGTGAGACATACTTGCACTGTGGGAACCTGCCATGGGCTGTGAGGAGCAAGCCCACCCTGGGGGTCCATCAGAGCTAGCGCTGTGCTGGTCGCCGGTGCCAAAACTATGAGGCCCAGGCTAGGAAGAGAGCCTTGGCGAGGCAGGGGCCCTGTCGACAGGGGCAATGCCTTCTCAATCTCTGTGGATGACTGCTATGTGGGAGTTTACACCAAAGGAGGATTCTTACCGCTTTCCAAAAGAATCTTTGGATGTTAAAACTCAAGTTCAGCAAGTCAACATTTTGAAAGCCCTCTGTGGGTCAAACCAACCCCATCTATGGTCTAGAGACCCCTGCTGGCAGGAAATGGAAATATTCTTATCCCTATTTAACAAATGAGAAAATAGAAGTTCAAGGGGGTGGAGGGCCTCAGCAAGAGGGGTAGAGTCGGGAGGGACAAGGGACCCAGGCACTGGGGACTTGCCGGAGAGAGCTGGCAGTACAGCCCCAGCGCACCCACCTTGGGCATCGGAAACTCACCGGCCCCGGCGCAGTAATAGGTGTTGAAGGATTTGGGTGAGATGATCCACTCGTTCCAGCCGATGTCTGCGGAGTCCTCCTTCAGGTACCTGTGGGCGCAGATCCGCGGCTCTTCCCACTGCTTCCTGCACGCTTTCTGCATGGTCTTCTCATCAAAGTTGAGCACCTGCGAGGTGGCGGCCAGCAGGTCTGGGACCTTTCTCCGGTGGTCCTGGCACCCTGGCCGTGGCTTCAGTGCCCAGAACGGGCCGGGCCAGAGCTCGTGCTGGTGGGGGGCCCGGGCGTGCGGGGTGCACGTCAGCCACTCATCCAGCCCGGGCAGCTCATTGTCCTGCAGGGGGACGGTGGCGTGGGTGGTGCGGTACACGCGGGGGTCTGCCGAGCTGTTGGGCACAGCGCTGAGCTCGGGGTCGCCAGTCGGGAAGGGGTCCTACCTCTGCAGGGTCACGGCCACGCTGTTGGGCTCCAAGATGGCCAGGTTGTCGGCGTAGATAAGGATGTAGGGTGCCTGGTGCAGGGCTGTTGTCCCTGGCTCCTCCTCCCCTGAGTCCAGCTGGGTGGAGAGCAGCAGCTCGCCATCCTGGTGGTCCACCTTGATGGCGGCCGAGATGTCCCTGGCCAGCCAAAGGCCCCGCAGGGCGGGGATGAGGGCCAGGACCCACCCTGAGCAGCCCCTGGGTGGCAGTGTTCTGCAAGAGGCTGTGGAGGAGCAGGTGCTGGCGCAGGAGCGGGCCTGGGGGCAGCAGGCGGCAGGGAGCGCTCTTGGGCCACTGGCACAGCACCTCGTGGGCCCGGGGCCAGCGTGGCGGCTCCGAGTAGAAGTGGAAGGTGGCTGCGAGGATCATCTCCAAATCCTGCATGGAGGTCAAGTTGAAGAAGTACACAGCCTTCTGGTCGACCACTTCTGCCAAGAAAGGACACACCACACATCCATTAGGTTCTCTCCTGGAGAGGTCCTGGGGTCTCCTGCCAAGGGGCTGAGGTGGACACGGATGGCCTGTTTACCATTGACCCTGTCCTGAAGGCAGGGCCCATGTGTCCCTGATCTCCTGTAATCCCAACACAAAACTAATGAGAGTGCCATGGGCTGTCTTCAAGGAAGAGAGGGGCACAGAGGTCCGTGGGGTGCAAAAGAGCGGCCAGCACCAGCCCCTAAAGCTCCCATTTCCTCCACCTTCACGCCACTGCCTCTCATGAACAAATGCCACCGTGGCCAAACACACTGGCCCCTTCCCTGACATACGGTGGGATAGGGGTCCAGGAGGGCTTGCGTCAAGCCTGGCTGCTGACCTGCCACCTTCCTGTGTTTGCCTAAACCCTATCATTTTCATGCCCATGCAATTAGTCATTTTTCCAAAAGAGGCAAAGTAAGTGGAGACGCTCAGGTCTCTGCTGTGTTCTGGGTGTCTTCCAGGGGAAGGGGGGGGTGAAGACAGCTGCCCTTGGGGCATCTGGAGTGCCTTCTGCCCACCAGCCTTTGAGATTGTTTTACAAAGACCAAGCATTCTCCGGCTTGCACGAGGCCACTTGACAAAGCCTCTGAAGGCCAGGATGGCAGCAGGATGGCGCCCCTCGGCCATCACACCTGCAGCTTGGAATGCTCCAGCCCCGCTTCCCAGTCCCTCCTGCTCACCTGGTTCTACCAGGTGTATCCCGGGGACCCAGGTCACCCTTGTCTGTCATGTCAGAAACCTGGCCAGGCCCTTGGAAGCTTGCATTCTCTGAAATAGCCAAGCTGACTCCAGACTTGGAGGAGAGGGAGGGGAGCTTTCCGGAACCCACCTGGGGGTGCAGGAGATCAGAACAGGAGTGCTGGGCTCAGCCTGCTTCCTCCACTGCTTTTTCACCTCCCCAGAAGTTAGCATACAACGGAGCCTCCCATCAGCAGGATAAAGGTGCAGAGTGGGGGTTCTTAACTTTTTTTGTTCCATGGACCCCTTTGAAAACCGCGGACCCCTTGCTAAGCCCACACTATACTGTGTATTATTTAATAAATAAATCACACACACATGAACATGTCCCCACAAGAATAATGTTGTTTTGAATTTCAATTCAAGGACCCTGCCTTAGAGGAACAGAGCTCCCAGCCCTGGAGTGTATGTGTGACACCCGGCTCCCTAAAGGGCATGGGTTGGGGTCACAGCCTCGATGACACCTATACCCACAGGATCAGATATCTTTTTAAACCAAAATCGTCAGCTTATGGTTTTTTGTTTCTACTGGGAAGGAGTCCTAATCCCCTGGGGAATTTTCAGGTCCTCTTAAGGGACTAGGAGATGGACAAAGGAAGGACGGGGAAGGTGCATCTATGGCGGGTCTGACACGTGGCAGCAGGCACTGGCAGCCCCTTTGAGGCCTCTGTGGGTCAGGAGCGGCACGGGCCTTGATGTGCATTCAGACTTGGCCTCCTCCAACCCACGGCCTGGCATGGCACACTCCTCCAGCCCAGCCTTTCCCAAACACGGTGCCCCAAGGCCCTTCCCCCGGGGACGCTGACTCGGATGGATGGGGCTGTGGGGTCCTTACTTTGACCAGCCTGCTGGGGGACTCCAAGAGGCAGGGAACTCTGGGAAGCCCTGGCAGGTGGGAGCACTCACACACATGGCCAGGACTGTGAGTTCATGGCATCGGGGGCTGGCCAGGCGACCCCGTCAGCCGAACCGTGCAAACCCTGTGAGACCGATCCCTCGTCTGCTGCCGGACCGACCCCTCGTCCCAAGTGGGACCGACCCCTTGTCCCAAGCGGGACCGACCCCTCGTCCAGAGCTGGACCGACCCCTCGTCCGCAGCCAGACCCCACCTCTACTGACCGAGCAAGCCGTTGCACACCTCTGCCTGAGCTGCCTCCCCACTGCAGGGTGCCCCTGGTGCCTGTGGCTGGAGGGGCAGCCCCACCACTCTGTCCCCTGAGCCGTTTGTCTTCATTACATGCAACGGCTGGATCGGTCTCACAAGGGGTTGCACGGTTTGGCTGACGGGGTCGCCCGGCGAAGCCGGCGACGAAGGGGTTGCCCAGAGAGGCAGGCGACGAACTGGGGACAAGGGAGGCCAGTCCCTTGTTGGGGGCTCTCAGGACTGGAGGGCACATGGCAGAAGAACTACCACGGAGACAAGGTAAACACGCAAGTCCACTTTATTGAGGGAGAGGCAACAGTTTTATAGGGGCTGGGGAAGGCTGATTGGTTGAAGCCACACCCTGTTCTGATTGGTTGCCGGCAAAAGGTCAGTGGGCGGTACTGGACGGGGGAGGGGTGGTGGTTAGGGATTGGCTGTGGCTGTTGCTGGGGGAAGGGGCAGGGTTTAGGGATTGGTGGCTGCTGTTTCTGGGGTAGAGGGCAGACTTGAGTTTCCCGCCCACGCCTGGCTGTTGCTGCTGTCGGGGGAAGGGAAAAGGGCAGACTGGATTTTTCCACCCATGCCTGGCTGTTGCTGCTGTCAGGGGAGGGGAAAAGGGCAGACTGGAATTTTCCGCCCTGTGCCTGCGCAGGGAGAAAGAAGAAGAAGGGTGCCACCCCACAGGCATCGTGGCGCCATCCGGGAGGGGCGGCCGCGGAAGCATGGCTGCCGAGAAGGGGAGACCCGAGGGCACTCTGCGCCCATGCCGAGCTTCCTTCAGGGGTGGCGGTGAGTCCGACCAGCCACCCTGTTATGGGGGCAGCGGCTTGGCCTGCCGCGGCTGCTCCCCCGCCAGGCCAGCAAACCACACTTCAGCCCGAGGGGTGACCGCAATTATAGCCAGATACTTGTTCGTTTACTGCGGGTGTTCCCCTGAGAACATACACTCCAGGTGGGCTAGGGCTTTGCCATGTTTGTTCACCACCATGTCCCACGAGCCGAGCTGGAGGCCGGGCTGAGAGCTGGTGCTCAGGAATAACTGGGGACGGGTACAAATCCTGCCCAAGCAGTCCCTGCAATGCAGGTCAGCAGGGAAGGATGGGGGGTGAGGGGGAGTTTGCCAGGTCTGTCGACTTGATTAACAGAGGGGGGCTCCTGGCCTGCTGCTCAGTAATTGCATCCTTAAAGAGGGCCAGACAGCCTTTTTCCTGGGAAAGTCACAGCTGATGACGCAAATTCAACTGGAACCATGACAATTGGATCTTTGACCAATTACTCTCCCTGGAGCCTCAGTTTCCCTAGTTTTAAAACAGGATGATATTTTTTTATCAGTGCCAACACTGTGCTGGTCCCAGTGCTGAGTGCTCTGCACATCGGTCTCCTAATTTTTGCAATGAGGGGAGCAGAGATGGGCCCTTCACTTGATGGATGAAGAGCTGGAGACTCAGAGCACATGCCACCTGCCCGAGGTCACACAGCAGGTAAGGGGCAGAGGCCGGATGCTCCCTCAGGTCTGCCTGACCCCAGGCCTATGCCTCCTGCCACTCTGCATGCTCTGGACAGAATCGTGATGTGCCCCACAGCACAGGTAAAGAGCGCACCTGTCCAGCAATGTGTTTTGCAAACTCGAGTCATTACTTGCATTTTTTTTCAGCTGACTCTACAAGAAAGCAAGGGCTGACCTTATTTGGACACGGTGCTCTCTCTAGAGATCTGGGGAACTCACCACACACTTAGCAGGTGTACCCTGCTGGACACTCAGCCTCCTCTTGAGGGTGGTGGGAAGGGACAGGAAGGGAGGGATGTGGGAAGGGGCCTTCTAGCCCCGAAGTCCCTGCAGGCTGCCGGTGGCCAACCCACTGGCGAAGGGCCACCCTTGGAGAGCTCTGTCCCCATACAAACAGAATCCAAGCCACCAGAGTTGGCCTCTTCAACCACTGCCCTTGAAACAGCCCCCAGTGTCTGCTATGGGTGAACCGAGGGTGGGACACGGGCCTGACGATGGAGGCACCAGCGGAAGATGGAGGAAGGGTGCTGCGAGCCAGGCTGATGAGAAGAAGGGCGGTTAGGATGGACTGACTGCCCATTCCCATGCAGGCTCCAGCACCAGGCTCCTGGGGTGAAGGCCTGCTGGCATTGCTTCTGAGCGCTGGGGCCTTGAGCACGTCATGGGAGTGCCCCGTCCCTCAGTTTCCCCACCTGTAAGCTGGGCAGAGTACTTGCATGCACCTCCCAAAGCACCATCAGCATTGAGTGTGAGCATCTCTGCAGAGCCCACGGGATCTAGGAGCTGCTGTGATGCTCAGGGCAGGGCTCCAGCAGGCGCTGCCCGTTCCCGGGGCCCCTTTACTGGAGGCAACCCCACCAACACCACCCTTCCGATCCTCCAGCTGGAGCCTGAGCTCTGGTGGGGGTACATCCCTCTCCCTCTGCCCTGCCCCCACCCGCACCTACCCAAGCCACAGTCCCAGCCGGTGCTGGGCACCGTTTCTACACAGCCATCCTGCACGCCGCATCCTGCCCTCCTGCCCTCCCCAGGCCCTCGTCTCAGCTACAGCTGCTCTATGAGCCCTCTGACCTCGAGAGAAAGGGTACCGGCGCCATCGATTACAAAAGACGCTGATGTCGCTGCTCTACAAAGCACCTCTGCAGATCAGTAAGAGAAAGGCAAGAACCATAGGGAAAAAATGCAGACTGCCACCATGCATGAAGAAAGGCTCAGGAGAGGCAGTAATGAAAAACTGTCATTTCTAAAAAAAAAAAAAAGGAAATAAGTTTTACCTGCACGTTGAAAATTAGATTCCATTTGGTAAAAATAATGGAGATGAGCTATATAATACAGATGTAAGGATAGCTATAGATAAATACAAAGATAGACACAGCTATATTGGTATAAATACAGGTATATGGCTATATAACATATAGCCAATGCAACTATGTATCAGTCCAAAATGAAAAGATTGGAAGGATTCCACTGAAATATTAGTTGTGGTTACGTGTCGGGATGCAGTTAGGGATGACGTTTTCTTTGCTGTGATTTTCTATGATTTCCAGATTTCCCCCCAACAAGCAAGCATTTCTTTAATAATCTCAATCTCAATCTCTCTCTCATACACACACACCTGCAAACTGCTTCCTGTTGCACCGCCTACAAACTTCCTAGCACAACGCTCAAGGCTCTGTGTGACCTGACTGGGGCCAGCTTGCCCAGCTTCTCTCCTGCCCTTCTCTTCTGACATTTTTTTCCTGTCTTATCCAAACCCCTTGCAGCTCCCAGCACACAGCAGGCTGCTTTACTCCTAGACCCAGCTAAGCTCCACTTGTCCATCCAAGGCAGCCCCTGCTGGGTGGGTGCTGTGTCTGGGCTCCCGCAGGACTCCCCCCAACCTTAATAGCTCACTGCAACCCCTGGCGTGCTGCCCCATCCCCATACGTTACTTCACGCTTCCCCGCCCATCTGTGAGCCCTACTGGGCAATGCCAACCCCATAGCCCACAGTCCCTGCAACCCACAAGGTGCTCAGGAAATACTCGATGGGCTGAAATGAACTTGGCTTTTGGCATTTTTGACAGGTGGGCATGTAGTCTTACCCTCTTTTTAGAGATGAAGAAAATGAAGATCAGTGAGGTTAAGGAACGTTTGCATAACACAGTGGTTGGTGGCAAAGCTTGGATTTGCACACAGGTCATTCTTGGGGGGTGGTAAAGGGAGAAGGTCCGACCTTAAACCCTTAGGATCAGACTCAAAATCATACTCTGCTCATGAATATTTAATAAGGAACAAAATGCACTTCAGGGGCAACGGAGGGGAAGGGTAGTAGCTGGTATAATAATATTAATAGCTAACCAATTATCAACACCCCTATGTGCCAGGCAGTGTTTTAAGTGCTTGGCACATCTCAGGTTATTCAAATGACCCTCTAAAGTAGGCACACCACTCACTACATAGCGGAAGTGAGAGAAGGGAGTCAAGGTCAAGTTTAAGCCCTTGTCTACCCTCCACAGCAGGTGGCAGGACCAGGGGGGACCCAGGCAAGCAGCGTCTCAGCCTGCATCAGGAACAGAGCCCTGCTCCGTGACTGCGCCAAGGGCTGCAGGGAGGGAAGCATTTGTTGTTTAGGAAGAGAATCCCACCAAGGAGCAGGCTGGAGTGTACATTCCAGAGCCAAAGCTGAACCTCCCACATTCCCAGCCTCATCCATAAATTGTGGGCCTGGCGGGGGAGGCGGCGCTATCCCTGTCCAGGTGTGTGCATCCTGGAGGAGCCAAGAAGGCCCTCAGGCCACTGGGCCCAGAGCCTGCACACCTGGGGGCTGGCCAGGGGCTGGGGAGGAAATAACTTAAGGGAGACCTCAGGGTGCCTGGGCTCCTACCCGATGCCAGGCACTAAGCCCACCTTATCCCACTGAATCATGACCCCACTGTCCCGACAAAGAAACTGAAGCTCAGAGAGGCAACGTGGCTTGGTGATGGTGCACAGCCAGGAGCTGGTGGAGCTGGGATTCACACCCGTGTCTACCCAGCGGTTCCAAAGAAGAGTGAGCGGTCAGGCAGCCCCACGCTGCATGGAAATGTCTCATCTCTCAGCATTGTCTGTTCCACCCTCCCCTAACAGATCCCAGTCTTGGTTTAGTTGGGGCCACGTGGGGTGGGGTTGGGCAGTGGAGACAGGATCAGCCTCATAGCTGGGATGTGCCAGCTGCCACCATGAACAGGCTGACTCCACCCCCGGCCCCACTGGGCCTCGGTTTCCTGGTCTGTAAAGTGGGTGGGCTGGATTTGAAGTCTTGTGCCCAGGTCCTTTCGGGGTTCCACGTGCTTTGATGCACCTAGCTTTGTGAGACAGAAAGGCAGAGGTGTGCACCTCTGGGCCCTGAGCTGCAGCAAGTGGGCAGGCTCCAGGGCCAGGCGCACCCTTGCCGAGGCAGAGAGCTGGCCGGCCCCGGAGCATGCAGGGAACAGACCGCGCTCCTTCTGAAGCCAGGTCGAGTTCAGAGCCCCATGAACGCAGGGTGCTCAGCGCAGAGCTTTGTGCTCCCAGGACGAGAGTCCGCCTCGAGCTGGCACTGGCCTGGGGCCGACTCGACGGGTCCCTCTCCTCCTCCCTGCACCTCTGCCCGTTTTAGAGAGGAGGGCTCTCACGTCCATTGAAGCTAGGGTCCAACCCAGGACACGTTCCTGCCTGATGGTTCTCAGGTGGTTCAATTTAATGATGATGCTCCAGAATGGGGCCTCGAGGCCTGAAGGTAGCAGGGAGGGTGGACGGAGACCCCTGAGTCTGGGTCCCTGGGGCCAAGGGCAGGAGGGGCCTTCTGAGTGGGCAACAGTGCTCCCGGGTAGCCACTCAGCGAGGCCAAGCTTGCCACATCTGGTTCTGAGGCCCTGGAAGTTACCTGAGTCCTGTGGCCAGTGAGCAGCAGGTGACAGTGGACCCCAGACTGTCTGGCTCCAGGGCTGGGCTTGCTCCCCTCTGCCCAGGAGGGGACCCGCAGACGCAGGGTCTTTCTTCTGAGAACCCTGTTCCTCCCTGTCAGGGGCTGCAGGTGCCCCCCACCCACCTGATCCCGAAGTGAGCCGTCACCATGGCAACCAGGGTCTTCCCCTCTCGCCCTGGGTGGCTTGGCACCTCCCCCTCTGTCCGTCCGTCCCCAGGGAGTAAGGCTGCAGGGGGGCAGGGAGAGGGCAGGGCCTGGTCCACCCAAGGCGCAGGGAAAGGGGAGAGGGGCTGCCAGCGCCAGGTGAGGGAAGGGCAGGGAGGGGGCGCTTCTGGGCCCCTCATGCAACACCTTGCGCTGCCGCCCTCACACCACCCGGCAGACCTCAGCCCGCTGGCACACACCCGAGGCTCTGCCTCCCCGACGCGGGAACCTGGGCTGCTCGTTCCAGCCGGAGGGGCGCCGGGTGCACGCTAGGTACTCCTTTATGGGCGGCTTCCACCCAGCCCACCGGACTATGCACTCCGCAAGAGCCACCAGCAGACCCCCCTGATGCTAGTCTTCTACCGTCCCCAAGCCATCTCCTTCCTGCAAGTGTGACGCCCTCGATGGCTTGGGAGCACCCCGGGGGCGGGGACTCTCCGGGGGCCTCTTTGCGTCCCCACGGAGGCTCAGTGAATAAATAACGAAAGAATGAATGAACGTGACACTGAACCAAAGGAAGAGGAAAAGCGGGAGTTGGGGGACGGAAGGGGGAGGCCAATGATGAAAGAGCCAAATGCGGACAAGGGGGTCCCTCGGGGCACCCTCTACTTACCGAGCCGAACCCGGAAGCTGCGCACCGTGTTGCCCGCACCCGGCCGGGCGCCCCTCCGGCTGTACTTCTCATACAGCCGGAGCATGTGGACAGCGACCATGTCCCGGGCGCCCGAGCCCAGCGCGGCGGCCGCGTCCCCGGGGGCCCGCTGCGCGTCCTGGTGTCCCGCCCGGCCGTCGGCGGCCGCGGGGCTGCCTCCCGCGTCCCGGAGCAGCAGCAGCAGCAGCGACAGCAGCGGCAGCAGCTGGGGCCCCGGGCCCGGGCCGGTCCGAGCGGGGCCACAGGCCATGGCGGGGCGCTGGCGAGGGGCCTGAGCTCGCCAGAGGAGGGCGCGCGGTCGGGGCGCGGGGCAGGGCGAACCGGCGTGCGGTCGGGGCGGGAGGCTGGTGGCGCGGGGGAGCCGGGCGTGCGGTCGGGGCGGGAGGCTGGTGGCGCGGGGGAGCCGGGCGTGCGGTCGGGGCGCGCCTCCCGAGCCGTCCGGAGCGCGCGCAGCGCAGCAGAGCCCGACCCGGCGCGCTGCCTCTGCCGACGCGCCCCGCGGAACTTGGCGGCCGGGGCGAGCCGGGCTGGCTGCTTCGGGGGCTGCCGGGGCGGCGCCCTCGGGGAGTCCGCGGCGGGGCCGCCACCACCAGGCCGGCGGGGCCGGCTGCCGCGTGCGTGCGCCCGGGACGGCGGCGTGCGCGCGCCGAGGTGTGCGCCCGGGGGTGCGCCCGAGTGTGGGGGGCGCGGGCCTTGGTTCGCACCCTGCCCGCGCCCCTACCGAGAGGCCCTTCGCCAGGGCTGCGCGGCCCTGGAGGGGGGGCCCAACTGCGGGTGGCCCCAGCAATGGCATGGAGGGCTGTGTGGTGGCAACAGGACAGCTCCCCCGCGAGGAGCCGAGAGGGGGTGCGTGCGCGACCAGTGGCCTCAGAGCCCAGGCGTCCAAAATGCAAGCGTGCTGGGAAGGCGAGCCCTCCCTGGGCAGGTTCTGAAAAGAAAAACACATCCCAGGGCCCAGCGGACCCCAGGCAGCTGAAACAAGGTCCTGTTTAAACGCCAGCATTAACTAATTAACAGACCCTTTATTTGGTGACAATGATCTCAGTTGTTGAAGAAACACATCAAAGGTCCTTATTCATCTTCGGACTGGAAGCCATCAGTATCGCATGAAAAGGGTCATGCTTTCACGTTGCTTTTACACGTTTTCAAAGCATCAGAGTGAAAGCAAAGAAAGCAATGGCTTTCCCAGGAAAGGTTCCCATTCAAGTGAGAAGGTGCTGAAGCCCTGGCCCACCCCTTCTGCTCGGTCCTGGGGGCAGAAGGTCCTGACCTTCATCTTGCCTCTGGCAAGGGTTCTTGTCCATGGATAGAACCTGGGAGGTCCCTGAACTTGGATGAGGGAAAAATGACATCTTCATTTTCACTAGCCTTTGGCTGAAATCTAGTATTTCCTAGTATTATAAATATTGGCACTAACCACGGTGGAATTAGCTGTACTTTGTCACCAATGGAAACCACAGGCCTTTTCGTATCACAACAGTTGTTGCAGATCTCTTAAAATACATTTTCGTTCATCCTTGCTTTGCAATTATGGTCGTTAGGTCCACTGCTAGTTACGTAGTGAGTTAATAAAGAGGGATATTTATTTCCATGTTGCAAGGTTGTTTTAAAAAATATTTTGGGATAACTATATTTTTGCATAATTCGCTTCTTTCATGTCCCTGCATATTTTATGGCAGGGTCGGGCGGGGGGGGGGGGGGGAGGCGAGAAGAAATGGGTGTTAATGGGTCCAGAGTTTTTGTTTGGGGTGACGGAAAAGTTTTGGTAATGGATGGTGGTGATGGTGGCACAACATTGGGAATGTAGTTAATGCCACTGAACTGTGCGCTTGTAAGTGGTGAAAAAGGGGAATTTTATGTTGTATATATGTTACCACAATAATGAGAAGGAAAAAAAAACCACCACCACAACAAGCAAACAAACAAAATGCACTGTTTAGCAAAGGGTCCTCAGCCTTCATCAGAGTGTGCACGGGGTCCGGGGCACACTCAGAGTTTACCAACCCTACCAGAGGGAAAGGAAGGACTCCTCCAACCATGATCTTCCAGAGCAGAGTCCATGCTGCATTTCCGAGGACTGTTTGCAAACTTGTGAACACACTGCTCTCTTTACTTGGCAACTTTAGGGGACCTGAGCCAAAATAGTTACTTTTCTTGGAGGACTAACAATGCAATAATTGAAAATTGCTGGGGAAAGCTTCTGTTGGTATGTAAAACACAACCCATTTTAATTTTCCCCCCTTTTTCATCTTGCGGTGTCGATGTAGAGGCCATCTTGTTGAGAGCCTTGGAGCCTTAGGTCAGTTGTTTTTAGAAAACTAGAGGAGCATTTTGCTTATTTTGGAAAATGAGCTCATGTCGCGTCCAGCTTCCCATTCATATACCAGCTGTTGGTTCCGCCAAGCAGTTTTCAGACACTACGCGAGGGCGAGGTGATAAAGTCGCCGCCTTGGACTTGGTCAGTCTCTCCCTATAAATGGTGTCCCCTTCCCCTCACCCCTCCCTCCGCCCTGCTTTCCCTCCCGCTCCATGTGCCCCTCACTCTCCCCCAGCCCCCTTCTCCTGCTCTCCCCCAGAATGCCCCTGACCTGTGCCGGGGGGGGGGTAACCTCTGCTCATGGGTAGTTTTGTCTCTGCCAGGCCCTACACAATTGAGGCCTGTGAAAAGAAAAGAAGGGGGAGTCTGCAGGAGGCCGGACAAGCAGAGCTCTTTGGGGTCGGTGGCCATTAAAGGCTTCTTGCGCCCCTTACCTCATTCCCACTCCATTCAGGGCGGCGCTGAGGGTCAGGCTTCAGCAGGCACTAAACCCTGGAGGGCACAGCTTCTCTGACATTGTTGGGAAAAGAATGCAGGCGTCAGCCGGGGATGGCTAATATGTCTTGCCTCGTTTTATTGCTGAACGGCGAGACTGTACAGTCTTTTTTTTTTACTTTTTTTTTTAAAGATTTATTTTTATTTATTTAATTCCCCTCCCCTCCCCCGTTGTCTGTTTTTTTCTCTGTCTCTTTGCTGAGTCTTGTTTCTTTGTCCGCTTCTGTTGTTGTCAGCGGCATGGGAAGTGTGGGCGGCGCCATTCCTCGGCAGGCTGCTCCCTCCTTCGTGCTGGGCGGCTCTCCTTACGGGCGCACTCCTTGAGTGTGGGGCTCCCCTGCGTGGCAGGGCACTCCTTGCGCGCATCAGCACTGCACATGGGCCAGCTCCATACGGGTCAAGGAGGCCTGGGGCTTGAACCGTGGACCTCCCATGTGGTAGATGGATGCCCTAACCAGTGGGCCAAAGTCCGTTTCCCTGTAAAGTCTTGAATGCCAGGGAACTGTGGAGCCCTTTCATGTAGCTGAGATGATGGGATAAAAATGTGTTGGGTGAAGCATTTCGGATTACCACCGGGTCACCTCCTTGCCGGCTCCCAGCACCGCCCGCCAGTGGCTTGGCTAAGGCCAACAAGGAGCAATCGCTGTGGGATTTCACTCATGCACAACAGGGCTCCTAGGGTGGAAATGAGGCTGACTGTGGTGCTCACCAGCTAGAATGTTTTGTTTTTAACAGCTCCAGCCTCAGCTCAGAGTAGGGCTTGAGATGGCACGGTGTGGAATGAGGACCGCAGAGCTGTGATTTCAGACAGCTTCCTGCTAAAACATTCCCTGTTCTGGGAATTCCATTCACTGTCCCTGCCAGGCAAGCTGAGGGCTTGCGCTCGCCGAGTGGGATGGGGAATGCCCCCTCCAGGGAGGTGAGAGGCTGTCTGGACCCTCACTCTCCCAGGCCGCTTTGCCACACACTTTGGGGTGGCAGGGTATCCTTAGGTCCGGAACACTCTGGGGAGAGGAGGTTTGAGGCTCAATAGTCAGACAGTTCTGTGCCCAAGAAAAGGAGAAAGCAGACTTGGGGCAGTTCTGAGATGCAAGCTCCTTTGATTTCCTCCAGAACCTCTCCCTAAACAAACACTAAATCCAACCTTCCAAAGCAATCGTTGGACAATATCGTCCAGGGAATTTGTGGCAGAGCCAGGTTGTGGCTGTAACCAGCACTGTCATCCTGGACCAGCCCCCTCGCCTCTCTTGAACCCCAAGTCATCTCTGGTTTAACTGGGAAGGCTGACTCTCTGGGAGTGTTTCAGCTCTCACCCTGCATGTCTGGGTCTGTGGCCACGTGTAAAACCTTTCTTAGAAGTGAGTGGGCCCATCTAACTCTTTGAAGTCAGTCTGGACTAGGTTTGTGTCCCTGTTTTCACCACTACTTGGCTGTGCAGCCTTAAACAAGTTACTTGACTTCTCTGAGCCTCAGTTTCAACTCTAAAATGGGGCCAGGAAGAGTGGCAAAGTTTTAACTTAAGACAGTACTCATTGCCTCGACCCTCCTCAGTTCTGTTCTGATTTATCGGGTGAGTGTTCAGAAGAGGTTGCTGCCCATTTAAAGTGAGCTCTGAATCTGGGAGAGTGGGCAGGAGGGTCACACCTGGCTGTTCCTTGCTCTGCAGAGGAAGTGCATATCTTAGTGCACAGTGCCAAGAGCAGAAGAGAACCGGAAGGAGGAAGTTGCTTTGGTTAAGGAGCAGCGTATCTTACCATCCTGGGTCTCTGCCAAAGAAGGTTAAGAGCACTTCATCGGGATTTGCAAAGCTCTTTCTTTGCCCCAAAGGAAGCAGATAGAGCAAGTCCCTGTTCCCAACTGGGCGAGAGCTTGAAAGAAGTGGCTGGAGAACTAGTGGGAATGGTAGAGACAAGAATCCCAGGGCCTCCCCAGGCCGCTGGGCCGGAGAGTAATAAATCTGTGCAATAACAAGCACAAAGGACTTTATAATCAATGGCAGATTTTATTTCTACTCAGGCAAAATCCATCTGCAGAGTTAACATTTTATAGGGAAATAACGACCTGCGCTGTGACTTCTCAGCCCGTCTCCTCTTCCTGAAAGTTGGGAAAGCTCAGGGAATAAAAGCCTGCTCCTGCGAGAGCTGCGTGAGAGAGAGCGTGACTGCCCCAGGCCGGA
The DNA here is from genome assembly GCF_030445035.2 of Dasypus novemcinctus. Taxonomy (NCBI): domain Eukaryota; kingdom Metazoa; phylum Chordata; class Mammalia; order Cingulata; family Dasypodidae; genus Dasypus; species Dasypus novemcinctus. The sequence continues at coordinate 96,786,433 of NC_080678.1, forward strand.
ACCAGCGCTCCCGTGCCTTCCGGGGGGTGGTGGGAGTCCTTCATTTCTGTCCTGCTGAGACACCCGTGACCTGTGAATAAAGCGGGACTGCAGGACATTGTCTCGGCCGGGAATCTGAGCTGGCCCGGGTTCTGGTTTGATGAAACACGGTGCTCTGGGAGCGCACGGGGGAATTGGTCTTACTGCTCATTCCAGCCAAACAGTGGGACTATTTAGAAGCCTGGCATGAATGCGGCCCTGTGGGGAGTGAGGTAGGAGGAGGGGCCGTGGCGCTGGGAGCTGGCCAGGGCCAGCCAGCGGCAGCTGTGGGAGTGCACCGTTTCCTTCCACCCCTGAAGAATCTTCTTTAAAATTTAGACAGTTGTCACGAAGCCTTCCATCCTCGTCGTGGCACGTGAGCAGTTTGGGGCCCATCTGCCTCGGTCTTCTCTGGCCAGCCTCTCTTCCTGCCAGTCTTGAGCAACCCCACGTTCAGGACACAACCTCATCCCCCTGCTTCCAGGCCAGTGTAGTGAATTTGGGACGCTCTGTGCAGACCCCCAGTCCTGGACGCAGGCACCCATTCCCGCAGCTGCTGGGTCTGCTAGCAGGTGGCCCCTACTGACTTCAGCTGGCCAAAGCAGCTGCCTCTCCCCAAAAGCTGTCCCCCATCCCTGGGGACAGTGCCAGTCCATGATAGTCTGTGCAGGGCACAGAGGTCTGGCCCCCTTACCCCAGGGCAGGGCAGCTCTGAAGGGCTGTGCCATCCCCAGGGCTGTCCCCAGGCTCGGCAGCTTATTCTGTTCAACTTCTAGCTCTGGCCCATCCTGCTCCCTTACCTGCTTGCAGGTGTGGTGCCTGCCATCTTGCACACAAAAGCTAAGATAATCAGTGCTGGGAGGGACCTGAGGAGGTCAGCTCCAAGATGGCATTGGGGGCTGAGGACTCTGGCTGGTCTGAGTGGAGGATGGGTAGCTCTTGGCTTGTTCCTGGTAGTGAGCCAGAGAGACCCCTCCCTCTCTCAGATATTAGAGACCATTGTGAGGACAGTGGAGTGGGTTGACTCATGCTGAGTGCCTCGTAGTTGGAGAAAAAATGGCCAAGGTTGATGGATCATTCATTTAAGGTAAAGTGTGAAAACTGAAGGGACAACACGGAAAGAAACCCTGGTCTCTCGGAGCTGGTACAGCTGATGATCAGGCCCAGGAAAGGACTCTGGTCGAGAGGTTCCAGAGATGGTTGTTCTCTCAGCCCTGGCTTGTCTGTTAGGGCAAAGTCAGGGCCTGTGTGGGAAGGAGGGGCCGAGGCTTGCCATGGAGGGCCTGGGTGATGATGTGCTCGAGAACTTTAAACCCCATATCCACTTGAACAGATGGGGTCTGGGGAAGTGCCACAGGGAAGCTGTGTGACCCTCTTATGCCCACATCTCCCCTCCTGGATGCCAGATGGTAACTGGGGTCCTGTCACCACAAAGCCCAGCCAGGAGAGCGTGGGGCCCACCCAGGAAGGAGAGGGACAGCGATTGAAGTTCTTTAGTGCAAAGTTAACATGTACCAGCAGGAGAGAGAATAGGATTAGGATGGGCTTCACGGGCAGGGGCATAAAGTTGGGTTAGGGAGTGCTTATCTGGGTTGCATGCTTACCCATGATGCCAGCTTCAACACCATGGCAAGGACCCTGGGAGTTGGATGCTTCTGGGTTGGCTCTTGGAGGCTTGAACAAAGCAATAGCCTGCCCTAAGTGAAGGAGAAATGACAAATGATCAATGATAGAATAATGGATTAGAGGCTCAGAGAGGTGGGTATGCTTGCATGGGCATAGTTCAGATGACCAGAAAACTGCCAGTTGCTAAGTTCCATGGAAGGGTCTGGAGGATCCACCAACTACCCATGTGATAAGGAATTCACTGATGAGAGCGGCTTTGCATCATGCAAAGTTCAGCGATGAGTTCCACCCTGAAAAACCTAAAAGGTGCAGGTGTGGTGATCCCTGTGATATCTCCATTGAATTCACCAGTGTGGCCTCTTCAGAAACCAGAGGCTGGAGAATGGTGGTGGATGATTGCAGGTGCAACCAAGCTACTGGGAAAAGCCCTTGTCCATGCCTTTCAAGAAGACCTTAGAGGGAGTTTCATTCACATGGTGCAGGCACCAGCATACATGTAGTCTTGCCCTCAGGCCATGTTAACCCTTCCATTTCTTCTGTTATAGTTTGAATGGAACTGGACCATGTGGACTTTCCACTGAGCATCCCATTGGTCCACTATGTTGATGACATCATGCTAATCAGATGAATCAGCAAGAAGCAGCAGGTGCTTTGGAGACCTTGGTAAGATGTACCGCAGAGGATGAGGATAAATCTTGTCTCTCCATTCCTAACTTCCTCTGAGACGTCTGACTGGATGCTCATTTAACCCTCTTTATCAAAGGGTCACTCCATTAAACCCTCAGATGGAGCCCTGTTCTTCAGCAGCTCACTTCCCAGAAGCTCACAGAAGTCCCTCATGGAGCTGCTTTGGGCTTAGTCTCAGAGCACACTAACTTGTTTGGCTGAGAATTTTCAAAGTCCTCCATTTCTAGTTGCTTTGTACTTAAGAGTTTAATTATCAGCCATCCCTTTCCTCTGAAACTGTAAACTGCAAGGAGAAACCAGCTTCATCTTCTACTCTTTTAGAAATCTCCTCCATTCTATGTCAGAACACAATTTCACCAAGGTCTCTGCCACTTTATAATAAAGATCACCTTTCTGCCAGCCTCCAATATCTTCATCATTTCCTTCTAAAGCCTCTTTGGAGGTAACTATGATGACATATTTCTGCAGATTGTCTTATCAAAGCATTGAAGGCTTTTTCTACCAAGCGCCCCACAAGTCTTCCAGCCTCTACACATCACCCAGTTCCAAAGTTCCTTCTATATTTTTAAGTATTTGCAATAGCAGCACCCTACTTTCTGGTACCATAAACAGTCTTGGTCTCCCATGCTGCTCAGACAAATGCTACACAATGAGTTGGCATAAACGATGGTAATTTATTGACTTGTGGTTTTGAGGCTAGGAGAAGTCCAAAATCAAGGTATCAGCAAGGTGATTCTTTCTCCCAGAAGACTTATGTTCTGGTACTGGCTGCCGGTGATCCTTGGGTTCCTTGGCCTTCTGTTATGTGTGATATCCTATCCTTTCTCTTGCAGGTTCCGTTGACTCCCAACTTCTGTTCCTCCACATGGCTTCCTCTTCATAAAGCCTTTAGTAATAGAATTGAGACCCACCCTCATTCAGTTAGGCCACACCTTACCTAAATCTGTATCTAAATATCTAAAGATCCTATTTATAATGGACTCACACCCACAAGACTGAGGTTAGGAGCTGAGCATGCCTTTTGTGGAGGTGTGATTCAATCTCCAACAAACCTCATGGAAGATTCAGGGGCCTGCCACATGTGTGAGACTATTAGATGACCAATGACCTGTGGCCATGCCTGCAAAGTAGAGAACACATTATTGCATCTTGCACTTTCCATCTCTAAGAAGCAACACAACTCCTAGTAGGCTTCTTTGCGTTCTGAAGACTACAAATTCTATACCTGAGAACACTGTTCTGACCCAGAGGGGCATTAAAGGCTGCCATCTCTGAGTGGGGCCTACAGAAAAAAAGGGCTCTATAGCCTATCCAGGAGACAGAACAAGCAGCCCTGCTACTTGGACCATGTGACCTGTCAACCCTATGGTATTAGAAGCATCTATGGAGGAAGAAGACCTTGTGAAATTTATGGCAAGCCCCAAGTGGGGTAAGTTTTTGGAGCAAGGCCAAACCATGTGCAGCAGAGAATTACACACCATTTGAAAAGCAGCTCTTGCCTTGCTCCTGGGCTCTGTTAGAGGCACCCCAGTCATGGAACATCAGGCGATCTTGCAATCAGAGCTGCCTGTCACAATCTATGTTCTCTTAGATCTGGCTAATTATATGTTTAGGTGGGTCCAGAAGTAGTTCATCAAGGATGGAAGTGGTACATCTGGGATTGTCATGAAGAGTGCCAGGATGTGCAACAAAGCTGCATGAAAGGTGGCTTAGACATTTATGTCAATCACCACTGTTGTACCTGTGGCTCTTTTCATTCACATCTATGCCCACATTGGGGTCCCTTATGTTCAAATTATACATGAGCTTGGTTCATGGATGGGTAAGCCTGGTGTTTGGGTGCATACTGAAAATGAACTTCTGCAGTGCTGCAGCCTGTCTCAGGGATGTCCCTGGAAGACAACAAAGAGGGTAAATTCTCCTTATGGGCAACGCTTGGGGTGGTTCACCTGTATTCCACTTCTGTGGAAAGAAAAGTTGGAAAGAAAAATGATGTAAGGTAAGAATACAAATAGATCCATGAGCCGTGGAAGATGGTGTGTTTGTTTAGGTGAGGGCTAGAAGCAAAATGACTGAAATATATGAGGGATAAAGAGGCCTGGGGAAGAGCCATGTGGAAGAATGCAGAGGAGTAAGCAGGAAGTGGTAATACCTTTGTATTTCACATCAACATCCACCAGAGAGCACCCTCCTTGGAAGAGGCACTAAATAGCCAAGTAGGGCGAATGTCCTGGTCATTTGGCTTCAGCCATCCTATGTTTGGCATGTTGGGTGCATGAATTAGAGCTAAGCATGGGCACAACAGCATGAGCTCACATGAATCAAGGCTGATCTTCTCCTGCCACATCTCAATGTCCAGCCAGCTAGCTGCAAGTGAGACCAATCCTGACTCCCTGATATAGGGGCAGTGATTCTTCTTGACTGGAAACTATACATATTCTGAGTATGGTTTCCACTTTTTGCCTTCTAGAACCTCAGCTGCCACCATCAGACTCCCAGTGTGCTTGGTACACGGACACAGGATCCTACATAAAATAGCATTGGCCCGAGGAACTAATTTTACATCAAAGGAGGAATAGCAGTGGACCCAAGCCACTGGTCCCACACACGTCATGCCACCCATAAGCTGCCAGCTGATAGACCATCAGAAAGTGCAGCAGAAGCACCATCTTGGAGATGATCCTCCAGAAGACGGTGTATCCTCTAAATCAATGATTACCAATATATGATGACAGGTCCATAGTTGCTAGAATACATGGTCCTGGAACCAAGGCACAACTCACCAGCACTCTGAGTGGTCCCTTAGGGGACTCTCTGCTCCCTGAACCTGTGATTCTAGCCACCGAGGGTCTTAAGGTGCTGGTAGCCAGAGGAGGAATGCTTCCACCATGGGGCATAGCAGGATTCCCATTATAATATAAGCCGGGTACTACCCAGTCACTCCCAGCAACCAAGGAAAGGAGTCACCACCCTGTATGGGTAATTGAACCTCATCTTCAGAAGGAGGTAGCACTGCTGTCACATACTGAGGTGGGGAGGACATAGATAGCACCTGGGTAAGCCACTGGGGCATATTGTGGTACCTCCCTCCTCAATCCTGATGGCAAATAGACCAAAGCAAGAGCTGCAGCTTGAGAAGGGCAAGATGACCCCCTGGGATGAGAGTCTGGATTACCCCCACATCTTAGTCTGCCACAGGGCTGCTGATGCAAAGTACCAGAAGTGGGCTGGCTTCTCTCATGGGCAATTTATTAGGGCAAGAGCTTCCATTTCTGAGGCCAGGAAATGTCCACATCAAGGCACCATCACAGCTGCTTTCTCACCAAGTCCGGCTAGTGGCGAGCCAGTGTCCTGCCATGTGGCCATCAGGCATATGGTGGGTCTGCCGGTCTCTCTCCTGGAACTCAGCTGTGGCCTATCAGTTGTCTCTCCCTGGGCCTCAGCTCCTTGGGCCTCTTGGGGCTCTACTGAGCCCTTTCTCGCTCATGGGAGGTGATATTCTCACATCCCATATAGCAGCTGCCTTTCTCCGTATGTCTCCATTTATATCAGACCCAGCAAGAGGGGCAGAGATTCAAAAGGGCCTCACACCCACAAGAATGGATTAGTTCAAAAACACAATCTTTTTCTTTTGGGGATTCACAAAAGACCTCAAACTGTCACATGCCACCAGGTGAGGACATAAGGCCAGCAGAGGTGATAGCGGGATGGAGAAGCATCTAGAATGTAGAGGAGGGAGATGCATATCAGGTTCCTCCCTCTACCCGCCCTTTTGCAAAAGTTTCCAGGAAAAGAACCCAAGCTGTTCCCAGACTGGGTAGAATCATTGATGAAGCCAAAGGACCCAAGCTTAGATGATACTGTAGGGGGCTGGGGTGCTCTGCCAGATCCTTCCTTCTGCACTGAGGGCTCTGCGAGAACCAGGGATGCTGCCGGCTGCTGCCTCACAGCTGAGGCCCTCCCTAAGAAGTGCCCTTGGCTGCCTGCCCAAAGGAGCTGCCCTGCCCACAGCCATGCCTCGTCTTCTCCAGGGCCACCTGCATCCTAGGACCAGTCCATGAGAACAAGGACCAAGGCCCCTTGCTTCAATGTGGGGCACCTCTAAGGGGCCACCCCAGCTCCAGAGCTCCGTGCGAGGGCAGCTGAAGTGGTAACTGCATCATGACTCACCAGCGCTGTCTCTGGGTCCTGCCTGCCCCACCCCTCACAGGTGTGCTTTCTGCCCATAAACCTGCTGCACAGAGTCTGCATGTCAGAGCCTGTTTCCTCACTGGTGGGACCTTAGTCAGGGATCCCTGGCTTCCCTGGCCAGCACCTCGTGTCCCCAAGCAACCATTGCTCACGTTTTCACTTCTTGCTCAGCCATTCTGAATAAAACATCGTTTTTCTTCTGGTATTTCTCTAACCCTTCTCTTGGATTTACTAATCCCCCCTTTTCACAAAGAAGACCTGGCTGCAGGTTCGGGTATGGAGTCTCATAAGCCTGCTTTTCTTTTATTTAAGTTTGCGGTTCTCTTCCATGTACACCGAGGAATGCTGGTTTCCCACCTGGCCCTGAGCAAGCGATCATGTGCCTGTTAAAATGAGTGCATTTAAGAAAGAGCGATTGGTTGAAGGTGAAAAGACTACGTAAACAATAGCTGTGAAGGCGGTCAGCACAGAAGGATAATTTGGGGTGCACCTGCCCACGCTGCTTCCCCTGCATGCAATGCCCTGCCCCCAGTTTTGGGGGGTTCTCATGTGCCCTGTAAGAACTGGCCCCAGGACTTCTTTCTTTGTGGAGGTTGCTGGTCCTGCCTCGAGCAGAGTCACCCCTTCCCATGAGGCATGTGTCAGTGCGGGAACGACCTGTTCCGTATCTGATGCTGCAGCTGGCCAACATGATCCCGAGGGTGTCTGCTTAACTCACCATTGTCACCCCTGCATCCGGCCTGGGGCAAGGCGTGGAGGGCAGAATTTTAAGAGACTCCCCGGGGCTCCCACTCCCCGAAATGCAGGCCCTGCGCAATCCCCTTTTCCACATGGGCAGGACCCTTGAATATGACAGGCTGCCTCCCCGTGATTGGCCCATGCTCTGGGGTGAAGGTGAAGGGAGTTTGCCCGTGAACTTGCCTGCTCCAGGCCCTCTTAGCCACGGGCCTGACCAGTCGCCTGACCTGTGATGCCCGTTTCCTAACTAATTCCCCTCCCTGCAGCGGCCCAGGTGTGTGCCTGTCTGCCCCTTTGTCAACTTGATACTTAGCCCCAATGCCGTCCTCCAGTTTCTTCTCCTCATAGACAACAGAGTGACCTTCCCAGTGACGGAGCCCGCCCTGGCGCATGCCTGCATGGAAGGCACCCCTATTGCCCTCGCCCGTGACGTGACATCTGTGCAAGACCTCACGGATTAGCCCTGCTGCCCCTGCCCACCTTGCTTCCACTGCCTGTCTCCGGGGCACCCTGGTCTTGCTTCTCATTTCCAGCCTGCGTCCTCCATCCTCCTGCCCACAGGCTTCCTCAGCCATTCGCTGGGCCTGAGAGGGCCTCCCACCCTGGACCCCCCTCCACCCCCTCTCCTTCACGTCACAGGGGCATGGCCCTCCTCCCTCCCAGAGTCTCCCACACCTCCAAAGCCCTTTCTTTCCACCGTGGGCATGGCATGTCCTGGGCACCCCTGCGTGGTAGGCCGAGAGCCCCTGGGGACACAGGGGCTATGAGAGGCTGTCCCTTGGATGGGGCTCTGAGCAGTGACTGGCGACCAGCCCCGGGACGGGGGAAGGCAGGAGAGGGCCCTGATGCCCGAAGGTGATGTGCCTCCGCTGGTGCGCGGCTCCCTGCCCCTTTCCTTCATCTGCCCCTCCCTGAGCCCTTTATCCTGAGGCAGGGAAAGACCAGCTCAGAGCACAGTCATAATTTCCTTTGGTTCTAGAAGGACTTGCTAAACGTCCATGATTTTACAGGCATCTCTGGGTGATAGAAACCCAAGTTATGCCGTGCAGTTGAGAAAGAGGAATTCGCTTGGCTCAGATAACCACAGTTCTGCCCTTGGGGACTCAACCTAAGGATCTGAATGTCATCAGAATCTTCCCTCCCTCCCCCTGCTTCTTTTCAAAATGGAAACAGCCTTAATGCTGATTTCATGATAGTTACTGGGTTATTGTAAAATGTTTGAATAATGTCTAACATGACCCTGTTAACATTTTTGTACCACATGGGACTGGGGTGGGGGGCGGTGTAAAGTTTCTCTGTAGGGTCCAGACAGTTAAAATTTTAGGCTTTGTGGGCCATAGAGTCTCAATCCTGCCCTTGAAAGCAACCAGAGACAACATGCAAACTAGTGAACGTGGCTGTGCCTGAGAAAACTTTGTTTACAAAACCAGTGGCGGGCCAGATATGGCCCATGGGCTGCAGCTTGCCGGCTCTTGGTAGAGAGGTTTTATTTCAGCCTCCAGGATCAGCTTCATTCTCTCCTGTGGAGGGGTCAGGGGTCCACAGTTATAACCAGAGAGCAGAGGCACAGTGTGAAATCCCCTGGGGGTGGACGGGCCTGGCTTGAGCCAATGCCCACTCCTGGCTAGGTGGCTGTGCCCTGAGGGTGCTATCCGCCTGCTCCTGGTGGCCGAGGGCAGTCCTGTTTCTCAGGCAGAGGTGGAGCTGTCTGTGGTACACAGAACCGCCCATCTAGTGCTATTTTCATCTGTCTGCGCAGCTGACACAAGCAGGGCTGGGAGTTCTTGGCAGGGGGTTTTGAGGCTAGAAGTCCCAAATCCTGGTATTGGCAAGGCCTGCTTTCTCCTGGAATCTGCAGCCTTGTGGGGGAAGCTGCAGCCCCATCACAGGGCCCTGTCCTCTCCTCTCTTGGGCTCTTCTGGTTTCTTTTGACTTCTGGGTCCTCTCTGTGATCCTCTGAGTTTCTTCTCTTTATCAAGCCTCCAGTAGGATGCATCTCCACTCACCATCATTCATTTGGGCCACGCCTTCCAGAGGTCCTATTTCCAGTGGGTCCACACCCGCAGGACATGGCTTAGGTGCAGAGCATGTCCATGCTGGGGGTTATAATTTAATCTGTACACTCATATCTCTTGATCTGTGGGCCAGCTTTTGTGAAATCAGTCTCGATTTTGACTTGGCATGATTACAAACAAAAGCGGAATTTGCCACTGAATGGGTCCGAGCTACTGGCTCCTCCCGTGGGCCTGGGCCTGGGCCCTATGCAGTGTCTTGCTGATGTTTCCCCTCCCCTGCAGGTCTCCCCCAGATTCCCCTTCTCTCCTCTAGTGGAAATGGCCACATCCCAGGCAGGACTCAGAGTGGTATTCGTAGGCTCATGTCTACTCCGGTTCTGTTGCAACCAAAGTTGCAGCATGACCCTGCAGGCTCTGAGTCTGATGGGGGAGCCCACTTGAGCCCCACCTGGGGCCCCTGCTTGGCCCAGACTAGGGGGTCTCTCCTGGCTCAGGTAAGGAGCTGTCTTAGTTTGCTAGAGCTGCTATGACAAATACCCCAGTGTGGGGTAGCTTAATGACAGGAAATTATTGGCTTGCGGTTTGGAAGGCTAGAGTTCCAGAACTGAGGTTTTGGTGGGGCTTGCTACATGCCTGAAATCTGTACTGTTCTCTTCCAGCAGGCTACAGTCCGTGGGCTCCGTTGGCCTCTGCCATAGGGCGCTTTCACTCTCTTTGGTTTGGGTCTTCGGTTTCCACTGACTTCTGGCTTCTTCCTGGGTGTTCTTCTCCAACCTCTGGCGTCCGGTTTTTCTCTTTACAAGGCCTTGGGTGGTAGGGCTTAACATCCACCCTCCTTCAGGTGGGCCGCACCTTAACTAAAACCAGCATCTTTAAGGGGTCCTGCTGGCAGCTGGCAGATTAAAAGGAAGAACATATCTACATTGGGGGACGTGGTTAATCAATCCCAGGAGTGCCGTGGATTCAGGGTGGGGGTTGAGCACCCCACCCTGGGTCCTGCCCGCTGCCTCCCTCCCTGGCTGCCAGTTGCCCAGGCCTGCTCACCTCTGTTGTAGGCCAGTCTGCTAGCAGTTTCCTTTCTGCTCTGCCTGTCTGTGATGGAGTCCCAAGGGGCTGCTTGCCTGTTCTGTGCCTCTGTTCACGTCCTGCTTCTGCTCAGAGCTCAGCAAGTGTTACTTAGCTCCCTGGTCCCTGGGAAGCACTGTGGGAAGAGCTCAGCATTGGAGTCAGCCGGACCGGGGGTTGGTCCTGGCTTTGTCACGGAGCAGCTCTGAGACCTTGGTGAGCTCTATCATGTGTCCTGTAAAATACAGATTATAGTGAGCTGATCTCTCAGAAGTCATAAAGAATAAACACCATCGAGGCACCATGTACTGCTCCTGTAGTTACAGGTCTAGGGGGCCAGCCACCTTGATTTGCCCAGAATTTTCCAGGTGTTAGCACTGAAAGTCCTGTTCCAGGATACCCCTCAGTCCAGGGCCAACCAGGATGCTATGGTGCTGTGACCACTGGTCCCTCCTCTCCCACCGTGGGCCTTTCACAGGGACTAATGTTCCCTGCACACCTCCACCTCCAGCTGTGAGACTCCCCAGGGCCATCACGGTGAATGGCTCCTTGGCTTGCTGGGCTCAGGCCCCCAAGGCCAGTCCCCTTGCTCTGTGAATCCTGGGTGTGCCTGACCCAGCCCTGGCTTTCCCCTTCATGGCCAGGGACCATGCTCGGTGCGTGGTGGTCCAGCCTGCAGACCAAGCCCCAGCTACCCTCCCGCCTCTCCCTGGAGAGCCAGGTGCTGCCCTTGGAGCCACCCTGTGTTTGTGATATCACCCATCTTAGACTCCTAGGGCTGCCATAAAAATTGGTCACAAATAGGGAGCCTCAAAACAGCAGAACTGTATTCTCTCACTGTCCAGGAGGCTGGTAGTCCCCCAAAATGAAGGTGCCAGCAGGGCCGCTCTCCCTCTGAAGGCTCCAGCTTCTCTGTCTTCACATGGTCTCCTCTCTGTGGCTCCATCCCCTTCTTGCAAGGACACCAGTCACAGCAAATTCAGAGCCCACCCTTCTCCAACACAACTTCATCCTAACCTGTTGGTTGTAAATGACCCTATTTCCAAATCAGGTCCTGGGGGTCAGGACTTCAGCATAGCTTTTGGGGGTGACAGTAAAATCCATCACACATCCACCTGGCCTCTTCCCCACCATGGGGCTCTTTTCAGGGGGCCAGCTGGCCGGGACCTGGGGAGCACTGGGTGGAACAGGGCAGGAGGGGTGGACTGAGGAGGAAACAAGCCTGCCAGGCTGTGGGGCTGGTGTCATCTAGGGACAGCGAGCCGGGGCCAGGAGGGAGGGAAGGATAGGAGGGGCTTGGAAGATGCAGGTTGGTGGATTGCCTGGGGAGCCCAGGAGGGGCTGTCCAGATGGGAGGAAGGCAAGGCCTGCCACCCCCTCCTGCTCCCTCTCCATCTTGGAGCTTCTGTTCTCCTCCATCCCTGCACCTGCTTCAGGCACCACTGCACCCATGACACTGACCATGCATGAGCCCTGCAGCCCAGGCCTCTGCCAACTTCTGCATCACCAGGCACAGTTGACTGGCAGAGCTAAAGTCGCTCCCCCCAGAGCAGATCAGCCTCACCATCCACTCTTCTAGTTCAGTTTGCCCCAGCACCCGTGGCCTCCAAATTCAAAGGAATCAAATTCAAGTTTTGCATGGGATGGTCATGTCTCCACCCCCTAGGGGGCAGTTTGCATTCTGCTGGGGGGTCTCCCTCCCTTTCTTCTTTTTGAGCATTTGTTTTTACCCAGTCTGGAATTCTAGCATTTCTAGATTTGTCTACCCTGGGGAAAGTTCACCAGACGCCAGGCTTCTCGTTCCTCTGTGCCCTGGGATGATTCCTTTCACCTACTTTTGCATGTGGTGCAGGTGATGCCAATTTTAGCTCCCATCCCTGCTTTTGGGGTACCATCTGTGGGCAGGACCCTGAGCGACCAGAAGCCTGGACGTGGTATCAGCTCCTGTGTGCCCGAGTCCACACGGCGGCAGAGCCAGGGCCCCTGAAATACTAGCACAGGTGGCATCTTGGGGTTTCCCTTAAAACATATGCTTGATTATTGGTTATGAATGTGCTTAAAGCACATTGAAGACCACATGGAAAATGTCAAAAGCAGAGGGAAAAAAAAGTGGGTTCCCCAGTTTTGTACCACCCAAACAGTCTTTGGGTAGCTTAATACCTTAACAAGTTATTCAACTCCCTCCCAGTTTTTCCCTTTGAATGTCTTTTAATTGTTTTTTCACAGTAGAAACTGTTCCGTATTCACATATTTGGATTTTCCTTTTGTCACTAAACATTAGAACATAAGCAATTCCTCATGTCACAAAAATTTTTCAAAATATATTGTAATTGGCTGTATAAAATTTTGTTGGTAAGCTTTGCTGTGGTTCAGTTAATCCATCTTCGCTTATTGGTCACTTTTTCAAGTTTCCTCACTTCTCAAACAGATGCCAAAGCATGGGCTGGCTCCACACCAGGAGTTTATTGGCTCAGGGTTCAGAGGCTGGAGGCTGGCTTCCTCCCAGGGTTGGTATATTCTGGCTGACTGGCAGTCTTTGGGGTTCCTTGGCTTTTTTGTCACATGGCAATGCACACGGTGTCATCTTCTCCTTTCTCTTACGCGTTCCATTGATTTCCAGCTTCTGGCTGCCCAGTGCCTTTTCTGTTCTATGTTCAATTTCCTTTGCTTCCAAGGACTTCAGCCGTATTGGTTTGAGGTCCACCGTCCTTCAGTTAGGGCACCTTACCTGATACCGTCCTCAGAGGTGTGAGGTACACTTGGGTTCACACCCACAAAAACCGGGATTGAGAGCTGAGCAGACCTTTGGTGAGGGATGTGACTCAATCCCCAAAAATCATTTAAGTTTTTTCCTATTATAGAACATACCAAGAGGAACGTCTTTGTACAAGAAACATTTTTCTTTCCATATTTAGAGTCATTTAGGCTTTGGCAAGTACTTTACTAAAGAATACCTGATGATACATTTTTCAGAAGTGCAATTATTTGGTCAGTGAGTGTGACTATTTGCAGAACTTTTGATACATTTTCAAACTGCTATCCAGAAAAAGAGTGATATTCCTAATCTTATTTTTGTTGTTGTGTCAAGTTTAATATTTTTTATGAAATTTCATTTGTGCCTTTTCCTCTGGTTTCACTGATACTTCCATCATTTCTAGAGGTTAAATGTTTAGTTATGGTTTCCTCCTGCATTCATTTGCTTTGGTTTTGTTTTCCTAAGTAGATGTAGCTACCCCTGCCTGCTGGGTCTGGTTGGGATCCTGGCAGAGCTCTGTGGCAGGGAGAGATCTGGCCCCCGAGGACCTGGTGGAGGGTGCCTAAGGGCTGGTGCAGGGAGGGGAGCTGGTGTGACAGTGGACAGCCCCATCGGACAGTGAGGGGCAGAGGACGAGCCCCGGCCGTGGTCTCCAGCATGTGGCCTTGACCTTCACCTCCACGAGTGCAGCACCTGCACCCATGGCACAGGCTATGACTTGGATGTGGCTGCTTCACCTGAGGGTCAAAGGTCATTCATAAATCGCTCTCGGTGGTGCCAGGCCCTCCTCTCTCAGTGGCAGAGGGTACCCCAGTGCACGGCTCCTTCTGCCCGGTTCTGTGAACAGGGACATAGGGAGACCCAGTTGGCCCTGCCTCTGGCAGCCCTGCTGTGCACCCAGGGAGGCTGACCTACAGGGACCTGTGCCTGGCAGGAATTGCACTGCCTTGGGGGGCTCTCTGCCTCTCCAGAGCCTGCAGAGGCACCTGCTAGCTGGCAGGTGGCTTTCCTGTGCCTGGGTAGCATTTTATGGTGCAGGCTGTCTGATCTGTTTCTGACAAGCCTGGGGGCAGCTGCAGGGTTTCTGTGCTGCCTGTGATCAGAAGTGGGACTCGGCCTGGGGTGGGAGCACCTCTCGGGCCCAGCTAAGCATTTCCTTGAGGGAGATTCTGTTTCCATTTGTCCATTGAGGGAGATTCTGTTTCCATTTGTCTGTTGAACCAGGCTGAGGGCTGGCAGAAGTGGAGTGGGCAGACCCTGGCTGCTGTGCTCCCATCCTCTCTTTGGGCACCCAGAGTGCAGCCCCCTAGGTCCCTACATCTCCTCGGTCCATTCAGCCAGCCTCCTGGCCTCGCTCTGGCCAGCCACCATCCTAGGCCCTGGGAGCTGGACAAGCAGTGGGTCCTGCCCCATGGAGCTTGGAGGCCGTGGGCAAGGCAGACCATAAATCACAGGCTAGCAAAGACCAGCCTGGTAGGAGTGACCCAGGGTGAGGTAGCCAGGGGCAGGCACCACAGTGGGTTCTCTGCAGAGGGAAGCTGGGTGCATCCTGCAGAAGCATAGACACCAGCTCTGTTCAGAGCAAGGGGGCAGTGGGTGAAGAGGGGGGCATGGGGGCTGAGAAGTGCTGGGCAGGCTGCAGGCCAGATGGGACAGGGAGGCAAATGGTCAGATCCCAAGATTGTCCTTGGAGTCTTGGAGGACTCTGCATCCTGCAGTTGCTTTGGCAGTGGGGGTCCTGGAGGCTGTGCCACTCATGCCCCACGGGCAGCAGCCAGTGCTGAACAGGAGGGGGCCAAAAGGAGCAAGAAGCACCGTGGTGGAGGCACACACAGGGGAGCACAGGGGCGGCGTGCACTGAGGGTGCCCAGCCTGTCGTTGCCGGGGCCTGCTGACCCCTGGGTGGATCACCAGTGATATGGTCTTCTTAGGTACAGACCCCTCAAGAAAGGAGGCTACGATCTGGCTCCTGGAGGCACTGGATGCTCGCCCAGCAGGCAGCAACAAGAGCATTCCGAAGCTTGGGGATATGCAATTCCTGTCCTGCTCTGGGGCTTGTGAGGTGCTCTGTCAGGGTGGGGTGCAGGCTGGAAGTCAGGAGAAGCAGGAGCTGGAGGTGCAGCAGGCCCCCAGGGGCCACTCGGGAGTTCAGATCCAAACTCATAGCCCCCAGCATTGACTCACCAGAGGATTTGAGGTGTGGGGGTGTCACGGTCAGGCTCCCATTTAGAGAGCTGGCTGGAGTTCACATGCAGGGGCCAGAGAAGAAAAGGAGGGAAGAAGAGGGGAGGAGGGGGTCACCGTGGTGTCCCAGGCAAGAGATGGTCCAAATACAGCAGGATCCCAGGCATCTGGAGGATGGACAAAGGGATAAGGAGGAAGGCTCTGGGAGGAGGTGCAGGTGAGGTAGCGGTGCCTGGGAGGTGGCCCAGGGTAGAAACCACAGGCTCTGGGGAAAGCCAGGTGAGGCCAGCAGAGCATATCCCATGGAGAAGGAGAGGGTGGTGCAAGTACTGGATGCTCTGCTCATGTCTGCCATCTCCTGTGTTTCCCAGTGTTCCACAAGTGGAGCTGAGTCCATGGGGATAAAAGTAGAGGGAAGCAATGTCATTTCCAGTCCAAAGTGCTAATGGCTGGGGAGGTTGCCCCCATTTCCCACCTCCAGAGTCCAAGGGGCCTGAAGAATGAGACAGAAGCAGCTCCGTCCTGAGTCCCCATGTGAGGAGAGTGGCCAGGGAGAGCTGCCTGACCTACACGGGCCTGTAATGAGAGTGAGGAATGGACCTTGGTGAGTGAAGCCCTGACTCATGGGCAGTTTACTTGTTACTGAGGCAGCATCTTTCCCATCCTGATTAACATAAGAGCTGCTGCGGGTCCTGCAGGCTGCTTGCTCTCACAGAGGACAGCGGGGTGGAAGAGGATTGGTCTTGAGTGCAGGCTAATCCACAGAGAGGGAGGAGACTGAGCAGGTATCCTCAGTAGATGGCATAGTCTTCATCCTGGGGAAGGTATGTGAGGAGACCAAGGGCCAAAGCTGCTCTTTCCAGCACTTTTGGAAGGGAGGGAGTTGGGGATCGAATCACATCCCCCACAAAAGGCATGTTCCAGTCCTAAGCCCCAGCGAGTGTGAATAGGACTGTTTGTACATAGGACTTTTGAAGATGTAATTAGTTAAGGTGAGGCCAAACCGAATGAGGGCAGGCCTTAATCCAGCATGGCAGAGGTCCTTACACACAAAAGGAAATTGAACACGGAAGAAACCAGAAGACAGAGACAAGGACAGAAAGAGAGGGAGAGAGATTGCTATGTGATAGAGGATTGCCAGAATGCTGCCTACTCCAGGAGAAAACAAGCCTTGCCATGGCCTTGATGTTGGACTTCTAGCCTCTAAAACCAAGAGATGATACATTCCTGCTGTTTAAGCCAACCCACTTTTTGGTGTTCATCATAACAAGTCCAACAAGCTAAGACAGCAGGAGGTCTTGTTTGTTCATCTGATCTCTTAATCCATCTGGCTTAGCCAAGAGGCCAGTGGACCATCTGGGGCAAGAGGCCTGGGAGAGGAGCCACTGATCATGGGGGGTCCAGCTCCAGTGACCACCACTGTCCCTTGATGCATCCTTCTGGGATCACAATGGGCAGTTTAGGTTTTGTCCCAAAAGACGCCAGAATGGGTCAGAATGGAAGTTAACTCCAGCTTAACACCAAAGCTCAACTAAACCCTAGACTTTTCATCACAGCACCAGCCCCCCACCCATTCCATTTTAAAAATTTAGAAAACAGAAGCAAATCCTCAGCAGTGAGAGCAGTTCTGCTAGGGAAAACAGTATTCCTGGGCCTCTGTGTGTCATGAAACTCCCATTTCTGTCAATGTTTTCAAATCAAAAGCAGGAACTCAGTCATATTGGAGGGATTGAGTGTAGACCGAGAATGTGTTGTTTACAGCTTGACCTGATCGGTAGTTGTTTTGTGCCAGTTGTCTGAGGTATATCAGCTACAAACTTGAAGTCTAACCTGCTGTTAGAGATTAACTTTAGGGCTGCATTTCCCTGGGGGAAACACTCACCTCTGTTCAGTGCCCATAACTCAAGCAGGCATTTGAAGCACTCCTGCCATCTCCAGGGCTTCATAACTGTGGAGACGCCCCAGTCACCAGTGTTTTCTTTAAATATCCCTATTTTCATTTCTTCTCTGGCTCCAATGTTTTGGGCCTCCAGGGCTGAATTTAAGGCAAATTTCTTTTGGGGTCATCCTGGTGACAGCAGCATACCCCTATTTTTTAGAAGGCTCATTACCAGGATCCATTTGAAGCTTGCATTTGCCTCAGCCCCACTTTCCACTCTCATCTCTGATTTTCTACAGCTGAGCAATGTCCAAAGGGAGCTGGGTTCACCAATTGCCTCTTGATCTGGAATTGTCAACTCCTCTGGGGCATTTCACCCCAGATCCCACATTAGTTTTCACTGGAGTATCTCTTTCAGCAGATTTCTGAAGTCACTATTTATATTTTTCAAGACTGGTTTGGGGCAATTTCTCTTCATGTGCTCTTTTCTAGAACTTGTGTTTTTCCTTTGCTTTTGAATGTTCTGTGCCTTGGGAAACCTCTGCAGCTTTAGAGAGAATGAAATATTTTTTTCTCCAACCACAGGTTTTCTGCATCAGTGAGTTGTATCTCTAAGGTTGTAATTTCATCTGTGGCTCCCCTACATTTTACAGGCAGGCTCAGGTGAATCTTGAAACTGATGACTTTGCTTATGAGCCTGTGCACCTAAAATATGAACTAGGCCTAGACCTGCAGTGTGCCTAAGAGTTACCTCCTGAGAGCCTCCATGTTGCTCAAATGTGGCCACTCTCTAAGCCAAACTCAGCATGTAAATGCATTACCTTCCCCCCAGCATGGGACGTGACTCCCGGGGAAGAGCCTCCCTAGTGCCAAGGGATTACTACCAAGCACAAGCTGATGTTGTAACTAGAAAAAGACCTTGAATAAAAATGTCAACTCAGACCAGCAGAATATCTCATCCTTCATGTAATTCTGGTGTTAAAAACTGTTTTTTGACCTTGAATAAAAGGGGGAAATGGGAAGGACAAAAAAGAGTTTATATGGCTATGAGTCACCAAAAAAGAGTCGGGAGGTCATAAGAGGGGTCATGCTTATGCATGCCTCAGTGGGGTCCCAGAGACAGCCAAAGTAGATACAACTTCGGGTACTGGTTCTCCTGAGGGCTACAGAAACCCACAGGTTCTATGGTCATGGCAGATGGCTCTGGAGTTCAGTGCCATGTCAGTTGGCCATCTTTGGAGTTTGTGTTCCTGAGTGAGATGGAATTGGACTCAGATGTGACCTTTCTACACATGCCTCTTCTGTCACTTTTACTGGACCTGTGATTGGTGCTGGGGTTGGTGTGTACTCAGGAGACCTTAATCTCTGGACTGCCCATGTGACAACGAGGCCCTGAGCCTCAGCAGACTTGCAAATCCTACCCTCTGGTTTATTGGACTTACCCTGGCCAGTGAACAGGGAGGTGAAGAAGGTCAACTACCACACCAGGGAGCCAAGAGTGCCTACAACTGCAAGTAGGAAAATTGCATCAATCATCAATATGGAATCTAAGCCTCCTCTCGATATAGAGGTGGAATGGACATCACCTTCCCAGGGTCCACAGGATGGAGGAATAGAGTATGGGTTAGAGTGGACTTACTGATGTTCTACTATGGAACTCTTGTGATTAGTAATGGAAGGAACTGTAACATTGATGTGGAGAGAGTGGCCACGGTAGCTGCTGAGGGTAGGGAGAGGGAAGAAGAGATATGATGTGGGGGCATTTTCAAGGACTTGGAGTTGTCCTGGGTGGTACTGCAGGGACAGATGCTGGACATCATATGTCCTGCCATGGCCCACTGGGTGGACTGGGGGAGAGTATAAACTACAATGTAAACCATTATCCATGTGGTGCAGCAGTGCTCCAAAATGTATTCACCAAAAGCAATGAATGTCCAATGATGATGAAAAAGGTTGTTGATTTGGGAAGAGTAGGGTTAGGGGGGTGGGGGCATGTGGGGACCTCTTATGTGTTTTGAATGTAACATTCAAAAAAAAAATAGAGAGAGAGAAAAAAAAAAGAATATAACTTGCTTCTTAACTTTATTTTTCTCCCCCCATGTTGGCTGTCAACAGTTTATCGGGACTAGGAAATGTCTTTCCTATTCTTTTTTCTTTTTTGCTATTGTGATGCTGTTGATTTTTGTCCACAGAAATTCTATTTAAAGACAGATGTGAATTCAGTAAACTCTGTTCTTCTGGGATGCAAATGGTGTGGTGTGTCTCATCCAGCCCTGTTCTCCTAGTGGAATTATTCCACCTAAATGTTACCCTCCCATCATCTTCCATCACAGCAACATCTACCCAGCCTGGGCTCAAACCACTGTTGTCCTGCCAGGCTACACTTTGTGTCTTGTCTCTTCTTTGCCTTCCCTCAGAGTTCTGATTCCAAAAATTTCACACTCTGAAACTTGCCTAGTTTCGAGAATGCCTGCTGAGAAGTTCAATGCCATTTGGATTTCCCTTCCTTTCTACGTAACCTGGCTTTGTAGTTTCATTTGCTTGCTCTGGCAATTGTAGGATCTTCTTTTGAGTCCTTGTGTTCTGAATCTTCAGACTTTTGTGCTCTGGTGTGAGCCTTTTCTCTATTCATTGAGAAGGACATTGCATGGGCCATATCTTTCAGATCCAGGGAACATTCCTGTTCTCTACGTTCAAAAGTTCCTACCCTCTATTATCTCTTTTCAATCTTTATGGAACTTCTGCAAGTTGAATTTTAAACCTTCTGGATTTTTCCCTCATGGTTTTGTATTTTTTTTAATTTCTCTCCTATTTTCCTTTTTTTTTTTTTTTTTGGTTTGTTTGTTTGTCCTACTTTCAAAGAAATTTCTTCATCTTTAACTTCCAACATCTTGTGCAATTGTTTTTTAAATTTTAGTTGTTATATATTTTGTTTTTAATAGTTTTTTTGTTGTTGTTCTCTGTTTCATTCTTATACCACCCTGTTGTATTTTATTATTTTATTTTTTTGTACATGTTGTTTTCTCCAACCTCTCTGAGAATCTTAATGATTGATTGCCTTTTGGAAGTTTTCTTTTGCTTCCTACATTACCTCTATTTGGTGTCTGCCTTTTATGCAGGAGGATTTCCTCAAATGCCTGCTGATCCTTGGCCATTCATTCAAATTGAAGAACTGGTCACTGAAAACCCCAAAACAAAACAAAAACTATTAAAATTCATGAGGGTTCTGTAAATGTGGTTGGATAAGCAATCATGTCACAAAAACCAGTAGCCTCTACTGAACCAGTATCTAACTAGAAAATGTAGTAGCAAATAAGATACCATTCATAATGAGGGACCCAGGAGTTATCCTAACAAAGAACGGAAAAGCCTTTGGTGAAATTATGAATACCTCAATGGAAAGGTCATAGAAGGCGAACAAATTCCAAAATTAGAAAGAATTAACATTGCACTAATGTCAGTCCTCCTACAGTTAATCTATACAACCAGTGCAATTCTGGTTAAAATTCTGGAAGGACCTTTTGATGAACTCAATAAAATAGTTATTAAATTCACAAGGAAGAGAGTAAAAGTGTAGGAAAAACTCAGACACTTCTGAAAAAGAGTATCTGTAAAAAAAGCTGCTAGAGCTCATAAGTGAGTTTTGCAAGGTTGCAGAACGCTTGATCAATATAGAAAAACTAATTGTCTTGGGTATGCAGTCAGTTCTTGTTATTTACAATTGTTTTGTTCTACGAAGTCAGTGTAAACACTGAATTAAATACTGAGTCATTCAAGGTCATTTTCTAGTTGCATCATCAGCTGGTATTTGGTAGTGATCCCTCCGTGTCAGGGAGGCTCATCCCCGGGTGTCATGTCCCATGTTGGGGGGAATGCATTGCATTTACATGCTGACTTTGGCTTCAAAACTGGCCACGTTTGAGTAACATGAAGGCTGTCAGGAGGAAACTCCCAGGCACAGTGCTGCTCTAGGCCTTGTTCTTATTTCAGGCGTATAGGCTCACAAGCATAGTCATTAGTATCAGGGGCTCACTGTTGGACCCTCATTCCTTCCTGGTCCTTACCATTGCACCTGGGGGACTGCCACTACTCCCCTAGGGACCATGACAGAGCACTCCTGGCCAGGAACCCAGTAACCCCCAGCTGTTGTTTTTAATTGTTTCCACTATGAGTATATCCAAACTTTACCATGCACCCTGGACATATGCCCTGTATAACTCCCTGTCAACCATATATCACCTGTCAATAACATCCCATACCAGTATTCCTCTGCTGCCATTGTTGAACCACTCTGTGATCCAAAACTTCTTGAAAAGTGAAGCCCAATATAACGTCAGGTTCCCTTACTAGTAAAATGGAATATAGCGATGAGTTTAAAGGTTAGATCTAGGATACGTATTGATTTGGAAAAATTCTACATCCTATCTTTTTCTTTTCTTTTTTCTTAATTATTGAGCTTCTCTTCACAAGAGCCTTAGATCACAGTAATTCATATATACAATATACAGTACTCCCACACATCCACCATAAAACCTTTTCCCTTCCACAGTGATATTCTTATAACTTATTCATATCATATTTACTTAAACTGATGTATAGACTCTGAGACAATAGCTTTCAAACAAGGTGACATCTGTGCTTACATTGTGGTCCATACTTTAGGATATACAGTTTTCTAAATTTTTAGTTATCCTATGTTTTATATTATGGTTTACATTATTAGTCTGTTGTACCCTATATGTTTTTGGTGTAATATTACATGTTTTATATCCATCCTTGTGTACTCTCGTGAAACACCTCTCTTACCCCCACATTTACCTTGGTTCCATCCATTCAACATCCATTTTCCCATCCCCTTGGGGCCCACAGTAACAGCCAATCTCCATTTCCCGAGGAGCCATGTCCAGAGATACTTGCAACAGTGTTCAGGTTGTCTACATATAATAGCAGGAGTTTAAAATGCTGTTTGACCTAATGTAAGGGGGAAATGGAAAGGAGAAATGAGTTTATATGGCTATGAGTCTCTAAAAAAGAGTCAGGAGGATGTCAGAAGGATTGCCCTTATGCACACCTGAGCAGAGTCTCAGAGACAGATAAAGTAGATACAACCCCAGGTATTGGTTCTTTTGAGGGCTAAAGAGACCCATGGGCTTTATGGTCATGGCAGATGGGGTTCACTGCCATGTCAGTTGGCCCTTCTTTGAGGCTGATGTTTCTGCATGATGGAGCTGGACACAGATGGGATCTCTTTTCACAAGACTTTCATGCTACTTTACTGGAATTGTAGTTGGTGCTGGGGTTTAAGATATATCCAGGGGATTTGAATCTCTGGACTGACAATATAACAGCCAGGCCCTGAGCCTCAACAGACTTCAACTTCTACACTCTGATTTATTGGACTTGCCCCACTCAGCTAACACAGAGTTGAAGAATGTCAACCACCACACCATGGAGCCAAGAGTGCCTACAACTGAAAGCAGGAAGATGGCATCCAGTATACATGTGGAATCTAAGCCTCCTCTTGACATAGATATGCAATGGACACAACCAATCCAAGGTACACAGAGAAAATGTGGCATTGGTGTGGGAAAAGTGGCCATGGTGGCTGCTGGGTGTGGGGAATGGGAGGAAGGGATGAGATGTGGAGGCGTTTTCGGGACTTGGAGTTGTCCTGGGTGGTGCTTCAGGGACAATTACTGGACATTGTAGATCCTCCCATGGCCCACTGGAAGGAGTGTGGGAGAGTATGGGCTATGATGTGGACCATTGACCATGAGGTGGAGCGATGCCCAGAGATGTACTTACCAAATGCAATAGATGTGTCATGATGATGGGAGAGAGTGTTGCTGTGGGGGGAGTGGTGGGGTGGGGGTGGTGGGGTTGAATGGGACCTCATATTTTTTAATGTAATATTTTAAAAAAATGAATAATAATAATAATAAAATACTGAGTCATTGCTCCAGGACTAGGGCCCTGGGTGGCTCCAGTCACAATGGTTTTGGCAACCCATCAACACATGACCTTATTTTATGTGTGTTCCTTTTTAAAGACATATTATTTAACATACATTGCTGATTCATTAATATCCCGCTCCTGACCAGCAGGGCTATGACTCGTGTGTGAGCACGTCTGCTCAGAGCGTGAGCAGACCTCATCTAACACACGTTTTCTCTGTGAGGCACCAGCTCTCTTGCACCTGGAATACTAGACAGCGCTTCAGCACCATGCTCAGGGGCCATTTCAAAAGACAAAATCACCAACAAAAAGCATAAAAATGCAAAAAATGTGGCACTAAATAAACTTCAAAAAGGATACTTATTTACAGCATGACAACTGAAAGAAGAAGGTAGAGGATGGTCTTATTTAAACTCAACTAGAGATGTGGACATTGGTACCTCACATTTTTTGCCAGTCTTCGCATGTCCACAAATGACCCCCAAAATGCAGTGAGTATTGATTCTGGGGTCATAAATAAATTTTAGCAAATAGGTAAATTGGCAAATACAGCATTCGTGCGTAATGAAGATCAAATGTACTAACAAGAAACAGACAGGAATTCAAATAGAAAACCAATTCTTGTTAGCATAAGATTGAAAAAATATGAAACACTTGACGATAAATCTGACAAAAGAAATGAAAGACCAGCACATTAAAACTGCAAATCATTGCTGAGAGAAATTAAAGAAGATTTAAAGAAATGGAGAGATACACTGTGTTTGTGGGTCGGAAAGCACAATGTTGTTAAGATCTTGAGTCTCTCCAGATTGACACACAGATTCGATGTGATGCCAATCAAAATCTCAACTGGATTTTTTTTTTTTGAAAAGTTCATGGACTGATTTTAACATTTTTCTGGACATGCAAAAGAACTAGAATAGCCAAAATAGCCTCAAAAATGAAGGACAATGTTGGAGGACTGACACGACCTGAATTTATGACTTAGAAAAAGCATTATGGTGTTGGTGTCAAAATAGACAAATGGATGACTAGAATAGAGTCCAGGAATAAGCACACATATATGTGGACAAAAGAGTTCCAACAAAGGTGCAAAGGTAAACCAAAAAGAGAAAGGATAGTCTTGTGAATGAACGCTGATGGATCATTTGTATATTCATATGCTAAAAAATGAACTTGGATCCATACTTTTGCTATGTACAAACATTAATTAATGACCTAAATGTAACATCTAAAAGTATAAAATTTCGGGAGAGGAGGCAAGATGGCGGCTGAGTGAACTTCCCGGTTACTAGCTCCTGGAGGGAATCGGCTGGGAGGCGTTGGAGACTCTTTGGGACCGGGCTGTTTCCGGATTTTTCCTGGTCCCAAGGTGTTTGGACATCGATTTGGAGGGAAGGTAACAGAGAGGATCCGTCTGTGAGGAGGATTCCCTCCTTGGGTAGGCAGAGCTGAGGCAGCTAGCACCGTGGGGAGCCCCGGCGGGCGGCGGCCAGGGTAGCCTAGCTGGGCCGCGGTGGGCAGTGGGCAGGGGATCCGAGCCACGCCGCGGTGGGCGGCGGGTGGGAGAGCCGAGCCGCGCTGCGCCGTGGCGGGCGGTGGGCGGGAGAGCTGAGCCGCGCTGTGCCACGGCGGGTGGCGGGCGGGGAAGCCGAGCCCAGCCGAGCCCAGCCGCGCCACGGCGGGTGGCGAGCGGGAGAGCCGAGCCGCGCTGTGCCGCGGTGAGCGGTGGGCGAGGGAGCCGAGCCCAGCCGAGCTGCGGCGGGCGGCGGGCGGCGGGTGGCGGGCGGCGGGCAGGAGAGCCGAGCCGCACAGTGCCGCGGCGGGTGGTGGGCAAGGGAGCCGAGCCCAGCCGAGCCTAGCCGCGCCGTGGCGGGCGGCGGGCGGGGAAGCCAAGCCCAGCCTGCTGAGCCCAGCCGAGCCCAGCTGAGCTGCGGCGGGCGAGGGGGCCGAGCCCAGCCAAGCTCAGTCGAGCCCGGCCGTGCCGCGGAGGGCGGCGAGCGGGAGAGCCGAGTCGCGCTGCGCCGCGGCGGGTGGGCAGGGAAGCCGAACCCAGCCGGGCCCAGCCGAGCCCGGCCGAGCCGCGGCGGGCAAGTGAGCCGAGCCCAGACGAGGTCAGCCGAGCCCAGCCGCGCCGCGCCGGGTGGGAGAGCCGAGCCGAGCTGCGCCGCGGCGGGTGGCGGGCGGGAAAGCTGAGCCCAGCCGAGCCCAGCCGAGCCCCGACGGGCGGGGGACCCGAGCCCAGCCGAGCCTAGCCAAGCCCAGCCGAGCCGCGGAGGGTGGGGGACTGGAGCCCAGCCAAGCCCAGCTGAGCCTGGCGGTGGGGTTTCTGTTCTTTGCTTTTTGTTTTTTTTTTTTAATTTTTTATTTTATTTTATTTTTGTTGTTGTTGTTGTTGTTTTTAATCCTCTCTTTCCTGTCCCCAATATTCTTCTTATACTATTTTATCTTAACAATGCAATAGGTCCTACAGGAAATACCTCACATTTGCTGGGTTTCCTCACCCTCCACTGCCTCATTTTTCTGTGAATAGATTTAGCCTATCTACACTATCCCCTTTCCCCTAAAACTTGATATCCTCCACCATCTGCTATCTCTCCTATATTCCATCTCCCTTTCTTTGATCCACAAAGTGTCTAACTCTTAATTTCTAATACCTTTGTTTAGTATTCCATCTGGTATTCGTCCCTGAAACTATTACCTTTCTTTTCTCTTTCCCTCTCTCACGAAAACAATAGCCTCTTAGTACGTACCACATTCCTCCCATATTCAGTCGTCTACCTCATTATAGGTACTTTCCTACTACTATAACTCTACACAATTTACATGATCTAACCTCCATCCTCCCAAAACTCATATTGTTGCTTTGTTAACATATATCACCAATACTACTTCACACTTTTTCCTCCCTTACACAATTGCCTTTCCCCAGCACTAATACTTTCCTTTAAAGTGAGCTTAACTAGCAATAAGAAATTGGAATAAGAAGAACAAAGTGACAAAGAGAAGATATAACACTTACACAAAAACAACAGCTAATTAATCTCCAAGACTAGACAAAGAAGCTAAGGAACTGATTAAACCCATCAAGAAAAAATGTTGACAAGACAGCAACAAAAATCTACAAACCAAACCAGTAATCAGGAAAACATGGCTGAATCCAATCAGGAAGGGGGGCAGGACTTCGCACAAGCAATGAAAGATCTCAGAACATTTATCACCGACAAATTTGATGAAGTAATGAAAGAGGTTAACAGCATGAAGACAACACTTGGAGGGGAAATTGCAGACATGCGCAAAAAAATAACAGATATGATGGAAATGAACACCACAATTCAAGAAATCAAAAATACACTTGCAGCAAATATCAGCAGATTGGAAGAGGCAGAGCAGAGAATTAGTGATGTGGAAGACAGTGCATTGGAAATCAAACAGATAGTAGAAGTGGTCAATAAAAAGGTAGAAAAAATCCAGATAGGACTTAGGGACCTGAATGATAACGCAAAACGCTCAAACATACGTATTATAGGCATTCCAGAAGGAGAAGAGAAAGGAAAGGGGTCAGAAGGAGTGTTGCAGGAAATAATGAATGAAAACTTCCCAAATCTACTGAAAGAGACAGATGTACATATCCAAGAAGCACAGCGCACTCCACTGGTCATAAACCCCAACAGGCCCACCCCAAGACATATACTTGTCAAATTATCCAATGCTCAAGACAAAGAAAAAATTCTAAAAGCAGCAAGAGAAAAGAAAACCATCACATACAAGGGAAACTCCATAAGATTAAGTGCTGATTTCTCATCTGAAACGATGGAGGCAAGAAGGCAGTGGTATGATATAGTCAAGGTACTAAAGGAAAAAAACTTCCAACCAAGAATACTCTATCCAGCTAAACTAGCATTCCAAAATGATGGAGAGTTCAAAATATTCACAGATAAACAGAAACTGAAAGAGTATATCAACAAGAAACCTCCCCTTCAAGAAATTCTTAAGGGAGTTCTGCAGGAAGAAAGGAAAAAACAGGACAGTCAGAGATGGAGGAGAGTGTAAAAGCAACAAGAAAGACAAAAATAGAAGGGGAAAATAAAATAATACAAACAAAATATAACAAACACAAATCCAACCAAAATATGGCTACCATAAATAACTCTCTAAACATAATAACACTGAATATCAACGGATTAAACTCACCTATCAAAAGATTCAGACTGGGACACTGGATAAGGAAATATGACCCATCTATATGCTGCCTACAATAGACACATCTTAGACCCAGAGACTCATGGAGGTTGAAAGTGAATGGCTGGAAAACAATCATACAAGCAAACAACAACCAAAAAAAGGCAGGAGTAGCTATATTAATATCAGACAAAATAGACTTTAAATGCGAAACAATTGTGAGAGACAAAAAAGGATACTATATTTTAGTGAAAGGGACAATCTGTCAAGAAGATCGAACAATCATAAATATTTATGCTCCTAACAAGGGTGCCTCTAAATATGTGAGGTAAACGCTGGAAAAACTAAGTGAAAGAATAGATGCATCTACAATTATAGTGGGGGATTTTAATACACCACTATCAACTCTGGACAGAACATCTCAAAAGAGAATCACCAAAGAAACAAAACATTTGAACAGTATATTAGAAGAGCTGGATCTAATAGACATATATAGATCATTACACCCAAACACAGCAGGATATACATTTTTCTCAAGCGCACATGGAACATTCTCCAAGATTGACCATATGCTAGGCCACAAAGAAAGGCTTAATGAATTCAGAAAGATCGAAATCATACAAAACAATATCTCTGACCACAGTGGAGTGAAGCTGGAAATTTGCAAGGGACAGAGACCCAGACTCCACACGACAATTTGGAAATTAAACAGCACACTCTTAGAAAAACAGTGGGTCAAAGAGGAAATCTCAAAAGAAATCAATGACTACCTTGAAACAAATGATAATGATAACACAACATACCAAAATTTATGGGATGCAGCAAAAGTGGTACTGAGAGGGAAATTTATAGCCATAAATTCATATATCAAAAAAGAAGAAAGAGCAAAAATTGGAGAACTAACTGCACTTTTGACGGAATTAGAAAAACAACAACAAAGTAACCCAACAGGAAGAAGAAGGAAGGAAATAACAAAGATAAGAGCAGAACTAAATGAAATAGAAAATAAGAAAGCACTTGAAAAAATAAACAAGACCAAGAGCTGGTTTTTTGAGAAGATCAACAAAATTGACAAACCTTTAGTGAGACTATCAAAGAAAAAAAGAGAAAAGATGCAAATACACAAAATAAGAAATGAGAAAGGTGATATCACCACTGACCCCACAGAAATAAAGTCTATCATAAGAGGATACTTTGAAAAACTATATTCCAACAAAAATCACAATTTAGAGGAAATGGACAAATTCCTAGAAACTCATAAGCAGCCCATACTGACGAAAGAAGAAATTGATGATCTTAACAAACCAATCACAAGCAAAGAGATAGAATCAGTCATTAAAAATCTCCCAACTAAGAAGAGCCCAGGGCCAGACGGCTTCACAGGTGAATTCTACAAAACATTCCGGAAAGAACTAACACCAATCCTGTTGAAACTATTCCAAAAAATCGAAACAGAAGGAACACTGCCTAATTCCTTCTATGATGCCAACATTACCCTAGTACCAAAGCCAAACAAAGGCACCACAAGAAAGGAAAATTACAGACCAATTTCTCTAATGAACCTAGACGCAAAAATACTTAACAAAATACTTGCTAATTGTATTCAACAACACATTAAACAAATTATACACCATGACCAAGTGGGATTTATTCCAGGTATGCAAGGATGGTTCAACATAAGAAAATCAATCAATGTAATACACCATATAAACAGATTTAGAGAAAAAAACCACATGATTATATCTATAGATGCAGAAAAGGCATTTGACAAAATACAGCACCCCTTCCTGATAAAAACACTCCAAAAGATCGGAATACAAGGAAACTTTTTGAACATGATAAAGAGTATATATGAAAAACCGAAAGCCAACATTGTTTACAATGGTGAAATCCTGAAATCCTTCCCTCTAAACTCAGGAACAAGACAAGGATGCCCATTGTCTCTGCTCCTATTTAACATTGTCTTGGAAGTACTTGCTCGAGCACTGAGACAAGAACCAGATATAAAAGGCATTCAAACTGGAAGGGAAGAAGTAAAAATTTCATTATTTGCAGATGACATGATCCTATATATAGAAAACCCTGAGAGATCTACATCAAAGCTCCTAGAACTCATAAATGAGTTTAGCAAAGTCGCAGGTTATAAGATCAATGTGCAAAAATCAGTAGCATTTCTGTACACCAATAATGAGCAAGATCACGAGGAAATCAAGAAACAAATACCATTCACAATAGTAAATAAAAAAATCAAATACTTAGGAATAAATTTAACTAAAGAGGTAAAAAACTTATACAGCGAGAACGATACAAGATTGTTCAAGGAAATCAAAGAAGACCTAAATAAATGGAAGAATATTCCCTGTTCATGGATAGGAAGACTGAATATTATTAAGATGTCTATCCTACCAAAACTGATCTACACATTCAATGCAATCCCAATAAAAATCAACACAGCCTTCTTTAAGGAACTAGAAAAACTAACTATGAAATTTATTTGGAATAGAAAGAGGCCCCGAATAGCCAAAGACATATTGAAAAAGAAAAACGAAATAGGAGGAATCACACTTCCTGACTTCAAAACATACTACAAAGCTACAGTAGTGAAAACAGCATGGTACTGGCATAAGGAGAGACACACAGAACAATGGAATTGAATTGAAAGTTCAGATATAGAACCTCATGTATATAGCCATATAATATTCGATAAAGCCACCAAACCCTCTCAACTGGGAGAGAATTGCCTATTCAGCAAACGGTGCCTGGAGAACTGGATAGCCATATGTAGAAGAATGAAAGAGGACTACCATCTCACACCTTATACAAAGATCAACTCAAGATGGATCAAAGACCTAAATATAAGAGCCAAGACCATAAAGACCTTAGAAAGCAGTGTAGGGAAACATCTACAGGACCTTGTAATAGGAAATGCCTTCATGAATATCACACCAAAAGCACGAGCAGCAAAAAAACAAATAGATAAATGGGACTACCTCAAAATTAAAGCCTTCTGCACCTCAAAGGAGTTTGTCAAGAAAGTAAAAAGGGAACCCACACAATGGGAGAAAATATTTGGCAACCATATATCTGATAAGAGACTATAACTTGCATATATAAAGAACTCATATATCTTGAAAACAAAAAGATAAACAACCCATTTAAAAAATGGGAAAAAGACTTAAACAGACACTTCTCCAAAGAAGAAATACAAATGGCTAAAAAGCACATGAAAAAATGATCCAAATCTCTAGCTATCAGGGAAATGCAAATCAAAACTACAATGACATACCATCTTACTCCCATAAGATTGGCAGCCATGAAAAAAACAGAAGAATAGAAATGCTGGAGAGGATGTGAAGAAAGGGGAACACTCATCCATTGCTGGTGGGAATGCAGAAGGATCCAACCATTCTGGAGGACAGTTTGGCGGTTTCTCAAAAAATTATCCATAGATTTGCCATATGACCCAGCAATACCACTGCTGGGTATATACCCATCAGATCTGAAAACAAGGACACAAACCGATATATGTACACCAATGTTCATAGCAGCATTGTTCACTATCGCCAAAAGTTGGAATCAATCCAAATGTCCATCAACAGATGAGTGGATCAATAAAATGTGGTATATACACACAATGGAATACTACTCAGCTGTAAGAGCCAATACACTACAATCGCACGTGATAACATGGATGAACCTTGAGAATCTTATGTTGAGTGAAGCAACCCAGGCATTGAAGGACAAATACTATATGACCTCAATGATATGAAATAAGTTAACTGCCTCAGAGAGCTAGAGTCTGGAAAAGTGGCTTACAGGAAATCGGGGGGTGGAGGAAGGATGTGAGTTAATGTCTGCAGGGGTGGAATCTGTGATGAGCTGGCGGTATGTATGAGCACAAAGAAGGGACAAAATGGGGGCAAGGTGTTACCTTTGGGTGGGGTTTTCTGGGTTTGAGGGGGGCTGGGGATGGGAAGAGGGGTAATATTGTCCAAGAAATAGGTGGGAGGGAGGGGCAACATACGAATATGGGAGAGTGTCAGAAGTTCGTTGAGAACTAAATGTTGAGTAAAACGTATCAAAGTATAAGTAGGAGGGTTACCTGGTTAGGACGCTCAGGGGGTATGGTCTGATGCATGATGGACTCCGGAGGGAATAGCTGAAGGCTCATTTTGCCAAGGTGGGTTCTACTATTGGGTGGGGTGGACCCATATCCTGGGGAAGACCAATGCCGTTGAATAGAGAGAACTGTATCTCTCGTGAGAAAGGATGGCTCCCAGGGTATTAGATTGGCAGGCGTTGTGGGCCCTAAGGGGAGGGGAAAATGGATGTGGAATGGATGGAACAGAGGTAAATAAGGGGGCAAAAGAGGAGTTATGTGAGAGTACACGAGGATGAATATAAAACAGCTAATATTACACCAAAAAATCTTGTTCGGGGCTCAAGATTCAAACAGAAAGCTCGCGAGTCCGGCCGGCCGTCAATAAACCATTTTTCCTTCTCAAAATCAAAAAAATTAAAAATAAAAATAAAAGTATAAAATTTCTAGTAATTTTTTTCTAGAAGAAAAATAAGAGCAAGCCTTTGTGTCTTTGGGTTAAGCGAAGATTTCTTAGATATGGCACCAAAAGCATGGTTCCCAAGAGAACAAGGTGATAAATTGGACTTTATCAGAATTTGAAACATCTCTTCTTTGGAAGACATGCTTAAGAGAATTAAAAGACAAGTTGCAGAGTAGGAAAATATATTTTCAAATAAGATATCTGATAGATAATTTGTACTAAGAAGTTACAAAGAACTCTTAAATGCCACAATAAGAAAATAATCCAATTAAAAATGGGTGAAAGATCTGAACAGACACTTCACCAAAGCAGATACATATATGGTGAATAAGAATATGGAAATATGATCCACATCATTAGACATTAAGAAAATACAAACTAAGACCACAATAAGATAGCACTATAAGATTTAATTTTAGAAAATTGACAATATTAAATGTTGACAAGGATGTGGATCAACAGGAACTCTCATTCATTGCTGGTGGGAATGCAAAATGGCACAACCCCTTTGTAAAAGAATTCAGTTGTTTCTTATAAATGTAAATATCTACTTATTATATGACCCAGAAGTTCCACTCCTAGGTATTTACCCAAGTGAACTGAAAACTTATGTTCACAGAAAAACCTGTATGTGAATGTTCATAGGAGCTTTATTTATAATTCATAAAACAATCAAGATATTAGTCAACAGATAAAAGGATAAACAAACTGGCCCATCCATAGAACTCAGATATTTAAAAACAACAACAAAACTATTGATTCATGTAATAACATCGTGAATTTTTAAAAATTGCTAATCCAAAGAAGCTACATCAAAATGATTCCATTTATGTGGCCTTCTATAAAAGGCAAAATGATAGGAACAGAAAACATCATCAGTTGTCAGGGGTTGGGGAAGAGGGAGAGAATTTGGCTGCAAAAGGGCTGCACAAGGGAATTTTTAGGGTGATGGAATGTCCTGGATGGGACACTGGTCGTGGGTATGTGACTCTAAGCCTTTGTCAAAACCCACGTAACTGTACACCACAAAGATTTAGGTTGGAATTGAGGAAAGAGAGTAAGAAATAGAATGAAATCTGAACCTCAAATCTATATATATAAAATTAGACATTCATACATATATAACACAATCATATATTTTCTTTACGGAATTATATTAAATACACTAGAATGGAGGGATGGGATGGTGGTTTGAGGATAAGGGTTAAAAAAACTAAAACAAAAGAAGGGCTTGCGGGCACCAGTGGTGGGAGTGAGCTCTGAATTGAGGAGTTTGATTAATTCCAATTTGTCTTTCTGAAGTCTTGACAAAGCAAAACTTAAAATCAAAACCTGGACTCAGGAACCAAAAGCTGGTTGGAAAATGAGGATGAGGTGTGTTGGGAGTGAGGGCTGGGGCTGGTCAGCTGATGGTGGGCCAGTCCACTGGGCACTCAATGTTCATTTCCCCAGGGCAGGTCGTCAACTCCTGGGAGCAGAGGAGGGATGGGTGTGGCTGCCAGCACTGAGGGAACAGGGTGGGGAAGGGTGCGGGCTGCGAAGGTCCCATCTGTAGAAGTTCACTTTACCCCTTTTCCAGGAAGGCACCTCAGCCAAGTCTTCAGCAGTAACCAACGTCCCTGACTTCAGAGCTGCCCCATGTCAGTTTCTTCAATAAGGACACGTTGTGCTCTGCTGGCTCAGGGAGGGAAGTCGCCTGGCTATGCTGGGAGGGGAGACTGGGCGAAGAGAAATCTTTATTTGGAATTTTTATAAGACTTCCTGTTTTTAGCCCCATTCCTTGTGCCTGACTTTGCAGTTTCTTGGACCTCCAATTCCAGAGCCTTTCCAAGGTTGTTTTGGGACAAATCTACATGCTTCTTCTTGTCTCCCTAACTGTAAGCTTAACTTTCAGCTTTCTAACCTTGCAAAAATTTGGTTGACATCTGTAATCTGCTGCCATCGCTCTTTTTTCCCATTTTCCCTTTATAGATTTGATTTATGGTTTTTAAAGCACTCTCAGCCCCTTTCCTGGGATTTGGGGGACTAAGTGGACATAAATACCACTTAAGTTGATACACTATTTCTCCGGGTCTCCGTTTTCCCCTTCCTAAACTGGGGATAATGGCACCTACCTCAAAAGTTAGCACTGTGGTCAAATTGTGGTGGAGGCAGGATGGGATGTGAAGGAAACGCTCCGGGTTTGGCTCCTGGCTCCAGCACACGCACATGCTCACTAGTGAGTTTAAATGAGCCACTCACCTGCTCTGAGCTTCAGGTTCTCAGTAGTACAATGGTGGTTCTGCTATCACCCTCTTCCCAGCTCTCCAGGCATGTGGGAGGAGCTCATCCTCTGCTATTTTCCAGCTCCTAGGGAAGTGTAACCTGGGACTCATAGCACAAATGCAGGGGATTTTTGTTATTTGTGTCCCTGATAGAGCTATGACCTCACTATATGCCCAGAGCAGGGCAGAGTCTGATGAGGTTTTCCCCTCGGTGAGTCTCTAAGGCTTTGCCCCAGGTGGAGGCCCATTCCAGATCCACCATCTGAACTCTGGGCCATCAGGAGATTCAGGCAGAAGGGGGGCATTTTCCCAGGCAGGAATCCATAGCCCTGAGCATCTTGGAGAGCAGGAGGGGGGGACAAGGAGCTCTTCCTCCATGTCATGGACTGGGAGAGATAGTTGGGGCAGGTGGACCCCTGGCTGATAAGTGATCGCAGAGCCTGCAGGTCAGGAAAAAGGAGTGATTTATTTATTTATTTGTATTTTTAAAGAAGCTCTAGATTACATAAATGTTACAAAGAAAACATAGGGGAGGGAAACGGACTTTGGCCCAATGGTTAGGGCGTCCATCTACCATATGGGAGGTCCGTGGTTCAAACTCTGGGCCTCCTCGACCCGTGTGGAGCTGGCCATGCGTAGTGCTGATGCGCGCAAGGAGTGCCGTGCCACGCAAGGGTGTCCCCCGCGTGGGGAAGCCCCCACGCGCAAGGAGTGCGCCCGTGAGGAAAGCCACCCAGCGTGAAAAGAAAGTGCAACCTGCCCAGGAATGGCGCCGCCCACACTTCCTGTGCCGCTGACGACAACAGAAGCGGACAAAGAAACAAAAGCAGACAAAGAAACAAGACGCAACAAATAGACACCAAGAACAGACAACCAGGGGAGGGGGGGGAAATAAATAAATAAATAAATCTTAAAAAAACAAAAAAAGAAAAGAAAACATAGGGGATTCCCATCTACCCCACCCCTCCTCCCCCCACACTTTTCCCCATGAACAATATTGCTCGTTAGTGTGGTACACTTGTTACAATCGATGATCACATATTGAAGCACTGCTACTAACCATGGTCCATAGTGTACATTACAGTTTACACTTTGCATTGCACACTTTTATAGCTTTTGACAAAATGTACAGAGGTCTGTAGCCATCATCACAATGTCATGCAGGACAAATCCAATGTCCCCAAAATGCTCCAAAATGTTATATCTGCAATAGGAGTTCTTTAAGGTCTGAAGAGCCCAGGGATTCTGGAAAGATCAGCCACCCAGAAAGACATCCACAAAGTTCCAAACATCCAGGTCCCCGGTTTGTTTTCCTGCCTGACTGTGTCATGGGAGGGCTGGTCTTTGGTCATCTGTA
Source organism: Dasypus novemcinctus (assembly GCF_030445035.2). Classification (NCBI taxonomy): domain Eukaryota; kingdom Metazoa; phylum Chordata; class Mammalia; order Cingulata; family Dasypodidae; genus Dasypus; species Dasypus novemcinctus. The sequence goes on from NC_080678.1 coordinate 96,821,911, forward strand.
TTCTAATAGCCTGGTGTGTCTTAGCCCCTGCCCTGATCCTGCACTTCCCCTCCCTCCAAGCCTCAGTTTTGCCACCTGGAAGGGGACCAAGCACACAGCATGCTCTGAGCATGCCTCTTTAGCTCTATCCATCTCGGGTCCCAGGACTCTCCCCACCCCCCACCCCATGATCTTTTTTTTTGGATACATTAGAGCTGGTGTATCAGCCCTCATGTTGACCCAGTGGGAGGTTTTGTAACTGACCACTTTGCTAATCCCGTCAGACATAGATGTTCTTCCTGGGACATTATTTTTGCTAAATTCTGCAGGGTTCAGAAGCACACCCAAAGGAAAGACAGAAACATCCTCCCCAGGTGGGGATAATGGGAAAATCACAGGGTTGGTGAAGAAACACGGAGACGTGTGACAAACAGCTGCCACCCACAAGTCATCTCACCAGTCCTTTGGCACAACAAAGCTCAGCCTCTCTGATGCCAGTGACGGGACTTGTGGCACCTTGATCCCTTTGTGCTGGGTCCAGACCTATGGGCAGAGTGAGAAAACCATTCATTCTGTGACCGTCGACCTCAGAAGAATGGAGTTGAGAGAGGAGGAGGAGGAAGCAAAGGGGAGAAGCAGATGGTGTCTGGCCACCCTCTAGCCACTGCTGCTTCTGCCCGTGGATGCTTCCTCCACACTGACCACGTAGGAGTGAGAACACATGGTCAGCCAGTCCTGGGTTGGGCTTGGGGTCTGGGCATCTGTGGGCTTTTTCAAGGGTCCCAGGGCCACCCGGGAGGACAAACATACTCCCCTGCAGCCTCGTGGAGACTGAGCTTCCTGGTGGTGGACAGCCAGGTTCCTCGGGTGCCCTCTGGGCCCTCGTGTGGGGGAGGGCAGGGGTGGGGCTGGCCCATGGCTGCACATGGAACCAGGGCCAGGGGCTCAAGCAACTGTCTCTGGAGGACACATCTTCAAAAGACATCTTACTCCCATGGTCACAGAAGTACCCCAAGCAGAGATGCTCTGTCACCACCCCTGGGCTGCTTATGGGTGCTCTGGAGGGCTACTGATTCTTTTGAAACCTGAAGTTACTTTGCAAAACTTAACATACGCAACACATCCTCTGCTTCTGGATAGTTTGGAAAATACCGAAAAGAAAATATGATCTTCATTTCTATCACACGAAGTTAACGACCCACTGGATACCTTTCCTTCCTTTATTTTGCTGAGGATGTGTTGGTCTTTTACACAACTGTGGTTTATAGAGTTGTACGAAAGCACATTAGGATTTTTTTGTTACTGAATAACAGATACATATTCCCATATAATTTCACTTTTTCCTTACATGTTCCTCTTAGTGGCATGAGGTAGGTTAATTTGGCGATTCCCCGTTGTTGCCTAATCAGTTTGGTTTAACATTCAGCTCTTACAAATACAGTATGTAGTGACCTTCTTTGGGTAATATTGTTTTTAGACATAGGATCCATTTTTTAGGGTCAGTTCCCAGAAGTAGAACTATTCCATCCAAGGATAGGGGCATGTCTAGGTTCTTGATTTCCCATGGGAAAGACCGACCTTAGCAGTCGCCCTGCCATGTTCTCAGCAGGGTCGTCTGCTCCAGCACTCTTGCCCACACCCGGCAGGCTGGCCCGAGTGTGACCGGAGGTATCCCGGAACCCTACCTCCTCTCTCCCCTTGCCGATACCTCCTCACCTGTTGGGTGGTGGGACAGCCACCATCTTCAGGGGTCTTGAGAGCACCCGGGGCTGGCAGGTGTTTTCCTAGCCTTGGACAATTCCACCAGAAGCTGCTGCTCCTGAAGGCATGGACCCCCGACCCGGAAAAGCCTGTCATCCAAACATGTGTGCAGGCTTTGCTCACTGAAACCGCCTGGTCCAAACAGGGTGACAAACCAGAGACACCTTCCTTCCTTCTCAGTGTCAGGCCGGGGGTCCCAGGCTCAAAGGACCATGTCTGACTCACTCTTCCCATTCCCCAAAGGCAGCTGCCTCTGAAAGCACCAACGGTGCCTCCCAGCCTGCCCCAGCAGAAGCCCATTCCCAGGGGCCTGACGGTCCATGGCGCAGGGAAGGCTGGAAAAAACACCACTCAGACCAGGGGCTGGCTCCCCCTGTGTGGGCAGGAGGTGTCCTCCCTGCCCACCGCTTCCCAGGAACCTCCGACACTCTTCTCCTAGCCTCCTTACCCCTCTTCCGTCCACTCTGGGCGTTGCTTCATCTGCTCTTGGCATTGAGTTCCTCTGCATTTTCTCCTGTGGCACTGGGGAGGGGGCTGGTCTGGGAGCCCATTTCAGCCTCACAGTGGGACCAGGACTTGAACTCACTGGAGCCTGGAGAAGGGATGGGGAAGGAAACCTGAATAAAAAGGGGATGCATTTTTTAGGGGCAAAGAAGGTTCCAAAACCAACTTTCCAACCTCCCATGCAGGCCCCTTTGGCTGCAGGTGGGTGCTGCATTATGATACAGGACCGGGCAGGGTACCTGGGGAGCAGGTAGAAAGAGAGCCTCCGAGCCTCCCAGGAAGGCCCAGCCAAGCATTCCTCGCTAAGGGCATTTCCTGAGGCCCCTCTCAGCCACCTGCTTCGTGGGTGCTGCATCTGCCTCTCCAGGCTCAGGGTGGGAGGTCACTGTTTAATGACGTTGTCCTCTCTGGAGCACACATGACAACTCAGATGCCTCTGGGGCCACAAAGGCTGCAGCCTGATGAAGCAGCTTGTGGTCCTTGGTGGCCACCCTGCAGCTTTAATGTACTTTAAATCTTTGTAGGAATGTGGAAGGGCATGGTCAATTAAACACCCTCCTCCTTACAGGGGAAAGATCACCTCTCTCCCAGAAAGTCCACCCACGGGTGACTTTTTCCCCATGGAGCTAGAGGCAGAACGAAGTCAGAATTTTCTTCCCACACTGTGGATCCAACGTTCAAAGACTTCCCCAGGTTTCTCTTTTCAGATCAAGCCCTCCCAACCCTCCAATCACTCTCCCATGAACTGGCTTCTCTCTGAGTACCCTCCTTAAGACAAGGCATGGCTGTGAAGCCCCCCACTCTTAGAACATGCCATGCAGAAGGAAGCAGGTCTTCAGACTCACCTCCACCCCTGGGAGCTGACAGCTCCACGTTCTGGACACTCCATACCCCCAGACCTCATCTCTGGCCTTGAGAGATTTGGGGAGCCACAGCCCACCTTGGTCTTAGACCCAGTTGGTAGTCACAAACTGCCCCCTGCCCCCCAAGCCAGGCCTTTAATGTCCAGACCACTAAGCCAAGACATTTCCCTTCCCTCCAAAACAGGATATCCTGTTTCTCTCTAACGTATGTCATCTCAACTACATCTATGAGACCGGCTCGATGGAGACAGGTCATCTCCAGTGCATCTGTGATTGTGCTGGTGCCTGGGGCTGCTGCAGGTGGAGTGATGCCTGCAGCCTGGGCAGTGAGAAGGACCCTGCTTCACCTCAGGGCTCCCAGGAGGTGCATGCATTAGAGAGGGCAGGCCAAGCACAGGCTCTGCACAGCTGTGGTTTGTTCAAAACACATGGTGTCAATACTGACCTGTCTCAGTGCTCTACTTGAAGGCCACAATCCACCTTTTAGAGCAAGCTCTAAAGCTGCGTGAGCAGATGAACTCAAATAATGACTGGACCCTCCCAAACCTTAAACTATTCAAACACAGTGTCGCACTGGGAGCTTTCTCCAGCTTATTTTACGTCCCCTCTTGCTGTATTTGTTTAAAACTCCATCTTTGCAAAGCCACTGGCCCTGCAGCTGGTGTGGATTAGACAGAGTTATCTGCATGGTTTGTTCTTCCTATAACCAGGACTTTGGGAATAATAGTTTATTGAGTTCTGCTTTGAACAATCCCCTGCGAGGCACACCACTTACACACATCTACGCAATCCTCCTCCCAACATTGGGAAATGTATTGGTAGCCCCATTTCCTATCGGAAAAACTGGGGGTCCCAGCGGTTAAATAATTTGCCCAATTTGCCAAACTTGGTCATGGTGTGTTGGATTAGATTGTCTGAAAAACCCATCTGCTCGCCTTACTGCTTGGAGCTCCGGATTGGCACTTTCCAATGGAAATAAACATGAGCCACAAATGTGAGCCCACTGTGTCATTCTATATTTTCACATGGCCACATGAGAAAAAGAAAAACAGGGCAAATTTATTTCAGTAATATAATTTACTTAATTTAATGAATAGAAAATATGAGTGTTTCAACAGTAATCAATATAAAACTCATTAATTTTAACATTTTTTTCCTACTATGTATTTGAAATCTTTGGTGTATTTTACACACACAGCATTTCTCAGTTCAGATGAGTCACAATTCAAGCACCCAGTAACCATGCATGACTGGCGGTTACCAAATTGGACAGCTCAGCTATAGAGTATAAAAAGAGTAGTTCATGTTCCATTCTATTATTCTTTAAAGAGAATAGAATTTTTTCAAATATTTTTATAGACATTTGGATGTTACATAAATTAGTTGATGGATTCCCAAGAAGGTGAAACTGAACTAGTTTTCTCACCATCTAAAATGCAGGATGAGAACATTTCTTCTACTGTGGGGTGATGCAAAGTGTCCTCTGGTTGACCTCCAAGGACAATCTCCAAGTTTCCCTTGGGGCATATTGTGAAGCCTGTGTAAGCCACGCTCTGGAGGCCCTGCAGTCTGGGCTGGGTGTCCACGGTTGCTGAGGGCACGCTGACAGCCCCTGGCTTTGAGCTGAGCCTGGCTCCTGCTCTGTGGTTGTGGCTGAGGGCTCCAACAGCCTTTGATTCATCCGTGCCTGCTGGCCGGGCGACGGGGCTCTGAGCTGGTTCCTGAGTGACAAGCCCTGGGTGGGGGCTGGGGGTGCATTTGATGGGGTCACCTTGGCTCTGAAGCTGCTTTTCCTTCAAGCCCTCCCTAGATTGCTCCCAGTGAGGTCCTGGCTTGGAAGGTAGAGCTTCGGCTGGCCGCGTTGGCTCTCAGCAGTCACCCCGGGAACTCACGGTGAGGAAAGAGGGGGTGTCGAGTTGTCAGCAGGAAAAGGGATGATGAGACCCTGGGACTGGGGGAGGACAAGGGGGAGGACACCAGGCTCTGCTCTGAAGGATGGGGGGATGTGGGCTCTCCCAACCTGGGGAAGCCGCCCGAGGCAAGGGAGGGCTCTCCCTGCTTTGGTGCCTCCTTCAGCCCAGAAGCTGCTGAGAAGTGTCTTGGTGGGAAATAAGAAATGCTCTATATTGATAATGCCAGATGCTTGAAGTAGATGACTTTAATATGCCCAGCAGCCCTATGGGGCAGATGCTATCAGGCCCATTTTACAGGAAAGGAAAACCAGGTTCAGAGAAGAGATTTTCCTGAAGTTACTCGAAAGTATGATTTGGACCCAAAATCATCTTGTATCAAGACCTGTTTTCTCACACTGTTTCCAGGGAGCTTTCCTATCAGCCTTTTGTAGGCATTTGAATAAAGAAAGTGGCCAACATGGGGTAAGGGGCAGACTGTTCACTCTTAAGAGCATGTACCTTTACCAGGTACATGCTACTCCAGGTTCCTAATGGCAAGCTGACCCAGCTCCCCAGCCTAGCCAGCTCTGTCCTGGCCCCCAAACCTTGCCTGGCATGCTCCCCGCCAGGGGACACATTGTTTAGCTTGACCAGGACCCACCCTCAAAGAAATACCCACCGACCCAAGAACTCCCCATGCTTGGTCCCTGCGTTTGACTCCGTCCCATCGCGAGCATGAGCGTCTTTTCAACCTTGCTATAAAATGAAATGGAAAGCGATGCTGAATCTCTGAAGAATTTTTATTGGTCTGGCTTGTCACTTACTTTGGCTTCATAAATTCAAGAGACATCACGCTGCAAAATACAGCCGGCCACCCACAAATACTCAATCAGGAAGTGCGGTGGGAAGAGTGTGTGATACTGGGTCACAAAATCATCTTTCGCCAGTTCTTTTCATCTGTCCATGATACTGTTTATTGTGGGGAAGAGGGATGCTTTCCTTCCAATTACTTTCATTCCTCTGATGGGCAATTAAGGCATCTGGGCAATTCTCAGACAAGGTGACTTTTCCTCTTTTCAGCAGGTTTCCCCATTAGCTTGGCTTAGCCTCTGTAGCAGTTCGATATTATTGATGAATTCCAAAAAGAAATATTGGATTATGTTTGTAATCTGGTCTGTACCTGGGCATGACTGAGTTATGATTAGGGCTTTGATTGGGCCATGTCATTAGGATGTTAAGTCCCTGCCCCTTGGTGGGTGGGGACTCACAGATAAAAGGGATGGGGAAGGACAGAGTTGAGAGCTTTTAATGTTGGAGTTTTGATGTTTGAGTTTGATGCTGAAGCTGGAGCCCCAGGGAGAGAGACAGAGCTATTTTCCTGATAGCTACAGCTGACCTTGTAGAGGCAAAGCCTAGAGAGCCTCAGAGTCTACAGCTGACCTTGTGGAAGAAACAGAGGTGCTGAGCCCAGAAGAACTCAGGAAGACTGAACCCTTGGAGACATCAGCAGCCATCTTGCACCAACAAGTGAAATAATACTTTGGTGAGGGAAGTGACTTATGCTTTATGGCCTGGTATCTGTAAGTTCCTACCCCAAATAAACACCCTTTATAAGAACCAACCAATTCCTAGTATTTTGCACCAGCACCCCTTTGGCTGATTAATACAGAATTTGGTACCAGGAGTGGGAAAGTGCTTTTGCAATTACCGAAATGCTGGAATGGTTTTATAAATGGGTAAGCGGTATTTTTTGGAGGAATTGTGAGATGCTTGGGAAAAAAGATCTACAGTGCTTTGAAGAGATTGTTGATAACAATATGGATGTTAAAGAGGCTTTTTATGATGCCTTAGAAGTAAATGATGAAACTATTATTGGAAACTGAAGGAAAGGTGTTTTAAAGTTGCAGAGAACTTAGCAAGATTAACTCCTGGTGTTTTATGGAAGGCAGAATTTGAAAATGGTGAGCCTGGGCATTTAGCTGAAGAACTTTCTGAAGTAAACCCAGAGAATGTGGCTTGGCTTCAACTTGCAGCTTGTAACAAAATGCTAGATGAAAGAGATATGCTGAGGACCAAACTGTTGAGTTCAAAGAAAACAGAAACTGATTCTGGAAATTCCAGGCCTTTGGAAATCAAGCTCCCAGATGAAAGTGCCCTCTTGGAGGACTTAACTAAACTTGGAACTTGTAAATCAGGATTGAAGATGCAGTTATCTTGGGAAGACTTGTGAAAAGTCTTACTGTCTGATGGCTTGGACCCCTGCTTCCTGCATGCTAAACCAACAGACTTTTCGAGAGAGCCACATGAACAAAACCACTGTCAGCCTGGAATAAAAGGGACATGGAAAGGAGAAATTTAAGGGGAAATGACTTCAAGAGGAAAACCGTGGAAGCTGAGATCTGGGATTATGACATCACCTTGGGCCAAGAGAGGAACCCCACCCATGTGTACAGAAAGGGTAAGTTTACCCCAGCAGTTGAAGAGGGTGGATATTCCACCCAATGTTCTGGGAGAGTTTTGCTGCCCTGGGGTATGGAGAGGGTGGAGCACATTCCCCAAGGATTAGGATGGTTAAGGTCAGCACCCCACATGTCTAAGAGGGGTGGACCTGTCCCCCAAAGATTAGGGAAGGCCAAGTGGTCAACTCATTGCTCTGAGAGGGTTGAGCCTGTATGCCAAAGTTTAGGTGGAATGTTATCTTCACATCACTGTACTAGGGGGTTAAGACTCTAACTCAAAAATTGGGTAAGGTGTGGCAATGACCCAACACTCTTGGAGGGAGAAGTCTGGAGCTTGGTTGACACCCATTTGCTTGTTGAGGGTGGAACCAAGAAAATGGCCATTGGGCAAGCCAGTGGAAAGGGTAGATCCCCACATGGCCCCAAGGAGAAGAAACCATCATCTTAAGAATGACTCTCAGACTAAAGTTGAATAATCGAATGGAGGATGCCCTGGAGGTTTACTGAAATGTAGAGGACCTATGACTCATTCCCTCCCAATTTCACCTTATTATAATAAAAATGTTTGTCCTTTGTCTGTCCCTTTGTGTATTGGAAGTAGATGAATTGTTTTGTAAGTTTCAGAGGTCTATAGCAGACAGGACTTTGTCCCAGCACAAACAGAGTTTCTTTAAATTGATTGTGATATGATTTAGTACTTGCATGGTAACTGATTTAAGGTTTTTTTGATTATTGCAATGTCTTTTTGGAATTCAGAGAATGGAGTGTAGCAGTTTGATATTATTGAATTCCAAAAAGAAATATTGGCTTATGTTTGTAATCTGGTCTCTACCTGGACATAATTGAGTTATGATTAGGGCTTTGATTGAATCATGTCAATAGGGCTTTTAATGTTGGAGTTTTGATTTTCGAGTTTGATGCTGAAGACTTAAACTGGAGACCTGGGAAGTCTGCGCACCGAGGAAAGAGAAGCCAGCCCCAGGAAGGAAAGAACCTTGAAGCCAGAGTAAAGCAAGCCCCAGGAATGTAGGAAGCCAGGAAGCCTGAACCCTCACAGACATCGGAAACCATCTTGCTCCAAATAGACTTTGGCAAGGGAAGTAAGTTATGCTTCATGGCCTGGCATCTGTAAGACTCCTACCCCAAATAAATACCCTTTATAAAAACCATCCAATTTCTGGCATTTGCATCAGCACCCCTTTGGCTGACTAATACAGTCTCCAAGGGACATTTTTAGTTTAAAAACAGGGACCCCTTCAGCCTTCCTCCCACCCACCTCCACTCCAGCCCCTCAGGAAGGTCTGGGTGGAGGCCAGAACTCCAGCTTGCTCCAGCCTCGTTGCCCCCCGCTGCGTGCTGCATGGTGATACTTGACAACAACTCAACACTCCACAGAGATTTAGTCCTACAGGGATGTTCTGGCCACTCCAGGTCCTTTTGACTTTTACTTTGGCTGAGACATTGCAGAAATAATACATGCTAGTTGTGTGATATGATGTTTCCCAGAGGCTTGAGAAGTATTTGCACATAGCCACCTCTAACTATAATATTTCTTTTAATTTTTAAAGATACATTGAATCATGCCATATATAGTGTTCTACAATTGCTCCCCACCCTCCCACAACCCAGTTAACCAAGATGTCTTCCAGGTCAGTAAATAAGATTTATTTCATTCTTTTTTTTTTTTTTTTTGGTTCTTTTTTTTTTTCTCTCTCTTTTTTTTTTAATTGACTTTGTAATAATATTACATCAAAAATATATATGTGAGGTCCCATTCAACCCCGCTCCCCCACCCCCCCCCTCTCCCCCCCCAACAGCACTCGTTCCCATCATCATGACACATCCATTGGATTTGGTAAGTACATCTTTGGGCACCTCTGCACCTCATAGTCAATGGTCCACATCATGGCCCATACTCTCCTCCATTCCATCCAGTGGGCCCTGTGAGGATTTACAATGTCCGGTGATTGCCTCTGAAGCACCATCCAGGGCAGCTCCATGTCCCAAAGACACCTCCACCTCTCATCTCTTCCTGCCTTTCCCCATACCCATCGTCCACCATGTCCACTTTTCTCAATCCAATACCACCTCTTCTATGTGGACATTGGATTGGTTGTGTCCATTGCACCTCTATGTCAAGAGGAGGCTCAAATTCCACATGGATGCTGGATGCAATCCTCCCATTTTCAGTTGTAATCACTCTAGGCTCCATGGTGTGGTGGTTGTCCTTCTTCAACTCCATCTTAGCTGAGTGTGGTAAGTCCAATAGATCAGATTGTAGGTGCTGGAGTCTGTTGAGGCTCAGGACCTGGCTATCACATTGTCAGTCCAGAGATTCAAATCCCCTAAATATATCTTAAATCCCAACGTTAACTGCACCACCAGCACATAACATGAAAGTCTTATGAAGGGAGATCCCATCTGAGTCCAGATTCATCACACATAAACACCATTTCCAAAGAGGGGCCATCTGCCCTGGTAGTTAACCCCATCGGCCATGGCCATAACTCTCATGGGTCTCTTTAGCCTTCAAAGGAACCAATATCTGGGGGTTGTATCTGCTTTATCTGTCTCTCTGACTCTGCTCAGTTGTGCATGAGGGCAATCCTTCTGCCAGCCTCCAGACTCTTTTTTAGAAACTCGTAGCCATATAAACTCATTTCTCCTTTCCATTTCCCCCTTACTTTAGGTCAAACAGCATTTTAAAGTCATGTTATTTTATGTAGACATGGATATCCTGCTGATCCGCATTGAACCTTCCGTATAAGGTCCTTTTCCAGTTGCATCATCAGTTGGTATTTGATAGTGGTCCCTCGTTGCCAGGGAGGCTCGTCCCCAGGTGTCATGTCCCACTCTGGAGGGAAGGCATTGCATTTACATGCTGAGTTTGGCTTCGAGACTGGCCACATTTGAGTAACATGAAGGCTGACAGGAGGAAATTCCCAGGCACAATGTTGCTCTAGGCCTTGTTCTTATTTTAGGTTTATCAGCTCACAAGCATAGTCATTAGCATCAGGGGCTCACTGTTGAACCCTCACTCCCTCCAGGTCCCCGCCGCTGTACCTGGGAGACTGTCACTGCTCCCCTAGGGACCTCGGCAGAGCACTACTGGCCAGGAACCCAGTACCTCCCCTGCTGTGGTTTTTAATTGTTGCCACTATGAGTATATCCAATCATTACCATGCCCCCTGGACATATGTTCTGTACAGTTCCCTGTCAGCCATATATCACCTGTCATTGGTATCCCATACCAGTATCCCTCCATTGTCATTGTTGAAACACTCTGTGGTCCAGAACTCCCCGAAATTTGAAGCCCAATATAATGTCATGGTCCCTTACTAGGGAATGGTATATAGCGATGGGTTTAAAGGATGGATAAAGAACTTGGATAAAGTTAGATAAAGAACTTAGATAAAGAATGTTGACTTGAAAAAATTCCACATCCTATCCTTTTTCCCCCCCCCCCCTAATTATTCAGCATTTCTTCACAGGAGTCCTAGACCACAGCAATGCATATATATAATATACAGCACTCCCATACATCCACCACAAAACCTTTTTCCTTCCACAGCGATACTCTTACACCCTTTTCACATCATATTTACTTAAGGTGATGTACAGAGTCTGAGATATTAGCTTTCTAACAAGGTAATATCTGTGCTTACATTATGGTGCATACTTTAGGATACACAGTTCTTTACATTTTTAGTTATCCTATGTTTTACATTATGGTTTACATTATCAGTCTGTCATCTCCTATATGTTATGGTGTAATATTACATGTTTTATATCCATCCTTGTGTACTCTCAAAAAAACTCCTCTCTTGCCCCCCTTTTACTTTGGTTCCACACATTTAACGTCCATTTTCCCTTCCACCTTGGTGCCCACAGTGACAGCCAACCTTCGTTTCCTGAGGAGCCACTTCCAGAAATAGATGGAATAGTGTTCAGGGCCTAACTTGCTCAACTGCCCCAATGCCCTGGGAGCCACCCTTTCTCTCGAGGGATACAGTTCCCTCTATTTGGTGGCATTAGTCCTCCCCAGGATGTGGGTCCACCCCCACTCTCACTACTTGGGATTTTACCCCATGGTGTCACCCACTCTGGCAGAATGAGCATTTAGGCATTCCCCAGGAGCCCGTCCTGCATCAGACCCTCCCCTCCGAGCATTCTAAACAGGTAACTCTCTTTATTATATTTTGATATGATTTTCTCGGCATTTTACTCTCCACCACCTCCTGACCCTCTCCTGTGTTCGTATGCTCCCCCTCCCTCCCCCCACTTTTGGGCAACGTTACCCAACCATCCCTCCCCAGCCACCCTCAAACCCGTAAAGCCCCAACCAAAGGCAACCCCTTGCCCCCATTTTATCTCTTCTTTGTGTTCATACTTACCACCATCTCGTCTTAAATTCCCCCCCTGCAGACATCGGCTCATATCCTTCCTCCACCCTCCGATTTCCTGTAAGCCTATCGTTCAGTCTCTTGCTATCTAGGGCAGCTTGTTTATTTCATATCATTGAGGTCATGTAGTATTTGTCCTTCAATGTCTGGGTTGCTTCACTCAACATAAGGTTCTCAAGATTCATCCCTGTTATCACATGTGTTTGTAGTGTGTTTGTTCTTACAGCCGAGTAGTATTCCATTGTGTGTATATACCACATTTTATTGATCCACTCATCTGTTGATGGGCATTTGGGTTGATTCCAACTTTTGGCAATAGTGAACAATGCTGCTATGAACATTGGTGTACACATATCGGTTTGTGTCCTTGTTTTCAGTTCTGCTGGGTATATACCCAGCAGTGGTATTGCTGGGTCATATGGCAAATCTATGGCTAGTTTTTTGAGAAACCGCCATACTGTCCTCCAGAATGGTTGGATCCTTCTGCATTCCCACCAGCAGTGGATGAGTGTTCCCCTTCCTTCACATCCTCTCCAGCACTTGTATTCTTCTGTTTTTTTCATAGCTGCCAATCTTATGGGTATAAGATGGTATCTCATTGTAGTTTTGATTTGCATTTCCCTGATAGCTAGAGATTTGGAACATTTTTTCATGTGCTTTCTTGCCATTTGTATTTCTTCTTCGGAGAAGTGTCTGTTTAAGTCTTTTTCCCATTTTTTAAATGGGTTGTTTATCTTTTTATTTTCAAGATATAGGAGTTCTTTATATATGCAAGTTATAAGTTTCTTATCAGATATATGATTGCCAAATATTTTCTCCCACTGTGTGGGCTCCCTTTTTACTTTCTTGACAAACTCCTTTGAGGTGCAGAAGGCTTTAATTTTGAGGAAGTCCCATTTATCTATTAGTTCTTTTGCTGCTCGTGCTTTTGGTGAGATATTCATAAATCCATTTCCTATTACAAGGTCCTGTAGATGTTTCCCTACACTGCTTTCTAAGGTTTTAATGGTCTTGGCTCTTATATTTAGGTCTTTGATCCATCTTGAGTTGATCTTTGTATAAGGTGTGAGATGGTAATCTTCTTTCATTCTTCTACATATGGCTATCCAGTTCTCCAGACACCATTTGTTGAATAGGCCACTCTCTCCCAATTGAGAGGGTTTGGTGGCTTTATCGAATATTATGTGGCTGTATATGTAAGGTTCTATATCAGAGCTTTCAATTCGATTCCATCGGTCTATGTGTCTCTCCTTATGCCAATACCATGCTGTTTTCACCACCGTAGCTTTATAGTATGTTTTGAAGTCAGGTAGTGTGATTCCTCCAATTTCGTTTTTCTTTTTCAGTATGTCTTTGGCTATTTGGGGTCTCTTTCCTTTCCAAATAAATTTCATAGTTAGTTTTTCTAGTTCCTTAAAGAAGGCTGCATTGATTTTTATTGGGATTGCATTGAATGTGTAGATCAGTTTTGGTAGGATAGACATCTTAATAATGTTCAGTCTTCCTATCCATGAACAAGGAATAGTCTTCCATTTATTTAGGTCTTCTTTGATTTCCTTGAACAATCTTGTATAATTCTCGTTGTATAAGTTCTTTACCTCTTTAGTTAAATTTATTCCTAAGTATTTGATTTTTTTATTTACTATTGTGAATGGTATTTGTTTCTTGATTTCCTCGTGATCTTGCTCATTATTGGTGTACAGAAATGCTACTGATTTTTGCGCATTGATCTTATATCCTGCGACTTTACTAAACTCATTTATGAGTTCTAGAATCTTCGTTGTAGATCTCTCAGGGTTTTCTATGTATAGGATCATGTCATCTGCAAATAATGAAATTTTGACTTCTTCCTTTCCAATTTGAATGCCTTTTATTTCTGGTTCTTGCCTCAGTGCTCGTGCAAGTACTTCTAAGACAATATTAAATAGAAGCGGAGACAGTGGGCATCCTTGTCTTGTTCCTGAGTTTAGAGGGAAGGAGTCTAGGATTTCTCCATTGTAAACAATATTGGCTTTAGGTTTTTCATATATACTCTTTATCATGTTCAAAAAATTCCCTTGTATTCCAATCTTTTGGAGTGTTTTTATCAAGAAAGGGTGCTGTATTTTGTCAAATGCTTTTTCTGCATCAATAGATATAATCATGTGATTTTTTTCCTTCAATCTGTTTATATGGTGTATTACGTTGATTGATTTTCTTATGTTGAACCATCCTTGCATACCTGGGATGAATCCCACTTGGTCGTGGTGTATAATACGTTTAATGTGTTGTTGAATACGATTAGCAAGTATTTTGTTAAGTATTTTTGCGTCTAGGTTCATTAGAGAAATTGGTCTGTAATTTTCCTTTCTTGTGATGTCTTTGTTTGGCTTTGGTACTAGGGTAATGTTGGCATCATAGAAGGAATTGGGTAATGTTCTTTCCGTTTCAATGTTTTGGAATAGTTTCAGCAGGATTGGTGTCAGTTCTTTCCGGAATGTTTTGTAGAATTCACCTGTGAAGCCATCTGGCCCTGGGCTCTTCTTAGTTGGGAGATTTTTGATAACCAATTCTATCTCTCTGCTTGTGATTGGTTTGTTAAGATCATCAATTTCTTCTTTCATCAATATGGGCTGCTTATGTGTTTCTAGGAATTTGTCCATTTCCTCTAGATTGTCATTTTTGTTGGAATATAGTTTTTCAAAATATCCTCTTATGATAGTCTTTATTTCTGTGGGGTCAGTGGTGATATCGCCTTTCTCATTTCTTATTTTGTGTATTTGCATCTTCTCTTTTTTTTTCTTTGTTAGTGTTGCTAAAGGTTTGTCAATTTTGTTAATCTTCTCAAAAAACCAGCTCTTGGTCTTGTTTATCTGTTCAAGTGCTTTCTTATTTTCTATTTCATTTAGTTCTGCTCGTATCTTTGTTATTTCCTTCCTTCTTCTTCCTGTTGGGCTACTTTGTTGTTGTTTTTCTAATTCCTTCAAATGTGCAGTTAGTTCTTCAATTTTTGCTCTTTCTTCTTTTTTGATATATGAATTTATGGCTATAAACTTCCCTCTCAGTACTGCTTTTGCTGCATCCCATAAATTTTGGTATGTTGTGTTATCATTATCATTTGTTTCAAGGTAGTCATTGATTTCTTTTGAGATTTCCTCTTTGACCCACTGTTTTTCTAAGAGTGTGCTGTTTAATTTCCAAATCGTGGTGTGAAATCTGGGCTTCTGTCCCTTGCAAATCTCCAGCTTGACTCCACTGTGGTCAGAGATAATGTTTTGTATGATTTCAATCTTTCTGAATTCGTTCAGCCTTTCTTTGTGGCCTAGCATATGATCTATCTTGGAGAATGATCCATGTGCGCTTGAGAAAAATGTATATCCTGCTGTGTTTGGGTGTAGCGATCTATATATGTCTATTAGATCGAGCTCCTCTAATATACTATTCAGATGTTTTGTTTCTTTGGTGATTCTCTTTTGAGATGTTCTGTCCAGAGTTGATAGTGGTGTATTAAAATCCCCCACTATAAGTGTAGATGTATCTATTCTTTCACTTAGTTTTTCCAGCGTTTGCCTGATGTATTTAGAGGCACCCTTGTTAGGGGCATAAATATTTATGATTGTTCTATCTTCTTGACAGATTTTCCCTTTCACTAAAATGTAGTATCCTTCTTTGTCTCTCACAATTGTTTCACATTTAAAGTCTATTTTGTCTGATATTAATATAGCTACTCCTGCCTTTTTTTGGTTATTGTTAGCTTGTATGATTGTTTTCCAGCCATTCACTTTCAATCTCCATGCATCTCTGGGTCTAAGATGTGTCTCTTGTAGACAGCATATGGATGGGTCATATTTCCTTATCCAATGTCCCAGTCTGAATCTTTTGATAGGTGAGTTTAATCCGTTGACATTCAGTGTTATTACTATCAAGGAATTATTTGTGTTAGCCATATTTTGATTGGATTTGTGTTTGTCATATTTTGTTTGTATATATATTTTTTGTCTTTTTTGTTGTTGTTGTTGGTCTTATACTCTCCTCCAACTTTGCCTTTCCTGTTTTTTCCTTTCTTCCTGCAGAACTCCCTTTAGAATTTCTTGAAGGGGAGGTTTCTTGTTGGTATACTCTTTCAGTTTCTGTTTGTCTGTGAATATTTTGAACTCTCCTTCATGTTTGAATGCTAGTTTAGCTGGATAGAGTATTCTTGGTTGGAAGTTTTTTTCCTTTAGTACCTTGACTATATCATACCACTGTCTTCTTGCCTCCATGGTTTCAGAAGAGAAATCAGCACTTAATCTAATTGAGCTTCCCTTGTATGTGATGGTTTTCTTTTCTCTTGCTGCTTTTAGGATTTTCTCTTTGTCTTGAGCTTTGGATAATTTGATAAGTATATGTCTTGGGGTGGGCCTGTTGGGGTTTATGACTTGTGGAGTGCGCTGTGCTTCTTGGATATGTACATCTGTCTCTTTCAGTAGATTTGGGAAGTTTTCAGCCATTATTTCCTTCAACACTCCTTCTGACCCCTTTCCCTTCTCTTCACCTTCTGGAATGCCTATAATACGTATGTTTGAGCGTTTTGCATTGTCATTCAGGTCCCTAAATCCTAATTGGATTTTTTCTATCTTCTTATTGACCCCTTCTACTATCTGTTTGATTTCTGATGTACTGTCTTCCACATCACTAATTCTCTGCTCTGTCTCTTCTAGTCTGCTGATATTTGCTGCAAGTGTATTTTTGATTTCTTGAACTGTGGTGTTCATTCCCATCATATCTGTTATGTTTTTGCGTATGTCTGCAATTTCCCCTCCAAGTGATGTCTTCATGTTGTTAACCTCTTTCATTACTGCATCAAATTTGTCGGTGATAAATGTTCTGAGTTCTTTCATTGCTTGTGCCAAGTTTTGCTCCCCTTCGTGATTATTGGTTTGTTGATTGGATTCAGTCATGTTTTCCTGATTATTGGTTTGGTTTGTAGATTTTTGTTGCTTTCTGGTCATCTCTTTATTTTGACGGATTTAATCAGTTCCTTAGCTTCTTTGTCTGCTTTTGGAGGTTAATTAGTTGTTATTTTTGCATAGGTGTTATATCTTCTCTTTGTCACTTTTTTCTTCTTATTCAAGTTACTTGTTGTTGGTTAAGTTCACTTTAGAAGAAAGTATTAGTGTTGGGGAAAGGCAATTGTGTCAGCAAGGGAAAAGTGTAAAGTAGTATTAGTAATGTATGTTAACAAAGCAAGAATATGAGATCTGGGAGGATGGAGGTTAGATTCATGTAGATTGTACAGAGTTATAGCTGTAGGTAGAGTACCTTTTATGAAGTAGATGACTGAATATGGGCGGAATATGGTATGAACTACAAATCTATTGTTTTCACGAGAGAGGGAAAAAGAAAAGAAAGGTAATAGTTTCAAGAGTGGATAACAGACAGAAAACAGAGCAAAGGTATTAGAAATTAAGAGTTAGACACTTTGTGGATCAAAGAATGGGAGGTGGGGGTTGGAATATAGTAGAGACAGTAGATTATAGTGGATATCAAGATGCAGGGGAAGCGGATAGTGTAGGTAACCTAAATCAGTTCACACAGAAATGAGGCAGTGGAGGATGGGAAAACCCAGCAAATGTGAGGTGTTCCCTGTAGCACCTATTGTGTACTTGAATTAAAATAAAATAAGTGGAAAATGAGGGACAAGAGGGAAAGAGAAAACCGAAAAAAAAACTAATTATAATAAAGAAAAAAAGAAAGATGAGAAGAAAGGAAGAAAGAAAAAGAGGATAAGCAAACGGTGGGGAACAGATAGGGGGAAGAGTGATACAGGTATACACGTGTCACAATTGCAACACTATCTAAAACAACAACCAAAAAACCCCTATATAACTGTATATAAAAAAAAAAGGACTTTGGGGGACACGCTACCTGAAAAGACTAGGGGATAATGCAATATTAGCAATCAGGGCGTCAAAAAGAGTAAAAAATAAGATAAAGTGAAAATAAAAACAAAACAATATGAACCAATATAGATAAAACACAAACGTTAAAGTCCAAAGCACTCAAGGATCCCAGGTAGACCCCAGAGCGTGATGGATTCAGGGGTGGAAAGTCTGAGACACTGAAGACTCAAGAGGTGTGAGTCTGGGGTGTGGACCGCCAGAATCCAGGGGACCCAGACCTGGGAACCTCAAATCTGGTCCACGGAAAGCTTAGGAGCCCCGCAGTGCAACACAGCCCTCAGGGATCCCCGTAGCTGGGTGCCAGCCCCGTGGGGGAAGCCAGATCCGCGAATTCTAAATTGAATGTCTAATCCCTGAAATTCACCTACTCCTCAGGGTATCAGCCTTTGGACAGCTCGCTCCCTGTGCTCCCACGCAACGGCCACTTGAGGGCGCCTCTACACCACGGCCAGTTCAATGACCCAGATCCCAAGCCCCACCGGGTGGGGTGGGCTTCAGCTGGAAACGCGGAAAACAGACTCTAAGATCTGAAATCCCAAACTTCGCAAAATATTCCCCAATCAGCTTCCAGACGTGTCCTCCTCCCTCACTGCACCCTACAACAGTCTCCCAATTGTGTCCCCTTATTGCTCAAAATCCAATTCCGTTGCAGATCGGCAGCCGGACCTGTGGGGATGGGGCTCCAGGTGGAAGCGCTTCCCCCCCTGTCCGGCAACTAAAACGTCCCCCGCTTCACAAGAAAACACCGTCTGTCTCCCCAAATCAATCCGCCAAGGAGTCTTGTCCCAACAATCCCCCACCAGCCAGCACAGTATCTGTGAATTTCTCAGCACCGCAAAGCCTCCAGAAAAAGGAAAAAAAAAACAAAAACCCTGGCCGCTGCGGCTCCGGAGCTGCAAGAGCGCCCGCTACCACGGCTCCGCCCACCCAAGGAGGGATCTTCCCGCGCCCAGCTGGGATCTCCATTTATATATTATAGACGTATCCTCTCTGTTACCTTCCCAGTTAATTGACGTCCAGACACCTTCCAACCAGCAAAAATCCCCGAAACAGCGTGGTCCTAAAGAGCCTTCAACACTGCCCAGCCGCCCCCTGCAGAGACACTACCAGGCAAGCTCACGCAGCCACCATCTTGCCAGCCACCAAAAACTATTTCATTCTTTTTAATCCTACTTGAGTTTTCCATATTTTGTGTAACCATTCCCCTGTTGATGGATATTTGTGTTGTCAAAAGTTTCTGTGCTGCTATAAATAGCCCAACTAGTAATATCTTTTTACCCTTGTGTAAGTATTTCTACTAAATAAATTAGAAGAGATAACATATTTGAAGCAGAAGAAATTTCCACTTAAAATGTTGGGGGGTATCATTCAATTTCCTATCAACAACTATACCTTTATATATTCCCCACTGCTTTGTAAAAGAGCCTTTTTTCCCACTCAGGTCACATGTTGGGTATCATATATCATTTTCATTTTTACTCCTGTGAAGAGCAAAATATGGTATTTCATTGTATTAGTCTGTATTTACTTGATTACTAGTTAAGGTGAAGCATCTTTTTGTTGTTTATCAGCCTGCCCTACTTCTTGTATGAAGTATCTGTAATAACTTGACTCTTCCCCTTTTTCTGTTAGATTGTTTTAAAGTTTAAGGTTCAAATAGTGAGTCTTTTTTTAGAGTAATATTTCTTGTTTCATGCCTTGACTATTAAAGCCTGCCTTGATTTGTGATTAGAAAACTCCCTGTACAATTCAGTGTGCTTGTTAGTTTATTGAAGTTAGCCAGACGGATATTGGTGCCTCAGTGAAGGGATGTGATGTTTGAAAACCACTCTCAAAGCAAGGCCTGGGTAGAGGGAGGTCAGAGAGCCAAGAACACAGCCAGGCTGACCCAGTGGGAGTGGTCTGGAGGATTGCCCCTGGCCTCTTGCTGCTGAGAGGCTCTTCTGGTTCTGCTGCCATTGTCTCTACTAGACCCTGTATACTGGATGATGCCATCCCACCCACCATCAACTTTATCCCCACTCCCCTTATCCTTATCCTCCTTATCACCATTATCACCACCATCTTCTCCACTATTGTCAGCACCTCTTACAACCACCAAATCCATTACTTCCCACCATCACCCACACCATCACCACCACCATCGCCACTCACCAACATCTCCACCATTATCTCTACTGCTTCCCACCAACATCCATCACCACTTCCCAACATCACCCTGGATCACCATCACTACCACCATCTCCACCCAAAACCATCTCCATGACCATCATCACCACTTCCTAACATCACTTGCCCCCATCACTACCACCATCACCACCCATCACTGTCTCCACCACCATCTCTACCACTTCCCACCATCACCTGCCACCATCATTGCCCACCACTATCACTGCCACCATCATCACCACTTCCCACCATCATTCACCACCATTACTACCATCTTCACAACCCGCCACCATCACTACCACTTTCATCACCCGTCAGCATTGCAACAACCATCTCCACCACTTCCCACCATCACTACCACCATCATCTGCACAGCCACCATCTCCACCACTACCATCTCATCACCACCATCACTCAACCACCATCACCATCACCACCATAACTAGGGTGAATTATAAACTTTCCCCTGATTCTTTGCAATCCTGGACTAGATTCAGAGTTCACTGTGGGAATCTAATTGGTCATATGCTCAATCCTCCACTGTCAGGAGTCAGGCAGAGTAATCTGATATTTGTGTTAATTTGGGCAGGATTGACATCCTTATTCTCTCAACTAGGGACACAGAATGTGTTAAAACCTTTTTCATTTTGATTTTGATTTCGTCAACTTCTCATATTTACAGTAAGTTTGTTAATGAGATGCCAGTCTGTTTCTCATTCATTTACTGTTGATTATATGTTTTTTCTCAGCATATGACATCTTCAAACATCACCAGGATATGGTGTAGTGTTTTATCATTCATCCTAATTGATACAATATGGCCAATTTAATCTGAAATTCCTTCTCCTTGCTTTTTTGCCCTATGTCAGTTTCCTTTAACTTTCTCTTTATTCTGGTTTATTTGGGACCAGGAAATGGTGGATCACATAATGTCAAAGAATTCTTTCTTTTCTTCTGGGAATATTCTTTTATGGATATACAATTTTATTGGATTTCTGAGAATACCAAATAGAATTGTTTGGTTTTTATTTTTCATTTTATTTTATTTTTGGTTCTCTTTGTCCCCTGAATTATCTCTACATCCTTGAATATCTGTCTTACCCTTGCTTTCTCCATCTTTCCATTGCACATGGCTCTCTGGGCACATTCCTACTTGAGAGTCAGATTGGTCCTTCCAGGTGCTTGGGGCATGGAGCCTGCTGTGGATAAGGCCTGCATCCCTGCAGCAGTGGTTTTGGTTCTGTGTCCTTTCTCCAGGGGCTTCTCCCCTGAGTGAGCTGTATCTTGGGGATTCTGGGCACTTGGGCTTATCAGCTGGCCACCATTTCCTTGGGGTGCACAATGGCAATCTTTCTGGAGTGCCCCAACATTGACCACTGGGCCTGAAATGCCAATGCCCACACTATCAGCCCCAGTTCTCCCCAGGAAGCGTGTTAAATAATTTTCTAGAAAGAGTTTTCTGGATTCTTGGTTGGCGGCAGGTGTAAGGGGTATTGGTGACAGGTGCTATTCTTCCACGGACAGATTTCAATTCAGCTCTCTGCTGTCTGCCTCTTGTCTTCAGCCCCCATTCCCGGAGTTTCTGCTGAGGTCAAACTTCCCCCTCCATCTACCCCCACCCCCACTCGACTGTTATTATTTCTTATATTCAGTATCATCCCGTTGCTTGATTTGTCCTCTTGGATGTCCTCTTGTGAGTCTTTTAGGAAGCTGATCTTCAGTCATATGCATTCTGAACTCTTAATCATCTAGAAGGGTTCCTAGTTTGTCCTCTTCGTGGGATGGATGCAGCTGGGCGGGGTCCCTGATGGGAATACACAGAGTAGGGTCCAGTTAAGGAATGTCACATGGCCTGGAAGTCATCTCCTGGTCAAGGCCCCTCCTCTGCTACAGCCCCAGCCCCATCTGCTTCTCTCCTGGGTCCCTTCTGCTGGGAGCAGCTCAGAAGCAGCAACCTTCCCTCTGACTCACCTGTCTCTCCTCCCACCCCCCGCCAACCCCTGGGGCCCCTTTTTTCCTCTGGCCACTTATTCAGAGGAGCTGACACATGGATTCCTCTGAGCTCCCCCTTTTTGTTGGTGATTTTCCATTCCATACTCCAGAACATGCCAGGAATAGCATTTCACACTTGCCAGACATCTTTTCTCCCCTGAGCTCCCAGCTCTTCACGAGCAAGCAGTTACTATTCTTGCCCCCAAATTCTGATGGGAAAGCTGAGAGTTGTGCGGTGGGAGCTGCCCCTGCTGGCGTGAGCCCACTTCTCCCAGACGCCCTGGCCTCAGCCTGGCCAGCTTCCATGGGGCCGAGACAGATGCTCAGCCACACAGGTTCCCCAAAGTGGATCCTCAGAGTCCTTTTCTCACAGCGTAAAGCTGCTGTGTTTGTTCTTTGCCAGTGATCCCAGAAGGGAACGGGGCTCTGGGAATCCTTCCCTGCAGGTATAGGTGAGTCAATGTTCTGGGGTTTCTTCTTGGCTTGAGAAGGCTCACAGAACCCGCGGGGCATCTTCAGCTTGTCTGCAGGAGCTGGGCTCTGTTGAGTGGTGCCAGGCAATGGAACCGGGGTCGGCTGCTGGTAACCCCAGGGGCAGGTTGTGGCTTCTCTGAGTCCTGTTGTCACTGAGTGCTGCCCAGGACAGAGCCCATCAGGGGTGGCATCCAGTGGCAGTGGCTCCAGCCTTCCATGGGGCTTGGGCAGAAGGACAAGTAGGGCCCCTTAGAAGATGGGCATTTGCATTCTTGTGTGGGCTCCTCCTGGACGGCTGGGCAAGTCCCACCTGCCTGTGCCTGCACAGCTACTTGGCTCCCTGGCCTCCTCCTCCTCCATTCAGCCCACCCTGATTTGGGGTCTACATTTTCCTGCTTTGGTGTGAGGCTTTGCCCAATGGCAGCGAATGGCCGGTTATGGGAAGTAATATCTGTGACCATGATGTGCTCACCAAACCAGGCCCATGGAGCTCACTGTTGGCACTATTGGCAGGAGTGTCGGGAGTGGTGGTGAATCGGCTGCCCCCAGAGGACTGGACCACAGGAAAGGCTCATGGATCAGGGGGGAAGGGACATCACCCAGCGAGGAAGACCTTCTGGGCACGGCACCCTTGCCCCGTGGGTCCCAGAAGAAGGTGGATGGCATGTGTGGGCACTTCTGTGTCCGTGTATGTGCACACATGTGCAGGGGCAGGTACATGTGAACAGTTTGTGCATGCATGTGTGGTGTGTGTGTCTGTGTGTGCATGTGTGCATGGGAACACATGTGCCCTGTGAGCTGTGTGTGTGGGGCTACATTTACTGAGCAGATACAATGCTGGGCACATCTGTATGTGTTGCAGTTGTTAATCGTCTGAAATCCCCAGAGGCAGGTATCAGGATTCTCATTTTTGGAGTGAAGAAACTGGGGATTAGAGTCTTGTCAACTGGCCCATGTCCTTAGCAGGGTCTAGAAGCAGAGCTGGGATTTGAACCCAGTTCTCTGTGGCTGTGCAGCTCATGTGCTGTGTAACGCTGCCTGCCTGGGAGTTAAGGGCCACTGCCGCCATCTCCCAGGCCTTCTCTGCTGGGCCAGGACCTTTTCCACTTGCCAAGTGCCCCCAGGCCCCACGTGCTCTTTCCCAAGGCAGGGCTGGCTGCCCCGTGGGCCCTGGGAGGCTTCTCTTTGGTCCATTCCACGTCTTCACAGACATTATTGAGTGCCTGGGCCAGGGCCCAAGCCCAGCAGGGCAGCGCCCAGCCAGCCCTGCAGTTTGGGATCTGCCCATTCAGAACAGGCTCTGAGGAGGACTTATCCTTCCACAACCACCCAGCAAGGCCCACATGCCAGGAAGGGAAGCCCGGGGCTGCCCGAGCCAGAGGCTGCCCGGCCCTTCCCAGCCCCCATGGCCCCTGACCTCCCCCTGCCACCCTGCGGCCACCGGCCTGGCCTGCCCAGCCAAGCAGATGCTCGAGCCCAGAAATAGCAGGGTCCGAGCAGCCACTGCAAGCCACAATGGGGGATTCACACACCAAAGGGGCACAGGAGAACAAAGCTGGCATGGCGACCCATCCCGGAGCCCGATCTCCAGCGCACTGGGCCCATCCTGCCGGCTGTGAGTCACCGCCCAGCAGAGCAGCCACTGCTAGACCCCTGCCATGTGGAAAACATGGCGGTGGCCAGCTGGCAGCTATCGGCCCGGACCTGGGGGTGGCAGGACGTGCATGCAGGGGGGTCTGCAGCTTCCACGCCACGCTGTGGAGAGGAAAGAGATGACCACAGGGAAGGGCAATGCCCAGCCTCTCTGCGGGGCCCCGGTCCCAAGCCCCCTCCATCCCCCAAGCCTGCTCTGGGCCTCTGGGGCGGTGACTGTTCTCAGCCCAGCCTGGCAGTGTGACTCCGTTTGAACCTCATGCAGCCCTGTGGTGCTGGCACAGGGGTCCCCATGTGATGGAGGAGGTAGGGATGCTGGAACAACCTGAGCAGCTGGCAGACCCGGGGCTTGCGCTGCCGTGTTCCAATCTCAGAGTCCAGGGTCTTCCTGCTCAGCCTGGCTCACGGTTTATGGTGCACTGTTGCACGCTCGCCCCCAGAGCCCCATCCGTTATGTGGAGGGCTGTGTGGGAAGCACTCACCTCTGCCAGAATTCCACCAGCTTCAGAATTTTCCTGATCTTCTCTATCATCATGTCCACTGTGAAACCTTGCTCCTTTCTTCCAGCGCCCATCATGGCTCCTGGTTTGAAGCAACTGCATGTGAGCCGACGTGTGGGAAAGGACCCAGACACCAGAAGCCATCACTCTGCTCTAGCTCTGGTTGCTAACGCATGTCTCCCTCTGGGCCTTTCTCTCCTGGGCATGAAAGTGAGGAGTTAGACTTGATGATCTCAGAGTTTTCCGTTCTAAGTAACTCGGGCTCTACAAGGCAATCTTCAGTGAATTCAGCAGCAATCGGCAGGAGAACCTCCCTCCCCTGGGGGAGGAGGCCACGGAGGCTCAGTTTAAGGGTGGATGGCGAATGCTTCCTTGCCCTCTCCTCTGAGTTCTGTGCGGTCTCCTCTGTACCCTGGCCCCTCCCTCCCCCACCCTGGGGCGCAGCGCTGCGGGGTGGATTTGGGCCCTGGTAACCGCTGAATGGTGGAGGGTGTCAGGGCAATTGTTTGAGGTTTCACTCACCACTAGTACCAGTCAGGACCCTCCAGAGAAGCAACCGATGGGAGACATAGAGGTATGTAGACCTCTGCCTCCACCTACTGCCTCTACCTTAAGCATCTACTCACACCTGCACCTACTCCTACTCCTACTCCTACACCTATTCCTACACCTACACCTATACCTACTCCTACTCCAACACCTACTCCTACACCTACACCTATTCCTACACCTACACCTATATGTACATATACACTTAATCCTATACCTACTCCTATACTACACCTATTCCTACACCTACACCTATTCCTACACCTACACCTATACCTACATCTACACTTACTCCTATACCTACTCCTATACTACACCTATTCCTACACCTATACCTACTCCTACACCTATTCCTACACCTACACCTATACCTACTCCTACTCCAACACCTACTCCTACACCTACACCTATTCCTACACCTACACCTATATGTACATATACACTTAATCCTATACCTACTCCTATACTACACCTATTCCTACACCTACACCTATTCCTACACCTACACCTATACCTACATCTACACTTACTCCTATACTACACCTATTCCTACACCTATACCTACTCCTACACCTACTCCTATTCCTACACCTACTCCTACACCTATACCTATTCCTACACCTACTCACACCTACACCTACTCCTACACCTACTCCTACTCCTACACCTACTCCTTCTCCTACACCTACACCTATACCTACTCCTATTCCCACAACTACACCTATACCTACACCTTCACCTACTCCTATTCTACACCTACACCTATACCTACACCTACACTTACTCCTACACCTACTCCTATACCTACTCCTACACATATACCTATACTTACTCCTATTTCTACACCTACACCTACTCCTACTCCTACACCTACACATACTCCTACACCTACACCTATTCCTACACCTACACCTACACATATATCTACACCAATACCTACACCTATATCTATTCCTATACATATACCTTATACTTATACCCTATACCTATGCCTTATAACCTACAACCTATACCTGGTACTTACACCTGTGCCTATACCTATAACCTATACCTATACCTATAACTATAATCTATACTGATGCCTACACATATACCTATTACTATACCCTATTCTTATATTCTATAACTCTACCCTATAACCTATAACCTATAACCTATACATATACCCTGTATGTATGCCTATTCCTATTCGTACACCTACATCTTTACCTACACCTATTCCTATACCTATACCTATTACCTACACCTATACCTTATAGGCTATACCTACACCTACACATATACCTATTCCTATCACCTATACCTATTATCTACACCTATACCTTATAGGCTATACATACACCTACACATATACCTATTCCTATCACCTATACCTATTACCTACACCTATACCTTATAAGCTATACCTACACCTACACATGTACCTATTTCTATCACCTATACCTATTACCTACACCTATAACTTATAAGCCATACCTACACCTACACATATACCTATTCCTATCACCTATACCTATTATGTACACCTATAACTTATAGGCTATACCTACACCTACACATATACCTATTCCTATCACCTATACCTATTACCTACACCTACACATATACTTATTCCTATCACCTATACCTATACCTCCACTTACAGCTACAGGACTTACAGATGTCCACCTCCTCCTCCACCTCCACCTATCCCTGCCCATACACCTATAAAGGAATTGGTTACAAAGAATTGGCTCATGTAATTGTGGGGGCTGATAAGTCAGAATTCCACAGGGCAGGCCAAAAGCTGGACATTCTGGCAGTGATGATGAAGTTGGAGACTCGGAGGTGTGGTGGTGTGGACTTGAGGCAAAGCTCCTGATTCCTGGGGCTTGCCGCTGAGACCCTGTGGCAGAGGATGTTGCCTTTTCTTAGAGTCAGCTGCAGTAGATGCTAAGCCTGCCTGTGGGATTGTCACAGCGAACAGCAGGCCCATGTTTGACATCTGGACACCGTCCCCCAGCCAAGTTGACCCAATAAATTTGCCCTGGAGAAGTGAGCCTGCAGGTGCATGTTTCCAGAGCTGCCCCCGCCACCACCCAATCTTGTCTGGTGCTGGAGCCACAATGAGCTCCTATGTGCCAAAGTCTCGTGGCGTCTTGCGCCACCCTTGTGACACTGGGATGGGGCATCCTTATTACCATTTTGCAGGTTTGCAAACTGGCCCAGAGAAGTCAAGTGGCTCATGTAAAGGCAGGGAGTCGAGAGTCACTGTCTTCACCTTGTCATCCTGCCCTGCCGGAGAGGAGGGGGAAGACACTGTGCCCCCACCCGGCACCATGGGGAGTGTCACGATCCACTCATAATTGTGATGTTTGCTGCCTGAGGGTGAAGGTTTCTACAAAGGCCACTGAGAGCTCTGAAGTGCATAGAAGGGGCTGGCAAATCTTTGCTCCCTTCCCCAGGGATCAACAAAATTGAGCAGGGAACTTTGCCTTTTGTTCCTGCTCCCCTTCTCTTGTGGGTCTCCCCTTCCACCCCATCCCATTCATTTTTTTGCAGCTACTTTAGTCCACAGGCATTCAAGGGATCTGAGGTTTTCCATCTGGCCTAGACCGGGTGCATTTGTTCGTTGACACCCCAACTGGGGGGCCTGGGTGTTGGCGATAGCTGCTCCCATAATTGACTTTAGCCCCCCTCCCACTTTCCCTTAAAAGCATCACCCCAAAATTCTGAGTCACTGATGAGTTATTGGGGGTACCCTTCTAGGCCAGAGCTGCAGGTGCGGCTGACGCTAGCTGGTGGGTGGTGGCCCCTTCCCGGGACTTCCAGTGTTTCATGCATGTGTCAGGCCTGACCAGGTGGGTTTTGATGAGAAAGGGGGCTTATGAACCCACTTCTCTGCCAGAGCCCTGGTGTGCTTTGCTGTTTGAGCCAACGAAGCTGTTCTTGTAGAGACATGGGCCAACCAGTCCACAGATTTCAAGTCCGGGCTTTCAGGGAAGAAAAATGAGATAATGCACCTGACACTCAGGTAGCACAGATGTGAGTGAAACCTGATGGTGGCACTTAGGGCCAGTTCAGTGGAGATACATTATCAAGACCTTTAGCAGGAAAAAGTGCCCCCCTGAGCTGAGGGGCTCACAACCAGTGTCCCATAACTGCCCTTGGGGTAATCAGTCCCCCATCCTGGATCAGTTCCTTGTCTGTCACTGCTCCTCTGTCATCACCCAGAACCAGGCATGCTTGCTTCGCCCATCTCCTTCCTTGGGACTGGCTCAACCAGCCATTCCAGAAGCACAGCTTTGATTCTTCTTCACTTCCTCCCAACCCCACATTCCCCCACCCCTGCACCTCAACTCTCTCCTGCCTCACGCTGTTGCTTCCCAGGTGAGAGGGAGTGGCCACCACTGCAGCTTCCATCTTGCAGTGTCTTCAAGTCTCTTGCTTTATTCTCCCTGGTGTTGAGTTCCCCCCGGCAACACCCAGCCATGGATGGTTCCCTGTCTCTCTCTCGGCATGTCAGGGGCTGCTCTGTGACCATCATGCTCCCTGCAGCACCTGCAGGACTCTGCTCTCCACAGTGGCTGCTCGGCACTTCCCTCTCATCCGGCTCCCCTTGCTCCCAGTGGGTGGCCTCAACTGCTACCTTGCTGAGCTAAGGGAAACCACTGCCAGCTCTCCTGGACTGCCTTCCTGCAGCTTCCTTTCCCTCTTCTTGAAGCTTGCCTTCTGATGGCCTTGGTTTTGGCTCCTGGGACCGTTTTAGCATGATCTCTTCTTATGGCTGGGTCGTGCTTTGCTCTGCCTTCTTTCAAAGGAAAGAGATTTTCTTGGAAGATTTTGGAAAATTTTAAATAAAAAATAAATAAATAAAGGATTCTGAGTTACCCCACACTGGCTCTTCTCTTCCCTTTTCTGAACAAATCCCTTGTCGCTCCTGCCGGCCCTCTGCTCTCTGGCCCCAGCCTTGCTGTGTCCAGCCTGGGCTGCCTGCCCCTGAGGCTGTGCTTCTTCGTTGAGCCATCAGGATGGCCCCCCACCCACTTGGGTCACCTTGGCCTCCGATGGCCTGGTGAGGGAGCCCCCAGGCCGAGTCCTCTTCCGCACCTCTGCGTGGCAGCAGGGCTGGGAGCATCTGGGGAACCTACTGGAGTACCCCAAAGGCATTGGAGACCAGAATTCTGGCACATCCCAGGAGTCCCTGCTGCTCAGGGCCTGTGGAGTCACAGGGTCAGCCCTCCTGGGGCACGGTGGGGGAGCAGACTCTCAGCCCCCTGACCCCCCTGTGAATCTTCCCCAGCCCCCAGGAGAGTCCTTGGCATGGGGAGGGGAGAAGTCGCTCAGCCTGCAGTGCTCATGTGGAGGCAGATGCCAGCAGAGAGCCAGGAACTGGGTCTCCTATGAGGCTCAGGCCTCAGTGTAGAGCTTGGCTTCCAAGGGAACTTTGCCGGCAGGAGCCCTGTATGCTTTGTGATGGAGCAGAAGCCTCTGCTCTGCAAACAAAAGAGATTCTTGTTTGAAAATCACTCTTTCTCATCTCTTCAGCTACGGAGGGGAATCAAATTAAAGAGAAAAAAGCAGCAGCAGCAGAGCTGCCCCGCTGGGTGATGTGGGTCCATCTGGGTTTAACTCTTCCCACCCCACATGCAGGGGGAACGGGGTGAGGAGGCTTTGCTTCGAGGAGCCTGTGCACCCCGTGGACTTGCTCCCTCCTAAATCACCCAAGGGCGTGGCTTTCTGGGTGCTGCTTCAGCCCAGCCGGCTTGCCCTGCGGCTCCAGGCAGCCGCTCACACCCTTTGCTCACCTGAACTCAGCCTTTGGAACTCAAGCACGTGGGCCTTTGATGGCTAAATGTGACCAGAATCAGTGCTGGCTTTCCAGCCAGCTCCAGAGGCCAAAAACAATAGCTCCTCTACAGCGCCTTAGCAGTTGGTTTGGGGCTGAGGTGGTAATGTGCCCTTGTCGCCAGCCCTGCCCCTGTAATGAGCAGCCATGGGCTGGGCAGACAAGGCTGGAGTTGTTGGTAAGAAACAGGAGCCCTGCTGTGGGGCCAGCGGCTTCTGGTCCCATGCTCAAGGCAACACTTTCCAAACAAAGATGATGGGGATGGGGAGGAAGAGAATTTGGGGATGAAGTTTTGAAAGAGGCAGCTGCTAGGAGCCTCCTGGAAAGGGTCAGGGTCCAGCCCCAGAACTCTCGCAGTCACAGTCCAAGGGATTAGCGGCACCTGGCTATTATTTTTTGACTTTGCACCTGCTCATCCCTGCCCAGTGGTGCCCTCAGGAAGCCCCCTGAGCCTCCAGGGCAGACACTCCCCATTGTCTTCCCAGCACCCTGGCTGCCCCCTCATGGGCATGAGACTCTTCCTAATCTCATCTTGTCTTCGTTTAAAGACCCATATGGTGGCTTGGAGATGCCCTGCTCAGACTCACCTGCAAAAAGTACCTGGCAGCTGCCCATCCTGGAGGAGTGTGGTTGATAGCCGTGGGCTGCCAGATCTTCCAGCACCCACCTCTGCTTTCCAAAGCCTTCAGGCTCATCTGTGGCAGCCTCTAGCTATGATGGAGCCAGGAGGCCTTAGCCAAAGTCACCCCCTTCTTGGGGCTGCCCCTGGTCAATGACTGAGCCAGCTTGTGGGGCCAGGCCACAGTTCTGTCCCATCTCATGGCCATCTCTGTTGGCTTAGCAGGGTCTGTATCACATTAGACGCTCCCTGTCCAATCCCACTTCTTCCCCCTTCTCTACAGAAGTGTACTCCTCAGTGAATCTTCTGCACCCCAAACTCTGCCTCCAAATCTGCTTCCAAGAGAGCAGGGCTGGGGCCCATGTGCCCCGGCACTCAGTACTCCCAGAGTAAATAGGAGAAAGGACACAGGGGTGGCCAGGTAAGTGACTGCAGCACTCTGTCCCAGCATCCCACAGGCCTGAAGAACTTTCTGGAACTCAGTCCCTGCCTTAAGGAAGACCTGATGGCCTGGGGGACCACTGTGGGTCACCTGTTTCGCAGGTGCAGCCACTGAGCCTGCTGGGGAGGTTATGGGCAGAGGTAGGAGGCCAGGAGAGGGGATGGTATGGGCAGTGCAGGGTGAGATCAAAGTGTGGACCAGGAGTCCAGGACAGCATCCAAGTTCTGGCCAGGTCAGAGCAGACAGAACCACAACCCACATGGAGAACCACAGACTGGGCTGGCCTGGAGCTTCTTTCCTTGCCTAGGCTTCCTTAGGCCCGATTTCAGGATCCCTCAAGATGCAGTCTCTGCAGGCACTTGTTAGAGGCGCATCCACTGCTGAGGTGGGTCCACTGCTGTGGTGCATTCATTGCTGAGGTGCATTCTTTGCTGAGGTGCATTCATTGTTGAGTGGGCTGCATCCATTGTTGAGCTGCATCCATTGTTGCATCCACTGTTGAGGTGCATCTACTGTTGAGGTGCATCCATAGTTCGGGTGCATCTGTTGTTGGGATGCATCCATTGTTGAGCTGCACCCATTGCTGCATCCATTGTTGAGGTGCATTCACTGTTGCAGTGCATTCACTGTTGAGGTACAGCCAATGTTGAGGTGCATTCGTTGTTCAGGTGCATCTGTTGTTAAGGTACATCCACTGTTGAGGTGCATCCACTGTTGAGGTGCATCTGTTGTTGAGGTGCATGTGTTGTTGAGGTGCATCCATTTTTGAGGTGTGTCCATTGTTGAGGTGCATCCACTGTTGAGGTGCATCCTTTGCTAAGGTATAGCCATTGTTCAGGTGCATGGGATTGAGGAAAGCCTGGGGTAGTGAGGGTGGGGGTGGGAGCCTGGGCATGCTAACACATACCATTGAGTCCTGGGTCATGGGTGGAGAAGGGAGGCAGTATGGACAGGCTGTGGTCTCAGCCCTGCTCTCCCACCTCTAATACAGGCAGGATATGAGTTTGGTGGGAACTTGGCTGACCTGCTAAGCCATTCCATCTGGATCTCTTGCAAGCTCTTAGAGCAGAGTGGCTGGAGCCACTCTGTTTGACTTGCTGTTCAGAGCTTCTGGGATGGGCTTGGGCAGGGGCTCTCCAGTGTCTGCTTTCACTTTTTGGCTAGGCAGGGAGGGGCATACTGAAGGCCCCCCAGATGTCCTTCCCTGCATGGATAATTGGCTCAGTCTGCTGCCTCAATGGGTCAGAGGTGCTAAGGAGGAAACAGGAAGGCAGGACCCCCTTGGCCTGCTGTGGAGCCAGGTGACCACAGAATGTAGCCCAAAGATTCCTAAGAATAGTGAGAATCGATGGTGTTTGTTGAGCTCCCATTTATTATGTGCCAGGTATAGTGGGTAGAAATAGGGCTCTGAAATCAAGATCTGGGGCTTTGAAGCTAGTCTGGAACTGGATTCAAATTCTAGCTGTGTAACTGGTCCTCTAGCCTCAGTTTCTCCCTCAAATGGAGTGTTGGTAAGGCTTATGAGTACCAACAGGGATAAGCCCTTTAACACCATGTCTGATCCTTGCAGGTACTCAGGAAGCCATGGTGATAGTAGCTAGGGCTGTGCCAGGTGGTGTTCAACCTTGTGATGGTGGAACCTTAGCTTTCCCCATTTCACAGATGGGGAAATCTAAGGTAGAGGAAGCAATAGACAGGATTTGCCCAAGATTTCCCTGTTAGTAAGAGGCAGAGCTAGGTTTGGAACTCAGTTATTTAACCACAAATCATCGACTGTTATTTAAGACCTTTTGTACTATCTCCAGTGGTTGTGGTTTTATGCAGCTGCTATTCAGGGAGGAGATAAACTTGGATTTCTCCAATGCAGGGCTTATAGTGACAAGCTTTTTTGGACACAATCAACATGTAACCGTTATTGAGCATTTCAGAAAGAAAAGGAAGTATTGCCTTATTCTAAGCTTTTCCCATCCTTCAAAAATTGAGGTGATTTCTAACAAAGATACATATAAAAAATGTTAATACCATAGAAGTAGCAAACCAGGTCTAGAAACAAAGAAAGTAAAGATAGAGTAGCAGGACCAGATGAAAACACACATGTCGACTCTGTGGACCAACATAGATGCTGTAATTGAGCTTGGGAATTTCACTCTGAGCTTCTGATTACAAAAGGAAGCCCCTCTTGGTCATCTCATTCCATGATCACAGATATGGCCTACCAGTTCTTCAGGAGAACCTTAGATTTCCATGGCAGAGCTATGTAACGCCCCTCTCATGCAGTGTGTTTATGTAAGGGGCCCTTCTGGCCACAGACATGGTAATGGCTTCCCTTGACCAGACCCAAACAACCAGGGTCTCCAGCTCCAGAAAACTTCAGCATTCTGCATGGCGACAGGCCTGTTTCCCTCCAATAGGACATGCCTGGATAATGGTCATGCCTGTCCACAGCCAGTTGCTTGACTGGAGAATTGGTGTTATGGAGAAACAACTATTGGAATGGCTGTTTGGCTTCTAGACAATGCCTGCTTGGATCCCAGAGGTTTGCATTTCCCCTGGACAGTCTGGCTTCATGGACACCCATGAAAGTGCCCAGGCCAAGGGCAGAGAGGGGATGCTGTTGTTGAACTTGGTTGCCATTACTTGAACAGGGAGAGAGGTGGGTTTTGGGGCACATGGGGTCATTGCTTGGGGTGGTGATGTGGCCGATCATTAACCAAATCATAGGCTTCTTTGCTTCACCCTGGCACCCTCAAAGGGAAGTCCAAACATTTTCTCAGCAATATGTACTTTGCCGCCTGCCAGGGGATGATGAATTTGACCTTTTTGGTGTGATACCACACCAAGAATATTGCCCTGAAATGCAAATCTTTGTTCATTCTGGACTTCAGAGGGGGTTCCAATTTCAAACGTTCTACTCCCCTCTCCTCCCTGGTGGGGCTGCTGGTATGAACCCGAGGGAGGATGGGGGGCTGTCTGGGCCCCTGGCTTGATGAATTATCCAACTTTCACTCTCAGGAAAGAAAAGTGAGTAAAGGGGGAGGACCAACCCTGAGCACCAAGTGGGCCAATGCTTCAGAGAATGTGACCCACTGTTCGGGGGTTAAATTGTGTCCCTTAAAAGATATCTTCAAGAACTAACCCTGAGACCAGTAAGTGTGAATTTATTTGGAAATAGCATCTCAGAAGATATAATTAATTAAGCTGATGTGAAACTGGAGTAGTGTGGGTGTAATCCAGTAGGGATGGTGTCCTTATAAGAAGAGAAAAATTGGACGTAGACACTGGCAGACACAGGGGACAAGGCCATGTGCAGATGGAGTCAAGAGAGAACGTCTGGTGGAAATAAAGGCAGAGATTGCAGTGATGTGTCTACAAGCCAAGAGATGTCAAGGATTGCTGGCAACCATCAGATGCTAGAAGAGGAAAGAAAGTCCTTCCCCTTCTAAGTCTCAAGGGAAGCACAGCTCTGCCAACACCGTGATTTTGGTCTTCTAACTTCCAGAACTGTGATAAAGGAAGTTTCTGTTGTT
Source organism: Dasypus novemcinctus (assembly GCF_030445035.2). NCBI lineage: Eukaryota > Metazoa > Chordata > Mammalia > Cingulata > Dasypodidae > Dasypus > Dasypus novemcinctus. The sequence goes on from NC_080678.1 coordinate 96,856,446, forward strand.
TTAAGCCACACTGTTTGTGTTTCTTGGTTATGGTGACCCTAGGAAATGAAGACACCAACTGTTCCAGTTTGCCCAAGACAGAAGGTTTTCCTGGGTTGCTAAAGCTGGGACAGCTGATCACCCAGGTTCAATTATACACTCAGTATTCCTGTTTGAGTTAGGAACTGTGTCTGCACAGTACAGGGGAGAAAATGAGATTCAGAGAGGTCATTTGCCTCACCTGTAATCCCCAAAGTTACACTCTTTCCACTAAAGCATCTTGTACCTCCTGAGAAGATGAATGTGAGATCCCTGGAAACTTCCAGCTTCCCTCCAGCTGTGCCTTTGTTTGTTGGTGGGAAGGTCTCTTCTTTCTTGATTCCACACTTCTGTGGATTCTGAACCTGAGGGTTCAGAGTGGAAATAGCCATGTTCTGTTCAGACTTCCTCTCCCAGGATCTTTCCACCCTACAGAGAACGTGCATTCTGGGAACTCCCTGCTATGTGGATTGGGGGGTGGGGGGAAGATACATCTAAATGGCAGGTGCATTTAGATGCACATCAAAAGTCACATTCTCCAATCAGCTTTGTCTGTAATAAAGATGACGCTCTGACACCCATCTGCATGAGTCCCAATGGCCACGTAAGAGAGGCATCATATTTTGGACTCCCTAAAATCCCAACTTAGGTTATCTTATCTGTTCTGAAACCTCCACCAAGATTTGTATGTGCAAAATTTTTACAATTTGTCCTGGGGGACCCAAGGAAAGCTAGGGAGACCACAACCTGCTTCCTGGAAATCAGGAGTCCTGTATATCTCCTGGGGAATTTAAAGAAAACAGACTCTGAGCCAGGGTATTGGGGCCAAGCCTTCCTGCAGATGCCAGGCATAAGAAAAATTGAGAGTCCATAGGAATGCAAGAGGCCAGACATTTCCATCCCTGATATCTACCGTGGGCCAAAGGAGATCTCTGTTTCTCTACTGTTCTAAGACATGCTGTCTTTCTGCCCCTTGGCTGGAGTCAGAAAGAATTCTGCTCCCCTTCCTCTTCCTTCCTCATCTCCTTGGAGGATCCAGAAATCAAAGGGGACCCCATGCATGCCTTGCACTTATTTTGATTGGTATCCCAGATTGGCTGTCTTTGTATTTTCAGGGCAAGGGCTTAGGTTAATCTGAAAGCTGTGCTTGAGACCACCCACCTCCCTTAAGCAAACAGCTCACCTTTCAACCCAGAGCTGACCTCACTGTCTGTGATGTTTGATAGGCACAGTTTTACTGAATACTTGCTAATAAGCCCTAAGGGCTATGGCACCTTTCACAGATGTCAAGACCAAAAATAAGCCCTGGCCATCACAAGACATCCTGAAGGAGGAGAGTTTTGTCAGTGCATGTCATCTCCTCAGAGATGCTGCTACCTCAGCTATTCCCTCTTGAGCAGTGAAGGTCTATGTAGAGAAGGCAGCACAGAGGCACTAAGAGCTAGAGACTCTTGACTGGAGGAGGGACTGGGAGAGCCAGGTAGAGAGAGTCCCAACTTCCAATAACATTGCTTCCTGCACTGCACAAAGATGCTTCAGGTCAGGGATTTGGGGGTGAAGCTCAGAAGGAGCTTAGTTTGGCTTGCAAGTCTTCAGGAACTTACCCTGGTTTTCATCTGAAGTGGAAGTCACCACCTTCTTGAGATATCTGTGGAGGGTGCTCCTGGGTCTACCTGATCCATACTCATCACTGCTCCCTCACTGTTGTCACTGAAGAGAACCTGTTATAAGAGGCCTAAACTGAGAGGACCCCTGGGCTTGTCTGTGGGGTCAGCAGAAATGGGAATGACCCCAAGGGACAGATTGAGAGGAGGCCACACTAGGAAGAAGGTAAAGCAGTTCAGACTCTAGGGTATCAGGCAGGGAGAACCAGGGGACCCAGAGTGCTAGGCCTGATGAAGAGCTGTTTCAGTTAAACATTCCACCCAAAACTTAACTAGCTAAAGCAACAGCTTATTATTGTTAGTTCTCCTTGTTCTATTCTGGGTTGTCTGGGCTGGACATGCATGATGGATCTCTGGCAGGGCTGGAGTTGGTGCTGGCCATTGGCTGGATGCTCCATTGAGATTGGCAACACCTACCCATAGCTTCTCCATGTGGCTTGGGCTTCTCATAGAATGGTAACTAGTATCCAAGAGAGCATCCCAAGAGTGAGTGTTCCACGATGCTACAAGGCTTATGTCCTAGTCTCAGAAGTTGCTTTCACCAGATTGTATTGGTCAGGCAAGTTACTGAGACCAACCAATTTTCAACCTCAGGACACAAGGAATAACATGTGCATACAGGAAGGTGAGGGCAAATGGCAGGAATATACTTCATACAGGTATGCTTCATAGATGTATCTTAAAAAACATTTTTTACATCCACTTGATTGACACGTGTGAGCAAGAGGTTGGCAAGAGGTATTTTTGCATCTACCTCTGTGAAAGAGAAGAAGACAGACTCCAAGCAGTTAAATGACTCTCCCCACATTCTGTGGGTCTTCTGCCATTTGCCCACCCATGCTGGCAGTAGATCCCCTTAATGTAGCAAATATCCTCTTGCTCAGCTCTCCACAGTGTTCTCACCTCCTCTTGCCTTCTGGGTGACAAGGTCACTCTTAGTTCTGGGCTGACTCCCTTGCTCTTTGCTGAACCTACAATCTAATGGCTTTACTTTGCTGTGATTCAGTTTTTCCACCCTTAGTGTGAAATTGGAGTCAGGACTAAGGAGCAAGCAAAGGAGTTGGAGAAAGCAAAACCTCACTGGGTGTTGCAATGTGGGCTTGGGGATCTTCCCAAGGGTAAACCACGAGGCCGTTTCCAGCTGGCCCCATTGGCACCTCCCTACCTGTCACTGAGCTGCTCTGTGCCAGGCCAGTGGTCCAAGGGAGCACAGGTCAAGGGAAAGCTGCAGACCAGATCCCCAGCCCGGGGCAGGATTATCCCGATCAGCCCGGAGGATCCAAGTATGTGAAGAACCTGCAAGCTGCCCTAACTGTAGCCAACTGAAACATGAAAAATAATCCTATTTTTCCTTTATGTATTCAAATCATTCAAGGGTGTGTGTATCTAATAAGTTGGCTGATATTTTTAACAGGCTGCATTTGTAGACTGTTTGCATTTGCCATCCCTGTCCAGGCCCCTACCCTACCTCCTCCAGGCCTTGACCATCCCAAGGGTGGTCTTAACTGGCTTTGGGGTCAGCACAGGTAAGGACCATTGGTAACACTCTGGGAGACCCCTGAATATGATGGCCAGTCTGAAAATCCTGGACCCAATGACACGGGGGTGAATGGCTGGACCCCGTCCATGTCATGCACTCTACTGTTCTGTCATACTGTCCCTGAAATTCAGGGGACATGTACTTATCACACCAACAAGGAACCTCACAGAGTTGGGGGGGGGGGAGAGTGCTTCATCTATGGTGTGAGCTAATGTGTCTTCCTGAAGGGCTGGACATGGGGTTAAGATTGGAACCTTCACTCCAAGATACAGGTTCTGATTTGACCCTGACCCAGGAGAGGAGAAAACTGACAACATTGAGAGAGATTCAGCCTCTGAAATCTGATTTTCCTGCTGAAATGCAGTTCAGGAAATGCTGCCCCCCTGTTGCCAGCATAAACATGTATTTGCTGCCTAGGCACAGGGCCACCAATAATAAAATATAAAATACACAGAGCTCCAACTCGACAGGCAGGGAGTGCTGGAATGTGTGTTGGATTTCTCTGGCTGGGATAGTGCTTGCTGGGCACTGTGTCTCCAACCTCTTCCTTGTCCAGATCTCTCCCAGGATCCCTCAGTGAGACCTGGGACAGTGGCAGCCTGGTGTGTCAGAGCTCTGGAGGAGAGGAAGGGAGACACATAAAAGAGACCTTGCTCAAATACCTGAGGACTTTCAGGGATATTAGCAGCCAGGAGTAGGCAAGCTCAGTGAGCTCTGCTTAGAAGAGCTGGTTTGAATCTTTGACAACCCTAGGACAAGAGAGAAATGCAGAGAGGGCAGGTGTCAATGGGTGCTCCACTTCTGGGGAAGCCATATAGTCCCTGGAGGGCCACAATGGACAGTTCCCTCTTAACCTGCTCTGGGTCTGCCAAGAGAGTGGCCCTTGTGGTCCCTCCAATTTATTGTTAACTGTCCAGTTACCCGTTTCTGTCTACTTATGTATAGCAAACATAATTTGTTTGCCTTAAACATTGCAAGGTGGTCTCAACTGCCCTTGGAGTCAATACAGGTGAGGACCATTGGTGACACTCCTGGAGATGCCTGATTGTGATGGACAGTCTGGAAATCCCAGGCCCAAATGTCAACAGTGTCAATGGTTGACCCCTTACCATCACACACTCTACTGTACTATGATCCAAGCCCTGGCCTCATACTTAGTGAGTTAGAACTCTTTATCATCACTCCTTGTGGTTCTGTGACTGGATGGGGCTCAGCTGGGTGGACCTCTTTCTTATAGTTGCAATCAGATGATGTCTGGAGCAGTGGTCACCAGAATCCTTGACTTGGCTGGTACAGTTGGGGGTTGTCTGGGCATCTCTCTGTCTATACATGGCTAGTCCATGTGGTTATCTTGGGCTTCCTGACAACATGGTGGCCTCAGGCTAGGTGACCTTCTGACATGACAGAGATTCTGAGACATCAGGATGGAATCCACGTGGCTTCTTACCACCTAGCATTGGAAGTCATGCAGTGTCACTTCCATTACATTTTGTTGGTTACCCAGGGCCAGCCAAGATTGAAGATGGAAGTGATTAGATGAGGACACAAATATTGAGAGGTACAGTTTTTTTGGGGACCATCTTTGGCGACTAGCTGCCATACTAGCTGCCACACAAACTCTGACTAGCAGGCAGAGGATTCTGAGGATGCTGGGGCCATATCTGGGCAGACTCCCCTCAGCTTGTACTGGCCAGCCATCACTGTGTTCCAACAGGCTCCCTGCACAACTCCAGGCCTTGTTTCCAGGTGCCCTGCTGTTCTGTTGCCATTGCAGTTTCTCAATATCTGTCTTCGCTTATTTCTTTTATGTAGCAGTTTTCTTTTCGATTGCTTTCACTACCTATAGCCTCTCATTGATCCAAACCATGGAGAATATGGCTACCAGAATAATCACCCTCAAATTCTTGGCCTCTAATTCTCCTAGAGGAACCCACAAAAGACTAGAAGTACAACACCAAAATGGGAGACTCTGAAAAGAAGAAAATGCATCAGCTACATATGAAGTAAAAAAATAAAAAAAAACACAAATTCTCTCTATTTGATTCTTGAGATTATAATCTCCTTTATTGCATTTTTGACATCTTATATATATATATTAACTTATATGTATTAATACCTGACATAACCATACCATTCACCTTCTAAATATATGATTCAGTGCTGTCACTGTATTCAAAAAGTTGTAAAACCATCACCACTCTAATTCCAGAAACTCTTCATCACCCCTAAAAGAAACCCCAATCCCATTTGCAGTCACTCCATATCCCTCTCTTCCCCCAGTCCGTGACATTCACTAAACTACTTTTGGTCTCTGCATTTACCCATTCTAGACATTTTATATAAATGAAATCAGACAATATTGCCTTTCGTGTCTGGCTTCCTTCACGTAGCTTGTTTTCAAGCTTCACCCATCCTGTTGCAGGGATAAGAAGTTCATTCCTTTTTAAGGCTGGGTAATATTTCATTTTGTTTATTGTACATCAATTGATGGACATTTGAGCTGCCTCCACTTTTTTGGCTGTTATGAATAATGCTCCTATGAACATATGTGTACAAGTTTCTGCATGGCCATGTTTCTTTTGGGCATGTAAGTAGGAGTGGAATTGCTGGGTCATGTGGTCTCTCTATGTTTCAATTTCTGAGGAACTACCAGACTATTTTCCAGAGCAGCTGCACCATTTTACATTCCCACCAGCAATACATGAGGGCTTGTTATTGTCCATCGTTTTTATTATAGCTGCCCTAGTGGGTGTGAAATTGCCTCACATTGCGGGGTTTTTTGCATTTTAAAAATACAAGTCCCAGTTGGTCCAAGTATGAACAACTTTGAGGTTATGATGGCAGAGTTGGACGCTAGATGTTCAATGGAGAGGACTCCCTGGCCCTTCTGTATCATCAGGTCTGAAGAGTTCTTGGTGGAAGAGAGCCATATGTGAGGGCTCAGAATCAGGTCTCACAGACTCTTTCCCAATCCTTTTACATTAACTTCACTCAAGAAAGTCTGAGCCCCTGTCCCTTTTAGCAGAGTTGACTGACCTCTGCTTTAATGAAAAGGACATGGCCCACAAAGAACTTGACCTTATGCAGGGTGGGAGCTGTATGCGGACATTTGAGCCAAAGAGATCAGGGTAAGACACTATGTGGACAGGTATAATAGGTGAGCAAAGCAAGGCAATGGCCTTGAGGCAAGCACATGGGGCTCACCTGGCCTCCTCCCAGCTGACCCATAGCAAAGGTGGGACTGCTGCCCTTTAGTGGTCTTCCAACTCTGCTACTTTTGAAGGAAGAAGCTCTATGTTCCCTACCCATGGCCCACGTCCTCTTACCACATTGTACCCTGTCTCTAGGTCCATTGCAAACATATCTCTTCCTACTCTCTGCACCACCCATGAAACCCCCCAAATTTCCTATACCTCCTCCTATCCCCACCAAGGTGCAGTCTATCTCCCCTGAAAACCCTGAAAGCACAAGCTCTGGGTTTAACCACTGCAACATAATGGACACTGTCATACCTCTCTTCAACTGTAGCTCAGATGTGTGGATAGGATCTTGCTCCCTCCAAATTCAGGAAGCCCAGAGCCCTTGCAGGACTGATGGAGATTGCAGAGTTTCCTAGAGAAAGCTGTGCACCTGGTCCCGTGGTCTGCACAGAGATGTGGTTCTAAAAGAACACAAATGCCCACCACCACCAGCAGCAGCCTTACCTGAGAACTTGGGAGTAAGTAGATTCTCAAACTTCATCTCAGACTTTCTGAATCAGAAAGTCAGAGGAAGCGTCCAGCATTCTGTGTATCAAGAAGTGCTCTCAGTGATTCTGATGCATGCTCAAGTTGAAACCCATTGGCATGTAGACAACTCTAGATCTCTTGGCAAGACTGCTAAATCAGGAAGTGGCAAATGAAAAGCACAAGGCAGAACCTGCAGCAATGAACACTAGCTCTGCTGTCTGGAGCAAAATAAGACCAAAATGTGCTACAGGCTGGCCTGGCAGGAGCCCCCAGTGAGGATGACAAGGTAGGGCTTTAAGGAGCTGGTGTTTAGTGGCCTGGCTCAGGTCGTGCTGCCCCAGTTAGATTCTGCTACTCATCATCTGTCTTTGGCAAAGGATCTGACTCATGTGGTGGGATGTCCTTGTTTTTCCTTTCTCAGAATCTCCAATCCAGAGATCTAACATATAGAAATGATGGCAAAGGGTAGGAAATCCCAGCCTTTCCCTAAAGATGCTAAATAGAAGCCTCATGAAATTTGGCTTTACTCAGAAGGCTTAGTACCTGCAAACAGCAAAATTATGTTTCCCTGTGGGGTTTATTCCAAGATCTATTGTCTGCGACGGCTTGCTCGGTCGGTAGAGGTGGGGTCTGGCTGTGGACGAGGGGTCGGTCCAGCTCTGGACGAGGGGTCGGTCCCACTTGGGACGAAGGGTCGGTCCCACTTGGGACGAGGGGTCGGTCCGGCAGCAGACGAGGGATCGGTCTCACAAGGGGTTGCGCGGTTCGGCTGACGGGGTCGCCCGGCAAAGCCGGCGATGAAGGGGTCGCCCGGAGAAGCAGGCGACGAAGGGGTCGCCCGGAGAAGCAGGCGATGAACTGGGGACAAGGGAGGCCAGGCCCTTGTCGGGGGCTCTCAGGACTGGAGGGCGCACGGCAGAAGAACTACCGCGGAGACAAGGTAAACACGCAAGTCCACTTTACTGAGGGAGAGGCAACAGTTTTATAGGGGCTGGGGAAGGCTGATTGGTCAAAGCCATGCCCTGTTCTGATTGGTTGCCGGCGAAAGGTCAGTGGGCGGTACTGGGTGGGGGAGGGGTGGTGGTTAGGGATTGGCTGTCGCTGTTGCTGGGGGAAGGGGCAGGGTTTAGGGATTGGTGGCTGCTGTTGCTGTGATGGAGGGCAGACTTGAGTTTCCCGCCCACGCCTGGCTGTTGCTGCTGTCGGGGGAAGGGAAAAGGGCGGGCTGGATTTTTCCGCCCACACCTGGCTGTTGCTGCTGTCGGGGGAGGGGAAAAGGGCAGACTGGAATTTTCTGCCCTGCGCCTGCGCAGGGAGAAGGAAGAAGGGTGCCGCCCCACAAGGCATCGGGTGGCGCCATCTGGGAGGAGGGGCGGCCACGGAAGCATGGCTGCTGAGAAGGGGAGACCCGAGGGCACTCTGCGCCCATGCCGAGCTTCCTTCAGGGGTGGCGGTGGGCCCGACCAACCACCCTATTATGGGGGCAGCGGCTTGGCCTGCCACGGCTGCTCCCCCGCCAGGCCAGCAAACCACACTTCAGCCCGAGGGGTGACCGCAATTGTCCTTTCCATATTCATCAAAATCCCTCAGTTAAGGGAATGGCTCTGCCATCTCCAGCCTCACCTTATTTCACCTTATGCCTGCTCATTAGTCTTCAGTCCACAGAGGCCTATGGACATCTGTGGTCTAGGACTTGTTTCTTTTAAATGGAATGTCCTTCTCACTTTGTTACATCAAGCTATGCCCTGTCCTTAATCCCTTGATCTTGGGTAGATATGGAAGTACTTAGAAGGGGGAAGAAGAAAATTCCAGGCAATGCTGGCAAAGGAATGGTCTCTCCCTTACTCTATCTCCTAAAGTTATTTGGAAATAAAAAGAAGAACAAAGTAAAAATATTCGTGTTTCTAGATGAAACTAGAAAACAGCCATGCCTTTGAAGACTGTCAGTAAAGAAGCATGCTCAACTCTCCAAAGACAAGTTGCTCAACCTAAGGGGTCAATGAACTCCTCTAGAATGGCAAAGGCTGGACCTCTGGAGGGTTTGTGAGTGCTACCGTGGCTTAAAGGGAAAGCATGTGCACATGCATCTTCACAAAAGTATGGATGGCTGTGGAGGATGAACAACAGAGTTCCATCCAGTTACTTACTGATCTTGGTCAGCAGAAGAAAAGCCAACATGAAATACACTCTCTCTATGCACACACATACACACACTAATTCCAGACTTACACAGCTGTGATGTTAGCAACTTGAATGCAAGCCTGGACCAGCTCCTGACCCTGGAAAAGTGCTGGTGAGACTATGCTCAAGGACAATAAACTGGCCAAATCCAAGCCACTCACTTAGCTGCCACTCTTTAACAACTCATTAGAGCAGGAAGAAAGAACTCCCTACAAAGATAATGAATGATCAGGAAGAAAGTTGCCTAGTGACTATGCAAGATATTGAAAGGAAAAAAACAAAGGGCAAGTCATGAATACACAAGCATTGTACCATCCAAACAAATAAATTAGACCAAACATTTCTAGGAAATTGATAAAATTAAATATCACTGATCTGAAATAAGAGCTCAAAAGAGAGCTACAAAAAGGCTTAAAGAAGAGACGATAAGACAACTAAAGGAGATTAAAAAATACGAACCCATAAGGACTAGATTAAAAGTTTATAGAAAGAAAAGTTACAAGAGAGTCATCCAAAAGACCACAATACTATTGAGAATCTGGGGAGGAATATGAAGGGTAGAATTGAGAAAATAAAGCAAAATGAAAAGAAAAAGAGTAAAGGACTGAAATGGTTGAGAATAAATTGATTTGAAAGACAGATAAATGTCATCTAACACAAATAATTGATTTTTTCTTGAAAATAGCAGAAGAAATAGAATTGGAAAATAAAGATATAAAGAAGAAACTTTTCAAAAAGAAAGGAAGATCCAAATTTACCTGAATGTTTATAGCCCATGAAAATGTTTTTAGGGCCACAAAATGTGAGAGAAATTCTGATAGAAACCCTGGAATAAAATATGAAGGTCTTAGAACAATAGACTCAGTTGTAAGAGGAGAAATTTCCTTTATTGTGGCCTGCAGATTTCACAGAAAAATTACTCCAGATTATAAGAGACCATAATAGTATATACAACATCTAAGCCAAATTTAAGAATTAAACCAACAAAAGCTGTCATTTAAGTTTCAGTGGTATTGATAATAGCTAATTTTACTGAATGCCAGATCCCATTGTGATTACATATATTATCTTACTTAATGATCTAAAAAAACCCATGAAGTAGGTACCATTATTAGCCACATTTTTAAATGTTCTCAGACCTAAGGAAATTGACTTGCCAAAATTCACCAAGCTTGGAATGGCAAAGCCAGGATTTGAACCCAGGCATCTGATGTTAGATCTTGCTTTCTTAATTGTTATTATTTTCAAACTTGCAAGAACTCAAGGATTTAAACACTCCTATGAACCTTTGAAAATCTACCAGAAGAGAAGGGCCTATAATACAAGAACTGAATAAAACAAAAATGTAGTAAGGACCAGTGGTGAGTATGAATCCATTTTCGGAGCATGAAGAATTTAGTGAGGTAGGTAGAGGGAGTCTCTAAAGCAGCCCCATGATCCCTACCTCCTGGAAATTAATCCCTATCCTTTGGGTGTGGGCTGGACCCAGCAAATCATTTATAATGGATGGAAAATAACCAAAGTGATGGGATGTCACTTTGCAAAATGACAATGATTTCTGTTTTGCTTGCCTTTTTGTGCTTTCTCTCTTTGGAAGCCCTTGCTCTGGGAGAAGCAAGCTGCCCTATTGGGAGGCCCATCTAGCAAGGAACTGGCATCTAGCAAAGGCCAGTGAGGACCTCAATCCTGCCAACAAGCACATGAGGGAACTCAAAAGCAGACTCTTTTCCTTAATTGAGTCTTGAGATGCCCACAGCCCAACCAGCTCCTTGATCTGAGCTTTGTGATAGACTTTGTATCAGAAGCACCCAGTTAAGTTAGGCCCAGATTCCCTTGCTATTTCAAGGCACTCTGTTTGGGAGTAATTTGTTATACAGAAAGAGGTAACTGATACAAAGTTCAAGCATCACAAGAGTTTGTTTCTAGTCTCAGCAGCATAAAAGGTACTTTCAAATTAACTATTCAGTGAAGACCAGCCCTAGTTCCAGAGCCCTGGTTCCAGAGAGTTCCAGTCAGTCTGTGTTTGTATATGTGTGTTCTAGGGGGAGAGGTAGAGATTGAAAGAGAGAGAGAGAGATAGGGATAGAGAGAGAGAGAGGGAGAAAGTACATTTACTGCTACTTTCTACACTATCACCTCACAGAGGAGCTCTACATGCATATCAGCACTCTGCTGATGGAAGGGGTGAGTGCATGTGTGCATGTGTGTGTGTGTAGGGTGGGCATATTACTTGACAGGGGACAAAAAACAATAGTTGATGTAGTGATTGATTTATAGTGACCACAATAATTGATTTATGGCTTCTATTTTGCAATTGAAATGGAATTGATTTTATTTTTTAAAAAATCTCTCCTCATTATAAATTACTATTCATTATATAGACAATTTAGAAAATAGAAAGAAAAATATTTGGTAGTGCCACAACTAGAACCATTTCTTTCCGGTATTTTTCAGATGCAGCCTGTTTCATTTTTACATAGTTGCTGCCAAAACGAACATAGTTTTCTATCTTGCTTAACATTTTCATGTGATTAGAATGTTTAATCTCTGCACAGACCCCATTTTCACAGTCCAATAATATTCCGTTGTGGGCATGCCTTTTTGGGTACAGAAAGGTCATTTCTGTGTGCAAGTAGTAGGAGGGTTTGGCTGCTACCAACGGCTTGTGTAAATCACTCTGCAATATATGCCCTTGTGCATAAAGTCTTTGAGATGATGGATCGTTTCTTGGAATAACTTCCCATGAGTGAAAATAATAATCAAAATTTACACTGGCCAGACAACCAGCAAGATGGTGGTGGAGTAAGGAGTTTCTAAAATCAGCTCAGTTAGTAAATCAGGGCAGTTAGTAAATATCCAGAGCTATCTGGAGCTAGCTGAAGCACCTGTTTGAGGCTTCAGGAGGCCAGAAGGGCATCCTGCAACATTATTCAAGGAATGGAAGGAGGAGACTGCCCATTTGCTAAGAAGACTCATGAGTAGAGCCCTCCATGGCAGAGGCTAGAGCCCTCCATGGCAGAGGCTAGTGCCCATCCTCCATTGGAGGCACAAGCTACCTCGGGAGCTTTTTCGTGGCTCCCTCCCCAAAAATGGGGAGGAAGAGACAGTTGGGCATCAACTTCAGCTACTGATGAGTAAATTCAGCAGGCTGAAGTATAATCCTGGAAACAGCTAAGGTTTGAGCCTGCCCAAGTCAGAAAGAGGCCAGTAGCCGCCACCTTCACTCTGCACCTGGCACTAGGGGAAGCGGAGTGGATTGAAAATCCCAGTGCTGGTGGGGACCAGCTTCTTTCCATCCAGATCAGATTGCAGCTCTAGCCTAGGCCCCAGCACCACCTCTGGAAGGGACGAGGTTGTGGGTACCTGCATGAACCTCTCCTGGAAATTGCTGGCCAAGCTGCAGAGGCTGGTGATTGTCTTACTCTGGTGGTGCCAGCCACCCCACGATCTGTTCTGTGGCTGGAATTGGAAGCTCCATTTCCCAGAAACAGGGGAGGAGGAGATGGTTGGCTGCCATTTTCAGCTACTGATTGGTAGACTAGGCTGGCTATGGAATAATCCTAGAAACAGCTGGGGTGTGAATCTGTCCAAGTCGGAAAGAGTCTGGCGGCCACCATTTAGACTCTACCCCCAGCGTGAGGGGAAGCCAGTACTGAAAATGCAATTTCTTTCATTCAAATCAGCCTGCAGCTGTAGTCTAGGCTTCAGCCCCACCTCTGGCAGGGAGGAGGCTGGTGTACCCTGCACCAACCTATCCAGGTAACTGTGTGTAACTTCGGCTGGCACAAACTGAATAATCGGAAGTCTACCGTGAAACAGTGGTCATCTTGGACCCACACTGCGTAGATTGGTGCCCACACCTATAGCTCCATCCTCACTCCAAGCAGGAGAGAAAGGAGTGTAAAGCTTCATCAGTGTCTCTGGGCAGCTACAGTCTAGGCCTGCATGACATGGATTATTCTACACAGCTGTGACTCTACCCCTACCTTTGGCAAAGGAGAAAGTTGGAAAAAGCTTCATTGGTCCCTGGTGCAATGAGAGTGACTTGAGCCTCCACAGCTTACAGCACCAACTACATGCTTGGCTCCTACTGCATAAGCAGCAAGGGAGAAATGATAGGAAGCCCTAAACTAGAGAGAAAAACTGCACCCAGAAAAAAATACTCTAGTAAGCCAGATGTGAAGACACCAACAAAAAATTAAAATCCACACCAGGAAACAGGAAGCTATGACCCAGTTAAAGGAACAAGATAAGCCTCCAGATGACATAAAGGAGTTGAGACAACTAATCATAGATGTTCAAACAAATATCCTTAATAAATTCAATGAGATGGCTAAAGAGATTAAGGATATTAAAAAGACACTGGGGGAAGTGGATGTGGCTCAACTAATAGAGAGTCCACCTACCATATAGAAGATCCAGGGTTTGAACCCAGGGCCTCCTGGCACATATGGTGAGCTGGTCCACATGCAGTGCTGCCATGTGCAAGAAGTGCCATGCCACACAGGGGTGTACGCCACGTAGGGGAACCCCATATGCAAACAGTGCACCCTGCAAGGAGAAGCTGCCCAGCATGAAAAAAGTGCAGCCTGCCCAGGAGTGGCACCACATACAGAGAGCTGACACAGCAAGATGATGCAACAAAAAGAGACAGATTCCTGGTACTGCCAAGAATGCAAGCAGACACAGAAGGATACAAGAGAGCAGACAATGGGGAGCAGGAGGGGAAATAAATAAATAAAATAAATCTTAAAAAAATAAGACACTGGATGAGCACAAAGAAGAATTTGGAAGCATACATAGAAAAATAGCAGGTCTTATAAGAATGAAAGGTGTAATAAATGAAATTTAGAAAACATTGGAATCATATAATTTGAGGAGGCAGAAGAAAAGACTGATGAGCTTGAAAATGTGTCCTCTGAAAGTGAACATACAAAAAAACAGATGAAGGAAAGAATGGAAAAAATTGAACAAGGTCTCAGGGAACTAAATGACAGCAAAAGGCATGCAAACATACATATTATGGCTGTCCCAGAAGAAGAGAAGGGAAAAGGGGCAAAGGAATATTTGAAGAAATAATGGTAGAAAATTTCTCAACCCTATTTCAGGGCATAGATAGCCATGTCCAAGAAGCACAATGTACTCCCATATGAAAAAATCCTAATAGACCAACTTCACTACACATACTAATCAGAATGTCAAGTACCAAAGACAAAGAGAGAATTCTGAGAACAGCAAGAGAAGCAATGCATAACATGTAAGGGATACGCAGTAAGATTAAGTGCTGATTTCTTACCAGAAACCATGGAGGCAGGAAGACAGTGGTCTGATATATTTAAGATACAAGAGAAAAACTTCCAGCCAAGAATCTTATATCCAGCAAGACTTTCTTTCAAAAATGAGGGCAAGATTAGAATATTCACAAATAAACAGAAACTGAGAGAATTTCTAAGCAAGAGATGAGATTTTCAGGAAATACTAAAGGGTATGCTAAAGCCTGAAAAGAAATGACAGGAGAGAGAAGCCTGGAAGAGCGTCTAGAAATGAAGATTATACCAATAAAAGTAACTAAAAGTGTCAAAAGAGTGGTGAAAATAAAATATGACAGATAAAACTCAAATAGTCAGGAATAAACATAACCAATGATGTAAAGCACTTGTATTCAGAAAACTGCAACACAATGTTAAAAGAAATAAAAAAGGCCCAAATAACTGGAAGAGCATTCCATGCTCATGGATTGGACTAAAATCATTAAGATGTCAATTCTGCTCAAATTAATATACAGATTCAATGCAACCCTGATAAAAATTCCACCAGCATTTAAAAAAAAATTGAAAATGGAATTATCAAATATATTTGGAAGGGTAAGAGGTCTTGAATAGCCAGAAATTTCATATCAAAGGAAAAGCAAACACTCATCTCCAGACTTTAAATCATATTACCTAGCTATAGCGGTAAAAACAGCATGATACTGGCATAAAGACAGACACATAGACCAATGGAACCATGTTGATGGTTCAGGAACAGACACTCACAGGTTTGGTCAAGTGATTTTTGACTAGCCTGTCCAACTCACACACCTTGGGCAGAACAGTCCATTCAACAAATGGTACTGAAAGAATTGGATATACATATCCAAAAGAAGGAAAGAGGACCCCTATCTCACATCTTATCTAAAAATTAACTCAGAATGGATAAAAAAACTAAAAATAAAAGCAAGAACCATAAAACTTCTAGAAGAAATTGTAGGACGATATCTTCAAAACCTGGTGGTAGGTGGTGGATTCTTAAAGGAGATATGAGGAGGAGTGAGTGGACTACTGATGCTTAATGTATGTAGAAGTTTAATTAGCTTTATTGTAAAAGTGTGGAAATGTATAGAATGGATGGTAACAATTAGTGAGTAATAGCTACTTTATAAAAGGGATGTGGCTGAAAATGGTAGTCTAGGTATGTAAATGCCAACTGACAGAATGCTAGAGAATAATTTAGGAACTGAATAGCATAGTAAACCAAGAGGTGGATGAGAATCATGGTTGATGGTACAGATGCAAGAGTGTCCTTTGTGAGCTAGAGCAAATGTACATCACTGTTGCAGGGTGTTGAGAACACATCAGAAAAATACAACTGGTGTGACCTAGACTGTGGTTAGCAGAAATAATGTAATATTCTTGCATCTATGCCAAAAGACGTACTGTGTTGATAAGGGGGCAGTATGGAAAATGTGAGCCAAGTGTATACTATGGACATGGCAACAATCAGATGATATGATCTTATCTGTAACAAATGTTCCACCACAGTGTGGTGTGTTGATAGAGGGGTATTGTTTGGGAATTGTGCACATGTGCATGATTGTTTTATAAGTTTACAACTTCAGTCATAAAAAAATATATTTAAAAAATAATAATGGGGTGACTTTGGGGAAAAACCACCAAATGTAAGATAAGGACTATGATTAGGATTAGTATTTTGACAATATTCTTTCATAATTTGTAACAAACATCTCAGGACAATGCGAGGTGTTGGTGGAGAGTTGATGTATGGGACTCCTGTATGATGTTATGCATTTTTGCTGTGTAAGTTCACAACTTTTACTATACACTTGTTTATGTATGTTCATATATAAATGATATAAAGATAATAATAGGGAGGTTTGGGGAAAATACTTTGGTTAGTAGTAATATTTTGACAATGCTCTTCAATCATTAGTTAAAAAGGTTTAACAATAATGTAAGTTATTGGTGGTAGGATGAGTTGTAAGAGTACTGTATGATATATGTTTGTTTTGGAAGTTTACAACTATTACTATACACTTATTGTTTATGGATGTTTGTGTGTGGGTGATATATTTCAATAAATTAATTTAAAAACAACAGCAAACAACAATAACAACAACAAAATTTTGCACTGGCCAATCAGGGGATGTCAAATTACTTCTCAGAAGAGTGTGCCTATCTGTACCTCCCACAGTGGGGCAGGGAGAACCCATTCCATTCCATTCTGCCCATCCTTTTGAGAATTTTCAAGATATTAGAAATTGTAGTTCAAGAGGCTTTTCATTTCTGTTTCCTTGATAGCTAATGTGGCTGAGTGTTTCCCTTAGTGTCCATTTACATGTTTTGCAATCGGGAGAGCTCTCTGTTCGTGTTGTGATCTATAGATCCACTGCCCCACCCCTGCCCCACTCAGTTTTGCTCTGCTCAGCTTTCCAACTCTGAAGTCAAACATCTCCCACCTTGCCTCTCAGATCTTGGTCTGTTTTTCCAGCACACTATAGTCCATTGAGATTGTGTACCCTGGAAAAAATGTGATCTTTATTTTAATCCCCTTCCTGTGGGTGTGAACCTGTTTTTAGTTAAGATGTGGCCAATGGAATCAGGAAGGGCCTTAATCCTGCTACAGGAGAACTTAGAAAGAAAGCACTGGGAAGGGGCTGGAAGCTCAGTGGAACCCAGAAGAGCAGGGAGAGGCTGTCGACGTGTGATAGGAAAGCCAAGGGACCCAAGGATCACCACCAGCCAGAACTCTACCCTGGGAGGAAGAGTTCTGCCTCTGAAACCATGAGCCAATATATCCCTGCTGTAAAAGCCAATTTATTTTCATAGCCTACCCAATGGAGTGGGAGAGAGGGTAAAGTACAGAGTGAACTATAATCCATGTTGTGTGGCAATACTCCAAAATGTGTTCATCAATAACAATGAAGGTACCACACTAATGAAAGAAGTTATTAATGTGGGAAGAGTGGGCAGTGTTGGGACTGGGGTATATGGGAATTCTGTATATTTTTTATGTAATCTATGTATCTTTTAAAAATAAATTAAAAATATATTAAAAAGAACCAGGCACTTCATGTTAAAATATGAGAAGTTTAAGTATTTTGGAAAGGGCTAAATAAATGAAAATGAGAAAATTCCCCCTCCCCCCTGCCCCAAAGCCATCCTATTGTGCGGTATTTGCCATAGCAGACAGGACATCCTATTGTGTGGTATTTGCCATAGCAGACAGGACATGAAGACATACGCCCACCTCCCCTCTTCTGGGAGACTCTTCAGTTAAGATCTGTTTCCCGCTGACATGGCACCTCTGTGAGAGCAGGAAGTATGTGTTTCACTCTCCAGAGCATCTGCAGTGCCCACATGGCACCTGCCCCCTGGTAGGTGCCCAGGACAGACTGATTCTGTATCTTACTCCCAGGTGCTATTTGATGAGATTTACTGTGAACTGATATTTTCATTTTGAAAGTCATACCTCAATTTCTAGGGTTTAAAACTGAGCCTTCTGCCAGCCACAGAATTCACCCCAGCCTTCTTCTATTTCCTAACAGAATCAGTCTTTGTGGGCCTCAGGAATCTCTAACTCCTTCTCTGCAGCCGTCCAGCTCATCAATGTGCCTATTTAATCCACTTGGAAAGCCAGGAAGGCTCAGTAAACAGACAGGAGCACACTTATCAGTTACTTAAAGGCTTCATTTAGCCCTGCCCTGGACATGCACTGAGAGACGTTTTCTTGGGCAAACTTAATTATTGCATCAGAAGAAAAAAGATGTTCCCATGTTAGTCTTGGGGAGGGAGCAAGTGCCGGCAAGGCTTCCTGTAATTTTCATTACCAGTAATGACATTTTCCACCCTCCTGAATTCATCAGGTTATTTTTATTCTTTGTACATTCTTTGTCTAAATGGCAAAAGAGTCTATGGAGGAGGGTAGGCTTGGTATCAGATTTTTAAAAAATCGAGCAGTTGAATGGCAGTTTGAAAGGTCACTTGGTCCATGCCTTGCCCCATAGGCAGCAGAATTGGAGCTAAATCTTCTGACTGCTAGAAATCACATGGGTCAGTCAAGATTTCTGAACAAAGGGCTCCCACAAGCTCCTAGACTAAACCCTTCTCAGGCTTAGAAGAGCCCTCTAGCTCAACCAAGAAAGGCTTGCCATGCTAGCTGTGGCCTTGAGGAGAGCAGCTGCAGTGCAGGCCTCCTTTTGTCCAGCACCCCGGCTCTCAAACTGGGCCCCATCCCGGATCCCCTGGGAGAGCTTTAAAGGTCGTGAAGCCCAAACCACACTTCAGACCAGTTCAATGGGGCCTCCTGGCAGGGGGCCAGGTGAAGCTGAGGCTGAGACCCCAGGCTCTGGCCTGCTGATTTACACTGCACCACACCTGGAAGGGGCACCCCTGGTCACCTCATCTTTATGGTCCCCACCCGTGCCTGGACATTAGAATCATCTGGAAAGATTCAATACATCCACGTCAGAGCCCCACCCCAGCCGTTCTGGCTTAGAGGTGGCTGAGTGGTTCAGAACCCAGGAGAAAGGCCTTGATTTGCTCATTTTATAAAACTGACATCAAGTGCCCCAGAAGGGCTGAAACTCCAAGAGGACCCCAAGGCCAACACTGGCAGCTGCACACCAAGGACCCAGGGCTCTGCCTCTGGCCAGCGGCTAATGCCTGCTGCCACTCCAGGTGGGTGTGCTTGGAAGATGGTTTCTCCTTGTCTCGTGTGGTAAACAGTTCCCTGAAAGAGCCACATCTGAATCCCTGGGACCTGTGGAGGTTACCTCCCAGGGGCCAACCAGGGGCCTTTCTGATGTCAATTGTTAGGGAGATCGGATGGGGAGATTATCCCAGATTGTTCAGGTGGGCCCAAAATCACCACAAGTGTCCTTAGAAGAAGGAGGCACAGGGAGATTTGACCCCACAGCAGAGGAGAAGGTGACATGAAGACTGCAGAGGGAGTGAAGATGCTGGCCCTGAAGACTGGATGATGTGGCCCAGCCGTGGGATGCCAGCAGGTGCCTGATAAAGTGAGGTGCGGATGCCTCACTGCAGGCTTGGCAGGAGAGCACCCCAGCCGACACCTGGACTTTGGACCAGTGACACTGAGGACTTCTGGCCTGTAGAACTGTGAGGGAATCAACTTCTGTTGTTTTCAGCCACACCATTTGTGGTCATTTGTTACAGCAGCTGTAGGAAACTAAGATAGCCGAGTATCTAACCTTTAGAGTCATAACAGAATTTGGAAGTTTCCACCCACTTAGCAAGGTAGAGTTAAGGTCTGTGTATGTGGCTGGGAGTTTCCCAGAATGCTCTCTCCTCTGCCTTCTCCTGGCTGGACTTCAGGGAGATGCCAGCCATCTGACCTCCGATGGCCACTTCTCCAAGCCCCGTGACCCATCTCCCGCCTCGTCCCTGCTCCAGCCTCCACTTGTCATCTCCTGATGGCCCTAACCTGTTTGTCATGACTTCTCTGCCCCAAATGAGGCTCCTGGGCAGGGGGTGGCCCTCCTCAACACAGAGGTCACAGAGTTTGGTTAAATCCTCCATCAGTGCTGCTTGGGCCAGCTTAAGTTATGATGCAGTAGCAGCTGTATTTCTTCCATTGCACTTCCTCTCCCAGCTGTCCCCTCTTGTGACATGAAACTTTGTCCTCAGGGCCGACCCTCATCTCCCTCCCAGCCTTTTGGCCAGTGCCCTCATCATCTTTAGAATTAGAGGTCTCTCCATTTGTGATTCACCTTGATCTCTTAGTCTCCCAGATCTCAGTCCTGATGACCAGGCTTGCTCCCACATCTTGATATGTTCTCAGACAGGCCAGAATTTCATGGGAACCCCAAAGCTAAGCCCTCCCTAGACTCCTGCTGCTCACCTTTATCCTTCAAAGAATACCCCTTACACCTCGGAGCACCAGACTACCCACTTGTGGGTCTCCACACATGTGTGGTGTGTGCACCCCAAGCTCAAGGCCTGGCCCTTGGGTGATGCTAAAGAACCCTAAGTTGGCTCTTTTTTTATAGCTACAGCCAAGCCTGGGTCCACTGATGCTATGGTCAGCGCTGGCTTGGAAGGTGGGCTTCATATAGGACCCCTCTGCCTTCTGTGATTCCTCTCACCAGGATCCCTCTTACTCACTAAGCACAGATGTTGGATCTGCCCATTGATAGTGATTAGAATTTCATCCTTCTGAACTCAGCTCAAACATCCCTTTTTCCAAACTCTCCCCTAACCTCCCAGACTGGGTCACTAGGTCAGCCAGGGTCGAGTGGGAAGCAGATGTGTATTCAAGCTGGGTAACTTGATGGGTGTTCAACAAGAACGAAAGTGTGGGACAAATCAATCAGTGGAACAGAATAGAAAGCCTGGAAATAGAACCACGCAATATATCCAAGTGATCTTTGACTAGGAAGCAAAGGTGATTCATTGGAGAAAGGATAGTCTTTTCAACTAACGGTGCTCTACATCCACATGCAAAAAATAAATTTAGACATAGACCTTACATCTTTCACAAAGTATTAACTCAAAATATATCAGAGACCTAAATGTAAAATGAAAAACTATAAAATTTCTAGAAGATAACACAGGAGAAAATCTAAGTGACCTTGGGTTTGGCAAATGCCTTTTATTTTATTTTTTAAAAGATTTATTTATTTATTTAATTTCCCCCCCTCCCCTGGTTGTCTGTTCTCTGTGTCTATTTGCTGCGTCTTGTTTCTTTGTCCACTTCTGTTGTCATCAGCGGCGTGCATGGGAAGTGTGGGTGGCGCCATTCCTCGGCAGGCTGTACTGTCTTTGGCACTGGGCAGCTCTCCTTATGGGGTGCACTCCTTGTGCATGGGGCTCCCCTACACAGGGGACACCCCTGCGTGACAGGGCACTCCTTTCACGCATCAGCACTGCACATGGGCCAGCTCCACATGGGTCAAGGAGGCCCGCGGACCTCCCATGTGGTAGATGGACACCCTAACTACTGGGCCAAGTCCATTTCTGGCAAATGCCTTTTAGATACAACACCAGAACACCAAAACACAATCTGGGAAAGAAAACTGTAAGTTGGACTTTATTTAAATAAAAAACTTCTGCTCTGTGAAAGACACTGTTAAAAGAATGAAAAGATTGGGAGAAAATATTTGCCAAAACACATATCCAATCATGGACTTGTATCCAAAAAATATACAAAGAATTCTTAAAACTCAACAAGAAAAAAAAGAAAATTACACGCAGGGCAAAAGATCTGAACAAACACCTTACCGAAGAAGATATATAGATGGCAAAAATACATAAAAAGATGCTCAATATTGTATTAAAATCTAAAACATCAATGAGACACAGCTATATACCTATTAAAATGACTAAAATAAAAAACACTAAGAATACCAACTATTGTCAAGGATGCGGAGCAAGAGGAATTCTCATTGTTGGTGGGAATGCAAAATGGACCAGCCACTTTAGAAAAGAGTTAAGCAGATTCTTATAAAGCTTACACAGTCTTACCATATGAACCAGCAATCAGGCTTCTAGGCAAATTACACAAAGAGTTGAAATCCTATGTTCCACACAAAAAAAACCCTGCACACTAATGCTTAGACTAGCTTTCTCCTTAATTGAAAAAGGCAAATGAAGAGAAGAATGGTAACTCCCAGAAATCAAAAGTTCTTCACGAAAGCTGATGCTAGAAAGGCAAACAGAGGTGAAATCCTATGCCAGGCTAATGGACTTACCCATGATAATAATAGTAACAGAGAGCTAAGGAATCATTTTAAGAGGAAAGTAGCACATTCCTATTTGCATTTTAGGAAGGTTCTGTAGCTGCTGTGAATGGGACACAGTGAAGAGGGCAGAGACCAGGTGAGAGATGGAAGGGGCTGCCACCAAGTTCACATAGTAGGAACAGAGAGATGAAGAACCTAGACATAGGAAGGTGATAGAATCAAAAATACTTTGTGGCCACTTTTGGATGCTGTAGGTGACTCAAAGCTTTCTGGTTGGACAACTGGGTAGTTACATTAAATGAGCTATAGACTAAAGCAGGAGGGTCAAGTTTGAGGAAGAAGTATGGTCAATTAATTTGGAAAAACTGAGATTGAATGGAATGTGAGTCAAAGAATGGGATTGCCTACTTGATATTAAAACTGTGTTGCTGTGATCTGTTTCTGTTTTATGGTTAGCTTGAGACAGGTGAACAGCCAAAAGCAGCCGTGTGTGGGCTGGGGGCAATACCCTTGTCCCACTGCCAATGGCAAGGCAGCATGTAGGCCCCTGCTGTAGATGGACAGCTCTGTTCCCTGTTGTATCTGTAAAAAATTACCAATGAATGTGGCCAGAGCTTGAGGTCTCCAAAGCAGCAGATGTCTCAGCCTATTGGATATGTTTTCGAGGCTTTGTGGCCTGAGAAGCAGCAGTGCCTAAGAACAAAGTGAATGGATCGCTGCAAATAACCTAGTGGCAGTGGCTGCAAGAACTAGCTGGCCTGGGGGACCCACATCCGAGAACATGCGTAAGGCCCCAGTGCTAGCTACCAGAGCTCATCATCATGTCACAGCTCAAACCCCTGACAACAAAAGTCACACCACTCACTCTTCACCTTTCCCCCAATGTAGACAGGAAAATAACCATTTTTAGCTTACATGGAAGGATATCTCAATATCTGTTTTTGTCTCTGTAGCTTGGTTCATTCCCACAGTTGCACTCATCAGTCGAATTCTCAAGTTCTAATTCCTTAAAGAGGTAAGAAATATAAATCGTGTATTTACTATAACCACCCCCCAAATTACCTTTTTTCAGTGTGGCAATCCTTAAACCCCCATATGTCATGGCCTGCTTTAAATGTGTTGTAAAGTAAAAGTAGAAAAAGTTAGAAGCCCCATTAAAAGAGAATTATGTAAAATATCTCAGGATTGAGATGCCAATCAACAACTTGTTTAATAGAAAATGTTAAAACCTTTAGAGATACTTTTTCCCTTATTTTTTCCCTCATTTTTTTTTCTTTTTCATAAGAAAAAGGCCTTGTAGAATATTTACTCCTTAGGACCCCCTCTGCCTACCCATCAGTTTATGGATATCTAGTACTTTTCCAGATATTGAAGTTCAAAGATGAATCGAAAGTGGCCTTACTCTGAGGAGTTAGAGTAGTTAAGGAGAAGGGTTGCTGCCAAATGATGTGATCAGATTCAGAGAGAGGAGTATGGCAGAGCCTTAGGCTGTGCCCAGAACGTGAGGTAGCAGCACTTGAACTTGGCCTTAGTGAATCATCGGCAGTCGCCAGGTGAAAGTGAGTATGTGTGGGAAGGAAAGAAGTGGGAAGATGAAGGCACAACTTTCTAGGTGGAGGATGTGAGTAGGCCAGGGAACAGCATGCTAACAAGAGCACCAAGCACAAGAGCTGACCCAAGGCAGGCTGGAGCACCGCTGGAGGCCTAACTCACAAAAGAAAGGAAGAGGTATCCTGTCCTATGTACTCGAATATCTGTGGGGCAAGCCTGAGAATCTGCATTTTAGTAAGCACTCCAGGAACTCTTGGGTAGCAATCTTGGCACCACCAGTCTTTAAATAAGCATTGGCAACCGGCACCATGGGGAAGGAGGAACCAACAATGAATTTAAGAAGGAGGCTAATGTGATCAGATTTGTACCCTTTTAATCTTTGTGAAAGCTGATTCTAAAATAAACCTGGAAAGAATCTGTGAGAAGAACCAGAAAAATTTTATAAAAGAAGAATAGTGAGGGGCGACTACTCTCAACAGATGGTACAAGATAATACAAAGTGAGGCTAACTAAAAGAGTTTGGTACCATCACATGAATGAGCATATCAATAGGAGGAGTCCAAAAATTAAAAAATATATATATATGTGGGGCTTCAGGATATGATAAAAGTGGTATTCTCTATCACTGAAGAGAAGTTTCAAAAGGATCTTGGGAGAATTGGATCACTACTGAACACCTTAAACCAAATTAACTTCTAGCTAGATTGTTTTAAACATTAAAAATGTCATAAAATCACTAAGGAAAAAACACAGAATAATTATGGTCCTAAAATAAAAGAGGCATTCCAAAAGAACAAAGAATACTTTGAACCATAAAAGAAAAGCTTGACAGAATTGACCACTACAAATAAGCTGTTTCTTCATTATAAATATATGTGTGTATGTGTTCATTGCACATGTGTGAGACACAACAAAGTAGAAAAATGCCATATATAAAACAGACAAAGGGGATAGTTTCCTCATAATATGAGTCATTATTTATAAGAAAGAGAATAGAAAATTGGACGAAGAATAGGAACCAGCAGTTCCCTGAAAATAAATATGAAAGACTTAAAAACATATGGAAAGAGACTCCTTGTCCTTACTTAAAAAAAATGCCAAGTAGAACATCAACAAGAAATAACTTATCATTTAAAAGATGAACAAAAATCCACATATCTGAGAGTACAAAATACTGGTGATGGTGTGAGCAAACAAACACTCAGATTCATTATTTTTATGAAGACGTAAACTGATGTAACCTTTTTGAAGAATAATTTAGCAAAGTCAAAATAGAAAATATCTGCACCTTTGACCTGGAAATTCCATAGGACTTCGTCCTGAGGCATCCCCCCCTCCTGCCCAGCCGTGGGAAAAGGGATGGTTGCTGTTCAGATCAGCCTGCATGCCCACCACAGAGGCCTACTCACATAAACCCAGGTACGTGCCCACACAGTCAACTACCGTGCAAGACCTGAAATGATGAGATAGAGGTAAATGTGCTGGTAATATATTTGGAAATTGTATCTTATGTGGAAAAAATAAAATATAGAACAGTGAATGAAGTACATGCCAACAATTTTTCTTGAAGTTTACGTGAAAAATTTAATAGTGGATGGGAACCCTCGGAAGTCTAAAGTGAGAGAAACACTTACTACCCATTTTACCCTGTTTAATGCTATGTGACTATTTTACCATGTATATTTGTTACTTTAAAAACTAATTTAACATTTAAAAGAAGATCACTGCTCCCAATTTAAAAAGAGAGAGAAGTAAATGAAATGAAACCCTCTGGTAGTGTAAAAAAGAAATCACATAGATATACAGATAGATACTTTTTCAATATCTAAATATTTACCATAAATTCCTGAAGAATTTCAGAGTTTGCTACTTTTTCTTCAAGCTTTTCAAAACAAGTCTTGATGGATGATTGCACTGAAACAGTGAGTATCAATGGTCGAATCTGAGCTAAATCAGCTAGCTCCATTTCAGAAACAATTTGTATACCTAAGAAAGGAAAAAACCACATTTGGAAATTACTTGTATGTTACAGTGTTTAAGGGCGATTTTATTTTTGTGTTGTTTTCTCTTAAGTACAGGTACAGCCATTTAAGAGTGAATGGCTTTTTACTGTTTAAGAGGTGAACAGTATATTACTTTGAAAGAGACTGCCTTTGTTTTAGAAAAATCATGACTATCCATATTTTAATTACACAAAACCTACTGTTCTTGGAAGAACTGTGAAGTATTGACAATTGTGTGAATAATTAAAGGAATAACTGACAATTATACCATGGCAGGAATAAACGAGACTTGCACTAGGAAAAAGCGAGACCCTGCTGCCCTCCTGGGGCTGAGTGCCCCAAGTCCCAGACTCTGGCTGAAAGACTGCAGAGACCCAACACATTCTCCTCCTCTACAGCAGACCAGGCAGGCAGGCCTGCACCCTCCCTCCAAGGGCAGGGAAGAGCTGTGCACCATAAGTACAAGACTGAATCACAGACAGCTCCATCTGTAAGGAAATGTGTCACCAGTAACAAAAGAAGAGAATTCCTTCTACTTAACAGCATGCAGGGAGTCACTGTTTTTAAAATGATATTTTAAGACACATTGACAGATTAAATTCCAAATATCTGAAATTGTACAGAACATGTCCTCTAATCCAGATGCTATCAACCTAGAAATCAAAAGAAAAGAATATTTTTTTAAATTTCAGAATTTTGAGGTAAAAATGTTGAAGTGAAACCAATTTAAAAAATCTCCCTTCCCAAATGGCAAGTAATACGAATAAAAATCTAATTAATGTCTGGAAAAAATATACAAGAAACAGTTAAGCAAAAGAATGGCTACCTCACACAAAGCAGAAGTTTCTAAGCCTCTGCACAGCCCAGAGCAGCTCATCTTGTTTTGGAACCCCAAAGGGATAGACAGTTAGACAAGCTAATGAACAAGTTGGAAATAAAACAAGGGAATTCTGTAGGTATGATGCAGAATAAAATGAGGAATGCAGTATACTATGTATGTTAGGGTTTTCCAGAGAAAAAGAACCAACAGGATACATGCCTAAATCAATCAAGTGATTCATTTTGTGAACATGGTTCACATGAATGACGTGCAAGCTGGCAAGTCTAAGATCGTGGCACAGGTTAGCAGACTGGAAATCCCAGCAAGCGCTGATGTTGAAGTCTTTAGCCTGTGATCTGCAGAGGAAGACAGCAGTCTAGAAATTCAGAAAGAAGTAGATGGTGTGGTCTTGAGAAAGAATTTCTGTCTGTCTGTCTCCCTTTCTTTCAACCTCAGTTCTTAGCTTTCAAGGCTTTCAGCTGACTAGAAGAGGACCACCCATGTCATCAAGGGTAGTATCCTTAAAGTCAACTGTCTAGATGCTCATCCCATCTACAAAAGACCTTCCCAACATCTGGGCCAGTGTTTGATCAAATGACTAGACACCATAACCTGGCCAAATTGATACATACAATTAACCATTACAGTATGCCAATTGAGTTTTTATATCCTGAAATGGAATATAACCTAAAAAAGAAAATTTACTGAGAATAAGTCATCTGTAGAAAGAAATAAGAAGAATATGAATTATTTAAGTAAACATTTTAAAATTAAATCATAAAACAATAGAATGATATGAAAAAGAAGATACAGGTATAAAGAAATAAATTAATATTCCAAAGTTCATGATTACTATATTAGTCAGCCAAAGGGGTGCTGATGCAAAATACCAGAAATTGATTGGTTTTTATAAAGGGTATTTCTTTGGGGTAGGAGCTCATGGAAACCAGGCCATAAAGCATAAGTTACTTCCCTCACCAAAGTCTATTTTCACGTGTGGGAACAAGGTGGCTGCTGATGTCTGCCAGGGTTCAGGCTTCCTGGGTTCCTCCCTTCCAGAGTCTTGCTTCTCTCTGGGTTCAGGGTTCCTCTCTTCCTCGGGCTTCAGCTTAAGGCTTTAGCATCAAACTCCCACATCAAAACTCCAACATCAAAAGCCCCCAACTCTGTCTTTTGTCTTGCCTTTTATCAGTGAGTCCACAGCCACCAAAGGGTGAGGACTCAATGCTCTACTGGCACAAGAGGTTTACATGATTACTTAAGCAAACCTCTGAATCCAATATAATCTAAAATGCCCAGAGGAAAAGATCAGTTTACAAACATAATCCAATATTTTCTTTTTGGAATTCATCAATATTATCAAACTGCTACAATTATAGAATAATAACTAAATTTTTCAAAATGGAAAGAAACAAAGCTACAGTTGAAAATTAAGTGATTGACACAGGACAGAAATATGTATCCTTAAAGGTAATGAAGAGGGAAAAAGGCAAAACAAAATACACAAAAATCATGATAATGCATATGTGCATGTCATCAGAGTTTCAGGAGAAAACACCAGAGAAAGAATGAGGGACTGGGAAAACCCTCTCTCATGGTCCAGGCTTTGGGAAAGGAGCAGTAGCTTCTGCAGGAAAGGCATGACATCCCACCCAGATTCTTTCCCCCTATCTCCTTTATGAATCAAAAGCCTAAGAAGGTGAGGAGAGGACAGCAAATCCTTTTGTCTTTAAGGCCCAAAATAAGCCCCATAACCTTTGGGGACAAGGAGGGGGACCTTAGGGGATCCTCTATCCTGAAGAAAGGCAAGATAACTAAGCAGGTACCACACCTGAGGCCGAGGACACTGCGCTGGGCTGCCTAAGAGTAAGGCTGAACAAGAACAACAGAGAATGCCACCACCCCCTCCACACCCCATCTAAAGAGGCAAGCAAAGGACTGGTTACAGATAAGGGAGCAAGCATACTCTACTTCTGAGGTATGGACAAAAACATGCAGAGGGACTTTCTCCAAGGTCCAGGCACAATGGGAATTTCTAAAGCAGACAGTGGAGTAAACATTGAGAAAAACCATTTGGCAGAGAAGGGATGTGGTTCAAGCAGTTGGGCACCCACCTCCCATATGGGAGGCCCAGGTGCAGTTCCCAGAGTCTCCTAAAGAAGACAAGCAGACAAGGAACTAGCACAACGACCTGATGGAAGGACTTGATGCACTGAGGAAACACAATGAGCAGGGAGTGGATGTGTCTCAAGTGATGGGGTGCCTGCCTCCACCATGGGAGGTTTTGGGTTCAGTTGCTAGTGCCTCCTAAAAATAACAACTACAAACAGCAAGCGGACATAGTGAGAGGACACAGTGAGCACCCAGCAAGCAGACACAGAGAGCAAACAGCAAGCGCCAACAACGACAGATGAAGGAATCATCTTGGGCAGTGGGGGGAGGATAAATAAATAAAAATAACTAAATCTTAAAAAAAAACTTATGGCAAACCATTCCCTATTCTAAGCATAAGGCAGGAAGTACAACAATTTGAAGCTGAGGGTAGCCATAGCAACATCAAAACACAAACCCAGTTCAATTCCTGACTAAATGAACTCAACTCCCCACACTAAGACTTACCAAAGAAGAAACAAGGCTTTTCATAATTATCTCAGTTCCTGAACATAAGATATCCCTCTTTTGAGAGCAGCCACCAAAAACCATGACATATATAGCAGCAAAAAAAGGGGGGAAAAACTGTCATGAGACACAGCAATCAGCAGAAGGAGATGCAACACAGATGATAAAACTATTAGACAATTAATTTATAATAACTATGATCAGTATGTTATTGGCAAAGTAGACAACATGCATAAACAATGGTAAATTTCATCAGAGAGATGGAAACTATAAGAAAGAATTAAGTGGAAATGCTAAAAAATATATATTTACCAATGAAAAATGCCATCAGTGGGCTCATCATATGGCTTAACAAAGAAAAGAATCAATGAACTGAAAATATGTCCACTAACATGTGAATGGGTGAACAAAATGTGGAAGTACACATGATAGAATACTAAACAGCAGTGAAAAGGAGTGAAGTCCTGACGCACGCTGCAACATGGATGAACCTTGAAAACATTATATTGAATAAAATAAACCAGATGCAAAAGGATAAATACTGCATGGTTCCATTTCTATAAAATATCTAGAAATAGCAAAGTAGATTAGAGTTTACCTGGGGATGGGGGAAAGGAGGAGTTGTAGCTTAGTAAGTAAAGAGCAAGAAAAAAAGTATGGATTTCATATCAGACCTACTGAAGCTGAATCGCCAGAGGTGGTGGAATTTTAAAAAGCTGAGGATGGACTTTGGCAAGCCAGACAAAGAGCAAGACAAGATGAGGTTAGATGTAGACAGGAACTGAAATATGCAGAGTCTTAAAGGCCTTACTAAAGAGTCTGAAATATATTCTGCTATTTTACATCTATATTGTGTTTTAATTTCTTCTTTAATAAATTATGAAGCAGGGAGATATTCCACACAAGCATCTTCCATGGTTTTCAGTGGAGATGCTCTGCTATTGTCCATTGTTTAAAAGATAAAAATTTTAAAAAGACAAGAGAATTACCCAAACTAAAATGTAGAGGGAAAAAAAGAAAGAAGGGGGATGAGGGGAACAGAAGAAGTGCTACAGACTAATACTAAACAAACTAATATGCCTGCAATAAGAATCCAAAAAAGAGAAGAGAGAATGAAGCAGAAAAAAATCTTTGAAACAATATTGGTTAAGAATTTTTAAAAATTAATGAAAGCTACCAAACCTCATATCCAAAAGCTTATAAGAAATAATATAAGCCAGAAGACAGTGCAGTGACATCTTTAAAGTACTCAAAGAATTTAAAAAAAGCAACTCAGTCCAGAATCCTCTAGCAACAAATATAACTTTCAAAGAAATGAAGGAGAAATAAAGACTTTTACAAACAAACAAATACTGAGAGAATTCATTAACAGCAAATTTTTACTATAAGAAATGATAAAGAAGTTCTTTGGGCAAAAAAGAATATATGACAAAACAGGAAACTGGACCCAAACAAAGAAATGAAGAATTCTAAAAATGACATAAATATAGTTAAACATAAAATTATTTTTTCTTTTTTTTTAAAGAGGTACTGAAAATTGAACCCAGGACCTCATACATGGCAAAGAGGCACTCAACCACTGAGCTACATCTGCTCCCCAATTAGAGTTGTTGTTTTTTTCATTTGTTTGTTTGTTTTGTTTTTAGTAAGTTCCGGGCATTGAACCTCATACATGGGAAGCAGGTGTTTAACCACTTGAGTTTTATCTTCTCCCCTATTTTTTCTTAATTATCATTTTTCTGGAGGATTAATGGCTATCTAAAGCAAAAAATGATAGACATGTATTACGTGTTTATTGTATATTAAAGTTAAAATGTATGACAACAATTTTACAAAGGATGGGAAGGAAAAATTAGGAAAACACTACTGTTAGGTCCTACACAGATGTGAAGTGATATTAATGTGGGCTATGGGTGGGAGGCTCTTTGTCTCTTCGGAGATAACCTAAGCTGTCTGTGATTTGTGGGTGTGGGACAGTAAGAGGCTGCAGTCCTGCCCTTGGTGACTCCAGTCCTGGGAGGCAATTTACAATGCAGAGTCTATATACATACCAGTCAGTCCAGGGAAACTCTGATAGTGGTGATGCCAAAATTTAATGGAACTTGGACTTGGCCTTGAATGGGAAATATAATATAGTCTGTGCATAAATTCAAAATCATCTAATTCTGTATCCAAGTATGCCTAGTCTCTAGAAGTCCAGTTAAGTGACATGGACTTTGAATGTTCAGAAAGGATGTAAGACTAAATGTGTATTCAAGGTTGCATCCAGACAGAATGTGGGCAAGATGCTAATTCTGATATATCCTGTGCATAAATTCAAATTGTTTCCAAGTGTAACCTAGTCCCTAAAAGTCCAAACAAGTAATATAGGCCCTACAGTCTTTGAATGTTCAGAAAGGATGTAAGGCTGAAGGTGTATTCAAGGTTGCGTCCAGATGGAATGTGGAAGATATGCTAAACCCAAGCTGGCCTGGAATGTGGGGAATATGCAACTCACCTGGAGGAAACAACCTATGTGACGCTCAGCTCAAACTGAAGAAACTAACCAAAGGTCTGTTTGCATACCATCACCCTTTGTCTCCCTAATTTTAAACCTCTGTATAAAAGGGACTGAAAAATGTTATTTGGGGCTCAGTTTTTATTAGGACAAGAGCCACCGAGTCTGGTCAGTCAAAATAAACCAACTTCCTTCTCAGAGTTCTCGTGTCCTGGCCTTCAAAACCACGCACACCCCACTTCTCTACAACAATTCAAGCTCACCTGAAATGTGGGTGATATGTTAATTCAAAACCTACCTGGTACTCAGGCAAAAACTTAACGAACAAATAAAGTAGTTTTCTTTGAGAAAAGCACCATTTGATGCCCCACCCTGTATAAAAGGAACTTGAAAATCTTGTTCAGGGCTCAGGTTTGAAAGGGAAAGTTCCCAAGTCTGGCCTGCCATCAATAGATCATTTTTCCTTCTCAAAATCATTCCTGAGTCCTGGCCTTTCTAATAATTGAACCTCTCTCAAATTCTACAACAATAATAATTGAACCTCTCTCAAATTCTACAACAATATGATTTGAAAGTAGACTGTGAGTTAAAAAATAAATTATAAATTCTAAGGTAAAAATTTTTAAAGAGGCATAAATAATAAGCCAATTGTGGAGATAAAAAATGGAATCACAAAAATAATCCAAGGGAAGGAAGTAAAATAGGAAAAAATAAAGAAAAGAAGGAAGAAAACCCTATCAGCAAGATGTTAGACTTAAATCTAAGATGGTAGCTATAAATGCAAACAGTATAAATATACCAATTGAAGGACAGTGATTTTTATATTGGATGGAAAAGCAAGGATTGGCTACATGCTGTCCACAAGAAATGCATTTTAACTTGCCTATGAACATAGGCAGGTTAACAGTAAAAGGATGGAAAAATATATAGCATGCTAACATTAATCCAAAGAAAGCAGAGTGGCTACATTAATATCTGAAAAAGCAGACTTCAGAACAAGAACATTAAGAGGATAAAAGGGTCATTATATACTGATA
Organism: Dasypus novemcinctus; assembly: GCF_030445035.2. Classification (NCBI taxonomy): domain Eukaryota; kingdom Metazoa; phylum Chordata; class Mammalia; order Cingulata; family Dasypodidae; genus Dasypus; species Dasypus novemcinctus. The sequence continues at coordinate 96,889,083 of NC_080678.1, forward strand.
AAGAGATCAAGTCACAAAAAGACCTAAATGAGTAAGCATGTAACAGAGTTTGAAAATGCAGAAGCAAAAAAACAGATCTGAAAGAGGAAACAAAAAAATACACAATTGTAATGAAAGATTTCAGTATTCTTTCAAGAACCAATAGAAGTACAAAGAAAATCAGTAAGAATATAGAAAAAATTAAGCAACACTATCAAACAACTTGAATAAATTGATCTTTATAAAATACTCCTTCCAAAAACAGTAGAATAACATTTCTTTTACAAGTGGATGTAGAACCATCACCAAGATAGACCATATTCTGGCCAAAAATCAAACCTTAACAAATTGGAAAGTACTAGAATAACACGTAGTACGGTCCCGGGCAATATGGAATTAAGATAAAAATCAATAACTGAAAGAAAATCCTCAAGCATTCATAAAGCAAAAACACTTCTCAGTAGCCCATGGATCAAAGAGAAAGTCACAAGAGAAATTAGACACAGATTTTTAAAATTCATACTTTATTTTTTAGAACAGTTTTACATATACAGAAAAATTAAGCAGACAGTACAGAGAGTTCCACCACATACACGCACATGGTTTCTACTATAATGAACACATTACATTAGTATGGTATATTTGTTACAATTAGTCAACCAACACTGACATATTATTATTAACTAACGTCCATTCTTTATTCAGATTTCCTTAAGTTTTATACCAACTACCTTTTATCTGTCCCAGAATCCCACCCAGGATCCAACATTACATTTAGTTTTGGTGTCTCCATAGGCTCCTCTCGGTTTTGACAATTTCTCAGACTTTCCTTGTTTTTGACGACCTTGACAGTTCTGATGAGTCCTGGTCAGTTTTATTGCAGGATGGCCCTCTATGGAATTTGTCTGATGATTTTCTTATGATTAGACTAGAATTATGGGTTGTGAAGAGGAAGACTGTAGAGTTCAAAAGTTCATTTTTAAGACATCATATCCAGGGCATGTACTATCAGCATGATTTACGACAGTCGATGCGGACCTTGAACACCTGGCTTGAAGTACCATTTTCTTGTTTCCATCAATCCCCCATTCACACATGCTCTGAGAGGAAGTCTTCATGCACAGCCCACCCTTAAGGGAAGGGGGTTATGCTATCTGTCCTCCCATGGTGGGGTATCTACATCATTTATTTGGAATTCTTCTGCATGGGAGATATGTCTTTTCATTTATCAATTTATTCTGTCATTTACTTAATTACTATGGATTCATGGATACTTATTATATAAATATCCACTACTACTTTAACTTGTTGCTCACACTGTTCTGACTTTGGTCATTGCAAGTGTGAAAAGATTTTTAATTGAATGAAAATAAAACATGAACATCTGTGGGATGCTGCAGGTAAGACTGCTTAGAGGAAGACTTATTGTATTAAATGCTTATGATAGTAAAGAAGAAAGAACTTGAATCAATGATCTAAGCTTTCACCTTAAGAAATTAAGAAAAGAGTAAATATAACCCAAAGGAGGAAGAAAATCATAAAAATAAGTGCAGAAATCAAAAAGTTGAAACAATAGAAAAGAACAAATGAAGCTAAAATTGGAAAAGAACAATACAAGTAATAAATCTCTAGCCAGATTAATCAAGAAACAGAAGATATATTTTACCAAGTCAGGAATGAAAGAGAGAGCATGAATGCAGATATTACAGAGATTAAAAGATTAACAAGGGAATATTATGAACAGTTCTATGCCCATAAATTTGAAAACTTTAATAGGAAAATTCAAGTAAAGATGCATACTGGTGAAGCTCATTAAAGAAGAGATAACTTGAATAGTCCTATATGAATTAAAGACACTGAATCTGCAATTTTTATTTTAAAAAACATTTTGTCTAAATAAATAAACTTGAAAAGTACACATAAGTGTATACATTGATGAATTTTCACCAATTCTACACCCAGATCAAAAAACAATATATTACTTGTACCCTAAAAGCCCCTCCCCTCATAATTCCCTTGAGTTGCTACACACTTTATCATTAACCTCTGTGCTAACTTCTAACATCATGTATTACCTTGGCATATTGTGAAAAGGAATGTAATCACATAATGAATAGCCACAGTTTTCCAGAGAAACAGAACCCATAGGAGATTTTATTAATACAAGTGTATATATAAACATGCCCTTACATATATAAGTATGTACATATATACACCCACAGGCATACATCTGAATATGTATTTTAAATTCTTCTCACAAGCAAACTCCAGACCCAGAAGGCTTCACTGGTGAATTCTACCAAACATTTAAGGGAAAAATAATTTCAATATAATACAAACTCTTCCAGAAGATAGGCAGAACACTTCCCAACTAATTTTATGAGGCAACATTACCCTGACACCAAATGCAAAGATATTAACAAAAACAAGAAAACTACAAATCAACAGCCATTATGATCAAAAATGCAAAAATCCTCAACAAATACTAGCAAGTCAAGCCATGCAATATGTAAAAATGATAGTAATCTTTGGAGACCAAGTGGGGAATCAACATTTGAAATCAAAGTAAATCACCATATCAATATATATGATCATGTCAATAGATGCAGAAAAAAGCATTTGACAAAATTCAACAGCCACTTTATAAAACTTGCAGCAATGCAAAAAGTCATTCACAAAATGCCTACAGCTAACATTAGACAATGATGGAAATAGAATGCTTTCCCTATAAAATCAGGAATAAGGAATATTTACTCTCACCACTCCTATTCAACAGCATACTAAGTCAAGAACAAGAAATAAAAGGCATACATACTGGAAAGGAAAAAACATAAAATTGTTTCTAATCACAGACAACATGAGTGCCTACTTAGAAAATCCTAAAAATTATACAAAAATATTCCTAGAATTAATGAATGAGTTTACAAAGTTGAAGTTACAAGAACAATATGCAATATTCTTGTAGAAGTTGAGAGAGGTTCAATTATTTGCATATAGAAAGGCCAGGACTCAGGAATGATTTTGAGAAGGAAAAATGATTCATTGACTGCTGGCAGGACTCGGGACCTTTCTGTTTCAAACCAGAGCCCTGAACAAGATTTTCAAGTTCCTTTTATACAGCATGGGGCATCAAATGGTGCTTTTATCAAAGAAAACTACTTTCTTAGTTAAGTCTTTGCCTGAGTACCAGGCAAATTAACATATTGCCGACACCTCAGGTAAGCTTGAATTAGCGTCTTGCCCACATTCTGTGTAGATGCAACCTTGAATACACATTCAGTCTTACATCCTTTCTGAACATTCAAAGCCCATATCACTTAACTGGATTTCTAGAGACTAGGCATACTTGGATACAGAATTAGATGATTCTGAATTTATGCACAGGCTATATTATATTTCCCATTTGAGGCCAAGTCCAAGTTCCCTTAAATTTCAGCATCACTGCCATCAGAGTTTCCCTGGACTGACTGGTATGTATATAGAGTTTGCATTGCCAAATTGCCTCCCAGGACTGGAGTCATTGCCATGGTTACCAAGGGCAGGATTGCAGCCTCTTATGTCCCACACCCACAAGTCAGGACAGACAGCTTATCTCCGAAGAGACAGAGCTTCCCACCCATAACCCACATCAATATCAATCATGTATTTCTATACACTAGCAATGAACAATTGAAAGTTGAATTTTTTAAAGTACCATTTGCAACATCATAAAAATCATGAAATACTTAGCTATAAATCTAACAAAATATGTATAAGAACTATATATATAATTTTTTTTCTCACTGAGAAGATGATTTATTCCAAATGCACAAACAAGGAATTAAGGGATCTGCCCAAAACCAGTTCAAAGTGAGAAAGGGTCTAGGGTTTTTATAGGGGGAATAGGGGTTGAGGATCAAATGATGATTACATGATATATTCCTGCCATGTGGGTGAAGATTCTGGAATTTTGCTTGCAGGGTCTCCTGTGTTATCTCCTATATGCAAAGCTCCTGTTTGATGCCTAGTTTGCAGCTTTTTATCCCAGGGAAGTTGTATTGTAGCAGTTGTGAGAGGTTCAATTATTTGCATATAGAAAGGCCAGGACTCAGGAATGATTTTGAGAAGGAAAAATGACTTATTGATGGCTGGCCGGACTCAGGAGCTTTCTGTTTCAAACCCAAGCCCCAAACAAGAATTTTGAGTTCCTTTTATACAGAGGAAGGGCTAAATCACTCTTTGTTTCAGTGCTCAATAGGCTTGAATTAGCATATATATCTTCCACATCCTAGGTAAGCTTTTAGCATGGACTTCATACATTATAGATAAGCTTTTAGCACATTTGCTTTGCATTTTCCCTGAATATTTAAAGTTTATAGAGTTTGCATTGATAAACTGTTTCCTGGGACTGGAGTCATTGCCATGGTTACCAAGGGCAGAGCTGCAGCCTCTCACCATCCCACACCCACAGGTCAAGACAGACAGCTCAGGTTAAGGTTATCTTGGAAAAGACAAAGAGCCTCTCACCCATAGCCCACATCAGTTGCAGATTTTCTGGGCAATAAGGTGCTCCTGGTACCATTCTGTGGTTTTGTGGAGATGTTATCTTACTACTGACATTCCTGGAAGTAGAACTGGGAAGTTCTGGTTATTGTCCTTCTAGGAACTAAGACCAAAATGTAAACTACTATGATTAGGTTAATAGAAAACTAGTTCAACTAGATCTGGAAAGGGTCTTGGAATTTTTCATAACTGCTTAAGAAAAGAAATTTTCAATAAGCACATTTTCCAGCCATCAAGTCCCGCCTTGTGATTATACTCTTCTTATTCTTAAGAAGAAATATTTGTAAGCATTCCCCATTTGAGGGGAATGGGCAAAGGTCCATCTTCAGTAGTTACTCCCTGCTGAGCATGGGTGAAGAAAATATCCATATTATTTTAGAGGATGCTCTTGACATAAGCCCACAAAGACAACATAGACAGCAGCAAGACAAGCACACGGCAAGCAGAATGAAGGCAGTTCTTGAAACAGCCACTCTCCATCTCATAGGCAAGTTCATCAACCACTCAGAAAATGAATCTAGTTTTCTGAGATTTTTAACATGTTCAATATCATTTTGCATATGATCCAGTACAGGAGATATTATTATTATCATATTCACCAGGTACAGTGCTTAATACTAATCAATGCACAAGCTTTTCTCTGAGTGGGAGTTAATAGATCTAAGCTCCAGGTTTGCAATACTATACATGTTGTCCCTCCATGGAAGCAGGCCATAATGCCAATTGTATTTGTTTAGGTTCTACCCATTTACTCTGGCAATTATTGCTCCACTGGGTGTATCCTTTACACAGCCAGCACAGTGTGGCACTGTTGGTCTGGAGATCCACTGGCCTGGTACACAGCACCCTGTGGCACAATGAACAGAGCCAACCTGGAGACAAGTATCCATTGTAAGTCTAGCGATATCAAGCCATCACTGGCTGGCAGAGCCACAGAAGCCTGAGGCAGCAACATATTTCCACCTACTTCAGAGCATGACCAAATGTGGCAGATACCTTTATTGTTTTGGGGGTCTTAGTGACCAATCTAGCCAATAACTCAAATGGAGAGACACTGTACATGGCACTGGGGCCTGGTTTAAATGTACAAGAGAGTCCAACAACATCCTCTTAGTGTGTGGCTTTCTGGATATGTCCCTATGTGCCCTGCTGTAAGGCACTGTTTGTGGCTGACATTGAAAACAGGCCTCACAATCTTGTACGATATGAACTTGTATGATATTAATAGGGATGTCTAATGCCTTAGCCAGGCCCACCCTGTGGCAGCTCCTCTATGCTGTGCTTTTTGTATATGTACCCATGGGGCTACTTCTTTATCACTTCTAGAGCTGGAAACTTTAACTCTGGGTTCCCGATGTCATATGGGTGCTAAAAAAATTTGGGGAGCTATTAGGTTATAAATAAAGAACAAAACATCTCAGGATTTAGAAATACCAGTCATAGACCAGAGCTCAAGAATAATTAGGGGATTTGAATCTCTGGACCGACAATGTGATAACCAGGTCCTGAGCCTCAACAGACTCCAGCACCTACAATCTGATTTATTGGACTTATCACACTCAGCTAAGATGGAGTTGAAGAAGGACAATCACCACACCATGGAGCCTAGAGTGATTACAACCGAAAATGGGAGGATTGCATCCAGCATCCATGTGGAATCTGAGCCTCCTCTTGACATAGAGGTGCAATGGACACTACCAATCCAATGTCCACAAAGAAGAGGTGGCATTGGATTGGGAAAAGTGGACATGGTGGAAGATGGGTGTGGGGAAAGGCAGGAAGAGATGAGAGGTGGAGGCGTCTTTGGGTCATGGAGCTGCCCTGGATGGTGCCTCAGAGGTAATCACCGGACATTGTAAATCCTCACAGGGTCCACTGGATGGAATGGAGGCGAGTATGGACCATGATGTGGACCATTGTCTATGAGGTGCAGAGGTGCCCAAAGATGTACTTACCAAATCCGATGGATATGTCATGATGATGGGAACGAGTGTTGTTGGGGGGGGAGAGGGAGGGGGGGTGGGGATGAATGGGACCTCACATATATATTTTTAATGTAATATTATTACAAAGTCAATAATAAAAAAAAAAAAAAAAAACAATGGCAGCGGAGGAAAAAAAAAAAAAAGAATAAATGTGACTGCTATAAAAGCTTACAATCTAGGCCTTAATATCCTTAAATTAAGCTATTTCTAGAGATCATAAACTACAACTTATAGTAGATGTTTTGTTTCATCTTGCTTTTACTCTTTTACCAAGATTATGTTAATCAATAGGAAAAACATAACAAACTTCTGCCTTGCTTTTTCCATTAAGGTCTTTTTGTTTATGATGGGGTGGCTGCATGATCTATTCAAGAAGCATCATAGCAAAAGAGTGTAGCTGATAAGAGATTTTGGTTGTTCTCACAGCATCACATTTTTCTAAGAATAACTAAAAGTATAACCAAAAATCATGTCATACAGATCAGTATTAGGATAGAACAGACAGTGTGAACTTTGAAATTCTTTAAGAATTTTTTTATATATTCCCCAAATATATAAGGAAATTACACATTTAATTCCTTCTTCATGTTTTCTCTTTTAGAAAGATACTGTTTACCACAAAGAAACTTCAGAAGTGCTGGAAGAAATTTATTTTTGTAAATTTATGAAAACTTAAGATGCCCTATGGAATCAAGATCATATTCTCGCTACCACCAACTTAATATATTACCGATGTTTTGGGACATTAATATCCCCACCATAAGAATATATTACTTTTTCTGTGAGTAAGAGAAGATGTACATTACCATTGCAGGGTGAGGGGAATATGGAGAAATATGGGAAAACTACAATTGGTGTGACCTACAGACTCTGGTTAACAGCAATACTATAATATTCTTGCATTAATGCCAAGCTATACTGTGTTGATAATGGAGGTGTATGGAAAAAGTGTGCCAAATGTATGCTATGGACCATGATTGGTGGTAATAGTCTGATATTATCTCATAATCTGTAACAAATGTTCCACCAAGGTTTGGAGTTGTATGGGAAATCTATACATTTGTATGATTGTTTTGCAAGTTCACAATATCTGTAACAAAAGTACATTAAAAAATAGTATGGGTTGGGGGAAAAATACATCAAATGTAAGATAAGGAATATAGTTGGTAGTAATATTTTGACAATGCTCTTGCATAGTTTGTAACAAACGTTTCACACCAATGCAAGGAGTTGGTGGAGGGGTGATATATGAGACCCCTGTGTGATGTTATGTATATTTATTTTTAAGTTCATAATCTTTACTATATACTTATTGTTTATGTGTGTTCATGTATGAATGATATACTTAAATAAAATAAATATTTTTAAAAAAAGAATATATTACTTTTAACAATGTGGGTGATTCCCTAAACTTCAGAGTGGTAAATGTAGTATGGGTTTTTACACATTATTAAGTGTATATATTTTAGCACCTCACTTTTTACAAGGCGAAAAACAAATTCTTCTATAACAATTTGCAATTAAAGAAGTCCTTAAGGGTTTTAGAACATTATATTCAAACAGACCTCTACTTATCACAGTAACAAATAAGTTAATCAAATAGTAAGAAAAGACCATTTCTAAAATAGTAGTGGTTCTCTATTGTTTTAAAACCAATAAGAATATGATGAAGACATTCTGATAAGGCACTGATTCTTTGTTATATATACACTGATTGTCTCAAAAGTTTTATATCCATCCACTCAAAACAGACCAGCCATTTAAGAAAACTGTGTTATTTAACAGAGAGGGAAAGTCAAATTTTAGTTTTGCATCAGTACACCACTTAGGAAACAAATCTTAGCATATATTAGAACAGACTGAGGATAGGTTTTTTGCTATAAAGTTAATTTTTGCTATCAATATCAACTCTTAGATTTCTACTTAATAATGATTTCCTGAAATCTGTCCTTTACATTGTAATCTTTTAGTTTGGAAAATGCTTCTACAAACTTCCCATAACCATCCATAACCACATAGACTAATTAATTCAAGACAAATTTCACCTTTAAATAAGCTTATTGAATTACAGTTAGCAATAAGCAAAATTCCCTTCTGCTAACCCATCTACAACTTTCCATATGCATTTAATTCTTGTCCTACATTTTTCCATCCTGATTTTATGAACACCGGCCATCTTATCATAGGACAAAAGACACTACCTTAAACAAGCTTTCACAAACCTTCTACTTCTTTCATATCCATTCATATCTTATATCATTCATTCTGAAGAACTACATTTTTAAACTACAAAACAAATAAGCACTGTTGAAAGAAATCAAAGCAGAACTAAGAAGAATGAAGAATGCTTCCATCAGAGGAGACAACACTGAACTGGAAGTTGAGAATATCACCAGGCCATTTTGGGCTCCTCATGCTACTAAACTGACAGGCAATGAAGGGGATTTCTGTGCTGCCTGATGTAACTGATTCTAATTATCAAAGGGAAATTAGGGTGCTGCTGCACAATGGGGAGTATGCAGGATGAGTGTGACTGGAATGCAAGTGACACTCAAGGTGCTTCTTGGGTGATTAAAGTAGAAAGATGGGAAACAAAAACAACCCAATTTAGGGAGGACTGTTAAAGGCTCAGACCCTCCAGGAATGAACAAACTTAAAATATATGAAACAAAAAGTGACAGAATGCAAAGAAGAAATAGACCAATCCAAAATTGTAGCTGGAACCTCAACACTCTTCTCTTGCTGATTGAAAGAATTACATAGAACCTCATAAGGATGTAGAAGACATGAACAATTCTGTGAATTCACCTGGCCTGACAGAGAACATAGCACCCAATTACAGAAGAAGACACATTTGTTTCAAGTGCCAATGGCGCATTCACTAAGACGGACCATATTCCAGACCATAAAACAAACTTCAACAAAGTAAGAAGAATTAAAAGCATGCGAAGTATGTTCTAACCACAACAGAATTAAACTAGACATGAATAAGGAAAAGATATGAGGAAAATATGCAAATATTTGAAAATTAAGGAACAAACTTCTAAATGACCCAAGTATCATAGAGGAAGTCACAAGGAAATTTAGAAAATATTTTAAATTGAATGCAAATATCAAAATTTCTCTGTGCAGCTAAAACAATGTTCAGAGGGCATTTATAGCTTCTATTAGAGGGTTTAGAGGGAAATTATAGCACTAAATATTTACATTAGAAAAGAAGATCTTAAATCAATGATCTAAGATTTCATCTTGAAAAACTAGAAAAGGAAGAGCAAAAGCAAGCAGAAAGTAATAAAAGTAGGAAATAACAAAGAAAGCATATTAAAGGAAATAATAAAGATAGTAACAAAAGTTACTGAAATAAAAAAGAAAACAAAATCAAGGATATAAAACCTGATTTTTGAAAAGCATCAATATTTTGATGAACTTCTAACAAGATGGTTTCAGAAAGAAAAGAGAAGACAACAATATTAATATCAAGAATTAAAGAAGAGGCATCACTACACATTCTACAGACATAAAAAAGACAATAGGGGAATATTATGAACAATTTTATGCCCCAAAATTCTACAACTTAGATGAAATGGACAAATTCCTAGAAAAACACTAACTACCAGAGTTCACTTTTTTAAAAGTATGTATGCATATATATATATATAATGAATAAATCTATGTTTAAATGAAACATAGTTTATAAATTTTTCAACAGACAGAACATTGAGCCCAGATTGCCTAATAAGTTCAACCAAATATTTAAGAAAGACCCAATTCTCCACAAATTCTTCTGAAAATAGTAGAGAAATAAGCACATCATAATTCATTTTATGAAGGCAACATTGCTCTCACCAAAGTCACACAAAGATATTACCTTAAAAAAAAATGAAGACCAGACCAATAAGCCACAGGAATAGAGATATAGAAACCCTCAAAAGATTATCAATAAACCATATCCTGAAATATAAACAGGGAATGAAAAGTCGGTTCAACATTCAAAAATCAATATAACTCAGGATATCAACACACTAAAGAAGAAAACCATATGACCATTCCAATAGACACAGAGGAAACATTTGCAAAATTCATTTTTCAATGCATGATGAAACTTTCAGCAAGCTAGGAATAGAGCTTCCTCACCATGATAGAAGACATCTCTGAAAAAACTACAGCAAACACAAAACTTAGGTGATGAAAAGCTGAATGCTTTCCCCTAAGACAAAAATAAGGCGTGGATGTCCTCTCTCTCCACTCCTATTCACTAGCATAATGGGAGTCCAAAACAGTGCAATAAGGCAGGGAAAAAAAGGAATAAAAGGCATACATATTGGACAGGAAGAAATAAAACTTTCAATTTATAGACAGCATGAACATTTACATTTAAAATCCCAAAGAAGCTACAGAAAAGCTACTTGAAGTAAATGAGTTTAGCCAGGTTGAAGACTGAAGTAACTTTGGGAAAGACAAAAGTAAAGGGAATGAAAACAGATCAGTGGCTGCCACGTGCTGGAGGTGGGGTTAGGGACTGACTACAAAGGAACACAAGAGATGTGTTGGAGATGATGGAAATGTACTAGATGGTGACTGTGGTGGCAAATATAAGACTGTATACCTTTGATAAACCTTATTGAACTGTATGCTAAAAGGATGAATTTCACCATATGTAAATTATACCTTGACTTTTGAAATATATTTTCTGGCTAACTATTTCTGTATGAGACCTGTATTTTAATAATTGCATAATATAATACAGTTTTTATTAGCGTAAATGACACCAGCACTTGATGGGAAGTTACATGGGTGATCTTTTAGATCCTCTAGGATCCAAAGTTTTGAGGTACATATGTGATTCTCCAACCTCACACACAAAAATTATAGATACATATATATATCATATATAGCACACATATATATTCCTATTTATAGTTATTATGTTATCTTATATACCAATGTGTACACATACATATAAACTTTTTTGAAATATTCTTCAGTGTTATGATTTATTTTATTAAACATGTTCAAATTTTCTTTTTTTCCACATTAACATATGGTTATTTGTAACCCAAAAAAAGTTACTATTTTAGATAAACAGTAAAAACCATGCAACAAATCAAAACTAAGTTAATGAGGAAACAGGTCAGATTACTCAAATTTATGCAAATCTATAATCTAATCCCTAGTTTAAGAAAACATCAGTAGTTCATTGTATTAAATTGGCATGTTTGATATGATTAAATTCTTGAAGGAGTAAAAATTTGCCCTAGTAAATGGGGGTGTGAGGACATTTTCTTCAATTTAGAAAGAAAATCCTAGAAAACTATGTTCTCCCCCATTTTAAAAACTTTCTTCTCACTTTTTCCTTCATTTGTATTAGAAATGTCTTTGTGCCCTCACTCTGAAATACATCCTCCTCAGAAATTTGCTAAAAATGATGAAATCGTACCTGCAAGCCCAAAGGATGTTTTCCATGATGACCCTGCATCCTCTTCATCCTTACTGCGCCAACTTGCTCTTGCAAAGCGTCCACTGGCCTGCCACACGGTAGGCTTACTCTCATTAGAAAAGAAATTTATAGAGTTATCCATGGTGTCAAATAACACATAAATTTTAAAAAGGATCTCTGATAATCTAATTATTCAGTTGACATTCATCTCCATTTTAGTTCAGACACTCTCCTTACCATCAGGTAGAAATGGACCACTTCTGAGCTAATTTCCAAATCCCACTGTCTGGTTACAAGCTCCATTATTTTACACTTCCACATGGCTTGCAAGCAAGCCCCCTTGTGTCCATCCACATATTCTTCTTCTCCCCTAATTTACCAAAGCTGTGGGAGAGAAGTCCTGGGCTCACTGGGGTTTCTAAACCCAGCAGAACCATTTGGAAGATATTTGCTACTGTCCCTAGCCAGTTTCCTCTACCCTTCCTTCACTGCAGCTAATTCCCAACTACCACCCTCTTCTAGCTCCTACCTTAATTCTTTGTCTTATGAAAGTGTAGCCTCTTCTTAGAAGTGCAAGCCAGCAACTCATTCTCTTTGTATACTTAGATGCATCAGCATTCTTCATAACACCTTACTTTCCCCCTGTTCAGAATTAATTCTTCCACATTCTCAACCCTATTTCCTTCTGCTTTCTCTGAGACTTTTTTCCATAATTTATTTTTAATCTATCTATATATATACACACACACACATGCATATATATAATCTCTACCTATCTACAAGTTTTTACATATCATAATTCTCAATTCTCTCACCTTAAAAATAGAAACCCCTTTCAACTTTCCATCTCCATCTAGCTATTGCTTTAGCTCTAACAGATATTTCAAATACTATTCTATACTCACTTTCTCTGTTTCCTTTCCAATGTCTCACTACTGAACTTACTCACTTAGGCTATCTACTTGGCACTGGTTGAACTTTGCTTTGCAATTCCACTTAGCAAAAGTCTCCTAAATTGCCTTCTTGGGTCTAGTCTCCACTGTGTAGGAAAAAATTCTTCCTACAATGCAAATCTAATTATAGCCACCCACCGACTTCAAGATAAACCACGGATTCTTGCTAGGCATATAAGTGTAGACCATTGACTACTTGGCCTTTGCCTGCCTGCTCACCGTGACCTCTACTAATTTCCTACATGCACTTTATGTTTTACCCATAGCAAAATACATGGCTTTTTCTTTTGCTTCTATGGGTAAATTCAAGTTTCTAACTCTTTTCTCCTTTTCATATTTTCTTTTAGATTACTGTAAACATCTACCTACTAATTTATTGTGAACATCTGTCTAGTAATTGTTTTTCACTTCTTGCCACTCCAACCTATCTTCCACCTTATCAGCAATCCACCTTCTAGACAAAGAGATGATACATAGATGGTAGGTAGACAGGTAGGTAGGTAGGTAGGTAGATTAGAGATAGATAGATGATAGATAGATAGATGTAGGTAGGTAGATGAGAAAGTAAAACAGGAAGTCTCCATCTCTGTTTCATTTTCATTCTATGGGACTGAATCAAATGCATACTCCTTGGCATCACATATAGAATTCGTTTCCACTCTGGCCTAGTTTCTATTTTTGGCTCTACCTCTCTTCAGGTTTCCTAGCATTCCACCTCACCCATTCCCTACAACTCCTATTACATAAAATTTCTCACCACTAAGATCTTTTCACAACTCCTTGCCTTTGCTCCACTGTAGCCTGGTTGAGATTCTTATAACAAGTGCTTATTATTTTAGTTTACTGTGAATATAAAACTTCTAGCACTATATTTATCTTTATTTTCATATTTATTCCATCTAATCCAATAATATTATGTAGTTCTCCCCCATGAGATTTTGCTCTGCCTAAGGAAGACTTTTAGTCCACTTCGATGCATTTATAGCATCCTCTACAGTACTTGGTCCAATGGGGAATGAAACTGAATTATATTAGATGGCAGAAAAAAATCACATTAAAATAAAGATTCAGTAGTCAGTATTTTAGCCCTCGATTCTGCATCATCTACTCACTCATTCAAAAAATATTTTCTGAGGACCTCCTAAGTGCAGATATTATTCTAAGTGTTTGGGATACCCAGTGAACATGACAGATGTGCTCTGCCCTTACGAGTATATATATTCTCATGAGGAGACAGATAAACTGGCAAACAAATAAATCATTGCCACTGGCGATAACTATTAACAAATAGAGCCTGCTGATACATAACTGCCATGTGCCTAATATATGAAAAGAAGCTCAGCAAGGAGCAAAAGGAATGACAGGTTCAAAGGCCCATGGCCTTAAATTAGCTGGCCCTGCCTAATTCTCCATCCTCAGCTCATGTCACTCTATTGCTCCCATTCCTGCTCCAGCCATAATCTATGCCCTTTCTTTTCATCTTCTTGGTGGTGTCTGTTTATAATTTTGAATGCATTTATTTTTTCCTTTCTTGCTATTTAGTGCTATTTAGTGTGGGTGTGGGTGTGGTGCTTAATTCTATTCCATGAGATGCTCTAGCCTTGGAATGACTCTTACAGACACAATTAGATATGTGATTCCAGAATAGAGGCCTGAGCACAATCATTTTTACCAATAAGCATATACATGTACACATGTAAACAACTACCTTGTATTCCTATTAAGCAATTAGTTTGGCTGAATGAGCCAAAACATGTTTTTACGCTAACATGACTATGAATCTCCTTACAATAAATATCAGTCAACTTGTGTTTTAGCAATAACGATCATTTTGGAATATATTAAGTTCTAATGGATTTCTAAAATACAGTGCCATTTTGAATTATATATAAAACATAGATTTAAAAAGCCATTCCCTACAATGAATAAGAAAAATATCAATTCTACATATACTACTTTTAAAAAATTTTTGCTTTTCCCTCTGATGATTTAGTCTCCATGGAATGAACCTCAGTGAACCCGCCCATTCTGCTCAACCACGAAAAGTGGGCTGTGAGATGCTCACTCACTCCATTAGCTTCATGGAAGGACAATGGAGAGGAACCTCAGCGTGCTTGCAGGACAGCCTAAGCAGGGGGCCTCAAAGCAGTCTAGGGTCAGGCAGGTGTGAGGCAGTGAGAGCACATGGGTGGGTCCACAAGAGCCCCAGGTCCATGGGAACCAGTGTAATAGAGCCCACAGACCTAACTTCTGGGGATCACAGTGAGAAACGTCCACATTTAGAGCAGACTCCATCTGTACTTTCAACAAGTCACAGTCCCTCCAGTCCAGATGCAGTTCACCAGTCAGCACTGAATTTACCCTGTGCAGTGGTGCTGCCAGGTGACACAGCAGTGATTCTACTTTTATCAGGTTTCCAGAGAAACATGGTGGTAGCAGGCTAACAAAAGACCATTTTCTTATTGAGAAGGACAGGCTTGGTTGACATTTACTTACAGGTAGTATTGAAGTTTTATTTTTCCTATTTGGATAAATTGCTCCAGCACAATTCATCGAGCTGACCATTCCATCTCCAATGATTTGCAATGTCACTTGTCATATATAAAGTGCCCATGGGTCTTTGCCAAGACCCTCCACACCTATGCACTGGTCTTAAGTGCCAATTTCTACACCATTACCACATTTTCTTAATGTACAACCTTATAATATCTTATGATCTTACTAATTTGCAGTGCAAGTCACCCCTCCATCATATATACTGTACACATGCTTTTTGCTTCTTTTCCTTTTTTTTTTTATTTTTGTTTTTCAGGAGATACTAGGGATTGAGCCCGGGACCTTGTATTAATATATGTGAAGGCAGGCACTCAAAACTGAGCTACACCTGCTCCCTCCTTCTTTTCCAAATCTCTCTTGGCTATTCTTGACCTTCTGCTTTCCCAAGTAAATTTTTGAATCAGTTGGTCAAATCTACCTACCCTGCAAAAACAGATATTCATTGAAATTAAATTCATTATGAATATTAAGTTGGGGATATCTGATATCTTCATTATAGTATGCCTTGCTATCCATCAAAAACATTTCTAACATTCTCAAATGCAAATCACATCTTTTTAATTTATTCTAATACTATATAATTGATACTATTGTAAATATAATACTTTTAAATTAGATTTGCAAAGCACTGTACAATCAGCAAACTGCAAGTTTTCATGTAAAATATTTTTATATGTATTCAATTCTAAATACTTGATATTCCTCTTGATTTCTTCTTTAACTCACAAGTTTAAAACTATGTATTGTGCCTGAGTTATTCAATGCATATTCCAAAACTGTGGAGGATGGTAGAGACTGGAGGACTCCACAAATGCTGATTGAAGAAAGAGTAAAATATCAGATCCAGTGTCAAACATGAAAGTGGACATGCATTGTTAAGCACTTTCTGCAATGAAGACAGTGTTCTGGAGACTGAGGAAAGATGGCGTTGGTTTAAGTGTGCACTCACCACCTCTCTCGCAAAAAAGGCTAGGAAGGAACAAGATCCAGGCCGAGAGAGCTGTTTTGGGAACACACAGAGCAGGAGGCATCAGGGCATCGATCTGCAGGGAACAGCGCAAAGAGATAAAAAGCCCAAAGGAAAACCATCAGTTTCTCACCCCAGTGGCTGGAAACAGTGGGCAGCTAGGCCCTCAAGGCAAAAAACCACAGCTAACTCCCTGACTCCCAATAGTCACTGAGCAGGAGGGAACCTTCTCCAGGATTAAGAGGTTTCTGGCAAAGAGTGGAGAGGGGTTTCCTCTCTGTGGGCTTGGTTACCTGGTCCCCCTTTGAGCTTTAGGGAGCATACGTAGGTGGCCTGAGGAAGAGGGGAGGGCAAATTTGCTCAAGCAGCCTGATTTACCAAGCTGACCTGGGAGAGAGGAACTTGGGCTGAGAGATGGTGGAGTCAGGCAACTGACTGGTCTGGTGCTGAAAACTATTAAAATTCCAACTCCCCTAAGGGAGGCAGGCAGTAGGAAGCATTTAATAACCTTCCAAGAGCCTATTAGGGTCCCCCAGGTAGAGGGGGAGGTCTGGAAGAAGGTTGAGAGTCATTTCTCCATGGTGAGTTCATATAACAGGGTACCATTTGAATTTCAGGAGGGAACTCAACCTGACCAGGAGAGGTGAGGGGAGATCCAGTCACACAGGCTGTCATGTCCTGCTGCCCTGGGAGAATAAGCAGTAAGAGTAGAAAGGGGGGACAGGGGACAGACAGGCTCCTATAAGTAGTAATACCCCAACTGCAGGGAGTCAAGCCTATCCTGGGGAAAGTGACTGGATAGCTCTCTAGCTAACAGACCAAAGTAGAAAGGTTAGCTCAGTGGAGGAGTCTCCAATTTGAATATACAAGGGCCCTGGCTTGATTCCCACCTCTCCTTAGAGTAGTGATCTACCATGTGATCAAACACACAGCTGATACTTTAGAACAGGAAACACATAAACAGTATTGTATTAGCTTCTCTTGGGTCTCTTATTTTTCTTTAAAAAAGTTCCTTTTTAAAATTTTACTTATTTTACTTGCTAAAACCCGATTCAAAATTTGCAGAGGGCAGGCTGCAGGGTAACTGATTGACAAACACTAGCAACCTGAGAAGCTCTTCAGGGGCTTAAGTGAGAAGGCTGTTTCTCCTAAATTTTTGTTTGTTTGCTTATTTTTTTGTTCTTTTTTTTCCCCTTTTCCTCCCCTTCCTCACCATTTTTTAAAAATTAGGTACTGCTGTCTTGTTTCTTGTTTGCTATGTTTCCCCATCCTTTGTTTCCCCCCCTTTTTTTTGTATACAGATTTTGTCTATTTATGCTATTTCTATTCCTTCCTTATGTTCCAATATTCTGCTTTCTATTTTGGTTCTTAAATTCTGCCTCTATGTTTAGTCTTCAATTTTTCTTATTTTTATTTCTATCTCCTCTATTCTCTGTTTTCTTTCATTTTTAACTGTTTTTTCTTATTGTATTTTTTCTCTTTCTGTCTCTTCTTACCATTCAGGCCTTTTAATTCATTCTAGATATTTTTCTCTATTCAGTTTTTCATTTCATTGTACCCCTCTTCTTTATTCTTATTCCTCTGTACTTCTTACATGAGTTAATTATTCATTTTCCTAGGCCTTATATGGTTCCTCTTCTATCTTTTACTATTATTATTTTTGTTATCCTTTTTCTCTTCTTACCCCTTTCCTTTTCTCTGGTCCTAATCTTTCTCTATCAAGGGAACACAGACAACAGTAAGGAAACAGAATAGGAAGAACTAAATGTCAAAGAGAAAACTTACCACACACACAAAAACAGCAATTAAATAAAACTCGAGTAGAGAGAGAAACTAATCAACTGAATAAACTCATCAAGATAAAGAGATGCCTAAAAACCAACAAAAAATTATAAGTCATGCTAAGAAACAGGAAGGCATGGCCCAGTCCAATGAACAAACTAAAAACCAGGAAGAGATACAGAACATGGAACAACTAATCAGAGCTGTCCAAACAAATATCTTGAACCAATTTAATTAAGCAAAGGAAGAGATTAAGGATATTAAGAAGATGCTGGGAGAGCATACTGAAGAAATTGTAAACATATATAAAAAGATAATGGATATGATGGTGATGAAAGGCACAATCCAAGAAATCAAAAATACACTGGAAGCATATACCAGCAGATTTGAACGGACAGGCGGAGGAAAGAATTAATGATGTGGAAGACAGTACAGCTGAAATCAAACAGAGAGTAGAAATGATAGATAAAAAGAGAGCAAAAATCTAGCGGGGACTTAAGAATCTGAACAACACAAAACACTAAAAAATATGCATTATAGGCATCCCAGAGGGAGAAGAGAAGGGAAAGGGAACAGAAGGAGTATAGGATGATATAAGAGCTGAAAACTTACCAACCTTATTGAGAGAGATGGATGTACATGTCCAGTAAGTGGAGTGCACCACAAACAGTATAATTCCCAAGAGGCCTACTGTAAGACATGTACTTGTCAAATTGTCCAAGACAAAAGACAAAGAGAGAATACTGAAAGCAGCAAGAGTTTAAAAGAGAACCATCACATACAAGGGAAGCTCAATAGAATTAAGTGCTGGTCTGTCATCTGAAACTATGGAGGCAAGAAGGCAGTAGTATGACATAGTTAAGCTGCTAAAAGAAAAAAACTTATAGCCAAGTTTATCCAACAAAACTGGCAATCAAAAATGATGGAGAATTCAAAATATTCACAGACAAACAGAAATCAAGGAAGTATACCAATAAAAAACCTGTCCTTCAAGAAATAATAAAGGGAGTACAGCAGATTGAAAGGAAAAAACAGGAGAGAGAGAGTTTGATGACAGTGTAAGAAAAAATAAATTTAAAAAAAGACAGAGAAATAAAAATAACACATGACGTACATAAATCCAAAGAAAATATAGCTTATATAAGTAATTCCTTGAAAGTAATAACACTGAATGTTAATGGATTAAACTCACCGTCAAGTGACAAAGAATGGCAGAATGGATAAGGAAATATGACCCATCTATATGCTGTCTACTAGAAACCCATCTTAGACCCAGGAATTCAAGGAGTCTGAAAGAGGTTGGCTGCAAAACAATTTTACAAGCAAACAACAATTTAAAAAGGGCAGGAGTAGCTATACTAATATCAGACAAAGTAGACTTTAAATGCAAAACTATTGAAAGAGACAAAGACAGGCACTATATATTAGTAAAAGGGGTAATCTTTCAAGAAGAAAGAAAAATCATAAGCATTTCTGCACCTAACCAGGGTGACTCAAAATACATGTGGCAAACACTGGAAAAACTAACTGGAGAAATAGATACCTCTAAAATTATAGTGGGAGACTTTAATACACCATTAACACCACTAGACAGAATTTCTTAACAGAATCAATAAAGAAGCAAAGACTCTGAACAACACATTAGAGAATCTGGACCAAATAAACTTATACAGAACACTACAGCCAAATACAGTGGGATATACATTCTTCTTGAGTGCACATGGATCATTCTCCAAGATATACCACATGCTAGGCCACAGAAAAATTCTCAGTGAACTCAGAAAGACTGAAATCATACAAAGTAACTTCTCTGACCACAAAGGAATGAAGCTGGAAATCAGTAAGGGCAAGGAACCTGATTTGGCACAAAGATAAGGAAGTTAAACTACACACTAATAAACAAACAGTGGGTCAAGGAGGAAATTTCAAAAGAAATCAGTAACTACCTTGAAACAAATGAAAATGACAACACAACATATCAAAACCTATGTGATGCAGCAAAAGCTGTACTGAGAGGGCAATTCATAGCCATAAGTGCATACATCAAAAGAAAGAGCTAAAATCGAAGACCTAAATGGACACATAGAGGATTCAGAAAAAGAACAAGAAAGTAAACCTAAAGGAAGTAGAAAGGAGGAAATAACAAAGATTACAGCAGAACTAAATGAAGTTGAAAATAAAGCACTAGACAAACAAAACCAAAAACCTGATTCTTTAAGAAGATCAACAAAATTGACAAAGCCTTAGCTAGACTAATGAAGAAAAAAAAAGAGAAAAGATACAAATACACAAAATAAGAAAGAGGAAAGAGATATTACATCAACCCCACATAAATAAAGAATATCATAAGAAGTTACTTTAAAAAATTATATGCCAACCAGAAGGATAATTTGGAGATAATGGGCAAACTCCTAAAAACACAAAAGCAGCCTACATTAACAAAGGAAGAAATTGGTGAACTCAACAGACCAATCAGAAGTAACAAGATTGAACTAAGAAGAGTCCAAAACTAGATGATTTCACAGGTGAATTCTACCAAACATTCTGGAAAGAACACTAATCTTGCTTAAAATCTTCCAAAAAATAGAAGTAGAAGAAACATTGCCTAACTTATTCTATGATGCCAACATTACCCTAATACCAAAGCCAAACAAAGACACCACAAGAAAGGAAAATTATAGGCCAATCGCTCTAATGAACGTAGATGCAAAAATACTCAACAAAATACTTGCTAATCATATTCAACAAATTATGCACTATCACTAAGTAGGTTTCATTCCTGGTATGCAAGGATGGTTCAACATAAGAAAATCAATCAATGTAATACACCACATAAACAGATTGAAAGAAAAAAATCACACGATCATATCTATAGATTCAGAAACAGCATTTGACAAAATACGGCACCCTTTCCTGATAAAAACAATGCAAAAGACAGGAATACAAGGAAACTTTCTGAACATGATAAAGGGTATATATATGAAAAACCCACAGCTAACATCATTTACAATGGCGAAATCCTAAAATGTTTCCCTCTAAGATCAGGAACAAGACAAGGATGCCCACTCTCACCATTCCTACTTAACATTAGAAGTACTTGCTTGAGCACTTAGGCAAGAAAAAGATATAAAAGGCATCCAAATTGGAAAGGAAGAAGTCAAAATTTCACTCTTTGCAGATGACATGAACCTATACATAGAAAGCCCTGATAAATCTACGACAAAGCTTCTGGAGCTTATAAATGAGTTCAGTAAATTCACAGATCATAAGATCAATGTAAAAAATCAGTAGCTTTTCTGTACACCAATAATGAGCAATCTAAGGAAGTCAAGAAATAAATCCCATTTACAATAGCAAGTAAAAGAATCAAATACCTAGGAATAAATTTAACTAAAGATGTAAATGACTTATACACAGAACATTATACAACACTGTTAAAGGAAATCACAGAAGACTTAAATAAATGGAAGAATATTCCCTGTTCATGGATGGGAAGACTAAACATCATTAAGATGTCTATCCTACCCAAACTGATCTACAGATTTAATGCAATTCCAATAAAAATTAACACAGCATTTTTTACCAAATTGGAAAAACTTTGAAATTTATTTGGAAGGGCAAGAAGTTCCAAAAAGCCAAAGAAATATTGAAAAAGAAAAATGAAATTGGAAATATCACACTAGCTGACTTTAAAAAATACTACAAAGCTACAGTGGTCAAAACTGCACAGTAATGGCACAAGGATAGATATACCAACCAATGGAAACAAATTGAGAGTTCTGATATAGATCCTTGCATATACAGTCATCTGATATATAACAAGTCCACCATGCCCACTCAACTGGGAGTGCATGCCCTCTTCATCAAATAGTGCTTGAAGAACTAGATATCCATATCCAAAAGAATGAAAGAGGAACACCATCTCACACCCTATAAAAACTCAACTCAAGATGGATCAAAGATCTAAATATAAGAGCCAAGACCATAAAGACCTTGGAAGATAACATAGGGAAGCATCTACAAGACCTTGTAATAGGAAATGGTTTCACAAACTTCACACCCAAACCATGAGCAGCGAAAGAAAACATAGATAAATGGAACCTCCTCAAAATTAAAAACTTTTGCACCTCAAAGGAGTTTATCAAGAAAGTGAAAAGCAGCCTACTCAATGGAAGAAAGTATTTGGTAACCATCTATTTGATAGGAGCCCAATATCCAGCATATATAAAGAAATCCTATATCTCAAAAAGAAAAAGAAAAACAGCCCATTAAAAAAAAATGGGCACGTGATTTGAACAGATACTTTTCCAAAGAAGAAATACAATGGCTAAAAACCACATGAAAAGATGCTCAACATCACTAGTTATTAGGGAAATGCAAATCAAAACTATAATGAGACTTCATCTTAAACCCGTTAGATAGGCAGCCATTGAAAAAACAAAGGACTACAAGTATTGGAGAGAATGGGGAGAAATGAGAACCTTCATCCACTGCTGGTGGGAATGTAGAATGGGTCCAGCCATTGTGGAGGCCAGTTTGGTGGTTCCTCAAAAAACTAACTATGGATCTGCCATGTGATCCAGCAATTCCAATACTGGGTATATACCCAGAAAAATTTAAAGCAAGGACATGAACAGATATATGCACAACAGCAATTCCAATACTGGGTATATACCCAGAAAAATTTAAAGCAAGGACATGAACAGATATATGCACAACAATGTTCATAGTGGCATTATTCATTACTGCCAAAAGTTAGAATCAACCCAAATGCCCAACAAGAGATGACTGGATAAATAAAATGTGGTACATACATACAATGGAATATTACTCAGCTTTAAGAAGGAATACAATAGCAACACACAGGATAACAAGGATGAATTTGGAGAACCTTATGCTGAGTGAAGCAACCCAGGCATTGAAGGACAAATATTACATGACGTCACTGATAGGGATTACGCAAATCAAGCAGAATCAGAGAGCTAGAGTCTGGACAATAGGTTTACAAGAAATAGAAAGGGAGAAGGAAGTTGTGAGCCAATGCCCATATGGGCGAAATCTATGATAAGGTAGAAATGAGTAGTTGTGCAATGAAGGAATATGACAGGGGTGTAGTGATACTATTTGGTTGGGTGATGTAAGTTTGACAGGAGAGTGAGGGGGAAGGGTGGGTAGGACATTTATAGAACAGAACTGGGAGAGGGGTGGGGAGGGAGCAGGTGAACTCTGGAGATTGGCTGGTATGTGGTTGAAACTACAATGTTGAGAAACTTTTTTTGGCAATATGACAAGGAAGGTTTACTGTCTTACAGTGTTGGATGAGGGGGCATTTGGGACAGGGTGCACCTGGGGCAGTCTTCTAAAGAATGTGCAAGTGATCATTTTGTTATAGTGTGTTGTATCAGTGGGTGGAGACCCACATAATGAGAGGGAAGGAGTTGGACTCACATCCTGGGGAGGACCAATATATTCTCAAATAGAGGGGTGGGTGTCTCAGAGAGCATGGGTGGTTCCTAAAAGGTGGGGACAGGCCAGTGTGTCAAGCCCTTGGTGTTGTTGCAAGTAACTATGAATCCTGTCCTTCAAGGAGTGAAGCCTGGCAGTCACTGTGGGTCTTCACAGGAGGAGGAGGGAGGAATAGAGTATATGGAAGAGGGGGTATTTAGGGGGCAATGGAAGTGTTCTGCTTGATCTTGCAATGATGGATACAGGCCATGTTGAATTTCATTAAAAAATTTATAAACATGTGTGGTCTAGAGTGTAGACCATAATGTAAACCATTGACCATGGTTAGTGGCTATGTATAAATATTTATGCATCAGTTGTAACAAATGTACCATCCATATATAAAAAGTTTATTGATACAGGAAGGGGGAAAAGAGGGAAGATGTTGGGCCTATGTGAGTCCCCTGTGTACTGTATGTGACTTTACTGTGACCTAAAATGACTTTTGTAACATCATTTACAATGGTGAAATCCTAAAATCTTTCTTTCTAAGATCAGGGACAAGACAAGGATGCCCACTATCACCCCTTCTATTTACTATTGTGTTAGAAGTACTTGCTCGAGCACTGAGTCAAGAACCAGATATAAAAGGCATCCAAATTGGAAAGGAAGAAGTCAAAATTTCACTATTTGCAGATGACATGATCCTATACATAGAAAGCCTTAGAAATCTACAACAAAGCTTCTAGAACTTATAAATGAGTTCAGTAAAGTTGCAGGTTACAAGAACAATGTGCAAAAACCAGTAGCATTTCTGTACACCAATAAAGAGCAATCTGAGGAGGAAATCAAGAAACAAATACCATTTACAATAGTGAATTAAAAAAAAATCAAATACCCAGGATTAAAAATTAACTAAAAATGTAAAAGATTTATACACAGAAAACCAACACTGTTGTAGGAAATCAAAGAAGATTTAAATAAATGGAAGAATATTCCCTGTTCATGGATAAGAAGGCTATCATTAAGATATCTATCCTACCAAAATTGAACTACAGATTCAATGCAATCCCAATAAAAATCAACACAACAATTTTTAATGAACTAGAAAACCTACCTATGAAATTTATTTGGAAAGGAAAGAGGCCCCAAATAACCAAAGATATATTAAAAAAGAAAAATGAAATTGGAGAACTCACATTACCTGACTTCAAAACATACTACAAATCTACAATAGTGAAAATGGCATGGTAGGGAAGCGGACGTGGCTTAACTGATAGAGCATTCACCTACCATATGGGAAGGTCTAGGGTTCAATACCCAGGGCCTCCTGACCTGTGTGGTGAGCTGGCCCCCATGCAGAGCTGCCATGTGCAAGGAGTGCCACGCCACTCAAGTGGTGCACCCTGCAAGGAGAGCTGCCCCATGTTGAAAAAAGTGCAACCTGCCCGGCACGGCACACATGGAGAGCTGATGCAGCAAGATAACACAACAACAACAAAAGAGATGCAGTTTCTCAGTGCCGCCAAGGGTGCAAGCGGACGCAGAAGAACACATAGTAAGTGGACACAGAGAGCAGACAATGGGGGGGGAGGGGAGAGAAGGAAGAGAAATAAAAAAATAAAACATAAAAAAAATGGGATGGTATTCACACAAGGATAGACACACTGACCAATGGAACTGAATTTAGAGTTCTGATACAGATCCTCATATGTACAGTCACCTGATATTCAAAAGGCCACCAAGCCTAGTCAACTGGGAGAGAATGGCCTCTTCAACAAATGGTGCCTGGAGAATTGGATATCCATAAGTAAAAGAACGGAAGAGGATTACCTTCTCACACCTTATACAAAAATAAACTCAAGATGGATCAAAGACCTAAATATAAGAGCCAAGACCATAAAGACCTTGGAAAGCAATGTAGGGAAGCATCTACAGGACCTTGTAATAGGAAATGGCTTCATGAAATTCACACCCAAAGCATGAGCAGCAAAAGAACAAAAAGATAAATGGGACTTCGTCAAAATTAAAGCCTTCTGCACCTCAAAGGAGTTTGTCAAGAAAGTGAAAAGACAGCCTATCCAATGGGAGAAAATATTTGGTAACCATGTATCTGATAGGAGACTAATATCCTGCACATAAAAGGAACTCCTGTATCTCGAAAATAAAAAGACAAAAGACCCATTTAAAAAATGGGCAAGAGATTTGAACAGATGCTTCTCCAAAGAAGAAACACAAACGGCTAAAATGCACATGAAAAAAATGCTCAAAATCACTAGCTATTAGGGAAATGCAAATCAAAACTACGATGAGATACCATCTTACTCCCATAAGAGTGACAGCTATCAAAAAAAAGAAGACTACAAGTGCTGGAGAGGATGTGGAGGAATGGCAACACTCATTCACTGTTGGCGGGAATGCAGAAGGATCCTGCCATTCTGGAGGACAGTTTGGCAGATGTTAGAGGTTTGCAATAATTAACAAGCTGTACCTGTTTCCGCTGATATGCACTGGGAAAAAGGTAAACCCCCTCCCCCCTGTGGCACTTTCCCACAGGTTAAATAAAGGAACCCAGTAAGGACAGGAGTAAAGGGAGATAGAGATCTTCACCATCTGCATATCAGAGGGAGATGGAGATCTTTACTACCTCTAACTGCATATCAGAGGGAGATGGAGACAGAAACCTTCAATATTTACAAACCCTTTTAAAACCCTACAGATCAAAAGAAACATTTGCTCTGGCAGCTTTCCAAGAAGCCATAGACAGCCTCAACCCCCCCCCCCCCCCCCCACACACACACACACTAACTATCATTTCTCTGCCTAGGAAAGTTCTGTATAAACTCAAGTTCCCCTTTTCCAGGAGTGGGCTGAAGTCTCTCTTCAGACCCCCACCATGCTGGTGGGGAGATTGAAATCTGTTATTCAGATTCCCTCCATTGGGAGAGTTTCTCAGTAAATAAATTCTTTGCTTATGGTCAATCAGTCTCCATGTCTCAGTAAGAGCCATATTTTCTCCAACAGGTGATTTCTAAAAAAACTAGCTATAGATATGCCATATGACCCAGCAATCCCATTGCTGGGTATATATCCAGAAGAGCTGAAAACAGGGACACAAACATATATATGCATACCAATGTTCATAGCAGCATTATTCACTATTGTCAAAAGTTAGAATCAACCCAAATGCCCATCAACAGATGAATGGATAAATAAAATGTGGTATATACATACAATGGAATACTACTCAGCTATAAGAAGAAATACAGTACAAATACATGGGATAACATGGATGAATCTTGAGGACCTTATGTTGAGTGAAGCAAGTCGGGCATTGAAGGAAAAATATTACATGACCTCTCTGATATGAAATAAGCAAATCAAACTGTCTCAGAGAGCCAGAGACTGGATGATAGGCTTATAGGAAATTGAGGGAGAGAGGAAGGTTGTGAGCTGATGCCTACATGGGTGAAATCTATGATAAAGTAGAGGTAAGTATTTATACAGGAAAGGATAAGATGGAGAATTAAGAATACCTTTGGGTGGGGCAGTGAAGGCTTGAGGGGGGCTAGGTTTGGAAGGGTGGGTCAGATGGCCCAAGGAATTGGGGGGAGGGCTGGGGGAACAGTTGAACATGGGAGATTGTTGTGTGTGTGGTTGACACCATAATGTTGAAAAAACTCTTTAGAAAATAATATAAGGAAGGATTACCTGCTTAAAGGTTCTTAAGGGGGGTGGGATGTGCACAGGGGCAGGCTTCTAGGGAGTGTGTGAGTGCTCATCTTGTCATAGTGTGTTATACCATTGGGTGAAGACCCATACAATGAGTGGGAAGGTGTACCCACATCCTGGGGAGGCCTGATGTTCTGAAATAGAGGGAATTGTGTCTCTTGAGAGCATTAGTGGCTCCCAAAGTCAAGCCCACAGCATTGTTGCAATTATCTGTGAATCTGGTCCTTCAAGCAGTGAAGACCAGTTGTCTCTGTGGGCTCTGAGGGGAGGGGGAGAGAGGAATAGAATAGATAGAAGCAGGGCAACTGGGGAGGGTAATGGAAGTGTTCTGAAAGATTGTGCAATGATGGATAAAGGTCATGTTAAATTATAACAAAAATGTATAAAAGTCTATAGGCTAAAATGTAAATCACAATGTAAAATATAAGGTAGCTAAAAATTTTGAAAATTTTACAGTCTAAAATATAAACCATAATGTAAACCAAAATGGAACCATGTTTGGTAGCTATGTTTCAATATCTGTACATCAGCTGCAGCAAACATAACATGAACATGTAAAAAGATCATTGCTGGGGAAGGCAGAAAAGGTTTTGATGGTAGATATATGGATATATGGGAGTCCCCTAAGTAGTATATGTGATTGTACTGTGATCTGAAACTTTAAGGCAAATTAAAAATTAAAAAAAAAAAGGATGTAGACATTGAGGAAGAAATGAAAAAAATTGCCTTGTCACTGTACATACAGGGCAATATCCACTACAGTGATGAAAGGCAAAACTTCAAAAACAAAGTATTATAGTATTTTTCATTTTTTAATACACCAATTTATTTTTACTTTATTTTAGCTTTTCTAAATTATGTATTCTATTTCTAATCTTTAAACCTATCACTACTATTACATTTTCCTATTAATTGAATTTGGCAATATATTAGAATTTATTGTTGAAGATGTCTTGGTTATTTTCATAGTAGTTAGAGTTACAAACGACAACTGAGTGAGTGCTGAGTTCCCAGCCAGAGGAGCTCTGTCACATTCCTCAATGGAATAGCAACAATTCTTCAAGAGCAAGGGCAAAGACCAGTAAAGAAGGATCCTCCAATGATGAGCCCTTGATACTGATGACAATGCTTATGAGCCTGTGTGCCTGAAATTTCTATGAGGCCTAGAGCTGCAGGGTGCCTAGAAGTTATCTCCTGAGAGCCTCCATGTTGCTCAAATGTGGCCACTCTCTAAGTCAAACTGAGCATGTAAATGCATTACCATCCCCCCAGCATGGGACATGACTCCCAGAGATGAGCCTCCCTGGTGCTAAGGGATTACTACCAATCACTAACTGGTGATGCAACTAGGAAAAGACCTTGATTAAAAGGGGGAAATGGTAAAGACAAATGAATTTATATGGCTAACAGACTTCAAAAAAGAGTCATGAGGTCATCATAGAAGTTGACCTTACTCATGCCTCATCAGGATCCCAGAGACAGCCAAAGTAGATACAACCCCAAGCACTGGTGCTCCTGAGGGCTATGGAGACACACAGGCTCTACAATCATGGCAGTTGGCTCTGGAGTTCAGTGCTTTGTCAGTGGGCCCTACTTTGGAATTTGTGTTCCTGAGTGTGATGGAGTTGGACCCAGATTCAGATGGGACCTCTCTACACATGCCTCTTCTATCACTTTTACTGGACCTGTGGTTGGTGCTGGGGTTGGTGTATACCCAGGGGACTTCAATCTCTGGACCTGCCATGTGCCACCTGGGCCCTGAGCCTCAGCAGAGTTGCAGCTCCTATTCTCCGGTTTGTTGGACTTGCACAGGTCAGCTAATAGGGAGGTGAAGATGGTCAACTACCACACCAGGGAACCAAGAGTGCCTATAACTCCAAGCAGGAGAATTGTGTCCATCAGCCATGTGGGATCTAAGCCCCCTCTTGATATAGAGGTGGAGTGGACATCAACAACTCAGCATCCACAGGATGGAGGAATAAAGTATGGATTAGATTTAACTTACTGTATTCTACTATAGAACTATTGTGACTAGTGATGGAACAAACTGTAGCACTGATCTGGAGAAAGTGGCCCTGCTGAGGGCAGGGAGAGGGAAGAAGAGATGAGATGTGGGGGCATTTTCGGGACTTGGAGTTGTCCTGAATGATATTGCAGGAACAGATGCTGGACATTATATATCCTGCCATAACCCACTGAATGGACTGGGGGAGAGTGTAAACTACAATTAAACTATAATCCATGTGGTGCAGCAGTGTTCCAAAATGTATTCACCAAATGCAATGAATGTGCCACAATGATAAAAGAGGTTTTGATGTGGGAGGAGTGGGGCGGTGGGGTGTGGGGTATGTGGTAACATGTTATATTTTTTAATGTAACATTTTTTGAAATCTATGTATCTTTTCTAAAAAAAGACAATTTAATTTTAAAAATTAAAAAAAAAACCGTAATGAGATATCATCTCACACACATACACACACAAAAGCATAATAAAGATAAAAAGAATTGAATCAACCTTGCATCCTCAGACTAAACCCAATTTGGATAATGTGTATTTTTCTTTACATATAATGCTGGATTCTATATAATTATATATATTTTAAAGATGCCAAGTCTTTATTCCTCAGTAATATTGACCTATAATTTTCTTTTTCTATCCTGTCTGGTTTTTCTAGTATGGTAAATTTGACATTATGATCTAATTTTGATAGACTCCCACAGTTTGCTTTGAAGACAATTCTAATTAAAATTCCAATTTTGTTAATGAAAAAAGTAATAATAATAAAACTGCTTTTAAGACAAAATGAAAAAAAGTAAGACACTGGGGGAATAAATGGAATAAAATGCCACTATACACACAGGACAACAGATCTTACAGTGATGAATGAAAAAACATCAAAAATTTTTAATATTCTTTATTTTTTTAATATTCCAATTTTTTTATTTTAGTTTTACTTTTTCTAAATTATTACATATTTTATTTCTTATGTTTAAACCTATCATTATTATTTCATTTCACTATTAATTGTATTTCATGATCTTGGCTTCATTTTTGAAGAAGTTTTGGACCACAAAAGGGTCACAACTGTGGCAGGGGAGGATCATTGGTATGGGCTTCAGTGATAGGGGACACATGGGAGGAAGTTCACCTGGGCAAACCTATAAGGTACATAAATATGTTCAAATGTTCATGGGGCATTGTCACAGTTGGTGGAGATTCACACAATAACCCAAAGAATATTGAATTCCCATCCTGGGAGCTCTGCCACATTCTCTAATGGAACATCACTGATCCCCGAAGTGCAGGGCAATGACTACTAAAGAAGGATGGTCCATTGATGGACCCTTGATACTGACAATTATGCTTATGAGACTTTGCTCTTAAATTGCAACTTAGCCTAGTGCTACAGGGTGCCTAAGAGTTCCCTCCTGTGAGCCACCTTGTTGCTACAATGTGGCCTCTGTAAGCCAAACTCAGCATAAAAATGCTTTATTTTCCTCCAAGCATGAGATATGACTCCCAAGGATGAGCATCCCTGGCACCAAGGGATTACTACCAAGCACCCAAAAGCAATGGAACTGGAAAAAGACCTTGAATAAAAGGGGGAATAAGGTTTAAATCATGTCCTTTTTCAAGCAGGTTTATGAGCAGATTTCTATCAAGTAAGTCTTTTTCTTTTCTGCCTAATCATCCTAATACTTAAACGCATCAGGGAATAGCTCTGCTGGAAAAGCATTTATTCCATGCATGACATCCCTGTCTGTGCACTCAAGGTTCAAAATATGAAAACCTGTTCTGTGTGTGTTTGAATAAAAACCATAAATAAATATTTTCTTTAAACAAAAAAAAAGGGGGGGGAGTAAAGACAAATAAGTTTATATGGCTAGGAGACTTCAATGTGAGTCGGGAAGTCATTCCAGAGGTAATGCTTATATAAGTCTCAGTAGGAGCTCATAGATTGCCAAAGTAGATACTGCCCCAAATAGTGGGGCTCCTGAGTGCTATGGAGACACCCAGGGCCTACTGTCACAGCAGATAGCTCCAGAGTTTGGTCCCTTGCCAGTGGGCCCTATTTTGGAGTTTGTGCTCCCCAGTGTGACAGAGTTTGATTCAGGTGTGACTTCTCTACACATGCCTCCACCATCCCATTTTATTTGAATCTATATTTGGTGCTAGAGTTCTTAGGTGTATGTCCAAGAGATTTGAATCTTTGGGCTGCCCATGTACCAGCTAGGACCTGAGCCTCAGCGGAGTTTCAATGCTTACTCTCCAGTTTATTGGACTCAACCAGGACAACTAATGAGAAGGTGAGGATGAATAACCACCATGCCAAGGAAATGAGAGAGTCTACAGTTGTAACCAAGAGAGTCCCATCCATCAATAGGCAAGATGGCGGCAGAGTAAGTCACTCTGAGCGGCAGAGTAGAGTCAGCTTCTGCTACAGGGCAGTTAGTAAACACCCAGAGCTATCTGGAGCTAGCTGAAACACCTATCTGGGGCTTCCAGGAGACCAGAAGAGCATTCTGCAACATCCTGGAAAGAATGGAAAGAGGAGACTGCCCATCTGCAGAGAAGACTCATAAGTAGAGACCTCAATGCCAAGGAGGGTATTGCCCATCCTCTACTGGAGGCTCAAGCCGCCTTGGGAGCTGTTCTGGGACTGGAATTGAAAGCTCCATTTCCCAAAAACAGGGGAACAAGAGACGGTTTTCAACAACTTCAACTACTTATGAGTAAATTCAGCAGGCTAAAGTATAATCCTGAGAAAGCTAAAGTTTGAATCTGTCCAAGTCAGAAATAGGCCAGTAGCCACCATCTTAACTCCATGCCTGGCATCAGAAGAAGTGGGGCAGAATGAAAATCACAGTGCTGGTAGGGACTGGCTTCTTTCCATCTAGATCAGTTTGCAGCTCTAGCATAAGACCAAACCCCACCTTGAAGCCAGGGGGACCTGTGCCAGCCTCTCCAGGAAATTACCAGCCAAGCCACAGAGGCCAGTGATCATCCTACTTTGGCAGCACAAACTGTCCCAGGAGCTATTCTGTGGCTGGAATTTGAAGCTCCATTTCCCTAAAACAGGGGAGGAGGAGATGGTTGGACACTGATTTCAGCTACTGATTGGCAGATTTGACTGGCTAAAGTATAACCCTAAGAATAGATAAAGTTTGAACTTGTCCAGGTCAAAAAGAGGCTGGTACTTGCCATTTTGACTCCGACCCCAGCATGAGGGAAAGCTGGGCTGACAGAAAATCACAGTGAGGGTAGGAACCAGTTTCTTTCACCCAGATCAGCCTACAGCCCTAGCCTAGGCAGCAGCCCCACCCCTAGCAGGGAGAAGGCTGGCAGGCCCTGCACACAGCCTATGCAGGAAACTGCAGGTACATTTGATTGGCACAGACTGAATAATCAGAAATCTATCAGGGCAACTGCAGTCATCTTGGACCCACACTGCTTAGATTGCTGCCCACAGCTGCAGCTCCATCACAGCCCCAGGTAGGGGAGAAAAGGACATGAAGGGACTTCAGTCTCTCTGGGCAAATAGAGTATAGGCCTAAACAACTTGAATTATTCCACACAGCTGTGACTCCATCCCTACCCCTGGAAAAGGAGAAAATTGGGAGAAGCTTCATCAGTCCCTGGGGTAATGAGGGCAGCTTGAGTCTCCACAGCTTATAACACCAACTACATCCTTGGTTTCTACTGCACAATCAGCAAGGGAGAAAGGGCAAGAAGCCCTAAACTAAAGAGAAAAACTACACCCAGAATAATTATGCTAGTAAGCCAGGTGCCAAGACATCAACAAAAAAATTACATCCACACCAAGAAAAAGGAAGCTAAGGCACAGTTAAAGGAATAAGTTAAGCCTCCAGATGACATAAAGGAGTTGAGACAACTAATCATAGATGTTCAAACAAATCTCCTTAATAAATTCAATGAGATGGCAAAAGAGATTAAGGATATTAAGAAGACATTGGATGAGCACAAAGAAGAATTTGAAAGCATACATAGAAAAATAGCAGATCTTATGGGAATGAAAGGTACAATAAATGAAATTTAAAAAACACTGGAATCATATAACAGCATATTTGAAGAGGCAGAAGAAAGCATTGGTGAGCTTGAAGAAATGGCCTCTGAAAGTGAACATACAAAAGAACAGTGTGTTATATCATTGGGTGGAGACCCATACAATGAGTGTAAAAGTGTACCCACATCCTAGGGAGACCTGATGTTCCCAAATAGAGGGAATTGTGTCTCTTGAGAGAATTGGTGGCTCCCAATTAGTTAGGGCAGTCTACTATGCCAAGCCCTCAGCATTGTTGCAGTATCTGTAAATCTGGTTCCTCAAGTAGTGAAGATTAATTGTCACTGTGGGCCCTGAGGTGAGGGGGAGAGAGGTATAGAATAGACGGAAGCAGGGCAACTAGCGGGCAATGGAAGTGCTCCACAAGATCATACAATGATGGAGATAGGACATGTTAACTTACACCAAAAGTGTATAAAAGTTTATAAACTAAAATGTAAACCATAATGTAAAACATAAGGAAGCTAAAAATTTAGAAATTTGTACAGTCTAAGAATATAAACCATAATGTAAACCAAAATGGAACCATGTTTGAAAGCTATATTTCAGTATCTATACATCAGCTGCAGCAAATATAACATGAACGTGTAAAAAGATCATTGCACGGGAAAGGGGAAAAGAGTTTGATGTTGGGTATATGGGAGTTCCCTATATTGTGTATGTGAGTTACTGTGATCTAAAACTTTTTCTAAAAATTAGAAAAATAAAGAAAGGCTATAGACACTGAGGAAGAAATGAAAGAAAGTGCCTTCCCACTGTACATACAGAGCAACAGCTATTACAATGATAAAAGGCAAAATGTTTGAAACAAAGGTTTATAATATTTTACATTTTATTAATACACCAATTCATTTTTACTTTAGTATTTCTAAATTATTATGTATTCTATTTCTAAGCTTTAAACCCATCACTGTATTTCAATTTCCTATTAATTGAATGGCAATATATTAGGTTTCATTGCTGAAGAAAATTTGGACCACAAAGAGGTTCAACTATCGCAATAGAGGAACACTGGTGTGGGATGTTATTTATGGGGGGCACATGAGTGAGGGGGAGTTCTCCAGGGCATGTATATAGGGGACATAAAAATGTTCTGATACATGTTGGATATTTTTATAGTAGTTACAGTTACAAACATCAACAGAGGGAGTACTGAGTTCCTACCCAGGGGAGCTCTGTCACATTCCCCAATGGAACAGCAACAATCCCCCAAGTGCAACGGCAAAGACCAACAAGGAAGGATGGTCCAATAATGAGCCCTTTCTACTGATGACTATGCTTATGAACCTGTGTGCCTGAAATATGAACTGGCTTAGAGCTGCAGGGTACCTAAGAGTTACCTCATGAAAGCCTCGATGCTGCGTAAATGTGGTCACTCTCTAAGCCAAACTCAGCATGTAAATGCATTACCTTCCCCCCACCATGGGACATGACTCCTAGGGATGAGCTTCCCTGGCCCCAAGGGATTACAACCAATCACTAACTGCTGATGAAACTAGAAGGAGACCTTGAATAAAAGGGTCAACTAAGACCAGCAGAATATCTCAGCCTATATGTATGATCAAGTGTTAAAAATGACCTTTTGACCTTGAATAAAAGGAGGAATTGGCAAACACAAATGAGTTTATATGGCTAAGAGTCTTCAAAAACGAGTTGGGAGGTCATCAGAGGGGTCACACTTATGCACACCTCAGCAGGACCCCAGAGAGAGCCAAAGTAGATGCAACCCTAGGTGCTGGTTCTCCTGAAGGCTATGGAGATCCACAGAGTATATGGTCATGGCAGATTGATTTGGAGTTCTGTGCCAAGTCAGAGAGCCCTACTTTGGACTTTGTGCTCCTGAGTGTGATAGAGCTGGACTCAGATGTGACCTTCCTACACATGCCTCTTCTGTCACTTTTACTGAAACTGTGGTTGGTGCTAGGGATGGTGCATGCTTAGGGGTCTGGACTGCCCATGTGCCAGCTGGGCCTTGAGCCTCAGTAGAGTTGGGACTCCTACTCTTTGTTTCTTTGGACTTAGCCAGGCCAGCTAACAGAGAGGTGAAGATGGTAAACACCACACCAGGGAATCAAAAGTGCCAACAACTGCAAGCAGAGGAATTGCATTCATCATTCATGGAACCTAAGCCCCCTTTTGATCTAGAGGTGGAATGGACATCACTATCCCAGGGTCCACAGGATGGAGGAATAAAATATGGATTAGAGTGGGCTTACTGACATTTTACTATAAAACTATTGTGACTAGTAATAGAAGAAATTGTAGCATTGAGGTGGAGAATGAGACCACGGTAGTTGCTGAGGGCAGGGAGAGGGAAGAAGGGATGTGATGTGGGGGCATTTTGGGGACTTTAAGTTGTCCTAAATGATACTGCAGGATCAGATGCTGGACTTTATATATCCTGCCATAACCTTCTGAATGTATGGGGGGAGAGTGTGAACTACACGTATACTATTATGTATGTGGCAGAACAGTGCTCCAAAATGTGTTCAACAAAGTGTGATGAGTGTGTCACAATGATGGAGGAGGTTGTTGGGGTGGGAGGAGTGGGGTGCAGGAGTTGGGGGTATACGGGAACCTCTTATATTTTTTAATGTAACTTTATTTTGTGTGATGTATATATCTTCAAAAATATATAATTTACAAAAATGATGGGGTGGGGGGGTTGGGAGTGAGGTATATGGGAACCTCATGTTTTTTAAAATATTTTTTAATGTAGTGTTCTTTGTAATCTATTAACTTTAATTTTAAAAGTGTAAAAATAAATAAAACAAAATGGATCAAGGACCTAAATATAAAAGAGACAACTATAAAGCTCCTAGAAGAAAATGTTGAGAAACATCTTTAAGATCTTGTGGTAGGTAATATTTTCTTAATCTTATACCAATAGCACGAACAATGAAAGAGAAAATTGATAAATGGGACCTTCTCAAAATTAAACACTTGGTCCTTATAGGACTTTGTCAAAAGGGTGAAAAGGCAGCTGAATCAATGGGGGTAAATATTTGGCAATCACATATCTGATAAGGGTTTAATATCCATGATATATAGAGATCATACAACTCAACAATAAAAAGTCAAACTGCCTGATTAAAAAATGGGCAAAAGAATTCAAAACACAATTGTCCAAAGAAGAAATACAAATGGTGAAGAAACACATGAAGAATGTTCAACATCACTAGCAATTAGGGAAATGCAAATCAAAACTACGAGATATTATTTCACACCTGTTAGACTGGCCACTAGTAAAAGTTGGAAAAGTGTAAGTGTTGGAGGTAGGAACACTTATTCACTGTTGGTTAGAATGTAGAATAGTACAGCCACTGTGGAGGACAGTTGGGCAGTTTCTAAGGATGTCGAATATAGACTTACCATGTGATCTGGAAATACCATTACTAGGAATATACCCAGAAGAACTGAGAGCAGTGTAACGAACAGACTTTCGCACACCCTTCTTTATAGCATCATTATTCACGATTGTTAAAAGTTGGAAACAACCCAGGTATCCATCAACTGATGAATGGGTAAACCAATTGTGGTGTATTCTCCCAGTGGAATAGTATGCAACCATAAGAAGAAATGTGGAAACATGACAACATGGATGAACCTGGAGGACATTATGTTGAGTGAAGCAAGCCAGATACAAAAGAACAAATACTGTATGATTGTGCTATTATGAACTGAATATATAATATAAAATTATGGAGTGACGCCTTCTCCCAGGGGTTCCAGGCACCCTCTGCTTGCCCCTTCTCCCCCAGCAGCTGGGATCCTAGGCCCTCCCTTCAACAACACATGCTCGCACCCGGAGCCCCTGCGGGCCGGCTTTGCGCTCCCTCCCTCAGCAAACACTTCAGCCCTGGACGAACCCCACGTCCCCCCGGGAAGCTGCGTGGAGGAGAAAGGCCCCAAAGGACCAGCCGGCCCCGCGGGGCGGCCCCACCACTGACTCCACGAGGCCCAGCGCCGCTGGCATCCGACTCCATGGTGTGGGCACGGCTGGTCCCGGGGCCGAGGCTCCTGGTCTGATAAGGGCTGAGAGCGGGGCTCCCCTCCTCCGCGCACAGGGCACTTCCCTGCCGCCCGCAGCCAGAGCAGGTGGTGATCGCAGTGCTGAGCTCGGGGATGTGAAAGAAGAGCCCGTGCCCAGTCACTGCAACCCCAGCCCAGAGACAGCTCCAGGCCAGTGGACTCAGAGGGACCCCAGCCCCCCTCCCTGCAGGCTTGGAACGAGGCGTGGCCCCGCGGCCCTGTCAGCGCCTGGCCCTGGCCCAGGGGCGCTGAGCAGGCAGGTCCCCACAGCTCCGCCTCCGAGCCAGGAGAGTCTAGGCTGGACCCGGGGGCGCGGGCTGCGTCAGCCCGGGCGGGACTTTCTCTCCAGGAGAAAGGATCCCTCAGGACAGACGGGGGCTCCCAGAGCCCCTCCTGCTCCCCCAGCCGGCTTTCCCTCCGACCCCTCCAGAGGCAGTCCCAAGGGAGAATCGGGAGACCCTCGGAGCCCATGGCTGACCCCGCCTCCCCCACTGCCTGCTGCAGGTCCTCGGTGCTGGCCCCTCCTGCAGGGCCTCGGTTTCCCCCTGGAGCTGGTCAGGGGAGGGCCGCCTCCTGCTGGGGGAGGAGAGGGAGGCGTCCTCAGCCTGCGAGCACCCTCTGGGTTCCACTTGCGGCCCCCGCAGGACTGACAGTAACTGAGGACCAGAGAGATGCCTGAGCCCAGCCTCTGCCTCCAGGCTCTGCTCCCAGGCCGGGGTGGGGTGGGGAGAGCGGGTGGGGGGCGAGGGAGTGCCGGGTCCTCATCCGCAAACACCCAGACCCTTCTGGTAACATGCTATTAAGCAAAAACGCAGCGATTTTGAGGGTCCTAGAGCCCCCCTGTGAGGGTCTGGGGGAAAGGGGCGCCTCGTTTAGCCCCTCCCACCCCGCACAGATCCCGTGACTCCCCCTTGCTGTTGTCAACAGCCCCGCAGTGCTGCAGGTCACAAAGTGGCCACGTCAGCCTCATGGCCGTCATAATAACCGGGCCCCGGGCGGCGGAAGGGGGAGAGCAGGCAGTTGCGGCTGGTGCCCAGAGCCAGCCGCTGTCTTGCTTGGCGCGCTGCGCGGGTGCGTGGCGAGGTCGTGCGGGTCTAAGGTAGAGGCGCGGGCCCGCGGCTGCTGAGCATGCACAGATGCGGAGGTAGCGCCTGGAAGAGACGTTGGTGGACTTGCTGGCCCTGACTCCAGGCTTCCAGAGAGACCAGAAGGATGGGGAGCCGCGCTCCCCGGGCGCCTGGGCCAGCGCCCTTATGGCTGCTGCTGCTGCTCCTGCAGCTGCAGGTGTTGAGCGTGGGGGGCAGACCCCATCACATTCGGAGCGGGAGGGTCGCATCGCTCCAGAATTCAGGGGATTTGGGAACCTGCCAGCCCTCTTTGGATCTCTATTTTGTCCTGGACAAGTAAGTTGCTGGGGGCGCCTGGTGCACTGGGGGGGGGGGGGGGGGGGGGGGCTAGGGGAAGGGTTATTGGAGCAGGTCCAGGCTCCACAGGGGGGTTCTGACTGGGTCCAGGGCCTGGGGAGCCCCAATCTTGTGGGTGCTGCGGGAGGCCCAGGGGTGAGTCGCAAGAGAGGTGGCTCTGGGAACGCCTCGTTTCCTGAGGCAGAAGGATGTTCCAGGCTTTCGTGTCCAGATACTTTTCCTTGGAGGTTTCTACTGAGAAATAGACTAAGATGCAAGGCAACCAAGACGTTCATTTGGGGTCCTGAATGGCAATTCGAGGAGCAGAGATTCAGGGAGCACCCCAAGTAGTGTTGTGTTGTGGCATTTCCAAGCAAGAGATTTCAAAGAAAAAGACGAGCACAAAAGTTGACGCTGGTTGGAGGATGGTTGGGGTTATGTTAGGAGTTAGCTGAGTCCTTTCACTGCGTGTTGTGGCATTTCCAAGCAAGAGATTTCAAAGAAAAAGACGAGCACAAAAGTTGACGCTGGTTGGAGGATGGTTGGGGTTATGTTAGGAGTTAGCTGAGTCCTTTCACTGCGCTTTGCTTTTTGGTGTGGGGATGTCCCTGAGGTTTTGAGGAGCCTGTGCCTGAGGCTTTGCAGACTCTGGTGGTTTGTGACACCTGAGACCTGCCTAAGAGTCACCTCCCGCGTGGCCTCCTGACTCCATTTGAAATCTCTTGGCTGTCAAACTCTGTTTTCTTTTAGTTCTTTATAAGGAAGGGAACATAAGCCACCACAATGTTTCTGAAGCTTCTGTCCCTCCTTCTAAGTGGCCTTCAAGTGGGCTGATCTTTAGTCTAGAAGACTTCTGTCTCTACAGGGTCCCAAAGAAGCAGGTTCGTGGCTTTTTTTGGGTATTTTAAGTGTCGCTGGTGCTTGGAAAATCCTTTGCTTTGCTTCTTCTGGTGGCTTTGCTTCCTTCTTCACAGTCACTTTCAGGAGCAGCTGGCGGGTCTGCTTGTGGCCTTGGCCCCTGGGCAGTGGCTCAGGTGCCTCCTGGCCCCTGTGAGGTGGTCCTTCCAAAGAAGGAAAGGGAGGTGCAGGGTCAGCCTTGGAGAGATTGTCTTGCTTCTAACTTCAGCTCCTCCTGTTGGGTTGACAGTGAACTTTGCATTCATTGAAGAGTAATGGAAGTGCAACCAATGGTAATTCTGCTGGAGCACTTTACGGTTTCACCGTGGTTGTCTTCTTTCATCCTCCAAACAGCCCTGGAATGGACAGGAGCAAAGGGGGGTGTCCATCCAAGTCTGGGTGGGAGGGGTGAGGCCCTAGGGGTGAGTGAGGAACCCAGGGTCAAGTGATGGTGGCATATCTTGGAAGAGAATCCCTTCCTCTGCCCAGTGGGGGGACTTCTGACACACCCTGGACAGGTCTCGCCTGGTTGACATCCCCTTGGAGAGTGGTTCAGGTTTGAAGGACAGCTGGATCTGGAGGGGATGACAGCCTCTCTAGTTTAGTCTTTCTGGAAAGGGCAGTGAGTCCAGAGGGCCCCCCACTGCTGGGCAGCCATCCTACTGCTCTCCCAGGCTCTGCTGTTTGGCCCAGTGGGGGCACAGCCCAGCCAGGGTTGGAGGAGGAGCTCTGGCACCAGGGGTGTGTGAAATCACATTAACTGAGCACTTACTACATGATAAGCAACGTACTAGACACTTTAGTCCCTGACAACTGAGGGAGTGTGTTCGATTCCCCTCTTTTAGGATAAGGCAACTAAGGCTTGGAGGGGCTAAGTGGGTTGGTCAAGGCCACATAAACCTAGTTTGCATTTCTATTTCCCTACTGGCTAATGATGTAGGGGCTCTTTTCATATGCTTATTTTTCATTTGTGCATCTTCTTTGGTATGTTCAAGCTTTTGCCTTTTGTTTGACTGAGTTTTTTATGCTTCTGTTGTTGCATTGCAAAAATTTCTATATATTTTAGACATTAAACCCTTATTAGTCTATGATCTGCCACTATTCTCCCATTTTGTAAAATATTTTTAGTTTTCTTAATACTGCCTTAATGAATTAGTTTTAATTGTCATGAAATGGAACTTACATATTGCTTCTTTTGTTGTTCATACTTTGGCATCATATCTATGACTCCATAGCCAAATAGTATATCATAAAGATTGTTTTCTTCAAAGAGCTTTGCATTTTTAGCCATTATAATTAGGACCTTCATCCAATTTGAGTCAATTTTTGTATATGATATGACGTAGGAGTCAAGCCTCATTCCTTTGCAAGGGGATATCCAGGTTTTAATGATGTCATTTGTTAGAATCTAATCTTTCACATATGTGTGTTACTTACATTTTTGTACAAAATCAATTGTCCATATATGTTTGGGCTTATTTCTGTACTTTCAGTTCTATTCCAATGGTCCAACGATGCATTATCTTTAGGCCACTTCCACACTGTTTTGATTACTGTAACTTTGTAGTGTATTTTGAAATTGGAAAACGGTATGCTTTCAACCTAATTCTTCTCTTTCAAAATTGTTTTGTTATCTGAGGTTCCTTGCAGTTCTATGTGAATTTGAGGATCAGCTTTTCCATTTCTGCAAAAATGGCTGCTGTAATTTGACAGTGATTGTGTTGGATCTACAGATCCTATTGGGCAGAATTGACATTTTGGCAATATTAACTCTTTCAATCCATGGATATGGGATTTGTCATGCCACACATTTATGCCTTCTTTAATATCTTTCAATTCTCTTTTGAAATTTTCACTATAAAAGATTTTACATCCTTGCTTAAATTTATTCCTAGATATATTATTCATTTATATGCTGTCATAACTGGAATTGTTTTCCTTTTTTTGTGTTTAGATTGTGCATTGTTAGTATAGAGAAACATAATTGATTTTTAGTGTGTTAAACTTGTACCCAGTTGCTTTGCTGAATTTGTTAATTCTAGTAGTTTTCTTA
Organism: Dasypus novemcinctus; assembly: GCF_030445035.2. Taxonomy (NCBI): domain Eukaryota; kingdom Metazoa; phylum Chordata; class Mammalia; order Cingulata; family Dasypodidae; genus Dasypus; species Dasypus novemcinctus. The sequence continues at coordinate 96,930,929 of NC_080678.1, forward strand.
TGGATTCCCTTGGCTTTTCTATTTAAAAGACAGCATCATTTGCAAAATAGATAGTTCTATTTCTTGATTCCAATTTGGATACAGTTTATTTCTTCTTCCTTCTTAATTGTTCTGGCTAGGACTTCTAGTACAATATTGAATATTGAATAGCATGATTAAAATGGGCATCCTTATCTTGTTTCTGATTTTAAGGGAAAAGATTTCAGTTTTCATCATTGAGCAAGATGTTAGATGTGAGTTTTTCTTTTTTCTTTTTTGTCTTTATTTTTTGTTACATTCAAAAAATATGAGGCCCCATATAACCCCCACCCCCTCACCCCACTCCTCCCCCAATAACAACAACCTCCTCCATCATCATGAGACATTCATTGCACTTGTTGAATACATCTCTGAACACCACTGCACCTCATGGTCAATGATCCACTCCATAGCCCACACTCTACCACAGTCCACCCAGTGTGCCATGGGAGGACAAACAAGGTCCGGTAACTGTCCTTGCAGCACCACCCAGGACAACTCCAAGTACCGAAAACACCCCCACATCACATCTCTTCCTTGCACTCCCTACCCCCAGCAGCCACCATGGCCACTTTCTCCACACCAATGCCACATTTTCTTCGATTACTACTAATCACAATAGTTCATGAATAGAATATCAGTAATTCCACTCTAATCCATACTTTATCCCTCCATCCTGTGGACATTAGAATGGTTGTTTCCACTCCACATCTATATCAAGAGGGGGCTTAGATTCCACAGGCATGCTGGATGCAATTCTCCTGCTTTCAGTTGTAGGCACTCTTGGCTCCCTGGTGTGGTGGTTGACCTTCTTCACCTTGTTGGCTGAGTGGGGTAAGTCCAATAAACCAGAGTGTAGGAGTTGCAAGTCTGTTGAGGCTCACAGCCTGGCTATCACATGGTCAGTCCAGAGATTCAGGTCCCCTGGGTATACATTAAACCCCAGCACCAACTACAGTTCCGATAAAAGTAACAGGAGAGACTTGTGGACAAAGATCACATCTGAGTCCAGCTCCATCACACGGAAACACAAACTCCAAAGTAGGGCCAACTGACATGGCACTGAACTCCATCTGCGATGACCATAGAACCTGTGGGTGTCTGTAGCCCTCAGAAGAACCAGTACCTGGGATTGTATCTACTTTATCTGTCTCTGGGACTCTGCTGAGGTGTGCGTAAGGGCAACCCCTCTGATAACCTCCTGGCTCTTTTTGGAGACTCATAGCCATATGAACTCATTTGTCCTTTCCATTTCTCCCTTTTATTCAGGTCAAAAAGCATTTTTAACTCCTGGTATGATATGTAGACTGAGATATTCTGCTGGTCCGAGCTGACCCTTTTATTTAAGGTCATTTTCTAGTAATTGACCTTTATCATAAAGAAAAAGTTCCCTTCTAATCCTAGAATTCTAAGTATTTTTATCAAGAAAGGGTGCTGGTTTTTTTCCAAGTGTGTTTTCTGCATCCATTTAGATGATCATGTGTTTTTGTTTCCTTCATTCTATTCATGGATTGATTTTCATATATTGAACCAGTCTTGAATTTTGGGATCTATACCACTTGGTCATGGGTACAATCTTTTGTCACATGATGTTGGATTCAGTTTGCTAGCATTTTGTTCAGGTTTTTGGCATCAGTATTCACAAGGGAACTTGCTCTGTAATTTTCTTTCCTTATTAGCCTTTGGTATCCAGGTAATGCTGGCCTTATAGAATGAATTATAAAGTGTTCCTTCTTTTTGAATGTTTTGGAAGGATCAGAGAAGGATTGGTGTTATTTTGTACTTGAAGTACTGGTAGAATTAACTATTGAAACCATCTATTCCTGGACTTTTGGTGGATGGTTCTGTTTATTCAGTGTCTTTATTTGTTATAGATTTGTACAGATTTTCTCTTTCTTCTTGAGTCAGTTTAGGTAGTTGATGTATTTTTAAGACTTTTTCTAATTGACCTTGGCCCTCTAATTTGTTGGTATAAAATTGTTTAGAGTACTCTTTTATAATTCTTTTTATTTCTATAAAGTCAGTAACGACATCACTATTTTATTTTGATTTTAGTTATTTGTAGATTTTTTCTTTGACACTGTAGGTAAAATACAGTCCTTTTTGTCCAATTATCATAAACCCAAGTTTATTTCCGTTGATTGTCTCAAATGGTTTTCCATTCTCCATTTCATTAATCTGTGGTCTAATATAGAAATTATTTCCTTCCTTCTGGTAACACTGAATTTATTTTGCTCTCACTGCTTCATCAGGATGTGAAGTCAAGTTATTGATTTGAGATTTTTCTCTTCTTTTTCATATAGGAATTCATTGCTATAAATTTCCTTTTCAGCACTGCATTCATTCTATCCCATGAATTTTGGTATGTTGGCTTTAAAAAAATCTTTCTAAGTATTTTCTCTTTTTTTCTTCCTTTTTAATTAAAAAAAATGTTACATTAAAGGAATATGAGGTCTCCATATATCCCCTACCCCCCTCACCCTACTCCTCCCACATCAACAACTTCTTTCATCATCGTGGCACATTCATTGCATTTGGCGAATACATTTTGGCACCACATGGATAATGGTTTACACTGTAGTTTACACTCTCCCCCACTCCACCCCGTGGGCCATGGTAGGACATGCAATGTCCAGCATCTGTCCCTGCAGTTCCACCCAGGACAACTCCAAGTCCTGAAAATGCCCCCGCATCAGATCTCTTCTTAATTTCCTCTGTGATTTCTTCTTCAACCCACTGGTTTTGAAGAGTTTGTAGTTTCATTTCCACATATTTATAATTTTTCCAGTGATCCTTCTGGTATTGATTTCTAGCTTCATTCCATTGTGCTCCAAGAAGTTACTTTGTATGATTTTCATTTTTTAAAATTTACAAGTCTTATGCCCTAACATATGGTCTTCCTGTGGAATGATCCATGTGCACTTGAAGGATGTATGTGTTCTGTGTCATTGGGTAAATTGCCCTATATATGTCTCTTAGTTCTAGGTGGTTTATGGTGCTATTTCAATTTTCTATTTCTATGCTGATTTTCTGTCTCAATGTTTTATCTACTATGGTAAATGGTGTGTTGAAACTATTATTATAGAACTGTCTATTTCTCCTTTCAGCTCTTTCTACTTTTTCTTCATGTATTTGGGGCCCTGTTGTTACATGCATATATGTTTTATAATTGTTATATCTTCTATTTTAGTTGACTCTTTTATCAATATATAATAACCATCTTTGTTTCTTGTAAGAGTGTTTGCTTACCATATATTTTTTAAGATATGAAAGTTATCAGATATCCATCTTAGCTCTCTTTCGGTTATAATTTGCTTGGGGCATTCTTTTTCATTTTTTCACTTTCAACCTATTGTGTCTTTGGAATAAAAATGAGTCTCTTGTAAGTGCATATAGTTGGATCATGCTTCTTTATTCTTTCTGCCAATCTCTACCTTTATATTTGAGTGTTTAATTCATTTACACTAAGGTATTTATTTAAAAGGCAAGACTTCTAGCATTTTGCTACTTGCTTTTTGTATGTCTCATCCATTTTTATCCCTCCTTTGCTCCATTATTATCTACCTTTTTTGCTAAGGTGATCCTTTATCATGACCCATTTTGAATCATTTCTCATTTCCATTTGTGTAGATAATTTGGACATTTTTGTGATTAACATATGGATCACATTTGACATAACAGATCTATTATAGTTTATTTTCAATAGTTTATACATAATCTTTTCCTATTTCTCTCCTTCCCTATGTTACATTTATTGAAAGGTACTTCTTACATGTGTGCTCTATAATGTATCATTATGGTTGGCTTTATGCATTTGAACGTTAAGCCATATAATAAATAAAAGATGGTTTTAGAAATGACACTGCAGTAATATTGACATTTACATTTAGCCATATATGTACCTAAACCACAGGTCTTTATTTTTCAAACAGCTTGGAGTTGATGCCTAGTGTTCTTTCCTTTCAATGTGAAGGAGTTCCTTTAACATTTTTATAAGGCATGTCTATTTGTAATGAACTTCCTCAGTTTGTGTTTATTTGGAAATATCACAATTTCTCCCTCATATTTGAGGAGAACTTTTGTAGATATATTATTTTCTTTTGACAGTCATTTTTTTCTTTCAACTCTTCAAATCTTTCATGCCATTGCCTTCTGTCTTCCATATATTTGAATTAACAACCAAATGTTAATCTTACTAAGCATCCCTTTTACAAGATGTATCACTTCGTTCCTGCTGTTTTCAAGATTCTCTTTTTATCTCTGGGCTTTGCCATTTCCACTAAAATGTGTCTTAATGTAGATCTCTTTGAATTTATCTATCATGACGTTGATTGAGCTTATTGGATTAGTTTATTTCTATCTTTCATCATATTTGTGACATTTTTGGCAATTATCTCTTTTAGAATTCTTTCTTCCACTTTTTCTCTTCTACCTCTGGGATTCCTATGACATATGAATTGGTACACTTGATATTGTCCTACCATTTCCTTATACTCTCTTCACTTTTTCATTCTTTTTTCTTTCTGCTTCTCAACTTGCATAATTTCAATGGTCTTATCTTCTGGTTTGCTGATCCTTTCTTCTTGTTTCAGTCTGTTCATGCTATTGAATTTTCCTCATGTTAGAATAATTTTAGTTCAAGAATTTCTATTTGATTCCTCTTTATAATTCCTGTCTCATGATTGAAATAATAATTTTGTTAATATATTGTTTTCCTGGTTTCCTTTAGTTCATTTGTCCTGTTAAGAGAATTGATCTATGATCTTTGATTAGTAATCCAAGTGACTGGGATTCCTCTGTTAAAAGATTCTTTTGAATTCATTTTTCCTGCAAATGAGTCATACTTTCCTCTCTCCTTGCATTTTTGTAATTTTTGGTTGAGAATTGGACATTTTGAGTTTCGAGTATTGTGGTCACTCTGCAGGCTAGCTATTGCCTTCCTCAGTCTTCCAGATCAAATAAAAGACAAAAAGTGAGGGAGTAGAATAATAAGGAAAAAAAACATACCCTCACCCCTTCCAAAAATGTCTGCCACCCCTTAATTCTCTAAGTAGATGCCAGTGGAAAGCTGGAAGCTATTGTTGCCAGGAAAGCCAAAATCAAGGCTTGTGTCTCTGCAGGTCCTTCATGACCCATCCACCAGAAAATACACAAAAAAAGAGAAATGAAACTGTGTTAGTCAGGGTTCTCGAGAGAAACAAAATCAATAGTAGATATCTGTCAATAGTATGTGATTTTATAAGAGTCTCTTATGTCACCGTGGGGTTGCACACGTCCAGGTTCCACAGGCAGGCTGCAAAGCATGGCTCTGATGAATGTCCAATGAAGGTCCTTGATGAGTTTCTGGGAGATGTTGGCTGTCCAAAGATGAGATGGGAAATTCTCTCTGAGTGCTGAATCACTTCCCCTTTTAAGGCATTCAACTGATTGGATAAAGTGTCACTCCTTGCTGACAGAAATCTCCCTGATTGATGTAGATGTAATCAGCTATCTATGCAGTAAAATCAGTGGTGACTAAAGCCTATAAATGCCCTTTTACTACAGTTAGCCCAGTGCTTGGTTGACCAAACAACTGGGTACGATTACCTGGCTGAGTTGACACATTAGTCTAACCATCACAGATACCGACCAAATATAAAGATGCTTTGATCTTTACCAGAACCCCCTTCTGCTGAGTGGGCCCAGACTGAACTTAGCATGTGTGCTTGTGTCTCAGGATTTCCCAAACTGACCTTGACCTCCAGCCAGACTTTTAGAAACTGATGTTTCCTCTGCCCACAGTGACTACAGCCAGCTACTCCTAGAATCTATGACATGTTTCCATAGCTGTGCCACCTCCACTGCCAGCACTGCAGGTCTCATGGTTTCTAGTCTTCATTACAAAAACTGAATTCTTGGCAGTCTTTCCTTATATCCTGAACTCCCATCGTTGTTCTGAATGTCTGATCTGGTTTTGGGGTTACCCCCTAGTTAATTACACTCTCTTTTTCTAGCTCATTTTTTTTGAGGTGGAGGGAAGATTCTTTAATACTTCCTATTTTACTATTTTGCTCCTAATAGCTCTCATTTGGCTTCTTAAAAGAGGGGAGGAAGCACAGGTACCTCTAGGTATCCTTGGAGGGCAAGGGACAGGGTGAGCAACTCAAGTTGCCTATGGCCCAGATCAGACCCTAGGATTGATGATGCTCTACACGGTCCCTTCCTCAAACTCAGTCTATACAATTGTCAGTCCACGATGCTACTGGATTATGAAAATGGAGTATATGCTGAGCTTGCCAAAGAAATCGCCCTTGTATACATATTGCATATCCTCAAGGTGGCATGTGGCCAGAGGTGGGTGCAGAAGTCTTATCAGGACCACAGTGGACTTCTTAACCCCAGGGAACTAATGTGCCCTATTTCCTGAGCTCGGCACTCATTCACGTGGGGGTTGGAGAAGATGATGGGGAGGATATAGGTTGGTGGAGAATATGGTAATTGGCCACATTCCAAACCCATATTGAAAGCAGAGGCCATGAAATTTTTGACAGTTTGAGTGGGGAAGGTGAGTTGTGGCCTGGACTGGGGTAAGTGTAAGGAGGAAGTGAACGCCCCTGACTGAGTGTCTGACAACACTGTGGGTAAATGGCATTACCCTTACTTTGTAGAGAATGAGAGGAGGAGGCTCACACACTGAAAGTGATCTGTTGACACTTCTAGAAGGAAGACCTGGAGACAGAATAGAAACTCTGGAGTGTGCAACTCCAGGACCCAGTCCTAAACCAATGGCTGGGGTCCCTGGGAGCTGCTGATGTGGTCTTGGAGGCAAAAATATTCTGTTAGGGAAGCGGCTGTGGCTCAATCAGTTGGGCTCCCGTCTACCATATGGTGGTAAGCTTGTGAAGGCAGGCTCACCTGCACGCCATGGAGAGCCAACCCAGCAAGGTGACGCAACTAAAAGGGTGACAAGTAAAATCATAGAGGAGTGTGCAGCAAATGTACACAGAGAGCAGACAAAAAGCAAGCCACAAAGGGGGGGGGCAATAAATAAAAATAAATATACAGACACACAGAAGAAAGCACAGTGAATGGACACAGAAAGCAGACAACAAACAACCTGCAAGGGGCAGGGGGAATTTTAAAAAAAATCTGTTAGCTGTGTGGAGGGTCTCTGGTTATCACTCCCATTCAGGAACACCCAGGATTTGGGGACCAGGCGTTTACACTGGATGGACTTGGAAAATGTGGGTGAGCCCCTACTGTGTGCCCACTTCCTTGACCAGGGCACCTCTGAGTTCTAGGGAAGGGACTCCATGCTGAGGGCAAAGCCTATGCAGAGATCCAGAGAAAGCAGATGTCAGGTGGTCTAGGAGCTTAAGGAAGGAAGGGGAGAAAGGAAGAGGAAGAGGAGAGGACAGGCCAGATAGCAGGGACCTGGGGCCATGAATAAGGTTTGCTCTTCATCTCAAGGGCATTTGGGGGTCATTGAAAGGAGGCCTTCATCAGAGGTGTGATGGGTCAGACTTGTGTTTTCAAAAGAGCCTTTGGCATCTGTGGAGAGAATGGATATGAAGGAGGAAGGATGGAAGCAAGGACTGAAGTTCAAAGGAGAAGTTAGCCCAGACTTCTGCTCCCATGGCTCTGCCCCTGCAGTCATTTTTTCTTGATTTTGTCCCATCTCTGACCCTTTGTGCCAAGGCTGGCAGTGCCTGTACTCAGAAAATTCTCAAAATTCTTGTCAGTTTTGCATGCAGTTCAAGAGTGCCCATGCTACCAGACGAAAGGATTTCCCATAGATCCTTCCTGGATAAACGCATTTCCAAGCCTGACTTCCTCTGAAGTGGCTGGTTGGATCCATGAGTCATACACCTCATCTTTGCAAATTTCAGTTCAACCAAAGCCTCCTGAGGGACCGTGTTCTTGGGAGCTGCCTTCCTCCAATCTTGGGGAGGGCCCTAATAGAGATGTTTCCGTGCCTAATCAGAATATGTTGTCTTGATTGGCTGGGAACTTTCCAAAGCATCAATAGCTGGTTCCTTTTAGGCTTGTTTTCCCTCCCTCAATTTGCTAAAAATAGCAAGGAGATACCAGGCAGCATTTTCCACACTTACCTTGGAAATTTCCTAGCTAAACATCCAAGAGCTCACTTACAAGTTTTGTCTTCCATCCAGCTTAGCTACACAATTTCACCAAGTTCATTGCTACATAATAAGGATTTGCCTTTCTTCCAGTTTCCAAGAACACATTCATCATTTCCTCCTAAGGCCTCACCAGAAGCACTTTTGATGTCCATATTTCTACAAACATTATGTTCATTGCAATACAAGTATTCTCTAAGTTGATAAGAAGCTTTCTCTACACCTTTCAGTTATTTCTGAACCCTCACCAGAAATACCAATTTCTGTTTGCCAATTTCTTTTTTTTTATTAGAACAGTTGTAGGCTTACAGAAAAATCATGCAAGAAAAAGAATTCAAATATACCACCCTATTATTAATACCTTACATTAGTGTTTTACATTGGTTACAATTCATGAAAGGACATTTTATAATTGTATTATTAACTGTAGTCCATAGTTTACAATTTGATTCTCTGCCTGAGTTGTACAGTCCTAAGTTTTCTTTAAAAAATTTAATCTAGTAACATATTTACAACCTGACATTTCCCCTTTAACCACATTCATAATGTAATTCAGGGCTATGAATCAGTGTTGCTAATTACATTCACAATGCAGTGCAACCATCACCACCATTCCTTACCAAAACTTTAGGATCAAACCAAATAGAAATTGTATACAATTTACTTTTAATATACACTTTTCTACCAATCTTCTCTTCAAAGTAATCTAGGCTTTTTTTTTTTTTTTAATCAAGGGCTTCACATTCTTCCAACCCTCACCCATTATCCAATTCTAAAGCCACTTCCATATGTTTAGAGAATTTTAAAAGCAGCACCCCACTCCCAGTACCAAAATCTGTCTTGGTTTGCCGTCGCTGCTGTGGCACACAATGAGTAAGCTTAGAACAGCCTTTTATTGGCTCACAGGTTTCGAAGTCCAACACTAAGGCCCTATCAAGGACATGCTCTTCCCACAGTCTCCAGTATTTGCTGATGGTGTGCTGCAGTCCCTGAGGGTCCCTGACTGACTTTCTGCTCTGGGGGCTGTGAGTCAGGGCCCCACACTGCCATTCCTCCTCGGTCTCCAGCCCTGCCTCCATCAGGCTGGATGGCAACGCCTAGAGGAACGCAGCCCAGTGCCACGACCCTGTGAAGAAGGAAGGAATGTTCCTTCTCAGTTGCAGCTTTATCCTTCCAGGTTTCATCCAGAATGAGGCAGGCCCACTCTCGGTTCTTTTTGCAGAAAAGGAAAGGCTCAGGTTGAGTGAGGAAGCCCTCGCCTGGGTCTCTGCTGGGTTGGCTGTGCCTGTCCTCAGCTGTCAGCCAAGATCCCTGCAGCTGGGATAGCCTCTGCCATTCCAGGGCCCACACCGAAGCCCCCTGGTGGAGGGATAGCCCCACAGGCAAGGGAGGTGGGAAGGGACATCCAGGGCTGCCCCCAACCCCCACTGCTCTCTGTAGCACCCAGAGTACCCACCCACACCCTTTGTCTGCCCGCGACATGGCACTTTTCTGGCAGCACCCAGGCCTCAGAGCACATGCCAAGCATCCCGATCTGGGTTCCAGGCCAGTCTCTGTGGGACGTGAGCCAGGCCTGCCCTTCTCCATGCTTGGGGATCTCAAGGTCAGGACATAAAATCCCTCAGTTCTTTCTTAACCAGCTCTGTGTACAGCCTCCCCATGAGTGCCTTGGATTTGGACTGTCCTGTTGCTTCTTCATCTCTGGGGTTTGCAGCCAAATTTGGGGGGGATTTAAGTGAAGGAAGGCCAAAGTATTTCAGCTGGTTAATTCTTTCTTGGACCTGGAGTAGATGGTTGAGGAGCGGCTTCTGATAGGCTGATGACAGATCTAGAACCTGTCCTAAACTCTTCCAAAAGGGGAGAGGCCCTGCCTGTCCTGCTCCTCTCCTGGGCATCTCTGAGTGTCCCTTCATCTCCCTTTGGCCTCTGACATGCACTTGGTCCATCTTTTCTTTGAGACTTCACACAGCTTGCCTCAGGGGGCTGCAACCTGGACCCCCAGTTCACACAAGGCCTGAGCCAGTGTCACAGCAGAGATCTAGCCAACGACCCGAGGCAATGAGCCTGGAGTCTTCCAACAAAATTCTTTCAACCCATGAAATAGGCTGCTGCACAGCTTCCCTACAGCCTTGGCTGTGACTTGTACCCCCTTTCTAAGCATCCTTGAGATGCTGGTGTACTGCTGGATTAAGTCAGTTTCCAGGAACTGACCTTAGGAAGGCAGCAGATGCACAAGGATGAACAGAGACAGGCAAGGCAGCAGTTAATCTGTGCTCTCCCTTTCAGAGGGCCATCCAGGTTCTCTTGTTTTCACCTTCTCAGGACCCCTCACAAGGCCACAAGGAGGCACCTGTGGCTGATGTGCAGGTGTGGAATAAAGGGCATTCCAGGGTAAAGGCTGGATGGGATGCCTGGTCCCACCTGCAGCCTCCTGTCCTTTCCTCTGGCACTCATGCCATCCACCACTTCCTGCTGGGAGTTGTCATCTCACTGCCCAAGAAGCATCAGCCTGCTCCAGACACTCCTAGTAGCCAAATGTTGGGGCCTCTCCCCAAGATGCTTGAGACCTAGCGGCTCACTGGAAGCCCTTGCAGGCCAATGGCCCCATGTGGCTTTTGTGGTCTGACCTCAGTATATTCAGGCAGTGGGAAGATCAGGAGGAAGGTACAGGTTTGATGCTGAAACATATTTTTTCCACCCTGTCTTGTTTGCTGCTTGGTTTCAGGATTCACAGCTCAGAGAGTGGTTAGTGACCTCACAGGTCAGCAGGCTTAATCTCCACCTGGGGATAGAACTGCACTGGTAATCTACCTCCACTCACACATGTCCAGTGCCCAGGGACATTCTTTACGGCAACACTATGAAGATAACTCTGAATTTTAGGTCATGTTTCCTTGCATGGACCAACATTTTCATACCCTGTAGGAATGGCCCCATCTAAACTGAAAATTAAACCTCCCATCTCCTGACCTCCAGTCCTACCTTCCAGAAGCAGCCACTTGCAAAACCTCTTCTTTTGTGAGCATGTTGCACATTATTCTGATAACATGGTTGTACTGACTGCAGTTTCTTATTTAGGTTTACATATTATCTCTTGACCTCTTCCATTTTCCTAACAGAGTTAAATAATTTCAGACTAAGTATTTATTGCTTACTTTGCCATTACAATATAAATATTGTTTATACCTGAGCTATTTATTATGCTGTTTAGTTTTTAATGATTTGTTATGTTTATTTTTTATCTTGTTACTTCAGGGATCTTTTAGTTTCCCATGTTTTCTGATTATGTAGAAGCTTCCCTCTTGTATAACTAACTTCCTGATTTTCTCATAGATATTCTCTTAATTCTCTGAGACTATGAATTGCAGAATTTTTACGTTTTATCCCGCTCACTAATTCTTCTGAATTTTTCTGGTTGTTGCTGTAGGTACCGATATTTTGGTCACAAATTTTAAGAGCTGAGGTGTTCCTCGAGTGTCTGACCATCTTTGTCCATTCTCATCTAAAAGGGGAGCACAAAAACACTATCATGGCTCATTGTGTCAGAAGCTTTTTGCTATTCCACACTGTGTCCTTCTCCAGTCTTTGGGTATCCTGTGACTCATTCTACTGGCCATAAGCCCTTGCTTTCTTTCTGTAGTCTAGACCTTCCTTCAAAATCATCTCAAACTGGGAACTTTCCTAGATGGTGTGTGCGAGTTGATGACTCTTGCTTCCTATAAATATTCTTGTAATTGTAATTCTTTGAAAGGCCCTTTTCAGTCAGGGCTTGAAGAGAAGAGTAGAGAGAAGTGTTAGCATTAGCTAGGAAAAGGAGGGTCCTTGTACTTTTTCCAGTGGGCTGAGAAGGGTAAAGTCTGTACTGTGGGTGCCTTTTCAGAAGCTAGAGCTTTGCAGTCCAGAAGTTGTCCAATGCTAGAGAGGACCCAGAGTGCCTGCACCTCCTGCAAAGGGCAGAGCAGGTGCTTTGTGATTGGAGATGGGTTCTTATCCATGCTAGCCCCAGAAAGTGTGGCCAACGACTTGACCTGCCTGACCCTCAGTTATCCCATGTGTGAAATGATAGTAATACTGGGTCATCAGGTTGTCCTGGAATTGGAAGTCATGCATAAAAAGTGCCTGGGATATAAATACCCCATAAATGATAGTCCTGATATCTTTAGAACCATCTGTCCTTAGTTTCCTCATTGTCTGCTGGCAGTTTTACTTATTTAAATTTTTTTAAAAAGATAAATAGATCACACAACTCTTACGTTAAAAAACGCAAGTTCCCATATACCCCATTCCCCGCCTCCCACCCCCACTCCTCCCACATCAACATCCTCTTTTATCAGTAAGGCACATTCATTGTATTTGGTAAATACACCCTGGAGCACTGCCCTGCTGACCATTTTAGACACAGCCTAGAGGAGGCAGTAAAGAAGGAGGGGAGGAGAAGGTTGATCTTGCGTGTATAGCAATGTCTGTAAACAGGACATGGAGATTTGTTTTAGTTTCCTCATTGCTAAAGCAAATACCATACAGTGGGTTGGATTAAACACAAAGCCAGCTAACAGGGAGGTGAAGAAGGTCAACCACCACACCAGGGAGCCAAGAGTGCCTACAACTGCAAACAGGAGAACTGCATCCATCATCCAAGTGGAAGCTAAGCCCCCTCTTGATACAGAGGTGGAGTGGACATAACCATCCCAGGGTCCACAGGATGGAGGAGTGGATTATGGATTAGAGTGGACTTGCTGATGCTCTATTCTGGACTTGTGATTAGTGATGGAAGTAAATGTGGCATTGAGGTGGAGAAAGTGGCCATGGTGGCTGCTGGGGGTGGGGAGTGGGAAGAAGAGATGTGATGTGGGGGCATTTTCAGGACTTGGAGTTGTCCTGAGTGATACTGTGGGGACAGTTACTGGACATTGTTTGTCCTCCCATGGCCCACTGGGTGGACTGGGGGAGAGTATGAACTTAAATGTGGACCATTGACCATGTGGTGCAGCAGTGCTCAGAGATGTGTTCACCAAGTGCAGTGAGTGTCTCATGATGTTGGAGGAAGTTGTTGTTGTAGGAGGAGTGGGGTAAGGGGGTGGGGGGTATATGGGGACCTCATATTTTTTTAATGTAACATTGAAAAATAAAGACAAAAATTTATTGGCTCACAGTTTTGACGCTAGAGAGGTCCAAGCCAAGATGATGCTTTCTTCCCGAAGACTGGCCTCCCAGGGCAGACTGTTTAGGTCTTTGGTCCTGAGCCCCTATGTCATGATGCAATGCACATGGCAGCCTCTCCTGGTCTCCCCCTTCTCTTCTAGGCTCTGTTGACTTTTACCTTCCAGCTGCTCCCTTTGTGGCTTTTTCTCTGTGACCTTACCTATAAGGTCTTCAGTAACAGGATTAGGACCCTTTCTGGACCACATACTATCTGAGGCAACCTCATCAAAGTCCTTATCCTCAAAGGTTCATACCCAGAGTAATGGATTTAGTTTCAGAACATGTTTTTTATGGGATACAGAGCTCCAAATTGCCGAAAGATACATTAATTGCTGGAAGGGAAAGGAAGGGCCTCCCTGTGGGTTGGTCCCTCTAATGCATGGCATAGGGGGGACTTGAGGGTCACAGATCTAGGGAGAGAGCCAGCAGGGAACAAGGAGTTCCTGGGCCAGCCTTGCCCCCATGACTTACCTCTGCAGGCCCTCAGACCGCAGGCCTGCAAGGAACCCAGGCACCTACCACTTCCTTCCATAAACTGTGTCATGCCCAGCTCCACAAAGCTGTACACAACAGATCTATGGATGTGCAAAGACCTTGAACCCAGGGGAGATACATAGATATGAGCAGCTTCCCACCTGGCCAGAAGGGGCTCTGAGCCTCAGCCTCCTCCAAACACCTCACTTCTTCCAGGCACTGAATACAACCTGGAGAAGCTTCTCCATTTACTCAGAGGGTGAAAGAGCCTGAAAGTGTGGGTGGGAGGGCCTGTGGCTTTCCCTGCTGGTCAGCACCTGATGGGCTCAGCCAGCCAATCCATCGCCCCCATTCCTGGCCCTCTCAGCCCCTCCAGGGTCCACACCTCCATCTGCCTGGGGCTGGCTCGGCTTCAGCACTGGAAGGTCCCGGTCCAGGAAGCGCCTCTGACCTGGGCAAACAGGCTGGGGGTGCCCCCCTTCCCTGCTCACCAGATGTGCCATGGGGCCTGAGGGCTGCTGCTCTCCAAGGCTGTGTCCGGGAGGGAGGCGCCTGTTAGAGAGGCAGCTGGAATTGGGGGACAGGTAGAAACTCTGCTTGCCCGTCAGGGCACCTCGTCCCCCTGACCCATGCCCTCTTGTCCTCAGGTCGACGTTTGTGGGGAAAAGCTGGAGGAGCATTTACAGCTTTGTTGCCGACATCACAAATAAATTAAAGAAGTATGGCTTCTTCGAGCTGCGGGCCCCTTGGGCTGTGGGAGCTCGGCCCCAACCAGGCAGAACGCACATCCCTTGGAGCCTCCAGGGGCCTGCACGTCCCTCGGGTGGGAGCCCCGAGCCCAGGGCTCTGAACAAGAGCAGAGGACAGATGGACAGATGCCAGTGGACGCCCCCTGTGGTGGCCGAGGGGTGGTGCCAAGGGGAGGGAGCTCAGTAAAATCCATCCATGGCCAGGACAGGGAGGTGGGGACCAGCTCCCCAGAGAGGGCTAATTGTTGGAGGAGGGGCGATGGGGGAGGGGAGATGGGGGAGGGGAAGGAGGGACAGAGCTGCAAGAATATCACAGTAGAAGGGAGACGCCTCAGAGATGCGAGTGCAGGTCTCGATGTCACTGCAGGTGTGTGCAGGTGTGCGCAGGTGTGCACAGGTGTGCGCAGGTGTGCGCATGCGTCTTCTGGGGTGTTGGGCTCTAGGGGTGGGCAGAATGCCATCCTGGCACCCGCTCTTGCGTGAAGCCTCCAAGTCCTTCACTCAAGTTGTCGGCACTGCCTGGTGGGGAGTGGGCCCAGACGTGAGACACGGTGGGGAGGGGGCGGCTGGGTGGGGGCCTGGCCTGGCTGCCTGGGTGTGCGGCCTCCAGATGTGAGCAGCCTCTCATGAGTGGGTGCTTCCTCGCAGCCCGAAAATGCGGATCGCCTTCATCATGTTTGACTCTCAGGCCTATGTGTCCATGGACCTCACGTCAGACGAGTAAGACCCCCGGATGCCCTCGGCAGACCCAGAGGCCCCACAGGGCAGCGAGGAGCGAGCCCCAGCATCAGGCTGGCCCTCACCCAGGACCCGGGTTCCTCGGGGATGCCTGGCACCTGGCACTGTCTCCCCCATTGTTCTCTCCTCACCCCTTGCCCTGTCTCCCTTGTCCTGAGCACCCCCTGGCAGCAAGTCCCTTCATCAGAGTCTCTGAAGAGTCCAGGGACCCAGGGGGGCTGGTGGAGACTCGTGCATGTCCCGTCTCAGCCCTTCTTGTGCTGTGAGCCCAGCTCTGTGCCTGCTCATCCCCCTCTAGATTTGGGGGCGCAGTGTCCAAACCAGGCGGGACAATGGGGGCAGTCAGGGTGCTGGAGCAAAGGGTCTGGGGAAGCCAGAGTGGGTCAAAAAGAGGAGCCCAAGGGCAGGGTCCCGCAGGCATGGGACAGGCACAGGTGGGGGCATGTGGTGGCCTGAATGGGGTCACAAAGCCTGGAGGTGGGGCTGGTGAAGTGCCTGGTGGCCGCAGGGTCCAGGCACTTGGGGATGCCAGTGCTGGGGCCCCACCCCGATGGGGAGCCAAAGGAGCCTTGGGGACATGTCAGCCTGGGGGTGGTGCCTGGGGTTGGAGCACAGCACACTGCCCGCACCTTGGAGGGAAGCCAGGGCAGCAGGGGAGGCAGGAGGCAACACCCGAGGGGGGTGCCGGGGGGGCCAGGCCTCCCCATGGTACTCCAGGAGGAGCTGCAAGGGCTGATGCTCTGGGCAGGGGTGAGAGCGTGGAGGAGGAGTGGGGGTCATGTGGGTTTGGAGGTGGGAGGAAGCAAGTCTTGGAAGGCCCCTGGGTAGGGCCGTGGTGTCCAGGGGAAGCGGGCTGGGGCAGGAAGGCCCCCCCAGGCAGGGTGGCTGCGGTAGCCATGCAGGAAGGACACGTGCAGGGAGCCCGAAGTCCTCAAGCAGCAGCCCTGGGGGTGCATGGCCTGCAGCAGAGCTGGGGCAGCCTGGGACTGGTGCTCCCACAGATGCTCCCTGCCCGAGCTGAGGAGGGGTGGGCAGAGGGGTGGGGTAGGGCCTGAAGGGTCCCTGGACTTGGGAGCAGAGGGAGCCCGACCCCCGGGGGGTGTGGAGAGCGTGTGGCCGCGGGTGGCAGGTGCAGGGTCCTGGTGGATCTGCTGTGGGGGCAGAGGCCAGAGCACAGGGACTGGGTGGCCCCAGCTGGGCTGTCAGGAGAGTGAGACCAGGGAGGGGGGGTCCTAGGGCAAGAGGCACCTGCAGGAGGAGGGGCTTGCCCAGGGAGGGGGAGCCTGCACACCAGCCTCCATGGGTCCCAGCCCCACCTCCTGGGCTGGGCGGGCCTGTGAGGCTGCCCCCACTGCCCCCCCTCTGCCCACAACCCACCCTCCTCCCAGCTTTCGGCCTTTCTCCCCCAGCAGCCCAGGAACCCTCTTAGGCCTATTTGCTGCTTCCTCTAGCACTGACACAAGCATCTAGTGGCACTGAGCCCCCCCCCAGGGGGCTGCTGAACAGGGGAGGGGTTGGGCAGTGGAGAAGCAGGACGAGTTTTCCCAAACTCAGCCTCCCATGGGCCACCTGCCAGGGGTCCCCCAGGAGTTCCACAGAAACACTGGTCCCTCGTTTCTGTCACAACTGCCTCGCAGCTGCACGTGCAGGGATGCCCCCGCTGTGGAGTGGACGGTCAGAGGCAGGGCCCCTGGGGCTGGGGGCTGGCTGCTGTGGGTCAGGGATGCACCCAGCAAGCCAGGCCGAGCCCATGGAGACAGCGGAGCCCTGTCTGCGTGTGAGATGCACCAGCGTCCTTGCCCGTCCATGCAGAGCCGCTGTGGGAGGGCCACGCCCACCTCCACTGCCTTCCCCATGTTGCCTTTCAGAGAATATCTTCAACAAGGTCTTTAGAGACTCATGCGTGAGCGTAATCTGGTGTCATCTTCCTACGTGAATGTAGGACTAGAGAAGGTACAGCTGCTGGAGCCTGGGGAGTTCATGCCTCTGTATCACATTCTTAGAGGGCTCCTTGCTCATCTAACCCCCTTGTCCAACATTTCCTTCTTTTGTTGCAGGCAAATATGATGATGAGAAAACCCAGCTCTCAAGGTAAGCCCCCTCCTGCCCTCTGTGTTCTCAGGGGTCGAGGGCAAAGCCGGGTTTGGGCATCAGCGTGTTCGGGTCCCGATCCCCCCCCCACGTTCTAGCTCTGAGCTGGAGGAAGTTCCTTACGGTCTCCCAGTTAGATTCCTCTGTACGAGGAGGCTAAGATAATACCCACCTCGCCTTTATGAGAACTAAGGTATCTGCCTGCACCTTTGGATTTGAGAGGCTGCAGGTGTGTCCAGGTGAGGCCACTTACCTCTCTGATTTGCAGTTGGGAAAAGAAAAGGAAGCAGACGAAGGCCCCACGCAGACATAGGGTTTGATTTACGGAACGTCTTCTCGACTGCCACCCTTTGTTGCCTGCTGAGCCCTCTGAGCTGCACTGTGGCTTTCGGCTCTTCTTCCTTCCACCCTGTGCCTCCCTCCCTGATGGTGTTGGGTGCTGTCCTCAGACCAGGACTGACGTCCTTCCAGGCTTCTCAGGGGCCTGCATTGGGGTTTGCAGAGCCCTTGGCTGGGCGCATGGTCCCCTGTCAAGGGCCTTGGCCAGGGGCCCTGGGGCCCAGGACACTGGCAGGAACCCCCAGGCCAGCCCGGCTCAGGGAGCCCTTACCCTAAACCTGCAGCCCACCCGTTACAGCAGGTCAGCCTGTGGTCTCCCTGCTGTTCTGGAGTCTTGCACCTGTCAGGTGCACTAGCTGGGTTTCCCTTCCTGGCAAAGGTGGTACCATCTGGTGGGGGAGGTGGGGCAGCCAGGCAGGAGGGGCCCTGAGTTGGGCTCGGTCTCCTGTCTGCCAGGTGGGTCCTGGGCTCAGGCCCTTCTCTGCTGAAAGCCTGCAGAGTAGGGTGGCTGGCACATGCGTCCCGGTGAGCTGCCCACACCTTGCCTGCGAGGACTTGGTGTGGGGCACTGGGCCGTGTCCCAGCATGGGCAGCCCTGAAGTTCTGCTGCTGTGGCTCCCTGGTGCACCCCAAGTGCCATTCCCACCTGGCCCCTCTTTGCTTGTCCTCCAGGTAGGAAGGTCACCAGAGTGGTCTATGCTCTGACGGCTGCAAAAATACCTCAAGGGGCAGACTGGCTGGCTGTGGAGGAAGTGAGTCCAATCCATCATTACAGCCATTATGCTGCACTGATTCTGGGGAGTTCTACTCAATGCCTTCTTTCTCTTAGGCTCGAAAGGCTCGGAAGATGGGAGCGATCGTTTTCACCATTGGTGCGAACGACTTTGAGCAAAAACAGGTAAGTGAGAACAGGTAATGCAGGGGCCGCCCTTCAGCCTGGTTGGGGGCAGGTGTCAGAGGCTGCTTTCCCCAGGTAGCCCAGGGATGCCATCCTAACCCTCCCCCCCCAATTACTTGGGTCTACCCCGTCCACTTTAAAGGATGGGGTTGGCGGGCTCAGTTGCACCCCAGCTGAGGGTGGAGGCCATCCCCCATGAGTTCTGCTGCAGATGAAGGATTTAGTTCCAGGGAAACACTGCCCAGACCCTGATGTGTTGGCCAGGCACTGTCCCATTTGTGGAACCAGCTGCCCCTTCCATGCCCTGGCTGTGCGTCCCAACCACTTCCTCTCTCTCGTAGCTGGAAGGAATTGCACATTCCAAGGACCATGTGTTTGGGGTCCCTGATCTGAACTCCCTGTCAAGCATCAGTTCCCAGGTGAGTGGAAACTGGACGTGAGAAGCCCGATGGGCATGAGAAGCTGAAAGTGAGGAGGGGCTTGTCGAGAATCTCCCCACAGCTCATGCCCTGCCCTTCTGCCCACTGTGGATTCTAGGTAATTGAGAAGAGCTGTATTGAAATTAAATATCTGGAGCCTACCAGTGTCTGCATGGGAGGTAAGGGCTGAGGTGTCACTGGTGTAGACAGAGGTATGTGTGTGCATGTGTATGTACATCCATGTGTGTATGTGGATATGCATGTGTGTATGTGTGTGAATATATATGGGTGTGAATGTTTGTATCTGTGTGCCTTTTCATGAGTGTATATATGTGCATGTGGGTGTTGGCATGTGTTTGTGTGTGTGTGTATGTACATGTGTTGTTGTGGTGGTTGAGGCTGTATAGACCCCAGAAAGGCAGGTTCTTAAAGCTATTCCATTCTTGTGGGTCTGAACCTAATGTATGTAAGGTCTTTCCCTTTTGATAAGGTTACTTCATTTAAGGCATAGCCCAGGGTTGTTCTCTGTCCTATTACTGGAGTTGTTTAAAGTGAATGAAATTCAGAAGAGAAAGACAGCAACAGAAGCAAGATGCTGGAAATAAGGACACCCAGAAGAGAAGAGAGAAATCAGCAGATATGCACCATGTGCCATGCAACATACATTGGAGTCCAGGATCATCAGCAGGTGGTCTTCAGGAAGAAGACCTCAGAACTGTAATCTGAAAGCAAATAAATCCCCACTCAAAAAGCCAACCCATTTCTGGTATGTTACTTTTGGCAGCCTCACACACTGGAACAAATTTTGGTAATAAGAAAGTGGGTAGCTGCTATTGCAAATACCAAAAATGTTTAAAATCTGTTAGATGGGACAACCAGCAAAATGGCAACAGAATAAGGAGCTCCTGGAGTCAGTTTGTGCTACAGGGCAGTTAGTAATCCCCCAGAGCTGTCTAAAACACCTGTTTGGGGCTTCCAGGAGACCAGACAAATATCCTGCAACATCAGGAGCTATTCTGTGTCTAGAACTGGAAATTCCACTTCCAAAAAACCAGGAAGAGATGTTTGGGCACCAAATTCAACTACTAATTAGAAAATTCAGCAGGTTCAAATATAATCCTAAGAATTGCTAAACTTTGAGCCAGTCCAAGTTTGAAAGAGGCCAGTAGCCACCATTTTGACTCCATCCCCCAGGATGAGGGTAAGCCAGGTTGACTGAAAATTACTTTGAAGGTAGGGACCAGCTTCTTTCACCAAGATCATCCTACAGTCCTAGCCTATGCTTCAGCCCCACCTTTAGCAGAGAGGAAGCTGGCAGGCCCTGCACCAGCCTCTCCGGGTAACTGTGGGTTCATTTGTTTGGCACGGACCAAACAGTCAGAAGTCTACCAGGTCATCTGTCATCATTTTGGGCCTGCATGGCATATATTGCTGCCCACACCTGCAGCTTCATCTCCTCCCCAGGCAGGGAAGAAAGGGGCGTGAAGCTTCATCAGTCTCTCTGGGCAACTGCAGTCAAGGCCTGTATGACTTGGATTATTATACAAGGCTGCGGCTCTGTCCCTACCCCTGGCAAAGGAGAAAACTGGGGGAACCATCATCAGTCCCTGGGGCAATGAGGGTAGCTTGAACCTCCACAGCTTACAGCACCAATGACATCCTTGGCTCATACTAAATAATGAGCAAGGGAGAAAAGGCAAGAGCCATAAAGAGAGAAGCTGCACCCAGAATAAATACATTTAGTAGCCACATGCCAAGCAGCAACAAAAAATTACAATCCACACCAAGAAACAGGAAGATATGGCCCAGTTAATGGAACAAGACAAGCCTCCACATTACATAAAGGAGTTAAGACATCTAATCATAGATGTTCAAACAAACATCAATAAATTCAGTGAGATGGCTAAGGAGATTAAGGATATTAAAAAGACATTGGATGAGCACAAAGAAGAATTTGAAAGCATACATAGAACAATAGCAGATCTTATGGGAATGAAAGGTGCAATAAATGAAATTAAAAATACACTGGAATTATATAATAGCAGATTTGAAGATGCAGAAGGAAGGACTGGTGAGCTTGAAGAAATGAACTCTGAAAGCAAATACACAAAAGACCAGATGAAGAAAAGAATGGAAAAAATTGAACATGGTCTTGGGGAACTAAATAACAGCAAGAGAAGTGCAGACATTCATGTCATGGGTGTCCCAGAAGGAGAAGAGAAGGAAAGGGGGCATAAGGAATATTTGAAGAAATACTGGTAGGAAATTTCCCAACCCTATTGAAGAATATAGATATCCATGTCCAAGGAGCACAATGTACTCCCAACTGAATAAATCCAAATAGACCAACTGTGAGGCACATACTAATCAGAATGTCAAATGCCAAAGTCGAAGGGAGAATTCTGAGAATAGCAAGAGAAAAGCAATGCGTAACATGTAAAGGACACCCAATAAGACTAAGTGCCAATTTTGTATTAGAAACCACAGAGGCTGGAAGACAGTGGTATGATATATTTAAGATACTGCAAGAGGAAAAGTTTCCAGCCAAGAATCTTGTATCCAGCAAAATTGTCTTTCAGAAATGAGGGAAAGTTTAGAACATTCACAGATAAACAGAGACTGAGAGAGTTTGTAACCAAGAGATCAGCTTTGCAGGAAATGCTAAAGGGAGTGCAGGAGCCTGAAAAGAAAAGACAGGAGAGAGAGAGGCTTAAGAGAGATTCTACAAATGAAGAACATATCAGTAAAAGTAAGTAAAAGTGTAAAAAGAATAGTGAAATTAAAATACAAAAGATAAAACCCAAATATTTAGAAATAAACTTAACCAACAATGTAAGGCATTTTTATTCAGAAACCTGCAACTAATTGTTAAAAAAAAAAAAAAGCCCTAAATAATTGGAAGAACATTCCATGCTCACAGATTGGAAAACTAAATATCATTAAAGATATCAATTCTACTCAAACTGATAAACAGATTCAATGCAAACCTGATAAAAATTCTACCAGCATTTAAAAAATAAATGGAAAACACACTTATCCAATTTATTTGGAAGGGTAAGGGGTCTTTAATAACCAGAAACATCTTAAAAGGAAAAGTGAAGTTGGTGGACTCTCACTTCCAGTCTTTAATTCATATTACCTAGCTACAGTGGTAAAATAGCATGGTCCTGGCATAAAGACGGATACATAAACCAATGGATCCAGACTGATGGTTCAAAAATAAGATCCTCACATCTATGGTCTAGTGACTTTTGACAAGCCTGTCAAACATCTCCAACTCAAGCAGAACAGTCCATTCAACAAATGGTGCTGAGAGAACTAGATATTCATAGTCAAAAGAAGGAAAGAGGACTCCCTATATCTCACACTTTCTAAAAAATTAACTCAAAATGGATCAAAAATCTAAATGTAAAAGCAGGAGCCATAAAGTTTCTAGAAGAAAATGTAGGAAAATAATTTTAATATATTAATGGTAGGTGGTGGAGTCTTAAAGGAGATAAGAGGAGGACTGAGGTATACCACTGATGTTTAATGTATGTAAAAGTTTTAATTAACCTTACTGTAAAAGTGTGGAACTGTATAGAGTTGAAGGTACCACATTATAGTGAGTAACAGCTGGTTTATAAATGGGAATGTGACTGAAAATGGTAGTCTAGGAATGTAAATGCCAATTGACAGAAAGCTAGAGAATTACCTAGGGACTAAATAACACAGTAAAACCAGAGGTGGGTGGGAATTGTGGTTGATGGTACAGATGCAAGAGTTCTTTGCGAGCTAGAGCAGAAGTACATCACTATTGCAGGTTGGTGGGAATGTGATGAAGCATGGGAAAACAATTGGAGTGACCTATGTGCTGTAGTTAACAGCAGTGATGTAATATTCATGCATCTATGTTAAAGATGTACTGTGTTGATACTGTGGGAGTATGGAAAAAGTGTGCCAAATATATGCTATGGACCTAGTAATGGTCAATGATATTGTCTGATAATCTGTAACAAATGTTCCACCATGGTGTGATGTGTTGACAGAGGGATGTTGTATAAGCATTCTGTACATGTACATGATTGTTTTGTAAGTTTGTAGCTTCTATCATAAAAATACATTAAAAACATAATAGCAGGGTGGTTTGGGGGGAAAATATACCAAATAAAAGATAAGGACTATGGTTAGGAGTAAGATTTTGAAGATATTCTTTCATAATTTGTAACAGATGTCTCACAACAATGCAAAATGTTGGTGGTGAGTTGATGTATGAGACCCCTGTATGATGTTATGCATGTTTGCTCTGTAAGTTCACAACTTTTCTATACACATATTATTTATGTGTGTTCATGTATAAATGATATAAACATAAAAAATAATAAGAATAGGGTGGGTTAGGGAAAAAATAAACCAAATGTAAGATTCGTTGGTTATTAGTAGTATTTTAAGGATGCTCTTTAATCATGAGTAAAAAATGCTCCACAACAATGTAAGGTATTGGTGATAGGATGAGGTATGAGAGCCCTGTATGAGGTTTATATGTTTCTTACACTAATTCTTTATCTATGTTTATGCATGAGTGATATAATTCAATAACATTAAAAAATACAAAAAAAAAAAAAAGCTGTTAAATGGGATAAAAAGTAGAGGTGGGAAGAATTGGGTGGTGCTTGATAGGAACGGCCCAGAGTACTTTGAAGAGATTGTTGGTAGAAACACAGATGCTAAAGGAACTTCCGATGAGGCCTTAGTCAGAGATGATGAATGTGTCATTGCAAACTAGAAGAAAGGCAATCCTTGTTTTAAAGTGGCAGAGAATTTGGCAAAGTTGAGTCCTGATATCATATGGAAGATGATAGAATTTGGAAATGGCAAGCTTGGAAATGTAGCTGAGGAGATTTGAGACTAAATGTAGAAAATGCAGCCTGGCTTCCCTTGAAGCTCATAGTAAAATGTGAGAGGAAAGGGATAAGTGAGGACTGAACTGATGGGCACAAAGAGAGCAGATATTGATGACTTGGTAAATTCTGAGCTTCTGGAAAGCGAGTCTCCAGAGAATAGTGCCCCATGTGTAAACATCTCTGAACAGGGAGCCGGTCATCAGTGTGCATCAGGACTGGGAATGCAACCATCCAGGGAGGATCTCCAGAAGGTCCTTTGTCTTATGGCCTGGACCCCAGTGTTCTACCTGTGAAACCAACAAGTTTTTTGCAAAATCTGTACGAATGGAGCCATTACCGGTTTGGTCTATAAGGAACAGAAATGGGGTAGATTGATGGAAAAATGACTTCAAAGGCACAACCATGGCAGCTGAGGTCTGGACTGTAGACAGTATTCAGCCGAGAGAGCAGACCAGCCCTGCCATGTAGAAGGTGTGAGTACACTCAGCAGCCTGGAGGTCATCCCTGCCATGTGGAGGTGTGAGACACCTGGGAGCTTGGAGGTCAGCCCTGCCATGTGGAGGTGAGAGTACACACAGGAGCTTGGAGCTCAGCCCTGCCATGTGGAAGGTGTAAGTACACCAAGAGCTTGGAGTTCAGCCCTGCCATGTGGAAGGTGCGAGTACACCCAGGAGCCTGGAGGTTAGCCCTGCCATGTGGAAGGTGTGAGTACACCTGGGAGCTTGAAGGTCAGCCCTTCTATATGGAAGGGGTGAGTGCGCCCGGGAGCTTGGAGGTCAGCCCTGCCATGTGGAGGTGTGAGTACACCTGGGAGCTTGGAGGTCAGCCCTGCTATGTGAAGGTGTGAGTACGCCCAGGAGCTTGGAGGCAGCAAACTTTTGCCTTGTTGTTGTAAGAGTGCCACCACCCCAGATTTCTCAGATGCCTTGGGGATGATGGAGAGGCTGTTTGCCACCCAGATGCTTGACAAGGTGGGGCTGAGAGCTGGCTGTCACCTCAACATTTGACGATGCTGGAGCCTTGACCCTAGTGTTTGGGGAAGGCAGGGACCCTGTCAAACACCTGGAAAGGGTGGGGCTTCTGATGTACTAGGGCCTGAGGTCACACCGTTGTTCCATAATGACTCTCAGACCTGGAAATCTCATGGGTCTGCCCTGAAGGGTTTCTGAATTGTTTGGGACCCGTGACCCCTGTTTTCCTTCCAATTTCTCCCTATGGCAGTGGGAATGTTGGCCCTATGACTATCCCTTCTGTGTCTCTTGAAAGCAGGTAACTTGTTCTCTGAGTCCCCAGGTCCACAGCCAGAGGAATTGTGCCCCAGGACAGATGACAGCTGTAACTGATTTTGATGAGAAGTTTACTTAATATTGTTACTGAAATGAATTAAGGCTTCTGGGATGTTGTGATGGAATGAATGTATTTCAATATGGCAAGAATATGTCTTTTTGGAGTTCACGGGGTGGAGTGTGATGGTCTGAACCTGTATAGACCCCAGAAAAGTACATTCTTAAAGCTGATCCATTCCCGTGGGTGTGGACCTATAGTAAGTAGGGCCTTTTGATGAGGTTCCTTCAGTTAAGGCCTGGCTTAGGGTGGGTCTTAATCCTCTTATTGGAGTCCCTTATAAGATAATGAAATCCACACAAAGAGAGAAAGCCATGGAAGGAAGAAGCTGGAAGCAACACAGCCTGGAAGAGGAGGGAGACCAACAGATGCCACCAAGGACCTTGCAGTGTGACAGAGGAGGCTAGGGTCACTGGCAGCCGGTCTTCAGGAGGAAGGTACCATCTTGATGGTGCCTTGATTTGGACCTTTCCAAGGCTCAGAACCGTGAACTTGTACGCTAATAAATCCCCACTGTAAAAGCCAACCCATTTCTGGTATATTGCTTTCAGCAGCCTAGTGGACCAGAACAATCATGTGTGTGTGCAGGCATGCTTTTGTGCACAGATACGAGTATAAGAGGAGCATGAACCTGTATGTGTGTATGTGTGCATGTTTGTGTGTATGTGTTTCATACTTCATATGTGTGTGCATGTGGGTATCATCATGTGTGTACATGCAGGTGTGTATTTGAGTTGTGTATGTGTGCATATATGTGCATGCACACATATCCATGTGTGTTTGTGTGTTCATGGGCGTGTGTGAGAATCATGTTTGTGTGTGTATCTGTCTATGTACATGCAGTGTGTGTGTGTATTGCAATGTATGCATGTGGATGTGTAAGCATGAATATGTGTGTTTGGATGTGTGGTGTGTGCACATATGCATGTGCATGTGCCTTTGTTTATATTTGGGTGTCCATATGTGTGTGCATGTGTTTGTGTGTGTGAATGTGTGTGGTGTGTGAGTGTGTTTGAAGTGTGCACGAAGTTGCTCATTTGTGAGTGGCTCTGTGAGGGTGCTTGTGGGTATGTGTGTGCAAGTACATTTTTCCCCTCTCAAAAAAAAATGTTTACAAACAAGAAGAAAGGAAAAGCATGTTTAGAGTCCCCTCGACACAGCACCAGCTGGTGGAGCACAGGAACACATGAGACAGACATCACACAGAAGAAATTAGCCATCATCCCCACCGCACAAAACTGAGCGGCCATTTGAAACCTGCAAGTCACAGCGTCAGAGGACGGGGAGCCCGACAAGCGCAGCTCAGGCATGGAGGAAAGACATGGCCAAGCTCACCGTCCAGCATGCCCCAGCTCAGTGCAGGAGGAGAAGGGCCTCCCAGCCTGGCAGGGATGCCTGCTCATCGGCCGGCAGCTGCCCCCTCCCCGAGGTGGAATCCTGAGCCCCGCACCCACCCGGGAACTGGGCAGGAGCCCTCTCCCTGGCCATGGCTGCGGGCCCCTGCTGAGCATGGCCAGCAGGGACCTGCTAGACTGTGACTTTTGGTGCCGGGTCTGCGAGTGTTGGAGGCCCTCCCCACCTGGGCTGAACTCTGCTCTCACCTGTAAAGCAAGGGGTGACTGCCCACTGCCAGCATCCCTTGGCTTTAGGGAGCCCCATGGGATTTCAGGGGTGGAGCTCACCCTAAGGAGAGGCCTGGCAGGGCACAGTCAGGGTTTCTAAGAATCAGTGGTGAGAAGAGGCTGCTCAGAGGCGGTGTCCCCCAGAGGTGGTGTACCCACAGCTGCTTCCTTGCCTGAGTCACCTTGGGTGTTCGTTCTGGGGCAGCCTGTCCTGAAAGGAAGAGCCAAGGGAACACAGCCCTGAGTGCATCCTCACAAGCATGTTCTGCGTTGTCCTTGCAGAAAGCCCTGATATCAAGGTGCACGGAAGAGACTTTGCGAATGCCCTGAATAAGAAGGACATTATTTGCAGATTCAAGTTCAGCAGAACCAAGTTCAAAGGTAAGTACCTGCCCAGATGCCTCTGAGTCCCGAGTGACCCCACAGCACGTGTTGCTTCTGAGATGCCCAGCCTTGCCTGTCCTTGCTGGCCTCCTTCAGTGGACATAGTAGGGTCAGAGGCAGCATGCCATGCAGGGTCAGATGGGCCGGGGGCCTGGCCCCCTCCCACCCTGACTGGAAACAGACCCCGGGCACCTGGAGCAGGGCTGAGCTCCGCCTCACAGGGCGCCCTCCCCAGGGCCAAGACAGAGGCCGCAGGTGGCTCTGGGGGTATGGGCAGCCAGCCTGGGCCCTGCACCCTGCCTGGGCCACTGGCCCCTGCAGGGAAGGTGGCTCATCCTGAGCTGAGATGAGAAGCCCCAGCCAGGCCTGCGCTCCAGAGTCTGAGGCCCAGGCCCCAGGGCCTTGGCTCCTGAGCCTGTTTTCTTTCCTGTAACATGGGCCATGGTCATGGCAAGATCTCGTAGTAGAGGGGCATAATAATTGTGTGAAAATGTAAGAAGTAGCCTATTACTTGGCAGGACTGAGGTGCCAGGCATGAATATTTAGGAGTGTGTTGCTTAGCTTCCACACATTTGTGAATTTACCTAGTTCCTGTCTATTATTGATTTGAAGTTTCATTCCATTATGATCTGAGAAGGTGCTTTGTATAATTTCAGTCTCTTTGTATTTTTTGAGAAATGTATTGTGATCTACCATGTGGTCTATCCTGGAGAAAGATCCACGTGCACTTGGGAAGAATTATAACCCACTGAGTTTGGGTGCAACATTCTGCACATGTCTGTTAGGCCAACTCATATTGTTCAAGTTCTCTGTTTCCTTGTTGATCTTCTAATTGTTCTATCTAATGATATGACTAGTGTGCCAAAGTCTCCAACTGTTATGGTAGAGGTGTCTATTTCTCCCTTCAGTTTTGTCAGAGTTTGCCTCATGTATTTTGGGGCACCCTGGCTAGGTGCATAGACATTTATGACTGTTATTTCTTCCTGGTGGATTGTTCCTTATATTAATATATAATGGTCCTCTCTATCTCTTATAACTTTTTTTTGCAATTCAAGTCAGTTTTGTCCAATATAGCTACCTCTGCTCTTTTTTTTTTTGTTACTGTTTGTGTGAAGCATCTTTTTCCAACCTTTCACTTTCAGCTGGTTTGTATCCCTGGGTCTAAGGTGAAACTCTAGTAAGCAATATATGGATGGTTCTTTTTTAAAAATCCATTCTGTCAGCCCATATCTTTTGACTGGGGAGTTTAATCCATTCACATTCAATAATACTACTGTACATACATTATTTACTTATGCCATTTTATTCTTTGGTTTTCATGTATCAAAGATTTGTTTTCATCTGTCTTTTTACTCTTTTGGTTATCCTTTCTGCTATTCCTTCTTCTATCCTGTTTTCCAAACCTCTCTCTCCTGTCTTTTCCTTTCAGGCTGTAACTCTTCCTTTAATATTTTCTGCAAAGGTGGATCCTTTTAGTTTTTTTTAATGAATTCTCTTAGTTTCTATTTGTTTGTGAATGTTTTACACTGGCCTTCATATTTGAGGGACAATTTTGCTGCATAAAGGATTCTCAGCTGGCAGTTTTTCTCTTTCAGTATCCTAATTGTATCATATCATACTGCTGCTTCTTGCCTCCATGGTTTCTGATGAGAAATCTGCACTAGGTCTTACTGGGTGTTCCTTGTATGTGATGATTTGCTTCTCCCTTGCTGCTCTCAGAATTTTCTCTGTATCTTTGACATTTGACATTCTGAGTAGTATGACTCTTGCAGTGGGTCTATTCAGATTTATTCTGATTGAGATACACTGAGCTTCTTGGACATGTAAGTTCATTTCTTTTGTGTGAGTTGGGAAATTTTCAGCTATTATATCCTCAAATATTCTTTCAGCCCCTTTTCCCTTCTCTTCTCCTTCTGGAATTCCCTTGACACGTGTGTTGTTGCATTTCATGTTATCATTCAACTCCGAACCCCTGCTCTATTTTTTCCATTCTTTTCTTTCTTTCTTCTTTTTTCTCTTCAGTTTCAGCTTTCTGTCTTCTATATGACTTATTCTTTCTCCAGTCATTTTGAATCTACTGTTGTATGCCTCTAATGTGGTTTTGATCTTACCTATTGTGTCTTTCATTCCCATGAGCTCTGTTACATTTCTGTTCAGGTTTTTAAATTCTTCTTTGTGTTAGCTCAGTATCTTCTATTGTAATATTATTTTTATTTTTAAAGAAGCTTTGGATTACATAAATGTCACGTAAAAATTATAGGGAATTCCCATATGTCCCTTCCTCTCCCCCATCCACATTTTCCCACCTTAACAACATCTTTCATTAGTGTGGTACATTCGTTACAATTGAAGAACACATACTGAAGCATTGCTACTACCCGTGGATTATATTTACATTATAGTTTTTACCCTCTGCCCTGCACAATCTTATAGGTTATGACAAAATATATAATGGCCTATACCAATCACTGCAATGTCATGCAGAACAATTCCAATGTCCTGAAAATACCCAGTATTGCACCTATTTTCCCTCTCTGTCCCTTCAGAAACTCTGGCAGCAACTGATTAGTGTTTTCTCGATATTCTTTCTCTCTTTGGATGCCTTGTCTTTCAAGTCATTAATTTGATTTTGGAAATTTGTGTTCATCACATTGATTAATTGTCTCAAATCTTCTGTCTCTTCTGGAGTTCTGATATATTCCTTTTCTTGGGCCATTTCTAACATTTTCTTACTATGGCTTGTAATTTTTGATATCCAGGCATCTGATTAGGGTGGTGAGTTTACTCAGATGCTAAATTTTTTTCCCCTTTCATAGGGCTTTAGTGGCAAGAGGCTATGTGTTACTGCTATTCTTTGATTTTTGGTTCAATCTGTTCTGAGTCTCTGGGATTGTCCTGGTTAGTTGATCCAATTGGGCTATGAACCCAGTAATGGGGAGCAGACCTGCTTCCTAGGGCTTTGTGGAGGGAGATTGTAAAGGCCAGAAAAAGCCTCTCTTTCTTATTTAATTTTAATTTTCTCACATGCAAATCCTTGGTCACCCAGCAGATGGCGATCTTTGGTAACACTCTTTCAATGCCCAGTTGAAGTATGTTGCTGCAACATGGACTGGATCATTGTGACAAACTTTCCTGTCTGGAGGCTAATAGCTTTGTAATTGACACTTTCTCAGGGGCAGTTCTCCAAACTTTGCTTGCTGCCCCCTCTCATTTCCCAGGTGGGAGGTAATTTCTCTCCCCTTTGTGACCTCAAAAACCAGTCCTGGTCAGTAGAGAGGGAGATTGAGAGAGTTGGATCTCTTTAATCTTTTGCTAGCTCTTAAGACAAACAATGGTATGGCCCCATCTGGCTTGGAAGGGCCCATGGGACACAGCAGACCAAATTTGTGGGTCAAAAGCTGGGTCAGCCTTAGTCTGTGTCCTTCTCTCTCCCTTTTTCTGGGGAGGTAGATCCCTAGGGCCCCATTTGTAGCCATCAATCCAGAGGCCTGAGAATTCAAAAGCTTTTATATTGTGGGGGAAGGTGCTGGCATTTGCAGCTATGGCTTTTAATGCATAGTTTTGTAGACACACTTATTTTCCCTTGCCCCTTTCTCTTCTGGGAAGTGTCCAGCCATCCCCTGGTGTCCTAAACCCTAGAAGATTATTTTCCCAAGCTGTTTATGTCTGCCGTCTAGATATTTTTTAAGGAAAGAAGAGAGTCCAGTGTGTTTTTAGTCAGCCATCTTTCTGGAAGTTCTAATGTATTTTTTAAAATATTATTTATTATTATTGTTATAATTATTTATTTATCAGTTGTATTGGTGTATATCATTCATACATGAACACACATAAACAGTAAGTGTGTAGTAAAAGTTGTGAACTTACAAAACAAACATGTATGACATTATACAGAGTCCCATATATCACCCCACCCCATATATCACCCCACCCCACATCTTGCATTTTTCTGAAATATTTGTTACAAATTATGAGAGTATCTTCAAAATATTACTACTAACCATAGTCCATATCTTATATTTGGTGTGTTTCCCCCAAACCCACCTTATTATTATTATTATTTTAATTTGATAAACTGCTTTTGTCTGTTATTTTTATTTTATTTTTATCCCCCCCTTATGGCTTTTTGCATACTGTTTGCTCTCTGTGTCTGTATGCTGCACATTCTTCTGTGTTTGTATGTATTTATTTTTTTATTTCCCCTCCCCCCTTGTGGATTGCTTGCTGTCTGTTCTCTGTGTCCATTTGCTGCACGTTCTTCTGTGTTTTTGCTTGTCTTCCTTTATTTTTTTGTTGTGTCATCTTGCTGAGTCAGCTCTCCACACTGCTTGTGGGCTGGGTGGCTCTCTGCAGCATGCAGGCGAGACTGCCTTCACAAAGAGGCCCCAGGATGCAAACCCAGGGCCTCCCATATGGTAGATGGGAGCACAACTATTGTGCCACAGCCACTTCCCCCTATTATTATTTTTTAATATATATTTATTACAGGAGTTGTGCACCTATAAAATAATCATGCATATGTGTAAAATTGCCATACAACAGCCCTTCACCCTTCTCCAACACACCACACCATAGTGAAACATTTGTTACAGATTATGAGAAAATATCATTAGACCATTACCACCAACTATGGTCCATAGTGTACATTTGGCACACTTTTTCCATATTCCTTCATTATCAACATAGTAATATCTTTGGCATAAATGCAAGAATATTACATTATTCCTGCTAACCACAGTCCATAGGTCACACCAGTTGTATTTATTCCATGCTTCTCCACATTTCCACCACCCTGTAATAGTGATGTACATCTGTTCTTGCTC
Source organism: Dasypus novemcinctus (assembly GCF_030445035.2). Taxonomy (NCBI): domain Eukaryota; kingdom Metazoa; phylum Chordata; class Mammalia; order Cingulata; family Dasypodidae; genus Dasypus; species Dasypus novemcinctus. The sequence goes on from NC_080678.1 coordinate 96,963,030, forward strand.
ACAGAAGGACACTCTTTCATCTGTATCACCAACCACAATTTTTTTCCACCTCTGGGTTCACTGTGTTATTTAGTCCCTAGATTAAGCTCTAGCTTTCTTTCAATTGACATTTACATCCCTGGATCACCCTTTCCAGCCACATTCCCATTTATAAACCAGCTGTTATTCAAGATAATATGTTACCATCAACTCTGTCCATTTCCATGCTTTAACGGTCAAGTTAACTAAAAATTGTACATAGGTTAAGCATCAGTACTCCTTCTCAGACCTCCTCGTAACTCCTGATAACCTGTCCTCTAGGATTTAACTCCATGAATTTATTCTTCATATTTCGTTCATATTAATGAGACTGTGCAAGATTTGTCCGTTTGTGTCTGGCTTACTTCACTTAGCATAATGTCTTCAAGATTCATCCATATTATCATTGGTGTCCCAATTTCATTTCTTCTTAATGCAGCGTAGTAGTCCATCATATGTATATACCACATTTTGTTTGCCATTCATTGGCTGTTGGAAACTTGGGTTGTTTCCATCTTTTGGCAATTGTGAATAATGCTTCTATGAACATCGGTGTGCCACGTGTTCTTCTGTTTGTGCCACAGACTTCAGTTCTTCTGGATATATTCCTAGTAAAGGAATTACTGGATCATATGGCGGTTCTGTATGTAACTTCCTGAGGAAGAGCCAAACTGTCTTCCACAGAGGCTGCACCATTTACAACCCCACCCACAGTGAAGGAGTGTTCCTATTTCTCCACATCTTCTGCAGCACTTGTTTTGTTTTGTTTTTTAAATTATGGCGATTTTATGTGGTGTAAGATGATATCTCATTGTCGTTTTGATTTACATTTCTCTAGTAACTAGTGATATGGAACACTTTTTCATGTGCTTTTGGCCATTTGTATTTCCTCTTTGGAGAAAAGTCCATCTAAATCTTTTGCCCATTGTTAAGTTGGATTGCTTGTTTTTTTATTGTTGTTGTATGCTCTCTTTTATTTAGAATGGAAATCAAGCCCTTATCAGATATGTGGTTTCCAAATATTTTCTCCCATTTAGTGGGATGCCTTTTCACCTTCTTGATGAAGTCATTTGCATCACAGACGTGTTTGAGTTTGAGGAGGTCCCATATATCCATGTTTTCTTTTGTGGCTCATGCTTTTGGTATAAGGTTTAAGAATCTACCACCTACCACCAGGTCTTGAAGATGTTTTCCTACATATTCTTTTAGGAGCCTTATGGTTCTTGCATTTATATTTAGGTCTTTAATCCATTTTGAGTTAATTTTTGTATAAGGCGTGAGATAAGGGTCCCTTTTCTTTCTTTTGATTATGGATATCTAATTCTCCCAGCACCATTTGTTAAATAGACTGCTCTGCCCCAGCTGGGTGGGTTGGATAGGCTTGCCAAAATTACTTGACCATAGATATGAGGGTCTACTTCCAAACCATCAGCTTGGATTCACTGGTGTATTTGTCTGTCTTCATGCCAGTACCATGATATTTTTTTTTTAACCATTGTAGCTATGTAATGTGATTTAAAATCTGGAAGAGAGGGTCCTCCAGCTTTGCTTTTCCTTTTCAAGATGTTTCTGCCTAATCGGAACCCCATTACCCTACCAAATAAATTCAATAATTGTGTTTTCCATATGTTTAAAAAATGCTGGTGAAATTTGTATTGGGATTGCATTGACTCTATATCAAATTGTGTAGAATTGATGTCTTAATGATATTTAGTCTTCCAATCTATGAGCTTGGAATATTCTACCATTTATTTAGGTCTTTTTAAAAATTTCTTTTGCCAATGCATTATAGTTTTTTTGAATGCAAGGGCTCTACATCCTTGGTTAAAATTATTTTTATATATCTGATTCTTTTAATCACTAATGTAAATGAAATTTTTTTCCTAACTTCCTCCTCAGACTGCACATTATTAGCGTATAGAAACATCACTGATGTTTTTGTGCATTGCGGGTTGCTTATTGGTATAGTATGCTGATTGATTTTCTTGTGCTGAACCACCCTTGCATCTCTGGTATAAAACCCACTTTATCATGATGAATAAGTTTTTAAATATGTTGTTGGATTCAATTAGCAAGTATTTTGTTGAGGATTTCTGTACCTGTATTAATTAGGGATACGGGTCTGCAATTAAAAAATTTTGTAATATCTTCATCTGGCTTTGGTATTAGAGTGATATTGGCTTCATAGAATGAGTTTGGTAGCATTCCTTCTTATTCAATTTTTTGGAAAGAGCTTGAGTAAGATTGGTATTAATCATCTTTGAATGCTTGTTAGAACTCACCTGTGAAACCATCTGGTCCTGGGCTTGTCATTTTGGGAGTTGTTTGATGACTGTTTCAATCTCTTTACCTGTGATTGGTTTGTCGAGGTCCTCTATATCTTCTAGGGTCAGTGTAGGTTGTTCATACATTCCTGGGAATTTTTCCATTTCATCTACATTGTCTTTTTTTTTGGTGTACAGTTGTTCATAGTATCCTCTTACGATATCTTTTATTTCTGTGGGATCAGTAGTAATGTCCCCATTTTCATTTTTTATTTCATTTATTTGCATCTTCACTCTTTTTTTAATTTGTCAGTCTAGCTAAGGGTTTGTTGATTTTGTTAATCTTCTCCAAGAACCAATTATGAGTTTTGTTAATTTTCTCTATTACTTTTTCTTCTCCATTTCATTTATTTCTCTTCTGATTTTTGTTATTTCATTCCTTCTACTTGCTTTGGGATTAGTTTGCTGTTGTTTTATTCTTCTTCATTTTAGCTCTTTCTTCTTTTTTAGTATAAGCATTGAGTGCCATCAATTTCCCTTTCAACACTGCCTTCACTGCTTCTCATACGTTCTGATATGTTGTGCTCTTGTTTTCTTTTGTTTTGAGATATTTACTGATTTCTATTGAAATTTCTTCTTTGGCCCACTGATTATATAAGAGTGTGTTGTTTGATTTCCATATATTTGTGAATGTACCCTTTTTCCACCTCTTGCTGATTTTCAGCTTTATTCCATTAAGATCAGAGAAGGTGTGTTGTATAATTTCTATCTTGTTGAATGTGTTGAGATCTGCTTTTGCAGAGTTAAAATGGCAGCTACTGGGTGCTTTCCAACTTGAACAGGTTCAAACTTTAACTGTTTTTAGGGTTATATTTTAGCCAGCCGTGTTTACTAATCACTACCTGAATTCAGGGGCCAACCATCTCTTCCTCCCCCATTTTTGGGAAATGGAGCTTCCAACTCCAGCCATGGAATAGCCCTTGAGGCAGCTTCTCCACCAGTGGAGAATGGACATTGGCCTCCATAGTGTAGAGTGCTCTACTCATGAATCTTCTCTGCAGATGGTAGGTCTCCTCCTTCCATTCTTTCAAGGATGTTGCAGGATGCTCATCTGGTCTCCTAGGGCCCCAAGCAGGTGCTTTACATAGTTCTGGGAGATCACCAACTGCCTTGTAAGATGAGCTAACTCTCAGAGCACGCTACTCTGCTGCCATCTTGCACCTCCTCCAATGTATTTTTTTTCTAATTTTTCATTCTTTATTCCCTGTATGAATAGGTTAAGAAAGTAGAATTTCCCCAAACACTGATTTATAGATAATGTGAAAAAGCAGCACACAAAACAAAACATTCAGTTTCACAGATAGTTACATTCAATGACCACTTTAAATGCAATTTCAACTCTCATTTTAAGCTAAGTGCAATAATAATTTAATAAAAGATAGTTAAATACACACACAGCCTGTATATCCTGAACTACAAGTGGTTTCTGTGGCCACATATGCTTTTAGGCAAGTACACATTTCCACAATAAACAAGTACTAACAAATATATTAATAAAACACTACCCCAAATGCTTATCCTGCCATCAGCTTTTTAAGCAATGCCATTCAGGCTACTGAAAGCATTTCTCTTTAGAAGATTTAAACTGACTTGGGAAACTCAGTTGTAAAGCTTGACAAACAGAATGTATAAACCCCAAAGATTTTAAATAAAAAAAGCCTACCAACACTGAGGCATTTACATGAAACTTAGTTTCTCAAAAAACAAAACTCTCTTGCTATCTGAAGAAAATTAAAACAAACGACCACTTAAGATACTTAAGCATTCTCTAAAAATACTGTATTTTCCTATATCATCATCTACTTAAGAGAAACACAAACCAGTTCACTTCATTAGTAATATCAGAGTTTTGTCTAGAAACTTAAGAAAATATAAAAAACATGTCTCAGCTATCACAGGATCAAAGGTGCCATTTACTTGTCACATATAAAACAGCTACAATATAGCCTACAATGACAAAAAACGACACCTTACACATAAGTACTACTTCATCATCTTGTCAAAAGTCAGAAGGAATTACATGAATTGCAAGGTACTTTAACTTATATATGATCATTAAAACCCAATGGCAATATAAAGACAGGAAATTAAAGACTCAAAAGCTCTAAAACTGAAGACAGGAAAATAAAGGCTGAAACCTGTATGTTTCTCCAGCTTTCATTTTCATGGTTAGATATCCGGACCTTACTATAGGAAATATGCAGTTACTATATATATTTGACCCAGAAGATAAGGAAGCTTTAAGAAGTACAAAAAGGATCAAGATCCATAGTTTGTGTGATCAAATGCTTTTCTAGCTTGTTTCAATTCTTCATTCATAGTAAGTCTTTAACCCTAGCAAACTTCATTGGGTCCTTTTGAATCAAGAAGATGATATCTTCAACTTGTACTCGACCTTGTCTTCCAATTGACATTGCCTTGAGAGTCATCTCAGTGATGAACTCTATGACAAGGTCTTCAAGAATATCCACTGACTCAGTATAAGGATTCTGGTCATCCCCAAATCCATACATCATACACTGTAGTTCCTTAGAAAAGAGTCTCTTTCTATTACCCTGTCCACCTTCTGCACCTCCTCCAATTTCTTCATTTTCTTCCTCAAATGTGGGGTCTTCCTCTTCATCTTTCTATTTTTAATTTCATCCACTGTGTCTTTAATTCCCATAAGCTCTGTTACTTTTCTTTGTAGTCTCAAATTTGTCTTTATGCTCACTCAGTGTCTTCTTAATACTCTTTATCCCTTTAGTCATATTTTCTTTCAATTCTTTGAAGTGATTTAGGAGTGTTGCATGATTATCATTTATTAATTTTCTTAAATCCTGTATATCTTCAGGATATTTGGTCTGTTCCTTTGGCTGGGCCATCTCTTCCTACTTCCTAATATGGCTTGTAATTTTTTGCTCATGTCTAGGCATCTGAATATGTCAATCAATTTGCTCTGATAGCCAGTTTCTTCTGTTGCCTGTTTGCCGCCTCCCCCCTGCCCCAGCTCTTCTTTGATGCTTGGTTCACCTTATTCTGAGTCTTTAAAATTACCCAGCTTAAGTTATCAAAACCGGGCCAAGGATTCAATAATGGTGTGCAGATTTTCTCCCAGGAGTTGGGGTTAAGAGAGTCCTTAAAGCAGTTTTTGTCCATGCAATTTCCAGACCAGCCAGCACATGGTGTTTCTTGGAAAACCTTTCCGTGGAAGTGTTTCTTTCAATCTACTTTCCTGTGTGGTGCAGTCAGAGCTGAAATTCACAGCAGGCTTTGCTGGCTGAATTCATGGAAGAGAAGCCTTCTGACGTCCCTTCCCTTTTCCCTTGAAACAGCTGACATGGAGGAGGACATCTGTTCCCCCCGCACTGGGCTGCAGTGAGCCAGGCTTTTACCCCAGCTTAATATCTTGGGATGGGGGAGGGGAGCCCTTCCCAGTCATGGTGGGCATTTGATAGCTCAGGTTTGTTGTTTTGGGTTCTTCATCTCTCTGTCCTTTCCCTCCTGGGAGTTGCATAGCACTGTCCTGGTCTGTTGACTCCCAAAGCAGGTCCCTAGGACAGCTTTTGGCCCTTTCTCCATTGTTTTTGTGAGAGAGTTGAGCCCTGCCTGCCTACTCCAATGCCATCTTCCTGGAACTCAACTAGCCTAGTTGAAATGAAAACATTCCACAAGAACCACCCCTGTGAGGTGGCTGGCCTGCCACCTCCAGGGTACTTCTGCTGGAGAGGGCAGCACTCCCAGCAGCTCTGAGCACAGCCCTCATGGGCTGCAGGTGGTGGCAGACCCAGCCTCCATCCTGCAGAGAGACAGTGGATGCCGCTGCTCAACCTCCTTCCTGGGCACAGCTGGGCCTGGGCCTTGGGAAGCGGAGGTCCTGCTCCTCCAGACTGGGGGATGACTGTGAGGCCAAGCCCCACTCAGAGGGTGGCTTTGCAGTGCCCTTCACCCCAGTCCAGGGGCCAGTGAGTGGGCAGGCTGCAGACTGAGAGGTGCCCCTACAGCTGTGGGCATGCGCTCAGCCTCCTGTGCCCTAGTCCCAAACCCCACAGTAACCGAAGGCTAAAGGAAAGCCAAAGCATCCAAAATCCCCTCCCATGTCAGGCTTCCCCATTGCGGGAAAGGGTACCCCTAGCCACTCAGTCCTCTCCTCCAAAGCTCACTGCCCCCTCGTGCCTCTTTGCTTCCCCCACATCCAGCCACCAAAAGTCCTGCTGCCTTCAAGTCCACACCACCCCGGGATCTGTCAGGCCCTGGCACACTGCTGTCCTTGGATAAAGCCCACGCTGCCCATCCTGCTCGCTCCCTTCCTCCCTGCAAAAGCACGAGTAGTTCTGACCTCAAGACCTTGGCACAGGCCCCTCCACAGCCTGGAAGTTTCCTCTCTCAGACCTCTCCCTTGTGGCTTCCTCACCTGTTGGGGCTCAGAGCAAGCATTGCCTCCTTGGAGAGGCCTGATTTTTAGTGAAGTTTCAACAGCATACAATCGTTGTGAGAATCGTAGAATGAACTTGAAATACTCATCACCTGCTGTCAGTAATGGCACACCCATGCCAAGCTGGTGACGTCAGTATCCCCGCTGCCGCTTATTTGAAGCAAATCCCGGACATCACGTCAGTTCATCTGCAAATATTGTAATGTCTCCAAACGAGAAATTGTACCTTGTAAAAGATGATCTAGGCCACCCGTTCTGAGAGGATGTCCCTTCACTTCCGTGCTCTGTGCCTTCCCCGTTTTCATTGTCATGCACTTCCCACTCCCTGACATTTATTTTGTTCATGGTTATATTTTATGGGATTGCCTCCCCATCCAGTCACGAGAATGTTCCTGCCTTGAGAATGTCTCTCTGCCTGCCTTGTTTCTGTTAAATACCATCGGCGGCCCAGTGCCTGGGGCAAGGCCAGGGATCCCACAATTTCTCTGAGTAGACGATGACTGAAGGAGAGGCTGGCCACCTGCCAGGGTCCACTTGTCTGGCCGAGGGCAGCAGGAGGTGAGGGATGGATGGACGTGCACTGACCTTCTGCTGTGGGTTTTCTCTTTTAGATAAAGCAGCAAGCTCTTCTGGAGACAATGTCATAACTTGTCCTGGAGTAGAACCTCAGATACTTGGAAAGTAAGTGCCCCGACCTGGGACCCTCATGGCAGGAGACCAGATGGGCAGTTGTTTAGGGGTCCTGGGTGAGGACACCCTCAGCCGGGGCACCTGGGGAGCCCTCTGTACCTACCCTGATGGGTGGTCCTGGGGGTGGGCAGGGATCCGTGTGGCCTGGCTCTACTGAGGACGGCAGGAGATGGAGGGTGCCTGCCTTAGTTTCCCCACTGCTGGGACATCTACCAAGCCATGGGTTGTCTTAACAAGAGTGATTTCTTGGCTGCCAGTGTGGGGGCTGGAAGCTGGCTCCCTCCAGGGTGGGCAGCGCTCTGGTGCTGGCAGCTGGCAATCCTGGGATCCCGTGGCTCCCCCACCACACGGCCATGTGCTCTCCTCTCTCTGCTGGTTCCCAAGGACTTCCAGCATCTTCTCCTCCAAGTGGCTTTCCCTTGAAAGCCCCCAGTCACAGCACTAAGGGCAGTCTCATTCCCCTGACCACAGCATAACCATGTCCTCAGAAGGACCACTGACGATGGGTTACACCCCAGGACGGGGTGCAGGTCATGAACATGGTTTTTTCTGGGGCACGCACTTCAGCCCATCTGGTTCCAAAGGGCTCCTGCCACTCGCTGGAGCGGAGCCCACGTGCCCTGTACACACGGAGGAGCCAAGGGAGCCCCCACATTGCTACCACTCACGTGGCACGTGGCCACACGGTGCCCAGACGATGCCGGGCTCCTGGGGCCGGCCATGTCCCTCAGGACCTCCAAGCCAGGCCGACCTCGTGCTCTGGGGAAGGAGAACTTGCCCCATTCTCTCCACTACCCCAGTGCCTTGCTGGCAAAGTCACTGCACCCAGGAGAGCTGGGGGCCAAGGTTCAGCCATGGGGGAGACCTGCTTGTCACCGGCCCACCCCCTCTGTGCTTTAGGAGGGTCTTCGTTGAAATCAGCCTCAACAAAGGCATAACCTTCATCGCCAACAACCTCAAATTCAGAGGAAAGGACTGCGTGAGTACTGGGTGGGGGCACCCCCATCACGGGGCCCATCGGCCCAGCCCTGATGCAGACACACTGGGGGGCAGCTGGCAGCCAGGGTGAGTGGGTGGGGCAGGGGTCCACCAGGACCAGAGTCCAGGCCTGCGGCTCCCCTGGCTGTGTGGGCCCCAGGGCCCACCCCTCCAGGTCAGGGTTCAGGCAGCGGGATGGGGCAGCCTCCGCCACACATGGCATCCATGGCCCTGGGCTCTGCCAAGGTGGTCTGGGCATCTGGCCATGGACTCCTGGCCCCCCTGGGGTCCCCCGAGGTGGAGTGCCTGAGGAGAGGAGGAGGCTGGGGTTGGAATGCCAGGGGACAGGAGCTGGGAGGGGGCCACCCAGCCCCAGCCCAGCCCTCGGCCACACCTGTTCTCTGGCAGCCAAGGCTGGATGGTGACGGTGGCCCTTCCACAGGGGGAGAATCCTGCTGCTAAACCCACCGAGGACAAGGCTGGGAACCCAAGCAAGGTCAACAGCCAGCACCTCATTGAGCAAACCCCTGAGAAAGCCCATGAGATGCCCCTGGAGGCCCCCCCAAAAAACCTCCCTGGAGAGGTCCCTGAGCAGGCCCCTGGAAAGCATCCTGAGAAGCCCCCCGCAAAGCTCTTCAAGCATCTTGCAGCCAGAGCCCTCGAGTGGCTTTCCAAGTACCACAGTGGTGATATGTACCGCAGTGGTGATGCGGACAGCAGCAATGAGCGCACTGACCAGGAGGGGACCCCCGAGGGCGAGGGCGGTGGTGAGGAGGCGGAGCCCCGTGGCTTGGAGATCCCCTTACCACCACTTGTTGAAAGCTTCATCAGCACCAGCAGCAGCGACTTCCCCTGGATCCCCGTGGTGGCTGGCGCAGCTGCCCTGCTCTTCCTCCTGTTGCTGTGCTGCTTCTTCTACCTGTGCTGTTGGGTGAGTGCCCCTGCTATGTGAGCAGGCAGGTGAGTGCCCCTGCTATGTGAGCAGGCAGGTGAGTGCCCTGCTACCTGAGCAGATAGGAAAGTGCCCCTGCTGCCTGAGCAGGCAGGTGAGTGTCCTGCTACCTGAGCAGGCAGGTGAGTGCCCCTGCTGCCTGAGCAGGCAGGTGAGTGCCCCTGCTATGGTTGCATCTCCCAAGACTGACCAAGGCTCAGGCTCCATCCCCCCTGGAGCCTAGAGGTGCCCTGGCCTCCTGCCCCACCTGCCATGGGGTGCTCACGGGGAGGCTGTGCATGCTGGGCCAGGCTGCTCTGGTGCCCACGGCCTTTCTAGAGGGGATCAGAGGCAAGTGTGCAGCAGGGCAGCAGGAGGACAGAGACGAGTGCTCCTGGGCTAGGAAGGAGGGGACTTTGAGAGGCTGGAGGACCGACCCGAGGGCTGCAGGAAGGAGGAGGAGAAAGTGGGGGCAGAGAAGGAGCAGGCGGGTCCCTTCCCAGGGAGTGCTCGAGGGAAAGCCTGCAGGGACCATCCCGCGAAGGGTTCTCTGCTTGGGGTGGCCTCAGCCTGCCTGGCCTGCCCCAGCCCTCCAGGGAGGGGCGGTGTCCCTGTAAGAAAGGAGGAAACTGAGGCTCAGAGGTAGCCCTGCCAGCCACAGCCCTGCAGGCATCAGTCTGTGCCCCGCGGCTCTGAGCAGGGTCCCCACCTCTCCCAGGGGCTGAGCCTGAGCCCAAACCGCACATTCCAGCACAGGTTATGTCTTTTTAAAAAATATTTAATTTTAAAGAAGCTTTATATTACATAAATGCTACATAAAAAATATATACATAAGGGATTCCCATCAACCTCACCGTCTCCTCCTCAATGACAACCTTCCTTAGTGTGGCACATTTGCTAAAATTGATGAACACGTATTGAGGCATTGCTACTAACCATGGACTCTAGTTTACATTACAGTTGACACTCTGTCCTGCACAGTTTCATAGGTTATGGCAAAATCTATAATGCCCTGTACCCATCATTGTCCTGTCCTGGAGAACAACTCCAATGTCCTGAAATTCCCCTCATGTGACACCTCTTCTTCCCTCCCCCTTCCCTAAGACCCTCTGGTGGCCACTGCCTTTATATCAATGATAGAAGTTCTTCCATTGCTAGACTAATGTCTATAATAGAATAGTAATAAGTCTACTTTAGTCCAGTGTTCATTCCCCAGTCTTGAGGATTTGATGATGGTGATGCAGGTTCTGATTGAGAGGGGCCCTGTTTCCCAGGTGGTAGGTGGATGTTACTCTCTTGCTTGCAGTTACAGACACTCTCTGTTCCTTGGGATGGGCGTTGTCCATCATCATCTCCTTGCTAGTTGTGCTGGATGAGTCCAATGAACTGGAGAGTAGGTGCTGCAACTCTGCTGAGATTCAGGACCCAACTGGCACATGGATGGACCAAAGATTTTAAGTCTCTGGAACATACATTTAATAAGTAGAGTGCTAATGATATTTCAAATAAAAGGGGCAGAGGAGCCTTGTTTAGGGAAACTATACAAGAGTCTAAGTCTGTTACACTGAGGAGCATAGATTCCAGAGTAAGGCCAGCTGATAGGGTGCCTAACTCCTGAGCTGCTCTGTGCTGCTTTTGGTGTTTGGGTGTCTCTAGCTCTTAGGAGCCCTGCTGTTTGAGGCATTGTTTACCATGGCAGTCAATGGGATCCTGCTGAGCCTGCTGAGATGTGCAGAAGTGTAACCTCTGGAATGACCTTCTGATTCACCTTGAAATCTCTAAGCCATAAAAACTCATTTGTATTGAATATTTCCCCCTTTTGGTCAAGGTCTTTGTCTGCATGCGTTGTTGGTTGGTGTTGGTAATAATCCCTTGGTGCCAGGGGGGCTCATCCACAGGCATCATGTCCCATGCTGGGAAAAGGATAGTGTGTTTATATGCTGAGTTTGGCTTTCAGAGAGGCCACATTTCGGCAACAAGGAAGCATTCAGGAGGTAACTCTTAGGCAATATATTATGTTAGATTATGTTTCAAATTCACAAGGAAAGGTCTGTAAGTACGGTCGTCAATATCGAGGGCCTGGCGTCATGGTCTCTCCTCCTTCACTAGGCACTGCCCTTGTACTTGGGAGATTCTTGCCATGCTGTTAGAGAATGCAGCAGCACTCCCCAGGATGGGAATTCAATATTCTTTTGGTTACTGTGTGGGTCTTCAACCATCCAGACAGTGAACGCTTGAACATATTCATATGCCTTCGAGGCATGCCCCAGGTGGACCCCTTCCCACATTTCTGTAACCTACAGCTTCTTTTAAAATAAAGTGGAAAAAATAAGGTCCTGGGGGAAATTATTACTGTATATACAAGACAACAGACCTTACAGTGATGAAAGACACAGTGTCTAAAAACTTTTTATATTATGTCAATTTTTAAAGTTTTTTTTGTATTTTACTTGTTATTTTAAATACTAGTATTATTTCATTTTCTTATTAATCTTTTTGGCTATGTCTTTTTAACTTTCTAGTGTAAAAGGGAGCCGGACCCATGTAGGGTAAGTCCTAAGTGCGTCCTGACTTCCTGTGAGCTCATCTGCCATGCACCGAGCCTCCCGCAGCCCATGGAGGTGTCCACTCCCACCCCAGGAGCTCCACCGCCTGTGCCAAGAGCCTGCAGAGCAGGAGGAGGGGGGCGCAGGTGTGGGGAATGGCGGCTGCTAGGAAAGCCAGGCGTCCCCCTTCCCGGGCTCCCACCAAAGGGGCAGTGTGGGCAGCCTGTGGGGGGTCTGCCATGGGCCCTCCTGAGACAAGTGGGGCACTTGAGCCCCTGCCGGCTGGCAGGATGGTACTTGCCCAGGACTCAGGGAAGCTTCTGGAAAAGGAGCCTCATGTTGCAAGGACCCAGCTCTGGCATCTGCCGTGCCCTTGTCTTAATCATGGTCTCCTGGTGGGCAGAGGGGCCTGGCCAGGTCAGCCCTTGGGGCCTGCAGGGCTGAGGGTGGGTGAGGGAGCTTGCCTGGCATGGAGCTGTGAGGCGCGCCCACCCGGGGGAGCCCAGGGCTGGGTTCAGGGCAGCAGCCGTGGGGCCAGGTGGGCCTGGGGTGGTCGTGCTTTCAAAGCTGGAGCCTGGTGGCTGAGAGGCATCCTCTGCCCATGCGTGGACCCCTGGCTGGCCCAGCATGTGGTGTCTTCATTTGCCAGGGCAGCTCTGACAAATGCCATGCACCAGATGGCTTAAACCTGGAGGTCACTGTCTCTGGTCTGGAGCGCAGAAGGCCAGCTTTCTCCCGGGTCTGCAGGGTTCCAGTGCCGGTCACTGCAGCCCTCGGGGTCCTTGGCTGGCCTCATGCCTCGGCCACATGGCGCCATCCTTGGTCCCCTCCATCCTCTGCTTTCAGGCTCCTCCTGAGTCACGTTTCCTCCTTCATGAGGCTCCTGGAGTGTACAGAGCCCCCGCTTCTCTTTGGCCACCCATCCAATAGTGACATCCTGGGCATGTCCTTTACAAATGGCTCCCCCCAGAGAGCACGGCTGCAGGCGTGAACCCCTCTCTTCTGGGGCCCTCGGTCCAGGCCCCACACAGGGCACAGCCTCAAGGCAAGGCTCTGCCAATGGGGGCATCAGATGAGGGAGGGGACAGGGGAGCTTTGCAGCACTTTGGGGACGAGCCAGATGCCGTCTTGTTTGCCCCAGAGGATGCTCCCTGGGAGCGCGGGTGCTGCAGATGGAATCCAAGATCCCTCACTCGATTGTTCCTTATTCACCCCACAAACAACGGCTGAGTGGCAGCACCAGCCCCCCCAGTTGTGCCCCCCTGGAGCAGATGCTTTCTCTTCCTACAGACAGTGTGCTGCAGCCCGCCGTGCCCCATGATGATTACCCGCTGCTGTGACTGCCCGGGCACTGGGCATCTGAGGCAAATGGAGGTGAGGAGGGCTGGGGCAGGGGAGAGTGTGATGGTTCAGGTGCAGAGGCCCTGCTGGAAGGCTCCACCTGGGGGAGTCCAGGGCCCGGGGCACTTTGCTTCCTCCCTGGGTGCTGGGGGCCAGGGGAGGGCACGACGCTGAGGGTCAGTGTCCCAGGCACTCCAAGTCGATGGAGCCCAGCTGCCCCTGCCTCACCTGGTTGCTGGGTGCTGGCAGGCAGCCCACAGCAGGCAAGTAACCGGTTACCACCCAGGTTTCCTTAGCTCGGGGGTGGCTCAGGTTTCAAACCCCAGCCAGCAGTGGAGGGTGAAAAACAGCCTGAGCCACAAAGAGGGGTGAATGAGTCAGAGAAATAGAGACGTGCTGAGCAGCCGCTGTTAGCACCTTCTCAATTCTCTGGAGACACCGCAGCTGTGCCCGGCCCAGCAGCAGCCTTTTTGGCAGAATGAAGACAAGAGCTGCTGGCTGCGTGGCTGGTGACACGGGGTGCAGGGCTGCAGGGAGGAGGAGCCCCAAGACCCCATCCTCAAGTGACCAGTGCTGGGCCTTGAGTCCTGGGAACCCAAGTCTCAGCCCTTCACCCCTCCCTGGACACGCTGCTGTCCACCTGGTCAGGAAAGCCCTGCCAGGCCAAGGGTCCTGGGGTGAAAGGGCCACCTGGAGGACAAGAGCCCCAACCTCCTCCTGGCCGGGCCCCTCCGTCCTGCTTTTGCATCTGCTCCGTGCTCCTCTGCAGCCCTGGAAAGCACTGGAACAGCCAGCCCTGCTCTTGTCCTGACACAGTGACTTGTTCGGCCTGATTGGCCCAGACCTGCCCCACCCTGTGGCTCAGGCCAGCCAGGTGCTGCCCTCCACCGGCCCAGGGTCCTTCTGGACTGTTCTCTGCCCTTCCCACCCCCATATCAGGAACCTGCCCCCGAGCTGGGCATGGGACCTCCCACCTGGCCCCTGCCTGCCCCCTCCTCCTCCACCCCGGCTCAGGCCTCCCTGCCCACCGTGGGCTCCTGCCCAGCTCCCCGCACCCCCCGACTGCCCCCTCAGGGACCTCTCCTGGCTCCTGGTGTAGCCTACCCGACCTGGGAACTTGTCCCCTAAACGAGCCACTGACCCCCCATGCCAAAAGGGTGTCTTGTTCCAGATTCTGACACTTAGCACAGCGACCACCATCCCAGCAGGCACGCAGGCCACCAGGCTCCACTCCCGAGCTCATGCGGGTTCTTGGGGCTCAGCGGGGGTGCCTGACCCTCTCTGGACGCGTCGCTCAGCTGTGCCGCGTCCTCATGCCACGTCTCCTTTGCAGGGCAAGCTGAACCTCCTGTGTGCCCTGTTGAGTCGGCGCTGCACCCCAGTGCGCCTGGTGCGGCCCCCGTTCCAGTGCACGGTGAGCAGGCGTGGTGCTGCCCCCATGGTGGGCCGATGCCCCAGTGCTTTTCCCTCGTGACACCTGCCCACAGACAGGGGCCCAGCCCTGGGAAACAGCCTCAGGAGCATGCAGGCCCCAGGGGCCGGCCGTGGCTGCCCATGCGCTCCTTCCCTATGATCTTGGATGGGCGTGGGACTGTCCATCCTGGCGGCTGAAGGGCCACAGCCAGAGTCAAGGGCAAGGGGCTGCAGAGCAGGGCCGACCACCGGCTCCAGCCCTCCTGGCCCACGAGCCCCCTGCGCCTGCAGCCCTGGGGGTCAGCTGGCTTTATGCCTCCCAGGAAGTGGCCTCCCATGTGGGGGCCTCTGGGTGCAGCCCCCACGGGCTCTTCCAGGTAGCCACGGTCCCCTGGAGTGGGCTCCCCGGCACAGGGGGTAAATGGCAGCACTGCGTATGCACCTGGAACCAGGGCGGTGCTGCGCCCATGGTGGACCTCCTGGGCAGCTGCCCTCAGGGGGCCCTACAGTCCTCCCCTCCAACCCCTCCTCCAGCCCGAGCCTTGGCGCTGTGGTTATGTGCAGTTGTAAAGACCGGGAAGCAGGAGCACAGAGAGGCTCGTGCCTTGCCCCACCTCACACAGCCACTGCAGGGCAGGGATGGACCGGGACCCGGCAGCCTGGCTCCGGAGCCCAGGACCCTCCTCGCCCTGCACTGCCTGTGCTCGGGTCAGCACTTGGGATCTCGTGTGGTCATCCTACATCACCTGGCAGCTGTGCCCACATGGCTGCGGGCCCCCTGACCCGGCCTGCTGTCCACCCTGCGCGGCCTCCCCTGTCATGCTTTGTGCAGGTGGGGCAGGGGCCCTGGAGGTGCCCAGCCCTTGACCACCGTGTCTGTGGCTCCGGTGGCACTCCAGGACTGCTCTGGGCTGGGGCACAGGCTCACTCTGGGCACGGGCCGAGGCCCTGAAGGTCACTCACCTGGCGTCCTCACCTGGGCGCAGGGAGGCAGCCGCCCACCCCTGGCCAGCCCTCACCCCTGGCCTGGCTGCCTCCTCTGCACCTCCCAGGTGTGGAGATAGAGGCTCCACCTCAGCGAAGGGCTGGGTGCTGCAGGGGGCAGTTCCTCTCCCCGCAGAGCCCCTGGCTGGCCCACATCTGGCCGTCAGGTGGTCCCTGGGAACACCTGGAAAGCATGTCTCTGTGTGGACTGGGCTGTACATGCAAGGCTCTCGCGGGCACTGGTGTCTTGATTTCCACCCCATGTCCCAGCAGACTCCTTCTCCACGGGAACCTGCCTGTGTTTGTGGGCCTTGGTTGGAGCATGTTGGAGTGGGTCTGAGACTGCACGGGTGCCCAAGGGGCTGCTGAGTCTTGTTCTTCTCATCCTGCCCGTGATGGAGCTGGACCAAAGGGGGCACAGATGTAGGGCTGGGGAAATCCTAATGTGACAGTGTCCTTCCACCAGTGATCTTTAGAAACGTCTCTGCTCGTGCCTCTGGACTGTGATGGCACCTGGCTCCCCTCCCTCCCACTTCCCCAGGAGATCCAGAAACAGAGTCCAAGCCCCAGAGCCCTGGACCCTGAGGCTCCCTAACAGCTCTGCCGGTCCCTTCAGGAAAGGTCCTGAGCTGCACAGTAGCGAGCTGAGGAGACATAATGGTAGTTGGCTTCACTTGGCAATCGCTGATGGCCGGAGAGGAAGGAGAGCCGCCCCTCCCAACCTCACATCCCTTCACCCCCTCATGCCCATGCCACGGACTCAGGATCTCTGCAGCCCCCAGAGGGCTCCTCTCCTGGGTGGAGTTGTCCAGGTGCTTACATCTGCCCCTCTATCAGCACCTGTTCAGATCATTCCAGGGTGCCCCTGCCCAGGATGGGCATGATTGGAGCGAGAGACTGCAAGTGTCCCATAGACCATGCCCTGAAGGAAAGGAGAGGGACCTGCAGCCCTTGGGGAGCACCAGCCCCAGAATCAGTTGCTCATGTTCTGGAATAAATGAGTGGACATAAAGGAGCGAGAAACAAAGATAAAGATTCTATTCTATGCCCAACAGCGACAAAACCCAAAGTTCCCGTGAATGAGTAGAACTCGATGGATGTTATCCCAGGGTGGCATGCTCTGGGTGAAGAGAGAGGCAGCGAGTCTAGAGAGAGTGGGAAATCAACATGAGCTTCATCAGCCCAGTGGTCAAGGTGCTCGTGATGATACTTAGTGTTGGCGCAGAGAGAGGGTGGGGGACGGACACCTGCCTTCCCTGCAGGCGTCAGTGTGGACAGGATCGGCTTTCTGAAGCAGTTATCATCCAGTGCCTGGGCCTGTAGATGCAGCACTCTCTGTGGATGGAGGGATAGATGCATGAATGGGAGGATGGATGGCTGGGGTGATGGGTGGATGGGAAGATGGAAGAGTGGGTGGATGGATGGATGGATAATGGACGGATAGGTGGGTAGATGGAGGTGTGATGGATGGATGAATGAGCATTTATGGTTGGACAAGGGCCTGCAATGATACTTTTGGTCATTTCTCTGACACCAAGAGGCATGTTTGGATCTGGCATGTATGAAGGCACAGAAAGCCTCTTTGGGGGACAATTGTGGAAGGATGGAAGGGGTTCCTGTAACATTTTCAGGGGTGACCATAGGAAGAACTTTGTTTAACCAGTTATTACTTGTGTAAACTTGGCCTAGTTTCTTAACCTCTCAAAGCCTCACTTTTCTCATCTGAAAAACAGGGAAAAATAATAAAACTCCCTTGTCCTGCAAAATACAATGGTCACACACCAAGAAGGTCCGGGCAGGAGCCCCTCCCCAGCCCAAGAGTCGCAGTCCCCAGGACAGATGAGTAGAGGGCCTCGTGGCTCAGGGTCAATGCTGGGGGAGAAGTGCTGTGTTGCAGGTAGGATTGGGAAGTCCCAGGAGGCACAGGCATTTTATTTTATTTTTTCATTGATTGAAATACATCACTCATACATAAACATACATAAACAGTAAATGTATAATAGTTGTGAACTTATAAAACAAGCATATATGACATCAAACAAACATATATAACATCTCGCCCTACCACCAATAACTTACATTGTTTTTAAACCTTTTCAACTAATGATTAAAGAGCATTGTGAAAATATTACTATTAAGCAAAGTATTTTTCCCCTAACCAATCTGATTATTATCTTTATATCATTTATATATGAACATACATAAACAATTAAGTGTATAGTAAAAGTCGTGAACTTATAAAGCAAACGTACATGACATCATACAGGGGTCCCATACATCAACCCTCCACCAACACCTTGCATTGTTATGAGATGTTTGTTACAAACTATGAAAGAACACTGTCGAAATCTTACTACTAACCATAGTTCCTATCTTACATTTGGTGTGTTTTTCTCCCAACCCACCCTATTATTATTTTTTAAATGTATTTTTTATGACAGAAGTTGTAAACCTATAACACAATCATGCACATGTGCAGAATTCCCAAACAAAGCACCCCTCCATCAATACACCACAATGTGGTGTGTCATTTGCCACAGATAAAATAATATCATCTGATTACTGCCATGTCTATAGTGTACATTTGGCTCACATTTTCCATACTGCCTCAGATTCAACACAGTGTATCTTTTGCATTGATGCAAGAATATCGTGTTGTTACTACTAACCACAGTCCATAGGTCACTCCAGCCATACCTTTCCCATGCTTCTCCACATTCCCATTGCCCTGCAGTAGTGATATACATTTGTTCTAGCTAACAAATGACACTCTTGAATCTGTACCATCAACCGCAGTTCTCATCCACCTCTTGGTTTACTGTGCTACCCAGTTCCTAGATTATTCTCAAGCATTCTGTCAGTGGCATTTACATAACTAGACTACCATTTTCAGTCACATCCCCATTTATAAACTAGCTGTTACTGTGTGTTACCATCCACTCTATACATTTCCACAATTTTACAGTAAAGCTAATTAAAACTTCTACATACATTAAACATCAGTAGTCCACTCAGTTCTTCCCTTATCTCCTTTAAGAATCCACCACCTACCACCAGGTCTTGTGCTACATTCAGCTCACAATAGGTTGGCTTGAAGGGAAGGCAACACAGAAATAAAGGTAGAGACACAAGAGGGGAGAGAAACCTGAGACCAGGGGACTCACGGCTTATGGAACTGACAGCCTCAACCCTGCTTTTCCCATTGCATTTTTGGGACATTACCAAGCAGTTGTTTGCTATCTGAACTGCAACATCATTTACAAAAACAGGAAACAACTGCAACATCTAAGAACAGCTACATTTAACAGGTGTAACATTTACAGTAACAAACAGGTAAGCCAGTTTCCCACAACAGTCTTGAAGATATTTTCCAATAATTTCTTCCAGAAGTTTCATGGTTCTTGCTTTTAGTTTTAGTTTTTTGATCCATTTTGAGTATGTGTCTTGGAGTTGGTCTGTTTGGATTTTTTCAGATGGGAGTTTGTTGTGCTTCTTGGACAGGGATATCTATGTCCTTCAATAGGGTTGGGAAATTTTCTACCATTATTTCTTTAAATATTCCTTCTGAATCTCTGGACTGACCACGTGATAGCCAGGCCCAACAGACTTAAAAGTCCTATACTCTGGTTTATTGGACTTACCTCACTCAGTGAACATGGAGGTGAAAAAGGTCAGCCACCACACCAAGGAGCCAAGAGTGCCTACAACTGAAAGCAGGAGGATTGCATCCAGCATCCATGTGGAATCTAAGCCCCCTCGTGATATAGATTTAGAGTGGACACAACCATTCTAAGGTCCACAGGATGGAGGAATAGAGTATGGATTAGAGTGGACTTACTGATATTCTATTCATGAACTATTGTGATTAGTAGTAATCGAAGAAAATGTGGCATTGGTGTGGAGAAAGTGGCCATGGTGGCTGCTGGGGGTAGGGAGTGCAAGGAAGAGATGTGATGTGGGGGCATTTTTGTGACTTGGAGTTGTCCTGGGTGGTGCTGCAGAGACAGTTACCGGACATTGTATGTCCTCCCATGGCCCACTGGGTGGACTGTGGGAGACTGTGGGCTATGGTGTGGACCACTGACCATGAGGTGCAGTGGTGCTCAGAGATGTATTCACCAAATGCAATGAATGACGGAGGGGGTTGTGGTTATGGGGGGGAGGAGTGGGGTGAGGGGGGTGAGGGGTATATGGGGGCCTCATATTTTTCTAATGTAACATTAAAAAAACAAATAAAGACAAAAAAAAGTTTAAAAAAAATTCCTTCTGCCCCTTTTCCCTTCTCTTCTGCTGCTGGGACACCCAGGACATGTATGTTTGCATGCCTTTTGCTGTCATTTAGTTCCCTGAGACCTTGTTCAATTTTTTCCATTCTTTTCTTTATCTCCTCTTTTGTATATTCACTTTCAGAGGCCATTTCTTCAAGCTCACCAATCCTTTCTTTTGCCCCCTCAAATCTGCTATTATATGATTACAATCTTTTTTAAATTTCATTGATGGCGCCTTTCATTCCCATAAGGTCTGCTAATTTTCTATGTATGCTTTCAAATTCTTCTTTGTACTCATCCTTTTTTTTTTTTTAAGATTTTTTTATTTATTTAATTTTCCCCCCTCCCCTGGTTGTCTGTTCTTGGTGTCTATTTGCTGCGTCTTGTTTCTTTGTCCGCTTCTGTTGTCGTCAGCGGCACGGGAAGTGTGGGCAGCACCATTCCTCAGCAGGCTGCTCTTTCTTTTCATGCTGGGAGGCTCTCCTCACGGGCGCATTCCTTGCGCGTGGGGCTCCCCTATGCGGGGGACACCCTTGCATGGCACAGCACTCCTTGTGCACATCAGCACTGCGCATGGCCAGCTCCACACGGGTCAAGGAGGCCCGGGGTTTGAACTGCGGACCTCCCATATGGTAGACGGACGCCCTAACCACTGGGCCAAAGTCCGTTTCCCTGTACTCATCTTAATATCCTTAATCTCTTTAGCCATCTCATTGAATTTATTAAGATTTGTTTGAACATCTATGATTAGTTGTCTCAACTCCTTTATGTCATCTGGAGGCTTCTCTTGTTCCTTTAACTGGGCCATAGCTTCCTGTTCCTTGGTGTGGATTGTAATTTTTTGTCGGTGTCTTTGCATCGGGCTTACTAGGGTATTTTTTCTGGGTGCAGTTTTTCTCTCTAGTTTAGGGCTTCCTGCCCTTTCCCCTTGCTGGTTGTGCAGAAGGAGCCAAACATGTAGTTGGTCCTGTAAGCTGTGGAGGCTCAAGCTGCCCTCATTGCACCAGGGACCAATGAAGCTTCTTCCAACTTTCTCCTTTGCCAGGGACAGGGACAGAGTCACAGCCATGTGGAATAATCCACGTGCAGGTCTAGACTGTAGTTGCCCACAGACACTGATGGAGCTTCACATCCCTTTCTCCCCTACCTGGGGCAGGGATTGAGCTGCAGGTGTGGGCAGCAATCTCTGCAGTGCAGGTCTAAGATGACTGCAGTTGCCCTGGTAGTCTTCTGATTTTCAGTCTATGCCAGCCAGAGTTCCCTGCTGTTGCCTGTCTAGGCTGGTGCAGGGCTCCTCAGCCTCCTCCCTGCCAGAGGTGGGGCTGAAGCCTAGGTGGGCTGCAGGCTGATATATGTGAAAGAAACTGTCAGCCCGGCTTCCCCTCAGGCTGGGGGTGGAGTCAGAATGGTGGCTACTGGCCTCTTTCTGACTTGGAATGGTTCTTACCCCAGCTGTTCTCAGGGTTATCTCTTAGCCAGCCAAGTCTCCCAATCAGTAGCTGAAATCGGCAGCCAACCATCTCCTCCTCCCCGGTCTCTGGGAAATGAAGCCTCCAATTCCCATCACAGAACAGCTCCTGGGGCAGCTTGCACCATCAGAGTAGGATCATCACCGGTGTCCATGGTTTGGTCGGTAATTTCCCAGAGAGGCTGGCACAGGTCTCTGCAGCTTCCTCCCTGCTGGAGGTGGCTCTGGGGCCGAGGCTGGAGCTGCCATCTGACCTGGAGGGAAAGAAGCCAGTCCCCACCAGCACTGGGATCCTCAGGCTGCCCTGCTTCCCCTCGTGCCAGGCATGGAGTTAAGATGGCAGCTCCTGGCCTCTTTCTGACCCAGACAGGCTCAAACCTTAGCTGTTCTCAGCATTATACTGTAGCCCACTGAATTTACCCATCAGTAGCTGAAGTTGGTGCCCACCCATCTCTTCCTCCCCTTTTTGGGGAAGTGGAGCTTTCAATTCCAGCCGCGGAACAGCTCCCAAGGCGGCTTGTGCCTCCAGTGGAGGATGGGCACTGGCCTCCAGGGTGTGGAGCCTGTACTTATGAGTCTTCTCTGCAGACGGGCAGTCTCCTCCTTCCACTCCTTCAAGGATGTGGCAGGATGCCCTTCTGGTCTCCTGGAGACCCCAAACAGGATCTTCAGCTAGCTCCAGAGAGCTCTGGGTGTTTGCTAACTGTCCTGTAGCAGGAGCCGACTCTAGGAGCTCCTTACCCTGCTGTCATCTTGCTGGTTTCCCAGGCGCAGTCATTTTTGATGGAAATGAGACTTTGTGGAGGAGGTAAAGTTTGGGTTATCTTTTAAAAGATGAGTAGATGAGAAAAAAAGGGCTTTCCAAAGAGAAGAAAGAGTGTATATAAAAGCTTAGAGATGGGGAGAGCTTAGTGAATGTAAGATTTGGCCACATCCTGAGCTCCCTGAGCAGGCTGCCCCGGTCCCTGCCACAGTGGGATTGCTGCAGGTCAGCACAGGCACCACGGGGCCAATGAGTGACCCCAGCCAGGGGACAGCAGGTCTCTGACCCAGGAGGCATCCACCCAGCAGCAGCGTGTCCGCATGCTGGAAGGTTCTCTGAGCACTCCTGGGCAGATTGTGGCCCCCGAATCCAATACCCACTGTGTCCCGGGTTGGGGGTCAGGCCCCGTGTCTTGCGGAGGAAAGCACTGAGATCCCTGACATGCCGGGCCCCTCCTCAACCCCAGCTGCACGGGGCTGGCTTCCACCTGCCTTCTGTGTCCTCCACCGTCCCTCGTGCACGAGGTCCTGAGGTGACCCCACCACACAGGACAGGCCCTGGTGTGTACTCGGGGTGTGGGGAGGGACGCATGAAGTCAGCAGGGCCCGGGGACCTCACGTGGTTCCAGTGGCCATTCCTGTGTGGCTTGGAGGCTGTGACATGACCATTTCCTGGGGCCCCTGCTTGGCTTTCCTGGGTGGTGTCTTAGCTTCCTCTAGCTGCCGTGGAAGTTTCCTGAGCTCCGTGGCTTCAGGCGCGCACACTGGCCCGTCCTCCATCCACAGGCTGGAGGGGCTCTCCAGGCCCCATGGCCTCACCTGGTGATGTGCACAGCTCTGCAGGCCGTTCGAGGACCTGGGCACCCTGGGCTTGCTTTCCAGCAGCCGAGGGGCCATGTGCCCGAGAGCAGGGCTGTCTTGACATCAGGCGCCTGGCTCGGAGCGGGGCACGGGCAGGCCCTCATCGAAGGCCAGGGGGACATGGGTGCACCGGCGAGCTAGAGGACCGCGGCCCCAGGTCTGAGCCGAGGGTGGCAGCTGAGCACCTGCCGGGGCCCTGCTGGGCTGTCCTGCTGAGGCCGGCCTCCGGGGCACTCGGGGTGCTGGGCTCTAAAGGCAGACGCCAGGGTCTTGGGGTGCTGCCCGTTGGAGGCGAGCAGGGGTCCCAGAAGGCCGGGGGTCTCCCTTCTACCAGGGGGATGCTCGAAGGTGCGGGGAGACCCTTCCTCACTGGAGTGAGGGAGGGGCCGATGTGCTCTGGTCACTTACAGGGGCCTTGAGTGGAGGGTGGGGGTGGAAGAGAGGATAGCAGCGCCGGGGCAGCAGGTGCCACAGACAGACGCAGGGTCTGCACGGGCTTCCTCGCACAGTGGGTGGGGCAGACCCTCTGCCTTCAGGGGCCCCTGCAGCCCCCAGCCTCACGTCCCGCAGTGGCCCAGGGCCGTGGGGAGGGGTCCTCCTTCAGCAGACACATGCCGAGGCCCAAACCAGGCAATGCTGTGGCCCCTGGGGGAGTCGGGACACAGGGAGAGGCCAAGGTCAGAGGTCAAGCCTGGGGAGGGCGGGGGGGTGGCCCTGCAGCGGAGGTGACAGCCGAACCTCGTCACCAAGTGGAGTGGAGGCTGGAGGTCAGCACCCAGGGAAAGGTCCACCAATGGGTGCAGGTGTCCTGAGCCTAGCCCACCGCGCCAAGGAAACTGCAGCCTCCGCTCCCAAGTCAGATGACCTTCCTGTGACCTTCTCTCTCTTCTCTGCCCTACAGGGGAGGTGCCTCACCTTTGCCCCAGTGAGAGCCCCATGCATGCCGGTGGTCTGCAACCCAGCCCTGTGTGCCCCACCCTGCCGAAAGGGGGCCCCTGTTGCGGTGTGCCCGCAGTACTGCTGTCCCCCCACTGCATACCCCCATCCCTGCTCCCGGGCTCTGGCCACCTGCCCTCCACGAGCCCTGCCTGCAAAGCCTCATCGCTAAAGCATCAAAGGGCCAGGATTGTTGACTTGCTGAGGTGGACACATAGTTTTGGTTTTACAATCAAAAAAGATGTTGGCATTTGTTGCTGATGATTAAAAGAGTTTATTAGATGGTGAGTTTCTGTCCTCTCCGAGATGCCTGTATGCTCCACCTGCTAGAATAACGCATTCCAGGGCCCCGTGGGAGATGGACATGGATTGTGCCTCCCGCAGCACCTCGTCTTCATCCATCTGCCAAATTCCGCTCCATGAAAAAGCCCAAAGAGCCTGTTTCATGTGAATCCAGTCCTAACTTCATGCAAAGAGAAGCCTTTGAATTTCTCATCTCCTTTCTCCATGTCCCTGGTCTCCCACTTTGGAGTCCCACATTCTGAATGTGTCATAGAAGGTGGTGAGGAGCCCCCAAGGTCACTAGCTGGAAGCACGACTTCTCCGTCCAGGTGCCCCGGACTGTGTCCAAGCTCAGAAGGATTCCACTGAACCGTGTCCTCTCCACTAGAGAAGAAAATTGAGTCCCCATCTGGTTCCATCTGCCCCTGCTGGAGAATCCACGCCCAAGAAGGATGAGTTTTAGTGAGCAGCGTCCTCCCACCAGGCATAGCCCATGGTCTCTCTGTGTCTGTGAAATCGCCAGGCCCCTGGGCCCCCGGAACCCGGCATGGCATCCCTGAGCCCTCAGGAGGGTCTGCAAGGGCAGCTGTGACTGAGGGTGCCCAGGCATCCTCTATTATATTATTTTTTCATTTAAAAAATTTATTGAAATATAACTTTCATACATGAACATACATAAATAATAGGTACATAGTAAAAGTTGTACACTTACAAAACATCATACTGTTCTCCCATACATCACCCCACCACTAATACCTTGCATTGTTGTGAAACATAGCAAACTATAAAAGAGCATCATCAAAGAATTACTCCTAACTACAGTCCATATCTTACATTTGGTGTATTTTTCCCCAACCCACCCTATTATGTTTTTTATTCATAAACCTTATAGTTTATCTAAAGTGTAAAATCCATTGGTATAATCAAGAATTGGGTATTCATCATTTCTATCAATTTTAGAGCATTTTCATTATTAAAAAAAAAAGCCAACTGTCATACCTATATATTAGCAATTCTGATTACAAATTCTCTTATGTGCTTTCGCCATTTCTACTCATTTCCAAACATTTACAAACTACTTTTTGCCAATTCTGCTCAGATTAAACCCAGCTTTCCATTCCCTAACTACACTCTCTTCTCTGGTGACATGTCCTAGTTAGCCATTCTTTATTTTTATTTTTTTTAAAGATTTATTTATTTATTTGTTCCCCCACCCTGGTTGTCTGTTCTCTGTCTATTTACTGTGTCTTCTTTGTATGCTTCTGTTGTCAGCAGCACAGGAATCTGTTTCTTTTCATTGCTTCATCTTGCTGTGTCAGCTCTCCATGTTTGTGGCACCATTCCTGAGCAGGCTGCACTTTCTTTCACCCTGGGTGACTCTCCTTATGGGGCACACTCCTTGCACGTGGGGCTCCCCTATGCGGGGGACACCCCTGCATGGCAGGGCACTCCTTGCATGCATCAGCAGTGTGCATGGGCCAGCTGCACACCAGTCAAGGAGGCCCGGGATTTGAACCGCAGACCTCCCATGTGGTAGACGGATGCCCTAACCACTGGGCCAAGTCCACTTCCCAGCCAATATTTATTGATCTTACTAGTTAGGAAACTAAACTCTCCACCTCAGTCCTGTCTTCTTGAAATTTTCAATTGAGTGTAAGGCAAGAACAGGCTTTGGTGTTTAATCAATACTGATTGAAAGAAATAAACATAATTTCTCCCATGTTTAAAAAAGAAATTCCTGGAGGGGCCCATTTCTGTGTATGCAGGTTGTGTGTGCAGGCTTACCCTGGGACAAATAACCATTGACCTTCAAAGCCTTCCTGCCTGGCCTTGCTGCTGCTTGAGGGAGCCCCCTCTCCCCCTCCCTGTCCCTCACCCCCCTGTGCAGCTGAGTCCCCCATCTGTCCAGCCATCTCCCAGGACGGGCTTGGGGAGAGCATTTCCCACTCGCCTCCCAGGCCATCTGTGTGCCAGCAAATCCTCTCCCAAGCTGGTGGTAAGAAGGTTGTTCCTATGACAAAATGCCGCATAAGGCGAGGCCGAGCAATGGGCCTACTCAGAGCCAGGAGCGAGGGAGAGGGGCTTAAAGCCCTGGGGAGGGGCTCGGCAGTCAGTTTAGGCCCCATTTGGAGACTCGATCCCAGATCAACTGTGCAAGCGGCTTCCCCACACCGCGCTTCCTGGCTTTCTCTGCAGGATGTGAAGCCTGACTCAGTCAACTCTTTTTTCTGTTTTCTTTTTATTTGTTTCACAAAGACTAAGAGATTCTGGTTCTATAAATAAGAGAATGCTAACGAGGAGGAACAGGACATTGCACTGCCGGCTGTTGGAGACACTCATTCCGAGGACCTGGCTAGCACGTCCTCCACCCCAGGGGCAGGAGGGGCCACAGGGTCCTGACGTCATATGGGTAGGAGGGAGCTACACCCCTGAGTGTGGTGACGCGCTGGCTGGAGGCCCCAGCAGGCCACGTGCCAGGTGATCCAGGCAGCCCTGACCACTGCAGGGGATGGGGTGTCAGGACCCTCTGGACTTTGATACCAGCCTGGGGAGGGGGAGCCCCCATGGTGAGAGGGGGGCTTCAGGAGCTCGGAAGGCTGCAATCTTTTTTTTCTTCAAAATTAATATAGTTTTTTATTATTTTTTTAAAATGTTATGTTAAAAAATGTAAGAGTTGCCCATATGCTCCCGCACCCCACTCCTCCCACATCAACAACCTCTTTAATCATCGTGGCACAATCATCGCATTGGTGAATACATTTTGGAGCACTGCTGCCCCGCATGGATAATGGTTACGTTGTAGTCACACTCTCCCCCATCCATTCAGTGGGTTACGGCAGGATATATAATGTCTGGCATCCATCCCTGTAATGTTGTTCAGGACAACTCCATGTCCCGAAAATGGCCCGCATCACTATTGCCTAACATGGAAGCTTCCAGAGACCCAAGAAACCTGCACAACTCTCCACAGGCCACTTCCAGATTACCCCAGCCTGCGGAGTCCCTCAGTGCCTCTGTCCAAGGGGCGTTTCCATGGAAACATCAAAGCTGTGCTGCTGACAGCACAGGCCTGACCCGCCTCAGGCTGTGCAGAGGCAGCGACCCTAGAGCAGAGGACAGGGCTGAGGGGGAGGGGCCCGGGGCTGGGTTTGAGATGAGGGGGGTGGAGCCGCGGGGGGCGGAGCTGTGTGGGGGGGTGGGCCGCGGCGGGCAGCCAGGCCCAGGGCTCCAGAAGCTGGAAAGCCTTGGGAACCAGCAGCATTTCCTCCTGCAGGCCCCTGCCCTCTGGGTGCTGCCCGCACCCCCCACAGCCCCTGCAAGGAGGACTGAGTGGCTCCCCGGCAGCTGCCTGGTGCACTTAATGGTCAGGGTCCCTCCTGGCCACCCACTGGTCACATGACTCCAACAGAGCTGCTGTCAGGGCCCAGGCAGGGGGAGGGGCAGTTAGGAGGGGACCCTGGGGCTGTCAGCGCCCCCAAAGTTGTCTCCACATGTTGGGGAGCCTCTGCCTCTGTCCTCACGGGAGGCCTTGGCATCAGGAAACCGAGAAGGGACGAGGCCGGAGAGGTTGGGGTGCAGGGCCCTGCCCTGGGTTGGCCGGGCCGGAGGCTGTCTCAGATGCAGCTGAGCCTGGGGTGCAGGGCCTTCCTGCCTCAGCACCAGGCGCCCAGGTGGGGCTGGGGGTTGGGAGGCCCGTGTGAGGTGCAGACGGCTCCCAAATGGCGCTCGTAGCTTACATTCATCTCCATGCCCAATGGCATGCCCTGGCTTCCGGGTGGACAGCTGAGGGGGCTCTGAGCAAGCGGGGAGGGTTCTGGGTGAGAGAAGTGAGCCCTGAGAAGGGGAAATGCCTTCAGAACCTTCTAGATGTGGAGACATTCAGAGCCCAGAAACAAGGAGAGAGGAGCCTGTCCCTCACCGGGTGAGCCCCGGTGACAGGGAAGTCAGGGGAGCAGACCGAGGGCCTCCCAGAGGCCGACCGGGAAGGGAAGGCGACAGGAGCGGGGAAGCTGGTGGCGTGCGCCCCTCCTCACAGAGCCAGCCGGGGGGCCCGAAGGGGCCTTGACGGGACGCCTTCACCGGATCCTCACAGCAGTCTTGGGCTTGCCGGGACAATTCCGAAGTCGCTATGTGCAGATGTGATTTCCAAATTGGGTGTTATCGAGGTCTTCTCGTAGGGTTTATGCGCCCTCTTAATTCTGTGTGCGTCTTTGCCAGGCTCTGTTCCAGGTTCTGTGTGGAAACTGGGTTCATTTTATACACATTTTACGTGTGTGGTTGAATGCGTGCCACCAAGCCCGTGTATCCCCGCACCCTGTTTCCACACGGGTCGCTCTGCTGGGATCTGGAGCCCCCAGGGTCCATCCCCGAGGTGCCTAAAGGATGCACAGCCTGCAGGCCGAGGTCGTGCCCCGCCCTCGTGTGTTCCCCGCGAGTTCCTGTCCCCTGACCTGGGCAGGGCTGGCATCAGCCTCCCTCTCCCACTTCTCGCAGGGGACTCAGTGCCTGAGCACGAGCTCTGCGGGCATGGAAAGGAGCTGGCCCTGCACCAATGCCTCGGCTTAATGATTAGAGGGACGTGACCCAACCAGTCCTGGAAGCATCAAACCAGGATGGGATGAGGTCACTCACCCACTACAAGGCTGGGCTCTGAGCCGTGGTCCCTGGGTTAATGCCCTTCTCGGGCAGATGAGGGCCAGGCAGGGCCAGGAGGAGGTTTGAGTCTCAGCTCCCTGTGGGAGGAGCAGTGGTAACAGCCCTGGCTTCAGGCAGGAGCCCTGCGTGGTCAGGAAGGCCATGCTCTCCAAGAGGGGACAGAGAACTGAGCAGGGATCCCTGAGCTGAGAACTTGCCGCATCACAGTCTTGGGGGCACATTAGGGAGCTGGTGGTTCCAGCAGGGCCTGGCAGGAGCCTCTCCAGCGCTGGGCTCCTCCCATCCTTCCATGTGGGGGAGAACACATATTCCAGCCAATATTTTAAGTGACACGTGGGAGGGATTGCTAATACTACATTATAAAGTACCTTAACTACCTGTGAGGACATAGTGTTATTTGAAGGTGGATTTGAAAATTCCTATTTCAAGCTTTAAAGAAACTAGTAAAATAATTTTAAAAGAAATATATTTCTTATGCTAGGAGAGGAGAGAAAATGGAATCATAAAATGCTTACTCAAAACCACAGAAGGCATAAAAAGAAAGAAAAAGATGTTAATGGGGAAAAGTAGTGGGGGAGGAGGTAGGGTATATGGGAATCTATATTTTCAATGTAGTCTAGAGCTTCTTTAAAAAGAAATTTAAAAAAAGAAGTAAAAGAAAGAACAAGGCAACAGTTACAAAATGAAAATAGTTACAAAATGATATATATTAATCCAAGCATGTCAATTGCTTTAAATGTGAATGGTGTAAATACAGCAATTTAAAAACAGACTATCAGCGTGGATTAAAAAAAATAAAAAGATAACCCAACTATTTGTTGTCTAAAGAAACCCACTTTAAATATAAAGACAAACACAGATTAAAAATAAAAAGGATGGAAAAAGATGCACCACACAAACACTAATCAAATAGAAATCTTTAATAATTCTGTTAACTTCAGACAAAGCAGATTTCACAGTAAGGAAATTTATCAGGGATAAAGAGTGGCATTACATAATGAAAAAGTGGGCAGATTTTTCAAGACACAACAATCCTGAATGTATTTGTGCCTAACAGTAAAGCACCAAATGTGTGAAGCAAAAAGGGTAGAACTGCAAGGAGAAAAGACAAATCTCTCTGGAGACTTCAGTGCCCCTGTATCAGTTACAGACAGATCCAGAAGGCAGAAAATCTAGAAGAATACATTTGATATCAACAGCAATAATCAACTAGATCTAGTTGACACCAATAGAATTCTTCCTCCAAAAACAACAGGATACACATTCTTCTCAAGCATCCAATGAACACTCACCAAGATAGCCCAAACCCTGATCCATAAAACACATGAACAAATTTAAAAGAATAGAAGACAAAGTATGCTCTCAGATCACAGTGCAATTAAAGTAAAAATCAGTAACAGAAAGACCACTAGAAAATCCCAAAATATTTGAGGATTAAACAACACATTTCTAAAAAACCCATGTGTCGAAGAAGACATCTCAAAGGAAATATAAAATTCATCTCAAATATCAGGGCTACCTGCCAGATATTAAAGCTGTTTTCTTCTTTGCCTTGCTATCACTTCAATGGATAATTTATAAAATCTTGGCAGAATCAGGAGATGTATTCAATTATATATAATACTTCCACTTAGGCCAAATGCATTCCTGATAGTCCTTTAATAGATACCTCCCAGCAATTGGATACTTATATATGGTGATACATTATAGAAGCTTTACCTAGGCCTTTGGGACCATAGGTTTTCTCTTAGAAATATTGAATATCTGTCTCCCTTCTTTTAATTTTTTTAAAACATATAGGTTAAAGGTTTAGATGCCCACTAGTCCAGAAAATATATCCATTTAGTTTGAAAAAGCAACAATTTTTTTCTCCACACAGTAGATTTAGAATACAAAGGCCAACATGAATTTTTAAATAAGGAGATCCAACTTAAACATTTTATTCTACCATATCTCTTAAATTTACAAATTTGAATACTGTTATGGATAAATTATATTTGCACATACTGCGTAATAGGAAACATACAGAAATACTACCTTAAGTTTGTTTCTTTTTCTGTAGATACCTAGAAATGTGTTACCTTAAGTCTAATTCATGGCTTCAGAAAAGAGCATTTTGCCTTTGCTTGTCTTGCATTATGAGCCAATCTCCTATAATAGATTTATCACCATTGGTAGTACTGATCACTAGAATTTTAACTGGATGGCAAAGTTTAAGTAACTCTTGCTTAATTGTATTTCTTCTAAGACTCGCTCAAATATCAAATCAAATTTATTTAACTTATGATTGAAGCAGTTCTATCAATTTCAGACATAACACTTTCTGGCATGTTTGTAACAAATCATTCCCCAAAATATACCACTCTATGAATATAAGAAAATAGGGCACTTTCAAATACCAGGCACATTAAATTCTGAGTCTATTTAAGATTGGTTTATACTGCGAGGGAAAAAACATGTCTGCTTTCAGGAGGAAAAATGGCTTCATTCAAACAAATTATCCAAAATTTCCTCCTGATGATGATGCAGCTATCAAAATAAACATCATCACACTTGGCACATGTGCAATAGAATGAAGTCAGAGATGCCAGTCAAGGTCTTAGTTTTCCTTCTCTGCAAAAAAAAATACGATGAAATGCGTCCATGTTCCTAAGCTGCCAACTTTCAAATTACAGGTATCTTTTTATACCAAAAATATATTCAACTCCCACCCCAGTGCAAAGAATATCATGAACATTTCATGTATAATATATCAGTAATAGGTCACTTATTTAAAAATAGAACATATTAATTAACACAAATCCATCACCATCTCATATTTCCTGTCCTTCCAAAGCAAAATAAATATTTCACAAAGCAATGAGTGTTTCATGCAATGCACATATACATTGTACTTGGGAAAATGTGTGTATGCTAGTGTTCCAATATATTTGTTTATAGATGTGCATTATTGCCATTTGCATGTGAATAATGGTCAACCATTTTCTATTTGACCCTTTGCTTGGAGGGCAGCATTCATCTCTGTTTAAATTATATGCTCTTTGCAACATATTGGAAAGCTAACCTGTAAGACAAAACTCTCACTGTTGGTTTTCCTTCCTGGAAAATGGTGCACAAAGTCTTGTTTAAGTGAGTGATACTACTGAAAATAGAATACATCCCTCTGAGCCTCTCCCATGTCCAATCAAGAATGAGTCAAATTTGAAACATGAATCTAGGAGAATAATACAAACGTCCAGCTTCAATTTACAAATTGATACATACAAAGCTCAATCTTCGGCAGATCAAAGTAATAGAGACATTCTGACAGTGAATTGTGTGGTTGTTGGTCAATGCTCTGACCCACGAGGTAAGCCAGTTTGTGAGCAAAGTGGAGAGGCACAGGAACGCAAATCACATCCTGTAGGAGGAAGAAAACTAAGAGGAAGTTTCTTTTTCTGAACTTAATTTACATCTATTTTCTTTAGATTTACATTTACATATGTCACATCACAGATTCAAAACATAGGCATGCAAGTTTGAGCCATTAATTTTACAGATCTGGAGGAAAACCAGGATCAGAAGATACATACTGGCAAGTTATAATACATGCGGCACAGCTTGTAAGTCAAATGCCGCACTGTGTCTGGGGTCAAGCAAACGGTGTCGTAGATGACATAATGTGTGGGAGTAACAGTCCCCTGTTTCACAGGCTGACTGACAGTGAAGAAATCATACCTGGAATTATAGGACACATGAGAATCAGCTCATTGCAGAAGAAAAGCATGTAGTGAGTGGAGGCTCTGAAAACATTTAGTCTGTTACTCAACAGAAATGTGTTCCCCAAGCAGAAAGTGTTTTCTTAAATGAAACAGTCTGTCGAACAGGTAAACAATGATATAATGACACAACTCCATAAAGGACATTTAAATCATTGGGATGGTACTGTCAGGTGCTTTAGACTAATAAGGTACACACAGATGTCTAGAGAGAAAAATAAAATTAGCACATTTGCTATTACCTACATATTATCTCTAAACAACATACATTTCAAAAATGTATATATATTTATATTGTGTGTGTGTATATATATATGTTGTAGGTTGTATATGTCAAAAGAACTTTTATTTACTCTAGTTTAAAGATTTACCCATATTGTTGGATAGATCTTATTATCCAGAATTACATAATAAAATGTTCCTAGTCCATTCAGTTGCCTGTTGAGTAATTCCCCATGATATACAGGCTTCAAAATTCATTATCCATTCTCTTGTTGATAGTTTCCTCCTAATTTTTTTTTCCAGTCTAAAGACATGAGGAAGAGTCTAACGGGTGCTTTCTTAGACCCAAAATGCAAGTCTTTCTCTAAAGTATATAGCCAGATTGGAGCTTAGGTTGAGCAGCTGCGAATTCAAAATTGGTCTCTTTCTGGTGACCTGTTAGTTTCGTTTATTTCTTTTGATCAATATATCCAAGGCCAGCATTTTGAGTTAATATTCTGGTGTGTTTTTCCATCCCTTTCTTTCCCCCAATTTTATCATACTTTTAAGATTTACTAGGAGTGTTTCTTCCAAAGAACAACTAACTTAATGATTTTTCTCCAAACTGCAATCTGACTTAAGGGGCAAGGTTAATGTTTAAATTATCAGGTTTATTTTATGTGGACCATATTATTTTGTTCTTTACATTTATGTTTTTTCTGTGTTTTGCTTAATCCTTTCCTGTCTTCTACTAGATTGATCAATATTTCTGCCTTTCTTTCATTTTCATTTATCCCTCCTCCCACTCTATTGAGATGGAAGTCAAGTTTTATTTCACTTCATGGTTTCCCATATATTTTAATTTACATAGTCAACTTAACAAGTCTAAAGTTAATCATTTAAACTTTAATTTAACCATTCTACCTAGCAACTGAGGATCTCTAGATTCTTTAGCCCTGATCCCTATTTTCCCATGCAAATGGTATTTATGTCCAATATTTTATATCTACCTAGTTCTTACATACTCCCCAAATTTGACATTTATAAGGTCAGTGTTTTAAACTCCCAAATATTTTTGATAGCATTGCTTCTTGAATCTCATTCCTTCTTTATTTGTTCACTCTCCTTTTCCCTAAATATATACTTTAAGATAGTTATATTTCAGTGAAGGTCTGATGCACATATACAATATGTATAATTATCTAAATCTTGTTTTATTTCACTCTCACCTTTGAATGATAGTTTAACTGGGTACCAAATGTTAGGGTGAGAGATACTTGTTAGCATATTGAGGATATTATTTCAATGTCTTATGCTTTCTATTGTTGAATGCAATTTTTATTGTTTATCAATAAAATATTTTCCTCTTCTGATTTTAAAATCTCTTGTCTCGGATATTTTGATGTTCACTATGTGTCTAGGTATTGATTTATTTTAATTGTTCTTGCTTAGGTTCTATTATTCCTGAATCTAAGAAGTCAGGTTTTCAACAATTCTCTCTTTAAGTATTGACCCCCTTCCTGCTATCTCCACCTTTTTGAACTTCTACTCAACCTATAGCAAATCTGCTTGCTTAGTTTTACATTTCGATAATCTGTATTCATACCTTCCATCTCTCCATGACGCTGCACTGAGTTCTGTGAATTTCTTTGAATGGATTTTGCAGTTATTTATTTCTGTTCTTTTGTGTCTAACCTGCCCTTTAACTCTTCTATCTTCTATCTATCTCACTTCTACCATCTTTATCATTGCTAGATATTCAATTACAAAGTCAACTTTCTATTCAACATTTATCAGTTCTCTTATGTTCTGTTCCATTATACATATATATAATCATTTAAAAATTCATTTATATAAACTATTTCCAACACTTTATCTGAAACTTGTGTGTTTAGCTCTATGTTGTATTGCCTGCAGCTTCCCTCTAAGAGTTGCTTCCTCAAAAGAAGACAAAGCAATTTCTGAATCATCATTTTCAATTATTTCTTGATGTCCATATTATCTAGTCCTGATTTTTAAAAATTAAACTCTGTATTTTGTTGCCAAATAACTGTTAATATTACTTTGGTATTGAATCACCCCAGTTCAGAGGAGATAGGTATTACATGCAGAAAATGTGCATGTAAGAGAAATTGTGCTTTAGCTTAGTTTAGATGCTGTCCCCTAGAAGTGCAACAAAACATTTAAAAACAATAAACCTCCTTAGGGTGTTAATTTAATACTTTGATTTTTAGGTTATATTTGCTAAGTCCTGACTTTGATGACTGAGGAGTGTCAATATAAGCACAATTTACTCTCTCCTATGATTGTAACATACAATTTAGGGCTCCATCAAAAAACAATGGTTTTGGGTCACAGACTCCTATGAAAGTGAGATTAAGAAACCCATCCAACCAGATTACCAAGCACAATTCCTATATCCAAATAAAGAACCACAGTGTAAAAGTAATAATATAAGCTCAAAATAGGTGTAAAGAACCAAAAATAATTTCTAAGGAGAAGTTATTTGAATTAAATGACTTTGCTAAACTGAAGTAATTTGAGAAAATTATATAATCAGATCTTTAAAAAATGAAAATAAAACTAAAAAAGGGCTTACTATTCCCTTCTGGGCAGCTCTACGTCAATAACCATGCCTGGAAGTGATTTTGAATTCTTCCTTGAGACTCAACAAAAAATCTGATGTTAATGCATTTCTTCACCACAATTACAGTCAGTTTGGCACTTTAAAAAATTGTGATAAGTACTACTGTGTCTACTCAGTCTTATCTTGGAAGCATTCAATATGTGAAAGATCATATACATAGGATCTCTTAAAAGAGTTTGCAGGGAGTGGGTGTAGCTCATAGGTGAGTGCCTGCTTCCCACATAGAAGGTCCTCCATTCAATCCCCAGTACCTCCTAAAGATAATAATCATATGGGGACAGCAGCATTCTAGGTACCCATTATCACTGTTTTAGGTTCATGTGCCTATTTCAAGATGTAAATAAAAAGGTGTCTACTCCGATCCAGCCACCTACTCCCCAGGGGAAAGGTCCTTTCCTCCAGCCTTAGGAGCTATTCCTGCTATTCTGGCAGGGCAGCAGCGTCAAAAGACACACAGATGGGGCTAGAGAAGCCAGCTAGGAGGGCTCCCCCCTCCTGGTACTTGCAAAACTGTGGGTGAAGGGGAGAGGAGTGCAAGCCACTAGCCAGGCTAACATCATGGATCTTGTGAAAATCTGAGGCCACCAAGCCTTCCTACTTCAGGGATGGAATGGAGATTGAAAATGGCAAAATTTTTACCCTGGAGGCAAAGAAATATCTGCTCCTCAGACATACCAATTCTGCCTTTTTTCCCTCTGACTCTGGGGTGGGACCCAAAGTCGAAGCAGTAGGGTCTCTATTTTCTCCTCCCATTGCCTGAGGCCCACCATTGGTGTCTAGTTCCTTGTCCTCATCATTAACACTTGGAATTCCTTTGGAAATATATATATATTTTGGTTTTTATTTTTGCTTTGGAAATTTTAAAGACTCAAATGCAGATCTCACATACACACATGCACACATACAAATAAAGGTGGCCCTTTTCAATGTAGATACTTACTCAAAGGACTTAGCAACTAGTTTTAAGGAGGTCGAGCTGTGGTATTCCGTAATCTAGCCATGCTTGAAGCTGTCCATCTCCCACCCTATACCAATACATGATAATAAAAGATGGCAGGGCTGAGTTACACTTAGTCCAGGCCTTCAT
Source organism: Dasypus novemcinctus (assembly GCF_030445035.2). Classification (NCBI taxonomy): domain Eukaryota; kingdom Metazoa; phylum Chordata; class Mammalia; order Cingulata; family Dasypodidae; genus Dasypus; species Dasypus novemcinctus. Next base: position 96,999,595 of record NC_080678.1, read on the forward strand.
GGCAGCTGAAAAGAAACCAGACCCCTGTGTTAATAAACAGTAACCATTGGTAGTTTTGACAAATTTGAGGAACATTTTTGACACTACAGCACTTAGGGTCTTTCACAGCCTAAACCTTCAGTCTAGTCCAGGACTTCTCACCACAGGACTGTTGACATTTGGGGGCCAGATAATTCTTTGCTGAAGGAGGTTGTGCTATGCATTGTAGGGTTAGCAGTGTCCCTGACCTCTGCGCACTAGAGGCCAGTCACCAGGCACACCCCCACCCCAAACCATGAACTATGACATTTGGAAAAGTATCTAGACAATGACCAATGTCCTCTGGGGATGGGGGTTGGGAAGGCAGAAGGTTGTCCCAGTTGAAAACTATTAGTGTTGACACTGACCATGCAAGCAGGTCTTCAGCCCATCTACAAGCTCTTGCCCTGATTCCTGGAAAACACATTGAGAATACCATCTGCTCAGAGAATAATAAAGTGATGGGTTTGGAAAACAAGAGACTTGGAATCTTACTTCCCTTCTGAATGAATCTATAACATCAACATTACAATCAGAATTGAGGATCTTATTAAAGATCAATTCTATAACCCCCTACAGAGCTCAACCGAAGTCTTGGTCCCCTATGACATCAAACATATTTACAAAACATTGATGTGCACAAAAGGAAGAGATAAGGGGGCATTTAACAGCAATACTACAGAATACACCCACTTTCACTATGCATGGCTGCGGCAGTTTCACCTATGGGAGAATGCAACAACAACAACAACAACAACAAACAAAGAGCCAGAACTCCTGTGGGTCTCCTCCTGGAGATGGAGTTCTCAAACTCTGGCTCATCTACAACCATCTGCTTTGAGAAAGCAGCTCTCTTGGGAATGGTGACAGCAGTTGTAACAGCCACTTAATATGTCAAGAAAATTCTACATTTCCCTCAAGTTTCAACTGTCTTGTTGTGTTTTAGTTTACTTCAGCACATCTTTTTTTTATTGATTTTGTAAAAATATTACACTAAAAAAATATGAGGTCCCATTCAACCCCACCACCCCCACTGCACCCCTCCCCCCCCAGCAACACTCACTCCCATCATCATGACACATCCATTGCATTTGGTAAGTACATCTCTGGGTATCTCTGCACCTCATGGTCATTGGTCCACATCATGGCCCACACTCTCCCCCATTCCATCCAGTGAGCCCTGGGAGGATTTACAATGTCTGGTGATTGCCCCTGAAGCACCATCCAAGGCAACTCCAAGTCCCAAAGGCGCCTCCACATCTCGTCTCTTCCTGCCATTCCCCATACCCATTAGCCACCATGTCCACTTTTCCCACTCCAATGCCACCTTTTCTCTGTGGTCCTTGGATTGGTTCTGTCCATTGTACCTCTGTGTCAAGAGGAGGCTCAGATTCCACATGGTTACTGGATGCAATCCTCCTGCTTTCAGTTGTAGGCACTCTAGGCTCCATGGTGTGGTGGTTGTCCTTCTTCAACTCCATCTTAGCTGAGTGAGGTGAGCCCAATAAATCAGATTGTAGGAGCTGGAGTCTGTTGAGGCTCATGGCCTGGCTAACATATTGTCAGTAAAAAGATTCAATCCCCTAAATATATCTTAAACCCCAATACCAACTACAACTCCAGTAAAGTAGCATGATAGTCTTATGAAAAGAGATCCCCTCTCGGTCCAGTTTCATCATGCAGAAACACCAGCTCCAAAGAAGGGCCATCTGACATGGCATTGAACCCTATCTGCCATGACCATAGAACCCGTGGGTCCCTTTAGCCCTCAAAGGAACCAATACCTTGGGATTGTATCTACTTTATCTGTCTCTTGGACTCTGCTCAGTTGTGCATAAGGGCAATCCTTCTGACAGCCTCCAGACTTTTTTTTACAGACTCATAGCCATATAAACTCATTTCTCTTTTCTATTTCCCCCTTACATTAGATCAAACAGCATTTTAAAGTCATATTATTCTATGTAGACAGGGATATTCTACTGATCTGCACCAAACCTTCAATTCAAGGTCATTTTCCAGTTGCATTATCAGTTGTTAGTTGATAGTGATCCCTCAGTGCCAGGGAGGCTCATCCCTGTGTGTCATGTCCCACGCTGGGGGGAAGGCATTGCATTTAGATGCTGAGTTAGGCTTCGAGACTGGCCACATTTGAGTAACATGAAGGCTGTCAGGAGGAAATTCCCAGGCACAGTGCTGCTCTAGGCCTTGTTCTTATTTCAGGCATATAGGCTCACAAGCATAGTCATTAGTATCAGGGGCTCACTGTTGGACCCTCATTCCTTCTCGGTCCTTGCTGCTGCACTTGGGGGACTGCCGCTGCTCCCCTAGGGACCATGGCACAGCACCCCCAGCCAGGGACCCAGTACCCCCCCAGCTTTAGTTTTTAATTGTTGCCACTATGAGTATATCCAAACATTACCATGCACCCTGGACATATGCCCTGTATAGCTCCCTGTCAGCCATATATCCCCTGTCAATAGTATCCTATACCAGTATTCCTCCGCTGCCATTGTTGGACCACTCTGGGATCCAGAACTTCCTGAATATTGAAGCCCCAATATAATATCAGGATCTTTTACTAGCAAAATGGGATATAGCAATGGATTTAAAGGTTAGATATAGAATACGTGTTGACTTGGGAAAATTCTACATCCTATCTTTTTCTTTTCCTTTTTTTTCCCCCTAATTATTGAACTTCTCTTCACAAGAGCCCTAGACCACAGCAATTCATGTATGCAATATACAGCACTCCCACACCTCCACCACAAAACCTTTTCCCTTCCACAGCGATACTCTTACAACCTATTCACAACATATTTACTTAAAGTGATGTACAGAGTCTGAGACAATAGCTTTCAAACCAGGTGACATCTGTGCTTACATTGTGGTGCATACTTTAGGACATGCAGTTTTCTAACATTTTTAGTTATCCTATGTTTTACATTATGGTTTACATTATCATTCTGTCGTCCCCTATATGTTTATGATGTAATATTACATATTTTATATCCATCCTTGTGTACTCTCACGAAACTCCTCTCTTACCCCACATTTACCTTGGTTTCACACATTTAACATCCATTTTCCCATCCCCTTGGTGCCCACAGTGACAGCCAACCTCCGTTTCCCAAGGAGCCACGTCCAGAGAAACTTGCAACAGTGTTCAGGTCCTAAATTGCTCAGCTGCCCCAATGCCCTGGGAGCCACCCTTTCTCTCGAGAGATACAGTTCCCTCTATTTGATGGCATTAGTCCTCCCCAGGATGTGGGTCCACCCCCACTCTCACTACTTGGGTCTCTACCCAATGGTATCACCCACTCTGGCAAAATGAGCATTCAGACATTCCCCAGGAGCCCGTCCCGCATCGGACCATCCCTTCCGAGCATCCTAAACAGGTAACCCTCTTAATTATATTTTGATACGATTTTCTCAGCATTTTACTCTCAACCAACACCTGACACTCTCCTGTGTTCGTATGCTACCCCTCCCTCCCCCCACTTTTTGGGCAATATTACCCATCCGCCCATCCCCAGCCCACCTCAAACCCACAAAGCCCCACCCAAAGGCAACCCCTTGCCCCCATTTTATCTCTTCTTTGTGTTCATACTTACCACCAGCTCATCATAAATTCCACACCTGCAGACGTCGGCTCACATCCTTCCTCCACCCCCCGATTTCCTGTAAGCCTATCGTTCAGTCTCTAGCTCTCTGAGGCAGCTTGTTTATTTCATATCATTGAGATCATGTAGTATTTGTCCTTCAATGCCTGGGTTGCTTCACTCAACATAAGGTTCTCAAGATTCATCCATGTTATCACGTGTTTTTGTAGTGTATTTGTTCTTACAGCCACGTAGTATTTCATTGTGTGTATATACCACATTTTATTGATCCACTCATCTGTTGATGGGCATTTGGGTTGATTCCAACTTTTGGCGATAGTGAACAATGCTGCTATGATCATTGGTGTACATATATCAGTTTGTGTCCTTGTTTTCAGTTCTGCTGGGTATATACCCAGCAGTGGTATTGCTGGGTCATATGGCAAATCTATGGTTAGCTTTTTGAGAAACTGCCAAATTGTCCTCCAGAATGGTTGGATCTTTCTGCATTCCCACCAGCAGTGGATGAGTGTTCCCCTTTCTTCACATCCTCTCCAGCATTTGTATTCTTCTGTTTTTTTTATAGCTGCCAATCTTATGGGAGTAAGATGGTATCTCCTTGTAGTTTTTATTTGCATTTCCCTGATAGCTAGAGATTTGGAGCATTTTTTCATGTGCTTTTTAGCCATTTGTATTTCTTCTTTGGAGAAGTGTCTCTTTAAATCTTTTTCCCATTTTTTAAATGGGTTGTTTATCTTTTTATTTTCAAGATATATGAGTTCTTTATATATGCAAGTTATAAGTTTCTTATCAAATATATGGTTGCCAAATATTTTCTCCCACTGTGTGGGCTCCCTTTTTACTTTCTTAACAAACTCCTTTGAGGTGCAGAAGACTTTAATTTTGAGGAAGTCTCATTTATCTATTAGTTCTTTTGCTGCTCGTGCTTTTGGTGTGATATTCATGAAGCCATTTCCTAATACAAGGTCCTGTAGATGTTTCCCTACACTGCTTTCCAAGGTTTTTATGGTCTTGGCTCTTATATTTAGGTCTTTGATCCATCTTGAGTTGATCTTTGTATAAGGTGTGAGATGGTAATCCTCTTTCATTCTTCTACATATGGCTATCCAGGTCTCCAGGCACCATTTGTTGAATAGGCCACTCTCTCCCAGTTGAGAGGGTTTGGTGGCTTTATCAAATATTATATGGCTATATATGTGATGTTCTATATCAGAGCTTTCAATTCGATTCCATTGCTCTGTGTGTCTCTCCTTATGCCAATACCATGCTGTTTTCACTACTGTAGCTTTGTAGTATGTTTTGAAGTCAGGTAATGTGATTCCTCCAATTTCGTTTTTCTTTTTCAGTATGTCTTTGGCTATTTGGGGTCTCTTTCCTTTCCAAATAAATTTCATAGTTAGTTTTTCTAGTTCCTTAAAGAAGGCTGTGTTGATTTTTATTGGGATTGCATTGAATGTGTAGATCAGTTTTGGTAGGATAGACATCTTAATAATATTCAGTCTTCCTATCCATGAACAAGGAATATTCTTCCATTTATTTAGGTCTTCTTTAGTTTCCTTGAACAGTCTTGTATAGTTCTTGGTGTATAAGTTTTTTACCTCTTTAGTTAAATTTACTCCTAAGTATTTGATTTTTTTATTTTCTATTGTGAATGGTATTTGTTTCTTGATTTCCTCCTAATCTTGCTCATTATTGGTGTACAGAAATGCTACTGATTTTTGCGCATTGATCTTATAACCTGCAACTTTACTAAACTCATTTATGAGTTCTAGAAGCTTTGTTGTAGATCTCTCAGGGTTTTCTATGTATAGGATCATGTCATCTGCAAATAATGAAATTTTGACTTCTTCCTTTCCAATTTGAATGCCTTTTATATCTGGTTCTTGCCTCAGTGCTCGAGCAAGTACTTCTAAGACAATGTTAAATAGGAGCAGAGACAATGGGCATCCTTGTCTTGTTCCTGAGTTTAGAGGGAAGGATTTTAGGATTTCTCCATTGTAAACAATGTTGGCTGTAGGTTTTTCGTATATACTCTTTATCATGTTCAAAAAATTTCCTTGTATTCCAATCTTTTGGAGTGTTTTTATCAAGAAAGTGTGTTGTATTTTGTCAAATGCTTTTTCTGCATCTATAGATATAATCATGTGATTTTTTTACTTCAATCTGTTTATATGGTGTATTATGTTGATTGATTTTCTTATGTTGAACCATCCTTGCATACCTGGAATAAATCCCACTTGGTCGTGGTGTTTAATTTCTTTAATGTGTTGTTGAATATGATTAGCAAGTATTTTCTTAAGTATTTTTGCATCTAGGTTCATTAGAGAAATTGGTCTGTAATTTTACTTTTTTGTGGTGTCTTTGTTTGGCTTTGGTACTAGGGTAATGTTGGCGTCATAGAAGGAGTTCGGCAATGTTCCATGTGTTTCGATTTTTTGGAATAGTTTCAGCAGGATTGGTGTTAGTTCTTTCCAGAATGTTTTGTAGAATTCACCTGTGAAGCCGTCTGGCCCTGGGCTCTTCTTAGTTGGGAGATTTTTAATGACTGATTCTATCTCTCTGCTTGTGATTGGTTTGTTAAGATCATCAATTTCTTTTTTCGTCAATATGGGTTGCTTATGTGTTTCTAGGAATTTGTGCATTTCCTCTAAATTGTCATTTTTTTTGGAATATAGTTTTTCAAAGTATCCTCTTATGATAGTCTTTATTTCTGTGGGGTCAGTGGTGATATCGCCTTTCTCATTTCTTATTTTGTGTATTTGCATCTTCTCTCTTTTTTTCTTTGTTAGTCTCACTAAAGGTTTGTCAATTTTGTTGATCTTCTCAAAAAACCAGCTCTTGGTCTTGTTTATCTTTTCAAGTGCTTTCTTATTTTCTATTTCATTTAGTTCTGCTCTTATCTTTGTTATTTCCTTCCTTTTTCTTCCTGTTGGGTCACTTTGTTGTTGTTTTTCTAATTCCTTCAAACATGCAGTTAATTCTTCAATTTTTGCTCTTTCTTCTTTTTTGATATATGAATTTATGGCTATAAATTTCACTCTCAGTACTGCTTTTGCTGTATCCCATAAATTTTGGTATGTTGTGTTATCATTATCATTTGTTTCAAGTTAGTCATTGATTTCTTTTGGGATTTCCTCTTTCACCCACTGTTTTTCTAAGAGTGTGCTGTTTAATTTCCAAATCGTGGTGTGAAACCTGGGCTTCTGTCCCTTGCAAATTTCCAGCTTGACTCCACTGTGGTCAGAGATATTGTTTTGTATGATTTCAATCTTTCTGAATTCAATCAGCCTTTCTTTGTGGCCTAGCATATGGACTATCTTGGAGAATGATCCATGTGCGCTTGAGAAGAATGTATATCCTGCTGTGTTTGGGTGTAATGATCTATATATGTCTATTAGTTCCAGCTCCTCTAATATACTGTTCAAATATTTTGTTTCTTTAGTGATTCTCTTTTGAGATGTTCTGTCCAAGGTAGATAGTGGTGTATTAAAATCCCGCACTATGACTGTAGATGCATCTATTGTTTCACTTAGTTTTTCCAGTGTTTGTCTCACGTACTTAGAGGCACCCTTGTTAGGAGCATAAATATTTATGATTGTTCGATCTTCTTGACAGATTTTCCCTTTCACTAAAATGTAGTATCCTTCTTTGTCTCTCACAATTGTTTCACATTTAAAGTCTATTTTGTCTGATATTAATATAGCTACTCCTGTCTTTTTTTGGTTATTGTTTGCGTGTATGATTGTTTTCCAGCCATTCACTTACAATCTCCATGCGTCTCTGGGTCTAAGATGTGTCTCTTGTAGACAGCATACAGATGGGTCATATTTCCTTATCCAATGTCCCACTCTGAATCTTTTGATAGGTGAGTTTAATCCGTTGACATTCAGTGTTATTACTTTCAAGGAATGATTTGTGTTAGCCATATTTTTATTGGATTTGTGTTTGTCATATTTTGTTTGTATTTTTTTCCCCTTCTAGTTTGTCTTTTTTTGTTGCTCTTATACTCTCCTCCAACTCTGCCTGTCCTGTTTTTTCCTTTCTTCCTGCAGAACTCCCTGTAGAACTTCTTGAAGGGGAGGTTTCTTGTTGGTATACTCTTTCAGTTTCTGTTTATCTGCAAATATTTTGAACTCTCCATCATGTTTGAATGTTAGTTTAGCTGGATAGAGTATTCTTGGTTGGAAATTATTTTCCTTTAGTACCTTGACTATATCATACCACTGCCTCCTTGCCTCCATGGTTTCAGATGAGAAATCAGCACTTAATCTTATGGAGCTTCCCTTGTATGTGATGGTTTTCTTTTCTCTTGCTGCTTTTAGGATTTTCTCTTTGTGTTGAGCATTGGATAATTTGATGAGTATATGTCTTGGGGTGGGCCTGTTGGGGTTTATGACCAGTGGAGTGCGCTGTGCTTCTTGGATATGTACGTCTGTCTCTTTCAGTAGATTTGGGAAGTTTTCAGTCATTATTTCCTGCAACACTCCTTCTGACCCCTTTCCCTTCTCTTCTCCTTCTGGAATACCTATAATACATATATTTGAGCATTTTGCATTGTCATTCAGGTCCATAAATCCTAGCTGGATTTTTTCTATCTTTTTATCGACCCCTTCTACTATCTGTTTGATTTCTGATGTACTGTCTTCCACATCACTAATTCTCTGCTCTGCCTCTTCTAGTCTATTGATATTTGCTGCAAGTGTATTTTTGATTTCTTGAACTTTGGTGTTCATTCCCATCATGTCTGTTATGTTTTTGCATATGTCTGCAATTTCCCCTCCCAGTGTTGTCTTCATGTTGTTAACCTCTTTCATTACTTCATCAAATTTGTTGGTGATAAATATTCTGAGATCTTTCATTACTTGTGCGAAGTTCTGCTCCCCTTCCTGATTTTTAGTTTGTTGATTGGATTCAGCCATGTTTTCCTGATTACTGATTTGGTTTGTTGATTTTTGTTGCTTTCTGGTCATCCTTTTATCTTGACGGGTTTAATCAGTTCCTTAGCTTCTTTGTCTAGTCTTGGAGATTAATTAGCTGTTATTTTTGCGTAAGTGGTATATCTTCTTTTTGTCACTTTGTTCTTCTCATTCTAATTTCTTGTTGCTGGTTAAGTTCACTTTAAAGGAAAGTATTAGTGCTGGGGAAAGGCAATTGTGTAAGCAAGGAAAAAGTATAGAGTAGTATTGGTGATATATGTTAACAAAGCAAGAATATGAGATCTGGGAGCATGGAGGTTAGATTCATGTAGATTGTGTAGAGTTATAGCTGTAGGTAGAGTACCTATTATGAGGTAGATGACTGAATATGGGAGGAATATGGTATGAGCTACAAAGCTATTGTTTTTGTGAGAGAGGGAAAAAGAAAAGAAAGGTAATAGTTTCAAGAGTGGATATCAGACAGAAAACAAAACAAAGGTATTAGAAATTAAGAATTAGACACTTTGTGGATCAAAGAATGGGAGGTGGGGTGTGGAATATAGGAGAGACAGTAGATGATAGCGGATATCAAGATGCAGGGGAAGGGGGATAGTGTAGGTAGCCTAAATCAGTTCACACAGAAATGAGGCAGTGGAAGATGAGAAAACCCAGAAAATGTGAGGTGTTCCCTGTAGCACCTATTGTACACTTGAATTAAAATAAAATAAGTGGAAAATGAGGGACAAGAGGGAGAGAGAAAACCAAAAAAGAAAAACTAATAATAATAAAGAAAAAAAGAAAGACAAGAAGAAAGGAAGAAAGAAAAAGAGGGTGGGCAAACGGTGGGGAACAGGTAGGAGTAAGAGAAATACAGGTATACACGAGCCACAATTGCAACACTATTTACAACAACAATGAAAAAACCCCTAAATAACTGTATAAAAAAAGGACTTTGGGGGACACGCTAGGAGAAAAGACTAGGAGATAATGCAATATTAGCAATCAGGGCATCAAAAAGAGTAAAAAATAAGATAAAATGAAAATAAAAACAAAACAATATGAACCAATAAAGATAAAACGCAAACGTTAAGGTCCAGGGCACTCAAGGACCCCAGGTAGACCCCAGGGTGTGATGGATTCAGGGGTGGAAAGTCTGAGACACTGAAGACTGAAGAGGTGTGAGTCTGGGGTGTGGACCACCAGAGTCCAGGGGACCCAGACCTGGCAACCTCAAATCTGGTCAACAGGAAGCTTAGGAGCCCCACAGTGCAACACAGCCCTCAGGGATCCCCGTAGCTGGGTGCCAGCCCCGTGGGGGAAGCCAGGTCCGCAAACTCTATATTTAATGTCTGAACCCTGCAATTCACCTACTCCTCAGGGTTTCAGCCTTTGGACAGCTCCCACCCTGTGCTCCCACGCAACGGCCACTTGAGGGCACCTCTACACCATAGCCAGTTCAATGACCCAGATCCCAAGCCCCGCCGGGTGAGCTGGGCTTCAGCTGGAAATGCCGAAAACAGACTCCAAAACTGGAAGGCCCAAACTTCGCAAAATATTCCCCAATCGGCTTCCAGACGTGTCCGCCTCCCTCACTGCACCCTGCAACAATCTCCCAATTGTGTCCCCTTATTGCCAAAAATCCAATTCCGTTGCAGATTGGCAGCCGGACCTGTGGGGATGGGGCTCCAGGCGGAAGCGCTACCACCCCTGTCCGCAACCAAAACGTCCCCCGCTTCACAACAAAACACCGTCTGTCTCCCCAAATCAATCTGCAAAGGAGTCCTGTCCCATCAACCCCTCACCAGCCCGCCCAGGACCCACGAATTCCTCAGCACTGCAGAGCCTCCAAAAAAAGGAAAAAAAAAACCCTGGCCGCAGTGGCTCCCCGAGCTGCAGCAGCGCCTGAAACCGTGGCTCCACCCACCCAAGGAGGGAACTTTCCGCACCCAGCTGGGACCTCCATTTATATATTACAGACGTATCCTCTCTGTTACCTTCCCACCAAATCGACATCCAGACACCTTCCAACCAGCAAAAATCCCCGAAACAGCGTGGTCCCAAAGAGCCTTCAAAGCTGCCCAGCCACCCCCTGCAGAGACATTACCAGGCAAGTTCACTCAGCCACCATCTTGCCCCAACTCCCCTACTTCAGCGCATCTTGACCACTTGCCTGGGATGTGTGCATTTGTCTGCCTGCCTCTCCACCAGAATTTAAGCTCCATAGGAAAGGGCAGGCTTTTTTGGTCTACAGGTTAACGACTGCAATCTGAGTATTTAGAAAATGGTACTCAACAATATCTGTTGAATGAATGAAAGTTTAATTTGTCCTTATCACTGCAATATCATTCTCTAATTCCCCCCCCCCCCAGAAAAACATAGCAAAAGAAGGTTTTCATTTTGACAGAGAATATGGTGGTTGGTCAAGTTAATCATCTGTCAAAATAAAAATGGTTCTTCTTGGGGAGCAGATGTCCCTCAAGTAGTTAAGCACCTGCCTCCCATGTAAAAGGTCCCGGGTTCAATCCCCAGGACCTCATAAGGAAAAAATTTAAAAATAAAAAGGTTGCTCCTTAAAGAATACTCTTGGCAGTTATGCTTCACTGACCACAAACATTATGATGAAACAAAATGGTGATTTACGACAGTCATGTATCATGTAAAACAGAAGGAATTATGTACTGAAGTGTGCACAAATTCATTTCAGGGAGCAGTGTGGTTTGTACCCAAGAGCAGAATAGAAAAGGGCCCCTGGAGAAAAGGAGAGGCCTGGTAGCTAGAAGCAGCCTTCCTCTTCTGGGTAGTTTATGCACAAATAGATGAGATCCCCCAGATCCTCCTTCCTAGCTGCCTCTGCATCCCACTTGGGTTTCCATGTTTGTCTTCCTTCTTGTACTGAATATCCACCTGGAGAGGCAGGCTGCATCCAACAGTGGTCCCCCAAATACCCTACTCCAAATCCAGATCCTGTGTATATGCCGATTTACCACCCCTGTGATGATATATGCTATAGGGCAGAGTTCCCCTTAAAATAACGTTTTCCAAGGAGGAATAATCTAATTACAGGAGACCCTCTAAAGCAGAGTGTTACTTCTGGCTGGCGGCAGAAAAGACAGAGGGATTCAAATCAGAAGGAAGACTCAGTGTGCCCAGGCTGGTTGGAGATGGAGGGGCCACTTAAGAAATGTGGACGTACTCTAGAAGTTATATGACCTAACAGCCAAATCCCAACAGGACCTCAGTCCACCAACAACCACAAGGGATGGATTCTGCCACATCCACGTGAGCTTGGAAGAGGACCCCAGGCTTGCAGGCAATGATGCAGCTCGGCTAACACACTTGGACTTTAAACTTGTGAGGCCTACGCCCATACCGTGCCAGGTTTCTGACCAACAGAACTGTCCAGTCACAAATGGATGTTACCTGGAGCTGCTAACTTTGTGATGATTGGCTAGGTAGCAATATAAAACTTTGTGAAGCCTTCCACTGTATTTTGGAAATATACAGAAGGGCAAAGAACAACTTTCCTTTCCAGCTCCTGACCTCTTGAGAAGCTGGCAACTTCTTGTTTGGCTCACCTCTCCAGTTTTACCCAAAGACCACTCTCATTCTCTAGGCTTAACACCAACTAAACAACATCTGCAAAAGCTTACTCACTGTGTTAAATCTTCATTCAAGCTTGACACAATCCAGCAATTGACTTCTGTCAATTTTCAATATCATGGAAACAATCGATACCATTAAACATTGCTTGCTTTAGCTTAAATTTTTAAATAAAGGTAGATTTAGTTATAACAGAATCCAAGCAAACATTAACCACTGAATTAAAAAAGAGTTCCTTAGACTCTTATCAAACCCCACTAAACACAAACAAATAAGAAGCCAATGAGGGAAGTGGATGTGGCTCACGTGATTGGGCTCCTGTCTACCATATGGGAGGTTTGGGGTTTGATTCCTGGGGCTTCCTGGTGAAGCCAAGCTGGTTCACATGGAGTGCTGGCCTGTGCAGGAGTGCAGGTGCAACAAGATGGATGATGCAACAAAAAGACATAGAGGAGAGACAATGAGAGACACGGCAGACCAGGGAGCTAAGGTGGCGCAAGAGAGTGATCACCTCTCTCCCACTCTGGAAGGTCCCAGGATGGGTTCCCTGTGCCACCTAAAGAGAAGACAAACAGACACAGAAGAACACACCACAAATGGACAGAGAGAGCAGACAGCAGGGTGGGGGGGATAAATAAATCTTTTTTTAAAAAGAGAGTAGGCAATGAAATCCAACATACACCTGTGTCCACCTTCCAGAGCTCTCCTCCCATCTTGATAGCAATGCTCATTGGCATCTGTGATCTCTCTATGGTCCGCACCAGCAAGCACTGGCTCAGAATGGGACAGTCGGTACACAAGTATTTTTTTATGCTATCATACTTGTCTTCCCTGTTGTTGGACAGCATGCAGATGACCTTGAAAGCAAACACACATGAGACTCCCAGAGAAACAGCCAGGCAGTGATAGGAGAAATGAAAACCATCAAGGAAGCAATTGAGGTGGAGCAATGACCAGCTAGAGTAGACTGATTAAGCAAATATTTGGGTCCAAGAGGGTGACATTTCTAGAGCTTACATGAGAGCTGTGAGGGAGAGTGTGTGGAGAGACAGGCTACAATGTAGGTGATTTGGCAGTGGCATCAAGAGCTTAAACTTGCACAGGTCCCGTGGAGCTAGTGTTTCAATTCCCTGGAATTTATCATGAAGCCAACAAGCAGGGTTAAAAAAACACTCACTGCAGGATTCCTTCATAAGGATATTCATGAGGTGGCATGCGGCGGCTTGCTCGGTCGGTAGAGGTGGGGTCTGGCTGCGGACGAGGGGTCGGTCCAGCTCTGGACGAGGGTTCGGTCCCGCTTGGGACAAGGGGTCGGTCCGGCAGCAGACGAGGGATCGGTCTCACAAGGGGTTGCGCGGTTCGGCTGACGGGGTCGCCCGGCGAAGCCGGCGACGAAGGGGTCGCCCGGCGAAGCCGGCGACGAAGGGGTCGCCCGGAGAAGCAGGCGACGAAGGGGTCGCCCGGAGAAGCAGGCGACGAACTGGGGACAAGGGAGGCCAGGCCCTTGTCGGGGGCTCTCAGGACTGGAGGGCGCACGGCAGAAGAACTACCGCGGAGACAAGGTAAACACGCAAGTCCACTTTACTGAGGGAGAGGCAACAGTTTTATAGGGGCTGGGGAAGGCTGATTGGTCGAAGCCACGCCCTGTTCTGATTGGTTGCCGGCGAAAGGTCAGTGGGCGGTACTGGACGGGGGAGGGGTGGTGGTTAGGGATTGGCTGTTGCTGTTGCTGGGGGAAGGGGCAGGGTTTAGGGATTGGTGGCTGCTGTTGCTGGGGTGGAGGGCAGACTTGAGTTTCCCGCCCACGCCTGGCTGTTGCTGCTGTCGGGGGAAGGGAAAAGGGCGGGCTGGATTTTTCCGCCCACACCTGGCTGTTGCTGCTGTCGGGGGAGGGGAAAAGGGCGGGCTGGATTTTTCCGCCCACGCCTGGCTGTTGCTGCTGTCGGGGGAGGGGAAAAGGGCAGACTGGAATTTTCTGCCCTGCGCCTGCGCAGGGAGAAGGAAGAAGAAGGGTGCCGCCCCACAAGGCATCGGGTGGCGCCATCCGGGAGGAGGGGCGGCCGCGGAAGCATGGCTGCCGAGAAGGGGAGACCCGAGGGCACTCTGCGCCCATGCCGAGCTTCCTTCAGGGGTGGCGGTGAGTCCGACCAGCCACCCTATTATGGGGGCAGTGGAATTAGGCCTACCGCGGCCGCTCCCCTGCCAGGCCAGCAAACCACATTTCAGCCCGAGGGGTGACCGCATTTCCCCCTTCTTTTCAAATAAGGGCCAGGATGGCAGCAGCAACAAGTAGCTGAGGCCCAAGAGGCAGTAAGCAATGAGGGAAGCAGGGCTGAAGAGGGAGGTGAGTATGACGGGGATACAAATGTACAATTTGGGGGGCAGTATCTTGCCGTTGCAAGCAAGGGTGGCCAATGTCCAATTCTTGTTGATCTCGGTGGCTATAAGGTCCATCTGCTTGTTAAAAGTCCAGGATGACAGAGCATTACAGGTAGTTGATCTCTTCTTGGCGGCGAAGAGCGGTAGAGGCAGACTGTGTGATGGTCTGGAGGATCGCAGCGGTGAGGACAAGTCGCGTCAGGGCACCAGCGATGGTGGTGGCGGCAGCGTCGGGAGTGGTGGAGACGTAGGCGAGGACAATAAGAAGGCCAAAGTCTTCACGGGCGCGAGAGAGGCCGATGTTAATGGGGCGGGCCGACATGGGGCGGCCCAATCTGCAACGCAATAGGGGTTCAAGTGAAAAAAGGAGGGGGGCGGGGGACGAGAAAGGACGCTTTGGATGGCTGAGAAGAGGAGTGAGGTCGAGACAGGAGGAAGCTCCGCAGAAGTATGGGGAGGCAAGAGCAGAAGTGTTATTGGATGCTAGAAAGCAGGCCGCGGGCCGGGGAAAGCAGGTTGCGGGCCGTTTCGCGGGGCTGGAGCTGCTTGAGAGCGATGGCGGCATGGGGGGCCGTGGTTACAATCTTCTGGGGTGGTAGTGGCTAGACAGATGGCGGAAAATATTATCAAGAAAGCAAAGGTTATGAGGAAGAAATAGAGTATTAAAGGCTGTGGGGGAAGTGAGAAGATCATTTAGAGGATAGGGTTGAGAATGGTATGTTTAAGACAGAAGCTTTGTGGTTTGTAGGAGACTGCTTTATAAACGAAGGAGAATGAGGGCAGTAAATATAGTAACGATAGATAGGAAGATGACAGTGAGAAGGAGTCTTTGTTTAAGGTTCCAATCGTCCGGCGCAACAGTGGCTAGGCCGATAGCGAGGGGTGTTGCTAAATAGACAATGGCTGCAAAGACAAAATCATCCTCTGTTTCCTTAAGAATAACTTTTCTTTAAATACTTAGTAGCATGCAATATTAGAAACCGTTTCCTAAAAGCAAGTTGGCAGGGGAGCTTGGTTGCTGTTAATCTTTCCTGTTACAAAATTACCTTTTATTATTATTATCATCAATTTAGTTTTATATATATATATTTAAGAATGACCTTTTGGAATTAGCCATTTAATACCTTAATGTAAACTATTGAAGATAAATTTTATCTTTACAGAACACATTCCCTTACGTAAAGTTATCACAATACCTTTTACACTTGCCGCATGCAAATTAAATTTCAAGAGTTTATGAAAAATTAGCCATCTTACTTTAGGACAAAATACGTCTTTTTGCAAAACTTATTACATTTCCGTTAGCATTTTTACAAACTTTTAACCTTTTTAATATTCATATAAGTTTTACATTCTTTATATTATCCTGTGAAGAAAAATAAGTTATTCATTTTAATCTAGGCAAGAACAACTTTTTATGAAGACGTATAGTTAATTTTGTTAATTAAGACTTACAATTTTTTTTAAATTGTAGATATCTTATTAACATTTAAACTTATATATTAATATAATAAACTTAAGTATTAATATAAGCGCTTATTTAATTTTTGGCCATTTGAATAGAGCTCTTTTAAAGATTTCCAGTAATTTATATTTACCATCCGGAGGTATCACAATATGCATTGACATTGAACGAACAGACAGACAAACACAGAACAATTACAACACATTAACAGAAATATATAATTTATTTACAGTTGACTCATAACTCTTACTTTCTTGGTATAGCTGCTTTTAAATCCTTTTTTATATAGCATATCATAGATTATAAGCTGTTTGAAAGAGATCTTACACCGGTGAGTGTCTAGGAGACCGGCGAGGGCCCGAACTTGTGGGGCTTGCTTAGCAGATAGGATGTTACCCATTGCTAATGGCCTTTTGGAGCCGATAAGAAAAGGGGCCCTTACCTTGAGAGCGCGGCGATGGGAGCCGAGGTGCGCGGTGAGACGAGGGGTCGGAGCCGGTGGGGCTCCGACGGTGGTCGCGGGCCAAGAGAAGGCCCCGACGAGGGGAGGGCGGGACGACGAGCAGTGGAGCAAGGCAAAGGGGAGCAAGCGTGAAGGGGAGGAGGCAGAGGTGAAGGCAGGGGTGGAGGTGCTCAGGCACGTGCTCCTGAGAGTTTTATTGGCGCCTCTTAATCATAGCGGGTCGGTATAAGCCCCCGACATGGAAGGAGAAAGCCATCCAGCGATTCTCCCAGACCACCGTGGATCATATGAGGTCGCCAAGGTTCAGGAGCAGCAATGCAGAGCGAAAAGATAGGGGTGAGAAGAGAGGAGAGCGTAGGGCTATGGTAGGGTTACTTCAGACATGCAAGCGCGTGCTCCCGAGAAATCCAAGGCTCCTCTTAATCATAGCGGGTCGGTATAAGCCCCCGACATGGAAGGAGAAAGCCATCCAGCGATTCTCCCAGACCGCCGTGGATCGTATGAGGTAGCCAAGGCTCAGGTAGCAGCAATGTTGCATGAGAGAAGTCCCAAGGTGAGAAGAGAGGAGGGGGTAGGGCTGTGGTAGGATTACTTCAGACGTGCAAGCGCACGCTCCCGAGAAATCCAAGGCTCCTCTTAATCATAGCGGGTCGGTATAAGCCCCCGACATGGAAGGAGAAAGCCATCCAGCGATTCTCCCAGACCGCCGTGGATCGTATGAGGTAGCCAAGGCTCAGGTAGCAGCAATGTTGCACGAGAGAAGTCCCAAGGTGAGAAGAGAGGAGGGCGTAGGGCTGTGGTGGGATTACTTCAGACGTGCAAGCGCGCGCTCCCGAGAAATCCAAGGCTCCTCTTAATCATAGCGGGTCGGTATAAGCCCCCGACATGGAAGGAGAAAGCCATCCAGCGATTCTCCCAGACCGCCGTGGATCATATGAGGTAGCCAAGGCTCAGGTAGCAGCAATGTTGCACGAGAGAAGTCCCAAGGTGAGAAGAGAGGAGGGCGTAGGGGTGTGGTAGGATTACTTCAGACGTGCAAGCGCGCGCTCCCGAGAAATCCAAGGCTCCTCTTAATCATAGCGGGTCGGTATAAGCCCCCGACATGGAAGGAGAAAGCCATCCAGCGATTCTCCCAGACCGCCGTGGATCATATGAGGTAGCCAAGGCTCAGGTAGCAGCAATGTTGCACGAGAGAAGTCCCACGGTGAGAAGAGAGGAGGGGGGGCCGCCAGGTTATGGAGTGAGGCTGTGGTGGGGTTGCCTTGCCCCACGTTGTGCTGTGGTGGGGTTGCTTTGCCCCACGTTGGGCGCCAGCTGCGGCGGCTTGCTCGGTCGGTAGAGGTGGGGTCTGGCTGCGGACGAGGGGTCGGTCCAGCTCTGGACGAGGGTTCGGTCCCGCTTGGGACAAGGGGTCGGTCCGGCAGCAGACGAGGGATCGGTCTCACAAGGGGTTGCGCGGTTCGGCTGACGGGGTCGCCCGGCGAAGCCGGCGACGAAGGGGTCGCCCGGCGAAGCCGGCGACGAAGGGGTCGCCCGGAGAAGCAGGCGACGAAGGGGTCGCCCGGAGAAGCAGGCGACGAACTGGGGACAAGGGAGGCCAGGCCCTTGTCGGGGGCTCTCAGGACTGGAGGGCGCACGGCAGAAGAACTACCGCGGAGACAAGGTAAACACGCAAGTCCACTTTACTGAGGGAGAGGCAACAGTTTTATAGGGGCTGGGGAAGGCTGATTGGTCGAAGCCACGCCCTGTTCTGATTGGTTGCCGGCGAAAGGTCAGTGGGCGGTACTGGACGGGGGAGGGGTGGTGGTTAGGGATTGGCTGTTGCTGTTGCTGGGGGAAGGGGCAGGGTTTAGGGATTGGTGGCTGCTGTTGCTGGGGTGGAGGGCAGACTTGAGTTTCCCGCCCACGCCTGGCTGTTGCTGCTGTCGGGGGAAGGGAAAAGGGCGGGCTGGATTTTTCCGCCCACACCTGGCTGTTGCTGCTGTCGGGGGAGGGGAAAAGGGCGGGCTGGATTTTTCCGCCCACGCCTGGCTGTTGCTGCTGTCGGGGGAGGGGAAAAGGGCAGACTGGAATTTTCTGCCCTGCGCCTGCGCAGGGAGAAGGAAGAAGAAGGGTGCCGCCCCACAAGGCATCGGGTGGCGCCATCCGGGAGGAGGGGCGGCCGCGGAAGCATGGCTGCCGAGAAGGGGAGACCCGAGGGCACTCTGCGCCCATGCCGAGCTTCCTTCAGGGGTGGCGGTGAGTCCGACCAGCCACCCTATTATGGGGGCAGTGGAATTAGGCCTACCGCGGCCGCTCCCCTGCCAGGCCAGCAAACCACATTTCAGCCCGAGGGGTGACCGCAGTGGCAGATTTGGCCCAGTGGTTAGGGCATTCGTCTACCACATGGGAGCTCCGTGGATCAAACCCTGGGCCTCCTTGACCTGTGTGGAGCTTGCCCACACACAGCGTTGATGTGTGCAAGGAGTGCCCTGCCATGCAGGGGTGTCCCTGCATAGGGGAGACCCACATGCAAGGAGTGTGCCCCATAAGGAGAGCCACCCAGTGCAAAAGAAAGTGTGTATGGCCCAGGAATGGTGCCACACACACGGAGAGCTGACACAAGATGATGCAACAAAAAGAAACACAGATTCCCGTGATGCTGACAATAACAGAAGTGGACAAAGAAGAAGATGCAGCAAATAGACACAGAGAACAGACAACTGGGTCTGGGGGAAAGGGGAGAGAAATTAATAAATGAATAAATCTTTTTAAAAACATAAGGATATTCGCCATTTACTGGACAAACATGATCAGTCAAGTACTTACCAAGCATTTCATTTGGCTCAGTTCATTACTTCTACAATCTACTGAGTTAAGTACTAACCACGGAACAAGCTGAAGAGTTCTGGAAACTGCCTGTTTATAAATAACAAAGGAGGGTATCAAACCTTCACTGGTCTCAAGGCCTGGGCAGTCGAGGAGAAAGGGCTTGTTCCTGATTCAAAAGGAAATTCTTTGAAATGTTGATTATCACATCATGATGCTCACAGGACCCTTTGGGGAGGCATCTTTTATTAGACTAAGAAATTCTCTGATTTTTGAGAGTGAGGGTTCAGTCCCTGTCCTCCTGGTCATCCCTCAATCTCTGGAGAACATAAGAAGAAAGATTCTGGGGCTAGTCTTCTCACCATCTAACCTACACCCTTAGAATATGTAAGGAGATGCCTTGATGAAGAGAAGAGTCTATTGTACCAGGAGGTAAACTAGTCAAGTTCCCCTTCAAGAGGTGAAACAAAGGGTGGGTAGGTGGGTTGGTTTGTTTTCAGAAATTCCCAAATTAAAAGGCAGACCTTAATTTTTTAGGGAGATGCTAAACAAGCAAAGAAATTCCCATTATGATAATGAGTTGAAATCCAAACACTGACCAAACTCCATCCCGTTCACACAGATTCTCACGCGCAAAATGCCATGCTGTGAGAGCTCCCAACAGAAGATTTCTCTGCTCTGAGGCCCTAGGGCCACAACACCAGATGACAATATAAGATGGCACATGATCAAGTAATAGGAAGCAAGCCACAGTATTTGAAGAGAACAGGATTATGAAAGCGAGGCAGTTCATGTAAGAAGGATAAGTACAAGGAATTCTTCAGCATAGCCTGAAAAGTCCTCCTTAGTGGAAATTGTGAAGGAGAGAGAAGTCTAGGTTTTAGGTACAAGACAATAGGACAAACAGCTTGGTCACATGATCAAGAAAGAACAAGCTCCTAAACAGCATGCTGGAGGAAGCAGAAGAAAGAGATGTGTTAGGAGAAAGAACTGAAGGAACAGTTGGTGAAGGAGTTCCCATCCCAGAATGACAACTAGGTCTAAGGCACTGGCTAAGGGAAAGGAAAGGGAAGATTCCAAGAGAAATTCTGAGCTTTGGAAGAGACATGCTGGAGGAGATGGGTCATAGATGTAGTGAGTTATAAGTAGGGAGAGAACCAACACTCTAGCTTCTAAAATTCATGAGTATGCAGCTTTAGAACTACTCAACTGCTAAAGATGGACCATATATCAAGACAATATGTACCATCTGTATTTTTGATGAAGCATGTTCATCTAAGACCATTAAATAGGATTCAATTGTATCACCGACCTCAATCCTATAAAATATGTATATCTTCTATATACATAAGATAACATAGAACAAAACATATAACAAGAATTTTACATAGCCCATGAAATGAATTAGAAAATGGTATAAGATACAATGCTGAGACAATCATCCTAGGGAAAATTTTGTTTTTGAAAACAAAAACAAGTTCAATTTTCTGAAAACATGATTGGGAGCTAGTTTTTATTACTACCCATGCCAATTCCAGATCAAGTTGCTATTTCTGAAGCCTCCTTCAACATGGATTCCACTAGCAACAAACCGTATTTCACAAAATCAAGGTTCAACGTATGTCTAAGGGAGACAAAACAAAAGACTTTTTGTTTACAAAATTTTAAAGGGTTTTGTCAAAGAAGGAGACTCATTCCTACAAATTAATATTTCAGTTTTTCTGCTGCTGGATTGCCAGGAACCAATTTTTAAGCTGGAATGGATTTCTGCTCTACATACTTACACTTTGGACTTTTCATAGCTATGCCCATGTTTTTTGTCACTTTCTGCAGACTCCGTGCTCAAGACATGGCAGCGTTCTGATTTTTCCTGGTATACAGCAAGGGCCAGCCATGGAGAGACTTTCTCCTGAGTAAGAGCCACTTCTATTTCTTTTGACCAGTCTGCAAGTTGTGAATGGGAGTCAAGCTGGAAAAGAATTCCAAAGCACATTATAAATCTTAAATGTTTTACCAACTGTGACTTCCTACTGAAATACTACAAATGACAAGCTCAAATGCTGACTGAATTACTCACTTTTCCTTAAAAATATGAGTTAGTAAAATTGGAAATCTCCCATGGCTTACAGTCTTTTCGATTGATTCTATGAATTTGTGTCTTCATGGATAAATCTGGATTATTATGCCTTGAAAGAATGCCCACATTATTAAGTGATAAAGCTATAATACAAAGCTTACTATGTGCCAGGTATTTTCTAAACATTCTTATTGCAAGCCTGTTTGTTCCCTCATGGGGAAGGGATGGCTAATTTGAGAAGACACAGTGGTCACAATTATAGCAGGACCGAGTCCATTCCTCTGGGATCATAATTCATTTGCCCCAAACTTGACACAACAATCTTGAAATGCTCTTTACCGTTCTTTCTCCTTGGATGATTTTTACTGATTTCAAAACTCTCCCCAAGAAGAACAGAAATTTGCTATCAAATTTCAGATCCCAGCGCTGAAGCTGCCTTTGCACACACTCATCTCTGACAATGGAAAACAGCTCATGAAAATAAGCAAGAAGCAACCCCATCATTTGCAAAAGGCAGGTCGACTTTCCTTTGAGCCGGCACTCATGCCTGCTGCTGCTGTGGAAATACTGCGGACAAATACCTCCAACTTCAGCGCATTCTCAGTTTCACGCCACTGTTCCTGTAAGCACTTGAGAGCCTTTCCTTCTCGCCCCTCTTAACCTCTTTCAATATTCAATAATTCAATAACTAGAGTTGGCCAAAAAATGTCATTTTCTTCCCAACTGTCATTTTCTAGTAGAAGAATCTGAAATGCTGAGGATCTAGACAGGCCTTGAGTTTGGTACGCACAGCCAGAGAAGGAATACTTACTTTTGTGTAGTAATGATGAATTTTTTAAAATTCAGGTTGCCTCTTTTCTGGATCCAACCTCATATGGACCACCAAATCTTTCATCATCCTATAATCCTTACACTTCTTGTCTGTTAAACTTTTAGAAAAGAAAATCAAAAGGTCTATCTGAACAAGGAAGGCTACGTTTATGTCAGAGAAGTCTAAACAGTGGCATCTTGGAGAGGAGGAACCCAGCAAGACTGGGCATCTAGTTCCAAGGGTACGGCAAGGTGCTGCCAGAAGCACACATCTCCAGCCACAGGCCTGTGGGGCACAGAGGGGCTCGCTGTGGAAAGACCACGTGGCCCAGCTGTACCTGTTGAAGGGAAGAGCTCAGGAATCAGCAGCACAGGTTCTCTTGGGTAGTTCCTCTGGCTCTTCTTCCATTTGCCCTGGTTGATGAAGGGTGGCTGCCTGGGATCCATGATCTCTTGATGGTAGTGCTGCACAGGAAAAGCAAGGGGGCATGGCCACCATTCTCAGGAGGGACCTCAGTGACAGCCATGAGCAGGTGTACAAGGGTTCGCCTTGTTCTTCTTCTTTCCGAGCACACACGGAGGCGAGGAGGCGTGCTGGTGGCTGTTTTCTCGAAGTTAGAGATGAGGCTCTAAGTTCTGTTTAGAATTCTCTCACTCTACACCTCCAAGGAACCATCCCTTGCCTTTCTCATGAGCAGACATATGTGTTGCTGCACAATGCATGCCAAGGAGCACAGGGCCATTTTCAGAAGAGACAGAAATACGTGCAAAAGGCCAGAGGTGGCTGGGCTTTTGTTGGTGGTGGTTTTCTTTATGAAAAAAACCTAGGAGTGAGCCTGTGCTGCTGTCTGGAGCTCTCCCACGCAGGAGCACGGGGTTTACACACACTGGTAGTAGAAGCATCACCACCTTTCACTGGTCCCCACTCCACCACAGAGCTGGACAGAGCTCGGGGTGTGCTGTCCTTCCTGTGGGAAGATTTGCATCTCGCACGCTAATCCTTACCCTTTTCATAAATACCCTCACATCATCCAGTGCAACATCGACTTCTGTATCTAACAAATCTTGTTATTCCTATTCACATTATTAATAAGCTTCTATTGAAAGCCAGGGCTGAACTTCTCTTCCTGGGACTCATGTATAAATTTAGAGGATTTCAGGTTTTCATTACACTGTTAAAATTAAGCAGTTGCCTCCTTTTGTTCTGCCTTTCAAACAGGGTCTCTAGACATGACCCTAACAATTTCAAATGTCACCCCTCATTTACTCAAGTATTTTACTGCAGGAGCCATCTCTTTATTTTTCATCCACAACCAAGTCTTCTACCTACTGTTTAAAGAAATAAAACAAAGTAGAGTTACTGTGGCTCTAAGACATTTAAAATGGAATCAGCAGGTCACTCTAGAGGTCACTGTTACAGAGGCCTGAATGAGATGTCACAAACGATACCACAAACTTCTAAGTCGGCAAAACCTCAAGCAACAGTGCTTCTCAAAACCCAAAGAACCTCTGAACCACAACATAAACCATAAGGTAAAGAACTCAGTTAACCATCTAATCTGAAGGACAAGAGCACCCCAAATACCCCCACCAACCACAAACAACTTGTCAAACTTCTTTCCTTTATAAACCCTGGCCTGGAAATGCCAAATGGGACATGATTTGAGGTGCTCCCTGAATCTGTGCTTCCCAAATTGAAATTCTAAGACTCTAGATAAATGGGTCTGTTGTCTTGCAGCTTAGTTTGCCAATTCTCAGTTGACACTACCGATACATGCAGGAAAGCAAGTTGCCCTATTGAAAATTGTGCCTTAATCCACTGCTCTGTGACATGGACACACATGAACTAGTAAACTATTCCCAGCTAATTCTGGTGGTATCTGATAAGTGCCAGGCATGTGATACTGAAGATATTACTAAAACCAAAATGGACAGTTTCTGCCCCCAGAAAGTCATAATCTAAAAGGGAAGCAATTAATAAAATAATCACCCCCATGTGCAGGTACCAGCTGAGATACCTGCAGTGAAGTACTATGACCTCCCTGGGGGCCTCCTCCAGGCCCAAGGATGCAGGCAGGTACATGCATGGAGGCGGTTGTTGGGGTGTCCAAATGACTCTTCTGAGTCAATGAACCTTGAGGTGAAAGAGTTAGACTGACCAGACCCAAGTAGAGGACACATAACCTATGACCATGGTAAAAGTGTGGAAGTTTCCGTCTCCCCCACATCATCACCCCCTTAGCTCTCCAGCTGATATCCATGCCCTGTCATTCGAATCCCTTCATCAAAAATGCCAGTGATTCCTTTGTTTCCTTAACCCTTCACGGAGTCGTGCGGGCTTGCCTGTAACTCTGGTCACCAGAATGGGCTGTCAGTGGGAGCACCCAGCAGCAAAATCCTGCTGGTTATTCACACCTGCAGCCTTTGCACACCCTTTGAGGGGTGCTTCCCAGCAAAGCCCACCTCTTCTCAAAATTCCTACATGTCCCCTAGTCTCCCCCCTCTAACCCACTCAGCCAATGACCTGGTTTATTTTCCACTGAGAGATACAAGAACTCAGAAAGAAAATCCCACCCCTTCCATCCACCTTTACCAACTTCCCTTCTACCAGGAGGTAGAGTACAATGGACGGTGTGTCCTGCTCTCCAGAAAGCTCTGTCTCTCTGCTTGAGCTCTGGATTCTAGACAATGTCACCTTCAAGGGTGCTTCCATTATCACTTATTCCACTTGCATCCTAAATTATCTCTTCATTCTGTGTTATTTGAACATTCCCATCAGAATAAAAACATACTCTAGCTTTCCCTAACTTAAATATATTCTCCTCTAGCTATGAAACTATGCCCCTTCTCATCATTTTGGCAAAGCTGGCCACCGTTTTTCTTCAATAACTTCACAACTGGATTTCCATCCTCACTTGCAAAGGTCTCTTCTGGTTTTTGCCTTATTTAATTTCTTGAAAACATTCCTCCTTGAAATGTATTATTCACATGGCTATATATTCTAGGTTATTCTTTATAGCCCAGTTTGATGACATAATATCCAGAGACAGCTGAAAACAGCATCTCCAGCCTGTCCTCTCTCCAGAACTCCAACTTACCAACACATCCTAAAAGCAGGCTTCATTTACCCCTTGTAGCAGCAACTACACCATGCCTCCTTGAAATCATTCCACCTCGAGGCACAAGAGGATGGCATTCCCAGCCTGCAGTCAGCTGCATTCAGTCCATAGGACTGAATTTTGGCTGACAGAAAGACGAGCAGAAGGGGTCATTACTGCCAATCCAGCCAAAGGCACATATGCGTCACTGCACCACTTCTAGTGGTTTTCCTCTAACATGCCACCATGGGACCATTTGTCAAGAGGGAAGAGCCACAAATGGTAACACCCTGGATCTTGAGTCATGTCTTGGAGCAGGGTTTCCCTGAAGAGTCCACTCATGGTAGACTTGGTTCAAGACAAATTAAATCACTGATACAGGGAAGGAGACTTGGCTCAACAGATAGAGCATACATCTACCACATGGGAGGTCCACGGTTCAAACCCAGGGCCTCCTTGATCCATGGTGAGCTGGCCCATGTGCAGTGCTGAAGCACACAAGGAGTGCCATGCCACACAGGGGAGTCCCTCACATAGGGAAGCCCCATGCACAAAGAGTATGCTGCATAAGGAGAGCCGCCCAGTGCAAAAGAAAGTTCAGCCTGGCCAGGAATGGCACCACACACATGGAGAGCTGACACAACAAGATGACACAACAAAAAGAAGAGACACAGATTCCAGGTTCTACTGACAAAAATAGAAGCAGGCACAGAAGAACACACAGTGAATGGACACAGAGAGGAGACAACTGGGGGGAAGAAGAGAGAAATAAATTTTTTAAAATCTCTAAAAATAATAATAGTAATAAAATAATAAATCACTGATACAGCATTTTGTGATCCTTTCAGATCCCATCTTCTGCCCTTCTTACAGTATTCCCCATCTTATCAAATGGCACCAAAATCAAACCACTTCTTCATAAAATGTCCAAGGGTTACATCACACTCTCCTCTTTTCTACACCCACTAATCCCAAGACATCAAGTCCTGCCCATTCCCACCTACTTCTCCTGGCCACCTCCTCCCTTGCTAAATGATTTGACAACCTCCTCGCTGGTCTCCTTGCCTCCAATCTTTTCCACACCTCTGAAATCCATTAGCAGATAGTCTACAAATCAATCAATCTATACTTTCATTCATCTACAGGAAAAAGGTTCAACGAATATGAAATCAAATTTATTTGTCCCAGTCCCCAAAACTTCCTACAAGGTGGCCCCCACCTTGTAGAAGTTCTCAGACTTCTTCCTTACGTCTCCTGAGCTGCGACGGTTTGCTTGGTCGGTAGAGGTGGGGTCTGGCTGCGGATGAGGGGTCGGTCCAGCTCTGGACGAGGGGTCCGTCCCGCTTGGGATGAAGGGTCGGTCCCACTTGGGACAAGGGGTCGGTCCGGCAGCAGACGAGGGATCGGTCTCAAAAGGGGTTGCGCGGTTCGGCTGACGGGGTCGCCCGGCGAAGCCGGCGATGAAGGGGTCACCCGGAGAAGCAGGCGACGAAGGGGTCGCCCGGAGAAGCAGGCGACGAACTGGGGACAAGGGAGGCCAGGCCCTTGTCGGGGGCTCTCAGGACTGGAGGGTGCACGGCAGAAGAACTACCATGGAGACAAGGTAAACACGCAAGTCCACTTTATTGAGGGAGAGGCAACAGTTTTATAGGGGCTGGGGAAGGCTGATTGGTCGAAGCCACGCCCTGTTCTGATTGGTTGCCGGCAAAAGGTCAGTGGGCGGTACTGGATGGGGGAGGGGTGGTGGTTAGGGATTGGCTGTCGGTATTGCTGGGGGAAGGGGCAGGGTTTAGGGATTGGTGGCTGCTGTTGCTGGGGTGGAGGGCAGACTTTAGTTTCTCGCCCATGCCTGGCTGTTGCTGCTGTCGGGGGAAGGGAAAAGGGCAGACTGGATTTTTCCACCCACGCCTGGCTGTTGCTGCTGTCAGGGGAGGGGAAAAGGGCAGACTGGAATTTTCCGCCCTGTGCCTGCGCAGGGAGAAAGAAGAAGAAGGGTGCCGCCCCACAAGGCATCGTGTGGCGCCATCCGGGAGGAGGGGTGGCCGCGGAAGCATGGCTGCCGAGAAGGGGAGACCCGAGGGCACTCTGCGCCCATGCCGAGCTTCCTTCAGGGGTGGTGGTGAGTCCGACCAGCCACCCTATTATGGGGGCAGCGGCTTGGCCTGCCGCGGCTGCTCCCCCACCAGGCCAGCAAACCACACTTCAGCCCGAGGGGTGACTGCACTGAGCCACGCTAGCAGGGTACAATCTGGATACGGCAGCTTCTGAGCTGAGGAAGCTGAGCTCCCAGGTGTGGAAAACAGTCAACTAAGGCCATCAAGCCACAATTAAAGTAGCAATCAAGTGCTGAATCCCTTACTGTGATGGTGTGAGCAAGAGGCTCGCCAGGGGAAAGATTCTGGCTTACCTATTCCCTTTCCCTTGTGAATAGGACTGGGTTGGATGGGGAGGTGGGGGGTGGGGTGCTGAGTCCTTGACTGCAGCTCCCACTGGAGAAGCCACGGGCTGGCTGTGCACCAAGTCTGGTGTGGGGAAGGCAGCACTGCCAGGTGAGACACCCAGGTAAAGGCTCTGGGATCAGATGGACCCCAATCCGGGCAGCCCTGGACTCTCTTCAGTCCAGAAAGAGGATGTGGGCTCTGCCAGAATCCTCTCAGCAAGAATCGGATGCAGCAGATGGTCTAAAAAGATTCTGGGAATGAAAAATCTCCACACCCCAGGGAAGACCCTCCCAGGGGGACATACTGTCAGGAAAACCCAACTTTAAATGTTATAAGGGGAGCCTGATCACCTCCCAAGAGGACCCCAGTACCTCCAGAAATTCAGGGGAAAGCCATCTTCTCCAGGTCTGAAAAGAAAGAGGAAAAAAAAAAGAAACCTGATGTTTAGGTTCAGCTAACTGCAGTTAGCTTCTGGTTCCACCTTCACTAAGATAGTGGAGGTTTAATTACAGTGGGAAAAACGTTGATGGGTTTAAGTCTTAATGCATCCTGAAAATTGGTCTGGATTTGGAAAATCTTGATTACAGGAAAATGGTTTGGTTTTTGTAATACAGTTTGATATGAGTATAAGGTTACACAGTGAAAAAGTTTAGCCAGAAATAAATCTTTGTTTTGGTGCTGAGTTGCAAATAAGCTTGCTTTGTAAACAGCAAGGGTAAACAGAAAGTACTATTAAAGGTTTGGTTTGAAAGTATCCTCTTCCAGGAAGTGGACTTGGCCCAATGGATAGGGTGTCCGCCTACCACATGGGAGGTCTGCGGTTTAAACTCCAGGCCTCCTTGACCCATGTGGAGCTGGCCCATGCGCAGTGCTGATGCGCACAAGGAGTGCCATGCCACACAGGGGAGGCCCACGTGCAAGGAGTGTGCCCCATAAGGAGAGCTGGCCAGTGCAAAAGAAAGTGCAGCCTGCCTAGGAATGGGGCCACACACATGGAGAGCTGACAAAACAAGATGACACAATGAAAAGAAACACAGTTTCCCAGTGCCGCTGATAAGGATAAAAGCAGTCACAAAAGAACACACAGTGAATGGACACAGAAAGCAGACAAGTGGGAGAGAAATAAATTTAAAATCTTTAAAAAAAAAAAAAAAGAAAGTTCCTTATTCCTAGGATTACAGTGGTTGCTCAGGGACAGCCGTGCCGGGGGAATAAAGGTTGTGGGTCAGATTGATGAGCTTTGTGCTTCTGTCTCCATTGTTCAGAATGTTTTCATGCCTCTGGACAATGATGCTGGATTGTGTAATTGTGTGAAGTAGTGAACTTTGGTTAACCTGGAGCCCTTCCTTGCCACTGGCAAAGGAGTGAAATGATTGTAGTTTATAAAGCAAAACCATGGAGTCTGAATGTGCACACGCTCTGCTCTCTTGCCTCTGGGTCCATCCGATTTGCTGGGGCTCAGGGGTCATCTGTGTCTACACCATGCACCCTAGTTTATTGGAGCTGGCCCCAGTCAGCATGGCTGGTGGAACAATGGCTTGAATCATCATGACCCTGCCAGGACAGGGGTCCCCGGGAAGGCACCAAGCCTGGAAAGTTTTTTCAAACCATTTTAGCAGGCTGGAACTTGCTGCCATTACCTTCTCTCTCCTCGTCCTTTAGGGAGATGCATGAGAGCAGTGGAAAGCCAGGGGCTGGCCTCTCCCAGTAAGTCCACACCTTCAACTCGTAAGCCACATTCCCATCTGATCATGCCCAGCTGCCTAGGAGGGGGGAGATGGAGGGGTGCTGAGCAGAGCCAGGATGGATGCAATAAAAATTCCTCCCCGAGGGTGACACAGTCAAAATACATTTGCAAAATTAACTTCTGCCCAGATTCTGCCTCTCTGAATGTCTCTTCGCATGTCTGTGTAAAAATGCTTTGAAATGTTTTGAAAACTGTGTAACTGGTAAAGTACATTTGTCCAGAGAAAAAAACTATTGCCTACAACAAGAAACCTCTAATTACTTAATAGCCCTTTTAATGGTTTAGCTGGGAAACTGTCTGACATTAAAGTCATAAAAAACTGCAAAGGAAAAGAACAATTTCGCTTGGCAACATCATGCTAAATATAATCAGCCTATCTCCCAATACCCCGGAAATGCTAAAGGTAAAAAATAATAATAATTCTTCCATTTTAATCTGTACTTAACTTTGTGTTCAACTTTAAAATCTATGCTTAACCTTGTCAGTTTGCCTGTGCCTAGAAAATCAAATTTAAAGTCCGCTTGTTGAATAACAGTAAAAAAGTAGCTGGACTCAGATGTGATCTTTGTCCACAAGCCTCTCCTGTTACTTTTACTGGATCTGCGGTTGGTGCTGGGGTTTAGTGTATACCCAGGGGACCTGACTCTCTGGACTGACCATGTGATAGCCAGGCCCTGAGCCTTGACAGACTTGCAACTCCTACACTCTGGTTTATTGGACTTACCCCACTCAGCTAACATGGAGGTGAAGAAGGTCAACCACCACACCAGGGAGCCAAGAGGGCCTACAACTGAAAGCAGGAGAATTGCATCCAGCATCCATATGGAATCTAAGCCCACTCTTGATATAGATTTGGAGTGGACACAACCATTCCAGGGTCCACAGGATGGAGGAACAGTGTATGGATTAGAGTAGACTTACTGATATTCTATTCATGAAATATTGTGATTAGTAATCAAAGAAAATGTGGCATTGGTGTGGAGAAAGTAGCCATGGTGGCTGCTGGGGGTAGGGAGTGAGAGGAAGAGATGAGATGTGGGAGCATTTTCAGGACTTGGTGTTGTCCTGGGTGGTGCTGTAGGGACAGTTACCAGACATTGTATGTCCTCCCATGGCCCACTGGGTGAAGTGTGGGAGAGTGTGGGCTATGATGTGAACCATTGACCATGAGGTGCAGCAATGCTCAGAGATGTATTCACCAAGTGCAATGAATGACTCATGATGATGGAGGAGGTTGTTGTTATGGGGGGAGGAGTGGGGTGAGGAGGGTGGGGGGTAATATGGGGACCTCATATTTTTTAATGTAACATTAAAATATAAATAAAGACTAAAAAAAAAAAGTAACCAAGAAATGAATTTTTAAATACCAATACTGTCTTGCTGGTAAATTTAATGCATAACTCACAAATGAAATTTATTCAGTTATTAGAAAAGCAAGAAACTTCACAGGATTGTTAACTAATAAAATTCTTGTGGCTTAATTATAAATTCACCTTAAGGTAAAAACTTACTAAAAACTGTAACTAAAAATTAAAATCATTTTATAAGTACTTACGTGTGTGTGTATATATATATAAATTTATAACTAAACTACTATAATGGAGTAAATATAACCTAAATTTCAGCTATTGTAATAGTAATATTAAATTAATTTACCTCTGTTTATGTCTACTTCAAGGTTATCTAGTGCTTATTATAATAATAGTAATCATAACTCAAACTTATCTTATAGTTATTTTATAACTAATTTAATCCTTAAACTTCAACTATTGTGATAGTAATTATAAACTGCATTTGCCTTTGCTTACAGTTCCTGCAGGTCTGGCCCACCCCTTGACAATTCAACTTGATAATTAGACCATGGGAAACTTATAGTTGGATTTAGAAAAGTTTTATGTATATCACTTTTGTGTCATTCTAAATAATTTTGTTCTTTGCAATTCTTTACCCTTTTAAAAGGAAAGCTGTCTTTTTTGTTGACCTTTCCCAATAATATAAATTACTTCTGATTGGCCATTTCCATGAGGAATCAGAAATAACTGCTGCCAGGTTTTCCAAAAGTAAGCAGTGCTCTTCCCAGTGTACGAGGCCTTTCCTTTGCCCAAAAGGCCTTACTAAGCAACCCCTATTGTTCAGGCTGTCTCAGAAGAAAGTGAGTCAGAGCTACCAGATTTCTTTTCAGTCTAAGCAGAAGCCCCAAATGCTTGCCAGGTTCCTCCAAACAATGTAATCAGGAAAACCAGTGAGAAGATTATACTCTGGATTAGCCAGCAAAGAAAAAAAAGTTTTAAACAACTAAGTGGTGTTTCTGTATCAAACTATGCATGTCTGCCTATTTGCTCAAATTGTTGAAGTTAAATATGCAGTTATATAAATAATATATATATATTCCTAAAACCCAAATTGAATAGGTGGTATTAAAAAATCGTATGGAAATCTGAATACAAAAACTATTCAAAAAGTTATAAAAATCCTTATTAAGCTACAATTGGATCAAATTAAGTAATTGCTTTATATTCCAAAGCCTAAAAGTCAGTATGCTTTAAAAATTATTCACAGTTTTAAAATGATCAAAAACAGAAGATTTTAAGCCCCTGTACAGAAAAAGAAAACAACATTCTTTGTTTAAAAAATAACAGTTTCAATTTGTTTAGCTTAAGTATTATCTCTTTGGTTTATGGGATACCAGGTTAATAAGTTTACATTATATATATTGAATCTTTAAAATAATAAAAGCTGTAAGCTCATGTTTAATAAAATTAAATTAAATATAGGCCTGCTTTCTCTTAAATGCACAAAGAAAATCCCATTGCTTACTAATTGTAATCTAAGGTAAATTTGCCAGTCTGTAATTGTTGTCAATTGTAAAGAGTTTATAAAAACATCTTCCCAACTGAAGCATTTAAATGGCTCTAGTTCTAAGGGCCATTATTAACTAGAAGCCTGGATTAATATGAATAGCAATAAGTAACTTCATAGCAATGAAACCTGTCTGAAAGTCACCTCAATGTGCATATTCAAGTAGTAATAATAAAAGTTTCCTCTATTCCACTGGGAATCTTCTGTTTTAATTTTACCAATAAAAAATAGGTTTACTTCCACTGCTAAATTAAAATGCCTGCTAATTAACATCTTCAAGATAAAAGTGTAAAAGCAAAAAGCAAAGGGGAAGCGGGCATAGCTCAACTGATAGAGCATCCATCTACCATATGGAAGGTCCAGGGTTCGATCCTCAGGGCCTCCTGACCCGTGTGGAGCTGGCCCATGTGCAGTGCTGCTACGTGCAAGGAGTGCCATGCCACACAGGGATGTAGGGGTGCCCCATATGCAAGGAGTGTACCCTGTAAGGTGAGCCACCCAGTGTGACAAAAGCACAGCCCACCCAGAAGTGGCACCACACACACAGAGAGCTGACACAGCAAGATGACACAACAAAAAAGAGATGCAGTTTCCCAGTGCTGCCAGATAATGCAAGCAGATGCAGAAGCAAATGGACACAGAAAGCAAACCACCAGAGGAAAGGGGAGAGAAATAAATGAAAATATTTTTTTTTAAAGTAAAAAGCAAAGTACTAAAAAGTTAAGTTCATTTAATATGTAACACATTGCATTGAAATGTTTAAAAGATATATAAAAATCAAGAAGTAAACTTGAGCATTGTCAAACTCTTTTACATTCAAAACAGGCCTTGAATACATTGTAGGTTGCCTCTCCATGTGAGTTATTGGCTGTTTGGTCACTGACCTCTAAAACAATAAAAATATCTACTACTTCTCTGGTCATGCTCCTGAAGTGGATGGAACCTACTTTGCAATTTCAAGCTCCTGCAGCAGCCAGCAGTGGCTCAGTACAGCCAAATGTACAATGGACATCATCTTCAGACTGGCACTGTTTCAGAGTGCCAGAGAGCACTAGGCACCAGTCCAGTAAAACCTACTCCCTAGTTTCTCTCTAGAGTCAACAGTACTGCTTCTGTGAAGAACATACAAAGTGGAACAATAAATACCAGAATACTGTAAGTAGAACTTGAAACACAATTGGCATTATGGCCTGCTCCCAGGGAGAGAAAACATGCGAAGTATTGCAAACCTGAAACTTAAAACTATTAATTGAAGCTCAAAACCCTTATGCATTAAGTAACAGCCATCTTGGCTGAAAACAGTGGAGTCAACAACCCTTTTAATGTAAAGGCCACCAAACTAACTTGGGGGCAGCCTCTCACAGACTTTACCCCATACAGCGTAAAGAGTGTGCTTATGGCCAGGGGCCACCATGGCTTATAGGTAACTGGTTCATTATACCAGGCTCAGCCCCCCTACCACTCTACTCTGTGATAAAAATGAGGCTTGCTTACTAACAGTGGGCCACCTTTTTAACAGTCACAATTACCAGGAATTATTCAATTAAAGCCAAAATGTAAAAAAAAAAAAACTTTACTCTGTAGTTCTGATCACTCCCACAGCTAAAGGTAAAAGAAATTTCCAAGTTGGTGCATTAATCCTGAATGAGACCAGCTGCCCAAGAAAGTGCCAGTTCACCTGCAGCACCTGACGAAGCACATAAGTGC
This sequence comes from Dasypus novemcinctus, assembly GCF_030445035.2. Classification (NCBI taxonomy): domain Eukaryota; kingdom Metazoa; phylum Chordata; class Mammalia; order Cingulata; family Dasypodidae; genus Dasypus; species Dasypus novemcinctus. The sequence goes on from NC_080678.1 coordinate 97,033,603, forward strand.
CAATCACTGAACAGCCTGAAATGTATCTTCAAAACAAAGCTAAGTACCTAAATTGTTATCTATTACAATTTCTCTCTAAGGGTTAACCAAGAACTTAAAATACATATATACTGTTCGCCACCAACTTTTAAAAGAGGTGCCATCTTTACGGGCACTTAACCTTTTCTACCTCTGTAATCCAGTGTACTCTTAAAAAAAAACAACATGTATTCTAATTAAATTTGTTTCTTTCAGAATGAGCATCTTATTAGCCATGTGAACACTTCATCCAGCTTCATACAAAATGCCAGATCCATCTTCCTCCAGGCAAAATAAAATAACAAAGTTTTTACACCTTGTCAGGTAGAAACCACAGCCCATGGCCAGCAGGAAGTAGCTACGGAAAAAAGATCATCTCCCTTCAGCACCCCTTTAAGATGAAAGGTGTAAACTCTCTAAAGAAAAAATAAAAATTAATCCATGTAAGCACCAGTAACCCCCAGGATTCTGCTGTGTGGAACGAGGACTTCTCCTGGGAATAGGAAGAGGCCCCGGCTGTTGCGCAGGGGCTTTGTCCTTCAGCCCTCACTGGGAAATTGATAAATGGAGTAATCAATCAAAACAACAAGCAGCCACCCACCTCATAACTCCAGCAATAATTATGCCAAAGCTTAGCAAGTAAGCTAGCATAAAGGGGGGAAACGATAGGAGCCCTGGGTGGGGGCTGCACATCTCTTTGTAAATAACCTGGGCTGTGTGTATCAGACAAGGAAAGGCTGAGCTTCACCTTTCCTAAGGATGCCGTCCACTCCAGTCTCAGGAAGCCAATTAACAATGTAAGCTCTAGAGACTTGGAATATTCAGGGAGGATGCAAACTAAACATGTTAATTCAAGCCTACCTGGAATGTGGGAAATAAGTGTTAACTCAAGTTATTGAGAACTCAAACAAAGGACCATTTGGCTCTTCCTCTGTAGGAAAAGAACCCAAAAATCCTATTTGGGGCTTGGGTTTTTGGACAGAGAAGCTCCCAAGCCAGTCGTAAATAAATTTTTGCCTTCCCAAAAGTATTACTGAGCCCTGGCCTTCCATGTGCAATTATTGAACCTCTTGATTCCACAGCACCCTTCTGGTTTGCTGATACAGTCTGACTCTCAAGTCAAGGACAGTTTCTTGCTGGAGGAGTTTATAATTCACATCAGCACAGGAGGAATGCTGTTTTCATATTGAAGAATAAAAGCTGTATAAGCAAGCCAGAGCTCCAACCTGCCAGAGAGAATTGGTTCACGAGGGTTTCAGAGTTCAGTTTATGGTGATCTTGCTGGGATATTTAAAGGTGAATCTCATACTTTATTTTAAATTTACATCAAACTGAAAGCTTAATTTTTCATGGTTGGTGGATACCATTTAAAAAGCCAGCACTTGTGAATCATAAAACTTAAAATTGGAGTAACTTTCTTAAGTCTACAGAAGGTGAAACGTTCCACCATATACAAACCGATGATGAGAAATCTTAGTTGGGTCATTTGTTTTGTAAGAGTTGTGGCCAACTTGTTGTGAATTCATTACCCTCAAAATTCTAGAAATTAAAAGAATTGATTTCATTGAAAGAATAGTGACTATTATTAAGCATCCAGTAGCATATAAGAGAATACACTTGGAGAAATCCGACTGTGTTTCAACTCTGCATGAATATGACATGCCTAATAGGCATGTACAAGGGAACTGTATTGTGACCTGAATGGTATGTTCACTTCTGACAAAATTTTCTGGTCCCTTTTCAGACAATAAAACCAAATAAGGTGGAAATGCCATCAGGATGTCCTCCATGCCCAAGCAAAACCAAAATGTCTTTTTAGACTCTGTGCCCCAGTTTTAATTTGATCAGCAGAGTGAAATGTAGAAGAGAAAACAGGTGTATTCACTGCAGGGAGAAGGATGCACAGATATGAAGGGTCAGGGTTTATTATTCTGTCTAGATGGAAGTCTGGCATGGGAAGGGAAAGTGGGAAAACAACAGTGTGGGGGAGGCCTGAACTTGCACGTCTCTAGGTGAGGCCCAACAGTCATTTCATTTCAAACACCCTTCACTCTATGCAAAGCTGGAGACCATCAAGATGTGAAATGAAAAATTTTAAAAATAAAACATAAATAAATAAAAAGGTGTGGAATGCTAAAAGCAAGTGACAGCGATCAACAGCTCCACTACACAGTAAAACAAAACTCTCAGGCACTAACTGTCACTACCTCACCTTCCAAAGTGAATATTGTAATAGCAGAGGCAATCTGGTGAGGTAGGCGAGAGCTCTTTGGAGAATTTGATGGTAATCTTCACATTCTGATCGTGTCTGGTCTGGCTGACCACTTCCAATTCCTGAGATTAAAATTTAAAAAATAACAACCAGTGACTCGTCTAAGAAAACTAAGCTTCCTTGCATAAGAAATAAATGATTACATCAGTGGGCTATCCAAAGCAGTCTATTGGGCACAAACATGCATCGTATCAAGTGCAGCTCTACCAAATTGAACCGTGAGCAGGTGACGTGCCCGTTTTGACTCACTGCCGTGCTTCAAGTCCTGCCTCGTGTCACCTCGAGGCCCTGAAAAACCCCGCGACAACCCTCCTTCTCCAGGGACATTGAAGCTCCTCTGTATACAAAAGTTATAAATGCCGTGAATTTATGCAGTAAAAAGAGCAATGCAAATAGAGCGTGACGTCTTTAATCTTTAACTATTCAATAAACTGCTCAAGGCTGTTTGGGTAGGAAGGACAAAGCCCAAAGATCCAGACAATAGGACTCCAGCTACAGGTATCAAGAAAAGGGGACTGTTACCCAGAAGCCTTCTTCGCGGATGCCCCAGGCCACATCAGTGGCTCTCAGCACCTCCTTATCCCGGCTCTGACATTCATCCTGTTTTATAAGGTTCACAGAACAAGAATCTAAGTCAAAACCTTGTTCGGCGATTCCACCTCTTTAGTCCCAGCACTCCGTGCCACACTGCCACCTAGTGGGCATCAGGAAGTGGTGCATGAACGAACAATCCCAAACTTCCCCGAGAACTGGCTTTTGACATAAAACAGACCTATTCCTTTTAAGAACAGCAACTAGTAAAGGATTTCATGTTATTTATTATAACTTAATATTTACATGGATTTAAATATATATACCACAATCTCAATTACGAATGACAACATAAGGCAGTGACTTGCTGAGTTGCAGTAAATCGTTAGTGTCCACATTACCTGGAGCCCCTGTACTGAGAATAATTAAGATGTTTCAGGCCTTCAGTCACAAAAAATGGTCTGTCTGGAAGCATTAGTCCTAAATTATGATAATCGTATAAAGTGTTAAAGTCTCAATTTCTAATATAAAAATTTACTTTAGGGAAGCGGACTTGGCCCAGTGGTTTGCGCATCCATCTACCACATGGGAGGTCCATGGTTCAAACCCGGGCCTCCTTGACCTGTGTGGAGCTGGCCCATGTGCAGTGGTGATGTGGGCAAGGAGTGCCTTGCCATGCAGGGGTGTCCCCTGTGTAGGGGAGCCCCATGCGCAAGGAGTGCACCCTGTAAGGAGAGCAGCCCAGTGCGAAAGGAAGTGCAGCCTGCCCAGGAATGGTGCCGCCCACACGGAGAGCTGACACAAGATGACGCAACAAAAAGAGACACAGATTCCCATGCCGCTGACAACAACAGAAGCAGACAAAGAAGACGCAGCAAATAGACACAAAGAACAGACAACCAGGGCAGGGGGGTGGAGGGGAAGGGGAGAGAAATAAATAAATAAATATATATATTTTTTAAAGTTACTTTACATTTTACACATAAAAGTTAGAAATTGTTTTACAAATTATTTCTCAACCAGTTTCCAGACACATCCAGCAAGCAAAGTCATCATATGAAAAATTTCATGAAAGATAACAGCAGGCATCATTTAGTAGCACCTGCCACACACCATGTGCTTCATACATACTACGGAATTACATCATCTCAGAGATGCAGTGCAGACGATAAAAATAGGCATTCGCCTTTTATGTAATCAAGTTGATCAGTCTTCATTATGTGGACTCTGGATTTTGTGTCTTTATTACAAAAACAAAAAACAAAAAACTTTTTTTTTAAGTTGAAAACTTTGACCCAGCAGAATATATTGTACTGTAACTGTCACAGCCGAGGTTCGATTGCATTAACTGAATCCCTGGTAAGTGACAAAATCCGAGCCAGTGTGCTCACCTGTGTGATGATGACAACCTGTCTCTGTGAGGACGAGGCCATGGGGGTGAATGTCATGATGGACGAGGAGCTGCTCAAGCTCCCAGTGCAGTGACATAAGCACTCAAGCAAACAAAGTTCCTGGAAGACCCCGTTAGAGGAACAGCATGTAAATGAGTTGTCTAACTTGGAAATGCCATGGCATAGAATTGGCTAATGAATGAGGATCTCTGCTCCTTTCCCATCAGCCTTGAAATAAAAGGTGAGTCAAGCACCTTTGATTCAGAAAATTCGCTGCAGGGAAGGAGGCGATCAGCCGCAAGCTGCTCACACTTCCCACCTGCTAAGCCTCATGGGGCTACGGAGGCGCTCCACGTGGAATTTATTTATTGCTATGGTTGAGCCTCAAGCATCCCCTGCCACCAAGCCCTTCTCTGTCCCTCCACTCACCTGGAGTCAGGGATGCTTCTTCCACCCCTCTTGGTTGCCCAGGGTCACCCGCTTGGGCTTCTGCTAGTGGCGGCTGGAGTCCAGCCTGCAGTTGAGCCGGCAGTGGGGTCTGCATGTTTTTGGAGATGGTAATAAATAGAAGTGTACTACATGTTCATTCAAAATTTACAGGAGCAGATGTGGCTCAAGCAGTTGAGTTCCTGCCTCCCTCATGGGAGGTTCAGGTTCGGTTTGGGAAAAAAACCAAAGAACAAGCAAAACAAATGAAAAACCAATTCAGGGAAGCCAATGTGGCTCAGGGGTTGAGTACTGGCTTCCCACATATGAGGTTCCTGGTTCAATTAGCAGTACCACACACACACAAAAATTGCTTTATGCCTATTATGTGCCAGGCACCAGCAGGGCATAAGACAAAGAGCTTCCTCTTGAAGAGCTCATATACCAGTGATGGAAAAATAAAGATAACTGACAACGAGCCCACTAGTGGAGGTGGGGCAAGATGGCATCTGAGTGAGTGCACCTCATAATCTCTCCTGCAAAGAAGCGGCTGGGTGGGGTTGGAGTCCTGCGGGAGCAGGCTGTGTCAGGGGCTTGCTGGACAGGAGGTGTCTGGACGTCGATTTGGAGAGATGGTGACAGAAGTGGTGCTTCCTAGAGGTAGAATTTTGGGTTTCTGACATGGAGTTCAGAAGATGTGGGGAGGTGGGACCCTTTGGGCTGGTGGCAACAGTGTTCCCTGAAAACTGTCAGTTGTGTGGTGGTGTTCCCAAGCCCCGTGTTTCCAGGATGTGTGGTTCTCAGGTCCATGTCCCCTAAGCCCCCATAGCCCACACTCCACAGACCCACATACCTTGAGTCCGTAATATCCCGGACTTCCCATTCCTGAATCCAGCACTCCCTGAGGTCCGGGATTGCCCCAGCCCTCCGGTTTTGGACTGACTCTGTGAGTGCAAGTGATTTGGTGGGAGATGCACAGGGGCCAGGTGAGTGCAGGCTGAATTTTCTGTTCCCCCCCCTTCTTTTTTCTTTTTTCTTTTTTTCCTTTTTCTTTTTTTTGAGCTTGGAGGAGCATACCAGCTGGCTTGGGGAGAGCCTGGGAAGAAAGGAGAGGCAAATCTGCTGAGAAAGCCCAATTTACCTAAACACCCTGGAATAGGAAGCTTGGTCTGGGAGAAGGTGGAGTCAGAAAATCAATTAGCCCTTCCCTAGCACACCTAAAGGAAAGGGACTGTGGGAGGTGCTTCCAAGCTTCCAATAGCATGTTTGGGGTTCCTGGTGAGGTGTAAGTGCTCTCCCGCTGGAAATAAACAGTCATTGTCTTCTGTGTTGAGTTGGTTCACCAAGGAACCACTTGAATCTCCTACCATACCCCTCACGCAGCTTTCCTGCTGCCCTGGGAGAGAGGGAAGTAAGGAAGGGAGAAAGGGGGAATGTCAGATTCCTAAGCATTTTATTTAACTGCAAAGAGGATTCCTTGCTTGAAACTTTGGGTTTTTTTGGTTGGTTTGTCTTCTTGTTTTTCCTTCCTCTTTATCCCCCCAAGGCCCTTTTTCTCTTCTTTTCATTTTTCTCTTTTTCTTTTTTCTTGCTTGCTTCCCCCCCTTTGTTTGTCACCCCCATTTTTTTTCTTTTTCTTCCATTCTCTTCTTTTTTACTTTTATTTTTTTTTATATTAGCTGCTGCAGGGAGCACTTCACATTTGCGGTGCTTCCTCATCCTCCATTTCCTCTTTTCTGTGTGTATTGATTTTGGCCACCAACACTATCCCCTTTCCTCTACATCTTTCTATCCTCCATCATTTATTGTTCTCTTACATTCCACCTCTCTTTGTTTGGCCCCCAAATTTTCTGACTTTTTATTCCTAATAACTTTGTTCCATTTTCTGTCTTTTATTCACTCTTTATATTATTGTCTTTCTTTTCTCTTTCCTTTCTCCTGAAAACATTGGCCTTTTAATTCATACTATGTTCCCCCTCATATTCAGTTGACTGTCTCATTATAGGTGCTCTACTTTACTTACTGTTATAACCTTACACAGTTTACATGAGTCTAATATCCATTCTCCTGTATCTCACATGGTTCCTCTGTTAACATTTACTATCAATACTACTATTATATATTTTCTTTTCTTACTCATTTTGCTTTCTGGTCCTAATATTTTCCTTCAAGTGAACTTAGCCAGCAACAAGAAAATAGAATAAGAAGCACAAAGTGACAAAGGGAAGACATAATGTGTATGCAAAAGCAACAACTAATTAAACCCCAAGACTAGACAAAGAAGCTACAGAACTGATTAAACCCACCAAGATAAAATGATGACTAGACTGCAACAAAAAACTACAAACAAAACCAATAATCAGGAAAACATGGCCAAATCCAATGCACAAACTAAAAACCAGGAAGAGGAGTAGAACATTGAACAAGTAATTAAAACTCTCAAAACATATATTGTGACCAATTTGTTGAAGTGGAGGACGAAATTAAGAATATGAAGAATATGAAGAAAAGTTGGAGGAAAGTGGACTTGGCCCAGTGGTTAGGGCATCCATCTACCACATGGGAGGTCCACAGTTCAAACCCTGGGCCTCCTTGACCTGTGTGGAGCTATTCCATGCACAGTGCTGATGCTCTCAATGAGTGCTGTGCCACATAGGGGAGCCCCATGCACAAGGAGTGCTGCCCTATAAGGAGAGCCTCCCAGTACTGAAAAAAAAAGTGCAGCCTGCCTAAGAATGGTGCCTCCCACATGGAAAGCTGGCAAAACAAGATGATGCAACAAAAATAATCACAGATCCTATGCCCCTGACAACAAGAGAAGTGGACAAAGAAGAAGGCACAGCAAATAGACACAGAGAACAGACAACGGGGGGGGGGGGGGGGGGAGTAAGAGGAGAGAAAGGAAGAAAGAAATATTTTTTTTTAAAAAAAGGTACTATTTTAAAATCAACCCAATGAGGTACCAAGATATAATTATCTCTACTGCCCTGTTTTTTGTGATTTATTTAATTAGACAGTAATAGAGTTTCTCCAAGTTACAGAGTCCCCTCTTAGATTTTCCTGAGAAATCCCTGAGCTCTTATGTGATTTGGGCAAGGTACCTGTGAAGGTCTGGTTACTTCTTAGACTCAGGTGGAGAAACCAGTCCAGGTTTCCACTATGGAGTGGCTGTGGCCATTGTGGGTTGTGGTTTAAGAGTCTGTTTCCACTGGGGTCAGGTAAACACGGTGTGGTGGGGGCATGAAGAAGAGTGGCCAGAGGAGAACATTCTGGTGCACTGGGTTGTGCCTTGATTGGAAGGATGGAAATGGGGAGGCAGGTCCTAGGGGAATGCACAGGCCATTGTCAGGACACGGATGTTTTAAGCAGAAGTTTAACCACCTGGCTGTGGGTAGAGAATAGAATGGAAGGGGAAAGAAGTGGAAACGGGGGAACCATTAGGTTTTCCCAGTGATCCAGGTAGAGGACAAAGATGGCTGGGAGGGGGTGGGTAAGTTTGGCGGTGGTGAGAAGCCATTGGATTCTGGACATATTTTAGTGGCACAGAGAGAGGGGAAGACAGGCTTCAAGGAGGACTCCTGGAACTTTGGCCTGTGCACCTGGAAGACTTGCCCCCACCTGTGACAGAGGGGCCTACAGGTGGGCAGGTTTGAGGAAAGATCAAGAATTCAGTTTTGGACATGCTAAATTTAAATTCATTAATAAACATCCAAGAAAAGATGTGGAGAAGGCAACCCAGGACTTAGATCTCTGAGTTGGGGTTCAAAAGGGAGATCTGTGCTGAGGACTTACATGAAGAGGCTTTGCGTATGTGAGCACTAGAATGCAGGAAACTGGGGGAGATTCCTATGGGAAGGACAGCAAGGAAAGATTTAAAAAAAAAAAAACAGACTGAGCTCTTGGGAATTACAGCATGAAGAGGTCAAATAAGAAGTGCCCAGTCTCCTAGAAACCAAGTGAAGAAAGTGTACCTAGAAGGGGAGCGACCAGGGGTGCAATACCTACCCATGTTCATTAATCCCTGGGCTGGCCTTATGACTCGACTACAAATGGTTAGAATTTCTCTGATTTATGGGCTTTGGGATTGTCTCTATCTTTTGGCTATTAAAAAGGAAGCTCCTGTGAAAGAGTCTGTCTGTGGAAATATATTTCCACATGGTAGTTGAATTGCCCATGTATATTTAACTTCAAATATATGCACTTTTTTTTCCACAATGATTGTTACCTTTTATATTCCAATCAACAACATTTTAGAGTTCCAATTGTTCCACATTCTATTGACATTTAATGGTGTTAGACTTCTAATCTTAGCAATTTCTGGCTGCATATTGGCATCTCATTTTAGTCTTAATTTTCATTTATCAAGTGACCAATTATTTTAGTCACTCTTTTTCTCTTCCATTGCCAACTCATGTGTATTCCTTTGTGAAGTGTCTATTCAGGTATTTCATCATTGTTTCTGTGTGTTTTGTGTTGAATTTTCCAAGCTGTTTACATATTCTAGATAAATGTTCTTTTGCATTTTCTCCTACTCTGTGTACTGGATACTCATTTTCCTTATGGTGTCTCTTAATGAGGGTAAGTTCTGTTTCTGGTATCTATAATCATTTTTATGCTTCATGCTTTCTGGGTCTTGTTTAAGAAATCATTGCCATTTTCCAGGTCAGAAATTTATTCTTTGATGTTACTTCTGAAACACAGTTTAAGTTTAAGATCTCTTCTTCAATTCAAATTAACTTCTTTAAATGTTGTGAGAAAGGGGTCAAGAATCATTTGGGGAGAACTACAGTTTCACCAGTAAAATTTGTTAAAAACAATTCACTTTCCTCTGCTGAATTGCTTTTGGACCTTCATCAGAAACCAATTAGGCATAAAAGTATGGCTGAATTTCTGGACTTTAATTTGAATCTTCTGACACAAGATGCTTTGGCTCTTCTATATTATCTGTATTTCCACTATTCAACAATCAGCATTTCGTTTCAATTCATATAAACCTTCAGGAATTATAATGAGATTGCATTGACTCCATTTGTGAAAAACTGACATTTTAAAATATCGGGCATGAGAATGATATAGCTCTTCTTTTACGTAGATATTTAAATTTACTCCTTGATTTACAGTAATGTTCTTGCATATTTTCATTAATTTTAAGTATTTTATATGTTTTGACGCTCTTGTATATGGATATTTTCTATTTCAATATCTAATCGTTTAGTGCCAGTACATAGAAATACAACTGATATTTAGGTAGTAAACCTAAATCCTGAGACATGGCTAAATTCACTAATTCTGGGCTTTTCTTGGTAGAGTCCTTAGGATTTGCTATTTATACTCTCATGATGAATGTGAACCCCAGGTTTTGTTTTTCCTCCTTCCTCTCCAGCCTTGTTTTCCCATCACTTGTCTTATTGCAGGAACCACCTGAAGTGTGTTGACTGGGATGGTGACAGTGGACATCCTTGCCTTGTACCCGTCTCGGGGGTCAGAGTGAGCATTGCACCATAAAGAATCAGGTCCTGTTTTTATGGATGCCTTCTCCAAATGGGGTCCTGTTCCTTCTGAGCTAAGGTTTGTCACCTTGGATGTATCTTGAATTCACTGAATGATTTGTCCCAATTCATTGAGATGATCATATGTTTTTTTCCTTCTTTGTTCTGTTGATATGGTGAATTACATTGATTTTAGAATGTTAAACTAAGCTTGAACTTGAGATGTAGAATCATGTCCTTGTCCATTTCTCCCTTTAGTTCTATCAGATTTTGCACATACATCTTGAAGCTCTTTAATTACGTGCATTAACATTTATTTTTCTGTTCTACCAATGAATTATCATTTTTAACATTATTAAATGCATCTCTTTATCATGTATTTATGTTGATTGCTTCATGTTAATAGAGTCATTCCAGCTTCTGTATGATTCAATTATGTTTGGTACATCTTCTTCTAACTTTTGACTGTCACCCTATCAGTAGTTGTATTTAAATGGAATCTCTTTTACACAGTGCATAGCTTCATCACATGGTATTTTACTCAGTAACTTCATTTTATTTTTGAGTGTCCATTTCCTTTACATAATGTGATTTCAGTATTCTTAGAAATCTACCACCATGGGAGCAGATGTAGCTTAGTGGATGAGTGCCTGCCTCCCATGTATGAGGTCCCAGGATCAATCCCTGGTTCCTCCCAAAAACAAAAAACAAAAAAAGAAACCAACAACAACAAAAAGAATTCTACCAACTGTCATGCAGTTTTATCCCCTGTGACCTATGTCCCCTTTTTTCCCTTTTATCAGAGATTAGGTTATTAATTTTCTAATTTTTGTTGTTGCTAATCAGTATTTTATTATATCTCCTCTATTGGTTCATTAGGTAAAATGCTTTTTTAAATTTTATAGTAATTCTAGTGATTACAATAAGCATCTGTAAATACCAGAGGCTCACTTTGACCACTTCACATATAAAAGACCTTAAAATGGTGTATTTCCCTTCCTCCACCCATACTGTTCTTGTATTGCCATACATTTTACTACTACATATATTAGTACAGAGCTATTGTTTTTTCTTTTAAGACCTTTTTAAAATGAGAAATCAATGTTTTTTGCTTTCATTTATACATTTAGCATTTCTAGCATTCTTCATTCCTTGGTGAGAATTTGAGTTTCCATCTGGGATCATTTTCCTCAATAATGAAAAACTTTAACAGTTCTTGACTGAAAAGTTGTGGTCAGTAAATTATCTCAGATTTTGTTTGCCTGAAATTTTCTTTATCGCACATTTGATTGTAAAAGAAGTTTTTGCTGTTTATAGAGTAGCATGTGGTTGGGTTGTTGTTTTTTCTTTCAGTGCTTGGGAGCTATTAACCCTTTGTCTTCTGGCTTACCCTGGTCCTGATGAGAGTTGGAGGGGACCTTATGGGTTCTCTGGGTCCTTACCCAGTGCTGAGAACTGAAGGGTAGGGTGAGATTCATCACACAAGGGGAAAAGTTTACTAAGCCGGCCGAGGTCAAAGACAAAGTCTCAAATCTGCCCCCCCCAAACCCAGGAGGCAAGCGTTTTATTATTATAGAATTAGAGAGGTGGGGACAGAAATGCCACCAGATGAGCCCACCTGCAAACTTGGGTCTGCAAGATGGGCATTTGAGGAAGGAGAAGGGGTGAGCTCATGGCCACTGGTTTTGCCCACTTTCATTGTGCTCTTTAGAGTGTCCTTGGGTCTTAGGTAAGGGGGAAGAGAAGCACAGGAGCTTGCTGGGGAGAGGAAACCAGGAATTTGCTAGGGAATGAAAAACAAGAACATACTTTGTGACTAAAAGACTTTCATTAAAAAATAGTGATGCACAGCTACATGCTAGGAATTACAGGAGTGAGATTACATAGTTAAAACTAAAGTGTCATTCGTTAGCTCAATCTATAAATTAAAGCTGTGGTATAACATGTATGTGACAGCTCTGGGTCTCACTCAGGGCCAATGGTCACTCTGTTCTTTGTTTCCTCTATTTCATGTCCCAACCCCCGCCCCAGTCAGCCTACTCCTAAGAAAATCAGGAGAAAAATCAGTCCATATAAACACACCCAGAAATAAGAGAGATGATGAAACCAAAAGATAAGAGTTTTATTACAGCTATTATAAATATGCTCAAGGATATAAAGGAAAATAGAAACATGATGAAGAATAATAGAAGATATAAAGCAGAAACAAGCAGGAGTTCTAGAGCAGAAAAAACACTATATCTGAAGGAAAAAATGTTCCAGATGGCCATAAGAGAGGATTAGAAACTTCTGAAGGAATGAGCCATAAACTTAGGAAAACTTTAGTTGAAATTGTCTAACATGAAACAGAGAGAGAAGAAGAGGGACTCAGTAACTTGAGGGGAAGATATTGAACGATCCATTGATGTAACTGGAGTCCACAAAGCTGAGGAGAGAGAGGCAGAGACAAAAATATTTGAAGAAATAATGGACCAATTCTTTCCCCAAAATTTGATAAAAAATTATAAACCTGGAGTTGCAAGCAGATCAACGAGCACCCAGTGGGTTAAACATAAACAAAGCTCCACCAAAGCATATCATACTCAAATTGCTGGGAACTAAGTATAAAGATTCTATTTTCCTCACTTTAAGCTTTGTCACAGCTGCTGTACAGGGACCTCTCCCCCATGCTTACTGCTAGGTTACACCTGTGTTCAGCAGGGACTTTCCACTCTGATGGGTAAAGCAGAAACATCTCCCATCCATGGGTAAACTGTAAGGACTTTCCAACTTCCTCTCCCTCAGCAGTTCTTTCTTTGCCAACAGATTCTGACTGGCATTATGAAGTCTGGCCCATTACATATCCATCTTAAGATTTAACCAGAGGTTCAAGGGTATTTTCGTGTCTGTTACTCTGCCCCATGTATTCCCAAAGCTGCAACTGCCCTGACCCCAGACCCCTGAATCCCAGGCTCAGAGCCACCACTCTGCTGGTCATATCCCCTGAGGTATAGCCTGTGCAGGGTAATCTCTGTGCTCTCCTCATCTCCAGCCTTACCTTGGGGATCACAGGCTGGCACCACTGGTTTTCCACTGTCGTAGAAGTGTTGTGTGGTGCATTTTCTCTGGTTTCTAGTTGTTTGTGGTGAGACGGCACTTGATATCTCTTACTCTAAGCTAAAGTCATGCTCTGATTTTCAGAATTTACCCTTGGATTGTGAGCTTCCTGACTCTCTTCAGCTTCAGAATTTATCAAAAATCTGTGGGAGTGGATGCAGCTCAAGCAGTTGAGCACCCACTTCCCACAGGGAGATCCCAGGTTCAATTCCAGTGCCTCCTAAAAGCAAACAAACAACAAGCAAAATAAATGGAAAAACCAACTCAGGGGAGCCAATGTGGCTTAGTAACTGATTGCTGGCTTCAGCCTCCTACATATGAGGTCCCAGGTTCAATCCCCCATCCTGGGAGTTACTAGGCCCCCCATCAGTCTAATACACCATACTGCTGCTATTTTCTCTGACCCCAAGAGAGACTTCTTCTAGTACAAAGTTTTGATTCATGAAATTCCTCCTGGGACTAAGACTCCACCAAAATGAGTACAATAACCCAAAAACTCCCGTTCCAGAGTCTAGCCCCATTCAGTTCTTGTTATCTCAGCAGCTTTTTTTTTTTTAAGATTTATTTACTTCTTCCCCACCCCCACCCCCACTGTCTGCTCTCTATGTCCATGTGTTGTGTGTTCTTCTGTGTCCTCTTGTATTCTCACCAGGCGGCAATGGGGTCTGTGTTTCTTTTTGTTGTGTCATCTTGCTGCATCAGCTCTCCATATATGTCGCAACCACTCCAGGGTGGGATGTGATTTTGCATAGGGCAGCTCTCCTTGTACAGGGGCCACTCCTTGCATGGGGGGCACCCTTACATAGGGGCATCCCTGTGTGGGGTGGCACTTCTTGCACACAGCAGCACTGCACATAGGCCAGCTCACCACACAGGCCAGGAGGTCCTGGGTATCTAACCTTTGGACCTCCTATATGGTAGGTGGACACTCTATCTGTTGAGCTACATCTGCTTTCCCCTCAGCAGCTTTCTGAAGTTGTAAATATAGGTGTTTTGTTATTTACAGATTGTAATGTACAAATCATTTATAATATAACAGCTTGGTCATTGTTCGCAGCAGGGAAGTTCTCCCAGAAGTGAAAAATGTGAAGTATATTTTTGGGAGACATTTCATTTATACATGAGAATCTGATCATTTTTCAAAGCCCTTTTCTCTGGGGCAAGGAATATAGAGATGCCAAAGGACTCCCCTTTCCTCTCCGTGCCCTCTGGCTGATGAATAGGATTAATGCCTTCTTCCTTATAGATACCACCTGGGTCAACCCCACCTGCACTCTCTTAGTCCTGCAGGTGAAGGGACATGGCCCTTTCCAGCCAGGACACAAATACCACCACACTGTGCAGGCAGAGGGTCTCAAAATAACTGCATCCTCGAGTTTGCACTGAGATCCCAGAGACATCACTTTCATGGTGGCAGGTGAGCCCAATACTCCCCCCAACATCCCCTGATCAGTGCCTTGCTTGATGACAGGCTAAAGGTCAAAAAGTCCAGACTGTTGAAAGCGGATGTGGCTGAACCAACTGGGCTCCCATCTATCATATGGGAGGCCCTGGGTTCGCTTCCTAGAGCCTCCTTGTGAAGGCAGCTGGCCTGCACCCACAGAGAGCTGACAGCCCATGTACATGGAGAGCTGGCACAGCAAGATGATGTGACAAAAGGCTATAAGCAGACACAGAATAACACACAGGGAGCAGACAGCAAGCAAGTGGCAAGTGGGGGGATAAATAAATTAAAATAAATTAAAAAAACAAAGTCCAGACTGTACCAGCCATGAGGATTGCTGCCTGTGGGGGGCTCAGAAGGCTTTCTAGAATCATGAGGAAGCTCCAAGAGATAAAATCTGCTCAAACCTGTGCCCACACATATCAAATATTAATATTAAAAGTAATGTGGCCTTAACTGTAGAGAGGAGAAAAAACAAACATCTGTCAACATAAAAGCAAAGCTGTAGGAATTATTCACTCTGAAGACAAGAGAAAAAAAGAAGATGGAAATAATCAGGAGTCCCTGAATGACCCTGCTGGAAGGTTTCTGTGATAGCCAGTATAATCCCACCACCTTGTGGTCAGTGATAATTCCACCAAAAAGAAGCCCACCAATCTCAGGGGACCTCCCAAGAATGACACAGCTGGTCCAGTCCACCAAAAATCCATGTTCAGGAGGGGCAGTCACCCTCCTGGGAAATCACTGGCAAAGGCAAATGCCACGATGTCATGTTTTATTGGCACCAATTGTACTTTCTGGCAGAAAGTTGGGGAAGAGGGCTCAGCCAGATTCACAGCTCCCACCCTCACAAGCACCTAATGAGAAGCAGAAATGGGCTAGGCATGGGGCAGCAGGATGGATATGGGGGTCAAGCTCCAGGAGAAATACCCCCCCTCCATGATATATCTTTTTATAAATAAAGGTGCAAGAAGAGTGATGGTGTGGAAGAGCCAGCAGCTGCTCAGGGGAGAGGCCCAGCCAGGCCTGGCATCTGTGCTCAGGGTCCCTGTAGGACTCGGGGGTAGGTGAAGTGACTGGAGAAGGAGCAGCAGAAGTTCCAGCTAGCCCAGGCCAAGGAACCATGCAAGGAACTTTAGGGTAGCTAGCCATCAAACCATCCTTTAAGTACCATCTTTAAAAATCATTTATCGAGATAAAAGTCACATAACAGAAAATTAACTGTTTTAAAGTGAACAATGCAGTGACACTGCATCCACTCCCACCTCCATCTGGTTCTAAATTCCAATGTTCTTAAGAGGAAGGTAATAGAATATAGCCTTGATCTACACACCTGCCAGGATAGCCAACGAGTAATCAAAACTAATGAGAAATACAAACTAAAAATGTGACTCAAGCCAAGAGCCAAAAAATAAAATTTGTCAGAAGAGATGGACTGATAATTACCTCAAATGTTGGGATTGACAGGATTTTGAGGCAGACTAGAATAGATAAACACAGGATCCTGGTAGAGTTGTGGAAACAATGGTAAGAGACAAGTGGAGGCTCTTGATAGCAATGTCTTGAGATGTTAGAGATTCTGATAGAGAAACCAAAGCCAAGTGGCCTTAACTGTGAGAAAAACAAATGTCCGTCAACCTAAAGATAAAGCTAGAGGAATTATTCAATCTGAAGTTGAGAGAAGGAGAAAAAAGATGGAAAAACTCAAGCATCCCTACATGACTCTGCTGGAGGGTAAAATTAAATAGTCTAACATGTGTAACTAGTGTCCCCTAGGGGTGGGGGCAGGGGTGGTGGAATGCAGAGAACTGGGCTGGAATGATGGAGGCTATGGGTGGGTATTCACCTCTTCATAGATAACCTGAGCTGTTTGTGTCCTGAGCTATGCATGTGGGACAGTGAGAATGGCAGCCCTGCCCTTGGTAAGCATGACAACAACTCCAGTCCGGGAAAAAAAGTTTAGCAAAGCAAATTTTATAAACTTTAAATATTCAGGGAGAATACAAACCAAATGTGTTAACAGCTTACATGGAATGTATGAAGTCCATGCTAGAAGCTCACCTAGGATATGAAAGATATATGTTAATTCAAGCTTATTCAGCACTGAAACAAAGAATCATTTGGCCCTTCCTCTGTATAAAAAAGAACTTGAAAATCTTGTTCAGGGCTCAGGTTTTGATCAGAAAGCTCCTGAGTTTGACCAGTGTTAAATAAATTACTTTTTCCTTCCCAAAATTATTCCTGAGTCCTGGCCTTTCTATATGCAAATAATTGAACCTCTCTTGACATCTACAACAGGAACATATATGACAAAAGAATGGCCTGAACCATAAATTTACATATCCAAGATATTCAGTAACCCCCAATAACATTATCCACTAGGAAACCACACCGAGGCACAGCAGAGTCAAACTGCTGTAAACCAAAGAAGAAGATGAAGCTCTGAAAAACACTAGAGTAAAACAACACACATACAGAGGCCGAACACCCATCACAAACAGCAGAGGCAGGAAAGTCCATTTCTATGCTTACCTAGTAGACAACTACAGGATTGCTGGGGCAGTTGACAACTTATAAAGAGGATACTTTACTATCAGTGCATGCCCACACTTGGCTGTGCCCACGCTTGGCCATGCCCAGCACTTTCGTGCTAGGACATTGTGAGGCCAGAGTGAGTGGGCTGCTCGGCCTGCTCCCTTAAGAGCTGAACTTAAATGGAGAATCTGATCCTTTCACTGCTGCTTGTCACAGGCAGTTATAGAGAGAGATCAACTGCCCAGGAAGCAAAAGGGAGGTGCATCCTCTCACCAACCGGGCTCTGGGAATCTGGAGGGGCTTCTGGGGACAGGAACAGGACGCTGGTGGCTCTGGCATGCTCCAGAGTATCCGATGTGGTTGCTGCTTCCACGTGCCAGAGGTGGGGACCTTCTGGCCGACAGACCCCAGCGCTGAGGCCCCTGGCTCAGCTCAGACATGCCTAGGGCCCTGGAAAGAAGGAAACAGAAGCACGGGCCTGGTGAGCCTGGGCTGGGAACCAACAGCCGGGCTCTGAGGAGCTGGCCCTCGAGCAGGAGTGAGGGGGTCTCCAGGCCAGGGTGGGGGCCTCGCCGGTTATGCGAGGGGTCTGCCCACACCCCAGGGAGGGGCTCATCCAGGCCCAGCTGTGCCTCCTCCCACTGTCCCAGGCCTGGCCCCTCTGTGGGGGGGTCAGTCCTCTGAGGGGCAAGGGCTGGAAGGGGGTGGCCCTCGGGGAGCACCTGGCAGCAGGAGCCAGCCTGAGAGCCGGAGGGTGGGCTGTTTGGCCGGGACAGCCCCCAGACCCTCTCAGGACCCCCTCCATGTTGGAGCTAAAATGCCAGGAGCTGCCAGGGAGAGAAGCTGCTTTCTTCACCGCCTCGCACAGACCCTGCTCCCCAAATGGGGGCCTCACCTGGAGGCTGCAGCCTCCTTCCCATCAGCCAGCCTTGACGCAGAACTCCATGTACAACTCTACCTGTTAGGGGGCTGTGGGGCTGGGGATTTAGGAAACCACCCCATGGGAGAATCCGTCCCACATCCAGCCTGGAAACGGGGCCCTGGACGGTGCCGGACTGTTGGGAGCGGTCAATATGAGTATACACTGAATTCAGCAATGCCGGCAACATGGTCACCAGAGCAGAGCCCACTTCATTGTTCTTCTCCCTCCCTGCTCCTTTGTTCTCTGTCTTCCCGCCACTGCCCAGACTGATAAGATAGTGTGCAGGCGCAAGACGCAAAACTAAAGTCTGCCTCCCACCCCGGCAACAGCAACAACCAATCCTTAGCCTCCACCACCTCACTCCCCACTCCTCCCCCTCCTGAGGGTATATATACTTTGTCCCCTTTAATAAAGTTGCAGTTTGATCAGAACCCTGTCTTGCTGTCATTCTTTGTGTCTCTTGTCCCACCATTCTTTCTCGACAGGTTTCGGGTCTCCATTGCCGTCCCGCGGGCCAGGACACCGGACCAGACGGGGCTCCTAAACGGGGTGCTGAGGGGCTCGTGCTGCTCCCCGCTGTGTGCCGCTCTGTCAGGGCGGACCCCCCGCCCCCGACCCTCTGCATTTGTCCCCATTCATGCTTCATGGGGAGGGCTCAAGAGCATCGCCCTCTGGGAAGAAGGTTCTGGAGAGGCAGCCATCCCGCCAGGCCATCTCTGCTTCCTGAGGCCCTGCTCTGAGGGACGCGAGGAGCCTCAGGGCCCTCCCTGCTAAAGCCAGAACTGCAGCTCTGAGGAGGCCCCAGGAAAACGGGCTCAGGGAGAGGGAAGCCGAGGAAGGGGCCACCAGGACTCTCGGGGAAACGCGCAGGAACGCCCGGACTCTGTGGAGTGCCAGTGGCCCGACGGGACAGCGAGGGGCTGGGTTTTCCACTCTCCAACGGGCTGCGTTGCACTGCTGAGAGCTCCCCGTGAGAGACCAGGATGTGCCCCGGGGGGGTCTCAAGACACTTTGGGGCAGAAAAGCAGGGAGACAAGAAAACAAGTTCTGTCCAGTCACCCGGCCTGAGGTGGTACTTCACGGTGAGAAAACTCCCCGTGGAGGGTCCACTGGCCTCTCCGGCCCTCCTCCCTAGGCCTCTTTATAAATATTTCCTATATTGGGACATTCTGGGTCTGCA
Source organism: Dasypus novemcinctus (assembly GCF_030445035.2). Lineage (NCBI taxonomy): Eukaryota > Metazoa > Chordata > Mammalia > Cingulata > Dasypodidae > Dasypus > Dasypus novemcinctus. The sequence goes on from NC_080678.1 coordinate 97,052,907, forward strand.
GGTGAAGGACCTACACAGACCCATCCCTCCTCCCACACCACGAGTGGAAATCTGGGCCCGCCTACCTCAGGCAGCAGCCTCTTCACTGTGCTGATTGACACAGTCTAGAACCTTCCACAACACCCGCAGGCAGGTACTGTGAGTCTGTGACTCGTGTGTTAGACCACCTGAAAATACTGAGTCCGATCACGTGGGCCTTTATTTTACTCTGAGGTTATTTCTGTTGATTTACTTTTATCATATACTTGTGAGAGGAACTAGGTAGCGATTAACATGTGGAACTGGGCATTAGTGGAACACCGGATCTGGAGCTGGTTTGGGCATTACTCGTTGAGTAATTCTGAGTAATGGTTTCGTCTCTTGAGACTAAATTTCCACTTCGCAAAATGGAGAAAATCCTAATCATTGCCATGGAGGTGACAGTGAGGATTAACGAGAGACAGTAAATTAGCAAGTACACGTCATTTTATTGCGCTTTCCTTTGTCACGCTTCACAGAAAATGCATTTTTTACAAACTGAAGGTCTGTGGCAATCTGTGAGTGTCGAGCCCGTCTATTGGCACCATTGTTCCAACAGCCCATGCCCACTTCATGTCTCTGTGTCACATTTTAGATAAGGTATATACATTGTTTTTTCAAAAGACAATGCTACTGCACACTTGGAAGACTACAGTGTGGTATAAACCTAACTTTTATAGGAACTGGGACCAAAAAGTTTATTGTGATATTCGCTTTATTGAGGTGGTCTGGACCCAAACCCACAATATCCCCAAGGCCCGCCTGTACTTAGGCCATGCTGCACACACAGAGGCCTTCAGCAAGGGGCAGGGAACATTTTCAGAGGACAGTTAAGCACGCGTTTATATCAGAGAAAATAAGCAACATATATCAAATATCTAGTTTAAGTCCCTACCTCCTTCTACTCTTCAAGAAACTAGTAGAACCTTCCAAAAAACCTCATTGATCTGGCTCCAGAATTTTCTCAAGTCACTTAAAGGAAGAGCCACTGTCCTTATAAAGCTTCCTGGTTCTTCCTTCTCTAACACACACACACACAAAACTTGGTCCTGCACATGCCAATACTGAAGACATACGCCGTGGGTGATACAGTGACTTCCCCAGTTTCTCACAGATGGCAGGATCTGCTGAGCCTAGCTTTTCTTGCTCAGGTACATTTTCCTTAGAGCCTGTGAGTTCCATGAAGAGTTTGTCAATATATGATAGAGAAGGAAGAACCAGGAAGCTTTATAAGGACAGTGGCTCTTCCTTTAAGTGACTTGAGAAAATTCTGGAGCCAGATCAATGAGGTTTTTTGGAAGGTTCTACTAGTTTCTTGAAGAGTAGAAGGAGGTAGGGACTTAAACTAGATATTTGATATATGTTGCTTATTTTCTCTGATATAAACGCGTGCTTAACTGTCCTCTGAAAATGTTCCCTGCCCCTTGCTGAAGGCCTCTGTGTGTGCAGCATGGCCTAAGTACAGGCGGGCCTTGGGGATATTGTGGGTTTGGGTCCAGACCACCTCAATAAAGCGAATATCACAATAAACTTTTTGGTCCCAGTTCCTATAAAAGTTAGGTTTATACCACACTGTAGTCTTCCAAGTGTGCAGTAGCATTGTCTTTTGAAAAAACAATGTATATACCTTATCTAAAATGTGACACAGAGACATGAAGTGGGCATGGGCTGTTGGAACAATGGTGCCAATAGACGGGCTCGACACTCACAGATTGCCACAGACCTTCAGTTTGTAAAAAATGCATTTTCTGTGAAGCGTGACAAAGGAAAGCGCAATAAAATGACGTGTACTTGCTAATTTACTGTCTCTCGTTAATCCTCACTGTCACCTCCATGGCAATGATTAGGATTTTCTCCATTTTGCGAAGTGGAAATTTAGTCTCAAGAGACGAAACCATTACTCAGAATTACTCAACGAGTAATGCCCAAACCAGCTCCAGATCCGGTGTTCCACTAATGCCCAGTTCCACATGTTAATCGCTACCTAGTTCCTCTCACAAGTATATGATAAAAGTAAATCAACAGAAATAACCTCAGAGTAAAATAAAGGCCCACGTGATCGGACTCAGTATTTTCAGGTGGTCTAACACACGAGTCACAGACTCACAGTACCTGCCTGCGGGTGTTGTGGAAGGTTCTAGACTGTGTCAATCAGCACAGTGAAGAGGCTGCTGCCTGAGGTAGGCGGGCCCAGATTTCCACTCGTGGTGTGGGAGGAGGGATGGGTCTGTGTAGGTCCTTCACCTGCAGACCCAGAATGTCCCAATATAGGAAATATTTATAAAGAGGCCTAGGGAGGAGGGCCGGAGAGGCCAGTGGACCCTCCACGGGGAGTTTTCTCACCGTGAAGTACCACCTCAGGCCGGGTGACTGGACAGAACTTGTTTTCTTGTCTCCCTGCTTTTCTGCCCCAAAGTGTCTTGAGACCCCCCCGGGGCACATCCTGGTCTCTCACGGGGAGCTCTCAGCAGTGCAACGCGGCCCGTTGGAGAGTGGAAAACCCAGCCCCTCGCTGTCCCATCGCGCCACTGGCACTCCACAGAGTCCGGGCGTTACTGCGCGTTTCCCTGAGAGTCCTGGTGGCCCCTTCCTCGGCTTCCCTCTCCCCGAGCCTGTTCTCCCAGGGCCTCCTCAGAGCTGCAGTTCTGGCTTCAGCAGGGAGGGTGCTGAGGCTCCTTGCGTCCCTCAGAGCAGGGCCTCAGGGGAAGCAGAGATGGCCTGGCGGGGTCGGCTGCCTCTCCAGAACCTTCTTCCCAAAAGGCGATGCTCTTGAGCCCTCCCCATGAAGCATGAACGGGGACGAATGCAGAGGGTTGGGGGTGGGGGAGGGGTCCACCCTGACAAGGAGGCACACAGCGGGGAGCGGCGCGAGCCCCTCAGCACCCCGTTTAGGAGCACCATCTGGTCCGGCACCGTCCAGGGCCCTGTTTCCAGGCTGGACGCGGGACGGATTCTCCCATGGGGTGGTTTCCTAAAGCCCCGGCCCCACAGCCCCCTAACAGGTAGAGTTATACCTGGAGTTCTGTGTGGAGGCTGGCGGGTGGGAAGGAGGCTGCAGCCTCCAGGTGAGGCCCCCATTTGGGGAGCAGGGTCTGTGTGAGGCAGTAAGGAAAGCAGCTTCTCTCCCTGGTGGCTGCTGGCGTCTTAGTTCCAACATGGAGGGGCTCCTCAGTGGGTCTGGGGACTGCTCCCAGCCGGACAGCCCACCCTCCGGCTCTCAGGCCAGCTCCCGCTGCCAGGTGCTCCCCGAGGGCCACCCCCTTCCAGCCCTTGCCCCTCAGAGGACCGACCCCCCACAGAGGGTCCAGGCCCGGGACGGTGGGAGGAGACACAGCTGGGACTGGATGAGCCCCCTCCCCAGGGTATGGGCAGACCCCTCACAGAGCCAGGGAGGCCCCCACCCTGGCCTGGAGACCCCCTCACTCCTGCTCGAGGGCCAGCTCCTCAGAGCACGGCTGTTGGTTCCCAGCCCAGGCTCACCAGGACTGTGCCTTTATTTCCTTCTTTCCAGAGCCCTAGGAGCATCTGAGCTGAGCCAGGGGCCTACCTCATCCCAGTCCAGTTCTCTGCATTCCACCACCCCTGCCCCCCGCCCCTAGGGGACACCAGTTACACATGTTAGACTATTTAATTTTACCCTCCAGCAGAGTCATGTAGGGATGCTTGAGTTTTTCCATCTTTTTTCTTCCTCCCTCATCTTCAGATTGAATAATTCCTCTAGCTTTAACTTTAGGTTGACTGACGTTTATTTTTCTCCAATCTACAGCTAAGGCCACTTGGCTTTGGTTTCTCTATCAGAATCATTTTTAATTTGTATTTCTCGTTAGTTTTGATTACCTGTTGGCTATCCTGGCAGGTGCATGGATCAAGGCTACATTCTATTACCTTCCTCTTAAGAACATTGGAATTTAGAACCAGATGGAGGTGGGAGTGGATGCAGTGGCACTGCGTTGTTCACTTTAAAACAGTTAATTTTCTGTTACATGACTTTTACCTCGATAAATGATTTTTAAAGATGATACTTAGATAAAGGATGGATTGACGGCTAGCTACCCTAAAGCCCCTTGCATGTTTCCTTGGCCTGGGCTAGCTGGAACTTCTGCTGCTCCTTCTCCAGGGACTTCACCTACCCCTGAGTTCTCCAGCGACCCTGAGCACAGATCCCAGGCCTGGCTGGGCCTCTCCTCTGAGCACTGCCGGCGTTTCCACCCCATCACTCTTCTTGCACCAGTACAACATGACACTGGCAATTGCCTTTGCCAGTGATTTCCCAGGAGAGTGAATGCCCCTCCTGAACATGGATTTCTGGTGGACTGGACCAGCTGTGCCATTCTTGGGAGGTCCCCTGAGATTTGTGGGCTTCTTTTTGGTGGAATTATCACTGACCACGAGGTGGTGGGATTATACTGGCTATCACAGAAACCTTCCAGCAGGGTCATTCAGGGACTCTTGGTTATTTCCATCTTCTTTTTTTCTCTTGTCTTCAGAGTGAATAATTCCTACAGCTTTGCCTTTATGTTGACTGATGTTTGTTTTTTCTCCCATCTATAGTTAAGGCCACATGACTTTTAATATTAATATTTTGTATGCATGGGCACAGATTTGAGCAGATTTCATCTCTTGGAGCTTCCTCATGATTCTAGAAAGCCTTCTGAGCCCCCCGCAGGCAGCAATGCTCATGGCTGGTACAGTCTGGACTTTGTTTTTTTAATTTATTTTTATTTATTTATCCCCCCACTTGCCACTTGCTTGCTGTCTGCTCCCTGTGTCCATTCCCTGTGTGTTATTCTGTGTCTGCTTGTAGCCTTTTGTCACATCATCTTGCTGTGCCAGCTCTCCATGTACATGGGCTGTCAGCTGTCTGCGGGTGCAGGCCAGCTGCCTTCACAAGGAGGCTCTGGGAAGCGAACCCAGGGCCTCCCATATGGTAGACCAGAGCCCAGTTGGTTCAGCCACATCCACTTCCCACAGTCTGGACTTTTTTATCTTTAGCCTGTCATCGAGCAAGGCACTGATCAGGGGACATTGGGGGGAGAATTGGGCTCATGTGCCACTATAAAAGGGACTTCTCTGGGATCTCAGTGCAAACTCGAGGATGCTGTTATTTTTAGACCCTCTGCCTGCACAGTGTGGTGGTATTTGTGTCCTGGCTGGAAAGGGCCATGTCCCTTCACCTGCAGGACTAAGAGAGTGCAGGTGGGGTTGACACAGCTGGTATCTATAAGGAAGAAGGCATTAATCCTATTCATCAGCCAGAGGACATGGAGAGGAAGGGGGAGTCCTTTGGCATCTCTATATTCCTTGCCCCAGAGAAAAGGGCTTTGAAAAATGATCAGATTCTCATCTATAAATGAAATGTCTCCCAAAAATATACTCCACATTTTTCACTTCTGGGAGAACTTCCCTGCTGACAATGATGTAGCTGTTATAATACAAATGATTTGTACATTACAATCTGTAAATAACAAAACACCTATATTTACACCTTCTGAAAGCTGCTGAGGGGAAAGCAGATGTAGCTCAACAGATAAAATGTCCACCTACCATACAGGAGGCCCAAAGTTTCAATATTCAGGACCTCCTAGCCTGTGTGGTGAGCTGGTCCATGTGCAATGCTGCTGCATGCAAAGAGTGCCGGCCCATGCAGGGATGCTCCCGTGTGAGGGTGCCCCCCATGCAAGGAGTGGCCCCTATGCAAGGAGAGTCACCCTGCCTGAAACCACAGCCCACCCAGGAGTGATGTCACACAGATGGAAAGCTGATGCAGCAAGATGACACAACAAAAAGAAAGAGATCCCTAGTGCCACCTGGTGAAAATACAAGAGGACACAGATGAACACATAGCAAATGGACACAGAGCAGACAATGGGGGTGGGTGGGTGGAGAAGAAAATAAATAAATCTTTAAAAAAAAAGACAGCTGCTGAGATAACAAGAATTGAATGGGGCTATACTCTGGAATGGGAGTTTTTGGGTTACTGTACTCACTTCTGCAGATTCTTAGTCCCTGGAGGAATTTCCTGAATCAAAATTTGTATTAGAATAAGTCTCTCTTGGGGTCAGAGAAAATAGCAGTGGTATGATATATTAGACTGATTGGGGCTCTAAGAACTCCCAGGATGGGGGATTGAACCTGGGACCTCATATGTAGGAGGCTGAAGCCAGCAATCAGTTACTAAGCCACATTGGCTCCCCTGAGTTGGTTTTTCCATTTATTTTGCTTGTTGTTTGTTTGTTTTTAGGAGGCACTGGAATTGAACCTGGGATCTCCCTGTGGGAAGTGGGTGCTCAACTGCTTGAGCTGCATCCACTCCCACAGATTTTTGATAAATTCTGAAGCTGAAGAGAGTTAGGAAGCTCATAATCCAAGGGGAAATTCTGAAAATCAGAGCATGACTTTAGCTTAGAGTAAGAAATATCAAGTGCCCTCTCATCACAAACAACTAGAAACCAGACAAAATGTACCACACAACACTTCTATGACAGTGGAAATCCAGCCTGTGATCCCCAAGGTAAGGCAGGAGATGAGGACTGCACTGAGATTACCCTGCACAGGCTATACCTCAGGGGATACGACCAGCAGAGTGGTGGCTCTGAGCCTGGGATTCAGGGGTCTGGGGTCAGGGCAGTTGCAGCTTTGGGAATACATGGGGCAGAGTAACAGACACGAAAATACCCTTGAACCTCTGGTTAAATCTTAAGATGGATATGTAATGGGCCAGACTTCATAATGCCAGTCAGAATCTGTTGGCAAAGAAAGAACTGCTGAGGGAGAGGAAGTTGGAAAGTCCTCACAGTTTACCCATGGATGGGAGATGTTTCTGCTTTACCCATCAGAGTGGAAAGTCCCTGCTGAACACAGGTGTAACCTAGCAGTAAGCATGGGGGAGAGGTCCCTGTACAGCAGCTGTGACAAAGCTTAAAGTGAGGAAAATAGAATCTTTATACTTAGTTCCCAGCAATTTGAGTATGATATGCTTTGGTGGAGCTTTGTTTATGTTTAACCCACTGGGTGCTCGTTGATCTGCTTGCAACTCCAGGTTTATAATTTTTTATCAAATTTTGGGGAAAGAATTGGTCCATTATTTCTTCAAATATTTTTGTCTCTGCCTCTCTCTCCTCAGCTTTGTGGACTCCAGTTACATCAATGGATTGTTCAATATCTTCCCCTCAAGTTACTGAGTCCCTCTTCTTCTCTCTCTGTTTCATGTTAGACAATTTCAACTAAAGTTTTCCTAAGTTTATGGCTCATTCCTTCAGAAGTTTCTAATCCTCTCTTATGGCCATCTGGAACATTTTTTGCTTCAGATATTGCGGTCACCCCTCGGGCTGAAGTGTGGTTTGCTGGCCTGGCGAGGGGAGCGGCCATGGTAGGCCTAATTCCACTGCCCCCATAATAGGGTGGTTGGTCGGACCCACCGCCACCCCTGAAGGAAGCTCGGCATGGGCGCAGAGTGCCCTCAGGTCTCCCCTTCTCGGCAGCCATGCTTCCGCGGCCGCCCCTCCTCCCGGATGGCGCCACACGATGCCTGTGGGGCGGCACCCTTCTTCTTCTTTCTCCCTGTGCAGGCGCAGGGCGGAAAAATCCAGTCTGCCTTTTTCCCCTCCCCCAACAGCAGCAACAGCCAGGCGTGGCCGGAAAAATCCAGTCTGCCCTTTTCCCTCCCCCCGACAGCAGCAACAGCCAGGCATGGGCGGGAAACTCAAGTCTGCCCTCCACCCCAGCAACAGCAGCCACCAATCCCTAAACCCTGCCCCTTCCCCCAGCAACAGCAACAGCCAATACCTAATCACCACCCCTCCCCCGTCAAGTACCGCCCACTGACCTTTCTCTGGCAACCAATCAGAACAGGGCGTGGCTTCGACCAATCAGCCTTCCCCAGCCCCTATAAAACTGTTGCCTCTCCCTCAATAAAGTGGACTTGCGTGTTTACCTTGTCTCTGCGGTAGTTCTTCTGCCATGCGCCCTCCAGTCCTGAGAGCCCCCGACAAGGGCCTGGCCTCCCTTGTCCCCAGTTCATCGCCTGCTTCTCTGGGCGACCCCGTCAGCAGAACCGCGCAACCCCTGTGAGACCGACCCCTCGTCTGCTGCCGGACTGACCCCTCGTCCCAAGCGGGACCAATCCCTCTTCCCAAGCAGAACTGACCCCTCGTCCTGAGCTGGACCGACCCCTCATCTGCAGCCAGACCCCACCTCTACCGACCGAGCAAACCGTCGCAAGATATAGTGTTTTTTCTGCTCTAGACCTCCTGCTTGTTTCTGCTTTATATCTTCTATTATTCTTCATCATGTTTCTATTTTCCTTTATATCCTTGAGCATATTTATAATAGCTGTAATAAAGCTCTTATCTTCTGGTTTCATCATCTCTCTTATTTCTGGGTGTGTTTATATGGACTGATTTTTCTCCTGATGTTCTTAGGAGTAGGCTCGCTGGGGCAGGGGGGCAGGGCATGAAATAGAGGAAACAAAGAACAGAGTGACCACCGACCCTGAGTGAGACCCAGAGCAGTCACATACATGGTACACCACAGTTTTAGTTTTTGATTGAGCTAATGAATGACACTTTAGTTTTAACTATGTAATCTTACTCCTGTAATTCCTAGCATGTAGCTGTGCATCACTATTTTTTAATGAAAGTCTTTAGTCACAAAGTAAGTTATTGTTTTTCATTCCCTAGCAAATTCCTGGTTTCCTCTCCCCAGCAAGCTCCTGTGCTTCTCTTCCCCCTTACCTAAGACCAAGGACACAATTAAAGTGGGCAAAACCAGCGGCCATCAGCTCACCCCTTCCCCTTCCTCGAATGCCCACCTTGCAGGCCCAAGTTTGCAGGTGGGCTCAGGTGGTGGCATTTCTGTCCCCACCTCTCCAATCCTATAATAATAAAACACTTGCTTCCTGGGTTTGGGGGGGGCAGATTTGAGACTTTGTCTCTGACCTCGGCCAGCTTAGTAAACTTTTCCCTTTCTGTGATGAGTCTCAGCCTGCCCTTCAGTTCTCAGCACTGGGTAAGGACCCAGAGAACCCATAAGGTCCCCTCCAACTCTCATCAGGACCAGCATAAGCCAGAAGACAAAGGGTTAATAGCTCCCAAGCACTGAAAGAAAAAACAACAACAACCAGACAACGTGCTACTCTATAAACAGCAAAAACTTCTTTTACAATCAAATGTGCGATAAAGAAAATTTCAGGCAAACAAAATCTGAGATAATTTACTGACCACAACTTTTCAGTCAAGAACTGTTAAAGTTTTTCATTATTGAGGAAAATGATCCCAGATGGAAACTCAAATTCTCACCAAGGAATGAAGAATGCTAGAAATGCTAAATGTATAAATGAAAGCAAAAAACATTGATTTCTCATTTTAAAAAGGTCTTAAAAGCAAAAACAATAGCTCTGTTCTAATATATATAGTAGTAAAATGTATGGCAACACAAGAACAGTACGGGTGGGGGAAGGGAAGGAAGTACACCGTTTTAAGGTCTTTTATATGTGAAGTGGTCAAAGTGAGCCTCTGGTATTTACAGATGCCTATTGTAATCCCTAGAATTACTATAAAATTTAAAAAAAGCATTTTACCTAATGAACCAATAGAGGAGATATAATGAAATACTAATTAGCAACAACAAAAATCAGAAAATTAATAGCCTGGTCTCCGATAAAAGGGAAAAAAGGGGACATAGGTCACAGGGGATAAAACTGCATGACAACTGGTGGAATTTCATTTTTTGTTGTTGGTTTCTTCTTTTGTTTTTTGTTTTTAGGAGGAACCAGGGATTGATCCTGGGACCTCATACATGGGAGGCAGGCACTCAACCACTGAGCTACATCTGCTCCCCATGGTGGTAGATTTCTAAGAACACTGAAATCATATTATGTAAAGGAAATGGACACTCAAAAATAAAATGAAGTTACTGAGTAAAATACCATGTGATGAAACTGTGCACTGTGTACAAGAGATGACATAAATACAGCTACTGATAGGGTGAGAGTCAAAAGTTACAAGATGTACCAAACATAATTGAATCATACAGAAGCTGGAATAACTCTATTTACATGAAACAATCAACATAAATACATGATAAAGAGATGCATTTAATAATGATAAAAATGATAATTCATTGGTAGGACAGAAAAATAAATATTAATGCACCTAATTAAAGAGCTTTAAGATATATGTGCAAAATCTGATAGTACTAAAGGGAGAAATGGTCAAAGACATGATTCTGTGTCTCAAGTTCAAGCTTAGTTTAACATTCTAAAATCAATCAGTGTAATTCACCATATCAACAGAACAAAGAAGGAAAAAAACCTGTGATCATCTCAATGAATTGGGACAAATCATTCAGTGAAATTCAAGATACATCCAAGGTGACAAACCTTAGCTCAGAAGGAACAGGAACCCATTTGGAGGAAGGCATCCCTGAAAACAGGACCTGACTCCTTATGGCAAAATGCTCACTCTGACCCCCGAGACAGGTACAAGGCAAGGATGTCCACCGTCACCATCCCAGTCAACACACTTCAGGTGGTTCCTGTAATAAGGCAAGTGATGGAAAAACAAGGCTGGAGAGGAAGGAGGACAAACAAAACCTGGGGTTCACATTCATCATGAGTGTTTAAGTAGAAAATCCTAAGGACTCTATGAAGAAAAGCCCAGAATTAGTGAATTTAGCCATGTCTCAGGATTTAGGTTTACTACCTAAATATCAGTTGTATTTCTATGTACTGGCACTAAACGATTAGATATTGAAATAGAAAATATCCATATACAATAGCATCAAAACCCATAAAATACTTAAAATTAAAATTAATGAAAATATGCAAGAACGTTACTGTAAATCAAGGAGTAAATTTAAATATCTATGTAAAAGAAGAGCTATATCATTCTCATGAATTGGGATACCTGATATTTTAAAATATCAGTTTTCCACAAATGGATTCAGTGCAATCTCATTATAATTCCTGAAGGTTTATATGAATTGAAACGACATGCTGATTGTTGAATAGTATGGAAACACAGATAATATAGAAGAGCCAAAGCATCTTGTGTCAAAAGACTCAAACGAAAGTCCAGAAATTGAGCCATACTTTTATGCCCAATTGGTTTCTGATGAAGGTCCAAAAGCAATTGAGCAGAGGAAAGTGAATTATTTTTAACAAATTTTACTGGAAAACCTGTAATTCTCCCCAAATGACTCTTGACCCCTATCTCACAACATTTAAAGAAGTTAATTTGAATTGAAGAGATCTTAAATTTAAACTGTGTTTCAGAAGTAACATCAAAGAATAACTTTCTGACCTGGATACTGGCAAGGATTTCTTAAACAGGACCCAGAAAGCATGAAGCATAAAAATGATTATAGATACAAGAAACAGAACTTACCCTCATTAAGAGACACCATAAGGAAAATGAATATACAGTACACAGAGTAGGAGAAAATGCAAAAGAACATTTATCTAGAATATGTAAATAGCTTGGAAAATTCAACACAAAACACACAGAAACAATGGTGAAATACTTGAATAGACACTTCACAAAGGAAAACACATGAGTTGGCAATGGAAGAGAAAAAGAGTGACCGAAATAATTGGTCATTTGATAAATGAAAATTAAGACTAAAATGAGATGCCAATATGCAGCCAGAAATACTAAGATTAGAAGTCTAACACCATCAAATGTCAATAGAATGTGGAACAATTGGAACTCTGAAATGTTGCTGATTGGAATATAAAAGGTAACAATCAGTTTGGGGAAAAAAAGTACATATATTTGAAGTTAAATATACATGGGCAATTCAACTACCATGTGGAAAAATATGTCCACAGACAGACTCTTTCACAGGAGCTTCCTTTTTAATAGCCAAAAGATAGAGACAATCCCAAAGCCCATAAATCAGAGAAATTCTAACCACTTGTAGTCAAGTCATAAGGCCAGCCCAGGGATTAACGAGCATGGGTAGGTATTGCACTCCTGGTCGCTCCCCTTCTAGGTCCACTTTCTTCACTTGGTTTCTAGGAGACTGGGCACTTCCTATTTGGCCTCTTCATGCTGGAATTCCTGAGATCTCAGTCTGTATTTTTATTAAATCTCTCCTTGCTGTCCTTCCCATGGGAATCTCCCCCAGTCTCCTGCATTCTAGTAGCTCACATATGCAAAGTCTCTTCATGTAAGTCTGCAGCACAGATCTCCCTTTTGAACCCCAACTCAGAGATCTAAGTCATAGGTTGCCTTCTCCACATCTCTTCTTGGATGTTTATTAATGAATTTAAATTTAGCATGTCCAAAACTGAATTCTTGATCTTTCCTCAAACCTGCTCACCTGTAGGCACCTCCATCACAGGTGGGGGCAAGTCTTCCAGGTGCACAGGCCAAAGTTCCAGGAGTCCTCCTTGAAGCCTGTCTTCCCCTCTCTCTGTGCCACTAAAATACGTCCAGAATCCAATGGCTTCTCACCACCGCCAAACTTACCCACCCCCTTCCAAGGCATCTTTCTCCTCTACCTGGATCACTGGGAAAAACTAATGGTCCCCCCATTTCCACTTCTTTCCCCTTCCATTCTATTCTCTACCCACAGCCAGGTGGTTAAACTTCTGCTTAAAACAACTGTGTCCTGACAGTGGCCTGTGCATCCCCGCAGGACCTGCTTCCCAAGCTCCATCTTTCCAATCAAGGCTCAACCCAGTGCCCTGGAACGTTCTCCTCTGGCCACTCTTCTTCATGTCCCCATCACACCGTGTTTACCTGACCCCAGTGGAAACAGACTCTTAAACCACAACCCACAATGGCCACAGCCACTCCACAGCGGGCACCTGGACTGTTTTCTCTGCCTGAGTCTAGGAAGTAACCAGACCTTCACAGGTACCTTGCCCAAATCACATAAGAGCTCAGGGATTTCTCAGGAAAATCTAAGAGGGGACTCTGCAACTTGGAGAAACTCAATTACTGGCTAATCAAATAAATCACAAATAACAAGGCAGTAGAGATAATTATATTTTGGTACCTCATTGGGTTGATTCTAAAATAGTATCTTTATTATTTTTTTTAAGATTTATTTATTTATTCTCCCCCCACCCCAGTTTTCTGTTCTCTGTGTCTATTTGCTGCATCTTCTTCTTTGTCCACTTCTCTTGTTGGCAGCAGCATGGAATCTGTGTTTCTTTTTGTTGTGTCATCTTGTGGTGTCAGCTCTCCCTGTGGGAGGTGCCATTCTTAGGCAGGCTGTGCTTTTTTTTTTCCTGTGCTGGGAGGCTCTCCTTATGAGGCAGCACTCCTTGTGCGTGGGGCTCCCCTATGTGGCACAGCACTCCTTGTGAGCATCAGCACTGCCCATGCACCAGGTCCACATGGGTCAAGGAGGCCCGGGGTTTGAACTGCGGACCTCCCATGTGGCAGGCAGATGCCCCATCCATTGGGCCAAGTCTGCTTCCCCTCAAGTTTTCTTCATATTCTTCATATTCTTCATATTCTTAATCTCTTCCTTCACTTCATCAAATTGGTCGCTAATATATGTTTTGAGAGCTTTAATTACTTGTTCGATGTTCTACTCCTCTTCCAGGTTTTTAGTTTGTTCACTGAATTCGGCCATGTTTTCCTGATTATTAGTTTTGTTTGTAGTTTTTTCTTGCTGTCTGGTCATCATTTTATCTTGGTGGGTTTAATCAGTTCTGTAGCTTCTTTGTCTAGTCTTGGGGTTTAATTAGTTGTTACTTTTGCATACACATTATGTCTTCTCTTTGTCACTTTGTGCTTCTTATTCTATTTTCTTGTTGCTGGCTAAGTTCACTTGAAGGAAAATATTAGGGCCAGAGAAAGCAAAATGAGTAAGCAAAATAGTAGTATTGATAGTAAATGTTAACAGAGGAACCATGTGAGATCCAGGAGAATGGATATTAGAATCATGTAAGCTGTGTAGAGTTACAACAGTAAGTGAAGTAGAGCACCTATAATGAGACAGTCAACTGAATATGAGGGGGAATATAGTATGAATTAAAAGGCCAGTGTGTTCAGGAGAAAGGAAAGAGAAAAGAAAGACAATAATATAAAGAGTGAATAAAAGACAGAAAATGGAACAAAGTTATTAGAAATAAAAAGTCAGAAAATTTGGGGGTCAAACAGAGAGGTGGAATGTAAGAGAGCAATAAATGATGGAGGATAGAAAGATGTAGAGGAAAGGGGATAGTGTTAGTGGCCAAAATCAAAACACACAGAAAAGAGGAAATGGAGGATGAGGAAGCACCGCAATATAATATAACACAGCAGCTAATATAAAAAAATAAAAAAGAAGAGAATGGAAGAAAAAGAAAAAAATGGGGGTGATAAAAAAGGGGGGGAAGCAAGCAAGAAAAAGAAAAAGAGAAAAAAGAAAAGAGAAAAAGGATCTTGGGGGGATAAAGAGGAAGGCAAAACAAGAAAACAAACCAACAAAACCCCCAAAGTTTCAAGCAAGGAATCCTCTTTGCAGTTAAATAAAATGTTTAGAAATCTGACATTCCCCCTTTCTCCCTTCCTTACTTCCCTCTCTCCCAGGGCAGCAGGAAAGCTGCATGAGGGTTCCGGTAGGAGATTCAAGTGGGTCCTTGGTGAACCAACTCAACACAGAAGACAATGACTGCTTATTGCCAGTGAGAGAGCACCCACACCTCACCAGGAACCCCAAATATACTATTGGAAGCTTGGAAGCACCTCCCACAGTCCCTCTCCTTTAGGTGTGTTACAGGAGGGCTAATTGATTTTCTGACTCTACCTTCTCCCAGACCAAGCTTCCTATTCCAGGGCATTTAGGTAAACTGGGCTTTCTCAGCTGATTTCTCTCTCCTTTCTTCCCAGGCTCTCCCCAAGCCAGCTGGTTTGCTCCTCCAAGCTCAAAAAAGAAAAAAGAAAAAAGAAGGGGGGGGACCAGAAGATTGAGCCTGCACTCCCCTGGCCCCTGTGCGTTTCCCACCAAATCTCTTGCACCCTCAGAGTCAGTCCAAAACCGGAGGGCTGGGCCAATCACAGACCTCGGGGAGCACTGGATTCAGGAATGGGAAGTCTGGGATATTGCAGACTCAATGTGGGTCTGTGGAGTGTGGGCTATGGGGGCTTAGGGGACACAGACTTGAGAACCACACATCTGGGAAACACGGGGCTTGGGAACACTGCCACACAATCGACAGTTTTCAGGGAACGCTGTGGCCACCAACCCTAGGGGAAAGGGTCCCACCTCTCCACAACTTCCAAGTCAGAAACCCAAAATTCTACCTCTAGGAAGCACCACTTCTGTCACCGTCTCTCCAAATCGACGTCCAGACACTTGCCCTGCAAGCCCCTGAAACAGCCTGCTCCAGCAGGACTCCAACCCTGCTCAGCCTCTTCTTTGCAGGAGAGATTATGAGTTGCGCTCACTCGGACACCATCTTGCCCCACCTCCACTAGTGGGCTCTTTGTCAGTTATCTTTATTTTTCCATCACTGGAATATGAGCTCTTCAAGAGGAAGCTCTTTATCTTATGCCCTGCTGGTGCCTGGCACAAAATAGGCATAAAGCAATTTTGTGTGTGTGTGGTACCAGGAATTGAACCAGGAACCTCATATGCGGGAAGCTGGTACTCAACCACTGAGCCACATTGGCTTCCCTGAATTGGTTTTTCATTTGTTTTGCTTGTTTCTTGGTTTTTTTTTCAAACCGAATCCGAACCTCCCATGAGGGAGGCAGGAACTCAATTGCTTGAGCCACATCTGCTCCTGTAAATTTTGAATGAACATGTAATAACACTTCTATTTATTACCGTCTCCAAAAACATGCAGACCCCACTCCTGGCTCAACTGCAGGCTTGAATCCAGCTGCCACAAGTGGATGCCCAAGCGGGTAACCCTGGGCAACCAAGAGGGGTGGAAGAAGCATCCCTGACTCCAGGTGAGTGGAGGGACAGAGAAGGGGGCGGTGGTGGGGTGCTTAATGCTCTACCACAGTGATAAATAAATTCCACGTGGCACACCCCCATAGCCCCATGAGGGTTGGCAGGTGGGAAGTGTGAGCAGCTTGTGGCTGATCGCCTCCTTCCCTGCAGCGAATTTTCTGAATCAAAGGTGCTTGACTCACCTTTTATTTCAAGGCTGATGGGAAAGGAGCAGAGATCCTCATTCATTAGCCAATTCTATGCCATGGCATTTCCAAGTTAGACAACTCATTTACATGCTGTTCCTCTAACGGGGTCTTCCAGGAACTTTGTTTGCTTGAGTGCTTATGTCACTGCACTGGGAGCTTGAGCAGCTCCTCGTCCATCAGGACTTTCACCCCCATGGCCTCATCCTCACAGAGACAGGTTGTCATCATCACACAGGGGAGCACACTGGCTCGGATTTTGTCACTTACCAGGGATTCAGTTAATGCAATCGAACCTCGGCTGTGACAGTTACAGTACAATATATTCTGCTGGGTCAAAGTTTTCAACTTAAAAAAAAGTTTTTTGTTTTTTGTTTTTGTAATAAAGACACAAAATCCAGAGTCCACATAATGAAGACTGATCAACTTGATTACATAAAATGCGAATCCTATTTTTATTGTCTGCACTGCATCTCTGAGATGATGTGATTCCATAGTATGTATGAAGCACATGGTGTGTGGCAGGTGCTACTAAACGATGCCTGCTGTTATCTTTCATGAAATTTTTCATATGATGACTTTGCTTGCTGGATGTGTCTGGAAACTGGTCGAGAGAGAGTCTGTAACACCGTTTCTAACTTTTATGTGTAAAATGTAAAGTAGCTTTTTATATTAGAAATTGAGACTTTAACGCTTTATCTGATTATAATAAATTAGGACTAATGCTTCCAGACAGACCATTTTTTGTGACCATCTTAGTTATTCTCAGTACAGGGGCTCCAGATAATGTGGACCCTCTAACAATTTATTGCAACTCAGCAAGTCACTGCCTCTGTCATCATTCGTAATTGAGATTGTGGTATATATATTTAAACCCATATAAATATTAGGTTATAATCAATAACATGAAATCCTTTACTAGTTGCTGTTCTTAAAAGGAATAGATCTGTTTTATGTCAAAAGCCAGTTCTCGTGGAAGTTTTGGGTTGTTCGTTCATGCACCACTTCCTGATGCCCACTAGGTGGCAGTGTGGCACCCGGTAGTGGGACTATAGAGATGGAAACGCGGGACAAGGTTTTGACTTAGATTCTTGTTCTGTGAACCTGATAAAACAGGCTAAATGCCAAAGCAGGGATAAAGAGGTGCTGAGAGCCATGGATGTGGCCTGGGGCATCCGCGGAGAAGGCTTCTGGGTAACAGTCCCCTTTTCTTGATATCCGTAGCTGGAGTACTATTGTCTGGATCTTTGGGCGTTGAGCAGTTTATTGAAAAGTTAAAGATTAATGATGTCACATTCTATTTGTATTGCCCTTTTTACTGCATAAATTCACAGCATTTATAACTTTTGTATACAGAGGAGTCAGCATCCCTGGAGAAGGAGGGTTGTCACGGGGTTTTTCAGGACCTCGTGGTGACACGAGGCAGGACTTGAAGCTCGTCAGTGAGTCAAAACGGGCACGTCACCTGCTCATGGTTCAATTTGGTGGAGCTGTTGGTTTGAAGCACTTGATACGATGCATGTTTGTGTCCAAGAGACTGCAGAGCTTCACGCCATCAGTGTAACCGGACTCCACCCTCACACTGCCCAGTTTTTGTGATAAAGTTCACTCTTCGCAGAAATGGACTCCCCGTTTTTCACTCTTTTCCTCTTATTCCCGATAAAATAGTTACCGAGTTCTTTGGTTGCACTGGTCTCTATAGCTATCGACATGTCTATATTTAATGTACAACACTGTTAAATACCTGGACCCTTCTCTACCCCTTGCAGCCCAGGGCTGCAGAGTTTTGTTTTGATCTACTTCTGTTGTTTTATCTCCTTGGTTCACCTAACTTTGGCTCTTAATAGTGCAGTGTTTGAAGTGTCTTGGGTCCAATTATTTGCTTGGTTGTTTGATGACTGAAACATGGCTCAGTTTCTCAGGTTCCAAAGGAAGCGCAGTAAAGCTGTTTGCAAACCATTTCTGACTGACGTCTTACCCCCAGTGGGTTGTTTATAAGTACAGCATTAAATTCAATCCAGACCCTGTTGCTGGAAATCTCTGTGACACTTTACTTCTTCAACATGAAGCAGATATTGGAAGGTGCCATATTTTTGATGGAGAAACTTTGTTATTACCTCAAGTACTACAAAAGAGGGTTAAGTAATATTATTTGACATGTTCTTCATGTTCTCTTTCCAATTTTTTTCACTTTTTTTTTTACGTTTTGAAAGATACTTTGATTACATAAATGTTATAGAGAACATATAAGGGATTCCCATATGCCCTGCTCCCCACACCTCCCACATTTTCCCACATTAGCAACATCTTTCATCAGTGTGGTACATTCATTGTAGTTGACAAACACATTTTGGAGCATTACCACTAGGCATGGATTATAGTTTACATTGTGTTTACACTCTCTCCCATTGGACTCTGTAGGATATGGCTGGATATATAATGGTTTATCTGTCATTGAAATGTCATTCAGGATGACTCCTAAGTCCTGAAAATGCCCCCCTGTTATATCTGCTTTTCCCTCTCCCTATCCCCAGAACATCCATGGGTCACTGCCTCCACAACGGTATTTCTTCCATTGATAAACTCACAATAAATCTATAGTAGAAAACTAGTAAGTTTATTTTAGTCCCTAGTTCATTTCCCAGTTCTAGGACTCTGGGATGGTGATGCCCACTCCACCATTAATTGAGGGGACTTCAACCCCATACATCCGATGGAAGGGACTCTCTTGCTCGCGGTTGTATCTCTTTCCAGTTTGTTTTCTTTTTGTTATGCAGAACTTCCACTGCTTCTATGTAACAGTTTGTGGAGATGTCCCAAGGACGCCACTGCTCATACGACTTGTCATAAAACTCGTTATCATGTTTGATGGTGGCTGATACTCTCTTGTGCCTCTAATTTTAGTGCTTCTAATTTTAATGCTTAAACTGAATTCTAATATAAGGAGAAAAATTTACATTGTAAGTGGCACAATATGTTTCTAAAATACTAATGCAGGTCTGAATAAATTATTTTGTAATTTTATTTCTGGCTCACTCTAAATTTTCAGCAAGAAACATCATTTGGAGAAGGAATGGTAATTTTCTCTGATCAATTTCCATGTTAATTAACCAAAGGAATGTTTCACAGGATCTTGTTGAAGCCAAAAATATATCCATTTGAATGTTTAATTCTGACGCCTCCATTTTGTGTTGTGAACCACATTTTCCACTAGTATCTTTGTCAGAAAGATGACTCCAGCTTCGGTGGTGGTTTGGATAGCCCACTGACATAATGATTTATTTCTTATGCAAGGAAGCTTAGTTTTCTTAGACGAGTCACTGGATGTTATTTTTTAAATTTTAATCTCAGGAATTGGAAGTGGTCAGCCAGACCAGACACGATCAGAATGTGAAGATTACCATCAAATTCTCCAAAGAGCTCTCGCCTACCTCACCAGATTGCCTCTGCTATTACAATGCTCACTTCGGAAGGTGAGGTAGTGACAGTTAGTGCCTGAGAGTTTTGTTTTACTGTGTAGCAGAGATGTTGATCGCTGTCACTTGCTTTTAGCATTCCACATCTTTTTATTTATTTATGTTTTATTTTATTTTTTAAAATTTTTCATTTCACATCTTGATGGTCTCCAGCTATGCATAGAGTGAAGGGTCTTTGAAATGAAATGACTGTTGAGCCTCACCTAGAGACATGCAAGTTCAGGCCTCCCCCACACTGCTGTTTTCCCACTTTCCCTTCCCATGCCAGACTTCCCTCTAGATAGAATAATAAACCCTGACCCTTCATATCTGTGCATCCTTCTCCCTGCAGTGAGTACATCGGTTTTCTCTTCTACATTTCACTCTGCTGATCAAATTAAAACTGGGGCACAGAGTCCAAAAAGACGTTTTGGTTTTCTTTGGGCATGGAGGACATCATGATGGTATTTCCACCTTATTTGGTTTTATTATCTGAAAAGGGATGAGAAAATTTGGTCAGAAGTGAACATACCATTCAGGTCACAATACAGTTCCCTTGTACATGACTATCAGGCACGTCATGTTCATGCAGAGTTGAAACACAGTCGGATTTCTCCAAGTGTATTCTCTTATATGCTGCTGGATGCTTAATAATAGTCACTATTCTTTCAATGAAATCAATTCTTTTAATTTCTAGAACTTTGAGGATAATGAATTTACAACAAGTTGTCCACAACTCT
This sequence comes from Dasypus novemcinctus, assembly GCF_030445035.2. Lineage (NCBI taxonomy): Eukaryota > Metazoa > Chordata > Mammalia > Cingulata > Dasypodidae > Dasypus > Dasypus novemcinctus. The sequence goes on from NC_080678.1 coordinate 97,073,205, forward strand.
TATTATAGAATTTGAGAGAGGTTCAATTATTTGTGTATAGAGAGGCCAGGACTCAGGAATGATTTTGAGAAGGAAAAATGGTTTATTGATGGCCGGCTGGACTCGGGAGCTTTCTGTTTGAATCCCAAGCCCAGAACAAGATTTTTGAATCCCTTTTATATGAGAGGAAAGGTCAAATGGTCCCTTTGTTTCAGTTCTCAATAGGCTTCAATGAGCATATGTATCTTCCACATCTTACGTAAGCTTTTAGCATGGACTTCAGACATTCTAAGTAAGCTTTTAGCATATTTAGTTTGCATTTCCCCTAAATACTTAAAGTTTATAGACCTTGCATTGTTAAACTGTTTCCTGGGACTGGAGTCCTTGCCATTGTTACCAAGGGCAGGACTGCAGCCTCTTACCTTCACACCCAAAAGTCAGAGAGCTTAGGTTATCTCTGAAGAGACAAAGAGCTTCCCACCCATAGCCCACATCACTCTTAAAACACAAATGACCCGACTAAGATTCCTGATCATCGGTTTGTATATGGTGGAATGTTTCACCTCCTGTAGACTTAAGAAAGTTACTCCAATTTAAGTTTTATGATTCGCAAGTGCTGGCTTTTTAAATGGTATCCACCAACCAAGAAAAATTAAGCTTTCAGTTTGATGTAAATTTAAAATAAAGTGTGAGATTCACCTTTAAATATCCCAGCACGATCACCATAAACTGAACTCTGATACCCTCATGAACCAATTCTCTCTGGCAAGTTGGAGCTCTGGCTTGCTTATACAACTTCTATTCTTCAATATGAAAACAGCATTCCTCCTGTGCTGATGTGAATTATAAACTCCTCCAGCAAGAAACTCCTTGACTTGAGAGTCAGACTGTATCAACAAACCAGAATGGTGCTGTGGAAGTTGAGAGGTTCAATAATTGCACATGGAAGGCCAGGGCTCAGTAATAATTTTGGGAAGGCAAAAATTTATTTATGACTGGCTTGGGAGCTTCTCTGTCCAAAAACCCAAGCCCCAAATAGGATTTTTGGGTTCTTTTCCTACAGAGGAAGAGCCAAATGGTCCTTTGTTTGAGTTCTCAATAACTTGAGTTAACACTTATTTCCCACATTCCAGGTAGGCTTGAATTAACATATTTAGTTTGCATCGTCCCTGAAAATTCAAAGTCTCTAGAGCTTACATTGTTAGTCAGTTTCCTGGGACTGGAGTGGTTGGCATCATTAGGAAAGGTGAAGCTCAGCCTTTCCTTGTCTGACACACACAGCCCCAGTTATTTACAAAGAGATGCACAGCCCCCACCCAGGGCTCCTGTCATTTCCCCCCTTTATGCTAGCTTACTTGCTAAGCTTTGCCATGATTATTGTTGGAGTTATGAGGTGGGTGGCTGTTTGTTGTTTTCATTGATTACTCCATTTATCAATTTCCCAGTGAGGGCTGAAGGACAAAGCCCCTGGGCACCAGCCGGGGCCTCTTCCTGTTCCCAGGAGAAGTTCTTGTTCTGGACAGCAGAATCCTGGGGGTGGGGCCCCCAGCAGCCATCCTGGGGGTTACTGGTGCTTACGTGGATTAATTTTTATTTTTTCCTCCACCTACAAGCTGTCACAGTACATTAAACAAAAGCCAACAGGGTGGCGGCACTTCAGGGAGCTGCGCCCCAGGACGCAGCTCAGCAAGAGACAGGGGAGAGGCTGGCAGGGTTCTCTGTGCTGAAGGGAGATGATCTTTTTTTCCGTAGCTACTTCATGCTGGTCATGGGCTGTAGTTTCTACCTAAAAAGGACCCAGATATTAAGAGAACGAAAAGACCAGACACAGACTAGGGAAAAAGTATTCTGCAAAATGCATATCAGACAAAAGTCTTGTATCTAAAACATACAAAGAACTCTTAAAACTCAACAGAAAGGAAACAGGGGAGGGGGGGCACAAAAAATCTGAACAGACATCTCACCAAAGAAAATATCCAGATAGCAAATAAGCATCTGAAAAGATGTTTAACATCACATGTCATCAGGGGTTTGCAAGTTAAAACCACAATATGAGAACACCACAGGCCTACTGGAATGGCTAAATCCGAAACACCAATGCCACCAAATGTCGGTGATGATGTGGAGCCACAGGAACTCCCACCCACTGCTGGGAATGCAAAATAGTGCAGCCACTTTGGAAGACAATCTGGCAATTTTTCACAAAGCTAAACATAAGCTTACCATTAGGTCCAGCAATTGCAGTCTTAGGCATTTACCAAAATGAGTTGTAAACTTATGTCTACACGAAACCTGTATACATAGTTTTATATTATAGCAGCTTTTTCGTAATTGTCAAGACTTGGAAGCAAACAAGATGTCCTTCAATGGGTGAATGCATGAACAAACAGTGGAACAGCCATACAATGGAATATTATTCAGCAATAAAAAGAAACGAGCCAGCAAGCCATAAAGTATATGGAAGAGCATAACTGCACATTGCTAAGTGAGAGAAGCCAAACTGAAGAGGCTACATGCTGCATGATTTCAACTATATGGCACTGTGGAACAGGTAAAACTATAGACAGTAAAAGGCTCAGGGGTTGCCACGAGTCAGGGGGGGCCTGAGTAGGTGGCACACAGGGCACGCCTAGGGCATGAAACAAGCCTGTCTGATGCTGGAATGGTGGGTATGTGACATCATAGCAAAACCCACAGGGCTGTACAACAAGAGAAACCTAATATAAGGCATGGACATCAGTTAACAATAATGTACCAAAATGGGTTCAACAACTGCAATAAATGTACTATCCTAATGCAACACGTAACAGGGGAAAATGCAGGAAAGTAGCATATATAGGAACCTTCTATTTTCTGTGCCATTTTCCTATAAACCCAAAAGTGCTCGAAACATAGTCTATTATTTTTTAAAAACCCAGAAAAATATGCTCAGAGAAGATTCTCTGAATAACAAGACATCCAAATTCAAGGACCAAGAAAAGCTTCGGAGGAAAAGCTGTCAAGGATGGTGGGAGTTCAAATGGGCGAGGCTGAGAGGGTGTTTGTAAGACAAGCACGGAGCGGGAATTGCTACAAGCGGCAAGCACCCTTTTGGGTGAAGTGGGCAGAGGCAGACGGGCAGAGAGGAGAGGGCAGGGCTGGAGTGGCCCTGGAAGCCAGCCTGAGGCCACGGGACGCAGGGATCTAGAGCAAAGCTGCCACCAGCAAGCTGGTCAGGAGCGGGAGGGACTAACCCGGGGACAGGGGCCAAGCACAGGGGCTTTCACCTGCCCTGGCTGCGGAGGGGAGGCCGCGCCCCGAGTGGGAGGCTGCAGAGGGAAGGGGGAGGCCCAGGACCCTGGAAGACCCCCAGGCTGGGCTGCTCTACTGTACCTGGGGGAGCAAAAGAGGGCCAGAGATGGCCCGAAGAGTTCTGCCTGGGGGGTGGGAGCCCTGGACAAACGCAGGGCAGGCCACGGGCCATCCGCTGGATGGTGCTGGCTGGCGGCCCACGCAGCCCCCTGATGCTCAGGACTGGACACCTCTTGGCAGTGGGGCAGCCAGCACTCTGTGGGGGGTTTAGCATCACCCCTGGCCTCTCCCCACCGAGGCCAGCAGCACTGCTCAGCTATGAACCCCGAGTCTCTATGGCCCCCTCTCAGCTGCTCCCGTTCTCAGTTCCCAATTGTCCGCAGGAGCTCTTCACTGGACCAGTGGTTCTCAGCTGAGGGTGACGGGGCCCCCAGGGACACTGGGCAGTACCTGGAGACAGTTTTGATTGTCAAACTGGTCAAAGGAACAAAAATACCCCCTAGGGACAAGCATAACCATCTCATTCAGCATATTACTCCTACAAATAAATGACTGATAATTTCTCAAATATAATGTCCAGTACAAAGAACCAAGAACACATGGAAATAAGACACCATGAGCAAACAAGCAAACACAGCAAGAAACAGGAACAGACCCGTAGGAGATACTCGATTTAACAGATACAGACAAAATGCAACAACCATTTTAAAGAAATAAAAGACAAGTTTGAGGGAAGCAGATGTGGCTCAAGGAATTGGGCTCTGGTCTACCATATGGGGGATCCAGGGTTCGATTTCCAGGGCTCCATGCAGGGTGCTGGCCCACACAGAGAGCTGGTGCAGCAAGATGATGCAACAAAAAGAGACAGAGAGGAGAGACAATAAGAGACACAGCAGACCAGGGAGCTGAGGTGGCACAAGAGAATGGTCACCTCTCGCCCACTCTGGAAGGTCCCAGGATCAGTTCCTAGTGCCACCTAAAGAGAAGACAAGCAGACACAGAAGAACACACAGCAAATGGACACAGAGAGCAGACAATGGGGGGTGGAGGGATAAATAAATAGTTTAAAAAAAGACAAGTTTGAACATACATTACAGAAAGACAAATAACCACCATGTAACTGAACTCCGTGATAATTTTTTAACTCCTGAAATTCAGCACAAGGCAAAATGTGGAGGGAAAAAAAATCAGAATATACATTTTTCTGTTATATGCTATTTACAACATGATATTCAAACACACTGCTTGAACACTGATATTTTAGTAGGAAAGGCAGGCCTACATTCTAACATACAATACATGATAGGTTAGTCATGTATTTATATGCTTTATTTTATTTTTTAACTGTATCCAGCTTTTATTGAAGATACTTTTCATAAACAATCATGGCATTTCAGGCAGGACGTGGGCAGACAATCGTTAACAGTATACAACAACTTTCAAACTCCCTTCTTCAATGGACTACCCAAATCAGAAAGCCTCTACAAGACGCAGTGAAGTCTTCATCTGATGCTCTGAGCAGGGGAAGTTTAGAGGGAGGGTTGGCATTTCACGTTTAGCATGCTGTTTAACAACTTTTCACGAGCCAACCCTGACCTTCAGGAAATGAAATGAAAACATCCACAATCTAAAAAAGGAATCGCTACTTTTTTGAGGGATGCCATATCCATGGCATCACTGGAAAGTCCAGATTGCCTGACATCCTGGTAACCAATTTTTGGGGGGGTCAGGCCCCAAGAGGTCTTTCGGTTAAGGGAGTCAAGTGTATGCTGAAGGCAGAGAGAAAAAATAGGTCATGAGGACATAAAAATGAATTTTAGTTTTTCCACACCACAAGGCATCTGTGCCAAGGTGAATAATGTTTATCAATGTCAGGGATTCCCTTCTGGGAGTAAAGAAGAAGTCTCTCAAAAAACTAAGGGGAAAGGTGTTTTCCCCCATATTAATCCAGCCTCAGAGATATTCTATTCATGACATTTGCCCCTTCCCCCCAAAACACTGAAGTGTTCTGTGTGCTAACAACATAGCTTAAAAAAAAAAAAGTAAAACAAAATTCTGCATTTTTATGAAACTTGATAAATAATAGTATTTCAAACTGTAGAGTCACCAGAGGTACACAGTTATCAAAAACGCACACACTTCCCTTGGCACCTCCAGCCCTTCCACTTTCTGTGCTGGTCTGCTGTGGCATCTCCATTTTCGGCAGGGTTATTCCCACCCTTGCCAGCACCAGCTTTCCCTTTCTTCCCTTTTGGTGCCTGCTCTCCTTTCTTTGCAGGGGCCTTTTCAGGCTTGGGCTCTGGCTTTGGAGGAGCAGGTTTCGCGGATCACCTTGCCAATCTTCTCTGTGGCTCGTCCACTACCTTGGCTTTATCTCCTTTAACGTCCCTTCAGCCTTTCTCTTGGGCATGGCGGCAGCAGTGGGGATATATGCTTTTCTTTTATTATGTTGTTTTTATTTTCATACAAGTTTTATTATATTTTTTGTTTTTATCAAAACAGTCTAAGTACGTTATTTTAACTATATAGATTATGAATGGACTAGCAAATAGAAAGGGGGGCCTACAAAATAAGCTTTATCTACCACCAAATCCCATGAATTCACTCAAATTTTCTAAATCCCGCTCATTTTTTTTCTGGAAAAAGTCCCACTAGTTATATTTTTCTGGGCAATTTCTATTAGTTACATGTTTCCTGGGCACAGTCTCTCTTTGGGAGGACATTAGACCTGTGTCATCCTCCCAAAATCACAGCAGGAAACCCACTACTACTGTGACGCCCTCTGAACTTGCTCAGCCTGGGGTCTCCGGCCAGGGCGCTTGCCTGATGAGGGTAAAAATAAACAAACACATGCATGCAAAACTGGTCACAGAAAACTCAGTTCAAATGGTGACATAGGGCCCTGTGGTGCAACAACCCACGATGCCTCGCCCCGCGGACACTTCTCTTCCACCCACCTGGAAACGACGTGGCAGCACAGCAGCCAGAGCCTCAGGCTTCCTGCGGGGGCATCAGTGGCGGGTGGAGAAGAACCCTCTCACCAGAGCACCTGGCACATGCCTCATCCCCTCTCGCCCCGCTTGCGCCTGACACTCCACAACCAGAACTGTCTCCAGGCGTTCTTGAGAGGGGTGTTCCAGGCGTTTGGAGGCATCTGGTCATCACGACTGTGGGAGCTTTTAAGAGGTAGTGGGGGGGAAGCAGACTTAGCCCAGTGGTTAGGGCATCCGCCTACACATGGGAGGTCCGCGGTTCAAACCTCAGGCCTCCTTGACCCATGTGGAGCTGGTTCATGAGCAGTGCTGATGTGCACAAGGAGTGCTGTACCATGCAGGGGTGTCCCCCGCGTAGGGGAGCCCCACGCGCAAGGAGTGGGCCTTGTAAGGAGAGCCGCCCAGCGTGAAAGAAAGTGCAGCCTGCCCAGGAATGGCACCACCCACACAGAGAGCTGACACAACAAGATGATGCAACAAAAAGAAATACAGATTCTGGGTGCCGCTGACAAGAATAGAAGCGGACACAGAACACAGCGCGAATGGACACAGAGAGCAGACAACTGCGGGGGCAGAGAGGAAGGGGAGAGAAAAAAAAAAGAGGTAATGGGGGAAAGAGGCTGTGGCTCAAGCAATTGAGCTCCTGGTTACTATATGGAGGACCCAGGCAAAGCAACACACCAAAAGGATGACAACGCAACCAGCTAGGGAAGAAAAATAAAGGTAATGGGTAGACGTCAGGAATGCCAGCCATCCTGCAGGACATGGGGTGCTCCTGAGCAGAGAGTTGTCCTGCACCACAGTCCAGTCTCCAATGAATCACAACCTAAAGCATCATTCCTTTAACATAGAAACACGCAGCCTTTTGTGCAGTTTCCCTATACACTGGGTTGTCCACGAATGCAACTGCACTGTAACTCAAGGTAAAAGTGGACTGTGTTTTCTTTGAAACTTATAAGAAGTTGTCCACCACTGTGGAAAAGTCATGGCACCGATGTCAATGCTGATCAAACACCAATGAACAAAACAGTACCAGTCTCCATTTGTGGCTGCTGCGTTGCAAATACCTCATTAATTCATTTTGTCTTCCAGGGTAGCCCTGCCCAAGCATTACGCTGTGAATACATATTATAATATTGTGCAAAATATATTACTTACTGCTCTTTAGTATTTATATCTTACTTTATGGCTTGTTTTTTAATAGTGGTATATATAGGTAGGTATCATCCATGAATTTCATCGGAAGATCGTAAAGGGAATATTATAAACTATGAGTATTTAGAAGGGAGGAAAGTGGGCTGAAAACCATTAGTCTAGATAGTGAAAGTCCCAGGACAGATGCAAAGAAAGGGAAACAAAACACATTTATAAGAACCATCCTCAAACTTTTCAAAAAATTAACAGATGATAATATTTAATCTTTGACATCCAAATGATTTAATCAATTACGAAAAAAGAAAAAGCTTTGACCATTCAGACAAGGGGCCATATTGAAAAAGTAAGCATACTCATTTCCTGGCTCCAACAAAATTCCAGGTATGCTTCTATCTGAGTATTAGAAAAGCTGAAACCAGAAACTGCTAAATAAAAGGTAATGCAACTAGGCATAACACAATAAAAGATATTACCTTCAAAATGCATTATTGTTGCCAATTATAAGAATCACTTCAACTTAATTTCAAAAGGACAATCACCTTCAACAAAAACAGTCTCTTTTTTAAATTTCAAAGAGTATTACATTAAGGCAATAACTCACCTTCCAGCTATAATATCACTCTCCCTTATTGCAATACTACATTTCATAAATACTTCTCATCGACAAGTCAAGCTAATTCAGGTTAATTTTATTGTATTTTGGTGCTATCTCACATTTGTGTGCAATTACCTTTATCATTTTATTGCCAAGGCAGAAAGTAATCAGAACAATTATTTGAAAATGGAGGTTTATAAATTCTAAATCACAGTTGCTGGCATTTTTGATAAAACAGCAGCTTTATCTCAGGAAGTGGCAGGGACATCGGATAAATCATGCATCAGTCAAGTGTAGCTGACCCCCAAGTGCATTGCACAATATCAGAAGTGCTTCCAAAGAAACTTTCCTGCATCATCCATCATTCTTCATAAGACTAAAATAGCTGCACACCTGAAGAACAGAAGCTGGGGGATAATAATAATAAAAAAAAAGGAGTGTGGGCAAACCATTAACTGCTCTCCCTTTTAAACTGTAAGATATGGCAGGGAAACTGGATGGTGCCCATAAACAAATATGGCTTTACAATAACCCTAAATATCTGTATTCATATTCATCAACTCAGTTTTAAATATAAATGAAATGTGGAGTACAGTCATAAAAAGAAGTGCATCTCTAGGCTGTCTGCATTTTGATGTTCTGCTGGGGTTCCACTGCTTTCCAAGCCCACTCACTCAGGTTTGTGGAGCTAATACTGTATGTCCCACCCAGCTGCTTATTGCGGTGCCTCTACACTTAATTCTCTAGTCCTCATTTTCTTCCAAAGTTTATTGCTCAAAAAAGGGAGTTTAACTTGATTTAAGAACAAGGGTAAGGGGAGAAAACCTTGAGTCCCCATGTGATTTTCCCTAATTACTGGTGACAGGGCACACTGCAGTGACACAGGCCATCACGGGGGGGGGTCCCTGGTCCCCCAACACTCGTTATCACACGGGAAAAGAAAAATCACCTCAGCCTCAGTACCAGCTCTTTAGGGAAAAATCACCATTTCTTGCCACTGGCATATATTGCCAAAGACCTTGCTTTAACTTGTTTTTCTAAGAAAAAACAAAATAACCATGTGATCACTTCTTTCCTTTTTTTGTCAAACAGTAACCACCACAGAAAAAGGAAGCTTCTGCACCTTTAAGTAAGCTACCTCAAGACAATGGGCTATGCATAGGTCTAGCAGGTGGGGCCTAAATGTATCAGCTTACACACACCTGGCACTGGGACAGGTGCTTTACATGCAATATCTCATTTACTCCTCCCAGCAACCATTAGAAGTAGATCAAATTATCTGTAAATGAGGAAACAGAAAGAGAGGTTGAGGAACTGCCCCAAGGTCATAGCGCATGAATGGCAGGTGGGTGTTCAAGGTCAAGTCTGACATACACACTGGATAGTCAGGATAGGCTTGCATATTCTGCAGTAACAAGTACCACCCAAAATCCAGTGCAGGTGTGGGTAAATCTGCACAGCTGGAGCCCTGGGGGGAGGAGGGCTTGATGTTGAGGCTGCTTCACTCCATCTCACTGCACACTTGCAGGACAGAAACAGCAGTGAGGACAGAAGTTCCTGTAGAACCACGTACCGGCACTGCAATGTTTCCACAAGACGCCACACAAGGACCTGCAGCTGCATGTCATAAGCAAAAGCAAGCCCGAGGACCATGCCTTACACCAAGGGAAAGGATCAGAGCCATCCTCCTGCATATCCAGGATGCGAGACCTGAAAACACAGGGGAGAGACTTCCAGGTGGTGACCAAGATGGTGGTGTAAGATGCTCCGGGGCACTGTTCCCCTATAGAATAGAGGAAAAACCAGCAAAAATAGCAGAGCCAAATTCCTCAAAACTCCAAAACACAGCTAAAAGACTGCAGTAACTAGGAGAATGCCAAATCACAAAAGGCCATGGAACATGTTTCTCTGATAGGAGAAGCTCATGGCACCTTCACTGGCCCCTCCTCCCAACCCAGCCCAGCACAGTGTGGCCAGCTTACACTCCCCGTGGGTCTCTGGCTCTGTTCTGGAGGGAGCAGAGGAAACCCCATGTGCGTCCAGGAGTAACACTGTCAATGCCAATCTACCAGGTGACAGCCTAAAAGACTGAACCAGAAACACTGTTTGAAACTTGTCCTGCAGGCAGCCAAAGCAGTGTGAGAAACAAATCAAAATGACCCGGAGCAAAGAATACCCAGCTTTAAGAAATATAATAGAGTACCTGAGGGGGGAAGGGGAGTCTATTTCATACAGAGCAGAGTAAACACAGGAATTCCTATAAAAGGGGAAATTCCTAAAGTCACCAACAAGACTCAGGCTGAGAATGCAGAGAACCTCCCACTTTTGCCTCAGACTAATCTTGACAGAAGTACTAAATTCTAAAGGAGAACACCAGCCAGCACAGAGCCAAGTTGTAAAGCTTGAGCAAGGTGTCTGTCTGTTGCAGTGGTTCCTTAGGTTTTGCTATATCCTGGCACTCAAGGAAATCTCTGTCATATCTCTAACCAAACCCAAACTTAAGGGACAGAGCAAATCCCAGAGGTAACACATAAAATTATTAAAAATGTACAGTGTGCAATAAAGGATTACAAGAAAAACAATGAAACAGGAAATGGTTCTGGATACAAAGAAACAATATTAAAATTGGGAAAACATCAATGAAGAACATCACTCTTTGAACATACCTGATTTTTTAAAAAATGATCTTCGCTGTGATCAAAAACACACACACAAAAAAAAATGGAGAAAAAAACTAAAGGATATGGGGAAGATAATGAATAAATAACACAAGAATCTCAATAAAGAAAAAGAAATTTTAAACAGGAACCAAACAGAACTACTGCAGTTGAAGATCACAATAACTGAAATGAAAAATTCCCTAGAGGACTTCAACAACAGACTGGAAGAGGAAGAAGAAAGAACAAGATAATTCAAAGACAAGATGAGCAAAATGATTTAGGCTGAGGAGCAGAAAGAGAAAAGCATGAAGAGATGTTTACAGAGTTTAAAAGATCTATGGAAGCATACCAATATGTGATAACAGAAGTCCCCGAAGGAGTAGAAATACAAAAAGGTGCAGAACAAATTAAAGAAAGAATGGCAGAAAACTTCCCAAATGTAATGACAGATGCAAACATACTCAAGAATCCCATCAAACACTAAACGGGTTAAATCAAAGGGAAACATGCCCAGACACAGAGTCGACAAACTGTTGAATGCTAAAGTCAAGGAGAGAGGTCTGAAGGCTGTAAGAGAAAAGTAGCGTGTTATAAATAAGGCAGTCAAAACAAGATTGAGAGCTGATTTCTCCTCATAAACCATGGAAGCAAGAAGGCAGTGGAACAGATAATTAAAGTGCTGAAATAAAACAAGTACAAACCAAGAATTTTATATCCAGCAATAATATCTTTCCAAATATTAGGGGAAGATTAAGATATTCCCAGGTAAACATAAGCAGAGGAGATTTATCACCATTATACATGCCCTACAAAAAAAAAATGCTAAAGGGAGTTCTTAAAAATGAAAATAAAGGGTACTACACAGTACAATGAAGTGGCATAAAGAAATACAGATCTCCAGTAAATGAAACCACATGGAGAATTATAAATGCCAGTAGCACTGTATTGTATTTTTTTACGAAGCTACACTTTTTACTTCTAACAGATTCTAAAATGCAAATGCATAAAAAATATTGATAAATCTAGGGTTTGGGTCATACAATGTATAAATTTGTAAGTGGTAACAACTATAACTAAAAGAAGAAGGGATGGAGAGGGATAGAAACACTATATGTGTAAGCTATGGAAGTTAAGTTGGTATCAAATCAAACGTGATTGTTACAGACTTAGGATGCCAAATTTAAGTCCCTTTTTAACCACAAAGAAAATATCTGAAAAGTACATAATGAAGGAAATAAGAAGGGACTCAAAGTGAAAATGTACAAAAAATTTAAATAACTATGAAAGTGTGATGTGGTTAAAAAGGGAAAATTAGGTTGTATATATTTTAACAGAAAAAGAATTTTTAAAAATCATAGATCTGACAACACAAAAAGTAAACACTAATGTAAACAATGGACTGTAGTTACTAGTACAATAACGATATTTCCTCAAATTTAACAAAGGTACCACACTAATGCAAAGTGTTAATAAGGAAAACTGCATGTATGAAGAGTTACATGGTACTTGGAACTTTCTGCATGAATTTTCAGCATACCTACCAATTCCACATTAAAAAATAATAAAAAAACAGAAAATAAAAAGATTAAAAAACAGTTGTGAACATGAGCACTGTGGACTGTAGACACTAATGTGGTTAAATTTGTGCTTACTTTCACATTAGAATCATTACTGGACAAAGAAGTAGTCCCCAAAATAGTAGTAACGAGCACGGTAGCAACAATTGAAAATATCACCCTCTAAGAGGTGCTTCAATGAAAGAAGGACCCACAGTTGTTTGTCTTGATGGTCAATGGAAACATGAAAATCAGTCATGGGAATGGTAAGGGGCCAACTGATTTATCAATAAATGAATAAACCCATGAGGTAAAATATAATAAAATAGAATAGTAAGCCTTTATATTATTGAAAAACTCCAGTTTGTTAACCCAGTAGATTACTCAAAGCACATTTCCCAAATCACACCAAACAGACCCTCAACTTCCCATGAGAATAAATTAAAACTTTTCTGTCCTGACAGTGATCACTGACTGTCCCTCCTCATGGGAAAAATGGACCAACCGCCAGGCTAAGGACAATAAAGGTGTCCTTTCCCCAAAGGAGGAACCAATCAGAGTCCAAGGGTCAAGCCCAGGACAAGAAAATGCACGGGCAAACCTCACCTCAAAGTCACCACCCACTGTAAATGAAGTGACAGAAGAGCGACCAGTGAACTGTCAGTGGTCGAGTTAAGACCAAGAAAGAAACTATTGGCAAAGGATTCTGCTCCGCGAAGGCTCTCCAGGCTCTTAGGAAAGCGTCTGCGAAGGCGGCCCCAAGTCCTGCCTCTGACTAAGGAAGCAGCTGACCCAGAGTCGCCGAGCTCAGTCTCTTGACTTCAGTTCACCCTAAAAGCCTGTCCAGGTCTGACACGCTGGGATGCAAGTCAATCTTAAATTCAGATGAAGCTTCACAACGAAAGAGGATCAAACTCATCAGAGACAGCAAACCACTTGGCTGTGCTACCAGTGAATCCCAAATAGGTATTTAATAGATAACAAGTAGAACCATAGTAAAAATAATCCTCACACAACCCACTGAGGGGGTGAAGTTACTATCCCCACATTACAGACGAGGAAACTGGCAGAGAGTAGTTAAAGAATTTCTAGAAAGTCGCAGAGGTCAAAAGTCACAACAGGGAGTCTAAGCCTGAGTCCCACCCCTGGCCCCCAAGCTCTCCTGTTACCTAAAGATGCCCTATGAGACCAGTCAGAAAAAAGACTTCCAGAACACAGCGGGCCTCCCCCAGGGTGAAAGCCTCTACAGCAACACCCATGCTGGGAACCAGGCAAATTCTCTGGCACATGTGCCTCTGCTAACCCCCCATGCTGTGTGGCAAGTTTGTTTGTTCTAAGATTTATTTATTTATTTATCCCCCTCCCTCCATTGTCTGCTCTCTGTGTCCATTCGCTGTGTGTTCTTCTGTGTCTGCTTGTATTCTCATTAGGCAGCTCCAGGAACCGATCCTGGGACGTTCCAGAGTGGGAGAGAGGCGATCATTCTCCTGTGCCACCTCAGCTCCCTGGTCTCCTGTGTCTCTTACTATCTCTCCTCTGTGTCTCTTTCTGTTGCGTCATCTTGCTGTGACAGCTCTCCGCGTGGGCCAGCACTCCTGCATGGGGCAGCACTCCTGCATGGGCCAGCACTCCTGCGTGGGGCAGCACTCCTGCATGGGGCAGCACTCCTGTGTGGGGCAGCACTCCTGCATGGGCCAGCACTCCTGCATGGGCCAGCACTCCTGCATGGGGCAGTACTCCTGCATGGGGCAGCACTCCTGCATGGGGCAGCACTCCTGCGCGGGGCAGCACTCCTGCGCGGGGCAGCACTCCTGCATGGGGCAGCACTCCTGCATGGGGCAGCACTCCTGTGCGGGGCAGCACTCTGTGTGGGCCAGCTCACCTTCTCCAGGGGGCCCTGGGTATTGAAATCTGGACCTCCTCTATGGTAGATGGGAGTCCAACTGCTTGAGCCGCATCTGCTTCCCAGTGAGAATTTTTTTAATATTCAATCTTCAGTGGCATTTCCAATCCTAAGATTTATCACATGGGTCTGCATTCCAAGGTCTGTGCTAGAGAGTGTAAGAACAGAGGTAGGTTTAAGCAAGCCAGCCTTAGAGCACACCTAACCTGGAGCCCCATTCTCTTTCCAACTGTCCCAATCCCCCCTCCTCTTAAAACAAAATCTAGACATTTTGTAAGTAGGCCCAACAATTTTCAGCCTTTATCTGGCAAAACTAAACAGTAGTAAGTCTGCATTTACAGCAAACTTTTTTTTAGTCCTTTGCCAACAACAAACTCAATTCAAGGAAATCACTTGATGAAACCTGAGTCTGGTGAGAAGATCCTCTATAATACATAATTCATTGTTTCAGTTTGCTAAAGGCTGCCAGAAATGCATTGGCTTTTCTAATGGGACTTTACTGGGTTCAAAGTTTACAGTTCTGAGGCTGTGAAAATGTCCAAGTCAAGGCACGGTCAGAGACGTTGCCTCACCGAAGCCGGGCTGCGGGTGAACCTGGACTCCTGATGCGTGCTAAGATGCAGCCGCGGCTCTCTGGCCAGCTCTCTTCTCCAGGCTCCCTTTGTCCCTGAGCTCAGCTGTGGGAGGTCTGGGCTTCGTGTCTCCACCTCTTGGTGGCTCGTCTCTGCCACTTTTTCTGTCTCTGCTTTCAGTCCTCTGTCTATAAAAGGACTCCAGCAAGAGGACTGAGACCCACCCTGGGTCATACCTCACCACATAATCCCGTCTAAGCTCCCAAAGAAGCGAGCCAGCTGGGAGTCTCCACCCACATAGGGTGACATGCACAGGAATGGACTCGCTGTGAGCACAGGATTTTCTAGGGTCCATGATAGAGTCAAGCCAGCACCTCCATAAAGGCACATCATTCTTCAAAACTTTCAACTGCTTTACAATAAACAGAAAAATAATGAATTACACTCTGCACGTAGTTAAAAAGCATGAATTCCCCAAAAATGGGAATTAAAGGAAAATAAAATGGATCAAAGAAAAAGAAAAGCCCTAAATTGGTAAAGAATGCTATGAAAGGTAATTATTCTTCTTCATATAAAATGGTATTAGAGCATCCTCACTGGTTTATTACTTTCTTTTCAACATGCAACACTTGAATGTTTGAGAAGTAAGCTAATTAGCTGGTACATCTATTTGGAGAAATGCCATGGATTTTGAAACAAATGGTTTCATTTCTGTCTATTCTAGCCTACAAGGTGCACCCTGTGTTCCTCAGCATGGTCACGCATAGCTACAAGAAGTGTCTTCAGGCAGCAAGCACAGGGCACGGTCTCCTATGGAAGCAGGGCTTTACCTGCTTGTCTGCACCGAGTGGCTGCACTTCCAGAGTCTGCTTAAAGAAGCCACGACATAAGTCAATATATTGCAGATGACAAGAAGTTACAAATAAGGAAAGGGTGAGAGCCAGAATGCAATCAGTTGTCTCAAATTGGAGATGAGAGTGAACGTGTGGGCACATCCATCAATTTCCTGGCTCTGTCCACTGAGAAGGGGTAGAAGTAAAACACTCCAGGAGCAAAACACCAGCATCTAGATCCTGGTTTTGAAAAACCATTCTCCAGTAAGCATAACTAGGGCTACTTGGAGAAACAACAGAATCCAGGGCTGAGGCAAGAAACATACAAGATAAACCTGAATGATACTGTGATGCCAGAATATGAGTGCTAGAAAAACAATGGCTTGGTGTTATGCACCCCAGAAAAACATGCTTAATGCATTTCCCTGGGTGTGTACCCACTGTAAACAGGTGACTTCCATTAATGTGTGGCCCACCTGAATCTTTATCACTAGAGGCCTGATAGAGAAGACCTCCGAGAGAAGCCATGGGGAGCAGCCAGAAGCTGGAAGTCAACGGAACCTAGAAGAGAAAGAAGACACCTCCATATGCACGGGTGCATGGCGGAGAACCCCAGAACCCACCAGGCTTCGGGGAGAAAGCATTGCCTTGCCTGGGCCTCTGGTTTAGACTTCTCCTAGCCTCACAACTGTGCGCCATTAATTCCCATTGCTTAATCCAACCCACTGTATTTGTTTTAGCAGCTAGAAAATGAAAAGAGCGTGTCAAGAAGACAGAAGCCAAACAGCCAAAGTTGGAGCTATGTGAGTATCAAAATAAGCAACAATGATCCTGGACTATAACCCATAAGGTAAAGTAGATATCCATGAGTTCATAATCAAAGAAATCATCAAAAAAATAAATGGGCGAGAAGAGACAGCACTTCCTTATAAAAGAATTCCAATTAGTAATTAGAGAAGGAATAAGGGAAATATAAAACCTCAGGCAACAACACAGGAATAATTACTGCAGGCAAGATTCATCGATGGACACTAAACTAAGTGGGTAAAAGTCCATGGAGCGCGAGGATATCTGCATGGCCTCAAAACATCTTCCCTAAGATACTTATCAATTACAAAGGAAAAACAGTGATTTTTACAGTTGCAGAAATCCAGCCTATTCCACTCGCCCCAAGGATCGAGATTCACATCGGCTCTAATGGCACATCTGTCTCTCGCATCCCAGGCCACGGTGCTCAGAGAAGCCTCAGCCTGGCATCTGGGGTCATCTTACCAGAGACCCGTGACCTCAACCTCATCATGGGATGACATCAGCAGACAAGAACGAGACACACCCTACAAGTGAGAGCCTGACCAGTATCTTCATAAGTGCCAAGGTCACAGAGGACAAGGAAAGGCTGAGCAGCTGCCTTGAGGCAGAGGGGCCCATGGAGATGCGGCCACTAACTGCCACAGGGGGACCTGGGTGGGAAAAAGGGCCTCAGAGGAGAAACTGGGGAAACGTGGATTGGTTTGTAGACATATACCCGAGTCAGGTCCTGGTTGGGTTTTTGTTTGTTTTTTTAGGTACTGGGGGGCCAAGAATTGAACCCGGGACCTCATATGTGGGAAACCACTGAGCCACGCTGGCTCCCATGAGTTGGGTTTTTCATTTGTTTGCTTGTTGTTTTGTTGTTTCTAGGAGGCACCAGGACCTGAACCCAGGGCCTCCCATGGGATGGGGGAAGCAGGCGCTCATCCGCTCCCCTCAGGCCCTGGTCCTGAGCACTGCATCGTGGTCGTGCAGCGTGGCAACTCCACGCAGACCTGGGAAGGTGACGTGCAGACTTTCTGGGCCATTTTTCCAACTTTTCTACAGGTGTGAAATTACTTCGAAATAAGTTTTTTAAAAAAGCTACTCCCTAACAAGTATGCACATGCAGGGTCTATTCTGACCCCAAAGACCTGAAAATTCAGAAACTGGGGATGGGGAGAGGTTCTGTTTGAAAAACCTGCCTGCTCCTCCTGCTCTCATCACCAACAGCCCAGCAGCCCAGGAAGGCTGAAGGCCCCGACCTCTTCCTCTAGGATTCAGAACCACATCATGGCATGTTTTCCCCTGAAACATGTTGGTACAGAGATCCATCCAGGTCTTGGGGAGAGAGGGCTGTGGCTGGGAAATACAAAGGTTACATAGATCATAAATTAAGATTAGTATCAGCTGGCCAGTAGCTTTGTATCACATTATATATTAGACTACAAAACGATGCCTTGTTTAAACCCAGAAAACATTCAGAAAGCTCTTTCCATGGCTTCTACTTCAACAGGCCACTCTTGAAGGGCAACAAAAAAAAAGAGAAAAAAGTCAAGGGAGAATTATCAGTACCTCTAAAGTAGAGGGATTAGAAGGGGGAGATGAACGGATGAACAGAGTTTAGTTGAAATAGCACAAAAGCTACTTTGGGGAGCATTTCTCCCTTTTTTCCTCCCAGAACACCCTGGCCCAAAGACAGCAGCCTCAGGAGGGGCAGCGCCGCCCCAGGCCCCACAGCTGCACAAGCTGATACGGCAGAAACGGGGGACCCCAAGTGGGTCCCAGGTCAGGCCACACAGAGCAGACGGGAATAACAGGCAGAAACAGCTGCCGGTATTTTATTTAGACATTTTTATAAGGATGCCAGAGGTTGAAAGCGCTGCTAGGATAACTATACAAATTTTGATTTTACCAAAATGTTACGTCCCTTGAGCCAAGGTATTAATCTTGTTATAAAAGCGGTCTCTCATCTCACTGGCCAATCATTAAACTTTCATATATTTTAAAATGTGATTATTGTTCGTGGGTCATATAAAAAGGCAAACAGAAATAACATAGCTCGAAGGAGGAATCAAAATGGCTTTTGCAAGGGGTTAGAGGGAGACTTCGAGGTACAATGGAAATTCCAGATCTTTCATTTTTGTTTCCCTGATTTATAAAATGCAGTTTTCAGTTTGTAATGACGTTTCATCTTACAGAAAGAAAAAAAAAAATCTATTAAACAGAAAAAGGTGGGTATAAAATGAAGAGAGACTCCAAATGGCAAACACTGACACCGAACCTCCCGACTCAGGTGCCAGAGGGGCCGTGATGCCCGCCGTGCACATGGCGGAGCTCCAGGAGTTCGTAACGCGGCCTCAGTCTTCTCCGTGCGACTGGGCATGGCGCGCTGGACATTTGGGCAGGCGCCGGCGCCGCCGCGAGAATTCTTGGGGAACGTCATTACATTTTCATGCACCGACCAGACGCCAGGCTGTATCTTTGCAGGAACTTACATTCTGATGAAGTCCTGATGTCATTTTAACTACAAGGAGAAGCTGTGCGGGGAGAAAAGGAGAGGAGAATCCTGGTGGAAGGAGATAAGCCTACAGCAGACCAAACTCCATAAGCCTCTGCCAAGGAGCTCCTGTCGGTGTTATCATCCCATCCCCTCTGACGAGGTGAAAGCATGTAAGGTTGTGATTACACACGCTGCGTCCCGCATCTTGGAGTGCGCCATATCAAATGAAATGAGAATTTTCTTTCTCCAAGAGCAAACAGGAATTTCAAAGTTCAGTAGATCATCTATCATCTGAAATGAGTCCCGTTCAGCGAAGGCCATGCAGAAGAGGGCTCGACTTGGCTGATGAGGGCTCTGGATCCGTGGGGTGAAAATACACTGCGCTGCACTGAGCACTCCATTCTGACAAGTAGGACCAAACACCTAATCACCAAATGACTCCACCGTTTCTAAAATAACTCAGCCGAGTTTTACAAAGCAGATATTTTAAGATTCATAGAAAAATCTCGCTTGATTCCAGCACTGAGGACCACATTTATTTTGCCTAGACCCAGAGGATCAGCAGATCTATAACTCTAAAGTAAAGTCTTCGTATCATGAACTCAAAGAGAAATTAGTCTCATCTACCAACAGTCACTACTTGTAACAGAAAACTTAACCAGAAATTTAAAATTTTAATTGTGACAAAAACTCAAATTCCAGCTAAAGGAAAACGGCAAACTACTAATGGGAGTGTCTATATGTGGCATTAACAGAGCCTTATTTTATTGAAATGGTTATGCAGTACAAGCTAATTTCCAACCAAATCCTTTTTTCTGCCCAACTCTTCTTCAGGCAAATTCCTTTCAATGTGGAGGCGGTATCCCTTTTGAAACAGTTCAGAAAAGGAAAAGCATATAATCTGTCATAATGCAGAAAGGGAATCCTAATGCTCAGTGAAAAAAAGAGGCAGCAGCAGGGGTCACCAAATCAGAGAGAGAATGGACGCTAAAGATCACTAAATACCAGCACTATCCAATAGACAGCTACTGGCCACATGTCGCTACTTAAGTTAATTAGAATGTACTGAAATTAAAAATTCAGTACCTCTGCTGCACTGGCCGCCTCGCAAATGCTAAAGAGCTGCCTGTGGAGAGTGGCAACCACATAAGAACATCGCTAGCACGGCAGAAATTTGGAAGTTCTGCTGGACGGTGCTGCTGACCCAGTTATTTTACCTACTGGGGAATCTGAGAGCCAGGAAGTAAGGAAGGGCTGGAGGCAGGATGAACCAGGTGCCCTGAGCACACTGGTGGCCAGTGAGTGAGCACAACAGTTCAGTTCAGCCCCCAGTCGCCCAAGCCCCTGGGGCTTTGCTAGGCTGGCGGCAAGTCGGCGCTCCGCAGCACCCCGCCCCACAAGCTCCTAACAGCAGAACAAGGGTGTTCCTGGATCCAAGACATGGATGAGTGATTTGCATCTGGAAATTCAAAATGGCAAGGCAGTCCCTGAACTCCTGGTTAAGAACGTCTCAGTCTAAGAATCTGAAGTCTGGGAGGCAGACATGGCTCAACTGATAGAGCATCTGTCTACCATATGGAGGGTACAGGGTTCAATTCCCAGGGCCTCCTGACCATGTGGTGAGCTGGTCCACATGCAGTGCTGCCACATGCAAGGAGTGCTGTGCCATGCAGTGGTGTTCCCGTGTAGGGGAGCCCCATGCGCAAGGAATGTGCCCTGCAAGGAGAGCCGCCCCATGCAAAAAAAAACGCAGCCCACCCAGGAGTAGTGCTGCACACACGGAGAGCTGATGCATCAAGATGACGCAACAAAAAAGAGATGCAGTTTCCCAGTGCCGCCTGATAATGCAAGCAGATGCAGAAGAACATACAGCAAATGGACACAGAGAGCAGACAATGGGGGGAAGGGGAGAGAAATAAATTTTTAAAAAAAATAATAAAAATTTCAAAAAAGAGAAAAGAAGAATCAGAAGTCTTCCCCCACTTGTTTAGTCCTCAAAAATAACATATGAAATATCTCTACACCCAAAATTTTAATAAATTCTTTAGGACAGAGTCTCTGTTAGATATGAAATTGCCCAGGTACCCAACAAGAGAAGACTATACATCTTTACAGTGGGATGCCATGCCATCTCTAAAACTAACGTTGACAAAGAGCTCAGCAGGACACAGGTCAGGCGAAACAGCAAAACACAAAACTGGGATGACTTCAGGATAGAAAATTTCCATATGTGTGTCTGTGTGTGCATACATATGATGTATGCAGGTACATACATATGTGTATCTGTACACAAGTACACAGACACACACAAAATAAGCCTCTAGAGTTTGACTCTACAGAGACTCCCACTGAACTTCTCCAAAAAGGCCTGCTTCCCAATCTGGGGCAGAAACATTATTAATCAGTAAACAGGTTGTCTGGGCCCTTTTCATGACTCAGAACACTAGACGTGGATAATTGTGTTGACCTTCCCCAGTTTCAAAACTGGGCCCGGTTTACAGTGGGCACTCAGTAAAATAACTCTGAAATAATGGAACATATTTTTGCTTATTATCTCTAAATTTATGTCTAAATTTAGCAACTGGTAGATTGATGTAAAAATATTACCAGCCCAGCTCTTTTGAGAAAACTGGATAAAGGGACAAAAATACACCAGGTCTTAAAAAAAATCTTAAATTTTACAAATGCATGACTAACTTCTAGAAAGAGAAATTTGGGGAAAATGGGAGGGGAAAACAATAAGAAGAGCAAGCGCAAGCCAGAGGAAGTACGGCAAAGTGGCTGTATTAGTCAGCCAAAGGGGTGTGGTGCAAATACAAGAAACTGGTTGGTTTTCATAAAGGGTATTTATTTGGGGTAGGAGCTTACAAATACCAGACCATAAAGCATAAATAAGTTACATCTCTCCCCAAAGTCTATTCCCACGTATTGGAGCAAGATGGCTGCCGACATCTACCAGGGTTCAGGCTTCCTGGGTTCCTCTGGGCTCAGCTCCTGTTTTCTCCACAAGGTCAGCTGGAGACCATGAAGCTCTCTAGACTTTACCTCTCGCCACAAGGCCAGCTGTAGGCTATCAGGCAAATGGCTTTGTTTCTCTCTCCCTGGGGTTTCTGCCGTATCTAAGGAGCCATCTCTATTCCTCTGTGTTCTTTTCCTGGCTTCAGCTTAAGCCTTCAGCATCAAACTCCAACATCAAAACTCCAACATCCAAAGCCCTCAACTCTGTCCTTCACCATGCCTTTTATCTGTGAGTCCCCACCCTCAGGACATGACCCAATCAAAGCCCCAATCATAACTTAATCATGCCCAGGTACAGACCAGATTACAAACATAATCCAATATCTATTTTTGGAATTCATAACCACTGCTACAAACTGCTACAGTGGCCTTGACAGTAAATTTCTACACCTGCACTAGCTCCAGAAACAAAGCTTTGGGCTTGCCCTGCCAAGGTGGGAAAGAGAGCCCTGAGACCTCCTTAATAAGCCAGGACCTTGTAGAAGGATTAGACTAGAGAGATTACACCTCATGCAATGCAAACCAAATACCCTCCAGAGGAAAATAGAGAAACGTCTTCCTAACTTAGGCCCTCAGGATTCAAACAGATTAGGCCCAACCCATATCAATTCATAAACAAGTCACCAAACCAACAAGGAAACAAGTTACCATGAGTGAAAGAGAAGAGCAAAACAGACGAAACTACCTATTCCCACACTGCATCCATAGGATTTGATATTGAAAGTAGCTCGTATAGAATATAAAATATCTGTGAAATGTGTAAAGAAATAAAAATGATGGGAGAAAAGAAAAGGAGCGTGGAATAAGAGAGCATCAAAAATAGCCAGAATGTCCATTCTCAAATAAAATGTAGTGCACTCAAATAAGATGTAATGATCCAGATGTAACTAAAAGTCAGAAGAATCATAAAAATCACTATAAAAGCCCAGAATTGGAAGGGTTTACATTCTAGAGAAGAGAGAGCTTGCAGAGATCAGCTGCTCATCACCAACCATTTCCTCCCCTGGAGCATTTGGGGGTTGTAAGGGCAGAATAGCAGCTGGACCAGCCCACACAGATCCACTCTACTTGGGCAAGAGAAGCCAGTGAAGCTTCGGGCACGTAGTGGGGATGCTGTGATAGAAGAGAAACCCAGAGAACCCAAAGTCCAGCCAGTTCCACATGGAGCTCTGGGGCTGCAAGCCCGGCCTGGGCAGCGGTCAAGGCCTTCTAGAAGAAGAGGCCTGGTT
The DNA here is from genome assembly GCF_030445035.2 of Dasypus novemcinctus. NCBI lineage: Eukaryota > Metazoa > Chordata > Mammalia > Cingulata > Dasypodidae > Dasypus > Dasypus novemcinctus. The sequence continues at coordinate 97,096,281 of NC_080678.1, forward strand.
CCTCCCCTAACCCCAGGGTTCAGGGACAGGCCCCACTAGCCGGAGAGGCCCTGCCTTAAACACACAGCAAGTCTCCCCTTGGGGCATTTATCAGGTTTTGAAACTTGGGAACGGGGAATGAAAAGCTAAAGAGCTAAACTCAAAGCTTTCTAAGGGTAGGAGTGAATCTCCCAAAGTGCCTGAGGGCTGAAGGGGGAGAGACCCACCAGACGCTTCATCAAAGAAAGGTAACAGGCGTGAGCAAAAAACAGCGACTAACCAGAGGAAAACGAAGTCTTTCTAAAATTACAACCCTGTTCTGACCCTGACCAATTCCTAATCAAACTGCAGTAATTAGCCCCTGACTCTATATGCCTAATGGTGGGAAAAGGGAGGCTTTTCTTTTACTGGAAGATTTTATCATCTGGAGGCTTTACAGAGCATGGCACTCAAGTCTTGAAAGACATAAGGAGACCAAAAAAGTGACTAATAATCAAGAGAAGAAAAACAGAAATTAAAAACAGAAGAATAAATGCCCAAGATACTGGAACTAGCAAATAAATACAAAATAATTTTATATTTAAAAAAGAGGAAACAAATGAATGGGAAAAATTGAGAATTTAAACTCAGAATTTAGAATACCTTTTAAAATATGAAATGGATAGTCCAGAAATAAAAAGAAGAAAATCTGAAAATGAGAAGTCACTGAGTGAGCCGCATAGCAGTCTCGACAAAGCAGAAGACAGGATCTGCAAGACAGGTCAACAGAAAACATCCAAACTGTGGCAGAGAGAAAGAAAAGGGAATGGGAAGAAAACAAGAACTTCAAAGATATGAGGGACAAAGACAAAAGGACTGAACTACATAGAGTTCAAGTCCCAGAAGAAAAGGACACAGTGGATTAGGTGCAGCAATATTTGAATAGATAAAGACCAAGAATTTTCCAAAACAGCTAACATATCAACCCAGAGATTCAAGAAGCTCAGCAACATCCAAGTAGTATAAATAAGAAGAAAAACACAATCAACTGGCTACAAACCAAAGCGAAAATCTTAAAAAGAGGTAGAGTAAAAAATTCACATACCTTTGAAGGGACAATGGTAAGAATGACAGCTGACTTTTCAACAGGAACCTTAGAAACCAGAAGAAAATGGAATGGCATTTAAAACAAAACAAAGTAACTGCTAAATTGGCAATCAATAATTTATTCTTTAAAAATGGAAGCAAAATGATGTTTGAAAATGGAGTTAATTCACTGCCAGTTGACCAGCACATTAAGCAGAAAATAGAAGAATGGTAATAGAGAATGAAAGAGTACCATAAAGGGTAAATATGTGATAAATCTAAATGAATATCAAAAGGTAAAAATATAAATCACAATTATTTTTGGTTTTAAAATATTTGCAGAATTATAATACAACTGTATTATACAACTGGGAAGGAGATAAATGAAGTTCTGTAACTTCACTGTTCAGGAAAGGTAAAGTAGTAATTTAAGGTAAACTATAATAAGTCAAGATGTATATTGTAATGTCAAGGCTAATCACTAAAAGAAAAACATATGGATGTTGGTTTGGAAGGTTAAGAGAGGAGAAAAAATGAAGAATAAAAATATTTTATTATCCAAAATATTAATTTATAAATCCAAAAGGTCACCTGATTAGTAACCGCAGAAAAATCAGAAAAATCCCTTTTTCCAGGTAACGTAACAATCATAGGAATAAGGAACAATAATAAGATGGAACAAACAGCAAAATGGTAGAATTAAACTCAACTACATCTAATTATTTTAATGTGATGGGGCAAAGCAATTAAAAGATAAAGATTATAGACTGGATTTTTTTAAAAAAAGGAAGTATATGCTACTTACTGGAGACAAACATTACATATAAAGACAAAGAAAGGCTCAAAGTATTAGGATGGAAAATGAAATACCAAGCAAAACCTAATCAGAAAGCTCAGATGGCAATATTAATAAAAGGCAATGTAGATGCTATAGCAAGAAGTATTACTAGATATACAGAGGTACATTTCATGATAATAAATCAGTCAGTTCAAAAGGAAGACCTAACAATACAAATTTGTATCCACCTAGTAACACAGTTAAAATGCATATACTAAGGTTGTATGAGTAAAGATTTCTTTTCTCTGAAAAGTAAATATACACACACTAAGCAAAAGGTGACAGAACTAAAAGAAATAGAAAAAAAGTTGGAGATTTTAATGCATCCATCTTAGCAACTGATAGAGAATGTAAATGAAAAAATACAAAGCATATAGAAGATCTGATCAGTTAGCCAACATGGACTGTCACATACAGAGGCCTTCCCAGTAACTGCACAGTACATGTTCTTTTCAAGTGCTCAAGAACCATTTATCAAAACAGACCACAGGCTAGGCTACAAAGCAAGTCTCTACACATTTCAAAGCTGTGTTTCCTGACCACAGTGGAACTAACCTAAAAATCAGTAATAAAAAGTTAACTAGAAAAATCCACGAATAATTGGAAATTAAATTATACACTTCTAAAGACCTCCAGGTTAGAGAAGAAACCACAATAAAAATTAGAAAATATTTTAAAGCAGCACTCAGAGAGAAATTTATATCTCTAAATGACTGTATCAGAAAGGAAGGTTGGAAATCAATTATTATGCTTCGATCTCAGAAGTAACAACAGCAAATTATATCCAAATAAAATAGAAGGAAATACAAGTTAGGAAAAGAAGTAAAAAAGAAATGAAGCATAAAGTAGGAAAAAAAAAAAACCAGCAACAAAACCAAAAGTTGATTCATTGAAGAGATTAATAAAATTTGTAAACAGGTAAAACTGATCAAGGAAAAAAAAAAAGAGAACGCACAATATACCAATGGCATAAATGAAAAAGTCTGGGACAGTCATCTCAATTCTTGATAAAAAGACTAAACAAATCAGGACAAATGTGTAAGGACAGGACAAGAAGTTGATTTAATGTTACGGGGTTCTAGATATGGACAAGAGTTGGAAAAGGCACATTCTCAAGCACACGTGGACCAACATACCAGGCCGTAAGGCAATACTCAAAAAGTTCAAGAATCAGCATCATTTGACCCAATAACAATGATCACAATAAAATTTAGTTCAGCAATGACTTTGCTATTGCTGCAAAAGAAAGGACCACTGTGGCTGCCGCTGCGGCGCAAGAGCGAAAGGCTTTGAAGACACAATTGCGAAGCTGGATGAAAAATCCGGGAGGAGTAGCTGTGTAAGCGCTGGGGTCTCCGTAGGGGCCGAGGCCGAGGAAGGCGTTTGCAGGGTAGTGCACACCCTGACGCGCGTTGTCAGCAATCTGATTGTCGATCAGGACACCGAGATGGGCTCGCCAGTCAATGAATTGCCCGGGGGAGAGAACCGCTCGGGCTAGGGAGATCCAGTCATAGGGAATGCAGCGAGGGATGGCCATACGCTCGAGAATGTCTTGGGCATGAGGGCTGGCAAGGCCATCCTCTTTTATTGCGTTGCGGAGCATTTGGATGTCTTTGGGGGAAAAGGGGACCCACGCTTGTGGGCTCTGCGGAGTGCAAGCAGGATTGAGGGGGAACATCTGAGCCAGAGGCGGAGTGGGGGGGGTGAGAAAGGCGGTGTCGTACGCTGGCGGAGGAGGATTCACACCGGTCCCGCTATTGCTGGAGCAGGCGGGAGGTGAAGCGGGCCATGGAGGTGAGGCATTGGCGGTGCCACCGGGCGCCGGCCAGGAGGGAGCGGCGGCAACGGTGTTTCTGATTGGCCAAGATGGCGGCACGGTGATGTCACACCTGACATCACTTCTGGCCTCGGGCCAAGATGGAGGCGTGGCCACGTCATTTCCAGATACAGGCCAAGATGGCACCGGAGGCTCTGCCGGTTTAGCCGAAAATGGCGATCGGCAGGCATCCGGGACGGGACCGGATGGCAACGAGACAGGAAGAGGTGGGTAAAGGTGGGAAGAGGGCACCGAGGAAGAAGAAGGAGGAGGTGCGCCATGTTGGCATTGTTTGCAGGACGCGGTGGGGGGGGGAGAAGGCGGGGGGTCGCCATGTTGGTTGGGGTCCGGATCAGAGGCTGTGGGGGGATCCAGTTCAAGCGCGGCCTCTAGCTGGGCGGACAGAGAACGAGTATCGTCGTCTCCATCAGGATCGCAGGTGAGAGGGTGGCTAGGCTCACAGGCGAGAGCAGAGGCAGGGGAGGGCACACCTTGGAGACAGGCGCGGATAGCGACGAGGGTCGGGATAAGGCCGGGGGGAAACTGCTTGCGATCGTGCTCCATAGCGGACGTCACCCGCTGAATTAGACGTTCATAGGTCTCTGGGCTCCAGAGAGCACAGGTGGCGAGCCAAGGGTTAAAGGGTAGGAGAAGGTCCCAATACCGCTGTAGCTGACGGAGAGAGACCTTCACGTGGTGAGTTTCTAAAAGGGCCGCGAGTAAACGTACTTGAGGAACCTGACGGGATGAGAGGGAGGTCCCCATCGCGGCAGAGGGCCTGGGAGGGGGGTGAAGGGAGCAACGCCGGAGAGTCCCTACCTTGAGCGGCGGCACGGGAGGACAGCGATGGGTACCGTGCGGGAGATCGAGCAGCTGGCCGGCCAAACAGGAACACGAAGATGTCGCTCCACCGCATACAGAAGGGAGCGGTGGTCCCTGTGCGGTGGTCCCTGTTCGTGGGGCAGGGAGCTGAGCGTGCCCCTGGCTGGCCATCCTGCACGGCCACCGCCGGAGTGAGCCTCCAGGGCAGAGCCCGCACCGTCTCCCCGACGTCAGCCTGTGGGCAAGACCTGGCGGTGAGGAAGGGGTGCTGCTTCCCGCCGTGTCTGTGGTCTGTGGCCACCGCTGCGGCACTGCAGGCAGGTCACTGCAGGCAAGTCGCTGCCGGGGATCGGGCCTACGCCACGGCCGGACCGGGGCGGCGGCGGGTGGGTCAAGGCTTGGTGGGGACGCGCAGTTCGATGGAAGAAAAACCACGGAGACGAGGTCTATGCGCAGGTCTGATTTTATTCCATCCCTATTCCCCTCGACGCCTTGCAGTTCGTCACCAACCTTTCCACAGCTGTCCTAGTCCTCTCCCAAAGCCATCCCCTTCCCGAGGAAGCCTGGCATGCCCAGGTGTGGCTCACGGAGGTGGCAGGAGGCGGCCATCAATAGGGCCCATCATGGTCACCTCGAGCTGCGGGTACGGGTTCTCTGTCCTCCGCATGGGGAATCGGGCATTTCAGCCGCCCTCCCCTCTGCTCACGCCCCCCTCGTGCCCCCATGCCCCCTGCCAGTAACCCCTCCTTATTCCTTTCTCTCCTATTTCCCCTCCTTTCACCCCCCTCATCTTTCCTCCCCACAAAATGTCAATCCCACAAAACCTGTGCGTTCTTATTTTCGAAAGAGGGAGCAATTGTCCCCTGCTCCCACCCTGCCTTTCGCTTCCTTATACTTTGCCCGCCTGTTCCTCGTAACCTCTCTGTATTATGGCCCTTCTCAGCAGCAGTTTGTGCTGCTGCCTCCCTCCGCCCCTCCTCCCAGCCATTGTTATCTTCCCCCTCCCAGCCGATTGCTGTTCTCCCCGCCTCATTCCAACCGCCCTCATCCCGGATCCGCCCCGGCACAACCTCGGAAACAACCCCCCTCTGCCATCAATGGCTTACCTCATAAACCGCAGGTCCGCCCTTGCCTCTGCAGCCAATCCTCAGCTGCCCCGTGGACATGCCCCTCCCACAACCTCCCCGCCTCCATGACACTATAAAACCTCATGTACTTCCCGAATAAAATCAGACCTGCGCATAGACCTCGTCTCCGTGGTTTTTCTTCCATCGAACCGCGCATCCCCACCAAGCCTTGAGCCGCCCGCTGCCGCCCCAGTCCGGCCGTGGCGTAGGCCCGATCCCCGGCAGTGACTTGCCTGCAGTGACCCACCTGCAGTGCCGCAGCGGCGGCCACAGACCACAGACACGGCGGGAAGCAGCACCCCTTCCTCACCGCCAGGTCTTGCCCACAGGCTGACGTCGGGGAGACGGTGCGGGCTCTGCCCTGGAGGCTCACTCCGGCGGTGGCCGTGCGGGATGGCCAGCCAGGGGCACGCTCAGCTCCCTGCCCCACGGCCTCTCCAGGGCACCCCAGGGCCCTCTCACGCTTCCACTCCCATGCCCTCTTCCCCTGTCTCTGCTGGTGAAGAGCTCCAGCGACCAGGCCAGGCCAACTCCCTCTCCCTTTCTTATGGCAAAACGATTAGGAGCCTTAATTACATCTGCAAAATGCTCTCTCCACGTAAGGTAACAATCACCTGAGCAACACCAGGGAGCGAAGGGCAGGGAGCTGCCTGGGTGTCCGCCCTACCCCGAATATTAGTAACATAAATAACTCTCTCTACAGGTTTTGAAATTTTAAAACTTTCTAACTCATTGCTCAAGAAAGAAATCATAATGAAAATCAGAAGATGCTTTAAAAAGCATAGTTGCGGAAATACTATAAGGAAAGCAGTCCAAAGTCGAGACTTTATAGACTGACAGGTGAGATTAGCAAAGAAGAAAGACTAAAAAGTATGAGTTAGCCATCCAATTAAGAAGTCAGAAAAGGAAAGGGGGAAAAAAGGAAAAAGAGTAGAAACAAATGAACTACAAATCAAAGACTCAAGAGACAAAATTAAAGACAGAAGTCAGTTCCTAAAGACTACTAAAGGCAAAATCTCATGAGAGAACAAGGAAAAAGGGGGCAAAATGAAAATAAACAAAATAAAAAATTTAAAAAGGGAACCTAATTACAGAGATTCAAAACATAAAAATGCATGAATAATTTTCTAAGAAATTAAAAACCTGGACTAACATAATTAACCTACCTAGAGTTGAAAAAATAATCTATTACTATAAAGAAACAATCAGTGACTTAAAATCTTCCCATGAATTCCATGCTACAAAGGCAACATTTACTACATTTTCAAAGGGAAGATTCTTTTACTCGAATGTAAACTCTTCTAGAGAACAGAAATAGACAATGCTTGACCCATTCTAGGCTATCAGTTTATCTTTGAAACCTAAGCCAGACAAAGACATAAATAGGCCAATCTCACTCCTAAGCATAGTTGCAAAAATTCCAAACAAAAATCAATAAACCAAGTCCAACAGGTTTTTTGTTTGTTTGTTTTTAGGAGGTAGCAGGAATTGAACCCAGGACCTTGTACATGAATAGCAGGCACTCAGCCACTTAAGCTACATTCGCTCCCCAACAGGTTTTTCCACCCCCAGAGATAGCCTCTACGTCTGAATGCCCATTGTTTGTGCCCGTTGTCTGTTTTGTTTTCTCTTTAGGAAGCACCAGGAACCAAACCCAGGACCTCCCATGTGGGAGGCAAGTGCCCAACCACTTGAGCCACATCTGTTCTCTCCCCAACAGGTTTTTAAGAAGGATGACACATGGTGGCCAACTAGAGCTCATCCCAGGAATGCAACAGTTATTTAACACTAAAAAGGGAAGCAGACTTGGCCCAGTGGTTAGGGCGTCCGTCTACCACATGGGAGGTCCGCGGTTCAAACCCCGGGCCTCCTTGACCCGTGTGGAGCTGGCCATGTGCAGTGCTGATGCGTGCAAGGAGTGCCGCGCCACGCAGGGGTGTCCCCGCGTAGGGGAGCCCCATGCACAAGGAGTGCGCCCCATGAGGAGAGCTGCCCAGCGTGAAAGAAAGTGCAGCCTGCCCAGGAATGGCACCGCCCACACTTCCCGTGCCGCTGACAACAACAGAAGCGGACAAAGAAACAAGACGCAGCAAATCGACACAGAGAACAGACAACTGGGGGAGGGGGAGAATTAAATAAATAAATAAAATCTTTACAAAAAACAAAAAAAAAACACTAAAAAAGCTGTGAAAGTATCCGCATGGCAGATGCAGAGGGCAATCATACCATAATTTCAATGGCAGAATAATAATTTAATAACATTCAAAGCCCATTAATGATTTTTTAAAAATTTCTTAGATAACAAAAAGAGAAAGAAACTTCCTTTCCACCAAAAACCTATAGCAAGCATTATCTTTGGTAATGAAACGTCAGAAGCTTTCCCTTTAAAATCAGTAACAAGGGAAGTATATCAATTATCTTCACATCCACTTAACGTGGTACTATAGTGCCTAGTTAGTCCAACATGACCAGGAAAAGAAATAAACAATCTACAGAGTAGAAAGAAAGAAACAAAACTCTCATTATTCATAGGGGATTGTCTCCATAGAAAATCAAAGAATCTAAATGGGTATATTAAAATTAAAAAGACCGTCTTGCAGAACAACCAGCAAGATGGTGGCAGAGTAAGGAGCTCCTAGAGTTACCCTGGCGCTATAGGGCAGTTAGGAATCACCCAGAGCTATCTAAAGCACCTGTTTGGGGGCTCCAGGAGATCAGAAAAGCATCCTGCATCATAAATGAGAGAATGAAAGGAGGGACTGCCCACCTGCAGAGAACACGCATAAGGAGAGTGCCCCGGAGGCCAGTGCCCATCCTCCACTGGAGGCACAAGCCGCCTCAGGAGCTGTTCCGCAGTTGGAATTGGAAGCTCCACTTCAAAAACACACCAACTTCAGCAACTGGCTAGTAAATTCGCCGGGCTAAAGTTTAATCCTAAGAACAGCTAAAATTTGAACCTGTCCAAGTCAGAAAGAGGCCAGTAGCTGCCATTTGACTCCACCCCTGGCACAAGGGAAGTGGGGTGGACTGAAAATCCCAGGGCTGGTGGGGACCAGCTTCTTTCCATCCAGATCAGACTGCAGCTCTAGCCTAGGCCCCAGTGCCACCTCTGGTAGGGAGGAAGTTGGGGGGACCTGCATCAGCCTCTCTGGGAAAATACAGGCCACGCCACAGAGGCTGGTGATCATCCCAGTCTGGCAGTGCAAACCACCCCAGGAGCTATTCTGTGGCTGGAGTTGGAAGTTCCATTTCCCAAAAACAGGGGGAGAAGATACAGTTGGCCACTGATTTCAGCTACTGATTAGTCCATTAGGCTGACTAATGTATAACCCTAAGAACAGCTAAAGTAGGAATCGGTCCAAGTGGGAAAGAGGCCAGTAGCCACCATTTTAACTCTGCCCCCAGCACAAGGGCAAAAGAGGCAGACTGAAGATCACAGTGACCACAGGGACCAGCTTCTTTCACCCAGATCAGCCAGCCTGCAGCCCTAGCCTAGGCTCAGCCCCATCTCTGGCAGGAAGGAAGCTATCCAGGTAAGTGCAGGTACATTTGACTGGCACAGACTGAATAATCGGAAGTCTACCAGGGCAACTGCAGTCATCTTGGACCCGCACTTCATAGTCTGCTGCCCACACCTGTAGCTCCATGCCCGCCCCAGGCAGGGGAGAAAGGGGTGTGAATCTTCATCAATCTCTCTGGACTACTGAAGTCTAGGCCTGCAAGACTTGGGTTATTCCACACAGCTGTGACTCTGTCCCTACTCCCGGCAAAGGAGAAAGTTGGGAGAAGCTTCATCGGTCCCTGGGGCAATGAGGGCAGCTTGAGCCTCCACAGCTAATAGCACCAGCTACATCCTTGGCTCCTACTGCACAACCAACAAGGGAGAAAGGGCAGGAAGCCCTAAACTAAAGAGAGAAACTGCACCCAGAATAAATACTCTAGTAAGCCAGATGCCAAGACACCAACAAAAAATTACAATCCACACCAAGATAATGGCCCAGTTAAAGAAACAAGATAAGCCTCCAGGTGACATAAAGGAGTTGAGACAACTAATCATAGATGTTCAATAAATTCAATGGGATGGTTAAAGAAATTAAGGATATTAAGAAGACACTGGATGAGCACAGAGAAGAATTTGAAAGCATACATAGAAAAACAGCAGATCTTACAGGAATTAAAGGCACAATAAATGAAATTAAAAATACACTGGAATCATATAATAGCAGATTTGAGAAGGCAGAAGAAAGGATTGGTAAGCTTGAAGAAATAGGCACTGAAAGCAAACATACAAAAGAACTGATGAAGAAAAGAATTGAAAAAATTTAAGAAGATCTCAGGGAACTAAATGACACAAAGAGATGTGCAAATATATGTGTCATGGGTGTCCCAGAAGGAGAAAAGAAAGGAAAAGAGGAAGTAGGAATATCTGAAGAAATAAAGGTAGAAAATTTTCCAACCCTACTGAAGGACAAAGATATCCATGTGCATGAAGCACAAGGTACTCCCATCTGAATAAATTCAAACAGACCAACTCCAATACACATATTAATCAGAATGTCAAATGCCAAAGACAAAGAGAGAATTCTGAGAGCAGCAAGAGAAAAGCAATGCATAACATATAAGGAATACCCAATAAGATTAAGTGCCGATTTCTCATCAGAAACCATGGAGGCAAGAAGACATTGGTATGATATATTTAAAGTACTACAAGAGAAAAACTTCCAGCCAAGAATCTTATATCCAGCAAGACTGTCTTTCAAAAATGAGGGTGAGTTTAGAATATTCACAGATAAACAGAAACTGAGGGACTTTGTAACTAAGAGACCGACTTTGCAGGAAATACTACAGTCTGAAAAGAAAAGACAGGAGAGAGAGGCTAAGAAGAAAATCTAGAAATGAAGATTATATTAGTAAAAGTAACTAAAAGTGCCAAAAGAGGGGTGAAAATAAAATATGACAAATAAAAACCCAAATATTTAGGAATAAACTTAACCAAGATGTAAAGCACTTGTATTCAAAACACAACTCATTGTTAAAATAAATTTTAAAAAGACCTAAATACTTAGAACACTCTATGCTCACAGATGAGAAGACTAAATATCATTAAGATGTCAATTCTTACAAAAAAAAAAGTCAGTTCTACTCAAATTGATACACAGAATCAATGCAATCCTGATAAAAATTCCACCAGAATTTTTTAAATAAATGGAAAACATGATTATCAAATTTACTTGGAAGGGTGAGAGGTCCTGAATAGCCAGAAACATCTTAAAAAGGGAAAGTGAATTTGCAGGACTCTCACTTCCAGACTTTAAATCATATTACCTAGGTACAGTGGTAAAAAAACAGCATGGTATTGGCATAAAGATGGACACATAGACCAATGGAACAGAATTAATGGTTCAGAAACAGACCCTCACATCTATGGCCAAGGGATTTTTGACAAGCCTGTCAAACACCCAGCTCAGGCAGAACAGTCCATTCAACAAATGGTGCTGGGAGAACTGGATATCCATAGCCAAAAGAAGGAAAGAGGACCCCTATCTTATACCTTATACAAAAAGTAACACAAAATGGCTCAAAAACCTAAATATAAAAACAAGAACCACAAAGCTTCTAGAAGAAAATGTAGGAAAATATCTTCAAGACTTGTTGGTTGGTGGTGGATTCTTAAATGAGAGAAGAGGAGGACTGAGATGGACTACTGATGTTTAATGTATGTAGGGATTTTAATTAACTTTACTGTAAAAGTGTGGAAATGTATAGAGTTGACGGTAACACATTATAGTGAGTAACAGCTGGTTTATAAATGGGAATGTGGCTGAAAAGGGTAGCCTATGGATGTAAATGTCAACTGACAGAAAGCTAGAGAATAATCTAGGGACTGAGTAACACAGTAAACCCAGAGGTGGATGAGAATCGTGTATGTTATGTATCTCTGTTTTGTAAGTTCACAGCTATTAGTATACACTCATTGTTTATGTATGTTTATGTACAAGTGATATACTTCAATAAATTTTTAGAACTGAGGAAAAAAGACAGCCTTGCAAGGTAACTAGATATAAGATCAACACATCAAATTAATTTCATTTCCATATACCAGTAATAAAGAAAACCTAATCCTAAAGATACAATTTATAATCACAAAATAAAAATAAAGACCTAGGGTAAACATTACAGAAGATACACAAGTCCTTTATGGAAAATATCAAAATTTGAGAAACACTAAAGATCTAAATAGTGTATTTGGAAGAGGAGGAATCAATATCATAAAGATGTTTATTCTCCCCAAAGTGATCTACAGACCGAAGTACCCCCTGTGAAAACATTGGAAGGACTTGTCTAAGAAGCTGGCGCCATGATTCTGAAATGTACATGGAAGAGCAAAGGGCCCAAGGTTCAAGAGACCTCCTGAAGAGGAAACAAGATGTCAGACTTGGCTACCAGCGTTAAGACTTAGAGGCAAGCTGGAGCAGCACACAGTGAGCCATGAGTATGGGAAGAGGCAAAAGTGAAGGCCCAAGACCAGGCGCTCTGCAAGGGGAGAGCTGAGGCAGTGCTCCATCAGTGGGGCTGGAGCAACTGCCTGCCCACGGTAAGAAAAGAACGGGATTTCCACTCCACACTGCAAGCAAAAATTAATTCCAAATGGACTAAGGATTTGTACATGAGAAGGAACTGATGCTTTTATAAGAAAATACAGAATGATATTTTTACAACTGGGAATAAGGATGGGCTTTTGAAACAAGACACAGTCCTAATATAGTAAAGGAAAAGAATCATAAGTTCAATTACATTCAACTTCACTGAAATTAAGAATTCCTGCCCATCAAAAGACACTATAAAGAAAAGTAAAAACACAAGCCACAGACTTGGAAAGATAACTGCAATCCACATAACTGGCAAAGGATTGGTATCCAGCATAAATAAAATACTCCTAAAATCAATAAGAAAAAAGACAACCCAAGAGAGAGACGCAAAGGGTATGAACAGGCACTTCACAAAAAGAGGTCTCAGGAAAGGTGATAAAACACTGGAAAGGAGGGGAGTGGGTGCAGCTCAGTGGTTTGAGCGCCTGCTTCCCACATATAAGGTCCTGGGCTCAGTCCCTGGTACCCAGGTTTAAAAAAAAAAAAGGGAAAAGATGCTCAACCTGTAATTGGAGAAATGCACATGAAGATCACACGACATGCTATTCTGTACCCAGTAGGTCAGCAACTATTAAGTTGTGTGAGAATTCCAAGTTAAGGTAAGGGTGTGATCATCTGATAGGACCCGACCTGCTTTGAACACTTTTGTAAAATGGTTCCCTATCTTCTAACACTGACCACTGACAGGACCTGTGATCCATATTCCACCCCTGAGTCTATACCAAAGAGAAGCTCACAGCTGCAGTGGCTGAGAGCCAAGAGCTCTCAAAGAGCAAAGCGTCCCAATGCCCACTGAGAGTCAAATAAGATAAATAAATGGTGGTTCTGGCACCCAGCAGAATGCCACGATGCACAGAAGATGAGTGAGCTACAGTCACACACAGCAACTGAACACTCAGAAACATAATTCTGAACCAATGAACACTGGGAGAATATAATACGCTTATAATAAAGCAACAAGCAAAACGAAACATCTTTTTGAGGAATATATGCTTATTTAGTAAAACCAGAGACAGTTAAAAAGCAGGAGAATGACAAAGACAAAATTCAGAACGGCGATAAGCTGCGGTGGGAGAGCGGGGCGGGGCAGGGAGTAATCCCACCCACGGCAGCGGCCCTGACTGCTGGGTTTGCGCCTGAACTTACAGTGTATCGCACTGTTCCTTACGATGTATCAAATGCCTATAAACAGCAAAAAAAGAAAAAGAGGAAAGAGGGAGAGGAGGAGGAAGGGAGGGAAGGAAAGAGGAAAAAGGAAAGAGAAAGGAAAGTAAAAACAGTAAACTGAATAAGAAAGATATGGAACACCAAACTAACACGGTAATGGATCTGGAAGTTGACATTCCATAAAATGGAAAACCTACATACCCTGAAAATAGCCACACGATGATTAGCGAAGAAGCTAAATATTAAGAGGAAATATCAAAACCTCAATCATTTTCAATGAAAACCAAGCTCTTCTCCCATTAAATTTGTACATAACCCAAAAATTTGTGAGTGAACCCATTTTCCCCTTTAACTTCAACAACAACTCCACAGACTTGGTGTCACCGAGACCATTTCAGCCTTCCTAGTTAACAGAAGTCACACTTAACACTGCTCATTTCGGGAAGCGTTTTGCCTCCATTGAGGACTGCTTTTATGAGCATTTAAGTTCATGGTTTTCACACAGATAGCCAGGAGGACATGGTCCAATCATCCCGGCAGCCACGAGTCCTGGCTCACTTACTTAGAACACATGTTTATTCTCCTTCTCTCAGGGATTCCCAAGGGCCATGGGAAGTGCGGTCTAAACAGCCAGGCTAGTGGTTCAGGTTGAGAAATGGTTCGTTCCAGCTGCCCAAGTACACCTGGGACCTAGACAGCCCTGGCCGATTCACATGGCAAAGGCAGAGCTGCAGAGTCCCCAGGTAGACAGTACTGCAAGGGGTTTACGTGACCCCAGTCCCCACCGCCAGAGGTGTCACCTGCAGAGGTGTCTGAACTCCAGCTGGGAAGAAGTCACTCTCCTGTCAGGGCTCATCTTCGACAGCATGAAAATGCCAAAATGCCAGGCCTCAGCAGAGAACACATGTGGTTCCCAGTTACAGCTTCGATGACAAAAGAAAATTCTGAATTAAATATATCCTTGACTTCCTCTATCTTTCCAACTCTGAGTCCTCTCCAAGTAGAGCTGAAATGGTCCCCCTGTGGGGTAAAAATACCAAAACACTTTACTTAATACTAGCAACAGAAAGTGAGCTTGTTTCTACCCACTGCACCAAATTCTGCAGTCTGGGCTACACCTAGGCATTACTCTCACCATCCATCAGGATTGCACCCAGAAAGCAGCGCTTACAGGACAGGATTGGCACATGGGCAGAGCAAGAGGTGAGGAGCAAAACGGAGGGGAGGAGGCAACTAAGAATCCAGCAGGTATCACCTTGAGGGCTGGGTGGGTAGTGGGGAGACATGGTGTTACCGGAGCCCGAAGGCAGGATCATGGGTGAAGGGTGGTGGGGAGGGGAAGGAAAGGGTAGATGAACCCCAAGAGTTGACGTACTGTGCTCAAGATCAGACAAGAGAGCAGGGCACCGCCCTCCAATCTTCCACGAGTACCTCCCTCTAGCTGGGTCCACCCAGAAGCTGGGGGTGGGGGGGCAGAGGGGCCTGGGATGCATGGCAGAACCGGGGGCCACGGGCGCCTGGGGTGCACAGCAGAGCGAGAAAGGACAGAGCTGCTGACCTGGCCCCTCCCCAAACATCTGCGCTCACCTGGAAAGGGTCTGCCATGCCTCGTCCCTCTCTTGACTCCGAAAGTCCCACACCTGAGTCAGGTAAGAGCCCCTGAACACCAGACTTGGACCATGAGTCTTCATTCCCTAAATACCCACACCCATATCTTCCACCAGTACCTCCTTCTAGCTGGGTCTACCCAGGAGCTGGGGGCAGGGGAGGGACCTGCGATGCACAGCAGAACTGGGGGCCATGGGCTTTCAGCTATCATTGAGGACTCAAACAAAACAAAATAAGAGTCACACACGCAAAAAAAAAAAAATTCCTGCATTTATTTTTAAAAAGCCAACATTAAATTGCTTAACGTCCCTTATTTAAAACTTCAGGACAAATTCCTCTGGAGAAAGGTTTATCCCCAGTTAATAAATGACACTAATCTCCTAATTACACGGCAAGGGCCTAGCAGCTCATGCTGGCCCCCTTCCGCCGTGGCCGCTGAGCGAAAGCGCCACTGCATGGGCAGCTGCGCAGGCTCTCCTGGCTCAGTCCCCGTTCTCAGTACACGCTAAGTCCATGACAGCCCCCACAGCACAGCCGAGACTCAGGAAACAAACAGAAGAGCCTTTTGTCCCGAGTCCAGGTCCTCAAGCGCACACAGTCGAGGCGCAAAGCGGCCAGGGCAGACCCAGCAGCGGACGGTCAGGGTCAGCGCCCAGCCACCAGCAGCGTCCCAGGCACGCAGCTATCCACGGGCGACCGCGCCCCCAGCCCACCTGTGCCACGCTACACTGCAAAACAGTAACGATGAACGTTTACTGAGCTCGACTCAGAGCCAGGCCTTTTCAAGCATCTTGTGTGTACTAACTCTTTTAATCCCCGTAAGAATCAGGAAGCAACACCATCTTTAACCAAATGTTGGTGAAACACCAAAAGGTAAAGTAGCTTTTTTCAAGATCACAAAAATGAATGACATAGTCAGGACTCAAACCCAGACCCCTGGACTCAAAAGTCTCTACCAAAACACAACTTTACTCCAGCACTTAGAGTCTCAACAAGGAGAGAAAGCAAAAGAGACATCAGAGCCCAAATATGGGCAAGAAACATGAGTTTAATAGCCAAAAGACATACAGGAATTGCAAAAACTGCAAATGGACTGGGTAAAAGTATGCCTTGCTTTAGAAGATAAGTTAATTTTCTTCTTTAACTCTGTTTCAGTCAGGGGGGAAAAAATCAACATTAAAAAAATAACTACCTATGTATAAGAAATCTAACAAGGATGAAAAACTTACATATTTTTAAGTTTTTAAAATTTCTCATTCTTTGAAATTTGTGGTAGGCAACAAGAAGCAAGTTAAGCATCTTTAAAAAGTAGTCAATGAAGTTTTACACCAGCTTCTTGCTAATACAAAGATTGATGTTAGGAGTAGAGGATTTTTTGCAATTTGAGCCATCTCAGTGCCTTTAAGCCAAACTGGTGTCCCTTTTGTTAATACAGTTCCATTAAAAAACCTTATGGAGGGGAAGCGGCTGTGGCTCAATCAGCTGGGCTCCCGTCTACCATATGGGAGGCCCTAGGTTCACGTCCCGGGGCCTCCTTTTGAAGGCAAGCTGGCCCTTGCGCCGTGGAGAACTGATGGCCTATGCGCCGTGGAGAGCTGGTGCAGCAAGATGATACAACAAAGGGAGACAAGCAGATACAAAAAAAACATGCAGCAAATGGACACAGAGAAGAGACAGCATGGAACAAGCCACAAGGGGGGGAATAAATAAATAAACAAATAAATAAAATCTTAAAAAATATATATACAGAGAATTGAGCTTCTGGCAGCAAGGAAGTAACAAGAACCAAACCCAGGCTGCCATCTTAAACTAAAACAAATAAAATACATGAAGCCACAGTTTCCAAAACACTTGACAAGAGGCATCCTGGGCTATGTACCGCCCCTGAGATAAAGGAAGCAAGGAGGGCCCTACAATTGCCCCAGCAAATGCCACAAGACAGCATCCAGGCAGAGAAAAGAGGAGGAACCCAAAGCAAGTCCAGGAGACTCATTGTGTCAACAAGACACATCAGAATTCAGAAAGGCCAGAACTGCTAGAATTTGTGGCACAGAAAGAAACGAGCCCTATGCTAGACTGATATAGGAAGCCCTGAGAGATGAGCCCTATACCAGCCTACAGTTGAGATTGAAGAAGCTGAGACCATGGAACCTTAAGAGGAAGAAGGAAGGAGAGACCAGGCAGAGATCACCTGCCATCTTGCTTCACCATGTGGCAGCAGATTTTGGTGAGAAAATACCTCTTATGGTACTCTGACTTGGACTTTTTAGGGCCTTGTAACTGTAAGCTTTTATCCATGTAAATACACTTTATAAAATCCAACAGATTTCTGGTACTTTGCTTCAGTACCCCTTTGGCTGACTAATACACCAAGTAACTACCAAAACTCACACAGAGCTAGGAACTGTCCACGTTCTCATCAGCTGGAGTAGAAATACCTCATAATACAACATTCATTGGTAAAGGTTTCAGAAGGGTTAAACATGGACTAAATCCTGTTCAGAAATCACCATAACGATGCTTAAAAGCAAGGTGCAAAAGGATCCAACTGAGTCTAAGTAATTTACCTGCATCAGAACGAAGTCCAAAATTCTTAGAAAAAAATACTACAATCTGGCACTCAAAAAAAAACCAGAATGTCCAGCATCCATTTAAAAACTAACACACATACAAAGAAGCCGGGAAATATAACCCACAACCAGGAGAAAAATCATTCAACAGAACCAAATCCAGAATGGCAGACAAGATTAAACAAGGAGACAAGGATATGAAAATAGACATTATACAAATGCCCCATACATTGAGATGGTGAGGGAAACATGAAGATGAAAAAAGAAATGGAAGGCAGAAAAAAAGATTCAAATGGAGTTTCTACAGATTAAAGATATGATATCTAAAATGAAAAATTCATTCCATAGGATTAACAGATTAGGTACAGCAGAAGAATATGTAAACATGATGGCATAGCATTTTGGAAACTATCTTGACACAAAATTTTTTTTAAAACTGAAAAACATGATCAGAACCTTAGTGAAATGTGGAACAGTCTAACATATGTTACTGGCATCCCAGAAAAAAAAGAAGGGTCAGAAAAAATATTTCAATACTGACTTTCTTTCAAATTTGATGAAAAATCTGTAATCACAGATGCATGAGGCTCAATGAATCAAAGCAGCATAAACATAAAGAAAATGACATCAAGACACATCATAATCAAGAAGTGATGAAGACGAAAAAAGAGGGAACAAAAGCTATTACATAGAGAAACAAAAGTAAAAATGACAGGAAACTAGTGATCAGAAACTATACAAGTCAGGCCACAATGGAACAGCATCTTTAATGTACTGAAAGAAAACAAAACTGTTTACCTGGAATTCTATGGATATCAAAATAACCTTAAAAAATGAAGATGAAATAAAGGGAGGGAGGGGTAAATAGGGGAGAGGAAGGAAGGGAGAAGACAGGGAGGGAAAGAAAGATCAGTGGGAGGAAAGAAGGGAAGGAAAGGAAGAAAGGAAGACATTTCATACACCAGCACACCTCAAGAAATCCCAGTGGAACTTTTTCAGGCATTAAAAAATGATACAGAAGGAAAATTTAGATCTATGCCAAGGAATGATGAGCACCGAAATGGTAGAAATAAGGTATTGTGAAATTTATAACATATGCAGGAGTAAAATGTATGCACGAATGTCATAAAGAAGTGGGATAAGAGAAAGTGAAGGATACTGCTGTAAGGTTCTCTACTTAAAGCCAACCCCAAAAATAGAGAGAAAGAGAAAGAGAGCTAACAAGGCACAGTGTAGATAAAATGTTAGAATCATTTAAAAAAAACCTCCATCCAAAAGCAGGCATGACAAAAGTGGGAAAGGACACTAGACTAGAAGGGAAAGCATGATGATATACTTAAATCCAACCACAGATATAATTACCTGAAATGGAAATTACTAAATACTCCAATTAAAAAAAAGACATCAAGACATCATCAGATTAGATTTCTTAAAAAGTAAGACCAAACTGTACACCATCTGTAAGAAACATACTTTAAATACAACACCAATGGTAAATAAAAGAATGGGAAAACATTTAGCATATAAACATGAATCAAAACAAAACTGGAGTGGCTTTCTTAATATCAAACAAAGTGATTTCAAAGCAAGGCATTTCACCAAGGGTAAAGAGGACCCTTTAAAAGGCTAAAGGGGTTAGTTCACCAAGAGGATATGAGAGTTCTGAATGTATAGTGCCTAATACGAGTGTGAAACAGATGAAACAAGAAGTTATAGAACCGCAAGAGGAAATAGGTAAATCTACAATTATAGTTGGAGATTTTAACACCCCTCTTCTAATAGTTTACAGAACAAGGATACAGAAAATCAACAGGATACAGATGCCTTGAACCCTGGACGTGTAAAGGGCATGCCACGAAGAACCACAGAAGACACATTCTTGTCAAATGAACACGAACATTCACCAAGAGACCCTACTCTGGGCCACAAAATACCACTGAAATAAATTTAGAAGTATTGAAATCATAAAAAGTATGTCCTCTGACCACAAAGTAATTAAACTGGAGATCAATAAAGAAAGACACCAGGAAGATCCCCAAATATTTGGAAATGAAATAAAAACTTCCAAATAACCCATGGATCAAAGAAGACATCACAAGAGGAATTAAAATACACACTGCACTGAATCAAAAATGAAATCCCAACTTGTCTATGGATGCAGCTAAAGCAGTCTTTAGAGGGAAATTTTAGCATCAAATGCTTATATGAGAAGGCAGGACTCAACTCAGTGATCTAAGCTTCTACCTTAAGAACTTACAAAAAGAAAGTAAATTAAACCCAAAATCTACAGAAAGAAGGAAATAAAGACAAGACAGAAATCAATGGAATAAAAAACAAAAGCGAAAAATCAGAAACAAACGTTGGTTCTTCAAAAAGAAAACTGATAGGCTCTAGCCAGAATGAGTAGGGAAAAAAGTCAGAAGATGCAAAATATTAATATCAGGAATAATAGCAGGGATGTGACTAAAAATCCTGCCAGCATTACGAGGATAATAAGGAAATACTGAAACAATACTAGGCCAACAAATTCAACCACTTAGATGAAAACAGAAATTACCAAAAAAGTCACATGAAATATGGCCTAACCCTCTATCTATCAAAGAAATTCAATCTGTCCTTAATGTCCTTCCCACAAAAAGAAAACTCTATACCCAACTGGCTTAAAGAAAAGTAAGCTACAGACCAATAACCCTCATGACCACAGACACACAAATCCTCAAAGATATGAAACTGAATCCAGCAGGATATAAAAATAATAATATCCCAAACCCTAGAGAGGATTATCAGGAATGCAAAATTGGTTTAACTTGAGAAGAGCAATGGCTGTAATGCGCAGTATTAGCAGCGTCGAGGGTGTCCGCAGACCCTCCAGCTGGGGCCCGCTTGGTGGTGGAGACAGACAGGTGAAGGCAGCGTGGAGCACAGCACTGGAAAGGACCGGCCTCCTTCCCAACACTCACCACTCCAGCAAGAGAAAGGAAAAAGCCCGCATCGTCCAAGCATGTCCTGATGAAGCAATAAACTGATGGACTTGACCGAATCTTGACCCTTGCCACCCTCTGCACCCCACCGAGAAGCGGTCACGAAGCCCCCCTGCTGCACCCGGGCAGGGGCTTCTCGAGGAAGAGTCCCCATGGGAGGGCTGGAGCTCTACGACAGACCGGCCAATTTCCTGGTACAGCACAAACCTTGCTTGAACGAATAACAAATTATGATTATTCAGACTTCGCTGGATTCCAGAGAGCTTCTCATAAAGGAACAACATGAGGATGTGGCTGCAAGGAAGAAAACTAACAGTATTTGTTGCAATGGATCAAACAAGAGCTAGGAGTCATGACTAGAACTCTGGAAAACTTGTACATACCACCTTAAGCCTGACAACTTCCCAATACGAAAAGACTCTTTTGAGGAGAAAGGTGGCAATGTTAACAAATACATAATTTTTTTTTCTTCCCTTCCCCACCCTGCTTGGGGTTTTTTTTGCTGCCTGTGTGCATTTACTATGTGATCTTCTGTATGTATTTCTCTTTTTGTCTTCTCTTCTCATGTTTCTCCTCTACAATTCACTGGGACTCAATCCTGGGGACCCCTAATGTGGAGAGAGGTTCCCTGTCAGCCGCGCCACCTCAGTTCCTGGTCTTTGCTGCACTTCACCTTGACTCTCCCCTTCATCTCTCTTTGGCTGTATCATCATCTTGTTGCAAGACTCACTTGCACGGGCACTGGCTCACCACGTGGACACTCGGCTTGCTGTGCGAGCACTCGGTTTGCCATGCAGGCACTGGCTCGCCACGCGGGCACTTGTGTAGACACTCAGCTCGCCACGCAGACACTCATGTGGGCACTGGCTCACCACGCAGACACTCGCCTCACCACACGGGCACTCCCGTGGGCATTCCGTTCACCACATGGGCACTGGCTCACCATGTGGGCACTCATGTAGGCACTGGCTTACCATGTGGGCACTCAGCTCACCGCATGGGTACTCGGCTCACTGCAAGGGCACCCATGTGGGCACTCAGCTTGCCACACAGGCACTCAGCTCACCGCATGGGCACTGGCTCACTGTGCAGGCATGCTTTCTATTCCACGAGGCAGCCTCAGGGATTGCACCCAGCTCCTCCCATAGGGTAGGCAGAGGCCTTATCACCTAAGCCACATTCCCTTCCCAAATACATACCTTTTAATACGGTGTTACGTAATGTCAACATTTGAGATAGATGAATAATTGGTGCACCAATCTTTTCCAACAGATCAATGAATGATATTACAAAATCATTCAAAGTGCAAGATAAAGCAATTTATTTCTATGTAATGGAATACAAAAGTTTATTGATAAAGTTTCAACTTTTAAGAAACTACAACTTAGCCGAGGAACTTAGCATCAAGTTCCAATGCAGTGTCAAGGAGGAATTTATCCATAATTGGATAATCTGGAGAAATGATGAAAATGTCCCTCCCTTTGCCAACTGCGTATCCGTGAGGCCAAATTCTCTTGATACTCTCTATCCAAAACAAGATACCACAACAGACAATGTGGAAACAGGTACGGGAATTTAGCCATTTCCTATTAATCCAGATATTTAAAAGATCTGCCAAAATGTAAACCAAAGCCATGTCCAATTTTTTAATGGAAAAGTTATTTTTTGTAAAAACAATGTTATTTATATTAAGCTATAAAAGATTTATCATTGTTAAAGTGAATTAATTTTTTTAAAAATTCTCAATGTAACTTCCTACAATATTAAATACTGGAAGATATAATCCACATAAGTTCTCTGGGATCCCCCCAAATTTTTAAGAGTATGACAGGCTCTGAGACCACTGGCCTGGAGGGAAGAGTCAGGAGCCCTGGCCCCACCCCACCTGCCACCTCTACACTGGGCGCCTCTCAGGGACCAAGCCCCACACCTGCAAAGGTGCGGAAGGCAGAGGAGCACACCTGCGCTCCACACCCACCCTCCAGAACTCAGCCAGACGGGCACGGGGGTCCTTGGCTGCCACCTGAGGAAAGCACTCATGTTCCAGTATTTTTTAAATGCTTTCCACACCCTCCGCCTCCACCACCACCATCTGTCCAAACTCTTCTATAACAAATTTGATTAAATCTCTCCAGGAGACTTCGTCATAAACTCCACCGTAGAACTTATCATGACTTCAGCTTAGACTTGGAAATATGAAAAAAAAAAATCCTTTGGCAAAGCAAACCAGTATATGAATACAATTCCATATGAAAACATTTAAAATACATTAGATTTTTGGTCAAGATGAAAGACCAAAAAAAAAAAAAAACAAGCAATCTATTCTAATTGGGTTCCCATGGTAACTGTGCAATTGGGTTTTTCAATATAACATCCCAAAGGCCCAATGCACACTTGTAAAATATACTTCAAACAGCCTGAATTGTTTTTACATTATAGCACTCCCAGGAAGATCAATTACTATACACCCCCACCCTAACTATTAGTGGCAGGAGATGCTAACACTATTTGCCATATTAACATAAGTCACGTAAGGAACGCTATATATCACAATAATTACATAAAACTAATCATACACTTCAGATTCCTCAAACATGTTCTGGGTAATAAACCGATACTGCTGTTGTCACAGAATTGTGTTTATGAAATGTAAGAAATCGAGCCCAACTCTACTCCAAAACCATTATGCCTCTTTTATTGATTTCAAAGATAAACAGAATCAATCATTAATAATTACATTATAAGATGACCCTCAAGGTTAATCATATTCTTAGAGACTCTCACTATGGAATTAAACAACAAATATAGCTGCACTAATAAATAAATGAATAAAAGATAACCGAGAAGGATTCAAATTCGCACTTTACATATCAAGAGCACACCAAAAAGCCCAGCACAGCCACAAAGTCATGACTCTTGCTTCCCTGCAGACTTTGGCAGGTCTCCCCGAGAGCGAGAGGCCAGGGCCACAGAGAGCCAGGACTTGGGGATGGCAAGTCCCATCAGGGACGAATTTACAACCCAAGTTTTCTTTGCCACAATCCTAAAACTCCCTACCTTCTGCAGATATGCAACCCATCCCACAAACTGGGACCTGAGCAGAGGTAAGTTCCCGTGTCTTTTATTTCTCCCAGTGGCCGCGGGGGGCCAGGGTGGTACAGCTGCGAGCCAGCAGCCCTCCAGTGACAAATGTCTGGTAGGACCCCAACTCAACAGAGGTTCTCCAAAAGTTCCCTGGAAACCTCTCAAAACGCCAAGGAGCACTGCATGGCTCTCTGGATGCCAGGTGGTGCCCAAGAGGCTGGCCTGAGGCCGCCCCGTGGAACACCCAGGATACAGGCTGTGGTCACCAACCACCCTGCCAGCCAACAAAAGAAAGTCCACCCACAGTCCAGGCTGCCGCCTAATCCTCCCAGGAGCTTAGGAACCCCAGGCGCCCACCCGCCTCTCCTCCCCAGCTGGCCTCCCCCTCCCCAGCTGGCCTCCCCACGAGCAGAACCCCGGCAGGCCTTCAGACGCCAGCGGTGCTCACCTGCCCTTGCCTGCCCTCGCCCACTTTGGCCACCACTGGGGTCTCCAGGCACACTTCTGGGGATAGGGAGCTAACACTGCAGCCAGTGTTCTGACTACAAATTAGCCTCCTCCCAAAGCAGGAAATAACTGTCATCTGCACTTTGCTGGGCCTCCCGTCACCAAGGGTGAGCGCACACCGAGGCAGAGAGAGCTTCTGGGAGAGAACCCCAGCGCCCAGGGAGAGGAGAGCAAGGCGTGCGGACGCAAGGCTGAGATGCGGGCGAACACGGAGGTGGAAGGGGCCCGAGCGGCGGGCCGGGGGCAGGGCGCAGGGTGCCCCGAGCCGAGGGCAGGCGGGCGTGCCGGGCTAGCGGGGCTCAGGGCCCACCTCGCCCACGCCTCCAGCAGGAGGGAGGCGGATGAAGCGGCTGCGCATCTTCCTGCCTGTCAAGGTCCCTGCCGGGCCCGGATCCTCCGCTCGGCCTGGCGGGGTGCTGGGTGCCTGCCGCTGCCCAGGGGCTCTCTGGGACGGGGGAGGGAGATGCCGGGGAGCATGAGAGGCCACCGAGGGCCCCCGGGGCCACGCTATGGGCATCGGTGGGCAGGACACAGAACGCGGGGCGCTCCTTGTCCTGACCGGAAGCCTCGGGGCGGCCCCCCCGGCCTGAACGCGGCCCAGCTGCCCGAGAGCATCTCCTCACCAGGTACACTCCAGGGCGGCTTTGAGACAGCGCCTTATTGTTCTGAGTGACGCTGGATAAACTGTAGGGAAGTAATGAGCATCCAACAATCAAAACAGACCAGGAACGATCGCAGCCATAAATTGGATTTTCAATAAGTAATTGGGTGTTTCTACATGAATGCCAGGACACAAGTGAAGCACATCAAATGGCTGCTTTCAACATTAAAACTACTTGAAACACTTATTTCTGGCCAATACAGAAGAATATTTAACTAACCTTTCCAAGAATCCATCCTGTTTTAATTGTCCTGATAGCCAATGGGTAGGAGGAAAAGCAGCACCTCAGGCCCGAAGAAAAGAAATCAAAGCAAGAAACCTCGACAGACAGAGAAAGGGCAAGGTCTGCAGAGCCGTAACCTCCGAGGCTTTCCTGTAGTGACGAAAGTCCAGAGGAGGCTACAAGAACCGGGGTGGTGACCCGGCCTAAAGGGAAACCTAGGGGCTGGGAAAAGGGCTGACCACACAAGGGCAAAAATAAAGAAATTGAAAAAAAAAAAAAGGCGGAGGAGGGCGCGAAAGCCCGTACTTCTGTAGGAAAAAGGAAGGTCAGCTCCTGATCATGACTGAGCCCAAAGGCACTCAAGCCGTGCGGGGAGGCCCAGGGGCGCCGGGGGTCCGCTGCCTGAGCCCCCTGGGGAACCACCTGCTAGGTGTGCTGGGCCGCCCCTGGTTTTACCACTGCAAGTCCCGAGGGGACAGAAGACAGGCTCTGACCCCAAACCCTCCAGGAGAGAAGACCGCAGTGCTGACTGCGCCAAAGGGCGGGTCCCCCAAAATTAAAAATATTAACTTAATTTTAGAACCTGCACATCTCTCTACATGGCAGTTCTTGCAATAACTCCAGAAGTCACCTACCGGGAGCAGCCTCTGTCCGTGTCCCTCCTGGGACCCCAGGAGAACTCAGTCCAGGGCCGGCTTTCCTGGAGGTGCACAGCAGGGCTCCCCACACGCACCCGCCTGCCCGGCTGCTTGTCCCGCCACATCTCCCTGCCCAAGGAGCAGCGCTCATGGGCTTAGGACAGCCGGCCGCGCCCCAAAGCAGAAGGCGGCTGTGTCCCGGCCTGTCCTGGGCCCTCTCCACGCCAGCGCCAGCAGCTCTCCTGGTCTAAGTGGTCACTCCCATCGTGCACCAGTTGGTGGCCACCAACGCTGTCCTTGATTTAAGGGTGACCACCTCAGGTTCACCTCCACGACATGCAAAGCCAGCTGGCCCGTGTCGCACCTGCCTGCCAGTGCACCAGCCCGTGGCTACCACCCCTCCCTGGGGACGCTCTACCTGGCAGGTGGGTGCTGCCTCCCGTTAACTCACGTCTGCACCCAAAGGCCACTCTCCAGAGGCCCTTCTTCCACCTTTCCTGCCCCCACCTCGACCCACTCCGCCTTCTGGGCACTAACCCCCCAAACCAACAACCTGCACGTCCGACGGCCACAGCACCCCAGACGGCAGCTCCTGGAAGCCAGGGAAGCTGCTCGGTGGCCTGGAGGCCCGGAGCCCAGGGGCATCTGCTGGCCGCGGCCTCGAGGGCACCACGCCAGAGGGCACGGTGTGGCTTTAGCTAAGGACACCAGGCACACACTTCACCCCTAGTTTGCATTCCAATGTGGACGTGCACCGGGAAGTTGATGGTCTGATTTTAAAGCTTCTACTACTACTTGCAGGAAAGCACAGGTCCCCCATGGAGAGCTGGCCAGGATGGGAGCACCTGCTAATGAGCCTCATTCCTCCCTGCTGGCATTTCTGCCCGAACAAGCAGTTAAAATAAGGCAATCTCCTGCCTGGAACCCAAATGCCAGGCAAGGCAGAAAGCGGTTATTTACCCTTCCAAAGCCAGACGTTTTTCCGACTTTCCTCAAGGATGCTCTTTATCTGAATAAAACAAATAAAATGCATAGACACCAAACATTTTTGTCTTTCTCATTTAAAAAAACGGGAAGAATCTATAAAGCTAGTCAACTTCCACAACTGCTTCCTTGCTCTCCACCCACAGCGTCCTTAAAAGGCAAGCCCAGCGGGCGGCCAGCAGGGGCCAGGCCGGCACCTCCAGGGGAAGCGGTCCCCAGACAGCGCCCCACGCACAACACACCCGAGGTCCCGGGCTGGGAGCAGAGGCCCCCGCGGGCACTCGGGGCTCCTGGAGCTGGGCCACCGACTGCCCCGGCCTCTCGCGTGGACCACGGCCTCCTCCCGCTGCACGCGCCTGGCAGGCCCCGTGCATCCTGGGGGCCCCGTGCCCAGGCCTTGCACCCAGGCCCTGCCCAGAGTGCCCCACCCGGTCTCCGAGTGGACTTGTGGCGGCGCTGGCCCGTCGGGCAGTGAGGCGTGAGGATAAAGGCCTGAGCGGGGTCTGGCTCATGGGTGCTGCCCCCCTCCTCCTGAGCCCTCTGCTCTCCCATGGGTGCAGGCTGGGTGGGAACACCTTCCCCAGTCAGCAAGCACCACACAGGCCTCGCGGGCAGTCAGCGTCCAGCCGCAACCAAAGCTGTCCCCAAACTTCGTCGGGTCCCGGACGCCCTGAGAGGGCATGAGTAGGTGCACTGTTCAGCCCACTCCAGGGCAAATGTGGGCACAGCCGGCGCTTAGATTTCACTCGGCACACAGGCGGACATTCGTCATGCCCACCTCGCTCTGCAAAGCACTTCTGACAGCGCCTCGCTTTCCCTTTGCCAAGGTAACAGGACAAGGGGTAGAAGCCCGGACTTGGCGATAAACTCTACTCCTTCTCCCCACGCACCCAGTGAGCTGTCAGCAGAGACCCAGTTCCCTCACATGCAAAACAAAGCGTGTGCCTGCGGGACTGAACCACAGCCCCCCCAAGTCCCAAGTCCTGAGCCCTGGGTGAGGTGGGCTCATCTGCAAATGGGATCTCCAAAGAGCCCGGCAAGATGAGGCCACCCAGGTGTAGCTCATACCAGAGGACCTTACAAGGAGGGGAGACAGGCGACACGGCCACGTGGCACGGCCCTGAGCCTGCAGCACATGCCCAGCCTCGGAGAAAGCATGGCCTGGGACACCTTGCTTTAGGACTTCAGGCCTTCGGAACTGGAATGATAAATCTGCTGGTGTCTGCACCCCGGACCCTCGGCACCTCGTCGTGCCAGGACCAGGGGACACGGGTCCATGAAGAGCAACCAGCACGGGGCCTGACACATGGGGAGCCATCAGGAGACTGTCAGCATCAGCAGCATCCTCGAGTGGCCGGGTCTCCCAGAGCTTGAGTAATCTTACCAGGCTGAGCCATGACATGAAGGTAAAGGGACACCCAAAATCACAGCCCATTTCCACACCGGCACACCCCACCTGCACTCCAGGCTTGAGAGAGCCTACCCACGGGAACACGTCACACCTGGCTCCTGCAGCACAGGCAGGCACACCTGTGGTCAGGGCTCATGGCCACAGCCACCGTGTCCAGTGCTGGTTCTGGGCCTCCGGGAAGTTGTTTCAATTTAAAGACTATTAAGAGGCAGGACCTGGGGTGGTGCCCACCAGGAACATGCGCCAGGTATCACGGCTGTGGCTTGCCACCAGCCAGGCACACCTGACCTTTCAAGATGCTGCCACCTGAGGAGCATCTTGGGGCCAGGGACCTGGCACTTGGGAAGCACGCAATAACGTCTATCGCCAAAGAAAATGGAGCCAGGCAGCACCCAGGTGAGGTAACAGTGCTAATTTGCTGGCTCTCTAAAATTCCTGTGGGCTGTAAGCAACAGCTGCACCAGCCTTCAGACCCAACCAAGGTCCAAGATCACCTGGATCAGATGCTGGAGAGCAGCACTGCAGCCAAGAGACCCTGAGCTCTAGGACTGCCTCCACTTACCCAGGTTTTTGTGTCTCTGGGCTTACAAGTGCCAACTACTATTATTTTTCACTAACTACCATGTGCTGGGCTAGGTGCGATCCCCAAGTGTGGATTCTCTTGTCATATTCCACCATGGCCTTACGGAATGGGGAGTGTCATATTCCCCACTGCTGGAGAAACCAAGGCTGGGAAAGGTTAAGTGACTTTACTCAAACTCATAGCCAGTAACTGGTGGAGCCAGCTCACCACGCAAGCAGCCTGTTTCTAGGGGCTGCACTCGGACCACTGTGCCATACCGTCTGTTTCCGTTTCCTGGCTGTTTAAGCAAATACCGTACAATGGGCCAGGTTAAGCAATCAAGATTTTGCTCATGATTTCTCTCTCCCCCTCAGCCCCTACCCCCCGTTGTCTGCTTTCTGAGTCCACTCGCAGTATGTTCTTGTGTCTGCTTGTATTCTCACTAGGCGGCTCCGGGAACCAATCCTGGGACCTTCCACAGTGGGAGAGAGGTGCTCAATCTCTTGCACCTCCTCAGCTCCCTGATCTGCTGGGTCTCTTATTGTCTCTCCTGTGTCTCTTTTTGTTGAGTCGTCTTGCAGCACCAGCTCTCCGCATTGACCAGCACTCCCACGCGGGGCAGTACTCTACACAGGCGAGCACTCTGCACAGGCTAGCTCACCACACGGGCAGCGTGCCCTCACCAGGAGTCCCTGGACATCAAACCCTGGACCTCCCATATGGTAGACAGGAGGCCAATTGCCTGAGCCACATCCACTTCCCTGCTCATGGTTTTGAGGCCAAGACAAAAACCAAATCAAGGCAGCATCAAGGTGATGCTTTCCCCCCGCCCCCCCACAAGACTGTGGTATCCTGGGGCCAGCTGCCAGCGGTCCTTGGTCCTTGGCTTTTCTGTTACATGGCAGTGCACATGGTGGCATCTCCTGGCCTCTCCCTTCGCTTCCAGGTTCCCTGGATGTTCAGCCTCTGGCTGCTCCCTCTGTGGCTGTCTGTCCGTCTGAACGTTATTCTGCTGATAAAGGACTAGGACCAAGGCCCATCCTGACTGGGCTGGGCCACACCTGAACTGAAGTCACCTCATCAAAAGGTCCTACTTATGATGGGCTCACCCCGTGGGAACGGGTAGGTTTAAGACCCTGTCTTTGGAGTGCACACAGTTCTGAGCCGCTGTACTGCCCACAGCGAGGGCCTTCAGCTATGGGCTGAGTCTGCAGAAAGAGGATCCTTCCTGGGCTAGAAAGAAACAAAGATTCCAGCTGGTTGTTCCCCTCTTTCCAATTCCATCCTTCTGTGAGACTGCGTGAGATCATTATCCATGTGGTGGTTTACACTTTACAGAACATTCACATTCATAAATTCATGTGCTCAGACTTATCCAGGTTGACAGAAGTGTGATGACCCCCATCCAGAAGTCGAGGCGAGGGCTCGGGCATTCAGCACTTGCCCAGAGGCCCCAGCCACTGGCTGGGATCACCAGGATCACTCCCAGCTTTACCTCCCCATTATACGACTCCGGCCCCTACTAAATACCAACTCAGCTCAGCTCCACAAATACGTATTCAGTTGTGTATTCATATGCGAACCCTCACTCAGACATGAAATTGCTACTACCCACAGGAGGAGGAATGCAATGGAACCAATTCACAAAGAAACCTACGTGTGAAATATAATATGGCAGTCCATGGTTAACATTCGTTTGTAAAACTAATGTCAAAGTTCCGGTAACATCGGCATCTTTTGCCATAACCACAAAACCAAATCTATAATGCTATGATAACATGTTATGTTTGCATTTCGAAAAGACCCACACATCTCTAAGGAGTTACAAAACCACACAAGGATCCATAGGCATAGGCGGCCCTGCTGTGAAGGCCCCATCTGGAAGCAGGACTCCGGAGCTCGCCTGGCCCAGCAAGACCTACTTCAGTTGGCCCTAAGGCCTTTCCCAGAGGGGCTCAACCTTTCTGGTACACCAGAATCCACCCCCTTCTCACCCACCACCCCCTGGAGCTAGAAGAAACTCCACTCCCAGGTGCTGGCCCTATAGGTCTGGCACAGGTGGTAATCAGCCTTTTTACAGTGGTATTCTGATACCAGCAGGGTTCGGAGATGCGGCTTCCCTGTGGTGGCCACCAGCCCACTTTACTGAGCAAGAGGGGCTGGGCCCGACAGCCCTTGCTGGCGCCATGCTCTGGTAGAGTGATTCCTCCTAACACCAGAAGGAGAGTCAAAATCTGAAGGTGACCTCCTTGGTCCCCATGTTTAGTCCTATCCATTGGGGTGTAAAATGCAGCTAAGAGTTTTAAAACAAGTGAGAAATAACTAGTTATTTGCTAAGTTTCCACATTTGGATGCCCCATCCCCTACTGTCCTGAGATTCATTCACTTGGTTCATCAATCTAGGTATCTTCTGAGTATCCAGTACCCCAACCGCCCAATCTGTCAATAAGGTAAGAGTTTTCTAAACCACTATCCAGATGACTCCATTTGTCAGTAAAAGCTGCCACCAGCACTGCGCTTGCAGAAAAATGTCCATAAATGCATTATTGCGACTGGCAGATCGATGTCTATAATAAAAACAAATAGGTTTAACAAGTGCCCATTTTTATGAGCTGTGCCACTGGTGGACGAGGCGTTCGGCTTCACCTCGACTTCTGGGAATGGGCAACAGAGCTGGGGATGGACACTTTGCTGACTTCCCAAGTGTCATGGGAAGGAAATTATTCTAACAAGAAAATTTTAGAAGCACTGGAGTGAACATGCCAGGCATTTATAGCTCTGTCGCAATCCCTTTTGTTGTTATACACGTGCACACACACACCCCGACAAATTTAACAACTCTAAGAAATGTTTTTGTAGGATTTTATCTGGTTTAACAACAGCTGCATCACAGGCCAAATGAGATTACTGCAAATGGGGTTGAGGGGGACATGAGGCCCCCTGGAGACGCCCACCACTAGGCCACCAACCCAACAGAGCACAGCTCACTGCTGGAAACAAGGTTCGGCATTCAACACGCAGCCAAGGATGTCACCTGTGTGTCAGGGGCACTGTAGGGCCTAATTGTTGAGTGGGGGCAGACATGGGTAGGGTGGCTGCAGAGTGGCTGACCTTCCAGGGTTTCTAGGCACTTTAGCAAGACACAGTTGGTGACCCATTCACATGCAAGCCACTCTACCAAAGACTGATTCCTTCAAAGGTTACAAGAGACCACAAAACAATTGAGTCCTTGTGTTGAGAGTTCATTTTAATAGTTACATGAAGTGGCAGTCATTCACTTTACACTTGGCCAGTTATATGGTTTTCCCAAACCACATAGCTCTCCTGTACAAGCTCTTTATTACTGTTAACTGGCTTTAAAATAAAAAAAAAATTAAGACCACTTCCACTGACCAGATGATACGCAGCAGTTACGCAAATGCCAGAGAATGCACATGATGCCATACTCAGCCCACAGCATGAGGTCTGGACTCTTCTCTAGCTTGGCCCAAGACAGGCCTCCAGAGCTAAACGAACAGGAAAATTCATCATGTCAACCAAGGGAAAACTATTCCAACTGCAGAGCTCAAAGCACAACCCCCAAATCAGCCACCCGTGCACCCGCTTTGCACCAAGAACAGGGCTGCTGGGCTGATCCATTGATCGTGAGCGTACACAGAGGCTGCTTAGGGAGCACTCCTGAACCTGACTGATATCACCCAATGGTACTGTTATGGTTTCTATGGCTCTGACTTTATAACCTTCAGGTTTTGTTCACATGCTGTTCTTTATAATAGTTTGTGATAAGACAAAGCTCTTTCAGAAGCAGCTGTATCTAAAGCTACCTATCCCAGGAAACAGGGTCAGGGGACCTCAGCGGAGCCAAACGAGCCCAGGCCTTTCAGAACTCAAGATGCTCAATGGATGAGCCAGGAGTGACCAGAGACCCAGAAGGACAGATAGCCAAAGTAAGAGAACTCAAAATATCGCTTTGCTTCCACTATTTTTTCTACAAAGAATGTACTGTAAACTGGAAAGAGCATCGATGACCAAAAAGGAGAGTTGGAAGAGTCTTTGTGGTTTGAAACACTGCCTCCTAAAGGCTTGTCCTCTGCAAAATAAGAAAAATAAACACAATTGAGTATTTATTTTGCTTTTTAAAAAAACCATACTGAGAAGAGTCAATGGGTTCAGCTTTCTGAGGATGAAAGTGAAGAGGAACAGAGGAGGAGGAACTCAGAAACGTCCAGCGAAGCTGTGCTTCTCTGGGTCTTCTGTGTCCCCTCCCTGCCCAAGGACAGAGCAGAGGGCTACTGGGCTGTGATGGCCACATCTGGTTAGGAGACCCCCAGAACATGACTGTGCAGAAGGCCCAGGGGAGGCTCAATGGACAGCACAGGAAGCCCATGAGCCACACTTCTCCCTGAGAGGAAAAGACAGGTTGAGAATCTCGGCAGTTGAACAAGTGAGATGAGAACTGATTGGTACAGAGGACTTCATTTCTTCAAGCCTTCTCTCTGACACTGAAGGCTTCTTTAAGCAGTGTCCAATGCTTAAATCTAGCTATGGTAACACAGATATTTTATAAAGAATATCCACACAGGAAAGTACCTTTGTGGGTCTGTGTTTGTGGCTGGCCTCACCCGGCTCCTAGACTTCAACAGTCACCACCTGCTCATCAGACTAACTCAAGACCAAGGATCCAAGAGATGAAACACCTGAAAGAGCAAGGTTGCCTCTCCTCGCTCCTCACAGACCCCAGCCTCAGCAAATGCTGGCTTGGCATGGCCTACCTGCCAGATCCTGGGAAATATCCTGACCCTGCCTTCTGAGCTAGCCCAATATTAGCTACCAGCTGGCATGGGAGGAGGGGATATTTTACAGTTTCCTTGTAATTGTTTCACCCTCACAATGCCCTAGGCTTGCTTTCCTTACCTCTTCTGCTTCGAAAGTGCTTTCCTGAGTATTTTATTGATTTAAAGACTACATGAGATTTGAAACAACAAACCACCTTCCAATCATGTCCTGGAATTCCGGAGGTGAGGAGGACCTCATCTTCATTTCAGTTCAGAGATAGCTAACCAACCCAATTCTCAGCTCTTTGGCCATCGGCTTCACCTTCTGCAACGAAAACAGCCCTGAGTACCCCTGCCTGGACAGAACAGCCTGCCCCCAAATCCACAGGCCTCCCTCTGTCTGTCCAACCAAGCAAAAGATGTTACAAATATACCCCAAACCTGCTTTACATTTCCACGAGGGAATTGAGAGCAAGGCCCATCCTGCAATCTCAGAAAATGATGAGGCCAAAAGCGAGGAATGTACGGTTTGGAACTACTCTGGCACCTGACGACGGTCCCGGGAATTAAGTGCCTGGCCTGCACTGGGTTACCCTAGGTGCTTAGACGCTGCGAGGACCTCGGTCTTTATCACCTCTGCGAAAAGCAGAGCCTCAGAACCTGCCTCCAACTGGAAGGGCCATGCCGAAGGCGCGCTGTGAGGAAGGGCGCAGCGCTGCCCTAGAGATTTCTGGAAGGTGTCCTGGGAGCGGATGGCGGAGTGATCAAGGGCAGGGGGAAGGCTGAACGTCGACTTGACCGCCCATTGGTGGGGTGGCGAGGGCGGCCACGACCCCCAGGTCGAGTCACTTCTACTGCAACGCACCGTGGCCCCTGAGCCCAGGGCCCGGAGGGAGGCCGGGCACAGCTGGTGAGTGGGAGTCCGGCCCTCCGGGCTCCTCGGGGCTACGACCGCCCACGCGCTCCGGGGCCCGCTCTCCCCGGGGAGCGCCCTGGCCTGGGCAGGCACGGAGGCGCCCCAGACACCCACCCCGTGGCACACACGCCGGCCGAGAGGAGCCGCGAGCGACTGCGCGCAAAGTGCGCGGGAAGCGAGAGCTGCCCCCGCACGTCCCGGGCGCGCGGGGCGGGGCTGAGGCGCCGGGGGCGGGGCTGAGGCGCCGGGGGCGGAGCCTATGGCTCCGGGTGGGCGGGGCGGGGCGCGGGCCCGCGGAGCGGTTTAAGGCGCGGTGGGCGGGGCCGAGCCTTTCGGGGGCGGGACTAGGAGAGCTGAGTGCCTGGTGGGTGGGGACGGGCGTTAGGGGGCGGAGCCCCTCCCGCCGGCGAGCGCGCCCAGGGCCGGAGCATGCTCAGAGCGGCGGCGCCCGGCCCGCCCTCTCCACGCCCCCCACGCCCTCCCCACGCCTCCCACGACCGCCACGCCCCCCACGTCCTCCCCACGCCGCCGGCGCCGCTGGCGCCGCCCCTCGTCCCACCTCCCCTTTCCCCCTGTTGCTCTGTGCTCGGCCTTCCGGGCCCCACAGGCTTCTCGGGGCGGAACGAAGCGCGCAGGCCTCCGCCTCTCTGGCTCCGTGCCTCGGTCTGCCCAAGGGCCCCCTCGGCCCCGAGCCTGCCGCCCGGAGGGAAGGGGGCGCCCGCGGGGCTCTCCTGAGGACCCGGCGCCGTGTGCGCCCGGGGACTGCGCCTCTTCCCGCCCTACGGACGGCTGGGCCCAGCCCCGGCCGCTGCCCACCTGAGGGACCCTCCCCGGGCAGGGGCCGTGCTTGGCACCGTGGGTACCTGTGCACGGGCACATGCGCCGTGGGGTCGGTCTTCTTTCGGCGGGGCGGGGCGGGGAACCAGGCGCTGCCCGGCCCTGCAGACCCCGGTGCAGCTGGATGGCCCCCAGAGCTTCAGGGCGGTCACACTCCAACGAGGAATTTAAGGGACCCCATGCCAGGCCCCCCAATATTCTTACCCGGATGCCCTGTGCCGCCTCCTAAGTTTCATTTGTTGTCTTAATGGGAAAGACATGTTCACCTTCTGAGGGTCTACAACCCGCTATCGGGATTTGGCCAAATAGTCATCCTTTGGTATTTGAGACTTGGAGGATGCAGCATATTAGCAGTGTTTTCATAAGAGGCCGTTCCCAGGAAAACCTACCTGGAACCATGGTTCTCTGCAGGCCACATCATGCGTCCTGGGAAGGCATCCACCCCTGATGGTACCTTGGCTGAGGAGTCTTTGAAATGGCTGCTCATGGAGCGGGAACTCGGTCCTTGGTACAGGATGGAGATTGTGCTAGAGCACTTGTTCTCCAACAGGCCTTGACACAACCGCTGAATCGTTCTCAACACTGTGCTCCCGGCAGCCACATGTGGGCAAAGATGACACGAGATGACACACTGACTTTTTGTTTTGGTCTTTCGTCATTGTGAGACCTTAGGAAACTAATTGCATTTCTGTAACGTCAATTGCATCATCGGTAATGGAATTGTGTAGTCTACCCTGTGTGTATATATAGACCATCCTTACATGTGAGGGGATGTGAGTAGCAATAAAAAAAAACAGCCAGCTACTGAGGCGTAACACTTTATACCTGACCTCTGTTAGTCTGCCTACTGGGACCCAAATTTCCTGAAAAATGAAATTAACACCAAAATTGAGTCAGAGTGTCTGCTGAGTAGTATTTTTTAACATTTTTTTATTGAACATTATCATTCATACCTGAACATCCATAAACAATAACCGTACAGTAGAAGTTGTGAACCTAAAAAACAAACATGCATATCATCATATAAAGCTCCCATACATCAGCCCACCACCAACACCTTGTTGTGAAACAATTGCTGCAAACTATGAAAAAGCATCATCATCAAAACATTACTACTATCTAGAGCCAACATCTTACATTTGGTGCATTTTCCCCCAACCCACCTAGTTAACGACACCATGTATTAGTAGTACATACTTGTTATAGTTCATTAGAAAAAGTTCTCATGTTTGTTCTGTTACCCACAGTCCAGCTTCCACCACAGGATGCATTGTGTTAGGCAGTGCCATGCTTTGTAAAATCCGAAGTGTGCCCTCAGTGGCTCTCATTTTTATCACAGAGCTGGGCTGTCATCACCTCAGCCAATTTAGAAGGTTTACATTACTCCGAAAGGAAACATCCCATACCCACTTACACCCCCTTATTGTTGTCCCTTAGAACTGACATACTTTCTTCTTTGACATTGTTTCAGCAATGCAACAATATTACTGCTGACTACAATCTGTAAGTTACACTATAATTTTCCCATGTATTACCATATACCTAACACTTTGTAAAGGAAGAACAATCTTATACTATTAACCACAGTCTTCACCCACCACCAAAATCACTATTTTATACAGGTCCTACATTATTCTCTAGCTTTCTTTCAATTGAAATAGCACCTCCACAGACTACCCCTTTCAGCCACAATCACATTTATAAATCAGCAGTGCCATTTATACTCGTGATAATGTATTTCCATTAGCTATTCATTTCTACGCATTTAAAGTAAACCTTATTAAAAAGTCTACATACGCTAAGCATCAGCTTCCATTTTCAACCCACATTCAATTTCCTGGTAACCTGTACTCTAGAGTTTACCTCTGTGAGTTTACTCATTGTTTTAGCTCATATTAGTGAGGCCATACAGTATCTGTCTGCTGAATAGTATTTTAATATAAATTACTAAGCTGTTAAAAAAAAAAAGCCAGGTGACCTTAGCACCTCTATGTCCCATCCCCAAACAGAAAGGCCAACAGGGTGATGGAAAGGCTCTGGGGGTGGGTGTGTAGGTCTGAGGAGGGGAGGTAGAGGAAGGTGGCAGGGAGACCTCTCCAGGGGCACGCGGGGACCTGGGCTCGGCCGGCTCAGCTGCCCTTGCTGGGGAGGCCGCGGAACGTGGCACCTGCACCAGTGGTGAGGCCCCACAAGGGCTCTGTGCTCTCAGAGGCGAGGGAGCCGGGGGAGAAGGCCACCGCTCCTGACCCAGGGCCAGCCCTGCCGATCGGGATCGGCCACAGCAGGACGCTGACCCAGGCATCCCGCTCTCTCCATGAGCAGAAGGAAAACCCGCGCTCGCCGCACCAGCCTTGCTCATAAACCCTTTCCTTCTCCATGACTGTAAGTTTCAAAACCCCCGTCATCTTCATCCAGAGCCTCCTAGGCCTCTTCCCTGGTCCCCTGACACCCACGTGCTCTTCCTTTGGTGAAAGGATCGCAGGTATTGCTCCAAAGTAGGAAGGCAGCCTGGTGCGCTGCAGAGCCGCAACAAGGGCAGGAGGCCTGGGGCGTGGGCCCCGCCTGCCCCGCAACTGCTAGGCCACTGCGCAGGACGTCAGCGGAGGATGGGAGCAAGGTCACGGGGGGTTTCCCACCTTCCCGTCCACCATTCAGACCCCCTTCTTCTCCAGACAGATTCCCACCAACAACTTCTTTACCAAGAGGCAGGAGGAGTAGGCCTTCACAGGCTCCCTGGATTTCCTTTCACATCAACCAGCTTTCCTGGGGGTGCCGGGAACATGTTAACTTACATCATTTTTTTTTAGCATACTTTATGGTTTTTTTATTATTTTTTTTAAGCTATAACATAGATTATACAAAATGTTACATTGAGGGAAGCAGCTGTGGCTCAGTCAGTTGGACTCCTGTCTACCAAATGGAGGGCCCTGGGTTCATGTCCCGGGGCCCCCTTGGGAAGGCAGGCTCACCTGCATGCGCCGCGGAGAGTGGACTCAGCAAGGTGACACAACAAAAAAGGAGACAAGAAAAACACAGAAGATCGTGCAGCAAATGGACACAGATAGCAGACAAGAAGCAAGCCGCAAGGGGGAGGATAAATAAAAATAAATGCAAACACACAGAAGAACACACAGCAAATGGACACAAGAGAGGAGACAGCAAGCAAGCTGCAAGGGGGAGGGATTAAAAAAATAAGAAAATGTTACATTGAAAAATATAAAAGGTTCCCATATACCCCACTTCCCACATCCCCCACTTTCCCCACATCAACAACCTCTTTCATCAGTGTGGCACATTCATTGCATTTGGTGACTACACTTTGGAGCACTGCTGCACAGCATAGGTTATAGTTTACATTGTAGTTCTCACTCTCCGCCAGTCCATTCAGTGGGTGAAGGCAGGATATATAATGTCCTGCATCTGTCCCTGCACTATCATTCAGGACAAAGCCAAGTCCCGAAATTGCCCCCCACATCACACCTCTTCTCCCCTCCCCCTGCCCTCAGCAATTCCCATGGCCACTGTCTCCACATCAGTGATACCGTTTCTTCCATTGCTAGAGTCACAATAACTCTATAGTAGAATACCAGTTTCTTTAAACATCTAAATGAATACCTTCAGGTTAAACAAATGGACGTGACGTGGGGTTGCTTCCAGTGATTTGCAACCCAAGAAATTTGTTTAATAAGCCTCTCTTTCCCAGCTACTTTTGTGACATTAGAGACCATTTACAACAAAGCTGTCTGCAGTAGTCAAACTTAATCCTCACTACCCTGCCTTTGGGAGGTGAAGGGATTTTATAACAATCACATAAAACCTTATGTGGTTTGAAAGCCCCAGACTCTGGACAAACACGCGATGGTCTTGGAATGAAAGAAACATATTCCAGAGCTCCCCGTTTTTTGGACTTTTACATAGGGTTATCGCTTCGGAGAGCATGTCCAGGGGACAGCTTCACCAACTGTCACCACTGATCTCCTTGGCACCAGAGTCCTCCTAAAGGCTGGAGCCCAGAGCTGGGGGCTGCTCTGAGAACGGGCTGCGGGGCCGGTGGGCGAGGGGCGTGAGCCCCGTGTGCGGAAGGAGGAAGCACAGGGCGGGGTGGCGGGAGCAGTCTTGGGGTGACACCCCTGTCCCCAGCGGTCCTCACCACAGCAGAGCCATCATGGCAGGACGAAGGCAGGAAGGTGGGCTGGAGGTGGGCAGGGGGGCGAGGCCGGGTGTGGGTGCAGGGTGGGGGAGGGGAGGGAGGCGCAGATGACTCTTGGGAGGGGGTCCTGAGCGCCTACACCCCTACGGAGAGGCAGAAAACCCTCAGGCCCGGGAGCTTCTGCGGGGCCCTGGAGGCCTTTCGGCTCTGGGGCAGGGAGGGCAGGGGGGCCCTCCGCTGCGGGACCCCCGCAGGAGCCCGCCGAGGCTGCCGCCGCGCCCGCCTGTGTTCCAAGACTTCCCCTGAGACCCGCCCCTGCCTCCCGGGTGTGCCACGGGACACAGGGCTGGTTCCAGGGCCCCGCGGCGCCCGGCCACGTCGGGCCGACCAGTCGGCAAGCGGGGGTCGCGGTCTGCAGCAGCGCCTGGGGAGGTGGGCCGGGGCGCGCAGGAGGGGCCGCTTCCTGCCGCGGGAGCCCCTGTGTGCTGGGCTCTGTGGGTGTCCAGACCCAGGGCCCGCGTGGCCGGGACGGCAGCTCTGCGGGGGTGCAGAGAGCACGGCAGGAAAGGCCACCGCCGCCGCTGGGGCCACGGCCACCCGGCGAGCAGCCCCGGCCTTGGCGGGATGCGGGTCGGAGCTCGCCCTCCTGGGGCCCTTGCGCCGCGCGAGCTTAAGACACTCGGTCGCCGGGGGTTCGTAACGTTTGTCAGCCGGTCCGTGAGGGTCAGCTCTTGCTCGTAGGTACGTCTGGAAAAGTTGGGTTAGAGCACGCCTTCCGCAAACTTGACTTCCTCGTGTGCACTTAAGCCGCCGCCCAGGTCTGGGGATTTTGTGAAATGTTGGACCTTTTTAAACCGGCTCCCACACTCTTTACCAAGTATCTTTGCTCCATTTTCGGAAGGGCTCGGCTGGTAACACTTCGCGGGCAGTTGGGGCAGAATCTTTTAAGTGGTGTGAAAGGCTGGGGGGCGCACCTGGTGGCGGGGGAAGCGCCCCTCCGCGCCTTCGGGGAGGAGCCAGAGGCCCCTGGGTTTTTGTGACTTGGAAATTAAAGCGAGAGACACCGGGGGTTCGAGGCTGGACCTGGGATTTGTCATCGTTCACTTCTGACTGGGAAACTACAAAGGAGAATTACGAAAGGGAACCCGCCTATCAAGCGTTCTGCCTGAGCCACCTGGAGGGTAATTTGACAGAGGAGAAGTGGTTGTGTCACCTCCGAGGGGAACTTCCGCTGTCTAGTCCTTAAAGAGCATCGAGCAAGAGGCTTAAAATCAGGAGGCAAATATGGGGCGAGTGACAACCAAATGCTGGCAAAATTGGGAGGGTGGCGTGGGGGGCTGTTTGTCCACTGTCTGATTGTCAGCAGGTCTCCCTAATTATTCTGGGTTGTCAGAAGTAACAGCAGGTGAGGTCCTGAGAAGGGGCTCCCCAGCAGCCCCTGGAGATGGACCGCTTCCTGGTCGAGGAGGCGCTGGACGCAGCCTGCGCGTCTCGGAGCCAGTGGAGGGTGGAAGCGAGCTGGGGCATCCAGGCGTGGTGGTGGCCTGGTGGAGGGAATGGTGGCTGGGCCTTTGCCCATTGCCGCTCTCCTTCTGATGCCAGTGGTGGAGCCCTGCCCAAAGCCGCAGCGTCCGAGGGCCTTTATTAGGAGATAAGCCGGCAGCTCAGGACTTGAGGAAGGACGGCGCTGGGAGAGCAGTCTCAGCCAGCTCTCTAGACCTCTGATGGGTCTCCTACTTCTCTCTTCCAATTCCACACAGGCTGCTCCCCCAGCCGCCTCAACTCTGGATTCTCAGAGATGCAACAAATTCTGTCTCCCAGCTTCTGATTGAAAAAATCCCAGGGAAGGACCCTGCATGAGTAACCATGGCAAACTCTGGACCAATCATAGTGCAGAGGAACCATCCAGTGTTACCTGCACATCACCCCCCCACCCATGAAAACAGGTCTGATAAGGAAGGGAGGGGAAGGTGGTAAGGGCAGGGGCTCCAGGCAGCTCCAGCTCCTGCTGATGGGGAACGAGCCTCCTGTGTGCCAGTGCCAGCAGAGCTCCTCACAACTGCATCCTGAATCTTTAGTTCTCCAGCTGGGGGAGGCTGCTGGGGGGAGGGTGTATGCAGCCCCGGCTCCCCGAGGCTGTAGAGAAGG
Source organism: Dasypus novemcinctus (assembly GCF_030445035.2). Classification (NCBI taxonomy): domain Eukaryota; kingdom Metazoa; phylum Chordata; class Mammalia; order Cingulata; family Dasypodidae; genus Dasypus; species Dasypus novemcinctus. The sequence goes on from NC_080678.1 coordinate 97,137,800, forward strand.
GCCAGAGGCGCTGGCTCCAAGGAGGAGCCTTCTACAGAGTCTGGAGACCAGAAATCCAAATTCTGTACCATTGGGCCAAAATCAAGGTGTCAGCAAGGTCGAGGAACCCAGTGGCTCTCAATGCTTCTGTTCCATGTCTTGGTAGCTCTAGGTGTTCCCTGCACTGTGTCACCCCATCCCTGCCTAGACTCTACCTCTCCTCCTTTGTGGCCCTCAGAGCTGCCCTGCATGCCTTTTCTAGGACATTTGCCATTGGTCTTAGGGCCCTCCCTGTTAATCCAGGGTAGCCTCATGATCCCAAGATCCTAGTTTAATAACAGCTGCAGGGAAGCAGACGTGGCTCAAGCTGTTGAGCTTCCACCTACCACATGGGAGGTCACAGTTTCAGTTCCTGATGCCTCCTGGAGAAGATGAGCAAGACAGCAAGCTGGCGCAAGGGGCAGGTGCAGAGAGCTGATGCAACAAGATGATGCAACAAGGAGGCACAAAGAGGAAAAACAGTGAGAGACACAGCAACGCAGGGAGCTGACATGGCTCGAGCAATTGAGTAACTCTCTCCCACATGGGAGGTCCCAAGTTCAGTTCCCAGTGCCTCCTAAAGAGAAGGTGAGCACACAGCGAATAGACACAAAGAGCAGACAGTGAGTGCAAAACAATGAAGGGAGGGAGAATAAATAAAAAATCTTTAAAAAAAAATACAGCTACAAAGACCCTTTTCCCAAATAAAGTGGCATTCCCAGGTTCCAGGAGTTAGGATGTGGACCTGTCTTCTGGGGGCCCTGTGTGTGAGGCTAGACGGTGAGGCATCCTGCTGCCGGGCCAGGAAATATTTCTGGGGCCGGGAATACCACTTGGCCCTGCTGTCAAGCAAAGGCATTGCCAGGTCTGTGCCTCTGTGCCCTGTCTTTAAGGGATTACTATTACTTTACCTATTTATTGGAGATACATGAAGTTACTGGGGAACTAGAAAAACAGGACTCACAGAAATTAATAATAATAGCAGAAATGTGTTGATAGATTATTAGGCAGCAGGCCCTGGGCTAAGAGCTTTACATTTGTTGTCTTTTTGAATCCTCACGACTACCATGTAAAGCAGGAAATATCATTATCCCCATTTTATGAATGAGAAAACAGAGAAAGCAAGTAACTTGCCATGGTCACACAGCAGTAAGGGTAAGAACTGTCTCCACTCTGATTAACTGACGTGTAGAAGCACTTCCTGGGCCTCCCGGGACGCCTGTGGCTCTTGCCTGCAAGCTCTGCTCTCTCTTTTGCTGTGGCCAGTCTCTCATCAACCCTAGTGGTGGATGGGAGGAGACCCGGGCGTGGCCGATCAGGCTCCTTGCCTGGGGGGACGTCAGTTATTGGGAGACAGCTGTGCCTTTTCCTGCGGGGGTGAGGAGAGTGGTCGCTGCAGCTCTGGGGCGGTGGGTGGCCATCCCTGCGGGAGGTCCTCCACGAGAGCCCCAAGATCCGAGCGGAGCGGAAGGCGGCCACCCCTGCTCATCTCGTGCCTGTGCACCACCAACGCTCGTGGGTGAACTAGCAAGGTCAGGCTGGTGTTTGTCACTTGTAACCAAGAGCAATACCAGTGGGCCCTGTGTGCCAGATGAGGTGCTGGGCTTTCCTGAGGGCCGTTCTTCCAAGAGTTCTGCACCTGCGGAGGTGACTGACATCACACCCGCTTTATCGGGGAGAAACCCAAGACTGAAGAGGGCAGGCTCCTCGTCCAGAGCTCCTCAGTGACGAACTGGCAGAAGAAAGACTGAGCACTCGAGCCAAAGATGACAGGATCTGGGGAGAGGAAGAGGGGGAGGAGAGGAGGAAGGAAGGCGAGGGCGGGGAGAGAGGGCAAAGACTGTGAATTGAGGAATTTAAAATCTTTTTGTGGCAAGCAATGATGGTGTCTTTCTAGGGCTTAGGAATTTTATCCTGCTATTTGTTCTTCAAATAAAAGAATCAGAGTTGCTGACTTAGTTTAAACCAACTCCAAAGACTGTAGAGTTGACTTCTGATTAAAAACTTGTCTTCCTTGGACTGAGGCAAAAATAGCAGATATGACTTTCCCGAATATGTTACATCTTGCACATTTGATTTTTATTTGCAGCGCTTGAGAATGCCAATGATGGGAAAAAATATTACTCGTTTATCAACAAGCTAGAGATAGTAACTGAGTAGTCACATTGGCCTCTACCCATACTTGCATGATAAAAATAAATTGGGAGAAGACGAAATATTAATTTAAAGATGATTTGGGGATCACAGTCCAGGCCGTTTCCCAGGTCACCCCATACTAGTGGGTCCACGGGCTGGTCCCGTAGGGCCCTGGGATCTTAGATGAATAGAATCTCTAGAGCAGGGGCTCTTAACCTTTTTGTTCCACAGACCCCTTTGCCAGTCAGGTGAAAACCACAGACCCCTTACTAAGTCCATGCTATACTGTGTATCATTTAATAAATAGATCATACCTGCACCAACACGTCCCCACAAGAACAATGTGTTTTTGAATTTCAATTCAAGCCCGTGGACCCCTTGTTAAGAACCCCTGCTCCAGATTGTAGTAAGGTGAAGGAATTCAAGAGTAATCGCTTTGGCTTCAACGTGCTTTGCCATTTGTGAATTGAACCCGAGTCTTTTGAGGAGTAAACAAATTCTGGCCACTTTGTTTTTCCTCTCTTTCAGAGACATGCAATTATTTTTAATGGTTAAACCTGTATTAAATTGGATTTTCAGATCCTCCTTGTTTCATTTGCTTTCAGTTCCACTATCTAAAAATTTCCTCCAGCTCATTTTTCCTGATTACTTGTTTCTTCCTTCATTGCTGTGGACAAAGCCTTCTGCTTGCCGAGCGCGAGGCAGCCCTGAGGACGGCATGGGCAGTGTTTGGGAAGGAAGGAGTCGGTTTATCTTAACCCAGTTAGCCGCAGAAAGACGTTCAGATTCACATCGACTTAGAAATGAAGCTATTGGAATTGGGTCTGACCCTGCATCTTGCATCGGTGGAAATGGACGTTGTGATTGCTGCGCTGAAACGTGCGCGCGAATGTATTGGGAGTTTTGTGCTATTTTTCAAACTTCCAAATAGATAATGTCAGAACATTTCAGAAATGGGATGCTAACATCAAGATATACTGCACCGATCAACAAGCTTCAGGCAGAGCAGAGTGGAGAATAGGGATCTCGGAGACTTTTAGAGAATTTCCATTTTCATTCCCTGTGTCAACAGCTTTGTAACTTACCTCCCAGATTGTTTTATGTTTTCAGGAGAAATTCTCAGTGGGTTTCCTGCACTCTCCTCAGAGCAGTATTCGAAAACCAAGGAATTAGATATGCTGTAGTTTATGAACCTCTTTATGAAAGTATCTTTTTTGAATTGTTCAAAAATCCAAAAGGAGTCAAACTTTGACAGTTTAACACAACGGCAAGAGGGTCACGGTGACGTCCCCAGTGCAGCCTTAGCCGTTGAGGATCTCTTGTTGAAAAGGCAATTTCTTTTCCATGAATTTCTTCCAACCTATAATGCTCCATTTGAAACGTTTGCCTTTCTGAAAGAATTTCTTCAGTATGAAGCATCTGACAAAGGTCATATTATGAATATGTTTCTGAGATGATAACATTTTGATTAGATATGCAAGAATCTTCTATACTTCCCCAGGATGTCGTATTCTAACATTTTCCATTATTTTAAGAAAACCATGTAAGTTGATACTATTCCGCAATGAGCTTGATTTTTGTGGCTTATTTTCTTTGCTGTGATATGTCAGCACCGTGGGCATCGTTGCAGAGAATAAATGACTCTTCCCCAATAAACCAAAACACCTAAAGAAGCCCCTGGAGGAGGCAGGGATGTCCATAAAAGTTGAAATGGATTTCATAATATGGTATTCAATTTAGTATAATAAGTAGAATTCAAAAATCATCTAAACCTCCAAATGAAAATACCTCTGTTCCCATTCAAAGGGAAGCCCAAACAGATAGAGTTTAATATATGCCTGAATGTATTTCTTAAATTGTTCCTTTTCCCTCACTTAAGTTATTCATTACCTGAAATATTAGAGCTTTTTCTCTCTTTCTTAAACTTGAAAAATTAGCCCCTTAAAGATAACTCCCAGAAAGTATTTATCAAAGGCTGGTTCTGGTTCTGTGGTTTAGGAAGAAAAGTCTGCCTGTGTACTTTTCAATTCTGCCTCCAAGAGTCTCAGCAAAGGAAATATTTCAAAAATGATACCAGTAAGCTGACATCATTAATTGTTCTCTAATACAGGTATTGCTGTGAAAAATAAAGCACCCCTGCTCAGCATCAGAAGGCAAAGTGAGAAACTGTTTAGAAGTTTGATAGATGGCATCATGGTGCACAGAAGAAAAAGCAGGCTCTTAAAGGGAAATAGAAATACCCAGAGAATGATCGAGATGGGCTCAGGGTCTCTTGTCCTACTGGGTTTGATGAAAAATCAGCACAGAGACAAGAGAGCAGGGAAAATGAAGAAAGATGAGGAGACCCTCAATCCACAAAGGCATTAAAACTCATAGTTTCAACAAACGCAATGTTTCTCAATGATGTCCCAGAAATCCAGATGATCTAATAAGGCTGCAAAGTACATACTTAACATCATAAAGCTTATAAATCTTATTTTGGAAATGGAAGGCTTGGGAGTTTATTTTAAATTCCTTTTTTATTTTATCCCTAAACTTTTAACAAACATGAAAATAATTGGCGCATAAATGAATGAAATTTAATGATTGCATTTCATGAAATGTTCATGCAGCCATCTTTTCTTTTACTTCTTAAGCAAAATAATTCTCTAAGCAATAAGTAAGATTATTTTAGTATCAAATCCAAAAGATATTTTTGAAAGTAGATTTTTAAAATATTTTTTAAAATGTACAACCAAATGCCAGTTTTTCTAGGTGTCTCTCTCCTCCTTTTCTAGTTGCATCCTCCTCCCTGGGGGCAATAGCTACATCCAGTGTTTTCAGGCTCTTTTGCAATCTTTGTGTTTAATGATTGTTACCAAGGAGTTGTAGCTTCCTTTCAGCCAAACTCTGTCAACAGAGACTTCGACTTGCCTCTGTTTTGGAGCCAAAGTTAACCTTTAAATAATTAAATTACTTACTTAGTTTGTGTGACATGAGAAGACGAAAGTGGCAGCATCGTCCCTGGGGAATGCACTCCAGAGAAGTTTCTGGAGACCTGGGTGTTCATCCTGACGCATCCTGTCCCAGCTGCCTGGGTTCCACAAGTTCCTTACACTCCAGAGAAATGGAGAAGGGAAATCATAACACCTGACTGTCTGAGCTTCCTGGGGCTGCCACAACAAAGTGCCACCACCTGGGTGACTGGAAACAACAGGCAGGGACCCCTCACGGCGCTGGAGGCCCCAAATCTGAAACCATAGGGGAGCATCCATCCTGCACCTTCCAGCCTCCGGTGCTGTGGGCCGTTGGCGGCATTGCCTGGCTTCTAGAAGCATCACTCCAGCCTCTCTGTCTTCACAGGCTCTTCTTCCCAGTCTGTGTCCCAATCTCCCTCTTATAAGGTCTCCGGTCCTAGTGGATGAGGGCCCACCCTAAGCCAGTTTGGCCTCATCCTAACCAATCACATCTGCAAAGACCCTATTTTCAAATGGGGTCCCATTCCCCGGGCTGGGGTTAGGACTTGAACACGTCTTTTGGGAGATACAGTTCAACCCAGAACTCTGACTCTGGAGACATTTTGCAATTGAGTGTGACACCGTGAGTGGAAATGACTCGCCTAAGACCCCTGAAACATGGCAGGGACCCAAATTACCAGCTGCCTTCTCGACTTGGGAAAGGATTACGCAGGGCTTGTTGGAGAATCTCACCACACTCACGTAGTACTTTAGAGTTCTTCAAGGTGCTTTCACATTAGCCATCGATTTTCTCATCCTAAGCTCTAAGGCCAGTTTTCACCTCTCCCCTGACCTCCCGACCTGGGGTCCAGTGACCTGTTTTGAATCCATCTCATGTTCCCACCCCACAAACCTCTCCTTTCTGCTAGATCTTTATGAAATGACTCAACCACCCTCATAGCTCTACTCTGCCCCAGATCCTGGCACATAATACAAGCCTGTCTTGGCAGACATCACACTGGAATGAAATTACTTCTACAAATAGATTATACACTCATTGAGAGCAGTGCAGCTCATAGCATATTTGGATTTCTAGCCGAGGGTCCGGCACATACCAGGTGGCAATAAATAATAATATTTGATTGAAGAGCAAATAGATGGACAATGGTCATATTCATAATAATATAAAATTGAAAGCATGTGCTCTGGTAGGAATTAATATCTCTCCTGTTCTGATACCAGTTGTGGTTTCTTCCAAAATAAATACCCTGGAACTCACTAGGACTGTTTGTTGTCTTCCTTCCTACCACCAAGGACTTCACTGATGTCTCCACCTCCTCCCACTGGTAACATCAGAAGGCCCCTGGCTGGTCTGCACTGCCACTTCTTCCTTTCCAGTGTGGTATACATGCACTCCAAGTCAACTGGACAAAACCTCGCTGTCATCCCTGACCCAAGGCCTCCCCAAGCTTGCCTGAGACTTCTGTAAATTTGTCTCCTAATGATTCCAGAAGCACTCAGGGCTCCAGCCAAACCCTGGATCAAGATAGTCCACCAGGATAGTCATGTGTGTCCCCACCAACCTGGGTCCTCTGGCAGGAAAAGGCTGTGTCTTCTTCACCTCTGCATCTTCAGCGCCATTTGTTTAATGGACAAACAAATGACCAAATGAACAAACAAACCCATGAAACAATTAAGAACTAATGCTGTGACCAAAACTGAGCATTAAACTTCATGAACTAGGCTCATCTGGGAAATCTTCCTGGAGGATTATGGCTCAAAATATGGGTGAACTATCGGAAAGACAGGAACACACAAGGAATATCTTGGGCAGTGTGGGTGGGGGAGATCCAGGCGCAGAAAGGAAACTAGGCTGGGACTCAGGAAGAAGTGGAGGAGTCGAAAATCAGTCTACAATGACAGTAGAGGAGGATGGTGGAGGCGTCCGAGTCGACTGGGAAGCCAAGCAAGTGCCTGGCTTCAGTGCAGTGGACAGAGTGACCCGGGGTACGTCCTTGAGTCAGAGAAGGCTGTGAGGAAAAACTCTAGGGTTTCTGGCCGTGAAAATTGGTCATCTGTGTATCCAAATTCAGGCACTGGCTCTCCAAAACCCAACAAGCAGCGACAATGGCCGGTTCGTTCCACTTAGCAGGAAAGCCTGCAGAGGGAGATACCTCACAGACTGGGAAGTGTCATAAAAACAGGTTCTTTTCTTACCAAAGCTGTGAGGGGAAAAGCATACTATGTCTGTGATGATGCAATAATTATTGGCCATTTGTAATTTGTTTTTATTTATTTGTTTGTGGTATTCATTTCACAAGAAATAAGGCCTCCACCTTAAAAAGGCAGCCGCACTGTGCCACGGTGGATTTTCTTTGGAACTTCTTCTGCTTTGGCCCTACTGCCCATAATTCCAAAGCAGGTTAAAAGCTGCCATTTAAGGGAGAGGATTTCTTTGGAAGACATAGCCAAGCTGCTGCCAATGTCATAGAAACACACTTTCCCCCTATGTGTCCTGTATTTTGAATTCATCTAATTCTTCTTAAACTGGGCAAACTTGTTAATGTGAGGACTTTGTGGCTCTTTCTGAGGGCAGAATAAAAAACCATGGCTTAAAACAAAACAAAACAAAACAAAAAACAAATACAATCCTTCTCAACCATAAAATCATTTCTGTTCTCAAACCACCAAGTACTCAAATAGATGAAAGCATCCAAAAAGCAAATCTATCTATCTATCTATCTATCTGTAAAAAAATGCCAAGCTGAAAATAAGGAAAATCAGAACAGGAGAAAGGAACACAATCTTTCACTGCCCTGCCGGCCTTCCCAGCAGCCCAGTTCTTATGATTAACCTACAAGACTCCCCATAAACTCTAAATCATTCTCACCTTCCCAGGAGTGTGCAAGCCAGACAATTGTTAAAGGGAGCGACTCATAATATTACTGCAAAATTTCACAGTTGAAAGTCAAATAGCAATGATTTTGCTTTGCCAGCTTGATGCCACCTTGACTGTGTGGATAAAAGTCCCTGGGCAGCGAACGAGCTGTGTAGAGAGTAATTTCCATACAAATGACTCTTTGGTTTAAAATGTGCCAGAGCACAGTCATGGTGGGCACCCATGCATGTTTTCTCAATCAAAATTTCACACATTAGGATAACCAGAGGGTGGATATCAAGAAGGAAAACAAAACCCCCACCAATTATGCTGATATTAAAGGGTTTTAAAGGTCATTTAACAAATGTGTTAACTGTTTTAACTCAATCCCGACCATCTTTAACTCAGACCACTTGACTGGAGATCCTGGGTTGAATCTCTGTTTTAAGTCAGTTCCTTGAAGAAATCTCTGAGGGTATGTATGCCACAAGTATTTTCTTGACATTATGTAGAGAGATCTAAAGAGGGCATTCCTTTTCCTGGAATCTATATAGACTTAAATAAGTGTTACCATCCAGATATTGAAATGTATGGATTATTAAGAAAGAAAACTCATATGCTAACTATGCTTGTTAGTTTCTGGGTGACAGCCCCGTATCTCCCAACCAGCACTCTTGTTCTCCTCCTCTCCTTTGCCCTTCTCTTCTTCCTTCTTTCCTTTCTTCTAAGAGTTGAGCATACACTGTGGGCATGGTAATGTTGAAAGCAGGTGCCAGAGAAGCAAGAAACAGGAAAGACACTTTCTATTCATTGTCCAGCTCCTTCATTTATTCATTGCTCATTTTGAAAAAATCATTTGAACATCTGTCACTTGACTGGTAAGAAGAGATGACAAATATTAAATGTATTAAGGTGACATGAGATCATAAATTTTAGAATTAGCTCTACACATGTGTTGAAATGACCAGTGAGTGGGGGAAATGAGGAATGCCTCCAAGGTGTGCAAAGCTTGTTGTTCGAGGAAGAAGTTGGAGGAGGGCAACGGAGAGTGCCCTGGGCTCCAAAATGGGAGAGCATCCCAAGGAAAGACAGTGACCAGGAGCGAATGGGCCAGGCACATTGTGGCATTCCATACACAAGTGTTCCCTACCATGGGGTCCTCTGAACTTCACAGGCCAGTGCGGACTAGTGTGGCCCAGGGCAGGCGGTCACTACTGGTGCCTCCTTCTCAGTCCCTGTTGATGGTCCCTTGTCTTCTTCCCAACTCTTGATGTGATGCCAGGACTCAATCCTGAACTTCTCTCATCTGTCCACACTTGCCTCCTTGGCGGTGCCATCCAGTGGCATGGCGTCATGGAATACCCACATGCTTATGACTCTCAGGTTTATGTCTCCAGCCCAGAGCTCACTCACTCTCTCAGAATCTAGACTATACCATACAACCGCCTACCAACTTTCCTCTGGCTATCTAAAGGGCATGCCAAACTCAACATTTCCAAAACCAAATTCCTGATCTTTAAAACACCTCCCGTGTGGGTTGGCCACTTCAGCTGAGGGTAATTCCACCCTTTTAGGAGGTGCTGACTTTATACCCAGGCTAAAGGGCAATGCCAAGGACCAGAAGAGAGTTTTGAGAGATGCAAGAGGAAGGCAATGTGTTGCATGCAAGGGGATCGCAATAAGATTGTCAATTTCACATTAGAAACCATGGAAACAAGAAGGCAGTGGGATGAAATATTTAAAGAGCCGAACAAAGAACAAAAACAAAAACAATTGCGAGCCAAGAATTTTATATCTGGTGAGACTTTTTCAAAAATATGAAAGAGATTAAATCATTCCTAGATCAACGAGAATTTTCTCACTGGTAGGACTGCCTTATAAACAATGCTAAAGGGAGTTCTTTTAGGAAGGTGGATCAAAGAGGTATAAAGAAATAAAGACCTCTGGTAAAGGTAACCATATGGCTAATTATAAATGCAAGTACTATTTTGGTATGTAACTCCCCTTTCTATTTCTCACAGATTCTAAAATGCAATTATATCTATGGTGTTGGATATACCCAATGCATAAAGATACCAATTGTAACAATTACAACAAAAAGGTAGGGGAGTAGAGGGGTATAGGAACAATTATTGTGTAAGCTACTCAAGTTAAGTCAGTATCAAATCAAACAGGATTGTTATATATTAAAGATGTTAAATTTAAACCCCATGATAACCACACACATGAAAATATGAAAAATATATACAGAAAGAAATCAGAAGGGATTCAAAAGGATACACCATAAAAACACAAATAAATATGAAAATAGACAGTAATGGAAGATTTGAGGGGCAAAAATGGTATAAGGCTTACAAAAAACAAATTTGCAAAATGGCAAAAGAAAGTCCTCAATTAACAATAGCTACTTTAAATGTAAATGGATTAAACTCTAGTCAAAAGACAAAGATTGGTAGAATGAATAAAAAAGTATGACTTAACTATATGCTCTTTTCAAGAGACTCACTTTAAATTCAAATACATGAGTAGGTTGATAGTAAAAGCATGGAAAATGATATATCATGTAAATAGTAACCAAAAGAGATCTAGGAAACTATATATCAGGTAAAACAGACTTGAAGTAAAAAAACTGTTACAAAAGACAAAGAAGATCACTGTTCACCAATAAAGGAGTCAATTCAACAGGAAAACATAACAACTATAATTCTATATGCTCCTAATGGCAGAGTCCCAAAATATGTGAAGCAAATATTGACAGATTTGAAGAGGGAAATAAATGGTTTTACATTCACAGTAGGTGGCTTTAATACACCACTTTCATTATGGATAGAACATCTAGACAGAAGATCGATAAAGAAATACAAGACTTGAATGGTACCATAAACCAACTAGACCTAACATACATATATAGAGCACTTCATCCAACAGCAGCAGACTACAGAATCTTATCTAGTGCACATGGATCATCCTCTAGGACAGACCAAAATGTTGGATCACAAAACATATCTCAATAAATGAAAAAATATTGAAGCCATACAATATATTAATACCTTCTCTGGCCACAGTGGAATGAAACTAGAAATAAGTAACACAGATAGAATTGTAAGATATGCAAATATGTAAAAATTAAACAATGCACACTTAATGAATAAGTCAAAGAAGAAATCACAAGGGAAATTGAAAATACCTTAGACAATTGAAAATGAAAATACAGCATACCCAAACTTAAGGTATGCAGCAAAGGCAGTGCTGAGAGGGACATTTATTTCTCTAAATGCTTACATTAAAAAAGAAAAAAGGGAAGCAGATGTGGCTCAAGTAATTGGCTTCCTGTCTACCATATAGGAAGTCCAGGGTTTGATACTCAGGATCTCCTGGTGAAGGCAAGCTGGCCCGTGTGGCAAGCTGGCCAATGTGGAGGGCTGGCCTGTGTGGAGTACTGCCCCACACAGGAGTGTGGCCCACACAGGAGTGCTGGCCCACATGGAGAGCTGGCACAGGAAGATGATGCAACAAAAAGAGATACAAAGGAGAGATAACCAGAGATACAGCAGACTAGGGAGCTGAGGTGGTGCAAGAGAATGATCACCTCTCTCCCACTCTGGAAGTTCCCAGGATTGGTTCCCAGAGCCACCTAATGAGATTACAAGCAGACACAGAAGAACACACAATGAATGGATGCAGAGAGCTGACAATGGAGGGAGGGAGGAGGGAGAAATAAATAAATAAATCCTTAAAAAAAATAAAAAAGAAGAAAGCTCTCAAATCTTTCTTTTGAGAATTAACCTCACAACTGGAGGAGCCAGAAAAAGAAAAGCAAGTTATACCCAAGGTGAGCAGAAGGAATTAAATAAGATTAGAAAAAAATAATAAAATAAAAAAGATTAGAGTGAAGATAAATGAAATAGAGAACAATAATAGAGAGAATCAACAAAACCAAAACTTGATTCTTTGCAAAGATCAAAAAATCAACAACCTTTTAGCTAGACTGACCAAAAAAAAAAAAAAAAAAAGGTGACATAAAGAACTAATATCAGAAATTAAAGGGGGGGGGCATTACTACTGACCCCATAGAAATAAAAGGATTATAAGGGGGATATTATGAACAACTATACACCAACAAATTAGATAACCTAGATGAAATGGGCAAATTCTTAGAAACACACCAACTTTCTGCACTGACTCAAGAAAAAACAGACACTCTCAAAAGAGCAATAGCAAGTAAAGAGAACAATTCAGGAATCAAAAACCTCCCACCAAAGAAAGGCCTAGGACCAGATGGCATCCCTGACAAATTTTACCAAGTATTTCAAGAAGAATTAACATCAATCCTGCTCAAATTCTTTCAAAAAATTGTAGAAGAGAGGACATTCCCTAACTCATTCAATGAAGCCAATTTCACACTAATACAAAAGCCAGATAAAGATACTATAAGAAAATTACAAGCCAATATCCTTTATGAATATAGATGCAAAACTCCTCATCAAAATACTAGCAAACTGTATCCAATTGTACATGAAAAGAATTATACACCATGATCAAGTAGGCTTTATCTCAGGTGTGAAATGATGGTTAAACATAAGAAATAAATTCAGGTAATACACCATGTTAATTTAGTGAAATAGGAAAAACTCACATAATCATGTCAACTGACATAGAAAAGGCATTTGACAAAATCTATCACATCTTTTTATAAAAACACTTAGAAAACTAGGAATAGAAGGAAACTTCCTCAACATGATAAAGGGCATACATGAAAACCCCACAGCTAACGTCATCCTCAATGGTGAGAGACTGAAAGCGTTCCTTCTAAGATCATGAATAAGACAAGGATGACCACTGTCACCACTGCACTGGATGTTCTAGCCAGAGTAATTAGGCAATAAAAAGAAATAAAAGGCATACAAATTGGAAAGGGAGAACTAAAACTTTCCTTCTGTGCAGATGATGTGATCCTATATTCAGAAAATTCTGAAAAATCCACAGCAATGTTACTAGAGATGAATGAATTCAGCAAAATGTCAAGGTACAATATCAAAATGCAAAAATCAGTAGTTTCTATACATTAGTAATGAACAATCTGAAGAGGAAATCAAGAAAAAATTCATTTGCAACAGCAACTAAAAGAATAAAATATCTAGGAATAAATTTAATCAAGGATGTAAAGGACTTATACATGGAAATGTACAAAACCTTGCTAAAGAAAATCTGAGAAGACCTAAATAAATGGAAGGACATTCCATGTTCATGGATTGGAAAATTGAATATCATTAAGATTCAGTCCCACCTAAGGTAATTTACAGATTCAGTGCACTCCCAATCAAAATCTCAAAAGCTGTCTTTGCAGAAATGGAAAACCAACCATCAAATTTGTGTGGAACTGTCAGGGGCCTGAATATCTCTAAACACCTTGAAAAAAGAACAAAGTTAGAGGACTCACACTTCTGAATTTTAAAAACTTATTACAAATCTGTAGTAATCAAAACAACATAGTAGTGGCACAAGGTCTGACATATAGACCAGTGGAATCAAACTGAGAGTTCAGAAATAAACCTTAAAATCTACAACCAATTGATTTTTTTTTCAGGAGGTACCAGGGATTGAACCCAGGAGCTCATATGTGGGAAGCAGGTACTCTTAAACCACTGAGCATCACCAGCTCCCAACCAACTGATTTTTGACAAGGGTGCCAAGTCTGCTTAATAGGGAAGGTACTGGAAAAAAACAGATATCCATATGCAAAAGAATGAAGGTGGACCTCTAACTCACACTATATAAAATATTAACTTTGAAAATATCAAAGACATAAGTACAAAACCAAAGTTATGAAACTCCTAGAAGAAAATATAGGGAAGCATCTTTAGGACCTGTGTATTAGTCAGCCAATGGGGTGCTGATGCAAAATACCAGAAATTGGTCGGTTTTTATAAAGGGTATTTATTTAGGGTAGGAGCTTACAGATACCAGGCAATAAAGCATAAGTTGCTTCCCTCACCAAAATCTATTTTCATGTGTTGGAGCAAGATGGCTGCCAACATCTGCAAGGGCTCAGGCTTCCTGGGTTCCTCCCTTCCTGGGACTTGCTTCTGTTTCCTCTGTAAGCTTACTTGCTGGGGCTCCAGCTTAAGGCTTCAGCATCAAACTCCAACATCAAAAACCCTCAACTCTGTCCTTTGCTATGCCTTTTATCTGGGAGTTCCCACCCACCAAGGGTGGGGGCTCAACCCCCTCCTGGCACAAGAGGTTTACTAGATTAAGTAATCTAATATGCCCAGAGGAAAAGACCAGTTTACAAACTTAATCCAATATTTCTTTTTGGAATTCATCAATGATATCAGACTGCTACACCTTGTGTTAGGCAATAGTTTCTTGACTTTACACCAAAAACATGAGGAACAAAGAAAAAATAGATAAGTGAGATTTTATCAAAATTTTAAAACTTTTATGCACTAAAGGGCTTCATCAGGAAAGTAAATGGACCCTACAGAATGGAGAAAGTTTTGAAAATCACATATTTTTAGAATATCTAGAGAAATCCTACAACCGAACAACCAAAAGACACTCACTCCAAGTAAAAAATGGGCAAAAGACTTGAATAAAAATTTCTCTAAAGAAGATATGCAAATGACCAAAAAAGCACTGTTAAGGATGCTCAACATCATTAGCTATTGGGGAAATGAAAATTAAAGGCACAATGAGACACCATTTCCTACCCACTAGCATGGCCACTATGCAAAAATTGGAAAATAAGTTTTGGAGAGGATGTGGAGAAATAGAAACACTCATTCATTGTTGGTGGGCATGTGAAATGGTGCGGCTGCTGTGGAAAGTAGTTTGGCAGTCCCTTAGAATGTTAAATGTAGAACTACCATTTGACCTGGCACTATGACTTCTGGGTATATCCCCAAAAGAATTGAAATCAGGGGCTCAAACAGATATCTGCAAACCAGTGTTCATCGTGACATTATTCACAATTGCCAAAATTGTCCATCAAAGATGAATGGATAAAAATGTGGAATAGGCATACGATGGCGTATTTTTCAGCTATGAACAGGAATGAAATTCTGAAACATGCTACAACATGGATGAAACTTAAAGACACCGTGTTGAATGAAATAAGCGAGACACAAAAGGACAAATATTGGTTGAGCACATTGATTTGTAATAATGAATTAGGTAAATTAATAGAATCAGATACTAAAACACAGGAAATTCCAGGAACTGAGGTGGGGTAGGGACTGGTACACTCATATGTTAATTGGTATAGAATTTTTGGGGGGTGATGGAAATATTTTGGGAAGGGATGGTGCTGACGGTAGTAAAGCATTGTGAATATTATTAATAACAACACTGATTTAGATATCTGAATGTGGTGAAAAGGAGATATTTTAGGTTACTAGAATACTTTTTTTTTAAACCTTAAGATTGTACAACACAGATGGTGAACCCTAATGTAAACTATGGACTATAGTTAATAGTACAATTAAACTGATATTCTTGCATCAACTGTAACAAAGCACCAAGGCAAAGTGTTAGTAATAGGGAAACCTGAGTGGGTGAGGGAGGTATATGGGAACTATATACTTCCTGCATGATTTTTTGGTAAATCTACAACTTCTCTAATAAAATAAAAAGAACACATGGGCACCTCTGTCATTGTGATCCAGGGGTGGGCACTGGCATGATAAGACTGCTCCCCCAAACACTAGAGCATCTCCTGCCCCAAGTTCTCATCTAAAGGGCACAGGAGGGAGAGAGACATCACTGCTGAATGTTGGGAGAGTCTGAGCAGTGGAAAGGCCTCAAGAGAAGAAAATTCAAATGCATTAACTGGTCAACTCCTTCTTTTACACTGGACATCTAGATTCTTGCATAATGAAATATCACTTCCTGGGACTGCCCAGCATCTTTTCTTACTTCTCCTTGAGTTCACCTTTGTCATCCCCACAGTGCTAAGGAACTAGCGTGGCCTTCGCGCTTGTCCACGGTCAAGAGCAAACAGTTCCCCACCTGAGATTTGCACCGATGTAGGTCTCGGTGTAAGTGATGTCAAAGAGCTACCATTTCTTGACATTGACAACTGAATGAACAAGGCATAGCAGAATCATGAAAGGTTTTATTTTTGTAAAACATTTCCTAAGGTTTAATCGAATTTTCAAACATGAAAATAAAGTTCTGAACTTAAAATAATTTTGA
The DNA here is from genome assembly GCF_030445035.2 of Dasypus novemcinctus. NCBI lineage: Eukaryota > Metazoa > Chordata > Mammalia > Cingulata > Dasypodidae > Dasypus > Dasypus novemcinctus. Next base: position 97,153,964 of record NC_080678.1, read on the forward strand.
TTTCAAATGTAATGGCCAGCTAACAGAGAGTGAAGAAGATCAACCACCACACCAGGGAGCCAAGAGTGCCTACAACTGCAAGCAGGAGAATTGCATCCATCGTCCATGTGGAATCTCACCGCCCCCTTCATGTAGAGGGGGACTGGACTTAACCATCCCAGAGTCCAAAGGATGGAGGAATAGAGTATAGATTAGAGTAGACTTATTGCTGTTCTGTTGGGGAACTATTGTGATTAGTAAGGGAAGAAATTTTAATATTGATGTGGAGAAAGTGACCACAATAGCTGCTGATGGTAGGGAGAGGGAAGAAGAAATATGATGTGGGTACATTTTCAGGATTTGGAGTTGTCCTGTGTGGTGCTGCAGGGACAGATGCTAGGCGTTGTGTGTCCTGCCGTGGCCCACTGGGTGTACTGGGGGAGAGTATGGACTACAGTGTGGTGAAGCAGTGCTCCAGAATGTATCTGCCAGGTGCAGTGGATGTGCTGCGATGATGGAAGAGGTTGTTGATGTGGGTGGGGTGGGGGGTATATGGGGACCTCATATTTTTTGAATGTAACATTTAAAAGAAAATAAAGAAGAATAAAAAAAATCAGTTGATGATGGAAAAAAATTAAAAAAATAAAATGTAATGTTCAAATAATTAAAATTTGTGTTTTGTGTATTCTTAATACCTAATTTTGAATATTTTAGAAGCAAAAGAATTTTTAAGTTTGAAAAATTTAAATTTACTTATGTTTTTACCTTTACATTTCATTTATGTTTTTCAGTGAAAATACATTCAGTTTGCACCTTGAATACAATTTCATTTTTAATCTCTTTATCAAGTTTCCTAGAAGACAAATTATGTGAAAATCTTGATTATGCAACATAATAATTAGACGAAAATTATGGCAAGAAAAAACAAATTTTATGGAAAATATATACTAATTTATGAATTATAGGTGCCTTCCCCCCCCCCCCTTATTCAAAAATTCCTGGTCCATGAGAAGTACCCTCAGATGTGTCCAGAGCATTAAATTCAGCCATCTCTGATGCTCTGCCTCCTTTTGGTCATATAAAAGCCAGAGCGTTCCACCTGTTTCTGTTTTGCCAACATGAAGGTAAGAGGACAGGACTGTTCTGCAGTGTGGTCGGTTGGCTGGATTTACACCTTTAAAGACCTACGCTGGGGCCATGGCAGCCTCTTGCTGCCGGCCCAGGCGCGTGGCGGGCTGGGGGCCTCCCCATCTCGGGACAGCGCCCCCTCACTCCTCTCTTTCTTTACTGCCCTTGTCCAGTGGGGCTGACAATCCTCGTGGCTCAAGCCTGGAGTATGTCCCGGCAGCCCTCATTTCCCGCCGCAGCCACCGCACCGGCCCCGCGGCCTCCACTCGTGCGTCTCTGTGGCCATGTGGCAGCCCAGCCGCCAGGACGCACCTTCCAGACACAGCCACGTGACACGCCGCCTTGGCCCGGAGCCCTCTCCCTGGCTCCCTTTCACACAAGGTCTTCCGTGTCCCCAGAGCACCCCACAACCTGCCTTGCCCTCCAACCACCCAGCCGTGTTCCTACTCTTCCCACCGCCCCCCATCCCCTTGCGCCCCCAAACCCGCTGGGCACAGGCCTGCCCAGGGCTCCAGCGCTGGCTGTTCCCCCAGGCTGGGTGTCCCCATCTTTGTCAAGTATGTGTACAACATCTCCTCCAGGAAGCCTTCCCACCTCCCTGTCTAAAACTGGGCTCACCTGTCGGGGGCTGGGCTGTTGTTGTGAAGCCAGGTTCCCAGGCGCTGTGGCTGTGGGGCCCCCCCAAAACCAGGTCTTCTGCTGTGGCCTCCAGGTAGTGTTCCAAACCCAAAGACAGAAGGCCTAGGTAAATCTGAATTTCAGATAAATAATTTTTTTAAAAGTATAAGTATGTCCTGAATATTGTATGCATTCTGTTCACCAAAATTCAAAATTGCCGGGATTTCATCTGGCAATTTCACCTCCAGGGCACCGCGTGGGCGCGGGGCCACCCCTGCTCCACAGCCACCGGTTTCCTGGGTGCCGGGGCCGCGGGAACACGCAGGTCCAGCTGCTCCCCTTTTTTCTGCCCCAGGTAAGCGAAGCCCTTCCATCCCATCTTTGGGGCGAGCCTCTAGTGCCACCCCCTCCCTGGGCTCTTCCAGCCCCAAGCAGGGTGGGCTCGTCTCCAGGGCAGGGCTTCTTAACCAGACGTCCACGGACCGTGGAAAGATTCCAGGGGGTTTGTGAGCTTGACTTGAAAACATCAACTTATCACCTTTATTTTCTCCAACCTCTCACTGAAATCTAGCATTTCCTTCACTTCTGAGTGTAGGTAATAAATAAATTACAGTCCTATGCATTTCGTTCCACATTACAGTTGTGGCATATCTTGAAAGATTCCTTATGCCATCCATACTTGGAAATTACGGTACTTGGTAGACCCGACGCTAGTTGAGTGTCAAAAAACTCTCTGCCGCCACATGCTGAGAAGGGGACCCGGCTTTCCACCCGACTGGCAGAGGGGTCCGTGGAACAAAATAGGTGCAAAGCCCCTGATCCAGGGCAACTCCTGAAACGTCGGGGGAGCACCTTGCTTTTCCCTGGGTGAGGAAACCTGACTCGGGGCGCAGCCTGGGTTTCTTCTGGGAAGGAGAAGGGAAACTTGTATTCTCTCCCTCTCTCTCTCCCTTCCTCTCTCTTTCCTTCTTTCCTTTCTTTTGCTGAGAATTCCACAGCAGCGGCAAAGGCGAGCCGGCGGTTGCGTCACGATGGCTGACACTACGGCACTAGGTGTGGGATGATTGGGATATCATTAAATATACTTACGAAAGCTGCCTGCGCACCACCCAGGCTTTCGTGGCTCTGAAGGCTGCATGCTCCTGCCAGACCGACGGCTAAGGTCACGGCGCAGCAGTGCCGGGCCACCAGGGCTGCCTACGCGGGCGTGGAGAGCTGGCTCTGCCCGAGCCGCCTGGTGGCAGCGTGTCCGCTGCGGTAGCGTGTGCAACGGCCACGCGTCCAGAGTCCGGCGGTGGGAAAGAGGGACCCCTTTCCAACCATTTCTTTCTTTGGCAGGAAAAAAAAATGTATTTTGCTAACGAGAAATAAACTCGGGCGGCATAACAAAAAGGTGCTCCAATTCCCCGCGGGGAGGCGTTGGTGGACGCAGTCTCGACTGGCCACGCTTTCCCTCCAGGTGTGGCCTACTTAGCCAAATGAGCAGATCGCACCTATAATTAGAATTATATGCACAATGAAAAAACTCTTTAAGGAACATCTCCGGCTCCTCATAGCCTTAAGCATCTGTTGCCATGGAAGCCAGAGAACAGCTCCAAAAATCGAGATGGGATGTAGCACTTGCCCTCTTGCCTTTTTAAATAAAGTTGCCTTTTTTCCTTTGGTTTCTGAATAAACATCAACCTGGCTTTTTAGCGCAAAGTCTTGATTTCAAGGTTATTGATGCCACACTAAATTAATACAGTCTGCACGGCAATACACACCACCCCAGTCAAGCCAGGGGTACTCCTGTCTTCTGAAAGCTTGACATTTGTTTTTCATCATGAACTTAAAGGTCACGAGCTACAGATGGATCAGGCTACCTGCTTGAGTTTACATTTACATGCATTTTATTTTATTCCCACATGCGCTTTTTATGAGACCCATCACTGGAATAAAACTGTAGCGCTCCCGTACTCTCCTGGCTCTCGGTAAACCAGGAGAGTTGTCAAGCTGCCGTCTACATAATGTGAATTAAAATAAGAAATATATGCTGACTTGATATTTCAAAAGCAAAAGCTTTAAGTTTAGCCTGGGCTGAAAGCGGCTGTGGCAGAGAGCCCACACTTTTCCTGGTACTTTTTAGTGTGATCTGGGCGGTGGATGGACAATGGAAACTAACCCCAGCCTGACTTTAAATTTGAAGACAGGTGTTTCACCTCCAGATAAGCTCAACGCCATTAGCCAATGATCATTTCGCTATGGATGGACCAGGTGTGCGTCTTTTCCCTTAAATTTTTTTGTTTGTGTGTGTTCCTGTTCAAGGTAAACATGTGACTTGTGCAGCTGCACCTTTTTTTTGGTGCATGTGCAATACCAAATAACATTTTATATTTTTACCAAAATACCTGTGGAGCTGACAGAGCATGATGCATTCATTTTCCTTGATTTTGTAGTGAGGGAAAAGGCTAGCATGAATAATTCAAAAATAATGCTGAGACTGTTAAGATTTAGTAGTGGAGAGGTCATCACAGTTGGGAGAAATGAGCTAGGAGACTATTACTATTCCGCGATCTTTGAATCTCAAGGTGACATCATTATTATTTCTCTATATCTATAATGTGGTGCCTCAACCAGCTTATTGCCGTGTTTCTCATGTAGGGGAGAAAGATCAATTACATACAGACCTCACAAAGTGAACCATAAGCATGGGGTCCAATAAAACTGTCATTAACAGTCCCCACAATTCGAGCTGCCTGCTTCCAGGTCAAGCTGCTTTAAAAATGAGAACCGACATTGAGAGGTTGAACAAAGAGCATTCATCCTGAAGGGAGCCGTTTCTTAGCCAAATATCTGAAACTCTTTCATAACACCTGCTAATTTGGGTCTGAACCGCAAAAAAGTATCCCAAGGATAAGCTTAGCACCGAGGATACTTAGAGGAAGGGATGTGAGCGCTGGTGTCACCCCCCGCTTGAAAAATAGGTTTCTTACAAGATCGACATCAACCGCAAGCACTCTTGAGTAAGCATAAAGCAGTCCCAGGCAATCATATTTAATTTATTCCTATTTTCAACCAGAAGCGGAAAGATATCACCCCAAAATAAAAAAGCATGCTGGAGTAGTGTTTACAGCACTTCCTTCACCATTTGTTACCACTGCATAATCAGGGATAAATCTTGCTTTCTCTGGAACAGGATTAAAAAACACCTCTACATTCAAAAATATTAAAATGGAATAGAGCTATTACTACTGCAAAATCCCTCTTTTCTGCCCCCAAAGGGTCCCTCCATGTTTAAAACATCTTTTTTACTTTGCAGAATTTTACAAGCCCTTCTGCCAGCTTCTTTTTAATTAAAATGTCCCTGTTAATATCAGAACTCTGAAACATCACATTTAGTTTAAAGTTTAGCAGTCCATACAGCATTTGTGATCTTTGTAAGAGGGGCTACAGAAGTCCTGTAGGTTCATTTTTGTTTTGTTTTGTTTTTGCCTGGTACAAAAATGGTCTGCTTTGAAGCTCCTTGCACTTGCATCCCCAGGCTGCCCCCGTCTGTTGCACCTGACTCATAGGCAGTAGCTGCTCACAGCGGATGCCCTAAGCCCTGCGTTGGAAGCCTTGCCATGTTTTGCAGGTAATTTTGGTAATGACTGGAGTTATTTCTGTGTGCAAGGACAAGTGCCTGGTGGGCAAGGCCGCTCGGAGCCCAGTTTCCCCTACCTGGCGTCTGGGTGCATGCTACCTGAGAGGTGCGGGAAAGCACTTGCTAATCTGCAAAGGGCTCCAGGCTCCGAGCTCCAGGCAGGCGCCTGCCTTAGGGAAGGAAGGCAGCGGGCTTGACCCGAGCTCCTCGCACGCTGGGCCATGTGCTTGGCCGTCTGGGCTGCGTGGACCATCAGCTGGTGATATTTGGCTGGGGGGAAGACAGAAGCCACTGCTCTCAAATCATCATGGGGAAACGAATGGCAGGTGACCAGGAGGAACTGAGGATCAAGGCATCGACCACCAAGGAGCCTCCCATCACCCTCGAGGCCGGGAGCCTCTGTGGGGCTTTTCATCTGTAGAGGCTGTGTTTTCAGGCCATGGGCTTTGACACCAAATTCTCAGAAACCGCTCTCTCTTCTCTCCGCATGGGGGGCCGCTTGGGCTTGCCTCCCAGAGGGCTCCCCTGGATTCTGGTCACTGCATGCCACGTGGGCACTGCTCCAGGGGTGATCCAGGGACTGTGGCAAAAACGCGCTGGGCGTAGTTGGGGACGGCTGCCACTGCTCCCGGGATGTCCACATTTGAGAGAGGCTTTTGGGGTCCCCTCCTTGGGGCCAGTTGGAGCCCAGAGCTGGGCGTGAAGCTGCAGAGCCTGCACCAGCCAGCCGGGCGGTGGGGGGCACGGGGCAGCCCTCTGCCCGGCACTGGCCCAGCCCGGGGCCGCCTTTGAAGCTGGCAGAGAACTCGCTCACCGCGGGGAGGAGCGCAGGGGCAGCCCAGGCAGGGCCCGCTCCCCGCTGAAGCCTGTTCAAAGAGAAGAGTTGGGGCGCACTTGGCAGATAATGAATGAGTGGCAGTGCTGGCCGGCCCGCCGGGAGGCTGGCTTGCCAGGGCAGGTGCGCCCGCAGCCTCCGCACCTCCGGCCCACGCCTGCTGAGCCGGGGACTGAGCCCGGGAGCGGGACAGTCCCCTGCCTTCCTTTCTCTCCCGCTTTTTAACATTTAATGCTCAGGCCTCCTCCAGCGGCAGCATAAACAGGTGATCTCCAGCAGTGGCTTCTTTGCTTGCATGAGCCTGCGAGGAGCCTGCGCCTTTCTTGGAGATAGACCCAGGGGCGGGAATTTTCCTGGGTGGGAATGACTTGGGCACGGTGCTCTCTCCAAGCGCTCTGGGGCGTGATCCCCCTTCAGTCCATAATCACAGCTAATGGGCTGGCCACGTGGCCCCGGGGGTCTAAATGCTCCAACACTACATTGACTGTAAATGGCAAAGCTGTAAGTGACATTACTTTGCAGATAAGAAACAATCACACCATTAAGCAAAGGTGTTTAGTGTATCAGTCACCCTAACTTTGATTTATTGCCAGGCATTTGTCTGTCACCAGCACAATGGAAGCTATAATGCAACTCAAGGGTTTAAAGAGAAAATTAAGATGAATATTGCTGCTCAATCTTCAGCTCCGTGGCCACGGAGTGGGCGGGCTTCCCTCACTGCTGGGGGGCATCTCAGCCCAGCGTCGCCGGCCCGGGGCTGAACGCTGCCCTGGGGTGGGCAGGGCAGTGAGCTGCCTGGATGTGGGGGCTGGGGCCCCCAGGGCAGGACAGTGACAACCAGGAGGGAAGACATGGCCATCGACCTGGGTTTCCCCAGAGGCAAGAAGGAATTTCCAAACGGGGAGGGTCTCCCCCAGCACGAGACGTTGCACAGACGTCGCACAGGCTGGAAGGAGGCTGTGAGGTAGTTTTAAGAACATCATGTTTTCAAATACAGGCCTGCTGCCTGCAAAGGCTCCCGGAGCTTAATTGAGATCCGGCACACGGTTTTGGAACAGCTCCCGTAGCCGGGCCTGGGGAAGCAGAGCGAGGACCCAGCACTGTGCCTCTCCTCCAGGGCCCCCAGCCGAGCGCTGAGCTCACCAGCGGGTGGTGACTGCTGGGTGAGGAGGCGAGGGAAGGCAGAGCCAGGGAGGACAGCGTCGTGATGGGTGTGTGACATGTGGGGGTTCACAGAGGAGGGGCACACGTCTGGGTGGAAGCTCAGATGGGAGGGGACGGTGGCGGTGGAAAGGCCTGCGACGGCTGGAGCGCAGGCCTGGAGGAGACGGGCTGTCTCGGTCCCCCGGTGTCACGGCAGTGCCACGGAGGGTGGCTTCACTCAGCAGAGACGTCTCATCTCCCAGGTTTGGGGCCTGGAGTCCGGGGTCTGGGTGCTGGCAGGGGGCCCTGCTGCCTCGGGGCCCTGGAGGGAGCCCCGTCCTGGCCCCGGCCTCATCCTGGGCCCCCTTGGTTTGCAGATGCCTCACCTCCGACGTCAGCTTCGCTTCTTCCTGGGCCTGGGGTCTCCTCTCTCCTGCTAAGACGCTGGTCCCATTGGATGAGGGCCCCCCATCCTCCAGCGTGGCCTCCCCCAGACGGGACGGGGTGAGGACCTGTGCATATCTTCCTGGGGGGCGCACTGCATGGGGGCGAAGGATTTCCAGGAGGAAGCGGGTGTTCGTTGGAAGGCACGGGTGGGATGGGAAGTGGGCTGGGGTGCGGGCTCCGGCTCGGCTAGCGCACGGGCACGGGGGCCATGGGAGCCCTGGCTAGAAAGGCAGGCTGGCGAGGAGGGGTCTGGGAGTGCCCCAGCTCCGGTGAGTAACGGTGAGTCGGTGACGGCATCTCCCCTGCCCCCTCGGGTGTCTTGGAGTGTGTTGGGATGACAAAAAGGGGCAAGAGCACTGGGTAGGGTGACAGCGACTGGCAGGGGTGGGCGGCCCAGGGGGGTGTGGGGAGTGGGCAGCAGGGGAGGCTGACATAGCACCTGGCTCACCCCTGGGGGTGCAGGGTGCAGTTCACGGGGAGCCTCGGGAGAGCTGAGACCTGGGCGAGGTGTAGACGGTCTGGAGAACTTGGGAAGGGCCCGAGATGGAGTTAGAACTGTTTTATCTCGATGGCAAAACACCTCCATGAGCTCACAGAGCTCATCTTCCTTCAGACTTGTGCTTGTTAAATATGTCCTTGGAAATGCGTGAAACAAAGACCAGGCAATCATAACCATTAAACGCCTACTCTGTGCGTCCACCCTGTGCTGGGCCTTGTTGGGGGGTGCAGTCACAGGGTCTCTGCAAAAAGCCACAGCGTGCACTTCCCTGCAGGATCCTGCCCGCCCCCCTACAGCCCCCCCAGAACATATCAAGAGGCCCCAAAGAGTTTGCAGGGCCCTAGAGAAGGAAGGGTCATCGTCCTCTGCAGGGCTGCTTTACGGACATGCCTGCTTGACGCTTTGAGATGGCACAACTGTCTGGGGAAAATGAGTGTGACACCTTACTTCCTCAGGGGTGCTTCCTGAAGTCTTGGGAAGGTCGGACGTGGTCTCTGTGCCACCCCGAAGCAGTCTAACCCCTGGCTGAACAATCGACATGAATCCGAGTGGCCTCTGTGGTTCCTCCTCCTGTGGCAGCCATCCTTCAGATGGGAGCGGTCCCTCCGTCAGCCTCGCCGAGCCTTCCGGGTCCGCCCAAGTGGGCCAGCTGCCTGCCCAGGCCCGAGCTCCACGTTGAAAGATGCCGGGTGCTGCTCACTCATCCTCCTGACATCTTGAGACCCTAGCCCGCCCCAGCCTGTTCTACAGGCTGAAGGACAGCGGAGAACACGGCAACTCGCCAGCTTGCACGGACAGTGTCCACCGCTTTCAGGGGTGGACTGATGCTGTGGGGACGGTGGAGGAGAGCCGGGCTGGGGCTGGGGATGCAGGTCACGTCTGCCTGTGGCTCGGTCTCTCGGGCCTTGCTTCAGGCCCCAGAGCGTGGAGACAGCCGCCAGCTGTGGCCGTCAGCATCGCGCCTCTCGACCACGGCTGTCTGTCCCCTAGTTCTTGCTCATTAAAGTCTCCTTGACTTTTGCTTGTATAAAACCCAGGGATACGCTCATTTTTCAAGTCCACCGTCCATTTTTACTGTAAGTCAAATGTATGGGAATAAAGGAAATCATATTCAGGAAGGTCCCCTTCAAATTTTAGGCGGGTCTTATTTCCTTGGGTTTATTCCATTTGTTTCTCCACTTTCGACCTGATTAAAATTCCGTTTCCAGAGCGCTGGTTGCCTGAAGCGACCAGGTCCTCCCTGGCTCCCTGCTAATAGCGTGGAAGGCTGGGTCTATCCATTTACTCCAGTGACCTTGGCGCCCTCTCCTCCCCATCCTCGCGGGAGGCCTGGCCTTGAAGTGCCCTTCTGAGCCCCTCTGCTCTCCCTGCTGCCCCGAGTGCTGGCCAGAACCCCAAGGCCAGTCCTGAGATGCCACGGCGGGCACGGGCTTCGCAGCATGGCGCGCCCACCTTGGACTCCCGCGCTAGGACCTGAGACCGCCCGAGGGGAAGGGCCGGGCTGCCTCCACGCTGCCTCCGTGTCAAACCCAGGAGCAGCAAGCGGTCACAGCACCCTACACGGAATCCATTCCTTGGTGCCCCCTCCCCTGAGCCGGCTGCTGAGAGAGTCAAACTTGGTGTGGTTGATCCTATTGCGCCCCAGAGGGCTCGGGGTACCAGAGGAACCCACCTGGGAGAAGATACGGGTGATAAACCTTTCTTGAAGGCGCACTGTGAGTCTTGGAGGCATTGTGCTTCATACTGTGTGTGTGTTTTCTCACTTAGCCCTTCTACCCACTCTACACGGGACAGCAAACGTGAGAGCAGAAGGCTGAGTAACTTTTCCAAGGCCATAGGTAAGCGTCAGAGCTGGAGCTCAAGGGCAGCTGTGGATAACTCCAAAGTCACAGAGAGTGGGGGTGAGAGCCCCATTCCAAATAAATGCAGCTATTCCTAGGTGCAGTGCTCAAACTTCGGTGGGCATCAGAATCACCTAGGGCAACTTGCTGAAAATGCAGATTCCTGGGCCCCACCTCCCGAGAGCCTGATCCAGGGGGTCTGGCTGGCAGGCAGGCATGTGCATTTTCAGCAAGCAGGGTAAGAACTCACGGATCGCCGAGCTGTGAGAAGGGCTTGGAGGCCGGCAGCTTCCCCTCCCTTCCCGTCACCTCTCTCCTCCCGCTAACAAGCCTTAAACATCAACTTGCTATCAATGCCTGAAGAAAATTCCAGACATGAAAACTTCAGGGCTTACAAGTACCATTCTTTGGGGAAAATAAAGGTGGAACAGGGAGCTCAGGGAACCCGTGGTCCTCAGGAAGAACACGGGAGAAAGCTGGCTGCCCCGCTGGTTTCAGGCACGCTGGCCACGGACGCCTCTGACCTGGCCCCTGCAGTGGGAGGGTGGGATGTGTGTGATACCTCCATCACACTCCTGGTAGGTGAGGGGCGAGAGGCGACGACAATGGCAACCAGAGTGACAACAATGAGTATGACAACAACGACAGTAACGGCAACAAGGACATGACAATGACAACATGACAGTGATGATGATGACAACAACGAAAACGATGATAACAAGGACAAAGACCTGATGATGACTCAAAGGATAACAATGACAATGACATGACCATGACAACATGACAATGGCAATGTCATCAATGACAACAATGGTGACGATAATGACAAGGGCAACAATGACTACTACAAGGAAAATGACAAGGATGACAATGACAATGACAGGGCAACAAAAACCGTGATGATGATGACCATGATGACAACGGCAGTGGGGACAATGGCAGTGATGACAGCGACCGTGACACACTGCCAAGGAGCCTGGAAGAGGTTCGGTCCCGACGCCCCTCCTGGACAGCGCAAAGTGATGTGCGGCACAAAGCTGCAGCCCAGAGACTCCTTCCCGGAGGTTTTCTGGGAAAACTTGAATGCGAATGGGATTGTAGTTCTCCAACTTCTGTATATAAGCAGGTGACAGGAAGCATCAGTTTGTGGTCTATTTCATATTGCCAGTGATTTAAATTAATGTTTGCTTTCCTTCCCTTGCTTCTTTCCTAATTCTACTGGCTCGACTTCATCTCCAGTGGAACTTACATTTATTTGTAATCTCACTGCTTACACTCCACTGAACAATAAAAGAACAATAAACTTAATAAAAAGCCCAAGTGATTGGAAATTGCTCTGGGAATGGCAGTCCAGTATGAAAGCTATAAATTTACTTGTGTGCTCATGACAATGTCAGCTAATTTTTATGAAAAGCCCGTCGCACAACAGGGCACCCAAACACTGTGTGATCGCTGGCATGTCAGCCATCAGACTTCCCCTGATAACAAAATGGAAAATGCATCATAAAATGATGTTTCAAGCCACAAATTCATCTCGAATGCTCACTCTATCCAGGAACATTTCTTTTCTGACCCTGCCGTGCACCTGAACTTTGAATTAATCATTCCCTTTCTATCCTGTTACACAGTATCCACTGGCACCATTATGGGGGAAACTCTAGGAAAACAACTACCAGAAATATCATCCCATGTGGCGGACTTGGCTGGCCCACGTCGACATAATTAGTCCACAGAACCACAGCAGTGATGAAGAAGCCGAGCACCTCATCTGAACACCGTGATCATCAACAACCCACTTTTAAATAGACCCCTGGGGACCCACTTTGCATCGAGCATGACCCAGCGGGAGGACTCAGCTTGTTGCTCAGCCTCCCCTGGGATTACACATGATAAAAAAAATAGGGCCTTCTTTTTAGCGTTTGGAAATCTCCTTTTTGCTTCATCCTTGATGCTGGTTTCTAACCTGCTCTTCCAATCCCAAAATATTTTTCCTGTTCTAGAAAATCAAGTTGGCTGAAAAGAAAAAACAACCACCACCAAACTTTGGCCAGATGATTGAAAGGCCAGATAGCTGTCCTGAAGAAAAATGGTCTGTGTAAATACACAAGGTATCAACAGTGGAAATTTATCCCTTGGCCAGAGAGAGTTTGTAAACTTTATGGCCGGGAGCTGAGGAGTGGAAACCATCTGTCCTGACTTGGTATGATTATAATCATCAATAGATAACACCCTAACATTTATGGCCACCCAGGGAAGCAAGTAAGGGGGGTGGGGGGGGAGTGAGAAGACCAGCCGAGGCCGCTGTACCCCACGTGGTCCTCCCCCAGGCTAGCCGATTCACCTCGGCTGCCCCTGCCGGCCTGGGCTCCTTGACATCTCCGGAAGACTCCAGCCGAGTGAGGAGAAGGGCAGGCTCCCAGGGCTCCCCTGAATCTTGCTGGGCCACTGCTGGACAGTGGCCTGGACACCTGGAGAGGGAGCGGACAGGTGTGTGGCTGGGGTGGGGAGGGACACAGAACAGGACCCGGTGTGCCTGGCACCTCCTCCCTGGCTTTGGGCTGGTGCTAGCCTGACTCACACGGTCTGCAGGCCCCAAGCACGGCGGGGGCTCAGGTCCCAGAGGCCCGCAGAGCCGCTCACTCTGGATTGGCTTTTACTCCGCCTTTGGGAAAAGATAAATCCGGAGCCATTTCCCCTAGGTCGTGCCCCGCCCGACCAGATCCGCAGCTCTAAAATCAGCAAGGTAGCGGGAGAGGGCTCTTGGCACGATGCCTCCTCTCGGGGGGCTGCTGGAAAGTTACAGCAACAGTGGGAGGGGGCCCGTCTTTGGGCTTTCGGGGGAGCTGGATCTCCCCAAGCCAGTGCCTGTTAGACCAAGGAGAGATTGTCATTTCTGTGCACAGCATGCCGCTTTGTCCCTCTGCGTAGAAAGCCTCTCCCCTCCTGTCCTTTCTGTAGCCTTAGACTCCTGCTGACCCTTCAAGGCTGCACTGGAAGGCCACCTTCTCTGGGAAGCTATCCTGGATTCTCCCAGGGAAAAGGGATCAGTATTCTGTGAGCACGTTCTGTTCCCAGCAGACCATGGGCCACACAGCGGATCATCAGTGCACCTTGCCATCCCAGTGTGTGTGTGTTTCAAAAATAAGCTTTAAAAAGCCTAAGTAAAATGACTTGCAGCTTGCGATTTGAATAAGCCATGCATCATGCACAATCAGCTGCAAAAAGGCCGGTGTTTATTTTCCCAGAAATGTACTAACATCGCACAAATAAAATTAAAACAACTTTAATAAAAGGCTGAAAGTTTACACTAAATGAATCAAGTCTTGGTGCTTAGCGCTGGAGCAATTCTTTTCCCATTTAGAGGGTGTTTTATACTTAAGGGTTGGTGCCTCTGTATGATTAATTACCAGGATATGCAGCAGACTGGAGTCTTATGAAAGTTCATTTATTGCAAGTTAGGCTGCAGGAGCATCCCCTCTGTATCATCACCAACTGCAATGTTTTCTAATTCCTACTGGAAGTACAGCTAGACTATACCTGCTAAATTGAACTTCACTGAGGGAGGAAACAGGGCCCCTTGTCTTCTTCAAAGCCATCAGCTTAACCAGTTTTGCATGATTTCATCAGCCCCAGATCTCATTATTATTGTAAACTAGACACATGTATATTGCTTTGTCTTCCAGGTTGTAGAATTTTGCCTGTCTTTATTTTAACCAAGGAAAATCCACTTTGTGTGTGTGTGCACACAAAATAAGCTTTTAGCTTCAATCATTAAAAATAAACATATAGAAAGATGGGTAACTAGATTTATAATCCATCCCTGTGTAATTAAGAGATAGCTTTTGATTTCAGCAAAACAGCAAATTGCATAATGGGTTTTGAATGCAAGATAAATATGAAGAGGAAACAACACATTATGAAGTACACAGAGAGAAGGGGTAAGATTTATTTTTCAAGTGATAAAGCATCATGCAATCACAATATTCACTTTTATGGTTACATTTTGCCAAATGATCTCAAATCTTGTTAATTAAAAAAGGGGGGTTGGCATGGCTAAAAGCAAAAGAGCTGTCTTTTGTGCTTCTAAATGAAAAGATGCCTGCTGATTTCTTAGGACCAACCCACCCAGAGAAAAGCAATTGCTTAGAAATATCTGGCCAGTGAGCATTTTCCCATTTATTGATTGTTCTTTTTTATACTTCTGGTTATTAAAACTTGATTTATACTAGACTACCAAAATATTTGAGAGTTTCTTTCTTTAAAGTTTCATGTTCTCAGTATTTGATTTCTAGAGACTGAAAAAAAATGAACCGGTATAAAGTAATAAGAGTTTCAACTGTGTCCATTAAAGTTAAGGGATCCTACCTCTTATCCAACGCTTGACCCGAGTTTTTAAAATTAAGGGTTTTTATCTTGCCCACAATAAGTATAAGGGTGAGGATGGGAAAGGAGACTTCTATTTGGCTCCAAGCCAGCCTAAATTGGCCAAGAGACAAGTTTCCTATAATTTGAAGATCTGCAGTAAAAAGTGAACCTATTGTTTTTGCCAGCCTTTATTTAGCTGTTTGCAATATAAAAAAAAGTTTTTATATTGCTTTCAAGAAAACCATTCTTACAACTTTCAATTCAACAAGACAAAAAAGTTAGTCATGGCGAATGAATGTACAAGGTTTCTATATGAGATTTCTACTTTGGCAGTTCCAATATCCCACAGCTGTGTTGATAAAACTAGGATTGCTTGTCTCCGAGCGTCTAAGGCCACCTTTCAAAAATAAAAAATGTACTCTTACATGTCTCCATCCTCTCTAGTTTTGAATAAGGTTGAAGGGAACTAACCTCTGCTTGGCGTAAAAATCAAGGCAAAACGAACAAAAGATAAAACACAACTTCGTTTTCATGTGGAATACATCAGCACTATGTTGGCCAATCACCACTTGGGTGCTTTTCCTTTTCTCCGTACGTCATAGCAGGTAGAACCTGGGCTGCACGTCTAATTTAGGCACTGTGGCAAAGACTGCCAGCTGTCGGCCAATGCGCACGGGCAGCCTCCAGGCTGGACCTGCCATCTTCAGGGGCAGCCGAGTGCTTGGGTGAAGCCAGCGTCTGCCTCGGCCTTGCAGCTGGTAGAGGCGGTGTCCCCAAGGTCCGGCTGGTGGGACGCAAGCCCTTTCCTGGTTGTATTATAACTGTCGAGGGAGGGCCGAGGCCTCCAGTTCCTCTCTGCCCCCCTCCCCGCTGGTGGCAACGTGCGCAGGGTAGGAAGTCACTTTGAGCAGGGGAAGAAGGTGATATCTGGGGTCAACGAGGGCTACTCGCTTATTTAGCATTTGCCACATGCCAGGACTGTTCTAAACATGTAACCTCTTTCATCTCATGTATTTCTCTCTACAACTTTATAGAGTAGATACTGCTATTATTCCTGTGCTACCCATGAGGAAACTGAAGCACAGAGAAATGACCAAGCCAGCAATCCAGGCGGCCAGCCTGGAGTAGGAGGCTATGCTCTCTGCCACCCCAACTGCACTGCGGCTAGAGATGATAGGCCTGTGGGAGAGGGGACCCAGAGCACAACATCACAGCTCCCACCACAGCCCCGCACTGCCCAGTCAGAGTGGTAGTTTCTTTTTCTGTTAAAGCTGCCAAACTGACATCCTGGCTAGTGGAAGGACGGTGGATGAGAGGCACGATTTGATGATTTAGAAAGGAGGCAAATCTTGTCCAAATGTCCACCTGAAACAAGGCAAGTAATCCAACACCAAAACTGAATTATGCCATAACTAAAGTCCAAGTCCCAATTACAGAGCTCTGGCAGTCAAAAAATAGGTTTGTTGTGTCTCAGTCCAACTCTCAGAATCCAGGGTCTCATGAAAGGAAAATCATACCCCACTCCTTTGGGAAAAAGTTGCATGTCAAATATTTTTTTCCAGAATAATTTATCTTTTGTTACACATTTTTTTCCCCTAATAGGAAGTGATATGTTTCTCCTCTGATGAAGTAGAATAACCCCTGTAAAGATCATATGAAGGTTACTTCTTTTGGGAGTGAGTGGATGAGGCAGATTAAAGTAATATTCAGTATTTATAGTACTATGACTTTGAAAATATCACTCAGAGCCATTAACTATGATGACATTATTTTCTTATAAACCTTATGGGTTTTCCTGAAGTTAGTGATAGCCTTTTATTTTCTTAATTGCCTATTTGTGTTATTCCCTAAATCTTTGCCTTCACATGTCAGCTACTTAATCAGTTCCATTTCTTAGTCAGAGTCACCACTCCCAGGGACCTTTGTCTCCAGCTACAGGTTCCCAGGAAATCTATAGGAAAAGGTATGTGTGAATTCAATTTTTAGGAACTTGCCTTTCTGAAAATGCTGATTCTGCCCTCATGCTTGATTAACCAGTTGGCCTTCTGTAGAATTCTAGGTTGAAACTAATTTTCCCTTGGAAGTTTGAAGTCATTACTCCAGAGTCACCTAGCTTTTTGTGTTGCCATTGAGAACTCTAATTCCTATTTTTTTGTATGTGACCTATTTCCTCCCCCTCTTTACAGGAAGCTTTAGAATCCTTTCCTTATTCTTGGTTTTTGAAAAATTCATGATGTTGCACCTTAGTGAAGGACTGCTTATATTCATTGGACTATGCATTTGGTGGACTTAAGTCTGGTGACCTATTCCCTTAAGCCATAGAACATTTTTCAAAAAACAATACTTCTTTATCATCTTCCCTTCATTTGCTTTGCTTTCTTTTTACAGCACTCCTACTACTCAAATACTAGATCTCCTTGGTTAATCCTCCTAAGTTTCTTATCTTTTCACTCCTATTTCCCTTCTCTTTAATATTTTGTTCTTTCTTGAACAGTTCCTCAATTTTATCTTCTAAATCTCCTATTGCATTAAAAACTTTACTATAGTTTAAATTTTCAAGTTATTATTTTCCAAATGTTCCTTCTGAATAAGTCATCTTATGTTCTTATTTCATGAAGGCAAAAGCTCATCTCCAAGGATATTAATTGCAAATTTGACTTTTTATTGTGTCCACTGCATTGCTTGTTTCCTAAGAGTTCTTTAGCTCATCTTGTTCATTCATTTTGGTCTCAGTCTTTCAAGTGAGTGGCTTTCCTGAATATATAAAATACACGGGGACTGGTGGCAGCTGGGGAGGGGCTCTACAAAACCCACTGGCAATTCTCTGTGAGTGGGACCTCCTGACTTGCAGCCACAACATCAGGGGCTCAGGTCAGGATCGATGGTACCACAGGAGTGGGGCATGAAGTTTAGCACTAGAGGACCTCCTCCCTTGGATGGGCCAGTTTCTTCACTACTATAAATTCTGGGAGCCGAGAGGAGAAAAAAGCTGGGCACTGCAGTGTTCAGTAAGCAGACTTTCACCAAACCTCCTGCTGTCAGTGTGACTCCTGGTCTTTACCAGGTGTGATCGGGTGGCCCCAGACAGTCCTGGGCTCAGCCTCTCCAGAGGGAAACCTTCTGCCAAGGTGCAGGGGGGCTGGTTGCCAGGCTGCCGGGGCTGGGAAGGGGACTTGGGGTGCAAGGGCTCCTAACACCGCCTTTCGATGGCTTGCACTTTCCCAGCTGCTACCTGTGGGAGCCCTCAGTGGTGCCCGGTGCCTCCAAACCCAAGCCTTCCTGGCATTGGGGGGCAAACATCAGGCTCGGCTTTGCGTACTATTGTGAGTGTTGAAACCCATCCATCTGCTTTCCATCATCCCGAACTTCTTAACTTTCCTTGTTGGCTGTCAGCTTCTAACCTGTTCCTGTTTTCTTTGTCCTTGTGAGTTCATGACTTCTTACAGTTTTATTACTGTCATTTGGGTAGTATTTCAGGAAGAAATGAAGGATAAGAGCGTTCAGTTATCTGCAAGTCCAGCTTTTACCTTTTGTGTTTACAAAAACAAAGATCATTTAAATTTAAAATTTATTAAAAGGTACTTAGATTCCCTAAATGTCCCATGTGCCCCCCTCTCTACCCCTCCCACACTTTCCCACATTAACAACATCCTTCATTAGTGTGGTACATTTGTTACAATTGATGAACACGTACTGGAGCATTGCCACTAAGGGTGGGTTATGGTTTACATTATAGTTTAAATTCTCGCTCACACAATTTTGTGAGATATGACAAGATATATAATGGCCTGTATCTGTCATTGCAATGTCATTCAATTGTCATGCAATTCCAATGTCCTGAAAATGCCCAAGTTACACTTACTTTTCCCCTCTCCCTCCCCTCAGAACTTCCGGTGGCCACTGCCTCCACATCAGTGATAAAAGTTCTTCCATTGCTAGGATAACAATACATCTATAGTAGAATAATAGTAAGTCGGTTCTAGTCCATCATTCATTCCCCAATCCTGAGGATTCTGGGACGGCAGGTTTTACAGATGAGAAAAGTGAGGCTTAGAGATGTTAACTAATTTACTCAGTATCACACAGTGCATCAGTAATAAGGAAGAACGCCAATGCAGATAAAGATCATTTTTAGTAGTGGACAATGGTGAAGACAAATGAAATTGTTTTAGAAACAAGTTAAATATTTCTGGAAGGCAGAGAGGATATTATTTTTTTTACAATATTTACTGGAAATATAGTTCTAGAGGCCATGAGACAGTCCTAGTCCAGAACTGAGAGGTGTTTCTATGTACTTGTTAGTGGCTCCTTTGACAAAGTGATATTTCTACCAGACCCAGTTGGGTCATTTCTGTAATTGTTTTCAGCTGAGCCTGGGTCAGTGCCACACTCTTAAGAGAATAGATTTATTTCATCTCAACTCTGACCTGGGCTATTTCACTACCTACACTCTTTTTAAAACTAGTAATGTGGGTTGGGGCTAAATGCTCTTTCAGGTTTAGGGAAGTCTTTATTTCAGGGTCTTGGAGGACTTGTGGAATGTGGAACCATCTTCCCTGAACATTTCAGGTGACATTGGGCAACGCTCGTCTTCAAATGACTCCGTGCTGCCAGGTTCCCTTGATTCCAATGTCTTCTTCAAGCCAGGCAAGAGCTTCCACAGCCTTCAGCCAAGGTCTGACCACTCAGGTATGAGGGGCCTTGCTGGCGGGACCTACATAGACAGGTGCTCTAGAAACCCAGGCCTCTGGATAACCTGGTAGCATGTGAGACGATCTCTCAGGAGTAAGGTGCATCAAAGCATGTCCTAGCTGCCTCCCACCACGGAAGACACGCTTCTCGGTCAAAGTGGCCCAGTCACTGGGCAGCCCAGCGAGTCACGCTCTCCTCGGGAGTCATGTGTTCTCCCTCAGCATGCAAGTCCCGGCCCTGACTCCATCACAGACCCACGGGCAGGCACACAGTGTGGCTGGCACACAGTGTGGCCATCCCACAAAAAACACACCTGAATGAAGGTAGGACCCAAACAACTTCTGTTTATAAAAGAAGTGTTAGGAAGTGGGGAGTCTGGACACATGGATGTCCCTTCTGTAATTTTTGTGACTGTGTCGAGTGTCTCCAGCACCCCAGATTTCCTGGGTGGTTCTATCCTTTCATGTTGACAACAGAAAGGCCGGGATCCCCTCCCCAGGGACACTGGGAAACCCGTTGCCCCTCGTGCCCTCTGCGGAGTCTTGGATATTGACTCCTTGGGTCTCCGCTGGCTCCCACGCCCCACTTGCCAGCATTCCTGAGCTTGGCCCTTTCTGGATAACTCCCCCATCCTTAATTTCCCCCAGAATTCTCCTAGCCCAGGGCCGTTGCCTGCAGCCGCCTTTCCTGAGGTTTGGAGCACGTGGAGAGGAATTAAGTCACCACAGTAAAAAACGCAAGTTAATCCTGGCTCCTGGCTCTCGCCGTGGTGAAGTCCACCCCTGCTGTGGGAACGTGTCCCCCGCTGGGTCCCCTTCTGTGCTGCTTGCCACCGTCCTTCCATCCCCTGCGTTCCCACAGCCTCCTCACTTCCCCTCCTCCCTTCTCCGAGGCCTCTGCTCCCCAGCCGCTGTCCTTGGGCGTGCAGAGATCAGCTGTTTGTTTTACTCTTTCCTGACCACACTGGGAGGCCTCATCTCTCTCAAACAGGCCTTAAGAAGGTCTTTTCCAATAAAGAGGAGCAACTTCTCCATGCCCTAGAAGTCAGGTGCGGGAAGCGGACTTCGCCCAGTGGTTAGGGCGTCCACCTACCACACGGGAGGCCCGCAGTACAAACACCGGGCCTCCGTGACCCGTGTGGAGCTGGCCCATGCGCAGTGCTGATGCGGTCAAGGAGTGCTGCGCCATGCAGGGGTGTCCCCCGCGTAGGGGAGCCCCACGCGCAAGGAGTGTGTCCCATAAGGAGAGCCGCCCAGCGCGAAACAAAGTGCAGCCTGCCCAGGAATGGCACTGCACACATGGAGAGCTGACACAAGATGACACAACAAAAAGAGACACAGATTCCATTGCCGCTGACAACAACAGAAGCAGACAAAAAGAAGAACATGCAGCAAATGGACACAGAGAACAGACAACTGGGGCGGGGGAGGGGGAAAGGGGAGAGAAATAAATAAAATAAAATCTTAAAAAAAAAAAAAAAGAAGTCAGGCGCGAGGCAGTCTGCTTCTGTCCAGAGTAGCAGCTGCGTTTTCTTCCCAGCACTTTCACTGAAGATGGAGGAAATGTGCCTGGAAGTGCCTGGAGCAGCCTCTGTCCTGTGGGTTCTCTCGGGAGGGCTTTTCCCTTTGCAGGATGTGTCACAAGCCCATTCTTGGTGCTGAGTAAGGAGCATGAAAGCCCGTTTAGGACCAGCCTCATCACTGACAACTTAGCGCATCCTAAGTGGGTGGCTGTCGGGGTCACTCAGAGAAGAGCCGAGAAGATGGGTCTCACTAAAGCAGACTTGCTTTTCCCTTTTCAAGGAAAGAGCGTGATGCTGCTGTATCGATTCTGCAGGCTGGCAGGCAGCGCTAGGGATGACCTCGAGAGCGTGTGCGAAGCGGCAGGGGTGCTGGTGGGTGGAGGAGGCTCCCGCGGGCTGGCTCGCAGCTGGGACCACACTTCTCCACACCGATGCTTTAGGAGGATGAAGCTTTCTGAGAGCTGTGGCACTGGGGCAAGGGCCTTGATATTCCAGCTTGTGCAAAACCATTCTTCCTTCCCAGAAAGCTTCCCCAGGCTTGGGGCGCATGGCTAGCTCTTGTACCCATTCCCAGCTCTGGTGGGGTCAGCCACGAACTCCCAAGTAAGCGGCCTCCCTACAGGTTTGGAGCCTGGCTGGGGGTTGTTCTAAATCCCGCTTGTGAGGTATCACATTCAATCCTTGCCAGAGCCCTGTAAAGAGGCACAATTGTTATGGTGTCTGTTCACAGGTGAGGAAACGGGAAGGTTAGGTCACCCTTTGAAGGTCACTCAAATAATAACAATAGTCCTGGGATTCCAAGAAGGCCCCAGAGAGAGACTGTACTGGTTTCAAAGGCTTCCGCCACTCAGGAGAATGTCTAGCGCGTTCACAGTGGACCTCAAGGGCTATGACACTACTGTGTGTCTGTGTTCAAGGCTGGCTCAGAACCGGATGCCCTTTACGATGCTTCTCTGTGGAAGGACAAAAAGAAAAAAAAGACTGTTGCCTCTGGAAATTTGAACAGGATGGAAAATCTAGCCCACCCCATGCCAAGCAGGTGCCCTCGTCACTCTCTGTCATGGGTCTCTGGGTTCTTCCCCTGCATTGCTCTGGTCTCAGTTGGGAAATAGGATGGTTGGTTTGTTTCATTTTTCCTGTCTTCTCCACTAGATGCAGGCCCCATGAGGACACGGGAAAGGCCTGCTTTCCCTGCCTCTGTGTACACCGCACCTCCGAAGCAGTGGCACATGGACAGTCGGTGTAATTCTAGGTGCATTTTCTCCTTAAACACTCGAGAAAATATTCCGTAAATATTATATTCTGATTCCGATTCCCACTTTAGCGAGTTGAGAGTTCCTCTCATCCATATTAATTGATTAATTAGTCTTTGCCTTCCTTTCGCTTTTCAGAACTTGCCATGTAGTTACTCATTTGGTCGGCCCACGTCTACCGGGCGCCACCACGTATCAGGCGTTCCTGTGGCTGCTGGGAGGGAATTCAGAGGTGAAACTTACAGAGAGACCAACTTCGCATTTGACTGGAGCAACAATTAAACCACTTAAAGGGCTCATGACTAACATTGGGGAAGAGCGAGCACGGCCACTTCAGAAAATTCAAGTTCAGAGAAAACCAGCTGCTTCGCTCTCGCTGATTTTACTTTAGCCAAGGTGAAAGAGACGGGCACGTGCCAGGCACACTGTGGGCGGAAGGGAAGTTTCATAACGGTGATTGTCAAGGACGTGCTCACGACTGATGACTGTGGGGGTGATGCACAGAGGACTGTAAGAATTCCTGACCTTGCACTTGTATGGCTCCTGTATTGAGAAAACATCCCTATAGATGACCTCAGTGTCCTCCTGCAACCCTGGAGGAAGGCCAGGGGAGAGCCTGATTTTTATAGGCAAATGCCTTAGCCCGGCTTTCCCAGAGGCCACACCTGGGATCAAGCCCCGTGGAGTATTTGGGGAGGGCTCCTGGGAGCAGAGAGGGGGCATGAGAGCAGGAAGAAGGGCACGCCGTGCACGGACGCACCACGCTGGCCACCGCTGCGGTGACCTGGCGCATCTGTCAGCTTGTGTCCTGCCCTGGTGGAAGGCGGGCCCCAGGGTGGAGGCGCCCAGGTCCCCAGGTGTGCTGCCAGCCCCAGCTGGTTCTCCTGAGCAGCGTGGGGTGGGAGGGGTAGTGCTCAGCGCCAGGCCCAGGAGAGAGCCCGCCAGGTCCCTCCCGCACAAAGGCGGCCCAAGCCTGCGCAGACGACGGATGCAACCGTGGGTGGAGGAGGATGGCGGGGCGCTGAGAGAGGGGGCTGACCCCACCAGGAAGCAGACGTGACATGCCCAAGGCCCACCCGCCCGCCGGTGACCACCGGGGGACCCGAAACCCGTTCCCTGGCCTCGCGGCCCGGCGGCCTGGCCTCCACGCACGCGGCCCATCTCTGCTGACAAGCAAAGTCAACTGTGGTGAAACCCGGGGAGGTGCGGCTCGGCAGCCCGGGCCCGTGCTGGGCGTCTTAACATGGGTTGGTTTACGCAGATGGCATCTTCTGGAGTGACACGAGCCCGTCTGGACTCCCAGGGTGAGCGTGAGCTTTCCAACCGAGCCAGGACAGAGGACGCTTCACTGTCACCAAGACCCCGGAGGCCGAGGCCAAGGGCCGATGTTCTGTTTCCTGGTAGACCGTAGAGCGCGCTGGAGCAGCTGCTGCAGTTGTAAAGCTGTGCCTGGTGCTCACACTGCAAGGCACCTGTACCAGCCCCGAACCAAGCGCAGCTGTTGCCGATGGTCTGGGTGGGTGGGTGCGGCCCTGCCTGGAGCAAGTGGGGCTTCTTAGGGACCCGAGTCAGAGCTCAGAAGAGGGCGAGTGGAGGGAAGCAGTGCTCCAAAACTTGGCAATCCAGATGAATGCTATTTTTTCCTTCTTCTTTAAAACAGCTTTATTGACAAACAATTGATGTATTATAAATTTCACATAACTTGTACCCTTTATATGCATTCACCCTTGAAACGATCATCAAAATCAAGACGATTTCTCTTTCATCACCCTGCAAAGTTTTCTCTCAAGCCCCTTTTGCCTTTCCTGCTCCTCCCCTCCCCTGGGAACCCTCGATCTGGTTAACGACCGTCGAGATTGCTTTGCATTTTCTAGGATTTAATAAAACCTGAATAGCACAATTTGTACTTTTTTGTCTTCATAATCACTTTCTCATAGTACATCATTTGGAGGAATAATTAAACTTGCAGGCACCTGTTGTGAGTGCGGTGCCTTCCAACGACGGATCTTGAGTATGAGGGGCACCTGTTGTGCTCAGGCGCCTTCTAAGAACTGGGGACACCTGTTGGGAGTATGGGCCCTTACATGTCAGGGTTATTTTTCTTTTCTTCTTCCCTTAAAGCAATGCAATATTTTAAAATACTAAAAGGACTGCAGAAAAAATCCATGGTGAGTAAAATATCAGCATTTTCCATAAAGGCAGGATCCGCAGTGCTGATTTTGCCTCTGGTCACAGGCTCCAGGTTAGTTTAGCAGGACACTCCTGCTGATTAATTTACATGAGTTTTGATTTTTAAAAAATATTTGGGATCAGTTACTGAGTTCTTTGGTGTTCCCTTAAATTTTATGCCTGGTATGAATGCCTCACTCTCCTCACCCTAATCCCATCTCTGCTGGGAAGATTATCAGGAAATTTCTAGAACAATAATGTGCTGTCCTTTGCCAATTGGGCCCAGGATATATTACAGGTTTTCTCTCTCAGACTAGTCTCAGGTATTGATACTATTTGTTATTTCATTTTCCAATGCACTCTATGTACGCAGTCAAGGTTTAGCCCCTCACCTATGAAAGTTTTGTTACCCTACTTCTGGGCATAGCAAGATCAGGCACACACTGCAGGGCCCACTGCCCACCTGGATGAGATGCGGCCAGGGACACCTGGACCGTGAGTGAGTGCCGGGGTGAGCCTGGGAGCTGGAAAACACCTTCCGGGGCTGGATGGGAGGCCCAGAGCTGGGCCCGTGGTGGCCACGCAGAGGGGAAGGCAAGCAGGACAAAGCACCTCTGGAACGGCCAGGCAGGCTGAACAGGAGATGTCGAGGGAATGACGGAAAACTCCCAGCTAAGGGCTGCCCCGGGCCTCGCCCTGTGAGGCCTGGAGCCTCCTTTCACCTGCCAGCAGGAAGGCTGCTGCAGGCACCCAGCCCAGCCCCTGGGCTCGCCCGGGCCATGGATTTGCTCCTGCCTAACATGGAACCTGCCTTTGGTGGTCACTGTGCCATTTTATTTACAGCCTGTCTTTGTGGGGTGGGGATGGGGACTCTGGAGCAAAAGATTCCTTCCTTTCCCTTGGTCTTGGTTGTATTTCATGCCCCTCGGGGCTGCCGCAGGTGCTGCTCGCCCTTGAGGGAAGCGGGCTTTGTAAAGATGGCGTGGCAGTAGTAGAAGCCCGGGCTTGGCCCCTGCCTGGCAGAGGAGAGAGGACAGAGGCCGGAGGGCGGGACCGGGGCAGGTGCGTGCAGGGCGCGGCTCCCCTGCTCTGTTCTGGGGCCTCGAGGCGGGGTTGGGTTTGGACTGACCACGACTGAAGCTGAGGCCAGGGTCCTGCGGTCAAGGGGCCGTTGCCCTTGGCTTCATCCTCGACGTGAGCAGGGCAGACCCCTGAGACCCAGAGAAGCTCCAGCGGCAACTTCTCGCCAGGCGCAGGCTGCAGACGGCGCCCAGGTGAGGCCTGAGCTCACCTGGAGAGGTGCGGGCCGAGCCGGGTGCTGGGAGCAGGGCTGTGACAACTGCTCATTGGTCCCAGGGGGGTCCCAGCGGAGGGGCCATGATTTTTGCCTAATTTGAGCACGACAACCCGAGCACAGCAACAGTATATAGATGGTGATTTGTGCGATTTAATTAAATTATTGTTTGCATTTTCATGCAAATGAAGATAAGTTCTTCTGGCACTTGAATTGTGTGTTTAATAAGAGCTGCAGCTTTCGGGCTGTGAACAGAATGTGTTAACTTTGGTTGCTGGGAGTGGGTGGTCCCGACTGCATTTCCAGGAGCTTCCACTGAGCCGAGCCCAATAATTCCCACTGATTCAGTAATTCATGGGTACCATATTCTCACGCTTCCCCTTCATTTTCCTCTCAGTATTCCACAGAGCAGCCTTATCTCCACCTATCAATTACGGCAGTATTAATTTATTTCCATGGATCGCTCTCCCCATGCTTCGTGGGGGCATGTCGCTATATATATATATATATATATTTTTTTTTTTTCCTCCTTTTTCCCCTCTGGCTGGAGGATTTCACGAAACAAGGCTAATATTCTGCACTTGGGATTGAAGCCTCCACGTTCTCACAAACTTTGGATGTATTAGTGAGCAAAAATAAGGGTGCAAAAAAGCTGGAAAATTAGCAGCCAGCAGAGAGCAAACAGGAAGCAGTCTGATTATGCGCACGAGGGCAAAATTAGCCAAAGAATTTGAAATTGTCTTGTGTGCAGAGTTTCTATTGTTTTCAGAGAATACTTCCATCTATTTTAACATTTTCAAGTGTAACTCCGTGGGCAATCTCTCTTCCTTTGATTGTGGCTGGCGTGAATGGTGAGGCGTGGTGCCCGTCTGTTTTGGCAGTTAGACTTCTATCTTTTGTTTAAAAACTCAAAGCACTGGCTTTCCTGCCCAGCCTTCCTTAGGACTTCTGTTTTGGTGATGTGATGACAGACTTACAGTGTGTTTCCTTGTGTGTATGGTTGATGTGGGCTATGGGTGGAAGGCTCTTTGTCTCTTCAGAAATAACTAAGCTGTTTGACTTGTGTCTCTTCAGAAATAACTAAGTTGTTTGACTTGTGGGTGTGAAACGGTAAGAGGCTGCAGTCCTGCTCTTAGGGACCAGCAGGCTCCAGTCCCAGGAAATGTTTAACAAAGCAAGGGCTATAAACTTTAAGTATTTAGGGGAAATGCAAAAACCAAGGCTTATCTAAAATGTCTGGAGTCCTTGCTAAAAGCTTACCTAAGATGTGAAAGAGATATATGCTAATTGAAGCCTACTGAGAACTGAAACAAAGGGACCATTTGGCCTTTCCTCTCTGTATAAAAGATGTTTGAAAATCTTGTTCCGGGCTCGGGATTCAAACTGAAAGCTCCCGAGTCCGGCCGGCCGTCAATAAACCATTTTTTCCTTCTCAAAATCATTCCTGAGTCCTGGCCTCTCTATACTCAATTAATTGAACTTCTCTTAAATTCCACAACATTAATGGCAACCACGAAGGGATAAAAATGAAGGCCAGAGACGGTAGCATTTTGCTGCCCCTTCCAAATCCCCGAGGAAGCCGGGAGGACTCGGGTGAACCCCAAATCTGGGCGCCCCTGGATTAAATTTAATCCAGAAAAGATGTGGGCTCCACCAGAATCTTCCCGACAAAAATCGAGGGCAATGGAAGGTCTGAAGAGAAAGATTCTGGGAACGAAAAAGAACTCCGAACATGGAAGAAGGTAAGACTCCCCGGGTGAGCACAGTCTGGAAGGCCCTAGCTTTAATTGCTAGGAAGGGGAGGCTGATCACCTCCCGAGAGAACCCTAGTAGCCCCAGAAGGCTGGGGGGAAGCCGTTCTCTCTAGGCTTGGGAAAAGGAGGAAAACTGGGGAAAAGCCCTGGTGTTTTGGGTTTGTCTAACTGCATGTTAGAATCTGGTACTGGTCTAATATCCACTAAAGGAGTGGAGTCTCGATTTTAATAGGAAGGGTATTTATAGGTTCGAGTCCTAATATCCTGGAAATTGGTCTAGATTAAGGAAAACAAAACTTGGTTACAGGAAAATGGATCGGCTTTTCTGGTGGAGCTTGGTCTGGGTGTAAAGTTTAAACAGTGGAAAAGTCTAGCTGGAATCTTTTGTTATGGTGCTAATTTGTGAATGAATTTGCTTTATACCAAATGTTAAGTGTTCTGAGGTTTGTGATGGCTGTGGGGGCAGCCGTGGTGAAAATAAATATATAAACTTGTGAGTCAGATTAGTGACCTTTGTGCTTCTGTCTGTGTCAGCTCAATGTTAGTGTTGGAGTTGTGTCCTTACATGAAGTAGAATTACAGCTGAGCTGGAGCCCTCCCTTGCCATTGGCAAGGGGGTGAAATGATTCTGGGGCAAAAGCTGAGGAGTCTGGATGTTTGTGGAGTCTAGATGTTTGTGCGTGCTCTGCTGTCTTGTCTCTGGTCTGGCCCTTTGCCGGGGCTTGGAGGCCATCTGTGTCCGCGCCAAGCACCCAAGTCTGTTGGGAATGTCCCAGTCAGGGCGGCTGGGTTCCTGGGAGAGTTGCCAAATTTGAGTAGGTTCTGTCTGCCCATTTTGGCTGAAAGCTGGAAAGGGGGGAGCGGCTTGCCCCTTTCCAGTGAGTCCACCCTTCTATTCATAAGCCGCATTCCTGTTTGTTGTGCACCCGACTGCCTGGAAGGGGGGGAAGTGAAGGAGGTGAAAAGCAGAATCAGAATAAATGCAGTAAAGTTCCCTCCTTAGGGTGTCAAAGCCAAAATACGTTTGCATTCTGCTCAGGTTCTTAGAAGGTATTGTAGTAACCTTAAGTAAGAGAATGTGTTCTGTGAAGGTAAACTTTGTATTAAGGGTATAAATAATTATAAAAGTTTTACAAAGCATTGTTTAAGGTATTTAAGTGGCTAATTGCAGAAAGTCATTATTTAACAAAACTGAATTGATAATAATAATAATAAAAGGCAATTTTATAACAAACTTATTCGGCAGCCAGTCTCCCCTGCCAACTTGCTTCCAAAAAAACTGTTTCTGGTATTACATGCTACTAAGTATTTAAAGTGAAGAAAAGTTCATTATTTTAACAAACTTGTTTAGTATTAATGGCAATTATATGTTGTAAGAAGTTTGCCTGGTAACTTAGTATGTGGGATATATGGAGTGGGTTTTTATTGTTAAGGAAACAGAAGATGATTTTGTCCTAAGATAAAATGATTGATTATTGGAAAGAGTAGAGTGTGGGACAGAACCTGAATGAATACTGAAAGTGTAGAAGGTTTGTGGAAGGGAAATTTTTATGATTAAAATTGAATAAGATCAATATACAAAGAAAATCTTTTATCAATAGCTTCTTGTGCTTTAACCTCATCATATCCTCAATGTTTGAAGAAGAGTTCTTTTAAAAGAACATTTTATGTTCTAGAAATCAAATCCTGAAAAGTAGCCTTTTATTTCAAACTAACTGCAAGAGATTTATTCTTTCACTTTAAAGGAAAAATTAAAGTAATGGTTAAGTTCATTTAATATGTTATAAGTTGAATGAAAGGTATTTAAAGGTGTTATAAAATTAATAGGTTTTAAAAAATTAATAAAAACTGTAACTAAGAGTTAAAATCATTTATAAATGCATTTATATTGTAAAACAGTGGAAAGACAATAACTGAGATTATAGCTGGGTGAATTTAGCCTGAAACTATTATTTAAGTGTAAATTCTACACTAACCTTTCCTTTGTTTATGGTTACTTCAAGCCTAACCTCACCCTTTGCCTTTGCCTATGGTTATTTCATAATTGAGAAGAGCTGGGACAGCACTGTCTCCTCTCCTGGTATTAGTAACCCTTTCTCTCATGAATTCAAGTGTAAACTAAATAAATTGCTGCCTGATAGAATAAGGTTAAATGACCACTGGAGTTTTATTATCTCCAAAACCAAAAGGGGGGTGGAGGGGGAGAAGTCTCCTGCCTTGACGGTCAGTGTTCCTAAGAGTGGCAATTCATGAGAGAAAGCAGTCTGTCTCCCTGAGGCTTCAAATAGCCTCAGTAAATATATATAAAACTAATCTTGTTGCTTATCCAAAATTCTGCTAATTTCAAGGTAAAATATAAAGTTCTAAAACAAAATGGTGCTAAGGCATTGAGAACATTTTGGTTATTACAATCCATTAAGTAAGAAAGAAAATTCTTGTGGTAAACTGCATGGTCATAGTGCAAATTAAGAAGAGTTTCAAAAGTCTTTGAAAAGTTTAAAGTAACTAAAGTCATGTTGTTGTGTCAAACTATTCATGTCTGCCTATTTGCTCAAATTGTTAAAAAATATGCAGTTATATTTATAAATATTCTTAAAGCCCAAATTGAACTAAGCAGGATGAAAAAGTCATAGAAATCTGATTATGGAAACAATTGGGAAAGGGCCTCCTCTTTGCAAGAGCTTTTAAGGCAAGACTAGGTGTGGCAGATTAAACCTATCTACTAGGCTAGGGAATTAAGAATCAGTTTGCCTGGTAATTTCCCAGTTTAAACCTTTGTCAGCCATAAATTGGAAAAAAAAACAAAACAAAACAAAGATTAGGTTAATTTTCACAGAAGAAAAATGTTGATGTAACCCGGCGGCCTGCTGCCTCAGTCTCCCACTCCCGGGTTGGACAGCAGTGGAGGAGACCAGTTTAGGCCAGTCCTATGGGCAGTGGAAGGATGCCCAAGAAGGAGCTAACTAAGTCGGTGCCATTTCAGCACTAAATTCTATTCCTTATTTGACAAAGGGGGGAGTAGGTAAAAACTAAAATGGTTGGAATGTGATAGAAGAAGCAGTTAAATCAAACTTTTGCGTGGGAAAGTTAAATCTCAGATAAGCTGTAACTTCTGAAGTATCCAATCTATGGAAAAACAGGAAGAGCTTGCATGCTAGGCTTAGGGGTATAAATTGTGTCATTTTTCTTTGTTCGGGGCACCAGCCATATCTGGCTCTGCGCCCCTTCTTGCAAGATTGAGAATAAAGTATTTTCTTCTCCACAATCTGGTGAGCCTTATTTTCTTCCAGAAGATTTCTTTCCAACAAAATAAGGTAATTAGTGGCTCTATTAACAAATTTCAGTAAGTAAAGGAAAGTCCATAAAAACTATGGAGAGATCTTTCCTGGGTTATGATTTTAAAAAATTAAGTAATTGTGTAATGTGTTTTGAAACCTGGTAGTCAGTATGCATGTGTTTTAAAACCTGGTAGTCAGTTATGCTTTTAAATTAATAATTTTCATAACTTAAAGAAAAGAAGTTTTTAGCTTCCTGTAAGGGAAAAAGAGAACATTCCTTGCATAAACTATAATGGTTTCAATTTTATTTAACTTGAGTGTAATCTCCCATAGTTAATTTATAAACTAAATTAACATATGTACAAAATCTTTACAGTAATGAAAATTGTAAGTGAAAATTGTAAGTTCACATTGGTGAAATTAGGCTAAAGGGAAAAGATTGTAGATATGCTCTCTTAAATAAAGAGTAAATTTCTTTCATTGGTAATTGTAATTTAGTAAGTTTATTTAAACATGAGGTGTCTAGTCAATGCGGTTATAGTCAATTATAAAGAGTTTGTAAAACATCTTCCAAACTGAAAATGTTTAAATAGTTCTAGTTGTAGAAGTCATTGTTAACTAAAGAAACTTAGATTGGTATTGGTAGCAGAAATAACTTCATGATAATAAACCTGTCTGAAGGCCACTGCAAAATACACATTTAAGTAAATGGTAATAAAAAGTTGTCTTGATTCTATTGGAAATATTCTGTTTTCATTCTAACAATGAAAAATAATATTTTTCCTCTATTACTAAAGTAAAGTACCTACTGTTATCTTCATAGTAAAATTGTGTAAGTAAATAGTCATTTGATATATGTATTGCGTTAAGTTGTTTAAAATATATATATAAAACAAGGAATAAACTTTAACATTGTCAAACTCTTGTGCATTCGAACCAGGCCTTGTATACATTACAGGTGGCCTCTCCATGTGAGTTATTGGCTAGGCTGGTCACTGACCCCTCAATTAAAAATATGTGCTATATCAGTCTCTGGTTCTGCTCCTGAAGTCGATGGAAACTATATTGCAGTTTCAAGCTCCTGCAGCCAATAATGACTCGGTACAGCCAAGTGTACAATGGATATCGCCTCCAGACTGGCACTGTTCCATGGTGCCAGAGAGCACTATGCACCAGGCTAGTAGAATACTGGAAAATCTCTGGAATACTGGAAGGATGCTGCAACTTGCTCCTGCGTTGAAGAACATGCTAAGTGGAGCCATGATACCAGGAGACTGTAAGTAAAACTTAAACACAATTGGCATTATGGCCTGCTCTCATGGAGAGATAACATGTAAAGTATTACAAACCTGAAACTCAAAACTAATAATGGCAACTCTGAATCCTTATGCATTAAGTAATACATTAGTTAATATTAAGTGCTGTACTTTTATCCTGTACTAAATATATGCCTAATAATTGTAATGTTATCTTTTCTATTTTGGATCAAGTGCAGAAGTATATTAGACATGTTAAATTCCTGGTAAAATCATTTTCTAAACAGTTAATAACATGTCTATAGAATAAGGTGGCAGTCTCAGCCAGTCTCAAGTTAGCAAAAGTGAGGCTTGCTTGCTGATGGTGAGTCACCTATTGAACAAGTCAAAATTGCTAGAAATTGTACAATGAAAACCAAGGTGTAAAAATCTTTATTCTGTAGTTCTGATCACTCCCACAGGTGAAAACTAAGAGTATTTCCAAATTAGTGTTCTAATCCTGAGTGAAGCCAGTTGCCCAAGGAGTGCCAGTTCACCAGGAGCATCTGACAGAGCGAATGAGTGTCAATCATTGAACAGCTTGGAATGTGTCTTCAGACAAAGCTAAGTGTCTGTTGCAATTTCTCTCTAAAGATGGATAACTTAAAAAAGAATATATGCTGTTCCCACCAGCTTTTAAGGAGTGCCATCTTTATAGGCACCTAACCTTGTCTACCTCTGTAATCCAATGTGTCCTCTTTTAAAAAAAACGGGTATTCCAAATTTTTAATTAAGTTTGTTTCTTTCAGAGTGAACATCTTATTAACCATATGAAAACTTCATCCAACTTCGTACAGAATGCCAGATCCATCTTCCTCCAGTTAGAATAAATTAAGAGTTTTATACCTTATTAGGCAATGACTACAGCCCATGGCCAGCAGGAAGCAGTTACAGAAAAGAGATCGTCTCCCTTCAGCACCCCTTTTAAATTAAAGGTGTAAACTCTTTAAGAGTAAAAGAAAAGTAATAGATGGATCTGGAACCTGACTGGAAATCCATGTGAGTGCCAGTGGCAGCAGAATAACTGCGGGAGGCCCCTGCCCAAGATTCTGCTGTCCAGAATGAAAAGTTCTAAACTTCTAAAAACGGTCCTGGATGCTGTACTAAAGACTGATAAATAATCAGTCAAGACAACAAACAGCCATCCACCTCATAGCTCCAACAATAATTATGCCAAAGCTTAGCAAGTTAATCTTTGGCAGAAAGGGGGGAATGATGTGGGCTATGGGTGGAAGGCTCTTTGTCTCTTCAGAAATAACTAAGCTGTTTGACTTGTGTCTCTTCAGAAATAACTAAGTTGTTTGACTTGTGGGTGTGAAACGGTAAGAGGCTGCAGTCCTGCTCTTAGGGACCAGCAGGCTCCAGTCCCAGGAAATGTTTAACAAAGCAAGGGCTATAAACTTTAAGTATTTAGGGGAAATGCAAAAACCAAGGCTTATCTAAAATGTCTGGAGTCCTTGCTAAAAGCTTACCTAAGATGTGAAAGAGATATATGCTAATTGAAGCCTACTGAGAACTGAAACAAAGGGACCATTTGGCCTTTCCTCTCTGTATAAAAGACGTTTGAAAATCTTGTTCCGGGCTCGGGATTCAAACTGAAAGCTCCCGAGTCCGGCCGGCCGTCAATAAACCATTTTTTCCTTCTCAAAATCATTCCTGAGTCCTGGCCTCTCTATACTCAATTAATTGAACTTCTCTTAAATTCCACAACATGGTAACAGATGTTTGTGTGAATAACAGACTTTTTTATGAAGGCATACACTTTATAGCCAAATACTAATTAAAAATAATTGCATGTAAGCATTTTTGTTTATTCCCTGTTGTGCATCTTTAATCATTTGAAATCACCTGCAGTTGAAAATTGAGGCAACGATTTGATACTGCAATTATAAGAGGCCATCTGACTATATATTAGGGAAAAATAGCAACATATTTGGGGGAAAAAAAACACAGATTAAAGAGAGTAGCCGAGGGCCAGGTCATTCTGGATTTTCTTGATACTGGGTCAAAATACTAATACATGACTTTGTTAAACTAATAGGATTTTAAGGCATTATTCAGCCACCAAAACAACTGCTTCATGAATAACGTCCTACACCTGACACATTCTGTGCACTAACAAGCTCATTACAAGTGGGTTTTAATTAGAGGCGTAACAGATGGTTCCCAATAAATATGAGCAGTGGCGACTCCCTGGCTTTTTTTTTTTCCCCCCTTCCTCTTTTAAAGACAAAAATTGCGGGTAATTGAGAGACTCAGCATCTTAGTTTGAGTTTAATAGTATGTGTTCAATTAACACAAAGTGTGAAGGGGCAGGAATGTGAACTCAGGTAGTAGAAGACTGAGAGAAAAAAAAAAAGAAAAGCGGGTTAGAAACGGCTTTCCTGTTTAGCAGTGAGCTCGCATTCGCCGCGGCACGGGAACCGGAGCAGCGACGCGGCTCACCATGGCTTTCTTCGCAGGGCTTTGTTTTTTAAGCATCACCTGTCAACGTGTTATGAAGAATTAATAAGACATTTCCGAGTGTTCTTGAACTCCAGCACCGACCGCTCTCACCGCTGTGACATTTAACACAAACATTTAAGCAGAAAATCTAAGGACTGGTTCTAAAAGCTGCCCGCGTCTCCCCGCGTGCACATCTTAACGCTACTTGGGGACAGCGGGCACAGATGGAGGGCGCACTAAGTTCCACTCCGAGAAGTTTCTCAATTTTCAATGAACCGGTCTTGATGTCTGCGTCACAGGTGGGGCAAGGAACGGGCCGAACCCCGGGTAGGAAGGGGACTTCTCTTTTGAGACGGAATTGACTCTTTTTTCAGTGTTGGCAAACTCTGAAGCCACAAATTAAGAGAGGTTTCGAATTAAGTGTCTAAGAATCAAGATAAAGCATCATTTCACCAATTTTTCTTTTAAATGTGCTTTTTTTTTGCGGGGTGGGGAGTTAGAGCGGAGGTTGAGCTCGGGAGGCCTGCTGCTGGCTCCGTGCCTTCCGCCTCTGCGCGTGGATTTTGGAATGACATTTCCCGACTCGAGGGAAGTGGCCTTCCTTGCATCAGACCTACAAAGGGTGGTGTGGGGAAAAGAGGGTGCTGTTTATGTCCAGGGGAGGCCTCTCCCAAACGTCAGAATTGGAAAAGCAGATTTGTGAATGGCTTTCCTTTCTCGGGGTGCTGGTGGGGCTCGCCTTGCTGGCCACGTGGCGCTGCTTCCCGCACACTCAGCGGAGCTGCGTGCCGTGGGACGCCGCTGCTGGAAAATAAGGCCACTTCAGGTGCAAAATATTCCACCCGTACTCCCGGGGGCATGGCACTGACGTGCGCCAGCTGGCGTGGAGCCACCGGGCCGAAAAGGCCACTGGGGGAAGTCACAGGTCTGCAGGCCCCAGCTCTCGCAGCCAGAAATAGCTTGCGTGCGGGTGCGCCGGCTTTAATTTCATTAAGAATTTCTCTCTTTTTTTTTTTTTGACGGTGTGACAACCCAGAGTCTTGTCCCAGTTGTTTCTGATCACTCAGAGCGGGGAGGAGCCGAGGAGGCAGGAAGTCGGTCCCCGGGCTGGTCGGCGCACGTTTCCTGGTGGAGGGGCAGCCCCGCGGGCCCCCCTCCAGCCCTGGGTGCGGGGGCGCAGCCCTGGGGCTAGGCCAGGGCGGGGGCCCCGCTGAGCCACCCGCCTGGGCATGGCCAAGGTGGGGCAGGGGTCGTTCTGAATGGCTGTGACTTCAGGGTGACAAGGACCAAGGCTGGAACACAGCTGAGCGGCTAGACCTGGCTGGTCCTGTGCCCGGGCATGCCCGCGCCTCGCTCCCGCAGCTGCCCAGCTCCCCTCACTTCCAGCTCGGCTTCCGCCTCTGCCCGATCTGCCCTGGGCTGCTGACAGTGACTGTGACACGTGCCTGGCATTGAAGGCCAGGGCTGGGCTGCGTGGATGCGGATCTGCCTCCTGCATAGGAGGCAGCGAAGTGGTGCTGGACCCTGGTCCCTCTCACTCCAGGGAGCCCATCGCGATGCCCCCAGGACCCCTGATTGTCAAGGCCCGGGCGCTCGGGGCTGTCACCCTCCATGCTTTACTGTTTCCGGAGGACGGCGGTGGAGACTGATGGATGCCGCGGCCTCCGCCGTCGTCAGCGCGAGATGAAGGCCGGGCAGCACCAACGAGGCATGGGGCTGGGGACAGGGCACCCGAGCCTGGGGACAGGGTGTGGGAGGCGGGGGTGGCAGGCCCTGGAGCGGCTGCTTTTGCCCGCAAAGCTCTGTCTTCTATCCTAGGTGGCCTCCCAAGCGGGGCCCTTGGTCGTGGGTTTTCCAGCTGCTCCCAGAAGGACCGAAGGCTTCTCTTTTCCCCTCTGGCAGAGAGCCTCACCCCTGCCCCCAGCCTGGCCTGCCCGCCCGTGCCACTGGAGATGAGCCCTTGAACGGGGCTCGAGGCTCCTGGCCTTTCAGGCTTTCCCAAGTAGGTCCAGATGTCACAGGGTCAGCACCTGCTGGTGTGGGGGGTGTCCTTTCCAACCGGAGCCTCAGAGACACCTTCCTGAGTGCACCCTACCCGTCAGGCACACGACCTGAGTAACGGCAGGACGCCCGGGCCGGGAAGGGACCCCAGGTGCACTCCTGAAAACGGCCTTGTGCCAAGATGCCACTAGGACTTTGTGACTCTACAACTTGACCTTCAAGAGCTTTCCCTTTGTTTCCCCATCACACAGCTTCAAGGGCTCCATCTAACCCATCTGCTGCGCCAGCCCGTTGCCGAGGAGTTGCCGGCACAGGCCCACGTTTAAAAGGGGTGCAAGGTTCTATCTGGGAGAAGCTCTTTGCCGGGCCCTGCGCCCCAGCCGAGGGCGGCAGGGGAGGGGGCCCCTGCTCCCTGCTCCCCGGTGGCTTGTCCTTGGGCTCCACACCATCCCTCTTGAGCTTATAAGGACTTCATGTAGACTTTATTTTTCTTACAAGTATTAAAAAGTACTTCGGTCCACGGAGTAGGGACACGTGTGCCCAAAGAAGCCATCTAGCTCAGATCCCAAATCCAGAAACAAGTCGGGATTCTCAGTCTGTTGAAGGTTGGAACCATTCCCATCCTTTCATTCACTGCTGCGTGTGATGCTTCTCCGTGAAAGCGAGGGTGGATTGGCCTCCGCTCCCTCCCACTTGTCAAACGGGAGCAAAGCACCTGTTCGTCTCCAGCCACCTCATCCAAGAGAGTGGCTGCCGCACTTCAATTAAGTTGGAATTAATTCTTGCTAGTTTCCTTTACAAAACATCCAGGTTTTAATTGTTTCACCTAATTACTGGACTGCGACCCAGATTTCAGTCCTGTCACAGGTGACAGGAAGCGGTGGGTTTCCTTTGATTATATTCATTTATTTTCTCAAGAGCTTTTTGGAGCAGAATCTTCTTCCTTTTAGTTACCATTTATTTATATGCCTGGCATTCCTGACACTCAAACCGGGTGAAATTCCCCTAAATAAACATGAAATCTCTTAAGTGACACATTTAGGGTCAAATTTCAAAGTCAGGATGCTATGGTGTTTGATCGAATGAGAAACATTTGCCCTTAGATGCACAACTTTTGTATTGATCCAAATTGTGTATGTATCTATTGGGGGAGGAGGGGGGCGTAAAGACCAGAGACCTGCAAATTCTAGGGATGCTAATTATAGTATTCATTTCTAGCTACATATTTGCATGCAAATATCAGCCTGTATAAATTTGGCATTGAAAGCACCCCAAGGCTCTCGTCTGGCAGATGGGTATTGGATCACAATGAAACTTAACAGTTCCTGGGGGCTTTGGGGCAAACAGAGGCTCCGAGCAACAGGAACGCATCCGTCTTCCCTCCAGCGCGGGCTTTATCCTTTGTTCTGGCCAGAAAATATTTAAGAGGTGGTTTGGAAAAACACCTCGGGCCGATCGCCAATTTCCCTTAACGTTCTGCAGACGGTCTGTAGATCTTGGAAAGTGGGACATCTTTAAATCACTTTATTTTGTTTAAGTTGAAACGAGGAGTCTCGGCATAAGCTGGGAGGATAGCGCAGCCTCTCCACGGCTTCCGGGGACCCCAGCGAGAGGCGGAGGCAGGTGTTGAAGGAGTTCTGCTAAACCCCAGGATCAATTTCCCATCTTTTCTTCCACGAGGAGCACTGCGAAGCTTTCTGGGCCTTATCCTTCCTTACCTTGCAAAAGAAAAACACTCAACCAGAAAACACGGTGAAAGGAGCCCTTTTCACAGGCTGAGAGGTGTTTTCGAGAGGTGTGGGCGGTGCAGGCGTCCTGCCTGGGGGCTGGCCCGCCGTCAGCGTCTGCTCCCAGGGAATTTGGATTTTTGGATGCAGCACAAGGCAATTTTTTTCTTATTAGACTGTTTTAAGTAAGTGGACAAGGGCATGGATGCAATCGAAATAAAATGAGGTGCCTTGAAAGAAAACTGGGAGGCAAGGAGAAGCCTCTGAGAAAGAGACCCTCTTCCCCTGCAGTGAAAAGGCATTTTGAGCCAGGGGGAGTGGACGGGTCTCTTGTACGAGAGTGTGCTACCAGGAGAGCCAAGTTCTCTGCAGTTGTGATTTACACACTCGCTTTTTGGGGAAAGATTTCAATATTTCCTATATATAAATAGCCTTAACTGAGAACACAGGCTGGCTAAAACAGAAAAAAAAAAGCATTTAGGAAAATTCCCATCAGGTGTATAGATGTCCTAGGAAATGGTACTCAGGGGCATTCAGGTCTGTATTATTTCCTTGAAAACTTCCTTGCCTTGAACTTCATAAAACAAACATCTCTGGTTATCCCAAAAGTCTTAAGTAAATGAATGAAATTGGGCAAAATATCATGTAATATTTTTAAATTTGTCATCATTTCAAAATAAATTTCGAATCAAGTGCCAAAGCCCCACCAGGGCCCACAAAGTCCTCTGGGAACCCCTGCATCATCATCTTCATCGCCTCACCTTGCTTCACCATCATCTTCATCGCCTCGCCTTGCTTCACCATCATCTTCATCGCCTCGCCTTGCGCTTCCTCCTCCCTAAATTCTTGTCATTCTCTTTTCCGCCTCAGGACCACTGCACATTGTTATGAATTGAATCATGTTAACAAAAAAGACCCATTCAAGTCCAGCCCCCATCCTGTGAAGGAGTGAAATGTTTAAATAGGATCTAAGACCGTATCTGTGAAGAGGAGGCCAAACTGTATCAGGTGGGCCTTAATCCCAGGTGCCTGGAGTCCTCGGACGCACAGGAGTAGGAGATGTTGCCATGGGATGGAGGCAGGGCCTGAGCTGCTACCACACGGCGGCAGGCTTTGGTGAGAGCGTGGTCCTGCCGACACCTTGATGTGGGCCCCCAGCCTCCCAAAGTGTGAGCGGATCGCTGTGGTATTTGTTACGCAGCCCTGGCAAACTGAGATGCACAGCTGTGCCTGTTGTGCTGGGCTTCTCCATTGCCCAGGCAGACCCCCTCCTGTCCCAGGTCTTAGATTAAACGGCCGGTGCTCTGGGAGGTGAGGTCTCCCTCTCCCCTGCCCTGGGCATGGGCTGCTCCCCTTTGGGACGCCCAGCGCAGGGGTCGCTGCTCCGTGTGGCCTCTCTTCCTTCAGCCTGTCGGTGCCTGGGCCTGGCCCGGCACAGGATCGGTGGCATCTATTTTGCTGAGTGCTTGTTGAAGGAAGGGGGGCCTCCCCAAACACCCCCAGGAGGTAAACTGAGACCGAGATGTGGCACGGGGCTCGCACTGTATTTTCAATACACTTTAAAGTTGTTACATTTGGACAAATCGCTTGAGAAAAACAGCAAAAATATTTTTATGTCTCTTCTTCCCTCTCCCTAGCCTCAGGAGCTACCGTGGCCACTTTCTCCACCTCAGTGCTACAGTTTCTTCCATTACTAGTCACAATAGTTCCATAGTAGAATATCAGTAAGTCCACTCAAATCCATACTCTATTCCTCCATCCTGGGGACCCTGGGATGGTGGTGTCCACTCCACCTCTAGATCAAGAGGGGGCTTAGATTCCACGTGGATGATGGATGCAATTCCTCTGCTTGCAGTTGTAGGTGCTCTTGATTCCCTGGTGTGCTGGTTGACCTTCTCCACTTCCCTGTTAGCTGACCTGGGTAAGTCCAACAAACCAGAGAGTAGGAGTCACAACTCTGCTGAGGCTCAGGGCCCAGCTGGCACATGGGCAGTCCAGAGATTCAAGTCTCCTGAGTATACACCAACCTAAAGGCCAACCATAGGTCCAGAAAAAGTAGTATGAGAGGTGATGTGGGGGCATTTTCAGGACTTGGAGTTGTCCTGGGTGGTGCTGCAGGGACAGATGCTGGACATTGTGTGTCCTGCCATGGCCCACTGGGTGGACTGGGGGAGAGTGTAGACTACAATGTAAACCACTGTCCATGTGGTGCAGCAGTGCTCCAGAATGTAGTCACCAAATGCAGTGAATGTGCCGCAATGATGAAAGAGGTTGTGGATGTGGGAGGAGTGGGGTGAGGGGGGTGGGGGGCATATGGGAACCTCATATTTTTTTAATGTAACATTTAAAAAAAAATAAAGGAGGAAAAAAAAGATATTCCCAGATTTAAAAAAAAATTTTTAAGAGGTTCTTTGATGACAAGAGCAGGATTAAGAAGCTTAAACTTGCCTGTTCCCTACACACACCCCAGTGTCCATCCCAAACCCAGCCCGACGCCCGCTGCTGCCGGCCACAGGTGTGTTCTGGGGCCCCAGGGCGTCCAGGAAACACTCTGCAGAGATGCGATGGGGATGGGGTGGGCACCGGCGCCCGCATTCTACAGCCGAGGAACCGGAGGCCCGAGAGCTGCCTTCAAGGCCACCCAGGCGGGGCTGTGGGCGCTTGACCCTGAGGGACAGCCTCCTGGAAGTAAGGGCAGCGGGCCCGGGGCCCGAGGTGACGGGCAGGGCCGACGTAGCCGCGTGTCGTCGGCCCGTCTTCCGCGTTCAGCGGTCACCACCTGCATCCTGAGCCGGGGCTGGCCGCGAGCGTCCTGCGGGAAGGGATTCGCAAGGACTTTGGGAACCCGGTGCCGTGACCGCCAAGTGACGACTGACCCCTGGCTGGGGCTGGGGCTGTGTCAGAGGCAGTCACGGCCCCAGGTAGGCGTCCCGCTTCGGTAAGGGACCTCCGTTTTCTAGATGGCTGAGAGGCCAAAAAAATCAGCGATTTAAAAGTAATGACTTTCCTGTAAAGACACTGTTGTGGAATTTAAGAGAAGTTCAATTAATTGAGTATAGAGAGGCCAATTTAAGAGAAGTTCAATTAATTGAGTATAGAGAGGCCAGGACTCAGGAATGATTTTGAGAAGGAAAAAATGGTTTATTGACGGCCGGTCGGACTCGGGAGCTTTCAGTTTGAATCCCGAGCCCCGAACAAGATTTTCAAACGTCTTTTATACAGAGAGGAAAGGCCAAATGGTCCCTTTGTTTCAGTTCTCAATAGGCTTCAATTAGCATATATCTCTTCCACATCTTAGGTAAGCTTTTAGCAAGGACTCCAGACATTCTAGATAAGCCTTGGTTTTTGCATTTCCCCTAAATACTTAAAGTTTATAGCCCTTGCTTTGTTAAACATTTCCTGGGACTGGAGCCTGCTGTCACTGTCCCTAAGGGCAGGACTGCAGCCTCTTACCGTTCCACACCCACAAGTCAAACAACTTAGTTATTTCTGAAGAGACACAAGTCAAACAGCTTAGTTATTTCTGAAGAGACAAAGAGCCTTCCACCCATAGCCCACATCAACACAAGCTTCAGTCATATGGCAAATTGATTTATCCTTCACTGGCAAAGGAAAGGCCACTGCTGTCTGCCAGGTGTTCACAGGGAAAGCCCCACCTCGGGGTGCTCCAACCACGGGCTGCCATTGCGAGATACAAGTGCCACCTGCTCATCAGGAACAGGTAGCTTTCTATATTTGTCCTTCCTTAAATTTTTATTCTCTAACTTTATGTGCCTGTTCCACCCTTAGCCACAATGTGAAATCTGAGTGTCACTTTTAGCTTTTATCTTGCCAGGGAATTTACTTCTAGCTTTTTAAAATGAAAAATAAATAATATAACCCTTTATCCACAGCCGGGTTATCAACAGACTTTCTGGGAGCATGGAACGAAAGAGTAGAACACAGCAGGATTGCTGACGGAATAAACTTTAAATAATTGCCATGCTATGTGGCTTATTTTCCTTTCAAGTTTGGAAAACGTTGTTTTTTTTTTTTAGCTATGATATAATTTAAGAGGGTTTTAGTTCTTGACAAATTTTTATCCTGTTTTCACTCATTACACTCATTTAACAAATTGGAAAGTTTCCATTCATTATAATGTAGTTTAAATTAGATTGTAAATTGTCGCAATTTTTCCTTCTTGATGAGTTAACGTTGGGAGTTAAATTGCCTTGGGTATAAGATGTTGTCTTTGAGTAATAGAGTAATTCACATCATCTTTTAACCTGAAAAGTAAAAGGATACTTCCAAAGAGCCCTTGCCCCCTGGAGGCCAGAAGGCAAAGTGCAGAGTGCTCTCTGATGCCCGCGGCCCTGGCAGGCCCTGGCAGGGCTTCTCCCCGGGGGCTGGGGGCGCACTGGAAGGGAGCTGACCTACTCTGGTAAACTAATACCCTGAACTCGCATTCTTGGGAAAACAGGTGCCAGCAAATCATGTCTTCGGAACATATTACAATTTGTAAAGTTTATTATTACATAAAAAAAGTTTATTTGAAACCAGGGTTGTGAGAAAATTGAAGGGCCGTTTAGCGTTCATCATTCGGGGAGCTCCTGTTACTTGTTTCTCCAGGGTCCAGTCCCTCCTTCCCCTTCCCAGCAACCTCCAATGTGCCTTTTTGCTTCAAGTTTTTAATTTTAGATAAAATAAATTCTTTAAAGGTAAATACAGTGTTGAACCGTTGCCCCTACCCAGGCCACTCCATTCTGTCCACATGTGAAATTACCGTAGCGAATTTTGTGTCATCCTTGCAAGGCATAATGATATTTTACTTAAACGCATAGAAAACGATGCGTATAGTTTTGTATAGTTTTGTGTGCACCTAAAAATTCATAAACAGCCTCATAGTTATATTTGGGAACTTATTTAAACAATGTTTCGCAGCATATCCATGTTGGCATATAAATATGTCTATCATTTTTTAATTTTATTTTTATTTAATTTTATTTTTTTATTTATCTCCCCTTCTCCCCCCCCGCCGCCCCCCCAGTTGTCTGCTCTCTGTGTCCATTCGCTGTGTGCTCTTCTGTGTCCGCTTCTATCCTTATCAGTGGCACTGGGAAGCTTTGTCTCCTTTTGTTGCATCATCTTGCTGCGTCAGCTCTCCGTGTGTGCAGCACCATTCCTGGGCAGGCTGCACTTTCTTTCACGCTGGGCGGCTCTCCTAACGGGGGGCACTCCTTTTGCATGGGTTTCCCCTACGCGGGAACACCCCTGTGTGGCACGGCACTTCTTGCACGCATCAGCACTGCGCATGGTCAGCTCCACACGGGTCAAGGAGGCCCGGGTTTGAACCGCGGACCTCCCATGTGGTAGATGGACGCCCTAACCACTGGGCCAAGTCCGCTTCCCTGTCTATCACTTTTTAAGACTGCTGTACTGAAGAACACGAAGGTGTTAGCCAACCGTGGCCATGCAAATAGCCATGTGCTACGCCTTTCTCGGCTCGATTTGCGTTCACATGCAGGAGTTTCACCGACGATAGGCTGCTCGTGGACCTTCTGGGTTGTGCGATATGTATGTTTTTGGTTCTTTTCATACTGATAACTTTGCGCTCCTAAATGACTATACAAATTATACTATGATTTCTTGCTTCCCAAATCTATGCTATTATC
This sequence comes from Dasypus novemcinctus, assembly GCF_030445035.2. Classification (NCBI taxonomy): domain Eukaryota; kingdom Metazoa; phylum Chordata; class Mammalia; order Cingulata; family Dasypodidae; genus Dasypus; species Dasypus novemcinctus. The sequence continues at coordinate 97,197,522 of NC_080678.1, forward strand.
AGACTCTCATGTTTTTGCCAATCTGGAGTGTGCGTGGTCTCTCATTTTGGTTTTATCTTTCACTTATGCTGGGTTAATGCAAATAATCATCTTTTCCTATGTTTAATTGTTTGAGTTTCTTCATTTGTGAAGAGCCTTTTTAAGTATTTTGTGCATTCGTCTATTGAACTGTTTGTCTTTCTTGTTGAGTCATGGGCTTCTTTACATAGGCTTTCTCCTAATCTCTTTGTCTATTAAATCTGAAAACCTTTGTCTTCTTGGTTTTTGGATTTACAAAGGTGTTCCCCCTCCCCTAAACATAAAAACATTTGTCTGATTACTATTTTAGTTAAAAAGATGTGTCTTTTAAATATTAGAATTAAATTAGGTGAGTAGTATAAAAATGCATCTAATTTTCTTTTTGTCCAAATGAATAGCCAATTTCCCCCATAACATGAATGAAAGAATATATTTTCCCAGTGACTTAAAATGCCACTTTATAATATTATACAAATAAACATATGACACAAGGATATTTCTGAACTCTAGTCCATTCATTATTTGACTCTTCTGTGACATTATCATTACATTTTAATGACTGTAGCCTAAGAGTATATTTTGGCATCCCATTAGACAAGCCTTTCAGTATTATTATTTTGTTTTTATATTTTTTCTTAGCTATTCTTATTTTTTTAATCCTCCAAATGAAATTAAGGGCAAGACTTCCCTACCATCCTATTGGGAATTTGAGTGGAATTGCATTAAATTTATGGATTCATTTGGGGAGAATTAATAACTTTGTAATATCCTATTCAGAAACATGGCAATATCATTTTGATTTAGGTCTTATTTGGGTACCTCTAAAGAGTGTTTTTGCTTTGTAAAAATTAGTGTTGGATTTTTAAAAAAAATGTATTTCTCTGTATTTTGTCAATTCTGCACTATGTGGTAGAGAAATCCAAGAGATGGGGAAGTCCTTTCATTTTTTTCACTTAAAAATTCTATATTATTGAAAGTTTTTCAAGGATAGGTTACTTTTGGAATTTAAGAAAAGGCAAAGAAAATTCCTCTTTATGTACAAATTACATTAATTCTTTTTGTCCCCAATTTTATTTTGTCAGATAATATCACCACTTTGTGTTTTGTTTTTTTTTAGGTACCTGACCAAAAGGATTGAACCCAGGACCTTGTATGTGGGAAGCTGGTGCTCAACCACTGAGCCATATCAGTTCCCCTGAGTTGGTTTCTTTGTTCAGTTGTTTGTTTGTTTGTTTTTAGGAGGCACCAGAAACCGAACCTAGGACCTCCCATGTGGAGGCAGGTGCTCAACTGCTTGAGCTACATCCACTCCCGTCACCTTTGTTCTTTATATTTCCATTTGCCTGTGTATTTTCCCCAAAATTTATTTGTACCTTTTCTGTGTCATTTTGTTTCATTTCTCTTACCATTGTGTTTTGTTTTTTCATTTCACAGGAGTACATATTTTAGTAGGGAAAATTAACCCAGTCACAGTTGAGGTATTTACTAAGATCTTTGGTCTTCTTGCCATCTGGTGTATTTTTTTAATGCTATTCTTAGTTTATAATTGTGTTTTCGCTACTCTGAGCCTCTTGGTAGGTTAATATGTATTTTTCATGTTTTCTATTTTCTCCTAGTGATTTTGAAGTTTTGTGGTCTTCTTTCATTTTACTAGTGGTTATCTTTATCTTTTATAAAACATACTTAAAACCTGTGTTTTCCTGCAGATGAAAAGACCTAACACTGCTCACCTCCCCAGGAGAAAGGAGTGGGCTTAGCTGGGCACCCACGGTCCACGCAGGCACGGTGGGCTTTGCTGGACACCCAGCCCACGTGGGCACCTCTCCCGCAGCGCTGCTAATGCCGCCCTGCTACCTTGTAGTGCTGGACTTTGCACTGAGGAGTTTGATGCCTGTCTGATTCTCATCCTTTGGAAAATACTGTGCAATTTTTTCCTCTTCGGAGTTTACAAAGTTCTCTAAGTTATGCCTAAAGGTACAGCTTATCCCTATCTTGTTAATTTTCATCTGTATATTCAATTCTTTCTCGGAAAAATTTCTTATTTTCGTATTGCTTCTCCATGTTCTTTTAGCCTCTCTCATATTTACTCTTTTTTTGTTTCCAATTTGTAGAATTTTTCATGTTCTAAATCCCAGGTTAAATTTGAACAAGGACCATTCTATTATTCATTGCCTCAATTTAGTTCACACACACCCATACATACCCACACACTGCACTCACGCACACATACACACTGCACTCACACACATTCACACTTACACACACTCACACTCTGCACTCATGCACACACACAGTACTCACACACATTTGCACACTCACACACTGCCCTCACATACACACTGCACTCACACACATTCACACTCTCACACACACTGCACTTACATTCACACTTACACACTGCACTCATGCACACATACACACTGTACTCACACACATTCACACACACGCCCACTGTACTCCCTCACACACTCACACAATGCACTCACATCCACACCCACACACTCACACACAGGTACCGAGGCCTGTGAGCTTCTCCCAGCCTCCCCGCGCATGTCGCTGATGTGCTGGGAAGAGCCGCAGCCCCGCGTCCCTCCGTGGGAGCAGGTGCGGTGCCTGCGCCCGTGCCCGCCGAGAGCAGGCCTGGAGCTGTGCAGCTGGCTGCAGCGACCCTTCCAGCGGGAGGCAGGCAAAGAACTACCAGGAAGTTGAGGGCTTTAGGGAATTCTGCCCGTGGGGTTGATATGTGTTTTTGTCACTGGGGGACCCGCCCTCAGCTATTTTTCAATTCAGACTTCTCTTTGTTGAGTCCATATATTTTCTCTCTCCCACAAATTTTTCACTGTTTCTGATCTTGTTTTGAGTCATATTATAAATTATTTTATATTTTTATATTCCTTTGGCCATTGATTCATTTCCTTTTCTCAAAACAGAAAAAAGACAAATTAGGATATTTTCTTTTATATTTCAGTGTTGGAGATGTGGAAATAGTATGGAGAGCTAAGCTATTTGGTAGAACATGTTGGCCACATTCGTCCTCCTGCAGCTCAGAGCCTTCACGCGGGAGGCAGAGGAAGGTTCTAGCACAGTAGGAGGTGGGGGTTGGGGCTGGGGTCCTCTGATCCCAGGAATGATAGAGAAGGACAGATCTGATTTTCACTTTGCCTTTGATTCTATGAACTTGAGTGATGGTTTCCAGTAAGGACGCAGGGCAGATTTAGCACACAGCCCAGCGTCATGGGGTGAATTGTGTTCCCCAAAAGACATGTTCAAGTCCAAACCCCTGTCCTGTGAGTGGACTTACTGCAAGTGGGGTCGTTGATGACGTGACTGGTTAAGAATCGGGTGGGCCTTTATCAGGTATGACTGGCATCCCACCAGGGGATTTGGAAAGAGCGAGCACATGGGCCACGTGGTGGGCAGAGAGGGAGCGCTGCCACCATGAGCCACAGAGCGCGTGGCTTCCAGCCCCGACCAGAAGCCGGGCGTGGCATGGGTGGGCACTCCCCTGGACGAGGAAGCAGGGCCCCACGATGCTCGATTTTGGACTCCTTGCCTCCAGAACCGTGAGACAGTCCACTTCGTTTGCCCTGTTACAGCAGCCCTGGCCAAGGAAGGCGCCTCCTCAGCATGGCCACTTCAGAACTCACCGTGTGCCCTGAGTCAGGACCTCGCATCATCACCTGCCTGCCTCCCAAGACCACCACATCGCCCACAAAGCTGGTATCTTCTTTTGAGCCTCAGGTCAGAGGCTCATGACAGCCCTGGAGCCCAGGAGCCTGGCATGGGGCTGGGGCAGGGCTGTGCCCCCTGCCTTCTGTTGGGAGGAATCTGCCCAGACTCTCACCTGGCTGCCTGGGCTTGCCACACCTCTACCACGTCCACCACGTCCACCACATCCACCACGTCCACCACCTCCACCACCTCCACCTTTATCTACCTCCTCTACCACCTCCACCTCCACTTTCACCACCTCCACCACCTCCACCTCCACCATGTCCACCTTTATCCACCTCCACCACCTCCATGTCCACCACATCCACCTTCACCATGTCCACCTCCACCTCCACCTCCTCCATCACCTCCACCACCTCCACCTCCACCATGTCCACCTTTATCCACCTCCACCTCCACCTCCTCCACCACCTCCATCATCTCCACCACGTCCACCTCCACCACGTCCACCTCCACCACATTCATCTCTACCACCTCCACCTCCACCACCTCCACCTCCTCCACCACCTCCATCACCTCCACCTCCATCTCCATCTCTATCATGTCCACCTCCATGACCTCCACCTCCACCACCTCCACCTCTACCACCTCCACCTCCACCTCCACCACCTTCACCTCCACCTCCACCACCTCCACCTCCATCACCTCCACCTCCACCTCCACCACCTCCACCTCCATCTCCATCTCTATCATGTCCACCTCCACGACCTCCACCTCCACCACCTCCACCTCCACCTCCACCACCTCCACCTCCACCTCCATCTCTATCATGTCCACCTCCATGACCTCCACCTCCACCACCTCCACCTCCACCTCCACCACCTCCACCTCCACCTCCACCACCTCCACCTCCACCTCCATCTCTATCATGTCCACCTCCACGACCTCCACCTCCACCACCTCCACCTCCACCTCCACCTCCACCACCTCCACCACCTCCACCACCTCCACCTCCACCTCCACCTCCATCTCTATCATGTCCACCTCCACGACCTCCACCTCCACCACCTCCACCTCCACCTCCACCTCCACCACCTCCACCTCCACCTCCACCTCCACCACCTCCACCTCCACCTCTACCTCCATCTCTATCATGTCCACCTCCACGACCTCTACCTCCACCACCTCCACCTCCACCTCCACCTCCACCACCTCCACCTCCACCTCCACCACCTCCACCTCCACCTCCACCTCCACCACCTCCACCTCCACCACCTCCACCTCCACCTCCACCTCCACCACCTCCACCTCCACCTCCACCTCCATCTCTATCATGTCCACCTCCACGACCTCCACCTCCACCACCTCCACCTCCACCTCCACCACCTCCACCTCCACCTCCATCTCCATCTCTATCATGTCCACCTCCACCACCTCCACCTCCACCACCTCCACCTCCACCACGTCCACCTCCACCACCTCCACCTCCACCATGTCCACCACCTCCACCTCCACCACCTCCACCACCTCCACCTCCATCTCTATCATGTCCACCTCCACGACCTCCACCTCCACCACCTCCACCACCACCTCCACCACCTCCACCACCACCTCCACCTCCACCTACCTTTGTCTACTTTCATCTCTGCCTCTGTGACCCACAGCCGACCTTCCTCCTATCACTTCTCTTCCTAATCCCCAGGCTCAGTGGACAAAGGCTGACCCTGCTCCAGGATGGCCTTGTCTTAACTCAGTCCTCTCCTTAATGGCCTTATTACCAAAGGTCACCTTCCCAGCTCCTGGCCTTGGCACTTCCGTGGAACACTTTGGGCCTGAAATTCCAGCCCTGATGAGTCATTTCCTATACTCTCTTAACTTCATCCATGACCCTTTGCATGTTTCTGTCCCATCAGTGCTGGAATTTGCCTTGGGGAGAAATCCATCCCAAAGCTGAGTTCTCTGCAAGGTGCCTTACAGGAATACTGGCCTGGCTGGAAAACCTGCCCTCTCAGGTGTCCCCTGAGATTCCCAGGCTTAGATGCATGGTGGCGCTAGCTGGAATAAGATGGTTAACTCACTTTTGAGGAATCCAGCACACTCGCATCCTGCACCATCAGTTAGTAACTCTAAGAGTGTTGCCCACTTTCCAATTTTGCTTGGCAGACTCTTTTGAGGACCTGATAAAATCTAGAGATTCTCTCACCAGGAAAATAGATATGTATGTAACACACATGCGAAACTGGGAATTTAGTTTCAGGGGTCCTGAAAAGTCAGAAAAAATCCTAGCCCAAGAAACCCTGAGGGGGAGGCAGCTTGACCAGAGCCTGTTTGATGCTTCCAGCTCAGAATGGGTGTATTTCCAGTAGGAATTATCCATAAGAAAACACTGTGGAGGCCTCCTGTGTGCACACCCGATGCCCCACGCGTCACAGGCACCCGCTCTCCCAGGGCACAGCACACGCCAGCCCGATCCCCCAGACGTCCAAATCGATGGGGTGAAGCAACGGGGTCTGCCTGGCCCTGAAGTTTGTGCCACCAGCCATTGCGGCCCCCACCCCTCCTCAGGCCTGGGCGGCTGGCACCTGCCCCCTTCCCCGAGTTGCTCTTTATGGTCATGCTGCAGCTGCATCGGGGCTTCTAGGCCTTTCTAGCCTTTTTGTGCTCCTCTCTGGACTTGGACCCACAAGGTCTCTGGCTGGGCCATGGCTTGAGACCTCCCCTTGACTGGCTGAGGTGTGGGCGGGCTTGGCAGCCCCAGCAGGCGGATGAGAAGACGGGGACACTTGTACAAAGTGGCGAGCACGTTTTGGAAAAGAACATGTGTTGTTTATGAGTCTCCTTAGAGATTTGTTTGCTTTTCTTGCATTTTGCTCCATTTAAACCGAGGTACTTTTGGGAAACCCACTGTTACCGACGAGCATATTTTTTTGTTATTGTCCTGTGGCTTTGCTGGGTTTGTGGTCAAAGGGGCCTCTTTCCCTCACTGTCAAGTTTTAGGGATGACGTCTGTGGTCTGAAGTTGCAGGTTGTCTGTGGGAAGGCGTGGAAATAAGTGTCAAATGGGAGCCCGGTCTCCCACACGGATGACTTTTAATCGCTGACCTTCCCAACGTCCCCTGAACCGTTACCATGAAATGTGTCAGCGGCGCCTGTGAGTCCCCTTCAGAGTGGGCTCGTTTTGCTGTGGCCAGGAACTCTTCCTTCCTCGCTCTTCGGGAGGAGGATTGATGGGCTTTTCTTCTGGAGATTGATGCCCCACCTCTTTTCTGGGTATTTTACAGCTTCAGAGGAGGACGAGGGAGTGTGGACAGAATCACAAGCCGATGTGCCCCAACACGTCCTTGGTCGCTGCCTCTACAACAGGGCTGCAAAGGCTACATCCTCAGCTTCCCTTGTAGCTTGGCATGACCACGTGACCAAGTTCTAGGCAGTAAGACATAAGCAGGTGTTTGCTGGGACTTCTGGGAAGGCTTTGGTCAGATGTAGCAGGCAAATTGCCCAGTGCCACCTTCTTTTCTTTCTTCTTCCTTTGAACAAAGATGTGGTGCCTGGAGCTGAAGCAGCTATCTTGTGACCATGAGGATCGCAGAGATTCTGTTCCTGGGGTGATTGAGCTGCCGGACAAAGGCTGACCTCTGTCTCCCTCCAGAATGCTTGTTGTGAGGAGGGGTGGTTGGGTAGGTGAGAAACTACATTGCTTTAAAATGCTATTTTATTCCTGTAACTTGCAACAACATAAAAAAAAAGTATGCAGAGAAATGTGACCCAGCCAACTGGACCCAGGATCCCTTATGATTTATGCCTCCCCCTTTCTTTAACGGGATTGATGATCATGGCTCGTTTCCAGCTCAAGTACGGCCCGGCAAGCAGGGACGCCATCCCTGTGACCAGGTCCTCCTGACTGATGAGCAGAGCTGAAGGGCCTCCTCCAGGATCTGACTCCGACTGCATGCTGTTGACTCCGAGTTTATAAATGTGGAAGAAGAGAGTAAATTAAGTGGCGTGAACCCTGGCAGTGCGCAGACATTGCCAGGCCCGCGCGCACAGCCTGGGCCGCTGTACGGCCTAATGATTACACGGCAATTTTGTGATATTATTCAGAATGACTCGAGATGAATGAATGATAATCTGGGGGTTATGCCGCCTTCATCACAGCGCTGATAAGGGAGCTCAGCAGTGCCCACGTTGATGCCGTGACAGCAGTTATGAACCGGAGTTGGATGTGAATTCCCAGGGAGGCCAGCTCTGAGCCTCGTTTTGCAGGAGACCACGGGCTGCGCTCTGGATTCTGAAAACAGCAGCCCTTTTCGCTCTCATCGTTTTTGTAAATTACCCGTAGATATCTTCAGAGGCCCAGGGAATATGCTTTCATCCACTGACTGACTTTCTTCGGGGTAAATGATCAACTCTTTCCTCTTTCCAAGCCTTTTCTCCATCCGCTGTGTTCTGGGTATCCATTTGGCAAAAAGCTTTTCTTGTCCCTTAAAATGGAGTGTAGAAGAATAATAAAGATTAGGAAAGGACTGGTCAGGTGCACATTGGCAGAGAGGCGTGATGCTGGGTTCTGAATTCTCCAAAGCAGTCTAACGCCAGAAGCCGGCTCTCGGGGACAGGGCCAGCTTTCTTTCTGTGCCTTCTCAGGCAGCTGGGATGGGAGGCCTCGGTAAATGTTTGCTGGATGAATGAGTGAATGCCTGCCATGGAAATGACGCTTCCAGTGACGGAGCAGCATGGAGGTGGTCGCGCAAGGCTGTGCTGTAGAGAGAGCAGAGCTGGGTTTGAATCTGACTGCCCACATATTAGCTGCACATCCTGGTGCAAGTTACTGAAGTAATTTCGACCTCCACTGCTTTATCTGTAAAAGGAGAAAATACAGGATCCATTCATACTGATGGCGAGGATGTCACGAGATATGCACACACTTGGATGGACACTTCTACCAGGAGCAGAATTTTAATATGCCCTCAAATGCCAAGGGTGCTGTTACTGTGATCGCAGTGGTTGCTCCCAGGAGGTTTTAGCCTTGACGTGTTTGACTGGAGCCCACGGTAAGCCCTGGGCTGGGGTAAACTGTACCTCTTGCTCCAAGTTCCCCTGGGTAAAGGTTTTTCATATGCAATTTGCCAAATTTCAGAAACAGTTGCATTTTGTGGCTTCCTTTTGGGTCATGAGACGATGTTCTAGGCAATGATGAGCAACAGGTGGAGCCGGGCTGGCTTGCCAAGACCACGTGGAGCCCGCCGGAGAAGAATGACAGCAGGTGGCTGCTGGTGGGGCGGGGTGAGGGCCCTGGCCCCGGGCACTGTGCTGGCAAGGCTGGCCCCTGGCGTGGCCCTAGCGAGCCTCTTAACCGTCCATGCCTCCGAAAAGCAGTCTGGGGGACACGGCTAATCTCTGAAGGCGCAGCTCCATGAGCTCTAAGGTACTTAAACATATATTTTCATTTTGACTGACTCTCTTCAATTCTGCTCACGTGACTTTTAGAATCATACATTTATTTCCAAAGGACTCATAAAGGACCATTTCACCGGAAGGCGAATGGCCGACAGATTGACATCGGAAACGAAGAAGGCGGGGAGCCCCTGAGGATCGAGAGGGGACCAAGTGCTGGGGTCGCCGGGGCAGAGCCATGCGGAAAGACAAATAAAATGGGGCACCTTCAAAAGGTTTTGATTGAATTTGAGAAATAAAACCAGGGGGAGAAAAGACTCAATGACATTACATTCAAAGGAAGGAGGAGGAAAAAGAATGAAGGGGATTTGTCACATCCAAAGAGGCTGATGACACGAAGCTGTCGACGTGCAGCAGGAGAATAAGTGTGTGGGCTTGGTTCAGGGCAGGCAGCGCGCTCTGGGTCCAGCGGAGGAGATGCCACCCCTGCCAATGGTGTCACGAGGTACTCTTGGGACATCAAGGTGGAGGAGATGGGGCTTGGGTGATGCATTTTTTTTTTAAAGTTTTAAAAAAATTTATTTCTCTTCCCTTCCCCTTTCCCCAGTTGTCTGCTTTCTGTGTCCATTTGCTCTGTATTCTGTGTCCACTTGTATTCTTGTCAGTGGCACACAGAATCTGTGTCTCTTTTTGTTTCATCATCTTATGTCAGCTCTCCGTGTGTGTGGCACCACTCCTGGGCAGGCTGCACTTTCTTTTGTGTTAGGCGGCTCTCCTTATGGGGCACACTCCTTGCGTGTGGGGCTCCCCTATGCGGGGACACCCCTGCATGGCACAGCACTCCTTGTGTGCATCAGCACTGCGTGTGGGCCAGCTCATCACATGGGTCAGGAGGCCCTGGGTTTGAACCCTGGACCTCCCATGTGGTAGGCGAACACCCTATCTGTTGGGCCAAATTCGCTTCCCTGGGTGATACATTTTAATGATAATTTAGGGTTAGACATTTGTTGCTTCTTTTTCATTTCATTAGGAAAACAATTAAAACAACTTTTGTCTGTGCCAGGTTTGCTTGGAGGGTTTCGGCCAAGTGTGCTAATTAATGCCCAGTTGCTGGGGAGCCCACCCAGCACCCTCACAGGAGCCCACCCAGCACCCTCACAGGAACCCACCCAGCACCCTCACAGGAGCCCACCCAGCACCCTCACAGGAGCTGCCGACCAGCCTCAGTGGTGGGATACATACAATCAAGAGGGCCTGAGATTTGAAGAGTGCTAATGAATATCGACATTCCAGCTGAACATTTTAAATGATAACCTAAGTTTAATCAGTTCACCAAATATTTTTGGAATGGCTTGTTAGAACACTCAAGTATAGTTTTTAGTAACACTAGAGATTCATTAATATCTAAGAAGTAAGATTATAAAAACAATGAAGGATAACTGTTGAGAAAGAGTAGGATTTTAAATGAAACCAGAGGAGAAAATCAGATGCTAGCATCATCAGCATCATCGGTGGGAGTTTAACTGGCTTTCTGCATTCCTGAAGCTCTGGGCAGTCTCAAATATTGAAGATTAGAAGGCAATGAATTCTTATGTCTGGGTCTTCTACGACGTAGATGCTCCTATCTGCTTAATTATGCTTTTAAAAGAAACCAAATGAGAAGTCCACCCGCGTTCAGGTAGGATTTGGTATGACAAATCAGTGTCTGTATTTTATAAACATCGTGTGTCCTTAAAAAGTGGGTTTTACGAATTCAATATGCTTGCCCGCCTGGTGCGGCCAAGGAGTCAGAGCCCGGCTGTGGGGCCGGCGCTGCGATGCCCGCTTCCCGCTTCCACCTTGGCTGCGGCACCTGGACTTGGGAGGGACTTTCCTGGAGAAGGCCCCACTGCAGGGAACAGTCGGCTTCTGTTTATTTGTGGGCTGAGGCTAAGCAAGATAATTGTATTCCCCAAAGATATTTTTTCTCAAATTTTGATAACGTCAAAATAAAAATTAAACTGTAATTCTATAGCTGATGGTATTTATAGTAGTTTTTGCTAACACAAATGTTATGATATTTTAAAAACGAAGGAACTTGGCCTCTCTCCCAGAAAGGCAATGCTGGGAGAGATCAGCAGATCCTTTGAAGCGTACACAAAAATAACAACAACTCTCTCTCTCTCACACTCCCACGTTCTCATACACACGCATACTTCTTTGTGGAAAGCTTAGTGGTGGAGAGTTCACTCTCTCTTTATGAAATCTCTGAAGTCAAAATAAAGTTTCTTACCTTACAGGTAAAGCTGGGTCTGGAATTTACAAGTGCAACATTGAAACGTTTCCACTGAATGGTCACAAAAGCCTAGCATTGCTAGTTTCCTTTCTCAATGTATCAAGGTGTATGTGCGCATTTGTGTATGCACATGCGTGTGTGCAGATGATGCTTTTGGCATTTTTAGTAACGACCTAACTGATTTTTCGGGACCTTGATGCTAAGTTCACATAGCCCCAAGAACTGTAAGCACTTGGACTGAATAGATGAAACAATTCAGATGATTCGAATGGAAATGAAACACTAGTCAAACCCTGTCTACAAAGACCAAGCAAATCAGATTCATTCATTCACTCACTCATGCATTCACTCATTCACTCATTATTTACTCACTCTCTCACCCATTCACTCCCTCATTCACTTGCTCACTCTTTCATTAAGTCATTTATTCACTCATTCTCTTATTCACTGACTCACTCATTCACTCACTCACCCACCTGCCCAGTCACTCAGTGAGCAAATGTCCCAGGGTCCTTTGCTGCATGCCAGCTCTGTGCTGGGCTGGTGAGGGAGACGTGTGAGCCCTGCTCTCTGGGAACTCACTGAGGTGTACTCAGTGAGGGACGGTCACGGAGTCAAGTTGAGAGCAGCACTGGGAAGGGAGTACTGGGGAGAGGTAAGGAAGCAGGAACAAACTGGATCTTGAATCTGTCATGAAAAGCCTCCTTGTCCAAGGAAGTGGCACTTGGGCAAAGTGCTGAAACGAGGCCGAGAGAGCGTGAGCCTCACTCCTGGCCAGGAGGCCAAATGTGCACAGTCCAAGGGAGAAGGGCACAGATGTCAGGCCAGGGGGCCAAGCGAAGAGGCTTGAGAGACACGTCCTGCAAAGAAGCCAGGTCTGGGGAGGTGGGTTGTGCAGGGCCTTCTGGGGCAAGGTTGGGTTTTGTGAGCAACTGGGTTCAAAGGGAAAAAAGAAAGACTTGCCGAATACCCAGTGTGTAGAGACCTGTGTGGGGCATGTTTCCTTACGCCATGTACTCCCTTTGAGCTTTGGCCCCCATCAGTGGAATTTTCACCTGTCTCTCCATGGCCACCCCCTCCCTCTTGGGCATGGCCACTCCTTCCTTCTTGGCCACAGCCACCTCCTCCCTTGTGGCCATAGCCAACCCCGTGCTCTTGCCACGGCCACCCTCTCCCTCTTGGCCATGGCCACCTCCTAGCCCTTGGCCATGGCCATCTCCTCCCTCATGGCCATGGCCAACCCCATGCTCTAGCCATGGCCACCCTCTCCCTCTTGGCCATGGCCATACCTGCACTATTGGCCAGAGAAACGGAACTCTGGTTACAAACAACTTCTTCCAGCTCCTTGCCCTACTCCCTAACACTCATCCTTACTCTCCTGTCCTTTCCCTTTCAGCCCCTTTAATATGGTTGGATGGTGTTGGGCAAGTCTGAATTTCCTTCCTCAAAGGCTTAATTTTACTACCCCAAATGTCTTCAGATTGCGCTATTGAGACTCATGGCTGACGTCAGGTATCCTCTGGGTACCAGACCCACCTGGGGGTTTAGCCCTTACCTTGTGGTGCCACTGGAAGGGACACTTCCCTTTCAAATGAGGTAGTTCTCATGTGCATCTTGATTTCTGGTGCAACCCACCATCTATAGGTGGGCCTTGGGATCTGCTCAGAGGCGAGTGAGCCTGGTGTTGGCTCCCTGATGCCAGGGGCTCCTGACCCCCTTCATCTTGCCTTCATTGTTTTCTTCATTAGCAAAGCTTTGTTGGTTGGCAAGAATGGATGACTCCCTGGAGGAGCGGACGGATGGAGGGGGCGTGCAGAGGGGAAGAGGGACGAGTAGTGGGCAGGGCCTCCCCGGGTGGGCAGAGGAGGGCAGGAAGGGAAGACGCAGTCAGGGTACTTTGGAGCCCGCGGACGTGGAGCTGAGTCCTGGCCTCTGCTCGCTCACTGTGTGGCTTCACCGCGCCCCAGTTCTCTCATCTGAAACAACAGTGTCTGCCTCCAAGAATGGTTATCAGATGGAGACAAAATAGTGAAGTGCACATCAAGGGTGCTCAATAGATGTAGAATATAATGATGGGGTCTATTATAATAATAAAAACCTGATTTTTATTACTTAGCTCAGGAAAGATTGTACCATAAGCGCTTGTAAAAATAAAAATTGTGCTCTTTTTCTCACATAGGCAGAATAAACTTTGCCAATGGAAAATTAAAACTGACATCTCACAATTACGGAAACAGTGATGACATTTTAAAATGTATTCTGACATGCAGGCGGTTTCCTTTGTAGCGACATTTTCTATCTCGTTCTCCTCTTAAATGACATAAAAGCGTTCACTTTCGTACAGAGATGGGCCACTTTTCAATAATAGATTGTGTAGAAACAGCAAAACAACGATGAGAACTTCGGTCCTTAACATCAGATAAGCCTGCAGGAGACCCAGGTGACAAAATTCAGGAAGGGAACGAACGGCTCCCCTGAAGATGCCCTGCCCTCTGCGTGGCCCGGTCGTCCCCACGCCTTCCCTGGCGCTAACTGCCATAAGCAGGTACTGCAGGTGAGCGCAGTGTGGAGAGGCAGGCTTGGGAAAATAACTTTTGAGTATTTGTTTCCATGCCCCATTGATGAATGAAGTAGTAAATATTTAAAGCTAGAAACTCTTTTCATTTCCCCCTTCAAAGACCCGTGTGCACGTAGCCGATCTGGACGACGTGGTGTTCCAGCTCCCCAGGCCATTAATCACTCTTTGTTGGGGCCGGGTTTTATTGTTCAGAATTGTCCGACTCCTGCGCGGGGTGGGCGGGCGACTAGGCGAGGGGTCCTTTGTTCAAGCCGCGTCCTGCGGCCACACCTGGAGGCTCCGGGCCTCTGCGCCGAGGGCCGCTGTCCCTCCCGCCTGTTCTGCCTGGGAGCTCCCATCACGTAGAAAGTTCAAAATGTGAGAGGAAAAGCAGAAATGCATTGTTTGTAAATCTGTGGCTTGACACCGGGTCTCCATCTTTGAGATCCTTGTTTAAGAAAGAGCTTTTTCCTAATTAATTTAAAAACATGTATCGAACAACTGATGATTTTTACTGGTGGCCGGCCATTTCTGAAGATTTATTTATATGCTGAACGGGGGAAAAACGGCTGTAGGATTGCAATGTGCAAAAATAAAAAGAATCATCAGAGGCCTTTGACTTTGCCACTTAATTCACAACTGGGAATTAGATAGTTAAATTTGGGTCCTGGGAGACCTTAAAATACAATCCATCATTAGAAAATGTTTAGGAAAATTATAGGAGAGCTGTGATAATGTATGGCTTTGTAGCTATGTTAATGTGATTTAGGAATAAAAAATAACTTTCCCCACGAAACCGTATCACCTAAAATATCTTCTGTCAATGTATGATTTGCAGGTATCATCCCGAGCGCATGCACAGGTATCGGCAGTTCTTTATAAGATGCATGCATTTTTATTTTGTTTTCTAGTATGCAAGGCACTAAAAAGGGTTTTATTTGAAGCACACACTCCAGATTTACAATATTATTTTCGCGAGTATACATTTTCTAGCAACAACAACAAAAAAGCCTCGACTGTAGCCACACCAGTGACAAATCTGCCAGGGAGTGACTAGTTGATATGCCTTTTTATTACCGCAGCTGCCTTGTTTTTTCTACTCAAAATAAAAGAAAATCACAGGACCCTTAAAATAATAGCTGGCAGCAGGTAGTTACTGAGAAATGCACGTCCCTGGCTTCCTTCCTCTGTAGCATCCATCCAGATGGCAGATTAGAGCCTCGGATCTGCAGGTCGGTGACAAATACACGGGTAATAGCATTCAGCTTGCCTAACTGTAAAAGTGAATTCGCCAGTCCTCTTTGTTTGATTGTAGACCTGACATGTCAGATGAGAAGAGGCCCTCGGATAACCTGCCAAAACAGCGGCACAAATAAACGCCAGCCGCCGCGGCCGCTTGATGTGGAATTACAGACACCGCGCGGCTCATCGATTCAAACGGAGCCGCGATGTTAAGTCTGCGTTGCCTTCCACGCAGGGGCGTCCCCCAGCCCGGGGGGCGGGGAACAAAGTGCCTCGGCGCTGGCGCTGCCTCTCCCGCCGCTCGCTCGTTTTCCTTGGCGAGACACGCGCGGCCCCTGCGACCGTTTGACATGCCTTGGTTTTCTTATGAAAGTTCTCTGATTGTCTAATATGACAGGCTCTGGCGTCGGAAACACGGCCACGAACATTCCCTCCTGCAGCCAGGCCTGATGGACGTGAGCGGCAGTTCTTAGCAGGAGAGGCGGCCAGCGTGGGCATCCCCTGGCAGGCCTTGTCCTTTCTCGGCTCTCTCTGCCCCCGTCCGCAGCCTCCCGCTTTCTGGATGACAGATCCTGGGAGAGGGTGGCGAATGTTGGCTGTATTCTTTCCAGGTTCAGAGAAAGACTTACAGCGGAGTTTATTACATTCCCCCCTCCTGATAATGCCAATCCTCGGATTCATTGCAAGCTTCCTTGCGTGAGGGTCTAGCCGGTTTTATATAATATCTAGCTGCTCAGAAAAGACTTAAAAATTCCTTAATGTGCAGAAAAAGAGCCTTTCCCACTATTTTCTGAAATTTTGTACCAAGCCACAATTTTTACCACTCTCTCTAGAATTATTCAGCTAAAATGTTACCTATTTATTGACCTATCTGTTTTTGCACAAATCAGCAGGTGTGAAGGTTGTAGGAAAACCACATTGCAGCAAAACATCGCCCATGCCTGGTGTTTTCCAGCAACGCAGGGGAACCCTCTGGGACTTGGGTGGGGTCACATCATCAGTTTTCCCTGCCGGCTCGGCTCGTTTGTCCACGTGCTACCAGCCACAGCACATTCCAGATAAACAAGAAACTAGAGTGCAAAAGAGCCCCCACGCTAAGTGGTTTAAATGATATTTAAAATAAGGATTGAGTGACATTTGGAACTAACTGAAAGATTATTGGTAGCTGCTTTTGTTCTCGTGGGCTCTCAGCTTGAGAATAACCTGCATACTTAAAATATGCTGTCTATGTCAGAATGGGCATTCTCTATTTTTAGCCCCCAATTTAAATCACCTCCCAATAAAAAATGTTTTGAACTATTAGCAGGAACTCCAAGTTGATCTGAATTCCTTGAAAAAGGCAGCCCCAGGCCGTGGATTTCCAGGTCACTGTAAGGCCTGGATTTCCTATTTTTCACAAAGAACACAGGCAAAGTTCCCAAGTGGACCTCACCATGGCTGCAAAAACTGAACATTTTCCCCAGGATGCTTAACAGCATGTCACTTTACCTCTAGCAGAGTGGAGACTTTCAGTGTCCCTGTGACATCCTTATTTAGCAAACAGACTCATCAAAAAGAGAACTAATTTCAGTTCTTCAGAAGGAGGTTATAAATACTGATTTTTCTGTTGCTAATATCGATGATTAAATCACCCTCATTTACATTGTCTGAGCTAATCATCGGATGATTTATTTACCTGCTAGTTTATATGAAGTGGAGAGCAACAATTAAGCTTATTTTAACTATGGTTATGAGAAATACGGTAAATGGGAATATATGCCAGAAGCAAATAAACGTATTAGCAAGAACTGTTTCAATGAGCTGGATAGCCCTCTGAATCAGCCGGGCAGACGGGGTACCCTGTTTTTAAATTACTCCTCGGCAAGTGAACATAATAAATCCTCCTGTGTTCTACATTTCGCTGGTAGCGACTTAGGCTCGCATTATTCTGTTTGACCTCATTCCTGCTAATCACCATCACGGTTTTAATAGCTGCCACAGTGAGTGAAACAGTTAATGCAGTATTTCTTGCCGAAAGAGTGCCTGTCAGGCTATTGATGACAAATTAAAATTAATAAAGAAGATCTGTGTTGAATTCGAGGTAGTGGAATTGCAACGGCATCCACGTGATCGCGGCGGCCTCTGGGGCGCTCTGTGAAGAATAATGTTTTTGGTGGACGTGTATTGTCTTGAAAGGAACGCTAAAACTGCCAAATCTCTGCTTTTGCCTGGAAGACTTCCTGAAATAGGAGCTGTATTCTTTTGGCCCTCATCACATGTAATTTATTCCTCCGAGAGTTATTTCCCATTCTGTACACCTTAGCTGTGTGCTGTAATAATAGTGTTTCCAAGGTTCTACAATTTTATTTACCTCGGTAAGAACCTTTACAAGAGCAATCACACACACATAGGAGTCCAGAAGACACAGGAAATAAGTAAAAATTCAATACTGCGTTGCTGCCACATAGCTCTGCCTCCATTTCAAGGGGATTCGGGCGGCCGGTGGAAGAGCCTGCACTGCTCCTCGTTTGAAATGCACTCAGCATTTTGGGGTCATTCTTTCCTTTCTTACAGAAAATGAGGTATGATCACAGTGCGTTTATCTTTTCGGTGGTGCCAAAATGAGAAAGCAACAATCCCCGGGAGATGAGACTAAGTCTGCTCCCACAGCTTGCATACGTTTCGTGTCTGCTTATAAATAGCATGTTTGTTAAAAAAAGTGGGAGCCGCGTGGAAGGCCCCTTGCCACGTGGGACTGTGGTGGAAGGCGGTTCTGGGGTGCTGAGTTAGATGGATATGGCAGAGTGGGGTCATGCCAGCCTTCCTAGGGAGTTGCCGGCATCCGTGCCCAGGGGCACCCCACGGGGACAGAGCTGCCCTTTTCCCAGCGAGGTGGTTCTTGGAGGTCAGTGCGGAAGTCGTGGTGGGTGGGCTCAGGATGCGCCGAGCACCATGGTTGGTGTAGAGGTGGGGGCAGAAGAAAATCAGACCCCCCACTGCTCTGGAAATTGGGGGAGCCCAGGACTCCATGCGGTCCAGGAAAGGAGGCGGCGGGGGGCACCATTTGGGGGGCTGCCGTCTGGGCTCCGGGGCTGCCCCCCGGCTCCTCTCCCTTGGGTCCGTTCCTCCCTCAGTGGACTGAGCTTTCTGATGCCTCCATGCCTCTGGGTTGCCGGCTCTGGTGTCGTACGGGAATAGAGAATCTAGGGGGCAGTGCTTTGTTGGAGTTCTGGGGCCCTGGGAAGACGAGCTCTACACCTTGGAGGTTCCTGGGGCGCCTGCTTTCTTGCAGGTCCCTGCAGCCCCTTCCCAGGCCTGTGTTCATCCCAGAACCCCTTCCCTTCCTGACTGCTTACCCACACTCCTGGGTCCCCCCAGGCTCCACCCCATTCACCTACCACCCCTGTCCCGCTCACTCTGGCTGGGTGCCATCCTTGCTTCTGCGGACTGGAATCATTTTGGGTAGAGATCATCTGAGATATGTCCACTCAACAAGGAATTTGGACGTTTGGTACATTCAGATGGACTTGTCATCTATTCATTTCCTTTTTTCCCAACAACTGAACTTGCCTCGATACAATGTGCTGAACGATGTGTTTTAAAGTTGGGATGTGTCAACCAGGTGAAAGTGAATTTGGGATTTAGAGAGTCAAGCAAACACAGTCTCTTACCAGATTTCCAACTGTGACAAGTACCTGCCTGGCTTCCATAAAAGTCCAAACGTAGGCTTAATTAGAAATGGACAATGCCCACTATAACCTAAAGCAAGCTAAAGACTGTCTACACTTTTGCCCGAATGCTTAATGATATTGCAGTACGTTTTATGCTTAGTGGTTGCATATTCCCCCGCTGAGGGAACGGCCATCCATTTAACAGGTGTGCAAGATGATGCTGTACATCCATCTCCATCCTGAGGTGGAGAATTGTTTTAACATAGGACGAAGAGGGCTGACATCTTGAATAATTGAGAGGAGATCTTTTGTAATTCATACAGTTGACATATACTAGTCAAATGGCTCTGTCTTCAAGTTGTAAAATAAAAATATAGAAAATGAGGAATTAATTCAATTAACCATTTTCCCACCCACATTTTACCTTTCCCCACAGCTCTGGGGAATAATTTATGAAATGTATATCACCAGAAGACTTATTTTTGCCATTATTTTTAACTTAATGAGTATACCTTGCACATCAGAGGGAAAGAACAAAGGTTAAATTTTACATTAACAGCACATTGCAACATGGTATGCAAATATCTATATGCAAATAGAAAGGCTCTGGAAGATAAATGTGTTATATTTTTAACTAGTTAACTATGACTGTGAAGTATTGTGTGAGCTATTCAGTGGTTTCATTTTTATATCTTTCTTGTAAATAATGCATAAACTATGTAGATGGTGTCAAAATATGATTCAGCTATTAGCTTCGTAGTTCCCATAGTTAAGAATGTGTTCAACATGGAGTCCCTAATAACTCGTTTCTAAAGGCAGCTACCATTATGAAATATTTCTTGTTCAAGTGAACGTTATCATGTGACATAATGATTTTGCTTAAAACCAAGTTAAATGAGGAGTAAAATTAAACAATATTGCATGAATTGTGTTTGACTAATTTTGTGTCACATTGTATTAGCCAAGCTTTCAGAATATGTGTTAATTACAAATAGTGTAAGCCCCACATACTTTATATGTCTCTACCACCACCCTTAAGTCATTAGCTTTGTAAAGGTTCATTTTGTTGCAGTTTTTGCAGCCAGTGGCTTTTCTTGATTACTTTTGCCCATGAACGTGGATGCAATTCGGAAATAAATTTTACATCCGTTGTGGGGATGTAATTTCCATAACGAGGCCATGATTTTTAAAAGAAAACAAAAGCAGAGCCTTTGAAAACTTGAGAAAGTCAAGGAGATACATGTGATTTCTAAAGCAGACATATAATGACTTTTTAAAAACAGGCGTCATCGTCGCAAAAGAATTAGCCTTTGGCTTGGGAATAAATGTCTCCAAATACAATCCGGGGAGGACCCACGTGGACCCCCACTTTTCAAGCATGCTGCATCCTCTCTGAAGGCGCTAACCTCTCGGAGAGCTTGCTAGGCTGGTCTCTTTGGTATATGATGTTTGTGGCTGCCGGGATTTGCTCTTTGTGCGCTGTTTGTGGTTTGTCTGCAGCTTGACTGTCATCTGAGTGGACCAGATTGTCGCAGAGAGTCGGGCAGAGCAGGAGAGGGGCCTCGGCTCCCCAGAAAGCAGGCGGGAACATGCTGCTGTTTACACTGGCTGCCTGGGAGGAGAGCTGACCTTTTCCAAGAGCAGCGGCGGCCTCCTCGTAGTCATAACTGAGGTCTTTGCTGATCATATAAAGGGATTTAAAGTGTTGGGAAACACCATGTACACAGTAATAAAACCGACGAGGTATGAAACAAACATCATGTAGGTATTGATGCCATTTTCCAAAATGTTTGCAATCTCACAGAGCTTTCCCTGCAAGCAGGGCTGGGGCAGTGGGAGGGCTTACCAATGGGAAGAGATGGGACTGAGTGTCTTGTGTGTGTGCACGTGCATGTGTAAGAGTGTGCGTAAGTGGGGGGTGTGTGGGGGGGGTGCTCATCAGGCACCCAAACTCTTTGTGACCTGGTGAAAAGTCCCGGAGACATCAGTAGACGTCAACGAGTGCCTGGCCCCTGTTTCTTTGTGGCCTCCCCAGCACTCCGTGGTGCCTCGTTGCGCTCAAGAAGTCTCGGCTGGGATGCACTCCACGCTCCCTGATGGATTCATTTGCAGTTACAAATAAAACACTATTATATTTCATGCAATTTTGCTGAATTTAATTCAAAAGAGTACAACTGACATGTAAGGCAACGGAACCGCGGTTCGACAGTCAAGCTAAGGGCCTGGCGTGCTAAGCGCTTGAAGAAGACGAGAAAGACCTGCCTTTACAGGGAGGCTAGCAGGACAACGAGCCGAAGACGCTTAGGTTGGCATTCAGTACCTGGGCTCCGAATCAGAAGCCGTGCACGCAGACAGCAATTTCTAGAACTTTGTAAAGGCTATGATTCCAGTAATGTAAAAACGTATATGCACCTTTCTACAAAGAAAAATGCAGAGAAGGAATTGCTACAAGTTAACAGCACTTATCCATGGGTAGGTGGATAATGTGTGATTTCTGTTTCCTTCTTTACACTTTTCAGAATTTTCCAAATTTCCTTCAATGAGCATTAAATTTTACATTTTTTTAAATTCTAAGGAATATATTCATATTTCAAATTGAGATCAATATTAGGGGAAAACATACTGTCCCATCCTCCCAGCACCCATATAAGCTGGTTTGGTATGAAAGGAAATACATTTAAAAAAATAATGGTTAAAAAGTTCGAGCAAAATGCAAGGGCAAGTCTTTTTTTTTTTAGATTTTAATTTAATTTTATTTTTACCCTCCCACCCCGACCCCTTTCCTTTGTCTGCTCTCTGTGTCCATTTGCTCTGTGATCCTCTGTGTCCACTTGCATTCTTGTCAGCAGCACTGGGAATCTGTGTCTCTCTCTTTTTTTTTTTTAAGATTTATTTATTTATTTATTTCTCTCCCCTTCTCTCCTCCACCCCAGTTGCCTGTTATCTGTGTCTATTTGCTGCATGTTCTTTGTCTGCTTCTGTTGTTGTCAGCGGCATGGGAATCTGTGTTTCTTTTTGTTTCGTCATCTTGTTGTGTCAGCTCTCCGTGTGTACAGCGACACTCCTGGGCAGGCTGCGCTTTTTTCGCGCCGGGTGGCTCTCCTTACAGGGCGCACTCCTTGCACATGGCGCTCCCCTATGCAAGGGACACCCTTGTGTGGCAGTGCACTCCTTGCGTGCATCAGCACTGTGCGTGGGCTAGCTCCACATGGGTCAGGAGGCCCTGGGTTTTAACCTTGGACCTCCCATGTGGTAGGCGGACGCCCTATCCATTGGGCCAAATCTGTTTTCCCAAGGGCAAGTCTTTACTCATTCCTCTCTATTCCTCTCCTCAACCAATAGTGCAACTAACCGGTTTTTTTTTGGATACCTGGTCATGTGTATACTAGTGTGTGTAATTTACACATAAGCGATCCTATTATATAAACCTTTTAGCACTTTGCTTTTTTCACATAACATATCTTGGACATATTTCCATGTCAGCATAGAAATATCTGCCTCCTTCTTGTAAAAGTCATGCATTATTATTTTTTAACTAGTGGGAGGAGTGGGGTGGAGGGGGTGGGGGGTATATGGGGGCCTCTTATATTTTTGAATGTAACATTTTTAAAAAATAGAGGAAAAAAGTCTTTAGATTTGAAAACTTGTTCCCTCTCCCCTTAATTTTGTAATTAGGAACAAAAGTGAAACTGAACAGCGTGAGTTGTTTGAAAGACCAGGTACTGACGAAGGTGGGTTGTTTTGAGCTGGGGGCAGCTGAAGGCCTCACTCTGCCTTCCGAGACTCCTGTCCCCTCGTGCTCCGCGGGGCAGTGCTGACCGCACCAGGTGTGCGCTTGCACCACGAGCACACCTGTGGGTCCCCACTCCATCACATTCTTACAGGACACCTGGGGCTCGTCACTAGCGGTCCCCGGGCACAGGTGACTGCTCTGGGAAGGGAGAGGCCAGGCACCAGCTCTGGGAGCCCGAGGCCCTTGCGGGCCCCACGAGCTGGAGGCTGCAGAGCTCGCCCTGTTCTGCGACAGCACAGCACTCCCGTGTGTGACGGCCCCGGGGCTCAGGCTCAGGACGGCCCCTCCTTCGCTACCTGGTGGGCAGGTGAACCCAAGGCCCCCAGGTCTCCCGGGAATGCTCCATTTGACTCCCGGGCCCTTTCTTTTCCAAGCGATTGTTCTTATTTTAAAAAGTAAAATGCAATCCCTGTAAACCATTCCAGAGCTTCTTAACCAGGGGAGTCCGTGAGCTTGAACCGGAAATTGAAAAAAAAATTGGTCTTGTGGAGACGTGTTGGTGTGGGCGTGTCGTAAAACCATCCGCTGCTCCCTTCTGAGAAGGGGTCCTTGGTTTTCACCTGCCCGGCACAGGGGTCCGTGGAACAGAAATGGCCAGGAAACCTGCAACGGCGTCCTAAGAAGGAAGAGCGGGCGCCAGCAGCCCTGCAGCCCCGCCCGGAGGAAACCCCCAGAACGGCTTGACATGGTCCAGCCTGAACCACACGCGTGTGCACGCCACCCACGGGGCTTGCCCGCGTGCTGCTTCCACACCACGGCGCCCCTTCACGCCGGCCCGCCGCGGCCACCCCGTACTTGACACAGCTCCTCTCCGTGCTGTTTGCAGCCGCCGAGCCCTGCATCGTCTGCATGGACTTCTCCACGGCTCCTCACCAACTGTCCCGCGACCCAAATCCACGTGTGTCCACTCCACACGCATGTCCGCGGGGGCATTTCTGCTCACAAAAGTGGACCTGCGACATCACAGGCTTGTCACACGCGATCTTTTCATGGATTTTGCCTACAGGTCCTCCAACGTGGCGGGAGCGATGGCGCTTTCCCGATGCCCAAACCTCTATCGACACTGGGCTTTATCGACCTTTTAAATCTTGCCCAAGTGCTAGGTAAAAAAAATGTGCCTTGGTGGACCTGCTATCCTCCAACGTTTCCTTCCTGCCTCCTTGGGACCTGTGGGGTGGGTTATCCACCTGCCTGGCCCCCTCTCTGCTTTCTGGTCTTCTTGCTCCCACGTGTTAATTTTTATATTTGGAAAATAAAACCAAAGGCCCTGTCCGCATGGAACGCAGTGTCTTCCTGTATCAGGGTGAGGGTGGAATGAGGCTGCCCCTGCAGCCCCAGTGAGGCTCACGCCTTCCTCTTCCTCTCAGGATTTCTGGTGAAACCGGTGGTATTTGGATAAAATTCATTTAACTTTAGAAAAGTGCACAAATACGTAATGAAATTGTGATGCCACTTGCTCCAGCAATTTACCTTGAAAATTAATCGGGCTTATATGTAAAGTAAAAGGATGTTGGGTAAAAATTCAACACAACGTCAAAGCCCCAAAGCAGATGGTTGATTCAATAAATTAGGAAATGTGTATCTATTTCTGAGTAAGAAATGTTCACAATATACTGTTAAATGAAAAAAGCAAGTTACAAACTATTAATTAGAGTATGACTCATTTATGTAAAATAAATATTAATACATGCACCATGCACAAAAAGTCTAGGAAGATATATACCATAATGTTAAGTATGTTTTACCTTTTAGTGTTTTTCTTACAGAGATTTTATAACTTTTCTAGAAGGATGATGTGTAAATTATAAAATAAAGGTTTATATAAAGAGTGCTCAACAGACTCAATATCGGCAAACCACTTAACTATGCTGGCTAATCGAAGGGACTATATGCATATAAGTTACGAGGAAGTTCAAGCCTTGCCCATTCCCCAGAGTTGAACAAAAGGAAAATATTGCAACACTGAATTCTTGCCAAAGGTTTCGAGGCGCCGCCTTCCCTCTACAAGAAGCCTTGGCAGAAGGCGCTGGCTGTCTGTCCTTCCGCTCCCCTGGGCCAACTGCCCCTCTGCAATAGGACGCCGCCCTCTCTGCTCACCTCCCTGCCAATGCTCGTGGGTGCAGCGAGGACCCCCGATCAGCACGTCGCAGCTCTCTTGCCAGTCCCGGTCACAGTGGGCGCTGGCCCTCTGGAGCGATGGGCCACCATCTCCTCCCCAGGAGGGCCCTGGTGGCCGCCATGCCTCCGCGCTCCTTGGCTCTCCCTTGGCACAAGGACCCTGCAAGCATAGGAAGCACCAGTCCCTAAGGCTCTGCGGAACATCTGCGCCCCGTTGCTGAGGGGGGTGGGAGCGCAAAGAAGCGCCATCTTCATTTATACATTTAGGAAGTCCAACCTTGCGATTTCTACAATTAAAATAGTCATTTTACCATTCGGGCAAAGGCTGGTTGGTTTCTCTTGGGTGTCGCTGCCTCGATATGTGACCAGGTCATGGAGTGGGACAAGTGCTGGCAGGAGAGGAGCTGAGGGGCACGTGGGGAAAACGGATCCCTGTCCAGGGTCAAGGCACATCGTGTGCCTTGGGGAGCTGGAGTCCAGGATACTATACGTCATGTCAATGAGTAAAGCCCAGAGACAAATTAGTGTCAACAAAGATTACTGACGCGTGCATTTGTTGTGGGGGATGTACTTTTCTCCCAAAGAAGATGGTCACCAGTTGGGCCCTGATGCCAGGCTCGTCCTTGGCTCCCCCGGAGGGGCTCTAGCAGGGCTTTCGGATCTGCCTCCGGAGTGTCGCAGGGATGAAGGTGTCCTGGCAACAGGGCTTGGTTTAAACAAAAACACCATTTTCTAAAATTGTAAAACTCACACTTGTTCCTTGGAAAAATTTGGGAAATGCAGGAAAGCATAGAGTAGCACACCTGCCCCCCGCCCCGCCCAAAGCAAACCATGAAATGCGCTTCATCCAGGGACCTGCGGCTCTGTCCCAGCGTGGCCCCATCAGCAGGGTCTTCCCGCCACCAGCTGAGCGGCCGCCCCTGCTCTGTGCCGCTTCTTCACAGCACTCACCACCTGGAAGATTATGCATTCAGCTGGCTGTTTTCTTTCTCCCCCTCATAGAGTGTAAGAGGCGTGAGAGCAGGGGCTTTATTTTGCTTTTGTTATTATTTTACAGCCAGCTTTTAGAAAAATACCTAGACCAGTGATTCTCAAAGTGTGATCCAGGCACCCCTGGGTCCCCAAGATCCTTTCAGAATATGCACGAGGTCAGAACTATTTTCTGAATGTCAAGGCAAAACAAGTTTCAAAAAAACTGAGATGCCATTTGCCTTTTTCACTTTCTTCCCTCACAAGTATAAGTGGAATTTTCCACAGTATACATGAAGTGTGATATCACAACAAATTGAACGCAGAAGCAAATATGGGAATCCAGCTGTCTTCTATTAAACCGGACTTACAGAGATTTGCAAAGAGGTAAAACAATGCCACTCTTCTCGCTAAATGCTTTTTGTTTCTGAGAATGCTGTTATTGTTGATAAAAACACATATACTCTTTGTATTAACACACTATAGATTTATTATTATTATTTTTTAAACTGAGTAAATGAGTAAATACTAAAAAAATTATCAAAGTTAATTTTAATATAGGGTAAATGTCAATAGATATAACCCATATAAACAAAATCTCTTTGGGGTCCTCAATAACTTTTAAAAGTATAATCACATCCTGAGATCAAAAGTTTGAAAACCAGTATCTTACACCAAAATATTTGTTAAATAAAGGGATGAAGGACTCAAAAATATTTGTTAAAAGGATGAATGACTCAATTGCATTTACAGTTTTGATGTCATTTCCAATTTCTTTTATACATATTTAAAATTTTAAAAATAATTTGTATCATTCTTTCTTCACTAAATATGCTAACTTAAGCACATTCCCATGCTGTTAAAATGATACAGATATCATTTTGAATGATGACATAATAGTCCATTCAGCACAGTGATGCTCATCTACAGGTAAGCATCAGAATAGTCTCTGGAACTTTAAAAACTATATAGATATTTCTGGGTGGCATGTGAACATTTTTAGTCTCTGGATGTGGATAGCCAAATTCCTTCTCCCAAAGTTCTACCAATTCACATTCCCATCCATAGTGCATGAGACTGACAAACTCATTTTCACTGTCAGCAACATTTTCATAAATCTCCACGTGCCACTTTGTTCTAAGGGGCACCGATGCAGTGGCCCGCTGGCAGGGTTCTTCCCGGTGTGTATCAGGCAGTTGTATCTGATCTTTGGTGAAGCAGCTGGTTGTGCCCTTTTGGGAGGCCCCTGAGAAGGCCCAGCCACAGCTCTCAAGGCTTCATTTCTTCTGTTTAAAATTGGGGAGCCATGTAATCATCTTCAGAGCCCAGTTTCTGAAGCTGTTATTTAGGTCTCTTACCCTTTGGGCTTAAGAAGAGTTGCTGTGGCTGGTGACCCACTCATATGCCACAGTCTGGCTTGCTTTTCACTCCTTAAGGAAATGTGTTTTCAGCCAGTGCCTGCTGTGGAGTAGGACTCAAAAAACCACCGACTGTGTTAGCAAATAGTGTGGGGCTCCTTTGACCAATTCCTACCTCTCATGGCAGGCCAAGGTGGCACCAAGAGCCCATGTTGAGGTCACAGCCAGTAGAGAAGATAGAGAGGGAAATGCCAACAGCCAGTATATATGGGGAGGACATTGCATCTTGTTCCGGAGCAAAAAAGTACAGCAAACTAAAGCAATGTGAGGCCATTTTCACCTGCCAGATAAGCAAAGATTAAATAAATGGCAAGACTCAACAGCAGGGTGATGTGAGGCAGGCACTCTCGGATGGAACCGCTGAGAATGTGAAATGGGCAATCTTCTGGAAGACAGGCTGGCAGGAGATATTAAGAAGTCCTTTTGCATACCTTGGACATCGTAATTTAATTTCTTGCTGTCTATTATTCTATGGATGTGCTGAGAGACACATTCAAATCTCTATGTGTAAAGATGCCCTTCTTAGAAGTGTTTCTAACAGAGGAAAATTAAGTGTACAACTAAGGGGGCATGGGGAAGTGAATTCTGGGATGTTGATAAGGTAGATTATTACTTGGCATTCAAATGTGTTTTCTGATCATTTCAATAGCATAGAAAAAAATCTCATGTATATATTTTAAAAATCTGAGGGTGAACCTGTATTTTCTATTTTCCAAATTATGTAAAACTATATATATATATGATGGGGAAAAATCTGAAATAAAGACATCAAAATGTTAGTAGATGTAAGTTTTATCTGTTTTTTGGGGGGAGATAATTTTTGTCCCAACCTCGAATTTCTACAATAAGTATTTACTTTCCTGATTTGAGTTTAAAGTATATTTGAAAAATAACCCAACACAAGTTAAAAATAAAAAGTGGTACAGATTTTAGGAAAGACTCCCTGAGAAGGGTCAACTAAATTGGGAAGCAATATTTAAACTGAGAATTGGGCACATCTGACCTAACAGGCCTGGGGGAGCAGAACATGTGGGAAGGAGGGGAGCATTCTGGGAATAAAGGAAGAACAGCCAGTTTAGAGGCTGAGAGGTGAGAGAAGCCATGGCAGGGGAGGAGGTCAGAGGCCCCAACTGGGTGCAGTGACCTGGGTGCCCTCTGGAGCAGGTGTGGCCCAACCAGAGCCTCTGGGCCATGAACAAACTGCTGCTTATTTTTGAACATAAAGTTTTATTGCACACAGTCACACCCATGTTTCTACAAGCTGTAGCAGTTTGATATTATTTATGAATTCCAAAAAAGATATTTGATTATGTTTGTAAACTGGTTAGTTCCTTTGGGCATGATATCCTTTGATTGTATTAGTATTGGGCATGATATCCTTTGATTGTATTAGATTCGGCTGAGATGCCTTTGATTAAAGTATGTTAAGATTAGGGCTTTGGGCGGTGGACTTGGTCCAGTTAGGGCGTCCGTCTGCCACATGGGAGGTCCGTGGTTCAAACCCCGGGCCTCCTTGACCCATGTGGACCTGACCCATGTACAGTGCTGATGTGTGCAAGGAGTGCCATGCCATGCAGCGGTGTCCCCGCGTAGGGGAGCCCCATGCACAAGGAGTGTGCCCCATAAGGAGAGCTGCCCAGCGCGAAAGAAAGTGCAGCCTGCCCAGGAATGGTGCCACACACACGGAGAACTGACACAACAAGATGACACAACAAAAAGAGACACAGATTCCCGTGCCGCTGACAACAACAGAAGTGGACAAAGAAGACGCAGCGAATGGACACAGAGAACAGACAACCGGGGTGGGTGGGGGGGAGGGGAGAGAAATAAATAAATAAATAAATCTTTTAAAAAAATGATTAGGGCTTTGATTCAACCACATTATAAGGACAACTCAGTTTGAGTCTCCACCCACTTTGTGTGCTATATAAACGGACGTTCAATCAAGGAGATACACAGAAAGAGACACAGAAGATACACAGAGGAATAGAGAGAGCTCCACAGACCTGGAAGAGAAATGAACTTTGATCCTGCAACCCCGGGAAGAGCGATGAGCCATTCACCTGATAGGTTACAGCAGACCTTGTGAAGGGAACAGTGCAGCAGAATCCAGAAGGAAACGTACCTTCCAGCCTACAGCCAAGACACAAAGAAGCTGGGCCCATGGAGCCTTAAGAGGAAGAGGAAGGCTGAACCCTTGCAGACATGGCCCATCTTGCTTCAACACAAGGCAACAGACATTCGGTGAGGAACCTACCTCTTACTGTACTTTGAGTTGGATTCTTTAGGGCCTTGTAACCATAAGCGTCTACCCTAAACAGATACCCTTTATAAAAGCCAACAGAGTTTTGGTACTTTGCATTAGCACCCCTTTGGCTGACTAACACACAAACTATCAAGGCTGCTTTTGTGCTAGGATGGCAGAGGTGAGTTGTTGTGACAGAAATAGTACAACTGGCAAAACCTCAAGTATTTATTATCTGTCCCTTTACTGAAGACGTTGGCTGAGCCCTGGTTTGGAGAGCCCAGGTCCTGAGAGAACTCTAAGTCATCATCCTGAGGGCAATGCAAGGCCATCAGCTGATTTTATGGGGGAGACTGATGAGAACAGATGTGCACATTGCGAGGGCTCTTTGGATGGAGCAGGGAGCATGGACTAGCAAGGGCAAGGTGGGGTCATGACGGCTTAGGAGCAGGGTGTGAATGTGGTACATTGATGGTCTGGATCAGGGTGGCAGTGTGGACATGGAGGAAAGCATAGAGGCCAGAGAGAGGTCTGGTGCCCGGGACGCACAGCACCAGTGGTGGTGAGGTGAGGGAGGAGTGGTTGACCCCTGTCAGGGCCCTGGCTCAGAGCGTGGGATGGATGGTAGGACCTGGTCACAGGGGCGAGGCCAGGGGGTGGGTTTGGTGGAGGGGATGCTGCCTCCCATCATGGAAAGTCTGAGGTTCCTGTTCAAGGAGAGATGTCCAGAGGCAGGGGGCCTGGGGCTATTTAGGGAGGGACTAACTTGCCTTCACCAGCCTATACATGTGAACTGCAGCCCAGCAATGGCTTGGAGGGCCTGGGGCATAAGCGCAGAAGGGAGAAGAGGGTGTAGGCTAGACCCCAGAGGGGAGGGGACTACCACAAGAGGCAAGTGCCACCGAGACAGCGCAGAAGGGGCTGGAGAGTGGGGTTAAGACAGAGGCAGGTGGAGCCCAGGAACCAGGGAAGCAAGTGTGTTGAGGACAGACAGTTGCGGTCACAAATGCTGTAGAGATGTCAAAGGGGCGAAGGCCTCCTTGGCATCATTCAGATTTAGCTTCTAGGGTGCCACAGGTACCTTGGCGAGATTTGAATCTGTTGAGTGACATGTTGGAATTGGGCCCTATTTTTTCCCCCTTATCCTGTGAGCCTCATTCTTGGTCTCTATGGGCATCAAATGCAGGCCCAGGACAGTCCACCAAAAGCCACTGGTCAATGAATTCATCCTGCATGCCAACGTGGGCTTCCACCAACTTCAGGAAAGAAATGGCTATGGTTTGACCTGTGGGAATGACAAGGGGGAAGTTACTGTGCCAGTAATAGAGTATTATTTTTCAAATCTTTAAATCAGTAGTCTCCAGTAGAACTTCATGCTGTGATGGAAGTATTTTGTACCTTCACTCTCTAAGACAGCAGCCACTGGTGATGTGTGACTACTGAATACTTGAAATGTGGATAGTGCAACTGAAGAACTAAGTTTTACAATAGATTTCATTTAAATATTGATATTAATGCTTATTACTTATTAATTACTTATTAACAATATAGCATTATTAATTATAAAATTATTATATAGTAATTATTGCACATTATACAAAAATTATTACATATTATATCATAACTATTGCATAAACTAATGTGGTCATTATTAATATTATGACATGATTATTTTTATTAATTATACAGTAGCTAAGGTTTTGGACAGTGCAGTTGTAGATAATAATATTTCAGGGGTGAGAGCTGTTTCTTTGCAACAAGAATAGATGATACTGACTATAAACCTTTACTCTCTCAACAAACTTCCTTTCAGTGTCCTAAGATGTATTCATAAGCCTGGCATTCGGCTATGCCGGTACCTTCAAGCAACTGTGTTGCTCTATTTGTCTAAGAGGTCCATTTGGATGAACTCTTTGCATGTGAAGGGATTTGCAAGGAGAGGGCACACAGCACAGTAAATAGGGATGTTGTGCTTCTGCTCCTTCCTGGAGTCAACTTTGAGAACTATTACAATTCTATCAGCACACAGTCTGCAGCACCCCATGAATGGACCCCACATGCTCACCAGCATTGTGCACCGGCATCCTGTATTTGGCCAACAGAGGCTGCCATGATGATGAACTTGAGAGCTGATCACAACTACTGCTTTTCAGAGTTTTTAAATGGCCTGGCCCTGACCTATGCATGGGCTACTCTCTATCAAATCAGGATAAGGGTCAATGAGGACAAGAAGTTTTTCATTCTTGGATGTGGGCCTAATCCCATGTCACCTTGAACTCATGGAAGAGTGTGGCATTTTGATATTTCTTTTTTTTTTTTATTTTTTATTTTTATTTTTTTTTAATTTTTTTATTTTTTATTGACTTTGTAATAATATTACATTAAAAATATATATGTGAGGCATTTTGATATTTCTGATGAATTCCAAAAAGAAATATTGATTATGTTTGTAAACTGGTCTGTTCCTCTGGGTATGACACCCTCCCATTGTATTATATTCAGAGGTTTCACTTTTACTTGATTATATTAAGAGTAGGGCTTTGATTTGGCCATGTCAGTAGGGCATTGAGTCCCCACCCCCTTGATGGGCAGACACTCTCACAGAAAATGACAGGGCAGAGAAGAGCACTTAGTTTTTGATGTTGGAGCCCTGAAGAGAGAGCCAAGCTGTTTGCCTGATAGTTTATAGCTGGCCTTGTGGAGAGACCAGAGCAGCTAACCCTGGAAAGAGACAAACCCTGGGAAGAGAGATAAGCCTTATGCCAGGCTACAGCTGAAATTGGAAGAAGCTGGGATCACGGAGCCTTAAGAGGAAGAGGAAGACTGAGCCCTCACAGAGACTGGCAGCTGTTTTGCTCCAACACAAGACAATAGACTTTGGTGAGGGAAGTAACTTACTCTTTGTGGCCTTGTGACTGCACGTTTCTTCTCCAAATAAATACCCTTTATTAATGTCAACAGATTTCTGGTACTTTGCATCATCGCCTCTTTGGCTGACTAATACAAGCAGTTTGAATTTCCTCTTCGACTTGCTTTCCTACAGACCAGGAAGGAAGGTCCTGCATCAGTCCCAAGCACCCCAAAGTTCCAGAGAACCTCACAGAATGCAAGCCATGGTTAATGTGATGAAAGAATTACTTCCAAGAAATTTTCACACAAAATCTCCTGGGGAAGTTGAGTGGTGAGGGGAAATGCACTGCCTTCTCTCTTTGGCTGGGGGAAGGCAGGAGATGGGCAGCTGGGCCTCTGAGAAGCATGCTCACTTCCTGGGCAGCCACTGTGCTCAACTCTCATGGCACTCACCACACAGTATGCTCCACTCTCCCTGAACCCCAGTGCCCAAATCCACAAAGCTCAGGGAAACAAAGTTTTTTTCTTTAATTTGGTCCCCATACTCATTTGGTGATAAAAACTGGAACAGATCTAGTGGGAGACTACTTGGGTGGTTTCTCTCTGTTCCATCAGGGGTCAACATTCATATGTCACTGCGGAAATATAAGGTGTTAAACCAGAGCCAGGACTGGGGTGACGACTGGGGTCCCCAGAGTACCTGGATTCTCCTTTAAACGTGGGCTCCTGGTACCTCACTTGTCTCCCCTTATGTCTGATGCTGTCCTAGACCTGACTGGGTGTTCATGTAATATCAGGTATTTTTCTAAAATCTGAAAACATTTGAATCCCCAAACACATCTGGCCCAAGGAGTGTTCGATAAGGACTACCTGTGGATTGTGTTCCAGCTTTCCATTTGTGTCGACCTTTCCTGTTGCTCTGGGGCTCATTAGAGGCCAGGACTTTGCACACTTCAGCCTCACACACCCTTAACAAGTTCCAGGGTGAACTGTGCACTGTACATTGTGCAACTAGTGTTTGGTGCATGCTCAACAGCTGAAAACCTGGCTGACCTGTCAATAGAAGCTGGGCAGCCTAGAGTGCTGGCACGTGCCATGAGCATGGTGGCACAGGAGAGAAGAGGAGGCTGAGGCACCTTGACCAAGGGCATGGAAATGGTCCCCTCCACTGAGGAAGAGCCAGATTTGAGGAATATATGCAGAAAATTCAGTAGTAATCAACGCCAGAGTTGGTATCCAGGAGGTTCAATCCCAAAGAAGGAGAAGGTTTGAGAAGGCTCATTTAATCAAGACGGTTCCTGTAAGATGACAGTATGGAAATCAGAAAGAGAATTTAGCTCCAGGAAGAAAGACTGGGCTAGGGTTGCCAGATTTACCAAATAAAAACATAAGACTCCCAGTTATTTTAATTTTCAGATGAATAAGTCACATTTTTAAAGAGATAAGTATGTCCCAAATACTTCCTCTAAAGTGTAAGTAAAATTCTGGGACATGCTTATCCTAAAAATCTTTGTATTTATTCTGAAATTCCAATTTAACTGGCTGTCTAGTATTTTCTAAGACAGCCTTAGACTGGGAAGGGTTTGCAAAGACTTGTGGGACTACAGAGGGAAGGAGGAGCTGGCCCAGGGAGAGCACTGAGTCCACCCTGTGGGCGCTGGGGGCCAGGACGTGACTGCTGACCACTTCTCAGCCCGCCTGTCCTAGGAGAGGACTCAGTGGCACCTGCCTGCTGCAAGGTGGCCCTGGGCCTGGGTGGCTGAGTCTGCTCACATGCAGAGCCCTGATGGACAATTCTGGGAGGGGAGATGGGGAGTGGGCCCCACAGCCTCGATTTGGCAACCCGTCTTGTACAGGTGCCAAGGTCCAGGCCTGTGAAAGCTGCTGAGACACGGAGGCCGGAGGGCCCAGCCCTGCTCCTCTGGTCCAGAAGAACTGCCCGTCGAAAGCCCAGAGTCGTCTCGGAGCTTGTGAAAGCAGAGCGTGGGCTGCTTAGGAGGTGACTCTAGCTGGTGAGTTTAATTTTCCTTCAGTTTTTTGTTGTTGTGTTTTTTTCCAAAAAACACCTGTTCTAGGCAGTTGTTACCCCTAATATTGTCTTGTATCTAGGTATTAGATAATTGCCTAATCTAGACATTTGCCAGCTCTCTAGGCTAATACTTGACCAAGGAATGACCAGCTGTCAGCACTTCCCTCTCCATTACAGAATGTAATTGCAGTATTGAGTCAAAACCAACCCATTGGCAGAGGCTTTCTGTCAACCTGCTTTGAGTCTGTGTTTAGAGTCAATTTAAATGTCTTTGCAAGTTACACACAACTAGTCTGGGTTGATTTTTCCAGACGGTGGTAGCAGTTTTCAGAAGCACCAATGCTAAATTGATACTATCCGACACGGTACAAACCTTAGGATGCCTTCATTGCAGTTACGGAAACTCAGCTCACCTCGGGGACCTGTTTCAGCCCAAAGCACCTCTGCACCGGCAGCCCTCTGTGCTTGTATGAGTCTCTCAGGCTACATAGACAGGGAGACTGCTGTCTTCTCTTGGAAAAGGTACTCACCTCACTATCGCTGTTTTGGGCATGAATCTAAGATAAATGAACAAAACCCCAAGTCCAGGTTACTCAGTGATGTCCTTGGTCCGTCCCAAAGCCCTCTTTGGGATATCCCCGCCCATCCATCTCCTTATGACCCGCAGGCCTGGTGCCTGCGGGCATGGGCTGGTGGTGCCCCCTCCATGCTTGACGTAATGGCGCCACTTCCTGCCCCGAATCTCAGGCTGCTATCCCCGTCCTCGACTGCCCCACTCAGGATGGTGAATGTGGCTCTCAGGAATCAATTACGGTACATCTTGTGCCACCAAAACTATGGAAGGGACAGAGATCCTTCTTACATGTGGCTTCAATGCTTCAAAGAATTTCCCCATCCACAGGGGTCCAGCAGCCACGGCCTCCTCTGGGATGAAGTGACATTTTGATTGAATGGCCAAACCTGTGTGAGCAGGAAACAGAAGGTATTAGGAGGAGCTGCTCAAAAACTCAAGTGTCCCAGGGCTCCCTGGAAGAGAAACAGGCAGGGCTTTGAGAAGTGAGAATTTATCAGCAATGGAGACCTGCCCACATGGTGGACGGCCAGATCCTGGAAAGAAGCCCCAAGGGCGTTCCAGTGGAAAGGGCTGTGGTGGCGCCTCCCAGCAGTTCTCCACGCAAGACGCATGTGACCTGTGTGGGGGACTCACAGATGCCTGTCCAGGGCCGCAGCCTGTTCACACTGGCTGCCAAATGCACGGCTTTCTCACCAGGAGGACAGACAAATGGATGAGAGAATGCAAGTGGACAGGGCACATCCCACACTGTGGCTGGGAAGCCAGTTCAAAGCCCAGTGTCCACTTCCACCTCTGCCTTGCTGGGCACAAATGCCCAGGCTTTCCAGGGTTAGAGACTTTGCCTCATTTGGTCCTCATGGCAACCCTAAGAAGTAGCTATCTTCATTTCTTTCTTCAAGATTCCAGAGTCTGGGGCTGAGAGGCTAAGTCTCTTAGTGCCGGAGAAATATAGGTGGAACTTTGACTCCAAATCCACCATCAGGCTGCGTGCCGGCCTGGGCTGGGACAGTCGGTGCTGTTGCTGATCTTTTCCGTCAGTGATGGGTGTAGTTCAGTGGTCACTAACAAACCCACTGACCTTGCTTTCCCCAATGAGATCAGGAACCCACTGCAGGCTGCATTGAACAATTTGGGGGGTGGGAGGGTGCCGGGAGCACCAGACACATCAGGAAATGTGTGTTGAGGATGACTCTTCTGAACCTCTCGAACGGCCCTGCCACCCCTAAATACTCACTTGACAGTGATGACCACGTGTGGACAAATGGTGCAGCTGCAGGCAGCTGTCTCATCCTTCTGACTACTCACAGGTAAGATTGGGGAGAGAACTTTTTCCTCTGGATGAAACTAGAGGGGGAAGTGTCATTTATCAATGTTCATGGCAGCACTGTTCACCAAAGCCAAACAGTGGAAGCAAGCTGCGTGTCCATCAACAGATGAGGGGACAAAAAAATGTGGCATAGAGCACAATGGAATAGTATTCAGCCATAAAAGAGAAATGAAGTTCTGATACAGGCAACAACATGGGTGAACCTCAAAGTCACCATGTTGAGTGAAATAAGTCAGACACAGAAAGACAAATATTGTATTCTAGGTACATGAAGTACCTAGAACATGCAAATTCTTAGAGACCAAAAGTAGATTAGAGGTTACCAGGGTGGGTGGGCAGTGGGGAGTCATTGCTTAATGGGTGCAGAGTTTCTTTTTGGGGGTGATGATACAGTTTTGGTATTGGACGGTGGTGAGGGTAGCACAACACTGAAATTGTAACTAATGCCACTGAATCGTACATTTGAAAATGGTCAAAACAGCAAATTTTGAGTTTTCTATTTGTGACCACATAACAAATTAAAAAACAAACGAACAATAAAACTCTACAAAAACCTGGCTTCTAAGCTTTTCTCCTGTCCTTCTAAGGAGAGCACTGGAACTATTCTGTAAGATCTCCTCTCTCCTTTGTCCTGTCTAAGGTTTGGGTGCTGACCACTTCCTCTGAGAGACCATGCCAGGGTTTCAGATTTCAGCCTCCAGAAAACCTCTAAGTGTTTTAGCAGAAAGCCCCTGCTTAAGTTGATTTTCTTTGCCCTGTGGCTTACCCCGCTCCATGTGCTAAGCCAGAGAGAATCTGCATGTAGCTTGGCCATTTGTGGACGTCTTGCAGTGTGCATTTCTACTTGCTTTGCTCAGCCGCCCAGATTTAGCTATTTAAGTTTCCCTCATAAATCAGCTGCTCCGAGAATCTTAATCATCTCCTCCCAGTTTGTCTATAGCTCTCTGCCCTTCAAGAAATAAATTACCCGCAATTACTTAAAGTTAGTAATTGAATTTATTTTAGTGGTCGAGAGAAAATTTATCCATTTTGCTTGTAATTTGTAGTCATTTTTAGTAATTGATAGTAATTTTCTAGTAAATACTAATTAAATGTTTCGCTAAGTAAAAGAAGGACAGAGTAATGTATTCACTAAGCATTAGTATTTCCAATTTATCTTTATACGGGCAAGTGATTTAGGTTGAGTTGATAGGATCTAGTGGAATTGTTTGCGTTGGGCTAAGCTTTAAAAAAAGTCTTGGATGCGTAGAATTAAAGCACGTTTTAGGGAAGATCTGCCATGATGGTGCAGAAGGGGAAACAGAGGCAGAAGGTGGCCCAGACGCTTGCCAGGATCATTTGCAGGGTCAGTGGCTTCAGGCTTCCTCTCCAGGCCCTTCCCTTGGACTCCACACTCCTTGGGGAGGATGGGGCAGGAGGCTGAGAAATGGACCCAAAGAGATGTCCTCACCCACGCCTGGGGTGGCAGCCACTTCCACTCCTCGGGGCCAGTCCCAAGACCTTGGGCTTACTCTGGAGAGTGTCGAGAAGTGCCACTGGGTCCACTGACAAAGCAGAAGTTTTTATTTCATCCGATTAATCCATTGATCCCAACTTCTTGGCAGGCACTTAGGTTTCCCCAGGAAGTTATTTTTCCCTTTTAAAATTATTCTCTGGGAGCTCACCAGTGAGCTGGAGATTGCCGGCGTGGGGCATCTGGATGCACAGCACACGGGCTGGAGGCATTTCTTTACTCTCCTGCTTCTCTGGCCACCAAGAATGTTTGTAGGAGGGAAGAAAGGAGCGGTAATTTTCCCCAGGACATGCTCCTCATTAGAAAATAATATCCCTCTAGAATTAATTCATTAATGGGAGTTGATACAATTAACAAATACTGAGCGACAAGTCCTACAGAGGCGCAGTTCTCCAATTAAAACGCAACACAGAAGCCTTTAGCTCCCTTTCCCCATCAGCCAAGCGAGGGCTGAACCAACCGTCCCTTCCAATTATGAGCCACTTTCCAGTTTTTTGAAGAACTAGACAAACACGATCAAATGTGTGGTCACGTTTATTTTACATGGAATACACTGTCATGAGGAATATTTTGAAACTTACAGAAATGACATTAAAATCATCCATTGTTCCCAAATGTACTTAATATATTAGCACATTTTCTTTCAGACTTACTTTTCCCCTCAGGTTTGTTTTTTGGTCATAGTCAATCAGAATATAAACCTTAAACTTGTTTAGTTTTCTTTAAACAAAACACACATTTTTAAAAAATGTTAGAAGATGGATTTTTGCATATTGTGTTTAATGATTATATAATATTCTATCAAATGTAAGAATCATAATTTGCTTAACTATTCCTCTAATTTTTTTTGATATTTGGGTCATTTAAAAATTTCTTTCATATAAATAACAATTCTGTGAACATCTTTAAAAAGCTTTTAAAATATATTTCTATTGTTTTCTTTGGTTAGATTCCCAGAACAAATGAAGAATTCAAAAGAAATAAATATTTTAAGGCTTATATCACTTATCACCAAATTGCTTGCAAAGGGCTGCCCTGGTTTATTCTGCCATCAGCAATATGTAAGGAGTCCCATTTTGCTGTTTCATCTCAGCTTTGGATATTAGCATTAAAACTTTCTGCTACTTGGACAGTAGAAAAATTGTTCCATGTCTAATATTCATTTTTTGGCCAATCATGTAATTAACTATTTTTCTTCAAATTAAAAGTTATATTTTCTCCTCTAGGAATTGCTCGTGTGTGTTCTCTTCTCATTAATCTATTGGGATACTTTTCTTACCCATCAGTATGAGTTACTCGTATAATGACGATACTAACCCTTACACCTGCACATTCTCTTTCAAATGGCATTGATTTTTTGGCTGGCTTTCGAGCTCACAGCAGTTTCTTAAGCGATTTGGGGACAATTTGGCCTTTCTGATTTCTTCCCTTCCATTGAATGCCAAGTTTAGAAGGATATAAGGCAGCAATACAGAAATGCGTGCAAAAAAAAAAAAAAAAAGGATGCTTTAAATATCCATGTGAGCCCCGTGTCTAAAAGCCTTTCTTTCCTAGCCAAGGGATCCTTGCATGAATTAAATATGAAACTTCTGTCCCTCACCGAGTAAACATGTAATGATACCTTTCTCGTTTCCCATTAGGCATCAGAGGGGAGGCTGCTCTCTGATCTCACATAAAACAGGTGATTCTTCAATTAAACATACCCTTTCAATTACAGCCTGTCCATCTGGGAGGGCGCTCGCAGCCCCCGCCCCGGCTGGGCAGAGCTGCCTGGGCAGCCGCTGGCTGTCCAGCTGCTGCAGGCGAGGCCCCCAGGAACCAGGGCGCAGCCGGCTGCCCACGGAGCTGGGCCTGGGCAGGGGGCCGCTGCGCGGGGTGCAGCCTGACTCTTTGAAAGCCGGGGTGCCTTCCTGCCTTCCCACCCAGCAGCGCGGGAGTGGTGGGCCCGGCCTGGCGCTCTGAAGTACCTGACGGCAGCCCCTCCAGCGGAAAGATCCAGAGACCGAGGGACACTGGGCATGCTGCTCACACCCCTCCAGGCCAGCCGGTCTCCTCTTTCTTTCTTTCCAGCAACACTGATCTGAAAAGGTAGTTTCATCATATGAGCATTTTTAAGAGGTCACGTAAACTAAAAAAGTTCCAACCATCCAAGTCAAGTCAAATCTCTCTTGAGCCCTCTTGCCACCCCTGTACCACCCCAGGCTTCTTCCCTGGGGAGCCACAGTTTCTGTTCTCCATGTGTCCTTTCAGACATGCGGCTTTGCCTTCACATGCCAATATATGGACACACAGAAAGACAGTCTGTGTGTGCATGCATGTGTGTGCACGTGTCTGTGTGTGCATGTGCATGCATATGTGTGCTGTACTTCTTTGTGAGTGTGTGCACTTGTGTGTCTGTGTGAGTGCATGCACACAGGTGCACAGGTATGTGTGTGCATGCGTGTGATGTGACACAGGGATATTGGTATATCTCCTGTAATCTGCTCTTTCCACTCACCCCGGCTTGGAGACTTTTCTGCTTCTGCATGTGTGGCCGAAACTCAGCCTCTTCCGTGGCCGCTGGAGGAATCAGAGGGTCCGGTGGTAAAAGCATGTGCCTTGGCAAAAACAAATGTGAATCCTCTATTTGATTGGATGCTAGACCCCTGGGGTCAAAGGCTGTCCCTTTGTTTTTGTGAGTATGGAATGGGCAACTGCAAAAAGTACACAAATGGTGGCGGTCGCTGTTGTAAAGCGATGGCTTTGAACAGCTGCAGTGTGGAGGAAGCCTGAGAGTCACCGGACATGCTCCTCTCCTCCAATGACGAGAGCCCAGACAGTCCCCCAAAGGGGCTCCTGTAAAAGCTGCGTCAGCGAAAAAAAAGTGTCAGTGCAGGTTCTGGAAGTAGGCAGCTGTGCAGCCTGGGTGGGCCTGCCCAAGGGTGGCTCTGTGGCTCTCCCAAGGGGAGCATGCTGTCCGGAATCAGCAGCACCGCGAAGGCCTTTAGCCCGTTCCGGGCTCTCTTGGCGAAGGCATTGGGAATTCCGCAGGTCACCAGGCAGCGCTGGTGGAACCTGCCTCCCCAGCTTGGCCAGTGTCCCGGTGTTTGGGGGCCAGCCGCCCTGGCCGGGTCCGGCCACCTGGGGGTCCTGGCGGGGTGGGCTGAGGACACAGCTGCCCTCGCAGCAGGAGCTCACTCCCCGCCTGCGACCCCCACATTTCACACTTGAGGGTTGTGGGATCCCTCTTCTCAGGGTCCACAGCCCCTGGGGACAGTGGCTGCAGGTTCCACCACGGGAACCCTCTGGTTTCAGCACTGGTTTCCTCAGTGTTCTCCTTGTGGCCATAGCGAAGATAAAAGAGGGTGTAACACTCGCTGTGTCTTCCTAGTAATCTGATTGACTTCCATTTAGAAGGAGTCAAATCAGAAGGCGGAGTGTGCTAGCATTGTTTCCGAAAGTGACTCTGCTGAAAATGCAGGCAAACAGGTTGTTTTTAAAAGATGAATTGATTCCCCAGCAGGAGCTTGAACTAAATGTGCATCTGACATTTAACAAGTAAACATGCAACATGCCTCTTCTCGGAAGATAATTCTTAAAAAACAAAAAAAAGATTTCTTACATCAGGCATTCTAATTTGAGCCTGAATGAAAGTGTAGCATTTAAAATCCAGCCACGCTCAGCTTCTCCAATCTGATGCATGTTTAAAAAGATCTATTTCTTACAAAGATCTCCTAGTTAATTAAGAAAAACTAATATCAAAGCAGTTTTTTGCATTTAAAATTCGTGTTTAAACTTCTCTTAGATTAAGTGAGCTTAAACAGTTGCAATTCCTTGACTTTAACAGCATTATAAAATACATTAGAGATTGAGAGGATAAAATTCTGCCATGTTAGGTTATAACCTAACTGCTATTTGCAGTTGTAAGGAGTGCTAATGGCATGGGGACAAAATTTATTGTCGCAAAGACATTCTGCTTAACATTAGCCTTGTCATTCCATTAATAATGACTGCTTATGAGACATCTCCTTGGCATCTTTGTTGTCCTGAAAACTTAAAACTCACAGCACAATTCTTTACGGACGGGTTCCATTGCCCCCTCTGGGTATTTCTGACCATTATTCCATTTGGTTATATTCAAAACTGCTGCCTCCGGAGAGAGCATTAGGGTGACCTTTCACCTCTCAATATTCTTGGTTCAAATGGCGTAATAACATGTAGTGAATATTTACAAGCACACTTATACTATAATAGAGTACTGCTGTGAACATTAGCACATATTTTCTGCTCAATCAGCCTTTGATGTAGAGCTCCCGTGCACCCCAGAGAAAATGCAGTCCCCAGTAAGCTGTGCTAGCGCAACACCCTTGAACCTAACTCGCTCCGCCGCACACTGCCTAGATGCAGATTAGCACAGCGACAGAGAGGGCCCCAACGGCGGTCCCAGGTCAAGGCCCACTGTAATGGGTGGGTGCAGGCGGCTCGTCCAGAAAAAGGAAATTAAATGTCAAGTCATGCGCTGGCACGAGGTGGCCTGGTGACCTTCCCCTGGGCTTTAACAGTTTAATTTTAATTTTATTATTATTTTTAATGAGACTCCTATTCACAGGATCATTTGTGAAATATCATCTCTGTCCGGCCCCAACTTACTATATTAACCCCACCCCTCTGCAAAACAAGCCACGCCTCTTCCAAAGCCCTGCCCCTCAGCCACGCCCACTTTGAATGTAATGGCTATGGATGGCTCCCTTCACTAGCTCCGCCCCTTCCACCTACTCCACCCATTTCCTTAGCCCCACCCCTTTCCAAGAGGCACTTGCAAGTACCCTGGCCTTGCCCAAACTGATTTTCTAGCTCTGCTCTTCTATATTGGCTCCACCTTTCTCAGAGAACACCACCCTTCAACACTAGCACCACCCTTCAACACTAGCCCCACCCTTCAACACTAGCCCCACCCCTTCAACACTAGCCCCACCCCTCAACACTAGCCCCACCCCTTCAGC
This sequence comes from Dasypus novemcinctus, assembly GCF_030445035.2. Classification (NCBI taxonomy): domain Eukaryota; kingdom Metazoa; phylum Chordata; class Mammalia; order Cingulata; family Dasypodidae; genus Dasypus; species Dasypus novemcinctus. Next base: position 97,240,145 of record NC_080678.1, read on the forward strand.
ACTAACCCCACCCCTTCAGCACTAGCCCCACCCCTTCAACACTAACCCCACCCCTTCAGCACTAGCCCCACCCACACTTCAACACTAGCCACTTCCCCATCATCCTTGTCTTTCTCTGACCCCGTCATGTGAAGAGGGTGATTTTTTAAAAGGGAAACCCAGTTTCCTGCACGTTTGTTCTGTCTGCTTGATACAGAGTCTGGACCAGGGATCCAGATGGCTGTGGGCTTAGTGCTCCCAGAGCCTGATGGAGTGAAGGGAGCCCTCCGGCAAGAAAGTGTGCTACATGCTTGACTGTAGGACTGTGTGTATACATATGTGTCTGTCCGTCTGCACAGTTGCTTTTTTTCCTCTTCTTGCACAGCTAGCATAAATAAGAGTATTGGCTTCTCAGGCGATTTCTGCTTGGCAAATTCCAGAGGTCAGAGGCGTCTAATAAGAGTCCTATAATTCAAGGAACCTCTTTGGAAGGTCTGCCATCAGCAGTAATTGCAGACCTGTTACGGGCTTGTCTGTCATGACGTCCTGGGAGATTTACACTTAAATTTACCGGTGCCGGGGCTATCAGGTGCCGAGGCTGGCTGGGGGCTGCGGGTGGCATCTGGGACTGGCCCTGCCTCTCTCCCCACCCTGTGCCGGGGCCAGGTGCTTCTCCTGCAGGCCTGACCTGGCCTTGGGCAGACTCACAGCGGCGGGGTGGCGTGGCCCCTGTGTGGTTTTCTGCTTTGCTCTTGTGGGCAGGTGTTTGTAGGACGGGGGGGCCTGACTGTCACCCAGATTAATAGGAATTTGCCGGTTGTCTGTAGGAAGGGGTCTTGACAGGCTTTTGGTCAGTGTCCAGGACTCCATAATGCACATATGTGTGCTTGATAAACACTCTCTGCTGGCCCAGCTCATCCCATTTGTGTTGTGAGTTATCAGTATGAATGACATAGTAATGGGGCACGAGACGCCACCTCTCCTGGGACTCTTTATTTATGGTAGGAGCTTGTTATAATACCGGTCATTAAACAGATTTAAATTCACCACAGGTTAAGCCACCGGTCCCCTTAAACAACTACATATAATGAAAGCGTGATATAATATGGGCAGGTTATAACACAGCATTAGGCTGTCTCCCAGTTTTATGGCTGGGTCAGAATGAAGGTGGGGTGAGCCATCCCTGCTTAGTGGGAAGAAAGCCTGTTGGCATTTCCTATATTTCATGAAACTACTTTTGGGCCTTGGCTGGGTATGCAGTGGTGCCTTTGTTGAATTTCCGCCCCTTTTCCAAGCCTTCTGTTTCTTTATCTTAATTTTCCTGGAGAGTGAGTTTCACTGTCACTTAGTAAATGCTTATTATGCTGCCCTCAAGTCTTGGCGTGCAATGTGTGGATGAGTCTCCACACCCACTTCAAGGGGAAACTGTTATTGTCCCCACCTGGTAGTTGAGGATCCTGCTGCTCAGACATGCCGAGGCACCTCCTCAGGGTCACACGCCTGGTTAGCAGCAGGCCATGTTTCCATCGGAAGCGACCTGCACGCTCAGCACCTGTTGCCATGAATGGTGTCAGAATTACTATTATTATCATTGTTATTATTTTCAGGAGGTACAGGGGATTGAACCTAGAACCTCGTATGTGGGAAGCAGGTGCTCAACCACTGAGCTACACTTACTCCTCAGAATTACTTTATTTTTAGTTTTTTATTAAATTGTCTTTTTTAAAAAGATACATAGATCACAAAAAATGTTACATTAAAAAATATAAGAGGTTCCCACATACCCCACCCTCCACCCCCCACTCCTCCCACATTGACAACCTCTTTCATCAGTGTGGTACATTCATTGCATTTGGTGAATACATTTTGGAGCACTGCGGCACCACATGGATTATAGTTTACATTGTAGTTCACACTCTCCCCCAGTCCATTCAGTGGGTTATGGCAGGATATATAATGTCTTGCATCTGTCCCTGCAGTATTATTCAGGACAACTCCAAATCTCAAAAATGCCCCAACATCTCATCTCTTCTTCCCTTTCCCTGCCCTCAGCAACTACTGGGTCTCAATCCCACTTTTTATAAATCTAAAGCGTCTTTAGGTTTTAGTGAGACACAGGGAGATGAGAAGTCTCCCTTTTGGAAGTTCTCTTTAAATTTGGCTCTCAGGACTTGGGTTTTCTAATGCCATACCGAGGACTTCGCCACCAAGGCCCATCTTGATTCCTTGATTTATTGAGCACCTACTATGAAGCCTAGTGTAACAGTGCGGCGGCTTGCTCGGTCGGTAGAGGTGGGGTCTGGCTGCGGACGAGGGGTCGGTCCAGCTCTGGACGAGGGGTCAGTCCCGCTTGGGACGAGGGGTTGGTCCCACCTGGGACGAGGGGTCGGTCTGGCAGCAGACGAGGGATCGGTCTCACAAGGGGTTGCGCGGTTCGGCTGACGGGGTCGCCCGGCGAAGCCGGCAACGAAGGGGTCGCCCGGAGAAGCAGGCGACGAAGGGGTTGCCCGGAGAAGCAGGCAACGAAGGGGTCTCCCAGAGAAGCAGGCGACGAACTGGGGACAAGGGAGGCCAGGCCCTTCTCGGGGGCTCTCAGGACTGGAGGGCGCACGGCAGAAGAACTACCGCGGAGACAAGGTAAACACGCAAGTCCACTTTATTGAGGGAGAGGCAACAGTTTTATAGGGGCTGGGGAAGGCTGATTGGTCGAAGCCATGCCCTGTTCTGATTGGTTGCCGGCGAAAGGTCAGTGGGCGGTACTGGACGGGGGAGGGGTGGTGGTTAGGGATTGGTTGTCGCTGTTGCTGGGGGAAGGGGCAGGGTTTAGGGATTGGTGGCTGCTGTTGCTGGGGTGGAGGGCTGACTGGATTTTTCCACCCACACCTGGCTGTTGCTGCTGTCGGGGGAGGGGAAAAGGGCAGACTGGATTTTTCCGCCCACACCTGGCTGTTGCTGCTGTCGGGGGAAGGGGAAAGGGCAGACTGGATTTCTCCGCCCACGCCTGGCTGTTGCTGCTGTTGGGGGAGGGGAAAAGGGCAGACTGGAATTTTCTGCCCTGCGCCTGCGCAGGGAGAAGGAAGAAGAAGGGTGCCGCCCCACAAGGCATTGGGTGGCGCCATCTGGGAGGAGGGGCGGCCGCAGAAGCATGGCTGCCGAGAAGGGGAGACCCGAGGGCACTCTGCGCCCATGCCGAGCTTCCTTCAGGGGTGGCGGTGGGCCCGACCAACCACCCTATTATGGGGGCAGCAGAATTAGGCCTACTGCGGCCGCTCCCCTGCCAGGCCAGCAAACCACACTTCAGCCCGAGGGGTGACCGCATAGCAGTTCGATATAATTGATGAATTCCAAAAAGAAATATTGGTCCCCTTGGTGGGGACTCACAGATAAAAAGCATGGCAAAGAACAGAGTTGAAGGCTTTTAAAGTTGGAGTTTTGATGTTGGAGTTTGATGCTGAACATTTAAACTGGGAAGTCAGCACACAGAGGAAAGAGAAGCCAGCCCCAGGAAGGAAGGAACCTTGAGCCCAGAGAAAAGCAAGCCCCAGGAAGCCTGAACCCTCGCAGGCGTCGGCCGCCATCTTGCTCCAAATAGACTTTGGTGAGGGAAGTAACTTATGCTTTATGGCCTGGTGTCTGTAAGCTCCTACCCCAAATAAATACCCTTTATAAAAACCAACTGATTTCTGGTATTTTGCCTCAGCACCCATTTGGCTGACTAATACACCTAGGTAGCCGCCAAAAGGAAGATGCTTTAACCCAGGGGTTCTTACCCTTTTTTGCTCCACAGACCCCTTTGCCAATCAGGTGAAAACCATGGACCCCTTCTCAGAATGTACCAGCAGATAGTTTCATGGCAGTCAACTAGCATCGGGTCTAACAACTACCGTAATTTCGAAGTAGGGATGTACATAAGTGGTTTTTTGAGATATACAACAACTGAAATGTGATATGAAATGGATACTACTTCTATGTATTGCATACATTCATAAGTGAAGGAAGTTCTAGATTTCAGTTGGAAGTCAGAGAAAATAATGATAAGCTGATTTTTCTCCAAGCTCACGGACCGCCTGGAGTCTTCCCATGGGCCTCTTGGGGATCATGGACCCCTGGTTAAGAACCCCTGCTTTAACTCCGTTGGAGAGAGGATGGACAGACCGGCAATGGAAGACAGGAGCCTTTCCGTCTCTGATTCCTTCAGTGTGGTTTGGAAAAGCCCCACCTGGCTGGCTGCTCCGCGGGCGGGAAGAGAGTGATTCCCGTGGACTGGCTGTCACTTAGGTGGACGAGCCAACAACTCAGGCGGGAGCTGAGGGCAATTGCAGAGGAAGGCGTCAGGAAGCAGTGAGTGGGTCTTGAGAAGCTCCAGCATTTAGAGGAGAAAGCCGGGGTGCCACGCTGGGCCAGGAGAAGCCAGAGAGGGCGGAAGGAAACGGGAAGCTTACAGGGTCAGGGCAGCCCACGGAGGACAACGCTGCCAGAGGGAGGCAGGGGGGCAGTGTGGAGTGGGCCTCTGAGAGGAGGGCTTTAAAGGCCCATCTCAGCAACTGGGAGACGGCTGGAGGCCTTGCTGGGGAGGTGGTGGCGGGGCGGTGCCCTGAGCAGGGGTGGGAGGTGCGGGCGGTGCAGGTGGGAGACGTGGTGGAGGGGTTTGGTGTTAGGGTGAAGGGACCTAGAGATATTCCAAAAGGCATGGGGCTCTAGGGAGCCTGGTGGGAGCCGCGGAAGAATCTAGTAGAGTGGTTAAAGGTGTGGGGGAGAGAACGTCCATGCATGGCCTTTTAAGGCGGCAGGGCTTGGCCACCCTGGGATGAGTAATTTGAACTGGAAAAGTGCATTTTAATATTTTGAAAACGTGTCCCTCACCCAGAATGCCTGCCGCTAAAACATCACACAGTTACGAAAGACGCTCTTCTTCTCTTTACAAACCAGCGTGCCCCTGGCCTTGTGTCTGTGTCGACATACCCTGGGCAAGGTTCGTTGTGGCAGGTTTATCATCAGCCTCTCCTGAAAGCGTCAGCTGCTGGGTGCTCCCCCTGGAGAAGCCGTCGTCCAGATCCAGAGCACCCATCCACCCTTCCCAGCACCCCAGGCAGCGGCCTACTGGCCTCCCTTGGGCCTCTGCCTCATTTGCGTAGTGTCCAGGGCCCTTCGCTTTGTTGTGCTGCAGCTTTGTGCTAATGCCCGACTCATGAGACCAGGGGTTGGCCAAGTTTTCTGTAAAGGGTCAGATAGTAAATGTTTTCTTTTTTGTGGGGGATGACAATTTTTAGGGTAAAAAAGCCTAGTACCCTTCTAAATATATATATATACACTAAAATATTTTTGCTGTGTATCTGAAATTCTCAGTTGCAATTACTCAGTTCTGCCGTTGTAGCGTGAAAGCAGCCCAGCCAATATGGAAAGACAGACGGGCGTGACTGAGTCCCATGAGTGGGCGTGACTGTGTCCCACGAGGGGGCGTGACTGAGTCCCACAAGTGGATGTGGCTGTGTCCCACGAGTGGGTGTGGCCATGTTCCAATAAATCTTTTTTATTATGGACTCCAAATTTGAATTTCATATAATTTTCACACGCCATGAAATATTCTTTTGATTTTGTTTTAATCGTTTAAAAATGCAGAAAGCATTCTTAGCTCACAGGTCACGCAAAGCCGGTAGCTGGCAGGATTCGGCCTGCGGGCGGGGGTTCGCTGACCCTGCCCTCGGCGGCTTCCCCTGAGGAGGGGGCCTGTGACCTCTCTGTGGTGGCGTCCGTCACTCTGGCCCGGTGGCACTCCCTTGGTGAGTAAAGAATGACTGAGCGACCTGTTGAAGCTTTTATTTTTCCATCTAAGATGTTCCAGACTTCTTTTCCTCAGGTTCTCCTCCTCGGTGTCCCCTCGGGGGGACCCCAGACCACGTGACTGTCCTCCGAGAAGCAGGGCGTCTTCTCCAGGATTAGGGGGCGCCGCGGAGCTACGTTCAGCGGTTTCCTCAGCAGAAGCCCGAGCCTCGCTCCTCCCCCAGGGCCCCGCAAATGCACCTGCAGAGCGAGCCGTGGTCATTCTCCTGGTTCTTTACCGAGGACCGACAGCCCCCTCTCGTGACTATGCTGAAGGGCTGCTTACACCGGGCTCGGGCCCTCCTGAGGGCAGGGCCGGGGGTCTCTGCTCTGTTTGTGAGCTGGGCGTGAGTGGGGGTCGCAGAGGCCCCCTCCCCCAGTGCCGTGCTCCTCCCCCGAGTTGGCTCCGCTCAGCCCAAGGACGCGTGGAAAGAGCCCCCGCCGTGGGAAGGCCCTTCCGTGGAGGGGCAGGCCGGCCCTGCTCACCCCTGTGGCGAAGGAGCAGGACTGGCCGAGGTGGTCTTCGGGGTCTCTCCTGAGCCCGGAAGGAACCCTGGCTTTTCCCAGCCTCCCTCTCGAGGAGGCTTAAATTTGCATTTCAGATACGTGATACATAACTTTTTAGTAAATCTATATATTTTTGGTAGAAGTGTATTATGCATTTTTATACTGAATGTTATTTGTCTTGTACCTGAAATTAGAATTTAACTGGATGCCTGCATTTTTATTTTGCAAATCCAGCCACACTGTGCAGAATTTGGAGTTGCTCGTGGGTGGGTGAGTGCCTTGCACGCCACGACACTTCTGCCGAGTTCACAAGACTTTGCTTCGTTTTACTCTGTGCTCTTTCTCTTGGTGCCCCTGCCTCCCCTTCCACACTGAGTTCTGTGACGATGCTGGCTGAAAAAGCCAAAACCCAAACAAACAGCATGCCTGGGTGTTTGCGGGTAGGGAGGCTTCCCCACGGAGACACAAGAGCTTTCGCTGCTTGGTTCTCCTGGGACTCTGAAAGTGGATGGCTGAGCCTCCTTTCGGAGGTCTGAGGAAACTGAACTTCCAGGAGGGTCCTAAGTTGCCAAGGCCACTCGGGTAGAAAGTGGAGGAGCTGGAGTGGGCAAGCAGGTGGGGCTGCCTCCAAGTCTGGGATTGTGGGGTCTCACCCGGGAGAGTGGGACAGAGCCCCCGTGTCACCCGCAACATCTGAGAAAAGCCTTTGAGCCAAGAGCTACCAGGAAAGTAACCGAAAGTCTGTAAAGAATTGAAAACAGGCTGGTGGGAAGTGAAAGCCTCCACTCTGCAGTTGGGGGGTTTGAGAAGGGGCAGTGGAGGCGGAGTGTACTTCACCAGGGTGTGCCCCGAAACCAGAGGTGTTTGTGTAACTCCTTCCCGAATGTCTCCCCAGGACCTGGGTCCACTCTTGGCCAGAAAGCTGATGCAGCCAGGGACATCGAGAGATGTGAGCTGCATCCTTCTGTGTCTCAGAAAGCTCGGGAGGTCCCATCTGGGGCTCCATGAAGCATCAGCACCAGGAATGGAATGTGGGTTTGAGTAAGTCTCTGTCTTGGCTCATGTGATCCCCCTGAGAAGGTTCTGGATGCACATCGCTATTGACATACCGGAAGTGTCTTCAACCAATATCGGGGGCCGGGGGCTTGCCAAGGGGCCAACCTGTCTGTGGGAGGTGTCGTCACAGTCCAGGTCCACAGCTCTGCCAAGGCACATGCCCAGTTCTGCCCAAATCTGGATGGTTATGATGAGCCCATTAAATTATTTGGGCTTGAGAGACATAAGATCAGATTAAATAAGCCCCTAAATTTCTTAAAAAATATATATATGTGCAGAGAAAAAGAATTCTAAATACCAAGGGCTGAAGAGGGCTGAGGGTCTGGGAGGAATTGACAAACATCTTGGAATTTGGAATTAATGCTTTAAACTTTAGGCCTCTTTGGCAATCAATATGCACACAAGACTCCCATTGACACTCCCAGGAGTTAAAACATGCATATCAACAGCAGGCCATTTATTTCCAAGTCGTCTCCGCTGGCCCAGGGCCTGCCCTCCTCCGTGGAACGTGGCCAGGTTTCGGCGAGAGGGCTGCCCGCGGTGGACTTTTATCCCATTTAGGCTGAAGCAATTTAATTGCCGGTTTCTTCACACTGACTACGTTTTTCTCGCAGGCAGACGTCCCCTCAATCCCTCTGCTTTTCCAGCTGACAACAGTCCAAAGCGGACCTCAGCGTTCTGGAACTTCCTCTCTGCTACGTGACCCCTGCAAGGAGGGCGGCCGGCTGCGCACCCTCATCCACGTCCATTTGAGCCTCCCGTGCCCCTTACTGGGCCTTCCCCACGGAAGGGCCAGGAGCAGCGCTTCGCCCGTGCTAGGCCCCCAGACCACCGGCCAGCCTATAATTTATCATCAAAGGTCACCGGGATTTCGTTATCTCACTCTATGATTAATCAGAATGCTTTGGCAGGCCGGATTTCATTACCTATAAATATTCATGTCTCTGGACTGCTTTATAAACAGTAATGGTTCCTTCTGCTTTTAGAGAAAAAAATGTATCATTTGGCCTACCTGCAAAGTCCAGGCGGTGGCATAAGTAAGTTGGCATTTTATCAGAAATACAGGGTCATGCTCTCAGTGGCCAGTTGTGGCTTCCTGATGACAAGACACCCCCGTGAAGGCTGAGAGATGGGGAGCGGCAGACGCTGCCAGCTACACACACCCACCAGAGTCCTGTTAGTTCTTCTCATAAAAATACATTTTTAAAAATTAGGAAATTCTTCCAGGTTTCAGAAAAGAATAGAGAGGAATAGACAGCGGCCTACAAGCCCACCATCTTTATAAAATCTGAACATCACAGACAAAAGGCCCTGTGTGATCCAAACCCCCTGCCTCCCCCCAAGAGGTAGCCTCCAGATTAACTCAGTGTTTACTATTCCTATGGGTATTTTATGCTTCATAGCATATCTATGTATCAATAAGTGTCATATACAGTAGTTCACATATTAAACTTTATATACATGGGGTTAGACTGCCCATATCCTTGGTTTTGGTCACCCAGCATTACACTTATAAGATTGCATATGACTCCAGTTCATTCATTTCAAGTGCTCTTTGTTATCCCGTTGTAGGACTTGGGCACAACTGATCCATTCTCCCACTGATGGGTATTCACCTTGTTTCCCATTTTCCCTACTACCAGTAATGTGAGGATGGCACTCTTGGACACGCCTCACTCAAACTCTTGTGCACCTAAGCAAAAGTTCCCACAAGAGAGCAAACTGCTAAGCTAAAAGTGTCATGTCCTCAACTTTGTTAGATTTCCCCAAACTGTTCTCCAAAATTATTGTACCATTCATTGTACATTTCCACTAGCAGGATATGTTAGTTTCTTTTTTCTCATACTTGGTCAATTATTAATTGCAATTGCCAAATTTAAATACTTTTGTCAATCTGATGGGTGTGAATTAGTAGCTCCTTGTTTTAATTTGCACTTCCCTAATGAACCATGTGGTAGAGCATTTTGTCCATGTTTATTGCCCATTTAATTTCCTCTTCTGCAAAATGTCTATTCATATCAGTTGGTCATTTATCTGTTGAGTTGCTGTTTTTCCTGAATTGATCAAATTGATTCTTTTAAAAATAATGCATATATATCCTGGATATATTCCTTTTTTTCTTATGTACATTTAAAATATCTTCTCCCACTCTATAGCTTGTCTTTTCACCTTTTAAAATGTGTCTTTTGATGCCAAGATGTTTTAATATCCATTTTGTAAAAATTGTTACTCTATTCATTTATAGCTCTTTATATCTTGCTTAAGAAACCCTTCTTTTCCATAAGCTCCTAAAGCTATTCCACCAAAGTTTCCCATAAAAATGATAAAGTGTGATCTTTCACATTTAGATGCATTTCAATGTATGGAGTCGAGTAGGAATTTAATTTTATTTTTTTCTTATGGATAACCATTTGTCACAGACTCATTAATTGAATAGTTCATTTCACTATTGATATTGAAATATTTTTATTGTGAAATTTACCATAGGAACAGAAGGATACATGCACACACACATGCTATTAAGGATTATAATAAGGCAATACAGGAAAATAATAAAGTACTGGCCATGCTATGACGTAGAACATTTCCAATAGCTTGGCACATTTCTTTGGGCCCTGCTTGATTTCAGAACCCCCGTCCTCCCACGGGTAGCCTCTACCTCAACTTTTATGAGAATTGGTCCCTCGGTTTTCTTTATAGTCCTCCATGGTATATACGTATCTTTGTGAAATATCTTGTTTCATTTTGTCTTTCTTTGAACTTTATATATGTATGATATGTATATTTTGTGACTTTCATTCTGGTCTTTTGTTCTTTCCTTATGACAAGAATCCACTGTCTTATTTAATGTAACTTTATAATAAGCTTTAATATCTGGTAGGATAAGTTTCCTTACATTGCCTATTTTCTTCAACATTTTCCTAACCATTCTTGGCCTTTCCACTTTCATATTAATTTTAAGATCAGTGTGGCAAGTTCTATGCCAAGAAAATCCCTATTGGTATTTTAATTAAAGTTGCATTGACTTTATAGGTTAATTTGGTCAGACTTGACATATTAATGGCATAAAAAGTGTAATGCATAACCATAGTATGCCTTTCCATTTGTTTAGGTCTTCTTTTATATTCTTTCATTCTTTTATATTCCTTGACAGTATTTAGTACTGTTCTCACTGAAATGTACTTTAAGTTTATTTCAGGGGAACTTCTTGTTTTGTTGATCTTGTGAATGGAAAATTTAATATATTATCTAATAGGATGTTTGGTGACAGAAGTGGGTTGGTTTTTATTTGTTGATTTGTATATTAGTTTTCTATTGTAAAAAATTACTACACATTTGGTGTAAAACAACACAAATTTATTATCTTACAGCTTTGTAGCTCAGAAGTCTGCTGCAGCTCTCAATGGTCTAAAACTGAGGTGTTGGCAGGGGCTTATTTCTTTCTGGAGGCTCCAGGGGAGAATCTGTTTTGTTGCCTTTGTCCAGTCTCTAAACACTTCACTTCTCACATTCCTTGAATCTCAGAACCCTTGTTTCATCCTCAAAACTAGAGACATTGCATTTCTCTGACCTTTCTTTTGTTGTCACATCTCCACTCTTAAAGTCTCATGTGATTAGATTGGGCCCATTGGATAATCCAGGAAACTCTCCGTCTCAAAGTCCTCATTCTTAATCACACCTGCAAAGTCTCTTTCACCATGTGAGGTAATATATTCACAGGTTCTGGGAATGAGAATGTGGACATCCACAAATTGGAAATCTCCTAACCATACTGGACTTTCTCAATACTTTCAATATTTTGGAATAGAGTCTCCTGATTTTGTAAATAGAAAATCATATCATTTGTTCCTTTTCTAATTCCTAAAATATTAATTGATTTTCCTTTCTTATTGCTTTGACTGGAACCTCCAGAAAATGTAAAATGTATGGACACTCTTGTCTTGTCCTCAGTTTTAACAAGACCTTCTAAAGTTTCCATTATTAAGTGTGATGAATGTTGTAGGGTTTGAATAAGTGTCCTTTATCAGATTAAGGAAGTTCCTTACTGTTTTTATCTTACAAACATTGTGATTGTGGATTCGATATTTTATCATTGTAATGATGAAAGTTTGGGCTTGATGTTACATGCTGAAGCCACATTGTTGGAATTGTACAGAGTTTATAATTAATGTCTTCTTGATGAATTTTTTCTATGGTATAGCATCCTTTTATACCTATTAATACTTTTTACCTGAAATTATATTTCACGTTTTCTTAATATAGCTAGCTCCCACTTTCTTTCAGTTACTATGTGAGCATATTATTTTTTCTTATTTTTAACTTTCCATGGGATTTTGTCTTATGTATATTCCTTATAAATTACATATACTGAGATTTCTTAAAAATCCAAATCACATCTTTTAATATTTAAATTTAATCAATTAATATTTGCCTTCTTTTGTCCTTTCCATTGCCTTAAAAGTGATAAAATGTTCTAGGGCACATTTTTCTCCCTTTTCAACTTTGGAAACTATAGATTGTATTTCTATTCCTTTGGTGATGATCTTTAAAATTTTAAGACATTTAACTGAACATTTAGTCACAAAGGCTAGAGTTTTCATTATTTATATTTTATTTCTTCTGATCATAATAAGGACCTTGACATTTGTGGAACAAGCCTCCATCTTGGGTATTGTGCTTAGAGTTGATTTTACCACTTTTTAAATGTGAAACATTGTTACTTTAAAAAGTCATAGTTTAAATTACTGATCTATTTCTGTGCTCATTTTTGCTTCTCATTTTCCATAAGTTGCTTTTGAATAGACTTATTTATTTTCCCTGAAGCACATGTTTCCATAGTTCTTTTATCAGGGATCTATATGTTTTAAATTCACTAAATCCTTGTGTGCCTGAAAATGACTTTATTTAGCTTCCAATCTTGGTTGATAGTTTGATTGGTTTGAAGTACTTGGTTAAGGTTATCTGTTTTCCACAACTTTAAGATATTATTTCTTTATGTCCTAGAATCTCTTATTGTTGAGGAGAAATCCATTGGCATTGAAATTATTATTCCTTTATAGGTGGTCTTTTTTTTTCTGGAGGTTTTTGACTTTGCTTCCTAATTTTCTATGCTTTGTATTTTCTCCATGCTCTCTATAGGCTCAGATTATTTTATTTATTCCAATGGGTTACCCTTGCAATCTGAGCACTTTTGTTTTTCTCCAATTCTGCAATACTCTTTGCTATTCCTTATTTTATATTCTCCACTATTGTTTCTTCCTCACACTCAGTTTCAAAAACTCCATTTTGATGAATCTTAGACCTCTCAATCTTTTCTCAACATCTCTTAACAGGTTTTTCACACATTAAAAAAAGGGCCACCAGTCTAATCGCACTTGTCATCACCTTCAGCTCTATCTCCCATTTCACATTTTGCTTTAGACTGGGTTCCTCTTAGAGTTCATCCTATCTCATACACTTAAAACATTTTTAGTGACTCTATATATCATTTTCAAGGTGTTAAGCTTGTGCTATTTCATATACATCTATTCTTAACATCACCTGTTTTTGTTTTGTTCAAAATTTAAAATTATTTATGGGGATATGATGGGTTTTATTTATCCCTTTAATACTCTAAACATACTTATTTTAGTCTTTGTTAGGTTCTTTTATAAACTTAATTTCATATGGAATGAATTCATATTGCTTTTATTGCCTTCTGTGTTTGCGTGAATTTTATTCTATGCATTTTGGAATTTTGGTGTGTAGGCTCCTTTTGAGTGGGAGGATTTATGTATTTGCACCCACATTCATTCATTCTCTTCCCCTCCTCTTCTTTCCATCTCCAGCATTAAGGCTGTTGTCTGAGCACAGGCTCCCACATGTCTGATGCAAATGGAAAATGTTGCTCTGTGCCGACAGTGGGCATCCTACAGATGTAGCCACAAGGCTGGTGAAGGGCAGGGTTTGACCTTAATCTCTACTTCGCATCCCTTTGTGAGAGGCGGGATCAGGGATGTCCCACCGCACTGCCCGGCTCCAACAGCAGTGATCTTGGCTCAATTTCCCTGTTTTTGATGCAGCAATTAATTTCATTAGTAGTCACTCCTGGGCGCCACCACCTGAATCTAGACCGAGAGCCCAGACAGCCTGCAGCTGCAGCTTTGCTTACTATTTTGGGTTTCTATCCCACTCCATGTCCACACCAATATATAGCTGGCTATGTCATTTTGGTTTTTGTCCGGAGCACTGAAATGCAATTTACTTAGTACACTGCAATGGGAAACACTGAACCAGTCAGGGAATGCCCTTTATTTCCTCAGGGTTCACCCCAGTGAGTTCATCTCCCAAGTTGAATTTAGTATTCAAGTTTTCTTTGGTATTAAAAAATCTGAGTTTGGCAACTTCTGTTGCTGTATTCCTGGTTATCATCTATTCCTTTATTTCTTTGTGTGGCTTTTGGAAAAAACATGCCTGCGTATGTTTGCATGAACCCAAACAGAACCTCCCTAGAACACTGGCCTATGGGTTTCACAGACTGTGCTCACCTAATTTAAGAACATTTCGTTGAGTCGACAAATCCATCTTGAGTCCATACTATGTGCCAGACAAGTGGAGGTGCCTCGCAGTCCTGCAGCACAAAGTGTGGTCTGGGGGCAAGGTGCCCCGGTGTGACCTAGCTGCTTGCTGGAAATGCAAAATCAGGGCCCTTCCCAGACCTACTACGTCAGAATCTGAATTTTTAACAAGATGTCCAGGTGGTTTTTATGAATGTTAAAGTTTGAGAAGTACTGTCTTATACTCAAGGTACCCATGTGCATTGGCATAATTATTTACAGGACTCCTTTCCGGCCTCCAAATTATACTCACTTAGGCAAAAATTATACGGTTACCCTCTTTGTAATGACCTTGGGATACTTCATTCTCTACATTCTTAAGAGTCTGTGAAAGACCCACCTAAGCCATTCTGAGTTTCTTTTGGGAACAAATAGAAATAGAATGAATTTATAATGGTGGTACAGGTGGTATAGGCAAGTTCAAGGGAATAACAGGTGAAAAACACATTTTGCATTGTACTTACACTTGGAAAGAAAGGCAGGGAAGGTTGTCCTTTTCATCAGTTAAAATGGAGTCATCTCCTCCCCCAGTGTCCTCAGCTTTGCCTTTGGCTGAAGAGCTAGAAAGTGCTGGGGTGGGAAGTGGGCTGTCAGTTTAGCTTTGATCCAGCAGCAGGGCACCCTGCCCATGGCAGTCGGGAGATCCAGAACATTCTCTCCATTCAGGCAGAGCTCTCCTTGCAAAGACTTGAAGAGCATCCGCCTTCTCTCATTCAGCAAACTTTCGAGACCTCGGCATCTGTATTCATTTCTGGGGGCTAATGTGCCCGCCACAGACTGGGGGGCTTAAAACAACAAATTTATTCTCTCAGGTTCTGGAGGCCAGAAATCTGCAATCGGTATGGGTGGGCTGAAAGCAAGGCTCCCACGCTCTAGGGGAGAACCGGTCCCGGCCTCGGCAATGCTTGGCTCGTTGCCTTCTCCCGCTGGTGCCAAATCTCCCTCTGCCTCTCCCTGTAAGACCACTATGACTGCATTTATGGCCCACCCAGGGATAATCTCCCAATATCGAAATCCATAGCCACAGTCTGCAGTCAATTTCGCCAGATGAGGTGACATTTGGGGGGTAGGGGCCAGCGGGTGGGATCCTTGGGAAGTGCTGCTTTCAGACGACCACGGCGTCCAGACGCCCGTGTGCTCTAAAGCCTGCGGATCCAGTGGAATGGTCCCCCGGAGAGCTGACCTACCAAGCCTGTCTTCTTAGACAAACAGGTTGTTTGCGCTGGTCGGGCAAGGCCCTTACCTCCCCCCGTTGAACCCCACTTCCCTCATCTCGGTCCCCACATCACCCTGCAGTCTGCAGCAGTATCCTCATTTGACTGCCGAGAAGCTTCAGACCTGGGGTGGCGCAGTGACTTGCCCGTTGATCCCCCAATCACAGGCTGTGGCAGAGTTGGCTCCTAAGCGGGGGCTCGACTAGAAACAGCACACGTGGCGCTGCCTGTTGGAGCGTGGCGGGGGCCGGCCCATTCGCTTGGTGGAAGAGCCCTACTGGAGGCTGGAGGACGGGGCGCCTGGACCCCCTGCCAGCGGAGGCTGGTTTGGGGGCCTCACAAAAGACCGTCACCGTGAGCCAAGGGTTTTGTGCCTATTGAGGGCTTTTTGGGTGCGAGGGGCAGAGACCCTCTGGTCAGCTTAACTCACAGGCCTTGAGGGTGGCAGTGGGTGGGTGCCCGCTGGATGCCCAAATGCCCTTTCTCTGTTGATGCATTTATACCAGAAAAGCAATCCCGCTGCCTTCCCGGTCTCCCCAGAAGATTCCTTCTCATCGAGTCTCGACTGCTTTACATGTCAGCCCCGCTTCCCCTTGGGAGGGAGAGCTGCCCCCACTCTCCCAGGCTTCTCGAGGGCCCCGAGAGCAGGGATGGCGCGGAGTAAATTGACAGGGTGTCGAAGGCCGTGTTACATTTCGGGGGTGGTCTGGGTGCCTCCCCCCGGGGCGGACGCGCGGGTCCTCCTCGTGGATGCAATTTCACATTCGTTATTTCAGGTGCAACCAGATGGTGACCAACGCTAAGTTATGCAGTTTAATTTAAAACAGCAAATGTGAGCGTGGCCGAGGCCCTACGGCTGAGTGTTGCTGTGAAGGTATGTATTCCATTCAGATCTGAGATTCGGGTGGGGAGTCTGTCAGGCTGGTGGGCGCTGGAGGGAAGGAGGGGTGTCCTTCTGTGGGGGCAAAGCGCCCGCTCCCGGCTGTCATCGGTGCCCCCGTCCCCTTCCTCCACCACCAGGGCCCCCGATGCGCAGGGCCCAGCCTGTGGTCCCTGGCCGGCCAGGAGCTGTTGGGGGGAGGGGAGGGGGTGCACTGCCTGCGCCCCTCTTCTGCCGCCCTGCAGCTCCATCTCAGGAGGCCTGGCAGAGGCGCGCGGCTCCTCAGAGTGGTGTGGGTCACAGACTGTGTACCCCTGGAGAAGAGTTCACCTGCTCGTTGTCTTTTACACTTCCCTCTGCAGAGCGTTGGTGACTTAATTAACCTACTTGTAGAAGGAGCCGCCGAGAGGTGCATTTCCCGCAGCATCCACGTCACTTTTCCAGCCCTCGTGTGCTTAAATTGCAAATTCTCCTGAACTGTAACCCAGGGTGGCATGACTCTGGATTCTACATGTCCCTGTAGATCTCTAACTTCAAAAGTGTCAAAGGGAGAGGATACGGCTGCTAGAAAAAAGTAGAGCTATACTAAACCCTATATCAAAAAACTACAGAGAAATAGTGTTAAGAATATGGCTTAACATGCCTGAGGACTGGCTGGCAATTCCAAGCCGGGGTTGAAATCCCATTGTTGGTCCACGCCGTGGTTCCCGGGTGCCTGACACCTTAGAGCTCAGAGGGAGAGACCTATCATGTGCTCATTGTTAAATAGGAGAAGACTTTTCATGCTACCCCTCATGTACTTTATTTTATCAAATCCTTGTCCCTTCCCTGGATACTCACTTTTTCTCTATTTACAGGTGAGTCTTCCATCCAAAACCTTAGAAAAGATTATCATTGACTTACCTTTTTTTTTTCATTTAGAAATAATTTGAGCACAGAGAGCTACTGAATTATGATCAAAACCAGTGGTGATCAACTGGTGCTTTTAGTGTCTTCCCTTTGCAAAGCTAAGAAGACATTTTCAAATTTCTCCCCCATCCCCCAAAACACAATGGATTCTTTTGAGCTCAAAAACTTGTATCATAAGCACTTTTTTTATGGCCCCAAATTGGAGTTTACAAAGGGAAAATGACAAGCCTGTAATTGCCATAGTTGGTATGAAAGTTTGCTTGCATAGAGGAGATTCATGTTTGTAATTTCATTTTAGGAAAGCATTCTAAGCATCCGGGGAAGCCACAGGGGGCAAGGGCTGTGGGAACTCTCTTTCCAGAACCACCTGGTTTCAGATTCACCCCATAAAAATGGAACCACATGGAGTTTTATTCCAGTGTTCTGGGATCTGTGGACCTTTTCACCCAACTGGAGACGAAATTCGAAGTGCAACTCACATTCCCCAAACCTGTTTACCACAGCACTGTGATGTTTTTACAGTCACTGTTCTGAGTTTCTCATTGTGCCCGTGCCCTGCTCGGCTCCTTTACACTCCTGGGTGCTGGGTGTCCTCTCGTTGCTCAGCTACAGGCCAGAACGCCTCCTGAACACAAGAAGAGAGTGGTATGAAATTAACTGTGTCTTAAATCCGAGTGGAGCCGAGCTCACCAACACCTGGAGCTGCTGTGGGCAGTCCTCTCCCTCTTCCTCCCTCTCATCTCAGCTTGGTGCAGCCCCCCAAAATCCCCCACCATGAACCTGTTCTCTCTCTGGTAGATGAGGACAGGTGCAAAGACTTTGCTTTGACTCTAGGAAAATTTCCTTTTGGCTTTAAATCTTAAATAAAGAAATTCACATAACACAAAAGATGTAAAACAAAAAGCAAACGCTTGCCTCTTGTGTTTCTTCTGCTATTTTCTCTGCATTTTGGTGTACGTACTCTCCTGTCCGCTCTTCTGCCCGCCTGCCTCTTGTCTTTCTGAACAATTAGGATGTACTTCACCTACTGGGCTGCGATCTTGTTTTCCCCCTTTCACCGGGGCACTTACTATGCCTGACATGAGCAGAGAGGCCATGTTTACCTTCCTAAGAGCTGCACATGATGAGCAGCATGAGTGCACCATGGTTTTTTTCTTTTCCAGGCCCCTCCTGTTGGGCACTTAGGTTATTTCCATCTTCTCACTCCTATGAAACTGCTGCCTTGAGCAGCCTTAGGTGCATTATCTCCGAGTATTTGTGGGATTATTTCTGTAGGATGCTTTGCCAGATGTGGAGAACCTGGGTCAAAAAGGCCCATGGAGCAGTGAATGCTCCTTTAGGTTTTTAAATTGTAGGCAGATGATGGACCATATGTGAACGAGGAGGGAAAGAGCGAGCATTTGCTGAGGTAGGCTCTCGGGTTTCCTCCTTCTGTATCATCTCATTTATTCCTCGTAATTGTCCCCCAAGGGAGGTGGCAATTCTTCCTTTTACAGGCCATGGAGCTGAGGTTCTATGAAGCTGGGCCTGGAAGCCAGACCTCCAGGGCTCTTCCTTCTAGGGCACCTGCTGTGTGTGCATTTAAGCTGCATGCGCTGGTCGAATCCCACACACTCACGTGCCCACCTGACGTGTGTAATGAGCCTAATACGGGCTCCTTGGTAACTGGAAAGAGCCCTAGGACTAGTGTTATTTTCTAAGAGCAAAAGCACACTTGCCATCTTTTCCCTCGCACGTAGGTTCTCGGTGACTTCGTGTCAGACCAGGCCTGCCCGCGACGCCGCAGGCTGCAGAGCGAGCGTGATCACGTGGGCACCGACAGGCGTGGCCGCTCCCACCTCCTCTTGCCCAGGCGCCCACCTCGAGCACCAGAGCTCTTCCTGGCAAAACGCCCCTCTCCGCGGCCTGCCCCCGTGTCCCGGGAGATGCGGGCTTGGAGCAGCAGGGCGTCGGCCTTGGAGGGCGGTAGCGGGGGACGAGGGCACGTCGGTGGGCAGCGCGCTGCTGGAGGGGCAGGCGGTCACGGCTGGGGCCAGGCCTTGGGCCTTGACTCCGAGGCTAAGTCCTGGGGAGGCTGAGCAGCAGGAAGCGTGCAAGGGGCCCTGGGAAGGGGCCGGGCGGTCCCGCACATCCAGGGCTGGGAAATGCCCCGGTGCCGCCCTCCTCCCCGCTGTTGTATGTTCCCCCCGACCCTTCCTCTGGAATTCCTTCAGCAGAGTCAAAGTCTTTCAGTCACATCCATCATCCATGTGGGATCTAAGCCCCCTCTCGATGTAGAGGTGGAGTGGACCCAGGGTCCTCAGGATGGAGGAATAGAGTATGGATTGGAGTGGACTTACTGATATTCTATTCATGAACTATTGTGATTAGTAATGGAAGTAAATGCAGCTTTGATGTGGAGGAAGTGGCCATGGTACCTGCTGAGGGCAGGGAGAGGGAAGAAGAGGTGTGATGTGGGGGCATTTTCAGGACTTGGAGTTGTCCTGAATGATATTGCAGGGTCAGATGCTGGACTTTGTATGTCCTGCTATAATCCACTGAATGGACTGGGGGAGAGTGTGAACTACAGGGTAAACTATTATCCACGTGGTGCAGCTGTGCTCCAAAATGTGTTCGCCGAGTGCCATGAGTGTGCCACAATGATGGGGGAGGTTGTTGGTGTGGGAGGAGGGGGGTGAGGGGTGTGGGAGATAAATGGGAAAGTCTTATATTTTTTAATGTAACATTTTTTTTGATCTATGTATCTTTAAAAAATATAATAAAAATGATGGTGGGGTGTGAGGTATATGGGAACCTCTTATGTTTTTTAATGTAATGTTTTGTGTGATCTATTAACTTTAAAAAAAAGATAATAAAAAGAAAAAGCATCTATCACTGAAGATCCAACCGAGGATGCTGCTGCTCGGGTGTGGTATGTGACAGGTGGGCATGAGGCTGGGGAGTGGCTGGGGAGTGTGGGCACAGCCACCTGCCCCGGGCTCATCCAGAGGCCTGGCCTTGTGTCTCCGGGGCGTGGGGCCCGGGGGTCACAGCCATCCCACCTCCTCAGGGGACTGTCTGTTCTCCGTGGTGCTCTGCTGGGCTGCACCTGACAGTTGTAGATCTCAGGGGACAAGGGGTGCTCGGCTGCCTGGAGCCCCAGTCCCTCTGAGTGCTGGTCACTTTGCTGCTTGCCTGCCCACAGGTGCCCTCCGTTTGGCCTGGGTGGCTGGATCACTAGGGAGACACTGCCCTCCAGGAAGCAGATCCAGGCCGAGATGGCGAGCTGACCTGACGAGGCTCATGGGAGCTGCCCCGGGGAGTGCACGCCAGAAGCCGGGGCCCTTCCCTGCTTACGTTCAGCCACACTGTGAAGGGTGCCAGAGGCTGGAGGCAATTCAGCCTGAAACATTCCCCCCACGCCTTCTCTTCCCAAGTGTTTACTGAGTGCCACTTTGGTGCCCACTTTATGCCAGGGGCTGGGAAGGCCAGAGCTGGCAGGCGTGGCCTCGGCCATCGAGGCGTTCGTGGCAGAGCGTGGCAGCCACTCTACCACGGGTCAGCGGGGACGCTGAAGGGGGCCTGGGGAGGAGGGGCCACGCACGGCGACTGGCGGGGGGACATTTCCTGGGGCAGGTGACCCTCATGCTAATCCTAAAGGTTAAGTAGGAGATGACCCGTCTCTCCAAACACTGAAGACCCTGTCCATGATACTCTGTGAGGATCGATTCGCTCTAATAATTTATGACACTAGAAAACACCATCTGACAAGCCCTTGTTCAACTAGGGGATCAAGATGCATGTGCAAAATAGAGCTGAAAATACAAGTAAGTGCACACTTATGTAAGCCCTTAACTGTTTGCACTGGTGACTAGGAGAAAAGTTCCCATGCTGGAGAAGGGGAAACTGCCGGGGCCTTTAAACTCGGACCTTCTGAATACAAGAGCTATGCAAAGCCTTCAGAGCTTGAGGCTCCCCTGGACCTTTCCTGGAGCAGGTCATTGATAAAGTAGCTCCTGGTTCAGAGAGCAGAGGTGAGAGTTTTGCTTAATGGGCAGAATTAACCTCCTCTTCTTCCCTTTTCCCCCAGATTCATCGTAATCAAGTGCACACGCATTTGTCTCTTTTCCTTAAACAGCCATTATGTTTCGATTTTTTCTTTTGCATTTGCACCGCCATTTCAAAGAATCAAACAATTTTTAATCATCAAGTGTTGGGAGCTTGTGATAATATTGGTTGGATTTTTCATATTCAAAGGCAAGTTTCAACCTTTAATATCCACCAAACTTCAATTAATTTATTTCCTCTTTAAGGACCTAAAGGCAATCTGAATCATTTTTACTGTCATGCAACATCCCTGAACAATATTTTACGAGGCCAAGTTTAGCTAGTGGTTAATAGATTCAGGCTTAGTTAAGGCTGGCACTTGGGCAGCTCCTTGTTTTAGAAATGCCTGTTTATTATCAGTTTAATGCGGATGAAACTACTTATTCACTCTTCAGAAACCCTTTATGACTCCTAATTAAAGTCTTTGTCTGAACACAAAATAATTAATACATAAAATGAATCTACAGGAAAGAAGCAACTGTGAAATAGTCACTCGGCCGTGTGGAGCAGCGTTTAATCATTAGAGTAACCCTGCGTTTGCACTTTTGGAGAGAAAACAGGACGCCGACTTGATGTTTATTTAACACTTGGACTGGTTCTTCTTGGTGGCATGAAATGAGTCCTCTGGAGTGCCCCAGCAGTAAATCATATGTTCTGAAAATTACTAGGTCTTAAACAGTAGTGTCATTTTAAACTTAAATACTTTGGTGGTGCTCCGGCATATGAAACTGACCTCTTAGAGCAACAACCACTGTTTACCCGAAAGACAAGAAAACAAAATAAAAAGACATAAAATCTCGTGCAGCGAGGACGCCATTTATTCTGGTTTGGTTTTGGCTTGAAGTCTGATTCTGGGGCTGGGGGCACGGCAGTTTAGCGCCACCCAGGCGGGGTCGACATTTGCACCCAGCTGAACCTGCCAACCTCTCTGCCCCATGGAGACTTCTGGAAATCACTGCCCCCCGCTTCTCTGAATGTGATGGGAAGTCACTGGCCCTTTGGTGGCACCTGTGCACCAAGACGTGGGAAGACAGCCCCATAAATGTGATCTCGGCAGTGGGTGCGTGAGGGCGAGTGGGAATTCACAGGGGGGTTCTTTGATGGGAACTATAAATAGAGGAGGTGACAGGCTGACCTGAAGGACTGGTCATGGGATAAGGTATTTTCTCTTCTGGGTCACTGCCCCCCCTAACCTAGACTGCACCCAAGACCTTAGGTTCTCATGTGGGGGGAGAAGTGGTTGTCGGGTGAGGGGTGAAGTGGAAGGCTACGGCACTTAGGTTGGCATCTCAGAAGAGGAGAGTGGACACCTGCCAGGGCAGGAAGTGACCTGTGGGCGGGGAACTGCTCCCCAGGAGGACTGCGTTTGTCCCGGGCCGAGGAGCCGGGGCTGAAGAGGACGCGATGGCAGGAGGGAGGGAGGTCAGTGGAGTCTGGACCACTGCACTTTTCTTTGCCTTTTATGAAATGCCTCTGCGTTTCATGTGCTCAGCGAGATGCTCTTCCAAATGGTGCAGGAGGGCCAGGCATGCTCCCGACCGTTCCTCTCCTCCGGACCCTTGGCTGCCAAAGCACATTTGGGCTAGGAGCACATGAATAGTCCTCTGGATAACCACAGGGACTCCTGTTGCCCAGACAGAGGCAAGGAGGATTGGCACCTCGGCCAGTCCCCGCTCCTGTACGTCGTATTTAGAACATTTTAGAACATGTGGGGGCTTATAGAAGAGCAGAGATTGCAAAATGAAAAAGCATTTTTTTTTGTGTTTGCACAATTTGTCTTCCCTATACATTTTCTCATGAAATTGTGGTTATACTGCACATGCCGATTTTTACTTAATGCAACTTGATGGCACAATCCTCTATTAGGTGGGTGTCCTGTAACTTATGTAACCAATCCCCTGCTGTGGGATGTTGAGGTTATTTCCCATTTTGTGCTATCCTAAAGCTCCAAGCTATCTTTGGCTCATCAATTTGGGCATCTTCTGGTCTCCCTGGGATCTCCTCTGGGGAGTCCATCTGTGGCCCTGCTCTAGCTCTCTCCACCTCAGCTTCTCTTGTCAGTCCTGGGCTCAGGGCTCCCGAGCACCTGAATGCCACCTCACTGGCCACTGTGTCCTCAGTAGAACATGGCCATCTTGTTTCCCAGCTGCAACTCCAACTCCACAAGCTCTCCCTCCCCACTTCCTGGACATAGCAGGTTCTGGGGTAGGGTCCCTGGAGGATAGAGGCATAAGGAACAACCAGCCCCAGCCCACCAGTGGCCCCCAGGCTCCTGGAAGAGGCAAGGAAGAGGAGAGGCATGTTTATGATGCACAAGCTTTGTTGGGTGCAGTGCAGGGAAGGGTTACTAGGATTTTGAGATTGAGTGAGAAGGTTTTTGGACAGGTGGTAGTTACACTGAGTTTGAGGAATGGATGAGGGTAAAGGAGGCAATGGGAGAGGAGGAAAGGGTTCTAGGAAGGGAAGCGCTCACCAGGGCAAACTTGAAGGCTGGAAGATGCAGGTGCCTTTTGTGAGGTTTGCCTGGAGTGGGACAAATGGCCCTGGTCCTAAGCGGGGAGTTCTTAATTGCTACCATGAGGAGGCAAGATTACTGCAGGTAGAGACAAGTTCTGACTTTGTTCAGGGCATGTAGGAACTTCTGAGTCCATGAGGCACAAGAAAGGAGAGGGACTATTTTGCCTTGCAAGGCTATTTTCTGCTTCTTTGGGCAGAGCCTCACTTTCCACGTCTTGCCCACATCTTGTAAATACGGTGTCATTTTGTGAATTCCTTTAGGTGCCATCGTTTTAATATGGTGTCATTTTGTGAATTCCTTTAGTGCCATCGTTTTCTGCTGTCTCAAACCAACTGCTGCTGGAGGTCACAAAGGCCACAGAGGTTGGCAAGGCTGGTGGGAACCATGTCCAGAGGTGGACAGGGGTAAGTGTGCATTTCCAGCTCAGCTGCTCCCCTCAGAGGGCGGCTGAGACCACCCCTCCGCCTCAGTCAGAGGACCGTGTCTTTGTCACGAGTCTCACTGACTCTTTTTCTAGTGACCTCCCAAACACTCCAGGGGCCCGCTGTCACCATGGACTGTGTTTCTTTCCTGCAGTCTACAATTGGCAGGGAAAATAGGATATCAGGTGACAGAGATTCCGATTCAGCAGTAAGGGAGCCTAAAGTGGCCTATTTTCTATTTATGATGAAATAGCAAATGATGAACAGGCCTAATTATTAATCTTTGGGAAACTTGACCCTTCAATTAACTGCATAATAATTGCATCGTGGACCATCAGAACCCTACATTATTAATGTGCATTTGAGGTCAGTATTAGTTCGCGTCACTTTATTGTCTGTGATATTTATCACTTGTGATATGGCTTCCTGGTTAATTATACAGAATCATGCAGCATTCACTTTTGATTAATGTGAAAAGTTCATACAGACTTTGTTAAAAAAACATTTATGATGTGTGATGCATTATAATAACCATTTTTTTCCCTGAGCTTTGTCCTATGTACATATGTTTTCAATATTTAGGAAATTTTCCTGTGCAGAGGAACTTCCTAATACATGAAATTGAGAAAATTGAATAAATCATGTTAGCCACCTGCACAGTTTTTTATTGTGATATGATCTTCTTGTGGGAAAGTTGGGGTCATAACTTATGCAAGATGATAAACGCATTTTAACTTGAAGGAACTGCTGTGAAACCGTATTCCAGGCATCCCTTTATTGCACAGGGGACAACGTGGGGTAGGAAGGAGCGTGTTCTTGGCAACGCAAGACTTGGGTTGTAATTAGCTGTGTGACCTTGGGCCAGTTTCCCTGCCTCTCGTCATCTCATAAATTAATCTGTATTCATTGGTTAATACCTCCCCAGCCTTCCTTACATTGTGGGTTTGAAGATCAAAACCTTCAGTGCATGCAAGAGTACTTTGTGGAAGGAAACGTGCCCCGCAGGTTTGGGGTGCTCCTTTCGGGCTGAAAACCCAGTGCCCTCCAAGCCCTCCTGTAGCTGGGGCACTGTCTGAGCAGATGTTCTTTCCAACTGAGAGAAGTCAGTTTGGTAATGGGCTCACTGTAGCATGAGCAAACCAGGCTGCCATGTTCTCCTGGAAGGAGAAGCTGGTTGAGTGAGGCTACTGGGGACATCTGAGGGCCGATGCTCCCTCCAGAGCCTGCGCGTCCTCCTGGGCTGAAGGAGACCTCAGATGTCCTTAAAAGGGCCACATCCCACTCTGCAGAAGGCTGAGAGGAGGCGGTCACCTCGTGGGATATAAAACAAGGTGATTGCACATGGCACTCTGGAGGGTTCCTTCTGCCCTGAGGTCCTGGAAATTGTGTGCTGTTTACTGTTTGCTTCCACCCCCTTCCAGTGCAGGAAGGCAGAAAGTAGCATCCCCTTTTCAAAGACAGGGAAACTGAACGTGGCCGAGAGAACAAGGTGGTGTACGTGTTGGCGTTAGGTCAGATGGCCCGCTGCCCTGGGGCCCCGTGAGTCGTGAGCGGCGTGGGCTTTGCACGCTTAGAGCCCATGGCATTTGTGGCTCTGCCAGCTGGTCAGTGATGGAGCAGTAGCTCTGGGATTAGAGGGAAAGCAGGTCTGTTCAACTAGGAGACTCCATTTCTAGAAAGCAGTGAGATTATAGACACGAAAGGATGGAAAGCCTGACTTAGAAGAGAAAGCCAGGGTGGGTTCCTCTGACGGAGGAGCCAAGTGTGGGAACGCGCATCCATGGGTTCCTGTTTCCAGACGTTTGGCCCCATCCAGACTGGGAGGATCATTCAGGAAGAGGAGCCTTTATCTTCTGGGAAGCCAACGTTTTTTGGGCAAGAGAGTGAGGAATGGAGACTGGCACGTATGGAATAGCAGGCTGGGAGAAGCCCCTTCCGAACCCATCTCTCTTCCATCCAGCCCTGCCTGCTTGGCTTCCTTCCTTCGCCCAAGTGTGTGTTGCTCATCCTACAAAGAAGCTCGACCCCTCTTTGGTAACTCAGGCTCAAGTCCTGTGGCCCAAAGGCCGGGGATTAATTTCCTGAGCTATCTTAGTGATGAAATGTTCTGTTATTTAAAACTTTTTTTTTTTAATGAATTATCTGTCAGGCATTAGATGAAGTTAACATTTCTTTGGATCAATAAAATAAATATTAAAGTTATGATCTAAATACTGTCTAGAGTACTAAGAACTATCATGCACTTTCTACTCATTCCATATATTCCAGCCCATATACTTTAAGAAATTTTAGCAGAGTTGCTATAATTTCATTCATATGATGAGTTTGTAAGTCTTTTTTTCCACATGAGAAAACCCTGCAGTGCTAACATCTCAAATTGGAGTTGTCTATAAAGATTGCACTGAGAAATATGGAGTGGTGAAAATTATTCCTTTGTGTTGTACCTGGGAGGCCAACAGCCACATTTTTAATATTTGTAAACAGTTTTGCACAACTTGGGTCCAGATTACTCCTATGAAAGGAAAAGGGCTTTTTGTTCCACTTTATGCAAATTAAAAATCTTTAGCCAATTCGTGGTCAAAAATAAATGGTGGAAAGAGCTTGCAGACAACATTTATTTTGTATGTGCATTAATGGGCACTTCCATTTTTTCCTGGAGGCCAGAACCCACTTTGAAATTCATGTTTGATAAATTCCCTGGCTTTCTGAGTAATTTAACTGTCTATAGGGCTGTTGATCCTTTGAGTGTATCACCGAACCTCAGGGACTCGTGCACCATTTCTGCATATCCAAGTTCAAATATATGCTCAAGATTGGTTTAAATTTTAAGTTGTTGATCTTATTTCTGATAGATTTGTTAGCTTATCCTCCATTTCATTTCTAAAACCTGCTCCTAATCCTCAAATACTCTCTTCTTAAACACGTCTTTGCTAAATTCATTGATTGCATTAGTCAAATGTATATGGGCGAGGGGTCTTGTCTGCAAGCAGAAACAGGAATATTTTTAGTCCCTCCCTTCAAAGACCAGTGACTGTCAATTATCCCCTGCTGTTGAATTTGTTCTTATCCTGAGGAAGATCTTTAGGTTTCAAGTTTGTTTCAATATTTAAAAAATTTTTCCAATGCATTCATCAGTTGTAGCACATGTACCATGCTAATGAAAGTTGTTGTTAAAAGGGGAAAGTGTGGGAAGGGATGGGGGTAGGGTGTATGGGGATCCCCTATATTTTTGATATAACACTTATGTAATCTGAAGTTTCTATAAAAATAAAGGAAAAAGTTTTTCACCTGTTCTAATCTATTTTATTAATTTTTGTGCCACCAGTCATGCAACATAAAACACAGGACTGCCAACCTCCTAGTCTGATGTGTCTTTTTTCCCCCAACATTTTAGTTAGATATTTTTTTAAAATTTACAGACCACTTACAAAAATAAAACAAGACGCATGCAGAGAACTCTAACATACTCCTCCCCAACCAGACACCTCGATCTAACATTTGGCCACTTTTGCCATGTCATTCTCAATATCTCTCTCTGTATCTGGTATCTCTTTATCTATCTATTTTCTAAACATTTGAGAGTAGGTTGTCTATATCATGCCCTAGAACTTCCAGGTACATTTCTGAGAGCAAAAATATTCACCTATGTTAACCACCTTAAATAGAGTTATCAAGGTCAAGCAATTTAGCATTGATATAAAGCTTACAGCTTATAGTCTAGTTTTAAAAATATGTCCCAATAATGTCCTTTTGAGTCATTTTCCCTCCATTTTTAGTTCCATCGAGGAACATGGACTGCATTTAGTTGTCATTGCCTCTTTAGTCGCTTTTGTTTTTTTTTAATTGTGGAAATGCACACACAGCATAAGCTTTTCTATACCACCCCTAAGCATACCTTTTAGTGGGATTATCTTAGTCTCTCCTTAAAGGAAATTTCTAACATTAAATAATAAGTTATTTCTACAAGCATTACATTTTAACTATTGGCCATATTTCTAAGCAATACTATCTCACATTTATATGGACGGATTTGCAAAGGACTTCTGTAAATACATCTTTTTTCAGGTTGTCCCCCTGGCAACCACCTTGAAGTGTAATCTGCATTTCGTGGATGAGGTGTCTTAGCTTCCTAGGGCTGCTGGAACAAAACGCCACACACGGGGCCTTCCAACAACAGGCATGTCTGCGCTCTCAGTGCTGGAGGCCAGAGTCTGAGATCGAGGCGTGGCAGGGCCCTCTCCAGGTTCTCGTGGCTGCCGCAATCCTGGGCGTAGCCTGGCAGGCAGCACCTCATGCCAAGTCGACCTCCGTCCTCACTGCTGTCACCTCTCCGTCTGGCTTCACTTAGCTCCTTAGACAGACACCAACCATTGAATGTAGGGTCCACCCGGGTCCAGCAGCACCTCGACCTAACTCCAATTACATCTACAAAGAGCCTATTTCCAAATGAGGCCATGCTCCGAGGCTTGGGCCCGGTGCAGACGGTCAGTGGTGGGCGCCCCTAGGGCAGAGCCGGTTCTGGGATCCGGGTGCCTCCTGGGGCGCAGCTGTGCTGGACTGCAAGGGTTTCCCCAGCCACTTGGTGGCTTTCGCCTTTCTGAAAGCAGTTTTCTTTCAACGAAACAGGTTTCACTCCGAGGCACAGACAGCGGTTGTATTTCCTCGCCTTCTCAGCGCCTGCCTCTGTCAGTGGGAGCTTAAGTGTCCAGGGTGGACGTGGGAGGCTCCGGCCTCCTCTCTCTGCTTCTTTGTGGCTCATTTCTTCTCAAAAGTCAGCTCAAAATGTTGAAGTCCTTTCTTACCTTTGTATTTTTTTCTCTTCCATATGGAAATTAGTCTGAAGGAACAAAAATTAGAAAATAAAAACAGATCTTTCTGTGTGGCCTGTTTAGCACAATTTAGGAATATCCTCTCTTTGGCTTGCAGGCCCAGTCCGACCAGCAGTGCCAAAATTCACATTCCCGGTCTCTGGGGCAACATTTTAATAGAGCTTTCGCTGGTGTTAAAACTTAACTCTGGTGTTATATTCATACTCTGCCATGGAGGTTTAACCACCCAATTTTATTAGCAGCAAAATAAAAGTATCAGGAAAATGAAATCTCGATGTTTGTGTCCTGGGAGAGAGAAGTCTTGCCCCTTTTCCCAGTGGTAATTTATATCTTCTTGGATCATGATGCACATAAACTTGGAGAGAAGTAAAAAAAAAAGAAGCCATTTGAGAACATTTTGGACTTAAATGAATTATGTGCAGGAAAAGAATACCCAGCCTGTATTATCTTTGCCTTTTAAGGAAATAAAGCTTTGATGGCAGGAGTATTTGATACAGTTATGCACTCTGGACAAAGATTACTTGAGAGGCTAAATTAATAGATCTGGAACGTGGAAATGAGAATAATGAGTCTTTCTCATTTCTTGTTTTTTCACGTTAATTCTATTCTGAGCTTTCCGGGTTTTCTGAGGACTTTTGGGTCCCATACCCTCTCTGTTAGCTGAGCTCCCTCTTCTGCTCCAACGAGCCCCTTCTGCTTTATCGACTCCGTGTCAACCAAGCCTAAAGAGAAAATGTTGATATCACCCAGACCGTTTACATGTTCATGCTGTTGGGTGCAAAATGTGAAAAAGAGTTTACAGCTGTGGCTCCTCGAGATGCTAACAAAGTACGATCAGTTCGAAGGCTGAAAATTGGTCGGGGCATAATTTCTCATTTTAAATCAGGAGCCCTGGGCTCAGGCTCAGGGAGCTCACACCCAAGCTCTGTCACTGACATGCCCAAGTCCCCTCAAGCCCAGTGACAGTTTCCTCCTACCATGATGTGGGGATAATGATGCCCTAGTTCTGTTGGGAGGACTCAAGATAATGGGACAGAAAGTGCTTCAAAAAAGAGGAAATGCTGGACTGTCCCAGTTCCGTGTCACTCAGTATTTTTTTCACCTGTTCCCCGGGTTGGAAAAGAGGTTGGAGGACCTGACATTTGCCTTCACTGGGGATACCAGACATGGAGTCAAATTTGTCTTTCAGGTTTGCAACCAATAATATTTTAGGGTGTGCATGTCTCACATATGTCATGGGATATACTTAAAGTAAAAAAGGTATTTGAAATTCAAATTTAACAGGGCATCCTGTGTTTTTATTTGTGAAACCTGGAAACTGGAAACCCTAGATGTCTAACTTTTGCTCCAGGAAGGCCCCGTCTTACTCTTGGTGTCCTTCTAAGAACCAAGGTCCAAGAGCCTGTCTATGCCCAAAGCGAGAAGATGGGTGCTTGGGTCTGGATGAGTGACACATGAGTTTCTGCCTGGGCTCCTGGTAAGTCACCTAACTTTGCTGGATGTTGGATTTCACGACTTTTACATGGATATCAGGGCTCACCCCACAAGGCACTTGTGAGGCTACAATGGGTGGATGTCAATTCTCAGAAAGCCTGAAAGCCTGGGCACAGCAGTATCCCGGTATGTCTCACTCGGGGAGCACATACATACCCTCTTCCGTGTCACGGCCGGGTGATTTGGTGCAGCTGTGTCAGGGTTTGATGAGACATCTCTTTCCAACAAAAATATCGATATATCCTCTTTCTCCAGAACTTAAGTTTTAAATGCCTTTTATTGGCTTCCCTTGCATGATGAGTTAATGTACTGTTCAGTCGTTGGGTTTGCTGTATTGCTTCCAGGAGCAGGGCTCGTACTTCCATTTTCAAAGCAGGCTCTAGGTGTGGGGCCCTCTAAGCTCCCCAGAGCAGTATGTGGGACTCCAGAAAAATCGGTCTGAGCATCCCACTGCCAGCTGTCAAACTGTCTTCTTCCTCCACAGAAGCTAGGAAGCAAGCCGTGGCAAGTTCTAGGTTGCCTGGAGCCAAGGGGTAACACACGGCAGCAGGCGTCACAAGGAGGCGGAATTAGGGTGCCACGCTTTTAGCCAGCGGTGAGGCTGGCCGCAGAGGAAGCCGCTGGGGTGGCGAGGATGGCCGGAGTGGCTCACTGTGGCGGGATGGGTGTGTGGGTGGCCCCTGCCCCTTGGCCTGTGCCCTCTTTCATCAGTGTGGGTGCCCCTGTGCCCTGACAGCGCCTCTCTAGCTTTTCAGGGCAGCCAGAGTTAACTTCCACAGCTCCTTTCTTGTGTTTTCTTAGCCATTCTGGGCCCTTCACTCTCATTTCCTGGGAAAGAAAACTCAATCTGTCTTCTCCGACCACAGTAATCCCCGCTGTCGAGTTGTGAGTTGTTCACATCCGTCCCGCAGATCCTGCTGGTCCAGGCACCTTGTTGACTTTCTCATTGGCTCCCGCTCACAGCTGCACTTGGTCTTCCCATGCTTTTGAGATTCCTTCTGCTCTGGTGGAGCCATTTGTAAGGGGTCCCCTGGGTCCCCCGCGGCGCCTGCCGCCTTGTTGCCATTCCCTTCCCCTTCTCGCTCACTCTTTGTTTTCTATTGTTACAGCAGCTTTTGTTGATAGCATACAGTTTGGTTTTTTTTGCTTCATTTTGCTTATATTCTCACGTAGTCGAGCTTTACTGTTCTCTCACCCTATGATGGATGGAAAAAATATTGTGCCAATTGATTGAGATAAAAAAATTAGTGCTTCACCAAGGAGAAGTCAAATTAAGAAGTAAGGACATAGAGTGTTTTAAGAGTTTTTTGATTAATTCTTGGGATGTGGCCTTTTGACACAAAGTTTTATGCACTGTAATGTGGGAGGAAGAAGTGGTAATGGGTTATTAGAACTTTCACTTCTACCTTTAGCTGATTTATTTGCCTACTCTTTCACAATATGAAGCAGGCCCACTGCAGGCCCCAGGCTCTCTCCCAGCGAGAACACCTTTGCTCTTGTGTGTGTGAGCACGTGTGTGTGTGTGTGTGCATGTTTTCTAGAATGCAGGTTCTGAATTTCTGGGACCACGCCAAAAATGCTCAAAGTAGAGTTTTGATTCAAAATGCTTGTAATTTGGAAACAAAGCAGTAAAAAGAGACCCTTCTAATTCAGACCACTGTCACTGAACACCTAAAAGTGGCAGCTAATCAATTATCTTATCACCCAAGCACAAGGAGAAAATCCTAAAAATCCTAATTAAACAGAGCATTGATAGCAAATGGTTATTAACTAGGAACACTTTATTGTCAATGATTCATTTTTTCCTATTTTAAAAACATGTAAACAGACTCTGCTTCTTAAAACGTCACCTTCACATGTTCCCCGTCGGCTTATTTAGAAATTTGTTTTATTATAATGCACAGTTGAGCCTAAACGATTACAGCAGCAGCTCTTTATTGGTGACTGTTTGAAAGGACTTCTACATAATACAGAGATCTTGGTTTGGGCACGTTGACTACGTCCTTGGCTGAACTCTCTTGAATGCTTGTTTTATAAACAAGGACTTTGTAAGTAGTACTTCTGCCGATGGAAAGCCCTTTCCCTATGCAAGTTTCAATAGGCAAACAGATGTACCGAAGTCAAATTCCACTTAATAGAGGGGAGTATTTTGGTACTAATACTGTACCTCCAAGAAGCTGCAGGTAGTGGAAATACATTTAAATGTCTCACATTAAAATAAGTGTTTACTTAGGGAGTGTAGTTTTTATGAAATGTAACTGTGAATTGCAACTGAAAGCAAAGTATAGTAAGATTCCTTCATAATCTGGGTAAAAATGTCCTAACTACACTTGTTGTGAGTGCGTAAGAAGCAGACAAATCATAGAAATCACGAACAGTATAATTTAATGTCTCAAAGGTGAAGCGATTTATATATAGGTCTCATCAACTGTATTTGAGCTTCAATAAGGCATACTGTCTGTCTACTAATTTATTTTCTTAGAGCGAAATGGAAATAATTATAATAAACCATTACGGTGAAAGATTAACATCAATTAGATTTATTGGGCTGATAAACATGCATATAAATGGCTGCATATCCATGAAAAGGGTATGCAGTTAGCTCAAAAAGCTAAAGTAATGTGTATGGAAGCACCAATTACCACGTTTGAATGTGGCTTTTTGGGTGGTTATAAAACAGTTGGGCTTTTCTCTTTGTGACCGAGGCCTTGGCAAACACACACACATTGCATTTTCACTCATCGATTCATCAGGTTTGAATTCCGATGAACCATCGGGAAGCAGGGCGGCCTTCCTGGCCACCTCCGGGTTTCTAACTGTTAGGATGACTTCTTTCTCTTCTCCTTTTCGGCTTAGAGAAGTCCCAGGTGCTGGGGCCACCGTGGACGGTGCCAGCGGCTTCCCAGGCTCGGCGCCTCCACCCTCTGACTGGGGCTCTGGGGCGCAGGGAGCAGCGCGCCCGCCACAAGATGGTGCTCTGCGGAGAACGTTTTCGGGGCCAAATAAGAATGTAGTTCTCCTCGACCACTGGGCTGGCACGAGGTACCCTGTCATTTTGCGAGTCTTTCTTGTGGATGGTCAAAGTGTGGAGCCCCCGGGGGTACCCGTAACACCCCGGAACACGAATGCGTACAGACGTGACCCGAGGTGGAACTGGAAGTCTCCGGAGGCAGCTAACGGGGGCAGCCGCTTCAAGGCCTCGAGAACACGTTTCCCCCTGGAAGCCCCGGTGCCTCTGGGAAGTTTAATTAATGGCAGGCAGCAGGCTGACTTATTCTAAGGACCGATTCACCCCGCGTCTGGCTGAAAACTTGGGCGCCAGAACGGCCCTCATTAGAACAAGTTTCTCCAGGGAGGCCCTCTAAGCACCTTGGAGGCGGACAAGTCCGGGTGGGGGGCACTCGCGCCCCAAGGTTTCCCATGCTCCCCCCCGCAGGTGCCTTGGTCCAAGCGGCACCCGAGGCCGGCGCGGCCCTCACACCCCGGAGCTGAGGCAGGGCGGGGGCCTGAGGCCGGAGGAGCCGGCCCGGTCCAGGCACGCGTTGCCTAGCAACGCCCGGGGCCTGGCCGCGCTGACGCGGCGTCGCGTCGGAGGACCGCAGCTCCACGCCCGCCTCGGATGGAGCTCCGTGCGCTAACGAGGCCGGGAGGAAGCGGCCGGCCTGGCGCTGTGCTTCCAGGCCGGGCCTCTTGGTGCCGAAAGAGAGAAGCTTCACTTATCATCCCCCTTTATGAGGGCAGGAGAGGGGGAAGCCGGCCATGGTGCATCGTTACTATCCCTCAGGGGTAAATTTTTAGCTGCAGAATTTATGAGTTGCACATTTATTTGATTTGGCTTTTGGTTAATTTTTTTTCTCCTCTTGTCAACCTGACAATATGAGGGCAGACAGATGCAGTCTCTACAGAAGAGGCAGTAAATGGTCCTCTTGGAAGCTGCTTTATGGGGGGCTTCGAGGCTGCTCGCCTCCCCGCCCGCTCGCCTTCTCCCCGTCTCCTTCCCTTCCTCCCTTCTCTCTCCTGTCGTTCCCCTGCTCATGCCACCAGAACGCTCCACTCCAAATAAATAAATCCTGAAATAAATATGGATGTGCGTTTCATTAACAATACCCGTCAAACCCCTAAGCACGGGGGTCCCCAAATGGCCCCCTGGGTCTTCCAGTAATTTCTGAAAAGCCCATTAAAAAGATGATCAGTGGGTGTATTTGTGGAAATCATTAGCAGGGTGGGGGACGATATGCTTATAGGTCAATAATTCTTTTTGATGTGACCTCAACACTGGTTATGTGATGACTCCCCTTAATGGAAGGAAAAAACATATGGTGTGAGTTTTATGACAGATGTCAAGAATACTGAAGGGTGGCACTAGGAAGATCTGGGCTATTTTTTTTTTTCTTTTAACTGACAAGGATGTATGGGACATTTTGTCAACCTAATGACCATTTTCTTTGGTTCTTCTGATCATCCAGTGGCAGGAGAATATAGTGACCCACTTTTCAAAGGGCAGTAAATATCATTGAAGGCACAATTTATATTAGAAAAGGTCCAAAGAACAAGATATTCAAGCTGAATTCTTAAAAATCACATAGTGTTGGATTTATTCCATTACCTTATGTGCTGTGTTAATCTTTGGGGCTTAAAAATCAGTAAGGTGAGAGTTGCATTTAAATCTCTTGTGAAATTTCTCTAGCTCATGTGTTATTTATTCTGGAGAAGGTGGAGTTAGAATTTAACCCTCAAATAGCATTTTCTGCTGTTTTGCATTTGGAATTTATAAACATGACACTCAGCTTGCCTCAACAAAGATGTCATCATTGGCTCTCAAGAAAAAACAAATTGCCACAGTGGATAGGTGGCGATAGCTTTTGGTAAGGGCTCTTAATTATTTTTTTTTTGAAGGAGTAATATAAAGTAACATATGGCAAAATTGCATTTCCAAGAGTCCTGATTATGGGACATCAGTGGACAAGTCTAGAAACAGCCCCTAATTTGGAGGACACATTCCCATGGCAGAACTACTGAATTCGAATTGGGAGCAAAGAAGGCAGGAGATACAATGCAGCACTTTGTAATCATTTATTAGTCTTGGAAAGGGCCCTGAAGGTACTTGAATTATAATAGAAAACAGCGGTTATAAATCAGGCTATCCCAGCTGATAGACTGGTGCTGCTGCAGCGCCCGGCGTTGGCTCAGGAGTGGCCGCTTTCATGCCCTGGACTGGGTTTGTAAGTAGAAAGAAAACTTAGTTGACATCAAGATCCACTTGATTTTTTAATTTTATTTTATTTTTCAGCATGGAGCAGCTTTCCTGCGGGCAGAGGCCTCCTTGAGGACGAGGCTGGCTGCTCCTTTATCAAGAGCAGCCTGGAGCGCTTTGGTCTGTTCGGCTGCCCAGTGCTGCCGCTGACTTTTGCAGCCCAGGGGTTAGAAGCACTTTCTCTTACAGATGTAGGAGCGCCAAATGGGGACCATCCTTTCCCCTTGTTCCTCCCACTCACCGCCCAACTCCCCACCAGGGCTTTCACCCTTTCCCTTTCTTCTGAGAGAGAGGCTTTCCTCTCATCTAATTCTCTTGTGACTTCCACTCCCTTAGTTCTCTCCTTTTCTTCTCCACCTCCACCCAAATTCAGTCCCCTGTCTTCTTGTTTCACTTCCTGTTGTTCACTCACGCCGCAGCCCCAGGAGATGAAGAATGAACTCCTGCCCTAGAGTTTCGGAACCCTCGGTGGGAGCTGCTGCCGAGGTGTCAGCAGAATCATTTCATGTCATTAGCACATGGAAGGGGAAGTTAGATGCCTGTTGCTGGAAGAAGCAGTTTTTGCACACAGTTGGTTGGGCCAAACCAGCCACTTCTTTCCCATTCCACAGACCAGTAGAATGGAATGGAACAAGATGGCATTGATTGATTTTGATCCCCTCCAAGTCTTTCAGAATTCGTTGGAATTTTTACAACTGCCTTTTCTCCGGTTTGTATGACCACTGGTAACATTTTCTTTTGCAGAGAACATTAAGACTCCATTAGTTGCCCAATTTAGGGGTTTCTGTTCTTAGAATTGGGGTTAAATGAGCCATTTGGGGGTAAATAACGTTAGTTGAAGCTTTACCTTTTTACGTATACTTTTACATGTGTAACCGAAAGCCCGAAATCAAAATTAGGAAATGTCATTTTAAAATTGATTTTCTTATTTTATTAGCGTTTCTAGTTCTAGAAACTTTTTACTCAGCTGTTTACTTGGCTTGTTTAAATGCAGTTCGTTTTTTTCCCCCTAAAAAGAATAACTTCTGTTTCTTTTAAATGAATTATTTAACAATTTGAATTTTTCTATGGACACCTTATAAGGAATGGCAATATATTTAAGTCAAATTTCCACTCTTTCTCTCTTGTTCTTAGAACTAGTTTTTGGTCTCTGCAGTATGTGGCTGTTTTTACCTAGTGTCCAGGGTGAAACATTGACTTAGCTGTCATATACATTTGTGGTGAAGTGTAGCTTAAGTGATCTGCTTTGCTCACTGCGTAATTATGTTATTTTACTGTTTCTGAAAACCTGACACAAGGCAAATTTACATTACTGTGCTCCTAATTAGCCAATAATCCTTAAGGATTTGAATGATACATACCCAAAGTAATTTCCTTCTTCACTAAATATGAATTTCCTTATGTCAGGTTCCGAAGACAGTACAATGACAGAAGGCCCTTGGTGATGACAGAACTCAACATGTCTGTCTCCTGAGTCACACTGCGTTAAAAGCCACATGATGATTTCAGCAGAATCATAAAGTGCATCATAGGAAATCAATAAATCAAGTATGCAGTTGGCTAGGGCCTGCTCAGTTGTTTGTCAGATGGCAACAACCCTCATAGACACTTCTTCCAGTGCTTAAATTAAATCAGCCGTCCTCTCCTTTGCCTCTAATCCACACCCTGCCATATCTGCTTTACACTTTGCATTTGAAACGTGGCCACGTCAACCAACTTTGAACCTAGAGGCCTCCACAGGCGGCTCATTGGCACACGAGCGTGGGCACGCGAGCGTATTCACGGCAAAGCCCAACCATGAATCCCTTCACGTCTCAGGACTCTGGTGTCCCCCATCCACTTGTTCCTGGATCTGCAGCCAGTAGACATTGGCTCCTTCTCACAGAAACCTGTATTGTTCAGGTCTCCCTTTTTTCTCACACAGCCATGGGCTTCAGAGAAGGCAGCCTACATCTTCTGTCTTGTGGATGGGTCAAGGTTGGTCTAAGCCAGTGCTTCCCAAGCTTATTTTGGCCAACTTCCACAGTAAGAAATTCTTCTTGTGTCACAGCTCAGCACACATACATAGGTGGGTGCATGTTTGTGGCTCTCTACGTGGTCTACGCCAATCATGATTGCTCCTAGGTGGGGATTGGTTGAGGCAAGGACACGTGATACATATCTGGCCAATAAGATGCTAAAAAGTTTAAACGACTAAGAGACATCAGAGAAGCAATTGTCCCTTTGTTTCATCCCTGCTGGACCCCATCCTGCTGCATAAAAAACTGAGAAGGCAGGAATGGATCTGAACTGAAGATGGCAGGGGGCGAAGAGAAAGACAACCTGGATTCTTCATGATGCCACTGAGTGAATCAGCACTTTCACCCCACTACTTCAGGAATTCTTTTTGTGAGATGAAGTTCCCTGTTGTTAGGCCAGTTCAGTGGGAGTTTTCTGTTACTTGCACTCAAGAGCATCCTCATAAACTTCTTCACAATGTCTAACAATTCAACAATTTGAGCTAGGGTGTCTGGTAACTAGCTGATATTGATGGAATAAGGTCATATTCCAATGAAAAGAATACAGTGAACCTGGAACTCTCTTTGTCAAGTTAAGTTGACTGAGCATTTGTGGGTTTAGTGGCCTGTGGGACTGGTTTCAGGACCTGATTCAACAGACCACTGGAATTTGTAATTTGACCTTGTGGTTTTGGCTATTTGTAGGTGACATGGAAGATCCATGACATATAGTCATTTGTAATTTTGCTGTGCCTCACATTTGGATTTTGTATGCCATGAAATGGATTTTTTATGCAATGAATACTTAACTGATGAGCAAGCCTAGATAACACACAGCAGCTTTATAACATAGCTTTGTGGTTCTCCTCTTGTCTTTGTGGACTCATTAATTCTTGAAAATGACTCAAACTCATTTTCTCATGATGAATTGTTCTACATACCCCACTGCCCCTTCCTACACCTGACACATGCAAAATTATATTTATTAATGCTGGAATGGAGAGAAAGTGAAGAAAATGGTTCTTCATAGCCAGGCAATGAAACTATGAACAAAGTCAAGAGTGAAATGCCTGGAGGTGGCTCAGCTCTAGTACTAGAATGAGTCCCTCAGAGAATCTATATGGTAATAAGAAAAAGTGACCGATGAAATCGTGAAAGTGTGTGTTTCACTCGATGAAGAAATTACTCACAGATGGGGCCTGCGTGTGGGTGACAGTTGGGAGCACACACCGTGTCTGGGATTAGACTGTGCACAGCCTACTAGTTAGCTTGTTTCATGTTATATGTGTGATGCCACCTGAAGAGATGGGTTTTGCCAAGGTCTTGACCTGTGTCCCCTGTGATAGCAAAGATCTTCTGAACCTTCCTCATGTGAACATTGTTTGGGTCAGAGGACGGCAAAGTCTTTATCTTTATAAGAGATGAGCTTTGTTCATTGTTAAGAAATTGGGATCATGCTTTTATATTCTACAATCTTGTATACTGTGTCTCAGTATAGGCTTTATGGACTTTCTACCTGGTGTCATATGATTCATTTTTGCTCAGGTACAGTGTTTTTGGTCTTTCAACTTCCATGGAATGAATGAATGAAACAACAATGATTTGGTATTGTTCAGAAGAGTCAGGAGTTAATGCAGAAGGGAGAAGAATGAGTCCCTTTGGTGATGATCATGTGGAAATTGAGGAGGTAGACAAAATACTTGAGCAAGGGCCTTTGTCTTAGTTTGCAAGGGCTGCTATGACAAATACCACATGACGGGTTGGCTTAAGAAACTGGAATTTACTGTCTTACAGTTCAGGAGGCCAGAAGTCCAAAATCAAGTTTCAATAGGCCCTGGAATTGGTAGCATTCTGGTTCTGACTTGCTGCAGTCTTTGAAGTTTCATGCTTGTGTCTTTGTTTCCAACACATGGAGCTCTGTTCCTTGGTCTTGTCTTATGGCTTTCCTGACTGACTTCTACTGATTTCTGGCCTCTATTGACCAACTGCCTCCTCATCTCTCTTTTTATAAGGCCTCCAGTCATATGAGTTAAAATCCACTCTGATCCAACTTGGCCTCATCTGAAAAGGTTCTTCAAAGAGACTATTCACAAATGAGTCCACACCTTAGCTAATAATAACATCTCGAAAAGTCCTATTTATAATGGATTCCCACCTACAGGACCACAAATTGAGACTCGAGGGTGTCTTTTGTGGGAAACATGATCCAGGCTCCAGCAGCCCTGGTCAGTTATCTGACCCAGGCCTGGGCTCCATGGCTTAGCTTTTGCTCACAGTCAGTGCTGGACGCAGAGGTTGAGCCTTGCTTAGTAACCACAGTGGTAAATGTGGACCCAGGCATTGGCCAATGAGAAATCAGCCTCTAAGTAGGGGTAAGGTGGGGGAAGGTAGCTAAAGTTAAAGGCCCTAGCTGGGATAGTTGCAGTGGACATGACCTATTTACTTATAAACTTACCTGTAGGGCAGGTAGGTACATTCAGGTATCCTTTTTATGGACATGATAAGGAATGTATGGAGGGAGAAGCTAGAGACGGCACCAGTGAGCTCTAGCAAGGAGGAAAGAATAAGAGATCTAGGGAAGAGTCAGGACTCTATAAAGAGAATTTAGAATGAGGCTAAAAACCAATGAAACAGGTTGAAAATTGTTGTGCTGTGGTCTGCTGAAGATGAGAGAGAGAGTTTTTTAAACCAATTTTTTAATGCTTTAATCACATTGAAACTTCAGGGTTTTAGATCTGGAACTTAGCAATCACTTATTAGTAAAGATGTGCGATGCTTTGGTGCTGGGCTCAAGTTAATTAAAGTCATTTAGAAGCTGGGTTTTTAAAAATTTTGAACAGAAAAACCAAAATTACTCCTGATGAAGGTAACTCTGATCTTTGAGGGGTCGAATTGGCTCCCCAAAGTCTGGCTTACCGCTATGAGCTGTGTTGTCATGAGGATTTTTCCTTGCTCGGCCTAACACCTAGACTCTATGGCCCTGACTCATTCTCTTTGCTTTGTCGGCCTTGGAGGCACTGGCTTGTAAGGTGTGTTCAGCTTCTGAAGTTTCCTTCAAGAAGATCAGACACGGACAATTTGAGGTTTGTTGAAAAAATTTTCTCTCACGTCTGCATTTTGAGATCCCTGAGAAAACCCAGGGCACCCCCTGAAGGTGTTAACCCCACCTTAGGCTCATTTGCTTTGGGGAATCTTATTTATTTGTCTTTGAAACTGCATCATCAGAATCCAGAGTAGATGACAGCTGAACAGAAAATGTTTTGTGGGCACGTTGGCCAAAACTTAGAAATTGTGTGTATGATAAAAGCGTGGAAGAGTCAGATTCTGAAGTTTAAAGTATCCCCACCAGGGTTGTCTGAGCTTGTCTTCCTTTTAACCGAAAGGCCTAAGAGCTCAGAGCCCCTGGTGTCCCTGCCCACAGGCCTTCTCCCAGGACTAAATTTAAGTGTCTCCAGGGCAGAAGCGGTTTATGGGTTTTATTTTTTCACATTCCCACAGGTCCTAGAATCTACCCTGTTAGGTGTTCTGTTACAGGTTTGTTACTATGCTAACTGTGGGGATCAACATTGAGGCACATTACTGGTCATTCTGGGATGGTGGCAGGGCCCACAAAAACCCAGACGTCTTGCGCTGTCCTCGCCATACCTAAGTTCCAGGCTCGTTCAAGCTTCTAGCACTTCTAAGTGACAACATTGTCCTTAGCAGCCTGGATTTATTGGAGAAGGTTGCAACTTAACTGGATGGAACTTTTAGAATGGAAACTGGCAAAACAATTGCAGTGGAAAGTGAATTGTAATTTGGAGGTAAACTATGCCTAAATATGGTTGGTGTTGTACCTGAACTAGGTAGATGGTAAAATTTGCTTCTAAAACGGCTTGCTAAGCAAGAGGGCTCTCAGCATCCCTTGAAAATGCTGTGGTGCTTGCATGGAGTTTCCGAAGGCTTGCACCCTGCAACCCTGGATTTGGTGTGTGAAATAAGAAGAGTTTCATCTGAGGAGTCCAAGCAGGTGAGTGTGCGTTAGAAAGAAATCTAAACTGTATGAGCTCGACCCTTTGTACAGGGATTATAATTTTTTATTCAAAATATGGGCAGACACTGGGCAAAATGTAATCACTTTTCAGCCCTGCCGTACTGCAGAAGCAGATTAGAAAAGCTCTGTGACAGTAATCATGGAGTGAACTTGAACCACCCCTAATTAAACTGCCTGCATCCCCCAGCATTTTCCTTGTAATGATGTCAAACTGTGTAGCAATTAGTTGCACCTCTATGAATGTAAACACTGTTTGTAAATCATATAAACTTAACCTGGTTTGCTTATTGAAAATCCCCCAAAAAGGAATTAATTAGCTTTGTGTGTTTTGGAATCGCAATTTATGGGATCCGTTTGGAATCTTTCACTGAATAAAATTATCTTTTTTTTTTCCCTGAGATTCACACAAATGGAATCTCTCTTGCAGGGGATGGCGAGGAAAGATCGAGTGCAATTTACTTAATCTTCATTTTATTTCTGAAAAGACCAGTGGAGGGTGGAATTTAGGACAGGGGTTTACAGAGTCAGCCCAGTTTAAAAATGTTTCTCAAGAGGAAGGTATATATCATCTGAAGGTTGCATCTCTCCTGTATTTTCTGCTTCCTCCAGTCAGTGTGGAGTGTTTCAAGCTAATTTGAAGGTGAAGTTTGAGCATCGAAGCAACCTTTATGCGGTCCCTCGTCATCTTGGGAAGAGACCAGCCTCTAGCTCAGGAGCAATTTCCGAGCATAAGGAGAGTGGGCAATTCCAGACAAAGAAATTGAACAAACAAAACAAGCACTCAAGTGTTTTAACTCGGTGATCTTTCCCCAGCTGACGGGGAGCACAAAAGAAAAGAGAGCCAAGTTTAAAATTTAGCATGCCTTTGTTGCAATTTTCTTGCTGAAACCTTGAATCTGGGTGGTGGATGGTTTACCTGAGCCATCAGCTACATAGCACATTTATGGTTATTGTATTTTACAGGTTGATAGATTTTTATATTCTGTCCAAGTCAGGATCTTACACCACCTGGTTTATTATTTAGTAATTTACAGTGCAGTCAGGCATGTTTGGTTTAATGTAGGATAAACTTATAAATCTATTGTTCCTCCAGTTGCCTGGCTTCGTGTGCAATGAACTACAGAGCTGGATGCATACATACATTTCAGCTCTGCTTTTTTCTTTGATAGGGAAGCAGGCAATAGATAACACAGTGACAGTAGCATCCCAGGGGATGGCAAAATGTGAGAGCAACACCGCACAGGTTAGTAGGTCATTATTGTATGAGCTGTGAACCATTAATGGACTACCCTGCCCAGTTCAATCTGTGTCGGATTATGGCTCTTGGCAGGAGAATTGCTATCTAATAGCTAACTTTGCCTCCTTGCCATTGTCTTATTAGTTCCTCTGATAAAAATGTGCACAGATATATATTAATAGGGGGCCTCATTGGAAAAAGGCACAATCTTGGCTAGTTCCTCATTTCTGGAAACAATGCCTCTATGTTGAATCTGCATGGGCGGCTTAAAGGATTGGTATTCTTTGGCAAATATTTTCAGATGCCATGTAAAACGCGGGCAAACTCAAGGTGCTAACTGATGCTAAAGAGCGTGTTATTCATATGTTGTGTTGATGCAGAGATCAATGAAGAAACTGTGAGATGGTAGAAGGAGGGAAGGGAGAAATTTTCCTCTGATTTTGCCCCAATTCTTCAAACAATAGGAAACTTAACTTGCTTCTTAATTTTTGCAAAATGAAGTTCACCTTTCTTGAAATAATACCAAGAAAGTAATGATTAGGTGGCATGTTACATAACTTTTATTGTGCATAAAATAGACAAGAAAAGCTTATTGTTTTTGTGTGGACGCAGATGAATGCAGGCATTTTTTAGAAGGAGTGCAAAGAA
This sequence comes from Dasypus novemcinctus, assembly GCF_030445035.2. Taxonomy (NCBI): domain Eukaryota; kingdom Metazoa; phylum Chordata; class Mammalia; order Cingulata; family Dasypodidae; genus Dasypus; species Dasypus novemcinctus. Next base: position 97,283,624 of record NC_080678.1, read on the forward strand.
TCTCTCATTTTTGAATTATAATTTCATGATGTTTATAGTGCATATTTGGGGCACACAGTAGAATATTTCTGCTGTCTTGGGGGAAATAAAGGTCACTTCATGGTTTGTCTCTTCCTGTTATGCCCGCCAGCCCCTTTGCGTCAGTGTGCAGCTCCAGAGCTCCAAAACAAAACATTCCAAGATGTTGTCCAGGAAATGGGAAGCACACATGAGTTTGGACCCTAAATCATGACATTTGATCATGCACATTTTTTTGGAAATTCTCTATAATGTTAAGCATATAAAAGGTTCTTGTTAACAAATACTAGAGAAATCCTTTTAACCAGATAGCAAGAAGTAGATTAGCAGAGTTGGCAGGCCAGAGAGGGAGATAGGATGGGAAGAAGCTTTGGAATCCAGCTTTGGTCTGGATTCAGAGGTGGCCAGATGCTGGCGACAGCTCCTTACGACATGGGTGGAGGGAGCTGAGGAGCAGCCGCCACATCTGCTCTTCACCCCCATCTGGCTTGTCACAGTCAACATTTCACAGCGGCAGTGGCAGAAGAGGCTGCTGACGGGGACCACAACTTCAGCCTGCTGAGAATCCTAAGGGCGACACGCGCCTGCAAGGCCTGCTAAAGTGGGCTTTTAATGCTAGTGTTTGATACAGTTTTCTCATTTAATAAAACATCTATATAATTAAGTACCGAATTAATGCCCGAGTTCCTTCTGATCCAAATGCAGTTACTCACACGGAGTCCATCTATGCCTGCACTGACGGCCGTGTATGTGCAAAGGATTCGAAACATGGCCACAACACCCCCGTGTAATAAGGATAGGCCTTCTGTATCCTCTACCTGACGTGTGACCCAACGCCATGGTATTCTAGGTACGTTCCCTTCTGACTCAACTGCGATTCGAGTTTAATAAATATTCCATATGGTATACTCCAGAAGAACCAGGTGTAATTTAATACCTGAGTGCCATTTTTCCTTTATCTTTATTTTGATATTACTAAGAAAATACCTGTAAGATAAAATGTTTGGAATGCGTCATATTTAATTAGTAATTCCCATTTTCTTTCCTACAGAAAAGCACTCAAGTCATTATAAAAGTTTAATTTATATTCAAAATCTTTCTTTAAATATATGGCAAAGGTGTGAGGGGCACATATCACTTTTTAAATCATCTCTTAGGAAGCTTTGTGCCCCTTCAATTCTTGAACAATGGAAATTTTAGGCCTAAAATCTTGGTCCTGGGTAAGAAAGCTAATATGGATTGGAATGTATCAATCATAAGTAAGTTCTAATAAGAGATAAGGCAAAATTGCTACCTGCCCAATGGAATGGCTAATATTAAAAAAGAACTGATGGGGGAATGATCGTAGCTCAAATGGTTTAGCACCTGCTTCCCATGTATGAGGTCTCAGTTCCAAACCCCAGTACTTCCTAAAAAAACAAACAAAACAAACAAATGGAAAACCAACCCTCTTTGGGGAGCAGATGTAGCCCAGTGGTTGAGTGCCTGCTTCCCATGTACAAGGTTCTGGGTTCAATCCTTGGTATCTCCTAGAAAAACAAAGAACAAAAAGCTGACAATACCAAGTGTATTAGTCAGCCAAAGGGGTGCTGATGCAAAATACCAGAAATTGGTTGGTTTTTATAAAGGGTATTTATTTGGGGTAGGAGCTTACAGGCCATAAAGCATAAGTTACTTCCCTCACCAAGGTCTATTTTCACGTGTTGGAACAAGATGGCTGCTGATGTCTGTGAAGGTTCAGGCTTCCTGGGTTCCTCTGGGCTCAGCTCCTCTCTTTTCTCTACAAGGTCAGCTGTAGACTATGAGGCTCTCTAGACTTTGCCTCTCTCCACAAGGTCAGCTGTAGACTATCAGGTGAAGGGCTCTGTCTCTCTCCCTGGGGTTTCTGCCCTGCTTAAGGAGCCGTCTCTATTCCTTTGTGTTTTCCTGGCTCAGGTCCTCTCTTCCCAGGGCTGGCTTCTCTTTCCTCTGCGTGCTGACTTCCTGGGGCTCCAGCTTAAGACTCAGCATCAAACCCTAACATCAAAACTCCAACATCAGAAACCCTCAGCTCTGTCCTTTGCCATGCCTTTTATACCCTAATGATGTGACCCAATCAAAGCCCCAATCATAACTGAATCACGCCCAGGTACAGACCAGATTACAAACATAATCCAGTATCTATTTTTGGAATTCATAACTATATCACACTGCCACACCAATTATTGCCATAGACTTGGAGCAACTGAACTCTCATTCATTGCTGGTGGAAATGAAAAATGGGGCAGCCACTTTGGAAACCAGTGTGGCAGTGCCTTTTCAAATTAAGCATTCAACACGGTCATCCCGCTCCTCGGTATCTATCCAAGAAGATCTATGTGCACACAACGACTTGCATGCAGGTGTTTATAACAGCTTTATTCATAACAGCCTAAACAAAACAAAAAGAAAACCCAAACCCAGATCCAAAACAGCAACACACTGAAAACAGCGAAATGTTCAAGAGGTAGGTGGATAAAACAAGTGCTTGGTATATCCAAACTAAAGAATGCCACTTAGCAATAAAAAAAAAGAAATACTTCATGGATGACTCTCAAAAATCTCATAGTAAGAGAAAGACACCAGGTAAAAAAGAGAGAATGTGTATTTCATAAGTGTTTATATGAAACCTCTTCTATGAAATTCTAGGAAAGGAAATTTGTCAGAAAGCAGACAATGATTGCCAGGAGCCAACAAAGTAAGAGGGTGGGACATGAGGGAACTTTTGGGGATGATCTCAGAGTATGGTTGCTATGGGACTGTATAAAATCGCCAAACTCATCATATTGTACAGTTAGAATGAGTGGATTCTATTATATATAAATTATACTTCAATAAAGATGGCAAAAGTAGACAAGACAGAATATTTAAAATCAAATTTACCCTTTTCTGAATATGCCATGAAAAGTAGAAACCATCCTGGAAAAGGTATGTGTAAGCATATCTATTGCACCAAGATAAAATTAAAAACCAAAGGAATGGCTGGAGGAAATATTTTAAAACTATGATTCATTTATTTCCTTCATTTTAAAAATAATGCTACCAAAGAAAAGGTGAATCAGTAGAAAATCATCTCAGTGCACACTAGGCGACTTGCCAAGTAGAATAAACATCAGTGGGGGAGATAATAATAGCAGTATTTAACATATTTTGAGTATCTACTGTCTTCCAGCACTCACTATCTAAGTGCTTTCTATTTTTTAATTGAGGTTTAACTGACATACAATAAATTGCACATATTTGGTATAGAATTTGATAAGTTTTGACAGATGACTATACCTGTGAAACATCAACAAAACAGAGTGAACATCTTCATCATCCCCCAAGTTTCTTCGTGCCCCTTTGTGATTCTTCTCTCTCTCTCTCTCTCTCTCTCTCTCGGGCATCTCCCTTCTCAGGCAACCACTCACCTATTTTCTATCACTATGTATTACTTTGAACTTGCTAGAGTCCTTTTTTTGTGTGTTTTCTTTCACTCAGCACAATTAGTTTGAGATTTATCCATCTGTACCTAACATTAGTTCATTCCTTTTCTTTTTAAAATCAGTTCATTCCTTTTGATTGCAGAATAGTATTCCATCAAAAGGATACGCCACAATGCATTCATTACCTCATTTATCTCTTGATGGAAATTTGGGTTGTTTCCAGTTTTGGTTTATTACAAATAAACTGTTGTGCACATTTGCATACAAGTTTTGATGTGGCCATATGCTTTATTTCTTTTGCCTGCATCATATGGTAGATGTGTGTTTAACATTTGAAGAAACTGTTTTCCAAAGCAGGTGTACCATTTGTACGAGAGTTCTAATTTCTCCCCAGTCTAGCTTTAGTACAGTCAGTCTTTATTTTTGGCCATTCTAATAGGTAATTTCCCCTAATGACTAAAGATGTAGAACATCTTTTCATGTGCTTATTTGTCAAATATCTATCCTCTTTGGTGAAATTTCTGTTCAAGTCTCTCATTTTTTTATTGTGTTGTTTGTTTTCTTATTGATTTTGCGAGTTCTTTGCATATTCTGGATACAAATCTTCTATCAGATAAATGCCTTGCAAATATTTTCTCCAAGTCTGTGGCTTGTCTTAGGTAGAACAAAACTTTTAAATACTAAGTTCAATTTCTCAAAATTTTTTTGTTCATACTTTGGTGCAGTGTTTAAAAAACCTTGGCCTAAATCAAGGTCATGGAAATATTATCCCCTGTTTTCTTCTAGAAGTTTTATGTTTTTTTTTAAATTGCATTTAGGTATTTTTTTTTCCATTTTGATTTAATTTTGTAAATGGAGAGAGAAAAGAGACTAAATTCATTTGTTTTCTTATGAACATCCAGTTGTTCCACTGTCATTTGTTGAAAAGATTATCTTTTCGCATTGAATTGCCTTTGTACAAGTGTCAAAAATTAGTTGTCCATGTGCATATGGATCCATTTCTAGACTGCTACTCTGTGGCATTTATCTACTTGTCAGTATTTAGGCCAATATCACACTGCCTTAATTACTGTAACTTCATAGTAACTCTTAAGATCAGGTAATGGTAGTCCTCCAACTTTGTTCTTTTCCTGAGCTTTTTCTTGGTTTTTCTATATCTTTTGCATTTTCATATCAATTTTAATATCAGCTTGTTGATTTCTCCAAAAAAGCTTGTAGGAATTTGCTTGGGTCTGCATTAAATCTTTAGATTTATTTAAAGACAATTGACTTCTTAACAGCATTGAATCTTCAAACTCATGAATAGAGTAAGTCCATTTATTTATATCTTTAATTTCTCTAAGTATGTTTGGTAGTCTTCCGTATACAGGTCTTGCACATCTTATGTGAGATTTATCTCTAAATGCTTCATATACTTTGATACTATTGTAAATAGTATTTTTTAAATTTAAATTTTGGATTGTTTATTGCAAGTATAGAAATGCAATTGAGTTTTCTTCATTGATCTTGTATCCTGCAACCTTGCTAAACTCACTTATCAACTCTAGTAGCTTTTTGGTATAATCTCTCAAACTTTCTACATAGGTAACTGTCTTAGTTTGCTAGGATTGCTCTAACAAAGTACCACACTCTGGGTGACTTAAATTCATTTTGTCACAGTTCGGAAAAGCTGCAAGTCTGAAACCAAGGTGTCAGTAAAGCCATGCTGCCTCTAAGTCTGTGGGTTGTGGGGGTGGCTTGCTATCAATCTACAGCATAACTCAGTTTCTGCTGGTGTCACATGACCATCTTCTCCCTTTGTCTGGGTCCAGGTAGACTCTGCTTATAAGGACACTAGTCATATTGGATGAGGGAGCACCCTAATCCACTCAACATCCAATAACATCTTCAAATATCCTACGTGCAAATAGGATCACATTCATGAGACTGGGGATTAGGACTTGAACATAATTTTGGGGGGAACACAATTCAGTCCATAACCTGGGTGCTATCTATCTATCTATCTATCTGTCTGTCTGTCTGTCTGTCTACCTACCTACCTATCACCTATCTATATTATCTATCTATCTCTCTCTCTGTCTGTCTACCTACCTACCTATCTATATTATCTATCTATCTATCTATCTATCTATCTATCTATCTATCTATCTATCTATCTATCTATATCTATCTCTCTATCTACCTACCTATCACCTATCTATATTATCTATCGATCTATCTACCTACCTACGTATCACCTATCTATATTATATTATCTATCTATCTATCTATCTAATTTTCTGTCTATCATCTACCTATATTATCTATCATCTCTCTATATTATCTATCATCTATCTAATCTATATTATTTATCTATCTTATCATCTATCTATCTAATCCATCTATCTCTCTTGCCTTACTTCTCTGGATAGACCCTCTAGTCCAATGCGGAATAGGAGTAGTGAGAGCAAGTGTCCACGTCTTATTCTTGATCATAAGGGGAAGCCAATTCAGCCTTGCACCATTAAGTATGTTGTTAGCTGTCCATTTTTCATAGATGCTCTTTATTGGGTTTAGGAAGTTCTGTTTTATTCCTCCTTTGCTGAGACTTTAAGATCAGCAATGTATGTTCGATTATGTCAAGTTCTTTTTCTGAGTTTCTTGGGACGACTGTGTGTTTTCTTCTCCTGTGTGATTTGTTTATATGGTGGGGCCTATTGATGTTTTAATGTTGGACCATCCCTGAATTCATGGGATGAATGTATTATCCATTTTGTGTAAGTGCTAAACATTGACTAAGCATTGACTATTTCATTTGATTTCATAGCAATTCCAGGTGGTGTAAATAGTGTTTTTTATTCCTATTTCTCATATGAACCAATTGGGGCACAGATGACTTTGTCCCTTGACCAATTAGTTAGAGCTTGGATAGATTTCAAGCTGATCTAACTAACCAAAAGCCTGACCTCAAGTAGAAATGGAAACTGGAATATCAGTGACAAAATTTCACCTAGCTGCATGACAATGATTAAATATAGTAAAAATATTTACTGCGAGTAAGGGAGTAGATAAAGCTGTACTTATAAACTGCTGGTAGAATTGATACAAGCATGGCTGTGTCCCAATTAAACTTTCTTTACAAAAACAGGTGGTACCTGGATTGTGGGCTGTAGTTTGCAGACCCCATATTTAGCTCATTGTTTGGGCCATGGAGATATAACCCAAAATCCAATTCCAAATGGATCCACTAGCAGAGTGGCACTGAGGCCACCAGGAAGTCACCCAAATGAGCCTCATTGGCACCTGGCTTTGAATCTACCCAGTAAGGTTCTTTCAAAGCAGCTCTTGCAGATTCACACCTGTTCACAGCAGCAGAGAGCTCACTGTTTACAACTGATAGCATTGTGAATTTCCACATTTCCTTTTCTATTCCCTGGGATTTTTTTCCTTCCTTGTATTTGCAGTGTGGAAAATGTTTCTTCCTTTTTTTCTTTCACTTTCCAATTTTCCAGGTAGCACTTTGCTTCCATTATGTTCATATTCTCTCTCATATGTATTTTGGTTTGAAGAATTAATATTTTTATAGCAGGTGAAGGTGGTTCAGTTAGACAACTGTATAAGCCTGAACTCATCTCCTGTTCACAGCTAATTTCCTTTGAGAATCTCACATTTCCCTTATCTCTGGAGCCATGAAACCATGTCTTTGTAAAATGTTCACACATGCTGAGAAAAAGGAAGTTTTAGACATGGCATGTATGTTTGATTTTTAGGTGTTTTAATTCTTTTGTTTCAGAGAATCATCTGGTCTGTGGAAAAGTAGGTTAGCACATTTTAATACTGTGAAAAATATGTTTTTCAATAGTAGACACTTCCTAAAAGACTAAATTTTCCAGGTAATTCCTTTTTATCAGTTTTTGGTGTCCAAATTTCCAAACTTTGATTCACATCTTGGATTAAAGCATTCTTTAATAATGAGACAAAGCAGACTATCTAGAACTAAAAAGAGCAAAGACTACTGACTAAGAGGAAATTTCCAGCATAACTCCAGGGGCTCCAGGCTCAGCTGGCTGCCTGCAGGCCTCTTTGCCCCCCTCGGCGTGCTCCCACCGTCCCAGCACCTCTCTGTCCACCATTCATTTGTCTCCATTTTTGAGTGTACAACTTTACCTATTGCTGGATCAAAGACAAATTCAAGGGCAGGACATGCATCTTATTATTCTCATTTTCCTTCGCCCCTGAACTGAATGTGCATAGTAGGACCTCAGTGACTGCCTGTGCCACAGGCACTGGCAATACGAATTTGAATGAATCTGCAGGGCATGGCTCACATGTGCCTTTCAGCTCTACAGAGCATCCCTGAGAAACTCCTCGCCTTTAAAGGGTGCAGAAGTACCAAGATCACCGCAAGTGCCTTGCCTTGGTCTTCCAGGGTTCCTGTGGCACAACATCACAGACTGGTCAGGTTGGCAGGACACAGCGCAGTCCACAAAACCCCGCCCTGGGCTTACCTTCACAGGTGCTGTCCTGGGAGCTGGTTGCTTGGGGGAAGAACTCCAGGCTTTGTTTGTTTTTTAATGCTCTGGTTGCAAAAGCAGATAACATACCGGGGAAAAAGGGGCCAGCTCAGAGCGTGGAGATTGAGGCTGCCTTCAGCATAACAACAGGGAATACTCACTTGCCCAGTTCAGATACAGGCCCTTGAAGTTTTTACTGCCTGCTAAAAAGTTCTCTAAATAAAGACCCTTTTGTTTAACAGTCTTCATAAAAATGAGATAACTTCAGGTGGACTAAATTAGTCCATTCAATGAATGGATTAGGTTTTCTGAACTCTTTGATCATAAATTTCCATTGAGCATGTACCTTCAGTATGGATATATTTAATTTTTTATCAATTATATACATGTGCTATAGCACTAATATATTATTTATGCTTTCAAATAAGTGTAAAATATTAGTTGAAATGCCGTAACACAGAGAACTTTGATTGATTTGCGTGCCCTACTCTGGAGAACACTGGCCAAGGAGCTCCTCCACACCGTGATGACCCCAGATTTGGCCAGGACTTTGAGGGAGGGGATTTGGCTCCCTCATGGCTCTTACAGGATCAGGTAGACCAGCGTGGACCAGCGATGACAGAGGCCCCTGGGAGCACACCTGCTCACACGGAGGGCTGCATTTGCCATTCAACAGTGTCCTGGGCCCATGTGGCTCTGGGAATAACCTATGTTGTCTGTGCAAAGAGCCCCGTGGTCAAAACATGGCCCAGTTTGGCTCATATTATAAATTTATCTACTTACAAGGGATTTTGGAGATACCAGGGACAAATTTTCATAGCAGATCATTTTAATTGCACTATAGGAATTAGCTTCTTCATGGAATCCTATGCTTAATCCTTTTGTGAAGGACCCTTTTGAAAGCAAACTGCCACTCCTCTTATTTGACTGTCTTGCAATCCCTGAACTTTTGCTTTTTTTTGATTGTGGTAAAGTGCACATAATATAAAATTTATTTTAAACATTTTAAAGTGGACAATTCTGTGACATTAAGTTTGTTAACACTGTTGTTTAACTTTCACCACCATCTACCTCCAGAATATTTTCATCATCCCACACAGAAACTTCTATCCATTAAGCAATATCTTCTAATTCCCACCGCCCCATTCCCCAGCCCCTGGTAACTATTATTCTGCTTTCTTCTCTATGAATTTTCTTATTCTCGTATTTCATATAAGAGAAATCATACATATGTCCTTCTGTGTTGTGCTTACTTCACTCAACATGATGTCTTCAAGACTCACCCATGTTGTAGCATGTATCAGAACTTTATTTCTTTTTATGCATGACTAATATTCCTTTGTATGGGTAGACCACATTTTGTTTATCCATTCATCAGCTGATGGACACCTGGATTGTTTCCACCTTTTGGCTATTTGAATAATTCTGCGATGAATATTGGTATACAAATATCTGTGTGAGTCCCTACTTTCAGTTCTTTCGTGTAAATACCTGGAATTGGGATTCCTGGGTCATATGGTAGCTCTATGTTTAACTTTTCTGAGGAACCACAAAACCATTTTCCACAGCTGTTGCATCATTTTACATCCCCACCAAAAATACACAAGAGTTCTTATTTCTCCATCTCCTCTCCTTTATTTGTTATTTTCTGTATTGTTATTTTCTGTGAAGTTGTATCTCATCATAGTCTTGATTTGCATTTCTCTGATTGCTAATGATGTTGATCATCATTTCATGTGCTTATTGGCCATTGGCATTTCTTCTTTGGAGAAATGTCCATTCAAATCCTTTGCCTATTTTTAATTTTTTTTTTTTTGCCTTTTGTGGTTGAGTTGTAGGAGTTCTTGATATAATCTGGATATTAAGCCATTACAAAGATATATGATTTCTAAACAGCTTCTCCTATTCTATAGGTTGTCCTTGTTGATACTACCATTTTAAGAACAAATGTTTCTATTTTGCTGAAGCCTAATTTACCCATTTTTCCTTTTGTTCCTCATGCTTTTTGTATAAAATCTAAGAATCTATTGCCTTAAAAGATTCTGAAGATATCTCCTTATGTTTTATTTTAAGAGTCTTATCATTTTAGCTCTTATATAAGGTAGTCTTGACCATTTTGAAATAAGTTTTGTATATGGTGAGAGTGTGATCCAAATCCATCCTTTGCATGTGGATTTCCATTTGTTCCAAGATGGTTTGTTGAAGAGACTATTCTTTCATAATTTAAAGAACTTGGTGCCCTTCTTGAAAATCAGCTGGTCATACATGTGAAGGTTTATTTCTCTGATGGGGATTGCATTGAATTTTTAGACCACTTTAGGGACTATTGATGTCTTAACAATGATAAGTCTTCCAACCCATGAACACAGGATGTCTTGCCATTTTTTTATGTCTTCTTTAATTTCCTTTGGAAAGGCTTTGTAATTTTCAGTGTTCAAGTATTGCAGATTGAGCCGTGCCCTCCACAAAAGGCATATTCAGGTCCCAAAACTTGATCCTGTGGGTGTGAACCTGTTTGTAAATGGGACCATTGAAGATATTATTAGTTTAGGTGTGCCCCAACTGAATGAGGGGGGGCCTCAACCCAGTACGGCTAAAGCCCTTACAGGCAAAGGAAACTGAATGTGGCAAGAGAGGAGCCATGGGGAGCAGCAAGAAGCTGGAAATCAGCAGAACCTGGAAGAGAAGGAGAAGACTTCACTATGTGGTAGAAAAGCCATGGAACCCAGCCAAAGATCACTGACCAGCTGGAGGATACAGACCCCAGGAGGGAGCAAGCCTTCTAGCCTTTGAAACCATGAGCCAATAAAACTCCTGTGGCTGAATCAACTCATTGTATGGTGCGGTCACCCCTCGGGCTGAAGTGTGGTTTGCTGGCCTGGCGGGGGAGCAGCCGCGGCAGGCCAAGCCGCTGCCCCCATAATAGGGTGGCTGGTCGGACTCACCGCCACCCCTGAAGGAAGCTCGGCATGGGCGCAGAGTGCCCTCAGGTCTCCCCTTCTTGGCAGCCATGCTTCCGCGGCCGCCCCTCCTCCCGGATGGTGCCACACAATGCCTGTGGGGCTGCACCCTTCTTCTTCTTTCTCCCTGCGCAGGCACAGGGTGGAAAATTCCAGTCTGCCCTTTTCCCCTCCCCCGACAGCAGCAACAGCCAGGCGTGGGTGGAAAAATCCAGTCTGCCCTTTTCCCTCCCCCCGACAGCAGCAACAGCCAGGCGTGGGCGGGAAACTCAAGTCTGCCCTCTACCCCAGCAACAGCAGCCACCAATCCCTAAACCCTGCCCCTTCCCCCAGCAACAGCGACAGCCAATCCCTAACCACCACCCCTCCCCCATCCAGTACCGCCCACTGACCTTTCGCCGGCAACCAATCAGAACAGGGCGTGGCTTCGACCAATCAGCCTTCCCCAGCCCCTATAAAACTGTTGCCTCTCCCTCAATAAAGTGGACTTGCGTGTTTACCTTGTCTCCACGGTAGTTCTTCTGCCGTGCGCCCTCCAGTCCTGAGAGCCCCCGACAAGGGCCTGGCCTCCCTTGTCCCCAGTTCGTCGCCTGCCTCTCCGGGCGACCCCTTCGTCGCCGGCTTCGCCGGGCAACCCCATCAGCCGAACCGTGCAACCCCTTGTGAGACCGATCCCTTGTCTGCTGCCGGACCGACCCCTCGTCCCAAGCGGGACCGACCCCTCGTCCCAAGTGGGACCGACCCCTCGTCCAGAGCTGGACCGACCCCTTGTCCGCAGCCAGACCCCACCTCTACCGACCGAGCAAGCCGTCGCAGTATGGTATTTGTGTTAGCAACAAAGAACTAATATATGTCTTTTACCTTGTCGATTAAATTTATTCCTGTGTATTTTATTCTTTTAGAATTTATTATAAATGGAATTGTTTTCTAAATTTACTTTTCAGATTTTTCATTACTGGTGTGTAGAAACACAACTGACTTTTGCATGTTGGTCTTGTACCTTGCAACTTTGCTGATTTCATTTGTTAGTTCAAGTAGCTTTGTTGTGGATTATTTTGGATCTTCTATATATAAGAACACACCATCTTTGAATATAGGTAGTTTTACTTCTTCTTTTTCAATTTGGATGTCTTTTATTAATTTTTCTTGCCTGATTGTTCTGGCTGGAACTTCCAGTTCAATGTTGAATAACTGTGGTGACAGTGAGCATCCTTGTCTTGTTTCTGATCTTAGAGGAATATCTTTACAGTCTTTCACCATTGAATATGAAGTTAGTTGTGGATATTTCATAAATTCCCTTTATTGTGTTGAGAACATCCCCTTCTATTGCTAGTTTTCTGACTGCTTTTGTCATGAAAGGGTACTGGATCTTATCAAATGCCTTTTCTGCATCAATTGAGATGATCACATTTTAATTCCCTCTTCATTCTATCAATGTCCTGTATTATATTAATCCATTTTCTCATGTTAAACCGCCCTTCATTTCTTGGAATAAATCATAGTTGGTCAAGGTGTATAATCATTGTAATATACCGTTGCATTCAGTTTGCCAGTATTTTGTTGAGGATTCTTGCATCTATAGTTTTAAGGGATATTGGTCTTCTTTTATTTTGCTCTCTTTATCTGGCACTTGTATCAGGGTAATGCTGACTTCATATAATGTGTATAAAGTAAAGTGAACCTCTTCTACTTTTTGGAAAATTTTAAGAAGGATTGGTGTTAATTCTTGTTTAAATGTTTGGTAGAGTTCATCTGTGAAACCCCGTCTAGTCCTGGACTTTTCTTTTTTGAGAAGCTTTTGATTACTGATTCATCTCTTGCATGTTATGGATTTGTTGAGACCAGTTTATACAATTTGTATGTTTCTAGGAATTTGTCCATTTCACCTAGTTATCTAATTTGTTGTTGTATAATTGTTCATAATGCCCTCTTATAATCCTTTTTATTTCTGTGGGGTTGGTAGTAATGTCTCCCCTTTCATTCTTGATTTTAGTTATTTGTGCTTTTCTTTCTTTGTCAGTCTGACTATAAGTTTATCAATTTTATTGATCTTTTCAAAGAACTGCTTTTTATTTCATTGATTCATTCTATTGCTTTTCTATTATCTATTTCATTTATTTCTACTCTAATTTTTATTATTTCCTTTCTTTTTCTAACTTTGGGTTCAGTTTGCTTTTGTTTTTCTATTTCTGCTAGTTATGAAGTTAGGTTCTTCATTTGTGATATTTCTTTTTTAATGTAAGCATTTACAGCTATGAATTTCCCTCTGAACACTGTCCTAGCTGCAGTCCATAAGGTTTGGTATGTTTGGTGTATTTCCATTTTTGTGAGCTTTAATTTAATTTGTTTCTAAGTATTTTCTAATTTCCCTTGTGATTTTTCTTCTTTGACACATTTGTTGTTTAAAAGTATATTGTTTAATTTCCACATATTTGTACATTTTCCAGTTTTACTTCTGTTATTATTGTCTAGTTTCTTTGCATTGTGGCAGGAGAAGATATCTTTTTTAAGTCCATTGAGTTTGGATTTGCCACTCAACATGTTGTCTCTCTCAATCTCTCCACGCACACGTGAAAAGAATATGTATTCTGTTCTTGTTGGATGGTGGGCCCTACCTGTGCTCATAAGATGTAATTGAGTAAAGTGTTGTTCAGGCCCTCTATTTCCTTACTGATCTCTGCTTAGGTGTTCTATTAATTATGGAAAGCGATCTATTGAAGTCTCCAACTATTATTGTAGAACCATCTATGTCTCCTTTCAATTCTGCCAGTTTTTGTTTCATATATTTTGGATTTCTGTTGCTAGATGCCTATACGTTTATTGTCATTGTATCTTCTTGCTGGATTGACTCTTTCATCAATATGTGCATATTCATGTCTTCTTTAGATTTGGGAAGTTTTCTGCCATTATTTCCTCAAATCATTTTTTGGGCTCTTCCTCTCTCTCATCCCTGTGGGACTCCTGTTGTGTGTGTTGGTGTGCTTGATGGTGCTCCACGGGTCTCAGGCTCTGCTCATTCTTCCTCACTCTTTTTTTTCTTTCTGCACCTCACACTGGATCATTTCAGTTGTTCTCTTGTCCTATCTTTGGACTGCTCAAGTCTACTGTTGAAAGTTTCTAGGGAGTTTTTCACTTTAATTATTATACTTTCTAGCCCCAGAATTTCTGTTTGGTTCCTTTTAAAGTAATTTCTCTCTTTTTATTTTGTTCAGACACTTTTTCCTAACTTCCTTTAGTTGTTCTTCCCTGGTTTCCTTAAGCCCACTGAACATGTTTAAGACAGTTGACTTGAAGTCTCAGGGAAGGTGTATGTCAAATTATTTTGCTTGTGAGAGCTGGAGCTGTCAGTTTGTGACTCTTCCAAACTATTTTTGCTTCCTAATAGGGAAGCAAGAAAGGAAAGAAAGAAAGAAAGAAAGAAAGAAAGAAAGAAAGAAAGAAAGAAAGAAAGAAAGAAAGAAAGAAAGAAAGAAAGAAAGAGAAAGAAAGAAGGAAAAAAAGAAAGAAGGAAATAGAAAAAGAGGAAGAGAAAGAAGGGGGAGAGAGAGAGAGAGAGAGCACTCATTTCTGTGACCCTCTGCCATTCCTCCTGTGTGTGAAACAATGGCTTCTTTCCTTGCCCCCGCCACCCTTCCACTGTGA